>NC_083714.1:104466398-106966398 GCF_033118175.1 Dama dama
TGAACTCTTATGTTATCTGCCTACTTTGTTCAACACACTACATACACTCCCCCAGCATCACTCTCACTCATAGTACATCCCCCTAAATCATGTAGCCACTGGACCAGTAGCATCATAAGTTACCTAAGAACTTGTTAAAAGTGAAAATTACTGGAACTCTTTCCACACCCACCAAACCAGCAATTATAGGAGGGGGCTCAGCAATTTATGATTTAATAAGGTTTGCAAGTGATTGAGTATCACTGATCTACCTAAATCTATCTTATAATTTGCCTCATCTGATCTTAGACCAGGGATTGCTAGATAGAGATGATGGAAATTGACCAATCCTGTGTATGGATGACTCTTCAAGTTTATAATTTCCAGTCTCAGCTGTGTCCTCAGTGTTGCCTGGTAATAGTTTTCCTTGTTCTTCATAGCTCCATACCCCTTTCCCTTGGCAAAAATTCCAAACTATCACCACACTCCTTAAGCCCCATCTGTTCCTTATGTCCCCACTCTTGATAGCTGGTTTCAACTCCAATTCCACAGAATAATAACAATATTTGCAGACACTTGTGTAGGACTTACAATCCTGTAACTTATTTAATTCTCACAAGCTCCTAAAAGATAGATTTTTAATAATAATAATAGCAGTGGCAGTAATAGTAATAATAGATGAAATAACTGAGGCTTAAAGATGTTCAAGACTTCCCAAAGTTCATGCATCATAGCTTACATTTGAATCTATGCAGTCTAGAGAATCCCAAGAACAGAGGAACCTGGCAGGCTAAAGCCCATGGGATCACAAAGAGAAAGACATGACTGAATGAATAGCAGGCAGGCAGTCTAGCTCCAGAATCCCTGCTCTTACAACCCAACACTCTATGAATGCTCTCACCCCTCGTAGCCTCACTCCCCATCCCACCAACATATCAATATTCATATCCACCAAGCTCTCCATCCTCCGAGGACCTGAGCAGCCTCACAATAGCCTATTCCTACTCAAAGCTAATAATTCCACGAGAGCTCTTAGTCCCATTCTCTCCCATTTCTTCCTAGACTCAGACTTCTCTCTTTCCTGAATCTTCAACCTCTTCTCTACTGGTTCATTCTTATATATGAAGTAAGCTCAAATCTCTTTGTTTCTTTTCTCCACTACCCTCAAGCCACTACCTTCCCCACACTTTTCTTCAAAGCTAAACTTTTTGAAAGTTTTGTCATCATTTAGTATCTCCACTTCCTCACTTCCTATTCACTCCTTAATCCTCCACAATCTGGCTTCTACTACTTTTATCACTCCTTCATAATTTCTCTGGTTATGACCTGTGCTATGGATTGATGGGTTGATTTATGTGCCCCCAATCCATATAATTTATATAATTCACATAAAAAGTTCAAATCTCCAGTACCACAAAATGTGATCTTATTTGGAAATAAGGTATCTTCAGAGGTCATCAAATTTAAATGAGGCCATTAATGTTGGCCCTAATCCACTTGTATTGCTGATCCTATTCACGATGACAATTATCTTGCTTTTTTCACTGTTTGCTGAACCCAGGATAGGCAAGGTGTAAACTAAGAGGTTGGAAGGAGATGTAAAGAGCCATAGGAACTTCAGACACATTTATTCTCTCCTGGTTGATGCAGTAGCCTTAGCAGTAGCCATAGTATAACCTAACACAACACATCTCTCTCTTGGCTAACACAGCAGCCATAACAGCATTCTCTCCTGGCTGATGCAGCAGCCATAGCAGTATACATGCTATATTCTCTCCTGTCATGGCTGACCCAATGGATGCAGCCATGATGCAGCAGTAAATGTGTTGCTTTCATAGGTGGAGCTCACACACGTGTGTGGCACAAAGAAATCTATGACCGAGTGACTACCTCATGATGTGCATGTGCAGTGTTATAAATGAGCTCAGCTGTTACATAGTCATTATTTACAAAACGTGGGGCAAGAGAGCCTGAACACAGCATCTTGGCTAATTTGCTCTCTCCCTACATCACTGTAACTTGTGTCCTTATAAAAAGGGGAAATTTGGCCACAGAGACACACATAGAGGAAAGATTATGTGAAAAGTACTAGGAAGATGATGGTCATCTATAAACCAAGGAGAAGAGCCTGGAACAGAGTCTTTTCTCACAGTCCTCAGAAAGAACCAGCCCTACTGACACATGTTTTTTTTTTTTTTTTTTTTTTTTTTTTTAGCCTTCAAGCTAAATAAATGTGAGAAAATTAATTTCTATTGTTTAAGTCATCCAGCTTATGGTATTTCATTATGACAGCCCTAGAAAATGAATATAACATCTAACAACATCCATGCTATCAAAGCCAAAATACTTTAGAACCCTATGTGTTTTCCCTGAACTTGTGCCTCATGTTTTCAAAGATTAAGCCAAATTAATATGCTAACACACTATCACTCAAAAATAATCAAATGTCTGACACTCTGATGGTGTTCCCAGCAATTGCCCAGGAAATTCCTCACTTAGCACTTGATTCCCTTCTATTCCAGTCCAGGAATCTTTCTTCACATTACATACTCCTGTTTCCCATTGCAGCTTTGATCCTGCACTCTGGAACCCAATTTTGACAGCAGAACAAATATAACTTGAAATGTCTGAGCCCTCTCATATTCACTGATGGCTCCAAAATTGGCCTCATGCCCTCTTTTGCTGTGAAGTAGTTGTTTCTTTAACACCCTTCAAGCTAGGAAGTTAATCATATGAAGTCTGTGAATTCTCTACTGTAATGTAAAGCATTACTTTTCCCATCAAGGAAAAGTAGTTAAAACCTGGAAGCCAATGAGACACTGTGGGTCAGACTGTATT
This sequence comes from Dama dama, assembly GCF_033118175.1. Classification (NCBI taxonomy): domain Eukaryota; kingdom Metazoa; phylum Chordata; class Mammalia; order Artiodactyla; family Cervidae; genus Dama; species Dama dama. Next base: position 104,469,216 of record NC_083714.1, read on the forward strand.
GCAGTAATCATTATAGCTGTGCTTTGCTCACAGATTAAAAAAATGATGGAAACTCTTTGAAACATGAGAGGTTAATTAAAGAATGTAATTCCCTCTAGCACACCTCACACTGGATTACCCTCAATAGGGCTTTCCTCCATATCTCTTCTAGTTTTAGCTTCTCACAGCAACTTCCAAAGATGGCCTGTGTGGCTGACCACCTAGATGAAGGCTCCCTGGCTGTGTGAGAGTGGGGTATGGGGATGAAGACAGAATTCAGACATTATTTTTACCTGCCACAGCATTTGGCACCTTAGACCACTTCTTCCTTAAAATTTTATTTGACATCTACATGCCACTCCCTCCTGTTTTACTCACCAATCTGATGTTCCCTTTTGATTTCTTTCATTAGTCTATCTTTGCCTACACATCTCTTTTTTCATTCTAGAATAGAAGTAATCAATAGCTGTATTTTGTTTGTTAAAGTAATATATATACATAAAGTGTGTATAAATGCATAGCAAAAGATCTAGGTGGAAATACACAGTTTTAATAAGATGGGTTGCCTTTGGGAAGAGAGTTGAGAGTAGACCCAGGAGGACTTATGTGTACTATTTGAGTATAATGAAAATGAATTCGTTATAAAATAACTATCATCCAATTAAAAATAAAATGAGAAAAATACTATTACTTTTACAATTACAAATTCATTTAAATATATATATAAATAAAACATCCTCAATGCTGAATGTTTTGCAAACTATGGAAAGGATAAAGAATAAAGACACTAATGTCTTATGCATATTATATATATGCAGTATATATATAGATGCAGTATGTAAACATCACTACTTTCTTATATTTAAGTGCATTTTCTTTCACTGATTATGAATACAAGTAGATAGGTAGGTACATGTATATATGTATACATAAGCATATTTTATTGTACAATAAAATTAGAATCAAAGTTTCTAATATAATATTGGAGCATGACTTTTTTCATTTAACTTCATATCATCAGAACTTTCCAAAGTTATTAACACACTACAAAAACATACTTTAATGACTACATAAATTCTACATCTTATGGATTTGCCATAATTAATATAACTGGTCTCCTCTTGTTGGACATTTAGACTGTATACATTTTTTTCTAATGATGCAGAATGGTTATACCATTTAAAACCCCCAAGGGTAATATATATTACACTGTTTTCTTGGTAACACAAATAATTATAACTAAAACAATCTTTGAGAATTTGAAAATCAAAAATAAAACACCAAGATACAAATAAAAAACAGGAAAAAAGAGGAAGATTGATCTCACTTGAAATTCATTATCTAAAACCACAGATGGGCTCTTGTATGCTGTTCAACACTTTTACTCTGTATTTCAAAAAAGTCTGTTTTTCTATCCTCTGAATTAACAACTTCCTATATTCTCCTTTGACTTAAAAAACTCCTATTCTAGCACTCACTTTAACATCATTTATGACCTTGCCTAAGATTTGAATCAGAAAACTGAAGCCATTAGAAAAGAACTCTCATCATTCTACTGCAATATCTGCAAACCGATTTGCACCAATCCTCTTTTTTATTGTTCCATTTACAACTGTAAAGCATCTCTCCCATAATCAAATATAAATTTCCCTCATTCATTCTTTGGATCCCCTTCTCTCTCCATTTTTTAGTTATCATGAATCCTTTAGTTTCTCTCTCTCTCTCAGTTTCTCTCTTACTCTCTCCTGGATCATTGCCATTAGCATAGAAGCATAACCTAGTTCAATGCGGTCCAGTATAGCAGCCACTGGCTACATATGGCTACTGCAACTGAGAAAATGAATTTTTAATTTAGATTAATTTTAATTTTAATAGCTACATGTGACTAGTGGCTATAGTATTGACCAGTTCAGTCCTAGAATATCCCATTCCAAACCCTCCTGGGAGCCCACATACCTGTCCAACTATTCCATCTTTTTACCACACTTCACAACCAAGCCTCCAAAAGACTGTTGATAACTCCCTACCTTCACATCCACATCTACTTTCCACTTCTTGGTCCATTTATCATGACATTTGTTCCCATTACTCCACTAAAATGGCTCTTGTAAAGGTTCGTCAGTGACCTCAATGGTGCAAATCTTTATTAGTTTCCTTTGCTGGGGTAACATATCACCACAAATTTAATGACTTAAAACAATGCGAATTTATATTCTTATACTTCTGGAGGTCAAAACTCCAAAATGGATAACATGGGCTAAAGTGATGTCAGAGACACTTTTTTTTTTTTTTTCTTTCTGGAGACTCTAGAGGAAAGTCCATTTTCTTGCCTTTTCTAACTTCTAGAGGCTGGCTGCATTCCCTCATTTGTCCCATTCTCAATTTTCAAACCAGTAAGAGCAGATCAAGCTCTTTTCATGCTTCATGACTTTGACCTCCTGTTTTGTCCCCCTTTCCCAGTTATAAGGTCACTTATGTTTACAATCAGTTCACTGGATTTCTATGATAATTTTCCTGTCTAAAAAAGCAGACAGACAACCATAATTCTACCAGCAAGTTTAATAACACATTGGTATATTCCAGGAATTTAAATGTGGGTACTGCTGAAAGGTCATTTTTTTTTTTTTTTGCCTACCACACAATTCAATTGTAACTTTTTCTTTCCAAAATTATTCCACCGCTGAACGGCATATGACACATGTAACCACAACTTCCTTTTCAAAACTCTCACCTTTCTTTGTTTCCTTGACTCCATACTCTCCCAAATTCTTCCTACTTTCTGGTTACCTTCACTACACTACCTTTAAATGTAGCAATTCTTCAGAACTCATTCTGATCCCTCTTTACACCACAATTTCCCCACAGATAGTTTAATTTAGTCCTACAACTTTGTTGTTGTTCAGTTACTAAGGTGTGTCTGACACTTTGTGACCCCATGGACTGCAGCATGCCAGGTATCTCTGTCCTTCAGTATCTCCTGGAGTTTTGTTCAAGCTCATGTCCATTGAGTCGGTGATGCCATCCAACCATCTCATCCTCTGTCTCCTCCTCCTCCTGCCCTCAATCTTTCCCAGCAATGGTCTTTTCCAATTATTCGGCTGTTCACATCAGGTGACCAAAGTATTGCGCCTTCAGCTTCAGCATCAGTCCTTCCAATGTGTATTCAGCATTGATTTCCTTTAGAATTGACTTGTTTGATCTCCTTGCTGCCCAAGGGACTCTCAAGAGTCTTCTTCAGCACCATACTTTGAAAGCATCAATTCTTCGGGATGTAGACTTCTTTATGGCCCAATTCTCACAACTGTACATGACTACTGGAAAAACCATATCTTTGACTATATAGACCTTTGTAGGCAAAGTGATGTCTCTGTTTTTTAATAGGCTGTCTAGGTTTGTCATAGCTTTCCCTCCAAGGAGGGATTTTTCAGTGATTTTTTGAGTCCAACAAAATAAAATTTGTCTCCGTTTCCACTTTTTCCCCATCTATTTTCCATAAAGTGGTAGGACTGGATGCCATGATCTTAGTTTTTTGAGTGCTGAGTTTTAAGCCAGCTTTTTCACTCTCCTCCTTCACCCTCATCAAGATGCACTTTACTCCCTCTTCACTTTCTGCCATTAACATTGTATTATCTACATAGCTGAAGTTGTTGATATTTCTCCCAGCAATCTTGATTCCAGGTTGTGATTCATCCAGCCCAGCTTTTCTTACTCTGCATATAAGTTAAATAAGCAAGCTGACAGTATACAGCCTTTATGTCTTTCTTTCCCAGTTGTGAACCAGTCCATTGTTATATGCCCAGTTCTAACTGTTGCATCTTGTCCTGCATACAGGTTTCTTAGGAAGTAGGTAAGGTGGTCTGTTATTCCCATCTTTTTTAAGAATTTTCCACAGTTTGTTGTGATCCACACAGTCAAAGGCTTTAGTGTAGTCAATGAAGGAGTAGATTTTTTTTTTAATCCCCTTGCTTTCTTTATGACAAAACGAATGTTAGCAATTTGATCTCTGGTTCCTCTGCCTTTTCTAAACCCAGCTTTTACATCTGGAATTTCTCAGTTTACATACTGCTGAAGCCTAGGTTGAAGAATTTTGATCATAATCTTATTAGAATGTGAAATGAGCACAATTGTATGGTAGTTTGAACATTCTTTGACATTTCCCTTGGAATCAGAATGAAAATTGAACTTTTCCAGTCCCGTGGCCACTGCTGAGTTTTCCAAATTTGCAAGCATATTAAGTGCAATGCTTTAACAGCATTATCTTTTAGGATTTGAAATAACTAAGCTGGAATTACATCACCTCCACTAGCTTTGTTCATATTAAGGCCAACTTGACTTCACACTCCAGGATGTCTGGCTCTAGATGAGTGACCACACCATCACAGTTACTCAGGTCATTAAAATCTTTTTTGGTATACTTCTTCTGTGTATTCTTGCCACCTCTTCTTAAGCTCTTCTGCTTCTGTTAGATACTTGCTGTTTCTGTTCTTTGTTGTATCCATCTTTGCATGAAAAATTCCCTTGGTATCTCAGATTTTCTTGAAGCAATATCTCTTTCTCATTCTACTGTTTTCCTCTATTTCTTTGCATTGTTCACTTAAGAAGACTTTCTTATCTCTCCTTGCTATTCTCTGGATTTCTGCACTCAGTTGGGTATATCTTTCCCTTTCTCCTTTGCCAATGGCTTTAAATGTCACATGCATGTTGCTGACCCCAAAATATATATATTTCTTACCCTATCCCTATGTTTCAGATATGTATGTGCATCTGACTCCTTACTCCATGTGGATATCTTATGGATATCTCACAGTTAACATTGCTCAGAAGCCTTTGTTTTCTTTCAAGCATAGTTTTTCCTTATCTCTTTTCATTCTCATTTCAATGAAGGGCATCACAAAATACCCACTTGCTCACATTGAAAAACCCAGGAGTTATTATTACTAGTACAAGAAGAAAAATATTATTAAAAATATATGTAACAAATAATACAAGCCCAAAATATATCAAGCAATAGCTGACAGAACTTCAAGGAGCAAAAATTACAGCACAAATTGTAGCTAGGTATTTTAATACACCCCTATTGATACTGATAAATCCAGCAGAGCCAAAATGAGCCTATATATCAAAATTCTAAAAAATGAAATTAATAACCTTATACTGGTAGATAATATTTGCTGTCTGAACTATAACTATCCAAAAGCTTCCATAAAGATTTGCAAAGCATTCTGCCTAAAATTCACTAACCGAAATAAAAACCCTATTACAGTTTATTTATGTGTGGCAGTAAAAAGAGCTTAATACCATTCTATTTTCAAATGAATATAAGTTGTATTGGCACTATAGTTCAGAACTTCTGATAGGATTACATATCAAGCTTCTATAGCTTAAATATATGGCACATTTTATCTACTCTCTTTTCTACTCCTTTTATAAATCATTACTGTATACTAGAATGTTATATCATAATAAAATTATTATTATAATATATTTACACTTTTCAACATGGTAGCCACTAGTTATGTGTGACTACTAAGCATGTAAAATGTAGTCAGTGTGATGAGAAAGTTTCATTTTCATTTTATTTAATTTAAACTAACAAATTTAGATATACACATGCAGTTCATGCTACTGTTTTGGACAGTAAATCTCAAAAGGTTTAGTTCTTCATGGACTCCAATATTTTCTTTTCCCAGGTTCCTAGATGCACTACCAACATCTTCTTCAATTCAGATACTATCTTTAACAAATGGTTAATTTAAATTACATTATAGCATCTAATTGAGCAGGGTCATTGAGTTAACACAAACATAGTTCCACTAATAAGGTCACTGAATGTTAAATAAGTTAATATACTCTGCAGAGATTATTGGAGAGTTGTTATAGGTGTTGTATAGTGTTTTAGTACTGTTTTAAGGAAGTGTTTTTGTTTAGGCCATGCTGGGTCTTCAGTGCTGCACAGGCTTTTCTCAAGTTGTGGCAAAACATGTTTTAAGTACTGTTTTTTTTTTTCATTTATTTGTATTAGTACTGTTTTAAGGAGCTCTTAGATGATCTGAAAATTCATCATTTTTCCAATTTGAAACAATGGAATATAGATTTTTGCTGTCAGAAAATTCACTCTTGAACATGTTTTCCGAAATGAATTACATTTGGGTGACAAGTGATACTTGTATATATAACCCTACACCCTTCCAAAAATATATACATTTTATTTTCAAGTACATGAGGAACATATACAAAGGTAAACTATGGTACTATATTGTATGGTACTATACTACAAAGGAAGTCTTAATAATTCTAAAGATTCAAAACCATACAGATGATGTTCTCAGATCATAACAATAAAATTAGGAAAAATTGTTAAAGGATAGTTTTTTAAAATCTTAGAAGAAATAATACAAGAAGGATATAATTTTACAACTCAGTGACATAGTGGATCCAAGGACTAATCAATAAATGCATAAATAATTTTGGCAATACATAAACCCACCAAACAATTTAACCACAAAAATATGACAACCAGATCATATGTGCTTACTGAAGCAATAAAAAGGAAGCATTCACAACCATATAAAAAAAACACTACTGAATAAATGCATTAAGCCTCTATATTCAATGACAAGTTACAGAAACAGAGTCAGACACTACTTAGTGACTAACTAAGAATGTTAGTGACTAACATTCTGGCCTGGAAAATTCCATGGACTGTATAGTCCATGGGGTTGCAAAGAGTCAGGCACAACTGAGTGACTTTCACTTTCAAAGACATAAAGAAGGCACCACAAAGAGATAGGTAGGAGAGGCAGAAATAAAGTATAGTCAGGGCCCCCACCACCAGGTCAGTAACCCATTGAAGGGAGTAATATCACAATTGTAAAAGTCTTTTTTCAAAGAGCAAGGGATCCAAGGCCTACATTGGGGTTCTCATCCTTGGTGGTCCTGTAGCAGAACATCTGTGTTTGAAAAACAGTGGGGACTAAGTTTGGGAAAGCCAGAGAGCTATAGGAAACAGAAATTTGGCTCTTAAAGTGCATGCCCAAAATGTCATATTTTTCAAGTTCCAGAATAGAGGTAGCAGCTTCAAAGGAGCTTGAGTCAGACTCACTTGCTGATCTTGGAGAGGCAAGAGGAAAGTGGAAATTCCCCTGGGGACGAAGATACTGGAGGCAGCCATTACTGGGAGCACATTCTACTGTGATTACAATAGTGTTGGCAACTGTCATTTTGTAATTCTCTGTAGACTACTACTGAAGAAGAACATACAAAGAAAAACTGGACAAAAAGTTCCTAATGACCTGAAAACCATGATGGTGTGGTCACTCACTTAGAGCCAGACATCCTGGAATGTGAAGTTAAGTTGGCCTTACTATGAACAAAGCTAGTGGAAGTGATAGAATTCCAGCTGAGCTATTTAAAATTTTAAAAGGTAATGCTGTTAAAGTGCTGCACTAAATATGCCTGCAAATTTGGAAAACTCAGCTGTGGCCACGGGACTGGAAAAGTTCAATTTTCATTCTTATCCCAAAGAAGGAAAATGACAAAGAATGTTCAAACTACTGCACAATTGTGCTCATTTCACATTAGCAGGATAATGCTCAAAATCTTTCAAGGTAGGCTCTAGCAGTACATGAACTGAGAACTTCCAAATGTACATGTGAGGTTTAGAAAAAGCAGAGAAACCAGAAATCAAGTTGCCAACATCCACTGGATCATAGAAGAAGCAATGGAATTCGAGAAAAAACATCTACATCTACTTTTGCTTCAGTGACTATGATTTTGATTGTGTGGATCACAGCGAACTGGAAAATCTTAAAGACATGGGAATACCAGACCACTTTGTCTGCCTCCTGAGAAACTGGTATGCAGGTCAAGATGCAACAGTTAGAATCAGACAAGGAATAATGAACTGGTTCACAATTGGGAAGAAGTACATCAAGGCTGTATATTGTCATCCTGTTTAAGTTCTACTCAGAGTACATCATGCAAAATGCCAGGTTGGATGAAGCACAAGTTGGAATCATGATTGCCTGGAGAAATATCAATAACTTCAGATATTCAGATGATACAAGACTAATGGCAGAAACTGAAGAGGAACTAAACAGCCTCTTGATAAGGGTGAAAAAGGAGAGTGAAAAACTGGCTTAAAACTCAACATTCAAAAAAATAAGATCATGGCATATGGTCCCATTATTTCATGGCAAATAGATGGGGGAACAATGGAAACAGTGAGAGACTTTCTTTTCTTGGGCTCCAAAATCACTGCAGATTGTGACTGCAGCCATGAAATTAAAAGACAGTTGCTACTTGGATGAAAAGTCATGACAAACCTAGACAGTGTATTAAATAGCAGACATCATTTTGCTGACAAAGGTCCATCTAGTCAAAGCTATCATTTTTCCAGTAGTCAAGTATGGATGTGAGAGTTGGACCATAAAGAAGTCTGAGTGCTGAAGAATTGATGCTTTTGAACTGTAGTGCTGGAGAAGACTCTTGAGAGCCCCTCAGACAGCAAGTTCAAACCAGTCAACCCTAAAGGAAATCAACCCTGCATGTCCATTGGAAGAACTAATGCTGAAGCTGAAGTTACAATACTTTGGCCACATGATGTGAAGAGCTGAATAATTGGAAAAGACCCTGTTGCTGGGAAAGATGGAGGGCAGGAGGAGAAAGGGGTGACAGAGGATGAGATAGTTGGGTGGCATCACTGACTCAATGGACATAAGTTTGGGCAAAGTCTCAAAGAAGGTGAAGGCCAGGGAAGCCTGGCATGCTGCAGTCCATGGGCTTGCAGAGTCGGACAAAACTGAGTGACTAAAGAACATCAACATCTAGCCTATTATCACTGGAGACCAAGTCTCCCCCCTACCCAGGTCTCAAAGACAGCCATATGTGTCCCAGTCTTGCCCTACAGTAGACCAACATCACCCCTGAGGCACTCCATAGGCTATATAGACACTTTCATAGGGCAACTGGCCTGTTCCAGAAACCAGCATCTGCCCAGTGCCCTCTTGGTCTCTGCAGCTGACTGAGTGGGAAGATTATTGCACCATCCATCAGGTTTGCAGTCACTCCACAAGGCACAGGCTCACAATCTACTGTTCCAAGGGCCAACCACACATATCAGTGCACCCATAGTTGTCAGTCCCACCATGAGACTACACACAACCCACCTTGTGGGCACCCTTAGTTCATTTAGCTCTGGTGAAGATAAGAGAGCATGCTGATGGGCCCTGTAGGATGTCTCTTATACATGGCCAATTCTAAATTAGGAAATGTAACCAACCTAATACATTGAAATAAACACAAAATATTGTGCAGAATATGAATGAACGAGGCATAATCTCAGAGAAGCGAAGTGAAAGTTGCTCAGTCATATCTAACTCTTTGCGATCCCATGGACTACATAGTCCATGGAATTCTCCTGGACAAAATACTGGAGTGGGTAGCCTATCCCTTCTCCAGTGGATCTCCTTCATTGCAGGCAGATTCTTGACCAATTGAGCTATCAGGGAAGCCCCAATCTCAGAAGAAGAGCTAAACAAAGTGGAGATAATCAGTCTATCCAATAAAAAGTTCAAGATTGCAATAGTAAAGATATCCACCAAATTCACAAGAAGAATAAACGAACACAGTGAGAATTTCAACAAAGCATCAGAAAATAGAAAAAACCAAATAGAGCTGAAGAATACAATGCCTGAAATTATACATGTATATACTGAGAAGGAATTAACAGTTTATTTGGTGATACACAGGAATGGATCAGCAATATGAAGGATAGAGTACCAGAAATTACACAAGCTGAACAGAAAAAAAAAATAATTGAAAACAGTAAGAATAGTTTAAGAGACTTCTGGAATGATATCAATAATATTAACATTCCTAAACACTCTCCGACATAAATCACAGCAAGATCCTCTATGACTCACCTCCCAGAATATTGGAAATAAAAGCAAAACTAAACAAATGGGACCTAATGAAACTTAAAAGCTTTTGCACTACAAAGGAAACTATAAGTAAGGTGAAAAGACAGCCCTCAGACTGGGAGAAAATAATAGCAAATGAAGAAACAGACAAAGGATTAATCTCAAAAATATACAAGCAACTCCTGCAGCTCAATTCCAGAAAAATAAATGACCCAATCAAAAAATGGGCCAAAGAACTAAACAGACATTTCTCCAATGAAGACATACAGATGGCTAACAAACACATGAAAAGATGCTCAACATCACTCATTATTAGAGAAATGCAAATCAAAACCACAATGAGGTACCATTACACGCCAGTCAGGATGGCTGCTATCCAAAAGTCTACAAGCAATAAATGCTGGAGAGGGTGTGGAGAAAAGGGAACCCTCTTACACTGTTGGTGGGAATGCAAACTAGTACAGCCGCTATGGAAAACAGTGTGGAGATTTCTTAAAAATAACTGGAAACAGAACTGCCATATGACCCAGCAATCCCACTTCTGGGCATACACACTGAGGAAACCAGATCTGAAAGAGACACGTGCACCCCAATGTTCATCGCAGCACTGTTTATAATAGCCAGGACATGGAAGCAACCTAGATGCCCATCAGCAAATGAATGGATAAGGAAGCTGTGGTACATATACACCATGGAATATTACTCAGCCATTAAAAAGAATTCATTTGAACCAGTCCTAATGAGATGGATGAAGCTGGAGCCCCTTATACAGAGTGAAGTAAGCCAGAAAGATAAAGAACATTACAGCATACTAACACATATATATGGAATTTAGAAAGATGGTAACGATAACCTTATATGCAAAACAGAAAAAGAGACACAGAAATACAGAACAGACTTTTGAACTCTGTGGGAGAATGTGAGGGTGGGATATTTCAAAAGAACAGCATGTATACTATCTATGGTGAAACAGATCACCAGCCCAGGTGGGATGCATGAGACAAGTGCTCCGGCCTGGTGCACTGGGAAGACCCAGAGGAATCGGGTGGAGAGGGAGGTGGGAGCAGGGATCGGGATGGGGAATACGTGTAAATCCATGGCTGATTCGTATCAATGTATGACAAAACCCACTGAAATGTTGTGAAGTAATTAGCCTCCAACTAATATTAACATTCTTACCATAGGAAGTCCCCACAATGAAACTAGACAGAGAAAGGAGAAGGTAACTTATTTGAAGAAATAATAGCTAAAATCGTCTCTAAACTAGGAAAGGAAACAGACATCCATGTCCAGGAAGCAGAGGGAGTCCCAAAGAAATCCATGCCAAGACATATGACAGTTAAAATGGCAAAAATGAAAGATAAAGAGAATTTTGAAAACAGCAAGAAAAAAAAAAAAAAAAAAACTATTAGTGATGTACAAGGTAATTCCCATAAGGTTGTCAACTAACATTTCAAGTGCACGTAGAACATTTTCAAGGATAGTTCACAGGCTACACACACACACACACACAAATTGAAAAAAAAAAAAAACATAAACACGTGGAGTATGAATAACATGCTACTAAAGAAGCAGTGGTTTACTAATAAAATCAAGGAGGAAATTTTTTAAAAATACCTGCAGACAAATGGAAATGTAAATACATCCAAAATCCACGGCATGCAGCAAGTCATTTTAAGAGGTAAGTTGTTAGCAATACAAGCCTTCTTCAGGAAACAAGAAAAATCTCAAATACACAACCTAACCTTATACCTAAAGGAACTAGAAAAAGAAATTAGTATAAGGAAGGAAATATTAAAGATCAGAAGAGAAATCTATGAAATAGAGACCAAAATAATTGAAAAGATCATGGAGACTAAGAAATGGTTCCTTCAAAAGATAAGCAAAATTGATAAACCTCTATCAGACTCATTAAAATGAAAAGAGAAAGGGCCCAAGTGAATAAAATCATAAATTAAAAATAATTTGCAAGAGACACCACAGAAGAACAAAGAATAATAAGAGATATCTATGTCAATAAAATGGACATTCTAAAAGAAATGGATGAATTTCTAGAAACATATAATCTTTGAAGACTAAATCAGGAAGAAATGAGAACTACGAACAGACAAATCAACACTAATAAAATTAAATCAGTAATTAAAATATTTTCAACACACAAAAATTCATGACCAGAAAGCTTCACAGGTGAATTCTACCAAACATTTAAAGAATAGTTAAAGCCTATCCTTCTCAAATTATTCCAAAAAATTGAAAAGAAAGAAATGCTTCCAAACTTTTTCTTCAAGGCTAGCATCAACAGGATATGAAAACCAGAGGACAACATGCAAATAAATAAATAAAATTACAGGGCAGTATCTCTGATAAGCATTGACGCAAAAAATCCTCAGCAAAATATTAGCAAAAAGTTCAACAATACAATGAAATAATAATACGTTTATTCCAGGGATGCAAGCATAGTTAAATATCAACAAATACACCAATGTTATACATCACATTAACAAATTTTGAAGAAATAACAAGCATATGATTATCTCCATAGATGCAGAAAAGGTTTTTTTTTTTTTTTTCACTAAATTCAACATCCATTTATGATAGAAACTTTCAAGAAAGTGAGTAAACAGGGAACATATCTTAACATAATAAAGGCTCTATAAGAAAAACCCATGGAAAGCATCATGCTAAATGGTAAAAAAATTGAAAACATTTCCTCTAAGATCAGGAACAATACAAAGATGCTCACTCACCACTTTTATTCAATACAGTAATGGGGACTTCCTTTGTGGTACAGTGGATATGAGGCTGGCTGCCAATGCAAGGAACATGGGTTCCATCCCTGGTGTGGGAAGATTCCACATGCTTCAGAGCAACTAAAGTTCACACACTACAACTAATGAGCCTGCATGTTTCAACTACTGAAGCCTGTGCATCTAGAGCTTGTGGTGTTCTCCTCAACAAGAGAAACCACTGCAATGAGAAACCCACACACCACAACAAAGAGTAGCCTTTGCTTACTGCAACTAGGGAAAGCCCACATGCAGCAATGAAGACCCGGTGCAACCAAAAATAAATAAAAATGGGAGTCTTACCCACATCAATCAAATGAGAAAAGAAAGCAAATCAGATTGGAAAGAAAGAAGTAAAACCCTCACTGTTTGCTGGTGCATGATACTATATATAAAAAATTATAAAGCTACAAACAAAAAAAATAACAAAACTTTTAAGACTAATAAATGAATTTAGTAAGGTGGCAGGATGCAATATTAATATACATAAATCTGCTGCATTTCTATATACTACTAATTATCAGAAGGAGAAATTAAGGTTAAAATTTACTGGAATTGACAAGATGGCAGAGGAACTGGTGGATATGGAGCACATCTCTCTCCATGGATGTGTCAAGAATACATCTACATATTGTAAAGTAATTAGCCTTCAACTAATAAAAATAAATGAAAAAATACATATATAAACAGCTCTGGTAAAAAAAAAAATAATACATCTACAGATGGCATCATTCCTCACAGAACACCAGCTGAATACTGGCAGGAGTCCCTAACCACTGGAATAGAATATATGGTTCCATGCACAACATAGTAGGATGAAGGGAAGAAGGGAGAAGGAGGAGAGTGAGCAGGACCAACCTGCACCCAGCTGTGGGGGAGATGAAGTAGCAGAGAGATCCTCACATCCAGGGCAACTGGTTGAAACAGAAGGGAAGTATTTGAGGCTGTTGTGGAGAGTGAAGCAGCTGATCTGTGATAGTCTGAATGGAGTGAGAATCACACAGATAATTTGTATGTATTCCAGACAGGGAAGCAAGTCCACCAGTGTGCATGGAAGCTGGGAGCTAGAGCATATGTATTGGAGAGTAATTCTGGGACAAGGACTGCTGTTGAATATGAGGAGATAGTCTGAGGATATGGGAGAAGGAAATCTCAATTTGGGCAGCCATGGAAGCAGTGCATTACTGCTCAGTCATGCATAGTGGGTAGAGACATCACTGCAGCCTCTGTCTCCTCACACACTGGCCCGTAGCTGAGCAATAGAGAAAGACACCAGCAAGGGTGGCCCTTCGAGTGCCTGATATGCCAAGTAATAGAATAGAGAAGGACCAACCAGGGAGGCCTTTTGAGTGTCAGCTGCCAAGAAGCTAGAAAATAATCCTAATAGAACCATATCACCGGCAAGTGTTGCTACTGGCTTCCTCGGACACCTGGTTCCTCTGAGGTCCCTGTGATCCAAACAGCCATGCCACCTCCATGTCCAGTCCTCACTGGGGCAGACCCAAATCCTCTAGGGCCACCTCCGGAGCAAAGTCCAGTGAATTATCCATATGCAGAGGTGAAGATAAAGCCACAACTGAGCTCCAGAGGTGGAGCAACTAAGGAAGAGGATCAAAAACCTTTCCATCAGCTGTATAAGCTGCCAGTTAAATCTACATGATAACCTAGTAGACTCTGTCTACAGATTATATAAAAGGACAATGAATGTTCCCACAAAAGAAAACACTCTAGCTCTGGAAGCTGTGGACTTTGGAGGCAAGAACACACAGGCATAGGACCAGATTAGAGTTTGAGCTGTCCCCATAGCATGTACAAAGACCTGTCTCCCAGCATAGGAGTGCCCTCTAGGAAGCTGGAGGGCTCCCTATGGAGGGGGAAGGCTGTGGCTCACAGCAGGGAAAAGGATGCTGACAGCTGAGACCAGAGGCGGGAAAAAAAATTAGTATCATTCTTATGTTTGAGTCATTCTGTAGTTGGTTCTGGATTTTTGTTTTCATTTTTCCTCTTCTTTTTCTCTCTCTTGTTGAGGTTGTTATTTTCATGATTTCTATTTAGGTTTTTGGGAACTTTTTAAAAATCACAGTTTTTATTTCCTTTATATATTGCAACATCTGTTGATGATACTTTATTGTTTTAATTTATTTTTTTTAATTTGGTATTTTTTGATTATTTTCTTGCAAGTTTTCTTTGATACATAGACATTTCTGTATACTTTTATTTAACTTTGCTTTTATCTTTTTATCCTTTTTCACCATTTTTGTTCATTTTTCTTGTTTCCTTTGCTTTAGTCCTTACTTGGCTCTGATGTGGTTTTGTTTTCTGTTTTGTGCTTCAGTTAGCTTAGTTTTTAATTGGTTGATATTATTTTTTTTAATTTCTTTTGCTCACCAGATCACTCTCTTGTACTGTGTTTTCTTTGGTCTGTTTTGGTTTTGTTTGTGTATGTGTGCATGTGTTCCTTCGTTTTTCTATTTGCCTGATTTTGCTTTTACCATTTTTCTGGGTTTCATTTTTTGTATCTTTTATTTATCTATTTTGCTTTTTGTGTGTTTGTTTTAATCCCCTTTACTGCCATGACAAATGACTTGTGGGATTTAGTTCCCCAACCAAAAGTAGGGACTGAGCCCCTTGAGTGGGAATGCTGAGTCCAGGACACAAGATTGCCAGAGAACTCCTGACCCCAGGGAGTACTAATCAGTGAGAACTCCCACAAACACCTCCATCCAAATACAAGACACAGCACAACCCAACTGCCTGCAGCACCCAGCCCCACATGTCCAACCCAAACAATAAGAAGACAGGAACTAAAGGCAATCATCAGCAGACAGGCTGCCTACAGAAAACTCAAAACACACTACCTCACAAGGCCCTTCCCATCAGAGGGAAAAATTCATCTTCTCTCATCAGAAGAAAGGCACACATCCCTCCCAATATGAAGCTTACAAAAACCACTGGAACAACTTCACCCAACAGGGGCAGAAAACTTGGAAAGTACTATGAACCTATAGCTTGGGTAAAGGAGACCTCAAACAAAGTGTTAGGGGAAAAAATTGAAAAGACAAAGAAATAATGTGCAAATGGAAGAAAAAGCTAAAAATGTACAAGATCAAATAAATGAAGAGGAAATAGGCAAACTACCTGAAAAAGAATTAAGAGTAAGGATAATTATTATGATACAAAATCTTGAAAATATGATATAAGAAAAAGCAAGAATCATTTAACACACTTAACAAGGATCTAGAGGAAAACAGTAATAAACAGCAACAAACAACACAATCACTGAAATTACAAATACTCTACAGAGAATTAGTAGCAGAAAAACTGAGGCAGAAGTGATAAGTGAACTGGAAAACACAAAGGTGGAAAAAAACTGTAGAAGGGCAAAATAAAGACATCTGGCAAAATATTTAACACTCCAACAATTGAATTATTAAGTTTATCAGAAGAAGACAAGAAAGACAAAAGATCTGAGAAAATAATTTTTAAGAGATTTTGGTTGAAAATGTTCCTAACATGGGAAAGGAAATAGTTAAACAAGTACAAGAAATGCAGAGTCCCATAGTGGATAAAGTCAAAGAAAAACACAGCAAGACACATAATGATCAAACTAATAAAAATTAAACACAAATAAAAAATAAAAGAGCAAGAGGAAATCAACAAGTAACACACAAGAGGAATTTCCATAATGTTAAGAGATTGTTGTTCAGGAGAAACTCTGCAGGCCAGAGGGAGTGGAAAGATGCATTAAAAGAAATACTATTCAACATAGTTTTGCAAGTTTTGGCCACAGCAATCAGAATAGAAAAAGAAATAAAAGGAATTCAGATTGGAAATAAAGAAGTAAAACTCTCACTGTTTGCAGATGACATGATCCTCTACATAGAAAACTCTAAAGACTTCACCAGAAAATTACTAGAGCTAATCAATGAATACAGTAAAGTTTCAGGATATGAAATTAACACACAGAAACCTCTTGCATTCCTATATACTAACAATGAGAAAACAGAGAGAGAAATTAGGGAACCAATTCCATTCACCATTGCAATGAAAAGAATAAAATACTTAGGAATAAATCTACCTAAAGAAACAAAAGACCTATATATAGAAAACTATAAAATGCTGATGAAAGAAATCAAAGATGACACAAATAGATGGAGCAATATACTGTGTTCATGGATTGGAAGAATCAATATAGTGAAAATGAGTATGCTACCCAAAGCAATCTATAGATTCAACGCAATCCCTATCAAGCTACCAACGGTAATTTTCACAGAACTAGAACAAATAATTTCACAAGTTGTATGGAATTACAAAAAACCTTGAATAGGCAAAGCAATCTTGAGAAAGAAGAATGAAACTGGAGGAATCAACCTGCCTGACTTCAGGTTTTACTACAAAGCTGCAGTCATCAAGAGAGTATGGTACTGGCACAAAGCCAGAAATATAGATCAATGGAACAAAATAGAAAGCCCAGAGATAAATCCATGTACCTAGGGACACCTTATCTTTGACAAAGGAGGCAGGAATTTACAATGGAGAAAAGACAATATCTTTAACAAGTGGTGCTGGGAAAAATGGTAAACCACTTATAAAAGAAAGAAACTAGAACATTTTCTAACACCATGCACAAAAATAAACTCAAAATGGATTAAAGATCTAAATGTAAGATCAGAAACGATAAAACTCCTAGAGGAAAACATAGGCAAAACACTCTCTGACATAAATCACTGCAGGATTGTCTATTACCCACTTCCTAGAGTAATGGAAATAAAAGCAAAAATAAACAAATGGGACCTGATTCAACTTAAAAGCTTTTGCACAAAGAAGGAAACTATAAGCAAGGTAAAAAGACAGCATTTAGAATGGGAGAAAATGATAGCAAATGAAGCAACTGACAAAGAATTAATCTCAAAAATATACAAACAGCACCTGCAACCCAATTCCAGAAAAATAAGCGACCCAATCAAAAAATGGGCCAAAGAACTCAACAGACATTTTTCCAAAGAAGACATACAGATGGCTAACAAACACATGAAAAGATGCTCAACATCACTCATTATTAGAGAAATGCAAATCAAAACCACAATGAGGTACCATCTCACACTGGTCAGAATGGCTGCTATTAAAAAGTATACAAACCATAAATGCTGGAGAGGGTGCAGAGAAAAAGGAAACCTCTTACACTGTTGATGGGAATGCAAACTAGTACAGCCACTATGGAGAACAGTGTGGAGAGTCCTTAAAAAGCTGGAAATAGAACCGCCATATGACCCAGCAATCCCACTCCTCGGCATACACGCCGAGGAAACCAGAATTGAAAGAGACACGTGTACCCCAATGTTCATCACAGCACTGTTTACAGTAGCCAAGACATGGAAGAAACCTAAATGTCCATTGACAGATGAATGGATAAGAAAGCTGTGGTACATATACACAATGGAATATTACTCCACTATTAAAAAGAGTGCATTTGAATCAGTTCTAATGAGGTGGATGAAACTGGAACCTATTATACAGCACAAAGTAAGTCAGAAAGAAAAATACCAATACTGTATATTAACACATATATATATGGAATTTAAAAAGATGGTAATGATGACCCTATATGTGGCAAAAGAGACATAGATGTAAAGAACAGACTGTTGAACTCTGTGGGAGGTGAGGGTGGGATGATTTGAGAGAATAGCATTGAAACATATATATTATCATATGTGAAATAGATTGCCAGTACAGCTTCAATGCATGAGGCAGGGTGCTCAAGGCTGGTGCACTGGGATGACCCTGAGAGATGGAATGGGGAGGGAGGGTCTGGATGGGGAACACATGTATGCTCATGGCTGATTCATGTGACTATATGGTAAAAACCACCACAATATCATAAAGTAATTAGCCTCCAATTAAAATAATAAAAATAAATAAATAAAATAAAGTAGGGAGAGACTAAAAAAAGAAAGAAAAAGGAAAAAGCCTACCACCAAGATAACTCTAACCATCAAGGATCTTATTCAAAATTAATGGAGAAATCAAAATATTAAAGACAAACAAAAGTTTAGAGAATTCAGCACCACAAAACCAGCTTTAGAGCAAATGTTAAAAGGACTTCTCTAGGCCAAAAACATAAGAGAAGGAAAAGATATACAAAAAACAAACTGAAAACAAAAATCAAAAAATCAAAATCAACAAAAATCAAAATTAACAAACTGAAAACAAAAATCCCTCCTCTAAGAGATTTTCCCAACTCAAGGATCAAACCCAGGTCTCCAGCATTGCAGGATTCTTGACCGTGTGAGCCACCCAGGGAAGCCCAAAAACAATTAAGAAAATGTCAAAAGGAATACATGTATATATCAATAATTACTTTAAATGTAAATGGATTAAATCCTCCAACCAAAACACAAAGGCTGGCTGACTGCATACAAAAGCAAAACCTTTATATATGCTGTCTACAAGAGACCCACTTAATACCTAGAGATATATACAGACTGAAAGTAAGGGGGTGAAGAAAGATACCTCATGCAAATGGAAATCAAAAGAAAGCCAGAGCAACAATTCTTAAATCAGGTAAAATAGACTTTTAAATAAGGAATATTGCAAGAGATGAGGAAGGACACTACACAATAATCAAGAGATCAATCCAAGAAGAAGACATAACAATTGTAAATATTTATGCACCCAACCTAAAAGAACCTCAATACATAAGGCAAACACTAACATACATAAAAGAAAAAAATGACAGCAACAAAATGATAGTATGGTAGTTTAACACCACATTTACATCAATGGATCAATCATCCAGGCAGAAAATTAATAAAGGAATACAAGCATTGAGTGACACATTAGATCAGATGGACCTAATTGATATCTACAGGAAATATCACCAAAATCAGGACAATATACTTTTTATCAAGTGCACATGGAACATTCTCCAGAATAGATCACATCTTGGATCACAGGTTAATTCTTGGTAAATTTAAGATAAATGAAGTCATATCAAGCATCTGTTTTGATCACAACACTATGAGTTTAGATATCAATTACAAGAAAAATCCATTTAAAAAACACAAATATATAGGATAAATGATATGTTTCTAAATAACCAAGAGTTTACTGAAAAAAATAAAAGGAAATAAAAAAAAAAAAACTAGAAACAAATGACAATGAAAACATGATGACCCCAAACCCACGGGATGCAGCAAAGCATTTCTAAGAGGGAAGTTTATAGCATGACATTCTTATCTCAAGAAACAAGAAAACCATCAAATATACAACTTAACCTTACATTCAAAGCAACCAGAAAAAGAACAATAACAGCAACAAAACAAAGTTAGTAGAAGGAAAGAAATCATAAAGATCAGAGGAGAAATAGATGAGAATGAAATAAAGGAAACAATAGCAGAGATCAATAAAACAACAAAATTAACAATCCATAAGCCAGCCTCATCAAGAAAAAATGGAGAAGACTCAAACCAATAAAATCAGTAAGAAAAAGGAGAGGATACAGCAGAAAATGCAGAAATACCAAGGATCATAAGGACTACTATGAACAATTATATGAAATTTTTTTTTTAAAAAATGGATAAATCTTAGAAAAGTACAACTTTTCAAGACTGAACCAAGAAGAAATGGAAAATGTAAATAGACAAAACACAAGCACTGAAATTGAAACTGATTTTTAAAACAATCTCCCAAAAAACAAAAGCCCAGAGCAAGATGGCTTCACAGGCAAATTCTCTCAAACATTTAGAGATGAGCTAACATCTGTCTTTCTCAATCTTTCAAAAAACTGCATAAGGAAGAACACTCCCAAGCTCTTTCTATGAGGCCACCATCACACTGATACCAAAATAAAAATATCACAAAAAAAGCAAATTATTTGCCAGTATCTCTGATGAATATAGATGTGAAATCCTCAACAAAATACTGGAAAACAGAACCCAACAAAACATTGAAAGCATGATACTAGATGGTCAAGTGGGGTTTATCACAGAGATACAGGTATTCTTCAATATATGCAAATCAATCAATGTGATACACCATATTAACAAATTGAAAGATAAAAATAATATGGTAATCTCCACAGATACAGGAAAAGCTTTACACAAGATCCAAAACATATTTATGATTTAAAAAAACCTCTCCAGAAAATGGTTATAGAATGAAAGTACCTCAAGATAATAAAGGCCATATATGGCAAACCCATTCAAACATTATTCTCAATGGTGGAAAATTGAAACCATTTCCTCTAAGATCAAAAACAAGACAAGAGTGTTCAATCTCTCCACTATTATTCAACATAGTTTTGGAAGTCCTATCCATTGCAATAAAAGAGGGAATATAAATAAAACAAATTCAGAATGGAAAAGCTGTAAAATTCTCACTATTTGCAAATGACATGATACCATATAAGGAAAATCCTACATCTGCTGGATCATCAAAAAAGCAAGAGAGTTCCAGAAAAACATATATTTCTACTTTATTGACTTTGCCAAAGCCTTTGATTGTGTGGACCACAAGAAACTGCAAAATAAAATGAGAATACCAGACCACCTGACCTGCCTCTTGAGAAACCTGAATAGAGGTCAGGAAGCAACAGCTAGAACTGGACACGGAACAACAGAATGCTTCCAAATAGGAAAAGGAGTATGTCAAGGCTGTATATTGTCACCCTGCTTATTTAACTTATATGCAGAGTACATCATGAGAAATGCTTGGCTGAATGAAGCACAAGCTGGAATCAAGATTGCCAGGAAAAATATCAATAACTTAAGATATGTAGATGACACCTCCCTTATGGCAGAAAGTGAAGAACTAAAGAGCCTCTTGATGAAAGTGAAAGAGGAGAGTGAAAAAGTTGGCTTAAAGCTCAACATTCAGAAAACAAAGATCATGGCGTCCAGTCCCGTCACTTCATGACAAATAGATGGGGAAACAGTGGCTGACTTTATTTTGAGGGGCTCCAAAATTAGTGCAGATTGTGACTGCAGGCATGAAATTAAAAGACATTTGCTCCTTGGGAGGAAAGTTATGACCAACCTAGACAGCATATTAAAAAGCAGAGACATTACTTTGCCAACAAAGGTCCGTCTGGTCAAGGCTATGGTTTTTGCAGTAGTCATGTATGGATATGAGAGTTGGACTATAAAGAAAGCTGAGCGCTGAAGAATTTATGCTTTTGAACTGTGGTGTTGGAGAAGACTCTTGAGAGTCCCTTGGACTGCAAGGAGATCCAACCAGTCCATCCTAAAGGAGATCAGTCCTGGGTGTTCATTGGAAGGACTGATGGTGAAGCTGAAACTCCAATAATTTGGCCACCTTATGAGAAGAGTTGACTCATTGAAAAAGACCCTGATGCTGGGAGGGATTGGGGTCAGGAGGAGAAGGGGCTGACAGAGGATGAGATGGCTGGATGACATCACCGACTCGATAGACATGAGTTTGGGTAAACTCCGGGAGTTGGTGATGGACAGGGAGGCCTGGCATGCTGCAGTTCATGGAGTCGTAAAGAGTCGGACAAGACTGAGCGACTGAACTGAACTGAAGTGAATTGAAATATACCATCAAAAACTTACTAGAGCTAATCAATGAATTTAATAAAGTGACAGTATGGAAAATCAATACACAGAAATCCCTTGAATTCCTATACACTAACAACAAAAAATCAGAAAGAGAAATTGTAAGAACAATCCCATTCCCTATTGCAACAATAAATAAATAAATACATAAAATATCTAGGAATACACCTACCTAAGGAGACAAAAGACTTATATGCAGAAAACTATAAGACACTGATGAAATAAAACAGATAACACAAAAAGTCGAGATATGTATCATGTTCTTGGATCAGAAAAATCAACATCATGAAAATCACTATACTACTCAAAGCATTCTACAGAGTCAATGCAATCCATAGCAAATTAAAAATGGCATTTTCCTGAGAACTGAAACACACAAAAAAAAATTAACAATTTGCATGGAACCACAAAAGGTCTGGAATAGCAACAGTAATCTTTGGAAAGAAAAATGGAGCTGGAGGAATCATCCTTCATGACTTCAAACTATACTACAAAGGTACAGTAATCAAAACATTATGGTACTTTCACCAAAACAGAAATATAGATCAATAGAAAGAGATAGAAAGCCCTGAAATAAATCCACATCTATGGGCACCGTATCTTTGGTAAAGGGGCAAGAATATACAATGGAGGAAACAGAGCCTCTTCCATAAGTGGTGTTGGGAAACCCGGATGGCAACATGTAAAAGAATGAAAACAAAACAGTTCCTAACACCATCCACAAAAATTATATCAAAATGGATTAAAGATCTAACTGTAAGGTAAGAAACTATAAAACTCTTAGAGGAAATCACGGACAGAACATTCTTTGACATAAATTGCACAAGATTCTCTTTGACTCATCTCATAATGCAATGGAAGTAAAAATAAAAATAACAAATAAGACTTAATTAAACAAGAGTTTTGGCACATCAAAGGAAATTATGAACAAGATGAAAAGACAACTCTCAGAATGGGAGAAAATAATTGTAAATGAAACAAATGTCAAAGTATTAATCTTTAAAATATACATCAGCTTATGATGCTGAGTATCAGAGAAACAAATAACCCACTTTAAGAAAGGGCAGAAAGTGCTTGCTTCGGCAGCACATATACTAAAATTGGAATGATACAGAGAAGATTAGCATGGCCCCTGCACGAGGATGACATGCAAATTCGTGAAGCATTCCATATTTTTAAAAGCTATATATGACAAACCCACAGCAAGCATTACCCTCAATGGTGAGAAATTGAAAGCATTTCCCCTGAAATCAGGAACAAGACAAGGGTGCCCACTCTCAGCACTACTATTTAACATAGTTTTGGAAGTTTTGGCCACAGCAATCAGAGCAGAAAAAGAAGTAAAAGGAATCCAGATAGGAAAAGAAGAAGTGAAACTCTCGCTGTCTGCAGATGACATGATCCTCTACATAGAAAACCCTAAAGACTCTACCAGAAAATTACTAGAGCTAATCAGCGAATATAGTAAAGTTGCAGGATATAAAAATAACACACAGAAATCCCTTGCATTCCTATACACTAACAATGAGAAAACAGAAAGAGAAATTAAGGAAACAATACCATTCACCATTGCAACAAAAAGAATAAAATACTTAGGAATAAATCTACCTAAAGAAAAAAAAGACCTATACATAGAAATCTATAAAACACTGATGAAAGAAATCAAAGAGGACACAAACAGATGGAGAAATATACCATGTTCATGGTTGGAAGAATCAATATTGTCAAAATGGCTATACTACCCAAAGCAATCTATAGATTCAATGCAATCCCTATCAAGCTACCAATGGTATTTTTCACAGAACTAGAACAAATAATTTCACAATTTGTATGGAAATACAAAAAACCTCGAATAGCCAAAGTAATCTGGAGAAACAAGAGTGGAACTGGAGGAATCAACCTGCCTGACTTCAGACTATACTACAAAGCCACAGTCATCAAGACAGTATGGTACTTGCACAAAGACAGAAATATAGATCAATGGAACAAATATAAAGCCCAGAGATAAATCCACAAACCTATGGACACCTTATCTTCGACAAAGGAGGCAAGGATATACAACAGAAAAAAGACAACCTCTTTAACAAGTGGTACTGGGAAAACTGGTCAACCACTTGGAAAAGAATGAAACGAGAACACTTTCTAACACCATACACAAAAATAAACTCAAAATGGATTAAAGATCTAAATGTAAGACCAGAAACTATAAAACTCCTAGAGGAGAACATAGGCAAAACACTCTCCGACATAAATCACAGCAGGATCCTCTATGACCCACCTCCCAGAATATTGGAAATAAAAGCAAAAATAAACAAATGGGACCTAATGAAACTTAAAAGCTCTTGCACAACAAAGGAAACTATAAGCAAGGTGAAAAGACAGCCCTCAGATTGGGAGAAAATAATAGCAAACAAAGCAACAGACAAAGGATTAATCTCAAAAATATACAAGCAACTCCTGCAGCTCAATTCCAGAAAAATAAATGACCCAATCAAAAAATGGGCCAAAGAACTCAACAGACATTTTTCCAAAGAAGACATACAGATGGCTAACAAACACATGAAAAGATGCTCAACATCACTCATTATCAGAGAAATGCAAATCAAAACCACAATGAGGTACCATTACACGCCAGTCAGGATGGCTGCTATCCAAAAGTCTACAAGCAATAAATGCTGCAGAGGGTGTGGAGAAAAGGGAACCCTCTTACACTGATGGTGGGAATGCAAACTAGTGCAGCCACTATGGAAAACTGTGTGGAGATTTCTTAGAAAACTGGAAATAGAACTGCCATAAGACCCAGCAATCCCACTTCTGGGCATACACACTGAGGAAACCAGATCTGAAAGAGACATGTGCACCCCAATGTTCATCACAGCACTGTTTATAATAGCCAGGGCATGGAAGCAACCTAGATGCCCATCAGCAGATGAATGGATAAGGAAGCTGTGGTACATATACACCATGGAATATTACTCAGCCATTAAAAAGAATTCATTTGAGTCAGTTCTAATGAGATGGATGAAACTGGAGCCCATTATACAGAGTGAAGTAAGCCAGAAAGATAAAGAACATTACAGCATACTAACACATATATATGGAATTTAGAAAGATGGTAATGATAACCCTATATGCAAAACAGTAAAAGAGACACAGATGTACAGAACAGAATTTTGGACTCTGTGGGAGAAGGCAAGGGTGGGATGTTTCTAGAGAACAGCATCGAAACATGTATATTATCTATGGTGAAACAGATCACCAGCCCAGGTTGGGTACATGAGATAAATGCTCTGGCCTGGTGCACTGGGAAGACCCAGAGGGATCGGGTGGAGAGAGAGGTGGGAGGGGGGATCAGGATGGGGAATACATGTAACTCCATGGCTGATTCATGTCAATGTATGACAAAAACCACTACAATATTGTAAAGTAATTAGCCTCCAACTAATAAAAATAATTAAAAAAAAAAAAAGGGCAGAAGACCTAAACAGACTTTTTCTCCAAAGAACACATACAGATAGCCAATAAACATGTGAAAAGATGCTCAACATAGCTCATTATTGCACGCTGAGTTGCTTTAGTTGTGTCTGATTCTTTGCCACTCTTTGGACTGTAATCCACTAGGTTCCTCCATCCATGGGCCTTTCCCAGTAAGAATACTGAAGTGGGATGCCATGCCTTCTTCCAGGGAATCTTTCTGATGCAGGATTGAACCCATATCTCCTTCATCTCCTGCATCACACCTTACCACTGAGCCACTTGTAAGTTCCTAGCTCATTATTATAGAAATGCAAATCAAAAGTACAATTAGGTATCACATCACACTGGTCAGAATGGCCATCATCAAAGCATTTGCTTTTTTTTTCATTTATTTTTATTCGTTGGAGGCTTAAAAGGATGTGGAGAAAAGGGAACCCTCTTTCATTGTTGGTGGAAATGTAAATTGATAGAGCCCCTATGGAGAACATTATGAAGATTCCTTTTAAAAGTAGGAATAAAACTACCACATAACCCAGCAATCCCACTACTATGCATATACCCTAAGAAATCTATAATTCAAAACCACACATGTACCCCGATGTTTATAGCAGCATTATTAATAATAGCCAGGACATGATAGCAACCTAGATGTCCACTGACAGATGAATAGATAAAGAAGTGTGTGTGCATATGTGTGTGTGTGTGTGTGTGTGTATACACACGCAATGGAATGTTACTCAGTCATAAAAAGCAATAAATTTGAGTCAGTTGAATTGGGGTTAATGAACCTAGAACCTGTTATACAGAGTGAAGTAAGTCAGAAAAAGGAAGGCAAATATTGCATATCAACACATATATATGGAATCTAGAAAAACAGTATGGATGAACCTATATGCAGGGCAGGAATAGAGACAGAGATACAGAAAAAAGATTGTGGACACAGCAGGGTAAAGAGAGGTTGATAATGTATTGAGAGAATAGCATCGAAGTTTATACATTACCATATGTAAAACAGATAGCTAGTGGGAAGCTGCTGTACAACAACAGGGAATTTAACCCAGTGCTCTGTGACAACTTATAGGGGTGGAATGGGGAGTTAGTGCAAGGTTCTAGAGGGAGGGGATATATGTATACTTATGTCCAACTCATGCGGTTTTATGGCAGAAACCAAGAACACATTGTAGAGCAATTATTCTCCAATTAAAAATAAGTTCAAAATGAAATGAAAGAAGACATATCACAACTAATAATACAGAAGTGAAAAGGGTCACAGGATACTACTAGAAACAATATCATGACAACAAATTTGACAACCTAGAAGATATGAGTAAATTACTGGAAACATACATCCTTCCAAGACTAGAACATAAAGAAATAGAAATCTAAATAGACTGATCAACAGTAAGCAGATTTAATCTGTGAACAAAAGTACCCACAAATAAAAGTCCAACACCATAAGTCTTCACTGGTGAATTCTACCAAATATTCAAAAAAGAATTAGCAGCAGTCTTTCTCAAATTCTTCCAAAATATAGAAGAGGAGGAAATATTTTTAAACATTTTATCAGGCCAGCTTTACCCTGATAGCAAAACAATCCAAGGACTCTATGTGAAAATAGTATCAACAGTCCATGACCTGTTAGGAACCAGGCCACAAAGCAGAAAGTGAGCAGTGAGTGAGTGAGTGAAGCTTCATCTGTATTTACAGCTACTCATCACTCTCATTACTGCCTGAGCCCTGCCTCCTGTCAGATAAGCAGCAGCATTCGATTCTCATAGGTGTGCAGACCTTACTGCTGACTCTGCATGTAAGGGATCTAGGTTGCACACTCCTTATGAGAATCTAATACCTGATGATCTGTGGGTGAGCTGAGGTGGGGATGTGGGAGTGGCTACAAATACATATTATCACTAGCAGAGAGGTTCGATTGTACAGAGACAATAATAAATCAATTACTTGCACACTCATATCTAGTCCCTATTATTGAGTGGCAAGTGACAATCTGCATCTGACAGGAGGCTTTAAGTTAAAATCTGACACTTATTTTAGTCCATGCATGGTCAATTCATTATTTGATTTAGCACTTCCATCCATGCTTCTTTTCTAAACTGCACACTTTTCTCAGTCACAGCTTTGGTAGGCCCACAGGATAACACTAGTCAAAATAAGTTTAAAAAAAAAATGTCACTGGAGAGCTTCATTGAAAACTACAAAAGACCCAATGATGACAGAGCAGAAGACTCTAAGAGAGACAACAAAAAGACAGCTCAATTTAAATACAATGTAGAGAACTACTTAGGTTACAGGTTCATTGCAACAGGTGATTTACATTCTCCAAGCCTGCTTTATATAATATGTGGCAATCACTATACAAAAAAGCCATGAAACCTTCAAATTTGCTTCATGACATAAAGACCAAACACCCTGAATTAAAAGACAAGCCACTGTATTTGTTCAAAAGAAAAAAAAGTGAACATGAAGAATAAAAGCAATTATAGAAGGTCACCAATTCAACAAATGTGTCCTCACTGAGAGCATTATTCTTGGTGGCTAGAAAGCCTTCCTAAGTTGTCAATGCAAAGAAATAGGGGAAACAATAGAATGGGAAAGACTAGAGATCTTTTCAAGAAACTTAGAGATACCAAGGGAACATTTCATGCAAAGATGGACACAATAAAGGACAGAAATTTAAGGACCTAACAGAAGCAGGAGATATTAAGAACAGATGGCAAGAATACAAAGAAGAACTATACAAAAAAAAAAAAAAAACTTACCCAGATAATTAAATGGTGTGATCACACACCTGGAGCCAGACATCCTGGAGTGCAAAGTCAAGTGGGCCTTAGGAGGCATCACTATGAACAAAGCTATTGGAGGTGATGGAATTCCAGCTGATCTCTTTCAAATCCTAAAAGATGATGCTGTTAAAGAGCTGCACTCAATATGCCAGCAAATTTGGAAAACTCAGCAGTGGCCACAAGACTGGAAAAGGTCAGTTTTTATTCCAATCTCAAAGAATGGTAATGCCAAAGAATGTTCAAACTGTCGCACAATTGCACTCATCTCACATGATAGCAAAGTGATGCTCAAAATTCTCCAAGCTAGGTTTCAACAGTACATGAACCAAGAACTTCCAGATGTTCAAACTGGATTTATAAAAGGCAGAGGAACCAGAGATCAAATGCCGACCTCGGTTGGATCAAAGAAAAAACAAGAAGATTCCAGAAAAAAACATCTGCTTTATTGACTATGCCAACGCCTTTGACTGTGTGAATCACAACAAACTGTGGAAAATTATTCAAGAGATGGGAATAACAGACCACCTTACTTGCCTCCTAAGAAATCTGCATACAGGTCAAGAAGCAACAGTTAGAACCAGACATGGAACAGTGGACTCATTCCAAATTGGGAAAGGAGTGCCACAAGTCTCTATATTGTCACCCTGCTTATTTAACTTATATGCAGAGTACATCATACGCAGTGCAGGGCTGGATGGAGAACAAGCTGAAATCAACATTTCTGTGAGAAATATCAACAACCTCAGATGTGCAGATGACACCACCCTCATGACAAAAAGCGAACAGGAACTGAGGAACCTCTTGATGAAAGTGAAAGAGCAAAAGCTGGCTTAAAGCTCCACATTCAAAAAACTAAGATCATGGCATCTGGTCCCATCACTTCATGGCAAATAGATGGACAAACAATGGAAACAGTGAAAGACTTTTTTTTCTTGGGCTCCAAAATCACTGCAGATTGTGACTGCAGCCATGAAATTAAAAGATGCTTGCTCCTTGGAAGATAAGCTATGACAAACCTAGGCAGCATATTAAAAAGCAGAGACATTACTTTGCTGACAAAGATCCATCTAGTCAAAGCTATGGTTTTTCCAGTAGTCTTGTACAGATGTGAGAGTTGGACCACAAAGAAAACTGAGTGCTGAAGAATTGATGATTTTGAACTGTGATGCTGGAGAAGACTCTTGAGAGTCCCTTGGACTGCAAGGAGATCAAACCAGTCCATCGTAAAGGAAATCAACCCTGAATATTCATTGGAAGGATTCATGCTGAAGCTGAAGCTCCAATACTCTGGCCACCTGATGCAAAGAACTGACTAATTTGAAAAGATTTTGGTGCTGGGAAAGATTGAAGGCAGGAGGAGAAGGAGATGACAGAGGATGAGATGGTTGGATGGCATCACCAACTTGGTGGACATGAACTTAAGCAAGCTCTGGGAGTTGTTGATGGATAGGGAAGCCTGGCGTGCTGCAGTGAATGGGGTCGCAAAGAGTCGGACACGACTGAGCGAATGAATTGAACTGAACCACATTGCTAAAGCTAAGAAGCCCTTTACTATGTGAAATAAATCACCAGTCCAGGTTCGATGCATGAGACAGGGCGCTCAGGGCCAGTACACTGGGACAACCCTGAGGGATGGGATGGGGGGAAGTTGAGAGGGGTTCAGGATGGGGGACACATGTACACCCATGACTGACTCATGTCAATGTATGGGAAAAACCATTACAGTATTGTAAAGTAATTAGCCTCCAATTAAAATAAATAAATTAATTTACACACACACAAAAAAAGGTCCTTTACTATTGGTGAAGAGTTGATCCAGCCTGCTTCAAAGGACGTTTGTCATGAACTTTTAGGAGAGGCTACAGTTCCAATTGTGGCATGTGTCCCTCTTTCAGCTAGCACCAAAACTAGAGTAACTGATGAAATAGCAGAGGCTACTGAGCTACAATTTTTAGAGAGGATTAAGGTTTCCTTGTCCATCACCACTCCCCAGAGCTTGTTCAAACTCATGTCCATCGAGTTGGTGATGCCATCCACCCATCTAAGCCTCTATTGTCCCCTTCTCCTCCTGCCTTCAATCTTTCCAAGCATCAGAGTCTTTTCCAATGAATCAGTTCTTCAAATCAGGTGGCCAAAGTATGAAACTTCAGCTTCAGCATGAGAACTTCCTATGAATAGTCAGGACTGATTTCCTTTAGGATGGACTGGTTGAAACTCCTTGCAGTCCAAGGGACTCTCAAGAGTCTTCTCCAACACCACAGTTCAAGCACATCAATTCTTCAGCACTCAGCCTTCTTTATTATCCAACACACTTCCATACATGACTACTGGAAAAACCATAGTTTTAACTAGATGGACTTTTGTCGGCAAAGTAATGTCTCTGCTTTTTGATATGCTGTCCTGATTTGTCATAACTTCTCTTCCAAGGAGCAAGCATCTTTTAATTTCATGGCTGCAGTCACAATCTGCAGTGATTTTGGAGCCCAAGAAAAGAAAGCCTCTCACTGTTTCCTTTGCTTGCCAATCTATTTGCCATGAAGTGATGGGACCGGATGCCATGATCTTAGTTTTTTGAATGTGGAGTTTTAAGCCAGCTTTTCCATTCTCCTCTTTCACTTTTCATCAAGAGGCTCCTCAGTTCCTCTTCACTTTCTGCCATAAACATAATATTTTCCTAAGTAAATAAACCAATAAAATATCCCATACTTCTTGCTTTTTATTTATTTATCTTTCTTATTGGTACCACCATCTAGGTGCTTAATCAAAAAATCAGTTTATTATCCTTAACTCTACTATCTCTCTTATTGCCTGCCTAATACCTGTACAATCATCATGTTCTATTGATTATCTATTGGTGGTGCTGGTTTAATCACTAAGTAGTGCCCAACTCTTGCAACCCCATGGACTGTAGTCCCCAGTCTCCTTTGTCCATAGGATTTCCCAGACAAGAATACTGGAGTGGGTTGCCATTTCCTTTTCCAGGGGATATTTCTGACACAGGGATTGAACCAATGTCTCCTGTGTTGCAGGAGGATTCTTTACTACTGAGCCACCAGGGAAGCCCTGACTATCCATTAACATCCTTCAAACCCAACTAATTCTCTCAATCCTCATTTCCTATAACTTTTGATAAAGTCATTATCATCACTTGTATGTACTATTACAACAGCCTTTTAAATGTTTTCCTTGCTTCCAATGCATCCCCTTTCTCTTTTTAACCATTTATTGATTATTATAGTACCTGGATCACCATCTTCCTTTCCACCTCAATCTCCACCACTCTTCTGAGTGACTGTAAAGTCTATATGGATAGCTCGTCTAAAACTCTAGACTTTTAGTGCCTTGGGCTACTCAATTCCAGTAACCTTCACCTCCACTTTACTTTGTGTGCCAAGTCGCTTCAGTTGTGTCTGACTCTGCGATCCTATCAACTGTAGCCCACCAGACTCCTCTGTCCGTGGGATTCTCCAGGCAAGAATACTGGAGTGGGTTGCCTTGCCCTCCTCCAGGGGATCTTCCCAACCCAGGGATCGAACCCACATCTCTTAAGTCTCCTGCATTGGCAGGTGGGTTCTTTACCAATAGCACCACCTAGGAAACCCCCACTTTCCTTTGGCCCTTGGTTAAACTACAGACCATTATCTTATCACCTGAATTTGCTCTGTTTAAGTTTTAAAATTAAGTTACACTCACTGTTTTCACTCCCAGATCTCCCAATTATTCTTTAGTCCATTGTAATCTGGCTTATTTTCCCACCAATTTATTAAAAGCACCAGTGACTCCTCTGATGCTATATCCAATGGGAAATTTTACGTTATTTAACCTCTCCAAGGAAGCTAAAACCATTGACCTCTTCATCTTTGAAATTATCTTTTTAACATCTTTGGTACCATCTTATCTGGTTTTTCTTCTAACATTTTGCTCACTTTTTCTCACGTTTAATTTTCAATTAGTACCTCCCTTAAAATTTGTTTTCCTTAGGGTTTTATTCTAGGATTCCTACTGTCCCATTGAATATACTCTTCCAGGGTGACTGTTTATTTCTTTGTCTTCAATTACTACTTAAATGTTGACGCTTTTCACATTTATTACCTCAGATAATACCCTTCTTTTGAGCTTCAGACCTTTATGTCTATTAGATATATCTATTTAGTTGTCTTATAGACATCTCTAATTCAAGAAATTCAAAGTGAACTCATCATCACCCATTTTCCCCCATCCCAAATTAGTTGCTGCCTATGTTCTCTATATTGTTGAATGATATCCCTTGTACCTGGTTGCACGGACCAAAAATTGGGAAACATTTCAGGATTTTCCTCCAAATATGTTACCATTCAAGAATCCTTCTCCTTCTCATGTTCCATATTCATTAATCAAATCCCATTGATTTTATTTACTTTATCTTTTTGGAACCCTTTGGTCAACTTCAAATTTCACCTATTTTACTACTGAATCTTTACATATTTCATTCCCCACAACTGGAGCTTCCTTTCCCCTGCTTTTGTTCCACACTATCCCTTTACTGTATACTTATTTCTCAATTTTTAGATTCAGTTCAGTTCAGTTCAGTTCTTTAGATTAGTGGTTCTTAAAGTGTAATTCTTGATCCAGCAACATCAGAATCACTTGGTAACTTTTGTGAGTGATAGCATTCTTGAACCTTATCCCAGACCTACTGAATCAAAGGTGCTGGAGTTATTCCAAGAAATCCATGATTTAACAAGTCTTTCAGGTGATTCTGATGCATGCTAAAGTTTGAGAATTACTGATTTAGATCTCAGCTAACATATCACCTACTTTGGGAAACCATCCTTGACCATCCAAACATTAGATTAGGTATCTTATTCTAAAATTCCATGGCACATTTTTAAAGCCCCTATTTAAGAGCTAAAACACTACATTATAATTACCAGTTTACTTATCTCTATATAATAATAGCCCAAGTTTTTTTTTAGAGTATGAACAAGTATTATTCTCCAAAACTTCCATAGCTTCTAACATTGTTTCTCACCCAGTAGGCCCCCAGTAAGTGTTTATTCAATGAATGAATGAATAGAAGATAATGCAGTCAAGATTATGGTAATTCTATATTTAGTATTAGAATTTTAATATGTAACTGCAGTTAGGATTCAGTCTGTACTAAGAGGACAGGAACTTTATCTATGACTAGGCTTAAGGATCAGTTTGTGGTCTGGGACAAGCTACTCTAGTCATGATTAAGAGCTCAGATTACATATAGCCAGATCTAGAGAGGCTAGAAGCTCAATCTGTATTCAGGGTTAAGGTATAAGGTATAAGGCTCCATGTGTAACAAGTGTCAAGTATGTCTTTGATGAAGCAAAAAACCTAAGGTAGGCAGTTTGTTCTGAGATTGAAAGAATGAATATTTCATAGAGACAAATTCAGACTATGGCTTAGTTCTGGTAAATATTCCTGTTTCTGTTCACTAAGAATATACTTTAAAAAAAAAAAAGGAACAAGCCAGAGACTGAAACAGAGATGCTTCAGCTCCTATGTTCCTTCACTAAGTGTTCCCACTCACCAGGCTCAGCAGCCATTGGCCAACCAGTGCTAGATTCTAGCACTCCATGGGCATGCACAGAGTAGGGGCGGCTGGCATTGTTCTTGAACACCACGATTAGAATATCACCAACCTCTCCTCTGATAAGTGGACCTAGTAAATGCAAAAGAAGAAAAAAATCTCATTAGTGGAACAGTGAAACAGGGGCATTAAAGAAATTAAAGAAAGGGATATACACAGGAGCTACCTAGAATTAAGGGTTTACCCTGTGAAAGGGTCCCAAGACTGAGAGTCATGACTGACTCCATTTTTATATTTAGAAGCCCTTCAACTGATACTGCTACCCACATGATGAGGGTACTTCAACAAGATTATGCCTCCAATTATCCCCACCTCCCACCTCTCTTTGTATAATAGCCCAAGGTTCTAGATAATCAGAATTCTGTGGAATAATTGTTGGTAAGGAATGAGAGAGGATTCCCTTCAAGGACCAGTGGATATCTTCTGTATGATGATAAGAATGAGGAAGCTCATTGGCTCCTATAAAAGTTATGAAACTGAAGCAATAATTGCAAGGGTGTAAGGGTAATACTGGTTCCCTGTACCACTTTTCCCACTTTTTGATACTCTTAAGTTCTCTTGCCTTTAGCATTTAAAAAATTGTAGCACTATTATAGATCCCAAGATACAGAGGCCTAGAAATACCTGGTTCAGATTGCTGCAGAATTCATGAATTAACTCCATTTGATTGCTTATTTTCATGGATGATTTATAAAATATGACCACATTTCCAGTATGTCATAAACAAAATGGATAATGAGGAGTGGAGAGGGCTTCCTGATATGACACAACCTCCCTAAGAGCATCACAGGCTTCTAGACACTAGGAGGGAAGTGGAATTCCCTTACCTAAGATTCCCAAGTGTTCCTCTGATCCAGTCCTTGGCCGCTGGACCCTGAATGTACCATCAGTATACTCTCTGAATACAGCTTTCTTGTATCTTGAACCCAGGAGTCCATCTTTGTTGCTCAGGAAGATGTGACCATAACTAGAGGAATCCAATGAGTAGTATGAGCACTTGGCCTTTAACCTCTCATTTTCAGATATGGGAAAGCAAGATCAGACCCAACTGCATGGCACAGATATTAGGAGAGCCCTATTCCTATGTCAGATTATCCACCTTGGCTGCATATCTGCAGTTAAAAATGGCAGATTTCAATATTTATTTATGTTCCTTTGTTTGCCATCATCTAGTTAGGAATTTATAGTAAAATTAATATGGTAAAAACACTAGGATAAGAATCAAACCCTGAATGCTAGCTCCAGTCTTAATGATGTTTTAGATGAAATTAGTCTGACAAAGGACAAGATACAGATGGTAGGAGAATACTAACTGCTTTTGTTGCTGGTGGGTGAGGGATGGAGATAGGTAGGAAAAAAATGAAATCCTACAGATTTCTCATTACGAGATGTTTTCCTATTTACAAAGAGCTATATTATTCATTTTATCATTTGGCATTTCCAATAGACTGATGAGGTGTGTACATCCTAAAGATAGAATCCTGCGATTCAGGGATGACAGGATTTATCTTCATTGATACTGTCAGCCAGAAGGGGAACCAGGGCTTGGATTAAAGTCTGGTCAAGTTCTTTCAATTATACCACATCACTTGAAAGATGAGTAAACCAGAAACCAGAAAAGGGAATTCATTTTTTCAAAGTTGCAGAAAAAGTTAGCAAGAAGCCTTCAACCTTCAACAATCAACACAAATAATTGGCAAAGTGTAGTGAGAACACCAAAAATAAATGATAGCAGAAATTGCTAAACTGTACAATAGTTTCCTCATGGGAAATAGGTGGGGAGACAGTGGAAACAGCATCAGACTTTATTTTTTTGGGCTCCAAAATCACTGCAGATGGTTACTGCAGCCATGAAATTAAAAGATGCTTACTCCTTGGAAGGAAAGTTATGACCAACCTAGATAGCATATTAAAAAGCAGAGACATTACATTGCTAACAAAGGTCCATCTAGTCAAGACTATGGTTTTTCCAGTGGTCATGTATGGATGTGAGAGTTGGACTGTGAAGAAAGCTGAGAACCGAAAAATGGATGCTTTTGAACTATGGTGTTGGAGAAGACTTTTGAGAGTCCCTTGGACTGCAAGGAGATCCAACCAGTCCGTCCTAAAGGAGATAAGTCCTGGGTGTTCATTGGAAGGACTGATGCTGAAGCTGAAACTCTGATACTTTGGCCACCTCATGCAAAGAGTTGACTCATTGGAAAAGACCCTGATGCTGGGAGGGATTGGGGTCAGGAGGAGAAGGGGCCGACAGAGGATGAGTTGGCTGGATGGCATCACTGACTCGATGGGCATGAGTTTGAGTAAACTCTGGGAGTTTGTGATGGACGGGGAGGCCTGGCATGCTGCAATTCATGGTGTCGCAAAGTGTCGGACACAACTGAGCGACTGAACTGACTGACTGACTGACCATACTTTCCATTTTTCCCTCCTTCCTTTTTAGTAATAGAATCACCTAGGTTTTATCCGAGCACATTGCTGCCTAACCAGAGATTACACTTCCCAGACTTTCTTGTGGCTATGTATGGCCATATGAATAAGTTCAGGATAATGGGGTATAAGAGAAAGTAATGTATACAACTTCAAGTCATTGCCTCACAAACAATGCTGCTTACCCTGGATTTACTTCACCTTTCTTAATAGCTGGGAATGACTACAACCTGAATAGACATTTTAGTTCCTATTGGTCTTGTTTGTATTTGCACTAGTATGTAAACAAGAAATAAAATTCTGACATACTTAAGCTACTTTTGGGGGGCTTTTTCTGCTATTCAGTTTAGCCTCTATCTTAATGACATTTTGGTAAGGGATGTTTGAGCTTGGAATATTCAGTCCCCTAAGTAAATTCCATATAAAGTTTAAGTCCCAATATCAGCACTTCTGAGGAGAGAAGGAAAGGAGGCCAAGACTTAGAGCATGAAGACGTGGGCAAGGTCTTTACTTCAGCTCTAGAGTATAGCAACACAGATGAAGCACTGAGTTCCACCTTACCTGTGTTTTAGTCCCTGCTCTAGATTTGTTGGTATGTTATTAGGTGACTTTAGATCAGTGCCTCATCATCTCAGAATGTCCTCCATTTCAGTAAACTGGTTTAGAGTTTCTGAAAGCATGATCTCTTCTTTTCTGAAACCTTACCTGTCCTTCTCAGACTGGTTGTGCCATTCTAGTTCCCAGCTCCTGTCAGGGCAATAGTCCCACTCCATCTCTTCTGCCATGATGTAGTAGATCCTTGCAGCTTGGTAATGTTGATGAGAGTTGGCTTGGTGTCCAGGACAAGAGGAGACATTATAGATTGCCCTCATCCCTGCTTCTCTATGGCTGCCTGCCTGGCAGTAAATTTCAAATGTCCCTGAGGTGGGAGCAGAGAGCAAAACCTGAATTCAGAATACCCCTGTATAGTGCCTGAAGGAGTTCCTACTTCTCTCTAGTCATATCACAGAGAGTAGGCAGCATCAGATAAGGTTTTTTTATGCATTAAGTAAAAGATTATTACATTTATTGAGAATAATGAGCACAGAGGTTAACTAAACCTGCCACTAGAATGACTAACTCCTCTCTGTTTACCAATGGCTTCTCTAGTTTTAGGACTGAAAGTCCAACATCTCTGGGAACTCCTCAGTTATGAGAAAACTAGGATAATCAATCATCTTATCTGACACTTATTAACCATATAACTTTCAGGAAAATTTTAAGCATCTGTATATTTCAGTTTCTTCATGGTAAAGTGAGGAGCATTTTACTTAATGGGATTGTTTTAAAATTAACCACAAAAATATGTACATATTGCTTAGCATACTATAGTGTAAAATGTTCAATAAGTAAAACTACAAGTAAATAAAGTTGTAATAATTATTATTTGAAGGAAGGCATTGACCAATTTTCTCCCTTTCCTACCAAGTCTTAATAAAGGTGGGCATAAATATAATGAACTTCTTGATCATACGAATGCTTACATCAGAGAACTCTGAAATGGCCTTCCCAGGTTTTTTACAATAAAATGTTTGGATATCAGCCATAAATATCTGAATTGTAGATCTGCCTGTATCTGATCTCAAGATGCAGGTTTCTATGTCAAGGACACAAAGGCTCATGGACTATTGATCAGGAGAAGCTAACTTTCTTACATTATTTCCCCAGTATTCCTTATTTTATTAATGACTGCCTATACCACCACTACAAAATCTTTCTGGCTTTTAAAGGCTTCTATGAGCTAGCTTCAAACTATGGACACAATCCCACTTCCCACTCTGCCCCAAATTCAACCAGGGCTCTAACTAAATCTGACCCTGATTGCCCCTCTCACATATCTCATTCCTATCTTGAAATTTTCACTCATTATTACTTTTCTGGAATAGACCTCCCCTTCCTCACAAATATCTTTAGGAGTTCACTCATTCTCCAAGACCCAATTCCTATTTTCATCTCTTCCAGACAGTCCTTCCTGACTGTTCCAGCCCACATTGTGCTCTACATTTTTGCTTCTCTACTTCTAAATCACTTTTCATCTAGATCACATGGTTAAGGACTAAGTGCTCCTTCCTTTAAAAAACAACCCTTTCCACTAGTTTATAAACTTCATGGAAAATATTTTTCCATATCTACTTTCTGACTCTTCTATTTCTTTTATCCCTCAAATCTGTTCCATCAATAAATCCTATCATCACTTCCTTTACAGTCATTGTTCTGTTTCTACTCTGTCACTTCTCTAGTCAAAGCCACTATCATCTCTCACCTGAAAAACTTCAATAGCCTCACAACTCTCTTTTCTGCTTCTCCTTCTCTCTTCAACATTCTCCAAAAGGGATACAAGGCCCTCTTTAACAAATATGATCCAGAACACATTGTTCTCTTGCTTTAAATGCTCTATTCATACTCAGAATATAATTAAAGCTCCTAACTGTGATCTACAAGGTTCTATATAGTATGATTCTTGCCAACCTCTATGATTTCATGTGATGTCAGTCTTCTCCTTGTTCCTTATACTCCAACCATACTGACCTTCTTTCCAACCCTTGAACAAGACATGTTTATTCCCATCTTGAGACATTTACACTTGCTGGGTCCGCTGCTTAGAATATTCTGCTTAGAGATCTTCATATAGCTTCTTCCTCCCCATTACTTAGGCTTTAAATGTCACATTCTCCAAGAGGCCTTCCCTAAACACTGTCTCTAAAGTAATGCCCCTATCAGTTTATCACATTAATTTCTTTCCTTTCCTTCATGACATACATCATGATATGAAAATGTCTTACCATTTTATGTATGTGTTTTTGTGTGTTTGTTGTAGATCTTCCCTGGAAGTAAGTATCATGTCTATCTTTTCACCCCTCTACCCCAGACTTAGCACATGGAAAGTGTGCATTAAATATGTGTTGAGTGAATGAATTTCTGTGCAAATGAATGACTGGATACACTGTATATAATGTCTAAAAGTCATAGCTCAGGGGTTGGTGTGAAGAAGAAA
Organism: Dama dama; assembly: GCF_033118175.1. Taxonomy (NCBI): domain Eukaryota; kingdom Metazoa; phylum Chordata; class Mammalia; order Artiodactyla; family Cervidae; genus Dama; species Dama dama. The sequence continues at coordinate 104,508,814 of NC_083714.1, forward strand.
GTCTGATAATCATTGGATGGAATAGAAACAGAAGACTTTATGGAAGAATCATGTGACCTGAGAGTAACACATCATCTCATATGGACATTGTTCTCCAAGATGCTTCTTTTTTAATACTTTTCGGTTCTTTGCTTCTGAGTCTCCTCTTACCTCAGTGACCAATATTTCTGCTGTCTCCTTATTCTTGCTTATCTTTTCCCTTCTACCACTTAAATGTTGATTTCTGCCTTAAGTTTTATTTCCTATAACTTCCTATAACTTTTATTTCCTATAGCATGCTAAAGGACACCAACATGAAAACACTCAAATCTCTCTCTAGCCTGGACCTCTCCTCCAATGTTTACATTACCACCCGCAGCTCCCTACTATAAAATCCACACCACCTGGACTTCACCAGAAACTTAAAATTCAACATGCTCCCAATGAATATTTTCTATCTAAAGTTTAGTACCTTTTCCTTGTTTCTGTGTTTGCTCATATAATTCATGACACTACCATCTATCTAGTGCACAAGCTGAAAACCTCAGACATCCTTTCTTCTTGCTCAGCCCATTAGCAAAGTTTGGTCATTTTTCTCTCAAATATCTCTTAACTCTGCCCCTTCTCTCCATCCCTATTGGTCCCACCCATTGTCAGGTTCTTATCACTTTTTACAAGGACCTCCTGCTATCACCTCTTCAATCTTATTTCTTGGTGTTTCTCAACAAGGCTGCTACTAGCATTTTGTGTGTGATTATTCTTCATTGTTTAAGGCTGTCCTACATATTGAAGAAAGCTTTAGAATCTCTGACTCCCACTCTATAAATAGTATCATACCCCTATAACTCTAGTCATTGTGACAGCTAAAAGTATTCCACACATTTCCAAACACCAGTATACCACTTTAGTTGAAAACCAATGAATAAAATCAATCTACATAACTTTCTCTAGGCAGATGATGCTCTCAAGTCACTGCCCATGTGGTTCCTACTGCCTATAATACCCTCTTCACCATCCACCCTCTTTTTTTGCCTGGTAACAGTTTACTAGTCTTTGAAAGTTCAATTTGAATGTCTGCTTTTCTAGGAAAGCTTCACTCCACAAGTCAGGCAGAATTTGTTGTAGTTTCCTGTGTGTTACTATAGCCCTGTCTGATAGCGTTGTCATAGAATTGTGAATATTGTTTACATACCTATCTCCTTTCCACACTAACTGTGAATTGCCTCATTCATTCTCACATCCCTAGCATCTAGACCAACAAGTGTAAGAAAACACATGTTTACTATGTCTGGGGGAAATCTACCTGTAAAAAAAAAAGGTAAAATAAAACATGAGAAAGAAAAAAGGAAAAACATGAAGACAAGAGACAAAAGAAAAGATATATATTAAAGGAAAAAGAAAAAGAAGCAAAGAAAATAGGAGGAACAGAAAAATAAATAAAGATAAAAGAGAAAAGAAGATTAAAAACAAAAAGAAAAGAAGTAAAAAAAGGCTAGGAAAAACTCAAAGGAAGAAAAAAGCAGTGAAAAAAAGAAGAGAAGGAAAAGAAGAAAGGGAAGAAAGACAAAAATAAGGCAAGGTGAAAACGAAAAGAAGGAAAGATAAAAGGCAAGATAAGAGAAAATATATTTTAAAAGGGGAAGAATGAAGGAAAGAAGGGGGAAAAGAAGATATATAAAATGGGAGAAAGAAACAAAACAAAGAAAGGATGAAAGGGGAATAGAAAAAATGAGAGAAGAGAGGAAAAGTAATGGGGAAAGAAAAGATGGTGTGGAAGGGGGATAAATGAATAAACAAATGAGTTCTAATGGTGAAAGAGAAAAGAAACTCTGAAGGATCAGAGCAGTAATAAATATTCTTTTTGATGCTAAGAAATCTAACAAGAAGTTGGTGTAAAATAGCACATTACAAGCTCTAACCTCTTTATCTGCCACTTTCTCTGGTTATCAAAACTCTAGTATCAGTAGTTCTAGGACAGCTGAGGTGTATTATTCAGCATATTTTTAAATGTAAAAATGTAATTTCCATTAAATGTAGTTAATATCTGAAATTAAAATATTATTAGGATTTAAAGCAAAGCGAAAAGAGGATTTTAAAAAGTCACAAATAAACCTACAACACTCACACTCTTAGCATTTTGTTTCACTTTTTTGGGAATTTGTTCTTCTCTTTTGTTAAAAATAGTTGTAAGCATCCAACAAACAACATGTTGAATCTCCGTGGTGATGTTTTTAAGTTACCTGTAAAGTTGCTTAATTCCATATGTATATTGACCAATCTTCATGGCAACTCCTTTTTCTAGACTTCCAAAGCCAGATTCTGGTTCTGGTCTTTTCATTAATTTGGTACTTTTGTCCTATCTTTGGGGAGCTATTCCAATGGTCTCTCTCAATCTTAATCAGACATTAACCCCTACCAGAGATATAATGAATGGTGACTTCAGATAAAAGATTATCTAGGAGTAAGAATTAACAGGGGTTGATGGAAATGGGGCCAAAGGGGGAAAAAAATAGAGCTGACATCCCTAACCTGAGAAAATCGTTTTCTCCCTCCAGATCTCTGTCTCTTCCTCCCATTAGTAAAATAAGTGAAATAAGATTATCTCTAAGGGGCTCTACCAGTTATAATGTTCTATGACTCAAAAATTCTTCAGGAAGAGGAGAATTTGAAAGACTGGAAAATGCAAAGATAAAAAGTTAGGGTTTTTTTTTTTTTTTTTTTTTTGACTGGGAGTAACCTTTTAAGCTTTTCTTATAAACCCATTCGCTGACAAAATATTGATAACTGTGAGCCCTAGAGAGCCATGTAGATCTTACAGGGGAGCCTGGTTAATTTTGTATGAAAGAGATTAAACCTAGGGTTTGGCTTTTGGACTAGAGAAGAAGAGTCTTTCTTTTTCAGAACTTCCCCGCCCCAGCGCTCACTCAAAGCATTCATTTCTGTTGGTTCTTTCAGCCCCATTAATGGCTGTTTCTAACTGACTGACATCAACTCTCCTTGACCAAAGTATCCTAGGTAGATGGGCAGAAATGAGGACCCAAGAAGTCTGTGGAGGCCTGCTTCATGTCAAGTGTGTGTCAAACCCAATGCCCAAGTTATCAAGGAAACTTGCTTTGTTTAAGGATTTTTCCTCAAATATAAACGGAATTTATAGAACTAAAAGTTTAGTGAGAATTGCTCCAGTACTCTTGCCTGGAAAATCCCATTGACGGAGGAGCCTGGTAGGCTGCAGTCCACGGGGTCGCTAAGAGTCGTACACGACTGAGCGGCTTCACTTTCACTTTTCCTTTCATGCATTGGAGAAGGAAATGGCAACCCACTCCAATGTTCTTGCCTGGAGAATCCCAGGGACGGGGGAGCCTGGTGGGCTGCCATCTATGGGGTCGCACAGAATCGGACACGACTGAAGCGACTTAGCAGCAGCAGCATGGAACTGACAGATATTGCTTACAAACACTACTGCCACCTACTGCCTGGAAAAAAAAATACACCCTAGGAACTACAGAGAAAACTTTCTGCCAAGTTAGGAAATGTCACACAAAGATGGAATCTGAAGAAACCTTATAGTCAAATTTAATTATGAAAGAAAGATAAGGAGAGGGAGGAGGAGGGGGAAGGAAGGAGGGATGGAGGAAGAGAGGAAAGGACGAAAGAGAGGGAGAGAGGAGGAGAAATGAACAAAAAAGGAAAGAAGGAAGAAATCTAGCCACAGAGAGGGGAAGTGACTAGACAAAAATAAGACAGCAAGTTAATGAAAGACCCTGGACTAGAAGTTCCTGTGTTATGGTTCCTAGGCTAGAACTGTTACAGCACATACCACCCTAATCCTACCAGAAGGTTGCAAAAATCTTCACAGAATGTCAGAGTTGGAAGCACTTGTAGGTATATTTCATTGATCTTTTCTTCAATGCAGGGTTTATATCTATAGAATCTCTACATGTCCATGGGGCTATGTGGCTAAGTCCATTCTCTGCCTATACACGAATTGCCCTAATACTGGGCAGCATCTCTATTTTCGTCTTGTCATTCTAGAAAAGAATTTCTTCATCTCTTTATTCTGCCTGCAGCTGAGAAGAGAATCCAAATAACCAAAACATGGAGTACACATTGAGAAAAGGACACAACAGTTTTGAAAAGTTCCCAAGTACCTCAATATGACTTTTCTTTGCTGTTCAACAGCTCCACACCTCATCCGGCCCAATGCTCAACAAATTTTCTCAGCCTAGGGTCAGCTGCTAAGGCACTTACCAGGGTTATCAGGCTGCATGATGGCCATAACAAAGGTGTGAGGAAAGAGCATGACTGAACTCTTCCTCATGCCCTGAAGCTGCACGGTGTTGCCCTGGAATGTGACACCATGCACATCAGTCTCTGTGCCCAGGCCAAGCAGGTGCCAGGCCACTGTGTCGCCCTTGCACATGTCCAGTTTGGGCAGGTTAGAGAACAGAAACCCATTAATGGCTGGAAAACAGAAACACAAGACAGAATGGGAAGATGAGAACAGATTACTCAGACACCATCTGGCAGTGTGGCATCAACACTGTACTAAGGTTTCCCACAACTTGAAATTTCTGAGTCATTCTCAACTCCTCTACCTTCTTCTCTAAGCCACATTAATTCTACTTATGATGCTCTGCCTCTTTGGGATGAGGGCTCAAATGATCTTTCTGGTTTTACATCCTGACTCTCCTCCACCATACTTCACATCCTGGCAAAACTGAACTATTCTCCACTCCCAAAACTCCTTCACATACCAAAAAAGTATCAATCTCTCCTATTCCCATTTTCCTAAAACTACCCTCCCTTGGATTCTGTAGCACCATGCTTCCCTGGTTCTCTTATAGCTTTTCTGATTGTTTCTCCTCCATCTTATTCTCATTCTCCATGCTCCTATAAAGTGTTAGAGTTCCCCAACATTCCTCCTTCGGCTTTCAATCTATATCATCCTCTTCATCTTCACTCCCACTGCCCTGATTCTGGCTCTTATCATCTCTTGCCTGAATCCTACAGAATCTTCCTCCCTGTACTTCTACCTGTAATCTATTCTCCCATTCTTTTTTTACATACACATACACACCATTATCCTGTGAGCTCAATTATTTGCCTGTGCATGTGTCTCAGATGGTAAAAAGCCTGCCTGCAATGTGGGAGACCTGAGGTCAATCCATGGGTTGGGAAGATCCCCTGGAGAAGGAAATGGAAACCCACTCCAGTATTCTTGCCTGGAGAATTCCATGGACAGAGGGGCTTGGTGGGTTATGGTCTATGGGATTGTAAAGAGTCGGACACAACCGAGCAAGCAGCACACACTACAAGACCTTAAACATGGTAGGCACTTAGAAAATACATGTTGGATTTTCACATGCTGTTCCCTCTGCTTGTAATAAATTCTCCCCCTGGTCTTTCACTACAGCAAACATTATACACTAGCTCAAATATCACCTACCCTGTGAAGCAGAGTTATTACACTCTTTCTGGCTTCCTTGAAATTTTCTCCCCACAAAATTCTGAAATGTCACTTATCATAGAGTCCTATGATTTACTTACATTTAGCTTCTACACTAGATTAAGTTAGCAGGAAGCACATCATTTTTTCAGTATCTAAGCACCTAGGATGTTGCCTAATACTTACCAAGTGCTCAATAAATTCAATCAGGAATAAATTTGGTTCATAGACTGTATTATTTTTTCCAACTGATGTAACTGACTGGTAATGAGAACCAAGAGATGGAGCCAAAAGACACACTCATTTTTGACCCCATCTCACCCTGCACACACCCCTAAAAAATACAGGGAGGCCTGCTTAAAGCTGATCCCTTTTCAGTGTCCTTACACCCACTGAAACCAGCTTTAATGAGTAACTTTATTTGATAATCCCATGGGATGCTGATGAAAACATCACTAACCTCTTGATTATGCTTCCTTTACTACAATGTTTGACTACAAAGTTTGATTCAAACTTCAAGGCTCAGTCAAGCACTTCCTTCTTCCAATAATTATTTAATTGGATTTTTCTTCAACAATGTTCTCCTCTTCTGAACTCTATATCACTTAAAAGCTGTTCCACACAATTTAGCACTTAATCATAGTCTGTCTTACATGTTCTATGGACATTATTAGTCTCATTTAATTGCAAAATTCTGAGAGCTCCTTGCAAACTTGGACCATTTCTCCCTATCAATGCACTCACTGATCCACTCACCTACTCACTAATTTAGTAGTTCATCAGTTCAATAACTATTTACTATATATTAGACCATGTAAAGTGTAAACGGATAAACAACAAATAATACTCACCTTTAAGGAGACTACAGTCTAGCAGAAGTCAAAAGCCATGTAGCAAATAACTACAATATTGAGGATTATATGGAACTTGCAATTAAAAAATCTGATAAAAATACAACAGTAGTTCAGAAGAGGGTGTCATTATCCTGGGATTGGGTGATAAGAAATGGTTACATGGAAGCAGTCATTTATGAGTAGAGTTTTAGAGAATGAGAAGAATTTCCATAGGATAAAAGCAAATATGTAAAGAGGGGCTTTTCAAGTGGAGTACAAAGCATTACAAAAGCTTGCGCTCAGAAAAGTACAAAGTATGTCTATATAGAATCCGCCTGCCAAGGCAGAAGATGCAGAAGACATAGGTTCAATCCCTGGGTCAGGAAGATCCCCAGGAGCAGGAAATGGCAACCCACTCCAGTATTCTTGCCTGGAAAATTCCATGGACAGAGGAGCCTGGTAGGCTACAGTAGTCCATGGGATCGCAAAGAGTTGGACATAGCTGAGCGACTGAGCACTCTACACACACATGTCTACGTAGAGAAAATATCTCCATTTGGCTGTAGTAGGAGGTTGGGAAGCAAGGCTAGTGGGTGATAAGAGAGGAGATAAGACTGGAAAGGTATCATCCCAGGTTACTCTCCTCATTCTCCTAGTGGGCCCTTTGTATGCAATCCTCTTTTCACAGTACTTTTTTTTCCCAGTTTCTCCCACACTGCATAAGACAGAACAAAGCACAGGAAGGTGTTAAGGATAAAATGTGCTGGCTTGGGTTTAATCCCTCAATTTAGCTTGTCTCTTAGCAGAGCTGACCAATAAAATCAGTGTTTTCAGGGATGGATCATGATTAAGTCTAGGTTAGATTTTACTCATAACTTCTCAGCTATAGCCTAGGGTAAAAGCACTCTCCATACCATGCATCCGATTAGAGTTTTGAAAACCTTTGGCATCCTCTGAGAGCAGTCGGGAATCCAACATAGCAGCTGCTTGATTGGCATTGCTGTACCAGCTCTTGTTCTCATCCAACACAGTAAAAAGGAGAAAGAATTCTTTATCCACTCCTTTCTGTAGTCCCAGCGGAAAAAAACAAAGGGGAATGACAACAGTTTTAGCAGTTGTGAACTGTGCAGCTTCAGACCCCAGTGATCCTTGATTATTTTCCATTTCCCTTCCAAACACAGAGCCAAATCCATATCTCCTGCTTAGAGCTATAGTTGATGCTAAGAAGTTTTTCCTCGGGTAATTTCAAATTGCAGGTAGATAAAGGTGGCTACTCAGCAGTGGCCATAGAACTGGGAAAGGTCAGTTTTCATTCCAATCCCAAAGAAAGGCAATCCCAAAGAATGTTCAAACTACCACACAATTGCACCCATCTCACACGTTAGTAAAGTAATGCTCAAAATTCTCCAAGCCAGGCTTCAGCAATACGTGAACCGTGAACTTCCAGATGTTCAAGCTGGTTTAAGAAAAGGCAGAGGAACCAGAGATCAAATTGCCAATATCCGCTGGATCATCAAAAAAGCAAGAGAGTTCCAGAAAAACATCTATTTCTTTTTTATTGATTATGCCAAAGCCTTTGACTGTGTAGATCACAATAAACTGTGGAAAATTCTGAAAGAGATGGGAATACCAGACCACCTGACCTGCCTCTTGAGAAACCTGTATGCAGGTCAGGAAGCAACAGTTAGAACTGGACATGGAAGAACAGACTGGTTCCAAATAGGAAAAGGAGTACATCAAGGCTGTATATTGTCACCCTGCTTATTTAACTTATATGCAGAGTACATCATGAGAAAGGCTGGGCTGGAAGCCCAAGCTGGAATCAAGATTGCTGGGAGAAATATCAATAATCTCAGATAGGCAGAAGACACCACCCTTATGGCAGAAAGTGAAGAGGAACTAAAAAGCCTCTTGATGAAAGTGAAAGAGGAGAGTGAAAAAGTTGGCTTAAAGCTCGACATTCAGAAAACAAGGATAATGGCATCTGGTCCCATCACTTCATGGCAAATAGATGGGGAAACAGTGGAAACAGCATCAGACTTTATTTTTCTGGGCTCCAAAATCACTGCAGATGGTGATTGCAGCCATGAAATTCAAAGATCCTTACTCCTTGGAAGGAAAGTTATGACCAACCTAGATAGAATATTAAAAAGCAGAGACATTACTTTGCCAACAAAGGTCCGTCTAGTCAAGGCTATGGTTTTTCCAGTGGTCATGTATGGATGTGAGAGTTGGACTGTGAAGAAAGCTGAGCACCAAACAATTGATGCTTTTGAACTGTGGTGTTAGAGAAGACTCTTGAGAGTCCCTTGGACTGCAAGGAGATCCAACCAGTCCATCCTAAAGGAGATCAGTCCTGGGTGTTCATTGGAAGGACTGATGCTGAAGCTGAAACTCCAATACTTTGGCCACCCCTGTGAAGAGTTGACTCATTGGAAAAGACCCTGATGCTGGGAGGGATTGGGGACAGGAGGCAAAGGGGATGACAGAGGATGAGATGGCTGGATGGCATCACTGACTCGATGGACATGAGTTTGAGTAAACTCCATGATTTGATGATGGACAGGGAGGCCTGGCGTGCTGCGATTCATGGGGTCACAAAGAGTCAAACACGACTGAGTGACTGAACTGAACTGAACTGAACTGAAAGGTGGTTAGAATAAAGTTATAAGACTGGAGGGGAGAAATGCAAGAAAGGGGGCACGGAAAAATTAAAAGATTATGATGAAGAGGTACAGAGTATGATAGAAGTGAGCCTGGAATCAACTAGGGGCAGGAGTGGGGAAGATGGCTAGGAGATCAGAAGGGGACTCTATGGGGGGATAAGTTAGAAAATAAAATTAAAAATAAGTATATTAATTATTAACATATTTTTATCAATTATTAATTTTACTAATATTATTACTTAGTGTTTACTAGGTATCAGACACTGTACTAAGCACTTTATATGGATTATTTTAATTAATCTTCACAGAAAGCCAAGATATTTACTTCCATTGTTAACCTTTTACTACAGATGATAAAATTGAGGCAAAGAGAGGTTAAATAATTTGACCAAAGTTAAACAGCTAAGAGTTGTGGGCTGAATATAAAAGAAGACAAGAAAATAGTAGGGAAGATTTGGAGATTAAGAGCAAGTTTTAAGGGCCACTGAGATTTTTAAAAAATGAGGAGATGTTGGCAGAATATAAAATTGAAAGGAATAGACACTAAGGAAGATGTGTGTTTGTGAACAGAATAGCATGCAAAATAGCATGAGGTCATGACTAATCTGTGTAGTTGTATGGTAGAAACTAACACAACATTGTAAAGCAATTAACCTCCAATTAAAAAAAAAAAGTAAAAAGAAGAAGAAAAGGGGAAAAAATAAAGTTTAGACAAACAGATGAGGCAAAAAAAAATAGCATGAGGTCACCAACTATTAATTTCCAATTCAACAACTTGGTTAATTTTTATGCTCTTATTTTTAGAACCCAGATCCATGCATAACTTCTATTTAGCAACCCAGCCACATCATCTTCCCAGCAGGCTTTCCAGCCAGAAACCTTGACAATACCTGCTTGCCATCTGTACCCAAGGCGCCAGCCTTGCATACCAGCAGGGGGCCCACCAGACCAGAATTGGTATCTCTTATGGGATCTGCAGCAGAGAAGTATGTCCAGGTGAGACATGCAGGATCCTGAACAGTGGGGCCAGCATGGGGAGGGACTGTCCAGCGGTATGTTACTTTCTCAAAGGGCCTAGCCACTAAGCCAGGGTGGGAAGAGTCTGCAGGAAAAACATAGAATTTATTGGTCACATTGGCTAGAGTATCAACATCTCCAAATAGTGGAGTAAGATCATAAACTACAAAGGCATTTTGGAATTTATTACATGGTAGTAAAATTTAGGATGATTTTAACTTATTTTTTCTTGTTCATTCATTGTTCTTAACTCTTTAAAGTTTTGAATATACAGAAAACCTTAAAGGATAGTACAATAATCACTCTACCACTTGGAGCGGATTGTTAACATTTGGTCATCCTTCTTTTTGGATTTTATTTTTAAAATTTATTTATCAATTTTTTTTTACAGTAGGGACTTGTTGGTTATCTATTTTATCACAAGCTTAGCCATCTTAAATTTATCTAAATCTATGTATATGGTTACTTTTTCTAAATCATTGGGAAGTGAAATGCAAGAATAATGACATTTTACTTCTATGTACATCAGTAACCATCTCTTATACTATTGCAATAAGATTACCACACCTCAAAAATACCCTAATACCATCTAATATACAGTGTACATGAAAAAATCCAATCTCCAAAATGTCTTTTATACAACCAAAATTAGACAAGGATTTCATGTTGCCCTTGGTGTTGTCTCTTTAATTTTTCCCCCTTTGGCACTGATTTCTTGAAAAGTCTAGACCAGTTGCATTGTAGAATATTCTTTTATTCTAGATTTGTCTGTAATTTTGCTTTTTATGCTTTCAGTATTTTTTTTTTTTTTTTGGTACTTTTGACTTGAGATTAGCATGCATGTGTTAGCATTACTCTCAAGGAAAAGAAGAAATTAACTACCCAATAATCCCACTTGTAGGATTCTTTCCTGAGGTAGTAATTCAAACCAAATGTACATATTCATTCACCGCAACATGATTTACAATATCAAAAAAATAATGAAAGCAATGTACATGTCTAAATGATAGAGGATAAGGTAACTATTTTTACCTTATTGCATAGTCATTAAAATATCTGTAACATTATAATGACATAGAAGATGGGCACAATATAAAGCTAAGTGAAAACAGTAAGATACCAAAGTGTACAAAACATATCATTATAAATCTATACATTTGTATAAACACAGAAAATATGAAAAAGTATATCAAAATGTAATGGCAATCTACCTACGGGGTCTATTTAATTTATAATTTTCCATTTTTATCAAAGTTCCATAACATATATATGTTATTCTTATAACCAGAATATATTTATATTTAAAAGTTGTCTCATTGATCCCAGCTCTGTCTCACTATAATATCATACTCAACGACATCCATCCATTGCAGTTAATTCTGCCCTCTTTTCTCTGCTTCTTTCCCCTATTTATATATCCTCTAGAGCAGGAGTGCCCAAACTCCAGAATCTAATGCCTGATGATCTGAGGTGGAGCTGATGCAATAATAACAGAAATAAAGTGAACAATAAATGCAATGCACTTGAATCATCCTAAAACAATTCTCCCCAACTCGGTCTATGGAAAAATTGGCTTCCATGAAACCAGTCCCTGGTACCAAAAAGGTTGGAGACTGCTGCTCTAGAAGTACCTGCTATTATCTGCAGCCCACATTTCTTGAAACCCTGACTGCTCACCATCATTGTACACTGTTCCCTCAGAGTCCTTCTCATAAAAGACTCCATGAGGCTGTATGCTGAATGGCTGGGAGGCACGGTTGTAGAAGATCACCAGGATGGTGTCACCCACCTCAGCCCGGATTACTGGTCCTGGAAAATGGGAAGGAGAGACAATGGGAATGAAAACACTGATGACAAGGGAGGATGGAAACAGAAGGGAAAGGAAAGAGAAATGTAAAAGAAAACTTTTCTCTCTGCAATAATAAGAATAATCTTTTTCTAGTATATTGCCATTTATAGTTATAAAAAGCAATTTAAAATCCACTATTTCAGGCTGCCCTGGTGGCTCAGTTGTAAAGAGTCCACCTGCCAATGTGGAAGACATGGGTTCAATCCCAGATACAGGAGGATCCCATGCCTCAGAGCAGCTAATCCATGCACTACAACTACTGAGCCTGTATTATAGAGCCTAGGAGCCACAACTACTGAGCCTACAAGCCACAATTACTGAAGCCCAAGTGCTCTGGAGTCCATGCTCCACAACAAGAGATGCCACCACAATGAGAAGCCTACTTACCACAACTAGAGAGTGGCCCCTGCTTGCTGCAACTAGAGGAAAACCTGCACAACAATGAAGACCCAGCTTAGCCAAAAAGACTCAAATTACTAAAATCAGAAATGAAAGTAGGGACATTACTACTAATCCTATGGAAGTGAAAAAAATAAGATTATAAGAGAATGCTATTAACAATTGTACATGAACAAATAGATGAATTTCTAGAACAGAAAACCTACCAAGACTGAAGTGTGAAGAAATAGAAAATCTGAAAGACAAGTAAGAAGATTGAACCATTAATCAAAAATATGGCAACTAAGAAAAGCCAGATGACTTTACTGGTGAATTCTACTAAACATTTAAAGAACTACTAACAATCCTCAAATATTCCCCAAAAATTGGAAAGGAGGGGTTATATTCTAACTCATTCTATGAGGTCAGCATTACACTGATATCAAAGTTTGACAAAGATATTACAAGAAAACAAAAGCCATACACCACTATTACTTCTGAACACTAATGCAAAAATCCCCAACAAAATACTAGCAAACGAAATTCAGTAGCATACTAAAAAGATTACATATGTTGACTAAGTAATATTTATTCTTGGAATGCAAAAATGTTTCAACACACAAAAAACAATCGGTGTAATACACTATGTTAACAAAATAAAAGAAAAAAATTATCATCTTGGTTAATGCAGAAAAAAACACGACAAATTGAACACCCTTTAATAATACAAAACATTCAAAAGCTAGGACTAGAAAGAGACTGCTTTGACATAATAAAAGCCATATATGAAAAACCCACAGCAAACATCATACTTGATGTTGAAAGACTGAAACTTTTCCTCTGAGATTAGGAACAAGCAAGGATGTTTGCTTTTACCACTTCTATTCCATATATTACTGGAATTTCTAGCCAGAGCAATTAGTCAAGGAAAAGAAATAAAAGATATCCAAACTGGAAATGAAGAAGTACATATCTCTATTTGCAGATGATATGATTCTTATCATAATTATTTGGAAAATCCTAAAGCTCACACACACACACACACACACACACACACACACACACAAATTAAAATAAATGAATTCCTCAAAAGAGTAGAATACAAAGTCAAGACACAAAAGTCAATTGCACTAACAGTGAAAAATCTGAAAGATAAATTACAGAAGCAATTTCATTTATAATACCATGAAAAGAATAAAATACCTAGACATTATTTAACCAAAGAGGTGAAAGATTTGTAGAAAGAAAACTATAAACCATTGATAAAATACACATGAAAGTGGAAATACATCCCATGTTCATAGGTGAGAAGAATTAATATTGTTAAAATGTCAATTCCACATGAGCAATGTATATGTAATCTTAAGGGACTCCAAGCAGCAAAAACAATCTTGGGAGCTAAGAACAAACTGGAAGACATTACATGTCCTGATTTTAAAACTTACTACAAAGCTATGGTAATCAAACCAGTGTGGTAGTACCATAAAGACGACAGATATATAGACCAATGGAATAGCATAGAGAGCCCAGAAATAAATCCTCACAGATATGAGGACAACTTTTTTTTTTTTTTATTAGTTGGAGGCTAATTACTTCACAACATTTCAGTGGGTTTTGTCATACATTGATATGAATCAGCCATGGATTTACACGTATTCCCCATCCCGATTCCCGCTCCCACCTCCCTCTCCACCCGATTCCTCTGGGTCTTCCCAGTGCACCTGGCCGGAGCACTTGTCTCATGCATCCCACCTGGGCTGGTGATCTGTTTCACCATAGATAGTATACATGCTGTTCTTTTGAAATATCCCACCCTCACATTCTTTTCACAATTTGTATGGAAATACAAAAAACCTCGAATAGCCAAAGTAATCTTGAGAAAGAAGAATGGAACTGGAGGAATCAACCTGCCTGACTTCAGACTCTACTACAAAGCCACAGTCATCAAGACAGTATGGTACTGGCACAAAGACAGAAATATAGATCAATGGAACAGAATAGAAAGCCCAGAGATAAATCCACGAACCTATGGACACCTTATCTTTGACAAAGGAGGCAAGGATATACAATGGAAAAAAGACAACCTCTTTAACAAGTGATACTGGGAAAACTGGTCAACCACTTGTAAAAGAATGAAACTAGAACACTTTCTACATACACAAAAATAAACTCAAAATGGATTAAAGATCTAAATGTAAGAACAGAAACTATAAAACTCCTAGAGGAGAACATAGGCAAAACACTCTCCGACATAAATCACAGCAAGATCCTCTATGACCCACCTCCCAGAATATTGGAAATAAAAGCAAAACTAAACAAATGGGACCTAATGAAACTTAAAAGCTTTTGCACTACAAAGGAAACTATAAGTAAGGTGAAAAGACAGCCCTCAGATTGGGAGAAAATAATAGCAAATGAAGAAACAGACAGAGGACAACTTTTTAAACAAATGGTGTTGGGAAAACTGAATTTATACATGCAAAAGAGTGGCTAGACCTTTACCTAACATCATATGCAAAAAAATTAACTAAAAATCATGAAAGATCTAAATTTGCCTAAAACAATACAACTGTTTATAAACATATGGCAAAATCTTCAGGACACTGGATTTGGCAATGATTTCTTGGGGCTATGACATCAAAGGCACAGGTAATTAAAAATACTGTATTTCATGAAAAAAAATTAAATGTGTATCAAGAGACACTACCAACAGGGTCTACCTGGTGGTCTAGTGGTTAAGATTCCACACTTCCAAGTCAGGGGGTACAGGCTCAATACCTGGTTGGGGAGCTAAGATCCTACATGACATGAAACACAGCCAAGAAAAAGAAGAAGAAGAACAGTACCAACAAAGTGAAAAGGCAGTCCACAGAATGAGAGAAAATATTTGCAAATCATATGTGACAAGGGATTAACATCCAGAATACATAGAGAACTCCTAAAACTCAACAACAAAAATATAGTTCAAATAAAGATGCACAAAGGACTTGAATAGATATTTTTCCAAAGAAGATATACAAACAGCCAATGGGCACATGAAAAGATGCTCAACATCACTAATCATCAGGAAAATGCAAGCCAAAACTACAATGAGCTATCTCCTCATACCCATTAGGATAGATAATATGAGAAAAATAAGTGTTGCCAAGGATGTATAGAAATTGGAACCCCTTGTGCACTGCTGGTGGGAGTGTAAAATGGTGTAGTTACTGTGGAAAACACCATGGCAGTTCCTCAGATAATAAAACTAGAACTACCATGAGATCCAGCAATTTCATTTCTGTGTATATACCCAAAGCAATTGAAAGCATGCCTCAAAGAAACATTTGTGTACCCATATTCATAACAACATTATTCCCAATGGCTAAAATTTGGACACAAACGAACGGTTCACTGATAGACAAATAAATAAGTTTAGCAAAACGTATATACCTACAGTGGAAATTCTGTGATATACTACAACATGGCTAGACCTTAAGGACATTATACTAAGTGAAATGTCAGTCACAAAAAGACAAATATTGTATAATTCCACTTATATGAGGTACTTAAGGTAATCAAAATCATAGAGACAGAAGGTATTAATAGAATAGTGATTGCCAAGGGTTGGGGGGGGTGGAGAATAGGTAATTATTTGTTAATTGGTATACTGTTTCAGTTTTACAAGATGGAAAGAATATGAAAATGGATGATGGTGATGGCTGTGCAATGTTATAAATGTACTTAATACCATTGAACTACATATGTTAAAATGATTAAGATGGTAAATTTTATGTTAAGCATATTTTGCCACAATAAAATTTAAGGGAAAAAAAAAAGACTGGGCATCTATACTGAATGCCAGCTAATGATAGCTCTTTCTACTCACCACTCACCCTCTTTCCAAACCAAGGTGTGCTTCTACTCCTTATTATCTCCCTATCCAGCTAATGAAACACCAATTGTCCATTATCAGATCTCTGAAAATCAACTGGTAAATATCTAACCCCAGAATATGGTCTAGTATATTATTTCATTTTCAAAGTTTTCTCCCATCTAATCTATCTCGTTGCCTGGCTCAACTAGGTGAATAAGCCACACCCAACCTTCCTATACTATTTCAGTGCTATACTGTGCTTTAGGCCTTTTAGATAACTTCTTTAGGTCAGGTCCTAAGCTTTATTCTATATCCCTCACCATAGCAACCATGTCTACATGTCACGCCATTTGCTCCTGATCCCATATTTCCAATTTCCTGAACAGTCTTACTGCCTTAAACAGCCCCTCAGAAATATACCTAGAGAATAATGTTTAAAACTATGATCTGTACAGTATTGCTATCAGAAGATGTTCAATGTAAAAAAAAAGTTTCAGTAGCCAAATATATATAAGAAATGATGTATATTTTACTCCCATCATGGAGATTCATGATGAACAAAAATAAATCCACAGCTCTGGGAAGCCCTGCACATAAAAATACTATTTGACTATGTTTAACTTAGTGTTTTGCAGACATTTTTAGACCCATAACCCTTTTCCACAAAACACTACTCTCTTGGGACTCATTCTGAGAAATGTTGAGTGTGTTTCTGAGTGACTACCAGGCTCCAGTTTTTAAGCCCTCCCCAATTCTCTGGCTCTAGTCAATTAAATTCATAAGTTAAGGATTCCTTACCCAGAATTCCAAGATGCTTATCTTCCTCCAGCTGCACCTTTTCCTGGAATGTCTCATCTTGGAAGGCTTCATATCGAACTTTCCAATAAGTGCCCCCAATTCGGATGGAGCTCTTCTGGAAGAATTTATCTGAGCCACTGGCATATAAGGAGGCAAATACCAAATTATTTAGCCATATGTCAAATAGATTCCCACTGCACACTTGTTCTTATCAAGTTATGGATCTTTGTTTAGGAAGGACCTCAGAGATCACCCAGGTTAACTTCCACCTAGTGACAGTATCTCCTCTGGCAAAACACAAATTAATGATGCATAGCTTCTGCTTCAGCCTTTCCAAGATCAGGGAACTCATTTTCAGAGAAAATAATTCCTCTTACTGTTGGATAGTTTTTATGATTGGAGTTCTTTATAGTAGGCTGAAATCTTCTTACTTGTAAGTTCCAGATGCTGGGATCAGTTCTGTTCTCCAGAGTTATATAGTCTTACATCTGTCTTTAATCATCCTCAGGTACTCTAAATCCTTTCTCCCCTTAATATCTTTCATTTAAAAATGAAAGCACACTAACTTAGAAAGACCAGTTGTATATTCTTAGAAGCCATGTTGACACCCAAGTACCTATTTTCCTATATTTTCTGCAGATTCATTCTATTATTTTCTACTGGAGAATAAACATGATTTTGTGTTCTATAGAAGTTTCCATAAACTCTCTTAGTCATCTATCAAGTGCATCTTTTAAAAAGACCTGGAATCACTGATAGCTCAGTGAGTCAGTGTAACTTAAGGCCCAGCAACTGATTAGGGCACCAACCTTCTACTCTATCTTGCCCATATCTGAGTCATGAATGAAGCATGAAAATTTGGAGAAATTCCTCAAAAAGGATGGGCATGGAATGACCAAAAGGCAGGTTCCTTCCCTTCTTCTTATACTTTTCAGAGTACATTTTACACTTCAGCTTAAATGTGTCCTTCAGACTATGGTAAAGAAAGGAGCAACATGATAAATAATTGATAAATTAGAATTGGAGAAATGTAATTTTAAATGACATGACCGCATCTTGGCCTTCTTTTCTGTTTGGACCCTTGGCTGGGAATATGACATGACCATACAAAAAGCTTTATAACTCTCCAAGAGCAGGCACTCCTGCAGGGTCACAAGAATTTGATTAATAGTTATGCCATTAACTCCAGACAATGATTGTGATCTCCAAGTGAAGTGAGAGATTTCTGAGAGGGAGTAAAAGGTGTTTGTGGGTGGACTAAGGAGTAGAGAGAGGAAACACATTACTTCTTACCTGCCTGGCTCCCTCAAATTCTTTCCCGTACTCCCATCATGCCCCAAAGGGCCATAGTCCCATTGAATCTCATGGGCCTCAATGAAGTACTGCCGGACTTTGCCTGTGAGTAAGTTCATGGGAGGTGCCATGGAGCAAGACTTGACCTTGTAGAGTGCTTGCATGCCATCTGGAGGAAAAACATCAAGGCTGGCTCCATTCTACCCAATACATCTTTTACCCAGGTGACTCATCTTCCTCCTTTTCCTATTGTTTCCCGCTTTCACCCTTCACTAGGCTCTCTACCCCTCCCTCCAAATGAGCTACTTTCTCTTACTCCTAAAGAGCCTGACTGGGAGAGGGAGACAGGGAGTACAAGTGGGAATTCAAGTATCTCCCACCTGCTCACCACTACTAACTCATTTATCAGACCTTCATTCTTGCCTCTGCAAAATGCTTACACTGTAGTAGCATCACAGAACTTGAAGTCAAAATACCTGAATTCCAAGTCCAAGCCTTATCACTATCTATAGGAACTCAGACAAGTCACTTCCTAGATCTGAGCTTAACCTCTAATTTGTAAATGGGGAGAATAGAGAAATCTACTACACTAGGACGATGGGAGTATCAAATTTTAAAAAGAAGAGTGTTATTTGTAAAATGGGAAGCTTCCAAAGTAAAGGAACATCTACATACGAAGATGAAGCTTCACACTTGGGACTGTCAGGAAAGTGTAGATTCTAAGTAGTGTTTCTAAATGTGGAATTTGTTACATTGAGACGTAGTGGTAATGGATGATACTGTGTTATATTTGTTTGGCTGTGTATAGAGGTCATTCAGGTACATTATCTCATTTGAGTCTCACAACATCCCAAGGAGATATGAAATTTGAAATTAGAAATCTGAGCTATGAAGAAAGAGGAGATAAGGATATTCATTTTCATTGAATGTGTACTATCTGCTAGACCCTTTATTAGGTGATTTACATATTTTAGTTACTTCCTTCAGTCCTCATAACTAGCCTGTGAAACAGACTTAATGTTCCCTTTTGCAGACAAAGTTTTTTTTCTAAGGATCAGAGAGGTTATATAACTTGCCCAAGATTACATAGCTAGTCAGAGGTAGAATTAAGATTTAATTGCCTATCTTCCAACTGCACATTTGAGTGCTCATTTTCTTCTCTTGTATCCATTCTTGGTCTCATCATTCCCCCGTCTATAAGCTTCAAAATTCCATTATCTCTCTGAAAACTCTTTACAACTTTATAAGGTGGGAATTATTATTGGAAGCCTTATATGAGGAAACATAGACTCAAAAAATGTGACATGACTTACCAAAGGTTCACTCATCCATTCCTATACAATCTTATGTTAGAGATGGGGAAGATAAAACCCAGAGAGCATGCCCAAGGTCAACCTGCAATTTAATGACTGAGCCAAGAAGGAACCTGGAATCCCAGAATTCTAATGTTTCATCATTTACATCCAGTTATCTCACCTGAAAGACAAATCTTATGGCTCCAGGTCAGAAACCCAGGCTCCTGATAACCATCACTGCCACCTACCTCCTCTAACTAAAGGATCAGAGATGTTGGATCTCACCTTGCAAATGACTATTCACTTGGCAGCTGATTAACCAGGTGCCAGGTTCCTGGGGCACCATCTCAGCACTCACAAAAGTGGCTGGAAAGATATGAGCCACATCAGTTCTATGACCTCGGATGGTCAGCATCTGTCCATGGAAGAAAACCGTGTGGACATCTACCTCATTGCCCATGCCAAACAAGTGCCAGGCCACACGTTTCTGTGCACACATACTTAGATCTGGCAAGTTTCCAAATACAAAGCCATTTATTGCTGCAAAATAAAACACAAAGAAAATATCAGAGTTAGGAAATGATAGCCCAATGAGAGAAGCCTTACCATCTGACAATAATAATAGGTAACACTTAGGTGAGGTTTCGAAGAGTACACTGTGCTGACCGTAAGCATTATCTCATATAAATCTCACAAACAGTCCTAGGAAATAGCAGAATTCACTGGTATGGAAAAAAAAAAGTGAAAATCTAGGCTCAGAGAGGTAAAGTTATTAACACTTCTCTCCCAAGACCACAGAGGAATTAAGTGGTAGAGCCAGGATTCCAACCCAACAATCTGAGGAAGCTTTCTAAGAAATGGAGTTTTATTTTATAAACCTTCTTTCCTTCTAGGCCAATTTCCTTCTGAAATTTCCACAGGGAAATTGTCAAGTTAACTAACTAATTGTCATTACAAGCAATTGGTATAAAACTCAAGAGAAATTTGAGCTGTTCAAACCATCTTTCACATATTCCCCTTGAGTTTTCACCTCCTCTTGGCACTCTGGTTTTGAGCCTACCTCTGTCACTATGTAAGTCACTCCTATAATTAAACAAAAGCAAAATCAACTTTTTTCATTTTTAAAATCCATTTTCTGTCCATGCCTTAGGACTTCTGTGCCTTTTGTTTGTTTTACATTTAATTAAGATGGTTAACACCCTTAAGGGAACTCATTTCTTTTCTCTACAAAACATGTAATTTTTCCAGTTTGCATCCTTTTTAGAACAAAGAAATGTTAACTAGTTATATCATTTGGCAACCATAGCCAGTGACTAAGCATAGAGTATATGACTTTGGAATCAACAACCCTGGGCTGTTCCACATTAGAAGGCAAGGTACCTAATGGCAAGAGCATAGCCAGAGAGATTAGGGTTGGAATTTTAGCTGTGCCACTTATTTTCTGTGTAATCCTAGAGCCTTGGTTTACTCATGAGTGAAACAGGGAAAAGCCACCTACTACCCATGGTCCTCTTGAGGATTAAAAAGAACCAGGTATGTGAAAACATTCACCAAATACTAGACCCAGTGGAGAACCTCAATCAGTGTTCACTGTTATATGTGGCTAATTACTCCCAGCTCACCGTGCATCCTGTTGCTCTCCTGGAAGTCCTCATCTTCTTTGTCCACTGAGGCAGGGTCTGAGCAGTAAGTGGCAATGTTCTCATTGATATGCCAGCTAAGGTTCTCATCTATCACACTAAAAAGAAGGAAGAAATCATTGTCCACATCCTGTCGCCGAGGAGGGAAGCTCCCATCCAGGGTTCCTATTGAAAGTAATAAAAGAGCCTTTAAGAACCTTCTTTCTTTAGCAACAGTAAGCTGCAAGGGGTACTCACAAGTAAGAATAGAAAGAATGGAGCCTTAAGAGTCCATCAGCAACAGAAAAGTAGATAGAACATTCTGCTGCTAATTTCTATTTCCAAATTCCTTAGATAAAGTCACCAATTCATTTGAGCCTAGGACTTGAAGGTGAATCACATAGAATCTAGAATAATTCCCTCTCACCATCCCTGCCTATGTCTTCAACTCAGGGCCTTAACCTGACCGCAACACACAGGTCTTCAGGACTGATTATACCTTAAACATACAACATTTCCAACCAAACTTACAATCCTCCCCAAATTCTGATGGCTACACTTTCAATCCTATTCAAAAAACTATTAGTACACATTTATTCATATGTAACTTGATTTTCAGCATTACTAATTTGAGGGGTTTTTTTTAATGAAATAAGAAAAAAAAGTAGCAAAGTGTTTTTAAGAATATTTTTTTAAAATAATTAAATAGAAAAAAATAGTGAAAAGAGATTTTGGCAGAATTTATTCCTGCTAATAAATGGGGGTGTTAAAATAATAATTTCCAGGCTGTTGCTCAATGTGTAGGTGATTCAAATATATCACAGCTCCCTCTAGATATCCCAAATTGTATCTTCAGCTCACACTTGGGGCTTATACCTCTTTTACAGGTTATAAGGGGTCCAATGAGACCAGTAGCAATATCTCGTGGAGCATCTACATGAGAATGGTAGACCCAGGTGAGGCATGCTGGGTCAGCATCAGTGGGTGCATGGCCTTCTGGAATGGTCCAGTTGTAGATGTGGCTGCCTCCTGGGGGTACAGAATCATCAGCTTTCAGCCAACCAGAGGAACCATCTGGATACAAGGAACCTAAAAAATGAAATTACACATGCTCAGTCCCAGGGTGAGAGAGACCTAGCAGATAGAGAAATCAGGAGAGTGCTGACATATGAGATATCTAGTTTCAGTTTTGTGGAAGGCAGAGTTCTAAAGTTCAGCACAGTGTTCCTCACAACCTGAGGAAGGCCAGATTCAGGTAATATCTAGTCAAGAACTCTAGACTTCAAATCAACAGCAGGTTAAAAAGGTAGCAGCCCTTGGGGAAGGAGATATGGCCATTTAAAGTACTAAGCTTAACCTAGTAATGCTCCAGTGCAAAGCCAATGACATGAAGGCAAGAGAGAATAAACATTCCCTTCCTCTTAGCACTCACTTTGGAAAACAAAAAGCAGACAACCATAGAATTTCAGTCTGAAGGCAGCTCAATTATCAACTGGTCTACTTATGAAAGAGAAAACAGAGGGAAAATAACTTGCCCAAGGTGATAAAGGCAATTAACAATCAAGTTAGGACCTTCTGACTTCTCTATTCCTTACTCATTGGTGTGTCAGTATTATAAACTGTTGGGCCTGGGATAGTGGGAGCAACAGATGAGTAAACCAATCTTTCTCTTAAGAAGAAAATTCACAGAACACTCCTCTATTTCCAAAACAGTCAAATATTTTATGGGAATTCCATTCAAGCAATTTTTTTGTGATAAAAGGTAAACTGAATCTCTACATTTTTAATGAACAATTGAGGTTTAGAGAGGGGCAGTGACTTGCCCAAAGTTACACAGTGTATGAATAGCAGAGCTGATAATGGTACCCATATTTTCTCTGGGAAAAGTAACTGCCACCTCAGTTCAAAAAAGAAGACTATCTTTATTCCCAGCTTCTCTCTCTCTCTCAGAAGACAGTAAAGAAAAAGGGATGTTTGTTGCAGGTAGGAGAAAGAAAAGATGGGATATTTTACCTTCTGAATCCTTTTCATAGAAAACACCATGGGGATGGATGGTATAGGGACGAGTGGCAAAATTCTTCAAGTGGATAAGGATGACATCTCCCACCTCAGCCCTCAACACTGGCCCTAGGAAGCCCAACCAGGCTGGCTGAACTATTTCATCCATGTATGAGCCATCCTTGTATTCCTTGTAGATGGTCTTCTTGTAGCTGTTCCCTATTCGGTTCTTGTCAGACTTCAAGAAGCTAGCAGCTACTCTGGGAAGGAAGGAAAGAGAGACTCACATTTTTGCCTTTCTTCTAGAGGAGACTGACCAAAAAGTGACCATTTTTGTTTAGGGCAAAATAAGAAGAAATAGGATTGTACTGATCAAAATATGAAAGCCTTGGGCTAGGATTTGATTGTTAGACAATGAGAAGTATTAACTTAAAGCCTATGAATTTGCCGATATGCACTTTTAACCTATAAAATGGGCTCCTCGGGTGGGATAGTGGTAAAGATCCCACCTGCCAATACAGGAGACATAAGACATGCGGGTTTGATCCAGGGTTTAGAAGATCCCCTTTAGGAGAGCATGGCAACACACTCCAGTATTCTTGCCTGGAGAACCCCATGGACAGAGGAGCCTGGCAATTTATAATCCATAGAGTTGTAAAGAGTCATACATGACTGAAGCAACTTACCACTCATGCACACAACCTATAAAATAAGCAGATTCACTCACTACGGCCTAATATATAGTAGTGGGGAGGCAACCAACTATGAACTGACCCTTTTTAAGTGCTCAACTTCCTATCCAGTTGGCTTGACTTAGTGTTGTCCTGCTATATATGGGAAGTCTTACAGCATAATTGTTAAGATCACAAACTCTGGAGCCAGGAAGTTTCAATTAAATGCCAATATTGCCATTTCTCCTGGAGAAGGGCAAGGCAACCCACTCCTGTATTCTTGCCTGGAGAATCCCCATGGACAGAGGAGCCTGGTGGGCTACAGTCCATAGGATCACAAAGAGTTGGACAAGACTGAAGTGACTTAGTATGCATGCATTGCCATTTCCAAATCCAATTCTTCAACTCTGAGATGTTACAGTCAACTTTGAAAAACTCTGATGGTTTGGAAAGACAACATGATTCATGATCACAAGAGATTTTTTAATACACTATTTTTTTTCAGCTGATATTTGTGGAATGCGTGCAGAGCTCTAAGATCAAGAAAGTTTATTCCTGTAGGATCTGTGAGAGGCTATGGTGAGAGGAGTACTGACTTTGTATCCACATTACCCAGGTTCAAATCCTAACTTTTCCATTTACTGTTGGACTTGGGAAAGTCATCTGATCTCCCTGAGCCTCAGTTTTTTCATCTATAAGATGAGAATATTCATATTCATCTCCTAGTTTCTATAAGAATTAAGTGAGACAAAGTATATAAATTTATAATATGGTGCCTGTCACAAAGCATTATATAAGTGATAGCTATTACTGTTCTTTCCTTGATTCTAAGACTGATCTTATTTTTTCACATTTTCACATATCTTAAATCAGTACAGTTCCATTGAACAATTTGCAGCACACATACACCACACACATCTTACAAACACTGTTTATATTTCATGTTTCTTTCCTGCTTAAAAGCTAAACACCTATTATTAAAACAGCATTGTGGATATCACCTTAGAATCAAGGCAATATGGAATGACCTTTAAGACCCTAAAAATGCTGAGGCATCTCAGTGTGGAAAAGCAGACTCCATATGACATGCTGGCTCCTGAGTCAATTAGCTGTTTCTCAGGAAATGCACCACTGGGATTATGGCCCAGAGAGATCTGGAGCTGACTGCATCCACACCCTGCGAAAAGGTCCTAAAGAGCTACCTACTGGCCTCAAGGGTGCCCCTCCTTAACTCCATCTCTAATTCCACAAGAGAGTAAACCTACATGTCACTTTCCAAAGGCTGGTTCGTGATGATATTCCTTCCCTTAGGAGCATAGTTCCACCGCACATCCTGGATCCCCAGGTAGTAGACTCTAGTAGTCCCATCAGTCAGCTGGGGCCACAGAGGTTGCATGAACAGCAGAGCCCAGAGGAGATGGCCTGACTCCATGGCCCACGTTACTCTGGGAAACAGGCAAATGAATAACTTCTGGTAAGGAAGAAAGAGAACAAAGGGATTTTGAATGTGTCTGGAAAGGTAAAGAGGCAAGATCTAGACTGAGTGACTGAGAACATAAAAACTGACTAGCCTAGAATCTCTGCCTTACCTGATCCCTTTCAACAAGTGTTCAAGGAACTCTACACATTGAACTTTGGAGGGTAAAGTTAAAAAGTCACTTGTACTGACTGTTTTGTGGTATCAGTTTCTTCAGACGAGAAATATGAGTTCATTTTCTCTGGCCCTCAAATTAGGAAACAAGCATCAGTAGACTAACTGAGTCACTGTTACTCACTCAGTACCCAAGTGAAGTCACTAATTATCCCCGTGTCTCTATTTTCATCATTATCACTTTCCATCCCCTATAAACTGTGTTTAAAAACAAATGAGAATTCAGCAAAAATCATTTGCTATAATGTCCATAGATGCAAACTGGAAACAGTCAACATGCCCATAACACTATAATGGATGAGTAAATTGTATTTTATTCATATAATGAAATTCTGTATAGCAATAGTAATGAGCAAACTAACACTGTACATGAAAACATAGATGCCTCTCACAAATATGTTACAGAAAGAAACCAGACACAAAAGTACATATTGTATGATTTCATTTATGTAAAGTACAAAATAGGCAAAGCTAATCTATGCTGTTAGAAGCTAGGATAATGTTTGCCTTTAAGGTAGGGATCACTGGCTGGTAGGGAAGAAAATGAAGGCTTTTAGGTAATGTTCTGTTTCTCAATTTAACTACTGATTACATGGATGTGTTCAGTCTATGAAAATACACAGCTGTGAACTTAGCACATTTATCAGAAGAAATGTTCTTTGCTGGTTCTTTGCCATGCACAAATCCATTTCATGTGTCCAATAGACTCAAAGTTAGAACTAAGCCTCTAGTCTCTCATTCTGATACATTAACAAGGCAGTTAGACTTCTTGGGGCTGATAAGAAGCACTCAGTCATACCATACACAGCTACAGTCAATCCAAGAAACACAAACAACATAACATATACACAAGTATACATACACTTGCATATACACAGACACAGGAAGTCTTATCTTAAAGCAAAGACACACACACTTGCATCCACATTAGTTCCACAGTGTCACATAGAGCCTTAGTCACTGTCATAATAATAATAATAATAATAATAATAACCTATAGTGGAAAAAATCTGAAAATAGAATATATATATTTCTGAATCACTTTGGTATATACCAGAAATTAACACAATATTGAAAATCAACTATACTTCAACTTAAAAATAATAACAGTCAATATTTATAATGTGTGTATATGTCAGACATTGTTCAAAATGTTTTACAGATTAAATTGTTCAATCCTCACAACAGTACTATGAAGCAAATATCTTTATTATCCCCATATTATTAGAAAGAGGAACTATAAAACAGAGATATGAGGTAATTTGTCAAAGTCCCCATAGTTAACAATCTAGAGTTGGCTTGTGTGGTAAAGGGAGTATGGGTTCAGTGTTTATGTTTTTCTTTTTTTGAAGTATAAGTGATTGACAATATTATATTAGTTTCATGTTAATTACCATGCTATACTACTTTTCACAAAATATATTTGCACATGCACAAGGAACATTTGCAGACATATCTTGCTTTATTATGTTTTACTTCAATTCACTTCACAGACATTATGTTTTTTACAAACTGAAGGTTTGTGGCAGTTCTGCATTGTCAGGTGATGTTTAGCACTTTTTAGCAATAATATTTTAAAATTTATTTATGTACATTTTAAAGACACAATGCTATTATACACTTAATTGACTACAGTATAGCATAAACATAACTTTTATATGCACTAGAAAACAAAAAAAAAATGTGTGAAGATTTATTACAACATGAACTTGACTGCAGACGTCTGGAACTGAACCTGCAATATCTCCAAGGTATGCTTGTATGTGTTTATAGATATTGTCATATCTGAGAATACCCCATATACTCTGAAATAAGCAGTCATATGTAGTTATGATCACCTCCAGAGAGAGACATATATATTTATATAGGCAAAGATACATCTAATGAGTATCATTCACGATGGTGATAATAATGATGGTAACTATCATTCATGGAGAAATTACTATATAGCAAACATGATGCTCAGTTTTTACATAAATTATTTCACTAAATCCTCAACCTAACCACATGATATCAGGGACTTTAATTGAAAACAGAAAGTAAAAAATATGCACAGACTAGCATGTGGATAGGAAATGCCCAGATATTTACCCTGATTGATAGAACTATGGACCTCTTTAAAAATTCTCAAACCCTTCCACACAAAGCAGTGGCCCAACTGTGTAACCCCCATTTTCATATGACATTTGGAAGAAGCCCTTGATATGGGGGAGAACTTATCTTGCCTAGAAAATCCCATGGACAGAGGAGCCTGGCAGAACATGGTCCATGGGGTTGCAGGGAGTCGGACACAACTGAAATGACTAAGCATGCTGCCTTGGATTCTTCTAAAACCTGGCTTTCCTGCTGACCAATTGTGTAGACTTGGGTAATACTTAGGCACTCTGAACTTGTTTTCTTATCTATAAAATATATCTAATACTATAAGCTTTGGAGAAGTAAATTAGAAAACTTACATGAAAAGGCCCCAGGACAATTAGTGTTTAGAATATAACTATAACTGTTGGTTTCCTTCCTCTTCCTTCTCTATCCTGGCAACAGTTTGTTAATTTATCTTTACTGTCTCCCACACATCATATATTTCAACTCTAAGGGTTAACTTAAATCTTACCTGCTCCATAAGGCCCCCTGTAGCCTCTTCATATCACTGTCCTTTGAAGAACTACTTACTATCAATAGCGTAAAATTGCATGATGTCAGACTTTGTATTATTATTACTTTTGTCTCATAAGCTGCCTCATGAACTGTTTTTATTTAATAGTTTGGACTATAAATTCCTTGAGAGTGGATGTAGTATCTTAGAAGTCTTTGTGTATCTATTGAAAGATACCTTGATGGGAGCCCTGCAGATAAATTTTACATTGAGGACACAGGCTTTGGAATCAGACTACCTAAACAAACCCTGGCTTCACTTTTCCTAGCTGTGTGACTTGATAAACTGCTTCACGTCTCTGGCCCTTGTGTTTTCATCTTTGAAATGGAATTAATATCATTTACTACTTTTCAGGGTAGTTGTTAGGATTAAATGAAATAAGATCTATAAGTGAATAGAACACAAATAAATATTTAAGTCCACCAGTAAAAGACCAAAGGCATTAGTGGCTATGATTATTACAGATAAGGAAATAGGTTTAGAAATGAAAATTTCCAGGCTCACAAAGCTTTAACATTTTATGGATATCCATAACACAAACACATTCATATGTTCCTATATACAATAGCACATTGTAAGCATACAGGCACATGTATATGGCTGAGATTAGTTTCTTTGGAAGCACAATTATATAATGTAAAGAACCAGAACTTTTGAATCAGATAAACTCAGGTTTGAGGATTATTTTCAAATGTGTTTGAAAGAAATAGCATAGGGACTTAGTAGGTATTTGATAAATATAAGTTCTCATTTCCTCTAATCACTAACTTCCTATTTTATTCCCAAAGATGCATTTGTTGTTGCTATTACTATTGTTGTTTTTAAATTAGGCTTATTATTATAAAACAAAAGAAAGAGAGAACCCATAACATTATTTTAGAATCATTTGGATATTTCATAGTAAAATTGAAAGATTCTAGACTCAGAGAAAATCTATTCTAATTCTGGAATCATCATTTACTAGTTGTATAATATGGAACATGTCACTTAGTTTCTTGAACCTGAGTTTTCTCATCTCTTAAATAGAGATAATCTCTGGCTTGGCCTCTTGATTAGTTTGCTATGAAAATCAAATGAGATGAAGGATTTGAAAGCCCTACATAAATTATTCATTTGGAGAGGGCTATTTTTTTTATCAGCTGAGCCCACAGGAGGAGATCTTATAGAAAGGCCAGACTGAGGAGGAAAAATAAAAGGGAAAGGTAAAAGGGGAAAGGGGAAATGAAATAATATGAGGAAGAATCCTGGAAGAAAGTAAAAAAGGAGGTCAGAAGGAAGGGGAGGGAGAGAGCTCAAAGGAGGGGAGGGAGAGAAAGAAAGAATTTCTGGGATACTTTGAATTAGACACAATTTAGTTAATATACACTGAGACTAGGCAAACCTTACTTTCCTGTCATCCCAATGTTACCTGGGCCTGGTCCCCTTTATCCACAATTTGCATCACTGTTTTTCCTAGAATTTGCAAGTTGTTCCTTTAATGTGATAATGCTCTTTTCTCTCTGAGTTGGAGTAGACTGGCCTGGACAAGCTTATCCTGGACAAAGGATCACTCAACTGAACTCAGAACTGCTGAGCTATCCTTGAGGTCTTGTCTCCAATTTCAGCAGTCTTACTAATAGAACCCTCTATCAAGACTGACCTTTTGGTCTTCCACTTTTTTAATGTTTTTGTGGCTTTTTCTTCACCTTGTGACTCAAAATAGAGGATTTTCTCACCTTTAGGTGGTATGGGATTTTTTTTTTACTAGAAGGGAAAATCAAGAGAGTGTTGAGAGCCTCAAAAGATTCCATATAGCACAAGTACAATTTATATTATTTTTAATCATTATCATTGTATTCTACTGTGTCAGAAGTGGGGAAATTGAGGCCCAGAGGGAGAGACTCATTTGAAGTCCCAAGAGCTAGTACTAGAACTTAAGATCTTTTAGCCTGACAATCATGTATATCATCACTGTGCTTTTCCTAGGACAATATGATTTCACTACAATATGTGCACTTATATTCGTTTTTTTTTTTTTTTTAATTTTCTCATACCCTAGTTGTGGTATAATAGAAAATATACTGATATGAAACTATAAGACCTAGGTTGAAATTCTTTCTTGCCTATAATAGCTATGTACCTTTCAACAAGTCAATTTCACCTATTTTGCCTCAGTTTTCTCATCCAAAATTGTGGATAATATTTCACAAGATTGTTTTGAGGATCAAACAAAATAATGGATGTATGAGCCCCTTTCAAAGGGCTTAGAATACAATAAATGATTAATAAAAGTCTGGATGCATTAATGGATTCATACATCCATAAAAACTTCTAGATACTATACTTTTTAAACCCCTTAACATGACATAGAAAACGGAGACCAGAGAGATAAAAGGGTTTGCTTAGAGCCAAGCAGTCAGTTACTGGCAAGGCCAGAATTTGAACCCATATTTTCTAAAACATTTCTTCTACTTAGGCACTAAGTGTGAGAAACAATTTAGATTTTAAGCTGATAGGTTAGTTCAGCTATCATTTATTGCCTTGCTCTGTGCCAATCTGGATCTCAAAGTATGAAAGTAAGTGTTTTTTTTTTTTTTTTTTAAGTGTTCCATCACCTCAATAAACCCCACAAACTGAGACCAAGAAATGAGTATACTATTTTAACAGGAAAATTAACTACTCTCTACAACTCCAGGATCATCTCTGAAACATCTGAGCCAGTGTGTCCCTGGCCATTTTGATGAGAGGAACAAAGAGAGCATATTTTACACTGTAACTTTCCTGCACATTCAGCCGTGCTTCCTTCTTCTCAGCCACTGACTTTCTCTCCCTGTGGGCCCAGAATTTCTATAAACCAAGCTGAATAAAAGTTTTGGTTTTTTGTTTTTTGTTTCAAAGAAAAGGAGGTAAGGTTTAGAACGGGGCGGGGGAAGCTTACCTTTGCTGGAGAAAACCCTTCCATATTCATGTCAGCGGCCTACTGAGGCTAAACTGCAGACCCCAGCATGAGTCTGCCAGCCCTGCTCAGTTAGTATCCTGGGTTACAAGGCCTTTCTCATAAACAAAGTCCAGGGCTCCAATTGGCTGGTGTTACTGGGGAGGAGTGAATGGAGGCTGGGGCAGTTCTGGGTGCCCTCTTTTCCAGAAACTAATCTACTGGAATGTCTCTTTCCGGATCTGGTTTGGTACAAAACCCGGTATGGTTCTTTAACCATATCCGGGTGTTTTTCAAATCCCGGTTAGGATCTCTGGAGGAATTACAAGAGGGTGGGTTGCAATTCTGTTATCTCAGCTTGCTGGTTGCTCTTTGCTGAGAGGGAGGAGGAAATGCACTGTCAGTGAAGCTAATGAAAGCTCATAGAAAGATTCCAATACCCCCCTTTAAGAAATAGAACCCACTGCAAAGGTTATGCGATGTGAGAAGAGCCCCCATCCCCAACACTTTCTCTTGTTGTGAAGCACAGTTATCAGTCCTGCTATTATTCTGAGGCCATGATTGCTTAGTAATAGAGAAAAATAAAACTGGTAATAAAACAAAGAGCTTTCTACATGCTAGTCCCTATGTTAACCACTTTACATACATTCTCATTTAAGTTTCACAATTATTCTGTGAAACAAATATGCTAACTCATATTTTACAACTGAAGAAAAGCAGACTCTGAGAGGGAAAGTAACCGTTCAAAGTCACACCGTTAATAAGAGGGGGGAATTGAACTAGGTCTGTCTAATCTCTTAGTCACCACACTACCACACTCTGCTACTTAAGGGAGAAACCCAGAAAGCCCTTTTGCAACAAGGGAAGTGACTTCATGATTATTGAATGTCTGCTGTCCACCAGTCACTGTTAGATTTAAAAAAAAAAATGTACATTAACTCTGCGACTGCCATTTTTAGCAGCTCCTTGAGTGAACTCCCAGGGTCATATTACTCATATTTTTCATTGTGGAGACCGGATGCAGCTAGTAGATAGCTTGGATTAACATAGACCAGCACTCTAAAACCTAAGAAGACCCAGAAGAATTGGAAACATTAAATTTTTAAAATGGAACTAAAAAATATCAAAATTGGTCCCAAAATCTCTGAGTGAAGCTGGAGTCTGAATTTTTTTAAAAAACAAAAGCCATCTTTGTTCTTGCTACAGAAGAGAGGGTAGTGAATAATCACTAGCCTGAGTCAAGTGACCCAGGTTCCTTCTCTGGCTTGCTCTTGAAGTAATCAGCTATGTGGCCTTGGTATAGGACTTTCTCTTCTTTGGGTCTAAGTCTTTCCATTTGTACACTGAGGGCCTTAAACTAGATATAGACCCTCTCAGCCTTATAAATTTACATATCTAGGATTACATGAATAAACCACATTCTTGATATTAAGAGTAGAAGAAAAAGAAGTTTTAATCATGTGAAGTGTAAGAAAAGAGTGGGTGCAGAGTAATTTGTGGAGAACCCCATGTCTCTTTGGGAAGGACTACATCTACTCATCAGAATCAGCTATAGGAAGGAAACAGGTATGATGGCAGTTCCACCATCTAGTATCCTTACTTGTGATGAGTTGATCTTGGCTAGGAGCAGGTGCTGTTCCCCAGGCAGTCTCGACACATTATTTTTTTCTCTTTCAAACTTAAAGTATCTGGAGCAGGGTCCAGGAGGAGGAGTTTCAAAGACTGAGGCACTGGGGCAAAGTCTGGGTCATAAAACACTGGAGGTGCTTAAAGGTGCCTATACCCTTAAGAGCTGCCGCTACAGACTGCACCTCAGGCTAAGCCAAGTAGAAGCACTAGTAGGGAGAAGGGAGGAACCACCAATTATTCAGCTCCTTTAGAAATGATCAAGGGAAGGTGGATCAGGTAACAGCAGCCCCTAGGACTATCTGCCTCTTCCCCCACTTAGCACAAATGTGGACCTTGAAGCTGGAGATGGGAAGGTGGAGATCAAACCCATTAAGCTGGGATCCAAGTCCAAGCTTTAAGGCATTTATGAGAGGGAGGGGTAGGGATAAGGCATGTGTTCTGACTCACAAATGATAACAATAAACAGATCTTAGAGATATGCTTGAGTCAACACAGTGAAGGCTGCAGGAAGCCAGCTAGGCCAGATTTCTGAGCCTATATTATTCATTCAGCAGTTCACTGAAAGGGCACCCAGTACCAACGTATGCAAATCCTGGGCGTATTTTTAGTGCCTTTCCTCAAGGATCATCTTAAAAGGTTTAAGTTGACACCTATAGACCAGAAATTGGTAAACTATTTCAGTAAAACTCTAGTTTGTAAATAATTTATGTGCAAAACATATAGTAACTTTCTCTCATAACTATTGAAACAGGCCATTATAGTACATTGGGTATATCTATATACCAATAAAAGCTAATTTACAAAAACAAGCAGCAGACCAAATTTGGCCCATGAGTTGCAGTTTGAAATCCCTGCAATATACACATTTACAATATGAAAACATTATTAAGAGTGTAGAAACTAGATTTAAATCCCAATTCTGATACTTTCTGATTCTGTAACCTTGAAAAAATCATCTAAGTCTTCTAAACTTCAGTTTTGTGTTTCCAAAATGGAGATAATAGCATCTATTTCATAGGGTTGTTATAACGACTGAAATAAAAACTTCAGTTTAGTTCAGTTCAGTAGCTCAGTTGTGTCTGACTTTTTGTGATCCCATGGACTGCAGCACTCCAGAGTTCCCTGTCCATCATCAATTCCCAGATCTTGCTCAAACTCATGTCCATCGAGCCAGTGCCATCCAACCATCAAACAACATAAGAAAATTTATGAAAAAAAAAAAGAAAAAAAAAAAAGAAAATTTATGGAAAGAAGCACCCTGTCTCGTGATCTGAAATAGATGAAAATCTCCTTTGCATCCCCTCAGGCTGTCTCCTTGCAGTCAGTAGCAAACCTCAACCTGGGATTCCTCCCCAATCCCTACATTCTAGCTGCCCTGCCTTCCAGGGGACTTGCATCCCTGTCCAGGGTGTGTAGGGCACCACAAGGATTGTCTATGTGATTCTCATTCCACTCAAACTGTCAAAGATCAGCTGCTGCACTCTCCAACAGCCTCAAATGCTTCTCTTCTGTCCCAAACAATTGGCCTGATGTGGGGATCTGACCCCTGCTTCGTCTACCTCATCTCTTTAGGTGCAGAGCCAGTTCTGCTTGCTCTCCTCCTCTTTTTCTCTTCCTCTCTTTGTCCTTCTGAGCTTTGTGTGGATCTATATATTACTTTCTTATGGTCAGAGACTTGTCAGCTCTCAGCTGGTGTTCTGCAAGATGTTTTGTATCTGAAGGTGTATTCCTGATGCCTCTGTGGAGAGAGATGTACTCCACATCCACTTACTCCTCTGCCATCTTGTCTCTCCTCTAGCTTACTTTTTGTTTTCAAAACTCTCAACTAAAAAAGAATTTTAAAAAAAGGAAAAGTGTTATATATTCTAGGCACCCTGAGTCATCCATGAGGTATGTGTTTCAGGGGCTCTGTAAATTTTAACGTGATAAATAAATAAGGGACTTTTGTTAGTATTCCTCCACTGATCACCACTCTTAATCACCTATATGCCATGATTATGACTATATTTCAGTGCCTCATTACACAACTGTAAGTCTGAAATGCATTTTAAAAATGAAAATTGAAAAGAGCAAGATGATCTCTTTTCTTATGTCTAATAGATCTCTTTTGAAAAATATTTTTCTCATCCTTTTCCATCTTCCCTATTTCTTACTCATTCCACTTCCCCCTTAGTTGTACGCTTTTATACCAACTTTTTCCTAACCATCTTGTTTTTTTTTCTTCTTCTTCACACATTTCTATTTTTCTCTGTTTTTCAACATTGTCTAATGTCTTAAGCACTCCTTTCTTTGACATATTTTACAATTTTTCTCTCCCTAGCTTCTGTGTGTGTCTCTGCCTTTGTTTCTCTACTCCTCTGTTGGTATCTCAGTCTCTGTCTCACTTTACCTTTTGCTGATTTTCTTTTATATACCCTGTGTGAAGTTACTTCAGTCATGTCTGACTCTTTGCAACCCCATGGACTTTAGCCTGCAAAGTTTCTCTGTTCATGGGATTCTCCAGGTAAGAATACTGGAGTCAGTTGCCATTTCCTTCTCCAGGGGGTCTTCCTGACCCAGGGCTCAAACTCGTGTCTCTTACTTCTGCATTGGAATGCAGGTTCTTTACTACAAGTGTCACCCGGGAAGCGCAACTGAGCTCAAATCTCTCAAGTACTATATTACTCATTAGGAACTGTAATCTAAAATGTTTGACTGTAACTTTTCATTAGTTGGTAGTGTTTGATGATGATATCTACTCCCGTAGAGCGATTTACTGTTATTTGTAGTAATTTTAAAGGGTATCTTCATTAAAAATTAGCTTTAGGTTCTTGCAATGTTGGTGACACTTCAAACTGAGCTTCTCTAGCTGTCACAATAGCAAGGCAGGAAATAATTGTCCAGGGTGAACCAAGCCATTCAGTAAGACCGTTTAGAAGATTAAGTAAACACTAAGAAAATAAGATTCTGGACATGTCTGCTTCACTTTCCCTTTTCTATGACATCAAACTGCAGTGAAAAGTTAGGTGGCTAAGATTTAGTTCCATCTTTGGCACTAACTATTTTCTTGTCTTTATGACCTCATAATTAATAGCAAGAGCCTTACAATCCCCATCTGATAAGTAAAAAATAAAAGTCTCTGGCCATCAGACTTACATCCAGTCTCAAATGAGATAATGAATATGAAAATGTTATGGGAAAGCATAAAGACTTTCATGTGAGAGTTGAAGATTCTTATAACATCTAAGGAAGGGTCTGATCTGATCTTAGAAAGGATCTAGGAACCTTACCTAAAAAGGCTCACCAACATAAAGACT
Organism: Dama dama; assembly: GCF_033118175.1. Lineage (NCBI taxonomy): Eukaryota > Metazoa > Chordata > Mammalia > Artiodactyla > Cervidae > Dama > Dama dama. The sequence goes on from NC_083714.1 coordinate 104,544,655, forward strand.
AAATGAAAGGATTCTGAAATGGGGTCAAGGGTGAACTTGAGATGTTGAACTCTGATTGTGAATGCTAAAATTTTCCTTGATGACTGGTTTTGGAGAATTGCCTCATGATTAGCAAATGGCTTTCTTAAACTGATATTGGAAAGTAAATAAGCCTTTGCACTTTTTCCTCTTTCCCTTGAATGAATGTCTCTTTCACCATCATCAAAATAGCAATGATTATGCACATTCTTCTTCCTGGTGCCACGTCAAGCCTAGTTCAAATATAAGTGCCCTCTGGTGATTTACAATCTAAGACAACACAATTGAGGGTTTTTAATTAATATTCAAAGATAATAAGAAACAGATGAGAGTGAAAGAAAGTGAAAGTGAAGTCACTCAGTCGCGTCCGACTCTTTGAGACCCCATGGACTGTAGCCTACCAGGCTTCTCTGTCCATGGGATTTTCCAGGCAAGAATACTGGAGTGGGTTGCCATTTCCTTCTCCAGGAGATCTTCATGACCCAGGGTTGAACCTGGGTCTCCCGCATTGTAGGCAGACACTTTACCGTCTGAGCCACCAGGAAAGTACTCTCATAGATGAGAGTAGCTTAATGAAAAGGACTAGGAGTTCAGATGTCTAGTTTCTAGTTCTGGTACAATTTCTCATTTTCTGTGTGATTTAGGGCCAGTCCTATCATCTTTCTGAATCTTGATTTTCCCACTGTGAAATAAGGCTAGATTATCTAAGAACTCCTTTAGTCTTGGAGTTTTGTGAGTTAACAGTCAGATGAGGCATTTTAGTAAAACTGCTTTTTTCCCTTTCAGGTCCTGATGTCTATAAATAGTGAAGTTATAATTAAATATTTTTTCCTAGAAAATGGAACGGATAAGTTCTTGTTCTACCAATACGGAGTCATTCCATTCCCCATAGGTTCTCCCACTTAACAACAAATAATCTTGAACATAAAAACAAATACGCATAGGAAGAGTCTGAAATGTGTAAACAAAGCAGGCTTCCTAAGGACCATGAGACTTGAAGAACACCACACAGGACATGATAGTAAATTCTGTGTTTTCTCATTGCCACCTACATATCCTATGATAGACCCTCCAAAATTCTTCTACCTAGAACCACCACCAACAGACAAAGAGAAGAACCCTTCAAGAAAAGTCTGTTTCTTTTAGCCAAAAGACTTGGGAAATGGTGGACCTACTCTACTGTAGCTAAACACCAATAGAAAGAAAACACAGTCATATCCCCAGTGGATCTTCAAACCCACTTCATTCTCTATACCCTCATCTCCAAAAAGTAAGTAACACTATTTCCCACTGGCTGAAGTCAGCAGGGTCAATTAGGGAGCTAATCTTCCATTCCCTAAGCAGAGAGCTAATCTTTCACTTCCCATCTGGCAGAGGTAAAGGGGCTGAGATTCCCTCACTTGGTGGTGCCAGTGGGGCCCAGCAGGAAACTTATCTTCCACCCCTGCCTGAAGGAAACCAGCAGGCAGTACTCTGATTCCTCAACCAAGGTACACAACTAATGGGTCCATCAAGAAACTGAATCAGTTAAGAGGAAGCATGCGGTGGTGAAGTAAACCTCCACTTCTTCCCAGCAGCAATAAGACTTAAAGAGATCACCATTAGGCTTTACCCTCAATCCCACCCTAGAGGTGGAGAGCCAACTTTCCTATCCACCCAGTGTCAACAAGGCAAAACAAAGTAGTACAACCTAGGGCTAGTAAGCTCTCCTCTTTATTCCTAATCTGATGCCAGTGAAGCCCCATGAAGAGCTGACTCTCCACCCCAAAATAGCATCAAGGAGGCAGAATGAGATGGAGGATTGGCTGGCAAAAAATAAGTTAAAATGAAATTTTAAATGATTCCATTTATAGTATAATAAAAATAAAAATACACAGGAATGAATTTAACAAAAGAAGTTCAAACATATTCTGAAACAAAACTTTATTGAGAAAAACTTAAAAGACTGAAATAGAAAGTAACTCATGCTCATTGATCACAGTATTTAATATTTTAAGATGGCAATACTTCTCCTCAATAGACCTATCAATTCAACAATATCCCTTTCAAAATCTGAGCTTGCTTCTCTGCAGTAACCGAAAGCTGATTATAAAACTTATATGGAAATTGAAGGGACCTAGAACAAACAAAATCTTGAAAGAAAATAACAAAGTTGATAAACTTAACACTCATGTTTCAAACTTTACCACAAAGCTACAATAATCAAGAGGTACTCATTTAAGTTTAGATGTATGGATCAATAAAATAGCCAGTTGATTTTCAACTGGGTGCCAAGAAGGTTCAATAGGAAAAGAATAGTTTTTATAATAAAAGATACATAAACAACTGGATATTAGAATGCAAAAGAATAAATTTGGACCCATAACTTTCACAATGTACAAAAATTTACCCAAAATGAAACAAAGACCTAAATTTAACAACTAACACTATTAAACTCTTGGAATAAAATATGGACTGAAATCTTGAATTAGTTAATAAATTCTTATATATGACACAAAAAGCACAAGAGCCAAAAGGAAAAAAAAAATAGATAAAACTGACTTCATTGAAATAACAACATCTTGTGTTTTTCAAAGAACATCACCAAGAAAATGGAAAGATAACCTACAGAATGAAAGAAAATATTTCACAAATTATATATCTTCTAAAGAACTTGTATCTAGAATATAAAAATAACTATCACAACTCAATCATAAAGAGACAGAGATAATGCAATAAAGAATGATACTTTTTCCCCAAAGAAGGTACATAAATGGTCAAAAAGCACACAAAAATTTCTCAGCTTCATTAGTCATCAGGGAAATGTAAATTAAAATCTCAATACATTGAAATACTACTTCACGCCTTCTAGGATGACCATAATTTTAAAAAAGAAATTACATAAATGCTGATAAGGAGATGGAGAAATTGGAAGACTAATAGTGCAGCCAAGGTGGAAAACAGTATGGGAGTTATCAAAATGTTTAGACTGCATTAACAATAATCCATAAATTCCATTCTTAGGAATATATCCAAGAGAAAAGAAAACACATGCCCACTAAAAAACTTGTAGAAGCACGTTTATAGTAGCATTATTGTTGTTAATAGTAAAAAAATAGAAACAACTAAACATACATCAACTGAAGGATGAGTACAAAAATGATGAAATATTAGTCAGCTATAAAGAGGAATGAAGTACTGATACATGTTACCACATGGATAAACTTTAAAAGCATCATGTTAAGTGAAAGAAACAAATGTCAAAATATCAAATATTGTATGATTCTATTTATGTGAAATGTTCAGAAAAGAAAATTCATAGAAATAGAAAGTAGATTAGTAGTTTCTTAGTCCTAGTGGGATGGGGATAAGCATAGAGTGACAGGTAATGGGTACAGGGCTTATTTTTATTTTAATGAAAATGTTCTAAAATTGACTGTGTTGTCATTCACATAACTCCATGAATATACTAAGAAACATTGAATTGTACACTTTAAATGGGTGAAATATACGGTATTTAAATTATGTCTCAATAAAGCTATTATTTAAATTTTTCAAAAGCCTTGAACTAAATGAAAATACAAATCACCAAATCAATATATGTGGAATATAGTTAAGACAGTCATTAGAGATAAATTTATAGCATTAATGCTAACATTAGAAAAGAAGAAAGGTTGGGAATATGGTCAAGTTAGCAAAGAAGATCTTCAGCTCACCCCTTCTGGGAACACTAAAATTACAATTTACAAAGTGACTACTGATGAGAAAGACTGGAAAACTAGCAGAAAAGTTCTATAATGAAAATATAAGAAACAAACCACAATGAGGTGGGTAGAAGTGGCAGGACCACAGTGCAGTTAAAACCCATACCCCAACCCAAGTTGGTGACACACAAATGGGATGACAGATTCAATTGCAGAGGTTTTCCCCAAAGATAGAAAGGTCTGAGCCCCACATTAAGCTTCATAGTCCAGGTGAAGAGTGGAGGTTGCAAAGACCACACTCCAGAAAGCTTTTCTTTGAAGACCTGCAGGGCTTAATTTGGGAGAAGCAGAGGGCTGTGGGAAATAGATACTTCACTCAAAATACATAAACAAAATTTCCCATGCTCTGGGACCCAGGGAAGAAGCAGTAATTTGAAAGGAGCTTGCGTCAAACCCACCTACTAATCTTAGAGAGCCTCCCAGAGAGGCAGGAAGCAAGAGTTCACCCTTGCGGCCTAGAGCTTAGTGGCAGCCATTTGGTAGAGCACCTCTGAGAGAGTAACAGGAAGGAAGGCCAAGGGTCTCCAAGCGGAGGAATTATCCTGCAAGTGTCAGATATTTTTTACCTCTCCCTTAAGTGGCAGGAGGAAATAAACAAGTGTTAGATTTTTCCTTCTTTGTATACAAATTTAAAAAGAGGTTTCTCTTAAAATTCTGTGTTGCCATGATGACCCCTGGCTCCACCTGAACTTAGCTTTTCTCAAAGCTTGAGCTAACCAATGTGTCTTTCTTACGGAAATGTTTGTCTTAAGCTATGTTAATGAACTATGTGTTTATCCTAGACTCTTTCTTCAGTTGTTGTTTTCTTTAATCCTGGAATATTTTTCTTATGTGGAACCACTACTTATTTATGTCTTCCCACTAACTGGACATACCCTAAGTCCAAGGGCAGCAAGATGGTAGGTGCTAGAGCAGCAACTGTGAGGTGCTGGAGCAGCTGTGAGGAGATACCCCATATCCAAGGGCAAAGGAGAAGCCCCAGCAAGATGGTAGGAGAGGCGAAATTGCGTTTAGAAGCAAACTCTGTACAACCCAGAGATGGTCAGAGGGCTCAAACAAAACTTGTGCACACCATGACCAAGAGACCCCACAGAGACTGAGACAGAACTGTGTTTGAGTGTCTCCTGTGGAGGTATGGGGCAGCAGTGGCCTGCCACAGAGGCAGGGGCTCTGGGTACAGCAGACTTGGGTATGGCATAAGCCCTCTTGGAGGAGGTCACCTTGAACCCCACCATAGAGCTGCCAAATCTTACACAGGACTAGAGAAATAGACTCTTGGAGGGCACAAACAGAACACTGTGAGCACCAGGACCTAGGAGGAAGGAGCAGTGACCCCCACAAGAGACTAACCCAGACTTGCCCATAAGTGTCCAGTAGTCTCTGGTGGAAGTGTGGGTTGGTAGTGGCCTGCTGCAGGGTTGGGAGCACTGAGTGTAGCAGTGCGTGCATGCTATTGTTGAAGGAGGTCACCATTATCTTAGTTATCTCCACCATAGTTTGGTAAATAACAGGGAGGGAACACAGCTTCACCCATCAACAGAAAATTGGATTAAAGATTTGCTGAATGTATAGTATCTATAGTGAAACAGATCACCAGCCCAGGTGGGATGCATGAGACAAGTGCTCGGACCTGGTGCACTGGGAAGTCCCAGAGGAATCAGGTGGAGAGGGAGGTGGGAGGGGGGATTGGGATGGGGAATACATGTAACTCCATGGCTGATTCATGTCAATGTATGACAAAACCCACTGCAATGTTGTGAAGTAATTAGCCTCCAACTAATAAAAATAAATGAAAAAAAAAAAAAAAAGAGTCCTGGGGCTTATTTCCCAGGATTCCTCTGCTCCCTGCAAAAAAAAAAAAAAAAAAGATTTGCTGAGGATGGCCCCGCCCATCAGAACAAGACCCAGTTTCCCTCTCAGTCAATCTCTCCCATCAGGAAGCTTCCATAAGCCTCTTAACCTTCTCCATCATAGGGCACATAGACTAAAAACTACAATCACAGAAAACTAACCAATCTAATCACATGGACCACAGCCTTGTCTAACTCAAGGAAACTATTAGTCATGCCGTGTAGGGTCACCCAAGATGGACGGGTCATGGTGGAGAGTTCTGACAAAATGTGGTCCATTGGAGAAGGGAATGGCAAACCACTTCATTATTCTTGCCTTGAGAACCCCATGAACTCTATGAAAAGGCAAAAAGATAGGGCACTAAAAGATAAACTCCCCAGGTCAGTAGCTGTCCAATATGCTACTGGAGATCAGTGGAGAGATAACTCCAGAGAGAATGAAGAGACAGAGTCAAAGCAAAAACAACACCCATCTGTGGCTGTGATTGGTGATAGAAGTATGATGCTGTAAAGAGTAATACTACATAGGAACCTGGAATGTCAGGTCCGTGAATCAAGGCAAATTGGAAGTGGTCGAACAGGAGATGGCAAGAATGAACGTTGACATTTTAGGAATCAGTGAACTAAAATGGACTGGAAAGGGTGAATTTAACTCAGATAACCATGATATCTATGACTGTAAGCAATAATCCCTTAGAAGAAGTGGAGTAGCCATCATACTAAGCAAAAGAGTACGGAATGCAGTACTTGGATGCAGTCTCAAAAACGACAGAATGATCTCTGTTCATTACCAAGGCAAGTTATTCAATATCACAGTAATACAAGTCTATGCCCCAACAATGATGCCAAAGAAGCTGGAGTTGAATGGTTCTATGAAGACCTACAAAACCTTCTAGAACTAACACCCAAAAAAGATGTCCTTTTCATTATAAGGTACTGGAATGAAAAAGTAGGAAGTAAAGAAATACTTGGAGTAACAGGCAACTTTGACTTTGGAGGACAGAATGAAGCAGGGCAAATGCTAATAAAGTTTGCCAAGAGAACACACTGGTCATAGCAAACACCTTCTTCCAACAACACAAGAGAAGACTCTACACATGGATGTCACGAGATGGTCAATACCGAAATCAGATTGATTATATTCTTTGCAGCCAAAAATGGAGAAGCTTTATACAGTCAGCAAAAACAAGAGTGGGAGCTGACTGTGGCTCAGATCATGAACTCCTTATTGCCAAATTGAGACTTAAGCTGAAGAAAGTGGGGAAAACCACTAAACCATTCAGGTATGACCTAAATCAAATCCCTTACAATTATACAGTGGAAGTAACAAATAGATTCAATAACTGATAGAGTGCCTGAAGGACTATGGACTGAGGTTTGTGATATTGTACAGGAAGCAGGGATCAAGACCATCCCCAAGAAAAATAAATTCAAACAGGCAAAATGGTTGTCTGAAGAGTCCTTACATACAGCTGTGAAAAGAAGAGAAGCGAAAGGCAAAGGAGAAAAGGAAATATATACCCACTGGAATGCAAAGTTCCAAAGAATAGCATGGAGAGATAAGAAACCCTTCCTCAGTGATCAATGAAAAGAAATAAAGGAAAACAACAGAATGGGAAAGACTAGAGATCTCTTCAAGAAAAGTAGAGATACCAAGGGAATATTTCATGCAAAGATGGGCACCATAAAGGACAGAAATGGTAGGGACCTAACAGAAGCAGAATATATTAAGAAGAGATGGTAAGAATACACAGAACTATACAAAAAAGATCTTCACAACCCACATAATCATGATGCTATGATCACTCAGCTAGAGCCAGACATCCTCGAATGTGAGGTCAAGTGGGCCTTAGGAAGCATCACTACAAACAAAGCTGGTGGAGGTGATGGAATTCCAATTGAGTTATGTCAAATCCTAAAAGATGATGCTGTGAAAGTGCCTCACTCAATATGCCAACAAATTTGGAAAACTCAACAGTGGTCACAAGATTGGGAAAGGTCAGTTTTCATTCCAATCTCTAAGAAAGGCAATGCCAAAGAATGCTCAAACTACTGCACAATTGCACTCTTCTCATACGCTAGTAAAGTAATGCTCAAAATTCTCCAAGCCAGGCTTCAACCATACATGAACCATGAACATCAAGTTGTTCAAGCTGGATTTAGAAAAGGCAGAGGAACAAGAGAACAAATTGCCAACATCTTCTGGATCATTAAAAAAGTAAGAGAGTTCCAGAAAAACATCTATTTCTGCTTTATTGACTATGCCAAAGCCTGTGACTATGTGGATCACAATAAACTGTGGAAAATTCTTAAAGAGATGAGAACACCAGACCACCTGACCCTCCTCTTGAGAAATATGTATGCAGGTCAGGAAGCAACAGTTAGAACTGGACATAGAACAACAGACTTGTTCCAAATTGGGAAAGGAATATGTCAAGGCTGTATATTGTCACCCTGCTTATTTAACTTATATGCAGAGTACATCATGAGAAATGCTGGGCTGGATGAAGCACAAGCTGTAATCAAGATTGCCAGGAGTAATATCAATAACCTCAGATATACAGATGACATCTCCCTTATAGCAGAAAGCAAAGAAGAACTAAAGAGCCTCTTGATGAAAGTGAAAGAGGAGAGTGAAAAAGTTGGCTTAAAGATCAGCATTCGGAAAACTAAGATCATGGCATCTGGTTTCATCATTTCATGGCAAATAGATAAGGTAACAGTGGAAACAGTTACAGATTTTTTTTTATGCTCCAAAATCACTGCAGATGGTGACTGCAGCCATGAAATTAAAAGTTGCTTACTCCTTGGAAGAAAAGTTATGACCAACCTAGACAGCATGTTAAAAAGCAGAGACATTACTTTGTCAACAAAGGTCTGTCTAGTCAAAGCTATGGTTTTTCCACTAGTCATGTATGGATGTGAGAGTTGGACTGTAAAGAAAGCTGAGCACTGAGGAATTAATGGTTTTGAACTGTGGTGCTGGAGAAGACTATTGAGCATCCCTTGGACTGCAAGGGTAACCAACCAGTCCATCCAAAAAGAAATCAGTCCAGAATATTCATTGGAAGGACTGATGTTGAATCTGAAACTCCAATACTTTGGCTACCTGATGTGAAGAACTGACTCATTTGAAAAGACCCTGAGGCTGGGAAAGATTTAAGCAGATGCAGAAGGGGATGACAGACAATTGCATGATTGGATGGCATCACTGACTCAATGGGTATGAGTTTGAGTAAACTCCAAGAGTTGGTGATGGACAGAGAGGCCTGGCATGCTGTAGTCCATGGGGCTGCAAAGAGTTGGACATGAGTGAGCGACTGAACTGAACTTGGTTCTACCCAAGACTCAGAGCCAACTTGACAAACCAGTATGTTTTACTCATGCAAAAATTCTCTTAAGCTATGCTAATTAGACTGTATTTGCTTGTAAACCTGCCTTTCTTCAATATCCATTTCAATCATTTTAAGGCCCAGGACAACTCACTTTGTGCTGATGTTATCTCAAAATGCATGTTGTGGGTGAGAGACCTGGTGGCAGTCTCTGTTTTTGAGCCATTTCCTTTCTCTAATTAGCAAATAGTAAATGGCTCCAGTATCCTTGCCTGGAAAATCCCATGGACTTTGAAGCCTGGTGGGCTGCAGTCCATGGGGTCACAAAGTTTGAGGCACGACTGAGCGACTAACACTTACTTACTAACTTACTTAGCTATATGACATCCAGCTAAAGTGTAGCAAGGGGGCACTCTTTCTGCTGCCTTCTGTCTATGTCAGAAGCTTTCTCTCTTTTATATTTTAAGAAAACTTTATTACACAAAAGTTTTGAGTGATCAGGCCTCGTCACTGGCCCCGGATTGATTTCTTCTCCCCCAGAGTCCAAGCATCTTTCACTGCCTACCGTTAAGTTACTGATGCTGACAAGCACCGTTTAAAACCTCAGTAAATTTTAAAAAAATGAAATTATATCAAGCATCCTTTCTGATCACAATATTATGAGATGAGCTAGCCATTACAAGAAAAAATCAGTAAAAAGCACAAACACATGGAGATTAAACAATACATTTCTAAATAACCAACAAGTTACTAAAGAAATCAAAGGCGAAATCAAAAAATTTCTAGAAACAAATGACAATGAAAGCATGACAACACCAAACCTATGGCATGCAGCAAAAGCAGTTCTAAGAGGGAAATTTATAACAATACAATCCTAGCCCAAGAAACAAGAGAAACTTCGAACAGACAACCTAACTTTACACCTAAAACAACTGGAAAAATAAAAACAAAAAGACCCCCAAAATTAGCAGAAGGAAAGAAATCATAAAGATCAGAGCAGAAATAATTGAAAAAGAAATGAAAGAAATAATAGTAAAGAATAATAAAACTAAAAGCTGGTTTTTCGAGAAGATTAACAAAATTGAGAAAGCTTTAGCCAGACTCATCAAGAAAATAGAGAGAGAAATCAAATCAACAAAATTAGAAATGAAGGAGAGGTTACAACAGACAATGCAGAAATACAAAGGATTATAAGAGACTATTATGAACAACTATATGGCAGTAAAATGGATAACCTGGAAGAAATGGACAGATTCTTAGAAAAGTTCAATCTTCCACGATTGAACCAGGAAGAAATAGAGATTATGAACAGCCCAATTACAAGCACTGAAATTGCAGTTGTTATAAAAAATCTCCTAAAAAGCAAAAGCCCAGGAACAGATGGCTTCATAGGAGAATTCTGTCAAACATTTTGAGAAGAGCTAATGTCTATCCTACTAAAAATCTATCAAAAAATTGCAGAGGAAGGAACACTTTCCAAACTCATTCATTCTATGAGACCACTATCAACCTGATACCAAAACCAGACAATGACAAGGCACACACACACACATACACAAAATATAGTCGAATATCACAGATAAACATAGATGCAAAAATCCTCAAAAAATTTTAGCAAACAGAATTCAACACATTAAAAAGCTCATACACCATGGTCATGTTGAGTTTATTCCAGGGATGCAAGGATTCTTCATTATATGCAAATAAATCACTGTGATACACCATATTAACACATTGAAAGATATAAATCATATGATCATCTAAATAGATTCAGAAAAAGCCTTTGACAAAATTCAGCACACATTTGTGATTAAAACTCTTCAAAAAAATGGGCATAGAAAAAACCTACCCCAATATAGTAAAGGCCATATATATAAGCCTACAGCAAACATTATCCTCAATGGTGAAAAACTGAAAGCATTCCCCCTATGATCAGCAACAAGACAAGGGTGTCCACTTTCACCACTATTATTCAATATAGTTTTGGAAGTCCTAGCTACAACAACCAGAGAAGAAAAAAAAAAAAAATGAAAGGAATCCAGATTGGAAAAGAATAGGTAAAGCTCTCACTATTTGCAGATGACATGATACTGTACATAGAAAACCCTAAAGACAGTATCAGAAAATTACTACAGCTGATCAGTGAATTTAGCAAAGATGCAGGATACAAAATCAATACACAGAAAACACTTGCATTTCTATATACTACCAATGAAAAATCAGAAATAGAAATTAAAGAATCAATCACATTCACCAATGCAACAAAAAATAATATCTATAAGTAAACTCATCTAAGGAGACAACAGGTCTTCCCTGTAGCTCAAATGGTAAAGAACTTGCCTGTGATGCAGGAGACCAGGGTTTGATCCCTGGGTTGGGAAGTTCCTCTGGAGAAGGGAATAGCAATCCACTCCAGTAATCTTGCCTGAAGAATCCCATGGACAGAGAAGTCTGATGGGCCACAGTCCATGGGGTCTCAAAGAGTCGGACACGACTGAGCAACTAACACACACATACAAGAAGACAAAAGATCGTACACAGAATATTGTAAGACATTGACGAAAGATGTCAAAGATGATATAAACAGATGGAGAGGCATTCTATGTTCTTGGGTAGAAAGAATCAATATTATGAAAATGACTATACTATCAAAACCAATCTACAGATTCAATGCAATTCATATCAAATTATCAATGGCAGTTTTCACAGAACTAGAACAAAAAATTTCACAGTCCATATAGAAAACAAAAGACCCTGAAAAGCCAAAGCAGTCTTGAGAAAGAAGAATGGAGCTGGAGGAATCAACCATCCTGACTTCAGATTATACTACAAAGCTGCAGTCATCAAGACAGTATGGTACTGGCACAAAAACAGAAATATAGAACAATGGATCAAGATGGAAAGCCCAGAAATAAATCCATGCACCTATGGGTGCCTTATTTTTTACAAAAGAAGCAAGAATATACAATGGTGCAAAGACAGCCTCTTCAATAAATTGTTGCTGGGAAAGCTGGACAGTTACATGTAAAAGAATGAAATTAGAACACTTTCTAACACCACTCACAAAGGTAAACTCAAAATGGATTAAAGACCTAAATGTAAGACCAGAAACTATAAAACTCTTAGAAGATAACCTAAGCAGAACTCTCGATAACATAAAGCAAAGAAAGATCCTCTATGACCCACCTCCTAGAGCAATGGAAATAAAAACAAAAGTAAACAAGTGGGACCTGATTAAACTTAAAAGCCTTTGCACAATAAAGAAACCTATAAGCAAGGTGAAAAGAGAACCCTCAAAATGGGAGAAAATAATAGCAAATGAAACAACTGACAAAAGAATTAATTTTCAGAATATACAAGCAGCTCATACACTCAATACCAGAGAAACAAACAACCCAATCATAAATAGGAAAAAATGACCTATATAGACATTTTTCCAAAGAAGACATACAGATGGCTAACAAACACATGAAAAGATGCTCAACATTGCTCATTATTAGGGAATTGCAAATCAAAACTACAATGAGATATCACCTCACAATGGTCAGAATGGCCATCATCAAAAAGTCTACAAACAAGAAAGGCTGGAGAAGGTGTGAAGAAAAGGGAATGCTCTCGCACTGTTGGTAGGAATGTAAATTGATACAGGCACAGTGGAAGATGGTATGGAGATTCCTTTAAAAAGTAGGAATAAAAGCACCATATGGCCCAGCAATCCTACTCCTTGACATATACCCTGAGGAAACCAAAATTGGAAGAGACACATGTATACCACTGTTCATTGCAGCACAATTTATGATAGCTAGAACATGGAAGCAACCTAGATGTCCATCAACAGATGAATGGATAAAGAAGTTTTTGTTCATATAAGTAATGGAATATTACTCAGCCATTAAAAAGGATGCATTTGAGTCAGTTCTAATGAGGTGGATGAACCTAGAGCCTACTATACAGAGTGAAATAAGTCAGAGAGAGAAAGATAAATATCATATACTAAGCCCTATATACAGAATCTAGAGAGATGACACTGAAGAATTTATTTGCAGGGAAGTGATAGAGAAACAGATATAAAGAATAGACTTATGGACATGGGGAGAGGGGAGGGGAGGGTGAGATGTATGGAGAGAGTAACATGGAAATTTACATTACTATATGCAAAATAGATAGCCAACTGGAATTTGCTGTATGTCTCAGGATATGCAAACAGGGGCTCTGTATCAACCTAGCAGGGTGCAGTGTGGAGGCAGATGGGAGGGAGGTTTAAAAGGGAGGAGATATATGTATACCTATGGCTGATTCATGTTGAGGCTTGACAGAAAACAACAAAATTCTGTAAAGCAATTATCCTTCAATTAAAAAATAAACTTAAAAAAACTACTAAGGTTTGATTTGTGGCTCAAGATGTGATCTATCCTGGACAATGTTACATATGTACTTGAAAAAAAAATGAAATATATTGTTTTTGGATTAAATGTCCTGTATATATCAATTTGGATATTAAGTGGTCCAATGTATTGTTAAAACTTGTGTTTCCCTTTTAAATTTTGTCTGGATGATATGTCCATTGGTGTGAGTTGGGTATTAAAATCCCCCACTACTATTTTATTACTGTTGATTTCCCTCTTTAATAGTTGTTAGCATTTGCTTTATGTATTGAGATGCTCCTATGTTGAATGCATATATATTTAAAATTGTTATATCTTCTTCCTGGATTGATTATTTGATTATTATGGTGCATCCTTCTCTGTCTTTGTTTTGGTCTTTATTTGAATGCCTATTTTATCTGATATGAGTATTGATATTCTTGCTTTGTTTCGATTTTTTGACATTGAACATATTTTTCTAGCTCTTTACTCTTTTTCTGTATGTGTCCCTAGGTCTGAAGTGGGTCTCTTGTAGACAGCATATATAGCAGTCTTAGTTTATATCCATTCAGCCCATCTGTGTTTTGGTTGGAGCATTTAGCCCATTTACATTTAAGGTAATTATTGATAAGCATGATCCCATTGCCATTTACTTTATTGTTTTGAGTTTGTCCTTGTAGGACTTTCTCTTGTGTCTTCTGTTTAGAGAACGTTTTAGCAGTTTTTTTTTTTTTTTGTAGCACTGGTTTTTGGTGCTGAATTCTCTTAACTTTTGTTTGCATAGCTTTTAGTTTTGACTCTGCATGACATCCTTGTTGGATAGAGCAATCTTGGTTGTAGGTTTCTCTTTCATCACTAGGTATATCTTGCCATGCTCTTATGACATACAGAGTTTCTGTTGAAAAATCAGCTGTTATCCTTATGGACATCTCCTTGTATGTTATTTGTTGCCTTTCCGTTTGTTGATTTTAATATTTCTTATTTTTCTTTAATTGTTGTTATTTTGATTAATATGTGTCTTGGTGTGTTTCTTGTGAGTGTATTCTGTATGGTACTCTCTGGGTTTCCTGGACTTGGGTGGCTATCTTCTCCCCTATATTTAGGAAGTTTTTGACTCTAACATCCTCAAATATTTTCTTAATCTTTCCCTTGCTTCATCTGGGACTCCTATGATTCAAATGTCATTACACTGGATGTCATCCCAGAGGTGTCTGAGACTGTTCCCAATTTTTTTTTTTTATTTATTGTATTCTGCTTCAGTTAGTTCCATTATTCTATCTCCTAGCTCATTCATCTATTCTGGCTCAGTTACTCTGCTGTTGGTTCCCTCCAGTGCATTTTTAATCTCAGTTATTTTGTTGTTCACTGTTGACAGTTTATTCTTTAAATCTTCTAGATCTTTGTTAAATATTTCTTGCATCTTCTCAATTTGTGCCTCCAATCTATTTATCTGTGCATGAATTTTATTTTTAATATTTTTGATCATCTTTATTATCATTACTCTGAAATCCTTTTCAGTTAAACTGCCTATTTCCTCTTCATTTGTTTGGTCTTGTCTTTTTTTTTTCTTTGTTTGTTTTTAATTTGGAGGCTAATTACTTTACAACATTGTGGGGGTTTTTGCCATACAATCACATGAATCAGCCATAGGTGTACATGTGTTCCCCATCCTGACCCCCCACTCCCAGCTCCCTCCCCATCCCATCCTTCAGGGTCATCCCAGAGCACCAGCCCTGAGCACCCTGCCTCATCCATCAAACCTGGACTGGCGATCAATTTCACATATGATAATATACATGTTTAAATGCTATTCTCTCAAATCATCCCACCCTCGCCTTCTCCCACAGAGTCCAACATTCTGGTCTTTACATCTGTGTCTCTTTTGCTGTCTCGCATATAGGGTCATCATTCAGTTCAGTTCAGTCGCTCAGTCGTGTCTGACTCTTTGCGACCCCATGAACTGCAGCACACCAGGCCTCCCTGTCCATCACAAACTCCCAGAGTTTACTCAAACTCATGCCCATCGAGTTGGTGATGCCATCCAGCCATCTCATTCTCTGTTGTCCCCTTCTCCTCCTGCACCCAACTCCTCCCAGCATCAGGGTCTTTCCCAACGAGTCAACTCTTCGCATGAGGTGGCCAAAGTATTGGAGTTTCAGCTTCAGCATCAGTCCTTCCAATGAACACCCAGGACTCATCTCCTTCAGGATGGACTGGTTGGATCTCCTTGCAGTCCAAGGGACTCTCAAGAGTCTTCTCCAACACCACAGTTCAAAAGCATCAATTCTTCGGTGCTCAGCTTTCTTCACAGCCCAACTCTCACATCCATACATGATCACTGGAAAAACCATAGCCTTGACCAGACAGACCTTTGTTAACAAAGTAATGTCTCTGCTTTTTAATATGGTATCAAGGTTGGTCATAGCTTTCCTTCTAAGGAATAAGCGATTTTTAATTTCATGGCTGCAGTCACCATCTGCAGTGATTTTGGAGCCCAAAAAATAAAGTCTGACACTGTTTCCACTGTCTCCCGACCTATTTCCCATGAGGTGATGGGACCAGATGCTATGATCTCAGTTTTCTGAATGTTGAGCTTTAACCCAAATTTTTCACTCTCCTCTTTCACTTTCATCAAGAGGCTTTTTAGTTCCTCTTCACTTTCTGCCATAAGGGTGGTGTCATCTGCATATCTCAAGTTATTGATATTTCTCCCGGCAATCTTGATTCCAGCTTGTGCTTCTTCCAGCCCAGTGTTTCTCATGATGTACTCTGCATATAAGTTAAATAAGCAGGGTGACAATATACAGCCTTGATGTACTCCTTTTCCTATTTGGAACCAGTCTGTTCTTCCATGTCCAGTTCTAACTGTTGCTTCCTGACCTGCATACAGGTTTCTCAAGAGGCAGGTCAGGTGGTCTGGTATTCCCATCTCCTTCAGAATTTTCCACAGTTTATTGTGATCCACACAGTCAAAGGCTTTGGCATAGTCAATAATGCAGAAATAGATGTTTTTCTGGAACTCTCTTGCTTTTTTCATGATCCAGCAGATATTGGCAATTTAATCTCTGGTTCCTCTGCCTTTTCTAAAACCAGCTTGAACATCTGGAAGTTCTCGGTTCACATATTGCTGAAGCCTGGCTTGGAGAATTTTGAGCATTACTTTACTAGCATGTGAGATGAGTGAAATTGTGCAGTAGTTTGAGCATTCTTTGGGATTGCCTTTCTTAGGGATTGGAATGAAAACTGACCTTGTCCAGTCCTGTGGCCACTGCAGACTTTTCCAAATTTGCTGGCATATTGAGTGCGGCACTTTCACAGCATCATCTTTCAGAATTTGAGATAGCTCAACTGGAATTCCATCACATCCACTAGCTTTGTTTGTAGTGTTGCTTTCTAAGGCCCACTTGACTTCACATTCCAGGATGTCTGGCTCTAGGTGAGTGATCATACCATTGTGATTATCTGGGTCATGAAGATCTTTTTTGTACAGTTCTTCTGTGTATTTGTGCCACCACTTCTTAATATCTTCTGCTTCTGTTAGGTCCATACAGTTTCTGTCCTTTTTTGAGCCTGTTTTTTGCATGAAATGTTCCCTTGGTATCACTAATTTTTTTGAAGAGATCTCTAGTCTTTCCATTCTGTTGTTTTCCTCTATTTCTTTGCATTGATTGCTGAGGACGGCTTTCTTGTCTCTCCTGGCTATTCTTTGGAGCTCTGCATTCAAATGGGAATATCTTTCCTTTTCTCCTTTGCTTTTTGCTTCACTTCGTTTCACAGCTATTTGTAAGGCCTCCTCAGACAACCATTTCGCCTTTTTGCATTTCTTTTCCATGGGGATGGTCTTGATCCCTGTCTCCTGTACAGTGTTACGAACCTCCATCCATAGTTCATCAGGCACTCTGTCTATCAGATCTAGTCCCTTAAATCTGTTTCTCACTTCTACTGTATATTCATAAGAGATTTGATTTAGGTCATACCTAAATGGTTTAGTGGTTATCCCTACCTTTTTCAGTTTAAGTCTGAATTTGGCAATAAGGAGTTCATGATCTGAGCCACAGTCAGCTCCCGTCTTGTTTTTGCTGACTGTATAGAGCTTCTCCATCTTTGGCTGCAAAGAATATAATCAATCTGATTTTGGTGTTGAACATCTGGTGATGTCCATGTGTAGAGTCTTCTCTTGTGTTGTTGGAAGAGGGTGTTTGCTATGACCAGTGTGTTCTCTTGGCAAATCTCTATTAGCCTTTGCCCTGCTTCATTCTGTACTTGAAGGCCAAATTTGCCTGTTACTCCAGGTGTTTCTTGACTTCCTAATTTTGCATTCCAGTCCCCTATAATGAAAAGGACATTTTTTTGGGTGTTAGTTCTAAAAGGTTTTGTAGGTCTTCATAGAACCGTTCAACTTCAGCTTATTCAGCATTACTGGCTGGGGCATAGGCTTGGATTACCGTGATATTGAATGTTTTTCCTTGGAAACAAACCGAGATCATTCTGTCTTTTTTGAGATTGCGTCCAAGTACTGCATTTCAGACTCTTTTTTGACTATGATGGCTACTCCATTTCTTCTAAGGGATCCCTGCCCACAGTAGTAGATATAATGGTCATCTGAGTTAAATTCACCAATTCCAGTCCATTTTAGTCTGCTGATTCCTAGAATGTCGACATTCACTCTTGCCACCTCCTGTTTGACCACTTCCAATTTGCCTTGATTAATGGACCTAACATTCCAGGTGCCTATGCAATATTGCTCTGTTCAGCATCAGACCTTGCTTCTATCCCCAAATCTATAGGACTCCACAAAAGCTGTTCTAAGAGGTAAATTCATAGTAATACACAACTATCTCAGGAAACCAAAGAAATCTCAAATTTGCAAAGTGACCTGTCACCTAAATGAACTAGAAAAAGAACAAGTAAAAGTGAAAGCTAATGTAAGGCATATAATCACAAAGATAAGAGCAAAAATAAATAAAAGAGGAAGTGTAAAATAAAAAACAAACAAAAAAACGGCAATGAAGCTAAACATTGGTTCTTTGAAAAGGTAAACAAAGTAAACTCTTAGCCAGATTCATTAAAAAAATAAAATAAAATAAAATAACAGAGATAGCCAAAACTAATAAAATCAGAAATGAAGAAGGAAAACTCACAGCAGATACCATAGAAATAGAAGGGTTAGAAGAAGCTATTATGAGTAACTATATGTCAATAAAGACAACTTGGAAAAAATTAGGAAGTTCATAGAAATGTACAATCTTCCAAGACTAAACCAAGAACAAGTAGAAAATATTAAGAGGTCAATTACCAGTGATTAAATTGAAATAGTAATTTTAAAAAAGCACAATAAACAACAAGCAAGGGCCAGATGGATTCACAATTTCTACCAAATATTTAGAGAAGAGTTAACATCTGTGCTTCTTAAAACATTTCAAAATATTGCAGAGAAAGGAACACTTTAAACTCATTCTATGAGGCCATCATCACCCTGATACCAAAACCAGACAAAAATATAATTAAAAAAAGAAAATTATAGGCCAATATCATTGATTGACATAGGTGTCAAATGTCTCAATGAAATATCAGAAAACTGAATTCAATAATGCATTAAAAGAATCATACACCTTGAGCTCTTAGAAGAAAATATAGGCAGAACACTTTGACATAAATCACAGCAAGATCTGCATTGAATCAGAATAATTGAGTAATGAAAATAAAAATGAAAATAAACAAATGGGACCTAATTAAACCTAAAAGCTCTTGCACAGCCAAGGAAATAACCCTTGATATGGGAGAAAATAATTGCAAAGGAAACAACTGGCAATGGATTAATCTCAAAAATATATAAGCAGTTCATACAGCTCAATATAAGAAAAACAAACAGTCCAATTTAAAAAAAAATGGGCAGAAGACCTAAACAGACATTTCTCCATAGAGGACACACAGATGGCAATAAACACATGAAAAGATGCTCAGCTTTGCTTATTATTAGAGAAATGCAAATCAAAACTGCCATGAAGTATCACCTCACACAAATTAGAATGGCCATTATCAAAAATACTACAAACAATAAATGCTGGAGAGGATGTGGGGAAAAGGGAACTCTACTGCACTGTTGGTGGGAATGTAAATTGACATAGCTTCTATGGAAAACAGTATGGATATTTCTTGACAATAAAATATTACTATGCCATAAGAAGAAACAAATTTGAGCCAGTTGTCAGAGTAGCCAGGCAGATGAACCTAGAGCCTGTTGTACAGAGTGAAGTAAGTCAGAAAAAAATATTGTGTATTAATACACATATGTGGAATATGGAAAAATTATTGATGAACTTATTTACAGAGGAGAAATGAAGACACAGAATGTAAAGAATGGAATGGTGAACATAGCGAGGGAAGGAAAGGGTAGGACAAACTGAGAAAGTAGGATTGATTTATATATACACTATCATGTGCAAAATAAATAACTAGCAGGAAGCTGCTGTATAACACAGGGAGCCCAGGCTGGCACTATGTGACAACCTAGAGGTGTGGAATGAGAAGAAGTCTCAAGAGAGGGAGTATATACATATATGTAATATATATATATATATATATATATAATAAATATAATATATTATATATATTATATATATAATTATGACTGATGTACAGCAGACACCACCACAATATTGTATAAGCAATTATCCTACAATAAAATATATAGTTCAAATGAAAAAAAAGATGTGTCCCAGAAACTCAAAAATCATTCAATGCCAGGAAATAAATCAAATTGATACACCCCATCAACAAATTAAATAACAAAAATCATATAATCATCTCAATTGATGCAGAAAAATCTTCTGACAAAGTGCAACATCTATTTTTCATTAAAAAACTCTTCACAAGGGGGTTATAAAGGGAATACACCTCCACATAGTAAAAGCAGTATATGGCAAGCACACAACTAAAATAATATTCAAAGATAAAAAGCTAAAAGTGTTTCCTTTATGATTAGTAAAAAGACAAGTATACCAACTCTCAGCACTTTTACTCAACATAGGATTGGAAATCCTAACCACAGAAATCAGATTAAAAAAAAAAAATGAATGTTCAAGCAAAGTAAATAAAAACTACTAAAATTCTTCTATGAATTTGGTGATGTTGCAATATGCAATATTAATATACAGTAATCTCTCATGTTTTTGTACACTAAAAACAAACTACCAGAAAGAGCAATTAAGGAAACAATCCCATTTACAATGGCATCAGATGAATAAAATACTTAAAAATAGACCTACATAAAATGTAAAAGACATGTATTTAGAAAACTATAAGACAGTGATGAAAGAAATTGAAGAAGACACAAATAGAAAATTATACAATGTTTATTAATTAGAAAAATTAATATTGTTAAAATGACAGTATTACCCAAGGCAATACACAGAGTAAAAGTGATCCTATCAAATTAACCAGAGCATTTTTACAGAACTGGATTAAATAATTTTTAAAATATACATGAAAAAAGAGACACCTGAATAGTGGGAAAAAAACCAAAAAACAAACAAACTTGAGAACGAAAAACAGAGCTAGAACACAATAGAGAGCCCAGAAATAAACCCAGGTTCATATGGTCAATTAGACTATGAGAAAGAAGGAAAGAATATACAATTGAGAACAGTCTCTTTCATAAGTAGTACTGGGAAAACTGGAGAGCTTCATGTAAAATAAATAAATTAGAACATTCTGTAACACCGTATACAAAAATAAACTCAAAATGGATTAAAGATGTAAATATAAGACTGGAAACCATGAAATTCCTAGAAAAAGCAAGGGCAGATACTCTTTGACATAAATTGTAACAATATATTTTTGGATCTGTCTCCTAAAGCAAAGGAAATAAAAGCAAAAATAAACAATGGAACCTATTTAAACTCAAAAGCTTTAGCACAACAAATGAAACTATTGACAGAACAAAGGGACAACCAACTTAATGAGAAAAAATCATTTGCAAATGATATGATCAATAAGGTGTCAATATACAAAATATATAAACAGTATATACAAACCATCATTTTAAAAACCCCATTAAAAAGAAAAGATCAGAAAGAAAGAAAAAGATGGTGGAGGAGTAGGTGGATGTGGAGTACCTTTTCTCAGGAATACACCTTCAAACAGAGAAGATCTTGCAGAACCCCAGCTGAGTATCTGACCACTGGAAAAGAATACATGGAACCACACAAAGCTTAGTAGGACAAAGGAAGGAGGGGGAAAAGAGGAGAGTGAGCAGGACTGAATCTGCACCAGAGGAGTGGGAGAACTGAAGCAGGGGTCAGACCCCCACATCAGGGAAATTGTTTGGGACAGAGGAGAAGCATTTGAGGCTGTTGGAGAGTAAAGCAGCTGATCTGTGACAGTCTGAACGAAATGAGAATCACACAGGCAATCCTTGCTGTAATCATACATACACGGGACAGAGATGCAAGTCCCCTAGAAAGCACAGTGGCTGGGAGCTGGAGCACAAGGATTGGAGAGAAATCCCATGGTGAGGTCCTTTTGACTGTGGGGAGACAGCTTAGGGGGGCATGAGGAAGGAGACTGCAATAGGGAAGTGCCTTTGGAGGAAAACCAGGCAGTCATGGAGGCAAGGCAATACTGCTGAGTCACACACAGGTGGTGGAGACACCACTCTAGTCTCTTTCTCCCCACATGCCGGCACCAGCAGCTGAACAACAGAGAAAGACCCCAGAGAGGCTGGTCATTTAAGTGTCTGATACACTAAGCAACAGAGAAAGACCTCAGCCAGGGGGGCCCTTTAAGTGCTCAAATGGGCCTAGCAACAGAGAAAGTGAAAGTGAAGTCGTGGCTCTTTGGACTGTAGGATACCAGGCTACTCTGTCCATGAGATTTTCCAGGCAAGAGTACTGGAGTGGGTTGCCATTTCCTTCTCCAGAGTATCTTCCCAACCCAGGGACCAAACCCAGGTCTCCCACATTGTAAGCAAGACGCTTTACCATCTGAGCCACCAGGGAAGTCCCAGAGCCAGCCAAAGAGGCCCTCTGATCAACAGGTACCAAGAGGCTAGAAAAAGACTCTGAAAGGGTCATAGCTCCTGCAGCTGAGGCAATCTGTGACCCTGCACATATTTTGCCACCAAAGTCCCCATGATCCAAGCAGCTATGCCACCTCTATGTTCAATCCTCACTGTGGCAGAGCTGTCAGAGGCTAGAAGAAACCCTAATAGAGCCATATCTTCTGTGAAAATAAATGCCAGTGCCCCTGCATACTGGCATTGCCAAGGTTCCCCTGATCCAAGCAACTGTGCCACTTCCACGCTTGATCCTCACTGGGACAGAGCTGCCAGAGGCTAGAAAAAACCCTATAGAGCACCATATTCCCTGCTGACATAGCCACTGGCTCCCCTGAGTACCTGGTCCTGCCAAGGCTCCTTCAGTCCAAGTTATCTGTCATCTCCACACCCAGTACTCCCTGGGGCGGACCCAAGTCCTCCAGGGCAGCCTCAGGAGCAAACTCCTGTTGATGACTCACATGTAGAGGAGGAGATAGAACCACAATTGGAACCCAAGGGCAGCATGGCTAAGAAAGAGGTCCCAAAATCTTCCCATCAGCTATATTAGCTGAAGATTAAATCTACATGGTCAACCAGGCAGACTCTATGACTATGGACTATATAAAAGGACAATGAGAGTTTCCACAAAAGAAAATGCACTAGCTCTGGAAACTGTGGATATTGGAAGCAAGAATATGCAGGAGTAGAACCAGATTAGAGTCCGAGCTGCCCCTTCAGCATGTCCAGAGACCAGCCCAGTATTGGAGGGCATCCTAGGGAGACAAGAGGGACTGTGACTTGCAGTGAGAGAAAGGACACTAACGGATGACACCCAAAAATAAGGAAAACATTTATTATTCTTATTTTTCACTTGTTCTGTAGTTGCTTCTGGATTTCTTTTATTTATTTTTATTTTTACTCCCCCCCCATCTGTTGCTGTAGCTGTTGATTTTATTTCTAATATTAAATCTATTTAAGCTTTTAAGAATTTTTAATCACACTTTTTATTTCCTTTATATACCTCTGCCTCTAATTTGGGAGAAGGCAATGGCACCCCACTCCAGTACTCTTGCTTGGAAAATCCCATGGATGGAGAAGCCTGGTAGGCTATGGTCCATGGGGTCGCTAAGGGTCGGACACGACTGAGCGACTTCACTTTCACTTTTCACTTTCACACATCAGAGAAGTAAATGGCAACCCACTCCAGTGTTCTTGCCTGGAGAATCCCAGGGACGGGGTAGCCTGGTGGGCTGCCGTCTATGGGATCACACAGAGTCGGACACGACTGAAGTGACTTAGCAGCAGCAGCCTCTAATTTGGCCTTTTGCGGTTCTGTAGGGTCTTTTTTTTTAATTTTTAGATTTTTAAAATTTATTATTTTTGTACATATATTATTTTGTTTGTTTTTCATATTGTTCTTTTCCTGCTGTAGTTATTCTTTAATATATATAAATCTTTATCTACCTCTATTTAACTTTCCTTTTCGTTTCGGCCTTTCTTTTCTTACCTAGTTAGTTAGTTTGTTTTGATTTTGTTGCCTTATTCCCCAGTTGGCATCTTGTTTTTGTTTTGTTTTCCAGTTTGTGCTTTAGTTAATTTTGTTTTTAACTGGTTTATAAAATTTTCAGGTTCCTTTGCTCACCAGGTCAATCTCTTGGACCTTACAAATGCTTGCTTTTGTTAATGTATGTATATATGTGTGTGTGTATTCCATTACTTTTATTAATATTTGTCTGATTTTGTAGTTGCCACTTTTCTGGGGTTCATCTCTTGCTTCTTGTTTGTGTGTGTGTGTGAATATGTGTGTTTTAATCACATTTAATGGCACAACAAACCACCTGTAGAATCTCAGTTCTCTGGTCAGAGATTTAGCTCTGAACCCTTGGAGTGGGAGCACTGATTCCAAGACCACAGACTTACAGAGAATTCCTAACCTCAGGGGGTACTAATTAGTGAGAACACACACAAAGGCCTCCACCTGTATATAAGGCCACATGTCACACAATTGCCAGCAGCACACAGTGCAGGACACCTTATCAAAGCAACAAACACAAAAACAGAAGCCCAATCATCAGCAGACACGATTACCACCTCACACAGCCCTGCCCATCAGAGGGGGGAAAAAACTGCCCTTCTCCCACCAGAACACAAACACAAGAAACACGCAACATGAAGTCCACACAAACACAGGACAAACCTTACCCACTGAGAGCAGAAAACAAAAGGAAGAAGGAATTCAACTTTGAAGCCTGGAGAAAGGAGACCTCAAACATAATAAGTTTAAAAAAAAAAACAGAAACAATAAAGAAAAGGCAGAGAAATATTGGAAAAATGAAGGAACACCTAGAAACACACAAGGTAAAATAAACAAAGGAAATAGGCAAAATACCTGAAAGATAATTCAGAGGAATGATAGTAAAGATGATCCCAAACCTCAAAAATAGAATGGAGAAAATTGAAGAATCAATTAATACATTTGACAAGACCTAGAAGAAATAAAGGCTAGACAAATAGAGATGAACAACATAATCGCTGAAATTAAAAATACTCCAGAAGGAATCAATAGCAGGATATCTGAGGCAGAAGAACAGATAAGTTAGCTGGAAGATACAATAAGGGAAATAACTGCCAAATAGTAGAATAAAGGAAAAAGAATGAAAAGAAATGATAGTCTCAGAGACCTCTGGGACAATAATAAACACACCAACATTTGCATTGTAGGGAATCCCAGAAGAAAAAGAGAAAAAGAAAGGGCCTGAGAAAATTTTTGAAGAGAGTATAGTTGAAAATTTCCCCACCATGGGAAAGGAAACAGGCAGTCAAGTCCACAAGATGCAGAGTTCCATACAGGAAAATCCCAGTGAGAAACACAGTTAGACACAAACTAATCAAACTAACAAAGATTAAATACAAAGAAAGAATATTAAAAGCAGCAAGGGAAAAGCAACAAGTAACATACAAGGGAAACCAGATATGATTAACAGCTGATCATTCAGAAGAAATTCTGCAGGCCAGAAGGGAATCTCAGGATATATTTAAAGCACTGAAAGGGAACATCTAAAATCAAGATTTTTCTACCAGCCAATGATCTCATTCAAAATTGATGGAAAAATCAAAAGCTTTACAGATAAGCAAAAGTTAAGAGAATTTAGTACCACTAAACCAACTTCACAACAAATGTTAAAGGAACTTATATAGACAGGAAGCACAAGAGAAAGAAAAGACCTACAAAACAGATCCCAAACAATTAAGAAAATGGCAATAGGAACATATATATCAATAATTACTCTAAGCACAAATGGAATAAACATTCTAACCAAAAGACACAAACTGGATGAATGGGTACAAAAAAGATATATATATATATATATATATATATATATATATATATATATATATATATATATAATGTATACAAGAGACCCACTTCAGACCTAGAGATGCATACAGACAGAAAGTAAGAGCATGGGAAAAGATATTCTATGAAAATGGAAATCAAAAGAAATGGAAGTCAAAAGAGTAACAATCCTCATACCAGACCAAATAGACTTTAAAATAGAGAATATTGCAAGAGATAAGGAAGGACAGTACATAATAATGAAGGGATCAATCCAAGAGGAAGACACAACAATTGTAAATATTTATACACCCAACATAGGTGCACCTTAACAATAAGACAAACACTAACAGACATAAAAAGAGAAACTCACAGTAACACAATAATAGTAGGGGACTTCAACACTCCACTTACACCAATGGATAGGTCATCAAAACAGAAAATTAAGGAAACATGGCTTAAATGACACATTAGACATTTAATGGATCTAATTGATATCTTCAGGACATTCCATCCAAATACAGAAGAATACACTTTCTTCTCAAGTGCACATGGAAAATTCTCCAGGATAGACCACATCTTGGGTCACAAATCAAACATCAGTAAATATTTAAAAATTGAAATAGTATCAAGCATCTTTTCTGACCACAATGCTGAGACTAGATATCAATTACAGGAAAAAAAATGTAAAAAAAAAAAAAAAACACAAAGATGGAGATTAAACAATACGTTTCTGAGTAACAAACTGGTTACTGAAGAAATCCAAAGGGAAATAAAAAAATTCTTAGAAACAAATGGCAATAAAAGCATGATCACACAAACATATAGGATGCAGCAAAATCAGTTTTAAGAGGGAAGTTTATAGCAATACAATCATACCTCAAGAAACAAGAAAAACATAGAATAGACAACTTGACTCTACACCTAAAACAACTGTAAAAAGTACAACAACAACAAAAGTTAATAGAAAGAAAGAACACATAAATATCCAGACAGAAATAATTGAAAAAGAAATGAAGGAAGCTATAGTAAATATTAATAAAACTAAAAGCTGTTCATCAAGAAAAAAAGAGAGAAGAATCACATCAACAAAATTAGAAATGATAAAGGAGAAGTAACAACAGACATTAGAAATATATAAGATTGTTGCTGCCGCTGCTGCTGCTGCTGCTGCGTTGTTTCAGTCCTGTCCGACTCTGTGCGACCCCATAGACAGCAGCCCACCAGGCTCCTCTGTCCCTGGGATTATCCAGGCAAGAATACTGGAGTGGGTTGCCATTTCCTTCTCCAGTGCATGAAAGTGAAGTCTCTCAGTCGTGCCCGACTCTTAGCGACCCCATGGAGTGCAGCCTACCAGGCTCCTCCATCCATGGGATTTTCCAGGCAAGAGTACTGGAGTTGGGTGCCATTGACTTCTCTGATATTATAAGCAACTATATGCCAGTAAAATGACCAAGCTGGAAAGAAATGAATGGATTCTTAGAAAATTTCAATATTATAAGACTGAACCAAGAAGGAATAGAAATTATGAACAAGCCAATTACAAGCATTGACATTGAAACTATGATAAAAAAAATCTCCCAAAACACAAAAGCCTAGGGCCAGATAGCTTCATAGGTCAATTCTACCAAATATTTAGAGAAAAACTAATGCCTATCCTCTGAAAACTCTACAAAAATTTACAGAGGAAGGAACACTCCCAAAGTCATTCTATGAGGCCACCATCACTCTGATACCAAAACCAGATGAAGATTGCACACACACACACACACACACACACACACACACACAAAATTGCAGGCCGATATCACTGAAGAATAACAGATGCAAAAATTTTCAGCAAAATTCTAGCAAAGAGAATTCAACATCATATTTTAAATATCATACACCATGGTTACATTGGGTTTATCCCAGGGATGCAATAATTCATCAATATACACAAATCAATCACTGTGATACACCATATTAACAAATTGAAAGACAAAAACCATATGATAATCTCAATAGATGCAGAAAAATCTTTCCAAAAAATTCAGCACCCATTTATAATTAAAAAAAAAAACTTTTCAAAAAATAGGCATAGAAGGAACCCACCTTAACAAAGCTAAGGCCATATATGATAAACCCACAGGAAACATTATTCTCAGTGTAGAAAAATTGAAATCATTCCCTCTAATATCAAGAACAAGACAAGGGTGCCAACACTGACCACTATTGTTCAACAGTTTTGGATATCCTAGCTATGGCAATAAGAGAAGAAAAAGAAAGAAAAGGAATCCATATTGTAAAAGAAGAAATAAACCTCTCGCTATTTGCAGATGACATGATGCTATGCATAGAAAACCCTAAAGATACTATCAGAAAATTGTTAGACATAATCAGTGAATTTAGGAAGGTTGTGGGATGCAAAGCCAATACACAGAAATCACTTGCATTCTTATACACTAGCAATGAAAAATCAGAAAGAGAAATCAATCCCATTTACCATTGCAGCAAAAAGAATAAATTACCTAATAAACCTACCTAAAGAGACAAAAGAGCCATGTATAGAAAACTGTAAGACCTTGAATAAAGCAATCAAAGACGACATAGACAGGTGAAGAGATATTCCATGATTCTGGGTTGGAAGAATCAATATTGTGAAAAATGACTATGCTACTAAATGGAATCTACAAATTCAATGTTATCCTTATCAAATTACCAATGGCAATTTTCACAGATCTAGAACCAAAAAAATCTCATAATTCATATGGAAATACAAAAGACCCTGAATAGCCAAAGCAATCTTGGGAAAGAAGAATGAAGCTGGAGGGATCAGCCTTTCTGATTTCAAGTTACTGTACAAAGCTACAGTCATAAAGACAGTATGGTACTGGCACAAAAATAGAAATATAGATAAATGGAACAAGATATCACAGAAATAATCCCTTGTACCTATGAGTATGCTATTTTTAACAAAGGAGGCAAGAATATACAATGGGAAAGATAGTCTCTTCAATAAATGCTGCTGGGATAAATGGACAACTACATGTAAAAGAATGAATTTAGAACAATTCCTAACACCATACACAAAGTTAAACTTAAAATGGATTAAAGACCTAAATGTAACATCAAAAACTATAAAACTCTTAGAGGAAAACATAGGCAGAACACTCGATGACATAAATCACAACAAGATTCTCTATGACTCACCTCTTCAAGTAATGAAAATAAAAACAAAAATAAAGAAGTGGGACTTAATTAAACTTAAAAGTTTTTGCACAGCAAAGGAAACTATAAACAAGGTGAAAAGACAACCCTCAGAATGGGAGAAAATAATAGCAAAGAAACAACTGATAATTTACAAAATATACAAGCAGCTTATGCAAGTCAATACCAGAAAAACAAACAACCTAATCAAAAAGTGAGAAAAAGTCCTAAACAGATATTTCTCAAAGAAGACATACAGATGACTAATAAACACATGGAAATATGTTCAATGTTGCTCATTATTAGAGAAATGCAAATCAAAACTACAGTGAGATATCACCTCACCTGTTAGAAGGTCCATCATCAAGAACTCTACAAACAGTAAATCCTGGAGAGGTTGTAGAGAAAAGTGAATCCTATTGCACTGTTGGTGGGAAAGTGAATTGATACAACCACTATGGAAGTCATTATGGGGATTCCTTAAAAAAAAAAAAAAAAACAGGAATAAAGCCACCATATTACCCAGCAATTTCACAACCAGGCATACACCCTAAGGAAACCAAAATTGAAAAAGACATATGTACCCCAGTGTTCATTGCAGCACTATTTACAATCGCTAGAACATGGAAGCAACCTAGATGTCCATTGATAGATGAATGGCTAAAGAAGCTGTGGTACATATATACAGTGGAATATTACTTAACCATAAAAAGGAACATGTCCGAGTCAGTGCTGAGTTGGATGAACCTGGGGTCTATTATACAGAGTGAAGTAAGTCAGAAAGAGAAAAACAAACATCATATACTAATGCACACATGTGAAATCTAGAAAGATGGTACTGATGAACATATTTCCAGGACAGCAATGGAGATGCAGGCATAGAAATCAGACTTATGGGCATGTGGCAGGGGGGAAGGAGGGTGTTGGATGTAAGGAGAGAGTAACATGGATACATCACCATATGTAACAAAGATAGCCAATGGGAATTTGCTGTATAATTCAGGGAATTCAAACTAGGGCCCTGTAACAACCTAGAGGAGTGGGATGGAGAGGGAGGTGGAAATGAGATTCAAGAAAGAGGGGGCATAGGTATACCTATGGCTGATTCATGTTGATGTTTGGCAGAACGAAACATGATGTTGTAAAGCAATTATCCTTCATTAAAAATAAGTTTAATTATTTAAAAAAAATTAAAAAGGGAGAAAACACTAAAAGAAAAAAAAAAAAGGTCAGACCTGAATAGACATTTGTCCAAAGAAGACACACTGTTGACTAATAGGCACATGAAAAAGTGTTCAATATTGCTAATTATTCAGGAAATGTAAATCAAAACCATGATGATATCACATCTGTCAGAATAGCTATTATCAAAAGAAGATAAATAACAAATATTATCAGAAATGTGGAGAAAAAGAAAACTGTATATATCATTGGTGGGAATGTAAATTGGTGGAGCCACTGTGGAAAACAGTATGGATGTTTCTCAAAAACTCAAAATATCACGTGGTTGGGTCACTAAATTTCGTATGACTCTTGCAACCCCATGGACTGTAGCCTGTGAGGTTCCTTTTTCCTCTGTCCATCGGATTTCCAGGCAAGAATAGTGGAATCGGTTGCTATTTCCTTCTCCATGAGACATTCCCTACCCAGGTGTTGAACCTGGGTCTCCTGCCTTGCAGGTTGATTCTTTACCAACTGAGCCACCAGGGAAGCCCTCCAAATATTATATGACTCAGTAATTCCACTCTTAGGTATATACTTGAAAGAAACTAAAATGCTAGTTCAAAAAAGAAAAGAAAAGAAAAGAAAATACAGGTACCTCAATGTCCATAGCAGTACCATTTACAATTGCCAAGATGAGGAGAAAACCTAAGCGTCCGTTAACCAATGAATGAATTAAGAAGCATATACATGTACACCAGGGAACAGTACTCAGCCAGCAAAATTGAATAAAAATTTGCTGTTTTCAACAACATGGACACACTTGGGGGTTATTATGCTAAGTGAAAATTCCGACAGAAGACAGAGAAAGACAAATGCTATATGATATCACTTGCATGTGGAAAGAAAAAAAAAGGCATGAATATAACAAAAACGAAACAGATTCACAGATATAGAGAAGAAACATAGTTACCAGTGGGGAGAGGGGAGGGAGGAGGAGCAAGATAGTGGTAGAGAATTAAGAAATGCAAACTATTATGTATAAAATAAATAAGCTACAAAAATATATTGTACAAATTCACAAGCCTAACAGGCAATTTTCTTATTGTTTTTTCATTAATTAATGGCACCTTTCATTAAAACAGTGACCTTTGTCTAATCTGAAAGCTCTCTGCTGTGATCATAAGGTTTTTTTTCCTATTTTCATGCCATCAAATAGCATCTTTTGTGACGATGGGAAACTGACATTGTAAACCTCATGACATTTCCATCAATTCTTGAAGAACTGTGGCATATTAGACATACAAAATTGAAAGTACTGTCCTTACTCAGAATATCAATATAATCACTTTCCAGCTTTCTTTGCTCCTTCTTTTGTATGTATATGTAAAGTAACACAGGGCTAATTAGGCCAGCATGTCTTCTCGCATTATCCCTGCAGGGAAAGGATCTGTGACATCAACTGAGCTATAAACTGCAAATAAAAGTATCAGTCAATAGGGTTGCAGTTTAATTCTTTGCAATTTGGAAAATTCTATTAGTATAATACATACTGAGGGAATGAAGTTAAGATCTAGAAATGGCACAGTGCTTAAATTAAAATGTTGTAAAAAGCATACAAAAATAAATTTAAAAGAATTTAAATATAGTCAACACAGGGAATATAGTCAATATTTTATAATAACTATATATGGAATATAACCTTTAAAAGTTGTCAAGCACTATATTGTACACTTGTAACATATAATATTGTACATCAATTATATTTCAATAAAAGAGTAAAAAAGAATCTTTCTTGAAATAACTGAAAAAAAAAAAAAAACAGTATCCATTGACACAAAACAACCACAAAGACCAATAGAAGAGAATAGAGAGCTCACAAATAAGCCCACATTTATAGGGGCAGTTATTCTATGTCAGAAGAGGCAAGAATATACATTAAGGAAAAGGCAGCTTCTTTGATAAGTGGTGTAAGAAAACTGGACTGTTAAATGTAAAAGAATCAAACTATACTATACACTCACATCATGAAACAAAATAATTTAAAAATGGATTAAAGACAATTATAAGACCTGAAACCACAAAACTTCTAGAAGAATACAGGCATATGTTCTTTGACATCAGTCTTATCAATATATTTTGAGATACCTCCTCAGTCTGTTACCAAGCCGAACTTGGGGCCACTTACCCAATGCACTCAATCTACTGATACCAGGTTGTGGTAAAGAAAAGTACAAAGTTTATTGCAAGACACCAAAGCAAGGAGTACAGGAATCTAATGTTCAAAAGATCTGAAATCCGCCATGGCTTATAGAAGGGATTTTAAGGCAACATTAGGAGTGGGGCTTGCAGAGCGTATGATCAGCTCATGGGATTTCATCTCATTGGTCAGCAGTGAGGCAAACCATGATGTATCAGGATCCTAATCATCAACCTTCTGGTTCCACCTGGTATGGGCTCTACAAGCTTGTGGTCAGCTTGCAGTTAATTCCTTCCATCAGCTGGGGTTATAGAACATGCAGAACAACTCAAAAATATGGCTCAGGATATTATCTATAGCCCTTGAGGAGGAACTAAAGGTACTTGACTTTGTTTTATAGCTGAACTATCATTATTTTGTCATGATTGACTACTTTCCTTAGTTTCTACAGTTTCTCATTTTTCTGACTAAATTTTCTGTTTGAAACTCAGGCAAGGCCTAGGAGGCTAAAGCTTTTCTACAAATGACTGGCAGGGGACATAGAGTGTCTCACCCTGGGAAGGTCCCACAAGGTTCTTCTTGGTTTCAAGGCAAAAGAAACAAATATAAAGTTAAACAAAGAGGCATCACAATCACCAGACTGGGCTCCCTGTGTTATAAAGCAAATTTCCACTCAAGAGAGAGGGTGTTTATATATAATTATGACTGAATTACATTGTTGTATGATAGAAACCAACATGACATTGTAAAGTAATTTTCCCCCAACTAAAAAATAAATTTAAAAAATTAGCAAAAAAGGTTATAAAAAATAAAAAGCAATAATCACAGAAAAAAATAAACAAAAGTGACTACATCAAATTAAAAAGCACTAGGACAGCAAAAATACTACCAACAAAAGTCAAAGACCGTTTGATGAATGGGAGAGGATATTTGCATACAATATATTTGATAAAGGATTAATACACAGCATATAAAGATATATAAACAAGTCAGATATATAAATAAGTATACAGATATATAAATAAGTCACACAACTCAGCATCAAAATATTGAATAACTCAATTAAAATTTTACAGGGGATTTCCTCTATGACCCACCTCCTAGAGTAATGGAAATGAAAAAAATAAATAAATAAACAAGTGGGACCTAATTAAACTTAAAAGCTTTAGTACAGCAAAGGAAACTATAAACAAGGTGAAAAGACAACCCTCAAAATGGGAGAAAATGATAGCAAATGAAACAACTAACAAAAGATTAATTTCCAAAATATACAAGCAGCTCATATAACTCACTATCAGAAAGCAAACAACTCAATCAAAAGTGAGGAAAAGACCTAAACAAACATTTCTCCAAAGAAGAAATACAAATGGCTAACAAACACATGAAAAGATGCTCAACATCGCTTATTATTAGAAAAATGAAAATCAAAACAACAATGAGATACAAAACTACAAATCACATCACACTGGACAGAATGGCCATCATCAAAAAGTCTACAAACAATAAATGCTGGAAAGGGTGTGGAGTAAAGGGAATCTTGTTACACTGTTGGTGGGATTCAAATTGATACAGCCACAGTGGAAGATGGTATGGAGATTCCTTTAAAAAAAAAAATAAATAAAGCTAGGAAGAAAACCACCCTATGACCCAGCAATCCCATTCCTAGGCTTATACCCTAAGGAAACCAAAGCAGAAAATGATACATATAACCCAATGTTCATTACAGCACTATTTACAATAGATCATGGAAGCAACCTAGATGTCCACTGACAGATGAATGGATAAAGAAGCTGAGGTATATACAGTGGAATATTACTCAGTCATAAAAAGGAATGCATTTGGGTCAGTTCTAATGAGGTGGATGGACCCAGAGCCTATTATACAGAGTGAAGCAAGTCAGAAAGAGAAAGTTAAATATCATATACTAACACATACATATGGAATCTAGAAAGATGATACAAGTTACTTTATTTGCAGGGCAGCAATGGAGAAACCACTACACCATTCAGATATAACATAAATCAAATCCCTTATGGTTTTAAGTGGAAGTGACAAATAGATTAAAGGCATTAGATCTGATAGAGTCCCTGAAGAACTATGGACGGAGGTTTGTAACTTTGTACAGGAAGTGGTTATCAAAATAATCCCTGAGAAGAAATGCAAAAAGGCAAAATGATTGTCTGAGAAGGCCTTACAAATAGCTGAGAAAAGAGAGAAGCCAAAGGCAAAGGAGAAAAAGAAGGATATATCCATCTGAATGCAGAGTTCTGAAGAATAGCAAGGAGAGATAAGAAAGCCTTCCTAAGTGATCAGTGCAAAGAAATAGAGGAAAACAATAGAATGGGAATGACTAGCGATCTCTTCAAGAAAATTAGAGATACCAAGGGAACATTTCATGGAAAAATGTGCACAATAAAGGAGGGAAACAGTATGAACCTAACAGAAGCAGAAGATATTAAGAAGAAGTGGCAAGAATACACAGAAGAAATATACAAAAAAGACTCAATAGGCATGAGTTTGAGCAAACCCAGGGAGCTAATGAAGGATAGGGAAGCCTGGCATTCTTCAGTTCATGGGGTCACAATTAGTCAGACATGACTGGACAACTGAACTGACCTACTGAATGGAGAAATAGACATAGAGAACAAACTTATGGACATGGGGGCTGCGGGGAGGAGCTGGTAAGATGTATGGAGAGAGTAATATGGAAACTAATATTAATGTATGTAAAATAGATAGCCAATGGAAATTTGCTGTAGGACTCAGGGAACTCAAACAGGGGCTCTGTTTCAATGTGGAGGGGTGGGATGCAGAGGGAGATGGGAAGGAGGGGACATATGTATACCTATTCTGATTAATGTTGATGTTTGACAGAAAACAACAAAATTCTGTAAAGCAGTTATCCTTCAATTAAAAAAATAAATAAAATTTTAAAACATACAGGAGATCCGAATAGACATTTTTCCAAAAGAACATGGACCTATGGCCAACAGTCACATGAAAAAGTGCTCAGTGTCTCTAACCATCAGAGAAACGCAAGTCAAAACCATAATAAGCTATCACATCACACCTGTCAGAGTGACTATTATCAAAAAGACAACAAATAACAAGGATTGGAAAGGATGTGAAGAAAAGGGAATCCTTCTACACTGTCAGTGGGACTATAAATTGGTATAACCACTATGTAAAACAGTGTGGCAATTCCTCAAAAAATTAAAAATAGAACTCTAACACAATCCAATCATCCATATTATTAGATTTATCATGTGTGGATCAATACGCCTACTATTTTTATCTCAAGTAATATTGCATTGTGTGGATATACCACCATTTATTCACCCATTCATCAGTTGATGGAGATAAGTTTTTTTCCAGTTTTTTGCTATTATGAATAGCACTTCAAAGAACATTCACATGCAAATCTTTGAGTAAACACCTAAGAGTGGAATTGATAAATCATATGACAAATTATGTTTAACTTTTAGAAACCACCAAATTGTTTTCCAAAGCAGCTATGCATATATCATTTCACATTTATTTCTATCAGAAATATGTGAGAGCTTTCCTTTCCACATTCATTGTCAAGATTTGTTATTGTCTGTCTTTTTTATTACAACCATTTGAGATTTGATTTTTTTTCATTAAATTAAGATGATAAAATGGGCAGAATGTTTAAACATTGTATTATATAATGTGTAAATAAACTGAAGGAAGAGGTTGTTGGCATATTTAGGTTATTTGACCTAAGTATTTTAAATCTTCTTATGCTATTTGACTGTCAGGTATGCAACAGCTTATATAATTTGAACTCTGAGAAACATTTTGAATTAATATTTTCCTGTGTTGATATTTCTTAGAAAAGACTGAAATGTCAGTTCAGGAAATATCTCTGAGCAAAGATTCCCTGGCCATTGGTTAGTATTTGATCATGCCAGATTTCCAAGAACTAATGACAAAAGAACTCTTTGGACAGTAAATTAAATATATTTCTTTGGAGTTAGTGTCGTCTCCTTCTCACGACAATGATCCAATCTTTTTTTTTTTAATTTACTTATTTTAATTGGAGGCTAATTACTTTACAATACTGTAGTGGTTTTTGCCATACATTGACATGAATCAGCCATGGGTGGACATGTGTTCCCCATCCTGAACCCCCTCCCACCTTCCTCCCCATCCTATCCCTCTGGGTCATCCCAGTGCACCAGCCCTGAACACCCTGTCTCATGCATGGAACCTGAGCTGGCAATCTATTTCATATATGATAATATACTTGTTTCAATATACTTGCTATTCTCTCAAATCATCCCACCCTTGCCTTCTCCCACATTTTAATAGAAGACAAATCAGACACTCAGTGTAATACTATAATGGACAGACATATAATCTCTTCCTTCTCTAATCTAGAGGGTTCTCCACTTGTTTTTGAGAAAAATGTGTACTTTTTAAGTGTTTTTATACCTTTGAAATTATTTTGGATAGGGGAAAGGTGAGATATATCAACGGTAGCTTTCAGAGTCCTTTAGGAGTCCCTCTACCCATTATCTCCTTTTTCTTTCTGAGAAGCCCAGGAACATTACTTAGAATAGTGATGGGGACTTGGAAATTGAAATCAATAGCTAGTGACCTCCAATTCTAGCTGAAGGTAGCATAATTTTATGCTATACTTATTGTTGCTAAGTTGAATATTGAACCTACACTCTCTTTGAAACCTTTTCCAATCAAACTTTTTAGAGAAATAAAAACTAAATTATGCTTAGTATCTTAAACCGGGAATTAGCTCTGATGTATGACTTGTGTTTCTGAGGAAATCTGGATGTTGATTTTCAGATGCTTATTCTTCTGGGATTAGAAAATTACCAGTTAGCCCAGAGGGTAAAATTATAGAGAGGAGAGCAAGACATGATTAAGGAAATATTTTCCTTACACCTTCACTCCCAAATGTTATCATTCTCATAGATCACAAATACTTGCTTTTATTCTCCCTCTGTGGTCTTCTGAAAATGAAAGCCAAAAGTAAGCTCTTTAAGTAGGGTGAAACCTCCTGTTGGCACAGAACTGCAGGGGGAAAAAGAGAGAGAGAGAGATGTCTTCATTTCCTGAAACTAGGAGGGTTTGTGTGCTTCAGCAGAAATATTACTAAATTGGAGCCACAAAGGCACTATCATCAGCAAATCTGTACCCATGAAAACCCTGAGTGGCATGTGGAGGAAGGGAATTTGCCAAAGGTTCATCTTCATCAGCAGTGTTTATGTTTGTCTGCTTACATGCTTTATCATTTTATGTTTACACTATTCCCTGTTTTTCTTGCCCACTCCCAAAGATAAAAATGTCAGATTTGAGTCTTGATAGATCTTTTCACATAAACATCTTCCTGAGAAACCCATCCAAAAAGGAGCCCTGTAAACTGTCTCAACCTGATCTCAAACTTCACTGCAGACCATGCCCTTGGATCTGTATCAAAATGAACTAATATAGTTAATGAAATAATCTTTATGCTTCAGGAAACTGAAGCTCCTCAGAATCTTAAATGATCATAGCAACCGTCAGTTATGATTATCCTGAATAATTTTAACATTAAATTCCAGAGTTGGATACCCACCAAAGCTGATTTCACATTCTGTTAGATTGAAAATGCTATGGGGAAGGCCAAAGGCTTCCTTTGTTACTGGGCTATAAAAATCTACTGGCATCTGAGCCTGTTGAAATAAAGATCAATAGTAGTGGTTGTCAGTAATACCATAAATGACCTTCAAAGCACCTGATTTTTTCTAATGAATGGAACCACAAATTAAAGTCAATAGCTGTGCCATAGGGTAGAGTCAAAATATGCAACCTTTTTGTTTACTGACACCTGATATATGTCTTCTTCCTGCAAAACTTGACATTCCCATCTAGTGATGAGATTAAGACTGAATGCAGTTCCCTGGGAGGAATACAGTCATCTTAAATCCAAAATTGCATGTGTATAGATTCTCATAGACAGGAAGACCCTAGAAGTTGTTTGGATTAGCTAGCTACAATGTTGCAGTCCCTTGTACCTCATTATGTTTTGATAAATGATATTTTGGAATGATTTTATTGTCTTGCCTGACACCACATGAACAAAACCACATCCTTTGTGCTGAAAGCTTCCCTGGGTTGAAGAATAATTCATATAGGATTCCTAGGATCTAATCCAGACTATGTTTTTTTTTTTTCTTTGATTCTTCTTTTCTAGGATTCTTCAGTTTACAAACAGTGGTTAGTTACTTGAAAGAGGATTACTCTGCCTGAATTATAACCAATGAATTATGCACTGAAATCTTATGAATAACATTAGGCTTTATTGTCAGGAAGTAAAATATATGTAACTAGAAAAACGCCATATGGTTTGTGGTTTCTTGATTAAGGATGACACTATCTGTTAAATGTATTACATTTGGGGTAGTTTATCAAAGACTGACTCTCATATTCATCTTGAGGTTGTGGGTCTCCTGGCTGTTAGATTATTATTTTTTTTCCATTTTTCTTGCCAACAGAACTTATTGACTCCTCACTCCTCCACTTGTCATTAAAGGGATGAGATGCTCATGTAATGTATTGGAGCTAAAGTGGTGAAAAAAAGTCTTTGCTATCAGAAAGAAAATGAATTATGAGTTTGATCATATCAATGAGATAAGCATATCAATTAATTTTTAATATTTTATTGCATTATGAAGGTGCTTCAACAAAAATAGAGAATGAAATATGAAAACTGACACTAAAAGGATAATGTTAGGCCTGAGATTCAAGAATATTTTCACTCTTATCTTGGCTTTTACAATGATTTATTGTATATGATTTTTGTGTCTTGATTTTCAAAACTGGAAAATGAAGAAGCTATTATAGTCTCTTTTCCCCAATATTAATATAAAAACTTATTTGATATTATGTGGTGATTTTACTTTTTCTTCAATAACTTATAACATATATATATATATAGCATATATAACATATATATATTATAACAAAATAATAAGTATAAAGGTAGCCATTGTGCAGAATTGTGATTATTTAATAACAGCTTTTCATTTATGTAAAGTCCTCTTCTTGTCATACTATTCTTTGCTATTGTGTAAGTTAGTTTTCCCCATAACTAAAGGTTTGAAACTTAAGTTACTGTATTTAGAAAATCTTGTTTATAATTCTTTTTTTTTCTCTTCAGTCAGTTCTGAACTTCCAACTTTGATGATTAATGAAACTGAAACTTTATTCAATAGGGATGTAAAGGCAGAAATAACTCTAAGATTCATTCCTCTAATTTCTTTATTGATTTTTATATACCACCCAGTTGCAAGAACCTGAATTGTACCCATACTGAAGATCACCATGAAAGCTGGTTATTAGCAAGAAAACTTTTCAGTTAACTAAATAAAACAGGATGAGTTAAAGCACACCGTATATATCCTCCCACTGCCTTACACATACTTTTTCTCTTCTGACTTAATATTGACCAATTACCAAAAAGTTCAATTTAAATAAGCTTTTTTTTAATATTTTGTTACTTTGATGTAACAAAGATGAGAGCTAGGTAGTGAAGTAGAAATTCTTTGCTCACATATTTGCAAATGGCTATTGATCAAATTAATTGACAATTTTTTCTAAGTAAACCATTGCTTTTATTAATTGCTTACTTTATGAATTATAAAAAGAGGAATTTTAGTCTGCCTCTGTTTTTATGATCAAAACCTGGAAATATGTCTAATTCAATGGACTTTTATTCTAATACAATGTTGAATAACAGAAATTTCTTGAGCATTTGCCGTGTGTAGCTAAGGAGATTGTGGAGCATAATTAAGGAAGTATTTTTAAAAGTATTTTGTCAGTCAGAAAAGATAATATATATGTGTATATGTATATACCTACACACACACAGACACAGACACACACATATATATACACAGCTTAATTGCTAGTATTGTCACATTATTAATCTGCTTTATTTTTTAACATTGCATCATATCCAAGGCTACCTACTTCATCTTTCATAATTTTGTGGTATTTTAATGAGAACATATGATAAAGGGTAAATCTGTGCATTTTAGACTGTGGCATAGTTAAATATCTAAATGTTAGAAACATTACTGCGCATATATTGAATAAGTAACCAAATTTAAGTTATACAAAGAAATCCATTTCAACCTGACAGAGTTAATTAATGAAAGGCCATAATTATAATGGAAAATTACCTTTGTTAAGTTCTTCCCCAACTTCCTGGGAATAGCAAGGAAACTTAATTACTGGCAGATAATTTTCTTTAATGCTGTTCTTATAGGTTTCTTTTTTTTTTTAGTTTAAGAAGGTCTTATTGTTGCTGCTATTAAAAAACAAAACAGAACAAAACAAAACAAAAAACCCTTGCTTTCCCCACAACTGTATTTCTTCAGCTAGGAAAGATCTGTGTGTGTGTGTGTGTGTGTGTGTGTGTGTGTGTGTGTGTGTGTGTGTGTGTGTGTGAGTCACTCATTTGTGTCTGACTCTTTGTGACCCCATGGACTATAGCCCACCAGGCTCCTCTGTCCATGGAATGCTCCAGGCAAGAATACTGGAGTGGGTCGTCATTCTCTTCTCCAGGGGATCTTCCCAAAACAGGGATCGAACCCTGGTCTTCTGCATTGCTGGCAGATTTGTTACCATCTGAGCCACCAGGGAAGCACAGGAAGATCTCTAGATGCAAACTATTTTTTTGTCATTGACCAATAATTAATGAAGCTAAATAAACCCTGACATCCGTTGGCTATTGCTATATTATTTAGCCAAGATGACTTGAAAGAAGTTTTGTTTCTGCCAGACAGACTAGATATGTTTGATGAGCCTTATCATTAGGGTTCAAAAATTCAGGTTCAAATTTGATATTTTCTATATTAATTTCTGTCTTAGCAGATAAATATGGGTCAATATTAGTTCAAACACCTGGGCCTACATCATACAGTTGGCTCTTACTGCACCATCAATTGATTTTCTCCCTCTTGTCTAAAGAACAGTTAGAGAAGAAAACTACAGTATTTAGAAAATAAATGGAAATATCTTCCCCTCAGTTTTGTTAATCTCTCAATGAATTAACATCATCTCTAATGATGTTAATGGTTGTTAAATATACCAGTTCTTTCTCTTTCTATCTAGAGATTAGGTTTGATGAGAAATTAAGGAAGGATAAGTCTACATGGAGTTAATCGGAAAAATATGAAAGCATATTTGTAGAAGGATTAGAAAATTTATGTGTTTGTCTTAGGACTGTTTAGATGACTCTGGGAAAATAACTTAAATTCTTTGAACTTGAGTTTACTCTTGTGTAAACAAAAGATAATAACTTACTTTTTCTTGCTTTAAGTTCTTGTGAATATCAAATAAAAAAATATATATGAAAGAACCCTGAAAACTGCTATATAAACTTAACAGAAAATATATTATGATGTTTCTGATTTGACAACAAAGTAATGAAAACAATATTATCAAAGGGATGCACTATTACTTTGCATGACTTCCAAGAAATTCTTTTGTAGAAATTATGCTGGAAATTAGACAAGGATCCCTTTATCTTTGGCTATCTAACGTTTGTTCTTAGATTATTATCTCTCAACTACAGTAATTATAAAATGTAATTAAAATTGTTATCTCTTGGTACTTCGCTGTTGTTCAGTTGTGCGGTCATGTCTGGTTCTTTATGATTCCATGGACTGCAGCACACCAGGCATCCCTGTCCTTCATTTACTCCCCGAGTTTGCAAACTTATGTCCACTGTGTTGATGATGCTATCGAACCATCTCATTCT
The DNA here is from genome assembly GCF_033118175.1 of Dama dama. Lineage (NCBI taxonomy): Eukaryota > Metazoa > Chordata > Mammalia > Artiodactyla > Cervidae > Dama > Dama dama. The sequence goes on from NC_083714.1 coordinate 104,586,676, forward strand.
CTGTTGCCCTCTTCTCCTTTTCTCAATATTTCCCAGTATTGGAGTCTCTTCCAATGAGTCAGCTCTTCTCATCAGGTGGTCAAAATATTGGAGCTTCAGCTGCAGCATCAGTACTTCCAACGAATATTCAGGACGCATATCCTTAGGATTGACTGGTTTGATATCCTTGCTGTTCAAGAGACTCTCAAGAGTCTTCTTCAACACCACAGTTCAAAAGCATCAATTCTTCACCCCTCAGCTTTCTTTATGGTTCACCTCTCACATCCATACAAGACTACTGGAGAAAACATAGCTTTGACTGTATGGACCTTGGTCAGAAAAGTGATGTCTCTGCTTTTTAATATGCCATCTAGATTTGTCATAGCTTTTCTTCCAAGGAGCAAGTGTCTTTTAATTTCATGGCTGCAGACACAGTCTGAGGTAATTTTTTAGCCCAAGAAAATAAAGTCTGTCACTGTTTCCATTTTTTCCCCATCTATTTTCCATGAAGTGATGGGACTGGATGTCATGATCTCAGTTTTTTGACTGTTGAATTTTAAGCCAACTTTTTCACTCTCCTCTTTCACTGTCATCAGGAGGATCTTTAGTTCCTCTTCACTTTCTGCAATGAGGGTGGTGTCCTCTGCATATCTGAGGTTATTGATATTTCTCCCAGAAGTCTTGATTCCAGCTGGTGGTTCATCTAGCCCAGCACTTTGCATGATGTACTTTGCAGAGAAGTTAAAGAAACACAGTGACAATATACACCCTTGAAGTACTCCTTTCCCAATTTTGAACCAGTCTGTTGTTCTATGTCCAGTTCTAACTATTGCTTCTTGACCTGCATAAAGGTTTCTCAGGAGGCAGGTTAGGTGTTCTGGCATTCCCAGTTCTTTAAGTATTTTCCAAACTTTGTTATGATCCACAAAGTCAAAGGTTATAGTGTAGTCAATGAAGCAGAAGTAGATGTTTTTCTGAAACTTCCTTGCTTTTTCTATGATGCAATGGATATTGGCAATTTGGTCTCTTGTGTCTTTGCCTTTTCCAACCAAGTTTGTACATCTGGAAATTATTGATTCATGTATTATTGAAGAATAGCTCAGAGGGTTTGAGCATCACCTTGCTAGCAAGTGAAATGAGCAGTTGTATTATAGTTTGAACATTCTTTGGCATTGCCCTTCTTTGGGATTGGAATGAAAATTGACCTTTTCCAGTCCTGTGACCACTGCTGCAGTTTCCAAATTTGCTCGCATATTGAGTGCAGCACTTTAACAGTATCATCTTTAAGGGTTATAAATAGCTCAGCTGGAATTCCATCACCTCTACTAGCTTTGTTCATAGCAATGCTTCCTAAGGCCCACTTGATTTCACACTCCAGTATGTCTGGTTCTAGGTGAGTGATCACACCGCTGTGGTTATCTGGGTCATTGAGAACTTTTTTGCATAGTTCGTTTGTGTATTCTTGCCACCTCTTTTTAATATCTTCTGCTTCTGTTATATCCTTAATTTTTCTCTCCTTTATTGTGCCCATCTTTGCATGAAGGGTTTCCTTGGTATCTCTAATTTTCTTGAAGAGAACTTTAGGCTTGCCCATTCTATTGTTTTCCTCTATTTCTTTCCATTGATCACCTAGGAAGGCTTTCTTATGTCTCCTTGCTATTCTTTGTAACTCTGCATTCAGATGGATATATCTTTCTTTTTCTCCTTTGCCTTTTGCTTCTCTTCTTTTCTCAGCTATTTGTAAGCCCCCCTCAGACAACCATTTTGCCTTCTTGCATTGAGTTTTCTTGGGGATGGTTTTGGTCAAGACATCCTGTACAATGTTATGAACTTCTGTCCATAGTTCTTCAAGCACACTATCATATCTAATCCCTTTATTTGTCACTTCCAGTGTATAGTCATAAGGGATTTGATTTAGGTTATACCTGAATGGCTTAATGGTTTTCCCTACTGTCTTCAATTTAAGTCTGGACTTTGCAATACAAAGCTCATGATATGAGCCACAGTCAGCTCCCAGTCTTGTTTTTGCTGACTGGATAGAGTTTCTCCACCTTTGGCTGTAAAGAATATAATCAATCTGATTTATGTATTGACCATCTGGTGATGTCCAAGTGTAGAGTCATCTCTTGAGTTATTGGAAGAGGGTTTTTGCTATGACCAGTGAATTCTCTTGGCCAAAATCTGTTAGCCTTTGCCTTGCTTCATTTTGTACTCCAAGGCCAAACTTCTCTGTTACTCCAGGTATCTCTTGAATTCCTACTTTTGTGTTTCAGTTTCCTGTGATGAAAAGGACACATTTTTTTTGGGGTGGGGGGGAGTGTTAGTTCTAGAAGGTTTTGTAGGTATTCAAAGAACTGTTCAGCTTCAGCTTCTTCAGCATTAGTGGTTGGGGCAAAGACTTGGATTAGTGTGATGTTGAATGGTTTGTCTTGGGAATGAGCTGAAATCATTCTGTCATTTTTCAGATTGCACCCAGGTACTGCATTTCAAACACTTGTTGACTATGAGAGCTACTCCGTTTCTTCTAAGGGATTCTTGGCCACAGTAGTTAATATAATGGTCACCTAAATTAAAATTTCCCATTCCCTTCCATTTTAGTTCACTGATTCCTAAAATGTCGATGTTCACTCTTGTCATCTCCTGTTTGAACACTTCCAATTTACCTTGATTCATGGACCTAACATTCCAGGTTCCTATGCAATATTTTTCTTTATAGCATTGAACTTTATTCTTACCACCAGACACACCCACAGCTGGATGTTTCCACTTTGACTTAGCTTTTTCATTCCTTGTGTAACTCTTTTTCTGCTCTTCCCTGGTAGCATGTTGGACACCTACTCGTCTAGGGGCTTCAACTTTCAGTGTCATATGCTTTTGCCTTTTCATATTATTCTTGGGGTTCTCGAGATTTAATATCTAGAATGAAATTCAGACCACACAGAAAAGATACATACTACATTAAAGTCAGAGGGGAACTGATAATAAAATTTATTTTTTAGATTCCCAACATTCTTCCAAACATTATTTTCTAGAATAGAAACTTTAAATACCACAAAGTATGGTAATTTTCTAAATAATTAACAAATCTATGTAGCTTGATCTTATTTATAGCAAATGAGTTGTATCATTCCAGGGTTTCCTGGGGCAATTAGAACTATTTTTGTAAGTGTGATTTTTTTAATAATATCAAAAGATGGAAATATTGATTAAAAACAGAGTAGAATGAACAAAATAGTAAAGCTCACTGATTAAAAGCTGTTAACCACCACTTTCTTTTCTATTGCTATGAGTCTTTTCATTTAACAAATTTTTATTGAATGTTTACTCTGTACCAAGACCTAGAGATATAGTGGTAAGCAAGACAGAACCCCAGCCCTCTTGGAGCCTAGTCCATTAGGGGGGTCACACTAATCACACATATGACTGGATAATATATGTGACTGGGTTTCATACACACACACACACACACACACACACACACACACACACACATATATATATATATATAATTTTCTTTGCTCATTCATCTCTTGATGTTCATTTAGATTGCTTCTGTATCTTGGCCATTGTATATAATGCTGCTATAAGCATTGTATCTTTCTGAATTAATGGTTTTTTTTTTTTTTTCATGATGTATACCCAGGAGTGGAATTGCTGGATCATATGATATTTCTATTTTCAGCTTTTTAAAAGAAACTTCCATATGGTTTTACAAAGTAAATGCACCAATTTACATTGTCACTAACAGTAATAAGTGTTTCTTTTTCTCCCCATCCTTACCAATATTTATTATTTGTACACTTTTTGATGATAGCCTTTCTGACAGATGTAAGATGGCTTCTCATTCTGTTTTTGATTTTCATCTCTGTAATGACTAGTGATGTTGATCATCTTTTAATATGCCTATTAGTCAACTGATTGTCTTCTTTGGAAAAATGTTTATCAGGTCTTCTGCCCATTTTTAATTGGACTGTTTGCTTTTTGATATTGACTGTTATAGATTGTTTATATATTTTGGACATTGGCCATATCGTTTTCAAATATTTTGTTCCATTCAGTAGGTTATCCTTTTGTCAATGGTTTCCTTTGCTGTATTAAAGATTTTAGGTTTAATTATGACCCATTTGTTTAATGTTGATTGTATTTCTTTGCCTTAGGACACAGATCCAAAAAATCACTTTGTGATTTATGTCAAGGGCTCTTCTGTCTCTGATCTCTTTTAGATTTTTGTGGTTTCTAGTCTTACATTTAGGCCTTTAATCCATTTTGAGTTTATTTTTTTGTACAGTGTTAGAGAATGTCCTAATTCATTTTTTTTTCATTTAGTTGTACAGTTTTCCCAGTAACACTTACTGAAGAAACTGTATTTTCTCTATTGTATATTCTTGCCTCTTTTGTCATAGATTAATTGACCATGGTGCATGACTTTATTTCTGGACTCTCTAATATTTTCCATTGATCTGTGTGTCTATTTTTATGTCAGTGCCACGCTGTTTTGATTAGTGAAGCTTTATACCATACTCTGAAATCTGGAAACATGATATTGCCAGATTTTTTCTTTTATTTTTCTTGATTGCTTTAGCATATTGTGTTTTCTGTGCAGTTATATATTAATATTGGGATTATTTGTTCTAGTTTTGTGAAAAATATCATGGGTATTTAGATAGGGATTGCATTAAATCTGTAGATTGCTTTGGGTAATATGTACATGTTAACAATATTAAATCTTTCAATCCTAGAATGTGTGATATCTCTCCATTTATTTGTATCATCTTTGGTTTCCTTCATCAATGTTTTCTTTTTTTATAGTGTTCTTTTACTTGGATAAGTTTATTCCTAGGTATTTTATTATTTTTGATGCAGTTTTAAACAGGATTTTTTGCTTTCACTTTCTGATATTTCATTGCTAGTATATATAAAAGCAATAGATTTCTGCATATTAATATTGCAACCTACAACTTTACAGAATTTATTTATTAGTTCCTATTTTTTTTTTTTTTTGGTGGAGATTTTAGAGATTTCTACATATAGCATCATGTCATATTCAAGGTAACAGTTTAACTTCTTCCCTTCCAATTTGGATACACTTTACTTCATTTTCATGTCTGATTGCTATGGTTAGGACTCCCAATACTATGTTAAGTGGAAGTGGCACGAGGGCATTCTTGTCTTGTTCCTGGTTTTAGAGGAAAGATGTTTAGTTTTTCACCATTGAGTATGATGTTAGCTGTGGGTTTGTCATAAATTTTTTTTTAATTATTTTGAAATATGTTCCCTCTATACAAGCTTTGATGATAGTTAAAAGGACATCCATTTTATTTGCTTACATGTTTCTTGTTTATACCTCCTCACTACACTGTAAGCTCTAAGAGCAGGGACTTTATCTTGTTTTCTCCTCTCTCCCCAGGACCTAGAACACAGTAGGCTCTCAATAAGTATTTTGAGTGCCTAAATGAATAAGCCATCAAACAAGCTCTATGTTGAGCAGAGAACCATCTCATAGTGCTTGAACAGGACTATAAGGTCTTGTGACAATAATTGTCTAAACATCCAATAAAATCGGATGCTCAGTCTGGATCATTCCACTTAGAATTGAGAAATATGCCTGGAGAAAGTGCTTGAAATAAAGCAAGAGGCTATTTCACTTCTTTTGAAAACCCCAAACCTATTCTATTTCATTGTGGAAGATATCCACATACTGGGCAAGGATTCTGCCATTGTTTCTGTGATTGAAATACTTTTAGCCATTTTACTTCCTTTCGTATTTCTATCTTCCAATACTCATTTATTTAAAAAAATATTGTATTTCTTTCACACTGCTGTGAAGTCTCAATCTAAATACTCCAAGAAGTTTCCTGTTCTAATTATTTTTATCTTATCATGGTAAGTGCAGTTGTTGCTTGTTTTATGGCATATGTATTCCAACAAATTGAATAGGAAATGAGCTTGCTAAAATAAAATTTTAAGTCACGTTGGTTTACATTAAATAAATAAATTACAATAAGAAATTGTAGAGTAGGAAACTTACCAAAGAATTGATATAGTTGCATCACTTTACATATAAGATAGTATTATGCAATAGTATTTCTAAGGCTTGCTGATATAGAAGGATATGTGTTATTTGTTATCTAATTGCAGGATCTCGCCTTACCCTTTATTTAATTTATGTACTTTCCCAAATTATAAAATTCATCCCACTACTGGTGAGACCCTGATTATACACTTTGATCACATGACCATGAAGGGTAGTACTTAGCTTGATTTCTCAGGATAGTATTTATTAATGTCCATACCAAAAAGGGGGAAGAAAGAAGAAATGGCAATCCCTGGAATTCTTGCTAGTTGTATCTTACTGTCATCACAGTAACTCAAATGACATTTGGATTTACACAGTGGTCTCTCTAATGCAATGGTTCTCAAACTTAGAGGCACGTTGGAATCAGCTGGGAAGTTTACAAAATACCGGAGTCTGAGACCTATGTCAAAAGACACCAATTTAACTTCTCTGAGGTAATATCTGGGCACTGGGATTTTAAAACTCTCCCAGGTGATTCTGAGGTATAACCACACTGAGAAACACTGCTTTATGTATTTGATTAATTTGACATCATTCATCAAAGTTGATAAAAGTAACTTTCTGAATCTATAAAGTTTTGAATTCACCCTGAGCAATTAGAACCAATTTAACCCTTGAAACATCTTCAACCACAGCAACATGGCTATGTGTCCCCAGATAGCATGAGAAGTATACACAAATACTTCTTCCTAATATCTGAAAGATATAAAATATTTATCAAGTTTTTGGGAAAATAAATTGCTATTGACAATGTCTTTTTCACATCTCAGTTATATATTGATATAACTCTCATTTTGAGAGATAATAACAATTAAAGGGAGACAAACAAATAGAAGTATGATTAACTGTAAAGCTCTATTTCCTTGTAACGACTTTGAAAGTCAAGATGGGCAACAGCTGTGTTTGAGTTATGTGGTCCATGTATACTGAAGAAAGCAGCATCTGCTGTTGTACTGTGGTACTACTGTTGGACACTTATGTGACACAGCAGTGGTATAGTTCCATTGATCCAGTTTTGCCACAGGTAGCCGGGCTTTAGTAAAGCCATCACTTTACTGGGCTGTTTAGTAAAGCTATCACATCACTGGGCTATTTGTAAGTCATCTTCAGTAGTACCAGCCAAGAACTGCTTTACAAAGTAATATAATAATAAATTTAATATCATCACTTTTCCTTTAGGTGATAGTGAAAAACAGCCAGTCAAGGAAGTGCAAGTGAGGATGGTGACCTCTTGAGCTCAGTGCATTCTGGTGACTCTATTTAATTCTATCTTTGTTGTTTCTTTCACTTTCTACCTCTGTCTCTCAACCCCACTTTGTTGCTACATCATCCCAGTTGCTTGACGATCTTTGGGAATGCAGGACTGATTTCACTATTGGGTCATCAAGGGTATTTCTCCATCTCAGTCAGCATACATGAGAGTCCTTTAATTTCCCAACTTCTCAGTCATACAGTTGACTATCGTAACTTACTGGAATAGTCCTTAAGAGGAAATCCTAATAAGAACCCTAAGACAGTGTTGAAGGTCATGAGATAATGACCTATGAAGCAAGGTAAATAGAACTGGGATTTTATATTATAGAGAAGAAAAGGCTGGGAGGAGTATTAAGGGAAGGGGACATTTTAGTTACAGTCATGGATATTCATGCTAATGGCACCTACCTATTTTTCTGTTAATATTTAGTGGGTTTAAGCTGCCATACAAAATATATCCTGTACTAGATTTAAAGGTGATATTAATGGACAGAATTAAAAGTGATCTCTCCACGTTTTCCACTCTCAGACTAGTCTGGGTGGGTATATATAACATGGCACTAATATGCAGCCTAGAAGTTTAGTCCATTTTAGTTCACTGATTGCTAAAATGTCAATGTTCACTCTTGACATCACTTGTTTGAAGACTTCCAATTTACCTTGATTCTTGGAGCTTATATTCCATGTTCCTATGCAATATTTTTCTTTACAGCATTGGATTTTACATACATCACCAATCACATCCACAGCTGGGCATTTTTATCCCTTTGGCTCTATCCCTTCACTCTTTCTGGAGTTAATTCTCCACTCTTCTTCAGTAGCATGTTGGGCACCTACTGACATGGAGAGTTCAGCTTTCAATGTTATATATATATATATATATATACACATATATATATGTATGTGTGTGTATATGTGTGTATATATATATATTTGCCTTTTCATACTATTCATGACCTCAGATATGCAGATGACACCACCCTTATGGTGGAAAGTGAGGAGGAACTAAAAAGCCTCTTGATGAAACTGAAAGAGGAGAGTGAAAAAGTTGGCTTAAAGCTTAACATTCAGAAAACTAAGATCATGGCATCTGGTCCCATCACTTTATGGAAAATAGATGGGGGACAGTGGAAAGAGTGTCAGACTTTATTTTGGGGGCTCCAAAATCACTGCAGATGGTGATTGCAGCCATGAAATTAAAAGACGCTTACTCCTTAGAAGGAAAGTTATGACCACCCTAGATAGCATATTAAAAAGCAGGGACATTACTTTGCCAACAAAGGTCTATCTAGTCAAGGCTATGGCTTTTCCAATGGTCATGTATGGATGTGAGAGTTTGGGTGTGAAGAAAGCTGAGCACCGAAAAACTGATGCTTTTGAACTATGGTGTTGGACTGCAAGGAGATCCAACCAGTCCATCCTAAAGGACATAAGTCCTGGGTGTTCATTGGAAGGACTGATGCTGAAGCTGAAACTCCAATACTTTGGCCACCTCATGTGAAGAGTTGACCCATTGGAAAAGACCCTGATGCTGAGAGGGATTGGGGGCAGGAGGAGAAGGGGATGACAGAGAATGAGATGGCTGGATGACATCACCGACTCAATGGACATGGGTTTGAGTAACCTCCGGGAGTTGGTGATGGACAGGGAGGCCTGGCGTGCTGCGATTCATGGGGTCTCAAAGAGTCGGACATGACTGAGCGACTGAACTGACCTGAACTATTCATGAGGTTCTCAAGACAAGAATACTGAAGTGGTTTGCCATTCCCGTCTCCAACTTCAGCATTAGTGGTTGGGACATAGACTTGGATTGCTTTGATATTGAATGGTTTTCTTTGGAAATGAACAGAGATCACACTGTCATTTTTGAGACTGCACCCAAATACTGCATTTCACACTCTTCTTTAGACTATGAAGGCTACTCCATTTCTTATAAGGGATTCTAACCCACAGTAGTAGACATAATGGTCATCTAAGTTAAATTTGTCCATTTCCATCCGTTAGAAGAAATGGGGTGGCCCTCATAGTCAACAAAAGAGCCCAAAATGTAGTACTTGGGTGTAACCTCAAAAATGACAGAATGATCTCTATACATTTCCAAGGAAAACCATTCAATATTGCAGTAATCCAAGTCTATGCCTCAACCACTAATGCTGAAGAAATTGAACTTGAACAGTTGTATGAAGACCTACAAAACCTTCTAAAACTAACACCAAAAAATATGTCCTTTTCATCACAGGGGACTGAAATGCAAAAATAGGAAGTCAAGAGATATCTAGAGCATCAGGAAAGTTTGGCCTTGGAGTACAAAATGATGCAGATCAAAAGATGACAGAGTTTTGTCAAGTGAAGGCACTGGTCATAGCGAAAAACCTCTTCCAACAAGACAAGAGACCACTCTACACATGGATATAGCCAGATGGTTAATACTGAAATCAGACTGATTGTATTCTTTACAGCTAAAAATGGAGAAACTCTATACAGTCAGCAAAAAAATAAAAAGACCAGGGGCTAACTATGACTCAGATCATGAACTCCTTATTCCCAAATTCTGACTTAAATTGAATAAAGTATGGAAAACCACTAGATCATACAGGTAGAAAATAAGTTAAATCCCTTATGGTTATACACTGGAAGTGACAAATTTAAGGGATTAGATCTGATAGACAGAGTGCCTGAAGAACTATGGATGGAGGTTCATAACATTGTACGGGAGGTGGCTATCAAAGCCATCCCCAAGAAAATGAAATGCAAAAAAGTAAAATGGTTGTTTGAAAAGGGCTTATAAATAGCTGAGAAAAGAAGAGAAGCAAAAGGATAAGGAGAAAAGGAAAGATAAATCCATCTGAATGCAGAGTTTCAAAGAATAGCAAGGAGAGTTAAGAAAGCCTTCTTAAGTGATCAATGCAGAGAAATAGAGGAAAACAATAAAATGGGAAAGACTAACAATATCTTCAAGAAAATTAGAGATACCAAGGGAACATTTCATGCAAAAATGTGCACAATATAGGACAGAAATGGTATGGACCTAACAGAAGCAGAACATATTAAGAAAAGGTGGCAATGCACAGAAGAACTATACAAAAAAGACCTTAATGACCCAGATAACTACCATGGTGTGATCATTCACCTAGAGTCAAACATCCTGGAATGCAAAGTCAAGTGGGCCTTAGGAAGCCTCATTACGAACAAAGCTAGTGCAGGTAATGGGATTGCAGTTGAGCTAGTTCAAATCCTAAAAGATGATTGTGTAAAAGTGCTGCACTCATTATGCCAGCAAATTTGGAAAACTCAGCAGTGGCCACAGGGCTGGAAAAGGTCAGTTTTCATTGCAATTCCAAAAAAAGGCAAAGCCAAAGGATGTACAGACTACTACACTATTCCACTCATCTCACATGCTAGCAAAGTAATGCTCAATATTCTCCAAGGTGGGTTTCAGCAGTACGTGATCTGAGAATTTCCAGATGTTCAAGCTGGATTTAGAAAAGGTAGAAGAACCAGAGATCAAATTACCAACATCCGTTGTAACATAGAAAAAGCAAGTGAATTCCAGAAAAACATCTACTTCTTCTTTGACTATGCTAAAGCCTTTGACTGTGTGGATCACAACAAACTGTGAAAAATTATTCACGACATGGAAATACTAGAGCACCTTACCTGCCTTCTGAGAAATCTGTATGCAGGTCAAGAAGCAACAGTTAGAACCAGACATGGAGCAACGGACTGGTTACAAATTGGGAGAGGATTATGTCAGGGCTGTATATTGTCACCCTGCTTATTTAACTTATATACAGAGTACATTATGCAAAATGTGGGCCCAATGAAGTATAAGATGGAATCAAGATTGCTGAGAGAAATAACAATAACCTCAGATATGCAGATAACACCATCCTTATGTCAGAGAGTGAAGAAGAACTAAAGAGCCTCTTGATGAAATTGAAAGAGGAGAGTGAAAAAGCTGCATTAAAACTCAACATTCAGAAAACTAAGATCTTTTTTTCCATTTATTTTTATTAGTTGGAGGCTAATTACTTTACAATATTGTAGTGGTTTTTGCCATACATGGACATGAATCAGCCATGGATTTACATGTATTCCCCATTCCGACCCCCCCCCCCCCAACCTCCCTCTCCACCCAATCCCTCTGGGTCTTCCCAGTGCACCAGCTCCGAGCACTTGTCTCATGCATCCAACCTGGGCTGGTGATCTGTTTCACCCTTGATAATATACATGTTTTGATGCTGTTCTCTCGAAACATCCCACCCTTGCCTTCTCCCACAGAGTCCAAAAGTCTGTTCTGTACATCTGTGTCTCTTTTTCTGTTTTCCATATAGGGTTATCGTTACTCTTGATATCCAGTCCCATCACTTTATGGCAAATAGATGGGGAAACAATGGAAACAGTGACATACTTTATTTTCTTGGGCTCCAAAATCACTGCAGACGGTGACTGCAGCCACGAAATTAAAATACACTTGCTGCATGGAAGAAAAGCTATGAGAAACCTAGACAGCATATTAAAAAGCAGAGACATTACTTTGTAGACAGAAGTCCATATAGTCAAGGCTATGGCTTTTCCAGTAGTCATGTACAGATGTAAGAGTTGGACCATAAAGAAAGCTGAGCACCAAAGAATTGATTTTTTTGAACTGTGGTGTTGGAGAAGACTCTTGAGAGTCCCTTGGACTGCAAGGAGATCAAACCAGTCAACTCTAAAGGAAATAAGTCCTGAATATTCATTGGAAGGACTGATGCTGAAGCTGAAGCTCAAATATTTTGGCCACCGGATGTGAAGAACTGATTCATTTGAAAAGACCCTGATGCTGGAAAAGATTGAAGGCAGGAGAAGAAGGGGATGATGGAGGATGAGATGGTTAGATGTCATTACTGATTTGATGGACATGAGTTTGAGCAAGTCCCGGGAGTTGGAGGTGGTCAGGGAAGCCTGGTGTGCTGCAGTCCATGGGATCACAAAGAGTTGGACATGACTGAGCAACTGAACTGAACTACACCTCTAGTTGGTCTTTGTGTCTATGTCTTATTTTATATTCTCTGTTTCCTGAAAGCATGAATACTTTTTATTCACTTTTGTAATTCTGTCACCAGCTTAGGTTCAGGCACATGGTAGGTACTCAAGAACTGAATGAGTACATGGACAGAAGAACAAAATCCAGCAGTGAGTAGTTTTTGAGAAAATATAGAGTCTTATTCCTTAGAATATATAGCCTCTGTGGACTTCCCTGGTGGCTCAGTGCTAAAGAATCCACTTGCCAGTGCAGGAGATGCAAGATACCCAGTTTCAGTCCCTGAGTCAGAAAGATCAACTCGAGAAGGAAATGGCAAGCCACTCCAGTATTCTTGCCTGGGAAATCCCATGAACAGAGGAGTCTGGCAGGCTACAGTCCATGGGGTCACAAAAGAGTCAGACATGACTTTGTGACTAAACAACAACAAATGCTTTAGATACAGGTTTGATTCATGTTTGAGCCAGGAAGAGAATGAACAAGATCTTAGAATATTCATACATTTACTCACTCAACAAATATTTATTAACCCCCGAGTGTTTCTGTTCCAGGAACTTATGACATCAGTAAACATAATACACAATATCCCTGCCTCAGGGAGTACACATTCTAGCAGATAATAAATTTTGGAATCTACCCATCAATGCAGGAGACACAAGAGATCCTGGTTCAATCCCTGGGTCGGCAAAGTACCCTGGAAAAGGGAATGGCAACCCACTCCAGTATTCTTGCCTGGAGAATTCTATGGACCTAGGAGCTTGGCAGACTATAGTCCATGAGGTTGCAAAGAGTCAGACATGACTGAGTGTCTAACACCTGCCTTCTGCTCGAATATTTGGGATAATTAAATTTATATTTAAGGACTTGGATAATAAAAGCCAGATGAGGAGGATAAATTGGTGAGGAGCTTTGCAGACTGAGAAAATATAGTAAAAAGTTATTTCTTGTAGATTTAAAGATAAATTTGAGATAGCTATGTCCATGAGGAGAAAGGGTTAAGAGACCAACAGTGAGCTACACAGAACCTCAATAAGAAATTTGACCATAAGGATAAAAAGGTGATAGTAGCACAATGAGGCACCTGGAAAAAGAGAGGAAAGAAAAAGGAAGAGTACCTACTACCTCTAAGATTAGGGATAAAATAGGAAGTATAAGCATTGGAAAATAATTGTTTAGAACATGTCTGTTGATCATGAGGGCATGTTATTTTTGTCCATTTCAACATCCGTGCTCTAGCTGAGCTTTGTCAGCTTTTGCCACTTCTGCTTTGCTTTCAAACCAGTGAGACAGAAGAAACTGATTTGCTCAAGAGTTTTCAACTTCTGTGGTCAGTGAAAGCCCATGACCTAGTAGGACATACTCTTGGCTCAGTTCAGAAATAGCTCAAAACAGAACATAGGGAGTTCTACTTCCACCTTCTAGTTCCCAAAGCAAAGAAATAATCTTAGTGTGTGAAAGTTGATGGCTGTGCAAGGGACTGAGGGGATACACCAGGGAAAGTTTACTTGCTCTCCACTTGAACTAATCTGGACGGTGTCATACAATATGAAAAAGCACAAACTTGGAGGCACAAGGAACAGGTTTAGATTCCTGGTTCCACTATGTTTAACCCTGATCAAGTTACTAAACTTAAGAGCCTCTGTATCATATAGAGTGATAATAACAACAGATAGAGTTTGGAAAATGATGTAAAAATATTTCAGTTTCCAATAATCCTTAAGAATAGAGATCTAAGGCTTTACCATCTAGTGTGCACTTTTTTAGGTTACCAGATACTTTTCCTCATAGGGAAGTTTTTAAATTTTTGCTGACTTTACTGGATACTCTGACAAAGCCACCAAACCATTCTATGAATGTAGGCTGTCTATTTTTTTCTTCACCATTTTCTCTGATATCAGCAACAATGCATGAAATTATTAAAAATCAGAATAACACAAAGCAGAAATAGCTGATGTTTATTGAGTATTTATATGCATTTTCCATGTTATCTTCGACACAGTCTTATGAAATATGCACAAATTTTAACTCTCTATTACATATGAGAAAACTGAGCTTAGATGAAGTGATTTGTATAAGGTCCTAGGCCTTAGTAAGTAGCATATCTAGGATTAAAACTCAATCTTCCTCCTTTGTACAAAGTGAAAGTCTCCTGTAAATCCACCCTATAGATTACAGTTTAAAATTTGCCCCCCATATATATACATACATGTAATATATAAAATAACTCATACATTCTTTTAAACGTTGCTCTTTATTCAGTTAAGAATATATTGTAGACCTCTTTCTGTATCTGCACATATAGAATTGACCCCTTTCATTTTATTATTTTTTTTAGTTATTAGGTGGGGGAAAAATTAACAAGATGGCATCAGTCAGGATCTCTTTCTCCACACTCTCAAACCCTCTAGCTCCATGTTCTGTAAACAATGACTTTGTAACAGCTGAGATCACATATAGCACTGCACATGTGCATCACAAGGTACTCACTTGGTCATGGGCTTCCTTGTGCAGTACACTTATACACGGGCTACTTTGTGCAGTACACTTATGTGGGCACCATCTGGGAAGATTTTGCTGCTGCTTTGGGGCTACATTGGAGTGACACCATTCTTATGTTATGTGAGGTTACGCAATGGCTACATTATGGTTATGTTATGACTGCTGCTACAGCTGCTGCATCAGCAAGGAGAGAGGCTGTGTTATGGCTGCCATTCCAGCCAGGAGAGAATAAATGTCTTTGCATTTCCTACGGTTCCTTGTGTCTTCTTCCAGCCTCTTAGCTTGAGCCTTGCCTACCTTGTGTTCAGCGGACTGTGTGAATAGTATATTTTTGTTGTTTGAAATTTAGATCCCTAGATATTTGCTTTAGAAGTGTAAATATGAGCAAATAATCATTGTGTCCATTATTAAGTATTAAACACTGCTATGTGGAGATATCTTTATCCCCCTTTTCTTTTCATATATATATATGAAAAGATATATATATATATATATATATCTCCTCATGTATTCTTTACTATACTGATAAAATGCAATTTATTTAAATTATATTAAATTATTTAAATAATTCTAAATTATAGTTTGAATCAGTGGACATATTCACTTGTATATTGATTTGTTCCTTCTAATTTTCCCTATTATAAGGAATGATGCAATAAACATCCTTTTTGTATTTCATTGTATCATGTCCAAATGTTTCTGTATAATGATGTCTTAAAATTAATTAAAAAAATCAATAGCTCAGTAAATATGCTTTTTTAATACTGATAGATATTGCCCATATTGTTTTCCAAAATAGTGGCACACGTCTACACTCTGGCCATCCTCACGGGAGACTGCCTCTTTCCCCACACCTTCACCAACAATGGACAATAACAACTGTTTTTATCTTCTGTGTATTACAGGTGAGGTTTAGCATATTTCCATGTGTTAGCTAGCCAAATGTATTACTTCTTGTGAATTTGTCCTCTAACGATTGCTAAAATTTTCATTTGTTCATATCAGTTCAATTGCTCAGTTGTGTCCAACACTTTGCAACCCCATGGACTGCAGCATGCCAAGCTTCTCTATCTATCACCAGCTCCTGAAGTTTGTTTAAACTCATGTTGATCGAGTCAATGATGCCATCCAGCCATCTCATCCTCTGTCATCTCCTCTCCTTCTGCCTTCGATCTTTCCCAGCATCAGGGTCTTTTCCAAGGAGTCAGTTCATCACATCAGGTGGCCGAAGTATTGGAGCTTCAGCTTTAGCATCAGTCCTTCCAATGAATATTCAGGACTGATTTCCTTTAGGATTGACTGGTTTGATCCTGTAGTCCAAGGGACTGTCAAGAGTCTTCTCCAACACCACAGTTCAAAACCATCAGTTCTTGCTGAGGGCAAAGAAAGCCCTCAGCTTTCTTTGTGGTCCAACTCTCACATCCATACATAACTACTGGAAAAACCATAGGTGAGCATAGGCCCCAGGGGTCGGACTCTCAAGGAAATCAGAACTAAAGGTGCCTGGGGGTCCGGACACAAGCTACCATCCTAATTACACCTGAGGAACCCTGGGTATTAATAACTGTGGGGGGAGGAACAATCAGCCGATTTCCTTTTGGACACTGGGACATTTTCTGTGCTCAGTGAAGCCCCTGGTTCACTTTTCTCCTGACCCACTACCATAATGGGGCTGTTTGGATGAGCCAAACGTTATTATTTCAGTTGTCCTCTAAGCTGAAACTTGGACTCTGTGTTGTTTTCTCACAAGTTTCTAATCTTGTCAGAGTCTCCCTCACTCCTTCTGAGGAGGGATATACTGAGCAAGGTTTAGGCCTCTGTTCTCACGAATATGGAGCCTACTCTTTCTCCCATTAATTGAACAAAATGTAAATCCTAGAGCATGGACTGATGGAAAGAAAAACTGTGGGTAGAGCACAAAATGCTGTTCCTATGGGTATCAAGTTCAAAGACCCTCACCTATTTCCACATCAAAAGCAGTATCCACTAAAGCCCGAGGTTTAGGATGGGTGAAAACTCATCATTGAAAATTTAAAAGAACAAGGGCTATTAATTCTCTGTGACAGTCCATGCAACACTCTTACCTTGGGTGTAAAATAGTCAAATGATTAGTGGAGACTTGTTCAAGATATATGAATAATAAGTGCCTAACCCTTATACTTTATTGTCTGAAATTCCTGAATGAACCAAATATTTTTCAGTCATTGATTTGCAGGATGCTTTCTAGAGTTAAACCTATACTAAATAATCCTCTACCTATGACTTTAAGACTACTAAGAGGATTCTTGGACATTACAGTCTATTGCCACATTTGGATTCCAGGTTATGGGGAACTTCCCTGGCTTTTATATACATTTCTAACTGAAACACAACAGGCCAAGACTGAAAAGCTGGTTTGGTCACCAGAGACTCAACAGGCTTTTAAGACTCTTCAAGCTGCTCTCTTACAAGCTCCTGCTTTAAGCTTACCCACAGGGTCAGAGTTTAATCTGTTTGTTACTGAAAGAAAAGGTATGGCATTGGGAGTGTTGACGCAGCCCCAAGGGCCTCACCAACAGCCTGTAGCCTCTATTGTTTTGCTAGTGCCCGAAACTTACTAATGGGTGAAAACGTACTGTACTGACTTCTCATGATATGAGCAGAATCTTAAACTCAGAGTGACAATGGCTCCACCTTTAAAGCTGCTGTAACTCAAATCATTTTTATTTATTGGTAGATATTATTATATACAATGGGTATCTTATGTTTTTTTAAAATACTTTTTAAAAATCTGTTTATTAAAATAATGCATTTTAATTTCAGAAAATTATGAAAAGTAACAAGTGCAAAAGGAAACTTACTTAAGCCCACCACCTAAAAGCAAATATTAATATCTGAAACTTATTTTCCACTTAATATAATTACAAAAAAATTATTAAAGAAAATACATGATCATCAGGAAAAATGGGAAAATTAAAAAAAATAACTTTAAAGTTTTTTTGAATCAATATAGGCAAGTACATCATATAATTAACCTAATTAAGATCATAACTTATTTACAGTTTCATACTACACTTCATTGCTTAATATTAAATTATAAATTTTTTCCTAGACCTTTAAAAATTTCTCCTGAACTATAATGAACTTTTTTACACCTTTACTGATATATATTTTACAAACTATGAAGTTTACTTATTCAGAGTATACAATTTAATCATTTTAATATATTCACAAAGTAGTATAATCATGATCATAATCAATTTTAGAATATTTCATAACCCCCAAAAGAAAACTTTACCTATTAGCAGTCACTCCTTATCCCTTCCCCTATTTCCCAATCCTAGGATACAAATAAATCTATCTTCTGACTCTGTATATTGTCCTATTTGTTAATGAAATTTTAATAATGACTTATTTGTTTCTACCTACCAACATAGGTACAGATATTTTCTTAATATCCTCCAGATGATGTGTGCTTAGGGAATGTGAACTTATGCTTGGCACAGTAGAAATGTTATCATGTGGTGTGCAATTATGTAGCTTTTGGTGTGTCATTGGTCAAATCCTGTCTGAAGGCAAAATAGCTTCTCACATCTGAAGGCTAAAATCTAGTATGTTAGTCAAGGGTAGAAGTGCTGAAGAGGAAGTCATTTTTTCATGCAAAAATGGCCATGCTCCACCCTGAACTTGAGCTTAAAGAAACCACCATTCCCCCCAATTCTTCTTATAGAAGATCTATCATGTCTTCAAAGTTCATTTCAAATGTCACCACCTTCTGCTCAAAAGCTTTCCTAATCTTTGGGGGATTTAATTCTCATCCTGCTATGACTTTATAGTATTTTAAACTCTTAGTTATAGCACCTTCTATGTTCAATTTTGTTAAACCTATTAGACACTAAGCATCTGGTACATACCAGGCACTTGGCTGGGTCCAGAATTATAGAGATTCAGGAGAGAGGGCACATATGTACACCTATGCCTGATTCATGTTAAAATACAGCAGAAATCAACACAATATTGTAAAGCAACTATCTTTCAGTTAAAAATAAATAAACTTAAAAAAAACTCATAGTACAAGACACAGTATTGATAAGAGTAAATCAAAATATGGACTCTGACTACAGACTGCATGGGTTCAATTCCCAACTCTGATTCAAATTAGCTATAAAGCCTCAAGAAAGCTATCTACATTCCACAATGTAGACATTTTGCCCTGATTATTTGTAAAATATGAATGAAATTAGTACCTTCCTCATAACCTTAAGGTTTAAGGTTAAATAAGGGACACAATCCATGTAAGGAACCTAGGACAAACCTGACACAAGTCAGTAATCAAACATTTTAGTGAAATGAATTGGGCTTAAATTGAAAATCCATTCACGAGAGAGGTGAAAATCCAGTACTTTTGCCACCTGATGCAAACAGCTGACTCATTTGAAAAGACCCTGATGCTGGAAAAGATTGAGGGCAGGAGGAGAAGGGGACAGAGGGTGAGATGGTTGGATGGCATCACCGACTCAGTGGACATGGGTTTGAGAACTCTGGGAGCTGGTGATGGACAGGGAGGCCTGGCGTGTTGTGGTTCATGGGGTCACAAAGAGTCAGACACAACTGAGCGACTGAACTGAACAGAACTAAAGGGAAAGATTGGCAGGCCCAGACTGTCAGGGATCGTCCTAGACAATAGGATGTCAGGGTTTCTTGCTCAGCTCTCCAAGTCAGTGGGTAAAATGAATGGAAGTAGCAAGTGCATGAAATGTGGACAGTGTGTATACATCACATTCACCCACTTAGTCAGCACACATGTCTCACTTCCTTTTTTTCTTTCACTTTAAGAATCAGAGCAAGAGAAACTTTGCTTTTTGTTGTTCAGTCAAAAAAAAAAAAAACTGGTGGCATATATTAATACTTGCTTCATTTTTAATTTTTTTGTTTGCTTTGCATTCTTTGTACACACATGCAATCAATGAATCTAGTCTTGTGTGTGTGTTTATAACATACCCACATTTAAGGTACAGATATATCAACTCCAAAATGGTTTTTCCCTCTTGAACTTTGGGTTTCTCCTACTTAGTTCCAAGAGACGTCTGACAATTCTTCTGTGCTTTTCAGAAATATTTTGCTTAGCTTCTTATTCTTTTATATACCCTTGTCCTTTCTATTCTAAGTGTTCCGTCATAGAAAGAGTTTTGGAATCAAGCACAGTTGAAACTATAGCCCAGATTTGCTCGATTCCAAAGCTTTTTTCTATGACTGAAATCAATAATTCCTTCTCCATCCTCTTTGGCTAGCTAATGCTAACAAAATCTCAGGTTCCAGTCCACATTTCAGCTATTCTCAGAAGTCTTAAACCAGTGAAGTCCATAGAAATTTTTACCATTTCTGTATACCCACTGTACAAATAAATCTCTATCATTCCCTTATCATTTAGCATGTGAGGCCTGTTGTTAGTTTACTTTTAAATGAATCCCCCTCTTTTTTATGTTTCTTTGATTAATGTTTGAGTTATGTTTTATATGTGTGTGTGAGAGTTCGCATATGTATGCACATGCTTCTGCTGTTGTCTTCTGTTTTGCTTAGATATATGGATCTGTGTTTCAATGCTTGTTTTTGAAAGGGTTGAAAGTCTTTAGGTTGTCCTATGGTTTATGGCTTCCCTGGTAACTCAGTGGTAAAGAATATGCCTGCAATGCAGAAGCTGCAGGAGACACGGGTACAATCCCTGGGTGGGAAATATCCCCTGGAGGAGGACATGGCAACCCACTCCAGTATTCTTGCCTGGAGAATCTCCATGGACAGAGAAGCCTGGTAGACTACAATCCATAGGGTTGTAAACAGTTGGACATAGCTGACAAAACAGCACAGCACATGGGTCTGTGCTTCAACCCTTGTTTTTGTGTCCATGTGTATGTCTCTGTATATTTGTGCGTCTGCATGACTGTTTTATGTGTCTGTATGTTGTTCTTGTCTGCATGTATATTTCATGTGTTTTGTGTCCATGTATTAATATTTACACTTATGGTCATTACATACTCATATCTATACATATATATGCATACATATATGGGACTTCCCATGTGGTGCTAGCTGTGCAGTGTGGGAGCGACTGTGAAGAGATACCCCACATCCAAGGGCAGAGAAGCCCCAGCAAGAGAGTAGGTGCTGGAGTGGTGGATGCACAGTGCTCAAACACCTGTAAGGAGATACCCCATGTCCAAGAACAAAGGAGAAGCCCCAGCAAGACAGTAGAAGGCACAAAATCACGTTTAAAGTCAAACTCCATACTCGCCAGAAATGCTCAGAGGGCTCAACCAAACGCTATGTGCACCAAGACCCAGAGACCCCACAGAAACTCTATGGGTCAGCAGTGGACTGCTGCAGGGGCAAGGGACCTGGGTGCAGCAGGCCTGGGTGTGGCATAAGCATTCTTGGAGGAGGTCACCATTAACCCCACCATGAAGCTGCCAGAACTTACACAGGACTGGGAAGCAAACTATTGGCGGGTACAAACAGAACCTTGTGTGCACCAGGACCCCACAAGACACTGACCCAGACTTGCCCGTGAGTGTCCAGGAGTCTCTGGTGGAGGCGTGGGTTAGTGGTGGCCTGCTACAGGGCTGGGGGCACTGAGTGTAGCAATGTATTCATGGGACCTTTTGAAGGAGGTCACCATTATCTCCATTATCTCCACCATAGTTTGGCCTCAGGTCAAATAACAGGGCAGGAACTCAGCCCCACCCATCTATAGAAAATTGAATTAAAGATTTACTGAATATGACCCCAACCATCAGAACAAGAACCAATTTCCCCCTCAGTCAGTCTCTCCCATCAGGAAGCTTCCATAAGCCTCTTACTCTTCTGAATCAAAGGGCAGACAGACTAAAAACCACAATCACAGGTAACTAACCAATCTGATCACATGGACCACAGCCAGAAAGAATGAAGAGATGGAGCCAAAGCAAAAACAACACCCAGTTGTGGATGTGACTGGTGATGGAAGTAAAGTCTGATGCTGTAAAGACTAATATTGCATAGGAACCTGGAATGTTAGACCCATGGATCAAGGCAAATTGGAAGTGGTCAAAAAGGAGATGGCAAGAGTGAGCATTAACATCTTAGAATCAGCAAACTAAAATGGACTGGAATGGGTGAATTTAACTCAGATGACCATTATATCTACTACTGTGGGCAAGAATCCCTTAGAAGAAATGGAATAGCCATGATAGTCAACAAAAGAGTCTGAAATGCAGTACTTGGATGCAATCTCAAAAACAACAGAATGATCTCTGTTCGTTTCCAAGGAAAACCATTCAACATTACAGTAATCCAAGTCTATGCCCCAACCAGTAATGCTGAAGAAACTGAAGTTGAATGGATCTATGAAGACCTACAAGACCTTCTAGAACTAACAACAAAAAAAGATGTCATTTTCATTATAGGGGACTGGAATGCAAAAGTAGGAAGTCAAGAAATACCTGGAGTAATAGGCAAATTTCGGAGAAGGCAATGGCAACCCACTCCAGTACTCTTGGCTGGAAAATCCCAAGGACGGGGGAGCCTGGTGGGCTGCTGTCTGTGGGATTGCACAGAGTCGGTCACAACTGAAGCGACTTAGCAGCAGCAGCATAGGCAAATTTGGCCTTGGAGGACAGAATGAAGCAAGGCAAAGGCTAACAGAGTTTTGCCAAGAGAATGCACTGGTCATAGCAAACACCATCTTCCAACAACACAAGAGACAACTCTACACATGAACATCTGCAGATGGTCAATACTGAAATCAGATTGATTATGTTCTTTGCAGCCAAAGATGGAGAAGTTCTATACAGTCAGCAAAAACAAGACTGGGAACTGACTGTGGCTCAGATCATGAACTCCTTATTGCCAAATTCAGACTTATATTGAAGAAAGTAGGGAAACCACTAGACCATTCAGGTACATCCTAAATCAAATCCCTATGATTATACAGTGGAAGTGACAAATAGATTCAAGGGATTAGATCTGATAGACAGAGTGCCTGAAGAACCATGGATGGAGATTCTTGACATTGTACAGGAGGCAGGGATCAAGACCATCCCTAAGGAAAAGAAATGCAAAAAAGCCAAGTGGTTGTCTGAGGAGGCCTTACAAATAGTTGTAAATAGAAGAGAAACAAAAGGCAAAGGAGAAAAGGAAAGACATGCCCATTTGAATGCAGAGTTCCACAGAATAGCAAAGAGAGATGAGAAAGCCTTCCTCAGCAATCAGTGCAATGAAATAGAGGAAAACAATAGACTGGGAAAGACTAGAGATCTCTTCAAGAAAATTAGAAATACCAAGGGAACATTTCATGCAAAGATGGGCACAATAAAGGACAGAAATGTCATGGACCTAACAGAAGCAGAAGATATTAAGAAAAGGAGACAAGAATACACAGAAGAACTATACACAAACCAGAAAATCACGATGGTGTGATCACCAACCTAGAGCCAGACATCATGGAATGCTAAGTCAAGTGGGCCTTAGGAAGCATCACTATGAACAAAGCTAGTGGAGGTGATGGAATTCCAGTTGAACTATTTCAAATAATAAAAGATGATGCTGTGAAAGTGCAGCTCTCAATACGCCAGCAAATTTGGAAAGCTCAGCAGTGGCCACAGGACTGGAAAAGGTCCGCTTTCATTCCAATCCCAAAGAAAGGCAATGCCAAAAAATGCTCAAACTACCACGCAATTGCACTCATCTCACACACTAGTAAAGTAATGCTGAAAATTCTCCAAGCCAGGCTTTAACAGTACATAAACCATGAAGCTCCAGATGTTCAAACTGGATTTAGAAAAGGCAGAGGAACCAGAGATCAAATTGCTAACATCCACTGGATCATCAAAAAAGCAAGAGCGTTCCAGAAAAACATCTACTTCTGATTTATTTACTATGTCAAAGCCTTTGACTATGTGAACCACAACAAACTCTGGAAAATTCTGAAAGAGACAGGAATACCAGAGCACCTGTCCTGCCTCTTGAGAAATCTGTATGCAGGTCAGGAAGCAACAGATAGAACTGGACATGGAAAGACAGACTGGTTCCAAATCGGGAAAGGGGTACATTAAGGCTGTATATTGTCACTCTGCTTATTTAACTTATATGCAGAGTACATCATGAGAAACGCTGGGCTGGATGAAGCACAAGCTGCAATCAAGATTCCCAGGAGAAATAACAATAACCTCAGATATGTAGATGACACAACCTTTATGGCAGAAGGTGAAGAACAAAAGAGCCTCTTGATGAAAGTGAAAGAGGAGACTGAAAAAATTGGCTTAAAACTCAACATTCAGAAAACTAAGATCATGTCATCTGGTCACATCACTTCATGGCAAATAGATTGGGAAACAGTGGAAACAGTGAGAGACTATTTACTTGGGCTCCAAAATTACTGCAGATGGTGACTGCAGCCATGAAATTAAAAATGCTTACTCCTTGGAAGAAAAGTTATGACCAACTTAGACAGCATATTAAAAAGCAGAGACATTACTTTGCCAACAAAGGTCCATCTAGTCAAGGCTATAGTTTTTCAGTAGTCATGTATGGATGTGAGAGTTGGACTATGAAGAAAGCTGAGCACCGAAGATGATCCTTTAGAAGTGTGGTGTTGGAGAAGACTCTTGAGAGTCCCTTGGACTACAAGACCCAATCAGTCCATCCTAAAGGAAATCAGTCCTTAATATTCCTTGTAAGGACTGACCCTGAAGCTTAAACTCCAATACTTTGGTCACCTGATGTGAATAACTGACCCATTTGAGAAGACCCTGATGCTGGGAAAGTTTGAAGGTGGAAGGAGAAGAGGACGACAGAAGATGAGATGGTTGGATGGCATCACCGACTCACAGACGTGAGTTTGAGTAAACCCCAGGAGTTGGTGATGGACAGGGTGGCCTAGTGTGCTGCAATCCATGGGGTCTCAAATAGTTGGACATGACTGAGCCACTGAACTGAAGTGAATTGATGTGATACTAGTGGTAAAGAACCCACCTGCCAATGCGGGAGACATAAAAGTTGCCAATTTGATCCCTAGGTCAGGAAGATCCCCTGAAGGAGGGCATGGCAAACCACTTCAGTATTCTTGTCTGGACAGAGGAGCTTGGTGGGCTACAGACCATAGTTCCACAAAGAGTTGACCACAAGTGAATCAGCTTAGCGTGCGCACACACACACACACACACACACACACACACACATATATATATACACATGTATATATGTATTTGTCCTTATGTATATGCATCTATGTTTTTATATGATATTTATGGGTTTATGGGTTTGTATGTATGCATGTTCTTGAGCAGGACCTGTGTGGATTTCCTTTTTGCACCACTGCTTCCTTCCAGCTCAGCCAAACCCAAGGTACTTGTGCACACTGTGCTTAACAACGTCATTTTTGGAGACATACAGATATGCATTTGAATCTTATTTAGGTAGCTCTACACAGGTAACTGATTTCACTATTCTGGGCTTCCGTCTCATTTTTAAAATGGTGACTTGTGCAATTCATTCACAAAAAATCTTTATTGAGTATCTATTATATGCTAGTCACTGTTCTAGGCACTGGGGACATTGTAGCAAACATGTCTTCATAGTGTTTACATTCTAGATTGGAGGACAGACAACAGATTATAAATATACAATCTGCCAAGTATTGGCAAGTTCTACTAAGAAAAAGAATAATAGCATGAGGAAGAATAGAGTTACAAAAGAGACACGAGAGTGAGTACAATAATACCAAAATACCTACCTAGGAGATTGTAGATACCCAATGAAATAGTCTGCACTAAGTGCTTAGTACAGTGCCTGGAAAAGCAAATGATTAAGAAACAGTAGCTGTCATTATTATACTTGTTACTGTAAGTATATTATAGTTTGATTTTTGAAGATCAGAAAAGATACAAATATCAAGTTTAGCAGTGCTTATGTTATAGTTGGAGAAGTTGAGGTGCAGAAAGATTTAACTTGTCTAAAGTCTCAGAAAGATGCAGAGTCAGGTTTGTCTCTGGAATTTCTAACTTCACCTTCAATGGAATTTCTAAATTCCCTTCAATGTCCTTCTTTCTCAACAGAGTTACTGAGCCTACTGCAGGACTGGAAGTCTTCCCCAGAGAAATGCTGTGCATGCTCTTGAGGACATTTATTTATGTTCAGATCTAGGAGATCCTAGCAAGAGGCAAGAGGCAATTCAATAATGCAATCACCAGGCCATACAAAAATTGACACCAGTCCAAGGGGGCATGGGGTTTCAGCTCTTCATCAGGAAAAGACTGTGTAGGTGAAGAGGTGTGTGTGTGTGTGTGTGTCTGTGTGTGTGTGTGTCTGTGTGTGTGTGTGTGTGTATGTGTGTGAATAGTGGTGATGGTAGTAGGATGTTGGTTGGAAAATACAAAAGCAGGGTTCTCCAAAGTTCAGGGTTCCCTGAGTGAGGACCTGATGGGAAAGAATGACTAAAAGTTCCAGTAAGGTAGACTAAATGAAGTAACCAAAAAGCAAGGGACAGCCAGACAAGGGGGACTGAATTTGGAAGCCGGGGGAGGGGGGTGGACTTAACAGAATCCCATGTGATAATGGCAAAATCTGAAATGCTAGAGTCTCCTTAGCCCTTGTCCAGCCTCAAATCATCTGTATGTAACCACTCCTTGACAGGCACTAGGGGTGGTTACACACAGGAATGGAGACAATGTCTCTCTTTGGAGACCCACTTCAGTGTGAATTTGTTGGGTGTATTTTTCCTCTTGGAAGTGTTTATATTTTCAAAGGTTAGTGAATTGTTAGCAGTGCCCAACCTAGAGGCAAACTTCTGGTGGACTTAAAGTCACCCTGAAGCCTGTGAAGAGAAGTAATTAAGCTTCTCATAAGGCTTAATATCTCTCTTTTATGGGTCAGGTGTATGTACCAGTGTAAAACCATTAAAAAGGTCAATCTAATAGAGCATACCACTGCCAAATCAATTGACAAGTACACTGGATGCCAGACCTAACTTTACAACTAAATAAATAAATAAAAGATTCCTTATGAGCAGTAATGGAAACTTTACCCTTACCACCAAAGAGGCAGAGCTGTCAGAGAAAGCTTTCCCTATAGGAGATGCAGGGGTATATTCCCCCATAACAGCATTATTCATGAGCTTACAAATTATGTAAGCACTGATGTATACAAATATCTTTCATAAACTTAATCTCCTGCATTCTGAGGCCCATAAATACCCATCTCCAACCCTTTGTTTATTTGCATAGACTGAGTAGACAGGGGTTAACAGTATGACTGCTAAATATTGCATAGGCCAGCAAAGTTGACCTATTCTACCTGGGCACATCAGAAAGGAGAATACTCCCATAGTGGAGGGAGCACACTCATCCCAGATATTATTCCTCAACCTCATCTTGTTGAGGAAACACAAAATAAACACAGCTTGGGAAATCAAAGACCAGAAACTCCTATTGGCTCCAGGGAAAGTCAAGTCAATACTTTAGCAAGGGGAAGAATTGCTTCACTCACAGTTAAAACTCCGCCCCCAGGCAGGGTAGGGAGGGGGTGCTCATGTACTGAAATAGGGAAGGACTGGTACTGAAATAGGGAAGGAAGGGGAATGTTAGATGAGACTGGGAGTCCGTGTGAGAGATATAAGGAAGAAAAGGAAGTAAGCAAGCACAGACTCTGGAAGCCATCAGGAGTTCATCTTTTTAATATCAGGAGGCCAGAAGAAAGAACAGAAGTGGCTCTGGCTGTGATGGGGCTCTTACTGGGCCTGCTGCTCCTGAGCCACCTACTGGTGGTCATATATGGTAAAGTAGCAAAAGGGGGGGCTGGCTGCCACTTTTGGCACAGGCAAAAATGGGGGAGTGGGGAGAGGTGGGACTGAATGCCTACTGAGGAAAGCCTACTCCTGCTAAATGAGTGACTGTTCTCAGCCAATGCTCCAGATTCTTTCAGTTTTGGGCAGAAGGGAGGGAAGGGTTGGAGGTTATTGAAGAAGCCAGGAGATAAGTTTGGGTAGAAACTGGAAAGGATCCTCTCCTATAAAACATACATGTTATTTTCTAGTATTTGTTGTATCTCAGGGACATTAAAAATGTTCCCAACACCACTCAATTCCCTTCCGATTTATTGCCCTTCACCTGAAATTCTACCACTATACATTTACCTCTATGTGCCCCGGTTTGGATCTTTGTTAATATATACAGCCTCTGGATAAGTAATGTTGTTAGGAGCTAGATGGAACCTTAGAAGTAACCTAGATCCACCATTCAGTGTTATGAACAAGTGCTCAGAATATTTGTTCACATACTTGCAGTGACTAGGAATCCACTACCTGTCCAGACCATATAGTCTATCCAATCAACTGTTAGAAAATACTTTGTTGTGTTGAACTAAATCAATTCCCTTGTGGCTTCTATCAAAGAATCCCAGCCCTGTTTCTTGGAGACACAAAGAATATATCTTCTTCATATTGTGACAGGTCTTTAGAATGCTATGGACATAAACCATGTTCCTTTGATTCATCTCTTCTCCAAGTTAAACAGCTTTAGCTCCTTCAACTGTTCTTCATGGGACTTGGATTCTTATCATTTCCTGGGATGACTCACTTCCCTGTGGACATGGCCCAATTTGTCTAGGGTAATGTGTCCAGCTTAATGCTGGACTTACACATTAAAAGAGGATTGACTGTCTCATAGCAGCATTATTTTGTGAAATCCTACTGTATCCTCATTTATACCCTTGAGAACTGAGATAGCCTTTTAGGAAACTGCTGCTGCTGCTAAGTCACTTCAGTTATGTCCAACTCTGTGTGAACCCATAGATGGTAGCCCACCAGACTCCTCTGTCCCTGGGATTCTCCAGGCAAGAATACTGGAGTGGGTTGCCATTTCCCTCTCCTATGCATGCTAAGTCGCTTCAGTCGTACCTGACTCTGTGCGACCCCATGGACAGCAGCCCACCGGGCTCATCTGTCCACAGGATTCTCTTAACAAGAATACTGCAGTGGGTTGCCATTTCCTTCTCCCTTTAGGAAACTAAGCCTAAGTATTAGCTAAGTGAAGGTAAATAAGGTAAAAGTATCCTTGATTCATCCCTGCTTATTCCATATCCTTAGAGGGAGAGACTAGATGAGTGCTAACTTGGTGCTATTTGTGTGGTTAGAAAGAATTCAACTTTCCATAAATGACTCAGATTAAATCACCTTGTCCTGGAGCTCTGTCATCCATCAAATTCTAGAACCTCAGAGTTAGAAGAGACACTGAATTAAGTCACTGAAGAAGGAAAATAACTTGCTCCAGGCCACAGAGCATTAGCAGCAGAGTTAATGCTCCTAAAAATTAGTGTTCTTTCTACAAATACAATATTTTCACTCTCTAATACATTTTAGAGTGCACCTCTCTACTTTCTCCAAATCAGTTGATTTGATCTGGGAATTAAAGAGACAGGACTGGAGCTCAGAGGACCATTTTGTAAATGTTAAATGTAAATCATGTGTGTGTGTGTGTGTGTGTGTATTGTTCCCTCCACAGCTTGTGGAGGTCATTTAGACCTAGAAGCAGGTCTCTCATTTGTGTTGAGAGTCTTACACTACAGACCTGAGACTGGGAACAAACTGAATGGCCAATAACACCTTCCTTCTCCCTTAATCTCAGTGTCCCCAGCTCATCTATATAGTGAGGAGATCAGTTTGGCTGATCTCAAAACACCCTGCCAGGTGGACAGCTCTGGAGGACTGTGGCTTCATTTCTAAAAAGCCGCTCGATTTAAGACATATGTTGAAAAAATAAAAATAAATCCTAACATTTGCATTTTATAAACACTATAAACATTTTTCAAATATCTGTTATGTAAGCTAATCCTCTATTGAGTGGGCATTCTAATAGGGGGAGAGAGGCCAGGCACAGATGTTCAGGGTCATCAGAAGATCTCACTGCCTGTTTGATGATATGAGGATGAAAATTTTAAATGGAGCCCATAACGGATCTCATAAAGGGGCTTAACCTCCCACCCAAACCAGGCCTTTCCTTGCTTTAGGATCATCACACAAGCCACAGCTCTCTTTACTTCTTAAATCCAGGTCCCAGGACTAGTGTGGGCCCCAGTACTAGCCCTTCTTTCTCAAGTCAAAACATTTTCCAACAAAGCCCTTTGAGTTGATGCCCAGCCCTTTTCTTTCTTCTGAAGGGATGAAATATTTGAATAATATTCAGTCTCCTGAGGGAGGAGAGCTAAGCTCTGAAGTTCGGGGAAAGATTTCTCAGAAAGGAGGTGGCAGATGAGAGAATTATTTTTTAGGCTGTCAGGAGGATATTTTCCAGCCCTAGGATAGCACTGTTAAACCATATCAAATAGGCCCAGATAACAAGGTTCTGGTTTCAGTTGTGGCTATAGATTAATCAGTTTAAAAAGTAAGGAGGCAGTGTGGCATCTGAAAGACTTCATTCTAGTCCTCCAGGCCTGGCTGTGCCCCTACTTTCTGTATAACTTCGAGTAAGCATCTTTCTTTCACTGAGCCTCAGCTTGTGCATATGTACCATGAGGGAATATGACTAGATGGATTCCAAAAGCCCTTCGAGCTATGCCATACTGGAAGTCTCCAAATTCCATCCTGCCTGGTACTTCAAACCCTGTTGTACCAAATACCTCACCATTTGGTGGTTTGCAAGGATCCACAATGGGCAAAGTGTTTCCCCAAGAGTTGGGAATTTCCTGAAATAGATTTTCCCCTACCCAACTTTCCAGGAAAGTGATGAGTATTTATTAATTTGACCTACATTTCACATTGGCTGACAAGCTGCCTTGTTGCTAAAGTGTCCTCTCTAGTTTCCCTACAACCAAGGGATGACCTATTACTTGGTAGGTCCCAGCAGGTTTTTCTTTTTTTTTTTTTTTTCAGTGGAGTGCAGTTTATTACACCGGCGGGCCCAAGGCAGAATCTCCTCTTAGCCAAGGGCCCCGACCAGCATTTGTGAAAATCTTTTATACCCCATGTGTCCAAACCCACTACCCCAATTCCCTTGAGACTTACATAAACAAAGGAAGGGTAAATACAACTACAATAACCCCATCATTCACGTGTTATGTGTTCAAACAGTCAATAATCAATAAGCCCACAGTTACATTCCAAATAGTTAATAACTGATAAGCCTGTGCTTACATTCTGATAGATAGTGTCCGGAGGCAGGGGTCATTAGTGTCTGTTTTCTCTTCTTCAAGATTCCCCTGCCCAGAGGGGGGTCTTATCCTTCCATTGTCATTCCCACAGGCGCTAAGCACAGAGTTCAGAGTCCACTGGAGAAGCGGCCGCGCAGGATCAGCACAGACAGGCCTGAGATGGAGTCCAGGCCCTATGAATTCCTTCTTCATTCCCCCCTCTTGATGCTCTTAGTTTCCATAACGAGCATCATTTATTGAGATATATTGTACCTTAGCCCTCCTGCCACCCACATGAGAGAATGCTGTCAACCTCTGGGTTACAAAATTCACAAGGCATTGTAGGAAGCAGGGCCCACAAAGCAGTATGATCAAGATTACTATAACAACAGTTCATTAGACATGGCTATCACTTGATTTTGCATATCCTCCAAGGCAGCAGATACATCTTCAGACAGGTCAGGGATGTACACACCATTCACCAAAGTCCCTCCTTGGGCTGCTGTGAGTATGTCTAATGCCATCCTATTTTGAATTACTGCCTTCCTCATCTGAATCTGTTCTTCGTTCAAAGCTCGGATGGCTTTACTACTGTCTAAGAGGGCCTGTTTAATGAAATTAGTTAAGGCCTCTACCTTAACCATGATATCCGTTGTCCCTACAGAGGGTATAAACAAGGCAGCAAGATAGTCACACCATTGGAACACAGATCGTGTCCATCTTGCATGCAGATAAGGCAGGTTTACTGGAGGCTGGTGTAGGCTAGGCTTAATTCTGCCATGGGCGAAAGCAAATCGTAATGTGCAACGCCGCACCCAGCCAACTGGTAACCATGTCCATAAGTTAAGCCCACAGAGCCACTGGGTTCCATTGGGGGCTACCCAGCGGATTCCAGGATTATATTTCCAGTCAGAACCGGGCCACTGAGCAGACTGATTGGGGTGATAGGTAACTTCCAAGATTTGTTTACTTTGTTCAGGGGACAAATAACAATTCTTTTGGGTCTAGGGGATGGTCTTCAAATCCAACTTTCTGTTCTTTTTGTTCCCAGCAAATAGTAGCAGGGGCAATCAACTGTCGTTTCTCAGGAGTCATCTAGAAATATTCATCCCAGACCTGGTAGTATTGCTCAAGGTACCGGGAGGCCTGTCCCCCTTTTGTAAGGGAGCCCTTTTCCTCTTTAATTCTCATATATGAGGTATAAGCCTTTGTTATCTCCGTAAGGCTGGTGTTCATGTTAAATGTAACCCTATGTCCCTGGCCCATTGATGGCTTCTTCTAACACCAGAGGGCAAAGAAAGGTTATGGTTGGTGAGAGAGAGGAAAGTTCCTTTCTGTTGTTAAAGTCCCCATAACGGAGTGACAATACCCACCAGGGGAGTCTGTCTATTACTGACAGGGGCATAGCCCCACATACCCCAGTTCAAAATTGCATTGGTGAGGCCGAGCAGCAGGAGTCGTTTACCCAGCTCCAACCTGTAGAGGGCTCGTCGGTCCCAGCAGGTTTTAAAGGAGTTGTACTAGAGTCTCTGTTGAGGGCACAGACCAAAGGCTAGACTTTAGCATTCCCATTGATAGAAGCCCTGGTATTTGGCAATACATTCTGGGAGCTAAAAAACATGCCCCCACTCTATCTTTCTTCTGCTTGATTAAAGCCTGGGAATCTTAGGTTATATAAAAATCTTTTATTTGCTGAGGGTTTCCCTGGTGGCTCAGACAATAAAGAATCTATCTGCAATGCAGGAGACTTGGGTTTGATCCCTGGGTCAGGAGCATCCCCTGGAAAATGGAATGGCTACCCACTCCAAGTTCCTTATCTGGAGAATTCTATGGACCAAGGAGTGTGGTGGGCTACACTCCATGGAGTTGCAAAGAGTCAGATATAACTGAGTGACTAACTCTTTTACTTTCTACACTTTGAAACTACCTCTCCTAAGAGAGATATAAAGACATATCTAAATGCAATCCATCGTTCCTGACTTCAGTTAAATAAAACACAAAATCTTCAAGATATGAGCTTATGGATGGAAATTGTTGATGGAATGTGGTGTCTCTCTCAACACCCCCAACATTTCCCTCTTAGTTTCCTTTCCGAGCAAGCCAAGAAAAAAATCACCCTTTGGCCCTACCACCATTCCTACCAGTCAACTCTAGGATTATACTCAGAACCTTTTCCCTTCCAGATAGTTTCCTCTCCATTCCTCCTCAGAATAAAATTTTCCAATGTACTTTTTCTGAGATCTCAGAGAAACCAAAAGGAAGATAAAGAAAGGATAGAAATCAGAAAAAATGTCAAGCTTACAAATTGCATGTTTTTAGCATTTAACAATAACTAATGATTTCGCTAAACAGAGATGCATCTTATACCAGTTTCCACCCTGAGAATTGTCCTTTGCCTACCTCTTTCTTCCCTTCCAGAAAATAATTTTAGTGCAAGGACCCAATCACTGAGAGTTTCTGAGGGAGCAGTGAGGAATAAGCAGGGTAGATAGTCCTTTCTTTCTGAACCCTGAAGCCACCGCTTTTCTCCAAGTGCATAATTACATGAAGTAAAATAGCTCAGACCTGATTGCTCAGCGTTTGCTCCCATGCTTCTTTTGGAAAATGTTGAAAGAGATTTTTTTTCATGGATTTACAGAATATTAGAGTTTGTAGGATCCTTAGTGATCATTCCAATCAGAATTTCTATATAATATATGAAAAAAATAGGTCTACCATGGTGTAAATTGACTTACACAGGGTCACTTCAAAGCAAGGTAGTGACAGGAAAAGAACTTGAAACTCACAAGTGCTAAAAAAACTTTACGGCTTTCCTTCTAAGGACTGGTTCTGATTGATGAGAGCTGGCAGAGAACAAAAGATCATGGGAATCTGAATGTATGAGTTAAGGGTGTGTTTCTCAGAACCCTCTTGAAGCCTGTCACTGCCATCTTAGTTCTCAGATGAGTGTATCATCTGTGTCTTCTTCCTTCTTCTCTTCCCCGCTCTTCAGGACATCCCATCCTGCAAGTGCCTCAGAGTGTGACAGGGCCTTGGAAAGGGGATGTAAATATTCCCTGTACCTATGGTCCTCTGCAAGGCTATACACAAGTCTTAGTAAAGTGGCTGGTAGAACGTGGATCTGACTCAGTCACCATTTTTCTACGTGACCCCTCCGGAGACCATATCCAGCAAGCAAAATACCGGGGCCGCCTGCGTGTAAATCATGAGGTTCCAGGAGATGTGTCCCTCCAACTGAATACCCTGGAGATGGATGACCGGAGCCACTACACATGTGAAGTCACTTGGCAGACCCCTGATGGCAACCAAGTTGTGAAAGATAAGATCATTGAACTCCGGGTCCAGAAACGTGAGTCACTGTGGTTGTTAAGAAAGTACTGGTAAGCAAAGACCCAATAAAGGACTATAATCCTAGAAAATCCTGAGAAACCCAGAGTCCTTAGTTTACCTCTACATAGTCTCTCTTCAATGATATGTGCTAATCAGAGGTAGTGAACAGAATATTCTCAGGGTTGTCACTCTCATGGCAGAATTTAATAAATGTTGGGAAGGTTTTCTGGCCTTCAGATCTCTACTCCTTCAAGTGTCCCAGAAATTCCAGCACCGATAGCCTGATTGTATCCTTGGACTCTCTGAAAACTCATAAAAATAAGTATATCTGATAAGGTTATCAGAGAATGGATAAATGTTGGCAGAGAAACTCTGCGGAAGGGTATGCATGGATTAGTCAAGATAAGCTTAGCTAGCTTGACAATTTTACAAAATATGACCCCTGCTAATCCAAAACTTCAGATAAACCAAAAACTCTGAACAAAAACAAGCAAACAGAGCAAAATGAAAAACCAAACCAAAACAAAAATCTGTTTGGGCTTTGTTTTAGTCAGTTGATTTTTTTAACTGCAGATAGCACAAATCCCCAAATAATACAAAATGATACCTACTCTTTCCAAGGAAATTCTTTTTATTTAAGTTGTCTTATTCCTTTTTGTTCCCCACATCAGCAGCCCTTTTTAGTTCCCTTTGCAGAGATATTCATAACCCTAGACTCAACATGGATGACAGCCTTGTGTTCTCATATCCTTGTAACTTCCCAGAGCCTCCTCTTTTGTCTTCCCTTTGCAGTATCTGTTTCTAAACCCACACTGATGACTGGCAGTGGCTATGGCTTCACAGTACCCAAAGGAATGAGGATTAGCCTTCAATGCCAGGCTTGGGGTTCTCCCCCAATCAGTTATGTTTTATACAAGGAATAGACTAGCAACCAAGTACCCATCAAAGTAGGAATCTTCAGTATCTTACTTTTGAAGTCTGCAGTGGTAGATGACTCAGGTTCCTATTTCTGTACTCTCAAGGGCTGGTTAGGCTTTGAGCAGCACAGTAACACTGTGAAATTTGTGGTCAAAGGTGAGCAACATTCTTTCTTGGTGAGAATCTCAGTGGACTAAATTGTTCCAGAGATATATCACCATAATGTACTTATCCCAGAGAAAATTGATTGGGGCAGAGTGGGGAGGGAGTCCTGGGTTGTTCAATTACTAAAGAAAAATTCTGGACTGGCACAATAACACTGGAGACTTTGCCTGTCATGATGTAGGTTAGGTAGATGAAGATGGTAAAGGGAAAAGTAATATTTACTAAGTACCCTTATTTGCCATATACAATGCACAAGAAGTTGGCACATGTTTTCTCATTGAATCCCACAGTTATCTCATGAGATAGCTATCATTACCCTTATTTTACAGAAGAAGAAACTACAAGTCAGAAAGGGAAATCTACTTGTCCAGGGGCTTACTGCTTGGAAGTTCAAGGAAGGATTTGTACTCAGATTTCATGTTCTTCCACTATGTCTTATTGCCTTTTGTGATTGAACCTATACCAGTTCCTGGGCACCTTTTGGGATAATTTTTATTGGTTTGTTTTTGCTGTGCTTTGATGGGGTTTTTTGCTGTTGTTGTTTCTATTTTGTTGGTTGGTTATTCAGTTTTGCTTTATGAAATAAAGCCCTCATCTCTGCATAGTTTCTTTAAATCTCCCCTCTTTTTCCCTAAAGCCAAATGCAAGTTCTGGTTGACGTCTAATCAAGGTTTGAATGTTTATTACAGAATTATTTGGAAACCTGCAAACTGTGTACATAAAGATTGTACACTGGGATTTAAATGAACAGCCCAGCAGTGATATGGCCAAATGAATCTTGTTGCCCCTCAAGAAATCTCCTTGGAAGGGAAGATACTTATTCCAAGAAGGTTTTCATTTCCCAAAACACATTGAGGGCTAACTTCCTTTAGGAAACTATCCTCAGAGCCTCCTGAAATTTTTATCCTCAGAGGATATCTCAGTGTAACAAAAGTAAACACTTGGGTCCCCTCCCACTTGGGTTAGGAGGCTGATATTGGTTTGAGACTCCTGTTTGGCCTGCAGGGATTTGTTTGCCAAAGTTTAGATGTAGTAAGGACGTGTGTGCTGTAAGTTATGGTCTGTTAGTTTAGGAAGGAATAAGGGCAGCCTCATCCTGAGAGACATTTATGGACACTGATCCAGTTCTTTGAGAGATGACAATCTGGTCAAGCAGAGAAAGACATGGCCAGAAAGTAAAAAAAAAAAAAAAAAAAATGTGTGTTTCATAAAGAGACAAGTTGAACATTCTCACCTTTCTGTAAGTGCATTTCTAGCCCATTTGGGCATGACCTTGCTAACAACCAATCAGCCTGTCTATTCCTTTTCCAGTCCATGTTTACAGGCAATAAAACTATTAGGCAGTGCTCACAACTGACCTCTACTGACGGATAAGGAAATTGAGGCCCAGTGTAGTTATGTCCTTTCCTGCTCTCTGATCCAAGTTACTTTCTCTTGGCTACTTCTACCTGCCTTCTCTTCCACCTCAACATGGTTCCTTGAGTCTGGTCACCTGATTCATCTCTGTCCTACATATACTTCACATTCTATGTTATTCTCCAATTCTAGAAAAAGTACAATTTTGCTAAATATAGAACTACTGATTGATAGAATATGTACTTTGAATGGGGCTTCTCATTTGGCACTAGTGGTAAAGAACCTGCCTGCCAATGCAGGAGACATAAGACATGAGAGTTAGATCCATGGGTGGGGAAGATCTCCTGGAAGAGAGCATTGCAACCCACTCCAGTATTTCTGCCTGTAGCCTCCCATGGACAGAAAAGCCTGGTGGGCTACTGTCCACTGGGTTGCAAAAAACTGGACACGACTGAAGCAACTTAGTATGCACATACTTTGAATATGTAAGCCCTCTGCCTCATGACCTCCATTGTTTTCAATAAGAAATCAGCTACCTTTTTTTTTTAATGGTTGCTAATATTTTATTTAGGATTTTTGCATTGATTTTATTGTGGTATAGTTGGTGTACAATATTAAGTTTCTGGTGTACAATGTGGTGATTCACAAATTTTAAAGGTTATACTCCCTTTATAGTTGCTATGAAATAGTGGCTATATATTTTGGGGTTCTACCATATATCCTTGTAGCTTATTCATTTTATACATAATAGCTTGTAACTCTTAATTATCTACCCCTTCTTGCCTGTTCCTCTCCCCATTCACACATTCTTTAATCCATTTATCTGATAATGGTCATTTAGGTTCTTTCCATGTCTTGGCAATTGTAAATGGTGCTGCAATAAAAATTGGAGTGCATTTTTTTTCTTTTTTTTTTTTCAAATAAATGCACAGGAGTGGAACTGTTGGGTCATATGATAGTTTTATTTTTAGTTTTTTTTTTTTTTTTTTTTTGAGAAACGTCCATGTAGTTTTCCACAGTGGCTGTAACACTTTTACATTCCCTTCAAGAGTGTGCTACAGTGCCCCTTTCTCCATATCATCATCAACACTTGCTATTTGTGATTTTCTTCATAATACCCATTCTGATAGGTGTGAAGTGGCATCAAATTGTGGTTCTAATTTCCATTTCTTGGATGATTAAAGATGCTTAGCAACTTTTCATGGGATTGTTAGCCCTCTGTATACTTCTTTGGAAAAAAAAAAAAATGACCATTCAGATCTTCTGAAGGGAATGGCAACCACTAGTACTCTTACCATGAGAAAGCCATTAAATAGTATGAAAAGGCAAAAAGATAGGACACTAAAAGATGAACTCCCCAGGTTGGTAGGTGCCAAATATGCT
This sequence comes from Dama dama, assembly GCF_033118175.1. Lineage (NCBI taxonomy): Eukaryota > Metazoa > Chordata > Mammalia > Artiodactyla > Cervidae > Dama > Dama dama. The sequence continues at coordinate 104,624,790 of NC_083714.1, forward strand.
ACGGGAGAAGAGTGGAGAAACAACTCCAGAAAGAATGAAGAGATGGAGCCAAAGCAAAAACAACACCCAGTTGTGGATGTGACTGGTGATGGAAGTAAAGTCTGATGCTGTAAAAACTAATATTGCATAGGAACCTGGAATGTTAGACCCATGGATCAAGGCAAATTGGAAGTGGTCAAAAAGGAGATGGCAAGAGTGAACATTAACATTTTAGAATCAGCAAACTAAAATGGACTGGAATGGGTGAATTTAACTCAGATGACCATTATATCTACTACTGTGGGCAAGAATCCCTTAGAAGAAATGGAATAGCCATGATAGTCAACAAAAGAGTCTGAAATGCAGTACTTGGATGCAATCTCAAAAATGACAGAATGATCTCTTTTCATTTCCAAGGCAAACCATTCAATGTCACAGTAATCCAACTCTATGCTCTGACCAGTAATGCTAAAGAAGCTGAAGTTGAATGGATCTATGAAGACGTACAAGACCTTCTAGAACTAATACCCCCAAAAGATGTCTTTTTCATTATAGGGGACTGGAATGCAAAAGTAGGAAGTCAAGACATACCTGGAGTAATAGGCAAATTTTGCATTGGGCGAAAGAATAAAGCAGGGCAAAGGCTAATAGAGTTTTGCCAAGATAACTCACCTGTCATAGCAAACACAGAGAAGACTCTACACATGGACATCACCAGATGGTCAATACTGAAATCAGATTGACTATATTCTTTGCAGCCAAAGATGGAGAAATTCTATACAGTCAGCAAAAACAAGACCAGGAATTTACTGTGGCTAAGACCATGCTCTCTTTATTGACAAATTCAGACTTACATTGAAGAAAGTAGGGAAAGCCATTAGGCCATTCAGGTATGACCTAAATCAAATCCCTTACGATTATACAGTGGAAGTGACAAATAGATTCAGTGGGTTAGATCTGCTAGACAGAATGCCTGAAGACCTATGGACAGAGGTTCATTACATTGTACAAGAGGCAGTGATCAAGATCAACCCCAAGGAAAAGAAATACAAAAAGGCAAAACGGTTGTCTGAGGAGGCCGTACAAATAGCTGAGAAGAGAAGTGAAAGGCAAAGGAGAAAAGGGAAGATATACCTATTTGAATTCAGAGTTCCGAAGAATAGCAGGGAGAGATAAGAAAGCCTTACTCAGTGATTAGTGCAAAGAAATAGAGGAAAACAATAGAATGGGAAAGACTAGCGATCTCTTCAAGAAAATTAGAAATACCAAGGGAACATTTCATACAAAGATGGGCACAATAAAAGACAGAATTGTCATGGACCTAACAGAAGCAGAATATATTAAGAGGTAGCAAGTATACACAGAAGAACTATACAAAAAAGATCTTCATGTCCCAGATAATCACAATAGTGTGATCACACACCTAGAGCCAGACATCCTGGAATGTGAAGTCAAGTGGGCCTTAGGAAGCATCACTATGAACAAAGCTAGTGGAGTTCATGGAATTACAGTTGAGCTATTTCAAATCCTAAAAGATGATGCTGTACAAGTGCTGCAATCAATATACCAGCAAATTTGGAAAGCTCAGCAGTGACCACAGGACTGGACAAGGTCAGTTTTCATTCCAATCCCAATGAAAGGTAATGCCAAAGAATGCTCAAACTACCACACAATTGCACTCATTTCACATCCTAGTAAAGTAATGCTCAAAATTCTCCAAACCAGGCTTCAACAGTACATGAACCATGAATTTCCAGATGTTCAAGCTTGATTTAGAAAAGGCAGAGGAACCAGAGATCAAATTTCCAACATCCGCTGGATCATTGAAAAAGCAAGAATTCCAGAGAAACTTCTACTTCTGCTTTATTGACTATGCCAAAGCCTTTGACTGTGTGGACCACAACAAACCCTGGAAAATTCTGAAAGAGACAGGAATACCAGAGCACCTGTCGTGCCTCTTGAGAAATCTGTATGCAGGTCAGGAAGCAACAGTTAGAATTGGACATGAAACAACAGACTAGTTCCAAATCGGGAAAGGAGTATGTCAAGGCTGTATATTGTCACCCTGCTTATTTAACTTATATGCAGAGTACAACATGAGAAACGCTGGGCTCGATGAAGCACAAGCTGGAATCAAGATTGCCGGGAGAAATATCAATAAGCTCTGATATGCAGATGGCTCCACCCGTATGGCAGAAAGTGAAGAACTAAAGAGCCTCTTGGTGAAAGTGAAAGAGGAGACTGAAAAAGATGACTTAAAGCTCAACATTTAGAAAACTAAGATCATTTCATCTGGTTCCATCACTTTATGGCAAACAGATTGTGAAACAGTGGAAACAGTGAGAGACTTTATTTTTGTGGGCTCCAAAATCACTGCAGATGGTGACTGCAGCCATGAAATTAAAAGAGGCTTGCTCCTTGGAAGAAAAGTTATGACCAACCTAGACAGCATATTAAAAAGCAGAGACATTACTTTGCCAACAAAGTTCCATGTAGCCAAAGCTATGGTTTTTCCAGTAGTCATGTATGGATATGAAATTTGTACTACAAAGCAAGCTGAGCACCGAAGAATTTATGCTTTTGAACTGTGGTGTTGGAGAAGACTCTTGAGAATCCCTTGGACTGCAAGGAGTTCCAACCAGTCCATCCTAAAGGAAATCAGTCCTGAATATTCATTGGAAGGACTGATCCTGAAGCTGAAACTCCAATACTTTGGCCACCTGATTCCAAGAACTGACTCATTTGAAAAGGCCCTGATGCTGGGAGAGATTGAAGGCGGAAGGAGAGCGGGACAACAGAAGAAGAGATGTTTGAATGGCATCACTGACGTAAGGGATATGAGTTTGAGTGAACTCCAGGGATTGGTGATGGACAAGGAGGTCTGGCGTGCTTCAGTTCATGGGGTTGCACAGGGTCGGACATGACTGAGCGACTGAACTGAACTGACCATTTTCCAATTGAGTTATTTTTTGCTGTTGTTGTTTTATTGAGTTATATGAGCTGTCTGTATATTTTGGGCATTAACACTTTATCATTCTTAGTTGCAAATATTTTCTCTCATTCAGTAGGCAGTCTTTTGTTTCATTGATTTTTTTTTTCCTGTACAAAAGGACTTAATTAGGTCCCATTTGTTTATTTTTGCTTCTTTTGTTTTAGGAGACTGATGGAAAATAATACTGCTATGTTGTTATTCAGTTGCTAAGTCATGTCTGAATCTTTGTGATGAGACCCCATGAACTGCAGACTACCAATCTCCCCTGTCCTTCACTATCGCCTGGAGTTTGCTCAAACTCATGTCCATCGGGTCGGTGATGCTATCTAACCATCTCTTCCTCAGCCACTCGCTTCTGTTTTTGCGTTCAATCTTTCCCAGCATCAGAGTCTTCTCCAATGAGTTGTCTTTTCACATGGGGTGGCCAAAGTATTGTAGCTTCAGTTTAAGCATCAGCCATTCCAATGAATATTCAGAGCCAATTTCCTTTAAGATTGACTTTTTGATCACCTTGCAGTCCTAGGGACTCTCAAGAGTCTTCTCCAGTACCACAATTTGAAAGCATCGATTTTTCAGCACTCAGCATTCTTTATGGTTCAATTTTCATATTTGTACATGACTACAGGAAAAACAATAGTTTTGAATATACAGAAATTTGTCTGCAAACTGACGACTCTACTTTTTAATACGCTCTCTAGGTTTGTCACAGCTTGCCTTCCAAGGAGCTAGTGTTTTTTAATTTCATGATTGCAGTCACCATCACCAGTAATTTTGGAACCGAAGAAAATAAAATCTGCAACTGCTTCTACTTTTTTCCCTTCTAATTTCCATGAAGTATGGGACCAGATGCCATGATCTTTGTTTTTTGAATGTTGAGTATTAAGCCAGCTTTTTCATTCTTCTCTTTCACCTTCATCAAGAGGCTTTTTAGTTCCTCTTCGGTTTCTGCCATTACAGTGGTATCACCTTTGTCAGTATAGTGATGTCTCTGCATTTTAACACATTGTATGTGTATTTATTTAACTTCTATGCAGAGTACATCATGTGAAATGCCAGCCTGGATGAATAACAAACTGGAATCAAGATTGCCAAGAGAAATATCAACAACCTCAAATATGCAGGCAATATCACCCTAATGGCAGAAACCAAAGAGGAAATAAAGAGCCTCTTTATGAAGATGAAAGAGGAGAGTGAAAGAGCTAGCCTAAAACTCAGTATTAAAAAAAAAATGAAAATCATGACATCCAGTCCCACTGTTTCATGGCAAAGAGATGGGGAAACAATGGAAACAGTGACAGATTTTAATTTCTTGGTCTCCAAAATCACTGTGGATGGTGACTGCTGTCCTGAAATTAAGACATTCTATCCTTTGAAGGAAAGCTCTGACAAACCTAGACAGTGTATTAAAAAGCAGAGACATTACTTTGTCTGCAAAAGTCTTTTTAGTCAAAGCTATCATTTTTCCAATAGTCATGTACAGATGTGAGAGTTGGACCATAAAGAAGACTGAGCACCAAAGAATTTATGCTTTTGAATGGTTGTGTTGTAAAAGACTCTTGAGAATTCTTTAGACAGCAAGGAGATCAAACCAGTCAATCCTAAAGGAAATCTGTCCCAAATATTCATTGGAAGGACTGGTGCTGAAGCTGAAGTTCCAATACTTTGGCCAAGAAGACTCATTGGAAAAGACCCTGAAGCTGAGAAAGGTTGAGAGCAGGAGGAGAAAGGGGTGACAGAGGGTGAGATGTTTGGATGACATCATGGACTCAATGGACAAGAGTTTGAGCAAGCTCAGGGAGATAGTGAAGGTCAGAGAAGCCTTGTGTGCTACAGTCAATGGGGTAGCAAAGAGTCAGATGGGGGTGCAGTCAATGGGGTTGCAAAGAGTCAGACACAATTGAACAAGAATAAAAAAGTAACAAAAATAAAAATGTCAATAAAAAATTAAAATGTCAAAAGTTTTTTGACATTACAAGCATTTTAAAATATTTTGTCTATACTTTTCTATCCTCTTCTATAACTTCCATTATGTGTATATTGGTGCATTTGATGGTGCCCTGCAGTTCTCTGAGGTGCTGGTCATTTTCTTTATTCACTTCCCTTTCTGTTTCTCTAATCTGCTAATTTCAATTGTCACCAGTTTTACTCATTCTTTCTTCTGCCTGTTTAAATCTGTTTTAGTGAATTCTTCTTTTTAGTGGGTTTCATTCTTTCAGCTGGGGCTTCCCAGGTGTCGGAAGTGGTAAAGAATTCAACTGTCAAGTCAGGAAACATAAGAGATGCCAGTTTGATTCCTGGATCAGGAAGAGCCCCTGGAGGAGGGCATGCCTACCCACTCCAGTATTCTTGCCTGGAAAATCTCATGGAGGGAGGAATCTGACAGGCTACAGTCCATAGGATTGCAGAGTCATACATGACTGAAGCAACTTAGCATGCATGTTTTCAGTTATTGTATCTTTCATCTCCAGGATTTCTAGTTTGTTCCTGTTTTACAATTTTTGTTTAATAACATTTTCACTTGGTTTGAAGTTTGTAACATTGCACAGGGGGAAGTGACCAAAACTACCCCAAAGAAAAATAAATGCAAGAAGGCAAAATGTTTGTCTGAGGAGGCTTTCCAAATAGATGAGGGAAGAAGAGAACTGAAAAGCATGGGAGAAAGGGAAAAATATACCCAACTGAATGCAGAGTTCCAGAGAATAGCAAGGAGAGATAAAAAGGTCTTCTTAAATGAACAATGCAAAGAAGTATAAGATGACAGTAGAATGGAAAGACTAGAGATTTCTTCAAGAAAATTGGAGAGGTCAAGGGAAAATTTCTTTTAAGGTTTGTCATGATAGATGACATAAATGGTAGGGAATTAACAGAAGCAGAAAAATTAAGAAGTGGCAGAACTCTACAAAAGAGGTCTTAATGACCAAGATAACTAGGATGATGTGATCACTCACCTAGAGCCAGACATTCTGGAGTGTGAAGTCAAGCGGGCCTTAAGAACATGACCAAAGACACAGCTAATGAATATGACGGGATTCTAGCTGAGTTATTTAAAATCCTAAAAGATGATGCTGTAAAAGTTCTACACTCAATATGTCAGCAAGTATAGAAAACTCAGCAGTGGCCACAGGACAGGAAAGGCCAGTTTTCATTCCAATCCTAAAGAAGGGCAATACCAAAGGATGTTCAAACTACCATACAGTTGCACTCATTTCACATCCTAGTAAGGTTATGCTCAAAACCCTTCAAGCTAGACTTCAGCAGTACATTAATTGATACCATCCAGATGTACAAGCTGGGTTTAGAAAAGGCAGAGTAACCAGAGATCAAATTGCCAACATTTGTTGGATCACAGAGAAAGCAAAGGAATTCCATGAAAATATCTACTTCTGCTTCATTGACTACACTAAAGCCTTTCACTGTGTGCATTAACACCCACAAAGTATGGAAAATTCTTAAGGTAATGGGAATATTCATTGGAAGAACTGATGCTGAAGCTCCAGTACTTTGGCTATTTGATGGGAAGAGCAGACTCATTGGAAAGGACCCTGATCCTAGGGAAAATTTGAAGAGAAAAGGAGAAGAACATTTCAGCAGATGAGATGGTTAGATAGCATCACTGACTCAATGGACATGAATTTGAGCAAACTCTGGGAGATAATGAAGGACAGGGAAATCTGGTGTGCTGCAGCGCATGGGGTCACAAAGAGTCAGATACAACTAAGTGACAGAACAACAACTTGGTTTGAATTGCCCTCACTATTTTAGTTTTTGGACACAGTTTCCTTTATTTTTTTTTTAAATAACAAATTTAGTTGATTTAAAGTATTTTATTCTAATGAGTCCAGTATCTGTACTTCCTCAGAGAAAGCTTCTATTCATTGCTTTTTTTCTTAACATGTTGATGGACTATATTTTCTAGTTTCTTTTTTTTAAATTTTAATAACTTTATTTATTTTTAAATTAAACAAAGATGAATATTTTTAAAGATAAAAAACAAAATTCACAAAAATTGATATCATAAACCATGAGATACCTAACAGCAAAGAAACAAAGACATATAAAGCAAAAACCTCAGAAGAAATATAAGGGAAAAGAAAAATATATATAATCATGTGAGAAATATTAACATATCTCTGAGAATATTTTATCAAATGCAGAAAATATAAGAATAGGAGCATCTTGATGATGTAGTCAATAATTTAAATACAGTTGATTTCTATTTATATAAATTTACATGAATTTTATATCCTACAAAATGTATTTAAAATTTTATATCTCATATGCTGCTATTAAATATCCATAGGACATTTAGGAAAACTGGCAAACAATACTAAATTTCAAAATGTAGAATTTTTTTGTGTGATTCAGTTATACATACATGCATATATTATCTTTGAAATTATTTTCCATAATAGGATAATGTAAGATATTGACTATATTTCCCCATGCTACACAGTAAACCTTTTGCCTGTTTTTTTTTTAATTATAAATCTAGCATTCTATTCAAACTAAGTCAAATAAGTGGAACCAAACTGTCAAACATTTTTTTTAGTTAGGCAAAAGTTCATAGGTTTTCTAAAATATATATATATGTGTAAGCTTCCTGATGGGAGGGACTGGTGGTGGGAAAAACTGAATACTCTACCTGGCAAGACTCTCTCCTTAAGATTTGATGGAGAAATCAAAAGCTTTCCAGACAAGCAAAAGTTAAGAAAATTCAGCACCACCAAACCAGCTTTACAAAGGAATTTCTCCAAGCAGGCAGCAAGAGAATGAAAAGATCTACAGAAAATGAACCCAAAACACGAAAATTATAAAGGGTAAATACCTTAAATGCAAATAAATTAAACGCACCAAACAATAGACATAGACTGGCTGAGTAGATGAAAATATGTGCATGTATGCACTTCCACTTATCACTCTGCTTGATCCTCCCCCTGAGTTGTGTGTAATAATTTTATATTATTAGGATAATCATGTTCCCATTATGGCTTGCAATTGCAATTATCTTTTATTTTTTTATCTGGCTATCTTCATTTCTTTTCATTCTTTCCTCTATATTCTCTTCTGCTGCAGTGATTTTCAACTTTCTGTCCTCCAGGTCAGTTATCTGTTCTTCTGCCTCAGTTATTCTGCTATGGATTTCTTCTAGTGTATTATTCATCTGTTTGTTCTTTAGTTCTTGTAGGTCTTTGGTAAACATTTCTTGCATCTTCTCAATCTTTGCCTCTGTTATTTTTCTGAGATCCTGAATCATCTTCACTATCATTACTCTGAATTCTTTTCCTGGAAGTTTGCCTATCTCCACTTCATTTAGCTGTTTTTCTCGGGTTTTATCTTGTCCTTTCATCTGGGACATAACTTTCTATTTTTTCATGATGATTAACTTCCCATAATTTGGTCGCCATCAGACTGTGCCTCTTCTCTCTTCTCTGTTTGCCTTCTGATGGAGGAGTCTAAGAGGCTTGTGTAAGCCTCCTGATGGGAGGGACTGGTGGTGGGAAAAACTGGGTCTTGCTCTGGTGGGCAAAGCCTTGCTCAGTAAAGCTTTAATCCAATTATCTGCTGATGGGTGGGGTTGCATTCCCTTCCTGGTAGTTTTTTGGCCAGAGGTGACCCAGCCCTTGGGTCTACAGGCTCTGTGGTCTGGTTAATGGCAACCCAAGAGAATTTACACCAAGGGGGGCCTTCCCAGACTGATGTTGCCAGTGCCCCCATCCCTGTGGTGATTCCCTGCAGACCAACGCCTCCACATGAGACCCTCCAACACTAGCAAGGAGTTTTGATTCAGTCTCCTGTGGGCTCACTGCTCCCTTCCTCTGAGTCTTAGTGCACATAAGCTTTTGTTTGTGCCCTCTAAGACTGGAGCCTCTGTTTCTCCCAGTCCTGTGGAAGTCTTATAATCAAATACTACTGGCCTTCAAGGTCAGATTCCCTGGGTATTCCCAATCTGTTTGTTGGGTCCCCAGGCTGGGGAGCCTGATTTGGGGTTCAGAACCTTCAGAACAGTGGGAAAACTTCTTTGGTATGATTTTTCTCCAGATTGTGGGTCACCCACCCGGTGGGTAAGAGATTTGATTTTATTGTGATTGTTTCCCTCCTCCCATCTTGCTATGGCTTCTTTGTCTTTGGATGTGGGGTGTCTTTTTTTGGTAGGTTCCAGCACCCTACTGTTGATGATTGTTCAACAGCTAGTTTTGATTTTGGTTCTGTTGCAGAAGGAGATGGTGCTGTACTCTGTCATCTTGAACCAGAAGCTCCATACTTTCTAGTATCTTTGCATGTCTCATAATTTGTTGAAAATATAATGTGACAAATCTAGAATTCTGAGTCTCTGTCTCTCTCTCCAGGGCTTGCTTTTGTCACTGCTTTCTGTACTAATTGCTATTTGTTTGTTCAATGACTGTCTGAGCTAATTCTATGTAGTCTCTTGTATTCTTTGTCATGGATTACCACTGAAGTCTCTGATCAATTCAGTGGTCAACTATTGATTGGACAGATATTTCTTTAAATACTTGAAATCATTAAAACTCCAAGGGTTCTGTTGCCTGTTTAACTGTTTTCAATGCTTACCCAGTAAGTTTATAACTGTGCTGTAGCCTTCATTTCCTGCTAATGCAGAGCCTCAAGGCTAGTCAGAGATAAGAACATATGACATTCTCATGTCTTTCCTGAGCATGCACACAACCTTATGCACGTCTTGGCTTTCCAGATTCCAGGAATGTGTGAGAGATTTTCAAAGTCTCTGAACATTTAATTACTTTTTTTGCTTTTAAGCTTTTTGGCAAGTCTCTTGTTTACCTCAGTCGTTGTCTAATGCTCCAGGCATCTGTCTGACAAATACACCCTTTCCCTGGAAAGAGTTTTAGCACTGAATGACCAATAAAGAGAAGCTTTTTGAATCAGGCCTTTCAGGGAATTGTCACAGAAGTCAAATAATGACAATTTTGGGGGGAATTAAATCTGTTTTGTTCAGTCTAGTATCTTGAACAAGGCTTATTTTCAAGGCTACTACTGGCCTGGGACAGGGTAATAGAGCTGGGATAAATTAAAATGCAACAATACTTGCTGTACTTAACAAGACTGGAGTGTTTTTCTTCCATAAATGCTACCTGGGTTGATTCAAATTTTTGGCTATTTTCCCAAAATCTTAAAGAAAAAAAAGTTACGGAAAATTTTGTCAGTCATTTCACTCCTTTTGTGAAGTAAGTATTTGAAGGTTATTATTCTGTTATCTTTACTAACTCACCACAGCCATCTTCTTTGTAATACTTCTAAGACCCTCTCAAGAGAATATGTAGCTAAATTTCAACTGGAAGTTAGTTAAAACAAAATATTTTCCCCATCCAGATTAATTAAGTATCTGACTGGCCATTACTTATTTCCCATTTTTTTCCTAAAGCATTCAGCTGTTCTCTCAGGGGTGCCAGGACCCTTGAATGGACTCCCTTTTCCTTGCAGATTCCTCAAAGCCACTTGATACCAAGACTAAGTCACTTCCAACCATGCAAACCCCCTTGGAAGGTGAGTTTTACTGGGGTTCTGTGGGAACAGGGAAGGTCTGAAATGGTGTCATGGAAGCCAAGGGAGGAGGCTCAATGCCATTAGACAGGTAATAAGAGGTCATTGGGTTCTTCATAAGGAACATAGTAATAAAGACATGGAAATAAAAAGACTTAAGGGTCACGAAGAAGTGAATCATACATATATATATGTAAATATATAAATAAATATATATGTAAATATATGTAAATATATAATAAATATTTATATATGATAAATTTATATTTATATAAATATAATAAATAAATAATAATTAATAAATTATTATTATTTAAAATAAATAATTTATATATATATATATATATATCTTTGTAAAAATGTCTGAGGCAAAAAGAATAACCCTATAGGAAAAGTGGAAAAAGAAAACTGACTTCTGCTCTTCTCCTAGTCTGAATTGCTATGGGACTTTAGGTATATATTTTCTCCTCTATGGCCCTTCTTCCCACCAGCAGTAAAAAAAAAAAAAAAAAGTAAGCTATCACATTATTGTATTTAATTGGCCAAAAAGTTCAATCAAGTTTTTCTCTAAGGTATTATGGAAAAACCCAAATGAACTTTTTGGCCAACCCAATAATAGTGGTCAATGACATGGCCAGGAATTCTGGAAATCTTAGCACAGATACCCAAGGAAGAACTGCAATCTTTGTAGCCACCCTCCATCTTAAAATTTCCTATCTGGAAGAGAGGTCTCTGACCCTAATAATCCTGTTGTTATAGCAACATCCACAGTGAATACATCCTGGGGCAGAATAACTGAAGTGGATGGTTATATTGGAAAGACAAGTGCTGAACCAGGTAAGGGAAATGTTAACACTTCTATTATTCCTTTTTGGCTCTTAACTTTGAAACAAAAACTTTCCACTATACACACTATTCTATGTCATTCTACTCCACAAACTGTTACCTCCTATATGCCAGGCTATGATCAAAGGTCCTAGAGACAGATGAGGTGGATAAAATGGAGAATGGAGAGGGAAAGATACGGATACAGGGATGGTCAAAGTCAGAATAGGTTTAAGGGTAGTGATAGATGTGTTCTTAGTTCTCTGTTGGCATAATAATATACTTCCTACACATTCTATGTAAAATTTGAATGGGACTATGGCTTCAGCCAGCTCTCCTAGGGAAACGGGCATTGGACCAGGTAAGGGTAGTGGCAAGGCTTCACTACTTGAGTTATTCTTCAGAGGTCACCAAGCAGCCTGTAGCTGATTTCTGATTCCTTCAAAGTTTCAAGGATCGCTAAGTCAAAGTCTCAGAGATGCACACCCCAAAGATAAGTTCTTTGGGTTTTCACCTGGAGCTAATAGCTAGTATGCAGTGGTATGACTACATTGATTATTAAAACAATGAAATACTTGTATTTTATATCATTTTATTTCATCAACAATAGTAGTTGATGCTAGGTATTTCCTTTAACCACTGTTTCCCATTATCACCTTGACTGCCTTGGCCCATCCCTCAGAACTCTCTAGACCACCCCCATGGTCCTGCAACAAAAGTATTGATGCCTGGATACCTCTAAGACTCCCGGTCTAGAGTAGGTATCTGTTTTGATTGATAGGTACATAATAGTTTGATTACTATCACTCCTGGTCTTATCCTCTGGTTGTGTGTCATTGATGGTAGACTTAATGCCTCTGTACTTCTGCCCTCCTGGTTGCAGAGTTTCTTGGTTGTCTCAGGTCACAACTTAAACTTGTTTTGTGTTCCATTTTTGTGGTGTCACTTTTGGCTTGAAGACTTCCATAGTTCCATGTCTCTTTTGGCAATATCCATAGAAGAAGGGGGTCTAGAAGATATTTCTTAAGACAGTTGATTTGAGAAGATGAGAAAATAACTTTTGGAGGAATGGATACTCTAATATTTGGGGTTTATGTCCTACATCCTCTATTAATTATTTTACAACTTGACTCTCTCCCATGAGGAACCTTCCCTTGATCTGTATCATTTTATAGCTTGGGTTCTCTCAACTCCAATCAGAGCTCTAAGGACCACAAATACCAGATTTCTAAGATATAATATTTTGGGATCTAGAGAAAACAAAGTCAGTTGCAGCAGTAAATCCTAAGGATACTTGGATTCCTTTCCCTCTCCATCCATATCCCCTGACCTCACTCCCTAGATTCAGAATATTATAGCTACAAGTGCATTAGACATCATCCAATCTTTTCATTGAACTTATGGGGAAACTAAGGTATTAGTCAAAAATCTGATTAAAGTCACTGTATTTATTCTTCTATGACTTCTATGTATTTAGCCTTCTAGGACTGCTGAAAAAGTACCCCATACTTAGCACCTTAAAATAACACAAATGTATTATCCTATACTTCTGGACATCAGAAGTCTGACCCACTGGGATAAAATTAAGGTATAATTGGGCTTTTTGGAGACTGGGGATAATCAGTTTCTTTGTCCTCCTTTCAGTTCCTAGAGGTTACCTTCTTTCCTTGGCTTCTGGTTACCTTCCACCATTTTCAAAACTAGCAATGTAGCATTTTCAAATATCTCACTATCATCTCCTCTTCTTTTTCCTTCTTTCACTTTTGGAAGACCCTTGAGATTCCATTGAGCCCACCCAGATATTTCAAGATAATCTCCTCACTTCAAAGTCAATGAATTAACAACCCTAAATATATCTGTAACCTTAATTCTTCCCTACAATGTAAACTAATATACTGGGTATATGAATGTGAACGTCTTTGGAGGACCCTTATTTTGCCTACCACAGTCATACAGCAAATAAATAACAGATCCAGGACCAGAAGCCTAGTCCAGGGGTTTCCTTCAACTTGTAGGCATGATTTAGATAGGTAACCCAGGAGACTCAGTGGAAATATGTTTTGAGGATTAAGAAATCTGAATACTTGGGCAGAGTGTTTGAATAAAAGAATCATTGTGACTAGAAGTAATTGATCATAATCTCAATAAGGTAGTGTTTTTGTGAATCTGGGAAACACTTTCTCCTAAGAAAATGTGAAAAACCTCTTGGCCCCATGGAAAACATGGAGTACTAGTTCAAATGCCCAGGCCAATCAGCCAACAATGAGTGGATCTGAAATAACTTGCACATACATGGAGTCTCTAGCTTTTCTCAAGTCTTTCTCATGGATCCAAGGTTTTGTTTGTCTCTGGGCTAGCTAAGAAAGTTAGGAGAAGATGGAAAAGAAAGAACTGTGAGCTAGTCTGGACTGATCCTTGGAGTCTCTGTTTCTGGACTGTTTTCAACTGGATACCATTTGGTCTTGTTTTGCCCCCTAGGAAAAGGCCTGTCTATCTTTGCCATAATTCTCATCATCTCCTTGTGCTGTATAGTGTTCATCACCATGACTTATATCATGGTCTGCCGGAAGACATCCCAACAGGGTGAGTGATGAATATGAATGGGTGGCTTTTGCTTATTCTTTCATTCAGCAGTACAGTTGAGCATAAACTCTGTATCAAGCACTATGTTAGGCATTTCAAAGGGTCCCCAGCCTATACTGAAAGTGAGGATAGGGAATCCATGGAGACAGACATGCAATAAGAGTACAACATATGAAAGTTAATTCACAAATCTTTTTACTCAACCTGGCACAGCATCTACATAGTGGATTATTAATGAGGAGAAGGAGAAGTCACAATCACTTGCCTCAAGTTATTTACAGTTTAATTAATGGAATCAAGGTAGAGTCATGAAGTTTATCAATAACAATACATAGCTATAAAGGCTATGAAGTTAAAGTTTGGAGAAGCTAATCAATGCTAAAGGGATCCAAAGGATAGGAGAATGAGTTAGGGGTAGAATAATTATCAAGGGCTTTCAGAAGGAGGTGGACTTAGATCATGACTTGGGGGATGAAAGCCATGGAAAGGGGACAATATTCTATAAATACATGAAATTACATGAATAAAGGGGTGAAATTGTAAAAGATAAATGTGAGTGGAGTCATCAATAGAGAAACTTCATGTAGCCAAGCAATAGACAAATACAAAGGAAATGATAAGTTCATTCCTGACTCTAGAAAGTCTTGAATGACACGTTAAGGAATTTGGAATTTCTTCTCTAAGCCTTGCATTAAAAATCATTTAAAATTTTAAGCCAGGCAGTGATATGATTACAGTGTAGTTGTCAGTGTCATTTAACATCTGTTTGCCAACAGAGGAAAAAGAGAATCTTAACGTTTATTTTTAAGTAAAGCCTAACTACACCTCAATTCCTTTTGCATTAGTCATTTTAACTAGCATTTGTGTGTCTCTTCCTTTGAAGTATCTCCTACTCCCTAATAGTCTGATTTCTACCATAGGTCTCTCCAACCCAAAAAGAGGAGGAAGCCTTGAGTTTCTCCTTTTCCTGGGTTTGAAGTAAAAACTCTTGTCTTGGCCAATTACCATGGCTATGATCCGTGAGGCTAAACTTGGAAGTGGAGATATCTTAAGTTGCCACAAATCCTAGGAGTACTAAAAGGAAAACATTCATCATAGTCTCAATGAGACTGAGTATAAACTGTAACCATATTAGATTATTTCCCTTTCAAAAACAGTCCAGGGTTTATCATGACTCAGAGGACAGAGGTCAAAATGTAGCACCCCATTGAAGGCCCTCTCTAATGTGGCTCTGGCCTATCTTGTCAACCCCCACCATTCTCTTAGACCTAATTTCATTCCCAGTCACTGGAGTCAAACAGGCAAATAGGTGACACACCTCATGTCTTTATACTTTTTCCTTCCTGGATTGCCTTTCCAGAATTCCTGCATTCTATCTCTCTATAAGGGAGAGAGCCTCAGGGCATCATCTCAATTTAACATGTAGCTTCTGAGTACCTACTATGTACCTTGCACTAGGCATATAAAAATGAAAAAGATCCTACAGTATGAAAGGTGCCGGGCCAATCAGGGAGGTAAGACATGGAAATTTAAGGCTTTATCACAAAACAAAAGACCTGTAGCATTCTGTTTTTGCTTTATTGTGGTTTAATGTATACATTCCCAGTTGCATCTCTGAAAGATTACAAGCACCTAGAGGGCGGTACTGAGAGACATCCATCTTTGTACCAGGTTACAGAGTTTTTAAGCCTACATGGAATGTAGATACTTCTCCTCCACAGACACTAGGGGGCAATGGTGACTTATTCCAAGATCTTTCCTGGATGCAGGATGGGGATAAGTGCATTTGAGAATGACTGAAGCTATAGTCTGGGCATCAGACTGATAATTCAGGCCCTTTTGTCTGGGCTCTGAATGGCTGCCAAGTTTTTCATAAGGACTCCCTAAAGGATATTTGACAAGACTCCTGGGTGGAGAGTGGATCCAGTTCCAGTGTCCCTCCCCCCATCTCACCAAGCTCTAGCCAAATGTCCAGATTGTGCCAAAGATGACAGTGATCAAGTGTGCTTCCTCTTCCTTCCCCGAATAAATCTGCATCTGTTGAAAAACAGGTAAATCTGTATTTCAACCCACCTTCCTAACAGCTCCTATTTGTTAGAAGGCTGAGACATATTGAGATCCCCCTTTCTGTCTCCTCTTCCCTTTTCTTTTCACAAGGACTCGCATTTGGCCCTTACCCATTCCCTATGAAGACTTCTGACTTGATTCTTTTTTTTTTTTTTTTTCTAGATCATGTCTATGAAGTGGCCAGGTAAGATAGCTTCTCATCTTCTACCTTTTGGCCTGTTCCTTGTCCTCAAGTTTGTTGGTTATTGGCATAGAGGCAAGGGGGTTTGGTACAGACCAAACATTAAGCCCAGAGGCCTTCAAGGTCAGGGAACAACTTTCTTCCCTCTCAAAAGCACCTCCTGTGGTACTGTCCTGACCCAGTGAACACACAAAATAATCCAAGTCCACTAGCCCTCTGTTCCTAGAATCCTTGGGTGGCAGGTGCCTGATGGTCAGTTGTCAATAACTGGGGCAGAAACGCGGGAAACCAAGGTACAAGATTCAAGTTTCTTCTCATGGGTGGTGGGCTCTTGGACCATAGGTTTCGTGCCAGGAAGGCCAGTGGCTCTGGTGAAACAATGAGGGTGGCCCTCTTCGCAAGTGGCTGTTCCAATGAAGAACCAGCTTCCCAGACTCTGGGCAATGACTACTCTGATGAGCCTTGCCTGGGCCAGGAGTACCAGATCATCACCCAGATCAACAGTGACTATGCTTGTCTGCTGCATACAGATCCCCTGGACTATGAGCTTCTAGCCACCAAGGGCAAGATTGTCTGCTAAAAATGTCCTACTGGGCTGGTGTCTATTGACATAATTGCCTATTCAACCCAGACATTCTACACGGCCCCTTTCCCTGCTGTTTCTTCCTGGTTAGTCCAACATGTCTTCTTTGCCAACAATGGGGTTGCTAAGAGTAACTGGTTTTGCCTAAGAAATTGCCATATGTACCTCAAGCAAGCCTGCTGCTGGGTCATGCCCTAGACCCTTCTAGTATTGCTACCTACAGCTTCCATTGCTTTTCTCCAAACACAAGAAGAAAGTATCCATAGCACTAGAACTTGGTCACCATGTCTCCAGATGCCCCTCAACTTTGGCCTCTTACCACTGAACAACCAGAGGGAGGCTCAGCTCTGCCAGCTCAAAGGATGAGTTGGGTTCAGGGTCACTTCCCTTTCTCTAGCACCAGAGAGCTTTGAATCAAGATTATCATGGAACAGACCAGGGTTCAGTTCTGCTCCTGTACTGTGCGCCTAGTGTTCTGGTATTCTTTTGATGCTCAATAAATATCTAAGCATAATAACATCATTGGTCATATTGGCCCTCTCTCAAGTACCTACCAAGAGTTATTAAAGTGAGACTAGTTGAGATGGTTGAGGCCCTGGGAGTATGGATAGAACCTTTGCTTTTTTGGTTTTTCTTCCCTCACACCCACGCTATCCTTACTTCACTTCAGCAGTGAGCTCACTGAAACACAATAAATCTTTGGTAAAAGAGTACTCAACTGTCTTCTATTCTCCTCTTAATCATCCTGCCAGCTCCACCTGGGTGACTCTTCCCAGGTTAATTGGAAATCATAAAAAAAGGAGTCTTTATTCTGTCTCAGGGTCTGTGGGTGCAAAGGTAAAGAGCTCACCTTCTTTCCAAAGCATGGATGCATCACCCTCAGGGATTTTTACTTCCTAGATTCCTGAAATCTTTGGGAAAGTTATACTTTTCATAGGTCATCTTTATCTCCTGACACCTTCTTACAATGTAGGGTGAAAGTCATAGCATGGAAGTCTTTCTTCTCAAGCAGGAATAGATACTAGGAGTGTGAGTGTGTGTGTGTGTGTGCGCGTGTTTATCTTTCTGAATATGTGCACATGCAATGTACTTTTAAAATCATTCTCCTCAGTGAAGACTTGTTCTGGGCAAGTTCAACTTTTCCTCAGGTAATTCATGTCAAATCAACTTCTTCACCCTCTATGGAAGCTGACATGCACCACTTTTCATTACAATGTAACTCCAAGGTCATTTCAGATTTAACCAACAGCTGCCTCCCATACACTGATTACAAAAGTCAGAATTACACACAAAAGTGAACAAGGAGCCCTTTGTTTTACAGTAATAAAAGTAATGAATCAAGGAGTAGTTCCATCCCCAGGGCCTGTATGCCTTTTGTTGTTGCTACATAAATTGTTCCAGAGTAGAAAAAAAGAAAGCAAACATCTAAATTATTTTAATGATGCCAGTTAACATGGATATTACAAAAGATAAATGTCACACAAAAGATAAAATTACAGACCTAGGATCATATCTATATTACAGCAGGAAACTTCCAGAGATCATCTCTGTCCAAAACCTGATAATATTTTACATACAAAATAAGTCAGTAAGAAAGTCCTAAGTATAGACCTAGTCCAAATATACAGTATAGACTAAACAAAAATGATGTGATAACATTGGACCTGTCTTAGGCAAGTAACTGGTTGGGAAAAAGACAAGATCTCCAGAAGAGAGGAAAAATATAAAGTTCCTCTAAGGTAGTTTCTCAGATTTTGTTCCATGAAATACAAGATCCAGGAAATGGCCTACAGAAAAAAATTTCCATAATCAGATAGGCATGGGAAATGTTTTACTCTATCACTCTCTCTTGGAGATTTACAAAGCAATATTTCAATACTAAAGTTTCTGAAAAATCCTGCAATGAAGTATCTATATACCTTTTTGCTACCAAGTGATTCCAAAACTTACTTGCTCCCTGAGTCTACTTTTTTTCCCTCCCTCCTCTGACTCTTGACCTTGTTTCTCAGGGATAAAACCCCCCATCTTGGCAATTACCTCACACACCCTATAGCATTGTGGTTACCAAAATTTAATTGCTTTTTCACAAAATTCTTGGGTAGCATTTGACCCAAAGGCCCAAAGCTAAGGGACTAGTGGAAAGCATTTTAATCAATAAGCATTTAGTAAGTATTTTCTGTAACTAGAGTACTGTGCTGAGGTTGGAGTAGGGATGGAATGGGGAGAGAGCAATCACACAAAGAGTATTGTTCTCTAGGAGTTCACAATCTAGTGGGGGATTAAAAATTACCTCCCTTAGAAGTTCACTAACAATTCAAAAGGTACCATTGGGCAGTAAGAGATAAATGGGTACATACAAGCAACCAGGCAAGGAGTGTGTTGAAGAACAAAGCAGGAAAGAATATAAGTTAACTTTCAAAAGTCTTTGGAGGTAAGGACTTTGGCTGGACCAGGAAGTATGGGAAAGAATTGGAAGAGAAGAGAGAAATAAAGAAGCTGTTCCCAGGAGGAGAAAGACCATGAGGAAAAGGAGAGAGATAAGTGAGGTCAAAGTGTGTTTAGAAGTCAAGATTAAGTGTCAAGAAACTGAGTGCCTAAGTCCTGATGTCCTTGCTAGGTGGCTCAGGAAGGGGAATGTGAAGGAAGAAAGTATGAATCAAAGAACACTTACATCCCTTGAACATGCCCAAATGCCTTTTCAAGACTATTGTGTCCCCCTAGGGCTCCCACTGTGTGTAGCAGAGCTGTTTCATTTTTCTCCCACACCTTCACATATAATGGTTTATTTCCCTCAAAGTCACCGAAAATAACTTCTGAGAACTTAGTTGGTATTTGCTGAGTGTTCTTGTATCCAACTGTCTCTCTTCTGTTGTATCTCAAGTGTCCCAGCCTGGAGTTGCTAGGCATATGCCACACTTGGGGTATTTGACAAACTGACACTACTACATGGAGTGTCCAACTCAGCTTGTCAAATACACGGAGCATGGCACTGCAGGAGGTTGGGCCAGGGTCTTCGGTGGAGAGACAAGATCTTCCTGGAAGATGTGACCTTGGAGGGAAAGAGAGAGAAAGGAGTCACACCCTGAGCACCAGGGAAACTGCAGAGGCTGTAGGGACTAGGTGAATCACCAGAACAAGGAAGTGAATGAAATAGGCAATAAGGCTTTTAACCAGAAGAAGGATCTTTATGGTATATGTGGAAGGCCCAGTTGATACTGCAGGTGAAGTCCCAGTGCCCAGTTGGGAGGTTCTCAGGCCTGAGTCCTACAGCTATGGCATTTCTAGGGGTCCTGAGCTACAGTGGGGTTCTCTGTGCAGGACAGGACCAGGTCCCAGAGTTAATGTCCATGTTCCACCTTCCTATGGTTCTCACAGTGTTCTCACAGTTTGCACAGTGTTCTATGCTATGTGTGCTACATGTGCTACTCAGTGCGTTATGTTCTCACAGTGTTATGGCTATGAACAAAGGCTTTTAGGCTAAGTGTGGGCATGAATTCTGGCTTTTCCATTAGGTAGTTGAGAAATCTTGGGTAAATCTTTCCATCTCTCTGAACTCTAGTTTTCCACATCCACAAAATGGGTATAAGTATTGTTGGCAGTGGACTTGGCAGTCAGGTACTGAGATCATTCAATGTAGTCATCAGAAAAATAAAGAAGCTACCAGGAGCATGATCATGCATGCCTGGAACTTCTGAGAGAATTCCCTTAGCAATGCCCAAATCCTATTGCTAAAAGTTCTGGGTTGTCTGTGTCAAATTCTTCCCCTTCCCAGGTGTGGTAGTTGATCTATGAGAAAGTAACTAGCTTATATTAAATACTGGCATGAAAATTGCAAACATTCCAAGGAATATAAAACTGCCCAATGAGATGAGAAGGTCTTATTCCAGATAAGACAAGGCAGAGGGACTTCTTTGTCAATAAAACAGCAGAGTGCATTTTTGTTTAAAAAAATAAACCTTAACTCTTTCAGCTGAATATATGTTGGTAAGGGAGTGATGTGTGTGCATGCATGCTATGTTGCTTTAGTTGAGTCTGACTCTTTGCAATCCTGTGGACTGTAACCTACCAGGCTCCTCTGTCCTCTTGTCTCCAGGCAAGAATACTGGAGCAGGTTGCCATGCCCTCCTCCAGAGGATCATCCCACCCCATGGATCGAATCCACATCTCATGTCTCCTGCATTGGCAGGCAGGTTCTTTACCACTAGCCCCAGCAGGAAGACTCAAAAGGGTGACATGCTCCTCCAATTTGATATCTGAGAGTGACTTCAAACTTAAAGCTCTAAACAGTATTTTCCACTCTCTACCTCTCTACCTATCCAATCATTTCCCTCTCTACCTACCCAGTCCATTCCAAGTGACCCAGAAGTGTGGCTTTTTCAGCTAAAGCAACAATCTTGATCACCAGATATGCCATAGTGGAAAGAATCAGACAAACTTTGATTCTAATGCTGCTGTGGGCACCAATTAGCCAACCATGGCTTTGGGAAAGTTTTCCCTTAGGTTTCAGTTGTCCTTTGAGCTTCAGTTGTCTCCCCTGGAAATGGTAACAAGAAAACTTACCTGGCAAAATTGTTGTAAAAGTGTCTGGCAACCTTTCCAGAGCCTTTCGTATAGGAGCTCATGGACACCTTAGCTCAGTCCCTGGAGAAGCCAGCAAAGGAAGCTGATTAACAGAGTTTGAGTTCAGGGTGGCCTGAGAGAGAGAGAACTGTACTGATGCATTTCTTCTATTATCATCCTTATTGACTACCAGCTTCTGTGAGAAGACCTGGATAAACTGGAGGTGCCCACAGCCTTCTGAACACCCTTTCTGACTTCATCCAAAAGGAAGACCGATATGAAAAGATATAAAGATTCTTTTTAGTACATAAAATTTAGGAGCCTTATAGACCATTTTGTCCCAGTATTAATGGAAAGGGTCAGTAGTTGAGCTAAAACTATGTTGGTTTTATTTCCACTTTTGATGTTCTAGCCCATGTCTCTCCCATAGAGTATAATGAAAGCAAGTTTAGCTGAGAAAGGCTGGCCAACCCCATAGGGAGAAGAGGTGGATATCTACATGGGGTGGTATTGAGGGACACTGAAAGCTTTTCTCTTGGTCTGTTACACTACATAAAATATCATCTGTTCTCTGCCTACCCTGGGAGGTCTAACACACCAAATAGTTAAGACTTGCCCTGCAACTGACCCAGTTGGGCCTCCTCATACTGGGAGCAGTATGGATTTTTTTTTTTTCAGGCATAGTTAAACCCGCTGCTCAACCTCACCCAGAGATATTTACTCAGCATCACTTTCACATCCCTTCTCAACAGAGGGCTGACAACCTTCAAAATAAGAAATATAAAAACTAAAAGTCTCTGGACACAATTCATCTAATCCTCCCCCTC
Organism: Dama dama; assembly: GCF_033118175.1. Taxonomy (NCBI): domain Eukaryota; kingdom Metazoa; phylum Chordata; class Mammalia; order Artiodactyla; family Cervidae; genus Dama; species Dama dama. Next base: position 104,646,905 of record NC_083714.1, read on the forward strand.
CTCTTTTTTGCAGAAGAGGTCAAAAATATGTGTCCTGGAATAGAGAAAGGACTTGTTCAAAGATACATAATGGGTAAACAGCAAAACCAGAACTGCTATTCAAATATCCTGACTCCTGGTTCCAGTGAACTTTCCACTTCCATTTGGCTGTCTTCTAAACTGTCTGTTATTACCATTATAGGATTCAGGACAGAAGGGGACCAATGGGACCCTTCTTCTCCCCCACCCTTGATCCAGGGTTCATGAGAAGTGTCCAAAGAGAATGAGATGAGTAGATCCAAGCCACCTTTAGTAGCCATGGACACTGCCCCAGTTTGGGAACCCAAACAGAGAGGGCAAGTGGATACTATACCTGTTTCTGAATTGGTGCCTTCATCTTGTAGGAGCCATAGGTTCCCTGGTGATGAGCCATCCTGCAGAAGTCAGAGGGAACTGGGCTTTATGCTTTGAGCAGGGAGGTCCTATGTTTTGAAGGGCCTTTGGTGTCTTCAAGAGGAAACAGAAATGAGGAAGATAAGGCTGAGGTTAGCCAACGGAAATCTGAGTGCAAAATGACAAAACAGTGCCGTTGTGAAAGGGTCTCCTACTGCAGCAACAGTCCCCACTGCCATGTTCTTGCCTACCGCCACTGAACTCCACCAGGTACTAATTCCCCAAGCTTCAGAAAGTCAGAGTAGAGAGCTCTGGCTGCCTTAGGTTCTGCCTATGGCCAGAGAGGTTTCCTCAGAATTATTGAAGGAGTCCTGAAATGTAAAAGCTAAGACATTATCAAATGAAAATGTCCACTGTCAAAATTGAGAAACTGATCCTCTGAAGGATAAAAGGAAATGCCTGATATAAAAAAGCAAATTAGTGGCATACATTGAATTTGAATCTATTTCTGTCAATTCCGAATTCATACATTCTCTCACTCTGTTGGAATGTTTCCCGTTCCTGAAACATTCATTTTAATTCCATTGGCACAAAACATAATTTACAAGGGTAAATTTACAGGTACAAAATGAAGGGCTCCTTTAGGAAAAATCAAGATGGTGACAGCAGAACATTAAGCTAAGTTTGGGGTCTTTTTAAGCATGAGGCCCTGTGAAACTTTACAGATCACATACCTTTGAAGCTGGCCTTGCTAGCACAGTTCTGCCCACAGCTTGCATTCTGGCATCTAGGGAACTTAAGATAGAATGAAAAAAGAAAATTCACACCCACAAAGCATTTATTATATGTTTTGCATAATGCTTTTATTATGTATTTTACATGTGTAATTTAATCAACAACCATCTGGTATAGTATTATCATTATTCCTATTTATAGGTGAGGAAACTGAGACACATAGAAGTAAAGTGGCTTGCCTAAAGAAACAAAACTGGGAAATAATTGAGAAGGCAGAATTTGCACTCAGGTCTTTCTGATTCCAAATATTAGGCTTTTTCTACTCTCTCATGTTGATTACAAAGAAAGCAATTGACCTTGAGAAGGAAAGGATAATATCAGACCCTTAAATTCAACTGTGACCTTCAGGATTCATGAGGAACATGACAGTTACGAGAAGAAAGTAAACGATTTCCTAGATCCTCTTGTTTGCAATCCTTGGGCAGTCCCCATTCACAGCCAGGAAGACTGAATTCCCATTATGCAGGACACTACATCATGAAACCTGATGACATGGCAGATGGCATGTCATAGAGGCAATTCCTGCTGTGTTTTCAGGCTATATTTGCATGATCACTCTCAATGATTGCAGTGCCCAAGTTTCAGTCCTTAGTCTACAGAACAGAAATAGAACTCTTTGCAGTACTCAAGGCTCAGTGAATAATCCAGCCAAGCCACATACAGTAGTATAAATTCAGGTTCAAGAGAGAAAAAAAAAAAACACACATCCTGGGAGCCAGGAGTTTTGTGTCCTACTCCCAGATCTGCCAGCTCTGTTCCCTCCCTTAATCTTAGTTTCCTATTTAACCAACAGAAATTGAACTAGATGATCTTGGTGGCCTCTCCAACTCAAACATTCCCTGGTTCCTTTATAACCCCTTCGATCACTGCCCCTCTCTCACTATGGTCTTCTCTGCATATGCAGGGCCTAGAGGCTCTAGGGGATAGCTTGAATAGGGATTCACTCACATTCACACTGCTCTGTAGAAAACTTTCTTCTACCGGAATAATTTATTGGCTTAGTCCTTGAGACTAGTTTCCCCAGATGTATCTTCTAGAAAGATTCAGTTCCTTTTTTGTTGTTGTTGTTGTTTCTTACTAAAACTTGGGGTGGACTCAGGGTTGTCCCTTGAGCACCATCCTAGGGAGGGACCCTTCTTCTCTACTTATATCCTAGAGATTGAGTAATTTCAGCTACCCACTCTTTTTCTTTCTTTTTTTTTTTTTTCTCATTTATCAGTTAAGGTACTCTCCTAGATTTTTAACAGGGACCCTCTGGAAACAACATCTTCAATTAAAGTAGCAATTGTTGTTATTGAGTTGCTAACTCATGTTTGACTCTTTCTGTCCCATGGACTGCAGCATGACAGGCTTTCTGGTCCTTCACTATCTCTTGTAGTTTGCTCAGATTCATGTCCATTGAGTCGGTGATGCTATCTAACCATCTCATTCTCTACTGCCCCCTTCTTCTTATGCCTTCATTCTTTCCCATCAGAGTCTTTTCCAGTAAGTCAGCTCTTCACATCAGGTGGTCAAAGTATTAGAGCTTCAGCTTCAGCATCAGCCTTTCCAATGAATATTCAGGGTTGATTTTCTTTATGATTAACTGGTTTGATCTCCTTGCTGCCCAAGGGACTCTAGAGAGTCTTCTCCAGCACCACAATTTGAAAGCATCAGTTCTTCAGCACTCAACCTTATTTATGGTCCAACTCTCACTTCCATACATGACTATTGGGAAAACTATAGCTTTGACTATACAGACCTTTGTTGGCAAAGAGTTGTCTCTGCTTTTTAATGCTGTCTAGGTTGAAGAAGACTCTTGAGAGTCCCTTGGACTGCAAGGAGATCCAACCAGTCCATCCTAAAGGAGATCAGTCCTGGGTGTTCATTGGAAGGACTGATGCTGAAGCTGAAACTCCAATACTTTGGCCACCTCATGCGAAGAGTTGACTCATTGGAAAAGACCCTGATGCTAGGAGGGATTGGGGGCAGGAGAAGAAGGGGATGACAGAGGATGAGATGGCTGGATGGCATCACTGACTTGATGGACATGAGTTTGAGTAAGCTCCGGGAGTTGTTGATGGACAGGGAGGCCTGGCGTGCTGCGATTCATGGGGTCACAAGGAGTCGGACACGACTGAGCGACTGAACTGAACTGAACTGGGGTTTATCATAGCTTTCTTTCCAAGGAGCAAATGTCTTTTAATTTCCTGGTTGTAGTCACCATCCACAGTAATTTTGGAGGCTAAGAAAATAAAATCTGTCACTACTTCCACTTTTGTCCCTTATATTTGCCATGAAGTAATAGGACTGGATGCCCTAATTTTATTTTTTTGAATGTTGAGTTTTAAGCCAACTTTTTCACTCTCCTCTTTCACCCTCATCAAGAGGCTCTTTGGCTCCTCTTCACTTTCTGCCATTAGAGTGATATCATCTACATGTCTGAGGTTGTTGATATTTCTCCCAGCAATCTTGATTCCAGTTTTGATTCATCCAGCCTGGAATTTCATATGATGTACTCTGCATGATGGCAAATTTGAGCTTCATAGTAGGTCCATGAAAAAAGAGTGTTCAGAGTCAGGAGGATCTACAAAGCATGCCTACTGTGCAAAAGGTCTGAATTACAGCAAATAACATGGGGCTCCTCAGAGCCTCTTTTTATCTCACAAACACAAAGCATTCTGAGAAGGGCCAAATTTGCAGCAGTACACAAAAGGGACTTTTCCTTTAGGTCTATTGTCCAACCAAAAGACAGAATTCTTTCATTCTGGATGTTCTTTGGCTTGACTGTACTTATGAGCCAAGATATGGGGAAAGAGAGGTGGATAAGGGGAGCAGGCAGAAGGTGCTGTAGTCTCACACTGGAGGCACATTCATTTATTCACTCAGTGCTGGAATGAAAAAGTAAAAAACACTGAGTTTTGAGTCAGAATTCCTATGTCTTAGATGCTGTGTTATAGCCCCTGGGTTATAGATCCAGCTCTGAAACTCATTAATTATATGTCCTTGAAAAATAATGCACAGCTTGTTTTAGCACCAGCCACCACATCATATTAAGGAATTCTCAAGCTAGAGAGGAGAGGGTTGTAGGCATGCATCCAAGGAAATAAATATTTCTACTTGTGAGACAAGCGATTTGATGAAGGTACACAGTGCTATCAGAAAAGTGAGTGAGAAAGCCATGATTCTTCCAGAGCAGGGAGTGAGAAGGTGGCGGTGATTAGAAAGTTTCTTAGAAAAGAAGGATTTTACCTATATTTTTAAAGATGGATAGAGAAAATAATGATGATTACTGTCCTTGGAAAGCCTTCTGTGACCACCCATCTCTTGACAAAATTAATTGTTCCTGGATTTGCCTGCCTCTTTGCCAGACCAAGAACTGCTAAATAGAGACTATGTCTGATCCCCTCCTTTCTTCACAGGACCAAGAATGAAATAGTTGCTCTATAACTGTGAGTTGAATAAGTGAATGCATCAGTGCATAAGCAAATGAAGGATCCCAAGATCCCCACATTCCTTAGCCTATGTCACCCCCATAAAAGAAATGAGAAGCCCCTCTCAACACTGAGTTCAACTCCCTGCTCATTTACCCCCACCCACTATAGGAAGCCTTTCAAGAAAAGGCCCCAGGGACAGTTGCAATGCTGAGGCCACTTCTTGTGCAAGAAGCCAGTGTCCACACACTCCACCTCAACCTTGGTGATTGCTGTGTATATGATTGCACTGGGGCTTCCTCTGAAAGGAAACCCAAAGGCTGATGCAATGCATAGGGCACCCTCAGGCCAAGATTGAAGAACTTCATGTACTCATAAGCTTGAGGGCAGAGGGTTCACTGTGAGGTTCCCCAAAACCCAGTGAGAGTGACAAGAAACATGGTAGCAATTAATACCAACTATAGTTCAAGTTTATTCGACATGCGTGTGTTAAGTACTTATCAGCTGCAAAGCTCTATAGTTGGTACCAAGGGCAATATATATATATATATAAATATATATACACACACACACACACAACAGAGCAGTAGTATACATATAATAGAAATATAACATACGCCACACATTTCTTTCTTTTTTTTAATAACCACATTAGAAATTTGAAAAAAAAATAGATTAAGCAATTTTGATCATATATTTTATTTAACCCAGTGCATCCAAGATGTTTTCTTAACCAGTAAGCAATGAAAACATGTTTTAATGAGGTATTCTACACTCTAAAATGTTGTGTGCATTTTAAACTTACAGTTCATGGCAATATTCAATCACCACATGTAGTTAGTAGCTACCACATTTGGACAGAAAAAGTACAAGATGTAGTCCCTGCTCTCAAGGAATCTACAGCCTATCCTAGGATCCAGATTCATACCAAGAACAAGTATTATAGTGGAGTGAATATAAGGAAAAGAGCACTGCACCTGAAGTCAGGAGGTGTAGACTACAGTCTTCTCTGCCACTGATTCTTTATGTGACCTTGAGTAAAACCCTCTCTCTCTATGAGCCATATCTAAAATGAGGCTGGACTATATTCATTCACTCAACAACTATGCTTTTTTTTTTTAATATCAAGCATGATGAGAGGCACTCAGAATACAGAGAACAAGACACATAACACACCTCCCTTCTTGGCACTGTCAGTGTGGTGAAAAATAGTTGTTGAACAAATAGTTATAGGTAAATATGACAAGAAACAGGGAATCTCAGGAAGTTAGGACACATGGAACCTAATCCACAAGGCTTGGATAGGTCAAGAAAATCTCTCAGAGGAAGTAACTTTTGAAGTGAGACTGAAGAATAAGAAGGAATGAGCCAAGCAAATAATTGTGAAAAGCTATTCTAGACAGAAGAAACAGCTTATGTAAAATCTCTAAGGTGGGAAAATATGTGGCATATTCCAAGAAGATAAGGAGGTTGATGTGGTCAAGAATAGAGTAAGGGAAGGAAATACTAGCTCAGAGCAGTGTAAGAGAAGCACAGAGGAGATCAAACTGAAGAAGCCCTTATATACTGTTGAGAATTTGAAACTTATTCAATGAAGCATGAGAAACCAGAGAAGGTACAGGTGGTGCAGTACTCTTTCATTTTCAAGACAAGGAACTCTGGAGTCAAGGGTGTGGAAAGAAAAATTAATTCCAGCTGCTTTGACTAGAGACTTCACAGAAGAGGCAGCATTTTAAAAGAGCCTTGATGTACAGAACAGACTTTTGGACTCTGTGGGAAAAGGCGAGGGTGGGATGTTTCAAGAGAACAACATCGAAACATGTATATTATCAAGGGTGAAACAGATCACCAGCCCAGGTTGGATGCATGAGACAAGTGCTCAGGGCTGGTGCACTGGGAATACCCAGAGGGATCGGGTGGAGAGGGAGGTGGGAGGGGGGATCGGGATGGGGAATACATGTAAATCCAGCCATTGACATGGCTGATTCATGTCAATGTATGACAAAAACCACTACAATATTGTAAAGTAATTAGCCTCCAACTAATAAAAATAAATGGAAAAAAAAGAAAAAATATTCTGAACAGTAAAAATAAAATAAAATAAAATAAAAATAAAAGAGCCTTGAAAGATAACTAAGATCAATAGTCAGAGAAGGACATTCCAGGCAGAAAGAAGAACACAAGCAAAATTGCAGAGGTAAAAAAGAACATGGTGAGCTTGTATGAATGGAGGGACCACTGATATAACAGGGTAAATATAGCCCAAGAATATCTTTGAATATCTATAGATGAACTAGAATAAGAGCAGCTGCAAAGCCTGTCCAACTATCAAACATGTTCTGGGAGAAACAAGGCAAAGGCCTTGTACTTACCAAGAAAATTCACTAAGTGCCAGGCACTGTCTAAAGCCCTTTGTATGTATTAGTTTATGCAATATCCTAACAACCTTATGAGGAAGACACTAAAATTAACTTCATATGACATATGAAGAGCTGAAGTTCAAGGTCATGTCACTTGCCCAAAGGCTATGCAACAATTTATGAAGGGTGAGATTTTTAAAGAAATCTACAAAAATATTTAATATGGCTCTGGTTAACAAACAGCAAAGTCAAGTCAGTTATCATCTCAGTCTACAAGGTAGTCTTATCCAGAAAAATCTCAACTAATTTCCAATTTATGACTATTAAAGGGTCTGAGCTGACCTTTGCTTAGCTTCTTGGAAAGGAAAAACGAAATGTATGAATGGGAATTCCCTGGTGGTTTGGTGGTTAGGACTCCATGCTTTCACTGACTAGGGCACAGGTTCAATGCCTGAAAAGGAAACTAAGACTCCACAAGTCAAGCAGTGCAGCCAAAAAAATAAATAATATAAGAGTTCTAGAGAGTTGTTTAAGACTTAGAAAAGCAAGTTGGTTGTACTCTTCACTTCTTCTTCTTAAAATTAATTAATTAATTAAATTGGTGGATAATTACTTTACATTATTGTGATGATACCTTACCACCAATCAGAGTTCTTCAGAAGCTTCCATTTATGACAAAACTATCTGAAGAAACTAGCCAAATACCCCTATTTCCTACAATGGTTCACCTAAAGGTAAAATCCCATAGGCAACAGTTGTGGACAGTGAAGGAAGGAAGGAGGAAAAACTTGTCATAGCCCATTGTATATATTTGGAGGGAATAAAATTGCATTTCTTTAAAATATATATTCTTTAAATTCAGACTGGGATGGGTGCCCCTGGTATCACTGACTGGCATGCAAACTATGTTCATCCCATTTTCATCTTCCTAGTGTTTCCTCTGACTAAACAAAGGGCAAGAATGGTGCATTTGTGGGGGGAAAAAAAGAATTTAGGCCAAACTTTTGTGCTTACACCACAGCTAATAATCACCATGAACCCTTTTCCTTATTGTTCCTGTCCTATATTGGCATGTTAGTTTCCACAGGCTCATCTAAGGAGAGTCAGCATTTAGTATGGCAATAGGTAGTTCAGAATCTACAATGTATATCCTGAAATTTTCTAACCCCTAAGAAGGTGCTATAATGTAGATGGTCAAATGTCTCTTGCTAATAGTGTTACAGTTAGATTAAGTGACAAATAACAGAGATGCTAAAAGTGGGCACTCGATTGGTGGCAGGCATTGCAGATTGTCACCCAAAGCTTTGTACTATAGTGACAAAAGCATTGAGTTTGAAGTTCAAAGACCTGGATTTGAACTTCAGTTTGCCACTTTACAGCTGTGGGTAAATTACTAATGTTTCTGACTGTGCATTTCCCCATCTCAAAATGGAACTAATAAATAGGTACTTCATGGGACTCAGTAGAATGACATAGCTGAGAATTACTTCAAGGCCAGACATTACAAGGTAAGAAGAAAAAGAAGCTAAATATTCGTGGAAGAAAAGGCACTGCTCCTCTATTCTCAGTTCTAGGCAGAATGAGATGTGGGAAATGGAAGGAAAAAAATATTGTTGAGTGCTTATTATATACTTCATACTCTCACATCTATTTTATCATTCCTGTCAACAAACTTATAGAATTAGAATTATTCCCTGTTCACAAAATGAGGACACAGAAGCTCAAAAAAATTTAAGCAATTTTCCTTAGAGTCACGTATTTAGTAAGTGACAGAGCTGAGGTTTAGAGTCTTATTAGATGTGCACCTAAGAAAGCATGAGAAGGGCTACTCAAAGCTCACCATCTCCTTTGGTCTCTTAAAACCATGCAGTCCAGCCACTCTCCCTAACCTTTAAGAAAAGAGGGTTCTCTCACTAGATTGCAAGTTCCATGAGGTCAAGAACCGTCTCTGTAATACCCAGCTTTCTATAAAGTTGCTGATTTATTTTTCCTGTGGTTGAGAGTTCTTTGTATATTAGATAGATTTCTCCCTTTGTATGTAATAAGACTTGCAGATGCTTTCAATAGTTTACCATTTGTCTTTTGACCTTGCTTCTAACATTTTATATTTTTGTTCATTGTATGTGTCTTCTACCAAACTGTAGGAGGGCAGTGATTTTAACTTATTCACAGCTATAGCTCTAGTGTCTTGCTTATAGTAAATGCTCATTAAATATTTGTTAATGAAAAATAATTATTTCTGTCGCACAAGCCTGAAAATGAGGTGACATGTAAATACTGAATGTCTTGACCATCCCTTGACCCTAATGACCTAGGATTTTAATCAAGATTAAAGAGTCATTGAAGAAAGCCCTGGACACAGTGGCAAGAGAGTTGAGTTCCAGGCTCAACCATGCTATGGTTTCTAGTATGAACTTGGGGAATTCCCTTCTTTACTCTTGTTTATAAATTTGGTAGACTAGATAATCTTCAGGGTTCCCCTGGTGGCTCAGTCAGTAAAGAATCTGTCTGCAGTGCTGGAGACCTGGGTTTGATCCCTGGGTTGGGAAGATCCCCTGGAGGAGGGCATGGCCACCCAATTCAGTATTCTTGCTTGGAGAATTCCCATGAACAGAGGAGCCTGGCAGGCTACAGTCCACAGGGTCGCAAAAAGTCTGGCGTGACTGAGCAACTAAGCATATATGGTCTTCAAGAACCCTCTTTTCTCATTTGTGAGTTTGTCAAATGGTCTGAGTGATAGAGATATCAAAGATAATACAATTGACCAGGACACTACACTCCCAGAATTCTTGCTCTAGTGAGAGAAAAAGGCACTCACCAAACAACCTCACAGTAAAAAATCAAGATTTATGTAGGATAAATATAGAGCCTTATAAGAGAAAATAATAGTAAATCTCATTCTACATGAGTTTAGGTAAGTCTTCCTTCCAAACTGTCTAAAACTGAGATCTCGCGGATGATCCAGACTAAGTAAAGTTCTCTGGGGTTTGTTTATTTAATATACATGTGTGTATGTGTTCAGCTGCTCAGTCATATCTGACTCTTTGCAACCCTGTGGACTGTAGCCTGCCAGACTCCTCTGTCCATGAGATTCTCCAGGCAAGAATACTGGAGTGGATTGCCATTTCCTCCACTAGGGGATCTTCCTGACCCAGGGATCAAACTGGAATCTCTTGTGTCTCCTGCATTGGCAGGATTCTTTTACCACTGAGCCCCCTGGGAAGTCCTTATTTAATATACACATATACATTAAAATGAATTATCTCATGTATATATTGTATTCTTTACTATATATATATATTATATATATATATTACATAATTTACAATTTTATTATAAACAATATTTATATTAAACACAAACCTATACACATAAATCCTAACCTAACATGTGAAATAAGTTTTCTAAACTGTAAAATGATACTAAGAATGTGAGGGATGACATTTTTCATGTGGCTGGAGATTTCTCTGGACCTGTTTTGGAACTTTACTCTAGGACCCTTTGAGGCTCAACCTGAGTCTCCCTGAGACTTGTAGGGGGATCTGCTGTTACTTTTAGTAGTGTAAAGCAAATGCCATCTGTCTGACAGGCAAAGACCTATTCAGAAGCCTGAGAGTCTCTAACAACTAATTAGGCCCTCTTCTCTGACCCACTAATGCTTTCAGATATCTTGGAAAGCTGCCTGGTTTGTCTCAATGCTTGGTAAAGGAGGTGGGATGAGGGGTGCTCTGTGGGCCCCTCTGGATAGTTTGACTCTATCCAAGACATCTCAGCTCTTGTACATTGTGTCATGGATTCCCAGCATCCACAGGTTTTCTCATGTTTTCATTATCTATCAAACATAAATAGGGAGAAGAAAGGGGGAGCAGCATCTGGAGACTCCAGCGCTGTGTTGATAGGACTAGGGAAACAGAAGAAGTGGGGGAGGGGAGCTAACAGTTGGGTAATGGCTATTATGTCTGAGGCACTGTGCTGGATATTTTATGCGCATCCTCTCATGTAAACTTCACAATCATTCTAGGAGGTAGGAGTTGTTCTTCCTTTCCCATAAATGAGAAAAATGAAGTTCAGAGTGCTCAAAATGATTCATGTCAAGTCTCAGTTAGCAGCTGAGTACTTGAAGATCAAACCAATTCTCCTACTTTCTTCTATACCAAATGCCCCTTGGAAGAGTCATTTTAGTAACTTCTGTAACTTCCACTGCCTCCCGGTTGGATAGTAACAATTTCTATTGCAAAGTATAGGGAGAATTATTTATAAATTTGGGGAGGGGATTGGAAATATATAGTTTCCCTCACTTCTTTTGCCATGAGCTATGCTCCACTGGCAGGAAGTTGATCCTCTCATCTCATCTGAACCATGCCTGTTGTGGTTTAAGTCAACTTCCTCTCCCCTTATCCTACTTCTCCTCCAAATATTTGTCCCTGTGTTGCAAGTCTCCAACTTCTTATGCCCTTTTGAACCTCCCACTTTGACTCTTAAGCCAAACAAAGTGGTTTCTGAACTCAGATTAAGGCCACTCTCACTTTACCTGCTTCCATTACTCCACTGACTTTGCTTACACAAAGCTTACCAACCCAATGGCCTCTTCTCAGATGTCATTCTATTTGGTGTTTCATATGCTGATCACAGTCAACTTTTAAAAAATGCTTACCTCATCATTATTCACTTTACATAAAGTTTTTTTTAAGTAGTTTACAAAAATTGTCTCATTGTTTATCTTCCTAATTCACTATAACTTAGCTTTTTCTTTTCCATCCCCATTTCTGCACAGACCCTGTTATCTGGTGTCACCAAATTACCACAAATGCTTTCTCAACAAAGCCAAAGGCCTCTCTACTAGCTCCCATTCCCTTCAATGTCTTTGCAATTGATGACACTGTCAGCCATTCCTTTCTTCTCAAATTCCTGTGGTTTATAAGTTAACCTCCCTCTTGAAAATGAATTCTGTCATCAAAGTCACACAAGCATGGTTCAGATGAGATATAAAGACCAACTTTCTGCCAGAAGATCATAGTTTATGGCAGGTACTGTCCTCTTCATTTGTTTCCCTACTGCCTAACCCAGCACCCAATCCAGAGTAGTATTCAATGAGAATAGTTGAATTGGCATGCCTACCTTTCTCTGACTTGTTTATCTTCCTGACCACTCTTTTTGGTTTTCTTTATGAATTCCTTTCTTTTCCTGCTCCTTATTACATGTTAAGTGTTTCCTTGAGTGCTGTATCTTTCTCTGTATGTATGTGCCTGTGTCTACAGCTTGCCCACTCTAAATCTCCCCCACTTCTACATTAGTAGATTCAATTGAATATTGAGCATATCCCCCTGAATGCCAAAGTCCTCATGTCCCTGACTCTATACCTTAAACCTTTTCATAATCCTGAAGGGAATCCATATCCCTATGAAAGGGAATCCAAGATAGAGAGATCAGTCATCTTTGACTATAACTATAAATTTTTATTAATACTCATTGAGCACTTCTTTTTATCATGACATTTCATGCCCCTGCCTTTCTCTCATTATAGCCTGGAGTTCCCTCAAGGATAAGGGTCTCTTGGATAATTTCTGTATCCTCAGTTTGAGGCACAAAGTAAGTTACTATTTAGGAAATGTTACTTGGTAATGAGGTCAGCTCCCATAGTGCCTGTTTAAGGGGGAAGATAATCTTGTTCTTAATGATTAAGATGAAAACAAAAATATACATATGAATATGATGCTTATTTTCAGTCAATGATGTGTTTCTCCTTAAAGTTTAGAATATTGTCAGGATGGTCTTTTATTCCAGTGCTTAAAAAGGATCAGTGGCTTTCCATTGCCTGAAGCTAAAAGTTAAAAATTACTCAACCAGTTAGCCAGGACCCTTCACCTTGTCCACAACCTATGTCTTCATCCTTATCCACCTATCCTGTATTCTAACTACAACATCACATCCCCTATACTCTAGCAGTACATCTCTGACCTTTCTACATGCCTCTCTATAGACCTGAAAAGTTTCCTGGCCCCCTCACATATATCCTGGAAGGTGGCCTTGTATTTGTTCTTCAGGCTTAGCTCAACTATTATCTTTAGGAAACCACTCTTGGCTCCATAAACGAAGTCTCCTATACTACATATTGTTGTTCAGTCACTGAGTCATGTCTGACTCTTTGCAACCCCATGAACTGCATTACACCAGGGTCTCCTGTCCCTCATTATCTCCCAGAGTTTGCCTGCTGCCTCTTCTCCTTTTGCCTTCAAACTTTCCCAGCATCAGAATTTTTTCCAATGAGTCAGCTCTTTGCATCTTGTGGCCATGGTATTGGAGCTTCAACCTCAGCATCAGTCCTTCCAAAGAATATTCAAGGTTGTGTTCCTTTAGGATTGACTGGTTTGATCTTGCAGTTATTGCCTGATCACATTACATTTAAGTTATCTGTTAACATACCTAGGATTAAATCAGGCAGGGACCTTGATTTATTTGCTTTGGGATTCCCAGAACCTTAGGGTAAGTCTGCATGAAGTAGACTTTCTGTAAATTTTTGCTAAATCTGATTAAAATAACTATTGAAAGATCCTTTCCACACATGTTCAGTTTCCAGCTCCAATCCTACCCCAGTCAAAAATCTCTTCAAATAGCAGGGTTATCTCTTTTCTTAGGCTCCACATCTAACACACAGTAGACTGTTAATGAAAGACCTAGAATCAGATTCTGGCTGAAGGTGAAGATAAGATTATACAGCAATTAGGTTTTCTTGCAAATCTCTACTTTCTTCCTATGGACATACTGATAGAAAATTTGAAAAGAATTGAACAAAGTTTCAATCAGGGTTACATTTCTGTCACTTTAAGTAAGGAAGAGAAGGAAATTAAAATCCAAGAGAAAGGGAAACCCCAGTAGAGAGGAGAAGGAAGATATCTATCATATAAAGACAAAGGAGAAAATCTATAAACTTCTCTCTCTTGGCCACTTAACAGAAGAGTAACTAGGTTCAATTAATTCAATGATTACTTTTCTGAGATTTCACAGAACTCCTGATTCTTATTTACAGGGTAAGAGAGAGATTACAGAATGCAGACATAGAGTGGTATAGGACAAGAGCCAAGGTAGAACAAGGTTATGACCGAAACCTAGATCCTGGCTCTGTCATTGACCCATTTGGGCAAGATTCTTAGCCTGTCTGGGCTCCATTTTCCTTATTTGCAAAACAATTATCTTTCCTTATCTGCAAAACAAATAAATTGGTTTCTTGACATTACAGAATGAGGTAAAAATGCTTTCCAAGGACAAGGTCTTTCTTCTTATTAGGTTACAGTCCACAGGCCTACAAGCCTCTGTGTGTGCACAGCTTCAAGACCAAATAAAGAGCCCAGAGTCAACGACAGAGACATCAATGGTTTAACAGATGAAAGATCTTACATGTCTGAAGTAAGGTGCTGGAGCAGCACCCCATCATGTGGAGTGGAAGGTAGGCAGGTCAGAGTCTCAGACTCAGTCCTAGTGGGGAAGAGAGACTGTCAGTTATAGGAGGCATTTATGTCAGGTCCGCTCATCATTTACCAGGGAAACTAGAACAGGGGCACATCCTTCTCTGCCTCTTTGATAAGAATAATCACTAACTGGGACATGGGGCAAGTATATAGGAAGGTCAATCATATGAGTAGGGTGTAGCTAGAGCAGGCAGTGGTCAATCTGGGGATGTACAGAGAGCAAGAGAACAGCCACTTTGAGTGGCCTGACCATATACTTCTTAAGCAGAGATCTCTCATTTTGGGGCACAAGGTTCAGTTTTGCCTGACTGCTAAAAACCATTTTTGAGAAAACACCTGGAGTTGACTTGACTATAGTCTATAACTACCTCATGCAAGCCAAACTCACAGAGAATGGATGTAATAAAAAGGGGTTTGTGTTTGCTTATTTGTTATATTTTTAATTCTAGAGCAAATATAATCCCTAAATAGCTGATTTCCCCCTCATCAACAAGATGAACTCATCTGCAGAAATAACCCAGAGGGGTAAGTGGAGATTCTGTATGAACACTGGGGAAAAAAAAATGGGCCAAAGAACTAAACAGACATTTCTCCAAAGAAGACATACAGATGGCTAACAAACACATGAAAAGATGCTCAACATCACTCATTATTAGAGAAATGCACATCAAAACCACAATGAGGTACCATTACACGCCAGTCAGGATGGCTGCTATCCAAAAGTCTACAAGCAATAAATGCTGGAGAGGGTGTGGAGAAAAGGGAACCCTCTTACACTGTTGGTGGGAATGCAAACTAGTACAGCCGCTATGGAAAACAGTGTGGAGATTTCTTAAAAAACTGGACATAGAACTGCCATATGACCCAGCAATCCCACTTCTGGGCATACACACTGAGGAAACCAGATCTGAAAGAGACACATGCACCCCAATGTTCATCGCAGCACTGTTTATAATAGCCAGGACATGGAAGCAACCTAGATGCCCATCAGCAGATGAATGGATAAGGAAGCTGTGGTACATATACACCATGGAATATTACTCAGCCATTAAAAAGAATTCATTTGAACCAGTCCTAATGAGATGGATGAAGCTGGAGCCCCTTATACAGAGTGAAGTAAGCCAGAAAGATAAAGAACATTACAGCATACTAACACATATATATGGAATTTAGAAAGATGGTAACGATAACCCTATATGCAAAACAGAAAAAGAGACACAGAAGTACAGAACAGACTTTTAAACTCTGTGGGAGAAGGTGAGGGTGGGATATTTCAAAAGAACAGCATGTATACTATCTATGGTGAAACAGATCACCAGCCCAGGTGGGATGCATGAGACAAGTGCTCAGGCCTGGTGCACTGGGAAGACCCAGAGGAATCGGGTGGAGAGGGAGGTGGGAGCGGGGATCGGGATGGGGAATACGTGCAAATCCGTGGCTGATTCATATCAATGCATGAAACAAGTGCTCCGGCTTGGTGCACTGGGAAGACCCAGAGGAATCGGGTGGAGAGGGAGGTGGGAGCGGGGATCGGGATGGGGAATACGTGTAAATCCGTGGCTGATTCATATCAATGTATGACAAAACCCACTGAAATGTTGTGAAGTAATTAGCCTCCAACTAATAAAAAATAATAATAATAATAATAATAGAACTTAAAAAAAAAAAAAAAAAAAAACAGAACCAAGAGCTTAAAGTGGTCATTTAATCCATAGTAATGTCTAAGGGACAGAGAAAAGAAATGAGTAACCATGATCCTCCTTTTAATATCCCATCAGACCTCTTAGGGCTTCCTTGATAGCTCAGTTTGTAAAGAATCCACCTGCAATGCAGGAGACCCTGATTCAACTCCTGAGTTGGGAAGATCTGCTGGAGAAGGGATAGGATACCTACTCCAGCATTCTTGGGATTTCCTTGTGGCTCAGCTGGTAAAGAATCCACCTGCAATGCAGGAAACCTGGGTTTGATCCCTGGGTTGGGAAGATCCCATGGAGAAGGGAAAGGCTACCCACTCAGCAGTCTAGCCTGGAGAATTCCATGGACTAAATGGGGTCCATGAGGTCTCAAAGTGTAGGACACGGCTGAGCGACTTTCACTTTTCAGACCTCTTAAGATTCCACCTTAGTTAGGTTTCTGATTTCTGTTAGGCACTGTTCTTTCCTACATGGATTGGTGAGAGCCTCTCTCCCCTTAAAGACTTTTCCATGTAATCTACTACATGCTGATTTTACTGTGACCTATTACATGCTGATTTTACTGGGCAAAATCTCAGAGGAGCAGAGATTTTCCTTTGGGCAGAGGGAAAGAGGAAGAGGATCTCACTTTGTCCATATTCCTATGTGCAAAGAGATACACCCTCTCCTATGATAGAAATTGGAGGGAGTTCAAGGGACTCTGGAAGAGAGAATTTTCAGATGCACTTTATTTCTGTTGAGGTTATTGATTTGAGAAGTTTGGTAACCAAAGTGTTGCACTGTTATCAAGTTTATTGTTCGGTCACTCAGTCATGTCTGACTCTTTTGAAACCCATGGACTATAGCCTGGAAGTCTCCTCTATCCATGGGATTTTCCAAGCAAGAATATTGGAGTGCATTGCCATTTCCTTCTTCAGGGGAATCTTCCTGACCCAGGGAAGAAACCTATGTCTCCTGCAAGTCTCTTGTATTGCAGGCAGATTCTTTGCCACCAGGGAAGCCCATTGTTATCGAGATGAAATACTACTTCATGGGGAAAGCCCTAGGCTTCATTGACGTTACTTTCATGATGAGCCAGGATCGGTGGGCATACTAGTCAAAGAGAAGAAGTTATCCTCTTCTTCTTTCCCCTGCACTGCTCTCCTTTACTTTACTTTTTTGTTTCTACCCATTCCTTTCCCATCTTCTCATCCTTCTTTCTTTTTCCTTCTTCTTCCCTCTTCTCCTTTATCTTTTTCTATCCTCTCCATCAATCTGGGAGTTGGGATAGATAGAGGGGGAGGGGGAGGCAATAAGGAGGAGAAGCAGAAGCATGATGGGGAGGAGGAGAAAGAAAAAAAGAGAGCTATAGAAAAGAAATGAAAATACATTTGAAATTTTCATCAGATCTCTTTTCACAAAAGCATAAAGGTTTTGGACTTAATATCTAACCTTCCAATACGTCTGCAACAACCAGGATAAGTTTTATCTACACAAAACACTGAACTGCAGTTTCTGCTCTTACTGGAAATATCTAACACTAAGAAAAGCTTTGCTGTCATTCAAAGGTAAAACCATACTGTAAATGGACTCAGATGACTTCCTCCCTCTGCATCCAAGTTGGAGTTCCCCCATGCACAAATTTTTCCTGGGCAGTGTCAAGAGCCTGAAGTGCCCTTTTAGTTTTTATTTCAGATAAAACTGTCTCAGCCCAAGTTGATCAGACCTAGGGTTGAAGAATGATGTACTTATCCATCAGACAACCTGAGGCAAAAGTGGTCCATGTCAACAGGTTTCACTTTCTAGCAGAAAGATGGGATCATGGACTAGTTAATATCTCCAATCTTTAAGAGTCCTTAAGGTAATGCTCAAAATTCTCCAAGCCAGGCTTCAACAATACGTGAACAGTGAACTTCCAGATGTTCAAGCTAGTTTTAGAAAAGGCAGAGGAAGCAGAGATCAAATTGCCAATATTCGCTGGATCATCAAGAAAGCAAGAGAGTTTCAGAAAAACATCTATTTCTGCTTTATTGACTATGCCAAAACCTTTGACTGTGTGGATCACAATAAACTGTGGAAAATTCTGAAGGAGATGGGAATACCAGACCACCTGACCTGCCTCCTGAGAAACCTGTACGCAGGTCAGGAAGCAATAGTTAGAACTGGACATGGAACAACAGACTGGTTCCAAATAGGAAAAGGAGTATGTCAAGGCTGTATATCATCACCCTGCTTATTTAACTTATATGCAGAGTACATCATGAGAAACGCTGGGCTAGAGGAAACACAAGCTGGAATCAAGATTGCCAGGAGAAATATCAATAACCTCAGATATGCAGATGACACCACCCTTATGGCAGAAAGTGAAGAGTAACTAAAAAGCCTCTTGATGAAAGTGAAAGAGGAGAGTGAAAAAGTTGGCTTAAAGCTTAACATTCAGAAAACCAAGATTATGGCATCTGGTCCCATCACCTCATGGGAAATAGGTCGGGAGACAGTGGAAACAGTGTCAGACTTTATTTTTTGGGCTCCAAAATCACTGCAGATCATGACTACAGCCATGAAATTAAAAGACACTTACTCCTTGGAAGGAAAGTTATAACCAAACTAGATAACATATTAAAAAGCAGAGACATTACTTTGCCAACAAAGGTCCATCTGGTCAAGGCTATGGTTTTTCCAGTGGTCATGTATGGATGTGAGAGTTGGGCTGTGAAGAAAGCTGAGCGCCAAAAAATTGATGCTTTTGAACTATGGTGTTGGAGAAGACTCTTGGACTGCAAGGAGATCCAACCAGTCCATCCTGAAGGAGATAAGTCCTGGGTGTTCATTGGAAGGACTGATACTGAAGCTGAAACCCCAATACTTTGGCCACCTCATGCGAAGAGTTGACTCATTGGAAAAGACCCTGATGCTGGGAGGGATTGGGGGCAGGAGGAGAAGAGGATGACAGAGGATGAGATGTCTGGATGGCATCTCTGACTCGATGGGCATGAGTTTGAGTAAATTCCAGGAGTTGGTGATGGACAGGGAGGCCAGGCGTGCTGCGATACATGGGGTCGCAAAGAGTGGGACACGACTGAGCGGCTGAACTGAACTGAACTGAACTGAGAGGACAAATATCTTCACTTTTTATACAGATGAGAATGCTGAGACTGAACAAAATTAAAAATAATCATATGAGAAAGAGATTAGCTCCTGCCTGGCTCATAGTAGACACTTAGTACATGCCAGTTCCTCTCTGTGCCATTTAAAAGGGATTCCTCGGGTTGCATCCAGTGCCATTCCTGCATACTATTTTGCCTCCAGATGGCTATTAACCCTAGTCAGATGAACTATATACACCTCTGGCTCTAAGGTATTAACTTGAAATAACCTCTTCATGGAATATCCTCCCTTCCAATCCAAGCTAAAGTAGCTGTCCTTATGCTTTTGCTCTCACACCTTAAAAATCTTACTGATTTCCTTCATAGTGTCTGCATGCATGCTAAATTGCTTCACTCGTGTCTGATTTTCCTGACATTATGGGCTGTAGCCTGCCTGGCTCCTCTGTCCATTTGATTCTCTGGGCCGGAATACTGGTGTGCTTTACCATGCCCTCCTCCAGGAGATCTTCCCGACTCAGGGATCAAACTGGCATCTCCTGTGTCTCCTGCATTGACAGGAGGGTTCTTTACCACTAGAACTATCTGGAAAGCCCTTCCTTCACAGTTGTTGCTGTTGCTGTTGTTATTCAGTTGCTAAGTCATGTCCAGCTCTTTGCAACCCCATGGACTGCAGCACACCAGGCTTCTCTGTCCACCACCATCTCCCTGAGTTTGCTCAAGTTCATGTCCATTGAGTGGGTGGTGCCATCCAACCATATCATCTTCTGTCATCTCCATATTCTCATGCCTTCAATCTTTCCCAGCATCAGGGTCTTTTCCAGTGAGTGGGTTCTTCACATGAGGTGGAAAAAATATTGGAACTTCAGTTCCAGCATCAGTTCTTCCAATGAATATTCAGAGTTGATTGCCTTTAGGATTGACTAGTTTGATCTCTTGCTGTCCAAGAGACTCTCAAGACTCTTCTACAGCACCACAGGTTGAAGACACCAGATCTTCAGTGCTCAACTTTATTTATGGTCCAGCTCTCACATCCATACATGACTATTGGAAAAAACATAGTTTTGACTATACAGACCTTTGTAGGCAAAGTAATTTCTTTGCTTTTCAATACACTGTCTAGGTTTGTCATAGCTTTTCTTCCAAGAAACAAGTGTCTTTTAATTTCCTGACTGCAGTCAACATCTGCAATGATTTTGGAGCCCCAAAAATAAAGTATCTGACTGTTTCCATTGTTTCCCGTCGATTTTCCATGAAGTGATGAGACTGGAAGCCATGCTATTTGTTTTTTGAATGTTGAGTTTTAAGCCACCTTTTTCATTCTCCCCTTTCACCTTCATCAAAAGGCTTTTTAGTTCCTCTTCACTTTCTAGCATAAGGGTGGGGTCATCTGCATATCTGAGGTTATTGATATTTCTTCCAGCTATCTTGATTCCAGTCCATGCTTCATCCAGCCCAGCACTTTGCATGATGTACTCTGCATATAAGTTAAATAAGCGGGGTGACAATATAGAGACTTGACGTACCCCTTTCCAAATTTGGAACCAGTCCATTGTTTCACATCCAGCTCTAACTGTTGCTTCTTGACCTGAATACAGGTTTCACAGGAGGCAGGTGAGGTGGTCTGGGATTCCCATCTTTTGAAGAATTTTCAACTGTTGGTTGTGATCCACACAGTTAAAGGCTTTAGTGTAGTCAATGAAGCAGAAGTAGATGTTTTTCTGGAATTCTCTTGCTTTTTCTATGATCCAACAGATGTTGGAAATTTGATCTCTGGTTTTCCACTCCAGTATTCTTGCCTGGAAAATCCCATGGACGGCAGAGCCTGGTAGGCTACCTTCCATGGGGTCGTAAAGAGTCGGACACGACTGAGTGACTTCACTTTCACTTTTGTGCATCTGGAAGTTTTTGGTTCACACACTGTTGAAGTCTAGCTTGGAGGATTTTAAGCATTACTTAGTTAGCACGTGAAATGAGTGCAATTGTGTGGTAGTTTGAACATTCTTTGGCATTGCCCTTCTTTGAGATTAAAAGGAAAATTGACTTTTTCCAGTCCTGTGGAGACTGCTGTTTTCCAAATTTGCTGGCATATTGAGTGCAGCACTTTAACAGCATCATCTTTAGCTTTTGAAATAGTTCAGCTGGATTTCAATCACCCCCACTAGCTTTGTTCATAGTGATGCTTCCTAAGGTCCCCTTGACTTCACACTCCAACATGTCTAGCTCTAGGTGACTGATTTGGAATAATTTAATATTTGGTCAATTTACATATTTACTGTTGATCACCTCCCTGGTTCTAGATACTGCATTTTGTGACTATAAGCTCTGTAATAAAAAAGAAACAGTGTTTTATTCACTAATATATTAAGTAGTGCTTAGTACCTGGCATATGGTGTGTGTGCTGAGTCACACAGTTGTGCCTGACTCTTTGTGACCACATAGACTGCATGTTGCCAGGCTCCTTTGTTCATGAGGATTCTCCAGACAAGAATACTGGAGTGGTTTGCCATGCCCTTCTGCAGAGGATCTTCCCAACCTAGGGATCAAACCAAGGTCTCTTGCATTGCAGGCAGATTCTTTACTGACTGAGCCACCAGGAAAGTCTTGGCATATGGTCAGTCAGCTCAGTCGCTCAGTTGTGCCAGACAGTTTGTGACCCCATAGACTGGAGAACGTCAGGCTTCCTTGTGTATCACCAACTCCTGGAGCTTGCTCAAACTCATGTCCTTCACATCGGTGATGTCATCCAACCATCCTCTGTTGTCTCCTTCTCCCGCCTTCAATCTTTCCCAGCATCAGGGGCTTTTCAAATGAGTCCATTCTTCACATCAGGTGGTCAAATTATTGGAGCTTCATCTTCAGCACCAGTCCTTCCAATGAATATTCAGGACTGATTTTCTTTAGGATGGACTGGTTGGATTTCCTTGCAGTCCAAGGAACTCTCAAGAGTATTCTCCAATACCACAGTTCAAAAGCATCAATTCTTTGGCGTTCAACTTTCTTTATGGTCCAACTCTCACATCCATACTTGACTACTGGAAAAATTGTAGCTTTGACTAGATGGACCTTTGTCAGTAAAATAATGTCTCTGCTTTTTAATATGCTGGTTAGATTGGTCATAACTTTTCTTAAAGGAGCAAATATCATTTAATTTCATGACTGCAGTAACCTTCTTCAGTGATTTTGGAACCCAAGAAAATAAAGTCTGTCACTGTTTCCATCGTTTTCCCATATATTTGCCATGAAGTGATGAGACTGGAAGCCATGATCTTAGTTTTCTGAATGTTGAGCTTTAAGACAGCGTTTTCACTCTCTTCTTTCACTTTAATCAAGAAGCTCTTTAGTTCCCCTTCACTTTCTGCCATAAGGGTGGTGTCATCTGCACACCTGAGGTTATTGAAATTTCTCCTAGTGGTCTTGATTCCAGTTTGGGCTTTATCCTTCCCAGCATTTCACATAATGTATTCTGCATATAATAAGTTAAATAAGCAGGGTGACAATATAGAGCCTTGATGTACTCTCTTCCCAATTTGGAACCAGTCCATTTCTCCATGTCCTGTTCTAACTGTTTTTTCTTGACCTGCATAAATTTTTCTCAGGAGTCAAGTAAGGTGGTCTGGTATTCCCATCTCTTGAAGAATTTTCAACAGTTTTTTTTTTTTTTTTTTTTTTTTTTTTGTGATCCACACAGTCAAAGGCTTTAACGTAGTCAATAAAGCAGTAGATGTTTTTTTTTCTGGAATTTTATTGCTTTTTCTATGATCCAGTGGATGTTGACAATTTGATCTCTGGTTCCTCTGCCTTTTCTGAGTCCAGATTGAATATCTGGAAGTTCATGGTTCACATACTTTTGAAGCCTAGCTTGGAGGATTTTAAGCATTATCTTGCTAGTATGTGAAATGAGGGCAACTGTGTGGTAGTTTGAGCATTCTTTGGCATTGCCTTTCTTTGGGATTGGAAAGAAAACTGACTTTTTCCAGTCTTGTGGCCGCTGCTGAGTTTTCCAAATTTGCTGGCATATTGAGTGATTAACAGCCTCATCTTTCAGGATTTGAAATAGCTCAACTGGAGTCCCATCACCTCCAGTAGCTTTGTTCATAATGATATTTCCTAAGGCCTGCTTGACTTCACACTCCAAGATGTCTGGCTCTAGGTATGTGATCACACCATCTTGGCTATCTGGGTATTTAAGATCTTTTTTGTATAGTTTTTCTGTTTATTCTTACCACTCCTTCTTATCATCTTCTGCTTATGCTAGGTCCATACTATTTCTGCCCTTCATTGTGTCCATCTTGGCATGAATTATTCCCTTGGTATCTCTAATTTTCTTGAAGAGATCTCTAGTCTTTCTCATTCTAATATTTTCCTCTATTTCTTTGCACTGATCACTTAGGAGGACTTCCTTATCTCTCCTTGCTATTCGTTGAAACTCTGCATTCAGACGGATATGTCTTTGCTTTTCTCCTTTGTCTTTCATTTCTCTTCTTTCCTCAGCTATTTGTAAGGCTTTCTCAGACAACCATTTTGCCTTTTTGCATTTCTTCTTCTTGGGGATGGTTTTGATCACTGCTTCCTGTACAATGTTACAAACCTCTGCCCATAGTTCTTCAGGCACTCTATCATATTTAATCCCTTGGATGTATTTGTCACTTCCACTGTATAATTGTAAGGGATTTGATTTAGGTCATACCTAAATGGTCTAGTGATTTTCTCTACTTTCTTCAATTTAAGTCTGAATTTGGCAATACAGAGTTCATGATCTGAGCCATAACCAGCTCCTGGTCTTGTTTCTGCTGACCGTATAGAGCTTCTCCATCTTTGTCTGCAAAGAATATATATATATATTTTATCTGCTAAATCAATTTGATTTTGCTATTGACCATCTGGTGATGTCCATGTATAGAGCCATCTCTTCTGTTGTTGGAAGAGGGTGTTTTCTGGCATGTGGTAGGAAATATCAAATAATACTTGGTGAATAAATGGCTGCTGTCCCTGACACAACGTAAGTCAAGATGAGAGAAGTTGACATTACTGGGGTTAGTGTTATGGTTATGCTGAATAGGAGACGTTGAAGGCAAGAAATTCCAAAGAACTATTAAATTGGATAGACAAAAGGCTCCGGCAAGAGCAGAGCTCAAGCTATTGGATGGAGGAGCCATTAGGTGAATGTAGTTTAGCAATTTAATAGGGAAAGAGGCTACCTAATGGACCACTTCTCTGGTGCTCATTAATACAATATGTATAAACTATATTAGAGTATGTATAATGTAATATGTAATATAATATATATATATATACACCAATGGCAACATCCTCAAATGTAAAACAAAGGTCATAATCTTTGCCCTGCCTACATTGCAGGACTGTTGTCAGATCTGATATAATAATAGATGTGAAGGAGGAAAGTAGGATGGGGTGGGAACTTAAAAGTGGGTGGCTTATCAGTCACCACCCCTAGTCTAGGCTTTGCCTGGGGTGGCCTCTGTAACTGCCTCCCCAGCGGTTACTCATTGCAGAGTCATTGTGAAAGGGAAGTCCCAGAAACAACAGTCTGGACTTCTAACCCATACCTCCTCAGTTGCTCAAGAATGGCAGTTGGCTTTTGCATCAGTCCCTCTGTACCATTCTTCCTCCACCCTAACCCCTATACTACCTCCCCAAAGCCTATGTGTGGCAATTTCCAAGCTAGTATTTCCCCACTACTGTGGCAATATTCTGGTTTCTCAGCGTCTTAGGGACCCTGGATTGGGAACCTCAGAAGATGGAGGTAAAAGGAATCAGGTTTTCTGAACCCCTCAGCATGACACCTGGTCTGTCAGGGAACATACATGTCAGGCCATCCTGCTTTCTCCTCAACTACTTATACCTTTTGGAGTTTAGGTTAATTTGACAACTTGGATTGGCCTTCTTAGGGCCCAAAACTGGTAATTAAGCTTAGATCAGAGCAGATCCCATAACTGGTAAACAGGTTAAAAGCCTAAGTTAAGCTATTCCTAGTTCTATCTCACTCCCATATCATTATCTTAATCACAAAAATCATACTGATCATTACACAGAGTGAAGTAAGCCAGAAAGATAAAGAACATTACAGCATACCAACACATATATATGGAATTTAGAAAGATGGTAACGATAACCCTATATGCAAAACAGAAAAAGAGACACAGAAGTACAGAACAGACTTTTGAACTCTGTGGGAGAAGGTGAGGGTGGGATGTTTCGAAAGAACAGCATGTATATTATCTATGGTGAAACAGATCACCAGCCCAGGTGGGATGCATGAGACAAGTGCTCAGGCCTGGTGCACTGGGAAGACCCAGAGGAATCAGGTGGAGAGGGAGGTGGGAGGGGGGATCGGGATGGGGAATACGTGTAAATCTATGGCTGATTCATATCAATGTATGACAAAACCCACTGAAAATAAATAAATAAAGGGGAAAAAAAATCATACTGATCACGTTGGAGGGTGGGAAAGTGGAAACACACATCCTTGGCAATGTCCTTTTCATATTTTTTATTCACTAATTTAACAAACACATGAGTACTTACTCTGAGTCAGGTATCTGTCTAGTGAGAAAGATAGCCAAATAAACAAACTGACTCAATTAGACCAAAGTGCTCATCACTATGATATATAGCATAGTTTTTACATGTGATATAATACATATGAGCTATACTATAGTATATACAATATAATAAGTAATTTAGTATGTATAAACTACAATGGCAAAACATGAGTGACCAACTTTCTGAGGAGGGCAAAAGCAGCTTCACAGAGAAGAATTTAAATGAGACTTGAAAGATAAGTAAGATGATAGCAGGAAGCTTACAGATAGTGGTAGAAATAAGGGCATCATAAGCATTCTAGAAAACTATCCTAAAATACATGTGCAGACATATATATAAAACAGGTAATTTGGAGTGATTAAAATTCTGTGTGGTTTTATCACAGAATTTATGTTGAGGAATGGCAGGAGATGAAACTGGATAGATGTGCCAGTCCACATCACTGGGGACCTAGAATGTTATGCTGAGTTTAGAATCTGTTCCCCAAATAATGGAAATTTATTGAAGGGAATATGAAAATTTATTTAGCAAATCCTTGAAGTATACTTTCTGAATGTAGATTCAAGCAGTCTAACAAATGAACATGTAATTATGTGATCAATAAGACCAGAGTTTTAAATCTTAAACTATGCTGGAAAATATGAAATCTATGTCACACACATTCATGATTATCAGTGCCTAAAGGTAGAATGTCCATTTTTGGTCTATCAAAGGTCTACAAATATAGACCAAATTTTAATTTTGTATACTTGTTTCCAGAAAGCCAAGAGTCAAAACTTTTTGAAAGGATCAAATATTAGCCAAAAAAGGGAAAAGAGTTCAGCAAGAAAAATAAGATTCTGCCAGCAAAAGAACAATAAGGGGTTGTCAAGAAACCTTGAAATTCTAGGCCTGGGGTGAAATAATTGGAACCTGGGAAAATAGATACAGATACTAAATGACAATCAATATCTTGACCCCTCTCACCACACATCCTTCTTCTCAAGAATATCCTATTTATGTGTCACTTTTTGCAGCTGTTCTCTATTTATTGAAAACTAAAAGGAGAACTAGATTCAGTCCAAGCTCTGAAAAACAGAGTATAATGTCAAGGGCTTAGCTGCATCCGCCAAAAATTCATATGTTGAACTCTCAGCACCTCAGAATGTGATAATTGTATTTGTATATAAGGCCTCTAATGAGGCAATTAACTTAAAATTTGGTCATTAGGATGGGTCCTAATCCAAACTGACTGCTGTCCTTATAAGAAGAGGAAATGTAGACACTAAAAGAGACACCAGGAATGTGTGCATGTGGAATAAAGAACATGTGAGGACACAGTGAGAAGGTAGCCACTTACAAGTCAAGAGAGAGGCCTCAGGAGAAACCAAATCTGCTGACATCTTAAAGTTCTAGCTTTCTGAACTGTAAGAAAAAACTTTTTTTTAGTCACCCAGTCTGAGCTATTATGGCAACCTTAGAAAACTAATCTGCAGAGACTGATTTTATTTTATTTTTTGCGGGTCCACTGTCAACTGATGCCTTTCTCATGGAATTATGAGTCCCTGGAAAAGGAAGTCCTTCTTAGTAGTCTGACTTTTCCTCTTTTAACTACTATGGGAGCACTACTACTCATCATTTCTCTATTGCAGCCTACCCAGTGGCCCACCAGCTTGGATTCCTCAATCGTTTTAGTCAAGGCACTTTTATTTCATAGCACTTAAAATTATTTGAAATTATTTATATGAAGGTCCATATAGTCAAAGCTATGGTTTTTCCAGTAGTCATGTATGGACATGAAAGTTGGACCATAAAGAAGACTGGGTGTCAAAGAATGGATACTTTTGAATTGTGGTGGAGAAGACTCTTGAGAGTCCCTTGGAAAGCAAAGAGATTAAACCTGTCAATCCTAAAGGAAATCAACCCTGAATATTCATTGGAAGGACAGATGCTGAAGCTGAAGCTCCAATACTTTGGCCACTTGATGTTAAGAGCTGACTCATTGGAAAAGACCCTGATGCTGGGAAACATTGAAGGCAGGAGGAGAAGGGGACAACAGACAGATGACATCACTGACTCAATGGACATGAGTTTGAGCAAACTCTGGGAGATGGTGAAGGACAGGGAAGCCTGGAATGATGCAGTCCATGGGGTTGCAAAGAGTCAGACAATGAATTAGGGAACAACAACAATATATATAGACAAATCTTCCCTGGTGGCTCAGATGGTAAAGAATTGACTTGCAATGTGGGAGACCTGGGTTTGATCCCTGGGTTGGGAAGATCCCCTGGAGAAGGGAATGGCAAACCACTCCAGTATTTTTGCCTGGAGAATCCCCATGGACAGAGGAGCCTGATGAGCTACAGTCCACGGGATCTCAAAGAGTCAGACACAACTGAGCAACTGAGCACATAAGCAGATGGACAGAGGAGCCTGGCAGGCTATAGTCCATGGATGGGATCTCAAAGAGTCAGACACAACTGAGCAACTGAGCACATAAGCAGATGGACAGAGGAGCCTGGCAGGCTATAGTCCATGGGGTTGCAAAAAGTCAGACACAACTGAAGCAACTTACAATGCATGCATGTATGGTCATTTAATTAATATTTACCTATCCCATTTAACTGATCATAATTTTCACAAGGGCAGGAATTATCTCTTTTGTTGCTGCTGTTCAGTCACTAAGTCCTGTTCAACTCTTTGCAACTCCACAGACTACAGCAGACCAGGTTCCCATGTCCTCTTTTGTTCAACATTATATATTCTAGAGACTGGAAGATAACAGGTTCTCAAAAAATAGCTGAAATAGTTGAAAAAAAGAATCAACAGATGCTAAGAAAAGTTCACTTGCCTCTTAACATTCAAAATGCTAACATGTTAGCTATTTATTCAGTGATATTTTATATATAAACTTTAAATGTGATTAAAAAAAAAGAGAGAAATCCAAATGCAAATATCAACAAAGGGTTTGAATAGATATTTCACAGAAAGGGAAAAACAAGTGTTTGCTAAATATATAGAATATACAGAAGATCTGCTGGGGCTGCTATGGCTTGGACCTGAGGATGGGTGCCTCTCCAAGACTGTGACCTTGGTATCAGGATCAGTCTTGACTGCACCCCATGGAGACCCATGATCAGCAGGATGGTGCTGTCCTGGGTAAGAGAGATTAGGTTGGGATGCCAGGTCTGAGGACAATATGGTGGAGTAGAAAAACCTGAGCTCACTTTCTCTCACAAAAACATCAAAATTACAACTACCTGCAGAAAAACCTTCAGCAAAAAATATTTGAACCTACCAAAAATGATATTCTACTTTCAAAGACAAAGAATAAGCTACAATGAGATGGTAGGAGAAATGCATTTGTGAAACAATCAAATCTTATACCCACTGAGTGGGTGACCCACAACCTGGAAAAGAACTTCATTGCAGAATTTCTCCCACAGGAATGAGTTCTAAGCCCCACATCAGGCTACACAACCTGGGAGTCTGAAATCAAGAGGAGGAGCTTCCAAAGCACTTGGCTTTGAAGGTCAGTGAAGCTTGGTAGCAGGAACTCAACAGGACTGGGCAAGTAGAAACTCCACTCTTGGAGAGTGCACACAATGTCTCATGTGCACTGAAACCCAGGGGGAAAGTAGTGACTTCATAAAATCCTTGGCCAGACGGTGAACTTGGAGGATTTTCTAGGGAGTAGGGGGTAGCTGTGGCTCACTGCAG
This sequence comes from Dama dama, assembly GCF_033118175.1. Taxonomy (NCBI): domain Eukaryota; kingdom Metazoa; phylum Chordata; class Mammalia; order Artiodactyla; family Cervidae; genus Dama; species Dama dama. Next base: position 104,676,354 of record NC_083714.1, read on the forward strand.
GGACAAGGACACTGGTGGCAGAGATACTGGAGGGCACTTGCTGCCACGACCTATCCTGGAGGCTGCCATTTTTATTCCTAGACCTGGCCCCACCCAAAAGCCTATAGGTTCCAGTGCTGAGGGCTTTCCTGGTGGCTCAGATGGTAAAGAATCTGCTTGCAATGCAGGAGGTCTGGTTCAATCCCTGGGCCGGGGAGATCCACTGGAGAAGCAAATGGCAACCCACTCCAGTATTCTTGCCTGGAGAATCCCATGGACAGAGAAGCCTGGTGGATTACAGTCCCTGGGGTCACAAAGAGTCAGGCATGACTGAGCAACTAACACTAGACATTAGGCTCCAGTGCCGGGATGCCTCAGGCCAAACAATCAACAGGGTAGGGATATAGCCCCACTCATCATCAGACAGGCTGCATAAAGTTTTCCTGAGCCCACAGCTGTCTCTAAACACCACTTGACGTGGCCCTGCCCACCAGAGGGACAAGACCCAGCTCCACTCACCAATGGGAAGGCACCAGTCACTCCCAACTAGGATGTGTGCACAAGCCTCTTAGACCAGTCTCATCCACTGGAGTGAAGACACCCAGATGCAAGAGGAACTATTATCCTGAAACCTGGGACTGAAAACTCAGGAAGTTAGACAAAATGAGATAGCAGAGGAATATGTTACAGATGAAGGAACAAGATAAAACCCCAGAAGGATATCTAGAGATAGGCAATCTACCTGAAAAATAATTCAGAGTAATTATAGTAAAGATGATTCAAGATCTTGGAAAATGATGGAGACACAGACTGAGAAGATACAAGAAATGTTTAACAAAAAGCTAGAAGACATAAAGAACAAACAAAGAGAGCTGAAGAATACAATAACTAAAATGAAAAATACCCTAAAAGGAATGATAGCTAAATAAATGAGAAATAAGCTGGGAGACAAAATGGGAGAAATCACTGCAGATGAACAGATTTTTTTTTTTTTAAAAAAAAGAGTGTACACCGATGGTTAATTCATGCTGATGTATGACAGAAATCAAACCAATATTGTAAAGCAATCACCAATCAATTAAAAATAAGTAATTTTTTAAAAATAAAAAATAATGTAAAGAAATGATGATAGTTCAAGAGTCCTCTAGGAAAACATTAAATACACCAACAAATATATGAAAAGATATTTCATATTAAAACTTGAAATTGGGCAATTTTACTACTAATTGGGGAAATACAAATTAAAACAACAATAAAATATTACTTCTGATCACCGAAAGTTAAAGTTTGATAATTTCAAGTTTGACAAAGTTGTTGAAAATAATCTCAAGCACTGCTGATGAGACTCTAAATTGGTTCAGTCATTTTGGAGGGAATTTTTCAGCATATACTAAATGTTAAAATAGGCACCAAAATTATATAATTCACTTTAAAATAATCTAATATATATGGGGAAGTGGAGTATAAATGAAACAAGTTTAGCCATGTGTTAATTATTGAAGCTAAGGGCTATGCATCCCATGACATGCTAATTACTCTCCTCATATCTATCCTAAAGGAACATTTGTACACATGTGCACAAGGAGTCTTGCCAAGCATATTCATCTCAGTGCTGTTTGTAATAGTGAAAGATTGAAAACAACTTAAACTTACATCAATAAGTGACATGGTTGAATAAACAATGGTGCATCTCTACTACATGATACCACACATCAGCTTAATGAAATGAGATGTGTTTAGATATCCAAGTCATGATTTTGAGTGAAAAAAGTAAATTGCAGACTGATTTGTACAGTCTGTCACAATTTATGTAGATCATAAACACCATGTATATCACCAAAATAACGTCTTACATATAAATCTTTAGAGAACCGCCTGTAAGAACATATACGTACTATGATAATAGTGGTTATTTCTGAGGGGTGGGGGAGGGGACCAAGACTAAGATAAGATGGGACTGCTGGTTAAAGAAGATATTAATCTTACCTGTAAATTTTATATACTTAACTTTTTAGAAGAACAATACATTAAGATATTACATGAGTAGCTAAAAACCATTTTTAAAGGATCCAAAAATAAAAATAATAACCTGAAAAGCTGTGTTAAATTGCTAAGTGAAAAGACATGGTTACAAAACACATAATTGAATTATAAGGGTAGATATACACAGAGAAAAATGTCTGGAAGGATGTATGCTGAAATGTTTGTAGGGTTATCTTTAGGTGGTGGTGGTGGAATTTTAGGTAGTTTTATTTTACCTCTTCTGTGGGTTTGCTTACCTGTATTTTTTGTTTGTCTATAATAAATATATAATATTTATATAATAAAAAATAAGCTAAAAATAAAGTATGATAACCACTGAATTTGCCTTTATAAAGATACAGGCTCCCATAAAACAAAAGGAGTCAGTGATATAAAAGAAAAGCTTAGATGAAAATCTTTAGGTAGAAGGGCCTCAGTCTCTGCCACTAAAAAGTCCAGTCAAAAAACACTGAAACACTGAGCAGTTTATTCTGTATCAGGCCTATTGCAGGGCCATGGGATTGGGAGTGGGAGTGGAATGACTAAAACCAAATTCCTGCTCTAAGGCTGAATTTGTACTTGAGACTACTTCACTGTACTTCCCACTGCTACTGCTCTGCACATGACCCCTCTCCTCCAACTGCCACCATTATAAAACATATCAACATAGAAAATTTGCTTCCAATACAGACACTTCAGGTTCTAATTTCCTTCTGAAAACCAACAAAGGAGCACCAATTCTTCTAAATAGCGACACTCAGCTTTCAATAGGCTATCCTAAATTTGACTTCATTCCTTCTCATCTAGCTCCTTGCCCCCCTAGCTGAAAGAACCATTTATTTTCCTTATCTCCCATTGGTGTTCGTCTATCCCCACTCCCAAACGAACATACACATACAAACCTTCTTTTTTGTAAAGTACTTTTTCTTTGTTATTATAAAAGTAAAACATGTTCAGAATAGAAAACTTTAAAAGTGCAGAGAATTAAATATATGCAAAGGAAAAAAATCCACAATTTTAGAATCAAGAGGTAAACACAGCTAACTTTTTAAATACATATTTTTGCTTTTCCTTTTCTTGTGTGTGTGCAATGGTTGCTTTTCTTAATTGGGATTATAAGCTTCATGCTGTATTGTGTCTTCTTTTATTCACTTAACACCAAAAAAGTGACATTTTCCCATCTTACTAAATATTCCTTAAAGTAATGACTTTTAATGGTTGCATAGCATCTCTTATAGCTATACCATATTTATTTAGACACTCCCTGGAACATTTAACGTGGCCCATTATAAACATTCATCTCTATCTATAGATATCTAGATATAGATATCTACATGTCTATCTATAAATCTATCAAATACCCATTCAAACATGAATTTCAGTAAATCCACAAATGTGTGTGAGCAGGAAAAATAACTTTATTTTTTTATAACTGAATTTCTATTCCAGTACCCAGTCTGCTGAATTGGCAAAAATATAACCTCTGCAGCAATGAATAATCTTGTACATACATTTTTGTCAGATTAGTTCCTTAGGATAGAATCCTTGAAATGAAAATATAGAGTCAAAGGGGATGAACTTCATATTTAAGGATCTTCATCTCTATATAGGTATAGCTATAAATATGGATATGGATGTAAATATAGATATATATGACCTCCCTCGTCTCTTCTCTGGTGGCTCAGGGAGTAAAGAATCTGCCTGTAATGCAGGTGACCTGGGTTTGATCCCTGGGTTGGGAAGATCACCTGGAGAAGGAATGGTAATCCACTTCAGTATTCTTACTTGAAGAATACCATAAACAAAGGATCCTGGCGAGCTACAGTCCATTGGGGTTGCAAAGAGTCAGACGTGACTGAGTGAATAAGACACACATAGATATATATAGTATATATTCTTATACATACAAGTGTAGCTAGCTAATTGACTATAAAACACTTTTCTTAAAAACCCAAGCCCTTTTACTGATTTCACATTGAAGAGATTATCCTAAGGTTCCCTACCTATCTTTGTTTTAATTTATAATAAGGCACTGACTAAGCCTGTAGAACTTTTGGAAGAAAAGGGCACAAAACCCTGGCACTACTCAGAGAATTCAACTCTGCCCTGCTTTGGATATTTCTCATCAAAGATTGATCCTTGGTGAAACCCTCCTCCTTGGGAAATGCTCTGGCATGTAACAGCGATTTTGTATGAAAGTCTTAAGGATTATCTCATTCTGTAAGTGGGAAGTTATTCTCAGGGCTGCTGTGAAAGTTATATGAAAAGGGTATGTGACATTTCCCAGTTCAGTACTTGGCACATAGCATGTACTCAATACCATAGCTCAGTCTGTTCCAGTGAATTTTAGGTTCTTGCCCTGTCACAGAAATAACTCAGAGACAAAACAGGAAGGTCAAGAAAGTAAAGTGAGGATTTATTTAAGCAAGAATATGCTCTCAGAGAGAGAACAGGCAGACAGGGAGTAGCTGCCCTGGATTTCTTTGGTAAGCTGATTGTGTGAGCCTGTGTGCATGCTCAGTCACTGAGTTGTTTTCAACTCTTTGTGCCCCATGGACTGTAGCCCACCAGGCTTCCCTGTGTTGGTGCACTATTGGTATGTACTTCTTATATGCAAGGCTAATTTTATTGTAATGAGAGCATAATGAGCAACAGATTACATTCTGACACAGGAGATCCCTGACTTTCTTCTAGGACACTTGTCACCCAAAATGTATGGCTTCTTGTCAGTATGAAGTTTCCTGCTTCTGTCTGCCCATGGATCCCTGCTATTTACAAGATGCATGCTTTCCTTCTACCTGTCCCCTGACCCCCTTTCTCTGCTCATATCTAGCTACCTGCCTACTGTAACAGATCTGCTAATATTCTGATAAACATGAGCTGATTAACTGATAAGGCAATTGATTATTTAATTGACCATCGAGTCAATTATTTATTTCACAAGCTAAAGTCTACCTTGTGGGCTGGCGTCATTCATTCCAGTTTCAAGTAACTTGACCTGTTGTCAAACAGGTATTTGCTTAGATTTGGAAAATCAGTTCACTAGAAGTGTATATCTAAGTGTTGTGCTAAAACTGTGTGACTAGCAGATACAAGAGAATTGTATCTGCTCTTAAAAAAAGTTAAGATAGAATTGAAACGATACCTATCTCTGAATACTAAATGATCAGTGAAAAGACATTCTAAGATTCCATGCTAACTGCAATCAATCATGTTTTTCAGCATCCTGGAGTGCTTAAGGAAGGCTTTGTGGAGAACATAGGACTTCAAATTAATCCTCCAAATACCTGTATAGGTGCAGAGAAATGAAAAGAGGACGGTGTTAGTAGCAGGGGGAGCAGCTTAAACCAAGGTATCGTTGATGTTAAAAAACATATAATGTGAGAATTGTGAGTTAAGTTTTATTTGAGGCAAAATGAGGACTTCAGCTTGGGAGATAGTACCTCAGATAGCTCTGAGCAACTGCTCCAAAGAGATAGGGGGAAAGGTCAGTATATATGTGATTTTGGTGAAGAGGGACTACATGCAATCAAGCGCATATTTTTCCAGAAGGTTTCTACTAGTCTCATGAAACTTTACTAGTCACAAGGAACAGTGTCACCATGAAGGATTTTAGTGTTTTCCTAGATATGAGGAGATACAAGAACCTGGCTCATAAAATCAGCTCCTGAAAATATCTAACTATCTAAAGACCTATCCTGCCTGTTTACTGGAGCACAGAGTACCTCATTTGATCTTCTGTGGCCTCAGCCTGCAACATATTGGAGAGGGGCTTGGGTTGCCAGCCAGAGATTGGGCTGGGTCACAGCAGTGAAAGCACCAGATCCTAGCCACTAGACCAGGTCAGTGGCAAAGGCCCTGGCCCTTTGGCTTTGCAGGAAAGAATTTCCACAAAAATGGAAAGTAGTGAAGATAGTAAAGTACTTAATAAGAGGGAAAAAAATTACAGTACATGTGGATAGGCACATGGGTGAACTCAGTGAAAGAAAGTCACTGAGTTGTGCCCTTGTGGCAGTTTCAATTACTTTTATGCAGCATATCTTCTGGGTTTCATTTGGCCAATCATTTTGATTTGCCTGAGTCACAGTGCATATTTGGTATATCTCAGTGTCAACTAAAAAATATAGTTATGACATGAAATTAGAGAGTTATTTTATTTGGTGGGAATGTTTAGGACTCTGAGTCCAGAAAACTGCTCCAAAGAGGAAGGAGAGGGAGTCAAGTTAGTTTGTAACAGAGGGGGCAGGCAATCTGAACATCAAAGATCAGGTATCAAGTTAAGGAATTTAGCATTCTATGTATGGGAAGATACAAGTCTCTGGGCTCACTAAATTCATTCCTTTCATATGCACCTCAGCTATCTGGGACCAAACATGTTTCCTTGCTCACCCTGCTTCTTGCATCGCCCCAGCTCCTAAGCAATCACCATGGGGTGGTGGTGGTGGCAGCATTTGCTGGATCACAGTTTTGGGAGCCCTTATTCACATTTGGAGACCAGAAATCGCTGATGGCTGTGACATTTCTTGTTTATTAATATGGCAGGAGATATTTTCATTTCACATCAGGATCCTCTCATCTATGTGCATGCATCTCTTAGTCAAAGTGAATTTTACTGAAAAGGCATCTGGGTAGAACATCCCTTGACATAATTCCCCTTTGGCTTCCAAGGAGCCTTTCTGTGTATGTGTGGTCAAGAAGGTCTCCTGACTTCAAGAACAAGAAATACATGGTCTGGGCGGGGCCTAGCCTCCTCTCATAATTATCCTGCTATTCTTGTCTTAGAGTTTTGGTCCATAGGGAATGAAACTCCAATTGCTTTACTGGGGATGGGGGGCCTTCTGTCTCCTGCCTCAATTTCTGTTCTCCACCCTGAACTCCTTTCAGGGGTATTGAATGTCAGGAGCTTCATCAGCACATGAGTTAATCCTTATAGAAGTTGAGGGCAAGTGCCCATTGCAAGTGCCAATTTGTATTTGACAAGATAAAGGTTAACCTCGGATAACATACTGGGACAAGAAGTGAAAGCAAGAGGTAAGAGGCCCCAAATGCTGAAATTAAAAGCAAGATAGCATGGATAGTGCTTTAGTATACAGCCTCTATCTACTAAATGAATGCAAATTTAGCATTTCTAGACAATTTGACTTTTGGAAAAATAACCTTAGTATTTTGTAAGTATTTATAAGAAAAGTATAAATGTTTATAGCTTGATACCACCTGAGGATATGTGGGAGTCTCAGCAGAGAGGGGAGATCTCTCTTAGAGACAGAAACACACATAGAGTGATAGAGATGCAAGACACAAAAAGAAATAACATTTAGAGAAGAACAATAGCAGATCCCTAAGTCTATGCCTAAGGTCAAGAAGTACAAACAGAGAAAGTCAGTTATCAGAGAGAAGCATCTAAAGGCAGAAGAATGCCTAAAGGTCATTGAACAAGGAACACTTCCGAACACATTCTATGAGACCACCATTACCCTGATACCAAAACCAGACAAAGACAACACAAAAAAGAAAACTACAGGCCGATATATGAACATAGATACAAAAAATAAATGAGCTAGATATGAAATAGATGAACATAGCTGCAAAAATACATATTAAAAATATATGAACATAGATGCAAAAATCCTCAACAAAATTTTAGCAAATAGAATTCAGCAACACATCAAAAAGCTCATATACCACAATCAAGTTGGGTTTATACCAGGAATACAAAGATTCTTCAATATATGCAAATCAAACAATGTGATACACCATATTAACAAATTGAAAGATAAAAATCATATGATCATCTCAATAGATGCAGAAAAAGCCTTTGACAAAATTCAGTACCCATTTATGATTAAAACTTCAAAAGTGGGCATAGAAGGAACCTACCTCAACATACTAAAAGATATGTATGAGAAGCCTACAGCAAACATTATTCTCAACGGTGAAAAAATTGAAAACGTGCCCCCTAAGATCAGGAACAAGACAAGGGTGTCCACTTTCATCACTATTACTAAATATAGTTCTGAAAGTTCTAGCTACAGCAATCAGAGAAGAAAAAAATAAATAAAAAGAATCCAGATCAGAAAAGAAGAAGTAAAGCTCTCACTATTTGCCGATGACATGATATTATACATAGGAAACCGTAAAGATGCTATCAGAAAATTACTAGAGCTAATCAATGAATTTAGCAGAGTTGCAGGATACAAATCAATACAGAAATCAAGTGTATTTCTACATACTAACAATGAAAAATGATGAAGAGAAATTAAAGAATGAATCCCATTCACCATTACAACAAAAAGAATTAAATATTTAGGAATAAACTTACCTAAGGAGACAAAAGAACTGTACACAGAAAATCATAAGACACTAATGAAAGAAATCACAGATGATATAAACAGATGGAGAGATATTCCATGCTCCTTGGTAGGAGGAATCGATATTTTGAAGATGACTCTGCTACCAAAGGCAATCTACAGATTCAATGTGATCCTGAAAATTACCAATGACATTTTTCACAGAATTAGAACAAAATATTTCACAATTCATATGGAAATACAAAAGATCTTGAATAGTCAAATCAATTTTGAGAAAGAAGAATGGAGCTGGAGGAATCAACCTGCCTGACTTCAGATTATACTACAATCATTAAGTCATTAATGATTGTATACTACATACTGTATACTGTATAGTACAGACTGTATACTACAGTCATTAAGAGTGTATGGCACTGGCACAAAAACAGAAATATAGATCAACGGAACAAAATAGAAAACCCAGAAATAAACCCATGCACCTCTGGGTGCCTTATTGTTGAAAAAGGAGGCAACAATATACAATGGGACAAAGACAGCTTCTTCAATAAATGGTGCTGGGAAAACTGGACAGCTACATGTAAAAGAATGAAATTGGAACATTTCCTAATATCATACACAAAGATAAACTCAAAATGGATTAAAGACCTAAATGTAAGATGAGAAACTATAAAACTCTCAGAGGAAAACATAGGCAGAACACTCGATGACATAAATCAAAGCAAGATCTTATATGATCCACCTTCTAGAATAATGGAAATAAAAACAAAAGTAAACAAGTGGGACCTGATTAAATTTAAAAGCTTTTTCACAGCAAAGGAGACTATAAACAAGGTAAAAAGTCCTAAGAATGGGAGAAAATAATAGCAAATGAAACAACTGTCAAAGGATTAATTTCCAAAATACACGAGCAGCTCATACAACTCAATGCCAGAAAAACAAACGACCCAATCAAAATGTAAAAAAATGTAAAAAGACCTAAACAGACATTTATCCAAAGAATACATACAGATGGCTAACAAACACATGAAAAGATGCTAATCATTGCTCACTGTTTAAAAATTCAAATCAGGGGGCGGACCTAAGATGGCAGAGGAATAGGACATGGAGACCACTTTCTTCCCCACAAATTCATCAAAAGAACATCTGAATGCTGAGCAAATTCCACAAAACAACTTCTGAACCCTGGCAGAGGGCACCAGGCACCCAGAAAGGCAGCCCGTTCTCCTCAAAAGGGGGAAGGACAAAATATAAAAGATAAAAAGAGAGACAAAAGAGTTAGGGACAGAGACCTGGTCTGGGGAGGGAGTTATGAAGGAGGAGAAGTTTCCAAACACCAGGAAACCCTCTCACCGGCAGGTCTGTGGAGAGTTTTGGAATCTCCAAGGGCAACATAACTGGGAGGGGAAAAAAAAAAAAAAACAGATTTTGCGCCTAGCCACAACTCCCAGAGGAGAGGTAGCCCAGACTCTGAGTCTGCCAGCAGTGAGCAGAGGCTGAACAGGGAGGTGTGGGCTGCATACTTAGGGTGGGGACTGGGCCTGAATGCCCTGAGGACAATCTGAGGGAGCTAAGGTGAGAGAGCAACCCAAACTGTGGGATAGCCAGAGGAAAAAAGAAAGAAAGAAAGAGAGAGAGAGAACTTTATTGCAACAGTCTGGCCCGCTAACAGAACAAAGGATTCAGTGAACACCAGAGGAGAGCTAGCTGGCTGCAGACCAACCCCTTTCCCCACCGGAGGCAGAGAGGCAGGCGGGCTGCTGCCAAGGCTCGAAGGCAAGAGGCAATCTTGGCCCCAGAGATGGCACCCTCCACCAAACTGTGAGCAGGCTCCCAGTTACTAACCAGTCTTCCTGGGATCCTGGACAGTTGACATTTGCCAGGATGGTGCCAATCAGAGATCAGCCCTCCAAAGGAGACACACGGCACACCTGAGATGGTGCTCTGGTGGTGCACCCAGGAAACCGAGTGCCTGGGACCAGGCAAGTGATAAGATCACCACCAAACTGGGAGAATGTGCTCACCAAGCACCTGGTCGGTCACCTGAGCTGCTCGGACCTGGGAAGGGCACAAAACTCAGGCCCAATTGAGTCTGTGCCTTTGTGGGGTACCTGAGAACTTGAACCTGAGTGGCTTAAGACTGCGAATTGCACCCAACCCAGGGCCCACTTTAGACAGTTCCGCTGCAGAGCAATCTGGAGCCTGGGCAGTGTAAACTGGGAAAGCACACATGCTGAGAGAAGGGGCAAACCCAGTGTGGCCCAGACACTGCGAGCACTCCCCACACATGCCAGTGATATTTGTTTGCAGTGTTCCTCCCTCCCCACAGCACAACTGAACAAGTGAGCCTAAATAAGTGACCACCTTCGCCCCCTTGTGTCAGGGCGGAAATTAGACACTGAAAAGACTTGCAAACAGAGGAAGCCAAAATAAACAAAGAGGAGGGAACTGCTCTGGAAGTGACAGGTGCAACAGATTAAAACCACTGACTACAGTGGAAGGGGCCTATAGACCTTGAGAAGAAGTATAAGCTGGAACAAGGAACTATCTGAAACTAAACTGACACTACACTGTGCTCAACAGCGCCAGAGAAATTCCAAGATATATTTTACTATTATCATTTTTAAATTTTTTTTAATTTTTAAATTCTTTATTACTCCTTTAATTTTCATTTTATAACCAACCATTACCTTGCAAAAAAGACCCTATTTTTAAAGCAAATTTCACATATGTATTTTTTATAATTTTTGTGATTGATTTTGTTTTGTATTTTTAATATTGTATTTTTGAGAGTCTAACCACTAATCTAGATTTTTAATATTTGTTTTTTGTTATCAATTTTGTACCTTTAAGAATCCAATCTTTAGTACCCATTTTTACTTAGGAGTGTGATTACTGGCTTGATTGCCCTCTCCCCCTGTTGACTCTCCTTTTTCTCCCCCAGGTCACCTCTATCTCCTCCCTCCTCCTTCTCTTCTATACACAACTCTGTGAATCTCTTTGGGTGTTCTGGGCTGTGGAGAATACTTAGGGAACTGATTACTGGCTAGATCTGTCTCTCTCCTTTTGACCCCTCCTCTTCTCCTCCTGATCACCTCTATTTTCTTCCTCCCTCTTGTCTATGTAACTCCGTGAACCTCTCTGAGTGTTCCAGATGGTGGAGATCATATAGGGAATTGATTACTGGCTAGATTGCTCTCTCCCTGCTGGATTCCCTGTCTTCTCCTCCTGGTCACCTTTATCTCCCTCCTCCCCGTTCTCATCCAAATGTAACTCTGTGAACCTTTCTGGGTGTCCCTTATTGTGGAGAATCTTTTTAACATTAACCTAGATGTTTTATCATTGTGCTGTATGGATGGAGAAGTCTTGAGGCTACTGTAAGAATAAGACTGAAAGCCAGAGGCAGGACACTTAAATTGCAAACTTAAGAACTCCAGAAAACTCCTGATTCCAGGGAACATTAATCAATGAGAGTTCATCCAAAAGCCTCCATACCTACACTGAAACCAAGCTCCACCCAAGAACCAACAAGTTTCAGAATAAGACATAGCAAGCTAATTCTCATACAACACAGAAACATAAACCTTAGCATTAAAATACAGGCGACCAAAAGTCACACTAAACACACAGACACCTCAAAACCCACAAATGGACACTTCATTGCACTCCAGAGAGAGGAGATCCAGATCCACCCATCAAAACACAAAGCAAGCTTCCCTAACCAGGAAACCTTGACAAGCCACTCGTCCAATCCCACCCAAAGGGAGAAACCTCCACAATAAAGAGGAACCACAAAGTACCAGCATACAGAAAGGCCACCCCAAACACAGCAATCTAAACAAGATGAAAATGTAGAGAAATATTCAGCAGGTAAAGGAACATGATAACTGCCTACCAAACCAAACAAAAGAGGAGGAGATAGGGAGTCTACCTGAAAAACAAATCAGAATAATGATAGTAAAAATGATCCAAAATCTTGAAAGCAAAATGGAGTTACAGATAAATAGTCTGGTGACAAGGATTGAGACGATGCAAGAAATGTTTAACAAGGACCTAGAAGAAATAAAAAGGAGTCAATCAATAATAAATAATGCAATAACTGAGATAAAAAAAATACTCTGGAGGGAGCCAAGAATAGAATAACTGAAGAAGAAGATGGGATAATTGAAGTAGAAAATAGAATGGTGGAAAAAAAATGAAGCAGAGAGGAAAAAATAATTTTAAAAAATGAGGACAACCTCAGAGACCGCTGGGACAATGTCAAATGCCCCAAGATTCGAAATATAGGAGTCCCAGAAGAAGAAAACAAACAATAACAACAACAAAAGACCATGAGAGAATACTTGAGATAATAGTTGAAAACTTCCCTAAAATGGGGAAGGAAATAGCCACCCAAGTCCAAGAAACCCAGAGAGTCCCAAACAGGATAAACCCAAGGTGAAACACCCCAAGACACATACTAATCAAATTAACAAAAATAAAATACAGAACAAATATTAAAAGCAGCAAGGGAAAAGCAACAAATAACACACAAGGGGATTCCCATAAGGATACCAGCTGATCTTTCAATAGGAACTCTTCAGGCCAGTAGGCAATGGCAGGGTATACTTAAAGTGATGAAAGAGAAAAACCTACAACCCAGATTACTGTACCCAGCAAGGATCTCATTCAGATATGAAGGAGAATACAAAAGCTTCACAGACAAGCAAAAGTTGAGAGAATTCAGCACCACCAAACTAGCTCTTCAACAAATGCTAAAGGATCTTTTCTAGACAGGAAACACAGAAAGGTTGTATGAACATGAACCCAAAACAACAAACCAAATGGCAACGGGACCATTCTTATCAATAATTACCTTAAATGTAAATGGGTTGAATGCCCCAACCAAAAGACAAATGCTGGCTTAATAGATACATAAACAAGAGCCCTATATGTGGTGTCTACAACAGACCCACCTCAAAACAAGGGACACATACAGACTGAAAGTGAAGGGCTGGGAAAAGATATTTTACACAAAAGGAGACCAAAAGAAAGCAGGAGTAGCAATACTCATATCAGATAAAATAGACTTTGAAATAAAGGCCATGAAAAGAGACAAAGAAGGACACTACATAATGATCAAAGGATCAATCCAAGAAGAAGACATAACAATTATAGATATATATGCACCCAACTTAGAAGCACAGCAATATGTAAGGCAAATGCTAACAAGTATGAAAGGGGAAATTAACAGTAACACAAAAATAGTGGTAGACTTTAATATCCCACTCACACCTATGGACAGATCAACTAAACAGAAAATTAGCAAAAAACACAAACTTTAAATTATACAATGGATCAGTTAGACCTAATTGATATCTGTATGACATTTCAGCCCAAAACAATGAATTTCACCTTTTCTAAAGTGCACATGGAACTTTCTCCAGGATAGATCACATCCTGGGCCATAAATCTAGCCTTGGTAAATTCAAAAAGAATTGAAATAATTCCAAGCATCTTTTCTGATCACAATGTGGTCAGATTAGATGTCAGTTACAGGAAAAACTATTAAAAATACAAACACATGGATAACATACAAACCACAGAAGAAGTCAAAAAAGAATTCAAAATATGCAGAGAAACGAATGAAAATGAAAGCACAACAACCCAAAACCTATGGGATGGAGTAAAAGCAGTGCTAAGGGGAATGTTCAGAGCAATACAAGCTTACCTCAAGAAACAAGAGAAAAATCAAAGAAATAACCTAACTTTACATGTAAAGCAACTAGAAAAGGAAGAAATGAAGCACCCCAGAGTTAGTAGAAGGAAAGAAATCATAAAAATTAAGGCAGAAATAAATGAAAAGGAAACAAAAGAGACCATAACAAAAATCAGCAAAGCTAAAAGCTGGTTATTTGAGAAGACAAATAAAATAGACAAACCATTAGCCAGACTCATTAAGAAACAAAGGGAAAAGAATCAAATCAACAAAATTAGAAATGAAAATGGAGAAATCACAACAGATAATATAGAAATACAAATGATCATAAGAGACTACTATCAGCACCTATATGTCAGTAAAATGGACAACTTGGAAGAAATGGATACATTCTTAGAAAAGTATACTTTTCCAAAACCAAACCAGGAAGAAATAGAAAATCTTAACAGATCCATCACAGACATGGAAATCGAAACTGTAATCAGAAATCTCCCAAAAAATAAAAGCCCAGGACCAGACATCTTCAGAGCTGAATTCTACCAAAAATTTAGAGAAGAGCTAACACCTATTGTACTCAATCTCTTCCAGAAAATTGCAGAGGAAGGTAAACTTCCAAAGTCATTCTATGACGCTATCACCACCCTAATACCAAAACCAGACAAAGATGCCACAGAACAAAGGAAACTACAGGCCAGTATTACTGACAAACATAGATGCTAAAATCCTTAACAAAATTCTAGCAAACAGAATCCAACAACATATTAAAAAGATCATACACCATGACCAAGTTGCCTTTATCCCAGGGACACAACAATTCTTCAACATTTGCAAATCAATCAATGTGAGACACCACATTAAAAAATTGAAAGATAGGAGGAGCCAAGATGGCAGAGGACTAGGACGGGGAGACCACTTACTCCCCTACAAATTCATCGAAAGAACAATTGAACGCAGAGCAAACTTCACAAAACAACTTCTGATCGCTAGCTGAGGTCATCAGGCGCCCAGAAAAGCAGCCCATTGTCTTTGAAAGGAGGTAGGACAAAATATAAAAGATAAAAAGAGAGACAAAGGAGCTAAGGATGGAGATCCGTCCTGGGAAGGGAGTCTTAATAGAGGAAGTTTCCAAACACCAGGAAACCCTCGCACTGGCGGGTCTGGGGGAAGTTTTTGAATCTCGGAGGGCAACCTGACTGGGAGGGGAAGAATAAATAAAACCCACAGATTGTGTGCCTAAAAGCAACTCCCAGCAGAAAAGTACCCCAGACAGCCGCATCCGCCACCAGCAAGTGGGGACAGAACGGAGAGGAGCAGGTGGCATTGCTTAGGATAAGGACCGAGCCTGAGTGCCCTGAGGACAATCTGAGGGAGCTTTTGTGAGTTACCAACTTAAACTGTGGGATAACAAGGAGGAGAGAGAGAAAATTAACCAGCCCAAACACACCGCCGGCCGTTCACAGAACAAAGGGTCTGAGCAAGTCCAGAGAAGAGCTCGCAGGCTGTGGACCGGCCCAGCCCCACTGGAGGCAGGAGGCAGGGGGGAGGGGAAAGGGGCAGGCTCGGACCCAAGGACCACATCCCCTACTGCACTGCAAGCAGGCCTCCAGTTTCTAACCAAAGACTTCCTCACATTCTGGGTGGTCGACATCGGCCAGGAGGGTCATAGCGAGACACAGGGAACACACACCCAACCGGCGCGGGCGGGGACTGGGGCTGGGGACGCGGAGGGGAGAAGGCTCGCTGCACCCGGGGAGAGTGTGCCCGTCAAGCTCCTGGCTGCCTGAGCTGCTCGGAAGGGGAAGGCACAAAACGCAGGCGCAGCCGAATCCGCTCTTTTGCAGAACACCTGAGGGCTGGAAGCTCGCGCAGCGCAGGGCACGCTCCAAATAGAGCAGCCGGGAGCCTGAGCAGCGCAGACAGGGAAAGCAGTGCCAGTCCCTCCCAGCAGCGCGACGGAACTAGCAACCTGAATAAGAGACCACCTCCACCCACCTGTGTCAGGGCGGAAATTAGGCACTGAAGAGATCGACAAACAGAAGCCAAATAAACAAAGGGAACCACTTCAGAAGGGACCTCTGTGGCAGATTAAAATCCCTGTAGAGAACACCGACTACACCAGAAGGGGCCTATAGATATTGAGAAGTGTAAGCTGGAAGGAAGAGCTATCTGAAACTGAACCAAACCCACACTGAACGCAACAGCCCCAGAGAAATTCCTAGATATATTTTTACTTTTTTTTTTTTAATTAAATTTTTTTTTCTTTTTTATTTTTTCTCTTTTATTTTCTTTTAAAATTCCCTATTACTACCCCATTACTCCTTAACTTTAATTTTCATAGATTTTTACGATTTTTTTTTAATTAGGAAAAAATTTTTTTCTTGTTTTTTTTTCCTTTTTCTCTTCTTTTTTTCCATTTTTCTTTTTCTCTTATTTCCTTTTAAAGTCCTCTATTACTCCACTACTACTCCTTAATTTTCATTTTCATTACACTATAACCATGCAAAAAAAAAAAAAAAGAGAGAGAAGTCCTATTTTTAAACAGAACTTCATATATATTTCTAAATTTTTTTGTGTGTTTTGGTTTTTGTTTTTAACATTGTATTTTTAAGAGTCTAACCTCTACTCTAGATTTTTAATCTTTGCTTTTCAGTATATGATATAAATTGTGGACATTTAAGAATCCAATATTCAGTTCCCATTTTTATTCAGGAGTGTGTTGATTACTCTCTCCCAATCTTGACTCTCCATTTTCTACCTCAGAACACCTTTATTTCCTCCTTTCCCCTTTTCTTCCCAATCCAATTCTGTGAATCTTTGTGGGTGTCTGGGCTATGGAGAACACTCTGGGAACAAACAACTACATAGATCTGTCTCTCTCCTCTTGAGTCCCCCTTTTTCTCCTCCTGCTCATCTCTATCTCCCTCCTCCATCTCCTCTTCTTCATGTAACCCTGTGAGCCTCTCTGGGTGTCCTCACAGGGAGAATCTTTTCACCATTAACCTAGAAGTTTTATTATCAGTGCTGTATAGTTGGAGAACTCTTGAGACTACTGGAAGAATAAAACTGAAATCCAAAGGAAGGAGACTTAAGCCCAAAACCTGAGAACACCAGAAAATTCCTGACTACATGGAACATTAAGTAATGAGACCGTCCAAAAGCCACCATACCTACACTGAAACCAACCATCACCCAAGAAACAATAAGTTTTAGAGCAAGACATACCATGCAAATTCTCCAGCAATGCAGGAACATAGCCTTGAACGTCAACATACAGGCTGCCCAAGGTCTCACCTAACACATAGACCCATCTCAAAACTCATTACTGGGCACTCCATTGCACTCCAGAGAGAAGAAATCTAGTTCCATGCACCAGAACACCGACACAAGCTTCCCTAACCAGGAAACCTTGACAAGCCAATCATCCAACCCCATCCACTGGGTAAATCCTCCACAATAAAAAGGAACCACAGACCTCCAGAATACAGAAAGTCCACTCCAGACACAGCAATCTAAACAAGATGAAAAGGCAGAGAAATACCAAACGGGTAAAGGAACATGAAAAGTGCCCACCAAGTCAAACAAAAGAGGAGGAGATAGGGAATCTACCTGAAAAAGAACTTAGAATAATGATAATAAAAATGATCCAAAATCTTGAAAACAAAATGGAGTTACAGATAAATAGCCTGGAGACAAAGATTGAGAAGATGCAAGAAATGTTTAATAAAGACCTAGAAGAAATAAAAAGAGTCAGTTAAAAATGAATAATGCAATAAATGAGATCAAAAACACTCTGGAGGGAACCAAGAGTAAAATAACGGAGAAAGAAGATAGGATAAGTGAGGTAGAAGATAAAATGGTGGAAATAAATGAAGCAGAGAGGAAAAAAGAAAAAAGAATCAAAAGAAATGAGGACAACCTCAGGGGCCTCTGGGACAATATGAAATGCCCCAACATTCTAATCATAGGAGTCCCAGAAGAAGAAGACAAAAATAAAGGCCATGAGAAAATACTCGAGGAGATAATAGCTGAAAAATTCCCTAAAATGGGGAAGGAAATAGCCACCCAAGTCCAAGAAACCCAGAGAATCCCAAACAGGATAAACTCAAGGCAAAACACCCCAAGACATATATTAATCAAATTAACAAAGATCAAACACAAAGAACAAATATTAAAAGGAGCAAGGAAGAAACAACAAATAACACACAAGGGGATTCCCATAAGGATACCAGCTGATCTAGCAATAGAAACCCTCCAGGCCAAAAGTGAATGGCAGGACATACTTAAAGTAATAAAAGAGAATAACCTACAACCTAGATTACTGTACCCAGCAAGGATCTCATTCAGATATGAAGGAGAATTCAAAAGCTTTACAGACAAGCAAAAGCTGAGAGAATTCGGCACCATCCATCCAGCTCTTCAACAAATGCTAAAGGATCTTCTCTAGACAGGAAATGCAGAAAGGTTGTATAAACGTGAACCCAAAACAACAAAGTAAATGGTAACGGGACCATACCTATCAATAATTACCTTAAATGTAAATGGGTTGAATGCCCCAACCAAAAGACAAAGATTGTCTGAATGGATACAAAAACAAGACCCCTATATACGCTGTCTACAAGAGACCCACCTCAAAAAAAGAGACACATACAGACTAAAAGTGAAGGGCTGGAAAAAAAGATTTCAGGCAAACGGAGAACAAAAGAAAGCAGGAGTCGCAGTACGCATATCAGATAAAATAGACTTTCAAATAAAGGATGTGAAAAGAGACAAAGAAGGACACTACATAATGATCAAAGGATCAATCAAAGAAGATATAACAATTATAAATATATATGCACCCAACATAGGAGCACCACAATATGTATGGCAAACGCTAATGAGTATGAAAGAGGAAATTAATAATAACACAATAATAGTGAGAGATTTTAATACCCCACTCACAACTATGGATAGATCAACTAAACAGAAAATTAACAAGAAACACAAACCTTAATTGACACAATGGACCAGCTAGACCTAATTGATATCTATAGGACATTTCACCCTAAAACAATCAAATTCACCTTTTTCTCAAGTGCACACGGAACCTGCTCCAGAATAGATCACATTCTGGGCCATAAATCTAGTCTTGGAAAATTCAAAAAAATTGAAATCATTCCAGTCATCTTTTCTGACCACAGTGCAGTAAGATTAGATCTCAATTAAAGGAAAAAAAATTGTTAAAAATTCAAGCATATGGAGGCTAAATAACACGCTTCTGAATAACCAACAAATCATAGAAGAAATCAAAAAAGAAATAAAAATATGCATAGAAATGAATGAAAATGAAAACACAACAACCCAAAACCTATGGGACACTGTAAAAGCAGTGGTAAGGGTAAGGTTCATAGCATTACAAGCTTGCCCTAAGAAACAAGAAAAAAGTCAAATAAATAACCTAACTCTATACCTAAAGCAATTAGAGAAGGAAGAAATGAAGAACCCCAGGGTTAGTAGACGGAAAGAAATCTTAAAAATTAGGGCAGAAATGAATGCAAAAGAAACTAAACAGACCATAGCAAAAATCAACAAAGCTAAAAGCTGGTTTTCTGAAAAAATAAACAAAATTGACAAACCTGTAGCAAGACTCATTAAGAAACAAAGAGAGAAGAACCAAATTAACAAAATTAGAAATGAAAATGGTGAGATCACAACAGACAACTCTCAAATACAAAGGATCATAAGAGACTACTACCAGCAGCTCTATGCCAATAAAATGGACAACTTGGGAGAAATGGACAAGTTCTTAGAAAAGTATAACTTTCCAAAACTGAACCAGGAAGAAATAGAAGATCTTAACAGACCCATCACAAGCAAGGAAATCGAAACTGTAATCAGAAATC
Organism: Dama dama; assembly: GCF_033118175.1. Classification (NCBI taxonomy): domain Eukaryota; kingdom Metazoa; phylum Chordata; class Mammalia; order Artiodactyla; family Cervidae; genus Dama; species Dama dama. Next base: position 104,696,240 of record NC_083714.1, read on the forward strand.
TTCCAGCAAACAAAAGCCCAGGACCAAATGGCTTCACAGCTGAATTCTACCAAAAATCTAGAGAAGAGCTAACACCTATCTTACTCAAACTCTTCCAGAAAATTGCAGAAGAAGCTAAACTTCCAAACTCATTCTATGAGGCCACCATCACCCTAAGTCCAAAACCAGACAAAGATGGAACAAAAAAAGAAAACTACAGGCCAATATCACTGATGAACATAGATGCAAAAATCCTTAACAAAATTCTAGCAAACAGAATCCAACAACATATTAAAAAAATCATACACCATGACCAAGTGGGCTTTATCCCAGGAATGCAAGGACTCTTTAATATCCACAAATCAATAAATGTAATACACCACATTAACAAATTGAAAGATAAAAGCCATATGATTATCTCAATAGATGCAGAGAAAGCCTTTGACAAAATTCAAAACCCATTTATGATTAAAACTCTCCAGAAAGCAGGAAGAGAAGGAACATACCTCAACATAATAAAAGCTATATATGACAAACCCACAGCAAGCATCACCCTCAATGGTGAAAAATTGAAAGCATTTCCCCTGAAATCAGGAACAAGACAAGGGTGCCCACTCTAACCACTACTATTCAACATAGTCTTGGAAGTTTTGGCCGCAGCAATCAGAGCAGAAAAAGAAGTAAAAGGAATCCAGATAGGAAAAGAAGAAGTGAAACTCTCGCTGTTTGCAGATGACATGATCCTCTACATAGAAAACCCTAAAGACTCTATCAGAAAATTACTAGAGCTAATCAACGAATATAGTAAAGTTGCAGGATATAAAATTAACACACAGAAATCCCCTGTATTCCCATACACTAACAATGAGAAAACAGAAGCAGAAATTAAGGAAACAATACCATTCACCATTGCAACAAAAAGAATAAAATACTTAGGAGTATATCTACCTAAAAAAACAAAAAACCTATACATAGAAAACTATAAAACACTGATGGAAGAAATCAAAGAGGACACAAACAAATGGAGAAATATACCGTGTTCATGGGTTGGAAAAATCAATATTGTCAAAATGGTTATACTACCCAAAGCAGTCTATAGATTCAATGCAATCCCTATCAAGCTACCAACAGTATTTTTCACAGAACTAGAACAAATAATTTCACAATTTGTATAGAAATACAAAAAACCTCGAATAGCCAAAGTAATCTTGAGAAAGAAGAATGGAACTGGAGGAATCAACCTGCCTGACTTCAGACTCTACTACAAAGCCACAGTCATCAAGACAGTATGGTACTGGCACAAAGACAGAAATATAGATCAGTGGAACAGAATAGAAAGCCCAGAGATAAATCCATGTACCTATGGACACCTTATCTTCGACAAAGGAGGCAAGGATATACAATGGAAAAAAGACAACCTCTTTAACAAGTGGTACTGGGAAAACTGGTCAACCACTTGGAAAAGAATGAAACTAGAACACTTTCTAACACCATACACAAAAATAAACTCAAAATGGATTAAAGATCTAAATGTAAGTTCAGAAACTATAAAACTCCTAGAGGAGAACAAAAGCAAAACACTCTCTGACATGAATCACAGCACGATCCGCTATGACCCTCCTCCCAGAATATTGGAAATAAAAGCAAAAATAAACAAATGGGACCTAATGAAACTTAAAAGCTTTTGCACAACAAAGGAAGCTATAAGTTAGGTGAAAAGACATCCCTCAGATTGGGAGAAAGTAATAGGAAATGAAGCAACAGACAGGATTAATCTCAAAAATATACAAGCAACTCATGCAGCTCAATTCCAGAAAAATAAATGACCCAATCAAAAAATGGGCCAAAGAACTAAACAGACATTTCTCCAAAGAAGACATACAGATGGCTAACAAACACATGAAAAGATGCTCAACATCACTCATTATCAGAGAAATGCAAATCAAAACCACAATGAGGTACCATTACACGCCAGTCAGGATGGCTGCTATCCAAAAGTCTACAAGCAATAAATGCTGGAGTGAGTGTGGAGAAAAGGGAACCCTCTTACACTGTTGGTGGGATGCAAACTAGTACAGCCGCTATGGAGAACAGTGTAGAGATTTCTTAAAATACTGGAAATAGAACTGCCATATGACCCAGCAATCCCACTTCTGGGCATACACACTGAGGAAACCAGATCTGAAAGAGACACATGCACCCCAATGTTCATCGCAGCACTGTTTATAATAGCCAGGACATGGAAGCAACCTAGATGCCCATCAGCAGACGAATGGATAAGGAAGCTGTGGTACATATACACCATGGAATGTTATGCAGCCATTAAAAAGAATTCATTTGAATCAGTTCTAATGAGATGGATGAAACTGGAGCCCATTAAACAGAGTGAAGTAAGCCAGAAAGATAAAGAACATTATAGCATACTAACACATATATATATGGAATTTAGAAAGAATGTAACGATAACCCTATATGCAAAACAGAAAAAGAGACACAGAAGTACAGAACAGACTTTTGGACTCTGTGGGAGAAGGCAAGGGTAGGATGTTTCGAGATAACAGCATGTATATTATCTAAAATGAAACAGATCACCAGCCCATGTGGGATGCATGAGACAAGTGCTCCCGCCTGGTGCACTGGGAAGACCCAGAGGAATCGGGGGGAGAGGGAGGTGGGAGGGGGGATCGGAATGGGGAATACATGTAACTCCATTGCTGATTCATGTCAATGTATTACAAAACCCACTGCAATGTTGTGAAATAATTAGCCTCCAACTAATAAAAATAAATTAAGAAAAAAATAAAATAAAATAAATAAAAAATTGAAATATAAAAACCATATGGGTATCTCAATAGTTGCAGAGAAAGCCTTTGACAAAATTCAACATCCATTAAGGATAAAAATGCTCCAGAAAGTAGACATAGAAAAAACATAACTCAACATAATACAAACCATATATGTTAAACCCACTGCAAACATTATTGTCAATGGTGAAAAATTGAAAGCATTTCCCCTAAAATCAGGAACAAGACAAGGATGCCCACTCTCATGACTACTATTCAATATAGTTTTGGAAGTTTTAGCCACAGCAATCAGTGCAGAAAAAGAAATAAAAGGAATCCAGATAGGAAAAGAAGTTAAACTCTCACTGTTTGCAGATGACATGATCCTGTACATAGAAAACCATAAAGACTCTACCAGAAAATTACTAGAGCTAACTAATGAATATAGTAAAGTTTCAGGATATAAAATTTACACACAGAAATCCCTAACATTCTTATACACTAACAATGAGAAAACACAAAGAGAAATTAGGGAAATTTTTCCATTCACCAGTGCGATGCATGGAGTAAAATTCTTAGGAATAAATCTACATAAAGAAACAAAAGACCTATATAAAGAAAACTATAAAACACTGATAAATCAAAGATGACACAAATAGATGGAGATATACACCATGTTCATGGAGCAGAAGAATCAATATAGTGAAAATGAGTATACTACCCAAAGCAATCTATAGATTCAATGCAATCCCTATCAAGCTGCCAATGGTATTTTTCAGAGAACTAGAACAAATAACTTCACAATTTGTATGGAAATACAAAAAACCTCGAATAGCCAAAGCAATCTTGAGAAATAAGAATGGAACTGGAGGAATCAACCTGCCTGACTTCAGACTGTACTACAAAGCTACAGTCATCAAGACAGTATGGTACTGGCACAAAGACAAAAAAAAAATAGATCAATGGAACAAAATAGAAACCCCATAGGTAAATCCACACACCTATTGACACCTTATCTTTGACAAAGGAAGCAAGGATATACAATGGAGAAAAGACAATCTCTTTAACAAGTGGTGCTGGGAAAAGTGGTCAGTCACCTGTAAAAGAAACAAGAACACTTTCTGACACCATACACAAAAATAAACTCAAAATGGATTAAAGGTCTAAATGTAAGACGAGAAAAGACAAAACTTCTAGAGGAAAATATAGGCAAAACACTTTCCAACATAAATCACAGCAGGATTTCCACCTCCCAGTGTAATGAAAATAAAAGCAAAAATAAACAAATGGGACCTAATTAAACTAAAAATCTTTTGCACAATGGAGGAAGTTATAAACAAGGTGAAAATACAGCCTTCAGAATGGGAGTAAAGTATAGCAAATGAAGCAACTGACAAAGAATTAATCTCTAAAATATACAAGCAACTCCTGCAGCTCAATTCTAGAAAAATAAACAACCCAATCAAAAAAATGGACCAAAGCACTAGAAAGACATTTCTCCAAAGAAGACATACAGATGACTAACAACACATGAAAAGATGCTCAACATCACTCATTATCAGAGAAATGCAAATCAAACCCACAATGAGGTACCATCCCATGCCAGCCAAAATGGCTGGTATCAAAAAGTCTTCAAGCAATAAATGCTGGAGAGGGTGTGGAGAAAAGGGAACCCTTTTACACTGTTGGTGGGAATGCAAACTAGTCCAGCCACTATGGAGAACAGTGTGGAGATTCCTTAAAAAATTGGAAATAGAACTGCCATACTCCCCAGCAATCCCACTCCTGGGCATATACACCAAGGAAACCAGAATTGAAAAGGACACATATACCCCAATGTTCATCTCAGCACTGTTTACAATAGCCAGGACATGGAAGCAACCTAGATGTCCACTGGCAGAGGAATGGATATGAAAAGCGGAGGTACATATACACAATGGAATACTCCTCAGCCATTAAATAGAATGCATTTGAATCAGTTCTAATGAGGTGAGTGAAACTGGAGCCTATTATACAAAATAAAGTATGTCAGAAAGAAAAGCACCAATACAGTATATTATGGAACACAGTATACCTGGAATTTAGAAATATGGTAATGATGACCTTATGTGTGAGACAGCGAAAGAGACACAGATGTAAAGAACAGACTTTTGGGTTCTATGGGAGAAGGCGAGGGTGGGATGATATGAGAGAATAGCATTGAAACATATATATTAGCATATATAAATTAGATGACCAGTGCAAGTTCTATGTGTGAAGCAGAGCACTCAAAGCCGGTGCTCTGGAACAACCGAGAGGGATAAAGTGGGGAGGGAGTTGGTGGGGGGAGGTTCAGGATGGAGGAACAAAAACACACCTATTGCTGATTCATGTCGATGTATGGCAAAAACCATCAAATATTATAAATAATTGTCTAAATAAATTAATTTTAAGAAAGCCTTATAAATCAATTATCCTTGAATTAAATATAAGTTTAAACAGAAAAAAAAGATAATTTCAATGAGTGGAAAAAAAGAAAGAAAGCCATTAGACTGCAGTGGTTTGAATGATTTAGGAATGTATGTAAACAGACCAAAGCCAAAGTCTATAATGTCTCAAGGATAACAAACTGAAAACTAAGGACAATGCATCACAAACAGTCAAGTAATGCAACTGCTTAAACTATAGCCAAGTTATGTTTTTTTCTTTACTTATACCTGCTTTTTCTCTATAAAAGTCTTTCATTTAGCTCCTGTTGGTGGAGCACTCTTAATCATTTTCAGTCCAGTACTGCCAGATTCCAACTAAGTTTTGCTCAAATAAACTCAAAGTTTGTAAAATGCCTCAGTTTATCTTTTAATACTTCCATGCTTCAGAAACTCCAATTCTTCCCATTGTGATTAATGCAAAATCTGAACTTCTCACCTATAATAATACGGTTCTTGCCTACCTCTCCAGTTTTATTTTCTATGACACTCTCCTTCATACACTTTGCTATAATAACAATATCCTCTTCAAATCTCTTGAAAATTTTAAGCTTGTTTCTGTTCTGGTGCCTTTGTAAGCTATTTCTTCTACTTGAAGTGCTTTTTGCTCAGAATTTTCTGTGGTTGGCAACTTTGCTCCATTTAGGTCTCAGCTCAAATATTATCTCTTGTGGTAGTTATTCTCCAAACGTGATTCCCCAAGGAATCACACTCCTTCATTATTCTTATTCTTGTATATCTCATCTCTTTAAATCTGAGATGGTCTTATACCTTCCTTGCAGCTAATAGAATGCCACAGAAGTGATGCTATATAACTTGTGAGGCTGTATCAGAAGAATATAGCAAGTGTGCGGGACAGTGCTTTGCACAACGTAGGTCCTCAGTATCTGTACAACTAATGCGTTGCTACACTGGTATATTGGAATGCTTATTTGAGGTGAAGCTAACCACTGTGTTACTCCACTTGGATTAACAGGCAAATTTGGCCTTTGAGTACAGAATGAAACAGGGCAAAGGCTAATATAGTTTTGCCAAGAGAACGCACTGGTCATAGCAAACACCCTCTTCCAACAACACAAGAGAAGACTTGACACATGGACATCACCAGATGGTCCACACGGAAATCAGATTGATTATATTCTTTGCAGCCAAGGATGGAGAAGCTCTATACAGTCAGCAAAAACAAGACCGGAAGGTGACTGTGGCTCAGATCATGAACACTTTATTGCCAAATTCAGACTTAAATTGAAGAAAGTAGGGAAAACCCCTAGACCATTCAGATATGACCTAAACCAAATCCCTTATGACTATACAGTGGAAGTGAGAAATAGATTAAAGGGACTAAATCTGATAGACAGAGTGCCTGATGAACTATGGACGGAGGTTCATGACATTGTAAAAGAGACAGGGATCAAGACCATCCCCATTGAAAAGAAATACAAAAAAGCAAAATGGCTGTCTGAGGAGGCCTTACAAAGAACTGTGAAAAGAAAAGAAGCAAAAAGCAAAGGAGAAAAGGAAAGATATTCCCATTTGAATGCAGAGTTCCAAAGAATAGCAAGGAGAGATAAGAAAGCCTTCCTCAGCAATCAATGCAAAGATATAGAGTAAAACAACAGAATGGAAAAGACTAGAGGTCTCTTCAAGAAAATTAGAGATACCAAGTGAACATTTCACAGAAACATGGGCACAAAAAAGGACAGAAATGGTATGAACCTAACAGAAACACAAGATATTAAGAAAAGGTGGCAAAAATATGCAGAAGAACTGTACAAAAAAAGATCTTCATGACCCAGATAATCACAATGGTGTGATCACTCACCTAGAGCCAGACATTCTGGAATGTGAAGTCAAGTGGGCCTTAGGAAGCATCACTATGGAAAAAGCTAGTGGGGTTCATGGAAATACATTTGAGCTATTTAAAATCCTGAAAGATGATGCTGTGAAAGTGCTGCACTCACTATGCCAGCAAATTTGGAAAACACAGAAGTGGCCACAGGACTGGAAATGGTCAGTTTCATTCCAATCCCAAAGAAAGGCAATGCTAAAGAATGTTCAAATTACAGCACAATTGCACTCATCTCACAAGCTAGTAAAGTAATGGTCAAAATTCTCCAAGCCATGCTTCAGCAATACGTGAACAGTGAACTTCCAGATGTTCAAGCTGGTTTAAGAAAAGGCAGAGGAACGAGAGATCAAATTGCCAACATCTGCTGGATCATCGAAAAAGCAAGAGAGTTCCAGAAAAACATCTACTTCTGCTTCATTGACTATGTCAAAGCCTTTGACTGTGTGGATCACAATAAACTGTGGAAAATTCTGAAAGAGACAGGAATACCAGACCACCAGACCTGCCTCTTGAGAAACCTATATGCAGGTCAGGAAGCAACAGTTAGAACTGGACATGGAACAACAGACTGGTTCCAAATAGGAAAAGGGGTACATCAAGGCTGTATATCATCACCCTGCTTATTTAACTTATATGCAGAGCACATCATGAGAAACACTGGGCTGGAAGAAGCACAAGCTGGAATCAAGATTGCCGGGAGAAATATCAATAACCTTACATATGCAGATGACACTACCCTTATGGCAGAGAGTGAAGAGGAACTAAAAAGCCTCTTGATGAAAGTGAAAGAGGAGAGTGAAAAAGTTGGCTTAAAGCTCAACATTCAGAAAACTAAGATCATGACATCTGATCCCATCACTTCATGGAAAATAGACAGGGAGACAGTGGAAAGAGTGTGAAACTTTATTTTTTTGAGCAGGGGGTGGGACTCCAAAATCACTGCTGATGGTGATTGCAGCCATGAAATTAAAAGACGCTTACTCCTTGGAAACAAAGTTATGACCAAACTAGATAGCATGTTAAAAAGCAGAGACATGACTTTACCAACAAAGGTCCATCTAGTCAAGGCTATGGTTTTTCCAGTGGTCATGTATAGATGTGAGAGTTGCACTCTGAAGAAAGCTGAGTGGTGAAGAATGGATGCTTTTGAACTGTGGTGTTGAAGAAGACTCTTGAGAGTCCCTTGGACTGCAAGAAGATCCAATCAGTCCATCCTAAAGGAGATCAGTCCTGAGTGTTCATTGGACGGACTGATGCTGAAGCTGAAACCCCAATCCTTTGGCCACCTCATTCGAAGAGTTAACTCATTGGAAAAGACCCTGTTGCTGGAAGGGTTTGGGGGCAGGAGGAGAAGGCGACGATAGAGGAATAGATGGCTGGATGGCATCACTGACTGAATGCACATGATTTTGAGTAAACTCCAGGAGTTGGTGATGGACAGGGAGGCCTGGCATGCTGCGATTCATGGGTTCGCAAAGAGTCGGACATGACTGAGAGACTGAACTGAACTGAACTGAACTGATGGTGAAACTAAAGTTTGATGCTGTAAGATCAATACTGCAAAGGAACAAGGAATGTTATGTGCATGAATCAAGGTAAACTGGAGGTGGTAAAATAGGAGATGACAAGAGTGAACATCGACATTTTAGGAACCAGTGAACTAAAATGGGCTGGAATGGGTGAATTTAATTCGGATGACCATAATATCTACTACTGTGGGCAAAAACCCTGAGAAGAAATGGAGTAGCCCTCACAGTCAACAAAGGAGTCCAAAATTCTGTACATGGGTACGATCTCAAAAATGACAGAATGAACTCTGTTTGTTTCCAAGGTGAACCACTCAATATCCCAGTAATCCAAATCTGTGACCCAATCACTAATGCTAAGAAGCTGAAGTTGAACGGTTCTATGAAGACCTATAAGATTTTCTGGAACTAACACCAAAAAATTATGTCCTTTACATCACAGGTGACTGGAGTGCAAAACCAGGAAGTCAACAGATACCTAGAGTAACAGGTGAATTTGACCTTAGAGTACAAAACGAAACAGGGCAAAGATTAACAGAGTTTTGCCAAGAGAACACAGTGGTCATAGCAAACATCCTGTTCCAACAACACAAGATAAGATGCTACACATGGATATCACCACATGGTCAATACTGAACTGAGATTGATTATATTCTTTGCAGCCAAAGATGGAGAAGCTCTATACAGTCAGAAAAAAAAAAAAAAAAAACCAGACTGGGAGCTGACTGTGGCTCAGATCATGAACTCTTTATTGACAAGTTCAGACTTAAATTGAAGAAAGGGAAATCCACTAGACCATTCAGGTATGACCTAAATCAAATCCTTTACATTTATACAGTGGACGTGACAAAAAGATTAAAGGGATTATATCTGATAGACAGAGTGCATGAAGAACTATGGAAGGAGACTCGTGACATTGTACAGGAGGTGGTGATCAAGACCATTCCCAAGAAAAAGAAATACAAAAAGGCAAAATGGTTGTCTTAGGAGCCCCTACAAATAGCTGAAAAAAGAAGAGACACTAAAGACAAAGGAGAAAAGGAAGGATATACCCGTTTGAATGCAGAGTTCCAAAGAATAGCAAGGAGAGATAAGAAAGACTTCCTCAGCAATCAATGCAAAGTAATAGAGGAAAATAATAGAATGAGAAAGACTAGAGATCTCTTCAAGAAAATTTGAGATATTAAGGGAACATTTCATGCAAACATGGGCACAATAAAGGACAGAGATGGTATGGACCTAACATAAGCACAAGATATTAAGAAAATAATACACAGAAGAGCTATACCATAAAGATCTTCATGACCCAGATAATCATGATGGTGTGATCACTCACCTAGAGCCAGACATCCTGGAATCTGGTCAAGTGGGCCTTAGGAAGCATCACTGTGAACAAAGTGAGTGGAGCTGATGGAATTCCAGTTGAGCTATTACAAGTCCTAAAAGATGCTGCTGTTAAAGTACTGCACTCAATATACCAGTGATTTTGAAAAACAACAGTGCCACAGGACTGAAAAAGGTCAATTTGCATTCCAATCCCAAAGAAAGACAATGCCCTAAAATATTTAAATTACTGCAGAATTACACTCATCTCTCATGCTTTCAAAGTAATCCTCAACATTCTCCAAGCCAGGCTTCAACAGTACATGAACCTTGAATTTTCAGATGTTCAACCTGGTTTTAGAAAAGGCAGAGGAACCAGAGATCAACTGCCAACATCCACTGGATCATAAAAAAAAAAAAGAGAGTTCCAGAAAAACATCTATTTCTGCTTCATTGACTACGTCAAAGCCTTTGACTGTGTGGATCACAACAAACTGTGGAAAATTCTGAAAGAGATGGGAATACCAGACCACCTGACCTGCCTCTTGAGAAACCTATATGCAGGTCAGGAAGCAATAGTTAGAACTGGACATGGAACAGCAGACTGGTTCCAAATAGGAAAAGGAGTACGTCAAGGCTGTATATCATCACCCTGCTTATTTAACTTATATGCAGAGTACATGATGAGAAACACTGGGCTGGAAGAAGCACAAGCTGGAATCAAGATTGCTGGGAGAAATATCAATAACCTCAGATATGCAGATGACACCACCCTTATGGCAGAGAGTGAAGAGGAACTAAAATGCCTCTTGATGAAAGTGAAAGAGGAGAGTGAAAAAGTTGGCTTAAAGCTCAACATTCAGAAAACTAAGATTGTGACACCTGATCCCATCACTTCATGGCAAATAGATGGGGAGACAGTGGAAACAGTGTCAGACTTTATTTTGGGGGGCTCCAATGTCACTGCAGATGGTGATTGCAGCCATGAAATTAAAAGGCACTTACTCCTTGGAAGGAAAGTTATGACCAACCTAGATAGCATATTAAAAAGCAGAGACATGACTTTACCAACAAAGGTCCGTCTAGTCAAGGCTATGGTTTTTCCAGTGGTCATGTATGGATGTGAGAGTTGGACTCTGAAGAAAGTTAAGCACCAAAGAATGGATGCTTTTGAACTATGGTGTTGGAGAAGACTTTTGAGAGTCCCTTGGACTGCAAGGAGATCCAACCTGTCCATCCTAAAAGAGATCAGTCCTGGGTGTTCATTGGAAGGACTGATGCTGAAGCTGAAACTCTAATACTTTGGCCACCTCATGCAAAGAGTTGACTCATTGGAAAAGACCCTGATGCTGGGAGGAATTGGGGGCAGGAGGAGAAGGGGACGACTGAAGATGAGATGGCTGGATGGCATCTCTGACTCGATGGGCATGAGTTTGAGTAAACTCCTGGAGTTGGTGATGGACAGGGAGGCCTGGCATGTTGCAGTTCATGGGATTGCAAAGAGTCGGACACAACTGAGCGACTGAACTGAACTGAAGTGAACCACTGTGTTAAGATGGCTGATTACCCTAAGATCACCATGCTGTGAAGAATCCCATGCTAGTCATGTGTGGAGAAGTCACAGGAAGAGAGAGAGAGATACCTGTGAAGCCAGTTTTTCTAGCCGTCCCATTTTGAGTCTTTTTAGTTTATCTGTAGCCCCGGATTAAACACCATCCATGCAAGTAAAGAAGCCATCCTGGACATTTTATTTTCTTCATAATATGTATCACCATTGAAACTACTCTGGTTTACTAATTATTTTTCATTTCTATTGTATATCTTGTCCTACTAGCATGTAACATCTATGAGAACAAATATCTTTGTATACTCTTATATTCCAAGCTACTAAATCATGCATCACAGACTTTTTTGTGTGTACAAATCACCTAGTGATCTTTAAATTTGGATTCTGATTCAAAAGGTCTGAAATGGGCCCTAAAATTTCAGAGTTTCTAAAAGGCTCTTAGGTGGTACAGATACTGCTGGTCTATAGACCATGCATTGAATAGAATGACAATATAGAGCTCTAGGTAGAAGTCAGTGAATGGGATCCACCTGGAAGAATTTGTTCCCTTATGTGTGAACCTCTGGCTTTCTAGCTTCTCTTGAAAAAAACAGAAGATTTAAAATCTCTTGGCTAACATTTCCACCTTGCAATAGTCAACTGGAACTGGGTCCAGCTTCTCTCTTTTAGGGACATAGAACCTATCTTGTAGCTCCTGCTTAGCCCTAGCAGACATCTGAACTTCTACTCTTCAGGGCCCTCTGACCTTCATTTTTACTCTAACTCCACAATTCCAGGAGATCAAAACCAAGAATGTCTTCTCCTACAAACAAATGTTTTCTCTAGAAATGATAATATTTGTATATTGTATAATGTGTGTATATTTCAGGAATGTGGTGTCTCTAGAGTAGTGCTTCTCAGACTTTAATGTCCATTGATATTTTTGTAAAAATAAATATTCTGATTAAGTGGTGAGATTGGTGTTCTGTGATGTCAATACCATCGATATGAACCACACTTTGAGGAGCAAGGACCTGGAGCAATTCCTACCACAGAAAAGGACCTCAGTATTTGTTGGACCAGTTAATGTGTTTCATATAATGACCCTATTACAGTAACATTGCCTCAATTTTATAGACAAGGTAGCTGAGATTCACAAAATTGAGTGACACATCTAAGGTCACACAGTTAGTATGTAACAGAGTCTACACTCAAAGTGATCCATCTGATAGTAAAGCTGACTTCTAATTTTCTAAAATCTCACCTGGATAACCTTTGAACAATTTTATAATTGGGTATAGTATGATTTTTATAGACAGCATGTGGATTATCAGATTCTCAAACCCCCCTCACTTCCCTAGATTTTCTTATATAGGCTATAAAATCTTGAACCGCAAGACTAATATTTGAATACAAATACTTAGAGAAGTTAAGGCCTGTTATAGAAGCAAGATAGCTAAGAACATGTCAGGATCACAAGTAGTCAGTTATATCAGAAAACATTGGTCACAGAGGAGCAATATTCAAAATATTTAACAAAATGTATGGCAATGCCCCCCAAATATCTGAATAAATATAAGTCTGTGATGTTAAAATAATGTTCAAGGAACATTACTCCTTTAGTTGCCATATTCTAGGAAGGATTAGGTGTTCCAGGTGAGAAATTACTGCAGTAAGGGATATGTAGGGACCTTAGGGTAGTGACTATTTACCAGCTGGTATAGAAACACTTTAATATTTAAGAGATGATATAACTTTGAATTTCCTGAATATTAGCCCTAAGTATCAGAAAATGAAGGTCTTCCCAGGTGTCTCAGTAGTAAAGAATCCTCCTGCCAATGCAGGAGAAGCAGATTTGATCCCTGGGTCAGGAAGATTCCCTGAGGTAGGAAATGGTAACCCACTCCAGTATTCTTGCCTGAAAAATTCCATGGAGAGAAGAGCCTAGCAGGCTACAGTCCATGGGGTTGCAAAGAGTCTGACATGTCTGTGCACATACACATGCAAGACCCAGATTTTCCCATAGTCAGTCCCTCCCATCAGAAAGGCTTCCACAAGCCTCTTATCCTAATCCATCAGAGGGCAGAAAGAATGAAAACCACAATTACAGAGAGCTAACCAAACTGATCACAGCCTTGTCTAACTCAATGAAACTATGAGCCATGCCATGTAGGGCCACTCAAGATGGACAGGCCATGGTGGAGAGTTTTGAAAAAATGTGGTCCACTGGAGAAGGGAATGGCAAACCACTTCAGTATTCTTCCCTTGAGAAACCCATGAGCAGTATGAAAAGGCAAAAAGATATGACATTGAAAGATGAACTCCCCAGGTTTGTAGGTGCCCAATATGCTACAGGAGAACAGTGGAGAAATAACTCCAGAAAGAAAGAAGAGACAGAGCCAAAGCAAAAACAACACCCAGTTGTGAATGTGACTGGTGATGGAAGCAAAGTCTGATGTTGTAAAGGACAATATTGCATAGGAACCTAGAATGTCCATGCATCAAGGTAAATTGGAAGTGATCAAGCAGGAGATGGCAAGAGTGAACACTGACAATTTAGGAATCAGTGATTTAAAAATGGACTAGAATGGGTGAATTTAATTCAGATGCACATTACGTCTACTACTGTGGGCAAGAATCCCTTAGAAGAAAAATGGAGTGGCCGTTGTGGTCAACAAAGGAGTCCAAAATGCAGTATTTGGGTGCAGTCTCAAAAATGACAGAATGATCCCTGGTCGTTTCCAAGGCAAACCATTCAATATCACAGTAATCCAATTCTATGCCCCAACCACCAATACCAAAGAAGTTTGAGTTGAGCAGTTCTTTTTTTTTTAAACTTTTTATTTTATGCTGGAGTATAGCTGATTAACAATGTTGTGATAATTTCAGGCGGACAGCAAAGCGACTCAGCCATACATATACATGTATCCATTCTCCCCCAAGCCCCCTCCCTATCCAGGTTGCCACATGACATTGAGCAGAGTTCCCTGCTAGGGAACAGTAGGTCCTTGTTAGTTATCCATTTTAAATAGAGCAGTGTGTACATGTCAATCCCAAACTCCCTAACTATCCCTTTCCCCCATCCTTCTTCCCTGGTAACTATAAATTCATTCTCCAAATCTATTTTTTTTTGGGGGGGGGGGTTTGTCATACATTGATATGAATCAGCCATAGATTTACACATATTCCCCATCCCGATCCCCCCTCCCACCTCTCTCTCCACCCGATTCCTCTGGGTCTTCCCAGTGCACCAAGCCTGAGCACTTGTCTCATGCATCCCACCTGGGCTGGTGATATGTTTCACCATAGATAGTATACATGCTGTTCTTTTGAAATATCCCACCCTCACATTCTCCCACAGAGTTCAAAAGTCTGTTCTGTATTTCTGTGTCTCTTTTTCTGTTTTGCATATAGGGTTATCGTTACCATCTTTCTAAATTCCATATATATGTGTTAGTATGCTGTAATGTTCTTTATCTTTCTGGCTTACTTCACTCTGTATAAGGGGCTCCAGTTTCATCCATCTCATTAGGACTGGTTCAAATGAATTCTTTTTAACGGCTGAGTAATATTCCATGGTGTATATGTACCACAGCTTCCTTATCCATTCATCTGCTGATGGGCATCTAGGTTGCTTCCATGTCCTGAGTTGAGCAGTTCTATGAAGACCTACAAGAGGTTCTAGAACTAACACCAAAAAATATGTCCTTTTCATCATGGGGACTGGAATGCAAAAGTAGGAAGTCAAGAGATACCTGGAGTAATGGGCAAATTTGGCCTTGGAGTACAGAATGAAGCAGGGCAAAGGTTTGCACAGTTTTGCCAAGAGAATGCACTGGTTATAGCAAACACCCTCTTCCAACAACACAAGAGATGAGTCTACACATGGACATCCCCAGATGGTCAATACCAAAATCAGATTGATCATATTCTTTGCAGCCAAAGATGAAGAAGCTCTATACAGTCAGCAAAACCAAGACCGGGAGCTGACTGTGGCTCGGATCATGAGCTTTGTATTGCAAAATTCAGACTTAAGTTGAAGAAAGTAGGGAAAACCATAAGACCATTCAGGTATAGACTAAATCAAATCCCTTATGATTACACAGTGGAAGTGACAGATTCAAGGGATTAGATCTGATAGACAGAGTGCCTGAAGAACTATGGATGGAGGTTCACAACATTGTAAAAGAGGCTGTGATCAAAACCACCCCCAAGAAAAAGAATGCAAAAAGACAAAATGGTTGTCTAAGGAGGCTTTACAAATAGCTGATAAAAGAAGAGAGGCAAAAGACAAAGGAAAAAGGAAACATATATCCATCTGAATGCAAAGTTACAAAGAATAGCAAGGAGAAATAAGAAAACGTTCCTCAGTGATCAATGCAAAGAAATAGAGGAAAACAATAGAATGGGCAAGACTAGAGATCTATTCAAGAAAATTAGAGATACCAAAGGAACATTTCATGCAAATATAGGCACAAGAAAAGACAGAAATGGTATGGACCTAACAGAAGCAGAAGATATTAAGAAGAAATGTCAAGAACACACAGAAGAACTATACAAAAAATACTCTAGACGGAATCAATAGCAGAATAACTGAAGCATAAGACTAAATAAGTTAGTAAGAAGATAGACTAGTGGAAATAAGTTCTGAAGAGGATAATAAAGGGAAAACAGTAGAAAGAACTGAGGATAATCTCAGAGACACCTGGGACAATGTTAAATGCACCAACATTCAACTTACAGGAGTCTCAGAAGAAGAGAATAAGAAAGATCTGAGAAAAGTTTTGAAGAGATTATAGTGGAAAACCCACCTAATATGGAAAAGGAAATAGTCAAGTCCAAGAAGTGCAGAGTCCCATACAGGATAAACCCAAAGAGAAACATGCCAAGACACATAGTAATTAAACTAAACAAAATTAAAAGCAAAAAGTGTTAACAGCAGCAAGGGGAAAACATCAACTAACTACAAGGTAATCACAATATTAACACCTGATCTTTCAGCACAAACTCTCTAGTCCAGTAGGTAGTGGCAAGATATCTTTAAAATATTGAAAGGGAAAAACCTACAATCAAGATTGCTCTACCCAGCAAGGATCTCATTCAAAATTAATAAAGAAACCAAAAGCTTTACAGACAAAAATTAAGAGAATTCAGCATAATCAAACCAGTTTTATGCAAATGCTACAGAAGGAGAAGGAAAACACCTACAAAACAATTCCAAAAAAAGTAAGAAAATGTCAATATGAAACACATATCACTAATTGCTTTTAAATTCAATTAATTAAATACTCCAACCAAAAGACACGGACTGATTGAGTGGATACAAATGTAAGTCTTATGTATATACTGTCTATAAGAGACTAATTTCAGACCTAGAGACACATACAGATCGGAAGAGAGAGGATGGAAAAAGGTATTCCAGAGAATGAGATGGCAGAGGAGTAGATGGATATTGAGCACATCTCTCTCCATGGATACATCACTAATACACTTTCAGATACATAAGATCTTGCAGAACACCAGCTGAGAGCAGGCAAGAGTACCTGAAAAGAATATATAGAACCAGGAAGAATTTGGTAGGATGAAGGAAGTGTGGGGGGAGGGGGTGGTGCAAGGAGAGTGAGCAGGACTGGACTTGCACCTGGGGAGTGGGGGAACTGAAGTAAGGGTTAGATCCCCACATCGGGGAAAATGTTTGGGGCAGAGAAGAAGCATTTGAGGCTGTTGGAGAGTGAAGAAGCTGATCTGTGACAGTCTTATTGAAATGAGAATCACAGAGACAGTCCTTGCTGCATTCATGCATACCCTAGACAGGGATGCAAGTCCCCTAGAAAGCACAGCAGCTGGGAGCTGGAGCGTAGGGACTGGAGAGCAAATTCCAGGGTGAGGTCTGCTGTTGGATCCAGGGAGATGCCCCAAGGGGACATGAAGAAGGAGATCATGGTTGGAAATAACTGTGTAGGAAAATCAGGCAGCCATGAAGGCAAAGTGATATTGCTGAGTCATGTACAGGGTGGGGTGCTAACACTGTAGCCTCTCTCTCCCACACACCAGCACCAGCAACTGAACAATAGAGAAAGACCCCAGACAGGCTGGCCCTTTAAACCTCTGATGGGCCAAACAACAGAGAAGGACTCCAGCCAGGAGGGCATTTTAAGTGCCTGATCAGGCCAAGCAAAAAAGAAGGACTAGCCAAAGAGACCCTCTGATCACCAGCTGCCAGAGGCTAGAAAAAGATTCTGACTGGACCATAGCTCCTGCTGTTGAGGCAGTCAGTGTCCCTACACACTTGGTGCTCCCAGGGTGCCTGTGATCCAAGCAGCTGTGCCACCTCTATACTCAACACTTTCTGGGACAGAGCTGCCAGAAGCTAGGGGAAAAACCCTAGGATACCACATTTTGTGCTGCTCTAGCTGCTTGCTCCTGAGTACCTGGTGCTGCTGGGGCCCTTGTGATCCAAGCAACTGTGCCACCTTCACACCTGGTCCTCACTGAGGCAGACCTGGGTGCTCCAGGGCAGACTCAGGAGCAAAGCCTTGTGGATGACTCACATACAGAGGTGGAGATAAAACCACAGTTGAAACACAGGGACAGTATGGCTAAGGAAAAGGACCCAAATGCTTCCCACTAGCTATAAAAGTGGCAGGTTAAATTCAGAAGATCAACTGGACTGACTCTGTGTCCTATGGGATATATAAAAGGACAACGAAAGCTCCCATAAAAGAAAACAAACTGGCTCTGGCACCTGGAGGTGGACATTGGAGGCAAGAATACACAGCAGTAAGACCAGATTAGAGCCTGAGCTGCCACCACAGCAGGTCCAGAGACCAGTCTAGTATTGGAAGGCATCCTAGGGAGGAGAGGTGGACTGTGACTCACAAAGAGGGAAAAGATACTGACAGCTGAGATTCAAAAAAATATACTTATTATTCTTATATTTTGACTTTTTCTTCAGTTGTTTCTTGATGTTTTTCTTTTTTCCCTCACTGTCGCTATATTTGTTGATTTTATTAGTACTATTAAATTCATTTAACCTTCCAATAATTTTTTAATTGTACTTTTAAATTCTTTTATATCTTTCTCCTCTACAGTGGCCTTTTGCAGTTCTGTGGTATATATTTTTCTTTTTTTCTTTTTACAAAATTTTAAAGTTTATTATTTTACTACATTTATTCTTTTGTTTGCCTTTCTTATTGTTATTTTCCTGTTGTAGTTGCTCTAATATATATAAATCTTTATCTACCTCTTTTAACTATGCTTTTCTATTCTTTTTCTCACCATATTGGTTAGTTTATTTTGTTTTCATTGCTTTATTCCCCAGTTGGCATCTTGCTTTGGTTTTGTATTCCAGTTTGTACTTCAGTTTTGTTGTAAAATGTTGATATTATTTTTGGTTTCCTTTACTCGCCAGGTCAATCTCTTGAAATTTATTTTCTTGAGGGGGACTGTTTCGGTTTTGTTTATGGGTGTATATGTATATTCCATTATTTTTGTTATTATTTGCCTGATTTTGTATTTGCCACTTGTCTGGGTCTCTCCTTTTGATTCTTGTTCTTTGTTTTTGTGTGTGTGTTTTAATCTTCTTTAATGCCATAACAAACAACATCTGAAATCTGCATTCCCTGGCCATAAATCAGGCCCTGAGCCTTTAAGATGTGACCACTGACACCAAGACACTAGATTGCCAAAGAACTCCTAATCCCAGGGAGTATGAATCAGTAAGAACTCCCACAAAGACCTCCACCTGTGTATAAGACCTGGCATCATCCAACTGCCAGCAGAACTCTGTATAGGACACGTCACCCAAACAACAAGAAGACAAAAGCACAGACCCAATCATCAGCAGATAGGGTTACCACCTCACAGAACCCCACCCATCAGAGGAAAAAATAAATAAAAACAAAAACTCATGTCTTTCCACCCTAACACAAGCCCAAGTCACATTGAATGTGAAGCCTACACAATTAGATCAACCTTACCCACCAAATGCAGAAACCAAAAAGAAAAAGGAATTCAACCTCAAAGCCTGGGGAAAGGAATCCTCAAACACAATAAGTTAATAAAAAAGAAAATGCAGAGACATACTGTGCAAATGAAGGAACAAGCAAGAAACAAAAAACCAGATAAACAAAAAAGAAATAGGCAAACTATCTTAAAAACAATTCAGAATAATGATTATAAAGATGGTCCAAAACCCCAAAAACAGAATGGAGAAAATGCAAGAATCAATTAACACATTTAACAAAGACCTAGAAGAAATAAAGAATAAACACACAGAGACAAACAACACAATCACTGAAATTAAAAGTACTCTAAAAGGAATCAATAGCATAATATCTGAAGCAGAAGAATGGATAAATGAGCTGGAAGATAGAATGATGGAAATGACTGCTGAAGAGCAGAATAAAGGAAAAAGAATGGAAGTAACTGAGTATAGTCTCAGAAACTTCTGGGACAATATTAAATGTACCACAATTGAAATTATAAGGGTCCCAGAAGAAGAATATAAAAAGAAGAGTTTGAGAAAAAATTTGAGGAGATTATAGTCAAAAATTTATCCAAGGTTGGAAAGGAAACAGTCAATTTCACTGAGCACAGAGAGTCTCATACAGGGTAAACCCAAGGAGAAACACAGCTAGACACATACTAACCAAACTACCAAATACAAAGAAAGAATATTAAAAGGTAGCAAGTGAAAAACAACAAGTAACATACAAGGGAAACCCCAAACCGCTGATCTTTCAGCATAAACTCTGCAGGCCATAAGGGAATGGCAGGATATATTTAAAGTACTGAAAACGAAAAATCTACAATCAAGATTATTCTACCTGGCAAGAATCTCGTTCAAAACTGATGGAGAAATCAAAAGCTTTACAGAGAAGCAAAAGTTAAGAGAATTTAGTACTACCAAACCAGCTTCACAACAAATGTTAAAGGGACTTATTTAAACAGGAAACAAAAGAGAAGGAAAGGACCTATAAAAACAACACAAAATAATTAAGAAAATACCAATAGAAACATATATATATATCAACAATTACTTTAAATGAAAATGGATTAAATGCTCCAATCAAAAGATGCAGACTGGCTGAATGGATGCAAAAACAAGACCCATATATATGCTGTCTTCAGACCTAGAGACACATACAGACTGAAACTTAGAGGATGGAAAAAAATACTTCATGCAAATGGAAATCAAAAATAATCCAGAGTAGCAATCCTCATATCTGACAAAATAGACCTTAAAATAAAGAATATTGCAAGAGATAAGGAAGGACACTACATAATAATCAAGGGATCAATCCAAGAGGAAGATATAACAATTGTTATATGCACCCAACATAGGAGCACCTCAATACATAAGACAAATACTAACACACAGAGAAGGAGAAACTGACATTAACACAATAATAGTAGGGAACTTTAACACCTCACTCACATCAATGGACAGATCATCAAAACATAAAATCAATAAGGAAACACAAGCCTTAAATGACACATTAGGCCAGATGGTTCTAATTGATATTTTTAGGACATTCCACCCAAATGCAGACATATACACCTTCTGCTCAAATGCACATGGAACATTCTCCAGGATAGACCACATCACGGTTCACAAATCAAACCTCAGTAAATTTAAGAAAACTGAAATCTTACCAAGCATCTTTTCTGACCACAACGCTATGAGACTAGATATCAATTACAGGCAAAACACTGTAAAAACACAAACATGTGGAGATTATATATATATATATATATATATATATATATATATATATATATATATTTCTAAATAGCAAACAGATTACTGAAGAAATCAAAAGGGAAATAAAAAAAATTCTAGAACAAAATGACAATGAAAACAGGACAACTCAAAACCTGTGGGATACTACAAAAACAGTTCTAAGAGGGAGTTTATAGCAATACAATCCTACCTTAAGAAACAAGAAAACCATCGAATAGACAGCCTAACTTTACTTCTAAAACAACTGGAAAAAGAAGAACGAAAAAACCCCCAAAGATAGCAGGAGGAAAGAAATCACAAATATCAGAGCAGAAATAAATGAAAATGAAATGAAGAAAATAATATTAAAGATTAATAAAATTAAAAGCAGGTTCTTTGAGAAAATAAACAATATTGACAAACTGTTAGCCAGACTTATCAAGAAAAAAATGGAGAAGAATCAAATCAATAAAATTGGTAATGAAAAAGGAGAGTTTACAACAGACAATGCAGAAATACAAAGAATCATAACAGACAATTATGAACAAGAACATGCCAATAAAATGGACAACATGAAAAAAAATAGATTCTTAGAAAAGTTCAGTATCCCAAAATTGAACCAGGAAGAAACAGAAATTATGAATAAGTCAATTACAAGCACTTAAATTGAAACTGTGATTAAAAAAAATATATCTCCCATAAAACAATAGCCCAGGGACAGATGGCTTCCCAGGGGAATTCTATCAAACATTTAAAGAGCTAATGCCTACACGCCAGTCAGGATGGCTGCTATCCAAAAGTCTACAAGCAATAAATGCTGGAGAGGGTGTGGAGAAAAGGGAACCCTCTTACACTGTTGGTGGGAATGCAAACTAGTACAGCCACTATGGAAAACTGTGTGGAGATTTCTTCAAAACCTGGAAATAGAACTGCCATATGACCCAGCAATCCCACTTCTGGGCATACACACTGAGGAAACCAGATCTGAAAGAGACACGTGCACCCCCAATGTTCATCGCAGCACTGTTTATAATAGCCAGGACATGGAAGCAACCTAGATGCCCATCAGCAGATGAATGGATAAGGAAGCTGTGGTACATATACACCATGAAATATTACTCAGCCATTAAAAAGAATTCATTTGAATCAGTTCTAATGAGATGGATGAAACTGGAGCCCATTATACAGAGTGAAGTAAGCCAGAAAGATAAAGAACATTACAGCATACTAGCTCATATATATGGAATTTAGAAAGATGGTAACGATAACCCTATATGCAAAACAGAAAAAGAGACACAGAAATACAGAACAGACTTTTGAACTCTGTGGGAGAAGGTGAGGGTGGGATGTTTCAAAAGAACAGCATGTATACTATCTATGGTGAAACAGATCACCAGCCCAGGTGGGATGCATGAGACAAGTGCTCAGGCCTGGTGCACTGGGAAGACCCAGAGGAATCGGGTGGAGAGAGAGGTGGGAGGGGGGATCGGGATGGGGAATACGTGTAACTCTAGGGCTGATTCATATCAATGTATGACAAAACCCACTGAAATGTTGTGAAGTGGTTAGCCTCCAACTAATAAAAAGTAAAAAAATAAAAAAAATAAAGAGCTAATGCCTGTCAGAAAATTAAGATCATGGCATCCAGTTCAATCACTTCATGGCAAATAGATGGGGAAACAATGGAGGTAATGAGAGACTTTATTTTGGGGGCTCCAAAATCACTGCAGATGGTGACTGCAGCCATGAAATTAAAAGATGTTTGCTCCTTGGAAGGAAAGCTATGATCAACCTAGACAGCATATTAAAAAGGTGAGACATTACTTTGCCAACAAAGGTCTGTCTAGTCAAAGCTCTGGTTTTTCTAGTAGTCATGTGTGGATGTGAGAGTTGGACTATAAAGAAAACTGAGTTCTGAAGAACTGATGCTTTTGAACTGTGGTGTTGGAGAAGAATCTTGAATATTCATTGGAAGGACTGATTCTGAAGCTGAAACTCCAATACTTTGGCCATCTGATGCGAAGAACTGACTCACTAGAAAAGACCCTGATGCTGGGAAAGATTGAAGGCAGAAGGAGAAGGGGCTGACAGAGGATGAGATGGTTGGATGGTATCACTGACTTGATGGATATGAGTTTGAGTAAGCTCCAGGAGTTGATGATGGACAGGGAGGCCTGGTGTGCTGCAGTCCATGGGGTTGCAAAGAGTCAGACTTGACTGAGTGACTGAACTGAACTGAATGCCTATCCTTCTAAGACTCTTTCAGAAAATTGCAAATGAAGGAACACTTCCAAACTCATTCTATGAGGCCGTCACTCTCATACCAAAACCCGATAAAGATTGCAGAAAAAACAAAATTACATACCAATATCACCAACAAATATATATGCAAAACTCTTCAACAAAATTCTTGCAAACATAATCCAATAACATATTAAAAGGATCTCACACCATGATCAAGTGAGGTTTATCCCAGTGATGCGATGATTCTTCAATATATGCAAATAAATCAGTGTGATGGACCATACTAACAAATTGAAAGATAAATACCATATAATCCATTGAATGGAAGAAGAGAAAGCTTTTGACAAAATTCAACATGCATTTATGAAAAAACTCCTCAGAATATGGGTATAGAAGGAACCTACCTCATCATAATATAGGCTATACATGACAAATCCACGGCAAACATTATTCTCAATGGTGAAAGACTGATAGCATTTCCTCTAAGATCAGGAACAAGTCAAGGGTGCCCACTCTCATCGCTATTATTCAACATAGCTTTAGAAGTCCTAGACAAGAAAAGGAGATAAAAGAAATCCAGATTGGGAAAGAAGTAAAACTCTCACTGTTTACAGATGATGTGATACTATAAATCTGTGCATGCACATGCATGTGTGCTTAGTTGCTTAGTTGTGTGTGACTCTTGGTGAACCTATGGACTGTAGCCCACCAGACTCCTCTGTCCATGGGATTATCCTGGCAAAAATACCAGAGTGGATTGCCATTTCTTTCTCCAGGGAATCTTGTCAATCCAGGGATTGAATGCACATATCCTGCAGCTCCTGCATTGACAGGCAGATGCTTTAACAATGAGCCACCTGGGAATCCCAATATTATACACTGAAAATTAAGATATCATCAGAAAATTACTAGATCTAAACAATGAATATAGTAGTCACAAGATACAAAATAGAGAAATCTCTTGCCTTTCTATACAATAAAAATGAAAAAAAAAAATAAATCAAGGAAATAATCCCATTCACCATTGCCACAAAAGAATAAAATACATGGGAATAAACCAACCTAAGGAGACAAAATATCTGTATGCAGAAAATTACAAGAGACTGATGAAAGAAATCAAAGACAAAAACTGTAAATACATTGTGTTCTTGGATTACAGGAATTAATAATCTGAAAATGACTATCCTACCCAAAGCAATCTATATAGGCAATGCAGTAGTCAAATCCCTACTGGAATTTTCACAAAACTAGAACCAAAGCTATCACAATTTGTATGGAAGGGTAAAAGACCCCAAATAGCCAAAGCTTTCTTGAGAAAGAAATGTGGGGCTTCAGGAATTAACCTTCATGACTTTAAACTATACTACAAAGGTACACTGATAAAGACAGTATGGTATTGGTACAAAAACAGAACAATGGAACAAGATAAAAAAAAAAAAAACTCTTAGATAAAACCATTCATCTCTTGGTACCATATCTTTGAAAAAGAATGCAAGAATATACAATGGAGAAAAGACAATTTCTTCAATAAGTGGTGCTAGGAAAAGAAAACAGTTACCTGTAAAAGAATAGAATAGAACACTTCCTAACACCATACATGAAAATAAACTCGAAAGGACTAAAGACCATAATGTAAGGCCAAAAAATATAAAACTGATAGAGGGAAACTTAGGCAGAACACCCTTTGATGCAAATTGCATCAAGACCTTCTTTGACCCATCTCCTAGAATAATGGAAATATAAACAAAAAGAAATGAATGGTACCTAGTCAAACTTAAAAGCTTTTGCACAGCAAAGGAAACTATAAACAAGATGAGAAGACAGCCCTCAGAATGGGAGAACATAATTGCAGATGAAGCAGCTGATAAAGGATTAATCTACATAATATACAAGTTATTCAAGCAGGTCAATATCAGAAAAACAACTGAATCAAGAAATGGACAGAGGACCTAAACAAACATTCGTATAATACAAAAGAGACATACAGGTGGCTAATAAATACATGAAAACATGCTCAACATCACTCATTATTAAAGAAATGCAAATCAAAACTACACTGAGGTATCATTTCACACTAGTCAGAATGGCCATCATCAAAAAATCTACAAACAATAAATGCTAGAGAGGATGCAGAGAAACGCAAACCTTCTTGCATTGTTGGTGGGAATGTAAATTGATATAGCCACTAGGGAGAACAGTATGGAGATCCCTTAAAAACTAGGAATAAAACTACCATATGAGCCAGCAATCTCACTACTGGACATATGCCCTGAGAAAAACAAATTCTAAAAAACACATGTACTCCCAATGTTCATTACAACACTATTTACAGTAGCTTGGACATAGAAGCAATCTAGATGTCCATCAACATATGGATGGATAAAGAAGCTGTGGTACATATATACAATGGAATGTTATGCAGCCATAGAAAGGAACACATTTGAGTCAGTTGTAGTGAGGTGGGTGAACCTAGAGCCTCTTATACAGAGTGAAGTAATTCAGAAGGAGAAAACAAAATATTATATATTAATATGTATACATTGAATCTAGGAAAATGCACTGATGAATCTATTTTCAGGGCAGGAATAGAGACCCAGACATAGAGACAAGTATATTTGGGGGAAGGAAAGGGTGAGATGAATTGAGAGAGTAGCACTGAAACATATAGATTACCATATGTAAAATATAGGTAGTAGGAAGTTGCTTTATAAAAGGGGAACTCAACCTGATGCTCTATGATAATCTAGAGGGGTAGGATAGGGTGCAGGGTGGTGTGAGGCTGTCACGGCTAACGCCATGACAGGCAGCCTAGATTAGGAGTAGGCCTGGTTTCCTGGGGTAACATAATTATCAGGCCTCCTGGAGCCAGCCAATCAACATATGCCTAGCAAGGAAAAAGGGAACCTATCAGGGGAAAGCTGAAAGCCCCACGTTGGGCCAACAAAAATTACCTTGCAACTGTGTAACCAATCCGCTTGCGCCAACTACCTACTGTGTAACCAATCCGCTTGTGCCAACTACCTGCTGCTTTTCTGACCTAATAAATACCCGAGAGAACTGGGGCTTGGGGCCTTTTCGTCCTCACACACTTGGTGAGGGTGGGAGGCCCTGGCTCGAGTCAGTAATAAATTCCCCTATTGCAAGTTGCATTATTTCGAGGAGTCTTCTTTCCCGACCGGGGACTCGGACTATGGGCAGAACAGGTGGGAGAGAGATTCAAGACCGAGTGTACCTATGTATAGTTATGGCTGATTCATGTTGTTGTATGGCAGAAACCAACACAACTTTGTAAGGCAATTGTCCTACAATTAAAAATTTAAAAATAAATTAAAAAAAAAAGAAAAAAGAAAAATAGGGGACATGACCAGACATGGGTAGGAAGTGGTGGGTTAGAATTAAGCTCATTTTTGCCTTCCCATTTTTTAAGCTATATTCAACTTATTACTTATTAAAGTAATAAATTCAGAAACACAAAATAAATATTTATTAAGCATAATAAAAGATGAAAGTTAATAAAAGTAACAATACCAATAACTGAACAAAATGAAACAAAAAAAAAAAATGAATATTTTCCTGGGGCCTCTGATGAGAGTGTACTTGCTCCCACAGTGAGCAAGAAGCAACCTCTGCCTCCCCAGGAGGCCTTCAGGTTTATTCAGGTATTCCACAGACACAGGATTTACCAAGCTGTTCTTGAATTTAACCCATGACTTGTGCAGATGCATGGAAAGATTTTTGTTCTTCCTTAGTTTCACTGCCCCTGGGGCCCAGCTTTAGTTTTGACCCCACCTCTGCATGTGCACCACCCTCAGGTGTTTGTTCCCTGCCCAGGCAAGAGGGATAAAAGCAACCCCTGCTTGGGGCACACTTATTCACTCAGACTGGGGCATGCATGAGTTACCCGTGGTAGCAGGAACTGTCAGTCAGTTGTAACCAACTGTGACAACTTGGTCTGGTGGGAGTCCCTCCCAGTGTCTGTGGAGGCAGGAGTTGGCATATGGGAGTGGTGGAAGCCCTACCCTCCTTATGACTTGCCACAATGGCAAATTTCCAGGCAGATCACACTTCCTCTAGGGGCATTCCTGGCCCACACATCCCCTACCTTTGGTCCCATCTGCTGTATCAGCAGAGCCAACAGTGTTCTTCTCCCCAGATCAGTTCTCCCAACTCTACACTTTAACACTCAGCTCTGGGCAGCATTGGTGGACTCTCATATCAGGCAGGGGTACCAAGGGCTGACTCCCAAAGAGACTTTGGTATAGGTGGTATTCAAGCCTCCAGAACCCTCATGGGCAGAAGAGATCCCAGACTGAGGGGCAGGAAGACTCTGTTCATAATGGAGCCCCTCCCAGTGGAGTGTAGGGTCTTTAAAAGCAAGGGCCATAACTTCTCTCACTAACTATGTGGCCCACCAAAAGGCTTGACATAGAGAAGGCTTCCCAATGAATGTTTGTTGGATGAATGAATGAAAGGATAGATGCATGACAAAACTTGATAGTATAGTGTAGTGAGAAAAAAGTAGTTTTTAGAGTTAGAAAGAGCTGGCTTCTAGTCTGCCTCGGATTAGCTACGAGACCTTGAACAAGTTATTTAACCTCTTTGAGCTTCAGTTTACTCATACCCATAAAGAAAACATTATCTGCCTTTCAGAATGAAGCTCAAATGAGGTAACAGAAAATGCTTCATAGACCATGAAGAGTTATGCATATGTTAAATGTTATTACTATTATCAAAGGAGAGCACAAGACTCAGAAAGGAACAGAAGGAGGCTTACTCAAAGACATGCAATGAGACAAAAAGGGGCTAAATTTCACTTTCAGTTGAGCTACTTCCATTGCTCTTTGAAGAAAAGCAATGCACAGAGTAGAACAGGGTCATGGTTGTTGTTCTACTCCATTGGCTCAAAGAGGAGAAGGTTTTTTAATTTGAAAGTTGTATTGTGGTAATTGTGGATTCACATGTAGTTGTAAGAAATAATACAGATTTCTTGTAGACTTTGCCCTGTTTTTCCTAATGGCAACATTTTACAAAACTATAGGATAATATCACAACAAGGATATTGACATTGATGTAATTCACAGATCATATTCACATTTCCCAATTTTATTTGTAATCATTGTGTGTGTCTTTGTGTGTTATGTGTATCCAGCTTCAAATAATTTTATCATGTGTAGGTTGGTGTGACCAACACCACAGTCAAGTCACAGAACTGTTCCATCACCACAAGGATAGTACCATTTTAGAACCATAGATTCCTTCTGTTACCCTTTTATAGCCACCTCTATCTTGCTGCCCTTCCCTCTCCTAACTCCTGAAATTGGGAAGTATGAGTTGGTGTTAATTATACTGTAAATGTTTGGTAGAATTCTTGAGTGAAACACCCTAGTCCAAGCAGTTTATTTTTCCAAAGATTTTAATACATTTCTTTAATGATTGTAAAACTATTCAAATTACCTATTTAATTTGGGTGAGTTTAAGTAGCTTGTGGCTTTCAAAGAATTGTCTATTTGTATTAAGTTGTCAAGTTTATGAGTGTAAGACATCCTGCCCCTGGGATATTCCTTGAAATCTAGGGTTGCAAACCAGTTAGCCTTTTCTTACTACCTTCCAGGGCTCTCCTTTCTTGCCTCTTTTCATTATTTCTAGGGTTTGTAGTTTTCCTTAGGAGGGAGGAGCAGAGAGAATGTCATCTTGTCTGATCTATGCCATCTTCTCTGGGCCAGAAGTCTGAGGGGATATTTTTATGCCATGTTAGGCAAAAGTATTCAGCCATTTGGAGTTTCTCAGGGCCCATCCTAATGCAGCCATTCTAGCATACCAGGAGCTTAGATAGAAAAAAGTGGGGGTAGAACTGATCATCCTAAAAGGTCAAGTATGGATGCTGAATTTCTTAGCATTTTAATGTGTAATGGACATGTTGTTAAGGTTCTGGGGCTGGATCTAAGCTCCCATCAAGAAGCATGTTGGGCTATGGAAGACTGCAGTTTGAGTCCCCATCTATTCCCATAAATCTTTTTCTTCTTTAGAAGGGCCCAAGAAGGCCCTCATCTAGAATGTTCCAGGTTTCTTTGGCTTTTTATCTGGGAGTTTCAGCTCTGTATTTTTAGCCATCACCAGACCTTTAAGCCCACAGGCTGGGATTCCAGGTCTTTGGAACAGTCATAGGCCAGAATTTTCCATATTTCCAAACCACTTGGAGATAAAGGGGTTTGCTGAAGCACAAGAGAAAAGTTATTCTGCTCAGGCATTCCTACCATAAAGCCAGATCTTCATTCTCCATCTGGGTCTAATCTTTTGTCTTAGATTCAAGGAATTTTCTAGCTTGGAAAGTATTCACAATTCATACTGTCTATTCTTTTTTTTTTTTTTATAACGGGAGAAGAGTAGAGAAGAGAAGGAGCCCACCTGAAATTACCCAGTAATGCAGTGATAGAGATGAGGCTAAGAAGTAGGTCTCCTGACTTTTAAATCTCTTCCCACCAAACTAAATATTAATAGGCATAGATTTTTAGTGTGAGAGGATTCAGTGTAAGGAGATTTTGTAGTAAAATGGGAAAACCAGATTATGTCCAAAAGGGATTAAACAGCCTGGGTAAGGGGCTTCTAATAAGGACCATGACTTACTTCTGAAGGAAAAAAAATTCTATTTAGTTTCTGGAGAACAGATTAGGGAGACATGTTCTCTATCTTTAAGTCTTTAAAGAACTATCATGGGAGGAGGGAGCAGATGGGCTCTGGATGGTACCAGGTAATAAAGCTAAGGGCTATGAGTGAAAGCCACAGGGAGATAAAGTTCAGCTTAAGAGAAGAAATAAATATCTAATGGTAGAGTTGTTCAGAGATGGATTGGTCTGTCTCAGAAAGAAGCAAGTTCTCTGTCATTGAAAGTATAGAAGAAAGACAAGAAAACATTTGTAAGGGCTACAGTAGAAGTGATTCAAGGCTTAAATGGGTGTGGTGGGCAGATTGAACCAACAGATCTTTGAGATCATCTCCAACTATTTGTCTATAAATCTGTCATCCTGACTAAACTGTCTACTTATGTGATCTGAAGCAAATTACTTAACCTTTTTGGGAATCTATCACACTATAGTATTCCTCCAAATGAAGCAGATAACTGCATCAGGAGAAAACAATTGGCAATCCCTGAAAGAGAAAATTTCTTTCCATTAAACTTGGAAAAGAAAAAAAAAAAAAAAAAGCATGGGTTCCTTTTGAGATCTATGACTCCTCTTCAAGAATTTGACTGAATTTGAGGTCACAATATGAGCCCTGGACTGACTGAAATTCTGGAAGTAGCAGACCACAAGCAGACATCATCCTGTATATGGTGAATCTATGCTTCTGGGAACTCAATGGTGCTTCTGCAGAATACAAAATCATTCCCCAGGGTAAGAGGGACACAGGAAGAATGGCTAATCCCTTTATTGAACTTGGAAGTTGATTCTCAAAGAACTAGTCATTTCAGACTTACCATTACATACAAATCTCCCCTCTAGAATCTGATCCCAACTTAGTTTTGCAATTTTATCTCCTACTTACCTCTTAACTATCACAAAGAGGTGCTCCTTTCTTGACATCTTTCTCTGGTGGCCTGACTGAAAGCTTCAGGACAACAGAAGGCTTTTTTTTCATCCCTGCATTCCTCTCAAGACCCAACACACAGTGAAAAAAGCTTTGATTGAATGTCTTATCTCACTCCAGGGGTTACCCTTACCTTATATCTGATATCTGTGCACACAATTTGGTATTGGGGCACATTCCTGAACCTCCTTGAATGTGTTATCCTGAGTTCTCCAATAGGAGTTCTCCATTCTGCTGAGTGAGAAGACGCGACAGTGAGCTTTGCTGAATGCTTTCTCCGTGTTAGACACCACTCTGAGCACTTAAGCGGCAACTCCTTAATCCCTCTCAAACAATCTCCATTTGACAGATGAGAAAAAAAAAGTGAAACAGGTGAAATGACTTGCCAAGGTCATTTTAGAACTAAGAAACTGGCAGAAGTTGTCTTTTAACTACAGTAAATGGCTGCAAAGAATCTTCTAAAAAATATTTTGTAAACTTGTTTCATTAAAAATAGAAAAAAATAGTATAACTGCTAAATATAGCTGATAAGTATATGGGATTTATTATGTTTTATTTTATTTTTTAATTGGTGGAGAATTGGTTTACAGTATCGTGTTGGTTTCTCTCTTACAGCAATGCAAGTAAGTCATAAATATATATATATATATATACATACATATATATATATATATATATATATATATATCCTCTCCCTCTTGAGCTTCCCTCCCCTCCCACACCTCTGGGTCATAACAGAATGCCTGGTCTGCCCATGTTATCTATTTCTGTGATCAAAAATCTTTCAACAAACACAGCCCAAGGCCAGATGGCTTCACAGGTGAATTCTATCAAACTTTCAGAGAAAAACTAACATCTATCCTGCTCAAACTTTTCCAAAAGATTGCAGAGAGAAGAAAACTCCCCAAATCATTATGTGAGTCCATCATCACTTTGATACCAAAACCAGACATAGATATAACAACAGCAACAACAACAACAACAACAAAAAAACCCCGGAATGATAGGCCAGTGTCACTGATGAACATAGATGCAAAAATCCTCAACAAAGTTCTAGCAAACAGAATCCAATACCATATTAAAAGGATCATAAACCATGATCAAGTGGGGTTTATCCCAGGGATGCAAGAATTATTCAATATACACAAATCAATCAATATTATACACCATACTAACAAATTGAAAGATTAAAATGTAATTATCTCAAGATACACAGAGAAAGCTTTTGACAAAAGTCAATGCCCATTTATGATAAAAACAAAATACTCTCCAGAAAATCAGCACAGAAGAAATCTACCTCAACTTAATAAATGCCATATATGACAAACCCACAGCAAACATAATTCTCAATGGTGAAAAGCTGAAAGTATTTCCTCTAAGATCAGGAGCAAGATAAGGGTGCCCATTCTCACCAGTATTATTCAATATGCTTTTGGAAGTCCTAGCCATGGCAATCAGAGAAGAAAAAGAAATAAAATGAATCTAGATTGGAAATGATAAAGTAAAACTCTCACTGTTTGCAGATGAAATGATACTATACATAGAAAACCCTAAAAATGCCACTGAAATACTACTAGAAATAATCAATGAATTTAGTAAAGTTGCAGGATACCAAATTAATACACAGGAATCCCTTTAATTCCTACAAACTTACAAAGAAAAATAAGGAAGAAAAAAAATAGCACTTCTGAATATATTTCCAAGTTTGCTTCATCTTTCTTTCTGAAATCTTTAAAACTACAGGCATAGTGACATTTCACCTCTTTTAGAATACATTTCAAAAAATTAGGACATTTTCCGACATATGCACCCAAAAAAGCTAAGGATAATTCCTTAATATTTATTACATAGTTCATATTAAGGTTTTTCAAATTGGTCTTCCAAAAAAATGTCTATTTTGAACTAGAATCTAATTAAAGTCCATACAATGCATT
Organism: Dama dama; assembly: GCF_033118175.1. Lineage (NCBI taxonomy): Eukaryota > Metazoa > Chordata > Mammalia > Artiodactyla > Cervidae > Dama > Dama dama. The sequence continues at coordinate 104,729,197 of NC_083714.1, forward strand.
TGGTTGTTAGACCTCTTAGGTATCTTAATTTCTAACCTCGTTTTTATTTTATTTTATTATTTTTCCAATTATTTTGTATTAGTTGGAGGCTAATTACTTTACAGTATTGTAGTGGTTTTTGTCATACATTGACATGAATCAGCCATGGATTTACATGCATTCCCCATCCCGATCCCCTCTCCCACCTCCCTCTTTACCCGATCCCTCTGGGTCTTCCCAGTGCACCAGGCCTGAGCACTTGTCTCATGCATCCAACCTGGGCTGGTGATCTGTTTCACCCTAGATAATATACAGGTTTTGAAGCTGTTCTCATGAAACATCCCACCCTCGCCTTCTCCCACAGAGTCCAAAAGTATGTTCTGTACATCTATGTCTCTTTTTCTGTTTTGCATATAGGGTTATTGTTACCATCTTTCTAAATTCCATATATATGTATTAGTATACAGTATTGGTCTTTATCTTTCTGGCTTACTTCACTCTGTATAATGGGCTCCAGTTTCACCCATCTCATTAGAACTGATTCAAATGAATTATTTTTAATGGCTGAGCAATATTCCATGGTGTATATGTACTACAGCTTCCTTATGCATCCATCTTCTGTGGGCATCTAGGTTGTTTCCATGTCCTGGCTATTATAAACAGTGCTGCGATGAACATTGGGGTGCATGTATCTCTTTCAGATCTGGTTTCCTCAGTGTGTATGCCCAGAAGTGGGATTGCTGGGTCATATGGCAGTTCTATTTCCAGTTTTTTAAGAAATCTCCACACTGTTCTCCATAGCGGCTGTACTAGCTTGCATTCCCACCAACAGTGTAAGAGGGTTCCCTTTTCTCCACACCCTCTCCAGCATTTATTGCTTGTAGACTTTTGGATAGCAGCCATCCTGGCTGGCGTGTAATGGTACCTCATTGTGGTTTGGATTTGCATTTCTCTGATAATGAGTGATGTTGAGCCTATTTTCATCTGTTTGTTAGCCATCTGTATGTCTTCTTTGGAGAAATGTCTGTTTAGTTCTTTGGCCCCTTTTTTGATTGAGTCATTTATTTTTCTGGAATTGAGCTGCAGGTGTTGCTTGTATATTTTTTAGATTACTCCTTTGTCTGTTGCTTCGTTTGCTATTATTTTCTCCCAATCAGAGGGCTGTCTTTTCACCTTGCTTACAGTTTCCTTTGTTGTGCAAAAGCAAGGGTGCCCACTCTCACCACTACTATTCAACATAGTTTTGGAAGTTTTGGCCACAACAATCAGAGCAGAAAAAGAAGTAAAAGGAATCCAGATAGGAAAAGAAAAAGTGAAACTCTCACTGTTTGCAGATGACATGATCCTCTACATAGAAAACCCTAAAGACTCTACCAGAAAATTGTTAGAGCTAATCAATGAATATAGTAAAGTTGCAGGATATAAAATTAACACACAGAAATCCCTTGCATTCCTATACACTAACAATGAGAAAACACAAAGAGAAATTAAGGAAACAATATCATTCACCATTGTAACAAAAAGAATAAAATACTTAGGAGTATATCTACCTAAAGAAACAAAAGACCTATACATAGCAAACTGTAAAACACTGATGAAAGAAATCAAAGAGGACACAAACAGATGGAGATATATACCGTGTTCATGGACAGAAGAATCAATATTGTCAAAATGACTACACTACCCAAAGCAATCTATAGATTCAATTCAATCCCTATCAAGCTACCGACTGTATTTTTCACAGAACTAGAACAAATAATTTCACAATTCGTATAGAAATACAAAAAACCTCGAATAGCCAAAGCAATCTTGAGAAAGAAGAATGGAACTGGAGGAATCAACCTGCCTGACTTCAGGCTCTACTACAAAGCCACAGTCATCAAGACAATATGGTACTGGCACAAAGACAGAAATATAGATCAATGAAACAGAATAGAAAGCCCAGAGGTAAATCCACGTACCTATGGACACCTTATCTTCGACAAAGGAGGCAAGAATATACAATGGAAAAAAGACAACCTCTTTAACAAGTGGTGCTGGGAAAAATGGTCAACCACTTGGAAAAGAATGAAACTAGAGTAATATTCCATGGTGTATATGTACCACAGCTTCCTTATCCATTCATCTGCTGATGGGCATCTAGGTTGCTTCCATGTCCTGGCTATTATAAACAGTGCTGCGATGAACACTGGGGTGCACGTGTCTCTTTCAGATCTGGTTTCCTCAGTGTGTATGCCCAGAAGTGGGATTGCTGGGTCTTATGGCAGTTCTATTTCCAGTTTTTTAAGAAATCTCCACACTGTTTTCCATAGCGGCTGTACTAGTTTGCATTCCCACCAGCAGTGTAAGAGGGTTCCCTTTTCTCCGCACCCTCTCCAGCATTTATTGCTTGTAGACTTTTGGATAGCAGCCATCCTGACTGGTGTGTAATGGTACCTCATTGTGGATTTGATTTGCATTTCTCTAATAATGAGTGATGTTGAGCATCTTTTCATGTGTTTGTTAGCCATCTGTATGTCTTCTTTGGAGAAATGTCTGTTTAGTTCTTTGGCCCATTTTTTGATTGGGTCATTTATTTTTCTGGAATTGAGCTGCAGGAGTTGCTTGTATATTTTTGAGATTAATCCTTTGTCCGTTTCTTCATTTGCTATTATTTTCTCCCAATCTGAGGGCTGTCTTTTCACCTTACTTATAGTTTCCTTTGTAGTGCAAAAGCTTTTAAGTTTCATTAGGTCCCATTTGTTTAGTTTTCCTTTTATTTCCAATATTCTGGGAGGTGGGTCATAGAGGATCTTGCTTTGATTTATGTCGGAGAGTGTTTTGCCTATGTTCTCCTCTAGGAGTTTTATAGTTTCTGGTCTTACATTTAGATCTTTAATCCATTTTGAGTTTATTTTTGTGTATGGTGTTAGAAAGTGTTCTAGTTTCATTCTTTTACAAGTGGTTGACCAGTTTTCCCAGCACCACTTGTTAAAGAGGTTGTCTTTTTTCCATTGTATATCCTTGCCTCCTTTGTCAAAGATAAGGTGTCCATAGGTTCATGGATTTATCTCTGGGCTTTCTTTTCTGTTCCATTGATCTATATTTCTTTCTTTGTGCCAGTACCATACTGTCTTGATGACTGTGGCTTTGTAGTAGAGTCTGAAGTCAGGCAGGTTGATTCCTCCAGCTCCATTCTTCTTTCTCAAGATTACTTTGGCTATTCGAGGTTTTTTGTATTTCCATACCATGGAATATTACTCAGCCATTAAAAAGAATTCATTTGAACCAGTCCTAATGAGATGGATGAAGCTGGAGCCCCTTATACAGAGTGAAGTAAGCCAGAAAGATAAAGAACATTATAGCATACTGACACATGTATATGGAATTTAGAAAGGTGATAACGATAACCCTATATGCAGAACAGAAAAAGAGACACAGAAATACAGAACAGACTTTTGAACTTTGTGGGAGAATGTGAGGGTGGGATATTTCAAAAGAACAGCATGTATACTATCTATGGTGAAACAGATCACCAGCCCAGGTGGGATGCACGAGACAAGTGCTCCGGCCTGGTGCACTGGGAAGACCCAGAGGAATCGGGTGGAGAGGGAGGTGGGAGGGGGGATCGGGATTGGGAATACATGTAAATCCATGGCTGATTCATATCAATATATGACAAAACCCACTGGAAAAAAATAAAAAAAAAAAAAAAGAATGAAACTACAACACTTTCTATCACCATACACAAAAATAAACTCAAAATTGATTAAAGATCTAAATGTAAGACCAGAAACTATAAAACTCCCAGCGGAGAACAAAAGCAAAACACCCTCTGACATAAATCACAGCAGGATCTTCTATGACCCACCTCTCAGAATATTGGAAATAAAAGCAAAAATAAACAAATGGGATCTACCCTCCTTTTTAAATCATGCCACTATATGGCAACCCACTCCAGTATTCTTGCCTGGAGAATCCCACTGTCACGGGAGCCTGGCATCCTATAGACGATGGGGTCATAATGAGTCAGACATGACGTAGAGACTAAACAACAACAAATGACTTGTTGAAACGACTGGGAGAATTGTTCTTGTAAAATGCTGCATCTTTTGTTATCATTCTAATTTCAGACTCCACCCTTAATTGCCTCCCCATGCAACTTCCCCATCCTCTTCTTGTCTTAACTTATTGTTTGGATGGTTTTTTTCCCCAATAACAGGATAGAGATACTTTGATAGCTTCCAATGGCTGTTAGCCTTAAATAGTGCCTGTTGAGCATGCCCAAAGTGCTGATATGTCTTTCATTTTTCCAGTAATCCACACCCAGTGCACCCTCATGCCTTTCGTACCTTTCTTCTCATCTCTGCATCTTACCTTCCTGTCTTCTCCCTAGACCAATAGTTCTCAAGCTTAGTTATACATTAGAAGCATCTAGAAAGCTTTGACATGACTTCTTTGATTGTCCAGTGGTTACAACTCCATGTTCCCAATGCAGAGGTCACAGGATCGATCCCTGGTCAGGGAACTAAGATCCTGCATGCTTTCACAGACTAAAGACTGTATTTGGCCTTATTTTTGTCATATGGGATCTTCATTGCATCATGCAGGATCCTTTCTCGTGGTGCATGGGCTCTCTAGTTGTGGGGTGGGGACTTGGTAGCTGCGGCGCATGGAGTCCAGAGTGCATACGTTACAGGGTGCGAGCATTAGTAGTTGCAGCACATGGGCTCTGTAGTTGTGGGGTGGGGACTTGGTAGCTGCGGCACATGGAGTCCAGAGTGCATGCGTTACAGGGTGCGAGCATTAGTAGTTGCAGCACATGGGCTCTTTAGTTGTGCCATGCAGGCTTAGTTGCTCCATGGCATATAGGATCTTAGTTCCTTGGCCAGGTATAGAACCTGCATCCCCTGCATTGCAAGGTGGATTCTTAACCACTGGAATGCTAGGGAAGTCCTCCATCCATGAAATTTTAATAACAGAGTTTTACAGTATAATTATTCATAAAACTGTGATCATTTAGAGGGCCATAAGCCAGTGTAATAGCTAAGATCTTCCCCTCAGCTCCCTAAAAGGCAATTTTCACCTGTTTGAGGGCTATAAAACCCTAGTTGAGAATGCATGCTAGCAACTTACTAATCAAAGTGTGGCCTTAAATCAGTAGCATTGGCCTCACTTGGAATTTGTTACAAATTCAGAATCTCAGGCCCCACTTCTACATACAACTTCTCCTCCCTCCCATAAAGCTGACTATTTCCAGTATGATTACTAGAAGCAGTAACATTCACACAGATTCAAACCTCAGGACTGAGATAGGAATTACAGGCATCCAGTCCAACCCTCTGACATATCTTTTGAGTCCTTCCCCAAAAGCCCTGCCATGTAGTCATCCAGACACTAATGAAAAACATTTGATGGTGGGAAATTCACTATTATTCCAGGTAGATCTTTCCAAGAATCCTCTTTTTTAAAATTGAAGTACAGCTGATTTACAATATTATGTTAGTTTCAGGGTTACAGCACACTGATTCAGTAATTACATAGATTACTCTCCATTGTAGGTTATTACAAGATAAAGGATATAATTCTTTGTGTTATACAGTATACCCTTTACTTGTCCTTGGCTGTTGTAAATAGTGCTACTATGAACATTGAAGTGCATATAACTTCTCAAATTAGTGCTTTCATTTTATTTGGATATATATACACTATAGTGGAATTGTTGGCTCATATTGTAGTTTTATTTTCAGTTTTTTTAAGAAACCCCCATACTGTTTTCCATAGTGGCTGCACAAATTTGCATTCCCACCAACAGTGTACAAAGGTTCATTTTCCCCCACATTTTCTCCATCATTTGTTATTTGTAGACTTTTGATGATAGACATTGGGTAGGAGTGAGATTATACCACAATTTTATTTTGATTTGCGTTTCTCAAACAATTAATGATGTTGAGCAGCTTTCCATGTGACTGTTAGCCATTTGCACATCATCTTTGGGAAAACGTCTATTCAGGTCTTCTGACCATTTTTTGATTGAGTTCTTTGCTGTTTTGATATTGGGTTGTAAGAGCTGATTGTTTATTTTGGATATTAACCCTTTGTCAGACACATGATTAGCAAATATTCTATACGTTGTTTTTTATTTTATTTTATTTTTTTATTATTATTATTATTTTTTTTTCCAGTGGGTTTTGTCATACATTGATATGAATCAGCCATGGATTTACATGTATTCCCAATCCCGATCCCCCCTCCCACCTCCCTCTCCACCCGATTCCTCTGGGTCTTCCCAGTGCACCAGGCCGGAGCACTTGTCTCGTGCATCCCACCTGGGCTGGTGATCTGTTTCACCATAGATAGTATACATGCTGTTCTTTTGAAATATCCCACCCTCACCTTCTCCCACAAAGTTCAAAAGTCTGTTCTGTATTTCTGTGTCTCTTTTTCTGTTCTGCATATAGGGTTATCGTTATCACCTTTCTAAATTCCATATACATGTGTCAGTATGCTATAATGTTCTTTATCTTTCTGGCTTACTTCACTCTGTATAAGGGGCTCCAGCTTCATCCATCTCATTAGGACTGGTTCAAATGAATTCTTTTTAATGGCTGAGTAATATTCCATGGTGTATATGTACCACAGCTTCCTTATCCATTCATCTGCTGATGGGCATCTAGGTTGCTTCCATGTCCTGGCTATTATAAACAGTGCTGCGATGAACATTGGGGTGCACGTGTCTCTTTCAGATCTGGTTTCCTCAGTGTGTATGCCCAGAAGTGGGATTGCTGGGTCATATGGCAGTTCTATGTCCAGTTTTTTAAGAAATCTCCACACTGTTTTCCATAGTGGCTGTACTAGTTTGCATTCCCACCAACAGTGTAAGAGGGTTCCCTTTTCTCCACACCCTCTCCAGCATTTATTGCTTGTAGACTTTTGGATAGCAGCCATCCTGACTGGCGTGTAATGGTACCTCATTGTGGTTTTGATTTGCATTTCTCTAATAATGAGTGATGTTGAGCATCTTTTCATGTGTTTGTTAGCCATCTGTATGTCTTCTTTGGAGAAATGTCTGTTTAGTTCTTTGGCCCATTTTTTGATTGGGTCATTTATTTTTCTGGAATTGAGCTTCAGGAGTTGCTTGTATATTTTTGAGATTAATCCTTTGTCTGTTTCTTCATTTGCTATTATTTTCTCCCAATCTGAGGGCTGTCTTTTCACCTTACTTATAGTTTCCTTTGTAGTGCAAAAGCTTTTAAGTTTCATTAGGTCCCATTTGTTTAGTTTTGCTTTTATTTCCAATATTCTGGGAGGTGGGTCATAGAGGATCTTGCTTTGATTTATGTCGGAGAGTGTTTTGCCTATGTTCTCCTCTAGCAGTTTTATAGTTTCTGGTCTTACATTTAGATCTTTAATCCATTTTGAGTTTATTTTTGTGTATGGTGTTAGAAAGTGTTCTAGTTTCATTCTTTTACAAGTGGTTGACCAGTTTTCCCAGCACCACTTGTTAAAGAGGTTGTCTTTTTTCCATTGTATATCCTTGCCTCCTTTGTCAAAGATAAGGTGTCCATAGGTTCGTGGATTTATCTCTGGGCTTTCTATTCTGTTCCATTGATCTATATTTCTGTCTTTGTGCCAGTACCATACTGTCTTGATGACTGTGGCTTTGTAGTAGAGTCTGAAGTCAGGCAGGTTGATTCCTCCAGTTCCATTCTTCTTTCTCAAGATTACTTTGGCTATTCGAGGTTTTTTGTATTTCCATACAAATTGTGAAATTCTTTGGTCTAGTTCTGTGAAAAATACCGTTGGTAGCTTGATAGGGATTGCATTGAATCTATAGACTGCTTTGGGTAGAATAGCCATTTTGACAATATTAATTCTTCCAATCCATGAACACGGTATGTTTCTCCATCTGTTTGTGTCCTCTTTGATTTCTTTCATCAGTGTTTTATAGTTTTCTATGTATAGGTCCTTTGTTTCTTTAGGTAGATATACTCCTAAGTATTTTATTCTTTTTGTTGCAATGGTGAATGGTATTGTTTCCTTAATTTCTCTGTCTGTTTTTTCATTCTTAGTATATAGGAATGCAAGGGATTTCTGTGTGTTAATTTTATATCCTGCAACTTTACTATATTCATTGATTAGCTCTAGTAATTTTCTGGTAGAATCTTTAGGGTTTTCTATGTAGAGGATCATGTCATCTGCAAACAGTGAGAGTTTTACTTCTTCTTTTCCTATCTGGATTCCTTTTACTTCTTTTTCTGCTCTGATTGCTGTGGCCAGCACTTCCAACACTATGTTGAATAGTAGTGGTGAGAGTGGGCACCCTTGTCTTGTTCCTGATTTCAGGGGAAATGCTTTCAATTTTTCACCATTGAGGGTGATGCTTGCTGTGGGTTTGTCATATATAGCTTTTCTTATGTTGAGGTATGTTCCTTCTATTCCTGCTTTTTGGAGAGTTTTAATCATAAATGAGTGTTGAATTTTGTCAAAGGCTTTCTCTGCATCTATTGAGATAATCATATGGTTTTTATCTTTCAATTTGTTAATGTGGTGTATTACATTGATTGATTTGCGGATATTAAAGAATCCTTGCATTCCTGGGATAAAGCCCACTTGGTCATGGTGTATGATTTTTTTAATATGTTGTTGGATTCTGTTTGCTAGAATTTTGTTAAGGATTTTTGCATCTATGTTCATCAGTGATATTGGCCTGTAGTTTTCTTTTTTTGTGGCATCTTTGTCTGGTTTTGGAATTAGGGTGATGGTGGCCTCATAGAATGAGTTTGGAAGCTTACCTTCTTCTGCAATTTTCTGGAAGAGTTTGAGTAAGATAGGTGTTAGCTCTTCTCTAAATTTTTGGTAGAATTCAGCTGTGAAGCCATCTGGTCCTGGGCTTTTGTTTGCTGGAAGATTTTTGATGACAGTTTCGATTTCCTTGCTTGTGATGGGTCTGTTAAGATCTTCTATTTCTTCCTGGTTCAGTTTTGGAAAGTTATACTTTTCTAAGAATTTGTCCATTTCATCCAAGTTGTCCATTTTATTGGCATAGAGCTGCTGGTAGTAGTCTCTTATGATTCTTTGTATTTCAGTGTTGTCTGTTGTGATCTCTCCATTTTCATTTCTAATTTTGTTAATTTGGTTTTTCTCTCTTTGTTTCTTAATGAGTCTTGCTAATGGTTTGTCAATTTTGTTTATTTTTTCAAAAAACCAGCTTTTAGCTTTGTTGATTTTTGCTATGGTCTCTAGTTTGTTTGCATTTATTTCTGCCCTGATTTTTAAGATTTCTTTCCTTCTGCTAACTCTGGGGTTCTTCATTTCTTCCTTCTCTAATTGCTTTAGGTGTAGAGTTAGGTTATTTAATTGGTTTTTTTCCTGTTTCTTGATGTAAGCCTGTAATGCTATGAACCTTCCCCTTACCACTGCTTTTACAGTGTCCCATAGGTTTTGGGTTGTTGTGTTTTCATTTTCATTCATTTCTATACATATTTTGATTTCTTTTTTGATTTCTTCTATGATTTGTTGGTTATTCAGAAGCGTGTTATTTAGCCTCCATATGTTTGAAGTTTTAACAATTCTTTTCCTGTAATTGAGATCTAATCTTACTGCACTGTGGTCAGAAAAGATGACTGGAATGATTTCAATTTTTTTGAATTTTCCAAGACCAGATTTATGGCCCAGGATGTGATCTATTCTGGAGAATGTTCCGTGTGCACTTGAGAAAAAGGTGAAGTTGATTGTTTTGGGGTGAAATGTCCTATAGATATCAATTAGGTCTAGCTGGTCCATTGTGTCATTTAAGGTTTGTGTTTCCTTGTTAATTTTCTGTTTAGTTGATCTATCCATAGTTGTGAGTGGGGTATTAAAGTCTCCCACTATTATTGTGTTATTATTAATTTCCTCTTTCATACTTGTTAGCGTTTGCCGTACATATTGCGGTGCTCCTATGTTGGGTGCATATATATTTATAATTGTTATATCTTCTTTTTTGATTGATCCTTTGATCATTATGTAGTGTCCTTCTTTGTCTCTTTTCACTTCCTTTATTTGAAAGTCTATTTTATCTGATATGAGTATTGCGACTCCTGCTTTCTTTTGGTCTCCGTTTGCATGAAATATTTTTTTCCAGCCCTTCACTTTTAGTCTGTATGTGTCTCTTGTTTTGAGGTGGGTCTCTTGTAGACAGCATATATAGGGGTCTTGTTTTTGTATCCATTCAGCCAATCTTTGTCTTTTGGTTGGGGCATTCAACCCATTTACATTTAGGGTAATTATTGATAGGTGTGGTCCTGTTGCCATTTACTTTGTTGTTTTGGGTTCACATTTATACAACCTTTCTGCATTTCCTGTCTAGAGAAGATCCTTTAGCATTTGTTGAAGAGCTGGTTTGGTGGTGCTGAATTCTCTCAGCTTTTGCTTATCTGTAAAGCTTTTGAATTCTCCTTCATATCTGAATGAGATCCTTGCTGGATACAGTAATCTAGGTTGTAGGTTATTCTCTTTCATTACTTTCAGTATGTCCTGCCATTCCCTTCTGGCCTGGAGGGTTTCTATTGATAGATCAGCTGTTATCCTTATGGGAATCCCTTTGTGTGTTATTTGTTGTTTTTCCCTTGCTGCTTTTAATATTTGTTCTTTGTGTTTGATCTTTGTTAATTTGATTAATATGTGTCTTGGGGTGTTTCGCCTTGGGTTTATCCTGTTTGGGACTCTCTGGGTTTCTTGGATTTGGGTGGCTATTTCCTTCCCCATTTTAGGGAAGTTTTCAACTATTATCTCCTCGAGTATTTTCTCATGGCCCTTCTTTTTGTCTTCTTCTTCTGGAACTCCTATGATTCGAATGTTGGGGCGTTTCACAGTGTCCCAGAGGTCCCTGAGGTTGTCCTCATTTCTTTTGATCCTTTTTTCTTTTTTCCTCTCTGCTTCATTTATTTCCACCATTTTATCTTCTACCTCACTTATCCTATCTTCTGCCTCCGTTATTCTACTCTTGGTTCCCTCCAAAGTGTTTTTGATCTCATTCATTGCATTATTCATTTGTAATTGACTCTTTTTTATTTCTTCTAGGTCTTTATTAAACAGTTCTTGAATCTTTTCAATCTTTGTTTCCAGGCTATTTATCTGTAACTCCATTTTGTTTTCAAGATTTTGGATCATTTTTATTATCATTATTCTAAATTCTTTTTCAGGTAGATTCCCTATCTCCTCCTCTTTTGTTTGACTTGGTGGGCATTTTTCATGTTCCTTTACCTGTTGGGTATTTCTTTGCCTTTTCATCTTGTTTAGATTGCTGTATCTGGAGTGGGCTTTCTGTATTCTGGAGGTCTGTGGTTCCTTTTTGTTGTGGAGGATTAACCCAGTGGATGGGGTTAGACGATTGGCTTGTCAAGGTTTCCTGGTTAGGGAAGCTTGCATCAGTGTTCTGGTGCGTGGAACTTGATTTCTACTCTTTGGAGAGCAATGGAGTGCCCAGTAATGAGTTTTGAGATGGGTCTATGTGTTAGGTGTGACCTTGGGCAGCCTGTATGTTGATGTTCAGGGCTATGTTCCTGCGTTGCTGGAGAATTTGCGTGGTATGTCTTGCTCTAAAACTTATTGGCTCTTGTGTGGTGGTTGGTTTCAGTGTAGGTATGGAGGCTTTTGGACAGTCACTTATCACTTAAAGTTCCTTGTAGTCAGGAGTTTTCTGGTGTTCTCAGGTTTTGGGCTTAAGTCTCCTGCCTCTGGATTTCAGTTTTATTCTTCCTGTAGTCTCAGGACTTCTCCAACTATGCAGCCCTGATAAGAAAACTTCTAGGTTAATGGCTAAAAGATTCTCCCCCGTTAGGGACACCCAGAGAGGTTCACAGAGTCACATGAAGAAGAGGAGAGGGAGGAGGGAGATAGAGATGAACAGGAGGAGAAAAAGGGGTACTCAAGAGGAGAGAGACAGATCTACACAGCTGTCTGTTCCCAGAGTGTTCTCCGTAGCCCAGTCACCTACAAAGATTCACAGAATTGGATTGGGAAGAGAAGGGGAAAGGAGGAAATAGAGGTGTTCTGAGGTAGAAAACAGAGAGTCAAGATTGGGAGAGAATAATCTTCGGTTTAAAAATAGGGCTTCTCTTCTTTTTTTTTTTTTTTTTTTTTGTAAGGTTATAGTGTATTGAAAATGAAAATTAAGGAGTAGTAGAGGAGTACTAGAGGACTTTAAAAGAAATAAGAGAAAAAGAAAAATAGAAAATAGAAGAGAAAAAGGAAAGAAAAGAAAAAGAAAAAAAAAAAAGAAAGAAAAAGAAAAAAAAAAGAAGAAAAAAAAAAAAAAGGAAAAAAAATTTTTTTTTCCCCTTAATTAAAAAATCGTAAAAGTCTATGGAAATGAAAATTAAGGAGTAATGGGGGAGTAATAGGGGATTTTAAAGGAAAATAAAAGAGAAAAAATAAAAAAGAAAAAAGAAAAAAAGAAAAAAAAATTAAAAAAAGAGAAAAAAGTAAAATTATATCTAGGAGTTTCTCTGGAGCTGTTGCGGTCAGTGTGGGTTCGGCTCAGTTTCAGATAGCTCCTCGTTCCAGCTTATGCTTCTCGATATCTACAGGCTCCTCCGGTGTAGTCAATGTTTCCTAGAGGGATTTTAATCTGTTGCACCAGTCCCTTCTGAAGCGGTTCCCTTTGTTTATTTGGCTTCTGTTTGCCGGTCTCTTCAGAGCCTCATTTCCGCCCTGACACAGGCGGGCAGAGGTGGACTCTTATTCAGGTAGCTAGTTCCGTCGCTCTGCGGGGACGGGCTGGCGCCGCGGGGACGGGCTGAGGCTGCCAGGAGGGGCTGACGCTGCTCTCTCCTCTGCGCTGCTCAGGCTCCCGGCTGTTCTATATGGAGCGCGCCCCGCGCTGCGCGAGGTTCCAGCCCTCGGGTGTTCCACAAAAGCGCGGAGGGAAAAGCTGCGCCCGCTCTCAGTGCCTTCCCCGTCAGAGCGGTCCAGGCAGCCAGGGGCTTGGTGGGCGCACCCCCCCCAGGTGTGGCGCGCCCACTCCCTTCCGCGGACCCAGTCTCAGTTTCCGCTGGCGCCAGTCGGGTGCGCGCGCCTTCTGCCCTCCGCGTCCCCAGCCCCAGTCCCCGCCCGCGCCGGTTGGGTGCCTGCGCCCTGTGTCTCGCCGCGACCTTCCCCTCCCCCCTGCCTCCTGCCTCCGGCGGGGCTGGGCCGGTCCGCAGCCTGCGAGCTCCTCTCTGGACCCTCTCGGTCTCTTTGTTCTGCGAACGGCCGGCAGTGTGTTCGGGCCGGCTAATTTACTCTCTCTCCTTTGGTCTCCCACAGTTCAAGTTGGCAACTCACAGAAGCTCCCTCCGATTGTCCTCAGGGCACTCAGGCCCGGACCCTACCCCAAGCAATGCCGCCTAAGAGCTCCCGGGACGGATCTCCGTCCTTAGCTCTTTTGTCTCACTTTTTATCTTTTATATTTTGTCCTACCTCCTTTCGAAGACAATGGGCTGCTTTTCTGGGCGCCTGATGACCTCAGCTAGCGATCAGAAGTTGTTTTGTGAAGTTTGCTCTGTGTTCAGTTATTCTTTTGATGAATTTGTAGGAGAGAAAGTGGTCTCCCTGTCCTACTCCTCCGCCATCTTGGCTCCTCCCTCTATACGTTGTTTTTTAGTTCATGATTTCCTTTGCTGTACAAAATCTTCTAAAAGTTTAATTAGATCACATTATTTTTACTTTTATTTCTTTTACCTTAGAAGACTGATCCTAGAACATATTGCTACAATTTATGTAAAAGAATGTTATGCTTATGTTATCTTCTAGGATTTTTGTAGGTCAAGTCTTACACTGAGATTTTTAAACTATTTTCAGCTTATTTTGTATATAATGTGAGGGAAAGTCCTGATCTCTATTTTATATGTGACTTATTCCCAGTACCACTTACTGAAGAGACTGTCTTTTCTCCACTGTATATTCTTGCCTCCTTTTCCTCCTTGTAGATTAATTTAACCTAGGTGTATGGGTTTATTTCTGGGCTCTCTATTCTGTTTCATTGATCTATGTGTATGTTTTTTGCACCAATGCCACGCTGCTTTGATAACTGTAGCTTTGCACTATAGTCTGAATCTGACAATGCTATACCTGTACCTTTGTTATTTTCTCTTATGATTACTTTGGCAATTCAGTGTCTCTTGTAGTTCCATATGAATTTTTGTGTTATTTGTTCTAGTTCTGTGAAAACTGTCCTGGGCAATTTAATAGATATTGCATTAAATTGGTAGATTTCTTTGGGTGATATGGCCATTTTGCTGCTGTTGTTGTTGTTCAGTCACTAAGTCATATCTGACTTTTTGTGACCCCATGAACTGCAGCACACCAGGCTTCCCTGTCCTTCACTATCTCTGAGAGTTTGTTCAAACTCATATCCATTGAGTCAGTGATGTCATCCAACCATCTCATCCTCTGTCACTCTCTTCTCCTCTTGCCCTCAATCTTTCCCAGTATCAGTCTTTTCCAGTGAGTTGGTTCTTTGCTTCTGGTAGCCAAAGAATTGGAGCTTCAACTTCAGCATCAGTCCTTCCAATTAATATTCAGAGTTGATTTCCTTTAGGACTGACTGTTTTGATTGCCTCACAGTCCAAGGGACTCTCAAAAGGCTTCTCCAGCACCACAGTTCAAAAGCATCAATTTCTTTGGTGTTCAGCCTTCTTTATTGTCCAGCTTTCACATCTGTACATGACCACTGCATAAACCATAGCTTTGACTATATGGACAATTGTCAGCAAACAGATGTCTCTGCTTTTTAACATGGTCTTTTAACAATATTAAATATTTCAATCTAAGAGCATGTACTATATTTCTATTCCTATGAATCATATTCAATTTCTTTCATCAATGTTGTACAGTTTTCAGAGTATAGGTCTTCCATCTCCTTGGTTAAGTTTATTTCTAGGTATGTTTTTATGTAATTATTATTGTAATGGCTCTTTTTACTTTTTCTAATATTTCATTATGAGCATTAATATACAGGAACTCAACAGATTTGCATATTGCTGAGTTTATTTATTCATTCTAATATTTTTTTATGTGGAGACTTTCAATTCTCTATGTAAAGTATCATGTCCCCTTATGTAAAGTATTTGCAAAATTGAGAGTTTATTTCTTCACTTCCAGTTTGGATACCATTTATTTCTTTTTCTCATCTGATTGCTATGGCTAAGATTTTCAATATTATATTATATAAAAGTAGTGAGAGTTGGCATCCTTGTCTTTTTTCTGAATTTGGCAAGAAGGCTTTCTGCTTTTCATCATTGAGTATTATGTTGGCTATAAGTTTGTCATAAATGGTCTTTATTGTGTTGAAATATGTTCTCTGTATACCCACTTTGGTGGAAGTGTTTATCATGAATAGATGTTAAATTTTGTCAAATGCTTTCTCTGCATTTCTTGAAATGATCATGTGATTTTTATCCTTCCTTTTATGACTGTGGTATGTCATATTGATTGATTTGCAAATGTTGAACCATCCTGGTGGCACAGTGGTAAAGAATATACCTGCAATGCAGGAGACACAGGTTAGATCCTTGGGTTGGGAAGATCCCTTGGAGTAGGGCATGACAATCCACTCCAGTGTTCTTGCCTGAAAACTCCCACGGACAGTGGAGCCTTGTGGGTCGCAAAGAGTCAGACTTGATTGAAGCAACTGAGCATGGCATGATGAGCCTGGAATAAATCCAAAATTTTCATAATGTATTGTTGGATTTGGTTTGCTAGAATTTTGTTGAGGATTTTTGCATTGATATTTACCAAAGATACTGGTAATATCATCACCAAGATATTCATCAAGATATTTCTTTTTTTTTTTTTCCTAGTGCCTTGTTTATTTTTTGTATCAAGGTAATGGTAGCCCATACAATGAATTTGGGAATTTTCCCTCCTCTTCTATTTCTGGAATTGTTTGAAAAAGATAGGTATTAGTTTTTCTTTATGTTTGATATAGGTCCTCTGTGAAGTCATTTGGTCCTGGACTTTCAATTGCTGGAAGTGTTGTTTGTTTTTTTTTTAAATTATTTGAAGGCTAATTACTTTACAATATTGTAGTGGTTTTTGCCATACATTGACATGAATCAGCCATGGATTTACATGTGTTCCTCATCCCGGTCCCCCCTCCCGCCTCCCTCCCCATCCCATTCCTCTGGGTCTTTTTTTAATATTATAAATTAATTTCTCTTCTAGTAATTGGTCTGTTTAAATTGTCTGCTTCTTCTTAACTCAGGCTTAGGAGGCTATATGTTTCTAAAATTTTTCCATTTCTGTTATGTTGTTCACTTTTTTGATATATAAATTTGGTTCATAGTATTCTCTTATAATGTTTTGTATCTCTATGGTATCAGTAGTTATATCTCCTCTTTCATTTATTTTCTTTACTTGGATCCTCTTTTCTTCTTGGTGAGCCTAGTTAAAGGTTTTTCAATTTAATTTATTTCTTCAAAGAAATTGGCTCTTGTATTCACTGATGTTTACTATTGATTTTTTGGTCTCTATTTTATTTACCCCCTGACCTTTATTATTTCCTTTCTTCTGCTGACTTTGAGCTTTGTTTGTTCTTCTTCTGATTCTATTAGGAGGTAGGCAAGGTTGTTTGAGTTTTTCCTTGTTTCCTGAGGAAGACCTGTATCATTATGAACTTCCCTCTTATAACTCCTTCTGCTGATTCCCATAGATTTTGGAAAGTTGTGTTATTTTCACTTGTATACAGATATTTTTTGATTTCCTCTTTGCTTTCTTCATTGACACATTGTTTTGTTAATAGCATGTTGTTTAGTCTCCACTTGTTTGTTCTTATCCAATTTCTCTTTCTGTAGTTGATTTCTGTTTTATACTGTCATGGTTGAGGGGAAAACCTTGATATAATTTCTATCCTCTTATGTGATCTATTCTAGAGAATGTTTCATATGCAGTTGAGTGTGTATTCAACTGTTTTGGATGTAATGATCTGAAGAAATCTATGAAATCTAGCTGGTCTATTTTTTTCATTTAAGACCATTGTTGCCTTATTGATTATCTGTCTGAATGATCTGTCCATTTATGAGCGGAATGCAAACATCCTACTACTATTGTATTATTGCCAACTTTTCACTTTATGCCTGTTACTATTTGTTTCATATATTTAGGTCCTCCTGTGTTGGGTGTGTATATGATAATTTATCATTATATAATGTTCTTCTTTGTCTTCTGTTATAACTTTCATTTTAAAGTCTTTTTTGCAATGTATGACAAAACCCACTGGAAAAAAAAATAATAATAATAATTAAAAAAAGCATAAATGTTAAAAAAAAAAAGTCTTTTTTGCCTGACTTGTGTATTGTTACCCTTGCATCATTGTCATTTCCATAAGATATCTTTTTTCATCCCTTCACTTTCATTCTGCACATGTCTTTAGTGAATCTTTTGTAGACAGCATATTGAAGGATCTTTTTTTTAATCAATTAGCTACTCTATGTCTTTTAATTGGAGCATTTAGTCCATTTGACATTTAAAGCAATTATTGATTGGTATGTACTTACTGCCATTTTATTGTTTTCCAGTTTCTTTGTAGTTCTCTTCTACTTTTTACTTCTCCTGTTTTGGTTTGATAATTTAGTTGGGTTCCTTTCTCTCTCTTTTTTGTACCTATTGTAGGTGCTTGATACGTGGTTACCATCAGGTTCATATACATTGAGTTATAATTAAATCTACTTGATATAAACTGATAGTCACTTAAGTTTAACTACATTCTAAAAGATCAACATTTTTTACTCCCCTCCCCCATATTTTGTATTTTTATCTTGTATTTCACACGTTCATGCTTATCCCTTTATTGTTTATTGTAGTTGCAGTTGCTTTTACATTTGTTTGTTTTTAATCTATGTATTGGCTTAAGTGATCTTCAATCCTTACTATAAATTTGCCTTTCCTATTGGAATTTTCTCTTTCCTACAGATTCTTATTCCTTTCCCATTTAGAGATGTCTTCAATATATTTTGGGGATGTGTTTTGCATTGATGAATTATTTTAGTTTTTGCTTGATTGAGAAGTTCTTTCATGTTGCCTTTTACTCTAAATTATAATCTTGCTGAATAGAGAACCTAGGTTGCATTTTTTTCCCTTTCAGAACTTCAAATACCATGATGCTCTGCAATGATTCTGCAGAAAAATAGCTGATAGCCTTATGGGGATTGCCTTGTATAAGACTGTTTTTTTTTTTTTTTTTATAAGACTGTTTTTATCTTGCTGCCTACAGAATTCTCTCTTTAATTTTTGCCATTTTAATTATGATATGTTTGATAATTTTGATACTCTTCTCTCTTCTCCTTCTGGAACTCTATAATGCAAATGTTGGCACAGTTAATGTTATTCCACAGATACCATTTGTTGCTTTTTCTTCCATTTGTCTATCTGCTGTCTGCCTGGGTGGCTTCCTTTATTCCATCTTCCAGATCACTTATGCATTCTTCTGTGTCATTCAGTCTGTTATTCATTGCTTCTAGTGAGCTTTTTAGCTCACATATTGAGTAAACTATTTTGATTTCTTCTTCTTTATATTTTCTAGGGTTTTTCTTAAAGCTATCTCGATTTAGATCAATTCTCTTGCCTAATTCAATTAGTATTTTTAATACTGATTTTTTGAATTATTTGCCTGGTGGAGTGATTACTTCTGTTTCATCATTTATTTTTTCATAGGTTTTCTCTTGCTCTTTCTGTTTAGACACAACTTAGAGACTAACACTTTCACTTTTCTACTTGGAACAGTTCCTCTACATTTTTGTTTTAGTTAACTTTGTATCTATGAAATCAGGTGAAACAGTTACCTATTGTGGTTTTGAAGAGGTGTGCTTAGGTAGGAGCACCCCTATGTAGAATGCATTTGCCAAATACCTTTGATGGGAAGGATAGATTTTATGTGAATGCCAGTCATGTTTTTCCTCAGGGTGTGCTGGCCAATGTCACCTTGGTAAAGGGTGTGGCTGGTGATGGAGGAGCTAGTTCCTGCACAGGATACAATGTGAGACTTCCTATCTGCTAAGGGGCCATCACCGCCTTGTAAGGATCAGGGTCTTTTCCCAAGTTGTTGGAGTGGAAGCCCTGAGTTTCAGGCTCCGACTGACTTCATTTGCTTTGTGTGATATTCCTTTTCCATGAACTAGGACTTTTGCCCCAAAGGAGGAAAGTGTGACAGCAAGTGTGGCCTCTGCACTTACAGAGGTCTCATGTGCTGCCTGTGTAGCATCTGAGGCTTCATTCAGTTGCAAGCAGTGGTAGCATCTTTTCCCACATTGTGGCCACCCAGATTTCTAAGTTATGAGGTGAAATAGGTGAGGCTGGAGCATGTACTCTGCTTGAGCTGCGGTACACAGTGAGGCAGTCACAGGAATTCTGGCAGTAATGCTGCTGTTCAATGTCTAAACTGTTTAAGTAAATGCCAACTATGGCTGCTGCTGTCCCACCTGGACTACACCCCAGGCTCCTGGGTTGCCTTTGTGTACCTCAATTAGTTCTTTTCTCTGATCCTGGCTGCTCTAGGTCCAGGGCTTAGCTGTGGCATGGAGTAAGTGGAAGTTCATTTGATTAGCTAGGGTGACAAACTAGCACCTGTGCACTCCTCGGCGTTGGAATTAGGCTTCTCCGAACTTTTTAATCTGTCCTAGTAGTTCCCCAGCCAAGAAGGCTTGTGCATAGAACTTGAGAACTGGGAAGCCTAATTTTTGACTCAACACTTTCCAGGGGGAGTGTTCATCTGTGTGAACTCCCTTTTCCTCTTATTCCCCTCTGGGGGACACAGGTTCCAACCCAATGCTTTCTTTCCATCCTACCCAATTACATGTGTCAGTCTTGGCTGTATAGGAGTCCTTCTGCCAGTTTTAGTTAGTTTTCTATGAGAATTGTTCTGCATGTAGATGTATTTTTGATTAATTAATGCTGAGCTTCTTGTCCTTTTACTCTACCATCTTGATCTCCCCCTCCCTAGATTTCCTTTAGAAAGAGATTCCTTGTATTAAACCGAAATGGTTCTTCCTGTGGCATTTGCTTCTGTATTCTGCTCTACCCTCTGGGACCAACAAGAATGTGTGTACTCTGTTCCATGACCATTCTGAGCTCTGAATATAGAGCTCTATCTACCTGAGTCTTCTGTTCTTCTAAGCTCATTCAGTCGTTCATTATAAAGTAGATTTCCTCTTAGTTCTCTGGACTTCTCACCTTCTTCTAGACACATATTAGTTTCTGTCTGGGCCACTACTAAGGGACTGGGACTCTCAGCAGATGCAAGCTATGTCCCTGGTATAGATTAATTAAAGACATCCATTTCCTTATCTAAGCCACATTTAATACAGTTTACCAGAATTTGTCTAAATAAGGAGACTTAGGGCATGCCACTTGAGAGCAGCTGCAGCAACATAGTTATATGAGGGAGAAAAAATAAAACAGCTTGAGAATTAAGAAATCTTATTTACAATATCTGTTCTCTTTATGTCTGTGGCCTTAAGCAAATAACTAACATTTTCTGGGTATCTTTTTCTACATCTGTAAAATGAGCTGAAAAATAAACTTAACTGAGTAATTTATGAGGTATTTTCCAACTCTAAGGTATTTTGAATGTGGGCTTTGAGGGCATTGATGGGCCAGGAGAAAGCTGACAAAATTGTTATGCCCAGTGACAGATAGAAGGATTGATCAATATTTGATATTTAAAGTATAGTAAAATGTTTAAGATATAATTTAGGTGGAGGGCATGGAGATGTTCACTATAAAATTATTTTAACTCTTGTATACATGAATATTTTAATAACAAAATTAGGGGTTGATAATCCAACAACTAAGAGAAATACATTTTTTCTTTGACATTGATGGTCACCTATTTATTGTTCTTAAAACCCTATGATTCCAAGAAAACATAGGCAAAACACTATGACATAAATCACAAAAAGATCCTTCATGACCCACCTCCTAGAAGAATGAAAATAAAACCAAAAATAAACAAATGTAGGCTAATTAAACTGAAAAGATTTTGCACAGCAAAGGAAACTATAAGCAAGGTGAAATGACAGCTCTCAGAATGGGAGAAAATAATAGCAAATGAAAAAAACTGACAAAGATTAATCTCCAAAATATACAAGCAGCTCATGCAACTCAATACCAGAAAAACAAATCACCCGGTCAAAAAGTGGGCAAAAGACCTAAACAGACATTTCTCTAAAGAAGACAGATAGTTGGGTGTTAAACACTTGAAAAGATGCTCAACATTGCTCATTATTAGAGAAATGCAAATCAAATCTACAACAAGGTATCACCTCACACTGGTCAGAATGGCGATAATCAAAAAATCTACAAACAACAAATGCTGAAGTGGGTGTGGACAAAAGGGAACATTCTTGCACAGTTGGTGGGAATGTAAATTGACACAATCACTATGGAGAACAATAAGGAGATTCCTTGAAAAATAGGCATAAAACAACCATATGAACCAACAATCCCACTGCTACACATATATCCTCAGAAAAACATAATTGACAAAGATATACATACTCCAGTGTTCATTGCAGCACTATTTACTATCCCTAGAACATGGAAACAACCTAGATGTCCATCGATAGATAAATGGATAAAGAAGCTGTGGCACATATTTACAATGGGATATTACTCAGCCATATAAAAGTCCACAAGCAACAAGTGCTGGAGAGGATGTGGAGAAAAGGGAACCCTCTTGCACTGTTGGTGGGAATGTAAATTGATACAACCAATATGGAAGGCAGTACATAGATTCCTTTAAAAACAAGGCATAAAACTATTATATGATCAGCAATCCCACTACTAGGCATACACCCTGAGGAAACCAAAACTGAAAAAGACACATATACCTCAATTTTCACTGAGGCATTTTTTACGATGGCTAGGACATGGAAGCAAACTAGATGTCTATCAACAGATGAATGGATAAAGAAGTTGTGGTACATATATATAATGGAATATTACTCAGCCATTAAAAAGGAACACATTTGTGTCAGTTCTAATGAGGTAGATGAACCTAGAGCCTATTATACAGGGTAAAGTAAGTCAAAAAGATAAAAATAAATATCATATGTTAACTAATATATATGGAATCTACAAAGATGGTACTGATGAACCTATTTGCAGAGCAGCAATGGAGATGCAGATATAAAGAACAGACTTGTGGATATGGGGAAGTGGGGAGGAAGGAGAGGGTTGGACAAATGAAGAGAGTAGCCTGGAAACATATACACTACTATATGTAAAATAAATAGTCAATGGGAATTTGCTGTATGACTCAGGGAATTCAAAACAGGGCTCTGTAACAATCTAGAGGGGTGGGAAGTAGGAGGGAGTTTCAAGAGGGGAGGGACATATGTTGATGTGTGGCAGAAATTAATGCAATATTGTAAAGCAGTTATCCTTCAACTAAAAATAAAGAAAATTTTAAATAATCCTATGATTCCTATTACTTCCAGTTCAGTGTACAGCTTTTCCTTTCCCTTGGTAGTGGTATATCAAATCTTCTCCACCAATTGGACATTCATATTAAAATAACTACTGACAACCAAAGGAGCATTGAAAAAAACTGAATACTCCAAAAAGGGATCAAGAATACGAATTTTCTGGGTGGCTTTTGAGTGAGACCTGCCAGTGGTGGGTAAAGTAGTTATTGAAATATTAAATCTAGCTCAATTCAGAACAGCAAACATTTAGGATACATTTTCTGTGTACCAGGCACTCCACTACATCTGGGAACCCTAAGATAAAAAAGTATATTTGGCCCTTGACCTAGAGAAGCTCTAGCTATAACTGATCAAACTGATACATAAACAAATAACTTGACTTTAATATTATTTCAGCTTAAATATAAGAGAATAACTTCAAAATAATATGTTTTCTGTTTTACACTGATGCTGCTGTGCTGATGATAAAACGAAAATGTAAAAAAGATTGTATCATGTAAAATGAGGCCAAACTGACAGTGAAATGTTCATTGAAAATTCATTGGCTAGAGAACTTATAGAGACGTGCTAATGCTCCATATAAACTGGTTTACATTTCAGCATGACTTGTCTTATAAATAACAAGCAAAAGTGATTCTAAAGACACTAATTTCATAATTCACTTCACTCAGAGATTTCCTTTACATCAGAGCAGGAACAAAACAAGAAAGAAAACATAATTCAAACAATACTTCAATGAAATACTTCAGTGAAATAAGGGTCTCTCAAACCTGGTTAGGATTGGAACACAAGACACTCTAACAAATAGAATGCTTTTTGGAATATGATCCATTCTAGTCATTAATTAAGAAAAAAAAATATATATATATATAATCAATATTGTATCAGTTAGTGAATACTTGTTATGTATTAGACAATTCTCCTTCACTGTACATACATTGGTCCATAAAATCCACCTAACCTACTTAAAAGTTAGAAAGATAGATATCATCTCTACTTTTTTGAATGAAGAAATTGGAGCACAAGGACATTAAGATCTTGCCCATTGTTACATAGCTAGTAAGTATTTGACATGTGATTTGAACCTACTCTGCCTAACCCCAGACTCCAACCCTTAACCAGTGTCTCAAATCAGATTTTACTTATTTTTTACATTATTTGAACTCCCCTCACAGGTAAGTGGGACTTCCCAAGTGGCGCTACTGATAAAGAAACCACCTGCCAATGCAGAAGACCCAAGAGATACAGGTTTGATCCCTGGGTTGGGAAGATCCCCTGGAGGAGGGGATGACAACCCACTCCAGTATTCTTGCCTGGAGAATCTCATGGACAGAGGAGCCTGGCTGGCAGGCTACAGTTCATAGGGTCACAAAGAGTCAGACACCACTGAAGCAACTTAGCACACACATAAACACAGGTAAGCTGGGGGTGAGATGGGTAGTCTATACTTTTAAGAAAATACTGAATGATTTTGGGAGTTGGAGCCAGGAGAACATATTAAAGGTAGAGGAACTTTGTAGAAAACACACTTCATAAGTTGCTTGTCAACATCATCAGGAACTTGAAATCATTTTTGTTGTTGTTGTTCAGTCACCAAGTCATGTCCAACTTTTCATGACCCCATGGACTGCAGCACACCAGGCTTCCCTGTCCCTCACCATCTCCCAGAGTTTGCCCAAGTTCATGTCCATTGAATCAGTGATACCATCTTTTGTCACCTTCTTCTCCTTCTACCTTCAGTCTTCTCCAGTATCAGGGTATTTTCCAATGAGTTGGCTCTTTGCATCAGGTGGCCAAAGTCCTGGAGCCTCAGCTTCAGCATCAGTGCTTCCAATGAGTATTCATGGTTTATTTTCTTTAAGATTGACTGGTTTGATCTCCTTGCTATCCAAGGGATTCTCACAAGTTTTCTCCAGCACCACAGTACAAAAACATCCATTCTGCTCTGCCTTCTTTATAGTTCAGCTCTCACATCTGTACACGAGTACTGGAAAGATGATAGCCTTGACTATACAGACTTTTGTTGGCAAAGTGATATCTTTGCCTTTTAATACATTGTCCAGATTTGTCATATTTTTCCTGACAAGAAGAAATCTTCTTCTAAGTTCATGGCTACAGTCACCATCTGCAGTGATTTCAAAGACCAAGAAAAGGAAACCCATAACTGCTTCCACCTTTTCCCCTTCTATCTGCCATGAAGTGATAGGACCAGATGTCATGATCTTAGTTAATTTTTTTTTTTTGGTATTGAGTTTTAAGCCGGGTTTTTCAATCTCCTCCTTCACCCTCATCAACAAGTTCTTTAGTTCCTCTTCGCTTTCTGCCATTAGAGTGGTATCATCCATATATCTGAGGCTGTTAATATTTCTCCCGGCAATCTTGATTCCAGCTTGTAACTCATCCAGCCTGGCATTTTGCATGATGTGCTCTGTATATAAATTAAGTAAACAGGGTGACAATAAACAGCCTATTCATACTCCTTTCTCAGTCCTGAACCAGTCAGTTGTTCCATATAAGGTTTTAACTGTTGCTTCTTGACCCTCATACTGGTTTCTTAGCAGACAGGTAAGATGGTCTGGTATTCCCAACTCTTTAAGTGTTTTCCAGTTTGTCTTACTCCACACAATCAAAGGCTTTAGTGTAGTTAATAAAACGGAGGTAGATATTTGTCTGGAATATCCTTGCTTTCTCTGTGATTCAGCAAATGTTTGCAATTTGATATCTAGTTCCTCTGCCCTTTCTAAAAGCTTGAACATCTGGAAGTTCTCAGTTAATGTAATTGTGAAGCCTAGCTTGATGGATTTTGAGCATAACCTTACTAGCACGGGAGATGAGTGCAATTGTCTGATGGTTTGAACATTCCTTAGTACTGCCATTCTTGGGAATTAGGATGAAGATTGACCTTTTCCAGTCCTGTGGCCACTGCTGGGTTTCCCAAATTTGCTGATAGTGCAGAGTGCAGCACTTTAATAGTATCATCCTTTAGGATTTTAAATAGCTCTGGTGGAATTCCATCATATTCACTAGCTTTATTGGCAGCAGTGCTTCCTAAGGCCCACTTAACTTCACATTCCAGAATGTCTGGCTCTGGGTGAGTGACCACACCATCATGGATATCCAGATCATTAGGATTATTTTTCTAGAGTTCTTCTGTTTATTCTTGCTATCTCTTCTTGATCTCTTCTGATTCTAGTAGGTCTTTACCATTTCCGTCCTTTATTGTGCCCATCTTTGGATGCAATATTTCTTTGATATTTCCAATTTTCTTGAAGAGATCTCTAGTCTTTCCCAGTCTGTTTTCCTCCATTTCTTTGTATTGTTCTTTGAAAAAGGCCTTCTTGTCTCTCCTTGCTATTTTCTGAAACTCTGCATTTAGTTGGGTGTACCTTTACCTTTCTCTCTTGTTTTCTGCTTCTCTTCTTTCCTCAGCTATTTGAAAAGCCTCTTCATACAACCACTCTGACTTCTTGTATTTCTTTTTCCTTGGAATGGTTTTGTTCACTGCCTCCTGTACAATATTACAAACCTCTGCCCACAGTTCTTTAGGCACTGTGTTTACTAGATCTAATCCCTTGAATCTATTCACCACTTCCACTGTATATTCATAGAGGGTTTGAATATAGTTTGAATAGTCATACCTAACAGGCTAGTGGCTTTCCCTGTTTTCTTTAGTTTAAGCCTTATTTTGCTATGAGGAGCTGATGATCTGAGACACAGTCAGCTCCAGGTCTTGTTTTTGCTGAATGTGATCAGCTTCTCCATCTTTGGCTACTAAGAATGTAATCAATCTGATTTCAGTACTGAACATTTGGTGATGTCCATTTGTAAAGCAGTCTCCTTTGTTGTTGAAAAGGGTTGTTTCCTATGACCAGTGCATTCCTTGGCAGAATTCTGTTAGCCTTTACCCTGCTTCATTTTGTACTCCAAAGCCAAGCATGTCTGTTACCTAGATATCTCTTGACTTACTACTTTTGCGTTCTAATCCCCTGTGATGCATAGGACATCTTTTTTTGGTGTTAGTTCTAGGAGTTCTTCTATGTCTTTATAGAACTGATAAACTTAAGCTTCTCTGGCATTGGTGGTTGGGGCATAGACTTGGCTTACTGTGATATTGAATGGTTTGCCCTGGAAATGAACCAAGTTCATTCGGTCATTTTTGAGATTGCACCCAAGTACTGCATTTCAGACTCTTTTGTTGATTATGAGGGCTACTCCTTTTCTTCTATGGGATTCTTGCCTACAGTAGTAGATATAATGGTCATCTGAGTTAAATCCACCCATTCCCACCCAGTTTGGTTCACTGATTACTAAGAAACCAATATTTACCCCTGCCATCTCCTGCTTGACCACGTCCAATTTACCTTGGTTCATGGACCTAACATTTCAGTTTCCTATGCAAAACTCTTATTTACAGCATTGAATTTTACTTTCATTACCAGACACATCCACAAGTGAGCATCATTTCCACTTTGGCCCAGTCACTTCATTCTTTTTTTTTTTTCCCCCATTTATTTTTATTCGTTGGAGGCTGATTACTTTACAATATTGTAGTGGTTTTTGCCATACATTGACATGAATCAGGCATGGATTTACATGTGTTCCCCATCCTGACCCCCCCCCCACCTCCCTCTCCATCCCATCCCTCTGGGTCTTCCCAGTGCACCAGCCCTGAGCACCCGTCTCAGTTCTAATTAGATGGATGAAACTGGAGCCCATTATACAGAATGAAATAAGCCAGAAAAATAAAGACCAATACAGTATACTAACGCATATATGTGGAATTTAAAAAGATGATAATAATAACCCTATATGCAAAGCAGAAAAAGAGACACAGATGTACAGTCACTTCATTCTTTCTGTATCTATTAATATTTGTCCTCTGCTCTTACCCAGTAACATACTGGACACCTGGCAGTTTTTCTTTCTGTGTCATATCTTTTTGCCTTTTTATACAGTTCCTGGGGTTTTCACAGCAAATATACTAGAGTCGTTTGCCATTCCCTCCTCCAGTGGATCACGCTTTGTCAGAACTCTCCACTATGACCTATCCATCTTGGGTGGCCCTCCTTGGTATGGCTTATAGCTTCATTGAGTTATGCAAGCCCCTTCACCCAGACAAGGCTGTAATCCATGAAGGAGTGCACTCGTTTAAACCCAAGCCAAACATTTAGGTCAATCTATGTAGGAAAAAAATATATGAATTAACATAATAATCTGAAAAGGAAGTGAAATTTGAGCTCATTATTTTCTCTTCCTGGAGTTTATCTTAAGGAAACAACAATTAATGTGTGAAGATGTATATAATTATGTATTAATTGAAACGCAAATTTTAATACCAACACTTTTGAAAAAAAAAGTCTAAATATATACCAGTATGAAGTTGGGTAAATATTATCTATAATGTTTATGGATATAAACATATCCACCATATCCATATAAGAATAGTCAATGTTTATGGAATATCTATAAAATCAGTATTGCACAGCCATTACATATATTGCAGTAGAGCTATATACACATGGAAAGATGATAAGACATGTTATTCAGATTATAGAAAAATATATGACAAGTTGAAGAGGTTGATTTCTAACATATTAATGTGAGGAGTTCCACAGATTTGCACCCAATTGTAACTGATAAAAATACGAGAAAGAAACCATTTAAAATCTCTGTAAATAGCCTAAAGGCACATAGAAAACTTTTAAAAATTCATTCAAGAAAATCTATGAAAATTCTCTATGAAAGACAAATCTACACTATTTGAACTACAACCAGTCTCTCCCTTCTCCCTTCCAACTCAATCAAGTGGAGACTACACTATACAACTGCAGTCAAAAAAGCAGGGTTCCCTCTCTTCCCAGTTCCCAGTAAGAGGGCTGTCTTCCTGGGAGGAGCAGGATGTCATTGTTTCTCATCCTGTCTCCAGCTACACTTTGCTGAGGATAAATACCAAGTGAGTCAAGAAACAATACTTTGTTCATCTGTCCATCTTTATCTCATGGAATGAGGGCTATACTTTGAATGCAGCATGCTGAGAATGCTGGGGCCCTAGATCTGTGGCTGTAGATGTCCTTTATCCATTTCATGAGGTAGGGTTTTCATGCCAAGCAGGACAACAATCTAATAGGATCATAGGTGACTGCCTTTCAACATCACAGTGAACTCAGCACCCACTCAGGAAAAAGCTTGCCATTGTCCCCAAGCTTCTGTTCCAGAGCCCTAGGCCAGAGTTTTGACAGAACAAACACCAAAAGATGACCTTAGCCACTTCTCTTCAAAAGGGGTAGAATTTGACAGGACTAGTTTTCAGGAAAATGTATGCCCTACAGAACTGTTGAAAACAACAGAGAAATCAGTCTATAATTAGTGGAGTTTAATATCTGAGTGTGGTAATGGATAAAGGGGGGGAAGGGGTAGAAAAAGGTATTCCATACAAAAGGAAATCAAGAGAAAGCTGGAGTAACAATTTTCATATCAGACAAAATAGACTTTACAATAAAGGCTGGTATAAGAGACAAATAAGGACACTACATAACGATCAAGGTATCAATTCAAGAAGTTATGGCAGATATAAATATATATGCACACAACAAAGGAGCAGCACAATATATAAGACAAATACTAATAGCCATGAGGGAAGAGGTTGACAGTAACACAATATTCAGTCAGTTCAGTTCAGTTGCTCAGTCGTCTCTGACTCTTTGTGACCCCATGGACTGCAGCACGCCAGGCCTCCCTGTCCATCACCAACTCCCAGAGATTGCTCTAACTCATGTACATTCTGTAGGTGATGCCATCTAACCATCTTAACCTCTGTCGTCTGCTTCTCCTCTTGCCTTCAACCTTTCCCAGCATCAGGGTATTTCCAAATGAGTCAGTTCTTCACATCAGGTGGTTAAAGTATTGGAGTTTCAACTTCAACATCTGTCCTTCCAATGAATATTCAGGACTGATTTCCTTTAGGATGGACTGGTTGGATCTCCTTGCAGTCCAAGGAACTCTCAAGAGTCCTCTCCAACATCACAGTTGAAAAGCATCAATTATTTCATGTTCAGTTTTCTTTATAGTCCAACTCTCACATCCATACCTGACTACCAGAAAACCCATAGCCTTGACTAGATGGACCTTTGTTGGCAAAGTAATGTCTCTGCTTTTTAATATGCTGTCTAGGTTGGTCATAACTTTTCTTCCAAGGAGCAAGCGTCTTTTAATTTCATGGTTGCAGTCACCATCTTCAGTGATTCTGGAGCCCCCCAAAATAAAATCTGACACTGTTTCCCCATCTATTTGCCATGAACTAATGGGACCAGATGCCATGATCTTAGTTTTCTGAATGTTGAGCTTTAAGCCAACATTTCCACTCTCCTCTTTTACTTTCATCAAGAGGCTCTTTAGTTCTTCTTCACTTTTGGCCATAAGGGTGGTGTCATCTGAATATCTGAGGTTATTGATATTTCTCCAGGGAGTCTTGATTCCAGCTTGTGCTTCATCCAGCTCAGCATTTCTCATGATGTACTCTGAGGTAAATAAATATAAACTTTATTTATCAGTTAAATAAGCATGGTGACAATATACAGCCTTGACATACTCCTTTTTGGATTTGGAACCAGTCTGTTGTTCCATGTCCAGTTCTAACTGTTGCTTCCTGACCTGCACATAGATTTCTCAAGAGGCAGGTCAGGTGTTATGGTATTTCCATCTCTTTAGGAATTTTCCACAGTTTCTTGTGATCCACACAAAAACTTTGGCATAGTCAATAAAGCAGAATTAGATGTTTTTTTTTTTTTTTCTTTCTGGAACTCTCTTGCTTTTTTGATAATCCAGTGGGTGTTGGCAATTTGATCTCTGGTTCCTCTTCTTTCTCTAAAACCAGCTTGAACATCTGGAAGTTCATGGTTCATGTACTGTTGAAGCCTGGCTTGGAGAACTTTGAGCATTACTTTACTAGTGTGAGAGATAAGCGCAATTTTGGGGTAATTTGAGCATTCTTTGGCATTGCCTTTCTTTGAGATTGGGATGAAAACTGACCTTTTTACAGTCCTGTGGCCACTGGTAAGTTTTCCAAATTTGCTGGCATATTGAGTGCAGCACTTTAAGAGCATCATCTTTTAGGATTTGAAATAGCTCAACTGGAATGCTATCACCTCCACTAGCTTTGTTCATAGTGATGCTTCCTACACACAATATTAGTGGGGGATTTTAGCAACCTACTTTAATCAATGGACAGATCATCCAGACAATCAGTAAGGAAACAGAGGTCTTAAATTACATGTTGGACCAAAAGGACTTAATTAATATTTATAGAGCATTCCATTCAAAAGCAGCAAAATACATATTTTTATAAGAACACACAGAAGATTCTCAAGAATTTACCATATGCTTGACCAGAAGGCAAGTATCAGTAATTTAAGAAAATTTAAATCATATTATACATCTTTTCTGATCACAGTGCTATGATATTAAAAATAAAAGAAAAAAGACTATAACACACATCAATGTGTGGAGACTAAACACTATGCTACTGAACAACCAATGGGTCACCAAAGAAATCAAAGAGGAAATTAAAAAAAAAAATACCAAGTGTAAAAACGAAAATGAAATCAAAACAATCTGAAACCTATGGGATTCAACAAAAGCAGTTCTAAAAGGGAAGATTACAGCAATACTATCTTAACTCAGGAAACAACCTGACCCTAAAAGAAACAACCTAACCCTTGTAGTTGTTCAGTCACTCAGTCAAGTCTGATCTTTGCAACACACCAGGCTTCCCTGTCCTTCACCATATCCCGGAACTTGTTCAAACTTGTGTCCATTGAGTCACTGATTCCATCCAACCAACTTGCCCTCTGTCATCCACTTCTCCTCCTGACTTCAGTCTTTCCCAGCTTCAGGGTCTTTTCTAATGAGTCGGCTCTTCACATCAGGTGGCCAAAGTTTAGATCTTCAGCTTCAGCATCAGTCCTTGCAATGAATATTCAGGAATGATTTCCTTTAGGATTGACTGGTTTGATATCCTGGCAGGCCAAGGGACTTGCAAGAGCCTTCTCCAAAACCACAGCTCAAAAGCATCAGTTCTTCGGCGTTCAGAACACTTTATGCTCAAACTCTTACATCCATACATGACTACTGGAAAAAACATAGCTTTGACTGTATAGACCTTTGTAGGCAAAGTAATGTCTCTGCTTTTTAATACACTGTCTAGGTTTGTCATAGCTTTTCTTCAAAGGAGCAAGCATGTTTTAATTTCATGGCTGCAGTCACCATCTGCAGTGATTTTGGACAATCAAGTCCATCACTGTTTCCATTGTCTCCCAATCTATTTTCCATGAAATGATGGGATCAGATGCCATGATCTTCATTTTTTGAATGTTGAGTTTTATGCCAGGTTTTTCACTCTCCTCTATCACTTTCATCAAGAGGCTCTTTAGTTCTTCTTCACTTTCTGCCATAATGGTAGTGTCATCTGCATATCTTATGTGATTAATATTTGTCCCAGCAATTTTGATTCCAGCTTCTGCTTCATCCAGGCAGGCATTTCGTATGATGTACTCTGCATATGAAAGGTCAGTTTTCATTCCAATCCCAAAGAAAGGAAATTCCAAAGAATGCTCAAACTACCACACAATTGTACTCATCTCACACTCTAGTAAAGTAATGCTCAAAATTCTCCAAGCCAGGCTTCAGCAATATGTGAACCGTGAACTTCCAGATGTTCAAGCTGGTTTTAAAGGCAGAGGAACCAAAGATCAAATTGCCGACATCCACTGGATCATTGAAAAAGCAAGAGAATTCCAGAAAAAAACAAAAAAAAACAAAAAAAAAAAACATCTATTTCGGCCTTATTGACTATGCCAAAGCCTTTGACTGTGTATCACAATAAATTGTGGAAAATTCTGAAAGAGATGGAAATACCAGATCACCTGACCCACCTCTTGAGAAACCTATATGCAGATCAGGAAGCAACAGTTAGAACTGGACATGGATCAACAGACTGGTTCCAAATAGGAAAAGGAGTACGTCAAGGCTGTATATTGTCACTCCACTTATTTAACTTATATGCAGAGTACACCATGAGAAATGCTGGGCTGGAGGAAGAACAAGCTGGAATCAAGATTGCTAGGAGAAATATCAATAACCTCAGATATGCAGATGACACCACCCTTATGGCAGAAAGTGAAGAGGAAGTAAAGAGCCTCTTGATGAAAGTGAAAGAGGAGAGTGAAAAAGTTGGCTTAAAGCTCAACATTCAGAAAACTAAGATCATGGCATCCGGTCCCATCACTTCATGGGAAATAGATGGGGAAAGAGTGGAAATAGTGTCAGACTTTATTTTTTTGAGCTCCAAAATCACTGTAGATGGTGATTGCAGCCATGAAATTAAAAGGCACTTACTCCTTGGAAGGAAAGTTATGACCAACCTAGACAGTGTATTTAAAAGCAGAGACATTACTTGGCCAACAAAGGTCTGTCTAGTCAAGGCTATGGTTTTTCCAGTAGTCATGTATGGATGTGAGAGTTGGACTGTGAAGAAAGCTGAGTGTCGAAAAATTGATGCTTTTGAACTGTGGTGTTGGAGAAGACTCTTAAGAATCCCTTGGACTGCAAGGAGATCCAACCAGTCCATCCTGAAGGAATTGGGGGCAGGAGGAGAAGGGGACGACAGATCAGATGGCTGGATAGCATCACTGACTCGATGGACATGAGTTTGAGTAATCTCCGGGAGTTGGTGATGGACAGGGAGGCCTGGCGTGCTGCGATTCATGGGGTCGCAAAGAGTTGGACACCACTGAGCGACTGAACTGAACTGAACTGAACTCTGCATATAAGTTCAAGACCAGGGTGACAATTTATAGCCTTGTCATATTCCTTTCCCAATTTGGAACCAGTCTGTTGTTCAATGTCTGCTTCTAACTATTGCTTCTTGACCTGCATACAGATTTCTCAAGAGGCAGGTCAAGGGTTGTGGTATTTCCAACTCTTTCAGAATTGTCCATGATTTGTGGTGATCCACACAATTACAGGCTTTGGCATAGTCAATAAAGCAGAAATAGATGTTTTCTTGAAAATGTAATAAAATATATAAAAAATAAAATATAATAGTCATCTGTATTCATTTCATCCATTCCAGATCACTGCTTCCTTAAATGTGTATGCTCACTCTTGCCATCTCCTGTTTTAACACTTCCAATTTACCTTGACTTAACATTCCAGTTTGTGCTTCTTCCTCAGTCCTGTCAGACTCTTGCAACCCCATAGACTGTAGCCTGCAAGGTTCTTTTGTCCACAGTATTCTCCATACAAGAATACTGCAATGGATTGCCATTTCCTTCTCCAGGGGATCTTCCTGGGCTAGGAATTGAACCCAGGTCTCCTGCATTGTATTGCAGGCAGACTCTTTAACGACTGAGCTATGGGGGGAGCGCTAACATTCCAGATTCCTATGCAATATTGTTCATGATTCCTATGAAATATTGTTCTTTATAGCATTGGACTTTACTTTCTCCATTAGACACATCCACTACTGGGTATTGTTTCCTCTTTGGCTTCCTCATTCCTTCTCGAGCTATTTTTCCTGTTCTTCTCCAGTAGCCTACTGGACACCTACTTGACCTGGGGAGTTCATCTTTCAGTGTCATATCTTTTTGCCTTTTCATACTGTTCATGGGGTTCTCAAGGCTAGAATGCTGAAGTGGTTTGCCATTCCCTTCTCCAGTGGGCCACATTTGTCAGAACTCTCCATCATGACCCATCTCTCTTGGGTGGCCCTAAGTAGCATGGCTCATAGTTTCATTGAGTTAGACAAGATTGTGATTCATGTGATCAGTTTTGTTAGTTTTCTGTGATTGTGGTTTTCATTCTGTCTGCCCTCTGATGGATGAGGATAAGAGGCCTGTGGAAGCTTCCTGGTGAGAGGGACTGGCTATGGATAAAACTGGGTCTTGCTCTAGTGGGCAGGGCCATGCTCGGTAAATTTTTAATCCAATTTTTTAAGGTTAGATAAACAAACTAGAGAAAGAATAAATAAAATCTAATGTTAGTAGAAGGAAGAAATCATAAAGATCAGAGAAGAAATAAACAAAATAGAGACAAAGAAACAATAGCAAAGATCAACGAAAATAATACCAGTTCTTAGTGAAGACAGACAAAATTGATACTACTTTAGCCAAATTTATAAGGAAAAAAGTGAGAAGAATCAAGTCAGTGAAGTTAGAAATGAAATAAGAGAAGTTGCAATGGACACCATAGAAATAGAAAAGATCATAAGAGGCTACTACAAGTAACTATGGACTTCCTTGGTGGTTCAGATTTTTTTTCTTTCTTTTTTAATTTTTATTTTTTTAATTAATGTATTTATTTTAATTGGAGGCTAATTATTTTACAGTATTATAGTGATTTTTGCCATACATTGATATGAATCGGCCATGGGTGTACATGTGTTCCCCATCCAGGATCCTAGGAAGACTTGGTTAGCATCTGGGAGCCTGCTCACAGTTTGGTGAAGGATGCCATCTCTGGGGCCGAAACTGCCCCTTGCCTTCTGGCTCTGGCTGTCGCAGGCCTGCCTCACTGCCTCCGGTGGGAGGATGCGCCAATCCACAGCCGGCTAGCTTGCCTTTGGTATTCTCTCAATCATTTCTGCTGTGAGCGGACCAGGCTGTGCCTTAGGTTAGAGCTTTCCATGGGAAAGTTTTCTCTCTCTCTCTCTCTCTCTCTCTCTCTCTCTCTCTCTCTCTCTCTCTCTCTCTCTTTTCTCTCTCTGGCTGTCACACAGTTTGGGTTGCTATCTCACATTAGCTCCTTTAGATTGTCTTCAGAGCATTCAGGCCCAGTCCTTACCATAAGCATGCAACCCATGCCTCCCACTCGCTTGTGACAGACGCAAGTGTCTGGGCTACTTCTCTGCTGGGAGTTCCAGTTAGGCACGTCCTCTGTGGGTTTTTTTTTTTTTTCCCCCTCCTAGTTATGTTTCCCTCTGAGATTCCAGAACTCCCCACAGACCTGCTGGTGAGAGGGTTTCCTGCTGTTTGGACCTTCTCCTTCATGACTCCCTCCCCTGGACAGGTCTCCATCCCTAACTCTTTTGTCTCTCTTTTTGTCTTTCATATTTTGTCCTACTTCCTTTCAAAGAGAATGGGCTGCCTTTCTAGGTGCCTGGTGTCCTCTGCCAGTGGTTCAGAAATTGTTTTGTGGAAGTTGCTCAGCATTCAAATGATCTTTCGATGAATTTATAGGGGAGAAAGTGGTCTCCCCATCCTATTCCTCCACCATCTGGTGGTTCAGATTTTAAAGAATCCACCTGAAATTCAGGAGACCTGGGTTTGATTGCTGGGTTGGGAAGATCCCCTGGAGAAGAGAACAACTACTGACTCCAGTATTATTGCCTGGAGAATTCCATGCACAAAGGAAGCTAGCAGGCTACAGACTATGGGGTGGCAAAGAGTCAGACACAATTGAAGGGCTTTCACAAGCAACTATATGTCAATAAAATGGACAGCCTAGAAGAAATGGACAAACCCTTAGACAGACACAACATTCCAAGGCTAAACAAGGAAGATATTTTTTTAAAATGTTAACAGGTCAATCACAAACAGTGAAATTGAAATTGTTATTTAAAAACTTCCAACAACCAAGGTCCAGGACATGATGGCTTCACAGGTGAATTCCATCAAACATTTAGAGAAGAGCTAACACCTATCCTTCTGAAACATTTCCAAAAATTGCAGAAGAAAAAAAAACTCCCTAACTTATTCTATGAGGCAAGTATAACCTTGATAGCAAAACCAGACACAGATATCACAAAAAAGGAAAATTACAGGCCAATAACACTGGTGAACATAGATGCAAAAATCCTCAACAAAATACTAGCAATCAATATCCAACAGTACATTAAAAGGACCATACACCATGATCAAGTAGGATTCATCCCAAGGATGCAAAGATTTTTCAGTCTCTGTAAATGATACATCACAGCTACAAATTGAAGTGTAAAACCATATGATAATCTCAGTAGATGCAGAAATTTCTTTTTTTTACAAAATGTAGCACCCATTTATGATAAAAACTCTCCAGAAAGTCGTCATTGAGGGAACTTAACATAATAAAGGCTATATATGACAAGCCTACAGCTAATGTCATACTCAGTAATGAAAAGCTGAAGACATTTCCTTGACGATCTGGAAGGAACTCTTGCCACTTTTATTTAACATAGCTTTGGAAGTGCTAGTTAAGGAAATCAGAGAAGAAAAAGAAATAAAAGGAATCAAAATTGGGAAAGAAGAAGTTAAACTGTCACTGTTTGCAGAAAACATGATAGAAAATACTAAAGACACACCATAAAACTACTAGAGCTCAACAATGAATTTGGTAAAATTGTGCGATACAAAATTAATAAACAGAAATCTGTTGTATTTCTATACACTAGCAATGAAAGATCAGAACTATAAATTAAGAAAGTGATACCATTTACCATTGCAAAAAAGAATAAAATACCTAGGCATAAATAAGTGATCACCTTCGCCCCCTTGTGTTAAGGCGGAAATTAAACACTGGAGGGACTTGCAAACAGAGGAACCCAAAATAAACAAAGAGGAGGGAACCGCACTGGAAGTGACAGGTGAAACAGATTAAAACCCTGTAGTTAACATTGACTAAGCATTGGAAGGGCCCTATAGACCTGGAGAAGAACTATAAGCTGGAAAAAGGAACTATCTGAAACTGAACTGACCCCACACTGCCCTCAACAGCTCCAGAGAAAATTGTAGATATATTTTTACTATTATGTTTTTAATTTTTTAAGTTCTTTATTATTCCTTTAATTTTCATTTTGATAACCTACTATTACCTTGCAAAAACAGACACTAATTTTAAAGTAAATTTCATACACACACACACATTAAAATTTTTGTGATTGATTTTGTTTTGTATTTTTAATATTGTATTTTTGAGCATCTAACCTCTACTCTAGATTTTTAATCTTTGCTTTTTGGTATTTGTTATCAATTTTGAATCTTTAAGAATCTAATCTTCAGTACCAAATTTTACTTGGCAGTGTGATTACAGATTTGATTGCTCTCTCCCCTTTTGACTCTCCCTTTTCTCCCACAGGCCACCTCTATCTCCTCCCTCCCCTTCTCTTCTCTACTTAGCTCTGTGAATCTCCCTGGGTGTTCCAGGCTCTAGAGAACACTTAGGGAACTGATTGCTGGCTCGATTGCTTTCTCCCCTTTTGACTCCCTGTCTTCTTCTCCTGGTCACTTCTATCTCCCTCCTCCCTCTTCTCTTCTCCAAGTAACTCTGGGAACCTCTCTTGATGTCCCTCACTGTGTTGAGTCTTTTCACCATTAACCTAGATGTTTTATCATCTGTCCTGAGTGGATGGAGAAATCTTGAGGCTACTGTAAGAATAAGACTGAATGCCATAGGCAGGAGGCTTAAATCCAAAACTGAGAACACCAGAAAACTCCTGACTCCAGGAACATTAATCGACAAGAGCTCATCCAAAAGCTCCCATAACTACACTGAACCAAGCTCTACCTAAGGGACAACACGTTCGAGAGCAAGACATAGCATGCTAATTCTCCAGCAATGCAGCCCTGAGCATTAAAATACAGGCTGCCCAAAGTCACACCAAACCCATAGACACCTCAAAACTCACTACTGGACACTTCATTGCACTCATAGAGAAGATATCCAGCTCCACCCACCAGAACACCAATGCAAGCTTCACTAACCAGGAAACCCTGACAAGCCACTCATCCAAACCTACCCACAGGGAACAACTTCCACAATAAAGAGGAGTCACAAACTTCCAGCCTACAAAAAGGCCAGCCCAAACACAACAATCTAAACAAAATGAAAAGGCACAGAAATATTCAACAGGTAAAATAACATGATAAATGCACACCAAACCAAACAAAAGAGGAGGAGATAGGGAGTCTACTTGAAAAATTATTCAGATTAATGATAGCAAAGATGATCCAAAATCTTGGAAACAAAATGGAGTTACAGATAAATAGACTAGAGACAAGGATTGAGAAGATACAAGAAATGTTTAACAAGGATATAGAAGAAATAAAAGAGTCAGTCAATAATAATAATGCAGTAACTGGGATCAAAAGCATTCTGGAGGGAACCAACGGTAGAATAGCTGAGGCAGAAGATAGGATAACTGAGGTGGAATATAGAACGGTGGAAATAAATGAAGCAGAGAGGAAAAAAGAAAAAAAGAATTAAAAGAAATGAGGACAATCTCAGAGACCTCTGGGACAATGTTAAATGCCATAACACTCGAATTATAGGAGTCCCAGAAGAAGACAAAAAGAAAAACCATGAGAAAATACTTGAGGAGATAATAGTTGAAAACTTCCCTAAAATGGGCAAGGAAATAGGCACCCAAGTCCAAGAAACCCAGAGAGTACCAAACAAGATAAACCCAAGGCGAAATACCCACAAGACACATATTAATAAAATTAACGAAGATCAAACACAAAGAGAAAAGATTAAAAGCAGCAAGCTAAATGAAACAAATAACACATCAGGGGATTCCCATAAGTATAACAGCTGATCTTTCGACAGAAACTCTTCAGGCCCAAAGGGAATGGCAGGACATACTTAAAGTGATGAAAGGGAAAAACTTACAACCCAGATTACTATACCCAGCAAGAACCTCACTCAAATATGAAGGAGAAGTCAAAAGCTTTACAGACAAGCAAAAGCTGAGAGAATTCAGCACCACAAACCAGCTCTTCAACAAGTGCTAAAGGATCTTCTCTAGACTGGAAACATAGAAAAGGTTTATAAACTTGAACCCAAAACAACAAAGTATATGACAACAAGATCATATTTATCAATAATTACCTTAAATGTAAATGGGATGAATGCCTGAGACAAAAGGCAAAGACTGGCTGGATGGATACAAAAACAAGACCCCTATATATGCTGTCTACAAGAGACCCACCTCAAAACAAGGGACACATACAGAATGAAAGTGAAAGGCTGGGGAAAAAATACTTCATGCAAATAGAGACAAAAAGAAAGCAGGAGTAGTAATACTTATATCAGATATAATAGACTTTGAAATAAAGGCCATGAAAAGATAAAAAGAAGACCTGTGGTATTGGAGAAGACTCTTGAGAGTCCCTTGGATTGCAAGGAGATCCAACCAGTCAATCCAAAAGGAGATAAGTTCTGTGTGTTTGTAAGAAGGACTGATGTTGAAGCTGAAACTCCAATATTTTGGCCACCTGATACGAACAGCTGACTCATTACAAAAAACCCTGATGCTGGGAAAGATTAAAGGCAGGAAGGGAAGGGAACGACAGAGGATGAGATTGTTGGATGACATCACCAACTCAATGAACATGAGTTTGGGAAAATTTCAGGGAGATGGTGATGAACAGGAAGGCCTGGCTTCTGCCGTCCATGGGGTTGCAAAGAGTTGGACACGACTGATCGACTGAACCGAACTGAATGTAATGATCAAAGGATCAATCCAAGAAGAAGATATAACAATTACAAATATATATGCACCCAACATAGGAGGGCAGCATTATGTAAGGCAAATGCTAACCCAACAAGTAACACTAAAGAAGCTGAAGTTGAACAATTCTATGAAGACCTACAAGATCTTTTAGAACTAACACCCAAAAAAAGATGTCATTTCCATGACAGGGGACTTGAATGCAAAAGTAGGAACTCAAGAAATACCTGGAGTAACAGGCAAATTTGGCTGTGGAGGACAGAATTAAGCACGGCAAAGGCTAATAGAGTTTTGCCAAGAGATGGCACTAGTCACAGCACCACTCTTCCAACAACACAAGATAAGACTTTACACATGGACATCACCAGATGGCAACACCAAAATCAGATTGATTAAATTCCTTGCAGCCAAAGATGGAGAAGCTCTATACAGTCAGCAAAAAGAAGACCAGAAGCTGACTGTGGCTCAGATCATAAACTCCTCATTGCCAAAGTCAGGCTTAAACTGAACAAAGTAGGGAAAACCATTAGACCATTCAGGTATCATCTAAATCAAATCCTTTACAATTATACAGTTGAAGTGAGAAATATATTTAAGGGACTAGATCTGATAGAGTGCCTGATGAACTATGGATGGAGGTTCGTGACATTGTACAGGAGACAGGGATCAAGACCATCCCCAAGAAAAAGAAGTGCAAAAAAGCAAAACGGTTGTCTGAGGAGGCCTTACAAATAGCTGTGAATAGAAGAGAAGTGGAAGGAGAAGGAGAAAAGGAAAGGTATATCCATTTGAATGCAGAGTTTCAAAGAAAACCAAAAGGGGTAAGAAAGCATTACTCAGTGATCAGGGCAAAGAAATAGAGAAAAGCAAAAGAATGAGAAAGACTAGAGATCTCTTCAAGATAATTAGAGATACCAGGGGAACATTTCATACAAAGATGGGCACAAAAAGGACAGAAATGATATGGACATAACAGAAGCAGAAGATATTAAGAAAGGGTGACAAGAATACACAGAGGAACTGTACAAAAAAGATCTTCACAACCCAGATAAACACGATGGTGTGATCACTCACCTAGAGCCAGGCATTCTGGAATGTGAAGTCAGGTGGGTCTTAGGAACCATCACTACAAACAAAGGTAGTGGAGGTGATGGATTTCCAGTTAGCTATTTCAAATCCTAAAAGATGATGCTGTGAAAGTGCTGCACTCAATAGGTCAACAAATTTTGAAAACTCAGCAGTAGCCACAGTACTGGAAAAGGTCAGTTTTCATTCAAATCTCAAAGGAAGGCAATGCCAAACAATGCTCAAACTACCACACAATTGCAGTCATCTCACATGCTAGTAAAGTAATGCTTGAAATTCTCAAAGCCGGGCTTCAGCAATACGTGAACCATGAACTTCCAGAAGGTCAAGCTGGATTTAGAAAAGGCAGAAGAAGCAGAGGTCAAATGGTCAACATCCGCTAGATCATCGAAAAAGCAAAAGAGTTCCGGAAAAACATCTACTTCTGCTTTATTGACTATGCCAAAGCTTTTGACTGTGTGGATCACAAATAAACTGTGGAAAATTCTGAAAGAGATGTGAATACCAGACCACCTGACCTGCCTGTTGAGAAATCTGTATGCAGGTCAGGAAGCAACCGTTAGAACTGGACATAGAACAACAGACTGGTTCCAAATAAGAAAAGGAGTATGGTAAGGCTATATATTGATCTTGTTGCATAGTACATCAAGATTGCCAGGGGAAATATTAATAACCTCAGATACGAAGATGACACCACCCTTATTGCAGAAAGTGAAGAAGAACTAAAGAGCTTCTAAATAACAGTGAAAGAGGAGAGTGAAAAAGTTGGCTTAAAGCTCAACATTCAGAAAACTAAGATCATGGCATCCAGTTCCAGCACTTCATGGCAAATAGATGGAGAAACAGTGGAAACAGGGGCTGAATTTATTTATTTATTTATTGGCTCCAAAATCACTGCAGATGGTGACTGCAGATATGAAATTAAAAGACGCTTACTTGACAGTATGGTACTGGCACAAAGACAGAAATATAGATCAATGGAACAGAATAGAAAGCCCAGAGATAAATCCACGTACCTACGGACACCTTATCTTCGACAAAGGAGGCAAGGATATACAATGGAAAAAAGACAACCTCTTTAACAAGTGGTGCTGGGAAAAATGGTCAACCACTTGTAAAAGAATGAAACTAGAACACTTTCTAACGCCATACATAAAAAATAAACTCAAAATGGATTAAAGATCTAAATGTAAGACCAGAAACTATAAAACTCCTAGAGGAGAACATAGGCAAACACTCTCCAACATAAATCACAGCAAGATCCTCTATGACCCTCCTCCCAGAATATTGGAAATAAAAGCAAAAATAAACAAATGGGACCTAACGAAACTTAAAAGCTTTTGCACAACAAAGGAAACCATAAGCAAGGTGAAAAGACAGCCCTCAGATTGGGAGAAAATAATAGCAAATGAAGAAACAGACAAAGGATTCATCTCAAAAATATACAAGCAACTCCTGCAGCTCAATTCCAGAAAAATAAATGACCCAATCAAAAAAATGGGCCAAAGATCTAAACAGACATTTCTCCAAAGAAGACATACAGATGGTTAACAAACACATGAAAATAGGCTCAACATCACTCATTATCAGAGAAATGCAAATCAAAACCACAATGAGGTACCATTACACGCCCGTCAAGATGGCTGTTATCCAAACGTCTACAAGCAATAAATGCTGGAGAGGGTGTGGAGAAAAGGGAACCCTCTTACACTGTTGGTGGGAATGCAAACCAGTACAGCCGCTATGGAAAACAGTGTGGAGATTTCTTAAAAAACTGGAAATAGAACGGCCATATGACCCAGCAATACCACTTCTGGGCATACACACTGAGGAAACCAGATCTGAAAGAGACACGTGCACCTCAATGTTCATCGCAGCACTGTTTATAATAGCCAGGACATGGAAACAACCTAGATGCCCATCAGAAGACGGATTGATAAGGAAGCTGTGGTACATATATACTATGGAATATTACTCAGGCATTAAAAAGAACTCATTTGAATCAGTTCTAATGAGATGGATGAAACTGGAGTCCATTGTACAGAGTGAAGTAAGCCAGAGAGATAAAGACCAATACAGTATACTAACGCATATACATGGAATTTAAGAATATGGTAACAATAACCCTATATGCAAAACAGAAAAAGAGACACAGATGTACAGAACAGAATTTTAGAAACTGTGGGAGAAGGCGAGGGTGGGATATTCTGAGAGAACAGCATTGAAACAAGTATACTATCAAAGGTGAAACAGATCACCAGCCCAGGTTGGATGCATGAGACAAGTGCTCAGAGCTGGTGCACTGGGAAGACCCAGAGGGATCGGGTGGAGAGGGAGGTGGGAGGGGAGATCGGGATGGGGAACACATGTAAATCCATGGTCGATTCATGTCAATGTATGGCAAAAACCACTACAATATTGTAAAGTAATTAGCCTCCAACTAATAAAAATAAATGGAAAAAAAAATAAAATCTGCATTAAATGAAAATAAATAAATAAAAGACTCTTACTCCTTGGAAGGAAAGTTATGACCAACGTAGACAGCATATTAAAAAGCAGACACATTACTTTGCCAACAAAGGTTTGTCTAGTCAACTATGGCTTTTCCTGTAGTCATGTATGGATGTGAGAGTTGGCTTACAAGGAAAACTGAGTGCCAAAGAACTGATGCTTTTGAACTGTGGTGCTGGAGAAGACTCTTGAGTGTCCTTTGGACAGCAAGGAGATCCAACCAGTCCATCCTAAAGGAAATCAGTCTTGAATATTCATTGGAAATACTGATGCTGAAGCTGAAACTCCAGTACTTCAGACACATGATGTGTAGAACTGACTTATTTGAAAAGACCCTGATGCTGGGAAAGATTGAAGGCAATAGGAGAAGGGGATGACAGAGGATGAGATGGTTACATGGCATCACTGACTTGATGGACATGAATTTGAGCAAGCGCTAGGAGTTGATGATGGACAGGGAAGTCTGGCGTGCTACAATCCATGAGGTCACAAAGAGTTGGACATGACTGAGCAACTGAACCGAACTGAACTGAAGAAGTATGAAAGCAGAAATTAACAATAACACAATAATAGTGGGAAACTTTAATACCCTACTCACACCTATAGATAAATCAACTAAACACAGACTTTAAATGATGCAATGCACCAGTTAGACCTAATTGATATCTAAAGGAGATTTCACCACAAAATAATAAATTTCACCTTTTTCTCAAGTGCACATGGAATGTTCACTAGGATAGATCACATCCTGGATCATAAATCTGGCCTTGGTAAATTTTTTAAAAAATGAAATCATTTCAAGGATCTTTTCTGATCACAGCACAGTAAGATTAGATGTCAACGATGGGGAAAAAATTACTAAAAATAGAAACATATGGATGCTAAACAACATGCTTCAAAATAACTAACAAATCACAGAATAAATCAAAAAAGAAATCAAAATATGCATAGAAACGAATGAAAATGAAAACATGACAACCCAAAACCTATGGGATTCAGTAAAAGCAGTGCTATGGGAAGGTTCATAGGTATACAAGCTTACCTCAAGAAACAAGAGAAAAATCAAATAAATAACTTAACTTTACACCTAAAGCAACTAAGAAAAGAAGAAATGAAGAACCCCAGGGTTAGTAGCAGGAAAGAAATCACAAAAATTAGGATAGAAATCAATGAAAAAGAAGCAAAGGAGACATTAGCAAAAAATCAACAAAATTAGGCTCTGATTCTTTGAGAAAAGATAAATAAAATAGACAAACCATTAGCCAGACTCA
This sequence comes from Dama dama, assembly GCF_033118175.1. Classification (NCBI taxonomy): domain Eukaryota; kingdom Metazoa; phylum Chordata; class Mammalia; order Artiodactyla; family Cervidae; genus Dama; species Dama dama. The sequence continues at coordinate 104,773,947 of NC_083714.1, forward strand.
TCAACAAACAAAGGGAGAAAAATCAAATCAACAAAATTAGAAATGAAAAGGTAGAAATTACAATTGAAAACACAGAAACACTGAGGTTCATAAGAGCCTACTATCACCAACCATATGGCAATATATTGGATACCTTGGAAGAAATGGATGAATTCTTAGAAAAGTACAACCTTCCAAAACTGAACCAAGAAGAAATAGAAAATCTTAACAGACCCATCACAAGCACAAAAATGGAAACTGTAATCAGAAATCTTTCAACAAACAAAACCCCAGGGCCAGATGGCTTCACAGCTGAATTCTACCAAAAATTTAGAGAAGAGCTAACACCTATCCTACTCAAACTCTTCCAGAAAATTGCAGATGAATGTAAGCTGCCAAACTCACTCTGAGGCCACTATCACCCTAATACCAAAAGCAGACAAAGATGCCACAAGAAAAGAAAACTATAGGCCTATATCACTGATGAACATAGATGTAAAAATCCTTAATAAAATTCTAGCAAACAGAATCCAACAACATATTAAAAAGATCACACATCATGACCAAGTGCGCTTTATCCCAGGGATGCAAGGATGCTTCAGTATTCACAAATCAATCAATGTGATATACCACATTAACAAATTGAAAGATAAAAACCATACAAATATCTCAATAGATGCAGAGAAAGCCTTTGACAAAATTCAACATCCATTAATGATAAAATCCTTCCAGAAAGCAGGCATAGAGGGAACATGCCTCAACATAACAAAAGACATATATGATTAACCCACAGCAAACATTATCTTCAATGGGGAAAAATTGAAAGTATTTACCCTAAAATCAGGAACAAGAAAAGATGCCCACTCTCACCACTACTAAACAACATAGTTTTGGAAGTCTTAGCCACATCAATCAGAGAAGAAAAAGAAATAAAATGAATCCAGATTGGAAAGAAGAAATAAAATTCTCACTGTTTGCAGACGACATGGCCCTCTACATAGAAAACCCTAAAGACACCCCCAGAAAATTACTAGAGGTAATCAATGAATATACTAAATTTGAAGGATATAAAATTAACACACAGAAATCACTTCCATTCTTATACACTAACAATGAGACTACAGAAAGAGAAAGTAAGGGAACAATTCCATTCACCTTTGCAACGCAAAAAATAAAATACTTAGGAACAAATCTACCTAAAGAAACAAAGGACATATATATAGAAAACTATAAAACACTGATGAAAGAAATCGAAGAGGACACAGATAGAGGGAGAAATATACCATGATCATGGATCAGAAGAATCAATATAGTGAAAATGAGGACACTACCCAAAGCAACCTATAGATTCAATGCAATCCCTATCAAGCTACCAATGCGTATTTTTCAGAGAACTAGAACAAATAACTTCACAATTTGTATGGAAATACAAAAAACCTCGAATAGCCAAAGCAATCTTGAGAAAGAAGAATGGAACAGGAGGAATCAACCTGACTGACTGCAGGCTATACTACAAAGGTACAGTCATCAAGGCAGTATGGTACTAGCACAAAGACAGAAACATAGATCAAATGAACAAAATAGAAAGCTCAGAGATAAATCCACGCACCTATGGACACCTTATCATTGACAAAGGAAGCAAGAATATACAATGAAAAAAAGACAATCTCTTTAACAAGTGCTGCTGGGAAAACTGGTAAACCACTTGTAAAAGAATGAAACTAGAACACTTCCTAACATCATATACAAAAATAGACTCAAAATGGATTAAAGATCTAAACATAATACCAGAAACTATAAAACTCCTAGAGGAAAACATAAGCAAAACCCTCACTGATGTAAATCACAGCAGGATCCTCTATGACCTACCTCCCAGAATATTGGAAATAAAAGCAAAAATAAACAAATGGCATCTAATTAAACTTAAAAGCTTTTGCACAATGAAGGAAACTCTAAGTAAGGTGAAGAGAGAGCCTTCAGAATTGGAGAAAATAATAGCAAATGGAGCAAATGACAAAGAATTAATCTCAAAAATATACAAGCAGCTCCTGCAGCTCAATTCCAGAAAAATAAGCGACCCAATCAAAAAATGGGCCAAAGAACTAAACAGACATTTCTCCGAAGAAGACATACAGATGGCTAACAAACACATGGAAAGAGGCTCAACATCACTCATTATCAGAGAAATGCAAATCAAAACCACCATGAGGTATCATGTCATGCCGGTCAGAATGGCTGCTATCAAAAAGTCTACAAGCAATAAGTGCTGGAGAGGGTGCAGAGAAAAAGGAACCCTCTTACACTGTTAGTAGGAATGCAAACTAGTACAGACACTTGGAGAACAGTGTGGAGATTCCTTAAAAAACTGGAAATGGAACTCCCATATGACCCAGCAATCCCACTGCCAGGCATACACACCGAGGAAACCAGAATTGAAAGGGACACATATACCCCAATGTTCATCACAGCATTGTTTACAATGACCAAGAGATGGAAACAACCTAGATGTCCATCAGCAGAGGAATGGGTATGAAAGCGGTGGAATATTGCTCAGCTATTAAAAAGAATGCATTTGAATCAGTTCTAATGAGGTGGATAAAACTTGAGCCGATTATACGAAGTGAAGTAAGTCAGAAAGAAAAATACCAGTACAGTATATTAACGCATATATGTGGAATTTAGAAAGACGGTAACAGTGACCTTATATGCAAGACAGCAAAAGAGACACAAATGTAAAGAACAGACTTTTGGACCCTGTTGGAAAAAGTGAGGGTGGGATGATTTGAGAGAATGGTATTGAAACATGTATATTATCATGTGTGAAATAGACCACCAGTTCAGGTTCAATGCATGATATTGGTGCTCAGGGCTGGTGCACTGGGATGACCCTGAGGGTTGGGATGGGGAGGGAGGTGGGAGGGAGTGTCAGGATAGGAAACACATGTACACCCATGGCTGATTCGTGTGAATGTATGGCAAAAAACACCACAATATTGTAAAGTAATTAGCCTCCAATTAAAATAAATTAATTAATTTTTAAAAATTAAAGCAACATCTAACTGAGGGGGATTCATCCAGATACACCATCTAAGTTCTATAATTTTTTAATCGCTGGGGTGTTTTGCCTGATGAAGGTAATATTTATCATTTTTACGTTCTCAGGGCCTTGGAATCTGTTTGAGCCCTCCGAACACCTCTGGTTAGTGTGGGGTTTGATTCTAAATGCAATGCCAAAGAATGTTCAAAATACAGCACGAGTGCACTCATCTCACAGGCTAACAAAGTAATGCTCAAAATTCTCCAAGCCAGGTTTCAACAGAATGTAAACCGTGAAATTCCAGATGTTCAACCAGGATTTGGAAAAGACAGAGGAACCAGAGATCAAATTGCCAACATCCATTGCATCATAGAAAAAATAAGAAAGTTCCAGAAAAATATCTACCTCTGCTTTATTGATTATGCCAAAGACTTTGACTGTGTAGATCACAACAAACTGTGGAAAATTCTTTAAGAGATGGGAATACCAGACCACATTTCCTGCCTCCAGAGAAATCTATAGGCAGGTCAAGAAGCAACATCTAGAACCAGACATGGAACAACAGACTGGTTCCAAATTGGGAAAGTTTATCAAGGCTATATATTGTCATCATGTTTATTCAACTTATATGCAAGGTACATCATGCAAAATGCTGGGCTGGATGAAGCACAAGCTGGAATAAAGATGACCAGGAGGAATATCAATAACTGCAGTCGGATATGCAGATGACACCACCTTCGTGGCAGAAAGTGATGAACTAAAGAGCTTCTTCATGAAACGTTGTGAAGTGATTGGCCTCCAACTAATAAAAAAAAAAAAAAAAAAAAGAAAGAAAGAAAGAAAGAAAAAGAAAAAAAAAAGCCTGTTGCAGAAAGCCAAAAGAAAAAGAGGAGAGTGAAAAAGCTGGCTTAAAACTCAACAGTCAAAAAACTAAGATCATGGCATTCTGCCCTATAACTTCATGGCAAATAGATGGAGAAACATAGGAAAAAGTGAGAAACTTTATTCTGGGGGGCTCCAAAATCACTTCAGATGGTGACTGCAGACATGAAATTAAAAGACACTTGCTCCTTCTAAGAAAAGCTATGATCAAACTAGACAGTATATTAAAAAGCAGAGACATTATTTTGCCAACAAAGTCTGTCTAGTCAAAGCTATGGTCTTTCCAGTAGTCATGTATGGATGTGAGAGTTGGACTATAAAGAAAACTGAGCACTGAAGAATTGATGCTTTTGAACTGTGGTGTGGAGAAGACTCTCTAGAGTCCCTTGGACTGCAAGAAGATCAAACCAGTTAGTCCTAAAGGAAATCAGTCCTGAGTATTCCTTGGAAGGACTGATGCTGAAGCTGGAGCTCCAATACTTTGGCCACCTGTTGTGAAGAACTGACTCATTGGGAAAGACCCTGATGCTGGGAAAGATTGAAGGCAGGAGAAGGGACTAGCAGAGGATGAGATGGTTGGATGGCATCACCGACTTGATGAACATGAGTTTGAGCAGGCTCCAGGGACTGGTGATGGACAGGGAAGCCTGGCATACTACAGTCCATGGTGTCGCAGAGTTGGACACGACTGAGAGACTGAAATGAACTGAACTGAACAGGAATCTGTATCTGTGTAGTGCCTGTAAGCTTGATAAATCCTTTCTAGAAACTCTGATGGATCCTCAGTTGGTTTTTGTTTTATACATACCGCCTTAGGATTGTAAAAACATTGTCTGCTTCAGTATTTTTCTTGCTTCTTCCTTTCAGCATTGTCCTGATTCTACCCTTCCTGCTTACTAGCCCTGGCCCCTCCCCACTCAGTACTGTCTTATCCTTGCCTTGGTTTCCTTAGTGTTTCCTGGTGTCAATCATGATTTTCTTTAAGCTTCTTGACTCAGTCAAGACTTTCCTTGAAGATCTCTGAAATATGCAGAACTTTGTGGGAAGGGTGGGGAAGAAATGTCACTTTACTCAGTCATCACAAGGGCTTACCAAATTTGGTAGAAGATGAGGAAAGGAGAGTCCTGTCAAGGTCACAGTTCAGTTTAGTCACTCAGTCATGTCCAACTCTTTGCAACCCCATGAACTGCAAAACTCCAGCCCTCCCTGTCCATCATCAACTCCTGGAGTTTAAGCAAACTGATGTCCATTGAGTCAGTGATGCCATCCAATCATCTCATCCTCTGCCATCCTCTTCTCCTCCTGCCTTCAATCTTTCCCAGCATCAGAGTCTTTTCAAATGAGTCAGTTCTTCGCAACAGGTGGCCAAAGTTTTGGAGCTTCATCTTCAGCATCAGTCCTTCCAATGAATATTCAGGACTGATTTCTTTAGGATGAACTGGTTGGATCTCCTTGCAGTCCAAGGAACTCTCAAGAGTCTTCTCCAACACCACAGTTCAAAATCACCAATTCTTCAGCACTCAACTTTATTTATAGTCAAACTCTCACATCCATACATGACTACTGTAAAAACCAGAGCTTTGACTAGATGGACCTTTGTTGGCAAAGCAATGTCTCTGCACTGTATTATGCTGTCTAGGTTGGTCATAACTTTTTTTCCAAGGAGCAAGAGTCTTTTAATTTCATGGCTCCAGTCACCATCTGCAGTGATTTTGGAACAAAAAAACTAAAGTCTGTCACTGTTTCCACTGTTTCCCCATCTATTTGCCATGAAGTAATTGGACCAGATGCCATGATCTTAGTTTTCTGAATATTGAGTTTTAAGCCAACTTTTTCACTCTCCTCTTTCACTACTTTCATTAAGAGGCTCTTCAGTTCCTCTTCACTTTCTGCCATGAAGGTGTTGTCATCTGCATATCTGAGGTTATTGATATTTCTCCAGGCAATCTTGATTCTAGCTTGTGTTTCATCCGGCCAAGCATTTCTCATGATGTACTCTGCCTATAAGTTAAATAAGCAGGGTGACAATATGCAGCCTTGATATACTGTTTTCCCTATTTTGAACCAGTCTGTGGATCCATGTCCATTTCTATCTGTTTCTTCCTGAACTGTATACAGATTTATGAAGAGGCAGGTCAGGTGGTCTGATATTCCCATCTCTTTAATAATTTTCCACAGTTTGTTGTGACCCACACAGTCAAATGTTTTGGTATAGACAATAAATTAGAGCTAGATATTTTTCTGGAACTCTCTTGCTTTTTTGGTGATCCATCAGATGTTGGCAATTTCATCTCTGGTTCCTCTGCCTTTTCTAAATCCTGCATGAACATCTGGAAGTTCACAGTTCATGTACTCTTGAAGCCTGGCTTGGAGAATTTTGAGCATTACTCTACTAGCATGTGAGATAAGTGCAATTGTGTGGTAGTTTGAACATTCTTTGTCATTGCCATTCTTTGGGAATGTAATGAAAACTGACCTTTTCCAGTCCTGTGGCCACTGCTGAGTTTTCCAAATTTGCTGGCATAATGAGTGCAGCACTTTCACAGCATCATCTTTTAAGATTTGAAACAGCTCAACTGGAAGTCCATCACCTCCACTACCTTTGTTCATAGTGATGCTTCCTAGCGCCCACTGACTTCACACTCTAGGGTGTCTGGCACTAGGTGAGTGATCACACAGTCATGGTTATCTGAGTCATTAAGACCTTTCTTGTATAGTTCTTCTGTGTATTCTTGCCACCTCTTCTTAATATCTTCTGCTTCTGTTAGGTCCATACCGTTTCTGTCTTTTATTGTGCCCATCTTTGCATGAAATGTTCCCTTGGTATCTCTAATTTTCTTGAAGAGATCTGTAGTCTTTCCCATTCTATTGTTTATATATATATATATATATATATATATATATATATATATATATATATATATATATTGCATTTATCACTGAGGAAGGCTTTCCTATCTCTCCTTGCTATTCTTTGGAACTCTGCATTCAGTTGGATATATCTCTCCTTTCTGCTTTGCCTTTCACTTCTCTTCTTTTCTAAGCTATTTGTAAGGCCACCCAAGACAACCATTTTGCCTCTCTGTGTTTCTTTTCCTTGGGGTTGGTCTTGATCTCTGCCTCTTGTACAATGTTATGAACTTCCATCTATAGCTCTTCAGGCACTCTCTCTATCAGGTCTAATCCCTTGAATCTGTTTGTCACTTCCACTGGTGTTTGATTTAGGTCATACCTGAATGGTCTAGTGGTTTTCCCTACATTCTTCAGTTTAAGTCTGAATTTGGCAATAAGGAGTTCATAATCTGAGCCAGAGTCAGCTCCTTGTCTAGTTTTTGCTGACTGTATAGAGCTTCTCCATCTTTGGCTGCAAAGAATATGATCAATCTGATTTCAGTATTGCCTATCTGGTGATGTCTATGTGTAGAGTCTTCTCTTGTGTTGTTGAAGAAGGTGTTTGCTATGACCAGTACATTCTCTTGGCAAAACTTGGCAAAAAAAATTAGCCTTTGCCCTGCTTCATTTTGTACTCCAAGGTCAAATTTGCCTCTTACTCCAGGTATTTCTTGAGTTCCTACTTTTGCATTCCAGTCCCCTATAATGAAAAGGACATCTTTTTTTCAGTGTTAATTCTAGAAATCCTTGTAGCTCTTCATAGAACCATTCAACTTCAGCTTCTTCAGCATTACTCATTGGGGCATAGACTTGGATTACTGTGATATTGAATGGTTTGCCTTGGAAACAAACAGAGATCATTCTGTCATTTTTGAGATTGCATCCAAGTACTGCATTTCAGACTCTTTTGTTGACTATGATGGCTACTCCATTTCTTCTAAGGGATTCCTGCCCACAGTAGTAGATATAATGGTCATCTGAGTTAAATTCATGCACTCCAGGCCATTTTAGTTCTCTGATTCCTAAAATGTCGATGTGCACTCTTGCCGTCTCTGTTTGACCACTTCCAATTTGCCTTGATTAATGGACATAGTATTCCAGGTTCCTATGCAATATTGCTCTTTACAGCATCAGACTTTATGTCCATCACCAGTCACTTCCACAACTGGGTGCTGTTTTTGCTTTGGCTCCATCTCTTCAATCTTTCTGGAGTTACTTCTCCACTCTTTTCCAGTAGCATATTGGGCACCTACTAACCTTGGGAGTTAATCTTTCAGTGTCCTATCTCTCTGCCTTTTCATACTGTTCATGGGGTTCTCAAGGCAAGAATACTGAAATGGTTTGCCATTCCCTTCTCCAGTGGACCACATTTTGTCGGAACTCTCCACCATGACCCATCTTGGGTGACCCTACATGGCATTGTCACAGCCTGACCTGTTTACATCTGCCTCTTCTTCATGACATTGTCTTATCCTTATCTCTTTAGGTACAAGATAGTTATTTCCGGTTGTGGATGAACTCATCAATGTGCCCTCTGTCCTATCCACTCATTGGTAAGTTATTTGGGTTCTTTTGGGGCTTGAGCTAGATTCTACCATGTTCTGAGCCCCTTGGAAGCCTGCTGTCTATATTCAGTGGAATCCTGACTGCAAGGGCCACTAGCTTAATGATAAGAGTGGGTCTCAGGAAGGGGAAGTCACAGGAGAAATGGAGAGATTTGGAAACACAGGGAGATCTGATGTTCATTCAGTGAGCATCTAAAAGACTAGGAAGCCAAGTCCACAGCAAAGATAAATGGATTCTATCCTTGGGCCACAGAAATCTCCTGGAGGAGGAAATGACAACCCACTCCAGTATTCTTGCCTGAGGAATCCCATGGACAGAGGAGCCTAGCAGGCTACAGTCCATGGTGTCACAGAGAGTCAGACATGACTTAGTAACTGAGCACACAGGCAAGAAGAGGTTGAAGAGAGACATCCAGAAGACTTCCTAACCAGTAGAATTGTTTACGTTCAGTGTTTCCCAAGTCAAATCAGATAATGAGTTTCTGTAGATGTTAATTGCTATTTTGTGAGGAAAGGGTGGCTCTTCTGTGGACAAGTAAATTGGAAAGTTTTTATTTAAGTGAAATGGGTTTCTTTACTGCAGAATTTCTCTAAGCCATGAATATATTGTGTGTGACAAGAGGATAAGTACAGAATGCAACATTTCCTATTTAATGATTTCTGAGAACTCTGGGGCTACTACTGTTGCTATCTCATAGAAAAAGATCTTCAGAACATAGTTTTGTTAATAATCTTTTAAATTTTTGAAAAAAAAGACACAAAGAGAAAATACTCTTCTGTCCACATTCGAGAAGACTAAATAATAGGGTCTACCAATAAAGCCTTTGAATTACAGGTATGCCAGCCAACATGACTTAGCAACTAAATAGCAACAATAATCCACTGGTCAGCTATATTTTCCAAGTGTCCATGAAAGGAAAAACAAGCTCTCTTGCCTTAACCTACTCTGAGCTGAGTTGAATAATCCCAGTCACTTTAGCCTCTTTTGTCAGATTCCATGAATATATCCTTCTCAGTGTTCTCTGTTTGCTCTTTCTATTGCTCAATCTCACTGTGGTATCTCCTAAGACAATACTACTTGAATTGTAGTCTTGAAATTATGAAAGGGAAACTTGGACCCAGATCTTGCAGCCTGGCAGAGCAGAGACCAGAACCTGCCCCATGACTCGAGTGTGCAGCAAACTGCGCCCTCCTGACAGTGCTAGTAAGCATGCCAAACAGACATCTTGGGGTGGGATGTGCTCTCTGCTCCGCTTCACTGCCTACCCCTGTGTCAAGATATTCCTGATCAACAGCAGAGCCTGCTCTATTCAAACTCACCAGTATAGCTATTCCCTAATGATCTCATATGACTTCTACCAATAAAAGTGCAGGCTGAAAGGAGCCCTTTTGTTTTCTTGCCATGGAGAGTAGGAGGGCCCCCTGACTCCCCACTTGCCAAACTATATGTTTGTCTTTTCACTACATGCTCACCAACGTTTCAGGTCTTTCTCACCCACTGTGCTGGACCCAGCAGGTGGTGCCTGAACAGGGACCTGAAGTCCGGAAGGATTCCCCAGAAGGAAAAACTGAAAGTGAAGACAGAGAGCAGTAAGCGAGATGCCTGGATAGCAACCAGGCCCTCAAACTCTAGGGGTGGTAAGTCCCTTGTATTCTTACAAAGGCAGGGTAACAGTGAGGAATGATTTGAGTAAAGCTGAGAAACATTATCTCCAGCTTTCAAAGCACCTCCTCCAGACTGCTGGAGCTCAGGTAAAAGAGGAGCAATTGACACAATTGCTAAAAAATATGGTTAAATATAATCCTTGGTTTCCAGAAGAATGCACTCTAGATACTAAAAATTGGGATCGAGTGGGAGAAAATTTAAAGACAGCACATAGGAGAGGGGATCCCATACCTGTGACAGTATTTGCTACCTGGGACTAGTGTGATCGGTCCTATACCCTCTACAGACTGAGAAACCATGTGAAAAGGCCGTGTCCTCAGAGACAGTTCCTGTTAACCCTTCTACCCCTTGGCCATCCAAGCTTGAAGATGATTTTCCACCACCACCTCCATCGGGTCCAGAAATGTCTCAGGAGGATAAGCCACTGACTCGGTTCCAGCAGGCCATGACCTCTGCCCTTTGTTCAGGTGCTTTGAACATTGAGGGCCATCTTGCTTTCCCTATTGATTACATGCCTGACCCCAATGATCCCACTCTGGTTGTTGCAACCCATGAAACTTTTGACATCAAGGTTTTAAAGGAATTGAAATCTAGTGTTAGGTTGAATGGAGCCAATTCTCCTTATACACAGGAACTACTGGAAATTTGTTTGCGTGGGAGGTGCTCTCCTTAGGATGTTAAAATGTTAGCCAAAGTTGCTTTAAGTAGTCCCCGATATTTGCAAATTTTTGCCTCTTACACTGAGTTGAGTATTAATTTGGCCAATGGACATAATCTTAATTTTGAAATGCTCACAGGCACAGGGCAATATACTAGTCCAACAGCCCAATTGACTTATGAAAGTGTACTAATGGGAGCATATGAACAGATGGCCAAATGCTGCCAAAGGGCGTGGCAGACAGTATCAGACCCTGGCGAGCCTACTGGTTCATTTGTTAAAATATTACAGAGACCCAGAGAAGACTTCACTGAATTTGTAGACTGGCTCTCATCTGCTCTTTGCAGTCACATTAATAGTCCTACATCGGAGGACATTTTGTTAAAACAATTAGCCTATGAAAATGCCAGTGAAGATTGTGAAGCTGCCCTTAACCCTATTCGTCAAAATGGCAGCCTTGCAAATTTTGTCTGAGCGTGTCAAAATATTGGTACACAAGCTCACAAACAAAACGTGCTAACTCAAGCAATTTGTGCTGCCTTTAAAAATAATTTTAACTCCCCCCCTGCCAAATGCTTTCAATGTGGAAAGCCTGGATATATGAAAAAGGATTGCCATTCCCGGTCCAAAACAGGTGTTACAATACCTCCGCCTACGGGCTACAATAGAACACCAGGACTGTGTCCTTGGTGCCAAAAAGGCAATCATTAGGCTAATCAATGCAGATCAAAATTTCATAAAAACGGTTCCCCTTTACAACTGGAAAATGGCCAACGGGGCCAGCCCCAGGCACCACAAACAATGGGGACATACCCTGTGAGGACCTCCAGCACATCTTTCAGCCTGTCTCCAGCCTCTCAGCCACTACCAGCAGAAGTGCTGGGTTGGACCTCCCAACCAGAGTAACTGTTCAGATCAGTGAATCAGATCCCCCAGTAGCAATCCCTACTGGGATTCGAGGCTCCATTCCACCAGGGACTATAGGACTTATTCTGGCCCTTACTATTAAGGGCCCCCGAATTCTTCCTGGCCTTATTGACCCAGATAATTCAGGAGAAATTAATGGCTCTCTCTCCTTTATTCCACATTATTCCTCAAAGTCAGCGAATTGCTCAGCTCCTTCTCTTGCCTTACCATAACCCTAACAATTCTAATCCTGTCACCAGAGGAGAACAAGGATTTGGGAGCACAGATGATCAAGTAGTGTGCTTTAATCAACAAATACTCTCAGATCAGCCCACCTGTAAGATTAAAATTCGAGGAAAAACCTCTGTTCTCTTAGATACTGTGACTGATGTTTTCATCATTACTTTTCATCAATGGCCAAATGACTGGCCCTTGACTGAACCCCAGGGAAAAATATCAGGCTTGGAAGAACCCCAACAATTTGCTCGAAGTGCAGCAGTTCTTCCTTGCTTAGGGCCTGATAAACAACTCACCCATTTCCAACGTTTTTATTGCAGGCATTCCCTGCAATTTATGGGGCAGAGATCTGCTTGCCCAATGGCACCTAGTTCTCTCCGAGGGAAAGGCAAATCATATTATGGCGAGAATGGGGTACCAACCAGGAAAAGGGCTAGGAAAGAATTTACAGGGAGATCCTTCTCCTTTACCTAGTCAGCCCAAATTGGACAGAAAAGGGCTAGGATATAAAATTTTTTAATGAGGGCCATTGATGTTTCTCTGCCACCACATGCCACACCTCTAACGTGGCTTACATCTAAACCTGTTTGGGTGGATCAATGGTCTCTAACAAAGGAGAAACATTTGTATTTACAGGCCTTAGTAGAAGAACAATTTCAAGCAGGACACATAGAAGAGAGTACTAGCCCTTGGAATACTCCAGTTTTTACAGTCCCTAAAAAGTCAGGCAAATGGAGGCTGTGTCATGATCTTCGAGCTATTAATGCAGTTATGCAACCCTTGGGGGCCTTGCAGCCTGGACTCCCATCCCCTTCAGCCATACCTCAAGATTGGCCAACTGTAGTTCTGTATCTTAAAGACTGTTTTTATACAATCCCCTTAGCCCCACAAGACAAAGAAAAATTTGCATTTTCAGTGTCCAGTATTAACCAACAAGCTTCTGTGAAATGGTACCAATGGAAAATGTTGCCTCAGGGGATGATGAATAGTCCTATGCTATGCCAACAATACATGGGTAGCACTCTGGAGGGAGCTCAATCCCTCTTTCCTCAAGCCTATATCATTCACTATATGGACAACATACTCTTAGCTGCCCCAGAGATATCTCTCCTAAATCAACTTTTTCACCAAGTTCAACATGACCTTATATGATGGGGACCACATGTAGCCTCTGAAAAAATTCAAAAAATAACTCCCTTTTCCTATTTAGGTTATCAGGTTTCAGAGCACACCATTACACCCCAAAAAGTATCCATTGGGTATGATAATCTCAAAACATTAAATGATTTTCAAAAGCTTTTAGGAGATATTAATTGGTTGCCCCCTGCTTTGGGCATTCACACCAGTTTACTTAAACACCTCTTTGAGTCTTAAAGGGGGCTCAGCCCTTTCCTCCCCTTGGACTCTGACTCCACAAGCTAAAAATGAACTTATCGATATAGTAAATGTTGCCATTCAAAATGCTCAACTTAATCATATTCATTATGATTATCCTATGTTTCACATCATCTTGGCTTATCCAGAAGCCCCTACAGGAGTTTTATTTCAGGGACAGCCTACATTTGACATCATAGAATGGTTACTTTCACATTCTCAGGAGGGCAAGACCCTGATGATGTACGTTACCCTTGTGTCTAATTTAATTATGCAGGGAAGAAAACGTACTCACCAGTTGACTGACTTTGATCCTCAAACTATTCATGTTCCATTTGACAAAATTCAACAACAACTTTAGAAAACTTGCTTATCATGGCAGGTAACCCTTGCTGATTTTGTGGGCATTTTAGACTATCACCTTCCTGTACATAAATTGTTACAATTTATTTCCCTAACTCCCTTTGTGTGGCCCAGAGTCACCAAGGCCACACCTATTCCAGGTGCTCCTACTTATTTTACAGATGGCTCTAACAATGGCAAAGCAGGCATTACCGGTCCTGAGGAATGAGAAACTCTAGTTACTCCCTATACCTCGGCTCAGTGGGTGGAACTAGTAGCAGTAATTACAGCACTTGGTTCTAAAGATAAGGCTCCTATTAATATTGTTAGTGACTGCCTATGTTGTTGAATGACCAAGTCTGTTGAGACTGCAAAAATTAAATATATTAATTCTGAGGAATTATTCCTCCTATTTCTCCAGCTTCAAAAGGCCATTCATTCTCATTCCTTTCCTTTCTTTATTACATATATTCGAGCTCACTCCCCCATCCCAGGGCCTCTCACCCTTGGAAATTTTCAGGCTGATCTTTTAATGATGTCCATTTTTAAATAGGCTTACCAGTCTCATCAACTTCTTCATCAATCTGCCCATTCCCTTAGACACCAGTTTAACATTACTAAATCCCAAGCAACACAGATTGTTCAAGCCTGTCCTTCCTGTCAGATCAGTGCTTGTCAATCTCCATGACCTGGAGTTAACACCCGAGGGCTTACTCCAAATGAAATTTGGCAGATGGATGTAACCCATTTTCCTGAGTTTGCACATCTTAGCTACTTCCATGTTTCTATCGATACTTATTCTCACATGCTTTGGACTTCTGCTTATCCTGGTGAAACCACTATTCATGCCCAATGCCATTTATTAGCTGCTTTTACTCATATGGGCATTCCAAATAAACTTAAAACTGACAATGGGCCTGTTTACACCAGTAAAGTTTTTAAAGCCTTTTGCTCCCTCTGGTCTATTAGTCACTCTACAGGCATCCCCTATAATCCAACTAGCCAAGCTATCATTGAACGAGCACATTATGCTCTTAAAAATCAAATTTTAAAACAAAAAGGAGGAATAGCAGGGAATCTCCACCTGCATGCCTGCATTTAGCTCTCCTAACCTTAACTTTTTTCACAACAGATGACCAAAAATAAACCCCTTATGAGAAACACCATTCACATACTCATTCAGTGCAGCACCCACAGGTCTGGTGGAAGGCACCAGAAGGTGGTGCATGGGAAGGACCAACCCCCCCTACTAACATGGGGACGAGGATATGGTTGTGTCTCAACAGGTCAAGGCCCTCGCTGGATACCAAGCAGGTGCATCAAGCCATACCATGAACCCCCCCATTTGTGCCACAGGAGATGTGGGATCCCACGGTGAGCATGGTAATGGTGACACAGAAAGTCCAGAGGCTACGCCTGGCAGATCTCCCCGAGCGAGAACCATGAACATGCACCCATCAGGCACCTCCTGTGACCAGGGGACGACTGAAGAGCCTCAGTCAGAACAGTGAACAGGTGCTCCTGCCCACTCAAACACCTAAAACTGCTGAGACCGTGATGCTAGCCATGGTGGCATCAGTATCCTGTGTGGCAACTGGGGAAAATGACGATTTGTATTGTGCTTATGTTCCAAATCCTCCATTAGCTAGACCCTTAACTTGGATTGACCCTTCCCCTTCAATTTGGACCAGCGATTCTCATTGTTGCCCTGATCCTAACAGGGCGCCTCCAGATTTAGGACAAGAAGGAGCCTTATATAATTATTCTGAATTAACCTCCTTTTTGCCACTTTGTATAGGCAATGACTCTAATTGCCTTAATGCCCATACTCAAACTTGGATAAATATTGTGCCCAAACATAATAACCAAAAAGCTCATATATACATGGTATTGGCTGGAAGTATTATAAAAGGCAGGACTACTTGACCTGTACTCTGTATCCTGGGATCCACCTGTAAGCAACACAAATTATGGGATCCATTTGAACAGGTTCTGCATTGGGAGGACTGTATGGTCCCTCATCCTCATCAGATTCTTATTGCCAATCTCACATTTTGTGATTGGGGACCTCATGGTCGAGCCCTAGGATGCAACTCTATAACTTTGAAATGGCAGTCTATGTGTGTGCAAAACAAGACACAAGCATTTGTTCAAAATTCTGGTCCCATTGTTTGGCATGAAGGAGGAATGTCTGCTCCTAAGATATGATATATTGATACTATACTTAAAAAAAAAAAATCGGGTGCTTTACACATGCATATATAGAAGATAGCTCTCCCCTTCTATCCAGTATTTCTACTGGCAATTACTCTAAAAACAAGGACAACTACACTCTTAAAGTGACTGAGAGTCAGACCTTAGAAGTCACTGTATGTGCCTTTCACCCACAAGTGTTCTTAGTAGGGAATCCTCATACTAAAAATAAAAATAATATATGGAATGTAGCATGTATATTTTGCAGATTGTATCATTGCATAAATCATGCTGTAACATGGCACAATTCTGTGCTTATCCTTCAATGCACGCCCACTGCCTGGCTCCTGGTTAACTTAACGGAAACTTGGGAGACAACACCCAGCATGCATCTAATTATCCAGACACTTGATTCCCTGGTGCATGGCACTAAACACTTTCTAGGAATGCTGATTGCAGGAATTATATCCCTTGTAGTTCTATTGACTGCTACTGCTATTGCAACCACTGTCCTGGTGGAGATCATGCAAACACAACAATTTGTCAATGACTGGGTACAAAATGCTTCCCATATGTGAAATACTCAGTTAAGAATTGACACCCAATTTGAATCTGAGTCAGCTGCAACTAAGAACACACTGCTATGGATGGGAGAACAGATACAGAGCCTACAGTTACACCAACAGCTTGTTTGCCACTGAAATGTTACTCATTATTGTGTCACTCCTCTTAAATATAATCAGACTACACATGCCTGGGATTTGGTAAAAAGTCACCTCCTAGGAGCTTGGGGCAATGTGTCACTAGACATTGCCCATCTCCAGGAACAGGTTACTTTTACCAATCAAGCTCACCTTCAGGCCACCTCAGCCTCAGAAGTTCTGACTAAAATTGGAGATTCTTTCCAAAAACTTAACCCTTTGAATATAATCAAAGGCCCCAGAGGAGGTCTGTGGGGAACTTTAATACTAATGCTTCTTTGTGTTTTACTCCTTATTGTCTGCGGATTCAGCCTCAAATCAGTGAGAGAATTCACTGAGACCCGTCCATTATTGACCATCGTGGCCTTGCAATCAAAACAAAAAGAGGGAGGTGTTTCAGTCTGGTGGAGCAGAGACCAGAACCTGCCCCATGACTCGAAGGTGCAGCAAACTGCGCCCTCGTGACTGTCTTAGTAAGCATGCCAAACAAACATCTTGGGGCGGAATGTGCTCTCTGCTCCACTTCACTGCCTACCCCTGTGTCCGTCTCCATGGAAACAAAACAAGATATTCCTGATCAACAGCAGAGCCTGCTCTAATCAAACTCACCAGTATAGCAATTCCCTAATGATCTCATGTGATGTCTACCAATAAAAATGCAGGCTGAAAGGAGCCATTTTGTCTTCTTACCATGGAGAGCAGGAGGGCCACCTGACTCCCCACTTGCCAAATTATATGTGTTTGTCTTTTCATTAGGCACTCGCCCCTGTTTCAGGTCTTTCTCCCCTGCTGTGCTGGACATGGCACCCAGAGAGGTTAATATGCATGCCTTCATTAAATTGGTATTTGAGGACTAGGATAACCTTAGAATCTATGCTTCATAAAAGCTTATTCTTAGGTGCTTACATATGGGATGACAGGTAGGGAGCATGAGTTCCCATGCCCATACCCAAGGCAGATATTACAAATCAGTGGTGGTACTATTTCCCTCTGAGTCTATACACGGCTTCAGAATCCTTATCTACACAGCCTTCCAGGTAGTTGATATTCAGTTATCAGAGATGGCAAATGAAGGGAAATCTTTCAGCCATATATTTAGAGAGAACTCTGCCATTCATGAATGTTTGAACTGAATAGAGGAGACACCAGAAAGGAAACAGTAGATAGTCAAGGACTGGGTACCCTAATGTACCTAATATTTACCAAAAGGTAAATATTTCTCCTTCCCTTCTAGGCCATGAGAGCCTGTACAGGATTTCTGAAATGAACTTGTACCACATTTCCCAAAATACCACCCCCTGGACCATTACAGACTCCATTGACCTCACATCTCTAAGTCTAATGCCATAAACAAGAAGTGGCAATTCATCTTAAGGCACAAGAGTGAACTACCTGGTGTACTGGAGAGAAATGAGAGTTGGACCCCTGGTGCCAAGCTCTGTGTGTCCCTTAGGAATCCAGAGGCAATATCTG
Source organism: Dama dama (assembly GCF_033118175.1). NCBI lineage: Eukaryota > Metazoa > Chordata > Mammalia > Artiodactyla > Cervidae > Dama > Dama dama. Next base: position 104,791,852 of record NC_083714.1, read on the forward strand.
GGTCCTTTCCTCCAGCACTTCCCTTCTCTTCTCTCTTTGGTGTCCCCAGCTCTGCCCATGTTCCCACAATGCTCCCCACTCCCCTACCCCAAGTATCCCAATAACGCCACCTACTCCTTCAACTTATTTTGTGGTAGTACCAATCCTTTTGTGTCTCGATTGGCTTCTTGCCCACGTTTCTACTCATAGAACTTAGAAGAAAAGCCTAAAGAAAAGGAAATTCCTCCTATACTGGGCCCTGTGAAAAACCCTAACCTAGCTTTACAAAATTTCATTGTACAATTACCAGAGGAACAGAATGATCACAACCCCCTTGACTTGTATCTGTCTGCACTGTACCCAACTGGCCACCAGCTCAAGTCCATCATGATAAGTCACATTTCATCATACAAGGAAATAAAGGAGAAGCAAAATTCTGAGGTTTGGGTGTTTAGGATTAGAGAGTAAGTGTCTGTGGCTGTATCTGTCTTGAATATAAGTCTCAGTGAAGACCCTTCCTCTACTCCTAGTCCAGACACATGGCTCTGAACCATGTCAACCACAGACTTCTCAGAGCTAATAGTGTGGATAGACAGCCACACTCATCATTGCCTGAACTAAGCTTTAGATCCCCAGGTGGAGGAGGGTGGGGATGCTAGACAGTACTAAGGCAGGGGGAAGCATGGGCCAAAAGGACATCCATTTATCATTAGCTGTTCCCATAATATGTATGGACCTAAGCCCAAGAGATGTGAATTTCACTCAGGCATTTCTTCACAGTATTCCTAACAGTGTTTTGTCCTCAGGAGTCACAGCCAGTGGATGGCAGCCATTGAAGGACATAAAAGAAAGTCTACTCTCTACAGAGGTAAGGTCATCATTTCAGACTCATGTCTGGGAGTTGGAAATGGGACTATAAACTGTTCTACATATGAAAAAATGGAAGAAATTGGGAGAGAAGATCAGTTTTCAACATTTTAGATGTTTTCCAGCCAAAGTCCTTCATGCATCATGATATTTCTATTTCAAGCTCTGTCCCAATCTGGCTGTGTGCCTTTGAATGAATGCCTTTCTTCTTCTGAGCTTCAACGTCCTCCATCACCGTACACCAGTAGAGAATGAAGAGATGCTGTGGGTTTTCAGACAAAACTAGTGCTCTGTCATGAGCCAAACACTAGGGGGAAGTGCCTTAGCCAGCTGTCTCTCACACCACTCCCCAAAGAGTTCCCACAAACATACACATAAAACTGAACTTCCTCTTTCCTAGATCATCCTCCATTTCCCACTGACTGGCAAGACTGGTGGGTCAGCTGACTAAAGGTCACCACATGTTACTTAAATACATCTTTGGCATTCTGAGTCATATTATGGCCAACTCTGAGGAGAACCATATGACAGCCTTCAACTTACCCAACATGCTGTGGTTGCCCAATCCCAAAAGGTCAGAGGAAAAGAGCTAGACCATGGGCAAGCTAAGGAGTCCATGGTTCCTCCTCCCACTGCATCCCACAAGACATCTTTCTTCTCTATTAGAGCTCCACACACTATGTCATGAAAAGAGCACAAGCTGGCCCTAGGATCAATTCCAGCTTTGTCACCTCACTAGCTGTTGTGAATTCTGGTATATCCTGTGACCTCACTGAGCCTTCATTTCTTCACCTCTAAAATGGAACATATAACAAGACGTATTGGAAGGGGAAAAGATATCAGATGTAAAAGGACATCTGTTTCTCAAGCTACAAAGCACAGAAAAAGTATAAGGACAGGTATATTTTTGTCTCCCTTACTGCACCATGAATCTCCTGAAGCCAGGGACCTTGTCTTACTCAGACTTTCACTTGGCACCAGACACAGAGCAGGCAATTCTTAATTTTCAACAGATAAAGGAATACATGTTATATAGCAATTTGATGTCTACAGTCACCATCTACAGTGATTTTGGAGCCCAAGAAAATCAAGTCTGTCACTGTTTCCAATTTTCCCCCTTCTATTTGCTGTGAAGTGATGGGACCAGATGTCATGATTTTCGTTTTTTGAATGTTGAGTTTTAAGTCAGCTATTTCACTCTCCTCTTTCACCTTCATCAAGGGGCTCCTTCAGTTCAGTTCAGTCACTCAGTCATGTCTGACTCTTTGTGACCCCATGGACTGCAGTACACCAGGCTTCCCTGTCCATCACCAACTCCCAGAGCCTGCTCATACTTACGTTCATTGAGTCCATGATGCCATCCAACCACCTCATCTTCTGTCATCCCTTTTGCCTCCTGCCTTCAATCTTTCCCAGCATCAGGGTCTTTTCAAACGACTCAGTTCTTCACATCAGGTGGCCAAAGTATTGGAGCTCCAGCTTCAGCATCAGTCCTTCCAATGAATATTCAAGACTGATTTCCTTTAGGACTGACTGGTTTGATCTCCTTGCAGTCCAAAGAACTCTCAAGAGTCTTCTCTAACATCACAGTTCAAAAGCACCAATTCTTCAGCACTCAGCTTTCTTTATAGTCCAACTCTCACATCCATACATGACTACTGGAAAAACCATAGCTTTGGCTAGATGGACCTTTGTTGGCAAAGCAATGTCTCTGCTTTTTAATATGGTGTCTAGGTTGGTCATTGTTTTTCTTCCAAAGAGCAAGTGCTTTTTAATTTCATGGCTGTAGTCACCATCTGCAGTGATTTTGGAGCCCAATAAAATAAAGTTTGTCACTGTTTCCATTGTTTCTCCATCTATTTGCCATGGAGTGATGGGGCCAGATGCCATGATCTTAGTTTTCTGAATATTGAGCTTTAAGCCAGCTTTTTCATTGTCCTCTTTCACTTTCATTAAGGGGCTCTTTAGTTCCTCTTCGCTTTCTGCCATAAGGGTGGTGTCATCTTCCTATCTGAGGTTATTGATATTTCTCCTGGCAATCTTTATTCCAACTTGTGCTTCATCCAGCCCAGCATTTCTCATGATGTACTCTGCATATAAGTTAAATAAGCAGGGAGACAATATACAGCCTTGACATACTCCTTTCCCAATTTGGAAACAGTCTGTTGTTCTATGTCCAGTTCTAACTGTTGCTTCTTGACCTGCATACAGATTTCTCAGGAGGCAGATCAGTTAGTCTGGAATTCCCATCTCTTGAAGAATTTTCCACAGTTTGTTGTTATCTACACAATTGCAGGCTTTGACATAATCAATAAAGTAGGAATAGTTATTTTTTCTGGAATTATCTTGCTTTTTTGATGATCCAGTGGATGTTGGCAATTTGATCTCCGTTTCCCCTTCCATTTCTAAATACAGCTTGAACATCTGGATGTTCACGGTTTACATACTTTTGAAGCCTGGCTTGGAGAATTTTGAGCATTACTTTGCTAGTGTATGAAATGAGTGCAATTGTGGGGTATTTTGAACTCTTTAGTTATGATTTATATTTATCTAATAATCAGTAGTGGCCACAGGACTGAAAATTGTCTGTTTTCATTTGAATCCCCATAAAGGGCAATGCCAAAGAATGTTCAAACTACCATACAATTACTCTCATTTCACATACTAGTAAGGTTATGCTAAAAATCCTTCAAGCTAGGGCTCAGTAGTATGTGAACTGAGAACTTCCAGATGTACAAGTTGGGTTCAGAAAAGACAGAGGACCCAGAGATCAAATTGCCAACATTCATTGGATCATAGAGAAAGCAAGGGAATTCCAGAAAAACATCTGTTTCTTTGACTGTGCTAAAGCCTTTGGCTGCATAGATCACAACAAACTGTGGAAAATTATTAAAGTGATGGAAATACCAAACTACTTTACCTATCTCCTGAGGAGCCTGTATGCGGGTCAAGAAACAACAGTTAGAACCAGACAGGGAACAACTGACTGGCTCCAAATGGAGAAAACAGTGTGTGAGGCTGTATATTATCACCCCGCTTATTTAACTTATATGCATGTAACTTATTTAACATCATGTTAAATGCCAGGCTGGATGACTCACAAGCTGGAATCAAGGTTGCTGGGAGAAATATTAACAACCTCAGACACACAGATGATACCATGCTAATGCCAGAAACTGAGGAGGAATAAAGAGCCTCTTGATGAGGGTGAAAGAGGAGAGTGAAAAAGCTGTTTTGAAACTCAACATTCTAAAAAATCTAAAATCATGGCATCCAGTCCCATCACTTTATAGCAAATAGATGGGGAAAATTTGGAAACAGTGACAAATTTTATTTCTTGGGCTGCAAAATCACTGTGGATAGTGACTGCAGACACAAAATTAAAAGACAATTGCTCCTTGGAAGAAAAGCTATGACAAACCAAGACAACATATTTGAAGGCAGTATATTTTTGTGTGTGTTATTAGAGAATTTTGTGAGCTCATTCTTTCCCATGTAGCTGTCCAGTTTTCCCAGCATTGTTTATTGAAGAGACTGTCTTTTCTCCATTGCATATCCTTGTCTCTTTTGTCATACATTAGTTGACCATAGATTTGTGGGTTTATTTCTGGGCTTTCTATCCTGTTCCATTTATCTATAAGTCTGTCTTTGTGCCAGTCCTAACTGTTATGATGACTGTAGATTTGAAGTCAGGGAGCCTGATTCCTTCAGTTCCATTTTTCTTTATCAAAATTCCTTTGGCTACTCAGGGTCTTTTGTGTTTCCATACAAATTTTGAGAGTTTTTTGTTCTAGACCTGCAAAAATGTCATTAGTTATTTGGTAGTGATTGCATTGAATCTGTAGATTATCTTGTTTTGAAATTATATGGTCACTTTGAAAATATTACATTTTGAAAATTAGTCTTTTTTTAAAAAATCTTTTTTATTTTGTATTGGTATATAGCTGATTAACAAATAGCAAACATCTGTCTAGTCAAAGTATGTTTTTTTTCAGTAGTCATGTATGGATGTGAGAGTTGGACTATAAAGAAAGCTGAGGGCCACAGAATTGATACTTTTTAACTGTGGTGTTGAAGAACCCTCTTGAGAGTCCCTTGGACAGCAAGGAAATCAAACCAGTCAGTTCTAAAGGAAATCAGTTTTATTTTTTTTATAGGCCAGTTTTATTTTTTTATTTTTTGTTTTTAGACTTATTTGGCAAGGTCTGTTTATTTTATTTTATTTTTCATTTACTTTTATTAGTTGGAGGCTAATTAATTCACAACGTTGCAGTGGGTTTTGTCATACATTGACATGTATCAGCCATGGAGTTACATGTATTCCCCATCCCGATCCCCCCTCCCACCTCCCTCTCCACCCGATTCCACTGGGTCTTCCCAGTGCACCAGGCCCGAGCACTTCTCTCATGCATCCAACCTGGACTGGTGATCTGTTTCACTATAGATAATATACATGCTGTTCTTTTGAAATATCCCACCCTCACCTTCTCCCACAGAGTTCAAAAGTCTGTTCTGTACTTCTGTGTCTCTTTTTCTGTTTTGCATATAGGGTTATCATTACCATCTTTCTAAATTCCATATATATGTGTTAGTATGCTGTAATGTTCTTTATCTTTCTGGCATACGTCACTCTGTATAATGGGCTCCAGTTTCATCCATCTCATTAGAACTGATTCAAAGGAATTATTTTTAATGGCTGAGTAATATTCCATGGTGTATATGTACCACAGCTTCCTTATCCATTCATCTGCTGATGGGCCTCAAGGTTGCTTCCATGTCCTGGCTATAATAAACAGTGCTGCAATGAACATTGGAGTGCACTTGTCTCTTTCAGATCTGGTTTCCTCAGTGTGTATGCCCAGAAGTGGTATTGCTGGGTCATATGGCAGTTCTATTTCCAGTTTTTTAAGAAATCAGTTTTAAATTTTCATTGGAAGGACTGATGCTGAAGCTGAAACTCCAATACTTTGGCTACCTGATGTGAAGAACTGACTCCTTGGAAAAGACCCTGATGCTGGGAAAGATTGAAGGCAGGAGGAGAAGGGGACGACAGAAGATGAGATGGTTGGAAGGCATCACAGACTCAATGAACATGAGTTTGAGCAGGCTCTGAGAGTTGGTGATGAACAGGGAAGCCTGGCATGCTGCAGTCCATGGGTCAGACATGACTGAGTGACTGAACTGAACAAATAACGTTGTGATAGTTTTTAGTTGAGCAGCGAAGGGACTCGGCCATACGTATAGATGTATCCATTCTCCACTAAACTCCCCTCTCATCCTGGTTGCCACATTACATTGAGCAGAATTCCGTGTATTATACAGTAGATCCGTGTTGATTATCCATTTTAAATGTAGTAATATGTACATGTCCACCCCAAACTCCCTAAATATCCTTCCCCCCTCCATCCTTTTTCCAGGCAACCATAAGCTTGTTTTTTAAGTCTAAGAGTCTGTTTCTCTTTTGAAAATAAGTTTATTTGTATCATTTCTTTTTCTATTCCACATATAGGGGATGCCATACAATATTTCTCCTCTATCTGACTTACTTCACTCAGTATGACACTCTCTAGGTCCATCCATGTTGCTGCAATGGCATTATTTCATGCTTTTAAAAAACTGGGTAGTATTCCACTGTATATATGTACCACTTCTTTTTTATCCAGTTCTCTGTAGATGGATATTTAGATTGCTTCCATGTCTTGACTATTGTAAACAGAGCTACAATGAATATTCGGGTGCATGTATTCTTTCAGACCATGTTTTTCTCCAGATATATGTCCTGGAGTGGGATTGCTGGATCATATGGTAGCTCTGTTTTTATTTATTTTATTTATTTATTTTTTATTAGTTGGAGGCTAATCACTTCACATCATTTCAGTGGGTTTTGTCATACATTGACATGAATCAGCCATGGATCTACACGTTTTTAGTTTTTTAAGGAACATCCATATTGTTCTCCATAGTGGCTGTACCAATTTACATTCCCACCAAAAGTGTAGAAGGATTCACTTCTCTCCACACCCTCTCCAGCATGTATTATTTGCGAATTCTTTGCTCATAGCCTTTCTGATGGGTGTGAAGTGATCTCACTGTAGTTCTGATTTGCGTTTCCCTAATGATTAGCAATGTTAAACATTCTCTCATGTGCGTATTGCCCATCTGTATGTTTTCTTTGGAAAAACATCTATTTAGGTCCTCTGCCGTTTTTGGAATGGGTTGCTTGTTTTGGTACTGTTGAGCATCATGATCTGTTTGTAAATTTTGGAGAATAATCCCTTATCAGTCACATCATTTGCAAATATTTTCTCCAAATATTTGACTTCTCTTTTTGGTTTGTTTGTTGTTTCCTTTGCTGTGAAAAAGCTTTTGAGCTTAAGTAGGTCCCATTTATTTATTTTTGTATTTATTTCCATTATTCTGGGAGACAGACTGAAAAATATATTGTTGCAATTTATGTCAGAGATTGTTCTGCCTATGTTTTCCCCTAGGGGTTTTATAGTGCCCAGTCTCACATTTAGGTCTTTAATTCATTTTGAACTTATTTTTGTGTGCAGAGTTAAAGAATGATCTAATTTCACTTTTTTACACATACTTGTCCAGTTTTTCCAGCACTATTTGTTGAAGAGACTGTCTTTCCAACATTGTCTAGTCTTGCGTCCTATGTCATAGATTAATTGACCATAGGTGCATGGACTTGTTTCTGGGTTTTCTATCCTGTTCCATTGATCTATATTTTTATTTTTGTCCCAGTACTACACTGTTTTGATGACTGTAGCTTTGTAGTATACACTGAAGTCAGGAAGCCTGATTCTTCCAACTTCGTTTTTCTTTCTCAACATTCTTTTGGTTTTTCAAGGTCTTTTGTGTTCCCATATAAAATTTTACATTTTTTTCTCTAGACTTGCCAAAACTGCCACTGGTAATTTGGTAGGGATTGCATTGAATCTGTAGATTATATTGTCATTTTGAAGTTATATAGCCACTTTGAAAATATTACCTTTTGAAAATTATATAGCAATTTTGAAAATAATTCATTTTTTTCAACTCCAAAATGTGGTATATCTTTCTATATGTTTGTGTCATTTTCAGTTTCTTTCCTCAACTTCTTATAGTTTGGGTGGTACAGTTCTTTTCCTCCTTAGGTACATTTATATTCTTAGGTGTTTTATTTTATTTTTTGATGTGTTAGTAAATGGAATTGTTTACTCAGTTTCTCTTTCTGATCTTTTGTTGTTAATGTATAGAATTGGAACAGATTTCTGTGTGTTAATTCTGTATTCTGCAGCTTTACCAGATTTACTGATGAGCTCTAGAAGTTTTCTGGTAGCATCATTAGGATTTTCTATGTATAGTATCGTATAGTATCATGTCATCTGCAAACAATGACAGTTTTTACTTTTTTACCAATTTGGATTTCTTTTTATCTTTTTCCTCTGATTGCCAGGACCAGGACTTCCAAAACTATGTTGAATAAAAGTGGTGAGAGTTGACATCCTTGTCTTCTTCTTGATCTTAGAGAAAAAAGCTTTCAGGCTTTCACCATTGATAATGCTGTTTGCTGTGGGTTTGTCATATATGGACTTTTTTCATGAGGTAGCTTCCCTCTATGCCCATTTTCTGGAAAGATTATTTTTTTGTATCATAAATGGGTGTTGAGTTTTGTTAGAAGCTTTTTCTGCATCTATTGAGATGATCATACATTTTTTTACTGCTCAATGTGTTAATTTGCTGTAACACATGGATTGGAAAATCCTTACATCTCTGGAATAAGCTGCACTAGATCATGATGTGTAAAACTTTCATTGTTGCATTCTGTTGCTAGTATTTCGCTGAGAATTTTTGTGTCTATGCTCATCAGTGACATTGGCCTGGCCGATAATTTTCTTTTTTTGTGTAGTATCTTTGTCTAGTTTTGCTGACAGGGTGATGGAGGCCTCTTTGGAAGTGTTTCTTCTTCTGCAATTTTTTGAAATAGTTTCATAAGTATAGGTGTCAACTCTTCTCTAAATATTAGGTAGAACACGCCTGTGAAGCTATCTCATCCTGGACTTTTGTTATGGGGGAGTTTCTTAATCATAATTTCAATTTCAATGTCTGTGATTGATCTGTTCATAATTTCTATTTCATCATGGTTCAGTTTTTCTTTTTTTCCATTTCTACTAGGTTGTCCACTTCATTGACATATATTTGCTTATAGTAATCTCTTGTGATCCTTTGTATTTCTGTGGTGTCAATTGTAGCTTCTCCATTTTTGATTCTGATTTCATTGGTTTGAGCCCTTACTCATTTTCTTAAGGAGGCTGGCTAAAGGTTTATCAGTTTTGTTTATCTTCTAAAAGAACCAACTTTTGGTTTCATTGATCTTTGCTATTGTTGTCTTCATTTCTATTTTGCTTATGCTCTGATCTATGATTTCATTCCTTCTGCTAACTTTGGGTTTTGTTCATGATTCTTTCTCTATGTACTTTAGGGGTAGGGTTAGATTGTTTATTTGCAATCATTTGCTTCCTGAAGTAAAATTGCATTGCTATAAACTTCCCTCTTAGAACTGCTTTTGTATTGTCCCATATGTTTTTGGATAATTGTGGGTTTTTTTTTTTTTTCATTTATTTTTATTAGTTGGAGGCCAACAATTTCACAACATTGCAGTGGGTTTTGTCATGCATTGACATGAATCAGCCATGAAGTTACATGTATTCCCCATCCTGATCCCCCCTCCCACCTCCCTCTCCACCCGATTCCACTGGGTTTTCCCAGTGCACCAGGCCCAAGCACTTGTCTCATGCATCCCACCTGGGCTGGTGATCTGTTTCACTTTAGATAATATGCATGCTGTTCTCTCGAAACATCCCACCCTCACCTTCTCCCACAGAGTCCAAAAGTCTGTTCTGTACATCTGTGCCTCTTTTTCTATTTTGTACATAGGGTTATCATTACCATCTTTCTAAATTCCATATATGTGTGTTAGTATGCTGTAATGTTCTTTATCTTTCTGGCATACGTCACTCTGTATAATGGGCTCCAGGTTCATCCATCTCATTAGAACTGATTCAAATGAATTCTTTTTAATGGCTGAGTAATATTCCATGGTGTATATGTACCACAGCTTCCTTATCCATTCATCTGCTGATGGGCATATAGGTTGCTTCCATGTCCTGTCTATTATAAACAGTGCTGCGATGAACATTGGGGGTGCACGTGTCTCTTTCAGATCTGGTTTCCTCAGTGTGTATGCCCAGAAGTGGGATTGCTGGGTCATATGGCAGTTCTATTTCCAGTTTTTTAAGAAATCTCCACACTGTTTTCCATAGTGGCTGTAGTAGTTTGCATTCCCATCAACAGTGTAAGAGGGTTCCCTTTTCTCCACATGCTCTCCAGCATTTATTGCTTGTAGACTTTTGGATAGCAGCCATCCTGACTGGCGTGTAATGGTACCTCATTGTGGTTTTGATTTGCATTTCTCTGATAATGAGTGATGTTGAGCATCTTTTCATGTGTTTGTTAGCCATCTGTATGTCTTCTTTGGAGAAATGTCTGTTTAGTTCTTTGGCCCATTTTTTGACTGGGTCATTTATTTTTCTGGAATTCAGCTTCAGGAGTTGCTTGTATACTTTTGAGATTAATCCATTGTCTGTTGCTTCATTTACTATTATTTTCTCCCAATCTGAGGGCTGTCTTTTCACCTTACTTATAGTTTCCTTTGTTGTGCAAAAGCTTTTAAGTTTCATTAGGTCTCATTTGTTTAGTTTTGCTTTTATTTCCAATATTCTGGGAGGTGGGTCATAGAGGATCCTGCTGTGATTCATGTCGGAGAGTGTTTTGCCTATGTTCTCCTCTAGGAGTTTTATAGTTTCTGGTCTTACGTTTAGATCTTTAATCCATTTTGAGTTTATTTTTGTGTATGGTGTTAGAAAGTGTTCTAGTTTCATTCTTTTCCAAGTGGTTGACCATTTTTCCCAGCACCACTTGTTAAAGAGGTTGTCTTTTTTCCATTGTATATCCTTGCCTCCTTTCTTGAAGATAAGGTGTCCCTAGGTTCTTGGATTTATCTCTGGGCTTTCTATTCTGTTCCATTGATCTATATTTCTGTCTTTGTGCCAGTACCATACTGTCTTGATGACTGTGGCTTTGTAGTAGAGCCTGAAGTCAGGCAGGTTGATTCCTCCAGTTCCATTCTTCTTTTTCAAGATTACTTTGGCTACTCAAGGTTTTTTGTATTCCCATACAAATTGTGAAATTATTTGTTCTAGTTCTGTGAAAAATACCATTGGTAGCTTGAAAGGGATTGCATTGAATCTATAGATTGGTTTGGGTAGTATAGCCATTTTGACAATATTGATTCTTCCAATCCATGAACAACGGTATATTTCTCCATCTGTTTGTGTCCTCTTTGATTTCTTTCATCTGTGTTTTATAGTTTTCTAATGTATAGGTCTTTTATTTCTTTAGGTAGATATACTCCTAAGTATTTTATTCTTTTTGTGGCAATGGTGAATGGTATTGTTTCCTTAATTTCTCTTTGTGTTTTCTCATTGTTAGTGTATAGGAATGCAAGGGATTTCTGTGTGTTAGTTTTATATCCTGAAACTTTACTATATTCATTGATTAGCTCTCATAATTTTCTGGTAGAGTCTTTAGGGTTTTCTGTGTACAGGATCATGTCATCTGCAAAGAGCGAGAATTTGACTTCTTCTTTTCCTATCTGGATTCCTTTTACTTCTTTTTCTGCTCTGATTGCTGTGGCCAAAACTTCCAACACTATGTTGAATAGTAGTGGTGAGAGTCGGCACCCTTGTCTTGTTCCTGATTTCAGGGGAAGTGCTTTCAATTTTTCACCACTGAGGGTAATGCTTGCTGTGGGTTTGTCATATATAGCTTTTATTATGTTGAGGTATGTTCCTTCTATTCCTGCTTTCTGGAGAGTTTTAATCATAAATGGGTGTTGAATTTTGTCAAAGGCTTTCTCTGCATCTATTGAGATGATCATATGATTTTTATCTTTCGATTTGTTAGTGTAGTGTATTACATTGATTGATTTGTGGATATTAAATAATCCTTGCATTCCTGGGATAAAGCCCACTTGGTCATGGTGTATGATTTTTTCAATATGTTGTTGGATTCTGTTTGCTAGAATTTTGTGAAGGAACTTTGCATCTATGTTCATCAGTGATATTGGCCTGTAGTTTTCTTTTTTTGTGGCATCTTTGTCTGGTTTTGGAATTAGGGTGATGATGGCCTCATAGAAGGAGTTTGGAAGTTTACCTTCCTCTGCAATTTTCTGGAAGAGTTTGAGTAAGATAGGTGTTAGCTCTTCTCTAAATTTTTGGTAGAATTCAGCTGTGAAGCCATCTGGTCCTGGGCTTTTGTTTGCTGGAAGATTTCTGATTACAGTTTCGATTTCCTTGCTTGTGATGGGTCTGTTAAGATCTTCTATTTCTTCCTGGTTCAGTTTTGGAAAGTTATACTTTTCTAAGAATTTGTCCATTTCTCCCAAGTTGTCCATTTTATTGGCATAGAGCTGTTGGGAGTAGTCTCTTATGATCCTTTGTATTTCAAAGTTGTCTGTTGTGATCTCTCCATTTTCATTTCTAATTTTGTTAATTTGGCTCTTCTCTCTTTGTTTCTTAATGAGTCTTGCTAATGGTTTTTCAATTTTGTTTATTTTTTCAAAGCACCAGCTTTTAGCTTTGTTGATTTTTGCTATGGTCTCTAGTTTGTTTGCATTTATTTCTGCCATAATTTTTAAGATTTCTTTCCTTATGCTAACCCTGGGGTTCTTCATTTCTTTCTTCTCTAATTGCTTTAGGTGTAGGGTTAGGTTATTTATTTGACATTTTTCTTGTTTCTTGATGTAAGCCTGTAATGCTATGAACCTTCCCCCTAGCACTGCTTTTACAGTGTCCCATAGGTTTGGGGTTGTTGTGTTTTCATTTTCATTCATTTCTATGCATATTTTGATTTCTTTTTTGATTTCTTCTATGATTTGTTGGTTATTCAGAAGCGTGTTGTTTAGCCTCCTTATGTTTGAATTTTTAAAAATTTTTTTTCCTGTAATTGAGATCTAATCTTACTGCACTGTGGTCAGAAAAGATGACTGGAATGATTTCAATATTTTTGAATTTTCCAAGACCAGATTTATGGCCCCGGATGTGATCTATTCTGGAGTAGGTTCCGTGTGCACTTGAGAAAAAGGTGAAATTGATTGTTTTGTGGTGAAATGTCCTATAGATATCAATTAGGTCTAGCTGGTCCATTGTGTCATTTAAGGTTTGTATTTCCTTGTTAATTTTCTGTTTAGTTGATCTATCCATAGTTGTGAGTGGGGTATTAAAGTCTTCCACTATTATTGTGTTACTATTAATTTTCTCTTTCATACTCGTTAGTGTTTGCCTTACATATTGCGGTGCTCTTATGTTGGGTGCATATATATTTATAATTGCTAAATCTTCTATTTGGATTGATCCTTTGATCATTATGTAGTGTCCTTCTTTGTCTCTTTTCACATCCTTTATTTGAAAGTCTATTTTATCTGATATGAGTATTGTGACTCCTGCTTTCTTTTGGTCTCTGTTTGCATAAAATATTTTTTTCCAGCCCTTCACTTTTAGTCTGTATGTGTCTCTTGCTTTGAGATGGGTCTCTTGTAGACAGCATATATAGGGGTCTTGTTTTTGTATCCATTCAGCCAATCTTTGTCTTTTGATTGGGGCATTCAACCCATTTACGTTTAAGGTAATTATTGATAGGTGTGGTCCTGTTGCCATTTACTTTCTTGTTTTGGGTTCACGTTTATACAACCTTTCGGCATTTCCTGTCTAGAGAAGATCCTTTAGCATTTGTTGAAGAGCTGGTTTGGTGGTGCTGAATTCTCTCAGCTTTTGCTTGTCTGCAAAGCTTTTGAATTCTCCTTCATATCTGAATGAGATCCTTGCTGGGTACAGTAATCTAGGTTGTAGGTTATTCTCTTTCATTACTTTCAGTATGTCCTGCCATTCCCTTCTGGCCTGGAGGGTTTCTATTGATAGATCAGCTGGTATCCTTATGGGAATCCCCTTGTGTGTTATTTGTTGTTTCTTCCTTGCTCCTTTTAATATTTGTTCTTTGTGTTTGATCTTTGTTAATTTGATTAATATGTGTCTTGGGGTGTTTTGCCTTGGGTTTATCCTGTTTGGGACTCTCTGGGTTTCTTGGACTTGGGTGGCTATTCCCTTCCCCATTTTAGGGAAGTTTTCAGCTATTACCTCCTCGAGTATTTTCTCATGGCCTTTCTTTTTGTCTTCTTCTTCTGGGACTCCTATGATTCGAATGTTGGGGCATTTCACATTGTCCCAGAGGTCCCTGAGGTTGTCCTCATTTCTTTTGATCCTTTTTTCTTTTTTCATCTCTGCTTCATTTTTTTCCACCATTTTATCTTCTACCTCACTTATCCTATCTTCTGTCTCCGTTATTCTACTCTTGGTTCCCTCCAGAGTGTTTTTGATCTCATCCATTGCATTATTCATTTTTAATCGACTCTTTTTTCTTTCTTCTAGGTCTTTATTAAACATTTCTTGCATCTTTTCAATCTTTGTCTCCAGGCTGTTTATCTGTATCTCCATTTTGTTTTCAAGATTTTGGATCATTTTTATTATCATTATTCTAAATTCTTTTTCAGGTAGATTCCCTATCTCCTCCTCTTTTGTTTGACTTGGTGGGCATTTTTCATGTTCCTTTACCTGTTGGGTATTTCTCTGCCTTTTCATCCTGTTTAGATCGCTGTGTCTGGAGTGGGCTTTCTGTATTCTGGAGGTCTGTGGTTCCTTTTTATTGCGGAGGTTTTACCCAGTGGGTGGGGTTAGACGATTGGCTTGTCAAGGTTTCCTGGTTAGGGAAGCTTACGTTGGTGTTCTGGTGCGTGGAACTAGATTTCTTCTCTCTCGTGTGCAATGGAGTGTTCAGTAATGAGTTTTGAGATGGGTCTATGTGTTAGGTGTGGCCTTGGGCAGCCTGTATGTTGACCTTCAGGGCTATGTTCCTGCGTTGCTGGAGAATTTGCGTGGTATGTCTTGCTCTAAAACTTATTGGCTCTTGGGTGGTGGTTGATTTCAGTGTAGGTATGGAGGCTTTTGGACGGTCTCTTGTTACTTAATGTTTCATGTAGTCAGGAGTTTTCTGGTGTTCTCAGATTTGGGGCTTAAGTCTCCTGCCTCTGGATTTCAGTTTTATTCTTCCAGTAGTCTCAAGAGTTCTCCAACTATACAGCACTGATAATAAAACTTCTAGGTTAATGGTGAAAAGATTCTCCCCCGTTAGGGACACCCAGAGAGGTTCACAGAGTTACATGAAGAAGAGGAGAGGGAGGAGGGAGATAGAGATGAGCAGGCGGAGAAAAAGGGGGACTCAAGAGGAGAGAGACAGATCTACACAGTTGTCTGTTCCCATAGTGTTCTCCGTAGCCCAGACACCCACAAAGATTCACAGAGTTGGATTGGGAAGAGAAGGGGAAAGGAGGAAATAGAGGTGTTTTGAAGGAGAAAATGGAGAGTCAAGATTGGGAGAGAGTAATCAACACACTCCTGAATAAAAACGGGAACTGAATATTAGATTCTTAAATGTCCACAATTTATATCATATACTGAAAAACAAAGATTAAAAATCTAGAGTAGAGGTTAGACTCTTAAAAATAAAATGTTAAAAACAAAAACCAAAACACACAAAAAATTTTAGAAATATATATGAAGTTCAGTTTAAAATAGGGCTTCTCTTTTTTTTTTGCAAGGTTATAGTGTAATGAAAATGAAAATTAAGGAGTAGTAGAGGAGTAATAGAGGACTTTAAAAGGAAATAAGAGAAAAAGAAAAATAGAAAAAAGAAGAGAAAAAGGAAAAAAAACAAGAAAAAATATTTTTCCTAATTAAAAAAATCATAAAAATCTATGAAAATGAAAGTTAAGGAGTAATGGGGGAGTAATAGGGAATTTTAAAAGAAAATAAAAGAGAAAAAATAAAAAAGAAAAAAAAATTTTTTCTTTTTTTTACTTAAAAAAAAAAAAAAAACAGTAAAAATATATCTAAGAATTTCTCTGGAGCTGTTGCGGTCAGTGTGGGTTCGGTTCAGTTTTAGATAGCTCCTCGTTCCAGCTTACACTTCTCGATGTCTACAGGCCTTTCCGGTGTAATCAGTGTTATCTATAGGGATTTTAATCTGTTGCACCGGTCCCTTCTGAAGCAGTTCCCTTTGTTTATTTGGCTTCTGTTTGCCAGTCTCTTCAGTGTCTAATTTCAGCCCTGATACAGGCGGGCAGAGGTGGTCTCTTATTCAGGTTGCTAGTTCCGTTGCACTGCAGGGAGGGGCTGGCGCTGCTTTCCCAGTCTACACTGCTCAGGCTCCTGGCTGTTCTATATGGAGCGTGCCCTGCGCTATGCGCAGTTCCAGCCCTCGGGTGTTCCACAAAAGCACGGAACAGTAAGCTGCGCCTGCTTTTTGTGCCTTCCCGTCCGAGCGACTCAGGCAGCCAGGAGCTTGATGGGCACACTCTCCCCTCCGTGTTCCCAGCCCCAGTCCCCGCCTGCGATGGTCAGGTGCCTGCGCCCTGTGTCTCGCTGCGACCCTCCCAGCGGATGTCAACCATCCAGAATCTCAGGAAGTCTTTGGCTAGAAACTGGAGGCCTGTTTGCAGTGCGGTAGGGGATGCGGTCCTTGGGGCCGAGCCTGCCCCTTTCCCCTCCCCCCTGACTCCTGCCTCCTGCCTCCTGCCTCCAGCGCGACTGGGTCCATCCGCAGCCTGCGAGCTCTTCTCTGGACTTGCTCAGACCCTTTGTTCTGTGAGTGGCTGGCAGTGTGTTCGGGCCGCTTAGTTATCTCTCTCTCTCTTGCTATCCCACAGTTTAAGTTGGTAACTCACAAAAGCTCCCTCCAATTGTCCTCAGGGCACTCAGGCCCAGTCCTTACCCTAAGCAATGCCGCCCGCTCCTCTCCGTTCCGCCCCCACTTGCTGGTGGCGGATGCGGGCGTCTGGGGTACTTTTCTGCTGGAAGTTGCTTTTAGGCACGTAATCTGTGGGTTTTATTTATTCTTCCCCTCCCAGTCAGGTTGCCCTCCGAGATTCAAAAACTTCCCCCAGACCCGCCAGTGCGAGGGTTTCCTGGTGTTTGGAAACTTCCTCTATTAAGACTCCCTTCCTGGGATGGATCTCCATCCTTAGCTCTTTTGTCTCTCTTTTAATCTTTTATATTTTGTTCTACCTCCTTTCAAAGACAATGGGCTGCTTTTCTGGGCGCCTGATGACCTCAGCTAGCGATCAGAAGTTGTTTTGTGAAGTTTGCTCTGTGTTCAATTATTCTTTCAATGAATTTGTAGGAGAGAAAGTGGTCTCCCTGTCCTATTCCTCTGCCATCTTGGCTCCTCTCCAGATCATTGTGTTTTATTTTCGTTTGTTTCTAGGTATTATTTGATTTCCTCTTTGATTTCTTCAGTGATCCTTTTGTTGTCTAGTAGCATATTGATTAGCCTCTATGTGTTTCTGTTATTTGCAGCTTTTTTCTTGTAGTTGGTTACTAACCTTATAACAGTGTGGTCGAAAAAGATGCTTGATATGATTTCAATTTTTAAAAATTCACTGAGGCTTGCTTTATCACCCAGCATGTAATCTTTCCTGGAGGATGCTCCTTGTGGACTTGAAAAGAATGCATATTCTGCTACATTTTCATGGAATGCTCTATAAATATCAAGTAAATCCACCCAGTCTAGTGTGACATTTAAGGCCTGTGTTACCTTGCTGATTTTCTGTATGGATGACCTATCCATTGATGTAGTGGGGTATTAAAGCTCTCAACTATAATTGAGAACTTTTTATATTTCTCCTTTTAAGACTGTTAGCATTTGCCTTATATATTGAGGTACTTTTATGTTGGCTGCATTTATATTTGCAATTGTTCTATCTTCTTCTTAGATTAATCCCTTGATCATTAGGTAGTGCCCTTCTTTGTTTCAACTGTCTTTATTTTAAATTCTATTGTGTCTAATATGAGTATTGCTACTCCAGTGTTGTTTTGATTTCCATTTGTATGGAATACATTTTCCATCCATTCACTTTCAGTCTATATGTGTCCCTAGATCCGAAATGGATCTCTTGTAGACAGCACATATATGGGTCTTGTTTTCCTATCCATTGAGCCAATATGTCCTTTGGATGGAGAACTTAATCCATTTACATTACAAATGTATGCTCTTACTGTCATTTTCTTAAGTGTTTTAGATTTGTTTTTGTAGATTTTTTTTTCTTTCCTTTCCTCTTTTACTCTTTTCTATTGTGATTTGATAACTCTCTGTAGTGTTGTGCTTGGATTCCCTTTTATTTTTGTGTATGTTTGTGTATGTATGTGTATGTTTGTTATAGATTTTTGTTTTGCATTTACTATGATGTTTTAATATATCAGTCCATAAAAATACAATATTGTTTTGAGTTGCCTGTCTCAATCTCAAATGCATTTCCAATGTCCTGCGTTCATATTCTCCTCTTCTCATGATTGTTAGTTTTTATGTCATATTTGTGTGTGGATGACTTCCTACTTTATTCAATTTTTACCACTACCAGTGAGCTTTCCCATTCATAATTTTCTTCTTTCTATTTGTGGCCTTTTCTTTTCTACCTAGAGAATTTCCTTTAACATTTTTTTTAAAAAAAGTCTGGCTTGATGGTGCAGAATTCTCTTTGCTTTTGATTGTCTATAAAGCTTTTAATCTCTCTGTCGAATCTGAATGGGAGCCTTGCTAGGTAGAATGTGTATGTTTTTCCACTTCATAACTAAATATATCATGCTACTTCCTCTGGCCTGCAAAATTTCTGCTGAAAAATCAGCAGACAACTTTTTGAGAACTCCCTTGTATGTTATTTGCTGTTTGTCCCTTGTTGCTTTTAATATTTTCTCCTTGTTTTAATTTTTGTTAATTCAATTAACATATGCTTTGTCCTGTCCTTCCTCAGGTTTACCCTGTATGGTACTCTCTGTACTTCCAGTACTTGGGTGACTCTTTTCCCATGTTAGAGAAGTTTTCAGCTATAATCCCTTCAAATATTTTCTCAGGCCCTTTCTCTCTCTCTTCTTTTTCTGGAAACTTTATAATGTGAATGTTGGAATGTTTAATGTTGTCCCAGAGGACTCTTAATCTTTCTTCATTTCTTCTTATTTGCCTTATTCTGTTCTATGGCAGTGATTTCCACCATTCTGTCTTCCAGCTAACTTATCCATTCTTTTGCCTTCTTTATTCTGCTATTAATTGCTTCTGGTATACCTTTCATTTCAGTTATTGTATTGTTCATCTCTGCTTTTTGTTTTTTAAATTTTCTAACTCTTCATTAAACATTTCTTGTATCTTCTCAGGCTATACTTCAATTATTTGAGATGTTGAATCATCTTTACTATCATTACTCTGAATTGTTTTTCAAGTAGATTGCCTATCTCCACTACTGAGGTTTTATCTTCTTTCTTCATCTGAAACATATTCTTCTGTCATCTCATTTTGTTTAACTTTCTGTGACTTGGGTACCAAATCCTCTTTCCTCTGGTGTCTCCCCACTGGTGGGTTGGGGCTGGTCTAAGAGGCCTGTACAGGCTTCTTGGTGGGAGGCACTGCTGCCTGTCCACTTGTGGGGTGAGTTTGGTCTTGTCCCTCTGGTGGGAATAGCCACATCTGGGGGTGTGTTTAGAAGCAGTTGAGGTCTAAGGAAAACTTCAAGCAGTCTGTCTGTTGATATGTGAGGACTGTTTCTGCCCCATTAGTTGTTTGGTCTGATGCATCCCAGCACTGGAACCTATGTGTTGTTGAGTGGGGTTAGGCGTTTGTGTCTAAATGGCTGCCTTCAGGACAGCTCATGCCAATGAGTACTCCCCAGTGCCTCCATCATCAGTGTCCTTTTCCTGCAGTGAGCCACAGTCACCACCTGCCACCCGAGGGAACCCTCCAAGTGCACCAGGTAAGTCTGGTTCAGGCTCCTATGAAGTCACTGCTTTTCTCTTGGATCAGGGCATACAAAGCCTTATGTGTGTCCCTCAAAAGCAAAGTTTCTGTTTCCCCCAGTCCTGTGGCATTCTGGTGATCAAGCCCCATTGGCCTTCAAAGCCAAATGCCCTTGGGGATCCTCCTCCCAATATCAGACCCCCATACTGGAAACCCTAACGTGGGTCTAAGTATGCTCTCTCCTATGGGAGAACCTCTACAATGTAATTATTTCCTAGTTTGTGGGTCACCCACCCAGAGGTTACAGGATTTAACTGTATCATGAATGTACTCCCTCCAGCCATCTTGCTATGGTTTCTTCTTCTTCTTCTTCTTTTTTTTTTAATCATTCTAAAACATTTGACAAAACATATTCATTCATTTACTCACCTGTTTATCCATCCACTTACTCAGTGTATTTAATTATGTCAATAAATATTTGTTAATCATCTACTATGTGTTTGGTGCTTTCTTTCATAAGTATGGCACAATGAAAGTACTTGAATCTTTCTTTGGTAAATCACAATCTTTCAGCACCTAATGCTGACCATCCTGGGGCTTCATTTCTTAGTTGTAGATACTAAAGGACTTAGGAGAAGACCTCAGAATTTATCTTGGAAGTTGTCTTCTGATTTGAATAAACCCCAACATGACATAAAATTCTTTGGCTGGGATTTTGCTTCCCCTTAACAAAGGGACTCATTGTGGCTTCTTCCTTTTCTTTGGAAGTAGAATATTTTTAGGTAGGTTATAGTCTTTTTTGGCAATGGTTATTCAGCATTTAGTTGTGATTTTGGTGTTTTTGTGAGAAGAGATGAGCTCAAGTCCTACTCCACCATCTTATCCTCAGACCTCAGTAGACACTCCTATGTTGAAAACTTGTGACTTCTGGAATCCCCCACTAGGCAAATTTTCTCTGAAACTTTTAAAACAAGTATTTTGTGGATGATGTGTGCAGCCACCACATGCTGGGTGATCCCTGGTTCCACGGTTCCAGAGGTTTCACTCTGAAACATTCCTTTTCCTCCTGAGCATTACCAAAGTGCTGCTTCTCACAGAACTGGGTTCCAGAGTATGCTGAGCCCAGGCACTGGCTCCTTGGGCAATTTTTGTCAATGCAGTGCCCCAGGATTATGGTGAGATGAGGCTGGGAGTGCAGCATGTTGGATGGTAGGTGCCACATTCTGCCGAACCTGGACAACTCAACTGGAAGACCTATGTGTCCATTTTCTTATCAGTCAAATAAGAATAATAAGAGTGTTTGAAACATCACTCTTTGCTGAAAAGAAAAAATCTCTGGCCTTTATTTTTCCTGGTATGCAATGCCTCCAGGCTGATAGGCTTGGATTTGGTCTGGTAGGAAGCAAGGAATTCTAGATCTTTGAATAGTCCTTCACAGTGGGGGGCTCTCTTACAGACCCATCCTCTGACCACTGGCCTTGCTCTCAGGTTACACAACTTATTCAGTTCTTGATTGAAGATGCTCCTAAGATCTTTGGAGAGGATATCCTTACATTGCTACTGAGAATCCAGGCTGAAAGTACCAAATGTGCTGAATATATTCCAGGTAAGAAGAATATAGGGGCGAGAGAACTTTGTCTTTAAAGTGCAGTGTGCTAGAAAAAGTGTCACACTTGGAGCCAGGATAGCATAACTGAGTTCTAACTCCAGCTGTGCCACTTTGTGATCTTCAGAAAGTTCTTTTCTCTGAGACTTTGCTTTTCACATCTAGGCAATTAGGAAAAACCATACCAACTGCCACTCAAAATGAGACTGAATAGTTAGTTGATGTATAAAGGTAATGCTTGCCTTAGAGAAAACATATTAGCCCCATTTATACTAGCTGTGTTTCTTTCTTCTTAAGAAAGTGGTGAGAAGTGATATGATCCAGGTAAACTAAGGCACAGCTTTACAAAAGTCTCTAGCCCAAGATGCAGAGAGATATTAAAAAAAAAAAAAAAACCTTATGTGTTTTCCACTGGGAACCACCTGCAGTAGCTGAAGGAGTAGTGGAGATATGGTATTAGCAGCTGGTGCTTGGCCCTGGTGCCTCAAGAATGGCTTTCACTGATACTTATGGTTAGAGTGGTACTGGGGGCAGGACAAGTTAAGGAATTCATCTTCTTTCACATAGATGGGCTCATACAGACACACACTAAGGCAAATGCAAATATCACAAGGTGAGGTCCTGAGCCACTAACTCCCATGACCATCTGACGCATGTCTAATATCAGGTTTGCAAGCTTGCTTTCTCAGCTCACCATCTCCCTTTGTGTTCTACATATTTACACTATGATGTCTACTCTTGATTCTTTGCCCTGATGGACAGCTTTTACCTTCTGCCTTCCTTCCTGGCACATTATTCAGAACATGGCCTGGTTTTGAATCTCAGCTCTGAAACTTCTTGGCTATGCTAATTTGAGCCTTAGCATACTTGCCTAAGGCAAGGGGAGAAGGAGATTTGTGCTAAGGTGTGGGTAAGGGTTTTTAATGGAATGAATATAAAGTATCTAGTGCAATACTAGGCCACTGGAAGGGGCTTAGTAAAATGAGAGTTCTCTCCTTTCACTCTGCCTCCCTTTAAGAGATGGCCCTGAGTAAAGAGAGAAGGGATATATTTTTTTTGTGTGTGGCATCCAACAGTCTCTTGCTGATGGTTGTTCAGCAGCAAGTTGCAATTTTGGAGTTTTTTCAGGAGAAGATGAGTGCACATCCTTCTGCCCCACCATCTGTTGAATCCCCCCCCCCCAAAAAAAAAAGATACTCGACATTCAAGGGCAAAGGAGAAGCCCCAGCATGATGACATGAGCAGCAAAATCATATTTAGAATCAAACCTCATATGTGCCAGAGATGCTCAGAGGGCTCAAAAAAAAAAAAAAAAAAAAAAAAAAAAAAAAACCTTGTGCACACCAGGAACCAGAGACCCCACAGAGTGAGTCAGACCTGTGTTTGAGTCTCCTGTGGAGGTATAGGTCAACATTGGTCTGCCTTAGTGGCAGGAGCTCTGGGTGCAGCTACCTGGGTCACACAGCCTGTGGTATCAGCCTGTGGTATCAGGCTGATGGTATCAGCCTGTGGTATCAGCCCTCTTGGAGGAAGCCCCATTAACCCACCATAGGGCCACTGAGCAGATGACCCACAAAATGCAAAACAATTATACCAAAGAAATTCTTACACTGTTAAGAAAATTCTAGGGCCCACAACAGATTTCCCAATGTGGGGGTTCAGCAAAGGGACTGAGAAGCTCCAGAGAATTTGACTTTGGAGGCCAGTGGAATTTGACTACAGAACTTACACAGGACTGGGGAAACAGACTCTTGGAGGGCATTAAAAAACAAAACAAAACAAAAAAACCTTGTGTACCAGGATCCAGGAGAAAGGAGCAGTGACCCCACAAGAAACTAACCCAGACTTGGCTGTGAGTATCCAGGAGTCTCCAGCTAAGGCGTGGGTCTGCAATGGGCTGCTGCAGCGTTGGGGGCACTGAGTGTGGCAGTGTGTGCATGGGGCCTTTTGAAGGAGGTCGCCATTATCTTCACTAACTCCACCATAGTCTGGTCTCAGGTCAAACAACAGAGTGGGAACACAGCCCCGCCCATCAACAGAAAATTGGATTAAAGATTTACTGAGCATGGCCCTGCCCATCAGAACAAGATACAGTTTCCCCTCAGTCAGTCTCTCCCATCAGGAAGCATCCATAAGCCTCTAATCCTTATCCATCAGAGGGCGCACAGAATGAAAATGACAGCCACATAAAACTAATCAAACTGATCACATGTACCACAGCCTTGTTTGGCTCAGTGAAACTATGAGCCATGCCATGTAGGTCCACCCAAGATGGATGGGTCATGGTGGAGAGTTCTGACGAAATGTGGTCCACTGGAGAAGGGAATGGCAAACCACTTCAGTATTCTTGCCTTGAGAACCCCATGAAAAGGCAAAAAGATAGGACACTGAAAGATGAACTCCCAAGGTCGGTAGGTGCCCAATACACTGCTGGAGAAGAGTGGAGAGGTAACTCCAGAAAGAATGAAGAGATGGAGCCAAAGCAAAAACAACACCCAGTTGTGCATGTGACTGGTGATGGAAGTTAAGTCCAATACTATAAAAAACAATATTGCATAGGAACTTGGAATATTAGGTCCATGAATCAAGGTAAATCATAAGCAGTCAAATAGGAAATGGCAAGAGTGAACATCAATATTTTAGGAATCAGTGAACTAAAATGGACGGGAATGGGTGAGTTTAATTCAGATGAGCATTATATCTACTACTGTGGGGGAAAAAATCCCTTAGAAGAAGTGGAATACCCTTCATAGTCAACAATATAGTCTGAAATGCAGTACATGGGTGCAATCTCAAAAATAACAGAATGATCTCTGTTCATTTCCAAGACAAACCATTCAATATCATAGTAATCCAAGTCTATGCCCCAACCAGTAATGCTGAAGTTAAATGGTTCTATGAAGACATACAGAACCTTCTAGAACTAACACCCCAAAAAAGATGTTCTTTTCATCACTGTGACTGGAAACCAGAAGTAGGACTTCAAGAAATACCTGCAGTAACAGGCAAATTAGGCCTTGGAGTACAAAATGAAGCAGGGCAAAGGATAATAGAGTTTTGCCAAGAGAACACACTGGTCATAGCAAACACCTTCCTCAAACAACACAAGAGAAGACCCTACACATGGACATCACCAGATAGTCAATACTGAAATCAGATTGATCACATTCTTTGCAGCCAAAGATAGAGAAGTTATATACAATCAGCAAAAACAAGACGAGGAGCTGACTGTGGCTCAGATTATGAACTCCTTATTGCCAAATTCAGACCTAAATTGAAGAACATAGGGAAAACCACTAGACCATTCAGGTATGACATAAATCAAATACCTTACAATTATACAGTGGTAGTGACAGATTCAAGGGATTAGAACTGACAGAGAGAGTGCCTGAAGAGCTATGATGGAGGTTCATAACATTGTACAAGAGGCAGTGATCAAGACCAACCCTAAGGAAAAGAAATGCAGAGACGCAAAATGTTTGTCTGTAGTGGCCTTAAAAATAGCTCAGAAAAGAAGAGAAGTGAAAGACAAAGGAGTAAAGGAAAAATATATCCAACTGAATGCAGAGTTCCAAAGAATATCAAAGAGAGATAAGAAAACTTTCCTCAGTGATAAATGCAAAGAAATAGAGGAAAACAATAGAATGGGGAAGACTAGAGATATCTTCAAGAAAATTAGAGATACCGAGAGAACATTTCATGAAAACATGGGCACAATAAAGGACAGAAACGGTATAGACCTAACACAAGCAGAAACATTTAAGAAGAGGTGGCAAGAATACATGGAAGGACTATACAGAGGAGATCTTAATAACCTGGATAACCAGGATGGTGTGATCACTCACCTAGAGCCAGACGCTTGGAATGTGTCAGTGGGTCTTAGGAAGCATCACTACAAACAAAGATAGTGGAGGCGATAGACTTCCAGTTGAGCTATTTCAAATCCTAAAAGATGATGCTGTGAAAGTGCTGCATTCAATATGCCAACAAATTTGGAAAACTCAGCAGTGGCCAAAGACTGCAAACAGTCAGTTTTCATTCCATTCCCAAAAAGGGCAATGCCAAAGAATGTTCAAAGTACCGCACAATTGCATTCATCTCACACACTAGCAAAGTAATGATTGAAATTCTCTAAGCCAGGATTAAACAGTATGTGAACTGTGAACTTCCAGATGTTCAAACTGGTTTTAGAAAAGGCAGAGAAATCAGAGATCAAATTTCCAACATCTGCTGGATCATCAAAAAAAGCAAGAGAACTCCAGAAATATGTCTATTTCTGCTTTACTTATTACACCAAAGCTTTTGACTGTGGAGTCTACAGCAAACTGCAGAAAATTCTTCAAGACATGGAAATACCAGACCACCTTACCTGCCTCCTGAGAAATCTGTATGCAGGTCAGGAAGCAACAGTTGGAACTAGACATGGAACAATAGACTGGTTCCAAATAGGAAGAGGAGTACATCAAGGCTGTATATTGTCACTCTGCTTATTTAACATATGCAGATTACATCATGAGAAATGCTGGGCTGGATGAAGCACAAGCTGGAATCAAGATTGCCTGGAGAAATATCAATAACCTCAGCTATGAAGATGGCACAACCCTTATGGCAGAAAGTGAAAAGGAACTAAAGAGCCTCTAGATGAAAATGAAAGAGGAAAGTGACAATGCTGGCATAAGCCTCAACATTCAGAAAACGAAGATCATGGCATTCTGTACCATCATTTCATGGCAAATATATTGGGAAACAATGGAAAAAATGACAGGTTTTATTTTGGGGGGCTTCAAAATCACTGCAGATGGTGACTGCAGTCATGAAATTAAAATATATTTGCTCCTTGGAAGAAGAGCTATGACCAACTTAGACAGCATATTAAAAAGCAGAGACATCATTTTGCCAACAAAAAGGTCCTTCTAGTCAAGGCTATGTTTTTTCCAGTAGTCATGTATGGATGTGAGAGTTGGACTATAAAGAAAGCTGAGCACCAAAGAATTGATGCTTTTGAACTGTGGTGTTGGATAAGATGCTTGAGAGTCCCTTGAACTGCAAGGAGATCCAACCAGTCCATCCTAAAGGAAATCAGTCCTGAATATTCATTGGAAGGACGTGCTGAAGCTGAAACTCCAATACTTTGGCCACCTAATGTGAAAAACTGACTCGTTTGATAAGGCCCTGATGCTGGGAAAGATTGAAGGCGGGAGGAGAAGGGGACGACAGAGGATGAGATGGTTGGATGCCATCACGGACTCGATGAACATGAGTTTGAGCAGGCCCTGGGAGCTGGTGTTGGACAGGGATGCATGGTGTCCTGCAGTCCATGGGGTCACAAAGAGTCGAACATGACTGAGCGTTTGAACTGAACTGAACTGAAAGAGAAAAGGAGTACTTATAAGTTGGGATTCTGAGCCCCCATCCCCACTTCTGTTATTATCTCCTCTGTGTATTCTACCTTTGGGGAAGACTAAACAAAGGCTAGGACTAGTTTAAGAAAAGAGACATACACAGCTTTGCAACAAATGATGCCCTGCAAGGAATTAAAGCCTATACCTCAGCAATCTACTTTTCCAGAAATCCTCCAAGCTGGAAGGTTTACACTTCCTAGTTGACCCTCCCCAAGTTACAGCTGGATCTCACATAAGGCAGATTTCTGCCTGAAATCACACAGAAAATCAATGGCAGAGCCAGTTCCAAACCCAGAAACTACCATCCCATAACTTCCCTGTTCATGTCCCATAGCTTCCTGGGAAAAGGTAACCCTCTTCCTTATGATGTTGATATTCCTTACCCATTCCATCCTTTCACAGACCTGGACCATATCTTGTCTTAAGATGTATGGAATGCACTTGGGAGGGCATGCAGAGACAGAAAAAGTAATGGTACCTGGAGGTTTATTTACCAATCCGGACAGGATTTAAACCTGCCTTAATCTAATCCTCCCCACTGTGTCACTGAGCCTAGAAAACCAAATCTTGTGGTCTGCTCCACCAGCTCTAATGCCACTCTCACCTGCAGTCCACAGCTTCCATATGGTTGTTGCTGTGACTGTCACTGTAGTATCACAAACTCCTATGCAAGGGTCTAAAACCCTAACCTTTTCCATAAAGTAGACCTCGCTACATCTCTGCGGACATCAGAGAGGTGTTAACACTCTCTGCTGGCATCTCCCAAATACTTCTCTGCTGGCTTATATTCTTTTACCTTCTTTATTAGTTCCCAAGAGAGCACTTTTTCCCAATGATTGGAGCCACATTGCTTCATCCCTCTGGCTGTGTTGATCCTGCTCTTTGACTTGGGCATGTACACCTGGCTTCATGCCTTATCCCCTTAATACTGCCAAGTGTGACATCTGAGAGGAGGCTCTGGCCACTATCATCCTCAGGACCTGTCTGCTTATGAATCTGGAACTATATCAACAGGGAGTTGAAGATAGCAGCAATGGTGACAGAGAGAAGATCACAGCAGACTAGTCGATGCTAAGTATGCAAGAGTATCCACTAAGAAGAGGCAATTATAGAACTAAAGAATGCCCTGAAATAAGCCTCTATAACCTGGTCACCTGACCAGAGTTGATTATCCACCCCTCAAGCCAAGAAAGCTCCCAGAAAGAAGAATAAAACTCCACCTGAAAATACCTGCAGCATGAATCAAAAGTGGACTGCTTGAAATGGGTACCCAGGTAAAAGAAGCAGTTAACCACACTTATAGCATATGCTACCTGAACCCTGGGAAAGAGAAGCTTGAGACCAAGTCTCAGACTCCCTGAAAAAACAAGTACTTGTTCATAGATGGTGTTCTATGGGGAGGGTAGGATTATGGAGGATACCATTCCTACCTTAGATGCATAAGCTTCTGAGAAAATAGCATCCTGAGCCATTCTTAATGGTATTTTTCATACCATTGTCCACAGAAACAGGGTCAAGAGTGCCTTCAGTATGTGTGTCTTTTCTTATTTATGTCAATCCTTGCTCCCATCCCTGTCATGAAGAGCCAGTTGATACTTGATCAAGTCTAGCATGAGTGAGACCATAAGATATGAAGTGGACAAAATTTTCCATGGAACCTAAAGATCTTATCAAGGAAATTATCATCTTATAGGAAAGAGAAGTAGAATCATAGAAAATTCAGAGGTGATAGAGGGAAGATGTGATAGAGTGAACAGGTCAGGAGCAGCAATACACTGGTATATGTTTCAGTTGGGATGCTGCCTCCACTGGGATTTTTGCCCTAGAACTAAACCTTTGGGATATTTTTGAAGCTGCTGATATCTTACTGTTTCCTCTTTCTAGTTTCTGGGTTAGGATCAGATAATGCCAGCTAACGGGCTTTCTCCATAACAAAATTTCATACAGAAAGGGTGCTTGGTCTCTCTAGGGGAACTTGAACTTGACAAGATGGGGCAGGATAAAGACTTAACTCGTATTCAACTTGTAGAAGGGGAGGACATATGGATGTGTGTAGAAGCCAGAAGGAGTTACTAGGGAATTGGGTAAATAAAAGAGATGATAGAAGAGGTGATGCAAGAGACACCCTTATAGTGGGAGAAGTAGCAGAAGAACAAACATAAGAACCATTGAATCTCCTTCTTCTAAAACCTTCACATAAGGGGTACCATGGGTCAAACCAAGTATGAGAGTACAAAGAAGAGGAATTGAGGAATCCAGCTCTTTCACAGGAGCAAGGAGGCCAAACTATTGAGATATGGGATATTAGGTAAAATGTCAGTAGTTGGCAGGATAGCCAAAGAGAAGGTAGAAAGAACTGAATAGATTGAGAAAGTTTAGGAGACACATTATTCCCACAGACCTCAGAATAATGAGTAGATGAACAGAATAGGCCAGAACTCTGGTCATTAGATGTTCTGGGCCTCCTGAATGCAAAGAACCCTGACCATCTCTCATCCCAACAAAAATCAAGTAATCCCCTGATTCTTCATCTTGTTCTCCCCAGTCAGTGGAAGTCATACCTGCATATGTTCTTAAAGAACAGTCAAGGATCACTGGTAGTGTAGACACAAACCCCCAGGCTTTCTTCACCTCCCTCTCCACACTGGTCTCCCCAAGGTAGGTATTCAACTAGGCCCAAGTCACCTACCTCCCTATATCTTTGGGTTATTAAAATATAGTTAATAAAAAAAAAGAGGGCCAGTCTGGGTACCAGGTGGCCCTACATCTGCTGTCAGTGTGCTCTTGCCTCTTTATCTTTTCTGGGACAAGCATGATCTTCAAGAGTCTGAGAACTACTAGCAAGATGCCTACCCTGTGATGAGAGACTGGCAATAGGCTATGAGGAGACATAGTGCAAACAGTCTCAGGTTCCAATACCAAGGCTTCTCCCACTGTGCACATACTCCTTTCCCATACCCACATCCATACTCAAGGTGAGTTCCAACCTTATCCCTTGAAAGCTCCTTCACTCATGCACCTTCATAATTCTCTTTTCCCACTGATTTGTGACCCTGCCACCTGGATTCTAGAAAGCCCTCAGGCTTCACTAGTATGCCTTGAGGAGGCCAATATTAACAACATAGTGAACAATATGTCAGCAATATCTTTGACTTTTCATGTGACCTTAAGTCTCTTCCCCTTCTCTGAATTGAAGTTTCTTCTTTTGGAGCCTGAGATTATTCATCTCTGTCCTGCCCAGCACAGATAGTAGTGAGAGTTGTGTCCAAACCAAGAAAAGTTTATTAAGACCCCTCTGTAATGTTTCAGATATTCGAGACTTAGAAATTAAACATTTTCCCTACACTTGGGAAGCTCACATCTTAGTTGGAGAATTAAGTGAAAGAGAATCATAAAGGTAGAACACTGTGAAGGTTGGGTTGGTGAGGCTTCTAAAAGCCTCTGAAGTTTCTAAAGAGAAGGAAAAGAATAGAAGGAATAGAAGCTGCCACTAGTAAGATTTCTTCTCCACATCCCACCTTGCCAACAGCTTGAAAGCAGTCTCCCCTGGCCCCAAGTTCTCTCATAGCTCAGGGGTTGGGAAGAGGTGAGCAGTTACAGGTATATCCTGGGGTTTATTATATAAGTGTTAAAGCTTTAGTCTATCCATTGAGGATCTGGAAGATCAGGTTGTCCATAGCCTTGGTCATAACTAAGTGACAGTTCAAGTGTAATCTGTTGAGAAAAGGCAGTGAGGTTGAAGCGTGATACCATTGATTTGAGGGTATAGACACATGTACATTAGACTTAACTCTATCCTTACCATGTGCAAATGTCTCTGGGCTCCAGGGATCCCTATCTGTATCATCAGCAGGGAGGGCAGGTTGATCTAGGGTTCTTGGTTATTTTTTGTTGTTGTTGTTTTCATTTATTTTTTATTAGTTGGAGGCTAATTACTTTACAATATTGTAGTGGTTTTTGTCATACATTGACATGAATCAGCCATGGATTTGCATGTATTCCCCATCCTGATCCCCCCTCCCATCTCCCTCTCCACCCGATTCCTCTGGGTCTTCCCAGGTTCTTGGTTTTTAAACTGCTAGCACACTGGAGTTTTTCAGAGGTACCTTAGACAGGGTGAGTGGTAGAAAGGGAAGTAAGCAGATTAACTGTCTGGACTGGAGTCTTTAATCTTAGTAATTCTGCTTTGAGTTGCTTTCATAGGCATCCATGTGTGGTGTCATTGGAAGAAATTTCAGTTGCTGAGTCTGTACATGTTGAAAATCATTGGCCTATGAATGACTTTTGAGGATGCTTGATTTTGGGTTTACTGTGCTATGGGTCTAATTCTCTCCGTGCAAATTTAACCAGATTTCACAATCATTCTGGGTACGTCTTGGTAGCCATCATTTCTTTTTCACAAAGGAGAGGGATTGACCCATATGACCCCAACTTCTCCACTACCCAGGACCCTGTCATCTTTTTTCTTCCACTGAGACTCACATGTGAGAAGATTTTGTCTTTCAAACATGCTAAATTTATTAATAATACAGTTTTCCACATCCTTATTAATCAAAGACACATAATTGCATGAAACCTACATGAAATAACCTGTGCTTGTGAGCCCCCCCCCCCAAAAAAAAAAACAAAATGACATTTGGGTGAAGCTCATGGTGCAGCCTTGTTGTGGGTGAATATGCAATTTCCACTTGTCCTCTTACAAAGCTGGAAATTGTTCCTCACCTACCACTGCTCACTTAGAGGGTCTGAGTTGGGATCCACTAAGGAATAAGAGATGACTTTTATGATATCTTTCCAGTTTTGCTATGTTTAAGGGTGCCAAAAAATCAGTGCAAGGGAGTCTGAGGGTAAGCATTTTTTGCTACCTGCATGGGAATAAATGGTGGCAAAAGGAAAAAGAATATGGAGGTTCAGGCAGAATCTGCCTCCAATTTATTTCATAGGGACCAGCTGAGCAATATGCTTCCTCTGTTCCTTTCCACCTAGTGCCTCCTTCCTACTTGCTCATCCTGTCTGAATCTCCATTTGTAGTGCCAAAGACCATCAGAGGATTTTATAATCTTCAGCTTGAAGAGAATAAATAAAAAAAGCAGAAACCCAGAATGAGACACAACCTATCCAGGCAGAGGCACAGACAAAGGCCAAGGCAATCCAGGAGAAAATCAGGGAGCAAGCCCACACAGCAGTGATATAAACTGAACTTGCCCAGGAGCAGGCCAATATACAAGCTTAGTCTATTGAACCTCAGATTGAATCAACTGATGCAAAGCCCCATCAGCTTGACTTGGAGGCCAAGCTGGCCTTTAGAAGGTCCACACAGCTAAGGCAAAGGACAAGGTAAAGGTTAAGATGGTTCTAGCACCAGTTGAACCAGCTGAAGTACAGGCCAAACTGCCTAAAACAAAAATCAAGCTAGCTCCAGGACACCCTGAACTGCCTGAAACACAGGCCAAGTCACTCAAGGCAAAGGTAAAACTGGCTTTGACACTGACTGAACCAGTTAAGATACAAACAAAACTACTCTAGGCAAAGGCCAAGATATCCCTGGCAATGACTAAACCAGCTAAGGCACAAGAAAAACCTACCAAAGTGCAGGCTAAACCCACTGAGATATGGTTTCAACTATTGGAAGTATGGGCTGAATCATAGGTTAAGAGTCAAGGAGTTGTCCAAAGCATAAGAGAAGCAAGTTTGCTAAGCCGCAGAACAGTCAAAGGCATAGCCAACAAACTGAAGAGCTGGCCAAGTTGCAGGCTGGGGCACAGGTGGAACCTGCTAAGAAAGAAGCAGAACCTTCCAGGGAGCTGACTAAACCAGCCAAGAGGCAGCTAAGGATTGTGCCACAGGTTGTGGCATAGGGTGAACCAGTTGAGAAGCATGCTTAACCAAGAAGCAGGCCAAATCAGCCAAGAAGCAATCCAAAATTGCCAATTAATGGATTGAAGCACAAGCCAAGCCATTCAAAGTGTGAGCTAAGCCCACTGAGGCTGGAATGGTCTGTACCATCAAAGATGCAGGCTGACATGCTGGCTGAAACAAAGTACAGACTGAGGCCCAGATCAAACCAGCCAGGGAGCAGGCTGGGGCACAGGCCAAACCAGCTAAAGTCCAGAATCAACTAGCCAAGGAGCAGGGTGAGGATGCTGAAGAACAAACAGCCTGAGGCACAGGTTGAACCAGCCAGTACAGGTTTGGGGAGCCAAGGAGTGGGCTGAGCCAGGTAAAGAGCAAGGGAGCAGCTGAGGCACAGGCCAAACCAGCTAAAGTACAGAATCAGCTGGCCAAGGAGCAGGGTGAGGATGCTGAAGAACAGCCTGAGGCACAGGTTGAACCAGCCAGTACAGGTTTGAGGAGACAAGGAGTGGGCTTAGCCAGGCAAAGAGCCAGGTAAAGAGCAGGCACCAACCAAACCAGCTCTGGAGCAGTCTCAACCATCCAAAATGGAAACTGGCTCAGATAAGGAGCAGGCAGAG
Source organism: Dama dama (assembly GCF_033118175.1). Classification (NCBI taxonomy): domain Eukaryota; kingdom Metazoa; phylum Chordata; class Mammalia; order Artiodactyla; family Cervidae; genus Dama; species Dama dama. Next base: position 104,825,118 of record NC_083714.1, read on the forward strand.
GTGCTTGTCAAGCTGATTTAAGTATAAACAAAGAAATAGGCTGAACCAGATAAACTAGATGAGATACAGCCTGATTTGGGCTAGACACAGGCAAAATCAGCTGAAGAGCAGGTCAGAGAAATGATGAACTGTAGATCAAAGTAGAGAAGAAACAAGTTGAGTTGACTGAGACCCAGACCAAGCCAGCTGAGGAGCAGAATAAGGAAAGCCTGAACTGGGTAAGCCAACGAATGTAATAGACCAAGGAATCGAAAAAGCAGACTGAGGAGCTGTCCTAAGATGGCAGAGGAATAGGATGGGCAGACCAGTTTCTCCCCCAGAAATTCATCAAAAGATCACTTGAATGCTGAGCAAATACCACAAAACAACTTCTGAACGCTGGTGAAGGACACCAGGTACCCAGAAAGGCACCCCATTGTCTTTGAAAGGAGGTAGGACAAAATATAAAAGATAAAAAGAGAGAGAAAAGAGTTAGGGTTGGAGACCTGTCCCGGGGAGGGAGTCGTAAAAAAGGAGAAGTTTCCAAACACCAGGAAACCCTCTAACTGGCAGGTCTGTGGGGAGTTTTGGAATCTCAGAGGACAAATATAGATAGATAAAACCCACAGATTATGCGCCTAACTGCAACTCCCAGTGGGGAAGTAGCCCAGACGCTCACGTCCTCCAGCAGCAAGCGAGGGCTGAACAGGGAGGCGCCGGCTGCTGCCTGAATGCCCTGAGGGCAATCTGAGGGAGCTAACATGAGATAGCAACCCAAACTGTGGGATAGCCAGAGAGAGAAAAAGAAAAAAGAAAAAAAGAGGAAAGAGAGAGAACTTTCCAGCAAAAAGGTCTAACCTAAGGCACTACCAGCCCGCTCACAAAACAAGGGACTGAGCGAATACCAGAGGAGAGCTAGCTGGCAGCAGACCAGCACATCCCCCGCTGGAATCAGGGATGCAGGCGGGCGACAGCCAGAGCTGGAAGGCAAGGGGCAAACTCGGCCCCAGAGACGGCATCCTCTACCAAACTGCAAGCAGGCTCCCAGTTGCTAACCAAGTCTTCCTAGGATCCTGGATGGTTGACATCTGCCAGGAGGGTCACAGCCAGAGATCGGCTCCCCAGAGGAGACACACTGCACACCTGAGACGGTGCTCCCACTGTGCACCCAGGAAACCAAACTGCTGGGACCGGGGAGGTGATAAGACACACCACACCACCTGGGAAGTGTGTGCTTACCAAGCACCTGGTTGCCTGAGCTGCTCAGACCTGGGAAAGGCACAAAACATAGGCCAAACTGAGTCTATGCCTTTGTGGAGTACCAGAGAACCTAAACCTGAGTGGCTTAGACCTGGGAAGTGCACACAACCCAGGGCCCGCCTTAGACAGTTCCCAGGCAGAGCAACCTGGAGCCTGAGCAGTGTAGACCAGGAAGCACACACACAGTGAGCAGGGGCAAACCCAGTGTGGTCCAGACACTGGGAATACTGCCCACAAATGCCAGTGATATTTGTTTGCAGTGTTCCTCCCTCCCTGCAGGACAATTTGACAAGTGAACCTAAATAAATGACCACCTTCACCCACTTGTGTCAGGGCGGAAGTTAGATACTGAAGAGACTTGCAAGCAGAGGAAGCCAAAATAAATGAAGAGGAAACCGCTTTGGAAGTGACAGGTGCAAAAGATTAAAACCCTGTAGTTAGCATTGGCTACATTGGAAGGGACCTATAGACCTTGAGAAGAAGTATAAGCTGGAGCAGGGAACTATCTGAAACTGAACTGACCCTACACTGCCCTCAACAGCTCCAGAGAAATTCCTAGATATATTTTACTATTATCATTTTCTAATTTTTTTTATTTTTAAGTTATTTATTACTCCTTTAATTTTCATTTTTAAAACCGACTATTACCTTGCAAAAAAAAAAACAGTTTTTAAAGCAAATTTCATACATATATATTTTATAACTTTGGGATTTTTTTAATATTCTATTTTTGAGAGTCTAACCTCTATTCTAGATTTTTAATCTTTGCTTTTTGGTATTTGTTATCAATTCTGTACCTTTAAGAATCCAATCTTCAGTAACCATTATTACTTAGGAGTGTGATTACTGACTTAATTGTTTTTTCCCCTTTTGACTCTACTTTTTCTCCCCCAGGACACCTCTATCTCCTCCCTCCCCCTTCTCTTCTCTACTTAACTCTGTGAATCTCTTTGGGTGTACCAGGCTGTGGAGAACACATAGGGAACTGATCACAGGCTAGACTGGTCTCTCTCCTTTTGACTCCCCCTCCTCTCCTCCTGGTCACCTCTATCTCCTTCCTCCCTCATCTCTTTGCTATGGAACTCCATGAACCTCTGTGAATGTTCCAGACTGTGGAGACCAAATAGGGACTTGATTACTGGCTAGATTGCTCTCTCCCCTTTTAATTCCCCTTCTTCTCCTCCAGCCTTCTCCTCCTGATCACCTCTATCTCCCTCCTCCCTCGTCTCTTCTCCATGTACCCCTGTGAACCTCTCTGGGCACCCCCTACTGTGGAGAATCTTTTCACCATTAACCTAGATGTTTTATCATCTAGGTATGGATGGAGAAGTCGTGAGGCTACTGTAAGAATAAGACTGAAATCCAGAGGCAAGAGGCTTAAATTCAAAACTTGAGAACACCAGAAAATTCCTGACTCCAGGGAACATTAATCGAAAAGAGCTTATCCAAAAGCCTCCATACCTACCAAACTCCACCCAAAAGCCAACAAGTTTCAGAGCAAGACATACCAAGCTAATTCTCCAACAATGCAGTAACATAACCCTGAACACAAAAATACAGATGTCCAAAAGTCACACCAAACCCATAGACACCTCAAAATTCACTAATGGACACTTCATTGCACTCCAGAGAGAAGAGATCCAGCTCCACCCACCAGAACACCAACGCAAGCTTCCCTAACCAGGAAACCTTGAAAAGCCACTCATCCAACCCCACACACAGGGAGGAACCTCCACAATAAAGAGGAACCACAAGCTTCCAGCATACAGAAAACCACCCCAAATACAGCAACCTAAACAAGAAGAAAAGGCAGAGAAATATCCAGCAGGTAAAGGCACATGATTAAATAACACAAAACCAAAGAAAAGAGGAAATAGGGAGTCTACCTGGAAAAGAATTCAGAATAATGATAATAGGGATGATTCAAAATCTTGAAAACAAAATGGAATTAAAGATAAATAGTCTGGAGACAAGGATTGAGAAGATGCAAGAAAAATTTAACAAGGACTTAGAAGAAATAAAAAAGAGTCAATCAATAATAAATGATGCAGTAACTGAGATCAAAAGCAGTCTGGAGGGAACCAAGAGTAGAATAACTGAAGTAGCAGATAGGATAAGTGAGGTGGAAGATAGAATGGTGGAAATGAAGCATAGAGGAAAAAAGAAAAAAAAAAAATTAAAAGAAATGAGGACAACCTCAGAGATCTCTGGGACAATGTTAAATGTCCCAACATTTGAATCACAGGAGTCCCAGAAGAAGAAGACAAAAAGAAAGGCCATGAGAAAATACTTGAGGAAATAATAGCTGAAAATTTCCCTAAGATGGGAAAGGAAATAGTCACCAAAGTCCAGGAAACGCAGAGAGTCCCAAACAGGATAAACTCAAGGTGAAACACCCCAAGACACATATTAATCAAATTAACAAAGATCAAACACAAAGAACAAATATTAAAATCAACAAGGGAAAAAAAACCAAATAACTCACAGGGGGATCCTCATAAGGATAACAGCTGATCTATCAATAGAAACTCTTCAAGCCAGAAGGGAATGGCAGGACACACTTAAAGCAATGAAAGAGAAAAACCTACAACCCAGATTACTATACCCAGCAAGGATCTCATTCAAATATGAGGAAGAAATCAAAAGCTATACAGACAAGCAAAAGTTGAGAGAATTCAGCACCACCAAAACAGCTCTTCAACAAGGGCTAAATAATCTTCTCTAGACAGGAAACCCAGAAAAGGTTTATAAACTCTAATCCAAAACAACAAAGTAAATGGCAATGGGATCATATTTATTGATAATTACCTTAAATACAAATGGGCTGGATGCCCCAACCAAAAGACAAAGACTGGCTGAATGGATACAAAAACAAGACCCCTATGTATGCTGTCTACAAGAGACCCACCTCAAAACAAGGGACACATAGAGACTGAAAGTTAAGGGCTCGAAAAACATATTTCACAAAATGGAGACCAAAAGAAAGCAGGAGTAGCAGTACTCACATCAGATAAAATAGACTTTGAAATAAAGGCCATGAAGACAAAGAAGGACACTACATAATGATCAAAGGATCAATCCAAGAAGAATATATAACAATTATCAATATATATGGACCCAACATAGGAGAACCACAATATGTAAGGCAAACGCTAACAAGTATGAAAGGGGAAATTAACAGTAACACAATAACAGTGGCACACTTTAATACCGACTCACACCTATGGATAGATCAACTAAACAGAAAATTAACAAGGAAACAGAAACTTTAAATGATACAATGGACCAGTTAGACCTAATTGATATCTATACGACATTTCTCCCTAAAACAATGAATTTCAACTTTTCTCAAGTGCACATGGAACCTTCTCCAGGATAGATCACATCCTGGGCCATAAATCTAGCCTTGGTAAATTCAAAAAAATTGAAATCATATCAAGCATCTTTTCTGATCACAATGCATTAAGATTAGATGTCAACTACAGGGAAAAAATATTAAAAATTACAACATATGGAGGCTAAACAATGCATTTCTGAATAACCAACAAATCACAGAATAAATCAAAAAAGAAATAAAAATGTGCATAGAAACGAATGAAAATGAACACACAACAACCCCAAACCAATGGGATTCAGTAAAAGTGGTGCTAAGGGGAAGGTTCATAGCAATACAAGCCTACCTCAAGAAACAGGAGAGAAATCAAACAAATAACCTAACTCTACACCTAAAGTAACTAAGAAAAGAAGAAATGAAGCACCCCAGGGTTAGTAGAAGGAAATAAATCATATAAATTAAGGCAGAAATAAATGCATAAGAAACAAAGGAAACCATAGCCAATGAACAAACATAAAAGCTGTTTCTTTGAGAAGATAAATAAAAATAGACAAACTATTAGCCAGACTCATCAAGGAAAAAGGGAGAAGAATCAAATCAATGAAATTAGAAATGAAAATGGAGAAATCACAACAGCCAACACAGAAATACAAAGGCTCATAAGAGACTACTACCAGCAACTATATGCCAATAAAATGGACAACTTGGAAGAAATGGACAAATTCTTAGAAAAGTATAACTTTCCAAAACTGAACCAAGAAGAAATAGAAAATCTTAACAGACCCATCACAAGCACAAAAACAGAAACTGTAATCAGAAATCTTCCAGCAAACAAAAGCCCAGGACCAGACGGCTTCTCAGCTGAATTCTACCAAAAATTTAGAGAAGAGTTAACACCTATCCTACTCAAACTTTTCCAGAAAATTGCATACAAAGTAAACTGTCAAACTCACTCTATGAGGCCCCATCACCCTAATACCAAAACCAGACAAAGATTCCACAAGAAAAGAAAACTAGAGGCCAATATCACTGATGAACATAGATGCAAAAATCCTGAAGAAAATTCTAGCAAACGGAATCCAACAACATATTAAAAAGATTATACATCATGACCAAGTGCGCTTTATCCCAGGGATGCAAGGATTCTTCAGTATTCTCAAATCAATCAATGTGATACACCACATTAACAAATTGAAAGATAAAATCCATATGATTATTTCAATAGATGTAGAGAAAGCCTTTGACAAAATTCAACATCCATTTATGATAAAAAAAAAAAAAAAAAAAAAAAAACCTCCAGAGAGCAGGCATAGAGGGAACATACCTCAATATAATAAAAGCTACATATGATAAACCCACAGCAAACATTGTCCTCAATGGTGAAAAATTAAAAGCATTTCCCCTAAAGTCAGAAACAAGACAAGATGCCCACTCTCACCACTACTATTCAACATAGTTTTGGGAGCTTTAGCCACAGCAATCAGAGAAGAAAAAGAAATAAAAGGAATCCAGACTTTAAAAGAAGGATAAAACTCTCACTGTTTGCAGATGATATGATCCTCTACATAGAAAACCCTAAAGACTCCACCAGAAAATTACTAGAGCTAATCAATGAATATAGTAAACTTGCAGGATATAAAATTAACACACAGAAATCCCTTGCATTCCTATACACTAACAATGAGAAAACACAAACAGAAATTAAGCAAACAATACCATTCACCATTGCAACAAAAAGAATAAAATACTTAGGAGTATATCTACCTAAAGAAACAAAAGACCTATATATAGAAAACTATAAAACACTGATGAAAGAAAACAAAGAGGACACAGATAGATGGAGAAATATACCATGTTCATGAATTGGAAGAATCAACATAGTGAAAATGAATATACTAGATGGGAGCCAAGATGGCGGAGGAGTAGGACGGGGAGACCACTTTCTCTCCTACAAATTCATCAGAAGAATATCTGAACGCAGAGCAAACTTCACAAAACAACTTCTGATCACTAGCTGAGGTCATCAGGTGCCCAGAAAAGCAGCCCATTGTCTTCAAAAGGAGGTAGGACAAAATATAAAAGATAAAAAGTGAGACAAAAGAGCTAAGGACGGAGATCTGTCCCAGGAAGGGAGTCTTTAGAGGACGTTTCCAGACACCGGGAAACCCTCGCACTGGCGGGCCGGGGGGAGTGTTTGAATCTAGGAGGGCAACCTGACTGGGAGGGAAACAATAAATAAAACCCACAGATTACAGTGCCTAAAAGCAACTCTCAGCAGAAAAGTGCCCCAGACACCCGCATCCGCCACCAGCAAGTGGGGGCGGCACGGAGAGGAGCGGGCGGCATTGCTTGGGGTAGGGTCCGGGCCTGAGTGCCTTGAGGACAATCGGAGGGAGCTTTTGTGAGTTGCCAACTTGAACTGTGGGAGAGCAGGGAAGAGAGAGAAAATTAACCGGCCCGAACACGCTGCCGGCCGTTCGCAGAACAAAGCGACCGAGAAAGTCCAGAGAAGAGCTCACAGACTGCGGACCGGCCCAGACCCGCCGGAGGCGGGAGCAGGTCACGGCGAGACACAGGGTGCAGGCACCCGACCGGCGCGGGCGGGGACTGGGGCTGGGGACGCAGAGGGCAGAAGGCGCACGCACCCGACTGGCGCCTGCGGAAACCGAGATTGGGACCGCGGAAGGTAGTGGGCGCACCGCACCTGGGGAGAGTGCGCCTGTCAAGCTCCTGGCTGCCTGGACCGCTCTGACGGGGAAGGCACAAGAGCGGACGCAGCCTTTTGTTCTGCGCTTTTGTGGAACACCCGAGGGCTGGAACCGCGGGCAGCGCGCAGCATGCTCCATATAGAGCAGCCGGGATCCTGAGCAGCGCAGACCGAGAAAGCAGCGCCAGCCTCTCCTCGCAGCACCAGCCCCTCCCAGCAGCGCGACAGAACTAGCTACCTGAATAAGAGTCCACCTCCGCCCGCCTGTGTCAGGGCGGAAATGAGGCACTGAAGAAACCGGCAAACAGAAGCCAAATAAACAAAGGGAACCGCTTCAGAGGGACTGGTGCAACAGATTAAAATCCCTGTAGAAAACACCAATTACACCGGAAGAGGCCTGTAGATATCGAGAAGTGTAAGCTGGAACGAGGAGATATCTGAAGCTGAGCCGAACCGACACTGACCGCAACAGCACCAGAGAAACTCCTAGATATATTCTTACTTTTTTTTTTTTTAAATAAGAAAAAAAATTTTTTTTTAATTTTTTCTTTTTTCTCTTTTATTTTCCTTTAAAATTGCCTATTACTCCCCCATTACTCCTTAACTCATTTTCATAGATTTTTACGATTTTTTAAATTAGGGAAAATTCTTTTTTTTTTTCTTTTTTTCTACTTTTTCTCTGATATTTTCTATTTTTCTTTTTCTCTTATTTCTTTTTAAGTCCTCTAGTACTCCTCTACTACTCCTTAATTTTCATTTTCAATGGACTATAACCTTACAAAAAAAAAAAAAAGAGAGAGAGAGAGAGAGAAGCCCTATTTTTTAAACTGAACTTCATATATATTTAAAAAAAAATTTTTGTGTGTGTTTTGGTTTTTGTTTTTAATATAGTATTTTTAAGAGTTTAATCTCTACTCTAGATTTTTAATTTTTGTTTTTCAATATATGATATAAATTTTGAACATTTAAGAATCCAATATTCAGTTCCCATTTTTATTCAGGAGTGTGTTGACTATTCTCTCCCAATCTTGACTCTCTGTTTTCTACCTCAGAACACCTCTCTTTCTTCCTTTCCCCTTTTCTTCCCAATCCAATTCTGTGAATCTTGGTGGGTGTCTGGGCTATGGAGAACACTCTGGGAACAGACAGCTGTGTAGATCTGTCTCTCTCCTCTTGAGTCCCCTTATTTCTCCTCCTGCTCAACACTATCTCCGTCCTCCCTCTCCTCTTCTTCATGTAACTCTGTGAACCTCTCTGGGTGTCCCTAACGGGGGAGAATCTTTTTGCCATTAACCTAGAAGTTTTATTATCAGTGCTGTATAGTTGGAGAAGTCCTGAGACTACAGGAAGAATAAAACTGAAATCCAGAGGCAGGAGACTTAAGCCCAAAATCTGAGAACACCAGAAAACTCCTGACTACATGGAACGTTAAGTAATAAGTGACCGTCCAAAAGCTTCCATACTTACACTGAAACCAACCACCACCCAAGAGCCAATAAGTTTCAGAGCAAGACATACCAAGCAAATTCTCCAGCAATGCAGGAACATAGCCCTAAACGTCAACATACAGGCTGCCCAAGGTCACACCTAACACATAGACCCATCTCAAAACTCATTACTGAACACTCCATTGCACACGAGAGAGAAGAAATCTACTTCCACGCACCAGAACACCAACGTAAGCTTCCCTAAACAGGAAACCTTGACAAGCCAATCGTCTAACCCCACCCACTGGGTAAAACCTCCACAATAAAAAGGAACCACAGACCTCCAGAATACAGAAAGCCCAGTCCAGACACAGCAATCTAAACAAGATGAAAAGGCAGAGAAATACCCAACAGGTAAAGGAACATGAAAAATGCCCACCAAGTCAAACAAAAGAGGAGGAGATAGGGAATCTACCTGAAAAAGAATTTAGAATAATGATAATAAAAATGATCCAAAATCTTGAAAACAAAATGGAGATACAGATAAACAGCCTGGAGACAAAGATTGAAAAGATGCAAGAAATGTTTAATAAAGACCTAGAAGAAAGAAAAAAGAGTCGATTAAAAATGAATAATGCAATGGATGAGATCAAAAACACTCTGGAGGGAACCAAGAGTAGAATAATGGAGACAGAAGATAGGATAAGTGAGGTAGAAGATAAAATGGTGGAAATAAATGAAGCAGAGATGAAAAAAGAAAAAAGGATCAAAAGAAATGAGGACAACCTCAGGGACCTCTGGGACAATGTGAAATGCCCCAACATTTGAATCATAGGAGTCCCAGAAGAAGAAGACAAAAAGAAAGGCCATGAGAAAATACTCGAGGAGGTAATAGCTGAAAACTTCCCTAAAATAGGGAAGGAAATAGCGACCCAAGTCCAAGAAACCCAGAGAGTCCCAAACAGGATAAACCCAAGGCGAAACACCTCAAGACACATATTAATCAAATTAACAAAGATCAAACACAAAGAACAAATATTAAAAGCAGCAAGGGAGAAACAACAAATAACACACAAAGGGATTCCCATAAGAATACCAGCTGATCTATCAATAGAAACCCTCAAGGCCAGAAGGGAATGGCAGGACATACTGAAAATAATGAAAGAGAATAACCTACAACCTAGATTACTGTACCCAGCAAGGATCTCATTCAGATATGAAGGAGAATTCAAAAGCTTTACAGACAAGCAAAAGCTGAGAGAATTCAGCACCACCAAACCAGCTCTTCAACAAATGCTAAAGGATCTTCTCTAGACAGGAAATGCAGAAAGGTTGTATAAACGTGAACCCAAAACAACAAAGTAAATGGCAATGGGACCACACCTATCAATAATTACCTTAAACGTAAATGGGTTGAATGCCCCAACCAAAAGACAAAGATTGGCTGAATGGATACAAAAACAAGACCCCTATATATGCTGTCTACAAGAGACCCATCTCAAAGCAAGAGACACATACAGACTAAAAGTGAAGGGCTGGAAAAAAATATTTCATGCAAACGGAGACCAAAAGAAAAGAGATAAAATCAGATAATATCAGATAAAATAGACTTTCAAATAAAGGATGTGAAAAGAGACAAAGAAGGACACTACATAATGATCAAAGTATTAATGCAAGAAGAAGATATAACAGTTATAAATATATATGCACCCAACATAGGAGCACCGCAATATGTACGGCAAACGCTAACGAGTATGAAAGAGAAAATTAATAGTAACACAAAAATAGTGGGAGACTTTAATATCCCACTCACAACTATGGATAGATCAACTAAACAGAACATTAACAAGGAAACACAAACCTTCAATGACACAATGGACCAGCTAGACCTAATTGATATCTATAGGACATTTCACCACAAAACAATCAACTTCATCTTTTTCTCAAGTGCACATGGAACCTTCTCCAGAATAGATCACATCCTGGGCCATAAATCGGGTCTTGGAAAATTCAAAAAAATTGAAATCATTCCAGTCATCTTTTCTGACCACAGTGCAGTAAGATTAGATCTCAATTACAGGAAAAAAATTGTTAAAAATTCAAACATAAGGAGGCTAAATAACACGCTTCTGAATAACCAACAAATCATAGAAGAAATCAAAAAAGAAATCAAAATATGCATAGAAATGAATGAAAATGAAAACACAAGAAACCAAAACGTATGGGACACTGTAAAAGCAGTGCTAAGGGGAAGGTTCATAGCATTACAGGCTTACATCAAGAAACAAGAAAAAAGCCAAATAAACAACCTAACTCTACACCTAAAGCAATTAGAGAAGGAAGAAATGAAGAGCCCCAGGGTTAGCATAAGGAAAGAAATCTTAAAAATTATGGCAGAAATAAATGCAAAAGAAACTAAAGAGACCATAGCAAAAATCAACAAAGCTAAAAGCTGGTGCTTTGAAAAAATAAACAAAATTGACAAACCATTAGCAAGACTCACCAAGAAACAAAGAGGGAAGAACCAAATTAACAAAATTAGAAATGAAAATGGAGAGATCACAACAGAAAACACTGAAATACAAAGGATCATAAGAGACTACTACCAGCAGCTCTATGCCAATAAAATGGACAACTTGGATGAAATGGACAAATTCTGAGAAAAGTATAACCTCCCCAAACTGAACCAGGAAGAAATAGAAGATCTTAACAGACCCATCACAAGCAAGGAAATCGAAACTGCAATCAGAAATCTTCCATCAAACAAAAGCCCAGGATCAGATGGCTTCACAGCTGAATTCTACCAAAATTTAGAGAAGAGCTAACACCTATCTTACTCAAACTCTTCCAGAAAATTGCAGAGGAAGGTAAACTTCCAAACTCATTCTATGAGGCCACCATCACCCTAATTCCAAAACCAGACAAAGATGCCACAAAAAAAGAAAACTACAGGCCAATATCACTGATGAACATAGATGCAAAAATCCTTAACAAAATTCTAGCAAACAGCATCCAACAACATATTAAAAAAATCATACACCACGACCAAGTGGGCTTTATCCCAGGAATGCAAGGATTCTTTAATATCCGCAAATCAATCAATGTAATACACCACATTAACAAATTGAAAGATAAAAGACATATGATTATCTCAATAGATGCAGAGAAAGCCTTTGACAAAATTCAACACCCATTCATGATTAAAACTCTCCAGAAAGGAGGAATAGAAGGAACATACCTCAACATAAGAAAAGCTATATATGACAAACCCACAGCAAGCATCACCCTCAATGGTGAAAAATTGAAAGCATTTCCCCTGAAATCAGGAACAAGACAAGGGTGCCCACTCTCACCACTACTATTCAACATAGTGTTGGAAGTTTTGGCCACAGCAATCAGAGCAGAAAAAGAAGTAAAAGGAATCCAGATAGGAAAAGAAGAAGTGAAACTCTCGCTGTTTGCAGATGACATGATCCTCTACATAGAAAACCCTAAAGACTCTTCCAGAAAACTACTAGAGCTAATCAATGAATATAGTAAAGTTGCAGGATATAAAATTAACACACAAAAATCCCTTGCATTCCTATATACTAACAATGAGAAAACACAAAGAGAAATTAAGGAAACAATACCATTCACCATTGCAACAAAAAGAATAAAATACTTAGGAATATATCTACCTAAAGAAACAAAAGACCTATGCATAGAAAACTATAAAACACTGATGAAAGAAATCAAAGAGGACACAAACAGATGGAGAAACACACCATGTTCATGGATTGGAAGAATCAATATTGTCAAAATGGCTATTCAACCCAAAGCAATCTATAGATTCAATGCAATCCCTATCAAGCTACCAATGCGTATTTTTCACAAAACTAGAACAAATAATTTCACAATTTCTATGGAAATACAAAAAACCTCGAATAGCCAAAGTAATCTTGAGAAAGAAGAATGGAACTGGAGGAATCAACCTGCCTGACTTCAGACTCTACTACAAAGCCACAGTCATCAAGACAGTATGGTACTGGCACAAAGACAGAAATATAGATCAATGGAACAAAATAGAAAGCCCAGAGATGAATCCACGAACTTATGGACACCTTATCTTTGACAAAGGAGGCAAGGATATACAATGGAAAAAAGACAACCTCTTTAACAAGTGGTGCTGGAAAGCTGGTCAACCGCTTGTAAAAGAATGAAACTAGAACACTTTCTAACACCATACACAAAAATAAACTCAAAATGGATTAAAGATCTAAATGTAAGACCAGAAACTATAAAACTCCTAGAGGAGAACATAGGCAAAACACTCTCCGACATAAAACACAGCAGGATCCTCTATGACCCACCTCCCAGAATACTGGAAATAAAAGCAAAACTAAACAAATGGGACCTAATGAAACTTAAAAGCTTTTGCACAACAAAGGAAACTATAAGTAAGGTGAAAAGACAGCCCTCAGATTGGGAGAAAATAATAGCAAATGAAGAAACAGACAAAGGATTAATCTCAAAAATATACAAGCAACTCTTGAAGCTCAATTCCAGAAAAATAAATGACCCAATCAAAAAATGGGCCAAAGAACTAAACAGACATTTCTCCAAAGAAGACATACAGATGGCTAACAAACACATGAAAAGATGCTCAACATCACTCATTATCAGAGAAATGCAAATCAAAACCACAATGAGGTACCATTACACGCCAGTCAGGATGGCTGCTATCCAAAAGTCTACAAGCAATAAATGCTGGAGAGCATGTGGAGAAAAGGGAACCCTCTTACACTGTTGGTGGGAATGCAAACTAGTACAGCCGCTATGGAAAACAGTGTGGAGATTTCTTAAAAAACTGGAAATAGAACTGCCATATGACCCAGCAATCCCACTTCTGTGCATACACACTGAGGAAACCAGATCTGAAAGAGACACGTGCACCCCAATGTTCATCGCAACACTGTTTATAATAGCCAGGACATGGAAGCAACCTAGATGCCCATCAGCAGATGAATGGATAAAGAAGCTGTGGTACATATACACCATGGAATATTACTCAGCCGTTAAAATGAATTCATTTGAACCAGTTCTAATGAGATGGATGAACCTGGAGCCCATTATACAGAGTGAAGTAAGCCAGAAAGATAAAGAACATTACAGCATACTAACACACATATATGGAATTTAGAAAAATGGTAACGACAACCCTATATGCAAAACAGAAAAAGAGACACAGAAGTACAGAAGAGACTTTTGACCTCTGTGGGAGAAGGTGAGGGTGGGATGTTGCGAAAGAACAGCATGTATATTATCTATGGTGAAACAGGTCACCAGCCCAGGTGGGATGCATGAGACAAGTGCTCAGGCCTGGTGCACTGGGAAGACCCAGAGGAATCGGGTGGAGAGGGAGGCGGGAGGGGGGATCGGGATGTGGAACTCATGTAAATCTATTGCTGATTCATGTCAATGTATGACAAAACCCACTGAAAAAATAAATAAATAAATAAATAAAAAAGAAAAAAATGAATATACTACCCAAAGCAATCTATAGATACAATGCAATCCCTATCAAGCTACCAATGGTATTTTTCAGAGAACTAGAACAAATAGCTTCACAATTTGTATGGAAATACAAAAAGCCTCGAATAGCCAAAGCAATCTTTTTTTTTTTTTTTTTTTTCCAAAGCAATCTTAAGAAAGAAGGATGGAATTGGAGGAATCAACCTGCCTGACTTCAGGCTATACTACAAAGCAACAATCTTCAAGACAGTATGTTACTGGCACAAAGCCAGTAATGGAGCAAAATAGAAATCCCAAAGATAAATCCATGCATCTATCGACACCTTATCTTTGACAAAGGAGGCGAGAATTTACAATGGAGAAAAGACAATCTCTTTAACAAGTGGTGCTGGGAAAAGTGGTCAACCACTTATAAAAGAGTGAACCTAGAACACTTTCTACCACCATTCACAAAAATAAAATTCATTAAAGATATAAATGTAAGGCCAGAAACTATAAAATTCTTAGAGGAAAATATAGGCTGTTTTGGAAGCTCTCTAATATAAATCATAGCAGGATCCTCTATGATCCCCCTCCCAGAGTAATGGAAATAAAGGCAAAAATAAACAAATGACACCTAATTAAACTTAAAAACTTTTGCACAACGAAGGAAACTCTAAGCAAGGTGAAAAGACAGCCTTCAGAATTGGAGAAAATAATAGCAAATGAAGCAAATGACAAAGAATTAATCTCAAAAATATACAAGCAACTCCTACAGCTCAATTCCAGAAAAATAAGCAACCCAATCAAAAAATGAGCCAAAGAACTAAACAGATATTTCTCCAAAGACATACAGATGGCTAACAAACACATGAAAAGATGCTCAACATCATTCATTATCAGAAAATGCAAATCAAAACCACCATGAGGTACCATGTCACGCCAGTCAGAATGGCTACTATCAAAAAGTTTACAAACAATAAATGCTGGAGAGGGTGTGGAGAAAAAGGAAACCTCTCACACTGTTGGTGGGAATGGAAACGAGTACAGCCACTATAGAGAAGAGTGTGGACATTCCTTAAAAAACTGGAAATAGAAGTGCCACACGACCCAGCAATCCCACTGCTGGGCATGCATACCAAGGAAACCAGAATTGAAAGAGACACATGTACCCCAATATTCATTGCAACACAGTTTACAATAACCAAGACATGGAAGCAACCTAGATGTTCATCGGCAGACAAATGGATAAGAAAGCTTTGGTACATATACACAATGGAATATTACCCAGCTATTAAAAAGAATGCATTTGAATCAGTTCTAATGAGGTGGATGAAACTGGAGCATATTATACAGAGCAAAATAAATCTTAAAGAAAAACACTGATACAGTATATTAACACACACACACACACACACACACACACACACATATATATATATATATATATATATATATATGGAATTTAGAAAGATGGTAATGATGACCCTATATGCGAGACAGCAAAAGAAACACAGATGTAAAAAACAGACTTTGGACTCTTGGAAGAGGACCTGGGTGGGATGATCTGAGAGAATAGCATTGAAACGTGTATATTATCATATGTGAAAGAGATCGCCAGTCCAGGTTCGATGCATGAGACAGGGTGCTCAGGGCTGGTGCACTGGGATGACCCTGAGGGATGGGATGGAGAGGGAGGTAGGAGGAAGTGTCAGGATGGGGAACACATTTACACCCATGGCTGATTCATGTGAATACATGGCAAAAACCACCACAATATTGTAAAGCCTCTAATTAAAATAAATTTTTTAAAAAAAGCAGCCTGAGAGAGGCAAGGCATCAGCTGAGCCAGCCAGCACTGCCCTTTTATCATCACAACTTGTTGTTCTCCCCAAGGAATCAAATAGCCAGCACTCAAACACAAAGACCTATGTTGCCATCACACCCCTTCTACCCAATCAGATCAAACAATGTCCACCTTATCCTCAGAGATGGGTCTGAGATGCCAAAAAGTCTCTTTCACCAATGTAAAGCAACAGATGGAACAACCCAGGGAACCCTCACAGGCAACTGCTCAAAGGATCAAGCATAAGACAGCCTGAGTACATGATTTGCCCTGTTCCACTCTGCTCCCCAATGGTGACCTTCTAAGCACTCGTAGCCCCCACATGACCACGAAGACCCTTACAGAGGTTCAAAGCCCATTCTTCCCCTAAGATGAGTGATGAAGGGGGATAAAGCCACAATAGTCACCTCAATTGGCTAAGCAAATTATAAGAGCTATCTCAGCTTTCTTCCCTTCAATTTTCTTTGATCCTTACTTACCTTTCTCACTCTAAACTGCCTCCTTTTACAGGGCCTGACCTATACCTCAGTTCATATTCCTAATCTACTCCTCATCTATCAAAAAGAAATTGAGATTCATGATGGCCTGAAGCATGTTCTGGCATTTGCTGCCTAACACTGTGATCCTCAAGTAATTAATGAAGTTCATGTTCAACAATTTAGGCAACTTGTTATGGGAAATGAGCATAGGAAAGAAAAAAGTATAGTTCTTTCCTCTCAGGACCCCATTCACTGAAAATCCATAATCACACCAACACCACTTTTAATCCCCAAAGCACACCTTCCACATATATGATTGGACTTCAAAGTGATCCATATAGATTTACATCTAATTTGCATGAATTTAATTTCTTATTGAGATGTAATTGATACAAAACAATATATTAGCTTAAAGTGTGCAACAGAATGATTTGACATTGGTAACTGCAAAATGGAAATAAGTCTAGATAACAACAGTTACCACCTATTTGTTATTGTTTAATTGCTAAGTTGTGTCTGACTCTTTTGCAACCTCATAGACTCCTCTGTCAGTAGGATTTCCCATGCAAGTATACTAGAGAGGGTTGCCATTTCCCTCCCCAGGGGATCTTCCCAATCTGGGGAATGAACCTGTGATTACTGCATTGCAGGTGGATTCTAAACTGCTGAGCCATTGGGGAAGCCTATAGTTAATTTTATTTTTTATCATGAGAACTTTCAAGATTTACTCTCAAAGGTGGTCCCAAGATGGTGAAGGAATAGGATGAGGTGGAGATGGAGAAGTGGCACAGAATTGGCTCATGTCTGCTACCAGCAAGTGGGAACTGGGCAGGAAGGCATGGGCTGCATCATTGGTCCTTATAGTAAGGATGGGTCTGAATGCCCTGAGGACAACCTGAGGGAGCTAATGTGAGATAGAAACCTAAACTGTGGGATTGCCAGAGAGACCAAATAAAAAAAAGGCCTTTCTCATGAAAGGCTCTAATGCCGCCTGGTGACACCTGGCATGCTCACAGAATAAAGCATTGCGCGAGTACCAAAATAGAGCAAGTCAGCTGCCAAATAGGGTCCTCCCTCCCTGGAGACAGAGAGGCAAGTATGTGACAGCCAGAGCCAGAAGGCAAAGGGCTGCTAAAATCTCAGACCCAGAGATCGCATCTTCCACCAAACTGTGAGCAGGCACTCAGTTGCTAACCACATCCTCTTGGAATCAAGGATGGTTCACATCTGCCAGGAGTGTCACAGCTTAAGATCAGCTCCCCAGAGAAGACACTCAGCATACCTGGGACTGTGCTCTCATGGGACGCCAGGGAAAGTAACTGGCTAGGTCCAGGGAGGTGCATAAGACGCATGTCCTACCTGAGACACTGTGTTCACCAAGCATCCTCTCACTTGAGCTGCTTGGACCTGGGAGGGCACAAAATGCACAGCTCATCTGGGATAGCACCCCTGTGGAGCACCTGAGAACCTGAGCAGCTTAGACCTAGGAAATGCACAAAAGGTAAGGAGTGCTTGGAACAGTGCCCTTGCAGAGCACCCTGAAACCTCAACAGTGTGGACTTGAGAAGTACACACCACATTGGGCTGCAGCAAACCCAGTGTGGCCCATCCACAGCGAGCACTCCCCACACATGCCAGTGGTATTTGTTTGCAGTGTCCCTCCCTCCCCACAGCACAACTGAACAAGTGAGCCTAGATAAAAAGAGCATTTAAGGATTTGATTACGGGCGAGGTTGCTCTCTCCCCGTTTAACTCTCGCTTTTCTCCTCCTGGTCACATCTATTTCCTTCCTCCCTCTTCTTTTCTCTATATAACTCTGTGAATCTCTGAGTGTTCCTGGCTATGGAAAATTGTTTCACCATTAACCCAGGGGTTCTATCTTCTGTGCTGTATGGATGGAGAAATCTTGAGGCTCCTGTAAGAGAAGAACTGGAAGCCAGAGGCAGGAGGCTTAACTCCAGAACTTTCGAACATCAGAGAACTCATGACTCCAGGGAAAAATAATAGACAAGTGTTCATCCAAAAGTCCCCATACCTACACTGAAACCAAGCTCCATGCAAGAGCCAACAAGATCAGGTGCAAGACAGACCCTATTTCTCCAGGAAACAGGAACACAACCCTGAACATTAAAAGACAGGCTTCCCAAAGCCATACCAAACCCATAGACACCCCAAAACTCACTACTGGACGCTTCATTGCACTCCATAGAGAAGAGATCCAGCTCCACCCACCAGAACACAGATGCAAGCTCCCACAACCAGGAAACCTTGACAAGCCGCTGGTCCAACCCTACCCACAATTAAAAGGAACCATGAACTTCCATCCTCCAAAAAAGGCACCCCAAACACAGCAATCTAAACAAAATGAAAAGGGAGACAGATATTCAGCAGTCGAAGGAACATGATAAAAACCTACCAATCAAAACAAAAGAGGAGTCTACCTGAAAAAGAATTCACAATAATGATAGTAAAGATGATCCAAAATTTTGAAAACAAAATGGAGTTACAGATAAATAGACTAGAGACAAGGATTGAGAAGATGCAAGAAATTTTTAACAAGAACCTAAAAGAAATAAAGAAGAATCAATCAATAATGAATAATGCAATAACTGAGATGAGAAGCACTCTGGAGGAAACCAACAATATAACAACTGAGGCAGAAGGGAGGATAAGTGGGTGGAAGATAGAATAGTGGAAATGAAGCAGTAGAGGGAAAAAACAAAAAGAATTAAAAGAAATGAGAAAAACCTCAGAGACCTCTGAGATGTTAAATGCCCCAAAATTCGAATCATAGGTGTCCTGGAGGAAGAAGACAGAAAGGGCATGAGAAAATACTTGAGGAGATAATAGTCCTAAACTTCCCTAAAATGAGGAAAGGAAACAGCTATCCAAGTCCAAGAATCCCAGAGAGTCGTAAACAGGATAAACTCAAGGTAAAACATCTCAAGTCACATATTAATCAAAATAACAAAAATTAAATGCAAAGAGCAAATTTTTTTTCATTTATTTTTATTAGTTGGGGGGCTAATTACTTTACAATATTGTAGTGGTTTTTGTCATACATTGACATGAATCAGCCATGGATTTACATGAGTTCCACATCCCAATCCCCCCTCCCACCTCCCTCTCCACCCGATTCCTCTGGGTCTTCCCAGTGCACCAGGCCCGAGCACTTCTCTCATGCATCCAAGCTGGGCTGGTGATCTGTTTCACCCTAGATAATATACATGTTTTAATGCTGTTCTCTTGAAACATCCCACCCTTGCCTTCTCCCACAGAGTCCAAAAGTATGTTCTGTACATCTGTGTCTCTTTTTCTGTTTTGCATATAGGATTATCGTTACCATCTTTCTAAATTCCATATATATGTGTTAGTATACTGTATTGGTCTTTATCTCTCTGGCTTACTTCACTCTGTATAATGGGCTCCAGTTTCATCCATCTCATTAGAACTGATTCAAATGAATTCTTTTTAATGGCTGAGTAATATTCCATGGTGTATATGTACCACAGCTTTCTTATTCATTCATCTGCTAATGGGCATCTAGATTGCTTCCATGTCCTGGCTATTAAAAACAGTGCTGTGATGAACATTGGAGTACACGTGTCTCTTTCAGATCTGGTTTCCTCAGTGTGTATGCACAGAAGTGGGATTGCTGGGTCATATGGCAGTTCTATTTCCAGTTTTTTAAGACATCTCCACACTGTTCTCCATAGTGGCTGTACTAGATTGCATTCCCACCAACAGTGTAAGAGGGTTCCCTTTTCTCCAGACCCTCTCCAGCATTTATTGCTTGTAGACTTTTGGATAGCAGCCACCCTGACTGGCATGTAATGGCACCTCATTGTGGTTTGGATTTGCATTTCTCTGATAATAAGTGATGTTGAGAATCTGAGCATCTTTTCATGTGTTTGTTAGCCATCTGTATGTCTTTGGAGAAATGTCTGTTTAGTTCTTTGGCCCATTTTTTGATTGGGTCATTTAATTTTCTGGAATTGAGCTGAGGTATTGCTTGTATATTTTTTAGATTACTCCTTTGTCTGTTGCTTCGTTTGCTATTATTTTCTCCCAATCAGAGGGCTGTCTTTTCACCTTGCTTATAGTTTCCTTTGTTGTGTAAAAGCTTTTAAGTTTAATTAGGTCCCATTTATTTTTGTTTTTATTTCCAGTATTCTGGGAGGTGGGTCATAGAGGATCCTGCTGTGATTTATGTCGGAGAGTGTCTTGCCTATGTTCTCCTCTAGGAGTTTTATAGTTTCTGGTCTTACTTTTAGATCTTTAATCCATTTTGAGTTTATTTTTGTGTATGGTGATAGAAGGTGTTCTAGTTTCATTCTTTTACAAGTGGTTGACCAGCTTTCCCAGCACCACTTGTTAAAGAGGTTGTCTTTTTTCCATTGTATATCCTTGCCTCCTTTGTCAAAGATAAGGTGTCCATAGGTTCGTGGATTTATCTCTGAGCTTTCTATTCTGTTCCATTGATCTATATTTCTGTCTTTGTGCCAGTACCATACTGTCTTGATGACTGTGGCTTTGTAGTAGAGTCTGAAGTCAGGCAGGTTGATTCCTCCAGTTCCATTCTTCTTTCTCAAGATTACTTTGGCTATTCAAAGTTTTTTTGTATTTCCATACAAATTGTGAAATTATTTGTTCTAGTTCCGTGAAAAATACTGTTGGTAGCTTGATAGGGATTGCATTGAATCTATAGATTGCTTTGGGTAGAATAGCCATTTTGACAATATTGATTCTTCCAATCCATGAACATGGTGTGTTTCTCCATCTGTTTGTGTCCTCTTTGTTTTCTTTCATCAGTGTTTTATAGTTTTCTATGTATAGGTCTTTTGTTTCTTTAGGTAGATATGTTCCTAAGTATTTTATTCTTTTTGTTGCAATGGTGAATGGTATTGTTTCCTTAATTTCTCTTTGTGTTTTCTCATTGTTAGTGTATAGGAATGCAAGGGATTTTTGTGTGTTAATTTTATATCCTCCAACTTTACTATATTCGTTGATTAGCTCTCATAATTTTCTGGTAGAATCTTTAGGGTTTTCTATGTAGAGGATCATGACATCTGCAAACAGCGAGAGTTTCACTTCTTTTCTTCCTATCCGGATTCCTTTTACTTCTTTTTCTGCAAAGAGCAAATATTTAAAATCACCAAGGGAAAAGCAACAAATAACACACTAGCAGATCCTCATATGTATAATAGCTGATCTTTAGTAGAAACACTTCAGACAAGGAGGGAATGTCAGGACATTCTTAAAGTGATGAAAGAGAAAAACCTAAAGCCAAGATTACTCTACCCAACAAGAATCTCATTCAGATACGAAGAAGAAATCAAAAGTATTACAGAGAAGCAAAAGCTGAGAGAATTCAGCACCAGCAAACCAGCTCGTCAACAAATGCTTAAGGATCTTCTCTAGACAGGAAACACAGAAAAGGTTTATAAAAACTAACCCAAACCAACAAAGTAAATGGTAATGAGACCATACTTATTAATAATTACCTTAAATGTAAATGGGTTAAATGGTCCAACCAAAAGACAAAGACTGGCCAAATAGATACAAAAACAAGACCCCTATATATGCTGTCTACAAGAGACCCACCTCAAACCTAGGGACACATACGGACTGAAAGTGAAGCTCTGGAAAAAGATATTTCATGAAAATGAAGACCAAAAGAAAGCAGGAGTAGCAACACTCGTGTCAGATAAAATAGACTTTGAAATAAAGACCATGAAAAGAGAAAAAGAAGGATAGTACATAATGATCCAAGGATCAATCCAAGAAGAAGATATAACAATCATATATATATCATGATAGTTATATATAATATATATATATGATAGTTATATATATAATCATATATATATGATTGTTATATATATATATATATACACATCCAACATCAAATATATATATATGATTGTGTGTGTGTATATATATATGTATATGTATGTATATATATATGTATACATATATGTATACATATATGTATACATATATGTATATGTATGTATATATATATATACACACACATCCAACATAGGAGCACCTGAATATGTAAGGCAAATGCTAACAAGTATGAAAGGGGGAATAAGCAGTAACACAATAACAGTGGGGGACTTTAATACTCCATTCATACCTATGGATAGATCAACCAAACAGAAAATTAGCAAGAAAACACAAGCTTTAAGTGACACGATGGACCAGTTAGACTTCATTGATATCTATAGGGCATTACACCCCCAAAAAAGGATTTCAGCTTTTTCTCAAGTGCACACAGAACATTCTCCAGGATAGATTACATCTTGAGCCATAAATCTAACCCTAGTGAATTTTTAAAAATTTAAACCATTTCAGGCATCTTTTCTGATCACAGTGTGGTAAGATTAGATGTCAACTACAGGAAAAAATACTTTTAAAAATATGGAGGTTAAACAACACACTTCTGTATAACCAACAGATCATGGAAGAAATCAAAAAGGAAATAAAAATATGCATAGACACAAATGAAAATGAAAACACAGTAACCCAAAACCTATGATATAAGTAAAAGCAGTGCTAAGAGGGAGGTTCATAGCAATTCAAGCCTACCTCAAGAAACAAGAGAAACATCAAATAAATAACCTAACTTTACACCTAAAGCAATTAGATAAAGAAGAACAGAAGAACCCGATAGTTAGTAGAAGTAAAGAAATAATAAAATTTAGAACAGAAATAAGTAAAAATGAAATGAAGGAAACTATAGAAAGCATCATCAAAACTAAAAGCTGGTTCTTTGAGAAGATAAATACAGTAGACAAATCAGTAGCCTGTTTCATCAAGAAAAAAATGAGAGCAGAAACAAATCAATAAAATTAGACATGAAAGTGGAGAAACAAAAACAAACAAAGAAATACAAAAGACCATAAGAGACTACTATAAAAAAAAAAAAGAGGCTACTATGAGCAATTATATGCCAATAAAATGAACAACTTGGAAGAAATAGACAAATTCTTAGAAAAGTATAACCTTCCAAAACTGAACCAAGAAGAAAAAGAAAATCTTAAGAGATCCATAACAAGCATAGAAATCGAAACTAACCAAAAATCTTCCAACAACAACAACAACAAAAAAGCCCAGAACCAGATGGCTTCACAAGTGAATTCATTCAAAAATTTAGACAAGAGCTAACACCTATCTAATCTACTCAAACTCTTCCATAAAATTGCAGAGGAAGGTAAACCCCCAAACTCATTCTATGAGACCAATATCACCTTCATTCTAAAACCAGAAAAAGATGCCAAAAAAAAAAAAGAAAGAAAAGAAAACCACAGGCCAATATCACTGATGGACATAGATACAAAAATCCTCAATAAAATTCTAGCAAACAGAATCCAAAAACATAGTGAAAAGGTCATACATCATGACCAAGTGGGCTCTATCCCAGAGATGCAAGGTTTATTCAATATTTGCAAATCAATTAATATTAACAAACTGAAAGATAAAAACCATATGATTATCTCAATAGATGCAGAGAAAGTCTTTGACAGAATTCAACATCCATTTATTATATGAACTCTCCAGAAAGCAGGCATAGAAGGAACATACCTCAACATAATAAAAGCCATATATTACAAATCCACAGCAAACATTATCCTCAGTGGTGAAAAATTGAAAGCATTTCCTCTAAAATAGGGAACAAGACAAGGATGCCCACTCTCACCCACTATTATTCAACATAGTTTTGGAAGTTTTAG
The DNA here is from genome assembly GCF_033118175.1 of Dama dama. Classification (NCBI taxonomy): domain Eukaryota; kingdom Metazoa; phylum Chordata; class Mammalia; order Artiodactyla; family Cervidae; genus Dama; species Dama dama. Next base: position 104,849,382 of record NC_083714.1, read on the forward strand.
CCATGGCAATCAGAGGAAAAAAGAAGAAATGAAAGGAATCCAGATCGGAAGAGACAAAATAAAGCTCACACTGTTTGCAGACGACATGATCTTCTACATAGAATACCAGAAAGATACCAGCAAAAATTTCTAGAGCTAATCAAGGAATATAGTAAAATTGCAGGATATAAAATTAACACACAGAAATCCCTTGCATTCCTACACACTAACAATGAAAAAACAAAAAGAGAAATTAAGGAAACAATGCTATTCACCATTGCAACAAAAAGAATAAAATACTTAGGAATAAATTTACCTAAATAAACAAAAGATCTATTACAGAAAACTATAAAACGCTGATGAAAGAAATTAAAGATGACTCAAATAGATGGAGAAATATATCATGTCCATGGACTGGAAGAATCCATATAGTGAAAATGAGTATACAACCCAAAGCAATCTATAGATTCAATGCAATTCCTATCAAGCTACCAATGGTATTTTTCAGAGAACTAGAACAAATAATTTCACAATTTGCATGGAAATACAAAAACCCTCGAATAGCCAAAGCAATCTTGAGAAAGAAGAATGGAACTGGAGGAATCAACCTGCCTGACTTCGGACCATACTGCAAAACTACCATCATCAAGACAGTATGGTACTGGCACAAAGACAGAAATATAGATCAATCGAACAAAATAGAAAGCCCAGAAGTGAATCCACAGACCGATGGACACCTTATCTTTGACAAAGGAGGCAAGAATATACAATGGAGAAAAAACAATCTCTTTAACAAGTGGTGCTGGGGAAACTGGTCAACCACCTGCAAAAGAATGAAACTAGAACACTTTCTAACACCATACACAAAAATAAACTCAAAATGGATGAAATATCTAAATGTAAGACCAGAAACAATAAAACTCCTAGAGGAAAACATAGGCAGAATACTCTCTGACATAAATCACAACAACATCCTCTATAACCCACCTCCCAGAATAATGGAAATAAAAGCAAAAATAAACAAATGGGACCTAATTAAATGTAAAAGCTTTTGCACAACGAAGGAAACTATAAGCAAGGTGAAAAGGCAGACTTCAGAATGGGAGAAAATAATAGCAAATGAAACAACTGACAAAGAACTAATCTCCAAAATAAACAAGCAGTGCATTCAGCCCAATACCAGAAAAATGGGCCAAAGAACTAAACAGACATTTCTCCAAAGACCTGCAGATGGCTAACAAATATATGAAAAGATGCTCAACATCCCTCATTATTAGAGAAATGCAAGTCAAAACCACAGTGAGGTATCATCTCATGCCAGTCAGAATTGCTGCCATCAAAAATTCTACAAATAATAAATGCTGGAGAGGGTGTGAAGAAAATGGAACCCTCTTACACTGTTGGTGGGAATGCAAAGTAATACAGCCACTATCGATAGCAGTGTGGAGATTCCTTTAAAAAAACTGGAAATAGGACTGCCATATGACCCAGCAATCCCACTTCTGGGCATACACACCAAGGAAACCAGAATTGAAAAAGACACATGTATGCCAATGTTCATTGCAACACTGTTTACAGTGCTAGGTCATGAAAGCAACATAGATGTACATCAGCAGACAAATGGATAAGATAGCTGTGGTACATATACATAATGGAATACTACTCAGCTGTGAAAAAAAGAATGCATTGAATCAGTTCTAATGAGGTGGATGAAACTGGAGTCTAATATACAGAGTGAAGTAAGTCAGAAAGAGAAATACCAAGACAGTATATTAACACATATATATGTGATTTAGAAAGATAGTAATGATGACCCTATATGCAAGGAAGCAAAAGAGACACAGATGTAACGAACAGACTTTTGGACTCTGTGGGAGAAGGCAAGGGTGGGATGATTTGAGAGACTAGCATTAAAACATGCATATTACCATATGAAAAATAGCTGACCAGTGCAAAGTTTGATGTATGAAGCATGGCACTCAAAGCTGGTGCTCTGGGACAACCCAGAGGGATGGGGTGGAAAGGGAGATGGGAGAGGGTTTCAGGATTGGGGGACACATGTGCACCCATGGCTGATTCATGTCGATGTATAGCAAAAACCACCACAATATTGTAAAGTTATTAGCTTCCAATTAAAATGAATTAATTAATTTTTAATTGGAAAAAAGGAATTGAAAAACATATACACAAAATATCAGTTGTCTTTGAAAAACTGCAAACACCTAACATATAAATAACTGAAATTCTCAAAAGTACGATAGGATAAATAGAAAATAGAAAGAGAATATAAAATACTATTTAAATAAATAATGGCCACATTTTCCACAAATGTAATAGTGTTAGACACTCAGTTGTTTCTGACTCTGAAACCCCAAGGACTGTGGCCCCCTAGCCTCCTCAGTCCATGGAATTCTCCAGGCAAGAATACTAGAGCGGGTAACTGCTTCTTTCTCCACAGGATCTTCCCAACCCAGGGAATGAACCTGGGTTTCTCACATTGCAGGCAGATTCTTTGCCTTTTAAGTCACCAGGAAAGCCCCAAATTTAATAAGGACTACATAACTCCACAGATTCAAAAATCCAATAAATCTCAAACACACAAATAATGGAGAAAATAACAAAAGCTACATTATGATTCATTGGTCAAAAGCAGTGATAAAGAGAAAATATGAATAGCAGTCAAAGAGAAAAAAGAAATTGTTATGTAAAGAGGACTAAAGATAAACCTTACAGTGGATTTCTCAATAGAAACAATGTAAACCAGAAGACAGTGTAGCAACATCTTTAAAGGATTCAAAAAAAAAGTACACCTAGATTTCAATACTCCTAAAAAATATCTTCCAAATGAAATGTGAAGTAAAAACTCAGATATTCAAAAGTCAAAGAATTCCTCAACACAAAACTTCACTACAAGAAACAGTAAGGAAGTTTTTCTTTCAGAAGATAAACAGTGCCAAAAGGAAATACACATCTCTTAAAAGGAATGAAGGGCCCCAGAAATGGTCAATATATGTATGCATTGTGTTTGTGTAGACTCAATCATGTTTGACTCTTTGGGATCACATGGACTGTGCCCCAGCAGGCTCCTCTGTCCGTGGAATTTTTCAGGCAACAATACTGGAGTGAGTTGTCATTGCCCACGCCAGGTGTTCTTCCCAACTCAGGGATTGAACCTGCATCTCCTGCACTGTAGGTCAATTCTTTACCACTAATGCCACCTGGGAAGCCAAATACATGTATAAATACAAGTATTTATTTGTAAATAAAAAGAGTCTTCTCCAACACCACAGTTCAAAAGGATCAATTCTTCAGTGCTCAGCTTTCTTTATGGTCCAACGAAAAAACATAGTTTTGACTAGACAGACCTTTGTTGGTAAAGTAACTTCTCTGCTTTTTAATATGCTATCTAGGTTAGTCATAGGTTTTTTTTCCAAGGAGCAAGTGTCTTTTAATTTCATGGCTACAGTCACCATCTACAGTGATTTTGGAGCCCAAGAAAATAAAGTCTGTCACTGTTTCCACTGTTTCTCCATCTATTTGCCATGAAATGATGGGACAGGATGCCATGATCTTAATTTTCTGAATGTTGAGTTTTAAGCCAACGTTTTCACTCTCCTCTTTCACTTTCATCAAGAGGCTCTTTAGTTCCTCTTCACTTTCTGCCATAATGGTGATGTCATCTGCATATCTGAGGTTACTGATATTTCTCCCTGAAATCTTGATTCCAGCTTGTGCTTCATCCAGCCCAGCATCTCACATAATGTACTCTGCATATAAGTTAAATAATCAAGCTGAGAATATACAGCCTTGACATACTCCTTTCCTAATTTGGAACCAGCCCATTGTTCCACGTCTGGTTCTAACTGTTGCTTCTTGACCTGCATACAGATTTCATAGGAGGAAGGTAAGGTTGTCTTTTGAAGAATTTTCCAGTTTGTTGTGATCCACACAGTCAAAGGCATAAGCATAGTTGATGAAGCAGAAGTAGATTTTTTTTCCGGAATTCTCTTGCTTTTTCTATGGCCCAACCAGGTTGCTGTTACCCCTACCATAGTATGACCTCAGGCCAAACTACAGGGAGGAAACACAGCACCACCCATCAGCAGAAAGTTGGATTAAAGATTTAATGAGCATGGCCCCACCCATCAGATCAAGACCCAGATTCCCCACAGCAAGTTCCTCCCATCAGAAAGCTTCCACGGGCCTCATTCTTATCCATCAGAGGGCAGACAGAATGGAAACCATAATTATAGAAAACTAACCAAATTGATCACTTGAATCACAGCCTTGTCTAAGTCAGTGAAACTATGAGCCATGTCATGTAGGGCCACCCAAGACAGAGGGTCATGGTGGAGAGTTTTGACAAAATGTGTCCACTGGAGAATGGAATGGCAAACCACTTCAGTATTCTTGCCTCGAGAACCCCATGAACACTATGAACAATATGTAATTTGTTGCATTTACTTCATTGTTTTTAATATTCTTTTCTTAATTTTTGCCATTTTAAAGACAATGTCTTGGTGTTAATCCTGCTTGGGAGCCTTTGTGTTTCCTGGATGATCTGGGTGTCTGTTTCCTTTCCCAAGTTAAGTTTTCAGCTATTATACCTTCAAATATGTTCTCTGTAGAGTTCTTTCACTTTTCTCCTTCTAAGACACTTTTGAGATGCATGTTAATATGCCTTATGTTTTCCCAGTGGTCTATTGAACAGTTCTCATGTCTTTCTCTTTTTTTTTTTTTAATCTTTTTTTTAATTCAGCTTCAGTGATTTCCACTACTTTGTCTTCCAGTTTGGTTATCTGTTCCTCTGTATCATCTAATCTGCATACCTTTTATTTCAACTATTCAGTTATATACCCTCAACTCTGGTTATTTTCTGACTCTTTATTAAAAAGTTCAAGTGCTCACTCTTCATTAAATCTTCTCTAAAGGTCTTTGAACATCTTTACAATCATTACTTTGAACTCTTTTTTGGTTAGATTGCTTATCTCTACTTAAATTAGTTATCCTAGGGTTTTATCTTCTTCCTTCATTTTAAATACATTCCTCTATCACTTTATTTTTTCCTAACTTACTGGTTTTATTTCTATGTATTTGGTAGGTTGGTTATATTTTCTTACTGTAGACAAGTGTTGTTTTTTTTTAAAAAAAATAAGCCCAAACTTTTTATTATTAGATTCAACAAACAAAATGACATTTCAGTAAACAATAACAAACATAGCATAGGGGGAAAAAAGAAGAAAATTACAAAAATTACAGGGCTGATGACACATTACTCATAAGGCATAATGTCTACCCGAAGTGTTTTAGGTTTTGATTTGGTAACACTCATAGTAGAGAAATCATTCTTGCAGAGGCTATGTCAATAGGAAAGGAAGAATAGTTTTTTAAAACAGTTTTAGCAAGCTCAGGATATTTATTTACACCTTTTATCCAAAGTGAAGCAAGTCATCCTATTATTTTCAAACTAATTTTCCATCTTTTATCAGTCACTGATTTCAACAATTCTCTAGTATATAATTTGCCTCTTGAAGAAAGAAATGATTTCTGAGTTTTATACACTGTTGGGTTATAATTAATCACAAGCATGAAAGTGTTAATATGTTGTGATGCAGACCTAGTGTGTATTCCTGGCATGCAACTTGTGTCACACGTGACCCTGTCCATTAGTTTGATGGTACCCTAACTGGTTTATGACTTGTCCAACGAGAAAAGTCCACTGACTACAAGCTTGGATGTCAGGGCAGTGTCAAGATGCTAGAAAAGTTCCTAACTGCTTACTTCTATTTCTCTACTTGTCTCACAGACAAGTAGCAAACCACTGGCCAATAGGCTTCAAGTATTATTCTTGAATAATATATGTTCTTCAAGTATTATTCTATCTCTCTGTTGTATGATTTATTTTTTCTCTTCTTCTGTGCCTATACAAATCCTCCTTGGTAAGCCAGTCTCTCAGAATCTCATTTTTGTGACTTCCTACTATGTTGATTTGTTCTATAGATAAACAAGTGTTTTTTGTTTGTTTGTTTTGTAGGAGACCACCTATGCATCCCAGCAGCATACCCCCCGCTCCCCGGTCACCAGAACTATGTTCTCTAGGAGAGTCCCTTATTTGGTCTTCATGAGTCCTTCTGTTGTAGTGAGTAGACTACTGTGAGTAGTCTGGTGGGCATGGCTGCTCTGGTTGGTTGCTAAGCCTCACCTTATACAAAGGCTGCTCATCACTTGTGTGGGGTGAAGGGTGTCACAAAGCCACTGGATGCAGAGCCCTAGAGGCTCCTGAAGCTAGTGTTGGTCCACTGGTGGGTGATCCAATTTCTGGATTGGGCATTTGTGGGGATAGGGGCCCATGATCTAGTGCCAGCCTGTCACAACTGGCTGCAGGATGTGGGGTGTCCCAAAGCTGGTGTAAGTTCCCTGGTGGGGCTAGATCCCAGAGTGATTGGCTGAGGGCCCCATGGTGTGCCAGAGTTTGTGTTGGCCTGCAATAAGGAACGACCAGGGCCCAGGGGTGGCTTGGGAATGGTGCCCACCTAATGGTGGGTGGGCTGTGTCCTGAGGCTACTGCTGGCTACATGGTGAATGGAGCCAGGTCATGAGGTCTCTGGTTTCAGGGCCCAGGAGTCCCAGAACTGATGTAAACTCATTGGTGGGTGGAGCTGAATTCCAAGGGATCTAGACGCTGGTGCCCATCCAGTGGTGCATGAGGCCAGATCCTAGGACTAATGCCAGCTCATTGGTAGGCAGATCTGGGTCCAAGGATCTCCAACTCTTGGGCCCTGAGTGTCCCAGGGCTACTGCTGGTGCACTGGTATTCACATCTTGGTTCTGACCCTTATGGTGGATAAGGCTGTGGCCCAGGGATGTTGTGAATACAGATGGTACAAAGGTATCAGGCCTCCTAGTGGGTGGAACTGTGTCTCCACTCAGTGCTTGGTCTGAGGCATACCAATCCTGGTGAAGAAAGGCTGATGGGTGAAGTCAGGCCCTGGCACTAATAAAATAAATGGAGGATTCTAAAATAGTGCCTGCCAGCACCAGAATACACATGGAGGAACAAGCTCTCAAAAATTACTGCCACCAGTGTCTATGTTCCCAGCATGAACTCCAGTTATATCCTGCCTCCAGGAGGCTCTCCAAGATCACCAAGTGGGTCTGACTGAGGTTTCTTTCAAGTTACTGCTTCTTCTCTGAGTCCTGGAGTGTGTGACATTCTATTTGCACTCTTTAAGAACGGAGTCTCTCTTTTCCACAGCCCTCTCACTATCCCCAAAGTAAGTTCCATTGACCTTCAAAGCAAAACATACTAGAGATTCATCTTTCTGGGGCAAAACACCTGGACTGGGGACCCCAATGAGGGACTCAGACTATTCGTTCCCTGGGGAGAACCTGAGATTTTAATTATCCTCCCAATTGTGAGTTGCCCACCCTAAGGTATGTGTCTTGACTTTGTCACATCTCAGCCCCTTTTACCCATCTCATTATGATTCCTTGTTTATATTTTTAGTTGTAAAAGACCTTTCCTGCTCATCTTTCTGTTTTTCTGGTCAACAGTTTCTCTGTAAACAGTTGTAATTTTGGTATGACCATGTGAGGAGGTGAGCTCAGGGTTTCCCTACTCTACAATCTTGGCCACTCTCCCCCCATTCTTCTTTAAAAAGTCATTTTATTGTGATAAATTATGTATGGTATAAACTATAATATAAATTTTACCATTGTGACCATTACTAAATATTCAAATCAAGTACATTCACAATGTGTATAACAATCATTACTGTCCATTACCCCAAACTGAAACCCTATAATTAGGCAATAATTCTTCATTCTCCTTTACCCTCAGCCTCTGAGGTAAACTCTATTCTACTTTTTGTCTGTATTAATTTACCTGTTTTAAATATGTCATATAAGTGGAATCATATGTTTCCTTTTCTGTTTGACTTTTATCACCACAATATTTTCAAGGTTCATTCATATTGTAGCACTTATCAGAACTTCATTTGTTTTTATGACTGAATAATATTATATTCTATGTATGTATACACCACATTTTGTTTATCCATTCATCTGTTGATGGATCCTTGGCCTGTTTTCACCTTTTAGCTATTGTAAACAATGTTGCTATGAACATTGGCATACATGTTCTGTTCTTAAGCAAATCCCAGCCGGGACTGAAGGTGTTGGATCAATGACCTCAGATATTATTGGGACTGTGACTTAACCTTAGCATGTTATTAGAGTGAATTATGAGAAACTTGGACATATCTGAATCCCAGTTACCTTCCCTCCATTGGCCCACACTGGACTCCTGCCTCAATGTCCCTACTTGGCATGTCTTCAGATTCGGAGGATGGTTATTGTATAATTAGAAATTATAAAGGGCGAAGGCAGCAACCTATCAGAAATCAAACTGATCATAGAACTGGAGCAGGGTTATGAAAACTCGCCTGCTACTCTAGGTGTAAATCTTTTAGTTGCTGATTGTGGGAAAGTATAGGAAGTCCTGAAAGAGAGACTAGAGTGGCCAAGGCAGTGTTAGGAAGAATAAAGACCATAACCATTTACTTACTGGCATGAAAGTGTTTCAATATTTAAACAGTTAATGTGGATTTACTAGTAAATTGTGCCTAACTCTCAGTCTTGTACATCCTGGAGTCCTAGATTCCTAAACCTGGTGCCATTCACAAGCTCTTCCAAAAAACTAAGGAGGCCACAGTCCCCCAACTCATTCTATGAAACTAGCATTACAATGATAGCAAAATCAGACAAAAAAAAAAAAAAAATCACAAGGAAAGAAAGCTAGGGATCATTATCCTTTCTGATTATAAATTTAAAAAATTCTCAACAAAATACTAGCAAACAGAACCATCAACATGTAAAAAGAATTTACATACTACAAATAAGTGAGATTTATCTCAGTAATACAAGTCTGACTCACTATATGAAAATCAATCAATGTAATGCACAGTATTAATAGAACAAAGAAACAAATCACATGATCATCTTAATAGATTCAAATATAATATTTTTCAAAATTCCTTTCATGATAAATAAAAAAGCATGCAACACACTAGGAATAGAAGGGGACGTACTCAGGCATCTACAAAAAAAAATAAATAAATAAATAACAATAACAGCTAATACCATACTTCATCATGAAACTGAAAGCATTCATACTAAAATTAGTAACAAGACAAGGAAGTCAGCTGTTGTCACTTCAGTTTAGTATTTTGCTGGAGGTTCTAGCCAGGGAAATTAGGCAATTAAAATGAATAAAATCTATTCAGTTTAAATAGTAAGAAGTAAAACTATCTCTGCCTACAAATGATTTAATCTTGCATATGGAAAATTCTGAGGAATTCTCCTCAAAATGTAAACATGCCATATGATCCAGAAATTCCACTCCAAGAGAAATAAAAATATATGCCCATACAAAATTTTGTACATGAATAGTGATAGTAGCATTATTTATAATATCAAAAAGTATTTAAAAACTCAAATTTCCATTAATGATTAGATAAATAAATTGTAGTATACCAATAAAATGGACTATTCATTCATCCAAAGAGTAAAATAGGATTCATGCAAAAATATGTATGAACCTGGAAAAGATTGTCCTAAATGAATGAAGCCAGATGCAAAACATCATATTTTATATGATTTCGTTTATGTAAAATATCTAGAATAGGAAAATCTATAAAGACAGAAAACAGGTTAGCGGTTGCAAGGATTTATGGGAGCAGAAGGAGAGAAGTGGAGAGAGACTGCTAACAGGTCTGAGGTTTCCTTTGGGGATTATGAAAATGTTCCAGAATTAGATAGAGTAATGTTTGCATCACCTTGTGAATATAATAAAAGCCATTGAATTATGCATCTTAAAAGGATGACATTTCTGGTAAGTGAATTTTATCACAGTAAGAAAAGTTACAATAAAAATGAAGTAAAAAAATAATGTCTCATCAAACACAGAACATCAATAAAATGAAATGAAAAATGAAAATTCTAAGGTTAAAATAACAGTAACTTACAGGTTCTGTGAAAATCAGTAGTGGCTCCTCAAAAAAGTAAACATACATTACCATACAATATGCCAGATTCATCTCTGAGTATATAACCAAAAGAGTTGAAAGCAGAGATTTGAACAGATATTTATGTGCTCATCTTCACAACATTATTCACAAAAACCAAAAGGTGGAAACAATACAAATGTTACTCAATATGTAAACGAGTAAACAAGATGTGGTATATGCATGCAATGAAATCTTATTTAACCTTAAAAGAAATGAAATTCTGATACATGGTACAACATGGATGAAGCTTGAAGACATGCTAAGAGAAATAAGCCAACACAAAAATACAAATATTGCATGATTTCACTCATATGAGGTACCTAGAAAAGTCAAACTCATAAAAATAGAGGGTAGAACAGGAGTTACTAGGGTTAAGAGGAGAGGATACTGGGGAGCTATTGCTTAATGGTTATGGGGTTTCAGTTTGAGATGATGAAAAATTTCTAGAGATATATAGTGGTGATGGATTTACCACAGTGTGCATGTACTTGATACAAGTAAGCTGTATGCTAAAAATTGTTAAATAGTTAAGTTTTATGTTATGTACACTTTCCCAAAATTTTAAAGTGTGTGTGTGTGTATATATATAATGAAAACTTCATTAGAGATGCATATAATAGAGGTGAACTGGCAATGAAGAGAAAGTAAACTTGAAAATAAACAGATGTTATGCAATCCAAAGAACAGAGAGAAATAATGAAGAAAAAGTCTCAGAAAAATGTTGGACACCATTAAACCACCAAACTACACTAATGAAAGTACCAAATGAAAGGAGAGAAAAGAGAATGAAAAGTATTTTAAGAAATAATTATTGAAATTTGTCAAATTTGATAATAAAGCATTAACCTATCCATCCAACAATCTCAATCAACTAGGTCCATCCATGTTGCTGCAAATGGCATTATTTCATTCCTTTTACTGGTTGAGTAATATTCTATTGTATATATGTACCACACCTTCTTTATCCATTCCCCTGTTAATGGACATTTAGGTTGCTTCTGTGTCCTGGCTATTATAAATAGTGCTGCAATGAACACAGGAGTGCATGTATCTTTTCAGATTATGGTTTTCTCCAGAAATAAGCCCAGCAGTGATATTGCTGGATCAGATGGTAACTCTTTTTTTTTTTTTTTTTCAATTATTTTTATTAGTTGGAGGCTAATTACTTCACAACATTGTGGTGGGTTTTGTCATACATTGACATGAATCAGCCATGGAGTTACATGTATTCCCCATCCCGATCCCCCCTCCCACCTCCCTCTCCACCCGATTCCTCTGGGTCTTCCCAGTGCACCAGGCCCGAGCACTTGTCTCATGCATCCAGCCTGGGCTGGTGATCTGTTTCACTATTTTTATTTTTTAAGAAACTTCCATACTGTCTCAATAATGGCTGTACCAATTACATTCCCACCAACACTATAAAAGGGTTCCCTTTCCCCCACACTGTTCAGCATGTGTTGTTTATAGATTTTTGATGATAGTTAGTCTGACCAGTGTAAGATGATACCTCATTGTAGTTTTGACTTGCATTTCTCTCATAATGCAAGATGATCATCTTTTCATGTGCTTATTGGCCATCTGTATGTCATCTTTGGTGAAACGTCTATTTAGAACTTCTGTGAATTTTTTGATTGGGTTGTTTATTTTTTTATATTGGGCTGCATAAGCTGTTTGTACATTTTGGAAATTAATCAACTGTCAGTTGCTTTCTTTCCAAATATTTTGTCCCATTCTGAAGCTTGTCTTTTCATTTTTTATGGTTTTTAAAATTAAAGTCTTTTGCATAGCAAAGGTTAAGTCCCATTTATTTATTTTCTTTATTACTCTACAGGGTGGATCAAAAATGATCTTGCTTCAATTTATGTCACAGAGCATTCTCCCTATGTTTTCCTCTAAGAGTTTTATAGTATCCAGACTTATATTTAGTACTTCATCTTGAGTTTATTTTTGTGCATGGTGTTAGAGTGTGTTCTAATTTCATTCTTTTACATATAACTGTCTAGTTTTCCCAGCACCACTTATTGAAGAGACAGTCCACTGTTTATTCCTGCCTCCTTTGTCGTATATTAGGTGACCATAAGTGTGTGGGCCTGTCTCTGGGCTTTCTATCCTGTTCCATTGATCTATATTTCTGCTTTTGTTCCAGTACCATAACTGTCTTAATGACTGCAGCTTTGTAGTATAGTCTGAAGTCAGGAAGCCTGATTTCTTCAGCTCTACTTTTCTTTCTCAACCTTGCTCTATTTGTGGTCTTTTCTGTTTCCACACAAACTGTAAAATTTTGGGGGAAAAGTTTCAAAATGGCTAGGTAGAAGGACATGGACTCATCTCCTGCAAGATCAGGAATCTCAAACATACAATCTCAAAATCACAACAAGCTGTTGAAAAACCATCAATAGGAGGATGCTAGAACCCACCAAAAAAAGATACACCACAATCCAAGGACAAAGGAGAAGCCACAATGAGATGGTAGGAAGGGCGTACTCATGATGAAATCAAATCCCATACCTACTGAGTGGGATACTCACAAACTGGAGACCAATAATACCAAAGAAGTCCTTGCACTATTATAAAGTTTCTAGGCCCCACATCAGGCTTCCTAGGATGGGAATCTGACAAAGGGACTGGGAATCCCCAAGGAATCTGACTTTGAAGGCCAGTGGGATTTGATTACGACTTCCACAGGATTAGAGGAAACAGACTTCACACTTGGAGGGCACAGACAAAACCTTGTGCACACTAGGACCCAAAGTAAAGAAGCAGTGACCCCACAGGAGACTGAACCAGGCCTTCCTGTGTGTTTGAGGGTCTCCTACAGAGGCATGGGGTAGCAGTGGCCTGGCTCAGGGACAGGAGCACTGGCAGAAGCAGTCCAGGGAAGCACATGTTGGCATAAATCCTTTTGGAGGACATTATAGATGGGGAAACAGTGGAAACAGTGTCAGACTTTATTTTTCTGGGCTCCAAAATCACTGCAGATGGTGATTGCAGCCATGAAATTAAAAGATGCTTACTCCTTGGAAGGAAAGTTATGACCAACCTAGACAGCATATTAAAAAGCAGAGACATTACTTTGCCAACAAAGGTCCATCTAGTCAAGGCTATGGTTTTTCCAGTGGTCATGTATGGATGTGAGAGTTAGACTATAAAGAAAGCTGAGCACTGAATAACTGATGCTTTTGAACTGTGGTGTTGGAGAAGACTCTTGAGAGTCCCTTGGACTGCAAGGAGATCCAACCAGTCCATCCTAAAGGAGATCAATCCTGGGTGTTCATTGGAAGGACTGATGTTGAAGCTGAAACTCCAATACTTTGGCCACCTGATGCGAAGAGCTGACTCATTTGAGAAGACCCTGATGCTGGGAATGATTGAGGGCAGGAGGAGAAGAGGCGACAGAGGATGAGATGGTTGGATGGCATCACTGACTCGATGGACATGGGTTTGGGTGTACTCTGGGAGTTGGTGATGGACAGGGAGGCCTGGAGTGCTGCGGTTCATGGGGCCACAAAGAGTCAGGCATGACTGAGCGACTGAACTGAACTGAACTGAGCCCTACCTGGGTTTTGCCGGTGCCTCAGTTGGTAAAGAATCCGCCTGCAATGCGAGAAACCTGGGTTCAATCCCTGGGTTGGGAAGATCCCCTGGACAAGGGCATGGCAATCCACTCCAGTATTCTTGCCTGGAGAATCCCCATGGACAGAGGAGCCTGGTAGGCTACAGTCCATGAGGTTGCAAAGAGGGACTAAGCACATACATTAGGCTCCAGGACTAGGTTGCCTCAGGTCAAACAACTAGCAGGGAGGGAGCACAGCCCCAATCATCAGCAGAAAATTGGATTAAAGATTTACTGAGCATGACTGATAGTCCCTTGGACGGCAAGAAAATGAAACCAGTCAATAGTCAAGGAAATCAGTCCTGAATCATTGGAAGGACTGATGCTGAAGCTGAAGCTCCAATACTTTGGCCACCTGATACAAAGAACTGACTCATTGGAAAAGACCCTGATGCTGGGAAAGATTGAAGGCAGAAGGAGAAGGGGATGGCAGAGGGTGAGATGGTTGGATGGCATCACTGACTTGATGGACATGAGTTTGAGTAAGCTCCAGGAGTTGGTGATGGACAGGGAAGTCTGGCATGCTTCAGTCCATGGGGCCACAAAGAGTTGGACACAACTGAGCGACTGAACTGAACTGAAATGAGCATGGCCCTGCCCACCAGAGCAAGACTCAGTTTTCCCGACAGCCATTCCCTCCCATCAGGAAGCTTACACAACCTCTTATCCTCATCCACCAGAGGGCAGAGAAGCTGTAAAATTTTTCTTCTAATTCTGGGGAAAATGCCATTATTAATTTGATAGGGATTGCATTGAATCTGTAGACTGCTTTGGATAGTATGAGCATTTTGTTAATATTGATTCCTCCCATCAAAGAACATACTATATCTCTCCATCTGTTTGTGTCATCTTTGATTTCTTTCATCAATATCTTATAGTTTTTGGAGTACAGGACTTTGATCTCCATACGTAGGTTTATTCCTAGGTATTTTATTCTTTTTTGATGTGACGATAAATGGGATTGTTTCCTTAGCTTGTCTTTCTGATCTGTCATTGGTAGTGTATAGGAATTCAAGAAATTTCTGTGTTTTAATTTTGTGTGCTATGACTTTACTAAGTTCATTGATGAGCTCTAGTAGTTTGCAGGTGGCATGTCTGGATTTTCTAAATATAGTATCATGTCATCTGCAAACAGCAACAATTTAGCTTCTTTTCCAGTTTGGATTCTTTTTATTTCTTTTTCTTCTCTGATTCCCATGGCTAGGACTTCAAAAACTAGGTTGAAAAAAAGTGGCAAGAGTGACAAAAAAAGTGGCAAGAGTGGACATGCTTATCTCATTCCTGACCTTACAGGAAATGCTTTCAGTTTTTTATCATAGAGAAAAAAAATGTTATCTGTGGGTTTATCATGTGTATGTATACCCTCACTTGAATCTGACTCTTTGCAACCCTATGGACTGTAGCCTGCTAGGCTCCTCTGTCCATGGAATTTTCCAGGCAAGAATACTGGAGTGGGCCATTTGCTTCTCCAGGGGATCGTCCCAACCCAGGGATCAAACTTGAGTCTCTTGCATCTCCTACATTAACAGGCAGATTCTTTACCACTGTACCACCTGGGAAGACCAAAGATTTGTCATATATAGCCTTTATCATGTTGAGGTGGACTCCTTCTATGTGCCTACTTTCTGGAGAGTTTTTATCATAAATCGATGTTGAATTTTCTCAAAAGTATTTTTCTACACCTATTGAGATAATCACATGGTTTTTAAATTTGATAAGGTAGTGCATCACATTGATTTGAGTATATTGAAGAATCCTTGCATCCCTGGGATAATTCTCACTTGATCATGGAGTATGATCCTTTAATGTTGGACTAGGATTACCAGTATTTTGCTGAGGATGGCCGCACCTATATTCATCAGTGATATTGACCTGTATTTATTTTTTTTTTTAAATATCCGGGTCTGGTTTTCATATCTGGGTGAGGTAGCCTCATAGAATGAGCTTGGGGGGTGTTCCTTTTTCTGCAATTATTTGGAAGAGTTTCAGAAGGGTTGGAGTTAGTCCTTCTCTAAATGTTTGATAGAATTCACTTGTGAAGCCATCTACTCCTGGACTTTTGTTAGTTGGAAGCTTTTTCTTCACACTTTCAATTTCAGTGCTTGTGAATGGTCTGTTTTATATATTCAATTTTTTCTGGTTCAGTCTTGGAAGTTTGTACCTTTCTAAGAATTTCTCCATTTCTTCTAGGTTGTTTGGCCTATAGTTGCTTGTAGTAGTCTTGTGATCCTTTGATTTCTGTGGTGTCAGCTGTAACTTTTTCATTTTAATTTTACTCATTTGAGTTTTCTCCCTTTTTTTCTTGATGAGTCTGGCTGAAGGTTTATCAATTTTGTTTAACTTCTCACAGAGTCAGCTTTTAGTTTCATCGATCTTAGCTTTTGTTCTGTCTCTGCTTTCTTTGTTTCTGCTCTGATATGTATGTTTTCTTTTCTTCTACTAACTTTGGGTTTGTTTGTTTCTCTATATCCAGTTGCTTTAGGTGTAAAGTTAGCTTTTTTATTTGAGATTTTTCTTTTTTTCCTGAGGTAAGATTGTATTGCTATAAACTTCTCTCTTAAAATTGCTTTTGTTGTTTCCCATGTTTTGGATCATAATGTTTTGGTTGCCATATGTCTCTAAGTATTTTTAGATTTCCTCTTTGATTTCTTCAGTGATCCACTGGTTGTTCAATAACCTATTGTTTAGCCTCCTTGAACTTTTTTTTACCTCTTTTTTTTCCTGTAATTGATTACTAATCCCAGAAGACACCACTCAGAAAAAAATGCTTGATATGATTCCAATTTCCTAACATTTACCAGTGCTTCAACTTCCCTGTTGGTTCAGTGGTTAAGAATCCACCTGCCAATGCAGGGGATACAGGTTTGTTCCCTGGTCCATGAAGATCCCACATGCCATGGAGCAACTAAACCCATGCACCACCAAAATTACTAAGTCTGCTTGCCTAGAACTTGTGCTCTGCGATAAGAGAAGTCACTGCAACGAGAAGCCCGCACACTGAAACTAGAGGACCTGCTGCTTGCCACAACTAGAGCAAACCCATGCACAGCAAAGAAGCCCTAGCACAGCCAAAAGTAAATTAATTAATTAACTTACAAAGGCATGATATGTTACCCAAGATGAGACCTATCCTGGAGAATGTTCCATGTGCACTTTCGTGGAGAAGTGTATTCTGCTGCTTTCAGATGGAATGTCTCTCCAGTCTAATGTGTCATATAAGGCTGTATTTCCTTATTAATTTTCTGTCTGAATGATCTGTTCATTGGTGTCAGTGGGGTGTTAAAATGCCCCATTATTGTTGTATTACTGCCAATTTCCCCTATTATGGCTGCTAGGATTTGCCTTATATAGGTGCTCCTATGTTGGATATATACTTATAATTCTTATGCCTTCTTCTTTTATTGATATCTTGATCACTACATACTTTCTTTGTCTCTTGTAACAGTCTTTATCTTAAAGTCTATTTTGTCTGATATGAATATTGCTACTCCAGCTTTCTTTTGATTTCTATTTGCACAGGATATCTTTTCTCATTCTTTCACTTTCAGAGTGTATGTGTTCCTAGATCTGAAGTGGGTGTCTTGTGGACACCATATATACAGGTCTTGTTTTTTATATATATTCTGCCAGTCTGTGTCTTTTTTGGAGCATGAGATTCATTTAAATTTAGCATAAATATCAATATGTGTGTTAATTTCAAATCAATATCTATTTTCATTTCCTTAACTGTTTAGGGTTTGTTTTTGTAGGTCATTTTTTCTTCTCTTCCTGTTTTGTTCTCTTTTGGCTCATCTTTGGTGTTGTATTTGTGTTACTTTTCTTCTATGCATGTGTATCTATTGTAGTCTTTGGGGAGGTTCCATTTCCTATGAAGTTTTGATATAGCAGTCTCTTTATATATATACACATATATACAGTTTATATATATATTTATATATATATATATATATATATATATATATATATATATATATACAGTTGCTTTGAGTTGCTGGTCTCGTCATTTCAAATGCAGTTCCTATTTCCTGTGTTTGTACTCTCCTCCTCACATGGTTCCTGGTTTTGGTATCATATTCATGTATGGATGCTTTCCATCTTTTACTGTATGCTTGTTTTAATTGGGTTTCATTGAGCTTAAGAGTTAGCAGGACTGTGTTCCTTCTGGAGGTTCTGGGAGGGGGGAGAATCTGCTTCCTTGCCTTTCCCAGTTTTTAGAGGCCACCTGTATTCCTTGGTTTGTGTCCTCTTCATCTGCAAAGCCATCAACATTGCATCTTCAATTGTTTCTCTGACCCTCTTTGACCTTTTAAAGACCCTTGTAATTACATTGGGCCTACCTGGATAATCTAAAATCATCTCCCAAACTTAAACTCCTTAACTTAATCACATCACTATCCCCAAGTCCCTTTTTGCCACATAAGATAATATATTCACCTTTGCAAGGGGCCATTATCTTGCCTGCCACATCCATCTTCCTGGAAGCATAAGACCACTTGTCTCCCACATTTGCACATATACAGCCCGACATACACAGCATACAGAAATGGGCACCCTCTGGTTGAAGCTGGAGGGGACCTAGGACTCCTTAACTCCCTAAGGTAACAACATTTGTGAATATCATTAGCAGTTATACCTAAAGCCCCTTACCACACTGATGTTTTAGGGCCCTAGAATTCTATTTGCTGCCTTAGAACTGAAGCTGTGCAAGTACAGTCATCCCTCAGTATCCACAGGGGATTGGTTACAAGTACCTTGTAGATATCAAAACCAGTTCATGCTCAAGTCCCTCTTATAAAATGGTGCAGTATTTGCATATAATCTACACACATCCTCCTGTATACTTTAAATTATCTCTAGATTATTTGTAATGCTTAATACAGTGTAAATGCTATGTAAATAGTTGCCAGGATGCAGCAAATTCAAGGTTAGCTTTTTGGAACTTTCAGAATTTTTTCAAATATTTTCGATCCATAGTTGATTGAATCAGAGGATGTAGACTCCATAGATACAGAAAATCAAATGTATTTCCTCTTCCCATTGCATGTGTGTCCTCCCTCAGGCCCCTGGTGGAAATAGCAGGGAAAAAATATAGTGCAGTGATTAAGAGCACAGGTTCATGAACTAGATTGCCTATGTTCATATCCTGGCTCTATTACGTCTATCTGCAACCTTGTAGAAATTAACTCATGTTATTGGGCCTCCATTTCTTTATCTGTAAAACAGGATAAAACAGTATATTCTCAGAGCATTGGTTCCCAAATTTGTCTGTATTTTGGAATAATCAAATATATAGATGTCTGTGTTCCATTACTAGAGATTATAATTTGATCTGAGGAAGTGGTCTAGGCTTTGAAATCTTTAAGATTCTAATATGCAAACAAGTATGAGAGCCACTGCCTCAAAGGGTTGTTGTAAGGATTTAAAACTCACAGAATACATAACTTGCTTTTCCTTGTACATGTTGGCTCACCAAGAAGGGAGCTGGTAAGTGAGAGTATGCCAGGTCCAAGACAACCTAGAAGGCATATCTGAGTCTCAGTTTCCTCATCTGTAAAACTGGGACAACCATAGCAAGGCTACAAAATTGACAAGTTTTATAAACCATAAAGTACTGCCCAACAGCTTTTGTACATACATATATTCTCCACTCTCACTTCATACTCCACTTCCCACTATCTTCTGCAACAGGGTTCTACTCAAGGTGATTTCTCTGACCTTCACTGACACTACAAGAAGTAAGGGTAGTAGGAGGTGAGCAAGCTTGGAGGCATTCCTGACAAGGAGACAGGAAACGGCCTGACCATCCCAGGAGGAGTCCAGAGATATAAACCACTCCTTACAAGCAGACCCAGAGCCAAACAAACCCAGGAGCATTACATGGTCAATGCAGGGCCCATCTATATCGGAAAAATTGGCCTAGGACTATGGAAAGGGCACAGGCTACTAATTAATACAGTCCTGTGTCTTTGGGCAGTTATTCTACTCTTCTATTTTTTCAAGTTCATTCCTTCCTCTATAAAACGAGGATGGATAGTCATATCCACTCCCAATAGGACTGAAGTGAGAATGAAGAGACCAGTGATAGAAAAGTGGTTCACAGAGTGGAAATTACATTAAAGTATCTTATAGTCATCCACTGATGCCACGAAGAAAGATTAAGTCATAGTGAAGTCTTCCTAAATTTTATTGGCACTGAAATAGAACATGGGTTAAGCATAAACCCCTCCAAAAACAAATTTAAAAAACCCCCAAAAGATGCACACAAAAAACCTGAATATAAAATCTAATCTTTCTCCCCAGCTTCCCCTGGCGGGGAGTGGGGTGGTGGTGGGGTGGATACTACCTTTAAGGCAGCTGGATTGCCCCATAATTCCAGGTTTGAATTTAGCAAATATAGGGCACATCACCAACAGAGTGTCAATATAATACACAGCAATGCACATAAGACTTCCCAAGGTCAAGCAGAAGGCAAGGGGATGGAGGGATCAAAGCCACGGGCTCTGGGCTAGGGGCACTGCATGGAAGGACAGTAGGGCCCCTCTGTGGAATGAACTTTGAGAATAAGGCAGGAAAAAAAGGGGGAACAATAAAACCAAATACCAAGTACTTTAAAAAAGGACTGTATGACCTACAGTGACAGATGATATCACTAATACTGAAAGCTTCTTACATTAATTTTTCTGGCAAAATATGCTTCCTAGGTGTAGGGGTGGTAAAGGAATGAGGCCAAAATGATCCTGTCCCAAGACTAGTATCTTCTAAGGGTGCATTAGCAAGAAATGCAGAAATCAATGTTGAGTTAGATGCTGCTAAAATATATAACACTGGTAGAAAGAAAAAGAGCACACATGAGACAGAGAGGAAGAGGATGCTGCTCCTGGGTTGAGAGAAAGAGGTGGGGGCGTGAAAGGGACCAGACCAGAACCCCTAAAAGCTCTCTGGTTTACAGCTCCAAGGGATAGCATATTTGGTGGCAAGATCTGGGTTAAAGGTTTATTAAACAGAGGCAGGACCCAATCATCACCTTAGAGAGGGGTGATGGGAAGGGGCTGTTAGGCACCTTGTAGGGTTCAAAGTAAACTGTAGGGTCTGGGCCACGAGCTTCTCTCACCACACTTGGCTTCTTCCACACACTCACCGATTGAGCCAACTGACATCAAGATCCAGGACTCACCAAACCAAGGCCTTAATGACCCTAAAGCAGAAGTTGTGGCCCAACTAGCCCTGAAGGGAGAAGTGGTTTGGGACCCCTAGAGGTGAAAATACTGAAGCCACATGTGAATATTTCCTCCTCTTGGCAAGAGTCCTAGATGTGGCTGGCTGGGTTTGGGAATAACCATCCCTATTCTTCTACCTGAGGGGATTTGTGGATTGGAGTGGGGAAGGGCAGGTCCCAAGAAGGGAAGAGGAACACAGAATAATAAGTAAGAGATATTTCTGCCCATAGAGCTCACCTAATATAAGCCTAGGCTCCCATAAAACATAGAGGCATATTCTCTACCCAATCATGTCTGACAGAAGGGCTAACAGTCTTCCAGGATGTTTGGGAAGCCTCTTGAAGGCATATTCTCCCCCATATCATGCTGAAGAGAAGAATGAGTGTCTGAACTCAGGGACAAGGCTTATTGGGACTGAGTTTGTAACAGGCCCAATCTGGGAGGTAGAGAGAAGAATGACTGCACATCTTTTTAGCCTCCAATCATTAAAAAGCCTAAGTAACTCTAGAAGGAATGGACATTGGGAGGCCTAATCCTAGGGCAGTTGACATTCTAGAGCATGTAGCCAGGGCCCTGCCTTCATCTCTAAACCTGTGATGCTTCAGTTCTGCAAATCACAAGACCATGATGATGAAGGCTGTGGTAGGGCAGGGGTGAGGGCCAGTTTTCAACCTACTCCACACCTGACTCCTGCAGAGCAGCATTAAATGTGAGGGTATTTCCCAAACCAAGCGGGAAGTGCCTCTGAGCTGAGAAAGTGTTCTCTTCTAGCAAGCCAGATCATCCAGGACAGAGGAAAAAGAGGATCTCATTGGCACCATAGTGACCATCTCTCTGCCTAGGGAAGTGAGTAAGGATTGAGGGGCTAGGTTTGGTCCCATGGCTGCACTGAATGCTTGGCGTGACTTCAGGGCTGCTCTAGTTAATGGCTCCAGCACAGTGTGAGTTAGGCAAGAGTATAAGAGTGTGAGAGCAAGGAAGAAGGGAGGAGGGGTCCCTAGGGGCTAGGTGCCCTTTACATAGACTCAAACTCATCAATGCGCTGCTTAGTATTGCCCTGCCGGATCTGGCGCAGGGTCTTGTATTTGTCTCGACCCAGTCGCATGTTCTCAGCATGAATCATGTCATTAGCAGTCTTCTTGGACTCATCACGGGCATTGGCCAGCTCTGAACTGAGGGCCTGTGAAGGTACAAGGGGATAAAGGGTTAATGGCTTCCTCTAATTTTACCTCCCCTTATTAACCAAATGTATTTCCTGATTTATCCCATCCCACCCCTCTCCCTCAGCTTTCTCTCTCCCCTCCCACTCCACTTCTGCTGGCCCCACCCTTTATACACACAAACACACACACACATATTTTTTGAGAGCCATTTCCAGCCCTGTTAGAATTGCAGTGGGGCAAGAATAAAACAAAAGACACCAACTGAGTGGATCAATTGATGACAGGTATTCTCTGTGAGCAGAGCAATACATCAAAAATTCAGATAGGAATTGTGTCAACTAAATATTTTCCGAATATAAGAGGTAAATGGAATATGGATGGAGGACAGAGCAAAAAAAAAAAAAAAGAGGGGGAAGAGGTAGTTCAGAGTCTGATTTATAAGTGAGAGATCCCTCCATTAAAGCCCTCACACAGCACTGAGACAGGTTCTTCTCCTTCTCCCCTACCCCAATGATCTAGTGAAGGCCATGGCTACTAAGTCAATACACATGGTCTCCATGACCCCTTGGGTCTGCCTGGATACCTTCAGGTGCTTCTGCACACGCTCATTCTTTTCCGCCTCAGTGGTGCGTTCCTCTTCACTGCGATCCTTGGCCATGGCATCAGCTCGCAGTTCGGCACTGGCCTCTGCCCCATTCTCATCCTGCTCATCCTGCTCATTTTCAGCAGGCTCTGCCACATGAGGCGTGCTCATGGCAGTCTTCAGCTCTGCACGGGTCTTCTCCAAGTCTTCTTGTACCATCTGAGCCTGTTCAGTAACAGAGGAAGAGAAAGGATGGCAGCCAAACCAGGTTAACCTGCAGCATCCCTACATGTGCCTAGAATGGCCCAGAAGAAAGCAGGCACCAGGTAGTTCAAGCCACTTTGCCTGACTGATCCTGAGTTTCTTCAGCTGTATAACAGGAGTAATTGTACCAAATTCCCTGGGGGTACTGGAGAATTCTGGGAAGTATTTGAGAGAGCCTTGAGTTCCTCCCATGATACACACTGTCAAAGAAGGATGGAAAAGTGAAGAAACCCAAACCTAAGGAATCCAAGAACTTAGGCATGATATCCCATCCCACACCACTTAGTCCTAGGCACTATGTCTTACCTTCTGCTGCCATTCCACAGCCTCGCTCTCCTTCTTTTGTCGGGCCATCTCCAGTTGGGAGATCCGAGCTGTCAGCTCTGCCATTTCCAAGGCCTATGGATCAATTGTAAGCTTATGAGAAGTGGGCCTTTCAGTCCCTAGGGCCCAAGTGTCTTCAACCCCAGATACTCTGAGAACTAACAGGGACCTTCCTGTTTCACTTGCATGCTGCTCTGAAGACTCTTTTTACCACATCTCCTCCAGGAAGCCCAGAGGGAACATTCTCATTCTCAGATCTACTACAGCACCCTATTAACTCCCTGCCTAGACTAGACTATAAACTTGAAGGCAAACAATGTGTCACCTCTGGTTCTTCTTTATGTCACTCTTTTCCCTCTTTTCTCTCTCCCACTGCAGAGTTAGGGCCTCAGTAAAGCTTTGGAAATCACTGTGTCACTGCCTGAACTGGCAGACCCTTTCCTGTTCTCCTACAATGCTCAGGCCTCCACTAAGATCTTCTCAGGACAAGTACAGGAACAACACTCAAGTGTCACAGAGTTATATGACCAAGGAAATAAAGCTTATGCATACCCTCACATCTTGGACAAATCTCCTGGAGGACAGTTTCCCCTGAAAATTAGGTTTTAGTTTCCTGTACTCCAAACAGTACAGGATAAGATCATATGTTAAGGAATTTGGGCCACAGGTTCTTAAATTCTGAGTTATAGAACCCTTGGAAATTGTGATGAAAATATAGATGCTCACCCTCCTCCCCTATAAATAATGTATAGACATACAACTTTACACATGATTTTAGGGAGCAAACCCTTAAAAGAGAAGCAGAAATGACTTCTCATTCTTAGTCACAATTGTGTGACCTATGCAAGTCTCTTCAACCTCTCTGAGCCCTAATTTCATTACCTGTGCATATTATCCCACATGACTTAATCCCATAGGATTATTTGGAAGAGGAAATAAGAAAGTAAGGAAAAGTGAAAAGTTGCTCATATAGTTTGTAACACACATAGCTAGTCAATCAGATGTGAATCCCTTTACTTCTTTCCTCCCTCTCTACTTTGTCAGGTCATCAGCTCAAGCCCCCACTTGCTAAGAAAAGAATAAAAGTAAAGGTTAAGGAAGACTATTTGCAAAGTTAATTCTCAGCTTGCTTCTGAAGGAGCTATCTATTGGAAGCCTGCAGAGAGGTACTCTGCTAAAAAGAGCCAGATGTGCAAACAGAGGTAGCTGTGAATAGGTACGTAGACAGAGAGAAAATTCAGATCCCATAACCCCATTCCATTTTGTAGCTTTACCAATTGTTCCTGGGTCTTCTTCTGGTCCTGGGAGGCCTGCAACAGGGCCTCCTTGGCCTCTTCAGCTTCTTGACGCTCTTTGGCCAGTTTTTCAGCCTCACTCTGGGCACGCTTTCGCTCCTGTTCAAGTTCCAGAGCCCTGCGGGTCTGTTCTTCCAGTTCTGGGAAGAGAAGGAAGGGGAAAGGTGGTAAAGAGTGCAGAGATTAAGAAGGGACACCTAACTTCCTTCCTGGAAATGCTTTACCCCAGGCACAGATGGCAAAAAGCTCTAGGCACTCTACCCTTTGCCTCATCATTCCTCTATTCTTTTAGCCACATCTCGAATATATGTCCCGAGTCTACAGCTCAGACAGAAGGCTTTCCAGCTCACAGAGTCAGACTGTGGGAAAATCCAGTCTCCAAGATGACGCCAAGCCTCACCTTGTTGAGCCTTCTTAGTCTGTTCCTCGATTTGCTTCAGCTTCTCCATCAGTTCCTCCTTTTCCCGTTCAATCTTCTCTTTCTCCTTTTCTGCCATCTCACGTTTCTTCTTTTCATTTTCCAGCAGAGCACTAGAAAAGGAGAAAGAAGGAATGGAACAGGATAGCAAGGCCACATGGAAGCCTTGGGATCCCCAAGACCTTCTGGCCCTGATCCCTCAGTCCCCACCCATCTAACACACTCTGGGCTTGTGAGGCAAGATCACTCTCCCTTCTCCCTATACTCTTGTCCTCACATCATAGCCCCACATGGGCTGGTATGCTCAGAGCCCTGCCAGTTTGTCCCAGTATCAGGAGATCCAACTTGGACTTCAGCTCATCCACTACCCAGTGAGTAACCAGAGGGTGACCTTAGCTGCATCATTTCTTTGCTCTCGTTCTTAGTAATCCTATGTGTAAGATGGCCAAATAAGTCTTGCCCTGTCTACCTTATGGAGTTACAGAGAAAAAAGTTTTGACTCTTTGCTGATACACTGTGCTTCAAGTCTGGTGATCTCTATGGCTAGGGCATTACTCCTCTGCCCTGTGAAGTTCAGCTTTAGGCTCCTTTCTCTCAAAATTTGCTGTAAATCTAAAATAAGTATTGACTTTTTCTTGCCCCAGCACCTCTCCCAGTGGTCCTTCTTTTCTCCCTTTGTTAGATGTCTTTTCTCTCAAAATAGTTGGCCCTATCCTCCATATCCCTCCACCCTGTTATTTTTCTCCATAGTACTTATCATGTCACAGACTATATAATATGCTTATTTGATCTGCCTGTCTTGTCCCACAAGAATGACAGCTTCATGGGAGCAGAGCAGAGATTTTTGTCTTTTGTTCACTGCTCAATAAATATATATTGAGTGAATGAATGACACAGCATTGTGCCCTGAATAGTTATGCATATACTGTTTTTCCCCTTTCTTCTACTAGACTGTGAGCTCCTGGAGGGCAGGTTCCTGCCAAAACCAGTTCTGTAAACTGCCCCTCATACCACCTTTTTTTTTTTTTCAGAATAAATGTGAATCTTGGTGTCTAACCTCTCATACATGGAGTCATTTTCCAGTCTACTAGATTAGAAGTTTCCTGAGGTTCCAAACTCTTTACGATAGAGTATCTATTAGAGCAGTACTATCAAATCTTAATGTGTACAGGAATCACCTGGGGTCTTATTTTTTTAACAAATTACTGAGGTGATAATCATATTAATAACATAAAATTAATCATTTAAAGCAAATAATCCAGTGGCATTTAATACATGCACAATATTTCATCATGCCAAAGTAAAACCTCATACCTGGTGTTAAGAAGTTTCTCCACATCTCCCTTCCCTCCAGCCCTTGACAATCATCAATCTGTCATATGTCTCAGTAGGTTTATCTATTCTGTATATTTCATATAAATGGAATAATACAATATAGGACCTTTTGTGTCTGGTTTCTTTCACTTAGCATAATGTTTTAGAGATTCATCCACATTATAGTATGTATCAGTATTTTGTTCTTCTTAATGACTGAATAATATTTCGTTGGATAGTTGAATAATTTGTTTATCCATTCATTCAGTGATGGACATTTGGGCTGTTTTCACCTTTTGGCTACTATGAATTTCACAGCTACGAACATGTGTGTGCATATACATGTTTGAACATCTGTTTTCAATTTTTGTTTTTCAGTGTATACCTAGGAAGGGAATTGTGGAGTTATACGGTAATTCTACATTTAACTTTTTGAGGAACCATCAATTGTTTTCTACAGCAGTTGAACCATTTTACATTCCCAATAGTGAAGAACATGAGTTTCAATCTCTCCACACCCTTGCCAACAGCTGTTATTTTCTGTTTTCATTTATTATATCCCTATTTGTGAGTATGAAGTAGTACCTCACTGATGTTTCAATTTGCATTTCCCTAATAACTAAGGGTATTTTCATGTGCCTGCTGGCCATTTGCACATCTTCTTTGAAGAAATGGTTAACTAGGATCTTAAAAAGCAGATTTTGAATCAGCACATTTGGGGTAGGTCTCAGATATTGCCTTCCTAAACAGTTTCAAGTTGATGCTGATGCTGCTAAGCCTTGATGCACTTTGAGTAGGAAAGGGGCCATAGTGCAAAAGAGCTTTGGAAGGAAAAATCTGGTAGCTCTAATTCCACTCAAAAGATCCTATAGAGTCCAGGTTTAAATGTGCATGGAGCCTTTTGCTACTACCACTATACTGGTCAGATAGCCCAGAGCAACCCAAAGTCCACCTAGAAGAGCAATGACATGAGGGTCATAGATAATGGGGAACTATAAAATGCCCCTCTCTCCTATGAACCTCTGAAATCCTAGGGTTCTAAATACCTGATTCCTGGGGATGAGGATGTCTGAGACTTAAAGGAAGAGGTGTCATCCCTTTACAGCTCCCTTTCCCCCAGTACCAGGATAACTTCATGTCCTGACTTTAGCAGGCTTGGCACCTTTGAAAAGCTTCCTTGTCATAGCCCCAGCCCCCATTTCAGTGCCACACCACCTACCGCTCCATCTGCTTCTGGTGCTTCTCCTCCCGAGCCTGTGCCTTCATCTGCTGTACTTCAATGGTGTCGGGCTTGCGACGGCGCATGTATAGCTCATGGTTCCCCATGCACAGAGCCAAGATCCGTTTGTTAATCCGCAGCCGGGGAGCATAGAAAACAAAGTCCTGGTAGAAAACCAGCAGTCAGAAAGAGTGTGGAGGGAAAGATGAAGGTGGGCTTCTGCCTTCTGAAAAGCTAAGTTAAAAAGCACTGAAACAATCATATTACAGATGGGAAGACCAATTACCAGAGTGGTGAAGTGACTTGCCCAGGGTCAGATGGCAAGTTAGTGACAGACCCAGGTCTAGAACCCAGGCTTCTTGACTCCAACTAGTGCTCTTCCTACCAAGCCACAATTTCTTTCAACATTTGGTTATGAAAATCATCTTAAGATACCCTCAATCCAGTTGAAAGATAGAAACTGACTTCATCTGCTAATTAAATATCCTGCTGGGTCTCAGGAACCTCTCTTAGAGGTACAATAATCTTTAGATAATACCCTGGTGAGTGTAGTATGAGTGGGCTGGACTTGTTCTATATCTTCTAAAAGCGTATCTTAGAGTCAGTCCCTTCAATCCTATTTGGAATAAGGCAGTGTATTTATAAATACATACATGAATATGTAAGTCTCCTGAACATCAATTATCCTGGTTGTTGTGTTTTAAGTAAGCCCTTGGTCTCAGCTGACTTTGTTACTTACCTTTTTCTGACGAAAGCTGAGCACAACAGCAGTTAAAAAAACACACACATGCAAGAAAACCCAGTGAGCTGGAGTTTGTTGCTACAAATACCACTGGACCAAGGTCACCAGCTAATGGGCTAACCACCAGCTCTTCTGCCAGTGAATGCAAACTGCTACCATCTCATATAGCTTGGGGTACAATAGAAGGAGCACAGGCTCTAGAGGTCAAACAACCTAGGTATAAATCCCAGCTCTACCATTTTAGCTGTATGATCTTGGGCAAATCACTCCATCCCTCTGAAACTCAATTTCATCACTTATAAAATAGGAAGGACATTACCTACCCGACAATACCCTTGAGGGTTTAAGGAGACAACATATATAAAGTTCTTAGCAGGGAAAGTTCAGAAACCTCAAAGCTAGAAGAAGGTTGAGACCTCATGAGAAGGGTCTGGTTCAGCATGGCCACTGGCCCTTGCTGGACATGAGGCACATCAAAGAGGAGACTCTCATCACAGTTTTCTATCTTATTCCCAATGCCCAGTTTTTTAGTCTTGTCAGCCACAGGCAACTGCAGGTGACAGGTATGGCAATCATGTTAGAGGAATGACTGGACTCAAAGCATTCTTTTGTATTTGGATTGCTCTGGAGAGAAGTCTTAAGAAGACAGCAGCAAAGTTATAACAAAAAGAACAACATTTGGATTGGGACTTCTTCTGGCTCTCTCCTTTCTCCACATATTAGAGATAAATCAAATATATGAACAATTTCCACTTTTTAAGCCTAGAGGCTTTAAAAGATAGGATGTACTCTGTTTCTACCCCAGAGCCTTGGGGAAGTAAAAACAAGTGGCTAACAAGCAGAACTTAGACTGCCTGTGGTTCTCCCTAATCCATGCTTCTCCTGAGACACAGTTAGCAGGGTAGCACCAGTTACAGGATGCCTCCTGACCATTTACTGGCATCAGCATCCTTTTTCATTGTCACTTTTTGTGCCTCCTATACCCATCCACATACACAAAAAGACAGAGAAAGGAGAGAAATATGTGATGACATGATTGCTTCTAGCATTACGTAGGCCTTGGCCAGTGTGACCATTACCTAGGTCTTGGCCAATGGGAGGAGTCACTTACCGGGGCTTTTTTGTCAATGGGCTTGATGACAAATTTCTTGTCGTTGAAAGAGATGTTCCTGATTTCACTCCAGGGGAAGCCTATCTTGGGAGTCAGCCTGTAAAAATGAATACCAAGAGCATTAGGACAAATGCAAGGCAAGAAGGACACAGAGGGTTGGTGCCTTGCCTTCCCCACCACCAACTTCTCCCTTAAGGAGATAGATTCATTGCCAGCTCAGCCAGTATCATCACATGCCACCAGGTCAGCTGCCAGCACTGAGAGTTCACAAAGGACTTTCTGATACTACAATCAACATATCCCTTGTCCCAACAACTAAGATTTGCTTTATTTTTTGTTGAGGCATGGACCTTGTAACAATCTCTCAAAGAATCACCAGCCTTACTTCACTGGATCTCTTCTACTCAAGGTTGTAAAATCTGAGAGGACAGTAAATAATGAGTTCCAAGACTCAGAAGTTACACAAAACAATAATATATTGACCTTAATACTCATCAAGAGCAAACTAAGGGAAAAAATAAGCTAGTGAGATAAGGCTGTAGCAAGAGGGATTATAGGTCAAAAAATACTGAATCATCATATGAAGTGAGATTAATTACAAATCCTGACAAGGTGGGTTTTAAACCAGTGCTATACAACAGAAATATAAATTATCACACATGCAATTTAAAATTTTCTAGTAGCCGCATATAAGTAAAAAGAAACAGGGTGGAATTAACTATAACAACAGTTCACTTAACCCAGTATATGCAAAATACTATCATGTATTTTGAACATGTAAATGTTCATGAAGATGCAAATGAATATTTAAAATACATTAATGAGACATTTTATATTGCTTTTCACACAAAGTCTTCAGTGTAGTTTATACTTGTAGCACATCTCAATTCAGACCAGCCACATTTCAAGTGCTCAACAGCAACATGTGGCCAGAAGCTACCACAGTGGACAGTGAAAGTCTAGTCAATGCAAGATTTAGAGGCCTGAGAGAGGTAGTGTGATCATCTGGGCTGGTCTAATCTAGGTAGGAAAAGAATGATACAGGTGGGACCCAGGAAGTATAATCATACTTTGTCAAGTCCTAGGTGTCAAAGTAGCCCCAAAAAGTAAGCAAGCTGAGCAATATCATATGATATCTTTTATATGTGGAATCTAAAGAGAAATGATACAAATGAACTTACTTACAAAACAGAAACAGATTCACAGACTTAGAAAAGGAACTTATGGTTCTTAGAGGGGAAGGACAGGGGGAGGGATAGGGAGTTTGGCATGAACATATACATGCTGCTATGTTTGAAATGGATAACCAACAAGGACCTACTGTATAGAACACGGAACTCTGCTCAATGTTATGTAGCATCCTGGATAGGAAAGGAGTTTGGGGGAGAATAAATATATGTATATATATGGCTGAGTCCCTTCACTGCTCACCTGAAAGTATCACAACATTGTTTGTTAATTGGTTATACCCTAATACAAAATAATAAGTTAAAAAGCGAGCTCTGAACTATACCTGTCATTCTGCTCATAGATGTTGAGACCCAGGGCATCCACCCCCAGCCACAGCTCTGAGCCTTTCTTGTTCTTGATGTTGAAGTAGTTCACACCATACATCTCCAGATCCTGGGCAATCTTCAGATACTCCAGGACAGCATCCTCCCTAAACAACAGAGTGGAGGTCAGTGGTAGGGGGAGGGTGGAAGGGGCAAGTAATAAAGGGGAGGGAGCCTATGAATCAGACCCAGGGAGACAGAAAGCCTACTTGCTCTCCACTTCTGACAAGAATCTTGCCATAATGGGTTGGAAAAAGGATGGAAAGCAAGCAGATGATGGTTAACACAGCAAAACATGACTTTTGCCAAAACATGCTCACAGGAGCCTAAGGTCTGAGATTCCCAAGGGGAATAAAGGTGGGCTGACTCTTGCTGACCTCTGGCATATTAGCTATCACAGAAGCCTCTTACACAGGCACATTATTAGCAGAGCCCAAATGAGATGGTGATGACAAAATGAAAAGATTAGTTCTTCAATTAGACATCTCCTAAATTGTATGCCATGTTCATAAAGATCCTTCCTCATTTCATTCTTGGAGAGGGGCCCCTGGTGGCTCAGAAACTCCCTAGGGGAAGGAATCTCAGGATCCCCTGATCTGGGCTATCAGCTCCCATCATCCACAAAAAGCACAGCTTTATAATGGTGCTGATTTGCCTTCCATTTCTAATTTCCTCTTCTAAACTCTATTTCTGTCTCTCTCCAACATCCTCCAGTGTTCCTAGCCTCTGCCTCTTCTTCCCTGCTGAACCAACTCTCATTCTCCTTGTAAGGGCATAGAGTCCACAGTTCCTAGGGTAGGCTTACCTGAGCATGCCCCGGTGCTCCTCATGCCACACCTGGATCCTTTCCTCCCACTGGTCCTTGTTAAGCTTGTGCTGCTCCAGGACCCTGGAAAGATGATGTGGGGTCAGTTACACCAGAAGCAGACTGAAATTACAGCAGGAAGTAGTAACTAGACACAGGGGCCTGAAGGGTATGAGACATACAGAATGGGTGACCAAGAAAGACAATGGGAACACTTTCCTTTGTACCTTTAACCAGAAAATCTAATAATGTGCTGTGGTCACCAAGCAAAGCAGTAACATATTAACAGTCTGTGATGATTTGTGAGACTAAGAGGAGGAATGGGCCTCATGGAGGCATGCATACTCTCTCCTAGATCTCTGTGGGGCCAATAGTTTGCATTTGTGAGACTACTGCTCAGGGATAAGATTATATAGCCTGTGGCAATGGAAGAGAGAACTGAGTCCAAATGGTTTAGGGAAAAAACTAACAGGTTCAACTGTTATTATCTGTAAAATGGGCCCAGTTGTAATTATATCATAACAATAACTACCAGATCTACTAGATCATAAACAAGGCTTGCTTTAAATATGCTATTTCAGACATTATAGCAGTGACTGACTCATGTAGAGTCCCAGGGCACAACCACTATCCCTAATACCTTCAGGTGAGCTGTACATTTGTCTTAGCTCCACTGGGACTGAGGTTACTAGAATGAAGCATAATTTTCCTTCTAATTTAAAAGCCTGTATAAAATAGTGACTGGATGCAGTGGGGTTAAAAAAAAATCAAGAGACTAGGGTTCCAGGTTGCCACAAATGAGCTGTGGGAGATTCAGCAGGTCAGAGTGAGTACCTCTGCATCTCTATTTCCTTAGCCAGGAAATAAGGATTATGCCTGCCTTATTCATTCTGTGTGTTGTCACGATGCTAAAATAAAAATAATTAGAGTTTGAGAATGTTCAGTTTTGAAGTTTACAAAAGGAGAAATCTCTGTATACTGGGTATCAATATTAAAAGACTGTTTTGAGTTTCCCATGTCCCTGGTTTAAGTATTTCTCACTCCAATGAACCTCTGATATAAGAGGTCTAAATCAGTGAAAAGGATCAAGAAAATGGAACTAGGCCAAGGAGAAGCAATCCATCTCTGGTTCTCAATATAAGCACCTGTTTCCACGGTAATGAAGTTCTGTAATAGGCAAACAGAGGAGGGGAAAAAAGTGTTTTATTTTGAGAACCAGAGAAATAAGAACAGAGTATGGTGCCATACGCAAGTATGTCTGTCTGAGCACCATAACATAGTCTTCAGACAGACCCTAGTGGAGAGGGACAGATCTGGCAACCCCCGTATAACAGGAATCAATCAGCTTTGGGCCACAGCTCACTCTGACCAGGGCAGATCGCCAGGACACCACCTCACCTCTGTGGCAGCAACTTGTCCCCAGCCAAGTAGCCAGACTTGTGGACTTCCTTATTGAAGTCCCCATACTTGGACTGGACAGCATAGGAGGCCAGCAACACAGCAGTCTCAGGTGGGCAGTAAATATCATCATTGAGAATGCCCTCCTTCACTTGCAGGAAGAATAGTCGCTGTGTGATATCCTGGATCAACTCTTCAGATACATCCTCAGGGTAGAACTTGGCCCGGAACTTGAAAAGCAGAGGGCTTTCCTTCCGCACATCCTGGGCAGTCACCTAGGAGGAGCAAGGGGTTATGCGCTCTCAAAAAATAGATTTTAGGGGTAGGGAAGTGGCTGTAGGGTGGGGAGAAGACACTGGAAAGTCATCAATTTGGATAATCCCAAAGAGTTGGGTAACAATTCTGGTAATTCAGAAAAGAGACATATTACTTTCATTGGGGACCCAAGCCCACATCCATAATTGCCTCCTATTGGGAATTTCTTCTTAAAATAACCTATCACCTACTGATAGTCATGAGCCCTTAAGCCATCATCAGACAATATATCCAACTGCCCCTACATGCTGAGGGTAGGTTTAAGAAACTCCTCATTTAAGACTCTCCCCCAACTCCATAAATCAATAAAGTAAAGACTAGGATGTATGACTGAGGTCTGGGAATTGACTAGACAAGAGCACAAATCAGATTGTCTTTTGAAGCCTGAAATTGGCTACTAATGGCTCCACATTTTCCCAGCAAAAGTCTCCACTCTTTGGGAAAAGAAGACTCTGCCAGCAAAAGGTGGGGCACTCACCCCCTAGACACAATCGGGAAAATAAGCCATAGGACTGTATGGAGATCTCCAAGGACAAAGTCAGACAGTTTGAGGATGATGAGATGGAGAACTGCCATGTTCCTGCAGAGATGCTGCTGGGATGTGGAGAGTTTGAATGGACCTATACTTAAACCATCTCACTTGGGGTTCAACTGAGAAAATTAAGAAAGAAGGACACATCTTTATGGAGTGCAGGCATAAGGTGATAGGCAAGAAAATAGACAAGATAAGATTATGAGACTTTCAAGATTCTTTCCAGTTCAACAGTCTGTGACTCTCTGTTTAACAAATGTCCTAAAGCCCTTGAGTTTGGAAAGGAAAAAAGGATACCAATCTCCTCTAGAAGAACTACTAATAGCTATGGTCCATAAGTGGGTCCCATCCTCCTTGGACACTGGCCATTCTTGCTGTTACAAATCCAAATGGAGACAGAGCAAGAGCTCTGCCCTTATTCTGATCTAGTAGTTGAGAGACCACCCAGTGAAAAATGGAGCCCTACATGCCCTAGATTTGCCAGCTTGCACATTTTACACTCCTGAGCAAAGTCTAGTAGAAGAGTGAATTCCAAATGTGGCAGTGGAGCAAGCAATTACCTTCTTATTGAGTTTCAACCAAGTAGAGAAACCTTTAGTGTCCTGGTACTGCAGACCAAAAAACCAAACTTCCCTCAGGCCGATAGTTTTCACCACCTGAAAAGCAAAACAGAAAACAACCATTGATTGAATGCCTACCCTGTGCCAGGCATAGAGGATACAAATGTGGAGCCCATGTGGTCCCTGAACTTAAAGGATATAAGGCACCCAGGTCTGGAAATAAAATACACTTGGGCAGTAGCTAAGAAATAATGTCAACATCTCTCTGCACCAAATACTTCTGCTGAGGTAGGGACTAGATCGATTATAAGCACTACCACACACCAATAACTTGATAACCATTATCTCCTTGAATTTTCACAATAGCCCTATGATATAATTACAACTAGGCCCATTTTACAGATAATAAAAGCAAGGTTCAGTTAGTGAGTAGCAGAGTCAGGACTGTTTGACTCCAAACCCATTCAAATTCAGTGCCTTCTGCCACCACCATCCCACTCAGTTATACCATGCAGCTCCATATTCCCAGGATAGAGTAAAGGCTGAAGGTAGAAACTGTTGGTTTAACTCCTGAATCTTGTTTTCCTGGACTCCTTCTTTATGTTTAGCAACTAGGAATAATGCCCATACCCTTCAGGCTAAGTCCTACTTAAAATGCCCAAATAAAAAATGTACTGTGGTATCTATAGACCCCGAACCTGTGTTGTGCTTAGAGGCTAAGATGCTTATTTTCAGCCCTGATTAGAGCTCAGTCATGATTCTCCTTTACCACTCACACAGGTTGACAGTGGGAATGAGTATAGTAGCTGCAGGGCCCCATGGTGTTCAGCTACTGGGCATTTTGGCTGAGCAGTGGGCAGGAAAGGAAAGACAGCCAGGAAAAGATAGACAGGGTCTGTTTTCCAGTCCCTGATATTAGCATGTAAATAGTTCTGGCTGGTGGCTCAACCCTAGCATGCCCACCACTGGGGATAGAGGTAATAAACCCATATCCTAATGAGGTCATGGTGGCGTCAGGGAGTCTTCTTTATATTTTCTTCTACTGGAGTGGGAGAGGGGATTTGAGGTGAAGAAATTTACCTGGAGTTAGAAACAGGTAGCAGGGACCCAGCATTGCTAATGTCTTTCCCTGTAGATGAATCATTATCTCCCCTTCAAAACACACATACATGTGCATGCACAAACACACTGCACTGTATCCACAAAGTTTCTACTATGCATCCAAGGCCAGGCCAGACCCATAGTCACTCCCAGAGCTTACAATCTAGAGCTTCAGAAGCCTCAAGGAAAAAGTAGACCATGTTTATTAAGTACCTATTATGTGCCAGGTACCAAACACTGAACAATCATGAGATAGTTATAATCTCCATTTTATAAATGAGGAAAATAGGGCTTAGAGAGCAATCTGTCTAAAACCATAGAGTCTAGACTAGAATCCTAATTATATGACTCTAAAACCTATACCCTTTTTCTCATTTGCTATCTCCTAAGGCCAAGGGTTCAAAGGAGCTTAGAAGCTCTGGGGTTCCCAAGTGACTAACTGCCTTGTCTCCTTTTTGGCCCAGATATCCCAGCCAGACAATGAACTTTGACTACCTCTGCATCTACATATAGCTCCTGACTTTCCCACTAGGTTCAGTCAACAATCACTTTGGAGAGAAGCCATATTGCCAAGTCATTAACCTTCATTGCTCACCAGGGCGTTAATGATGATTACCCTCCGCTTTCATAGCTTGAATCAGGTATCAAGAAACCTGACTGGAAGTCTCACTTCTGTCTCCCACTTGCTGTGTGATGTTAAGGCAATACATTTCCTTCTCTGGGCCTCAGTTACCTCATCCATCCAGCTTCCCCATTTACTATGAGTGGTATGGCTTAAATGACTTCTTTATGCTCTCAAGTTTTACCAATCTACTAATGAGGTTATTTGTAAATGACCAAGAAATACAGCCCCATTTCCCACATACCTCTTGATAACTTGGGTAACTAGGAACATGCTTAGAAAAAAATAAATGAGGGAAGGTATACTATATGAGGACAGATCAAGACTTCCAGGATTTGATGGAAAGGTGAGTCTCTGAGTCTAAGTCAATAGGCATTACCATCAAGTTTTAGATGGAGAATGCAAAGTAGTCATATTGAAATGTTATAGTGACTTTTTGTTTTGCAGAGGATAAAGGGAGAGGTTGTGGATAGGAAAGATTTTTTTAAGCTCCTCTTAAATCCTTTATCTAAGATAGGGCCTAATTAATGGTTTTCCACAAGGCTACGGAACATAGTGTGTACAGGTGCAACTGGTGTAAAGAAATAAGTTCCAAGAAACAATGCAGCCCCAGGATAGAAAAAGACCCACTGAAGATGTTGAAAATGGACCATTGGACGATTAGGACAGGATGCTAGGTCATGGCAAGGCAGACTGGGAACAGAACTAGTAGGGTAGCAACTGGCTTTTGCCTGTACCAACGGCCCAGGTGTAGAAACTCAAGAGACACCAGAATTAAAAGGAAGTGAGGCAGGCACAGTCTACACAGTCAGTTCCACAGGTCCCAGGAGTGAGTTCCTTAGCCTCTATTTACATCATGCTGTCTGCTTCACTAGTGGTATGGCTAGGAGTATGATGAGAGGAGGATCATGGGAGCTAAAATAATTCCAGGATCTACAGTATCTCTGAGGATAAAGTAATAGCTAAAGTGATATTAAAAAAAGAAGATATCAGGATCAGCAGAGCATTTTAATCTCTGAGCACTGCCTCTTCCCTATGAACACAAAGAAATCAGATGCATGTAAATGCTCTACTTCCTTAGACTGTAGGCTTGGAGAGAGAGAGCGATGTCTCTTAGCCTCCATTGAAGTACCAAAGTAAGGAAGTGAATGTGTTGGGTGAAGGAAATATGGTCTGAAGTCAGAACTGAGACTGAAAAAGAACAAAGGATAAAACAGATGACTCGTGGACCCCAGGCTGTAAGGAAATCTCCAATTAAGGTCCACAGGGTGCTGGGAATCATTTGACCAGGCAACTCTTGGCCCCATTTTCAAATCCTGAAATATGGAATGAGGCCAAGCTTAGCTTGCTTCAAGCTTTGCCTCCAGCTGAGAACTTACTTTAGAGGAAAGAGAAACCTCATTTTCTAGTGGGAAAGAGTATCTAGGTACCAGTTCCAGGAAAACATCTGTGGCTCCAACAAGCAGGTTCTTTACCATTCCACTCTGAGAAGTGGCTGCCTCTCTAAGAAAAAAAAAAAATTGTTTCTTTGCTCCCTTTGTTTTCAGACAGCAAGTTCATCTGGCCTGAGCTAGTATTTCTCAAAGCTGCCATGGATGACATTTTTAAGCTACAGAAGATAATTGATGCATATCCCCAGGGGATGGGGGTGGGGGTGTGGGGTTGGAAGTGTCAGAATACAAGGAGATGGCTGGCTGTAAGTCATAATTTCTTTGAAGCCTGAAGGTTTAATCTTAACCATTTGTGCAAAATTTACTGTTTACTCCTTAAATATCTATATTTTAATAATAAAATAGATATCTACAAGTACAACTGATGCTCCAAGATACTAAAGCACATCCAGCCCACAGGTCTGTGAACCTCTTGGAACCTGGCACATTCACCTAGAGGGGGCTAGGACTTCAGTTTGCAAAACACTGGCTGTGGATGCTATTCAGCCACATAATACTAACCCCCCAAACAGACTGGAGCATTACAGGATCCAAGCAGCATAAACTAGAAAACTGGGGTCCAGTGAGGGAAAGAGACTTGCCTCTCAGAAAATTGTCACTAATTACCAGGAGCATCGTAAGTAAGAAAGAACTCCTGTTTGCCTCTTTTTGCATGTGAAGGCTATTTATATCTGAGATCTGGGGAGGGCAGAGGAGATTAGGCCAATTCCAGGACCCAAAGCCCCCTCCCCATATCCTCTATGCATCTATCTGAATAAATAAACTAGTGACATAATCAATCACTTCAGAAGCCAAGAGCAGGATTGGGAAGCAAGGCTTGAGCCTTAAGTGCATGAGAAATTATGTGCAAAACTGCACCAATGCCCAAATACTCGAGGCCATTATAGGCTTGGCAGCAGTTGCATCAATCACCTACCTGAAAGCAATCAGTGCACAACTGGAAAGTTCCAGGAGGGGCTGTCACCATCTCTGCTTCTGTTACCCTACACTGACTATGCCCAAGTGGCCACCTACTCTATAACACAGAGCACATTCATCTAGGGTTCTAAGTATAGGGACCAAACTTTGCTTTTAGAATGGAAACAGGCAAAGAAAGGGGAAGTCACAGAGGACACAGCTGACATAAGGTACTGAGAAAACTGCAAATGCTGTGTGCCTTGATTCAAACCACTATACTATGTTCTAGCTATCTGACCTTAAACAGGTCTGTTCCTCTGTCCAAGCCTCAGTTCCTCATCTGTAAGATGGAGCTACAACTATTACAATAACGGATATTAGGTATTTTATAAAATAAAAATGGAAAAAGGAAAAGGATTGCTGTCTTCAATGCAGAGTCTACAAATCCTAAGAACTTCACTGAGCCAGAAAAGCCTCTTGATTTCATGGCTCCATTATCTCAACTCCCAGGGGAAATTCCACCCACTTATTTAGCTCTTAATAAGAACAAGCAACATTAGAATGCCTGCTATGCACCAGGCACTTTATTTACTCAAGGATTAAATGAGACTACAAAATCTTGAAAATTGTGTGATTACTATTTTACTGAGAAAAGTAAATTCCTAAGAGGCTAAATGAGCCATCCAAGGCCACACGGCTAAACAGCCAGAGAGAATTTGAACTCAAGGCTGACTCTAAATCCCATGCTTTATATACCACCTCTATGTACAACTTGAGTCTCAAGGATGTTTTTTCATTCAACGTGAGAGGAGAGTTGCATGTATTTTTCTCTGTTTCCAAAGGTGAGTAACTCCAAGTTCCTTAAGGACAGAGATGGTGTCTGATAGGTCTAGAGATCCTTCTCAAGACACAGTAGACCTTCAGTCAATACTGAATCAGTCAATGAATAGATGAATGAATGGATGGATGCTCTGAGATTTCACCTCTTTTCCACAGCTCAAAACCTTAAGTGGAGGGGACAGAGGGTAGAGCGAGACTAGAGCTAGAGCTTAGAGACCATGGCTGAGGAGGAGACAAGTAGAGGGTTCTTAAAGTGGAACTTATGGCACCTAAGTAATCACAAGACCTTGGAAGAACCTCAGGTTTTAGAAGTGGGGCTAAGTGACAAAAATTGCTATAGAAAAATGTTCTCTCTCTCCTCCCTAGCTGTTCTTACTCCTCCATACTCACAAGAGACAAAGGCAAGTGGGAAGAACTATGGGCCCCATTTCCCTTTACCACCATGCCTTGGGCCTCTTCAAGCTATGGAGTCCCATTGTTGCCTGTTATTTATCGCTGGTACCAAGGAGGGTGCTTCCTCTCCAGTCAGCTTCCTCTCTGGTCATCAGCCAGACAACTGCTGGATTCCAGGATGGCCCCAAAGCTTTTGTCAGTCCCTCCCAAGGAGTCCAGCTCCTTCCTCCTAGGTCCCTGATCTCCCTGAAAGAAGGTCAAACATAATGGACTTCCTCCTTTATGCCTCATCAAGTTGAAGAGAGGGAAAAGATCACACACCCCAGTGGCCTGTGAACATGCACTGGTCTGAGGATTCCCATCCAGACTTGCCTTGGCCCTGAGAGTGCCAGATGCTCAATTCTGTGTCAGAGTTCAAATCTTTTTGTCCTGTACTTTTCACCTATGGGGTCCCAGCTCTGTTCCTTCTTACATCACAGAACATTATTGCCTCTTCCTTCCAATGATAGCCCCTCAGTGACCTCAAGACGGCGAATACATATCCTCTTGAGTCTTCTCTGAGCCAAACAGGCTCATTCACCCCAGAGTAGCACAGCAGGGAAAAGTATTGTTTTATTTACAGTCAGAGCTATAATTTAAACTCCATATCATTATTTACTAACTATATAACCTAGAGTGTGTTCTTTTACTACTTATAGGCAGGGTCACTGCAAGGTTTAAAACACTGAGCCAAAGTTAGTCCATAGTAGGTACTCACTAAATGATTTTTCTCAAAACACTGATCTTCCTGGTTGGGAAATCATGAACTTCACAGTTTCCTCCCTTTCCTCTCTCCAACCATACGAAAGATTCAAGTTTCTCAAGGGCTTTTCTGGGGAAGCAATAGCTTTCAGAACTAGCACACCAATCCAGCCAAGGATCCCTACCATATGGGCTTCCCTCAGAACCACATCCACAGTACGCAAACCAAACAAACACTAACAAAGAATTATCTGGCCTTGTGGCTTTTTGAAGTTAATAAACTTCTTTGTTCAAGGATTTTTCTGCCCTAGTCTCTAAATTATACCTTCTTCACCCTCCACAGTTACCCCATCCAATGCAAATGGACAAAGCCCCCAGTGTTGAAGGCAGGGGATAGTGTCATTTACTTGAGAGAGATTAGGCATAGAACCAGAGCTCTGGGAATGAGTCTAGGCAGAGATCAAGGGAACCTCTGGTTCCCAGCTGGACTATAAAATTCACATTGGCTCATACTCTCCTCTCTACAGCTGCTGCCCAGAATGATATTGCTGTCTGAAGAAAAGGGCCCAACAGCCTACATATGGAATGGACACCTTCTCCTTTTTGTCCCAGGGACAGTAAGAAGCCTATACAGGAAGAGTTGTCCCTGCTGTCAGGTAGCTCTGCCCTCCCCACTCCCTGGTATATGCCAACTGCAAATTATACTCAAGTGAAGCATTTCCCTCCTTTTTACAGAAAGGGGTCATCCAAAATCCAAATAGTGTGGTTAGGAATGGGAAAGAACAAATATGGAGTACAGAAATAAGTGCCATAAATTTCTGAGAGATAACCAGATTTGAGGTATCAGTTAGACACTGTAAAGATGGGGAAACTGAGGCCCAAAGAGGGTAAAGGTTTGTGTAAAGTATCAGGAGAGTTAGTGGTAGAGTCAGCCATAATGCCCAAAATTTCTAACTTTCTATCTAGTGCCCTTTCTAGTTTACTAGGCTATCCCTTTATAGGCTTTCCAACATAAAACCTGCATGCAAAGGAAGAAGGCAAAACCTTAATGTAATCAAAATGCAATGTCACATTCAAGATTAGCATTGTAATCACTTGTGAACTATATGAATGCTAGCACAGTAATTGTAGCAAATGTGTGTTTAAATGTTCCTCTAATTTGTACTTTCTCAAATTAAATATCAGTGACTACCTTTCAACATTAGATACAAAACAAACTCCAGAGAAGAAGGAAATTCCAGCTAAATCCAAAGTTACATACGCTGAGGATCTTCAAGCCGATCTCTCAACTCTATCTGATTAATGAGACAAGAAGTGTCATGGCGTTTGAGAGCTATCATTTATTACATCTTTACTATATGCCATATACTTCACATAACACTCAATTCTCTATATGCATATATATCCTTTTGAATTTTACGTATCCTTACAAGCCACTGGGTAGCCACTGGGTACCATGTGAGATACAAATAATAGACCCTATCATAATCTCACAAAAAGCCTGTGAGGTAGACATTAGATGCACTTTGGGGGCGGGGGCAGTGGCGGGGTGGAAATGAGACTACTAACCCAAAACCGTTCAATAATTTTCCCAAGGCCTAGCTAAGAATATGAAGATTTTTGTTTCCTCATCTGTAAAATGGGGCCAATACTAATCCCCACACTCATAGGGCCTTGTGATAGTCAAGTGATATGGTATACAAAATGCCTGGCATAGTACCTGACATACAGTAAGCCCTGGACAAAATGTTAACTTTCATCTGTATTAGCCATAGACAGCAATTTGCCTACTCTACCACATGACATCAAGGAGACATGCCCAAACTGTCTCACATTTCTAGCCATACTTTCCTTCTTTTTACATAGAGATCTGAATGGAAAACAGCCCTGTACCATCCCCATCTCCATCCTCTCCCCTCACCAGTCAGAAGTATTCATAGTAATAGAATGGTCTTATCTGAATATAATCTCTTTCCTCCTTTCCCTTTCCAAGTATGGATAAACTCTCAGACAGCAGAAGTACACAGAGAGCAAAGGAGAAAGGGAAGCAGGAGGGCATGGAAAATCCATTAAGGGGACATGTGGTCCCAACGTCCAGGACAATGGCAGACTCTCACCTTACCAGAGGCTGGTGTGGAAATAGGAAAATGGCCTGTCTGGAGGGATTCCAGTCTCTGAAAATGAGAGCCCCACTTTTACTCCTGGAAGTCTGGTCACAGAAGGCACATTCCTTTGGCCCCTGGAGAGACTTTGAATGCTGACAGATCCTATGGCCCCCACCTGGCTGCTATATAGCACATACTTTCTAACAATGGTGATTCACAATGAAGGGACATTCTTTGGATTGTAGATGGGGATGACTACTTCAGTATTATCTCCATGTCAGGATTATAGGAGCTGAGGTATCCTCTTATTGCATTCCTCACCCACTGTGGTATCTTAAGTCCCAATATTCCTTGAGGGAAATGTACATAGAGAACACTACTACAGGGAGAATATGTTGCTTTCCTTCTCCTGGGAAGAAAAACCAAGTGACACAGGCCATGTTGTACAGTGGCAAGAATGTGGGGTTCAAATTCCAGCCAGATACCAGCTGAGTGCAATAAAATTATTTCATTTCTGAGCCTCATCATTAAAACAGAGAAGAGATCACTTATATCTTTCAGAGTTGAGAGAAGGGCTCTGCTTGCTGACATTTTTAAAGTATCTAGCACAGTCATACCCCACTCGCTTCTCTTTTCTCCCATATTTAGCTCCAAGGATAGGACTGATCAGGGCCATCCAAGATATAGGCTGCCAGAGTTAAAATTTGCCTACTTCATTAAGGCTGAGGTCAGCCTTTGTTTTGACCTCTCCTGGAGGAGTGAGTAGGAGGAGATTCCTCAAAGGTGGGCATTATAGTGGAAGCCATTGGGAGAAGTGGGAGGCTAAGAAGCAATAAGTCCTCCCTTACCTGGTCAAACAGCTGCTTGCCGGTGGTGTTGGGCTGGATGGCAAACTCCAGCTCAGCGTCCATGGTGGTCACACGCACATTGATCTAGGATGAGATCAAAGGAGATAAGTTAGTTGTTTGGCTCGATGCTCAACAGAGCCTGGGATAAATCTCTGTCCAACTAGAAGAGAAGAAACTAAGGTGCAGGAACCTATGGAATTTAGATACTGGTGTGAAGGAAGGGAGACTGTTGAAACAAAC
Source organism: Dama dama (assembly GCF_033118175.1). Taxonomy (NCBI): domain Eukaryota; kingdom Metazoa; phylum Chordata; class Mammalia; order Artiodactyla; family Cervidae; genus Dama; species Dama dama. The sequence continues at coordinate 104,893,092 of NC_083714.1, forward strand.
AGTAACCTAGCCCTCTGCTCCCAACCAGTTTACTGAAGACAACCTCCCCCCCACAGCTACAAGGCAGTGATTATAAAGGGGTAAACAAATGAATGCAAATAAACCTACTATCAAAAGGAAACAAATGTTGCCTATACTTCCAGGAAGTCTTCTCCACCTACATCAGCCAGCTCCAAGCCCACAGCATTCTCTCCCCACCTCTGATCTATAGCCTGGATTATCTAAAGCACTGGTCTTCATAGAGGCAAGTTAAGGGCAGGATGAAGAACACTGGATTCCAAACCTAGCACCATAACTAGCTTACTCTACAACCTTGAATAAATCTATCCCGTTATCCCGTTCCTGAGCCTTAGTTCCCTTCACCTGTGCAAGGGCAGGAGTGCGGGAGATGGAGTTTGTCAATTATACTAGACAATCTCCAACAGCTGTTTCAGTGTTGATGTCTATGGTTCTATATACTTGCATCGTTAACACTTCCTGTATTTATGTCTCATTGGTCTCCCAAGGCACAAGAGAGGAAAGGGCCCTCAACAGAGATAGGTGTGAGCAGGACAGAGGTGCTACCAAAGCCAAGTAAGCAGAGGGAAAAGGGACAGGGATAGGCCCAGATGGAAACATAGTATTTCATAGGTACTAGAAAAATTACCCTCTACTCTTAGGAATATATAACCTAGCCAAAGTCAATGATAGCTGATATTTCATCAGTAGAGATAGGATTCTTTGGCTGAAAAGTTGGTAGCAGTGGTAATAGTATTAACAGCATCATTAAGCAGCAGCTTTCATGTATGAAGACTTACTACTCACTAGGCAATTTATATGTACTATCCCAATAATTACAATCATCCTGTGAAGCAGGATTATCTCCACCTTGGGCATGAAGACTTAGATATTTGTCTAAAGTTACATTGCTAGTAAGTGGGGAAGACAGGGTTTGAATTCAGATGTAAGTCCAAGTCTCACAATTTAAGCCAACATGTCAAACCTCTCTTACATCAAAGCGTAAAATGTCTCTATTAAAAGAAACCAAAGATTAAGTTTTTTTATTTATTTATTTTTTAACTGAAGGATAATTGCTTTACAGAATTTTGTTGTTTTCTGTCAAACCTCAACATGAATCAGCCATAGGTATACATATATCCCCTCCCTTTCAAATCTCCAAAGATTAAGTTTTTTATTTGTTGGAAATTTTGCTTAGGTAACCTATATGATATAGCCACATGATGGCTTGTTACATGGTCAAATAAAATATTCATAATGACTATTTCATGTCCACATAAAACATTAATATTAAGAAAGAGTAAGCAACAAGATTTCATGAGCTCAATTTTGTAAAAAGTATTCAAAGAGAGGTTATTGGAACCACACCCAAGTGTTAGTCAGTCTTGGTTTTTGGGTAGTGATCTTATGAGTGCATTCTCCCTTCTTTAAATTAAAAAGAAAACTAATCTACATTTCTAGGATGCTCACATATTACTTATTCTATTTGAGGGGGGGTATAAAAGTTGAATTGTCAAAGATACAAATCCCCATGGAGTAGCTAAAACATTAAGCCTTATCAGTCTTTAATACCTATGGGTTTTTCCTGAGCATAGGGGTCAGCTAGTGGGGAAGAGGGGGCCAGACAGCAATTTTGCCAGCTAAACAATTCTGATGAGGACCAGGCCTGGGGAACAATTTTGTAAATAAATCTCACCAGGGAGCCAAGGAGGAAATCTATTTCAGGAATGACAATGGGACAGGAAAGGCCATGAAGGCAGGAACAAGTAAGCCAAGTACCCCAGTGGGAGACAGCAGGCAAGATTAGCCATTGTGACTCAGTGTTACCTAGGCTCCCTGACAATCCAGTGACCTCCATAGAATGGGCCCTCATAAGGCAGGGAGAATGAGGCCCAATGGACTAGAATTTAGCTTCAGTTCAGTTCAGTTCAGTTCGGTCAGTTGTGTCCAACTCTTTGCATCCCCATAAACCGCAGCACGCCAGGCCTCCCTGTCCATCACCAACTCCTGGAATCTACCCAAACTCATGCCCATTGAGTCGGTGATGCCATCTAACCATCTCATCCTCTGTCGTCCCCTTCTCCTCCTGCCTTCAATCTTTCCCAACATCAGGGTCTTTTCAAATGAGTCAGCTCTTCACATTAGGTGGCCAAAATATTGGAGTTTCAGCTTCAACATCGGTCCTTCCAATGAACACCCAGGATTGATTTCCTTTAGGATGGACTGGTTGGATCTCCTTGCAGTCCAAGGGACTCTCAAGAGTCTTCTCCAACATCACAGTTCAAAAGCATTAATTCTTCTGCGCTCAGCTTTCTTTATAGTCCAACTCTCACATCCATACATCCATACTCTCACATCCATATTGGCTTCAATATCTAGCCTTAAATCACACTTGAGCTGAGTCAGGGAAGCCCTCAAAACACCAATGACTTGGCAGATAAGAAATAGAAAAGGGACAATAGCCCTTTTAGTATATTGAGAAATTTCATTTTCACTTTGAGGCTTCTGTCTTAATTAGAGTTACCTCTCTAGTATCTAAGACTCAGTGGGTACTCACATGATATTGGCTAAATGAACAGTACTAAGCAAGGAGATACAAGAGATAGATATAGCATAGTATACAGACTCAGAGGTAGGAACATTTTACATCTTGACTTTTTTGTGCCACGGACCTTTCTGAGCAGTATGGTGAGGTCTATGGATTGCCTTCTCAGAAATTTGTAAATGCATGAAACAGATATAAAGAGATCAATTATATTGAAATAGTTATCAAAATTTAATATGTACTTCTTCACTATTATATAATTATCTAACACTGGGTCTTATTAGTTATTACTACTGTAATTTCAACTTTGTTTTCAGCATAAATGATATTCTGAAAAATCTATAGTAACTAAACTGTAATGTAAAAGTATCTTAGATTTCCAATGGTGACAAAGTCACAGGTACTGCCTTTTTTTGGCCTAAATTCATAACTGAAAGAAGGCTTAAATTTTAGTGAGAAGTCAGTGAAAACAAATATGTAAATTTTCCTCCATCCATCTTCATAGATCCTTCCCACTTCAAATTACACCCATGGATTTCATGGAGGCCCAAGGACTCCAGGTTAAGGAGCTTTCTATAAATTTATTTCAGTTTACCCAATATTAATGGAATACTATGTTTAGGGAACTATGGTTGCAGTAGAGCTGTAGAGCCAGTACCCCAAGGTACTTACTTAATAACAGGAAAATTATAACATACAAGGGAAACCCTGAGAATTACCATACCAGAACAGAAGAAAGTTTTTTGTGGAAATACAGAATCACAGTTCAAAGCGGTATTTGCAGGGTCTCTAAAGATAGGATTTTGAAAAACGGAGAATATGGGAGTTGGGGGGAAGAGCACCCAAATGTCCCAGGTAAAGGGAGAGACACAATGCGATGGCCCAAAAGGAGACAGAGATGCAAGGATGCAGAGTTCCTCCAGGGTAAATGAGGCCTGCAAGGTGAAGAGTAGGCAAAGAGAACAGGAAGGTAGGTAGAAAGGAGTCATACCAATCTACCATCTTCAGGGGCTGGCCCATAACTCCAAATATTTAACTGAAATATTTGTTTATAAATGTTTCTTAAATAAATCAACTGGTAGAAAAGAACTCAGTCTGGGTTAGGAATAAGTATGTCAGAGAGGCTAGAACTGTTCATGCTTCCTGTATCATATACAGAGCATTGCCCCAGAACAAGAAAGAGCTCTCCTTCAATCTGAAGCTGTCCAGCTGAAACTAAACTGGAACCTATGTCTCCAGAATCCCTGTTCAGAGTTTCTGTCATTCCACTGGGGCTGCATCTCAAGGGAAAGCAGCCTGTGGTTCCCTGAACTTCACTGTGGAGACAAATAATCTTAGGTTTAAAAAATTAGGAAGAAAAGCAAACACAACACAAAGGGACTTCTATTCTTTCCACCACTCAACTCAGAATAAAATGTGAGTCTTGAAGACAGGGTCATGGGTCTGTGTTCTTTTGATTTTCAGTGTGTTGGCGGTAGGGGTAGCAAGGATAATAGCATGACCAAGGCTGAAGATGATAAGTATAGGGCAGGAGTGGTGATCAAAGAAAATCTCTCATTTTCCTTAACAGCAATCTGGGACCCAAAGGTGTACAAGGAGCTGCAGGCCCAGATCCACTGCCACACAGGATGCTCACCCAAGTGGGCACCCACTGCCTTCCTTTTGGGCCTGGCCTCTTCAATGTCAGTGAAGGGATGAGGATAGTCTAGTTTGAAAGGCAAGAACATGAAAATAAAGCCTCCAAAGTCAGCAGACAGTTCCCAGGCAGCCCCACAGCTCAGCGGGAACGAAGGAGCTGGCCTGGGTGAGATAGCATTTCAAGATGTGGTCCCCAGCAAAGAACTAAAGCCCTGTCTAAGCCTGTCCTTGAAAAACGTGTCTCTAGAAAACATCTAGGGTTTAAGGAACAAAAAGAGTTTGGATGTGGTGGGTGGGGGGGGGTGTCACTCATATACACTAGCCCATCCATTCCTAGCCCAAGAACAATAAATCCACTGTTATTTATTGAAAAACGGAATACAGACAATTCCCAAGCAAGCCCTAAATTGGTCTATAGCCCATCTCAGTAGTCTGTCATCCAAAGCCCTCAACAAACTGGATCTCTCCTGTGTCCCCAGTTGGCTGGCCTAAAAAAGAAAATAACTACCTACTTCTGCCTTGACAGCAACAGCTTGGGGAACTTTGCCTTCTAGACCTGGCCAACTTCAAATAAGGGACTCTCTCATTTCCAAGACAGGCCCAGATGAGCAGTAGCTGGTCCACAGAGAGGAGATAGGGGCAAAGTTTCCTCTCATTTGTCCCATGTTACTGAGCTACAATATGGCTCTTTATTGGAGAGGAATTTGGAGGATGGCTTCCCAGGTGGTGCAGTGGTAAAGAATCTGCCTACCAATGCAGGAGATGCAACAGATGTGGGTTCAATTCCTGGGTCGGGAAGATCCTCTGAAGGAGGAAATGGCAACCCACTCCAATATTCTTACCTGGAAAATTCCATGGACAATGGAGCCTGGTGGGCTACAGTCCATGGGGTTGCAATGAGTCAAAACACAACTGAGCATGCACACATGCAGAGGACAAAGCAGAGACAGAGTCAAATAATCACAACTGACTTATCTGAACCATGGACCTATATGCCAGAAGGAACTGGCATTACCAGCCCCACATCATGAATAAGGAAACTGATGAGCAAAGAGGCAGGTAACATAAAGATGGAAATGAACAAACTGTGTTAACAACAATGTGCCAAGCCCCTTCACTCAGTCTCACTTAACATCACTGAAACCACATTTACTCAGCCAGCAAGTGGTGAAGACAGGTCTTCTGGACATTCCAGAGCACCATCCTTGGCTCCACCTACCTCTCTGGTCATGCTGATTTCACTGCTGACTTCAGACAATGCCTTGGCAACTATTTTGGCTAAGGCCCAAACACTCTGGTATAAGGGCACCTGGGCACATCAGGGAAGCATTACTTGGGAAGGCCCCCTTGCCAGGGCAGAGCTTGTGAGTCAGCCCAATTGGGTCTGAGTTCAGTGACATCACCTCTCACCTGCCACCTCCCCATTCTTCAAAGGCCCAAGTCCTCTGGGCTTTCAGTGGCACTGCTGCTATGGAGAAGGCAAAGGTAAGTGCATAAGGGTGGCCAGAGGAAGGATGAGCCCTACTAGGGAAACATCAGAACTTCAGTCTCTTCCAAGGACAGAGGGCAGTCACTACATTGTCACTCAGACTGCCTTTCCCCATTATTTAGGCTCTGCTGCTAAGTGCTGCTAAGTCACTTCAGTCATGTCCGACTGTGTGCGACCCCATAGATGGCAGCCCACCAGGCTCCCCCGTCTCTGGGATTCTCCAGGCAAGAACACTGGAGTGGGTTGCCATTTCCTTCTCCAATATGTGAAAGTGAAAAGTGAAAGTGAAGTCACCCAGTCATGTCCAACTCTTCACAACCCCATGGACTGCAGCCCACCAGGCTCCTCTGCCCATGGGATTTTCCAGGCAAGAGTACTGGATTGGGTGCCATTGCCTTCTCCTATTTAAGTTCTAGCATCCACCATTTCCCACTGCTAGAACTAGAGCCAGAGCAGGGCATGGCCTGGTCTGTCTTGGCTCTTGAGATGACAGCACTGACTCAAGCAGCTGTTTTCCATAAGGGGTAAAACAAGGGTTGCTTTGAATCTCTAGCCTAGGAGGCATTCTCCCCCTCTCCCTTCCCCTCCTCCTTCTCCACTGACTCACTCACTTCCCAGCAACTCAGCCTCTTCCGTGGACTTGTAAGTGGGACCTGGTACAGTTATCTGTTCTGACCTCTTCTTGCCCATTTCCAGACCCTTACTTAACACAGACAACAAGACCTGCCTAGATTTAACCCTTCCTATGTCGTGCTTTTCCCCAGTAGGTTCTAGAAAGGAGACCACCTGGACCCCATGCACACCCATACCTTTAATGGGTCAGCAGTAATTCTTTAGTCACTCCAACTGCTGCAAAGGGCATGGGAGACAATGGTCCCCTTTAACTTGCTTTGACCCAGTAGCCTTCCCTAAGAATCACTTCAACTGGGAGACAAGGGCATATTGGAGCCTGGGTGTTACTTGCCCAGTTATATTTGGGGGAGTAACCTCAAACAAAACTAACCTTTGTTAATAATGAGAAAATAATTACATTGTCACTATGTGAGGAGAGCTCAGGACAGAGACCAAAGCTGAAAAGGAGAGAAACAATCAGAAACCTTAGCAAGCTACAGCTTTCCCATTAATCCAGCCTTAATTGCACAGTTTTTTGCTTAACCTGAGACTGAGGTAGAGTCCCCCTCTGCCTCTCAACACATTACGATCAGGAAGGAAACTAGCTCCTCACCATTTATACCTAACTCCAGGACTTATTTTCAAAATCAGCTCAGCCAAACCATACCCCAGGAGCAAACACCACCCATTCCCCTGCCCCCTACCCTAACTCATCTCTCCTCCTACGCACAGGGTTCTACCCCATAAGCTCCTTAGCATGGCCATTCCTCTTTAAATTTCCTCAAGATTTCAATCTACTCACCCTAGAACCTCATCTGACTCATTCAGAATAAACCCTTCTGAACTTCTCATCCCTATTCTCCAAGAGAATAAATAATCCAGAATCCCCAACTATCAGACCTGAAAGGGAGCTCAGAGATCACTTGATTCAAATTCTATAATATACAGCTGGGGAAACTGAGGTCCAAGGAAGGGGAAGCATTGGCCTAGGGTCACACAGCTGCTGGACAGTGTGAGAGCAAGGATTAAAAGCCTTGCTCTTGATCCACTGGCCATAATAAGCAATAGAAACACCCTAGCACTTAGAAAACAGTAGACAAATCAGGATGTTGAGCTGAAAAGACTATGTGGATAAGGCAAAACCAGCTTGCTTCCATTAAAAACGCTAAGCGGACACTGAATGGAAGTCTAGTTTATGACAGAGGGCAAGCCTAACTTTTAGGCTCTGATACATCCACCATCACTCATTCTAGGGAGACTAAACCTTTTATAACCACAAGGAAGGAAACTAAAAGGTCTCCTGTTTTAGGACAGTTTCTTTTCAAAACTTAAATAGCAACTAATTGGGAAGGTTTCTGGCAGCAGATACAGCCAAGACCCAAGCTGGAGGTGGGGACAGAGCAGGGAGGTAAAGAGGGTGAAGACAGCACAGCAGGAAAAGAGGCAGGGAATTTGAGGAATGGATTTATATCCAGTTAGCCAAGAACAACAGATTCTTCAATTCTCATGAAACTTTGAAGCCACTGAATTAAAAGGAAAGAGGGCCTATCATTAATAAAATAAGTCTCTCACATGGATTAAGCCTCTCTCTGGGGCCACACCCAGCAGGGCTTCAGTCACTAGCATCAGTTTCCTGCTTGACCCAGCTTCCTGCCTACAAGTTTCACAAGAAGTATTTATAGACTGGAAACACAGACCGTTTACAGCTGCCTGGAGACACTAGTTACGCAGAGCACCAGAAGAGGGCTCTATTCTCTCTGCTCAGAAACACACCACAGCAACCTCCAGCATCCCAGCTCTGAAGGGCACTGGAGCTGACCTAAGCATCAGCTTGGATTCCATCCATTACTCATGGGATTTCTGCCCTGTCCTGTGTTAAAACTGCTGAAGCCAGGATCAGTCAACTATGTAGGGGCAAGAGGAGATTTCCAGCTAAATAAAAAAACTCTATTTTCCAAATTCATGGTTATTAGGAAGGGGTAGAGATAAATTGAGAGATTGGAATTAACATATATACATTACTTATATGGGCTTCCCAGGTGGTGCAGTGGTAAAGAATCCACCAGCCAATGCAGGAGATGCAGGAGACTCGGGTTCAATCCCTGGGTTGGGAAGATCCCTTGGAGGAGAGCATGGCAACCTACTCCAGTATTCTTCCCTGAAGAATTCTATGGACAGAGGAGCCTGGCGGGCTACAGTCCATGGGGTCACAAAGCGACACAATTGAGTGCACGTGCACATACTCACACTACTATATTTAAAATAGATAATAAATAAGGACCTACTGTATAGCACTCAATACTCTGTAACAATTTATACGGGGAAATAATCTAAAAGAGTCGATATAAGTGATTCACTTTGCTGTACACCTGAAACTAGCACACTTATCTATTTTATATATAGTAGTCAACTATACTCCAATATTAAAAAAAAAAAAAAAAAAGCTCTGTTTTTGGTCCCAGAGTTAAGCTACAGTTGACTTCCTGTCAACCTTGCTGGCATGCCAAGAGTCAAATCTGGCATCTAGGGCACTCACAAAATTGGAGTCCTCATCCTAGAAATAATGATCTCAGTTCTTTGAGAAATAAATCTTGGTATAGCTGAAAGATGTTTTAGAGTCTCTCTTACCTTCCTGTTTCTAAAACTCAGTTTTCTAATATATAAAATGAACCTAAAAATATCAACCTCACAACAGGGTTATTGGGAGATTTAAGTTAAAATAACAGACAAGAAAGTACTTGGCATATCATAAGTAGAATGTGATGATTACTAGCCCCTCCATTTTTAGCCATGTTATTGCAAATATTCAATCTCTCCAGAATAATTTGAACTAAAACCCGGTCTGACTACACCGAAGGGCTACGGGTTGCCAAGAAGACCTGCAGAGGGCCCTTCTAGCCTAAGGGCCCTTTAATTTTGGGGGAAACTCTAAAATATGATTAGATTTCTACTTGGTTAGACAATTTGAAGCCATGCATATAAGGCAGAAACATATACATCCTTGCATTATTTTAAATGTTTTCTCTCTTGGGAGGGATAGAGATTTCCCCCCAAGAAGCAGAGCCCTGAAGTGAGGCAGAATACAACAGAGCACCTAGGCTACCTTGTCCTTTTAAAGGACACCTGCTCTTCTTTCCTCATCCTAGGCTCTGCCTTGCCATTTTCTCTAGTTGTGTCCCATTAATATACACAGGTTCCCAGCCCTCCAGCACAACCCACCAAAACGTTCCAACTCCTTCAGCTGGTATCCAGAAAAATCACAAACTGGGTCTGTAGATAGGCTAATCAGCAACAATTGGGAAAAAAATTAAAGACAGATTTCCTGGCCTCACCCACAGAGATCATGATTTATTATTACATAAGAAGCAGGGCCCAGGCATCAGAATTTAAGAGCTTCAGATAATTCTAAGGCCCAGCCAAATTTGGGAACCTCTGGCATGGAATACAGCCTCTCAAGGGCTGGTGTCAACAGTCAATATCGGCAGAGGGATGCTCGACTGAAGGGAAACAAAGCCAAGTAGATAGCAGTAACCACAGGGTCATGTAGGCCAGTGGGACTAGTGAATGGTTCTCCAGATTTAAAAGCAGCTTACCTCCACAAAAGATCAGGGGCTAAAGTAATTTTTCTACATACTAAAGCAATTTCTCTATATACTAAAGTAATTCCTCTCTTGTAGAAGGAACATAGCTATGTACTCTAAAAACCTGAGGGCAGGATTGAGCTCTGCCAAAAACAAGCCATGATCTCTTAATCTTCCTACCTGTAAAATGGACAAAATGACACCCACGTGGCAGAGGATTGTGCAGTGGCAATGTGGTATTTCCCAAACTTAACTGTTGGGAATCATTAGGGATACTAGTTTAAAAACCTAGATTCCTGAACCCCACTCCAAGCTTACTGAAAAAGACACTTCAGAGGAGGAGCTTGGAAAGCAGTAGTTTTGTCCCAGGTGATTCTTATCCTCTGGGAAGTTTAAAGAAACATCACTTGGCATAGATGCGATTGAGATAAGATGAGAGGTCAGACCAGGTCTCTGGTCCTCCAAAATACTTTCTAGCCCAGAGATCCTCATAGTTGGGATCTTCAGGTTAGAACCCAGCAAGCAGGCTCTACAAGCAGGAGAGGGAGGAGAGGCTTTGGAATTTCAAACAGAAAGCTAAGTGCTTTCTGGAATGATCAAACCCTCAGGCCATTTTCCAGAGCCTTCCGCTATCTTCCCATCTAGTTAAGAATTAGACAGTGGAAGGAAAAAACAGGTACAAATACCTCAGCAGCCCAACAACACTGATCAAAAATACTTTTAATTAGAGCCTCAATCATAATCTTCTCAAGTTCTATGCCCCTTTAAGCACTCTCTCAGTAGAACTTTCAGGCAAGGAGCAGACCTTAAATGATACTCTCCCTTTCCTAGATGCTCTGGGAACTAGGGAGCAAGCCTTTATTTGCATACAGATGTGAACAGGTTGAAGTTGGGGACAGGCTGGGGACTCTAAGATAGGTGCAGTCAATAACAGTGCACTGGAACCAACTTACACTAGAGCTGATCTCTGTACAACTCCTTCAAGGACCCTGTGTTGGTAGTTTGAAATTGGCCATGGTCAGAGTTGGACATGACTAAGTGACTGAACAACAACAATGGTGAGAGTATTTATACCATTGGGATTGGTAAACAATACAAATCGTGGCTTCACCAGACAGTTTGTTGTGAAACATTTATCAGCACATATAAAGGAAGCATCTTTAGGCACATTTTAAAAATGAGAAAACTGAGTCTCAATGAAGGGAAGCAACTACCATCTTTTAGTTGCATGACCTTGGACAAGAGCCAGTTCTAATTAGCAACACATCCTAGGCCCTTCCTACCAGCTCCCCAGGGGAGTAAGAAGCCCCTCTTGTCAACAAAAAGGTTGCTGACCCAAAGGGCTCCTCCATCAACTAACGGCCAAACAAGGGTGCCTAAGTACACTAAGTGTATCACCAAGGAAAGCAAGGAATACAGAGCCCAGGGCTGTGACATGAAGCCAACAAGAGAGGAGAGACACTGGAGTAGAGCAGGGAATGGGTTGGAAAGTCACAAAGGAAACCACAACACTTTCTTAAGATCTCTTTACAAATATATGACAGACAAGTGTGGGCTCTAGAGGGAGTCCCTTGGTGCACTGCAAGTCCCTCAAACTCTTGAAGCATCAATTTTCCTCCAAGTAAAATGGGAGTAACAATGCCTACCTCACAAGATAGTTGTGAGGAACAGCATTATCTCCTTTTATTTATACAAAACAACCTGGCTTGGCACCTAGCATGTATTAGATATTTGATACATTTTGGTACCTTTCTCCTGCAACCTCATTATCAAATGCAGGACTTCTGACTCACCCTTATACAATAAAAATCCTAACCCCATGTGCATAGTGCTTTACAGTTTAAAAGACACTCATGGCCCAAGATGGCAGCCACCATGAAGAAGGCGGTTGCAGATGTCAGTCTTACAATACACAAATCAGCATGGAATACAAGTAGAATCACAGAACTAAAGGAAGAAATAGAGGTAAAAAAGAAATAACTCCAAAATTTAGAAGATGTTTGTGAGGATATCATGCTTGCAGATGACTGTTTAATGATACCTTATCAGACTGGTAATGTTTTCATTAGCCATGCTCAAGAAGAAATACAAGAAATGTTAGCAGAAGCAAAGAAAAATTTGCAAGAAGAAACTGACACCTTAGAATCCCGAGTGGAATCAATTCAGTAGGCGTTGCTGCTGCTGCTGCTGCTAAGTCACTTCAGTCGTGTCCGACTCTGTGTGACCCCATAGACAGCAGCCCACCAGGCTCCCCCGTCTCTGGGATTCTCCAGGCAAGAACACTGGAGTGGGTTTCAGTAGGTGTTAGCAGATTTGAAAAGTTCAGTTATATGCAAAATTTGGGAGTAACATAAACCTTGAAGGTGATAAAAGTTAAACATTTTATAAAACTTTTAAATGTCTGTTTAATAAACTTGAATATTGTTTAAATAAAATGATAATTTCCCTCTTCAAATGATATGGAAAGCAAAACTTTTTTAAAAATTTTCATTCATTTAATGGAAACTTGCCTATTTTCACGTCTTACTTATTTATTTTGTATTTTTAAAAGAAGACAGTATTCATCTATGTATTTTGCATAACAATTATATCAAGTGTAAGGGCTTTATGTCATGTTATTAAAATCAGTTAAGTAATAAAAAAAAGACATTTGTCCACATGCATTCTCTTGCTGAACTCAAGTCTGTACAAAAGGCAGAGTACAGATCAGCACTATTTTATAGACAGGAGAAATCGAGGTTCAGTGAGGTAAATGGCAGTTTGTCCAAGTGTGAAGGAGACAGAACTAGAACCCAGGTCCCCCGAACTTGGAACTTTGCCCTCCCAATTTTCTCTTATTTTAAGGTTGCAAGAAGGTCCTTCTAAAGGCTTACTTGCTATCATTTATTTCATCCAATAAATTTAATGGCCTCTAGCTCTTGCCTCAGGGTGCTACAAGAGGGGCTCTCTTTGGGATGGGAGAAGATCAAGACAACACAGGGTGGGAACAATCTTTCCTATAGTCAAGGGAACCACACTATTAGCTAGAATTAATCAGCCAAGAACAGTGGACCAGTGACCTTGAGACAGTCCCTTCCTCTTAGGTCAGAGTGTGCCCAATTGTACTGGGTAGGTCTTGATCAGTTGTTTTCAACTTTATTGCTTTTTTCAGCAGCTTCCTGCCTCTTCACTTTCCCAAACAGAATATCACACGAAATTTCAAGATATAATGTACATAAAAGTAGAACTGTTCTGGTCAAAGGAAGGCTACCCCAAGCAGCTTGGCCAAATACAGTTTGCCAACCACTGGACCAGCAGCTTGGGGGAGGGAGGGAGCTTCAGTTCTAACCTTGTAAAATTCTACTCAACTCTGCCACTGATTCCTTAGAGGACTTAAGACTCCCTGGGGCTCAGTTTCCCTATCTGTGGTATGAGATGGTTAGACCAGTTGGTGCCTAAAAGTACTTTTCTGCCTTGTGGTTCTAGGAGAAGGGAGCCCAGCAATCCCTGTTGGTGGAGAACTGTAAAGAGAGACCAAGAAGAACCAAGCCTCATCCTTATGCCCCAGAGAGCCCCCATGCCTCTGATGACTCTGAACTTAACTCTACAGTCAGTTCCTCAAGCACTGGCAGCTGGGAGGGTGGGCAGACAGGCAGGAAGGCGGGCGCCCCACCCTCCCTTGCACAGGAAGCTAGCTACATCCTCTTTTCCCCACCCCAGGCAGCACATCTCCAAAGGTCCCCAGCAGAAGTAGTGGGGGCAGGGAAAAGAAGAGGACGGGGCCAAAAGGAAACTGAACATTCAAATCACCTCAGTGTGCTAGGGAGCCATCTGTAGGGAGGGGACTGACCAGGGCCTGGGAAGAAGCAACAAAGCAACCACATTCTCTACTGGAGCCCAGCTCCCTCGACAAACCCTTGCCCAAATGGCCTATGGCTACAGAGTCACAAGGCATGGGCTGGTACAGCAGGCGCCTGAGCCCACCCACTCCTTGCCACTGGGTTTCTCCAGCCTGAAGAGCTGGTCCTCACTCATAGGTGTTTACAGTTCTTTCTTAGAGTAAGAACACGGACATGTCATGGGTGGGTGGGTGGGTGGGTGTACACATGAATTAACACTTGAGAACAGAAGGGCTCTTCATGCCTCTCAAAGCCAAGGAGGCAGGCATCAACCCACATGGCCACACTACCAGCCCACTTTCCCGCGCCCACCCCCATACCCTGTGACTGGGGCCCAGCCCTCCCCACATCCTGTTCTCAGAGAACATGTGGCTGCCTGGGGAAAGATAATGTCATTACCACACTTCCCCTCCCTGGAGGAGGCTTTGGTTGACTAGGGAGGGAGCTGGAGTAATCTGCTTGATCAAGCTGAAAAATCTGCCATAACCTCCCACTTTCACAGAAAAGGACAGGAAGGGTGACCAGCTAACCATGGGGGCATCTTCCACAATGGAGGATCCATGTGTACAGAAAGATGGTGATGGTCCAAAGTACTTCTGGAAAAATGAATTTTCTGAAGAAACACAAATTGGCAACTTCTATATTTGGAAACAAAGAAAACATGCCAATGTTCTTCCTTGATCAATGAACCAGGAGGTGCAAAACTACAGTAAATTTTTTAAAAGGCTCCCAAATATCACTGAAGTTTCACTACACATGGATTTTAGATGCCAGTATCAACATTTCCGCTAAAGCAACGTGATTTGCACAGGGTCTTAATGGGCCTAGAGTGCTTTGGCCACTGGGTAAAAGAAAATGACTTCAGGCCAATAGTAACAGCTCTCCCAAAAAGATCAGAGGAAGAAATGGAGAGAGGATGCCAGTCTGAGCCCACTCATTGTCCAATTTCCCTTCACTCCTTTCTAACCAGCTGACACCCTGACTCCTCCTTGTCTTCCCTTCCCAGACTATAAGTAGCAAGGAATGTGGCTGAACATTCCATCTGAATGTTCAGGGAGGGCCTCCTCATTCATACAGGGTGAGAAATCAGAAGGCAGATGCCATTCCACAGCAATGCGCCTCACTAAGTGCAGACCTTCAGTGAGTATAATCCTAGACTTAGGTTTATATGGGAGAACTTGGTCAATTACCCCTAAACAAATCATCCCCAGTTGCAACCAACCTGCTGCTTTCTTACACCTAATCTTGCAGCTCAATCTAACTCTAGCACTGATCAAGGAACAAGATTTATCATGTAGGCCTTATGGAAACACCAACTCTTAGCACCCATTTCAAGTGGATGTGTTAAAAGCTGAAAAGTGGCATCTGGTGTCATACCTGCCCTAGGGTACCTCTGTTTGTAGCCACAGTCTTCACTTTTGTTATAGTCACCTTCCTGAAAGCAGAGTTATAGAGAGCCCAAGTAATGTCCTTGAGTTCTGTGCATCTATGACTGTTTTAGAAAAGTTTTAGGGAACAGGGAGGGGAGCAGTCAGTAAGAGAACAGAGACATGACATCCAGCTTATTAGTTATGGTTCCTACACAGTTAACATAACTTCTCTAAAAGGTGGCTTTGTATTTTTTGAGTTGATAAAGCCACATCTTGCCCTCCAAACCACAAACTCAGCTACTAATTTACTAAGACCAGTAGAAACTGTTTAACTTTATCCAACCAACAATACCAGGGTTTTTAGCGCCCCTACCACCAGAAACTTACAAATTTTGTATCCCCTAATGCTAAGGTGAGCATGTATGAAATCACTTACTCCAAACACATACATCCATCAGAGTTCTTCAGGTAGAGTAAGAAGCATCCCTACCCTAACTTTGGTTTACTTTCTTTAGATAGCAGCAAGGAAAAGGTCCACTACAGTCTCTACAGAAATTACCCAGCAGCCTCACAGGCAATAAATGATGTTCCATAATCCAAACTGAGCCCAAAACTTTACCTATGATTCTAATAAGGCCTAGAAAAGCAAACAGGGCCAAACTTTACCTACCTCAGGTGTTTCAGAAAGGACCTCTACTCACATATATACACATGCTTGTTCCACACACCACTAACTTATAAGACACCCAGCATGGACCAGGCCATGAGATGATGATTCTAAAGTTTGCACATGTACATATGTGAAAGTAAATAAGCAAGCATGTGAGAGTATTTCTTGTAGGGGAGGGGTTGCAAGTAAATGTTGGACAGGGCTTCTCAGGTGGCTCAGTGATAAAGAATCCACCTGCCAATGCAGGAGACACAGGAGATGTGGGTTTGATGCCTGGGTTGGGAAGATGGACTAGAGGAGGAAATGGCAACCCACTCCAGTATTCTTGCCTGGAAAATCCCATGGACAGAGAAGCTTGGCGGGCTACACTCCATGGCATCACAAAGAGTCAGACATGACAGTGACTGAGTATGAGTATGTACCACATACTCTTGTACAGCAAGAGCAGTGATAGAGGTAATCAGAGGGAACTGTGGAAACATAAAGGGGACCCAGGCTATAATGGAGAAGGCAGGAAAGCAGTTTTCTAGAGAAAGAGCAGACCTGTCCTGAATGATAAAAATATTTTCACAGGAAAAATATGTTAAAGGGAAAGGGAAGCTCAAGGTATTCCAGGTAGACAAATAGCCTGTACAAAGACACAGAGGAAAGAAACATGATGTTCAAATGCCACAGGAAAACTTACAATTCATGAAATCCCTCCCAAAAGTACAAAGTTAAGGGTCAAGGCCTCCTTGCCCAGCTCCCTGACCTTCTTGCCAGAAACTATCAGAAGAGAATACACTGGAGACCTTTCCACCACCACAGTATTGAACAGCAGTTCATCAGATGTGGGGAGGGGTGTGCCACAAGCAGAGACAGAAACCCCTGAAGACAAAGCCAGCCAAGGTGGCCTAATATACAAGATATATGTTGGAAGCTGGCTTTTTTTCCCGCACAGTCCCACTGAGGTACCAACTTAGCTTAATGAGGACTCCCTACCCTAGCTTCCACAAACCTTGGGGGAACCACTCTCCAGATCTTGAGAGATCCCACTACAACCCACTTTCAGTCCATATAGAAAGCCTGTCTACTCACGGGCATATCTGGAAGGGTGACCAGACTAAGACCCCCCTGTACCTTACCACACACACACACACACACACACACACACACACACACACACACACAATGGAAGTAAAAGCTACCAGCACAGCAAGGGCTACCAGCACAGCCTCAGCTATGGCTGTCTGGCTTCTGCAAAGGGGCAGGGACCCACTGAATTCACAAACTGTTTTGCCTTCTTGAGTAAGGGTTCCTCTAACCATTTTCCCCTCTGCACATTCTATCTTTTACCCATCCCACAACCACCCTATCTAACCTGGGTCTCATAACACCTCTTCTCCTTTACCCTACTCCCTCATATTGGGAGTTTCAAGGCTCCCCAGAGCTGGGGTTCTTTGCAGAGCAAAAGATATACCCACATAAATTCTTATATCGTTTCCCCTCAACAGGCTGCAGTGAAAGATAGTACAGTGCAGGGAGCACATTTACAAATTAGAGGAAAAGCCTAAACTAGGGTCCTAAAATTATTTTATCTCAAATATTTAAAAAGAGCAAAATACAATGAAATAAATTAAGAGAAACAGGGCTTTTATCAAGCACCTTCAATATGCCAGACATGCTGCATGAGCTCTTTTCTCTCTCCTAAATTCCAAGGAAGTAGGTATCATTTTTATCTTCATTTTAAAGATGAAAGACTTCCCTGGTGGTACAGTGGATAAGAATGCAAGGGACACGGGTTTGATCCCAGGTCCAGGAAGATTTCACTTGCCACAGAGCAACTAAGCCCATGGGTCACAACTACTGAGCCTGGGCTCTAGAGCCCACGTGCTGCAACTACTGAAGCCTGCATACCTAGAGCCTGTGCTCCACAACAACAGAAGCCACTGCAATGAGATACCCATGCACTCCATTTGTCCCAACAAGAGAAAACCTCTGAACAGCAATGAAGACCCATCACAACCAAAAATAAATAAATAAATAATAAAATGAATAAAGTTATTTAAAAAATAAAGATGGAAAATTAAAATTCAGAAGACTAACTACCTTACTCAAGGTCATGCAGCTATAAATAATGGTTGAAAATATTTCTACACAATTGGCCCACTTAATTTATCTTATGGCTACCATCCTCCTTTTTCAAGTCACCTTGAACAATACTGACCACACACCCTCCCAAAGAAGTCATGAGAAAAACATGAGGCAACTCTACTTGGAATGCTCACCATTAACTGTCACCTTAAAACCATTTAAGCTAACCTCATTCACTGACTATTCACAAATACGCTTTAGTCCCTAAAGAGTCATATCTTTACACATTCCACAAGTCTTCTATACTGTTGGGTAGAGGTGTAGGGCTTTGGGGACAGAATGGAAGGAGACAGGAGGAGCAGCCCTGGTTACCCTCAGGAAGCTCAATGGTTGAGCTGTCCAGGTCTAAAGGAGCATAGACAGGGGAACTACAATCCTAGGTGTGTTTGGAGAAGGGTGGGGCAGCAAAAGAGAGAAGAGAAAACATTCTAAAGCAGATCTGGTGCAACACCTCTTATAATCCTGACTTTTCCAGGAGAATGACTCAGCCTTGGCACCATACTCTCTCCATTCTCAGGCACTTGGCAAGAATAGGCATGGGTGCCTAAACAGGCATGTACCCACATAAACACACAACAGTTAACAAAATGCAAACCTCCAGGACGCTGGATGTAAGGGCTCCAGATGGAGCTTAGAATGCCTCCCTGTCTGGATAAGAGCTACACTCTGATATCACCCCTACAACAGGTATTCTCAGTAGCTTGCTCTAAAAGTACCCAGGATTCCTTCTGTTCAGGCATAATCTGGAAAGAACACAAAGGAGGCACCTTCTTAAAAAGTTACGCTTGATTGTAGGAGGCTAAATAGCCAGGGATGAAGTGTGGGGGGGAGGAGCAGGAAGAGTTAGCCCCAGCTCCTAATCCCCTGTCGTATTCAACTTTGGACTTTTGTGATTTTGTTTTCAAATCTCTGTAATTACCATCAACAGGAGCTGCTTACTTATAAGATTTAGGGCGATCTGAGATGAAAAGCTAAGTCTTACACAGGAAGAGAGAGGTTGAGGAGAGCATCATGTGTCAGGTTCTTTCTCCTCCAAGAATACAATCCTAATTCTAACCCCTAGTGACTAAGACACCAAGTATACACCAGGAGATACAGTGGTTTTGTTAATTAGCATCCAACACAGAAGGGGCTAGCTACAAACATCTCAGTCATAAATCAAGAGAGCCAAAGGCCTACCATGTGCTTGGCTCAAGAAAGAGAAACTACGAATTTATAAGAAATTGGTGTATGATAAATTGGTAGTATAAAGTACAACAGGTTGGCAAACTGTTTCTATGGGCCACATACGGTCTCTGTTGCATAGTCCTCTTTTTTTCTCTTTAACAATGCTTTTAAAATGTGAAGCCTATTCTTAAAAAATCAGGTCTCACAGACAAGTTTGCTAATTGCTAGACTAGACTAGTAACTCCATTCACTATCTGCAAGACCTCAAACCTGAACCAATAGCTCCTTCACATTCTACTTTCCATAGAAGATGGGCAGCAAGAGTCTTATCTGAAACTTAACCAAAGAAAACTGGACCAGATCATCATACACAGTAGCCCATTCCCTTCCTATGTAAGGATATTGGGGGGAGGGGAGATAATAAGCTTAGACCACTAACCATCTATTTCTGAAAGGCTCATTCACATATCAGAAGGGCCCTGTGCCAAGTTGAACCCCCTCAATAACAGGCCCCAGACCAGGGGCTGAGTCAGTGATAGCTTGATCCCTAGGCCTCTGGCTCAAACATCTGGTCTTGAAGAGCAAGAGGCATGTATGAAGAAGAAAGAAGAAGGAGACCCTCCCAGCCAGCCTATTGAGGGCTCAAGAAACAAAGGGACATATGTGGCTTGCTTCCCTCCCTATCCCCTTAGAAAACATTTGGAGAATAAAAGGAAATCAAGTTGGAGCTGCCAAACTCAGTGGGAGGGAGAGCTAAGAATGAAACTAATGCCAACCACAAAACTGCAAGGATAAAGATCCCTATTAGTGGCCAACATTGCACACAAGCCTTTCTCCTCTGGACGTCTAGGAACTTCAGGGTCCAGTTAGCATTTCTCTCACAAGGAAGTAGTAAAAAGAAACAACCATTCAGGAATGTCCACCTTCTAACCTCCCACTCCATGCCCTGACTCCTCATATTTGCCCTCTAGTAGGAAAACAAACAAACAAACATATATTTGAAAGCATGTGTACCCTAAAAGTCAACTAATACTAAGAACTGTGGGCTTCTGGATACAAGGGATGCCACTGACAGCCAATGTTCAGATACAGCCCTTTCCTCTTCACTAGGTTTCAGATTCTTCCCCCAGGAAATAGAAGGTTTCCAGAGAAACTAGCCTGACTCAAGGGAGGGAACAGGAGAAGGAATGCCTTCAAATCAATTTAGCAGCTATTGAGCACCTGCAAAGTGTGGGGCAGGGTACTACAGAATATGGAGATTAAGAGAATACAGAGATTCCAACAATCTCTGAGAATACACAGAATACAGAGCTTATAACAAGCCCTTATTTCAAAGGGTTCCTCATCTACTAGTGAAAAAATGTAATGAGTAGATCCCACAGAATGCAGTGTGTGCTATATTTACCCAAAAGCTCCCAGTCACCATTCTCTTCAAATCAAAAGTTCCTTTGGAGGCTGGGGCAGGGAGAAAAGAAACCAAGATATCCTCAAAGTGCTGCCTCGTTCTCCACTAAGTACCTTCATGTGCTCCTGGAGAGTCTAGGAACAAAGTCCTTTTCCTATCATAAAAGGAATTTATTCTTTAATTGAGGTACCACATACAAAACAATGGAAAATAATAAAAGACCAGACTGTGATATGGTGCCAGGGCTTATGACAGAGCTTGGTGTACTCTGAAAGTATAGGAGCAGCAGGGACTGGGACCTAGTCAGATGTAAAGGCTATCCACCTTAAGCAGGAAGGAAAGAATCAGCAGTCTTCAGATCCAAAGCACCTTACCGTGGACACAGGGCAGGGTCCCAGCCCAGCGCTTCTATTTGTAACTGAGGAATGAGGTCACCACGTCCTTGGGCTCTTACTCACCAACTCTCTGTAATGTTCCCACTAACTGAATGCCTTGGTGCCCACAGCATTACTCACTTTCCATCCTGCCCTATCTTTTCTCCCACCACCAGTATGCACATGCCCAGACACTGAATTTGAGCTCTAAAGAGAGCTGCTTACTTCCCTGGGGTCCAGTTAGTTTTTTGAACCTCACCCCTTCCTCTAGTACTTGGGACAGGTGACATGGTGCATAACTCCCATCTCATCCAGGCCCCAAAACCAAGTTTAAAGGATTCCTGAATGAGCTGTCTGGGTCACCTTTACTTCCAGCTACAAATGGAGTGGAAAGAGCCCTAGACAGTCTCAGCTCAGCTCAGCTATATTCATGCTGTGTGGGCACCAGTATGGACCTCCATTTCTCAGGCTTAGTTTTCTCAGATGTAACATGGAGAGGCTTCAAAATTAGAATATCCTAGGGGAGCTCTTAAAAAAATACTGGTGCCCAAAGCCCTAAGCCAAGACCTGAGTTTACAACATGCTTCCACAAGCTGGCCAAGACCAACTAACTGTATAGGCAAGCTGGACTTTCCCACTGGATCAGAAGGCTGGTCCCGTGAAGAACTCAACACTCTGCTATAAGGAAGGCAGACCTAACAGTTAAACTCCACCTTCATTCTAGCCCTTAGGGCCACTAGGGTCTTGAGTTCAAATTTCCCACTTTTCCTAACCTTGTTTCAAATCCACAAGGGAAAAAAAAAAAACTAAAATGTGTCAACACTAGTAAATTCAACCTCACATGCTTTGACATTAAGCAAGCATTATAAATTTTCCTTCTTTTGAAGGATCAGGCCTATCTGCCGTTACAAAACGTGTTTTTCTATTTGCCTCCAAGAACCTCACACTACACAATAGGGATGGTGACAAAGGAAAGCTGTTTCCACAGCCTTTGACTGTTCTAGTGACATATTTCCTAGTGACAGTGTCACATTCCTGAGGGCTTACCAACTACTTGTGACCAGGGCTTACACCAAACTGTCTACCTCATGATATCATCCTACTGCCTGTTTCTGGTGGGCTCCCCAAGAACTACCTTTCCAGAGCACCTCTTCCCTCCTTACCCAGATCAGGCCATGTCTGACTCCTGCCACCCTTGCCTGCTTAACCCTCCACCCAATTATACTCCATAACATTTCCAAAGCCTTTCTATGAAGGTTTATCCTCTAAAGCCAGGTAGAGCTGATCACTCTCAACCTCTCAGAGCTAGTAGAATTGCCATTTGGCCCAGTATCACACAGAATGAGAGCATATCTGAGATGTGTGCCACAAACCCCCTACCCAAGGTGGGGCAGACCAGGCACAGTTACTGAGGGAATGCAACATCTCTGAATAAGTTACAGCCTTTCAGAGCAGGAATGGCCCTGACATTAACCAAACCAATTCTTTGTAGAATATACCATAGTCCCAAAAGGGCAAAGGCCTGGCCAAGATTGCTCTGGGAAGCTAGAAGCAGAGCTCAGACTAAACTCCAGTTCTTCAACTCCAGAAGAATGCTTTTTCCACAATTCCCCAATAACTCTTCCACTCAACAAGTTGAACCAATGCTCATATTCCCACCAAGGTCCAAACAAGACCCTATGTTAGCTAGGCCTAAGCAATCCTCAAAGAATTCTCACTTCCTAACAAGCAACATCTATGCGTCCAAGAGCAAAGCAAAGTCATGTAAATTATTGGCCCAATCAGCTGGAAAGCTCGACCAGCCCTGAAGACAGTGGTCTGACATCAGCAAGGTCTGACATTAGCAGCTGACAGAAAGCCAACTGCAAAACAAGTGTCAGGCGAGGCCTCAAGCAGGCAGAACATGAACAATATGGCAGGTGGACATCCACTCAGAGACCCCAACTACTGTAATTCTCTCTAAATTTTTTTCTTCACTCATGATATTTTTTTGTTGTTGTTTAGTCACTAAGTCATGCCTGACTCCTCTGCAACCCCATGGACTGTAGCCCGCCAGGCTCCTCTGTCCATGGGATTCTCCAGACAAGAATACTGGAATGGGTTGCCATTTCCTCCTTCAGGGGATCTTCCTGACTCAGGAATCGAACCCACATCTCTTGTGTCTCCTGCATTAGTAGGCAGATTCTTTACCACTGAGCCACCAAGGAAGCCCCATGATATTTTAGGAGAGACTAAAGGGAAGTTTAGCAACTATTAGAACAGGGAAAGGGCCTAATGTTTAAAGCTGCAACTTCTTTTCTAGCCTCATAACTTTGGCTTAATCATGACTACAGCTTAAGTCCAGGCCTTTATGAAACAATACTCATTTCCCTGTTTTACGCCCTCTACACCATGCAGTCTAAAGTCTAAGACTTCTGTCTCCCACTCAAGTCCTGTTTCCCTTATTCATTAGCTGAGTGCTTTCTGCAGTCACTTAACCTCTCTGAGCCTCAGTTTCCCCATACAAAAAGCAGGGTTAATCATTCCTAACTTGCTAACTGAAGAGAGTTAATGAGTATCAAATGACATAATAATTATAGTGGTAAAAAGGGTTTTGGCAACAACAATGCATATCACAAATATAAAGAATTATCAGTATTTGGGTTAAGGGCTTTCATTCTTTTGGTCCATACATGGACTTAGTATAGCTAGGAACATTGAAAAGTAATTTCAGAACAATGCCAGCCAACCTATAAAGGAATTCCTTCAATTCATATCTGATAAGGCTGTTTTAAACAGGGAACTACTTGGAAAGCAGACAGCTACTCCCTGAAATCAGCAGTAGCGATCTAACCACTTTAAGAATTTTTTTGGAAATATTTACATAACTATGTCTTGTTTGGACTATTACAAGAGCCAAGGGAGTTTGCATTCCCTGGGCTCATATGGCTTAGGTCAGGCAGTCCACACATAGCTAGGAGAAGAATGTTTTTGTTATGGAGAGTTGAGAGGTAGTTATGTGGCAATACATCATTGGTCCCAAAGGGTCTATAAATGATCTATTCTATAGAAGTAAAGTTTTCCTGATAACTGAGGCTTACTCTTTTAAGGATCAGAACCATTCTTAATGGTGAAGTGAAAGTCTTATCCATTGATCACATTTTACTGCCTTTGTCAACAGAGGGTGTAAAAATATGATTTATGCTTCTCTGAACACCTGAATCCTATATGCTTGCTTTTCTATTGAACTAACATTCATCGGCTTTTTAATGTTATCCAAGTTTTCCATCAACACTGAGGATTATCATCTCTACTTTATCAGTGAAGAATGGTAGGTTCAAAGAGGTTAAGGGACTTCCAAAAGGTCACATAACCAATAAATGTTGAAAACACAGATCTTCCTACAAGCCTGGAGTACAATAAATGCCTAAAGATACTTTGGATCCAAGCCTTCTCAAGTAGCCCAAGAAATACTTTAAAATGTCATTTCCTTTCCCTTTTTAGAATATGACCTCAGACCCTTGCTCTCCCTGCCCCATGAGGATTCAGAAAGCTCCAATCACTCAACTTGCAGGCAGCTTCCTGTTTGTCTAAAGGGGAAGACAATAATGCCTGCAGTGGCCTGTAGTAGGCCTGGTCTAGTCAAGGTCAACCTCTAATGGCAGAGCATCCAGGACTGAAAGCTCGGCAAGCATAAGCTCTGCTCGATGCACTGTGAAAGTCTGGGAACTAAGAAGAAAAGAGAAGGGTGGGGCATGTTATGACTGGGCAGAAAAGAGCCTGCAATTCTGGTAATCCTGCTTCTCCTTGCCTGATCTGGCTTCTTCAACATGATCAATACTCTCAAACTAGCAAGCTTCTAAGAACAGGAATGGTTACTAGGCTAGACTTTTTTTTTTTTTAATATACTATGTACAGATCACTCACCTAGAGCCAGACATCCTGGAATGTGAAGTCAAGTGGGCCGTAGGAAGCATCACTACAAACAAAGCTAGTGAAGGTGATGGAAATCCAGTTGAGCTATTTCAAATCATGAAAGATGATGCTGTGAACGTGCTGCACTCAATATGCCAGCAAACTTGGAAAACTCAGCAGTGGCCACGGGACTAGAAAAGGTCAGTTTTCATTCCAATCCCAAAGAAAGGCAACGCCAAAGAATATTCAAACTACCACACAATTGCACTCATCTCACAAGCTAGTAAAGTGATGCTTAAAATTCTCCAAGCCAGGCTTCAGCAATACGTGAACCATGAACTTCCAGATGTTCAAGCTGGTTTTAGAAAAGGCAGAGGAACCAGAGGTAAAATTGGAAACACCTGATGGATCACCGAAAAAGCAAGAGAGTTCCAGAAAAACATCTATTTCTGCTTTATTGATTGACTATGCCAAAGCCTTTGACTGTGTGGATCACAATAAACTGTGGAAAATTCTGAGAGATGGGAATACCAGACCACCTGACCTGCCTCTTGAGAAACCTGTATGCAGGTCAGGAAGCAACAGTTAGAACTGGACATGGAACAATAGACTGGTTCCAAATAGAAAAGGAGTACGTCAAGGCTGTATATTGTCACCCTGCTTATTTAACTTATATGCAGAGTACATCATGAGAAACACTGGGCTGGAGGAAGCACAAGCTGGAATCAACATTGCTGGGAGAAATATCAATAACCTCAGATATGCAGATATGCATACCACCCTTATGGCAGAAAGTGAAGAAGAACTAAAGAGCCTCTTGAGGAAAGTGAAAGAGGAGAGTGAAAAAGTTGGCTTAAACCTCAGCATTCAGAAAACTAAGATCATGGCATCTGGTCCCATCACTTCATGGCAAATGGATAGGGAAACAGTGGAAACAGTGTCAGACTTTAATTTTTCTGGGCTCCAAAATCACTGCAGATGGTGATTGCAGCCATGAAATTAAAAGACGCTTGCTCCTTGGAAGGAAAGTTATGACCAACCTAGACAGCATATTATAAAGCAGAGACATTACTCTGTCAACAAAGGTCCATCTAGTCAATGCTATGGTTTTTCCAGTGGTCATGTATGGATGTGAGGGTTGGACTATAAAGAAAGCTGAGCGCTGAAGAATTGATGCTTTTGAACTGTGGTGTTGGAGAAGACTCTTGAGAGTCCCTTGGACTGCAAGGAGATCCAACCAGTCCATTCTAAAGGAGATCAATCCTGGGTGTTCATTGGAAGGACTGATGCTGAAGCTGAAACTCCAATACTTTGGCCACCTGATGCGAGGAGCTGACTCATTGGAAAACACCCTGATGCTGGGATTGAGGGCAGGAGGAGAAGGGGACGACAGAGCATAAGATGACTGGATGGCATCACTGACTCAATGGACGTGGGTTTGGGTGTACTCTGGGAGTTGGTGATGGACAGGGAGGCCTGGCATGCTGCGGTTCATGGGGTCGCAAAGAGTCAGACACAACTGAGCGACTGAACTGAACTGAACTGAACAGTTGACCCTGAACAACATGGTTTTGAACTGTGCTGGTCCACTTAATAAGCATATTTTTTTCCAATAAATACATATTACAGTACCATACAGTCTGTGGTTGGCTGAACCTGTGGTTGATTGGTTGAATATGCGGGTGTAGAACCAAGGATATTGAGGGCCAACTGTAATACAGAATAGTAACGCATATATATGGAATTTAAAGAGATGGTAACGATAACCCTATATGCAAAACAGAAAAAGAGACACAGATGTACAGAACAGACTTTTAAACTCTGTGGGAGAAGGCGAGGGTGGGATGCTCTGAGAGAACAGCATTGAAACAAGTATACTCTCAAGGGTGAAACAGATCACCAGCCCAGGTTGGATGCATGAGACAAGTGCTCAGGGCTGGTGCACTAGGAAGACCCAGAGGGATGGGATGGAGAGGGAGGTGGGAGGGGGGATAGGGATGGGGAAGACATGTAAATCCATGGCTGATTCATGTCAATGTATGGCAAAAACCACTAAAATAAAATAAAATAAAATAAAGTTATACGGAGAATTTCAACTGGCAGTACATGGGTGGGGGAGTGGGGTGCCTTGAACTCCCTATTGTTCAAAGGTCAACTGTATTTATTTGCATTTCAAAAATCACTCTTTCTCAACTCTTCAATTAGATGCCTCAGCTATAGTGGAACACTCTGCAAAATTCCAATGTGCTGCCACCTGGATAAGATCCCTGGTAAGTATGGGATGAGCAGATTCTAATCCAACTTCACTATTCTTCTCTGGGGAAGGCTGGAAAGGCATGTGCACACCAACAAAGTGCACACACACACATACACACACACAGCTTCTTTCCTCAACCCCAGATAGCTACCGCAGCCCAGAGGTGGTCTGAGGAACAGGGTTCTCAGTCATGTACTATTTGGAATCAAACTACTCCAAATTGGCAAAACCACAGAAAAGGGAGGGGGGCTACTTTAAGCACAGGGAAGTGGTTTACCCTACTATTCCCGGCAAATCTGAGGTTCCTGATATCATATCACAAAAAGAATTCAGTGACAAAGTTATAGATAAGAAGTGGATTTATTTAAAGAAAAACAACTCCACAAAGAATGAGCCATCTCAGAAAGCAAGAGAGCCCTGAAATATGGCAGTTAGTTTTTATGCATTGGGTAATTTCTTAGGCTACTGAGTCAGAGGATTATCCCAATTATTTTGGGGATGGGGTGGGGATTTCCAGGAACTGGGCCACTGCTGACTTTTTGGCCTTTCATGCTTAGCCTCAGAACTGTCAGACTTTATTTTCTTGGGCCCCCAAAAATCAGTGCAGATGGTGACTAGCAGCCATGAAAGTAAAAGGCACTTGCTCCTTGGAAGAAAAGCTATGACAAACATAGATAGCATATTAAAAAGCAGAAACATTACTTTGCCATCAAAGGTCTGTATAGTCAAAGCTATGATTTTCCAATAGTCATGTATGGATGTGAGAGTTGGACCATAAAGAAGGCTGAATGCTGAAGAATTGATGCTTTTGAGCTGTAGTGTTGGAGAAGACTCTTGGACTGCAAGAAGATCAAACCAGTCAATCCTAAAGGAAATCATCCCTGAATATTCATTAGAAAGACTGATACTGAAGCTCCAATACTTTGGCCACCTGATGGGAAGAGCAAACTCATTAGAAAAGAGCCTGATGCTGGGAAAGATTGAGGGCAGGAGGAGAAGGGGACAACAGAGGACAAGATGGTTGGATGGCATCACTAACTCAATGGACATGAGTTTGAGCAAGCTCTGGGAGATGGTGATGGACAGGGAAATCTGGCATGCTGCTGTCCATGGGGTCACAAGAGTTGGACAAAACTGAGACTGAACAACAACAACAGAAATGTCATGTTGTTGGTGGATGTGTCATTTAGCATGCTAATGTATTACAATGAGTAATGATGACACTCAAGATCTACTGGAAAGCAAATCTTCCACCATCCTGGACCTAGTTGGTTCTAACCAGCTTTGGTCCTATCCTATGGCTATATCATTATTTTATAGATTGTGCCCTTCCACCTTCCCTCTTGTTTCACTACCACCAATCACCCCACTAAGATAACTTAAGCATGGGTGAAATCACAGCAACCTCTAAAAGTGGGGCCTACAGAGCTTGAAAAGGGGAACCACTATCATCTTATACTTTATCCCAACAAAAACATCCACAACTCCTACCTTCTCCAGAAATCCTTCTCTCTCAGGTCTCAGGTAGGCAAACCCTTACAGTGCTCTGTTTATTTTTCATTCAATGAAGAATATGAGCCCTTTTCATTTGTGAAAAAACTTTTAAATGCTTTTAAGTGTTCTACTCACTTGATAAACTGATTATTAATGAGCCCACATAGATGATAAAATCTGATTTGATATGAAAAGATGCGTACCACGTGGTAAGTTTAAAAAACAAGTAGTTAAACAGTATGGATTTGTATTATGTTTGTATTTAAAGTTCTATCTGTATAAATGTATTTAAAAAGGAGTCTAAGTTCACATTAACTAACTAGTTCACACAAATGTTCACATCTATTTCTGCTTTATTGACTATGCCAAAGCCTTTGACTGTGTGGATCACAATAAACTGTGGAAAATTCTGAAAGAGATGGGAATACCAGACCACCTGACCTGCCTCTTGAGAAATCTGTATGCAGGTCAGGAAGCAACAATTAGAACTCGACATGGAACAACAGACTGGTTCCAAATAGGAAAAGGAGTATGTCAAGGCTGTATATTGTCACCTTGCTTATTTAACTTATATGCTGAGTACATCATGAGAAATGCTAGGCTGGATGAAGCACAAGCTGGAATCAAGACTGCCAGGAGAAATATCAATATGCAGATGACACCACCCTTATGGCAGAAAGTGAAGAAGAACTAAAGAGTCTCTTGATGAAAGTGAAAGAGGAGAGTGAAAAAGTTGGCTTAAACCTCAACATTCAGAAAACTAAGATCATGGCATCTGGTCCCATCACTTCATTTCAAATAGATTGGGAAACAGTGGAAAAAGTGGCTGACTTTATTTTTCTGGGCTCCAAAATCACTGCAGATGGTGAATGCAGCCATGAAATTAAAAGATGCTTGCTCCTTGGAAGGAAAGTCATGACCAACCTAGATAGCTTGTTAAAAAGCAGAGACATTACTTTGCCAACAAAGGTCCATCTAGTCAAGGCTATGGTTTTTCCAATAGTCATGTATGGCTGTCAGAGTTGGACTATAAAGAAAGCTGAGTGGTGAAGAATTGATGCTTTTGAACTGTGGTGTTGGAGAAGACTCTTGAGAGTCCCTTGGACTGCAAGGAGATCCAAACAGTCCATCCTAAAGGAGATCAGCCCTGGGTGTTCACTGGAGGGACTGATGTTGAAGCTGAAACTCCAATACTTTGGCCACCTGATGCGAAGAGCTCACTCACTGGAAAAGACCCTGATGCTGGGAAAGATTGAGGGCAGGAGGAGAAGGGAACGACAGAGGATGAGATGGGTGGATGGCATCACCAACTCAATGGACATGGGTTTGGGTGTACTCTGGGAGTTGGTGATGGACAGGGAGGCCTGGCATGCTGCAGTTCATGGGGTCACAAAGAGTCGGACACGACTGAGCGACTGAACTGAACTGAATTGCTCCTCAAATTAGCCTACCTTTATTAAAACAGAAAAGCCTACCTTTATCAAATCTGCAAAGATGGGCAGTCTGGAACCTAAGGCAGCCTGGATGATGGTGGCAGTAGTGGTAACAACAGGAACAACAGCAGAATACAGCTGCTAGGTACCCCAACATAATGATCTATAGGATTTCCCTGCTCTCCTCCTGGAACTATGTCTGGCTTTACCCATCTCTTAGCAGAGAAACCAACTCAATCCTTAAACCACAGGAGCACAAACTTCTCAGGATTAGATTACCCAGTGCAGTCCTGCCTGCTGGCCATGCCACAATGAGCAGCTGTTGTTGTTCAGTTGTTCAGTCGTGTCTAACTCTTTGCAATCCCATGGAGTACGGCACAGCAGGTTTCCCTGTCCTTCACCATCTCCCAGAGCTTGCTCAAACTCATGTCCATTGAGTCAGTGATGCCACGCAACCATCTTGCCCTCTGTCGTCCACTTCTGCCTTCAATCTTTCCCAGCATCAGGGTCTTTTCTAATGAGTCAGCTCTTTCCAGAGAGAGAGTGGCCACCACTTTCATCAGGTGGCCAAAATATTGGAGCTTCAGCTTCAGCATCAGTCCTTCCGAAGAACATTCAGGATTGATTTCCTTTAGGATTGACTGGTTTGATCTCCTTGTAGTCCAAGGGACTCTCAAGAGTCTTCTCCAACACCACAGTTCAAAAGCATCAATATTTTGGCACTCAGCCATCTTTATGGTCCAACTCTCACATCCATACATGACTACTGGAAAAACCATAGCTTTGACCATATCAACCACTCCTGGCAAAGTAATGTCTCTGCTTTTTAATATGCTATCTATGCTTGCCATAGCTTTTCTTCCAAGGAGCAAGTGTCTTTTAATTTCATTGCTGCAGTGACCATCTGCAGTGATTTTGGATGCCAAGAAAATAAAGTCTGTCACTGTTGCCATTGTTTCCCCACCTATTTGAAAGAAAGTGATGGGACCAGATGCCATGATCTTAGTTTTTTGAATGCTGAATTTTAATCCAGCTTTTTCACTCTCCTCTTTCACTTTCATCAAGAAGCTCTTTAGTTCCTCTTCGGCTTCTGCTATAAGGGTGGTGTCATGAGCAGTACACATACAAAAAAGCAAAAAATTTAAAAAGCTGGGTAATTCTTGGTGCTCCAGGGCCAAATTCTGGGTTGCTTCACAAAGACATATAAAAATGCTTACATAGCTACCTGTTAGACTCCACTAAAAACTTTGATTTAAATACTCTCCCTTGTTGTGAACACTTCTGTATTGTGTGGAGACATGGCAAAAGGGAATGGAAATTAGTTATGAACAAGCTAGCCACTCACAGGTAAACAGGTTGTTCAAGGTACAAAAAAGGGAAAAATTCCTCCCCATTTCTAGGCACTATTTAACTCCATTCTGCCAGGGCCCAGCTAGGTTTGCATTAGGTAATTTCCAGTGGGTCCCTGAAACTGTTGTTTGTCTTTCTAGTAGACCTAAACATAGGAGTCTGTGCAAGACAATTCCAATTTGACAACAGTAGCTATTAACATATTTATTGAACAAATTAACAGTGAGCTAAGCTGATAGATGGCTGGATAGCATCACTGACTCGATAGACATGAGTTTGAGTAAACTCCGGAAGTTGATGATGGACAGGGAGGCCTGGAGTGCTGTGATTCATGGGGTTGCAAAGAGTCAGACACGACTGAGTGACTGAACTGAACTGAACTGAAGCTGATAGAAGGGGGAGACAGAGGATGAGGCAATTGCATGCATCACTGACTCAATGGACATGAGTTTAAGCAAATTGCAGGAGATAGTGAAGGACAGGGAAGCTGGACATGCTGCAGTTCATGGGATCACAAAGAGTCAGATTCAACTTAGCAACAACAAGCCAATAGAATGAAAAGAATACATTCCTGAGAGTCTTGGCTTAAAGACTGGCTTCTGCCCCTGACTCACTGCATGACCTTGAGCAAGTCTCTTCCCCTTTTTGTGTTTTATAGTTGACCAGCAGATCTTCCATAAGTTCAGGTAACATGCTTCCTTTATAAAACATACAATTCTGCGGCGGATTCGGGGTTTTCAGATGGCCAGGACAGCAGGAAGGAGTTGTGGGTAGTATGTGGAGAAAGCAAAAACCACACTAGGTGGAGGAGAATCTCTATCCAAAGACCTTAAAGCTCTCCATGAGCTGTTTGCACAAGACAGGTGGGACGGGCAGGCCTTTGAAGAACATATGAGGACATGAGTTCTGTCCTTCTAACAGTACTTGGCTGATTTGAGGCCAGAAGGCCTGAAAGGTGACCAGTTTTAGTATAGCTTCTATAAATACTTACACCTCCAGCTGAAGAGATGTTAGAAGACCCTCTACACTAGTACCACTCATTTGTTGCTGAAGAGAAGATGGTACCTCCCTCCCTGGCCACTTGTGGCCATTTTTGAGTAGGGTTGTACTGGGGCGATTTGAAGCCATGTTGTCCAGGTAAGTGGGGAGATGGGACTTCCCTACATATATCCCACTAAAAGCATCAGGCTGTGGGGCACCTATGGGAATGCTTGATCAGGGAAATTATAGCACCAGACATTATGGGCTCAGAAGCTTGTGAATAACTACACAGAGAGAACATACACAGAGGCCAACTGGAACAAAAATTATGGGGTGCCCTAGCTCTACTCTTCCTCCCCTGTGCCCCATACCTCATAGAGCACCTCCAGATGCATTAGTGCCTGAATATTCACCCATAACCCTAAGGAGTAGGGTGCTATCACTCTTTCCATTTTACAGATGGGAAACTGAGAACTGAAATGGTTTGAGAAGTTTGCACTGGTGGGTCAAGGTCAGACAGACTCTCTCTCAGGCCTCTCTTCCCTAAAGGTGCTAATGTACCCTATCCTTCTCCAAGGTGTATTTTCTCTATTATTGGTGCCTATAGTATGTCCTACCAGGTGCTCATCCAACACTGGATCCCTTGCATATATTATTGTTGCATATATTACCCTTCTCCATGTCTGTCACTGACTCTGTGCTCTCCAAAGGCCTGCCCATCCCTAACCATCTCTACCTGAACAACAGCCCTTTCTTGAGGCAAGAAGAGTTAGAAACTTTCAAATCCACAGTTTTGCTAAAGGAGAAAGAATGGGAGCCCAGACGGCTGCAATACCACATGGTAAGTATCATAACAGAAATTCTTACAAAGTACAGTGGGCACACAGAAGATACTGCAACTAATACTACAGGGAGTATTAAAGCATCCAGTGGAGGTGTCACAGAGTAGGTGGAGGTGAGGAAGATACACTTGACATTTCAAGTTGAAAGAAAAAACATATGCTAAAGGTGAAAGATATAAGAGGTATGGCTTACTTGGGGAAATGATCCCACAAAGCTACAGCATAGTTAGTGTACATGTGGGGACAAGTGGGACCTGAGTCTAGAGAGAGAGCTATGATATAGCCAGGTATCAAAGGGCTCTCCATATATACCACACTAAGGGTTTTAGATTTTCTCTTATTCATGTTCACTGCAATGTTATAAATACTGGCAAATGCTGGGAGTAATTTAAATGCCCACCAAAAGCGTAATGGTTAGTACGTTATGACATAGTCATTGGATGAAATTTTGTAAAGGTATTAAAAATGTTCATTTTTAAAAACTAAAGTTCATTTACCTAAGCTTTCAGTGATTGTTTATGTACAATATGATAATACCATAGAAAACTAAGGTACATATGTGAGATGTGATGAGAAAACACATAAATAACAATTGCTATGTTAAAATGGTGGATTTATGGAAGATGTCTCCCTCTATTTGCTAAACTCTGTCATATGCCATGTTGGGTTTTATAAAAACAGGAAGTATAAAAATAACCACTCTTCTTCTATCTGATTCCTCTTGCCTTCTCCCCATCTCTATCCTCTATCAGCTTTCCTGCTCTCCCTCACAAACAGCGTTTCTAATCTACCACCTGAAACTGGAATCCTTAACACATGGAAGGCTCCTAAGAGGGAAAGGCTGCCAGCAAGGTGGCTTCTCCAAGCAGCAAGCTCCTGAATGGGCCAGAGGCCATTCCAGCTTAATGCTGGAGAAGAATCTTCCACCCAAAAGCATTGCCCAGTTTTACCCAACTAAGCCTTCTCTGCCCTAAGAACTTGTTCCCAAAGGAAAGAAGACAGACACAAAGAAGACTTCTATCTTGCCCTCACTTCAGAAGGTTCAGAGCAGGTGAAGAGTACGTTCATGGCCAACTCCTAGGTGGCTGAGATACAGCCTGGGATCCCTGATTTACAAGCAAGTCCTGTACAAAATAGGGCTTCCCCAGTGGCTCAGTGGTAAAGAATCTGCCTGCAATTCAGGAGATGAAGGAGGCATGGGTTCAATCCCTGGGTCAGGAAGATTCCCTGAAGGAGGGCACAGCAACCTACTCCAGTATTCTTGTCTGGAGAATCCCACAGACATAGGAGCCTGATGGGCTACAGTCCATGGGTCGCAAAGACTGAAGTGACTGAGCATGCATGTCCGCACTGTACAAAATGTCAGTAAGGGGAAGAAGGGTAAAAACAGATCCAGCCAAGGGTATACCATCTCCAGTGAACCTCTTATGCCTCATAAGCCCATCATTCCCTCACAAGAAATTCAGAGACCTCTCCCCTTTCATCTATAGATCTAAGACCACCGGGCGCCATATTCACAAAATGCAGGATAAGTTGAAGGCTGAACACTAGGGCTGTGGCAATCTCTCTCACTAGAAATTTCTCCCCTTCACTCCAACCAAGACCACATCACCTAGCTCTCCTGATCCAAGGAAAACACATCAATGACTCAGACAGAAGAAGGGGAAGGGGAGCTTAGCAATTTAAGATGTAGCCAAAAGCAATTTCATAATCCTAAGGAGAGGGATGTTGTAGGGGTAGGGAGTAGGGGAAGTCAAATTTCATTTGCATTTCAGTTTTGGTTTGTTTCTTGGTCTTCCCCTTCCCTACTGGAACAATGACCAATTCAAGGGTCTTCTATTCTTCTTGGAGTCACCAAGGACTCAAAATAGCCAGCGACTATACTTTGCAGGCTGAACTCCAAGGCCCCACACCCATGGCTCTCAGTTAACAGTCATCTCTCCAAGTCAGGATATTCAAGGCAAGCTCTGTCATAGGTTGATCCAATACATTTAAGCAGAGCTCAGTGAAATAGAGAGGACTACTTACACAATGATAGCTGGGAGCAAGGTTGGGGGGAATGACATTCCCAATACCATTCTAAATAAGAAAGAGCAGCTTCACCAAATAGTTTTTGTTCTTTGTCCTATTACACTCTTTCCGTGAACTTCTTATCATCTTCTTAAAGACTAGGCACAAGTAACCAGAATGTCAGAAAAAGTCAATGTTCTCATCCTACAAATGGGAAAACTAAGGCCCGTAAAAGTGACTTGCCCAAGGTCACACAGATTGAGACTAAAAACCATAAATTCTGTTTCAGTCTGTTAGTCTTTTCAATGTACCTTTTCTACTCAAAAGCATTAAAAAAAACAGACAAGTGCTTGAGGCTGTGTCAAAAGCTCAGCTCTTCTAAGCTGGGGTGAGACAGCTCAGGACTGGAGATAAGACTAAGAAGGATGTTGGACCCAGCCCATTCAGAAAAGCCAAGTGAGAAGCCTAGGCATACAAAAGGCACATATAAAGAATTTAGCAACTGGATGGTGTGATCACTCACCTAGAGCCAGACACTCTGGAATGCGAAGTCAAGTGGGCCTTGGGAAGCATCACTACGAACAAAGCTAGTGGAGGTGATAGAATTACAGTTGAGATACTTTAAATCCTAAAAGATGATGTTGTGAAAGTGCTGTACTCAATATGTCAGCAAATTTGGAAGACTCAGCAATGGCCACAAGACTGGAAAAGGTCAGTTTTCATTCAAATCCCAAAGAAAGGCAATGCCAAAGAATGTTCAAACTACCACACAATTGCACTCATCTCACACGCTAGTAAAGTAATGAATGCTCAAAATTCTCCAAGCCAGGCTTCAACAGTACATGAACCATGAACTTCCAGATGTTCAGGCTGGATTTAGAAAAGGCAGAGGAACCAGTGACCAAATTGCCAGCATCCACTGGATCATCGAAAAAGCGAGAGAGTTCCAGAAAAACATCTATTTCTGCTTTATTGACTATGCCAAAGCTATTGACTGTGTGGATCACAACAAACTCTGGAAAATTCTGAAAGAGATGGGAATACCAGACCACCTGACCTGCCTCTTGAGAAACCTGTATGCAGGTCAGGAAGCAACAGTTAAAACTGAGCATGGAACAACAGACTGATTCCAAATCAGGAAAGGAGTACATCAAGGCTGTATATTATCACCCTGCTTATTTAACTTATATGCAGAGTACATCATGAGAAATGCTTGGCTGAATGAAGCACAAGCTGGAATCAACATTGACGGGAGAAATATCAAAAACCTCAGATATGCAGATGACACCACCCTTATGGCAGAGAGTGAAGAGGAACTAAAAAGCCTCTTGAAGAAAGTGAAAGAAGAGAGTGAAAAAGTTGGCTTAAAGCTTAACATTCAGAAAACTAAGATCATGGCATCTGGTCCCATTACCTCATGGGAAATAGATGGGGAGACAGTGGAAACAGTGTCAGACTTTATTTTTTGGGGCTCCAAAATCACTGCAGATGGTGATTGCAGCCACGAAATTAAAAGACATTTGCTCCTTGGAAGAAAAGTTATGACCAACCTAGACAGCTTATTAAAAAGCAGAGATATTACTTTGCCAACAAAGGTCCATCTAGTCAAAGCTATGGTTTTTCCAATAGTCATGTATGGATGTGAGAGTTGGATTATAAAGAAAGCTGAGCACCGAAGAATTGATGCTTTTGAACTGTGGTGTTGGAAAAGACTCTTGTGAGTCCCTTGGACTGCAAGGAGATCCGCCCAGTCCATCCTAAATAATCAGTCCTGAATATTCATTGGAAGGACTGATGCTGAAGCTGAAACTCCAATACTCTGGCCACCTGATGTGAAGAACTGACTCATCTGAAAAGACCCTGACACTGGGAAAGACTGAAGGTGAGAGGAGAAGGGGATGACAGAGGATGAGATGATTGGATGGCATCACCGACTCAATGGACATGAGTTTGAGTAAACTCCGGGAGTTGGTGATGAACAGAGAGAGGCCTGGCATGCTGCAGTCCATGGGGTTGCAAAGAGTCAGTCACAACTGAGCAAGTGAACTGAACTTAACTGAAGGCTTTAGCTACTCCAAAGAAGTAGTTTCAGATGCTAAGAGCCCAACCTGGCCCCACCCTACCCCCACACCCTGAGCCTCTTCAGGCCATGCAAGACTACTCTTAGACTATCAGAGATCTAGGTAAGAAGCTAGAGAGAGGTGATCAAGCAGGCCTGAGGAGGACAAGAAAAGATAAGAAAGCAAGGTGGAGAAATCAGTCATTCCCAGTGTTCTCTCATCTTCCTCTCTCCTTTCTCACTAATCCCCACCCTGGCCCCAACAAAGGGGCCACCTCCTGCTCTAAAAAAGCTCTAAACAAGAAGAAAAGTTTGTAGGTGGCACTATACAAACATGAGGAAGGTATTCCCTGTACCAAAGAAGAACAAGACACTAGTTGAGGTGGCAAAGGCATTTCGGGGGGAAAATATAGCCAAATAAGGCATACTTGACTGGTAGGGAATCATCAGGAAAGATTCCAGAAGCTGACGTCGCAGGGAGGAAGCCTTTAGTCATTGGTTTCCTCTGGCAACTGGCCTAAGGCCAGGCAGCAAACTCCCAACCTTAGGAAAATGCCCGGGTTATGGCAAGAGAAAGGCAACTAAATCTAAATTTTCCCTAGGCCCTCTTCAGGTCCTGCTGGAGCACCTCTCCAAGTATCAGCAAAGAGGTATAGTGTAACCCTGAAGTAAAGTGGCAAATGTTCTCACCAATTATATGCTAGATCCACCACAGACCTGGTGCCAAGAAGAGTAAGGAACCTGAAGAAAAGGGCTATATTTCAGTTATATATTTCTGTTATTGTTGATGCTTTCAAGATAAAGAAAAATTAAAAGGTAAAAATGGCTTTTGCTCTCAACAAGGGAACTTCTGTGGATTAGTCAACCTCCCAGGAATATCTGCAAGTATATTTGGAGAGAAGATTAGCTCACTTAAAACCTTTGAAAATACCAAAGGTTCGTACAGCTTAACTAATCACACCCAAATGGGCTATTACTTTGACTCTCACCCTCCAACTCCATACCACAGATTAATCAACCACAGTCAGAGTTTACAACAGTTTAGAACATCTTTGTATACTTATCTAACCTTCAGGCTGAGATTTCTGAAAAAGAACAGGGAGGTGGGAGGGGTAAGAGGCAGATTACACCAAGACAGTAAGATTAGGAACCTTATCTATACATACTTCACTGGAGGAAAATGAGCCTTAACCTTTCCCAGGTATTTAAGGGAGGCCAAGACTAAAGATAGGAAAGAAATGCTGACCAAGCCTGATATGTATGCCTTATTCCCCCTCCTATCTGCCAAATAAATATCCAGGAAAAGATTTCTCAGGATTATACTTTGTTATTGTTACATTCAATCAAATGTCCACACCTCAATTTTTCACTCATTAGACTCTGATTGATATCCTGGCCATACAAAGTATCTATCAAATTCCCACAAAGTAGAAGGGTCACCAGGCACAGGAACAAACTTCAACCTTTGAAGTCACCAATCACAGTAGCTACCTGGCAAAACATTACTACTAAACTAACACAGTGGTAGGTCACCATACCATTGGCCTAGGAACTATGTCAACACTAACCTTATACCACAACAAGCCCACTGATAGGAGCATCCAATCTGCTTCTATCATCAGGCACAGGCAAAGAGCTATTTTTTGAAAGTCACCCAAAAGATCCTTTCTCCAAGTTTAAAGGCCCAGATACTACAGCTGAGTCCTCGCCAGAAAATGACACACTTTTCAATCAACCACAGTCGCAACACAAGGGAATCCTCCCCTCACTTCTATCCTTTCTCAAATACCTATCTCATAGTAAAGCCACTGAGAGAATTAAAAGCTGTCTTTAGGCTGTTGACCTTAAGAGTAATCACTAAGCTCTATTTCTTGGTTTAGCTCACCTGGAAACATGAACGAAGGAGCCACTCACATACCCACTTAGGCAACAAAGACAACAAAATTTGTCTTAGTTAATTCACCCAATGCTGGAAAACCCAAGGTACAGTCTCCCAGAACAGATCCCTTCAGATGGTGTTTGCCAATTGAAACAGGACTGTTTGTTGTCTCCAGATGACCCTAGAAAGAGCAACTTGGTCTATGCTTACAGGTACTCTGTGGCTCCCCTTGAAACAATCAGCACATCAAGCCTTCCTTCATTTCGGGCAAACTCGTTTTCAAGAGAACAGTGTGGCCTACGGCCACTTGGTTTACACCCACATATGGAAACTGTCACTGTCCCACTCAGAACAGCCACTGCCCCCGAGGGTACACACCCTTCAAGGCCCTGTTTATGTCTCAATAAACTCCCTTCTCAAAATCTATAGAAAATGCCATGTATACATTTTTTTTTTTCAAATTGTGTTTTAGTGAGTTTGCCCTAAATCTCCAGTTAAATAGATCTATGAAGGTAGCAACTGTATCCTCCATT
This sequence comes from Dama dama, assembly GCF_033118175.1. Lineage (NCBI taxonomy): Eukaryota > Metazoa > Chordata > Mammalia > Artiodactyla > Cervidae > Dama > Dama dama. The sequence continues at coordinate 104,932,683 of NC_083714.1, forward strand.
CATTTATTTGTATCCCTTATAGTAAATAGTACGTAGTAACCACTCAATAAATGGTGAGAATTCAAGCTGCCTGCCTTCATTCTTACCTATCTTACCTAGCAGAAGGTTAGTTCCACAAATAATAATAACATTTGCATAGCACTGATTAGATACTAGCCACAGTTCTAAGCCCTTTATAAAAACTTACCCCCATTTAATCCTTAAACAACCCTACTGGATTGGTATCTTCAACTTTACAGTTGAGGAAAATGAAGCACAGAAGCTAAGCAACTTGCCCAAGGCTACAAAACTATTAACAGTTGGTCACAGAGCTGGGATCTGAATCCAAGCAATCTGGTTCCAGAGTTTGTGTTTTTCACCAATACTCTATATTCCCCTATCTATAAAGGCCTGAAAAGTCCTTTTTTGGCTAGCTACCTTCACTGGGGGGCTTCCTAGGTGGTGCAGCAGTAAAGAATTTGCCTGCCAATGTAGGAGATGCAAGAGATAGGGGTTTGATCCCTGGGTCAGGAAGATCTCCTGGAGTAGGAAATGGAAACTCATTCTAGTATTCTTGCCTGGAAAATTCTATGGACAGAGGAGCCTGGCAGGCTACAGTCCACAGGGTCACAAAGAGTTGGACGTGACTGAGCACACACGCACCTTCATTGGGTCTGGCCTACAAAACCTAGAGGTAAGTAGTGAGAGTTGAGGTCTGGAGACCCCAGTTTGTATTCAAATATTGTCATCAAAGTGGAAGAAAGTACCATAATATTCTCCTAACTCAAGGAACATGTCAAGCTGGACCACTGAGTCAGAATACAAAGAGGTCAGATATCAACATTTTAAATGGTGAAGAGAAAGCGGGAAATTTGGGTGAGGGGCAGGCAGGAAGAGGAAAAAGTCATTTTGATGCCCCAGAAGAACTGAGTCACCCACTGACTGAAACCTGCTACAGCAGAAGCTATTTAGGGGAACTCCATTGTGGCATTGTGGCCATACTGTTAATATAATCACCACAGAGCCAATTCTCTGGATGTCGGTGTCCCATGAGTGAAAAGAGTCATCATCCTTTCAAGTCAGGCAAGTCCAGTGAGAGACCACTAACTTGGGAATCAGGAAAGTCAAGTTCTCCTTTCAATACTGTTACAAACTTCATGTGACCCTGAACAAACTGGCTAACCTTTTCAGCTATGAATATGGGAAAGAAATAACTCCATTCAATAAAGACTCTTAGGACAGTGAAGCCTAGTCGCAAGCAGGAAAACATAGCTAGTCTCCTCTCCTTACCTCCTGTGGTATCTACTTTCTACCACACTTCACCATCAAAGCAAAACACTTACCATCCTGGGAAGTGCTACAAAGAATCCCAAAAGCAAGGTCAGAGCCTGAACCATCTGGATTATCTCCATACAAAGTAACCTTTGAGATAAGCACTACATACACAGAAGGACTTGCTCAGGACCATTTTAACACTATAGTCAAGTCACTCCTCACCTGTAGCATAAAAGAAGAAAATGCTGAGTATCTTGCAGTGAGTGCCATTTAAAAGGCAGACATTCAATATTTCCCCCCTATCTGGGGTCAGACAAGTTGAATTTAGTCCACAGCTCTATTACCAATTCATTCAAATCACTTCTCTTTCCTGGGCTTTGGTATCCCCATCTAAAATATAAACTACACTTAAACTAAAAAGTTTTAAGGCCAGCTCATTTACTCTGTGATTCAAAACACTTCTGTGAGAAACCCAGACCACTCAGAACAATTAGCTAAAAGGGAAACAACTTAAGGCTAAGGAAGCTCTGGGTCATCCTAAGTACAGATGCATTTGAAATGCTGCACCTCACAATAGCCAGCCCTCAGTGCACTGGTGGTAGATACCTTAAGAGGTAGGTTTATGCCCACCACCTCCTCACTGTCTACCAGAATAGCTAACTACCACACCCGAGGTTAAAGTAAACTTGAAACATAACTCAGTAGCTTCCTAGCCTCTCAGCAGAACTGGGGGTGTGGGGGCAGGGCAGGAGAGAGGCAGGGAGGAGCTATGCTTCCGGCAGGCAGTGAGAAGAAAAGAGGGGAAATCCATCAAGTTTTCAGTGTTTGAGGCTCCTCGGTCAACCCCAGTCTTTACAATATACTCTCAGTTGGTTTCTTTCTTGTTCCCTACATAGATATAGCCCTTTCCCCTCCATAGAATCAAGAAGAAATGGCACTCATGCTAGTGTTCATGTCAAAGCTACTAATGAGACAAACCAACTCCAATGCTAGAAGCTCTCTATTCTGAAGCCAGTACCCAGGAAGAAACAACACTCCAGAGGTGTAGGGGGACAAGAAGATACCTTTTAGCAACTGCTCTTTAACTGTATTCTCAGAATAGCCTAGCACACTTCCTGGTACAAAGAAGGCACTCAAATTTTAAGGAAAGAATGTCTGAAGGAAGAAGACACAAAAATGGGAGGCCTGAAGGCTGTACCATCAAGGCTTTCAAGAACATCAGTATGGGCTTCCCTGGTGGTTCAGGTGGTAAAGAATGTGTCTGCAATGTCAGAGATCTGGGTTCAATCCCTGGATCAGAAAGATCCCCTGGAGAAGGGAATGGCTACCCACTTCAGTGTTCTTGCCTGGAGAATTCCATGGACAGATGTACTTACAAAAAGAAAGTAAGATCAAACTGAGGGAGTTACTTAATTTATGATAAATATTTCCCTAAAATAAATGACAATACCCAAAGAAAATTCTCAACTTATAAAAGAACATCAGTACTAGAAGGGTCCCTAGAGTGTATCTATTACTATACAGTTCTCTCATGACAAGTTGGAGAGACTGAGGGCCTGAAAGAACTTGCATAAAGGCCCACTTCATTTGGATCACTTAACTAAGGTCAGGGAAGATGTCCTTCTTACATGGAAAAGGAAGGAAAACTATCAAGTCAGTGTTACCTGCCCTTTCCGAACACTCACCTTCCAAATTAATGCAGTCCTAAGCTAATCCTCCAAGTGACTGCTCCTATAACACAAATCAGAACCTAGAACTGAAAACTTTTTCAGCTCTATCAAGTATTAAATAGGAAGAAAATAAATAAATAAATAGGAGGGAGGATGAATAGCAAAACCAGTCAATGATAATAAGACTACCTCTTTCACTTGACCAACAGACTGCCCCAAAAGAAACTACCTTTATACCGTTTTTTCTTTGGGGGCAGAAGAATAGAGTGGGGTAGCAGGGAGAAAATATCCCGAGTTGGGAAAGATACACATGATAAACTCAGTTCTATCTTTGAAAATTCAGAAACAGACTGCTCCCAATCTGCAATGATGCCAACTGTCACCAGCTTAAACAGGAAAGATCCAATCCAAGTAGTGTGGGTAGCCAGATATTCTCCTTTCTAAGGACCTTAAGTCTTGGAATTCCAGTGAGAGGGACTCCCAGAAGACACAAAAGGACCTAGATATACTGTTGCCAGGTAACATTGTTAGAATAATTTCAGAGTAAATCTAGCTGTCAACTGATCCTATCCAGAGAGAATTGGAATTGGAGTCAGAGAAATAGAACAAATGACCTCTAAATGTCCCTTCCATCTCTATCATTCAGTACAGCAATCTCCTGAGAGGAGAAAGAAAGAGAAAAGTGAAAACACCCTTAAAACAAGCTACTGTTACAGGCAGCTAGATAATAATGAAGAGTTAGTAGACCTGTGATCCATACCATCTCTGTCACCCACTCACAGAGCAGCCTTCCCTTCCCCAAGCCTAAGATGATAGAATATAGATTAGTTGATACCTTTGAGGGTCCCACAAAGGCTCTCCTGGCCCACTAGCCCATCTTTGTCCAGAGAGCTATTCAGGAAAAAGCCTAAAGGAAATCTCCAAGATGGTTTCTGCTCTACCACCTAAACTTTCACAGAGGGCTAAGTGAACTGGAGAACCAAAGAAGTGGACAGATAGATGCAGGATCCAAAGAGTCAGTCTCTCACAAAACCTCCATTCCTGATCCCTTGTCTACCCCTGAAGTCTACAGGCAGGGCTGATTCAAGGGTTAAAAGACTGATATTCTGCCTTCTATTCACCAAGTACCACTTTAGTGCCACTCGAGTGGCTCAAGCAATGCCAGGAATGGCCGGAGAATAAACAGTCCACATGCCCCTGTTAAAGTTTAGCTGAATGCAGACCCTGAAGCTCTCAAATACTTTAAGGAGGTGGTTTCTTTGCATCTGCTCACATGGATGGTCCCATCAATGACCATTTGATCACCTTTCCCTTGACCTGTTGAGCAAGAGCTAAAAACTCAACAAACTGAAGAAGTTTTACCAAGAATGATCCTGTAACTAAGTCACAGATTTAAATCTTAACCTCTCTACTGCATCATTCTAGGTCAGTCTGTCCTATTTGTGGGTCTCACTTTTGCCATGAGAACAATAAATCAAAAACTAAGGAACACCTTGAAAATTCAAAACAATCACTTTTTAGGGAATACAGAGTCCCAAAGACTTTGTGATCTAAGAAAAAGTTAAAGAGAGTAGAGAGGGGAGAAAACTTTTTTTTTTTCTTTTTACAACTGTCTTATCATCACCAAAGTATAGATGGCAGTTAATAAGCTTCTGTATTCTGGCTACTTAAAGTAGACTCAGGAAACTGGCGAGTAGAGGCACAGAATACAAGAGTTGGTTGGGGGCAGGGATGCAGAAAGGCATGTTTTAACAGATTTAGAGGGAGCTTGGTGACTAAGGGAGAAAATGGGCTGTAAAAGTGAAACCAAGCCTGGACAGACTGTAGACATGGTTCATATGAATGAATGAATGGATTTTTCCACTATCTTCCTTATCTGTCATGCTCCAGAAGTAGCCTAAAGCACACTAGTGAAGTAGGCTTCCCAGATGGCTCAGTGGCAAAAGAAGCTTCCTGCCAATGAGGGAGACGGAGGAGATGTGGGTTTGATCTCTGGGTTGGGAAGATCCCCTAGAGGAGGAAATGGCAACCTACTCCAGTATCCTTGCCTGAAAAACTCCATGGACAGAGGAGTCTCGAAGGCTATAGTCCATGGGGTTGCAAAGAGTCGGACATGACTTAGTGACCAAGTATGCACACACACACTAGTGAAGAAGGAATAGAAAATAAGGAATTTTCTCCCTTCATTAAAGTTACTAACTGTCCCAAAGTCTGTTCTGTTGGGACTCTGTGGGAGAAGGCGAGGGTGGGATGTTCTGAGAGAATAGCATTGAAACAAGTATACTATCAAGGGTGAAACAGATCACCAGTCCAGGTTGGATGCATGAGACAAGTGCTCAGGGCTGGTGCACTGGGAAGACCCAGAGGGATCGGATAGGGAGGGAGGCAGGAGGGGGGATCGGGATGTGGAACACATGTAAATCCATGGTTGATTCATGTCAATGTATGGCAAAAACCACTACAATATTGTAAAGTAATTAGCCTCCAACTAATAAAAATAAATGGAAAAAAATTTTTTTTAAATAAATAAAGTTACTAACTGGTATGCAGTGAACTAGAAGTGTGCCCCTAGACACCTCAACAATGGGATAAGGAATGAGAAAAGTAACAGGAGGCACCCTGTGACACCTGGAACTCTCACCAAGAGACCACACAAATGCCAACGTTAGTTACTCTACCCAGATCATCCACTTCCTTTTATCTAAGGACCAGAAAGTCCTGAAAATAAAGGTCAATTTGCTTGGAGCAAGAGAAGGGGCTCAACTTCAAGAATACTTCATTGAGTGAGAATAGAGGGTCAATGGGATGAGCATCAAGAAGCATGGACCCATCTTGGCTCTGTCATCATGTGCCCTTAGGTGGTAGGTCCTTTCCTGTTAGGCCTAAATATCCTCATTAGTTGAGAGAGAGAGAGAGAGAGAGAGAGAGAGAGATCTACTACATAGTGTGTGAGATCCCTTTCAGGTTAAGATTCCATGGTCTTAACAGGCATAATATAGTTGCTTCTCCTAAGTTTACCTTTCTTTGAAGCAAAAAGCATGGAAAATTCTCCAAAGCTTCCAGTCTATCAAATTTAGCCCTCTCTTTCCATCATGATTCAAGTTTCAGTCAGTCTGCATAAAAATACTTTCACTACCCTAGGCCTGACCTGCAACAGCTCATACTCCAATCTCACTCCACAACAGGAAAAAGATCACCATGCTGTCTTCTTTGCCACTTTTCAGTGAGATATGGTGGTTTAGATAACTTTGAAATCATTTCCAGGCCCATTAAAGTTGCATTTAAATGAGAGATATTTCAGAACTGAGGGTGAGAGATGCCACATGTGTTGCAGGTCATAGTCAATTCCCAGAGATCCACATACCTATTTAGGCAAAGACACACCTGAAGAAGAGTCAAGGAGTCAACCACAGAGATAAAACCAAAGAGAGGGTCCTGGAAGGATTTTTACAATCCTCTGTGAGGCAGAGACTGTTCCCCAACTCCCTCTTTTTTTCAAAACCATTCTCTCTTACTTTGTGTGTATGTGGGATAGGGGTGGGGAGTGTGTGGAAAAGCCCCATGTCATAAAACCATGAGCAATGAAAATATAAAAATGGTGGGAGTACACACTTGTTGAAAACTTGCTGTTTCTGAAGGACAGGGTTCTGGAAAGGAAAGAATCACTCGGCAGTAAAGCTGGAACACAGCAACGTGGCAACCAAAGCTCAGCACACACCCAAAGTACTGCCCCCCACCCCTTTCTTTCAGGGACCCTCAGTCCTTCCCACTGCTGCTAGTCACTATCTCAGTTCTACAAGGCTCAGGCTGTCCTCAGAAGAAGGGTTGGGCAGAACTGCATAGCCTAATCCAGTGCAACAAGCTGCTTGGCCTAAGAGACTCAAGCCAGGGTGGTCACCCAGCCTTCCAGAGCAAGGGAAGGGCCTCAGCAGCCATTTGGCATGACTTGCACAAAAGCAAGCAGGGCTCATTATTCAGGCACATCCCTCCCCCCTCCCTCCTGGGCATCCGGCCCCCCTAGGCCCCACTCCCAGGAGGCTTCTTCTCTTCTCAAAACAGTGGGGTGGAGACCAGATCCTAGAAGCTACCACCACTCTAGAAAGGTGTGGCCCCACAGAAGAGTCCACACCTCACAGAACAGTCTGGAGTAGACAGGAAGAAATAGCCAGTGAGTAATGAGAAAGGCAGGGATTTGGCGAGTGAAGTGAAGGAAAAAACTAGTCTTCTTCTCAAAGTCTTCTTCCCTCCCTTCAGACTGGTGTCGAGTGAAGTGTTAGTGCTTCTGGGCAAGAGTAAGCGGCCTCAATGAGTCCGTTCACAACTCTCCTCTTCTAGTGGGAAACAGCTGAAGCTGCCTGGGGAGGCTGTGGGAAAGGTGAGTGGGGGTGCGGGATCCGCCCAGAGCAGCTCCCACCCTCCTACTTGCTTCTGGGTTCCCATGGCCCATCCTGGTCTGAGGCAGCCTGGCCCCATAAAATCGCCAATTCCTGGACTGAGGTAACTGTTTTCCTCCGGATCAGAATTCTCTCCCCTGCGCCCAGGGCCCATCGGGGGTAAAAAGAGACCTTGGGCCCTTAAGGAAACCTTCCCTACTGTGGCATTCCAGACACAAGGAACTAGACTCTGAGAAAGAGGCCGGCCCCGCCCGGCCCACACTTCTACCCCGGGACCCCTCTACACTCCAGGACGCGCCAGAGCCGGACTCCGCCCCTAGCCCTCCCTGCTCCAGGCCTCGGCCGAGGGCGCGGCGGCGCGACCCGACGCGTGGCTGGCCAAGTCCCCGGCCATCAGCGAAGCGCTCCGAGGGTCAGCAAGAGCCCCCACGGCCGGCAGCGCCCACCCCAGACACTCACCGTCTTGGGCATGGTGGCGACAAAGGCAGCAGAGTTGGCGAAGTTTGGCCAGGAGCTGTCGGACGGCGCTGAGCACGCAGTACACACGGCTGACTCCGGGGACTGGGGGCTCGGATTGGGTCTCTCTCTAGCGTCGGGACGACTGCTCGGCTTCCTGCTAACGGGCCACGACTTCACAAACCCCACCCAGGAAAGAGCCGCCCCCGTCGCACCGCCCGCTCCTTTATGTGGCCTGGCTTCCGCGCCGCTTCCCGCCCTCGCGCCCGCCTTCTAGCCGGCCGCCAGCCTCGCCCCGCCCAGACCAGCCCAGCCCGGCCACACCAGCTACTTGGGGGGGCCTGGCTGGGCCTGGGCGCCTCAGATCCCAGTCCTCACCCAGGCCTGCCTGCCCCCTCTCCCACTCCCTTCACAGACCTTGGCCCTTTGCGTCCGGGCCATCCGGCCCCACCCCCCAAGTAGGGCTGGGCCCTAGGCCGCACCCTGGAAAGAGGCTTACAGCCCCGACTGCAACTTTACACTAATGGGAGTTCACTACCTGTCAAAACGGCTCTGACTCTCTGAAAGTTCTTCCTCGCGTATCTGAACTCTTCTGTGGTTCCGCCTATGAATCTCAACTGAGGCCACACAAATCTACTACTCTCCCAAACAACTCCTGAGAGATCTGAAGATCCCATGTCCCCCGGAAACTTCTCTTTTTTTGGCTAATCTGCCTCAGCTTCTCCAATGCTTCATCAGTTCTCTTCTGTAGAATTCTGTATCACTTTTCCCATCATAGTTTGTCCCCATCTTGCTCAATCCTCATTTTTATCAAAAATGGGCTCCTTTTCCCTATATCTGTCCTCTATTCACTTTCCTTCCTTCAAATCCCAGTCTCCAACTTTTTGAAATCCTGATCCTGTAACCCCACTGCAACACATTTACTCATATCTGATTCACTTTCTGATAATTCCACCAGGTTAGATGCACCCCAGTCCATTGCTTTGAGATATGTCTGCCAGAACCCTTCCTGCTTCTTGTCAAGGTCACAGAATCCCAGCATAGAGGTGTTCTAGACTGTAACAGTCATCTAGTTAAGTCTGAGCTTTAGTTTGAAAGTGACGGGCCATAGTTATCTTTTCTCATATCCACTGGTAATTCTGTGGAGGCATGGTCTGAGTATTTTTTGTGAGGTAGGCCAATGTATACCTCAGGGATGATGAGCCAGCTTGGGGCAGTGAAAAAGATATTTGGGAGGGATGGTCACAACCCCTGGATTTTTGTCATAGCTTTGCCATTAACTCCCTCTCTGACCACTATGTAGCCTTGGGTAAGCCCCCTCCCCTCTCTGGGCTTGAGGTTCCCCTTCTGTAACAAGAAAGGGCTGAACTCTTGGGCTTCCAAGGTCCTTTCCCAGTCTGACGTTATAAAAAGATGAGAAAGGAAGTAAACTTCCTAGGACAATAGATGAGTCTAGCAGTGTTGCATAAGGACTGGTTTTGCATTGCTCTCAGGAGTCAACAGCCCTATTCTCTACTCCTCTGCTTTCCCAGCTCAGCGGGGTCGTGTGTCAATGTGCCTCAGCTTCTCCCACTGCTGTCAAGACTCATTGATAAGTGTTAGGGTAAGCAAAGTTCCCTGCCCAAACCATTTTCTGGAGCTGAGCAGTTGACCCAAGGAAGAGCAGCACACCCCAGAAAGCCTCAGCAGCATGGGTAGCAATGACATCAATCACATTCCTTGACATTGCAGTGACCCTTTTCCTCCAGGAGTTCAAGGAACTCACTGATTCCTTCATTCATATTCTAGAGCCTGCAGGGGCCTAGGCTAAGTGCTTAAAAGGGAAGGGGAAGTTGATTGGAAACTCCAACTTTCATTATCCATCCTGGAAAGTGGAAAGTCCCTGTGTGTCATTCCCCACATGCCATGCCCCAAACACACACACACACACACACACACACACACACACACACACACACACGAGAGAGAGAGAGAAAGAGAGAGAGAGAGAGAGAGAGAGAGAGAGAGAGAGAGAGAGACCTGGTTAGGGAATGTCAAGCATCTGAACACAGTATTAAAAGGGAAAAAGAGACTCAGGAGTTCAAGTGAGGGGAAAGAAGTCAAAGGATTCGGACGTTAAGGAGGTTGATGGAAAGAGAGGCTGAGAGAGGAGGAGGTGGTTGTCCCCCTGGGGAGGAGAAGGGTGGGGAATGGGAGGAAAACAGGCTATCAGTGAGTGTTTAGTCTAGCCCCCATTCAGGTCAAGGGAACTGAGGATTCAAAAGAGGAAAGAACTTGCTCAAGATCTGGCAACCAGTGTGGAGAATGGATTCAGAAGTAATAGAGAAGACAAAGAACTCAGTTAAGCTGTTTCCGTAATACAAGCAAGAATTCTTGAAGACTAGAACCAGAAGAGTAGTGCTGCCCCTACTTTATCAGATAGAAACTTGGTATGGTGATTACAGTCAAGCAACTGAACATTGTTTGAAGGTTAGACTTGAAACCTCCTGGCTAGGAGAGACCTATATTTGATATCTCCATGTCTCCAAAGCAGAGCAGAGGAAGCTGAGGCGCTCTCTTGTTCTTCAGGATGGCCATCGAAACACACCTTTGTTTTTACCTCTTTGTAAAATATGTCATGCCTGTATGGCCAGAACTTCTGATCCCTCCCACCCACCCTGCACCCTACCGTGATCCCATGTGAATTGAGTTAGCTCAATCTTCTTGGGGCCAAAGTAATCTCAACAATTAGGTTCAGATATGATGAGGTTTATGCCAGTGTTTGTAGAGAGGAGACATGAAAATAAGGGCTAAACATCCCCTCATATGTTGGCTGGCTAAGGGAAGTAAGAGGTATGAAGACACCTGGGTTTTTAGAAGAGCTAAATTCAAAGTTCAAGGAGGAACAGGCAATTTTTTTCAAGCAGTAAAACTAGATGAAAGGCAGTACAGGGACATTCTGAAAGTGGAATCCAATGAAGCTGGGTGGAGGTGTCTGAATCAGGAGTAGGAGATACAAAAGGAGAAATTTGACCTGAGCTCTAGGTCCGTACATGGAGTCTAGTGGAAAGGCTTGGTATTCCTAGGGGACTGGGACTGTTCCAGAGCTGCAGCAAGTCTGGATGCGAGAGTTAAGAAACGGCAAGCAGGAACTGCATAAGGCTGATTTATGTGAAAGCCTATGTCAAGCTCAAGAGAGAAATGAGATTGAACTTGTAATCACCTCCCACTCAAGATATAAGCTCACTGCAGTAAACAAGCTTCTGCATTCTAAATTGCATTCCTCTTTCAGAGGACACAATAGTGCAGGAGAGGCAATATCAGAGAGTCACTAGGTAGGGAGCAGTCCTGAATGCCAGGAGTACCTTGAATAAAGAAGCCCTCCCCCTCCTCCACCCAGTCCATTGGATGGTAAACAGTTGAAAATTTCCCATCATTCAGAGGGTTGCTTTTCATTTTCATCACTGTTAGAAAGTCCTCTTTACATCTAAATTTAATTTCTTCAGCTTAACGCTACACAATTGCTCTTGGCTGATGCTTGAGTAAGGAATTAACTGAGCCTCTGAGTTGCTCTTCTCCTTCATTCATAGAAGAGATATGTATCAGAGAGATGAGGACAAACATAAGCTTGAGGCTACACATTCCAAGTCCTTCTCTCTTAATTCCCTTGGATCAGCAGCCCAAGCATTAGGCTAGCTGTGCCCTTTACACAAACCAGAAAATAACAGAAAAATATACTCTTGTCTCCCCAAAGGGAAGAAGTCCTCTTGGTATAATATGGCTGAGATTAAAAACTGAGCAGTAGAGAAATCTTGCTTTTAACCATCTTACACCTACTTCTTGGAAACAAAAACTAGAGTTTGGGCTGAATATTTATTATTAATCATACTAATGGACCACAATGAGAGGGAAAAAAATTTCTCTCTGGCTCTGCTTCTTAGTAGTAAGGCTGGAAACTTTTTTGAGAGCTTTCCCTCCCCTCCTCCAGCCAGCCAATATCAATTCAATTTGAGCCAGTGCCATCTTAGAATATGAAATTACCCCTGCAGAGAGGGTCTCCCAGTTTCCCAGTGGAGTCATTAGCTCTCAGCCCTGTCCCCAGCAGCCAGTGACCAGCAACCACACCTATGTGGCCGGTCTGCCTATGGGCCCCAGAGAGAAAACAGCCCACTGAGCACATGGCCTTCCTTCCATGAACAACCTACAATTCAAACGTGATACACTTAGAAGGAAACTATCCATCTGTGCATCCTTCCCATGCCTCCAGCAGTGATCAGGTGTCTGCTAGGTGCCTGGTCCTCTGTGAGGCTCTGCAAGGGATACTCACCCTCTTCCTCCCCAGGAACTCTCCTTCCCAGTGGCTCTATATCTGTTGGTGGTTTTGCTGTTAGCACTGTCTTTTGTGTGCACGATGTCATCATCTTTAACTTTCCTCTTCCTGCCCCCTACCATCTGGTCACCAAGCCCTGCTATCTGTCTGTTCTTCATAGCTTCTCTCTCCCCATCTACACTGCCAGTGTAGTCCTGTGTCAGTCCTCACTGACTCCCTGACTTCAGGCTGCAGTACCAGGCTATCCTCCACATGGTCACTCTGGCAATCTTCAGAAAGGCAGCCTTCACCTGTGCTCAGAAATATCCGATGACCCCTCCACCCAATATACACACACGCTAACCTTTGCAGGCTTCTCTTGCTCCCACAGCTCCTCAGCAAAGCTCTACTCCTCGAGCCAGGCTAGTCTCACTGCATACACACAGCCCTGTGTGCTTGCTCTTGTCTCTGCACAAAGCTCTCCATTGATCTTTCCTGCCCACCTTGTGCTCTCTGCCTCTCCCCAGCTCTTGTAGTGCCTGAGTCTGCAGTGCTTATGTGACCTCCATCCCACACCAAGCTTTGTCTTGTCAGCTTCTGCTTTTTCTCTTTTTTTCCTCCATTCCAGGCTTGGCTGTAGTTGTCCCCAGAAAGGGATCACACTTTGTGTTCCATGAGGAAGGAGCACAGCATATTTCCAAGATATCTTTAAAGCTCAGCATAGATTGCCCAGCTAAAGAGAGAGATCTGCTAGTCTATTTCCAGTCCTACCGGCCTATCAACTGCTCTTATGCTCAGATTCTCTAAAGGCCCAAGTTTTCCCTTACATTACCTCAAGTTCTCCTGTTAGGAGACAAGACCAATGAACAGAGCCTCCTATTCCTATCTTGTTACTCCTTCTCCACTCATTCACAGCTCTGTGTGTGTGGAGGAGGTGTGCATGCTTTACTATCACTCTATCTTAGGGAAACACTATTGTTCACAAAAAGGCATCTATAAGGACATTTACTGTAATACTATAATAATCCATCACTATGGGGCTGATTATAGACATGGTACATCTGTACAACAAGATGTTATTCAGCATTTAAAAGCAGGAACTACTCTGAAAAGAGGTTTTATTATTATTAGTAGTAGTAGTATTTACTCTGAAATCACAGGAAGATATGAATAGTATGATACCATTTATGAATTAAAATACCTGTATATTTCTAGATATGTCACCCTGCTTAGTTAACATATGCAGAGTACATCATGCAAAATGCCAGGCTGGATGGAGCACAAGCTGGAATCAAGATTGCCGGGAGAAATATCAATAACCTCAGATAGGCAGATGACACCACCCTTATGGCAGAAAGCAAAGAGGAACTAAAGAGCCTCTTAATGAAAGTGAAAGAGGAGAGTGAAAAAGCTGACTTAAAACTCAACATTCAAAAACACTAAGATCACGGCACCTGGTCCTATCACTTCATTTCAAATAGATGGGGAAACAATGGAAACAGTGACAGACTTTATTTTCTTGGGATCCAAAATCACTGCAGATGGGGACTGCAGTCAAGAAGTTAAAAAGACACTTGCTCCTTGGAAGAAAAGCTATAACAAACCTAGATAGCATATTAAAAAGCAGAGACATCACTTTACCGACAAAGGTCCATATAGTCAAAGCTATGGATGGATGTGAGAGCTGGATATAAGGAAGGCTGAGTACCGAAAAACTGATGCTTTTGAATTGTGGTGTTGGAGAAGACTCTTGAGAGTCCCTTGGACAGCAAGGAGATCCAACCAGTCCATCCTGAAGAAAATCAATCCTGAATATTCATTGGAAGGACTGATGCTGAAGCTCCAATACTTTGGTTACCTGATACAAAGAGCTGACTGGTTGGAAAAGACCCTGATGCTGGGAAAGATTGAAGGCAGGAGGAGAAGGGGATGACGGGATGAGATGGTTGGATGGCATCACCAACTCAATGGACATGAGTTTGATCAAGCTCCGGGAGATGGTGAAGGACAGGGAAGCCTGGCGTGCTGCAGTCCATGGGGTCACAAAGAGTCTGATACAACTGAGCAACTGAAAAACAACAACAAATATGTTTATATTTGTAAGTTCCCAGAAAGGAGGAAAGATGTATAGCAAATTTATACTGGTTGCTACCTCTGGAACAGGGACTGGGATTAGAGTGGAGAGCAAAAGAAGAATTTTTACTTCTTAATGTATATATTACTATATTAGGAATTCCCTTGTAGCTCAGCTGGTAAAGAATCTGCCTGCAATGCAGGAGACCCCAGTTCAATTCCTGGGGCAGGAAGATCCCCTGGAGAAGGGATGGGCTACCCACTACAGTATTCTTGGGCTTTCCTGGTGGCTCAGACAGTAAAGAATCCACCTGCATTGCGGGAGACCTGAAGAGCCTGACAGGCTACAGTCCATGGGGTCACAAGGAGTTGGACATGACTGAGTGACTTTCACTTTTTCTATATTATTTGATTTTCTCAATGAGCATGAATCAAATGGCAGAAAAGAAAGAAAGATGAGTAGGAGGAGGAAGAGTAGAAGGAACAGAAAAATCTGGGAGAAAATGTGGATAGCTTGGATAGTCAGGATGCAAAAAGTTTATGACAAGCCCGACTGATGGTAAAGATTAAAAGGAAAACAGATATAAAGGTTGTGTGTGTGTGTGTGTTAGTCACTCAGTCTTGTCTGACTCTATGCAAACCCATTGACTGCAGCCTGCTAGGCTCCTCTGTTCATGGGATTCTCCAGGCAAGAATACTGGAGTAGGTAGCCATTCCCTTCTCCAGGGGATGTTAACGACCCAGGGGTTGAACCTGGGTCCCCTGCATTGCAGGCAGATTCTTTTACCATCTGAGCCATCAGGGAAGCCCTGTAAAAGTTGCCAGTTCAGTTCAGTCCCTCAGTCTTGTCTGACTCTTTACAACCCCATGGACTGTAGCACACCAGGCTTCCCTGTCCATCACCAACTCCCAGAGTTTACCCAAACTCATGTCCTTTGAGTCAGTGATGCCATTCAACCATCTCATCCTTTGTCATCCCCTTCTCCTCCCTCCTTCAATCTTTCCCAGCATCAGAGTCTTTTCAAATGAGTCAATTCTTCGCATCAGGTAGCCAAAGTATTGGAGTTTCAGCTTCAGCATCAGTCCTTCCAATGAATATTCAGGACTGATTTCCTTTAGGATGGACTGGTTGGATCTCCTTGCTGTCCAAGGGACTCTCAAGAGTCTTCTGCAACACCACAATTCAAAAGCATCATTTTTTTTTTCCAGTGGGTTTTGTCATACATTGATATGAATCAGCCATGGATTTACATGTATTCCCAATCCCGATCCCCCCTCCCACCTCCCTCTCCACCCGATTCCTCTGGGTCTTCCCAGTGCACCAGGCCGGAGCACTTGTCTCGTGCATCCCACCTGGGCTGGTGATCTGTTTCACCATAGATAGTATACATGCTGTTCTTTTGAAATATCCCACCCTCACATTCTCCCACAAAGTTCAAAAGTCTGTTCTGTATTTCTGTGTCTCTTTTTCTGTTCTGCATATAGGGTTATCGTTATCACCTTTCTAAATTCCATATACATGTGTCAGTATGCTGTAATGTTCTTTATCTTTCTGGCTTACTTCACTCTGTATAAGGGGCTCCAGCTTCATCCATCTCACTAGGACTGGTTCAAATGAATTCTTTTTAATGGCTGAGTAATATTCCATGGTGTATATGTACCACAGCTTCCTTATCCATTCATCTGCTGATGGGCATCTAGGTAAAAGCATCATTTCTTCAGCGCTCAGCTTTCTTTATAGTCCGACTCTCACAATCTACATGACTACTGGAAAAACCTATGCTTTGACTAGACAGAGCTTTGTTGGCAAAGTAACTTATCTGCTTTTTAATAAGCTGTCTAGGTTGGTCATAACTTTTCTTACAAGGGATAAGCATCTTTTAATTTCATGGCTGCAGTGACCATCTGCAATGATTTTGGAGCCCCAAGAAATAAAGTCTGACACTGTTTCCACTGTTTCCCTATCCATTTGCCATGAAGTGATGGGACCAGATGCCATGATCTTAGTTTTCTGAATGTTAAGCTTTAAGCCAACTTTTTCACTCTTCTCTTTCACTTTCATCAAGAAGCTCTTTAGTTCTTCTTCACTTTCTGCCATAAGGGTGGTGTCATCTGCATATCTGAGGTTTTTGATATTTCTCCTGGCAATCTTGATTCCAGCTTGTGCTTCATCCAGCCCAGTGTTTCTCATGATGTACTCTGCATATAAGTTAAATAAGCAGGGTGACAATATACAACCTTGATGTACTCCTTTCCTGATTTGGAACCAGTCTGTTGTTCCATGCTCAGTTCTAACTGTTGCTCTTGACCTGCATACGGATTTCTCGGGAGGCAGGTCAGTTGGTTTGGTATTCCCATCTCTTTAAGAATTTTCCACAGTTTGTTGTGCTTGGGTCCAAATAATCAACCTCATGAGGAAAAGATGGTAAAGATATGACTTAGCAACAGTGTGGCTAAAAAGACCTCTGAGGTTTTACTTTTAATAAATTACATGAATGTTAGCAGTGAGCAGTAGTTACCAGGAGACTTAATTCAAACTTATAAGGCTAATGTTTAGGGGGAAAGGGACAGTCCTGCCTTTTGCTTCTCTGGCCAGAACCCATCTGAGGAGAGTATGCTTCCATGCACCCCTGTTTAAGGGGGAGACACACACACACTCGGTTATGTATATCCATGTGAACTAGCTGGGGAGGGAGCTGGGACCAGGACACATGAAGAATAGTTGGAGGATGTGAGGTTGATGGACCTTGGGAAGATTCAAGAGGATGTTTTCTATGTCTTTGGACTGCTAAATGCCCACCTTAAGAAATAAGGAACAGATGGACCCCTTATGGCCCCAAAGGGCAGAACTTGGAGAAAGCTATGATGTGATGCAATGAAGAAGGTTCTTATGGTTATGTCTATCTAAAACTGTTGAGGGCCACTCAGTGAGTACTGAAGTCATATTTGGGAATGTATGAGCAAAGGTTGGATGACCTCACACTCCGCGAGGTTAAAAAGGAGATTCATATACTCTGAAAGTCTATGAAACCAGTATGTTAAGGTGGCTCAGATGGTAAAGAATCCACCTGTGATGTGGGAGACCTGGGTTTGATCCCTGGGTTGGGAAGATCCCCTGGAGGAGTACATGACAACCCACTCCAGTGTTCTAGCCTAGAGAATCCCCATGGACAGAGGACCCTGGTGGGCTACAGTCAATGAGGTTGTGAAAAGAGTCGGACACAACTGACCAACTAAGCACAGCACAGAACACACACACAAAAAAAAAACTCAAGTGAAAATTTTCAAATCATTTTATTCATGCCTAAGAAAAACTTATGTAGACTTAGGTAGACAAAGTAGATATCAATCATTATTTGACAGAAAAGGTAACTGAAATTCAAAGAAATTTACAGCACTTGACCATGATCACATTACAAATAAAGACTTGAAATTAAGTCATTTAATTTTATTATTCATCTAATCCATTTTTTAAAATTCATTCATTAAACATGTGTGTGTGTGTGCTTACTACACACAAGGCACTGTACTAGGCCCCAGGGATGTAGCCATGAAAAGATGGAAGAAGTCCCCACTCTCACAGAGCTCATTGCCTGGTGGGAGAGACAGAGAAGAAATCTATTATAGAAATAATGTGTTCTTTCCACTAGTCCCCACATCCTAAGTGTTGAGTTATGAGAATCAAAGTTTTCATCTCAGCCGGGCCAATTGAAATCACTGGCCCATCATGGAAAGCTTCTTTGCCCTGAAAAAGGACCCCATAGATGAATGAAAAAGGAACAGAGGGAAAGATGACTCAAGGATTTGAACAGACTCTTCCCCTCATTACTGACTGAGACATCCATAACAGTGCTGCTCAACACCTTCTGCTGATGGCTTTATGCATTTATATATGCATTAAGCCATTTAATATTATTATTCATCCATTCATTTTATTCATTCAGAAAATGTGAATGCATATCTGCAGCATATAGAGATATGTACATGTACAGCAACATAGCAGCATGATTTTTTTGTATGTATATAGAAGAGAGAAAGAAAGTGCCACTTGGAATGCAGCATGAGATAGTGTAAAAGAGCACTGAATCTGAAGTTAGAAGACCTGGTTTTAGCCTCAGTTTTGTCATTTACTAGTTTGATAAATTTAGGCAAATTAATTGGTTAACCCTAAGCCTCAGTTTCCTCATCTGTAAAAACTGAGATAATAGCAATTGATACCATCCAGGATTGTTGTCAAGAAGCTATATAATGTTGAATATAAGAAGTGTTTTTGCAAACCATAAGGTGCTTGCATATGGAAAAAAGATTATCATAGCTATGTATATTTGGGGTAGAGATGTAGGTTCCAGGGTTTTCCTGGGCCCAGATGTTCCTCTGTTTGGTCATATGTGTATTGTCTATATGTTCCCATACTTGCCTGTTTATATGTCTATTTGCATGTATGTGTGTATATTTCCAAGTCAGTGACATGTAGATTCACTTTTTCTTATTCCTTAATCCATAGTCTCAGACCAGAAAACATTCTAACCTTCTTTTATCTGAGAAATGCGTCTCAAACATCCCTAACTATATTTTGAGAGTGCTTCCCCTTCTTCCCACTCCTCCCCACAAGGCACTTTACTTTTGTTCAACCCAGCCATGTGTATACATGCAGATGAGAGCCTTATGCAGATATTTCTAAGTGAAGAAAATGCAGGGCCTGCCTTCCACTGGGTTGAACATGCCTCTCAGAATCAGACATGTCATATGTTCCTGGACACCCCCCCTCAAGTGGCACCAGAGGATGTGCTGCTGTTGGGTGTAATGCCTCAGGGGAAAAGGAGGAGCTATTTTCCACTTCCCCTCACATACATATCACTCACCAACCCTTTCAGCCTCTCCTCTCCAAAGTTTTGGAATTAGGGGCTTGAAATGTCTGGCTCTACTTTCCTCAGATCTGCAAAGCCTCAAATGTGCTGCCAGATGTCCCAAGACCTCCAGTCAATTATTCTGAGTTTCAGAGTGTTTGGGAGAAGCGAGAGAACCCTGTGTTTAGCTCACAGAAATACTAAATCTTAGAACTGGCTTGATCCTTCATCACTGCCTAATGCCACCTCTCTTAGATCCCGTGAAAGGATGAAAGCAAATCAGAATCCTGAAATATCACACTTTTAACATCATCTAGGCTACATGTCCCCATTTTATATGTGAGAACATAAAGCTCAAGAGAAGTGAATGAACTTGCTCAAGGAAAAATCTAGCTCTCCTGACTCTCAGGCCAGTGTTCTTTCTGCTGGATCTCCAAACTCAAGAGCAATAAGGGTCAAACAAGTCAGTAAAAAAGAGAAAAGATCCTATGGTTCTGTTGCTTTGGGGACATCTCCTGGAAATAGAAGCTGAGTGGTTCTTGGGGAGGGGAGTAAAGGTACAGAAGCAGGCTTATGAGTCTCTCTGCAGAGAGTAAACCTGGACAAAGTACCTACTATGGCTCAGGGCAGTATCTGAAACCCAGGAAAAATGTGGGCTCTCTTGTCTAGCAGCTGATCTGGAAACTGAGTAGGTCTTATTCCTCCCAGTATATGAATTCCAGATCTACATCCAAAATTCCTGAAGTCAAAGATTATGACTTGGATTCTCTCCTGATCTCCCAGAAACTTGCCCAGCTCTAGGCCTTCTGATTGATAATGTTTGCCGTAGAGATGAGATCATCCTGGCTTCCCGGGCAAAGACCTTTGTCTGGATCCATCCTTGAGCTGCAAGTACATTGGCCCTTGGGTGCTCCACATTCTCATTGTCCCCACCTTCAAGGGAGTTGAATCAGCAGGGCTCATGGGGTGGCCTGCTAGACTAGGGGGTCTGCTTCTCATCCCTGTGACTCTTACCTCATAGACCACATGGAGAATGGAGATGGAGGTAATGAAACCCCTTCATCTCATTGCTTTTATTTGATTACTTCTATGAGGTTCTCTGCTCCTACTTGAGCTCTCCCACTCTCTAGAAAAGGCTGGACTTGGGCTACTTCCACTTACCATTCAGGGTCATACTTTTTCCACTTTGGGGCCTTTACACACGCTGTTCCTTCTGCCTTGTAAACTCTTCTTGGAACACTCTTCCTCTAGCTCATAGCTGGCTCCTTCCTTTACTTTAGGTCTCAGCTTAAATATAATTTCTTCCTTTTGTCCATTATTTCTAAAATAGAATGACCTCTGCCCTCGTCTGCCCCCAAATCCTTTCTTCTTAATCTCAGAGATTTGTTTCCTTAGCACTTATTATAGTCTGCAATAATACATTTTATCTATATATTTATTTGTTAAATGTCTACCTCTCTCTGCAGTAGGAAGAATAACAGAATATTGCCCCCCAAAGATGTCCACATCCTAATCACCTGTGAATATTTTATGTTTGTGCTAAGTTGCTTCAGTCGTGTCTGACTCTTTGCTACCCAATGGACCATATCCCACCAGGCTCCTCTGTTCATGGGATTCTCCAGGCAAGAATACTGGAGTGGGTTGCCATGCTCGCCTCCAGGAGATCTTCCCAACCCAGGGATTGAACCTGTGTCTCTTACATCTCCTGCATTGGCAGGTGGGTTCTTTTTCACTAGCACCACCTGGGAAACCCATGAATATGTTATATTTTATGAGAAAGAGGAATTAAGGTTGCAGATAGAATTAAAGTTGCTAATCAGCTGACACTGAGATGAGGAGATTACCCTGGATTATTCAAGTGAGCCCAGTGTCATCACAAGGGTCCTTGTAAATGGAAGAGTGAAAGAGGAAGGCATGAGAGATATCATGAATGATTTGATAATGATTCAACCTGCCATTACTGACTTTGGAGACAGAGGAAGGGATCACAACTCAAGGAATGCAGGCAATCTCAAGAAATTGGAGAAGGCAAGGAAATGGATTCTCCTCCAGAGTCTCAAAAGGAATGTAGTCTTGCTGACCCATTTTAGATTTCTGACCTCCAGAATTGCAAGAGAATAAACTAGTGTTGTTTTAAGTAATTAATTTTGTACTAATTTGTTATAGTAGCCACAGAAAACTCTTACACTCCCCATTAGACCATAATTTTGATGAGGACAGAAACTAGGTTCTGTTTACCATCATAGCCCCAGCATGCAGTATAGTGCCTGGCACAGAGTAGGATCTCAATTAATATTGGTTGGTTTAGATAAATGAATGGAGCCTGAGCATGCCTTATGCTCTACACACCCTCCCTGTCTAATGGCCCTCAGTGTGGGGTGGCATTCCATCCAAGGGGCTGAACCGAAAAGAGGCCAATAACTTCCCAGCCAGTGTTTAGTAGGAAAAAGAAGCTAGAAGCCTGGGAACACTTACATCTTTTAGTTCTCAGAAAAGGAGCCCTGTATATCAGCCACCTGTCTATCCACACATGAATATACAGATGTTCTTTTTCATTGTTTCATATATACAGATATTGATTTTCTTTTAAGAACCTCTTCTGGAGCACCTGCTCTGTGCCATGTTCAGTGTTAGCAATGTTGCTCATTGCTATTTGTGGATGGTGGTGGTGATGGTCTGTTTTTCCACATGCCAATCTTATTATCTCATTTACTCCTTGTTTGGACAAGAGATTCCCAGCCCTACTGTGAAAAGGCTCAGAAGATATGAGCCCTGCACAAAACCACACAACCAGTGAGTATGAGCTGAAACTAGAATCCAGCTCAACAGACACTATACTGCCTACCTCCACCATCCCTTTATATGCTGCACCTATATATGCTGCACATATATCCTATATGCTGCACCTGTCTTATTTCTTCCCTTAGACCACATCCTGAACATTCCACCATCTCCCTGCTGAAATGATATACCCTGACTTTTAGCAACCACTTTTTTTCCCCATTTTCCTTCTAGTGAAAGAAAGCATTAGATTGAGTAGAAAGGTCATAGAATTTGGGATCCTGGCCTAGGTGTGAGTACTCACTTGGCAACTTATAAAGAGTGTGATTATTGGCACCTTCTGCTTGTCCATAGCGAGACCCTGTACCTTTCATTTCCAAACTCATCTCTTCCTTTAAATGCAGCTGTATTTCTATATCAGGCTGGTGTTTTCTTTTCCCATGCCCACCCCAACACCCCACCACACACAAACAGACATCCAACAACAACAAATAAGATCAACCTTAATTTCTTATTATTTATCAGATGCCTTTCTAAGTGATAGATATGCATTAATATCTCATTTAATTATCACAACAACTACAAATAATGTTTTATTATCTTTGGGTTATAGACAAGGAAGCTGAAGAGATTTAAGTACTTGCCCAATGTCATTGACACCTGAAGATGACAAGATACAAACCCAGATGCTCTGACATAGAACACACACTTTTAACTACTGCACTCACTTGGTTATTCTATATTCACACACACCCTGCATATTCACACCTTAGAGACATTGTTCTAGCCACCCCTCCCTCCTGGAAAGTGGGGGTGAGGATGAGGAAGTAATTAAAATGGTGCATCAGACAGAAGGAACAGGATCTATAAAGTCAAGAAAGCAAGAGAGATCACAAAATTTAGAGATCTGCAAGCAGACTGATAAGGCTGGAGCACTGGGTCATGTGGCAGAGACTCCACCTCATATATTCCTCTAATGCAACATTTCTAAAAGGTGTATCCTCCAAAGCAATCTATAGATTCAATGCAATCCCTATCAAGCTACCAACGGTATTTTTTTAACAGAACTAGAACAAATAATTTCACAATTTGTATGGAAATACAAAAAACCTCGAATAGCAAAAGTAATCTTGAGAAAGAATAATGCAACTTGAGGAATAACCTGCCTGACTTCAGGCTCTACTACAAAGCCACAGCCATCAAGACAGTATGGTACTGGCACAAAGACAGAAATATGGATCAATGGAACAGAATAGAAAGCCCAGAGATAAATCCACGAACCTATGGACACCTTATCTTTGACAAAGGAGGCAAGGATATACAATGGAAAAAAGACAACCTCTTTAACAAGTGGTGCTTGGAAAACTGGTCAACCACTTGTAAAAGAATGAAACTAGAACACTTTCTCATGCCATACAAAAAAATAAACTCAAAATGGATTAAAGATCTAAATGTAAGACCAGAAACTATAAAACTCCTAGAGGAGAACATAGGCAAAACACTCTCTGACATAAATCACAGCCGGATCCTCTATGACCCACCTCCCAGAATATTGGAAATAAAAGCAAAACTAAACAAATGGGACCTAATGAAACTTAAAAGCTTTTGCACAACAAAGGAAACTATAAGTAAGGTGAAAAGACAGCCCTCAGATTGGGAGAAAATAATAGCAAATGAAGCAACAGACAAAGGATTAATCTCAAAAATATACAAGCAACTCTTGAAGCTCAATTCCAGAAAAATAAATGACCCAATCAAAAAATGGGCCAAAGATCTAAACAGACATTTATTCAAAGAAGACATACAGATGGCTAACAAACACATGAAAAGATGCTCAACATCACTCATTATCAGAGAAATGCAAATCAAAACCACAATGAGGTACCATTACATGCCAGTCAGGATGGCTGCTATCCAAAAGTCTACAAGCAATAAATGCTGGAGAGGGTGTGGAGAAAAGGGAACCCTCTTACACTGTTGGTGGGAATGCAAACTAGTACAGCCACTATGGAGAACAGTGTGGAGATTTCTTAAAAAACTGGAAATAGAACTTCCATGTGACCCAGGAATACCACTTCTGGGCATACACACCAAGGAAACCAGATCTGAATGAGACATGTGCACCCCAATGTTCATTGCAGCACTGTTTATAATAGCCAGGACATGGAAGCAACCTAGATGCCCATCAGCAGATGAATGGATAAGGAAGCTGTGGTACATATACACCATGGAATATTACTCAGCCATTAAAAAGAATTCATTTGAATCAGTTCTAATGAGATGGATGAACCTGGAGCCCATTATACAGAGTGAAGTAAGCCAGAAAGATAAAGAACATTACAGCATACTAACACATATATATGGAATTTAGAAAGATGGTAATGATAACCCTATATGCAAAACAGAAAAAGAGACACAGATGTACAGAACAGACTTTTGGACTCTGTGGGAGAAGGCAAGGGTGGGATGTTTCGAGAGAACAGCATGTATATTATCTATAGTGAAACAGATCACCAGCCCAGGTGGGATGCATGAGACAAGTGCTCGGGCCTGGTGCACTGGGAAGACCCAGAGGAATCGGGTGGAGAGGGAGGTGGGTGGGGGGATTGGGATGGGGAATACATGTAACTGCATGGCTGATTCATGTCAATGTATGACAAAACCCACTGCAATGTTGTGAAGTAATTAGCCTCCAACTAATAAAAATAAATGAAAAAATAAAATAAATGTCTATTGACTGATGGATGGGTAAATAAAATGAACTACATATACACACAATGTAATACTGTTGAGCCTTAAAAAAAAATAAAATAAAAGGTGTATCCTTTCTGACCTTCCCTCTCAAATCTGTCCTCCTCCAGAAACCTGAGTCATTTTTAACATCTCTTTCTTCTTTACCCCTACCATTTCAGCCCATTACCAATTTCTATCAATGGGTCTAATAAATAGCTCTCAAATCTGCTCACTTCTCCCCATCTCCACTCTTACTACCCTGGTCCCACTTGAGTCAAATGGACAACTGCAGCAGGTTCCTGACTGACCTCCCTACATCCTTTCTGGCTCTCCTCCAATCTATTCTCCACAAAGCAGTCAGGGGAATCTTTTCAGTATGCAAATCTGATCCTATCCTCTGTAGTTTAAAAAACTTCAGTGCCTTCTTACCTTAGTTCGTGTGATGAAGAACAGAATATTAGTCTTGGCTTTTAAAAGTCCTTTTGGTCTAGCTCATGTCTACCACTATAACCTCTCAAACAACTTTTTCTGTTGCTATTTACGCTCCAGTTACATTAGCCTTCTTTCTGTTTCTAAAATGTATCACACTTCCTCCAATCCATCCCCTACAAAGGTCTTTGCATACTATTTATTCTGCATGGGCTACATACTCCCCTCCAAACACACACATACAATTCACCTAGTTAATACCAACATATTTCTTCTTTTAGATCAAATACTACTTCTTGTGAAAGTTTCTAAAATTTAGGACCCCTGTCATATATCCTCAGAGAACTATCCACCTTCTTCCAGAGAATTAACTGCAGTTTGTAAGCATACATTCATTGGAATCTTGTGCTGGTTGATGTCTGTCTCCCCAAATAGATTGTAAGTTCTATGAGGGCAGGAACAGTACATATTTTTTATTATTTTTAATCAGAGGATAATTGCTTTACAATGTTGTGTTGGTTTCTGCCATACAACAACATGAATCAGCCAGAAGTATACATATGTTCCCTTCCTCCTGAAACTCCGTCCCACCCCCAACTCCACCCCCCTCCTCTAGGTTGTCACAGAATTGGAGTTGAACTGTGTTGTTCAGAAACTTCTTACTAGCAATCTGTTTTACATATGGTGATGTATATGTTTCAATGCTGTCTCAATTTGTCCCACCCTCTCCTTACCCCACTGTGTCCACAAGTTTATTCTCTATGTCTGTATCTCTATTCCTACTCTGAAAATAGGTTCATCAGTACCATCTTTTTATATTCCATATATATGCTTTAATATACAATTATTTTTCTGACTTACTTTGCTCTGTATAAAAAGCTTAGGTTCATCCACCTCACTAGAGCTGACTCAAATTCATTCCTTTTTGTGTCTAAGTAATATTCCATTGTATATATGTACCACAACTTCTTTATCCATTCATCTGTTGATGGACATCTAGGTTGCTTCCATGCCTTGGTTATTATATATAGTACTGCAATAACATTGGGATACATGTGTCTTTTAGAATTGTGGTTTTCTCAGGGTATGTGCCCAGTAATGGAATTGCTCAGTCATATGGTAGTTTTGGGCTTGCCTGGTGGCTCAGACAGTAAAGAATCTGCCTGCAATGTGGGAGACCAGGATTTGATCCCTTGGTTGGGAAGATCTCCTGGAGAAAGGAATGGCTACCCACTCCAGTATTCTTGCCTGGAGAATTCCAGGGACAGAGGTGTCTGGTGGGCTACAGTCCAGGGGGTCGCAGAGCCGGATATGACTGAGTGACTAACACACACACACACACACACACACACACACACACACACACAAGGTAGTTTTATTCCTAGTTTTTTTTAGAAGAAATCTCCATACTGTTCTCGATACTGACTGTATCAATTTACATTCTTACCAGCTGTGCAAGGCAGTTCTCTTTTCTCACATCCTTTCCAGCATTTATTGTTTGTAGATTTTTTGATGATGGCCATTCTGACTGGTGTGAGGTGATACCTCACTGTAGTTTTGATTTGTATTTCTCTAATAATGAGCAGTGGTGAACATTGTTTTTTTCATGTGTTTATTGAATATCTTCTTTAGAGAAATGTCTTGTTAGGTCTTCTGCCAATTTTTTGATTGGGTTGTTTGTTTTTCTGGTATTGAGCTACATGAGCTACTTGTATATTTTGGAGATCGATCCTCTGTCAGTTGCTTCATTTGCAATTCTTGTCTCTCATTCTGAGGGTTGTCTTTTAATCTTGTTTATGGTTTCCTTTGTTGTGAAAAGCTTTTAGGCTTAATTAGGTCCCATTTGTTTATTTTTGTTTTTATTTCCATTACTCTAGGAGGTGGGTCATAGAGAATCACTGCAATTTATATCACAGCGTGTCCTGCCTATCTTTTCCACTGAGTCTTGTAGTTTTGGTCTTAAATTTAGGTCTTTAATCCATTTTGAGTTTATATATAGCGTTAGGAAGTGTTCTAATTTCATTATTTTACACGTAGCTGTCCAGTTTTCCCAGCACCACTTATTTGAGAGAGTGTCTTTTCTCCATTATATATTCTTGCTTCCTTTGTCAAAGATAAGGTGCCCATAGGTGCATGGATTTATCTCTGTACTTTCTATCTTGTTCCTTTGGTCTGTATTTCTGTTTTTGTGCCAGTACCATATGGAACAGTGCATTATTTTTTATCACTATTGAATGTCAGTGCCCAGCACAGTATTTAGCCCATAATATAACTGGTACTCAATAAGTACAATAAATGAGAGGTGATAAGTTTGCAAAGTGGTTTGCAATTCACATTAAGGGTTTTTAATGTTATTCTCAGCGCAATGAGGAACTGCTGTTGATTTTAAAGCAAGTGGATGTCTTGATCAGGATTTGTTTCTAGAAAGAATAATGTTGCAGGCCAGAAGAAGACAAATTGGAGGGGATGAGATAGAGGTGTAAGATATATAACCCAGTTTTGAAGCCATTGTAATAGTGCAGGTGAAAATAACGAGGATCTGGCATATTTTATCTCCTGTGGGCCAATCATCTGTCAATTCTTCCAGCTCTCAACTCATTCCATAAATGATCTGAGGTAATTTACCACAGAAAACTTATAAATAAATGCAATTTTAAAATCATGGTGACAGACATTAGAATCAGAAAGACAAAATTAAGGAATTAACTAACTGTTGATGGTGAGAGAAAGATAAGTTAGTAAGAAGAGAGGACAGGTTTGGAAGCCACTAGGGCTGACACAGTTGAGCTGAGAATTTGGTTCTGAGCATCCTGTAGTCCAGGAAGGTCCCTTGGAGAAGGAAATGACAACCTGCTCCAGTATTCTTGCCTGGAAAATTTCCCATAGACAGGGGAGCCTGGAGGGCTACAGTCCATGGAGTCGCAAAGAATTAGCAACTTAACAACAATTACAAGAATCCTGTGGTCCATATGAAAAGAAAGACATGATCAGTCACATAATTTTCTTTGTAGAAAGGGAAAAGTTATATTAATTCTTCAGTACTGAACTAGGTCTGCTTTTGATATGCTTTTCCCACTGCCTAAAATGCCCTTTCCCTGCTGGCTTCCCTCACGCCCTATATCCCTGTTTACCTGAAGAGCTGTTACGTTCCTTCTAGCCTCAGTTCATCTTATCTGAGAGGATTCCCCTGTCTTGAACTTCCATAGTCCCTTGAACTTCCTTTTCTCTTTGTACTCAGCGTTTGTGGTGGTATTAGAAACAGAGAGAAGAGGATAAGTTATAGAGAGATTGAAGAGGTAGAATTACTAGGACTCACTGATTAGAAACTTTAGAAGAGGACCAGTTTATGGGGCAAAAGATGAAGATTTTGGACACAGTGAGTTTGAGGTACCCATGAACCATTGGATGGAAAGGTCTAGGCAGCTGAGCAATCTTATCTCGACATTTCCTCCTGCATTCCTTGCTCTCTCCAGCACCATCATGCATTTCCTCTATGCTGGAACCACACCTAATCATCCCCAGGTAAATTCCTTTAAGCCTATTTATTGCTCCCTCATTTTTATAATCCTTTTCTCCCTGACCAACCCCTATCAAACTTAACATGTCAAGCCAAATGTCATTTTTCCCTAGAAAGCTGCCTCCCCCACCATAGAAATTCCCTTCCTTCCCTGTGTTACAACTATTCTTTGGACCCCCAACTCTCCCACTGTTCTATAATTATTTTTGTCTGCCTTGCTCATTAGACTGTCAGTGAATGAACATGCTTCAGGGAAACTCCATGGGGGAGAAAGAAAGAACCTTGTGCTATAGGGAACTGAATTGAAGAGGTCATTACATGAAGCCCAGAATACAGATAGGAACACTCCACCAATGCAGCCTGAAACAATCAGAGCAGAGATCTTGGGTGATGTATTTATTGCCAGGGGGTAGAACTGCTAGGGGTAAAGGGGCCCAAGGCCCCTAGTCCTTTTGTCCCAGAGCAACCTGGAAAGCATACTCTTTGAGGGACAGCCTGAAGACCAGCCAGCCTGGGCCCAGAGTCTACCTGGCTCAGCCTAAACTCAGCCCAGACAGGGGAGGGTGGGGCTAAGGGGCTGAACCTCCACAGAGGAGCTGGGCCTCCTCCCAGCCTGGTATTCCAGGGGTGAGTAGGGGTTAGGTGTCATTCCATTACTCAGCAACTTGGGCCAGGAAAGTGAGTGTCTTGTTCTGAGATTGAGGATAATGCTAACTCTCACATTGTTTTTATTAATCCCTCTTTATTCATCCTGGAGTTACAATTGGTCAGAGAGAGTTAAATACCTGACCCAAGTTTGAAACTGAAGAGTGGTGTTCTGACATCTACAGCTAAAGTTAAAACCCCTTAGCAGGGTATATATATATGACCAGTCTCATCTGTCTAGCTACTGATAACCATGCTTTCTAGTCATACGAACTACTGGACAATTTTGACTCCTCTTGGCCATTGGGTCTCCTTTTCCCATTGCCTAAAATGCCTTTTCCCTGCTGGCTTCCCTCACCCCCTACACCCCTGTTTACCTGAAGAGCTATTACTTTTCTTCTAGTCTCAGCTCATCTTATCTGAAGGGTTCCCCTGTCTTGAACTCCCACAGTCTCTTGAGCTTCCTTTTCTCTTTGTACTCAGTGTTTGTGGGGAAAATTAAGCATAGTGCCCTCAAAAGAGACACATGGACTTAGGGGGGTCCGGGAAGTTGTTGGGCAATGTCACATAACTCTGGAATAAAGGGGCTGGGCATCATGGTGTTCTTAGTTTGAATCCCAGTTCTGGCATTGGATGATGATCTAGGATGTCATTTTACCTCCTAGGTCTCTGTCTTCCCAGCTGTTTAATGGTGGGATAGGACTGAAAGGTGTCTGAAGTACTTTCCACCTCTGATATCCTAGACTTTTTTAAATGTTGAAGGAAGAGGTAAAGAAACCCATGGGGGAGAAGGAAAGGATAAATGAGAGCCAGCCCATCATCACAATGTACATAAAAGATTTAACTGGCAAGAATCTTATGACCTTTACAACCTGGCAGGTAGTGCTTATTATTTATAACATTCTACCCAGTAGTGTGTGGAGTGCTCTACAGATCACTGGGCCCTTTCACTAATGTTATTTCATTGTACAACAGCCAGTGAGAGAGTCAGTATAAGCATTCAAAGGCTATCCCTGTTTCATAGAAAAGAAAATTGAGGGACAGAAAGTAATAGTTGTCCCAGTCTGTGCTCAAATAAGTGACTTAAGGTTTAAATACTTTCATTCAGCCTGTGTAGGGTAACCAGCCTTTCCAATTCGCTGGGGAAATGGGACTTTCAGTTTTAAAACCAAAAAAGTCCCAGGAAAACCAGAAAGTTTGGTCACCTACACAAGTAACTAACCCACCTGCCTCTAATCACCCTTGAGGCAAGGGGCATAGCTGGGGGAGCAGAGAGCTAGTACTTTCTCTTCCTCATGGTTTTGTACTACTGAGAACCAGGAGGCAGATCTAACCTTGTTTGTTCTCTCCCACACTAGATTATATCTGACAGGGCTCTTCTTAACTTGGTTCACAGTCCTGGCTGCTTATTAGAATCACTTGGGAAGATTTGCAAAAATAAATATGCTTGTACTCCACCCTAGACCAATTAAGTCAGAATCTTCTGTGCTTGAGTGAAATCTGAGCATCAGTATTTTTAAAAGTTCTCTGGGTGATTCTAATGTGCAGCCAGGCCTAGGAACTACTGAGTCTAGCTCTTCTAAGCTTTAACTGCATAGTAGATTGGGTCCATGGATAGAAATATTTCTCTTCAAAGTCCTCTTCCCCTCTTCTGCTTTGCTTAGCTTCGCAGTGTACAAAACTTCTTTAGACACTCAGAAGAGGCTCTCTGCAGAATGCAGAAGCCCTTCCCCCTCCTCCCCTTTTCCTGGCAGCTTGAGGTGATCCCCTTCCTGGAATTACTGGCATTTTTGCAAAGGAACTTTGGAAAACATTCAAGATTCAAAGGGCAAAGCACTAATGGTGAAAACTCAGACATTGGGGATGTCTCTTAAAACAAGAGGATCTGCCTAGTGCCCTTGGGATCATACCACCTAGATAACAGCCTACCTATTCAGCCTGACAATGGAGCCAATTAAACTCTCTGACCCCAAGGTCTCGATGGACATGAGTGTGAGTGAGCTCTGGGAGTTGGTGATGGACAGGGAAGTCTGGTGCACTGCAGTCCATGGGGTCACAAAGAGTCAGACATGGCTGAGTGACTGAACTGAACTGAACTGACCCCAAGGAGGGAAGAGCTGTAGGAGTTCCAGTCTCCTTGTGGGAAGCCCTGCAGTTCCCACTGGTCAGATGCTGTAGAAAAAAAGATGGGCTGATGGGGAGGAGAGGCCTGGAGAGGTAAGGGGAGATCTCTCCAAGGGTCAGGGGGTGGGAAGCCAGGCTGATCATGGCCTTTGTTCTAACTCACTGCAAATCCCATTAGGCTTAATTCTCAGGGACTCCTGCCCTTGCCTTTCCCATCAGTCTCAGGCAGGTAATGCAGGTCCAAAATATTTGTCAGGTCTGAGATTCTCAAAAACTAGAAGAGAACTGACTTGGAAGCCACCTGACTCCCTAGCCCTCTTCTCACATACCTCCAGTGGTGAGAAGCTCACTTCCCGTCCCTAGCTAGACATCCTGCTCAATCACAAGAGAACTAAGGCATTTGAAAAGTTTCTTTTATTTAAACCACAATCAGTTTCCCTGGAATTTTTGTCCTCTCTGTTTCTAGCACCTTCACCTAATTTCCCTGAGTTGTGTCCCTTCTAACCTACTTACGTCCTTCTGGATAGACTCTAATTTATTATTTGTCTGTGTGCCTGTTAACATACCATGCCCGAAGCTGGACCCTAGAGGACTCTGCCCAAGTACAGATAAATTTGTTCTAAAAATAATATTTCTCTCAATATAGTCCAGTATATATATATATATATATATATGTATATGTATGTATATATGTATATATATATATGTATGTATATATGTATATATATACACACACACACACATATACTCTTATGTACATATATAAACATATATATATATATATATATATATATAATAAATTTGTAGTGTCTTGTACAATGGTCAGAAGGCTCACGTGTCTGTGTCGAAGGAAATAGACAAAAGTCCATTTAGTCAAAGCTATGGTTTTTCCAGTAGTCATGTATGGATGTTATAGTTGGACCATAAAGAAGGCTGAGTGCCAAAGAACTGATGCTTTTGAACTGTGGTGTTAGATAAGGCTCTTGAGAGTCCCTTGTACTGCAAGGAGATCAAATCGGTCAATCTTAAAGGAAATCAACCCTGAATATGCATTGGAAGGACTGATGCTTAAGCTGAAACTCCTATACTTTGGCCACCTGATGGGAAGAGCTAACTCATTAGAAAAGGCCCTGATGCTGGGAAAGATTGAAGGCAGGAGAAGGTGACAACAGAGGACAAGATGGTTGGATGGCATCGCTAACACAATGGACATGAGTTTGAACAAACTCTGGGAGATGGTGAAGGACAGAGAAGCCTGGCATGCTGCAGACCATGGGGTCGTAAAGAGTTGGACACGACTGAAAAATAACAGAAGGCAGTGGTACCCCACTCCAGTACTTTTGGAAGGAGGAGCCTGGTGGACTGCAGTCCATGGGGTCGCGAAGAGTCGGACACGACTGAGCAACTTCACTTTCACTTTTCACTTTCATGCATTGGAGAAGGAAATGGCAACCCACTCCATTGTTCTTGCCTGGAGAATCCCAGGGACGGCGGAGCCTGGTGGGCTGCTGTCTATGGGGTCACATAGAGTCGGACACGACTGAAGTGACTTAGCAGCAGCAGAACAATAACAACCACAAAGCTAGAGAGAGAGAGAGAGGCATGTACACACACCTGTTTCCTGCTAGGTGACTGCTACATTGAAGCTCATAAATTGAGAAGTGCTATGTGTTCTCAGGCTTCTAGGTATGCTGTCTTGACACTTTAATAGGGGATTCTTGGAAGCAAATGATACTGCACAAGAGTACTTTTCTAATGGGGTAATAATTTTGAGAGCTAAGAT
This sequence comes from Dama dama, assembly GCF_033118175.1. Lineage (NCBI taxonomy): Eukaryota > Metazoa > Chordata > Mammalia > Artiodactyla > Cervidae > Dama > Dama dama. The sequence goes on from NC_083714.1 coordinate 104,965,677, forward strand.
AGGTAGGTGAAGGAAATGATTTGGAGGCAGCAGGATCAGGTAGGTAGGTAGTTGAAATAGTGGAAATAGTACCAAAGTTAAAGTTAGTATTTGAGATCAAATTTGCATTTGGGATCTCAGCACTAGCTGGATGTAGTGGCCAAATCATATTCTCTCTCTGAGACCCAGTTTTCTCATCCATAAAATGAGAGGACTACCATGTGTTCTTTATGTTCATTACCTATTTGTCGCCTATGTCCTCCCTCTCTGGTCTCATTCACTGTACACTCCCAGCACCCAGCACAGTGCCTGACAGAAAGTAGGTATTCGATAAGCTATTTTAATTTCTACCTGTAGAAATGTGCTAACTTTTTGGGGGGAGAGAGGCAGATGTCGGCAGAGGGGAAATAGAGAATGTCAAGTTAGGAGAATATGGAAAGTGGCAGGGAGTTTGAACATTCCAAGGGGAAGCATGACAAGTAAGAGAATAATTTAGAAAGGTAAGTGGGGGCTAACAAACAGGGTTAGGCTTATACATCTAGCTAAGGAATTTTGGATTTTATCCAATAGGTACTGGGGAGCTGGTGAAGGCTTTAAGCAGGTGTGACACACTCCTGCAATCCCACCTCAACCCCAAATTATGATAAGCTTTTCTGGCAAATAAGGAGGCTAGATTGCCCAGAGAGAGTCTAGAAGCAGAAAAACTAGGCTATTGCAACAATCTATGACAAAGATAGTAAGCTAGGGCAGAGGTGACAGAAATGGATCTAAGAGATTTCTTTTTTCTCCCTTCTTTTAAGAGAAATATTAATAGTGCCCCTTCCAGTCTTCCTCATGTATACATATTGAGGGAGCAAGACCAGCAGATCTCTAGGATACCTTCCAGATGGGATGCTTTGGCATCTTGGGGTTTGAGGTGCTGTATCACCTCCATCATGCTTCCTGGCTATCTCATCATGAGTTGCCACTACTCCCCACTCTCTCCATGACACCCCACTCTGGGGCAGTGATCTTACTGTTTTCTCAGGGCTAGTCAGAGTTCAGGAAAGACAGAAGGCAGGCCTCAGTTCTTCTATCATCAATGAATCCTCTGACAGCCCAGGCTGACTGGAAAGGGTAGGAGTCTTCAGGGAGATTTTGAAAGCTTCCAAAAATAGCCTCAAGGCCTCAGTCAGAGAGCACAGGGCCAGGACACTGACTGAACACTGGAACTCACAGTCTTTGCCAAGTTCCCACCCCAGCCTCCATTCCATTACTGAGTAAGCCAGTTTTCCCTCCTGCTTTAGTTTTCTCCTTGGAGGGCCCAATCCATGCCTGAAAAGTTCAAATTTAGCCCTGAGTCTCCATCCCTAACTCCTCTAGAGAGAAAGCCCAGGCTATAGCAACTTATCCTCTTTAAAAGTCCCTGTGGGCTCTGGGATGGGAAAGAAAATAAGAGAAAGATGGAGATGATGAGACCAAGACACACATACACAGAGATCAAAAAGCAAAGGAAGAAAGATTGGGATATGAGGAAAATAGAGAAAGACAGAATGACAAGGAAGGAGACAGAAAGGATAAAAGAAAAGGATAAAGAATCTGAGAGACTAGGGCAAAGAAGGAGAAAGACTCAGAGATATGAATAAATAGGGAGGATAAGAAAAAAGTAAAGAGAAAGAATGAAAAGGAGATATATATAGTCAGAAACAGAGAAAAAAAGAGTGGGAGCCAGGGAAAAGAGTGAACCTCAGTCCCTGGACCTGTCCTAAACTCCTTCATCAAGCCAACAGTTTGTGGCTAGCAGCCTGAACTGAGTCCTGGAGGCAGTTCTTACAAAATCCAGTTCTTCAGGGTGGGAACTGACAGGGCCTCTCAGAGGCCGTGACAGACAGAAGGACCAAGTCAAGTTTGGCAGTCAGCCCAAACAGACCTTATATTTGCACACTACTGTCATCAGGAACCTACCATGTAGTGCAGATGGGCCAATAAATAGTCACCCTCAAAGCCAGTGCACAAAAAAATGGCCTCTAAAATGAGAACACTTTTCTATTTGATATTTAAAAACACTCCAGATATTAATGAACTTCTGTACAGTGATTTCAATACCTTATTGTTTTTATTTTGAATTACATATTGGCAAGGGGACCAGAATCTGTTCAACATTTGAGGCCTTTAAAGGTTTTCCCCTGATGTGCCACCATGGATCTAGGGGCTAGTGTACAGTGATGAAATGACACTCTTTCCTTCTGGACCTGTTTGGATGCCCCTCTGACTGCCCATTTTCAATAATTTTGTCAGAGTCCTTAGACAAGAAGTAGAAACTTTCAAGCCAAAACCTGTCCTTTAGGGGTTTCAAGGACCAGTAGGGAGAGAACAAAGAGATTTGGCCAAGAAGGTGAAGAAGGGGTGTCTAATCTACTAGTAAAGCATTGGACCACATAGGCTTAAGGCCCAACTCTGCCCTAAAAACAGTGTGAGCTTCAGTATATGAATTTATCCTTCTGAAATTCAGCATCCTTTTTAATAAAATAGAGCTAATATCCATCTTGCCAGAGTACTCATGATGTTGACAAGAGAATAAACCATTAGAAACTACAAGTGTTTCTAATACCCAGGTGGTTCAGTGGTCAAGACTGTTGTTGCTCAGTTGCTAAGTTGTGTCCGACTCTTTGTGACTCCATAGACTTCAGTACACCAGGCTGCTCTGTCCTTCACTGTCTCCCGGAGTTTGTTCAAATTCATGTCCATTGAGTTGGTGATGTTATCTAACCTTATCTCATCTTCTGTTGCCCCCCTTCTCCTTTTGCCTTCAATCTTTCCCAGCATCACAGTCTTTTTCATTGAGTCGGCTCTTCATATCTGGTGGCCAAAGTATTGGAGTTTCAGCTTCAGCAACAGTGGTTAAGAATCTGCCTGCCAAAGCCTGGATTTGATCCCTGGTCTTAGAAGATTCCACATGCTGTGAGGCAGCTAAGCCCATTTACCACAACCACTGAAGCCTGCGTGCCCTAGAGCACATACTCTACAACAAGTGAAGCCACCACAAGGAGAAGCCTTGAGAGCAGCCCCTGCTCATCACAACTAGAAAAAGCCTGTGTGCAGCAACGAAGACCCAGAACAGTCAATAAATTAAAAAATTAAAAGAAAATAAAGACTCTACAAGTGTGAGAAGAGTTCCAATTATTACAAATAGCTTTGGGGAATGCCAGACCATTTAAGCAAACACACTTCCTGGTACAGATGAGGTGACACAGGTTTTCTGAATTTTACTAGGGCAGGAACAGGAGGAGAAAGAAGAAATCCTGAAAGAAGCCTGGGGGAAAATGGGAAACTGGAGCAGGGGGTTAAAAATGGAAACCTACATTTATTGTCTTAATAAGAACTGAGATGTGATTAATGATGTGTTTATGGCCATGTTTGGGCTTTGTTTGGTGATGGGTTGGGGAGGAATTATAAATATGTCTAATATGTAGGGAGCTTTTTGTAAGAAACCATTGAATCATCTGGACTGATATTGTTTATTTGACATTATGTGTTCCCATGTCTTTTTCTCCCATAAGATAATGACTATTTTGAGGGTGGGGACGATATCACTGACATTTTTGTGATAATTATAGGTGGCATTACCTAGCTATGCTATACACTTTACACACATGAACTCTCACATGAATTCCATTGAGGTGGACACTATGAAAAAAATCTCGGGTCATACAATGAGATGTCACTATAAACCCACCAAAATGTCTAAAATAAAAAAAGTGACAGCACTAAATGCTGATCATGATGGAGAAACTGAATCACTCATACATTCCTGGTATGAATTCAAAATGGCATAATTCTGAAAGACAGTTTGGCAGTTTCTTATACAATTAAAAATGCAACTACCATGTGACCCAGCAATTACACTTGGGCATTTATCTCAGATAAGTGAAAATTTCTGTTCACACAAAAACCTGTGCATGAAAGTTCATAATGGCTTTGTTCATAGTAGCCCCAAATTGGAAACCAACCAAATGTCCTTCAGTGGGTGAATGGCTGAACAAACTATGGTGCATCCATAACATGGAATACAACTCAGCAATAAAAAGAGAATGGACTATTAAGACACACAACAACAATGTATGAACCTCAAAAACAGAAGAATTATGCTGAGAGAAAAGTCAGTCTACCAAGCTACAATTGTAAAATTATATTCACTTAACATTCCTGAAATGACAAAATTATATATATGGAAAATAGATAAGAGGCTACAAGAGATTAAGAATGGAGTGGAATAGGAGAGTGGTGAGTGTGGCTATAATATAACAGGACAACATGAGGGGTCCTTGTTGTAACGGAAACATTCTGTACTTTAACTGTGTCAATGTCAACATCCTGGTTGTGATATTGAACTATAGTTGTAGGTAACTAGGAAAATACCGCAGAGGATACACCTGTCTTATTTCCTATAACTGCATGTGAATCTACCACTATCTCAAAATCAAGAGTTAATTTTTTTTTAAAGAGTAGAGCACTGATACATATTATGGCATGGATGAGCCATGTAAAAATTATACTAAGTGAAAGAAGTCAGGAACAAAAGATCACATAATGCATGGTTCTATTTACATTGAATATTCAGAAAAGACAAATCAATAGAGACAAAGATTGGACTAGTTGTTGCCTGGAGATGGAGGAGGGGTGGAATGGAAAGTGACTGATAAAGTCACTTTTTATGGTGATGAAAATGTTTGAAATTAAGATAATGATGATGATTGCAAAATTCTGTGATATACTAACGCCCACTGAATTTTACATTTTAAAAGGCAAAGTTGATAGTATTTGAATATATCTCAACAAAACTATTGTTTAAAAAATTATAGATCACGTACAAAATGACAGAGCAGACAATTCCAAGCTCTCATTTCTCCACAGAACCATCAAAAAATAAGCAGAAACTGTAAGAAACAACTTTGTCAGAGCTCTGAAAATCAGTCAAATATTTTTGGCAATCAGTTCAGTCCAGTTCAGTCGCTCAGTAGGGTCCAACTCGTTGCGACCCCATGAACCGCAGCACGCCAGGCCTCCCTGTCCGTGACAAACCCCCGGAGTCTACACAAAATCATGCCCATCGAGGCAGTGATGCCATCCAGCCATCTCATCCTCTGTCGTCCCCTTCTCCTCCTGCCCCCAATCCCTCCCAGCATCAGGGTCTTTTCCAATGAGTCAACTCTTCTCATGAGGTGGCCAAAGTATTGGAGTTTAAGCTTCAGCATCAGTCCTTCCAATGAACACCCAGGACTGATCTCCTTCAGGATGGACTGGTTGGATCTCCTTGCAGTCCAAGGGACTCTCAAGAGTCTTTTCCAACACCACAGTTCAAAAGCATCAATTTTTCGGCGCTCAGCTTTCTTCACAGTCCAACTCTCTCATCCATACATGACCACTGGAAAAACCGTAGCCTTGACCAGATGGACCTTTGTTGGCAAGTAATGTCTCTGCTTTTTAATATGCTATCTAGGTTGGTCATAACTTTCCTTCCAAGGAGTAAGTGTCTTTTAATTTCATGGCTGCAGTCACCATCTGCAGTGATTTTGGAGCCCCAAAAAATAAAGTCTGACACTGTTTCCACTGTCTCCCGATCTATTTCCCATGAGGTGATGGGACCAGATGCCATGATCTTAGTTTTCTGAATGTTAAACTTTAAGCCAACTTTTTCACTCTCCTCTTTCACTTTCATCAAGAGGCTCTTTAGATCTTCTTCACTTTCTGCCATAAAGGTGGTGTCATCTGCATATCTGAGGTTATTGATATTTCTCCCGGCAATCTTGATTCCAGCTTGTGCTTCTTCCAGCCCAGCATTTCTCATGATGTACTCTGCATATAAGTTAAATAACCAGGGGGACAATATACAGCCTTGATGTACTCCTTTTCCTATTTGGAACCAGTCTGTTGTCCCATGTCCAGTTCTAATTGTTGCTTCCTGACCTGCATACAGGTTTCTCAAGAGGCAGGTCAAGTGGTCTGGTATTCCCATCTCTTTCAGAATTTTCCACAGTTTACTGTGATCCACACAGTTGAAGGCTTTGGCGTAGTCAATAAAGCAAAAATAGATGTTTTCCTGGAACTCTTGCTTTTTCAATGATCCAGCAGATATTGGCAATTTGATCTCTGGTTCCTCTGCCTTTTCTAAAACCAGCTGGAACATCTGGAAGTTCTCAGTTTACGTCTTGCTGAAGCCTGGCTTGGAGAATTTTGAGCATTTCTTTACTAGCGTGTGAGATGAGTGCAATTGTACGGTAGTTTGAACATTCTTTGGCATTGCCTTTCTTAGGGATTGGAATGAAAACTGACCTTTTCCAGTCTTGTGGCCACTGCTGTGTTTTCCAAATTTGCTGGCATATTGAGTGCAGCACTTTCACAGCATCATCTTTTAGGATTTGAAATAGCTCAACTGGAATTCCATCACATCCACTAACTTTGTTCATAGTGATGCTTTCTAGGGCCCACTTGACTTCACATTCCAGGATTTCTGGCTCTAGGTGAGTGATCACACCATTGTGATTATCTGGGTCGTGAAGATCTTTTTTGTACAATTCTTCTGTGTATTCTTGCCACCTCTTCTTAATATCTTCTGCTTCTGTTAGGTCCATACCATTTCTATCCTTTATTGAGCCCATTTTTGCATGAAATATTTCCTTGGTATCTCTAATTTTCCTGAAGAGATCTCTAGTCTTTTCCATTCTGTTGTTTTCCTCTATTTCTTTGCATTGATCACTGAGGAAGGCTGTCTTATCTCTCCCAACTATTCTTTGGAAGTCTGCATTCAAATGGGAATATCTTTCCTTTTCTCCCTTGCTTTTCACTTCTCTTCATTTCACAGCTGTTTGTAAGGCCTCCTCAGACAACCATTTTGCCTTTTTGCATTTCTTTTCCATGGGGATGGTCTTGATCCCTGTCTCCTGCACAATGTCATGAACCTCCGTTGGTAGTTCATCAGGCTCTCTATCAGATCTATTCCCTTAAATCTATTTCTCACTTCCACTGTATATTCATAAGGGATTTGATTTAGGTCATACCTGAATGGTCTAGTGGTTTTCCCTACTTTCTTCAATTTAAGTCTGAATTTGGCAATAAAGCGTTCATGATCTGAGCCACAGTCAGCTCCCAGTCTTGTTTTTGCTTACTGTATAGAGCTTCTCCATCTTTGGCTGCAAAGAATATAATCAATCTGATTTCAATATTGACTATCTGGTGATGTCCATGTGTAGAGTCTTCTCTTGTGTTGTTGGAAGAGGGTGTTTGGTATGACCAGTGCATTCTCTTCGCAAAACTCTACGAGCCTTTTCCCTTCTTCATTTTGTACTCCAAGGCCAAATTTGCCTGTTACTCCAGGTGTTTCTTGACTTCCTACCTTTGCATTCCAGTCCCCTATAATGAAAAGGACATCTTTTTGGGGGGTTAGTTCTAAAAGGTCTTGTAGGTCTTCATAGAACCGTTCAGCTTCAGCTTCTTCAGCATTAGTGGTTGGGGCATAGGCTTGGATTACCGTGATATTGGATGGTTTGCCTTGGAAATGAACAGAGATCATTCTGTCATTTTTGAGATTGCACCCAAGTACTGCATTTCAGACTCTTTTGTTGACTATGATGGCTACCCCATTTCTTCTAAGGGATTCCTGCCCACAGTAGTAGATATAATGGTCATCTGAGTTAATTCACCCATTCCAGTCCATTTTAGTTCACTGATTCCTAGAATGTTGACATTCACTCTTGTCATCTCCTGCTTGACCACTTTCAATTTGCCTTGATTCATGGACCTAGCATTCCAGGTTCCTATGCAATATTGCTCTTTACAACATCGGACCTTGCTTCTATCACCAGTCCCATCCACAACTGGGTATTGTTTTTGCTTTGGCTCCATCCCTTCATTCTTTCTGGACTTATTTCTCCACTGATCTCCATTAGCATATTGGGCACCTACCGACCTGAGAAGTTCCTCTTTCAGTATCCTATCGTTTTGCCTTCTCATACTGTTCATGGGGTTCTCAAGGCAAGAATACTGAAGTGGTTTGCCATTCCCTTCTCCAGTGGACCACATTCTGTCAGACCTCTCCACCATGACCCAACCGTCTTGGGTGGCCCCACATGGCATGGCTTAGTTTCATTGAGTTAGACAAGACTGTGGTCCTGTGATCAGATTGGCTAGTTTTCTGTGATTATGGTTTTAGTGTGTCTGCCCTCTGATGCCCTCTCACAACACCTACCGTACTTACTCAAGTGGATACTAAATCAAGAAAAAGACAACTGCAAATAGGAGAGTTTTGTGGTGCATTTGCATGCCCTTGCCCCACCCCCTTCCTGGGTATTGTGGCAGCTTTTTCCTTTCTTTGACCTCTGTGTTTTTATTTTTTTTCCTTTATAGTCTAGGGCTCTTGCTTTCAACTTAAACAGAAATTCAAGTCTGTAACAGGTTGCAGCTCAAGTAAAATACCATGCACAACATTTGATTACTTCAAAACAGTAAGAACACACAGGGTGAAGTGAATGGTCAAATAGGGCTTACTGTTTTCAAAAATTAGGTATAACAGCAAAAACATTACCATCCATAGCTAAAGTTATTCTTCCAGCCCTAGCTTGTGAGGCAGACAATAAAAGCATCAATTACTGGTAGATGAAGTAGGGTTTCTTAAAACTTACCAGTTTAATCAATAAACAAGTTTATTTTTAAGTTACTTTTTTGTGTCAGTTCCACCAATGAAAATCATTTGACTTGGACTTTAAAATCTATTATTCCACTTAAAGAGTATGAAAATATGCTTATGAAGGAAAATGATGGACTTCAGATCAGACTGCACCTCTTTAAATTCTTCCAACATGTGTGTCATACAAAAGTGTCTTGATAGTATACTTGTTTCAATGCTATTCTCTCTGAACATCCCACCCTCACCTTCTCCCACAGAATCTAAAAGGCTGTTCTGTACATCTGAGTCTCTTTTTCTGTTTTGCATATAGGGTTATTGTTACCATCTTTTTAAATTCCATATATATGTGTTAGTACACTGTATTGGTCTTTATCTTTCTGATTTACTTCACTCTGTATAATGGGCTCCAGTTTCATCCATCTCATTAGAACTGATTCAAATGAATTCTTTTTAACGGCTGAGTAATATTCCATGGTGTATATGTACCACGGCTTCCTTATCCATTCATCTGCTGATGGGCATCTAGGCATCTAGAAACAAATATACTATCAAGGGTGAAACAGATCACCAGCCCAGGTTTGATGCATGAGACAAGTGCCCAGGGCTGGCATACTGGGAAGACCCAGAGGGATGGGATGGAGAAGGAGGCTGAAGGGGCATCAAGATGGGGAACACATGTAAACCCATGGCTGATTTATGTCAATGTGTAGCAAAAACCACTACAATATTGTAAACTAATTAACCTCCAACGAATAAAAATACATGGAAAAAAAAAAGTGTCTTGATCCACAGCACACCATTTCCCAAAGGAATATCCAGTGGGCAACTGACATGCCACCACCTCACTTCAGTTCAGTTCAGTCGCTCAGTCGTGTCTGACTCTTTGTGAACCCATGGACTGCAGCACACCAGACTTATCTGTCCCTCACCAAATTCCCAAGCTTACTCAAGCTCACGTCCATTGAGTCAGTGATGCTACCCAACCGTCTCATCCTCTGTCATCCCCTTCTCCTCCCGCCTTCAATTATTCCCAACATCAGGGTCTTTTCAAATGAGTCAGTTCTTTGCACCAGGTGGCCAAAGTATTGTAGTTTCATCTTCAGCATCAGTCCTTCCAATGAATATTCAGGACTGATTTCCTTTAGGATGGACTGGTTGGATCTCCTTGCTGTCCAAGGGCCTCTCAACAGTCTTCTCCAACACCACAGTTCAAAAGCATCAATTCTTCCATGCTTAGCTTTCTTTATAGTCCAACTCTCACATCCATACATGACTATTGGAAAAACCAAATCTTTGGCTATACGAACCTTTGTTGGCAAAGTAATGTCTCTGCTTCTATTTATTTTTTCATTTATTTTTATTTCTTGGAGGCTAATTACTTTAAAAAGCAGAGACATTACTTTGCCAACAAAGGTCCATCTGGTCAAGGCTATGGTTTTTCCAGTGGTCATGTATGGATGTGAGAGTTGGACTATGAGGAAAGCTAAGCACTGAAAAATTGATGCTTTTGAACTGTGGTGTTGGAAAAGACTCTTGAGAGTCCCTTGGATTGCAAGGAGAGTCAACCAGTCCATCCTGAAGATCAGTCCTGGCTGTTCATTGGAAGGACTGATGTCCAGTACTTTGGCCACCTCATGAGAAGAGTTGACTCATTGGAAAAGACCCTGATGCTGGGAGGGATTGGGGGCAAGAGGAGAAGGGGACGACAGAGGATGAGATGGCTGGATGGCATCACCGACTCGATGAGCATGAGTTTGGGTGAACTCCGGGAGTTGGTGATGGATAGGGAGGCCTGGCGTGGTGTGATTTGTAGGGTCACAAAGAGTCGGACACGACTGAGTGACTGAACTGAACTGACTGAATTACTTAACAATATTGTAGTGGTTTTTGCCATACATTGACATAAATCAGCCATGGATTTACATATGTTCCCCATCCTGATCCCCCCTCCCACCTCCCTCCCTATTCCATCCCTCTGGGTCTTCCTAGTGCACCAGCCCTGAGCACTTGTCTCATGCATCAAACCTGGGCTGGCGATCTGTTTCACACTTGATAATACACATGTTTCAATGCTGTTCTCTCAGATCATCCCACCCTCGCCTCCTACAGAGTCCAAAAGTCTGTTCTATACATCTGTGTCTCTTTTTTTGTCCTGCATATAAGGTTATCATTACCATCTTTTTAAATTCCATATATATGCGTGAGTATACTGTATTGGTGTTTATCTTTCTGGCTTACTTCACTCTGTTTAATGGGCTCCAGGTTCATCCACCTCATTAGAACTGATTCAAATGTATTATTTTTAATGTCTGAGTAATATTCCATTATATATATGTACCATAGCTTTCTTATCCATTTGTCTGCTAATGGGCATCTAGGTTGCTTCCATGTCCTGGCTATTATAAACACTGCTGTGATGTACATTGGGGTACACGTATTTCTTTCAGTTCTGGTTTCCTCAGTGTGTATGCCCAGAAGTGGGATTGCTGGGTCATATGGCAGTTTTATTTCCAGTTTTTTAAGGAATCTCCACACTGTTCTCCATAGTGGCTGTGCTAGTTTGCATTCCCACCAACAGTGTAAGAGGGTTCCCTTTTCTCCACACCCTCTCCAGCATTTACTGCTTGTAGACTTTTGGATAGCAGCCATTCTGACTGGTGTGTGGTGGTACCTCATTGTGGTTTTGATTTGCATTTCTCTGATAATGAGTGATGTTGAGCATCTTTTCATGTGTTTGTTAGCCATCTGTATGTCTTCTTTGGAGAAATGTCTGTTTAGATCTTTGGCCCATTCTTTTTTGATTGGGTCATTTATTTTTCTGGAATTGAGCTGCAGGAGTTGCTTGTATATTTTTGAGATTAATCCTTTGTCTGTTGCTTCGTTTGCTATTATTTTCTCCCATTCTGAAGGCTGTCTTTTCACCTTACTTATAGTTTCCTTTGTTGTGCAAAAGCTTTTAAGTTTCATTAGGTCCCATTTGTTTAGTTTTGCTTTTATTTCCAATATTCTGGGAGGTGGGTCATAGAGGATCCTGCTGTGATTTATGTCGGAGAGTGTTTTGCCTATGTTCTCCTCTAGGAGTTTTATAGTTTCTGGTCTTATATTTGGATCTTTAATCCATTTTGAGTTTATTTTTGTGTATGGTGTTAGAAGGTGTTCTAGTGTCATTCTTTTACAAGTGGTTGACCAGTTTTCCCAGCACCACTTGTTAAAGAGATTGTCTTTTTTCCATTGTATATCCTTGCTTCCTTTGTCAAAGATAAGGTGTCCCTAGGTTCGTGGATTTATCTCTTGGCTTTCTATTCTGTTCCATTGATCTATATTTCTGTCTTTGTGGCAGTACCATACTGTCTTGATGACTGTGGCTTTGTAGTAGAGCCTGAAGTCAGGCAGGTTATTCCTCCAGTTGCATTATTCTTTCTCGAGATCTCTTTGGCTATTCGAGGTTTTAAATATGCTGTAAAGGTTGGTCATAGCTTTTTTTCCAAGGCATAAACATCTTTTAATTTCATAGCTACAGTCACCATCTACAGTGATTTTTGGAGCCCCCCAAAATAAAGTCTGTCACTGTTTCCATTGTTTCCCTTTCTATTTGTCATGAAGTGATGGGATCAGATGCCATGATTTTAGTTTTCTGAATGTTGAGTTTTAAGCCAACTTTTTCCACTCTTGTCTTTCACTTTCATTAAGAGGCTCTTTAGTTTTTCTTAACTTTCTGCCATAAGGGTGGTGTCACTTGCACACCTGAGGTTATTGATATTTCTCCTAACAATCTTGATTCCAGCTTGTGTTTCATCCAGCCCAGCATTTCTCATGATGTATCCTGCATATAAGTTAAATAAGCCAGGTGACCATAGACAGCCTTGATGTACTCCTTTCCTGATTTGGAACCAGTCTGTTGTTCCATGTCCAGTTCTAACTGTTGCTTCCTGACCTGCATACAGGTTTCTCAAGAGGCAGGTCAGGTGGTCTGGTATTCCCATATCTTGAAGAGTTTTCCACAGTTTGTTGTGATCCACACAGTCAATAGCTTTGGCATAGTCAATAAAGCAGAAATAGATGTTTTTCTGGAACTCTCTCGCTTTTTCAATGATCCAACAGATGTTGGCAATTTGACCTCTGGTTGCTCTTCCTTTTCTAAATCCAGTTTGAACATCTGGAAGTTCATGGTTCACATACTGTTGAAGCTTGGCTTGGAGTATTTTGGGCATTATTTTGCTAGCATGTGAGATGAGTGCAATTGTGTAGTAGTTTCAGCATTCTTTGGCATTGCCTTTCTTAGGGATTTGAATGAAAACTGACCTTTTCCAGTCCTGTGGCCACTGCTGTGTTTTCCAAATTTGCTGGCATATTGAGTGCAGCACTTTTACACCATCATCTTTTAGGATTTGAAATAGGTCAACTGTAATTCTATCACCTCCGCTAGCTTTTTTTCATAGTGATATTTCCTAAGGCCCACTTGACTTCTCATTCCAGGATGTCTGGTTCTAGGTGAGTGATCACACCATCATGGTTATCTGGGTCATAAAGATCTTTTTTGTATAGTTCTGTCTGTGTAGTTTTGCCACCTCTTCTTAATATCTTCAGCTTCTGTTAGGCCCATACCTTTTCTCTCCTGTATTGTGCCCATCTTTACATGAAATGTTCCCTTGATATCTTTAATTTTCTTGAAGTTATCTCTAGTCTTTCCCATTCTATTGTTTCCCTCTATGTCTTTGCATTGATCACCGAGGAAGACTTTTTTAAAATCTCTCCTTGCTATTCTTATCATAGCAAAGCCACCACCTCAGAATATTCTAAACTGGATACTGCATTTGTCAGCATGTGGCACCAGGGACAAGGAAAATAGAGTAGTTAAGGTTGTTAAAGGAGAATTCTAAAACAGTTTAGGCAATCATATGCCTTTATAGTCCATTTGCTTAGTGACTTCTGGCATTTGCAGAATGATTAAGACATGGCTTGCTTTAGAAGCATCAAAACAAGGGGGCATACATGTTTTGGAGTCTTTTGAAGTTGTCATTCTTGTCATTTGGTAGCCATCTGGTGGTGCTTCATATTGAATGTGGGAAAGATGCTGCACTCAATTGAACTCAAAAATAAATTGTTTGTTTGAAGGTTGGCTGTTGGATCAAAGTTGTAAGTAACTCCTTCTATTGCTTCAGGAATGAGGCCTGGATTTTCATCAATATCGTTGCCAGAGAAATACTGATCTATGATTTCAAATGCTAAATACATGTCTTCAACTTCATACAACTGTAAAACTTCTCCAAACCACTGCATTCTTTATATTATTTCAGCTATTGTGCTTGCTTCATCACTAGCCATTATATACCGTCTAAAACCACCTGAAAAACTTGAGAATCTTTTACTGAAAATAAATTAGAGAATGGTGGTATTGTGCTGTACAAGATACTCAACTTGATATTTTTTACCACTTATCATTAAGTTGCTAATTGTCCCAAAAGCTTCATTTTGTATTCCAAAGTCCCCCTTAGCAAGATGATAAATAATCATAGGATTAATCCAGCATCTATTACATCCTGTACTTGCTGCTGGTTGCCTGCTGTAATGTTGGAAAGGAAGGAATCACACTGCTTTCTTATTTATCTTCTCCTTTGGATGTGATAAGAGATTTGGGAAGCATGACTGGACATTGCAGTTGAGAACAACCTGGGTCTGCTCACTGGTACCTGTCACTATGTTACCAACTGCTCTGAGTGCTACTGTTTGAACTTTCATTTCCTGATGGCTCAGAAGGGGCACAAGAAATTGCACAGCCCCTGAATCAATAACCATCTGTATCTGCTCTTTACCTCCATCTATCAGATGTGACAGCACCCAAACAGTATCCACAAGAGTGTTTATGTCCATATGGTATATTAAGACACACAATGCTGGCAAAATCTCCAGACTGTCTCCATAGGTGATGGGGTTGGTCCTTATTTCTGCAGAGACTGAAAATAATCCATGAGACGTTCCAAAAGAAGGCAATAAGAATGGAGGGACTGATGAAGAACAGAAGAGTTTTGACAACTCTCAGTGAACATGACATAATCTCTACACTGAGGATCATCACCTACAATGCTTCCCAAAGCCCATACTGCTTGCTCACAAACATTCTGATGTGGCTGAAAGGAGAAGCCTTAGAAAAAGAGGTACAGCATTAAACTGTATGATAGTTTGAGTCTGTACAGAAGTTTCTGATGCTATATTAGTTAACACTTACACAGCTTCAAACTGTAATAAAGGATTATGATCCCTTTCTAGACACTTCACTAGAATTGGTAAATCCAAGATTTTATTAGGTCATCACCTGGTGGATTTCTGTCACCGGATAAAAGTTTTCTCGCAGCCTGTATAGCACTCAACTGAGCCACTGGGTATTTATCACTTGTGGCATTCTGCATTATAGCTTCTAGTATTACAGTGTGTGCTTTAAAATCAGCATCAACATCTGAATCTCCTAAATTTTCTTCTTGGGGAACATTTCTTTTTTTTCAGTAATTGTTCATCTTTTTTTTTTTTTTGCAGTTGAACAGTCATTTCATTTCTGTATTTTCACATTGTCTCCACATCGTGGCCCTTATTCTTAAAGCACTTGATGAGGTGGTTCTCCAACCTGGGGTTCTCGGTCATGGCTGTGTGCTGGCTCCAGCTACAGCTGTAGCACAGCAGTAGTGGAGGCAATGAGTCTCGGTAAGGGAAGGGGAGGTGGAGGGCGAGAAGGGAAGAGAAGGAAAGCCAGAGAGGAGCGCATATTACTCCATGCCGCCAAGCACTGGTAGCAGTCTTAGAGTGGTAAAAGCTCATGCTCCCACTGTGGGATCCTGGTCCCTGGTTCTACAGAGAGCAGAGAAGACCTTATTTGCAAAGTATTGCATGTGTCTGTTCTAAGTTTTCTGAGGTCTACTTGAAGGACTAATGCAAGGAACTTGTCTCTATTTTGCCTAACTAGAATTCAGATCGGAGAAGGAAGTGGCAACCCAGTCCAGTGTTCTTGCCTGGAAAATCCCAGGGACGGGGGAGCCTGATGGGCTGCTGTCTATGGGGTCTCACAGAGTCGGACACTACTGAAGTGCCTTAGCAGCAGCAGCAGAATTCAGATCACACTGTTTCACCACAGGCTTAGCATAAACCTGACTAAGTGAGTTAGTCAGTTAGTGGGTTAGGTTGCCCCAGCACAAAACCAATCTGTAAGGACCTCGAGAGGTGTTTAGGGTTTTGTTTTGTTTTGAGAGAGGCTGCTTTTCTTTTTTCTTCTTCTTTTTGAAAATATTTATTTAGCTGCATTAGGTCTTAGTTGCAGCACACGGGATCTTCCTTGTGTCATGCGGGAACTTTTGGTGTGGCATATGGACTCTGTAGTTGTGCTATGCACAGGCTCAGTATTTGTGAAATGCAAGCTTAGTTTCTTTGTGGCATGTGGGATTTTAGTTCCCTGACCAGTGATTGAACCCATGTCTCCTGCATTGTAAGGCAGACACTTTTTAAAAACATATTTATTTATTTATTGGCTGTGCTGGCTCTTTGTTGTTGCTCGTGGGCTTTCTTTAGTTGCAGCAAGCATGGGCTTCTCATTGCGGTGACTTCTTTTGTTGCAGAGCACAAACTCTAGGCACACAGGCTTCAGTAGTTGTGGCACACAGGCTTAGTTTACTGAGGCATGTAGGATCTCCTTGGACCAGGGTTTGAACCAGTATCTCCTGCATTGGAAGGTGGATTCTTAACCACTGGACCACCAGGAGAGTCCTGAGGGTGCTTTTCTTTTATTATTGGTATTTAATTTTGTTTTTAGCTCCTAACACTCAAGGAAATATCTGTCAAAACACTAGTCAAACAAGAGCTAAAGGAATAGAGACTGCAGAGACCATTCATGACAAGGAATACAATCTTTTCAAAAACAGCTTTGAGTACTCACTGAACTTACAGATTACTCCAGCCTTACAACAAAGGCTGTAAGAACACAGCAAACCCTGAGAAATATTTCCAGAGTTACCATATTAAAACAATCAAATGTTCATGTTCAGTTTTTAACAACAACAAAATCACAGGATATACAAAGCAATGGGAAAGTATGGCCTATTCAAAAGAATAAAATTGATGGACAGAAATGAAGTTAAGATATGAGACTTACTAAACAAAGACTTCAACACAACTGTATTAAATATGCTCAAAATGCTAAAGGAAAACATGGAGAAAAAACTAAAGAAAATTAGGAAGAAAATGTAATCAAAATGTTTTGAACATCAATAAACAGAAATTATTAAAAAGAACTAAACAAATTCTGGAGCTAAAAAGCAGAGTAACTGAAAAACAATTCAACTGAGGGGTTCCATAGCATACTTAATCAGGGAGAAATAAGAGTCAGTGAATTAAAGGTAGGCCAATTGAAACTTATAAAGTGGAAAGAAAAAATGATAATGAAAAGAGAACAGAACTGAAGGGACCTGAAGTAAATCAAGTGACCAACACACACACTATGGGAATCTTAGAGGGAGAAATGAGAGACAAAGGGGAAGAAAGAATACTGGAAGAAGTAGTCTTCAAAAACTTCCCAAATCTATTGAAAGACATGAGTTTACAAATCAAGAACCTTGACAAATTCCAACTATAGTAAATTCAAAGATATTCACATTTTTCCCCCCATGTTGGGCTACTTCTTTTAGGGCACAAAGGAACAGCTTCAAAAGGGGGAATTTGCCCAGTGAAGAATTGGGAATATTCCTCCAGCACATGCACGTGACACCCATTGCACTGCAGCCTGCAAAAACACAGGTTTGATTCCTGGTCCAGGAAGATCCAACCTGCCACAAAGCAACTAAGCCTGTGTGCCACAACTGTTGAGCCTGTGCTCTAGAACCTGGGAGCCACAACTGACTGAAGCCTGTACACTGGAGAGTTCATTCTCCACAACAAGATAAGCCACCACAAGGAGAAGCCCATACACTGCAAGGAGAGTACCCTCCACTTGCTGCAACTAGAGAAAAACCCACACAGCAAAAAGGACCCAGCACAGCCAAAAAAAAAAAAAAGGACAATCCTTCATATACAGACTGTGTCACTTCCACTCTTCCTTTTTTATTCCATTCAGCCAGCTTAGCAGGGTTTCAAGAACAGTATTTATAAATTTCCAGAGATGAAGCCCTGAGCTTTTGGAGTGGGAGCACTGACTTCAAGATCTTAGACTACCAGAGAACTAACCCTGCTGCTGCTGCTGCTGCTAAGTCGTTTCAGTCGTGTCCGACTCTGTGCGACCCCATAGACAGCAGCCCACCAGGCTCCCACATCCCTGGGATTCCCCAGGCAAGAACACTGGAGTGGATTGCTATTTCCTTCTCCAATGCATGAAAGTGAAAAGTGAAAGTGAAGTTGCTCAGTCGTGTCCGACTCTTAGCGACCCTATGGATTGCAGCCTACCAGGCTCCTCAGTCCATGGGATTTTCCAAGCAAGAGTACTGGAGTGGGTTGCCATTGCCTTCTCCAGAACTAACCCTAGGAAGTATCAAATAGTGAGAAATTACACAAAAGAAATCACTTGAACAAGACCTGGCATCGTCTGAACACCAGTAGCAATCTGTTAAGCCTCATCTAAACAACAAACAAAACAAAAATACAAACCCAGTCATCAGCAGACAGGATTACCACCTCACTCAGCCTTGCCCATCAGAAGAAAAACGCACACAAACAAACAAACAAACAAAAAAACTCTGCACAAATCTCACCCTATACAAAGCTTACACAAACCACTGGACCAAACTTAGGAGGGCAGAAACAAAAAGGAAGAAAGAATTCAACCTTGAAGCCTGGGGAAAGGAGATCTCAAACACAATAAGTTAAAAAAAAATACAGAAAAGGCAGAGAAACACTAAACAAATGAAAGAACAAACTAGAAACACAGAAGTCCAAATAAATGAAAAGGAAGTAGGCAAATTATCTGAAAAAGAATTAAGAATAATGATAGCAAAGATGATCAAAAACCTTGAAAACAAAATGGAGAAAATGCAAGAATCAGTTAACAAAGACCTAGAATGATTAAAGAACAGATATACAGAGATAAACAACACAATTACTGAAGCTAAAAACACTCTAGAAGGAATCAATAGCAGACTATCTGAAGCAGAAGAACGAATCAGTGACCTGGAAGATGAAATGCTGGAAATGACTTCTGAAAAGAAGAATAAAGTAAAAAGAATGAAAGAACTGAGGATAGCCTCAGAGACTTCTGGGACAATATCAAACACAACAACATTTGAATTACAGAAGCCCCATAGAAGAAGAGAAAAAGAAAGGGCATGAAAAATTTTTTGAGGGGATTATAGTTAAAAATTTCCCCAACATGAAATAGTCAATCAAGTCCAAGAGGCACAAAGAGCCCCATACAGGATAAACCCAAGGAGAAACATGCCAAGACATACTAATCAAACTAACAAAGACTAGACACAAAGAAAGAATATTAAAAGCAGCAAGGGAAAAGCAAAAAGTAACATACAAGGGAAACCCCTATGCTTAACAGTTGGTCTTTCAACAGAAGCTCTGCAGGTTAGAAGGGAATGGCAGGATATATTTACAGAACTGAAAAGGAAAAATCTACAACCAAGATTACTTTACCCAGCAAAGACATCATTCAAAATTGATGAAGAAATAAAAAGCTTTTCAGACAAGCAAAAGTAAAGAGAATTCAGTACCACCAAACCAGCTTTACAACAAATGTTAAAGGGACTTATATAGTCAAGAAATACAACAGAAGAAAAAAGATCTACAAAATCAACCCCAAACAAGTAAGAAAATGGCAATAGGAACATATATATCAATAATTACTTTAAATATTTAAATGTAAATGCGTTAAATGCTCCAACCAAAAGAAACAGACTGCCTGAATGGATATAAAAACAAGACCCATGTATTGCTTTCTACAAGAAACCCACTTCAGACCTCAAGACACATATAGACTGAAAGAGAGAGGATGGAAATATATATTCCATGCAAATGAGAAGTAAAAGAAAGTTGGAACAGCAATCCTCATATCAGATAAAATAAACCTTAAAATAAAGAAGATTACAAGAGATAAGGAAGAACACTACATAATAATCAAGGGATCAATCCAAGAGGAAGACATAACAATCGTAAATATCTATGCACCCAATATAGGAGCACCTTAATATATAAGACAAACACTAACAGATATAAAAGGGGAAATTGACAGCAACACAATCATAGTAGGAGACTTTAGCACCCCACTCACACCAATGGACAGATCATCAAAATAAAATTAATAAGGAAACATAAGTCTTAAATGATACATTAGACGAGATGGATCTCATTGATATCTTCAGGACATTCCATCCAAATGCAAAACACTACACCTTCCTTTCAAGTGCACATAGAGCATTCTCTAGGATAGACCACATCTTGGGTCACAAACCAAACCTCAGTAAATTTAAGAAAATTGAAATCATACCAAGAATCTTCTCTGACTACAATGCTATGAGACTAGATATCAATCACAACAACAAAAAAAAAATTGTAAGAAACACAAACACATGGAGATTAAACAACACATTTCTAAATAAACAACAGGTTATTGATGAAATCAAAAGGGAATAAAAAAAATTCTAGAAACAAATGACAATGGAAACATGACAACTCAAAACATATGGGAAGCACCAAAAGCAGTTCTAAGAGGGAAATTTATAGCAATACAATCCTACCTCAAGAAACAAGAAAAACATCGAAGAGACAACCTAACTTTACACCTAAAGCAACTGGAAAAAGAAGAACAAACAAACAACAACAAAATTAGTTGAAGGAAAGAAATCATAAAGATTCAAGCAGAAATAAAAAAAAAAGAAAGAAAGAAACAATAGTAAAGATTAATAAAACTGAAAGTTGGTTCTTTGAGAAGATAAACAAAATTGACAAAACTTTAGCCAGACTTGTCAACAAAAAAAGAGAAGAATCAAATCAACAAAATTAGAAATGAAAAAGGAGTTGTTACAACAGACAATGCAGAGATACAAAGGATTATAAGAGACTATTATGAACAACTATATGGCAATAAAATGGATAACCTGGAAGAAACAGGCAGGTTCTTAGAAAAGTTCAATCTTCCAAGACTGAACCAAGAAGAAATAGAAGTTATGAAAAACCTAACTACAAATACTGAAATTGAAGCTGTGATAAAAAAAATCCTCCCCCCAAAAAAAGTCCAGGACCAGAGGGGTTCACAGAAGAATTCCATCAAGCATTTAGAGAAGAGCTAATGACTATCTTTCTAAAACTCTTTCAAAAAATTACAAAGGAAAGAACACTTTGAAACTTATTCTATGAGGCCGCCATCACCCTGATACCAAAACCAGTCAAAGACAACACAAAAAGAGAAAACTACAGGCCAATGTCACTGATGAACATAGAGGCAAAAATCCTCAACAAAATTTTAGCAAACAGAATTCAGCAACACATCAAAAAGCTCATACACCATGATCAAGTTGGGTTTATTCCAAGGATGAAAGTATTCTTCAATATATGCAAATCAATCAATGTGATACACCATATTAACAAATTGAAAGATAAAAACCATATGATCTTCTCAATAGATGCAGAAAAAGCCTTTGACAAAATTCAGCACCCATTTATTATTAAAACTCTTAAAAAATGGGCATAGAAGGAACCTACCTCAACATAGTAAAGGCCACATATGATAAGCCTACAGCAAACATTATTCTCAATGGTGAAAAACTGAAAGCATTCTCCCTAAGGTCAGGAACAAGACAAGTATGTCCACTCTCACCACTATTATTCAACATAGTTCTGGAAGTCCTAGCTACATTAATCAGAGAAGAAAAAGAAATAAAGGGCATCCAAATCAGCAAAAAAGAAGTAAAGCTCTCACTGTTTGTAGATGACACGACACTGTACATAGAAAACCCTAAAGATAGCATCAGACAATTACTAGAGCTAATCAGTGAACTTAGCAAAGTTATAGGATACAAAATCAATACACAGAAATCACTTGCATTTCTATATACTAACAATGAAAAATCAGAAATACATACTAAGGCATCAATCCCATTCACTACTGCAACAAAAAGAATGACATATCTAGAAATAAACTTACCTAAGTAAACAAAAGAACTGTATACAGAAAATTATAAGATACTGATGAAAGAAATCATAGATGGCATAAACAGATGGAGAGATATTCCATGTTCCTGTGTAGGAAGAATCAATATTGTGAAAATGACTATACTACCAAACACAATCTACAGATTCAATGTGATCCCTATAAAATCACCACTGACATTTTTCACAAAACTAGAACAAAAAATTTCACAATTCATATGGAAACACAAGAGACACTGAATGGCCAAAGCAGTCTTGAGAAAGAAGAATGGAGCTGGAAGAATCAACTTTCCTGACTTCAGGTTATACTACAAAGCTACAGTCATCAAGATAGTAGCTAGAACTTGAAAGCAACCTAGACGTCCATCAATAGATGAATGGATGAAGAAGTTGAGGTACATATAAACAATGGAATATTACTCAGCCATAAAAAGGAGCACCTTTGAGTCAGTCCTAAAGAGGTGGATGAACCTAGAATCTATTATACTTAATGAAGTAAGTCAGAACAAGAAAGATAAATGTATTCTAATGCATATATACAGAATCTAGAAAAATGGTAGAATAATTTATTTACAGGGAAACAATGGAGAAGCAGACGTATTGAATAAACTTATGGACGTGGGGAGAGGGTGAGAGAAATTGAAAGAGTAACATTGAAGCTTACATTACAATATGTAAAATAGATAGTCAACCAGGAATTTGCTGTATGGCTCAGGAAACTCAAACAGGGGCTCTGTATCAACCTAGGAGGGTGGGATGGGGAGGGAAATGGGGAGGAGTTTCAAACAGGAGGAGATATATGTATACCTAAGGCTGATTCATGTTGAAGTTTGACAGAAAACAACAAAATTCTGTAAATCAATTATCCTTCAATAAAAAATTATTGATAAAAAAATATACACATAAAAGCACATGATTGAACTGTTGAAGGCGAAGAATCTTAAAAACAGTAGAAGAGAAAAGTGATTCATCATATACATGGTATTCTGAAGAAGATTAGCAGCTTATTTGTCATCACAAACCACTGGGGACAGAACATATTGAGATGATATATCTAGAGTGCTGAAAGTAAAAGACAAAAAAAAAAAAAAAAAGAAAGAAAGAAAGAAAGAAAGAAAAGAAACCTCTCAGCCAAGAATTCTGTATCTGGTAAAGCTCTTCTTCAAAAACAAGGGTGAAATTGAAGCATTTCTAGATAAACAATAGATGAAGGAATTTAACACTGGATCTGCCCTACAAGAATGCTAAAGTGTGTCTTTTTGGTTGAAATGAAAAGACACTAGACAGTAACTAGAAGCCATATGAAGAAATATAGATCTCTGATAAAGGTCCATAGATAAGTAAGCATGAAAGCCAATACTATTGCATTTTTAGTTTTCAAGTTTTATTTCCTGCATTATTTAGAAGATATATGAGTAAAAACAATTATAAAATGTTATTGGGCACACAACATACAAAGTTATAATTTGTGAAACAATAACATAAAAAGAACTGGGCTGTACAGTAGCAGAGTTTTTGCATGTTAGTGAAGTTAAGTTTTTAATAATCCAAATTAGATTTTTATAAACATTATATGCTATTAACATATAAATATGTTAAACATAATCCCTATGGTAACCATAAAAAAATCTAAATAATATGCACATAAAGAAAAGATAAGGGACTCAAAAAGTTTCCCTTGGGGAAAAAAAACACAAGAGTAGTCAGTAATGGAGAACATGAGGGACAAAAAGACTACAAAATAAAAATAGCAAAAGGGTAAAGTAAGTCTTTACTTGTCAGTGATCTTTTAAAATGTAAATGGATTAAACTGATTAATCAAAAGTCAGAGACCGATGAAGTGGTTAAAAAATATGTCCTAACTACTTCACTCTGTATAATGGGCTCCAGTTTCATCCATCTCATTAGAACTGATTCAAATGAATTCTTTTTAATGGCTGAGTAATATTCCATGGTGTATATATACTACAGCTTCCTTATCCATTCATCTGCTGATGGGCGTCTAGGTTGCTTCCATGTCCTGGCTATTATAAACAGTGCTGCGATGAACATTGGGGTGCACGTGTCTCTTTCAGATCTGGTTTCCTCAGTGTGTATGCCCAGAAGTGGTATTGCTGGCTCAGATCACCAGCCCAGGTGGGATGCATGAGACAAGTGCTCGGGCCTGGTGCACTGGGAAGACCCAGAGGAATCAGGTGGAGAGGGAGGTGGGAGGGGGATCGGGATGGGGAATACAAGTAACTCTATGGCTCATTCATATCAATGTATGACAAAACCCACTGAAATGTTGTGAAGTAATTAGCCTCCAACTAATAAAAAATAATAATAAAAAAATATGTCCTAACTACATACTGTCTACAAGAGATACGCTTTGTATCTAAAAAATACAAATAGATTGAAAAATTAAAAGATGGAAAAAGATTACCTATGGAAATGGTAACCAAAAGTAGCTGGGTGGCTATATATATATATCAGATAAAATAAACTTTAAGTCAAAATGTTACAAGAAACAAAAAAGGAAATTATGTACTGGTAAAGTGTCAATGCAACCAGAATATATAATCATCAGAAATATATATTCACCAAACAAGTGAGTACCCCAAAAACGATGTAAGTATTGACAAAATTGAAGGAGAAATAGATAATTGCAAAAAAATAGTGGAAAATTCAGTATTCCACTTTCAATAATAAATAAAATATCTATACAGAAGATAAATAAGAAAGTAGA
This sequence comes from Dama dama, assembly GCF_033118175.1. Taxonomy (NCBI): domain Eukaryota; kingdom Metazoa; phylum Chordata; class Mammalia; order Artiodactyla; family Cervidae; genus Dama; species Dama dama. The sequence continues at coordinate 104,990,165 of NC_083714.1, forward strand.
GAACTTAAATAGGACTGTAAGCCAGCTAGACCTAACAAATACATGTAGAACACTTTACCCAACAACTGAATGCATTCTTCTCAAGTGCATGTGGTGCATTCTCCAGGATAGATCATATGTTAAGTCACAAAACAAGTCTTTAATAATTCATTTTTTTTAAAAAATGAAAGCATACAAAATGTCTTCTTCAACCACAGTGGAATGAAGATAGAAGTCACCAACAAAAAGAAAATGAAAATAATGCAAATATGTGGAAATTAAACATCATACTCTTTAAAAGACCAATGGGTCAAAAAATAAATCACAGGGGAAATTAGAACATACTTAAATGTAAATTAAAATAAAAATGCAACATATCAAAGTTTTTGAGATGAAGTGAAAACAGTTACCAGGAGGAAATTTATAGCTGTCAATACCTACATTTAAAAAGAGAAATCCCTAATGAGTACCCTAAATTTACACCTTGAGGAACTATACAAAGATGAACAGATAAACATGCTAAACCCAAAGGTGGCATAATAAAAGAAGAAAAATTAGATTAAAAACAAGAAAAACAGAGAAAAGAAAACCAATAGAGAAAATTGCTGAAACCAAAAGTTGATTCTTTGAAAAGATCAATCAAACTGATAAATCTTTAGCTAAAATGACAAAGAAAAAGAGAGAAGCCACATGAAACTAAAGACAGAAATGACAGCAGGGACATTACTATCAACCTTACAGAAATAGAAAAGATTATAAGAGAATATTATGAAAAATTATACACCAACAAATTAGATAACTTAGATGAAATGGAAAATTCCTAGAAACAAGCAAATTGTGTGACCCAAGAAGAAATAAAAAATCCTTAACAGACTTATAATAAGTAAAGATATTAAATCAGTAGTCAAAAACCTCCCAACAAAGGAAAATCTAGAACCAGGTAGTTTCACTGATGAATTTGACTAAATAGTTAATGAAGAATTGCCATTATTGGCATTATTAGACATGACACCAAAAAGCAAAGAAAGAAAAACCTGGATAATTTGGACTTCATGAAAATTAAAAAAAACAAAAACTTCTGTGTATCAAAAGACATTATCAATAAACTGAAAAGACGACCTACACCATGAGAGAAAACATTTGAAGATTATATATATATATATATATATATATATATGTTAAGGGTTTAATATCTAGACTATGTAAAAAAAACTCATACAAGTCAACAACAAAAATGCAGAAAATCCAATTTTTAAAATGAGCAAATGATTTGAATAGAGACAAAGGAAATTGACATCATGATGAAGGGGTCAACAGAAGAAGATATAATAATTGTATACATGTATGCACCCAACATAGGGCCACTTAAATATATAAAGCACATATGAAGAGACATGAAAGGGAAATTGACACTAACACAATAATTGTAGGAGACTTTAACATCGCCACTTAAATCAATGGGTAGATCATCCAGACAGAAATTCAGTAAGGAAAAACTGGCTTTAAATGACATATTAGACCAAATGGACTTTATATATATATATAATATATATTTATATATTTATTATATTTATATAATATATAAATATATTATATTATAATATATTATTATATTTATATAATATATTAATATATAATAATATATAATATAATATATATATATAAAACAGTCCATCAAAAAGCAATAGAACACACATTCTTTACAAGCATGGAACATTCTCCAGGACAGATCACATGCTAGGCCACAAAACAAGCCTTGACTATTAAGAAAATTGAATGCAGTCAAGCATCTTTTCTGACTACAACAGTATGAGACTAGAAATCAACTACAAGGAAAAAAATGCAAACAACAACAACAAAAACAAACACACGGATACTAAACAAGATACCGCTAAGCAACCAATGGATCACTAAAGTAATCAAAGAAGAAATAAAAAAAATACTTGGAAACAAATGAAAAAGAAATCACAATGATCCAAAATCTATGGGATGCAGGAAAAACAGTTCTAAGAGGGAAGATTAAGTGATACAAACTTACCTCAGGAAATAAGAAAAATCTCAAATAAGCAATCTAACCTTATAGCTAAAGGAACTAGACAAACACACAAAACCTAAAGTTAGTAGAAGGAAAGAAATCATAAAGATCAGAGCAGAAATAAATGAAATAGAAGATATTAAAACATTTAAAAAATCACTGAAACACAAAATTAATTGAAGACTTAAGTGTAAGACCAGAAACCATAAAACTCCTAGAAGAAAACATGGACAGAACATTCTTTGACAAAAATTGTAGCAATATTATTTGAATCTATCTCTTAAGGCAAAGAAAACAAACACAAAAATAAACAAATGGAATTGAATTAAACTTAAATGCTTTTGCATAACAAAGGAAACCATTGACAAAGTGAAAAGACAGCTCGTTGAATGGGAGAAAATATATGCAAATGATATGACCAACAAGGGACTGATATACAAAATAAATTTATAGCTAATACAACTCAATGTCAAAAAAAATTCAGCTGTGAACAAGAAGCATTAGAACACATGCTGCAGGGTTAATAAATTGCTTCATTCATTTAAAAAAAGAAAAAAGAAAGAAATGGGCAGAAGACCAGAATAGACATTTTTCTTTTCTTAATCTTTATTAAAATATAGTTGATTTATAATGTATTAGTTTCAGGTGTACTGCAAAATTACTCAATCATGTGTGTGTGTGTGTGTGTGTGTGTGTGTATAAAATATTCCTTCTCACATTCTCTTCTCTGGTAGCTTATTTTAAGATATTGAGTGTATTTCCCTGTGCTATACAATAGGTCCTTACTGGTTATTTATTTTATATATAGTAGTATGAATATTTTAATTCCAAACTCGCAATGTATCCCTCCCATGATCCCTTTTGGTAACCATATTTCTTTTCTATGTCTGTAAGTCTATTTCTATTTTGTATATAAGTTTGTTTTTACAATTTTTTAAAGATTTCACATTTAAGCAATATCATATCATATGATATTTGTTTTTCTCAATCTTGTTTAATTCATTGTAAATGGCATTTTTCCTTCTTTTTTATGGCTAAGTAATATTTCATTATATATACTTATACTTGCACCGCATCTTCTTTATCCACTCATCTGTTGGTGGACATGTAGTTTCTTTCCATGTCTAAGCTACTGCATGCAAATAGTGGTGCTATGAATATTGGAGAGCATGTATCTTTTCAAATTATGGTTTTCTCCAGATATATGCCTAGGAGTTGGATTGCAGGATCATATGTTAGCTCTATTTTTAGTTTTTTAAGGAATCTTCATACTGTCCTCCATAGTGGCTGTACCAATTTACGTTTCCACCAACAGTGTAGAAGGGTTTTTCCTCCACATCTTCTCCAGCATTTATTTTTTGTAGACGTTTTGATATTGATCACTTTGGCTGCTGGGAGGTGATACCTCTTTGTAGTTTTGACCTGCATTTCACTAATAGTGACACTGAGCATCTTTTCATGTGCTTTTTAGCCATCTGTATGTCATCTTTGGAGAAATGTCTATTTACATCTTCTACCAATTTTTTGACTGGATTGCTTGTTTTTTGTGATATTGCTCTGTATGACCTGTTTTTATACTTTGCATAATAATCCCTTATGAGTCATTTTGTTTGTGAATATTTTCTCCCACAGACAGATTGTTATTCAGTGACTGTTATTCAGTCACTAAGTCATGTCCAATTCTTTGTGACTTTGTGGACTGTAGTGCATCAGACTTCCTTGTCTTTCACTATCTCCTGAAGTTTGCTTAAACTTATGTCCAACATTTAGAATGGGAGAAAATATTTCCAAATGAAACAACCAAAAATAGAAATCTCCAAACTATACAAACAGCTCATGCATCTCAATATAAAAAAATTCAACAACACAATAAAATAAATGGGTAGAAAATCTAAACAGACATTTCTCCAAAGAGAACATATAGATGGCTAAAAAGCACATGAAAAGATGCTCAACATCTTTCATTATTAGAGGAATGCAAATCAAAACTATGATGAGGTATCATCTCATACTGGTCAAAATGGCCATCATCTAAAAAAAAATCTACAAACAATGCTGGAGAAGGTGTGGAGAAAAGGGCACTTTTCTGCATTATTGGTGGGAATGTATATTGGTACAGCCATTATATAGTTTCTTTTAAAAAATAAAAATAGAACTAACATATGATCTTGCAATCCCATTCCTAGGCATATATCTAAAGAAAACCATAATTTGAAAAGATATATGCACCTCAATGTTCAATGCAACTATATTTACAATAACCAGGATACGGAAGCAGCAACCGAAGTGTCCATCAACAGATGAATGGATAAACAAGATGTGAGATATATATATATATATATATAATATGCATATATAATGGAATATTCAGTTCAGTCAGTTCAGTCGCTCAGCCGTGTCTGACTTTTTGCGACCCCATGAATCACAGCACGCCAGGCTTCCCTGTCCATGACCAACTCCCGGAGTTTACTCAAACTCATGTCCATCGAGTCGGTGATGCCATCTAGCCATCTCATCCTCTGTCGTGCTGAAGTATTGATGCTGAGTGCTGAAGAATTGATGCTTCTGAACTGTGGTGTCGGAGAAGACTGTTAAAAGAGTCCCTTGGATTGCAGGGAGATCCAACCAGTCCATCCTAAAGGAGACCAGTTCTGGGTGTTCATTGGAAGAACTGATGCTGAAGCTGAAACTCCAGTACTTAGGCCACCTCATGTGAAGAGTTAACTCCTTGGAAAAGACCCTGATGCTGGGCGGTATTGGGGGCAGGAGAAGGGGACGACAGAGGATGAGATGGCTGGATGGCATCATCCACTCAATGGATATGAGTTTGAGTATACTCTGCGAGTTGCTAATGGACAGGGAAGCCTGGCATGCTGCAATTCATGGGGTCGCAAAGAGTTGGACACGGCTGAGCGACTGAACTGAATTGAATTGATATTACTGTGGGAATGTTAAATAGCACAGTCACTACAGAAAACAATTTGTTAGTTCCTCTAAAAGCTAAACATTGAATTACATATGACCCAGCAATTCTTTTCTTATTGTTCATGGAGTTTTCAAGGCAAGAATGCTGAAGTGGTTTGCCATTTCCTTCTCCAGTGGACCACGTTTTGTCAGAACTCTCCTCTGTGACCCATCTGTCTTGGGTGGCCCTACATGGCATGGCTCATAGATTCATTAAGTTACACAAAGCTGTGATTCATTTGATCATTTTGGTTAGATTTCTGTGACTGTGGAAGACTCTGATGCTGAGAAACATTGAGGGCAGGAGAAGAAGGGGGTGAAAGAGAATGAGATAGTTGGATGGCATCATCAACTCAATGGACATGAGTCTGAGCAAACTCTGGGAGATAGTGAAGGACAAGGAAGCCTGGTGTACAGCAGTCCATGGGGTTGCAAAAAGTCAGATACGACTAAGGCACTGAATAACAACAGTAGCAATTCTACTTCTATGTATATACCCAAAAGAATTGAAAACAGACTCAAATATACATTTGTATGCTAATGTTAATTGTATTCTTCACAATAGCCAAATGTGGAAACAACCCAAGTAATCATGAATGAATGAATAAATAAATAAAGTGGGCACATACATACAATAGAATCTTATTCAGTCATTAAAAGGAACGGAATTTGATACAAGCCAGTGATACATGGATGAACCTTGAAAACATGCTAAGTGAAACAAGTCAGAAACTAAAGGCCAAGTATTGATTGTATGCTTCCACATACATGAAATATCCAGAATAAGAAAATTCACAAACAGAAAGTAGATTGTGGGCCATCAGGGGCTAGAGGTGGTAGGAGAGTAAAGAATTATTAATTAATGGTTACAGTTTCTATTTGTGATAATGGAAAAGTTTCAGAAATGTTAATAGATAAGTGGCAATTGTTGTACAACACTGAATATAATAATGCCATTGAAGTGCACACTTCAAAATGGTTAAATTGACAAGTGTTATATTATACATATTTTATCATGGTAAAATATGTCCAAAAAAGAGGGGGGAGTGAAAATAACTCTTACTGCTGTGATCTCGTGTAACCATTTGTTTTACCTCCTCTATGCCAGGTACTATTTTAGGTCCTAGGGAAACAGTTGTGAAGAACTGTGAGAAAAAAAGAAAACAGATGACATATAAACAAATAAGGAGTCAGGAAACCTAATTTATAGCCCAACACTGTTATGACTCTGGCACTATGTGGTTTCTGTTTTCCATGACCGCTTCATGAGCTCCTGCCTTGGGCCAGACTGTGGAGACCTAGGTTGTAGAACTATGCTTGGCATATGGTCAAGTTCATGGCAATGAGTAGCTACTCTGCAAGTGGTTTTGCCCCTCTGCTTTCTAGGTGGCCAATTTTACCTTGTATGGGAAGGAACTGAGCTTCAAACTCAAGAGCTGCTTTGGAATAACAGAACTCAGGCCAGACCTGGAGAATTTAGATTTTTCTAACCCTTCACAATATTCCCTTGAGTCTTGGCACCTCACTGCCTTCACCTCTCTTTGAATCAGTTCCTTAAGCCCCTGGACAGCTCCTGACACTGTCCCTTTCCCTGTTTTGTTGTCAAGGCCTGGCTGATTGACTTCAATCATCTCCTAACTTCTTCATCTCATCCATCATGGACTTTGAAAGTCCGGGGCTCCAGCTCCAGGGCTCTGAACACAGACAAAATAATAGTCCAATTCAAGACCCAAATATCAATTGAGTGCTTGGTGTCAAACAAGTAAAACCAAACCAAAGTCACTCATTCCTCAATTTTACAAATATTTAAAGAGCCCCTGCTCTGACCCAGATGTTAGCAGCTTCACTTTGCAACCAGAATAATGGTAATAACCATTTTTTGAGCATGTATTATGTGCTGGACATGTCCCATGGATTAACTCACTGACTTTTCATACAACCCTGTGTATGGGTGGGGGTTATCCCCGTTTTTCAGTAGAGAAGCTGAAGTTCAAAAAGACCTGGCTAAGGTCACTGAGGGGCCTGATGCACCTAAACCATTCCACAAATCATGTATTATCCACACAGCCAGTGCACCATGCATTCTCCAATACCTTATTTTTCAATGTACCTCTACAATCCACAGCACACACTGTTCACTTCACCCACGTTTCTCTTGCATTGTTGTTTTTCAGTTGCTAAGTCCTGTCCAACTCTGTGATCCCATGGACCGAAGTACACCAGGCTTCCCTGTCTTTCACTATTTCCCTCAGCTTGCACAAACACATGTCCATTGAGTTGATGATGCCATCCAACCATTTCATCCTCTGTTGCCCCTTTCTCCTTGTTAGATAAATTAAATAGATAATTTTATTTAGGCTTCGGAAACAAAGCAGAACAGGCCTCTGACCTTACTTCTAACCTGCCTGGACATGGTCCTGACTGTGAGTGCCCTGACTGCCTGCTTTGAGTGCAAGACTTGCAACACCATAGATAAGATAGGGGACAAATCTTGAGATTGTTGAGCTCCTCGAAGGGGTCTGGCACAGCATGCCCTGGACTTCACAACATTCCAAGTTTTACAAGACAAAACAAACAACATTAACATGAATCCAGAGCTGCAACTTGTTCATAGACTGATGACATATTAATTTATGTCCTGGGATTAAAATTATAAGCAGAACACAAACTGCAATTTTTGAAGTCTCACCCACAAAGCGGATGCCCTCCCTGGGACCTTTTCCCAATTGGACTCCAGATGTGCAGTGTCAAGGGACTTCCCAACACTGTTTAAGTCTGGATGTTAGTCAAAACCCATTTTGGTGAGGTATCCTTTGTTATTTCTATTTCTCTTTTCTTTTAATGTTAGTATATTGAAAATAAAACTAGATAATTCTCTAATATTGGCATTATTTATTTGCATATAAATCATGGCATCTGGTCCCATCAATTCATGGGAAATAGATGGGTAAACAGTGGAAACAGTGTCAGACTTTAATTTTTTGGGCTCCAAAATCACTGCAGATGGTGACTGCAGCCATGAAATTAAAAGACGCTTACTCCTTGGAAGGAAAGTTATGGCCAACCTAGATAGCATATTAAAAAGCAGAGACATTACTTTGTCAACAAAGGTCCGTCTAGTCAAGGCTATGGTTTTCCCAGTGGTCATATATGGATGTGAGAGTTGGATTGTGAAGAAAGCGGAGCGCCGAAAAATTGATGCTTTTGAACTGCGGTGTTGGAGAAGACTCTTGAGAGTCCCTTGGACTGCAAGGAGATCCAACCAGTCCATCCTAGAGGAGATCAGTCCTGGGTGTTCATTGGAAGGACTGATGCTGAAGCTGAAACTCCAGTACTTTGACCACCTCATGCGAAGAAATGACTCATTGGAAAAGACCCTGATGCTGGGAAAGATTGGGGGCAGGAGGAGAAGGAGACGACAGAGGATGAGATGGTTGGATGGCATCACCAACTCAATGGACATGAGTTTGAGTAGACTCCGGGAGTTGGTGATGGACAGGGAAGCCTAGCGTGCTGCGATTCATAAGGTCACAAGTAGTCGGACACGGCTGAGCGACTGAACTGAACTGAACTGAATGAGTGGCTTACTTTGTTAACAAATCTTCAACCCGAGGGGCTTCCCTGGTAGCTCAGCTGGTAAAGAATCTGCCTGCAATGCAGGAGACCTGAGTTCAATTCCAGGGTCAGGAAGATCTGCTGGAGAAGGGATAGGCTACCCACACCAGTATTCTGTCCTGGAGAATTCCATGGATTGTGTAGTCCATGGGGTTGCAAAGAGTTGGACATGACTGAGCGACTTTCACTTCACTTCAACCTGAGATAAAAGTGAAAACTTTCTGTAAAACACTCCTCTTGTTCTCAATCTTTCCCAGCTTTAGGGTCCTTCCAGTGAATATTCATGGTTGATTTCCTTTAGGATTGACTGGTTTGATCCTCTTGCAGTCCAGGGGACTCTCAATAGTCTTCCCCCAGCATCACAATTCAAAAGCACCAATTCTTCAGTGCTCAGGCTTCTTTATGGTCCAACTCTCACATCCATACATGAATACTGGAAAAGCCATAGCTTTGACTATATGGACCTTTGTCAGCAAAGTGATGTCTCTGCTTTTTAATACATTGTCTAGGTTTGCTATAGCTTTTCTTCCAAGGAGCAAGCATCTTTTAATTTCATGGCTGCAGTCACTGTCTGCAGTGATTTTGGAGCCCAAGAAAATAGTCTGTCACTGTTCTCATTTCTTCCCTTTCTATTTGACATGAAGTGATGGAACCAGATGCCATGATCTTAGTTTTTTGAATGTTGAGTGTTAAGCCAGCTTTTTTACTCTCCTCTTTCACTTTCATCAAGAGGCTATTTAGTTCCTCTTTGCTTTTTGCCATTAGAGTGGTGTCATTCATATATCTGAGGTTGTTGATATTCCTCCTGGCAATCTTGATATCAGCTTCTGATTCATACAGCCTAACCATTTTCATGATGCACTCTGCATATAATAAGCAGGGTGACAATATACAGCCTCAAAATGGTAATTTCCCAATTTTGAACCAGTCTGTGGTTCCATGTCTGGTTCTAACTTGCTTCTTGATCTGCATACAGGTTTCTTAGGAGATAGGTAAGGTGAACTAGTATACCCATCCTTTAAGAATTGTTACAGTTTGTTATGATCCATACAAAGTCTTTAGCACAGTTAATGAAGTAGAAGTAGATGTCTTTCTGGACTTTCCTTGCTTTCTCTCTCTCAGACATATTGTCTATACCTAGTGTTTGTTGAACACCACACAGAAACTGACATGTAATCCATACACACAAACTTTACAAAGACACTGGTACAACTCTTCTTTTCTGGCACTTTACACATACACATATGCTTGCATAGGCCATGCAAATGATAAGTCCTGCCTCCTTCCAACCCACCCAAGTATGAATGTGTCTCTCAGAAATAGACAATCACTCTGTGTTCTGGCAATAAAACTAGGCAGAGATTCTTCACTTACTCTCCCACACCACCCTCTGAATCGCCTCCCTTCCCAGACCTGGTCTATCTCCATGCCAAGTTGCCTTTATTTTACCCACAAACAGACTCCACTCACAGGCTTATACTGATAGGCCCTGCCCAGGTCACACCCAGGGGCTGCCAACTCCTCTCCTATTTCCTTTGTTTGTCTCCCTGACACTGTGGATTGGGAATCACTTAGCAGAAGGTGAATATGCAGACAAAGCTCTGTCCTAGACCTCAGGGAAGACCAGTCTGGTAGGGTTATGCCCCCTTCTACCTGTTCTTGCATCTTACCCCCACTTTCAGTGTTGGAGTCCTTTCCTTACATCTGCCTTTATAATAGTAGAAGATGAACCACTGAACCGTTTCCTCTGGCTCTTATCTTCCAGATACTTGGCCCAAGGTAAGGAGGAATTAGAGATCAGTGCTCAGATAAAGGAATGGAAGTGAAGTCTTCCCTAGGAGTTGAGGTTTTAGAGTGACAATAAGTCATTGTTCTATAACTACCACTGCCTTCTCCTTTCCTGGAGTTAACCCTCAGTGTCCTATTCTATGGGCTTTAAATAAAAGAATACCAGAGTCTTTCTTCTCAGTTAATATGCCTTTAGGTGACTCTTTCCCTGACTCTCTCTATTTCCCCCATCTGCCCAATAGAAACAAATTGTGAGGTCTACCTTATCACTCTGAGAGGTGGAGAATGCAAAAAGAGCCATATCAGGCCTGGTCTAGACTGGTAGCTTTCTGTGTACTTACATTTTCTCAAGGTTTCCTTTTGAGTCAGCAACCCTGGGGGGTTCTTGTGAATCATTTTAGGCCCAGAACTGACATGTCAAAAGTAGCCTGCTATGTTGTGGTGAGTAAGCTAGCAGACCTTGTGGCCAAATTGCTTTCATTTGACTCCTTACTAGTTATTTGATCTAAGATGTGTTGCTAAATCATTCTGACTTCAGTTACTCTGTCCTAGAAATGGGATTCATGATGGTATCTCTTTCATAGGAGTGTTTTGAGGATTAAATGAAAGGATGCAAAAGTCCCTGATCAGAAGATATTTGTTGAATACATGAATAAACTAAGTGATACAATTTCTATTCTGGCTCAGGATCACAGATCCAATAAATACCAAATATAATACCTGCCACTTACTGTGTGTCCCTCTGTAATGCAAGCTTCATGAGGGCAGAAGCTTTATGTTTGTTTTGTTCCACAATCTTCTAGAGCAGGGCTTGAGAAATACTAAGGGCTTGATAAATATAATATTTCTTGAATGAAAAAAATGAGAAAATGAATGAATACTATATTCCAAGTACTATGTTAGGCATGTGGGACAGAGTTCTAAGACAGACAATACCTATCCTCACAGTTTGCAATCTGGTCATTAAATTGATATGTGCTTAGTCACTCAGTCATGTCAAATTATTTGTGACCCCATAGACTGTAGCCTGCTAGGCTCCTTTTTCCATGGGGATTCTCCAGGCAGGAATACTGGAGTGGATTGCCATGTCCTCCTCCAGGGGATCTTCCCAGCTCAGGGATCGAACCCAAGTCTCTCGCATTGCAGGCACATTCTTTACCAGCTGAGCCACCAAGGAATCACAATAATTGAATCTGGGATAAAGACTGTGAAAGAATAGGGTAGGATTCTGTGACAGTGATACACAAAAGGAATTTCCTAGTATGGGAGGTTAGAGGGAGTCTCCCAGGGCCAGTACCATCTGAACCTGAAGAAGGAGTGAATCAGATGACATGTAAAGAGGAGAATGTGACAATGAGCTTGGATCACTTAAAGATCAGAAAATGGTCAGCATGGCTGCATTGTGGTAAGAAAGGGAGTGAGTAACAGGAAGTAGGATTGGAGAGCCTGGAAGAGGCCAGATTATGTAGGACTTTGTGGCCCATGGTAAAAATTTGTCTTGTGGTCCTCATGTGATGGGAAAACTCTGGAGACTTTTGAGCAGGGTAAAGGCATAATATATGTTTTACAAATATTTTTCTGGATTCCTTGTGGAGAATGAGTTGTAGGGGGCAAGGATGGAAACAAGGAGACCTGTTAGGATTCTAGGGCAGCTGTCCAGGTGAGAGGTGATTGGGACTAAGGTCCGACAGTTGGAAGTAAATGAGGAGAGAGGTAGGTATATTAGGGATATATTCTGACTATATCAAGACTTGCTGATAGACTGGATAATGAGGGATGATAGAGAAAGAGGAGAGAAAAATAACTGAAGTTTCTGACTTGTCACATGGGTATATAGTGATGCCATCTTTCTTTGATAGGAACAGGGTTTGAGGTGGAAGGAAGCAGTTCTGGTTCAGTTGTCTTTGGTTTACGAGCAAGACATCCAAATGGAGATATTAAACATGAGCCTGGAGCCCAAGAGAGAGGCTGGACATCTTTTTTTTTTTTTTTAATCTATTTTAATTGGAGGATAATTACTTTACAATACTGTGATAGTTTTTGCCATACATCAACATGAATAAACCATAGGTATACATGTGCCCCCCCCCTCCTGAACCCCCTCCCATATCCCTTCCCACCGTATCCCTCTAGGTTGTTCCAGAGCACTGGCTTTGAGTGCCTTGCTTCAAGCATGGAACTTGCACTGGTCATCTATTTTACATATGATAATACATATGTTTCAATGCTATTCTCTCAAATCATCTGACCCTCGCCTTCTCCCACTGAGTTCAAAAGTCTGTTCTTTACATCTGTATCTCCTTTGCTGCCCTGCATGTAGGATCGTCAGTATTATGTTTCTAAATTCCATATATATATGTGTGTGTGTGTGTGTGTGTGTGTGTGTGTGTGTGCGTGTGTGTGTTAATATACAGTACTTATCTTTCTCTTTCTGACTTACTTCACTCTGTATAATAGGCTTGAGGTTAACCCATCTCATTAGGACTAACTCAAATGCATTCTGTTTTATAGTTGAGTAATATTCCATTGTGTATATGTACTACAATTTCATTATCCATTCAACTGTCAGTGGACATCTAGGTTGCTTACATATTCTAGCTATTGTAAACAATGCTTTAATGAACATTGGGATACATAGGTCTCTTTCTATTCTGGTTTCTTTGCAGTATATGCCCAGCAGTGGGTTTCCTGTGTCATATGGCATTCTATTCCCAGTTTTTTAAGGAATCTCCACACTGTTCTCCATAGTGGCTGTACCAGTTTGCATTCCCACCAGCAGTGCACCCTCTCCAGCATTTATTACTTGTAGATCTTTTTTTAATTCAACAGTGACAATTTATTTTCTGAAGATTATCATTTTTACAAAACAGAACAAAAAACGGGTATCAAAAACAGCAAAGAGTTTACAGAATTTCTGCCTCAGTTTTCACACAGGCCAGTGCTTATGAAATTGGCATTGAATGTAAACACTAGATATAGTTTGATTTCCCACTTGGTCATAAGCATTCAGGTGGTTTGTTTCAGAGATATTGAATAATAGCTTTTCATAGCACTGGTCAAATTTTTGAGAAACCATTTGGTTTGTCCAACAAAGTAAACACTTTTTGATGTGTGGAATTTTCTTTAAAAAATGCTGAAATAAAATACAGAATATGTATGTGTTTGGATCTGGACCAAATCTTTTGAGGTCCCGTTTACCCTGAAGAACACTGAAGGCATTTATCAGTTCAGTTCAGTTCGGTTGCTCAGCTGTGTCCAACTCTTTGTGACCCCATGAACCGCAGGACAGCAGGCCTCCTTGTCCATCACCAACTCCCAGAGTCCACCCAAACCCATGTCCATTGAGTCGGTGATGCCATCCAACCATCTCATCCTCTGTCATTCCCTTCTCCTCCTGCCCTCAGTCTTTCCCAGCATCAGGGTCTTTTTAAATAAGTCAACTCTTTGCATCAGGTGGCCAAAGTATTGGAGTTCCAGCTTCACATCGGTCCTTCCAATGAACACCCAGGACTGATCTTTAGGATGGACTGGTTGGATCTCCTTGCAGTCCAAGGGACTCTCAAGAGTCTTCTCCAACACCACAGTTCAAAAGCATCAATTCTTTGGTGTTCAGTTTTCTTTATAGTCCAACTCTCACAGCCATACACGATCACTGGAAAAACCATAGCCTTGACTAGATGGACCTTTGTTGGCAAAGTAATGCCTCTGTTTTTCAATACACTGTCTAGTTTGGTCATAACTTTCCTTCCAAGGAGCAAGCATCTTTTAATTTCATGGCTGCAGTCACCATCTGCAGTGATTCTGGAGCCCAGAAAAATAAAGTCAGCCACTGTTTCCACTGTTTTCCCATCTATTTGCCATGAAGTGATGGGGCCAGATGCCATGATTATAGTTTTCTGAATGTTGAGTTTTAAGCCAACTTTTTCACCCTCCTCTTTACTTTCATCAAGAGGCTCTTTAGTTCTTCTTCACTTTCTGCCATAAAGGTGGTGTCATTTGCATATCTGAGGTTATTGATATTTCTCCTGGCAATATTGATTCCAGTTTGTGCTTCATCCAGCCCAGTGTTTCTCATGATGTACTCTGCATCTAAGTTAAATAAGCAGGGTGACAATATACAACCTTGATGTACTCCTTTCCTGATTTGGAACCAGTCTGTTGTTCCATATCCAGTTCTAACTGCTGCTTCCTGACCTGCATACAGGTTTCTCAAGAGGCAGGTCAGGTGGTCTGGTATTCCCATCTCTTTCAGAATTTTCCACAATTTATTGTGATCCACACAGTCAAAGGCTTTGGCATAGTCAATAAAGCAGAAATAGATGTTTTTCTGGAACTTTCTTGCTTTTTCAATGATCCAGCATATGTTGGCAATTTGATCTCTGGTTCCTTTGCCTTTTCTAAAACCAGCTTGAACATCTGGAAGTTTACTGTTCACATATTGCTGAAGCCTGGCTTGGAGAATTTTAAGCATTACTTTACTAGTGTGTGAGATGAGTGCAACTGTGTGATAGTTTGAGCATTCTTTGGCATTGCCTTTCTTTGGGATTGGAATGAAAACTGACATTTTCCAGTCCTGTGGCCGCTTTGTTTTCCAAGTTTGCTGGCATAGTGTGTGCAGCACTTTCACAGGCATAATCTTTCAGGATTTGAAGTAGCTTAACTGGAATTCCATCACCTCCACTAGCCTTGTTCATAGTGATGCTTCCTAAGCCCCACTTGGCTTCGCATTCCAGGATGTCTGGCTCTAGGTGAGTGATCACTCCCTTGTGATTATCTGGGTCGTGAAGATCTTTTTTGTACAGTTCTTCTGTGTATTCTTGCCACCTCTTCTTAATATCTTCTGCTTTTGTTAGGTCCCTACCATTTCTGTCCTTTGTCAAGCTCTATATAGTCAGCAAAAACAAGACCAGGAGCTGACTGTGGCTCAGATCATGAACTCCTTATTGCCAAATTCAGACTGAAATTGAGGAAAGTGGAGAAAACCTCTAGACCATTCAGGTATGACCTAAATCAAATCCCTTATGACTATACAGTGGAAGTGAGAAATAGATTTAAGGGACTAGATCTGATAGACAGAGTGCCTGATGAACTATGGACAGAGGTTCGTGCCATTGTACAGGAAACAGGAATCAAGACCATCCCCAAGAAAAAGAAATGCAAAAAAGCAAAATGGCTGTCTGAGGTGGCCTTACAAATAGCTGTGAAAAGAAGGGAAGTGAAAAGCAAAGGAGAAAAGGAAAGATATAACCATTTCAATACAGAGTTCCAAAGAATAGCAAGGAGGGATAAGCAAGGCTTCCTCAATGATCAGTGCAAAGAAATAGAGGAAAATAATAGAATAGGAAAGACTAGAGATCTCTTCAAGAAAATTAGAGATACCAAGGGAACATTTCTTGCAAAGATGGGCTCAATAAAGAAGGCATTTATAGGATATACTG
This sequence comes from Dama dama, assembly GCF_033118175.1. Taxonomy (NCBI): domain Eukaryota; kingdom Metazoa; phylum Chordata; class Mammalia; order Artiodactyla; family Cervidae; genus Dama; species Dama dama. The sequence continues at coordinate 105,005,984 of NC_083714.1, forward strand.
AATACTAATTATATACCTCATAAAGTCAAAGGCAGCTACTACAATTCTAAAGAAAATATTTCTTCATTCGGAGGCTGCCCAGAGTTTGAACTACATCATAGTTTCTACATCTTTCCTGATTTGGAGTAGTTTCCCAAAAAAGGTCATATTATTGGAAAACAAAATTTGTGCTTATGCCAAATAAGATCTGGCATTTTATAGATACATTTGGGTACAGCAAGAATCCTTGCTCTTTACCCTGGGTGACCACAGAGAAATCAAGAGGCCATGATTAGTGGTGTTGAGAGGAAGACGCATACTTAAAACTCACATAATCTGGAGACAAGCAGAAACAGAGGTGGACTTGGTTGTGGTTTTCAGCCACCATTTGTTCCAGAAACACATTTCATTTAAATAAGGGAAGTTTGATCCAGTATTGCAATGTTAATAGCTACTAGTCTGTCAAACTTTTTTTTTTTTTTTGTAAAGATGTTTTCCTGGCTAGCAATAAGTTAAGAAGCTGGCCTCCGATTCTAATCAAATTTCTCACCATTAGTCAAAAACAAAACAAATAAACAAAAAACCTCCCCCAAACAAACAATAAACAAAAACACCCCACACAAGCCAATAGAAGTTAGCAATTGCACAATTAAAGTTGAGTGAAAATTATGCTATGTACACACTGGTATACCCATCATTGAAATCATTCTGAGATTGTGATACACTTCTGTTGAAACATTTCCTCTGTTTTATGCCAATTTTTATTAAAGGAAAACTGATATGTAATTTTCTTCTTTATAGACATGAAAAGGAAACAAGAAGACAAAGATGAGAGAAACAGATGCTACCCGAATAGCAGCGGCGCCATTTGCTTGTTTTGGTCTTTGTACAAGCAACTCCTACACCATGGGGGAAATTCAGTTTCCACCAGACTACACGGTTTTCCTTGCAGTCAAGACTCACACAGTGGACCCCACTCTTTTTCATGCCACTGCAATAACATAGACTGCTATTGTCAGGGGAGCTTTCAAAGCCTCTATAATTATACTTCATTAAGAGATCCATACCATTCTTATCCAAGGGTTGGGCTGCCTTTTCAATATCATTAGCTTTAAATGAGAGGAGCACCTTCAAGACAATGCTGCCTGCTGGATCCTTCACTGCCTGACTCTTGGTGTTGATGTGGTTGTGGGGAGTGGGTTTCAGAGCTGCCTGTGAGGAAGCTGTCATTTTTCTTTGCTGCAGGAAGGAATCTACCTCGCCCTGGTTGGGCTTGGCCTGCCCATTACCCCTGTCTTCCTCATCTGGGAACTTCTTCTCATCATGCTCATCCAAGTCCACCTATTGGAAGCAGGCTGAGGACACTGTTCTTTGACACCCCATCCGGACCAGTGGTGAAGGCCTCCTCTCGATTCTGCCTCTACCTTAGCAAGCCCAGCCCAGCTGGAATCCACAGATTTGGGCCTCCCTGTTTGTAGACTTCTTGATGATGTCCATTCTGACAGGCATGAGATGATTCCTTACTGCGGTTTTGATTTGCATTTCTCTAGTAATGAGTGATATTGAGCATCTTTTCATGTGTTTATTAGCCATCTGTATGTCTTTGGAGAAAAGTCTGTTTAGGTCTTTTGACCACTTTTTGATTGGGTTGTTTGTTTTTCTGGTATTGAACTTCATGAGCTGCTGTATATTTTGGAGATTAATCCTTTGTCAGTTGTTTCATTTGCTATTACTTTCTCCCATTCTGAGGGTTGTATTTTTACCTTGATTAGAGTTTCCTTCATTGTACTAAAGCTTTTAAGTTTAATTAGATCCCATTTGTTTATTTTTGTTTTTATTTCCATTACTCTGGGAGGTGGGTCATAGAGGATCTTGCTGTGATTTATGTCAGAGAGTGTTCTGTCTGTTTTCCTCTAAGAGTTTTATAGTTTCTGGTCTTACATGTAAGTTTTTAATCCATTTTGAGTTTATTTTTGTGGATGGTGTTAGAAAGTGTTCTAGTTTCATTCTTTTACATGTAGTTGACCAGTTTTCCCAGCACCACTTGTTGAAGGGACTGTCTTTTCTCCATTGTATATTTTTGTCTCCTTTGTCAAAGATAAGGTGTCCATAGGTGTGTGGATTTATCTCTGGACATTTTATTTTGTTCAATTGATCTATATTTCTGCCTTTGTGCCAGCACCATACTGCCTTGATAATTATAGCTTTGTACTGTAGTCTGAAGTCAGGCAGGTTGATTCCTCCAGTTCCATTCTTCTTTCTCAAGATTGCTTTGGCTATTTGGGGTCTTCTGTGTGCTGGGCATCTTTAACAGAATTATAAATCCTGGGTGTGAGGGGGAGCCACGGGGCAGTTGTGAGCAGAGGAGCAATATGAACTAACTTTTGCTTTAACATTATCATTTTGGATCCTGGGTTGAGAACTGATTTTAAGGGCTGACTGTAGGAACCAACTATTGAGAACTGATTGTAAGGGCTGACTGTAAGAACAAACTATAAGTAAGATCAAGAAGGAGGCTATTTCAGTTTTATGGGAAGAAAAGTAATGGTAGCTTAGACAAGGGGAATGGAGGTGAAGACAAGTAGTCAAGTTCAGAATATGTTTTGGAACAAATCAACAGACCTTGATAATAGATTGGATATGATAGGTGAGGGAGATGGAAAAGTTGAAGATGATCCCCAGGTTTTGGATTTGCATGATTTGCAAAAAGTTGTGTTCAATATGGAGCCATAGTCTGAGCTAGAGTCCACTGGGTAAGCATAGGTTTTGGGGAAAGCCATTCACACTGGGGGAACCCAGAGAAGATTCCCCTACAGGGAAAAATGTTCAGTTTCTTGTTTCTTTATTTTTTCTTGCCTATCTGCAACAAGCTTCAAAAGAAGTTCTTACATTCTACATCAAATTCCACTACCAGAGAATCTCTCCTTCATGTTGATGCATAGTATTTTTTGGCCTTTGTTAATAGTACCAATTATACCTGAGAAATCACATCTACTCCTATGACTTCAATTACCATTATTATTCTGAAGACTTTCAATGGTCTATCTATAGCTCTGCATAATTCTCTGAGCTCCAGACCCACATGGCCAACCTTCTACTGGATATCTTCCCCTGGACATCTTACATGCAACACAACCCTGCTATGGACCAAACCAAAGTCTTCATATTGCACCCTGTACATCTGTTCCTCTGCCTCAGTATTCCGTAGGCACATGTGTCCTACTGGATACCCAGAGTTCCCAGACCAAAAAAAACAAAAAACATGTAAGTCATCTTTGATTGAGATGAGTCCCCACATCTCACCCAACACTGAGTCCCACAGAAACTATCATCTTCTGCACAATATAGAATGGTGGCTAAGATTGGGTTCTAATGCTGGCTTTTCTTGGCTTATATCCTGGCTCTGCAACTTACTAGTCACTTAAATTTTCTGTGCCTCAGTGCTTTCACCTGAAAAGTGGCAATGATAACAGTACTTATATCTACTTTATAAGGTTATGAATTAATTAACATAGAGCACTTAGAGCAGTTCCTTCTCACATAGGAAGTATTTAATGCCTGTTGGCTATCTATGATAATGGCTATTACAATGCTTTCTCAAATATCCCTCCTGACTATGACTGCCATAATATAGTCCTCCTTCTTGCCTGAATCACAAGATACTCCTAACTTCACTGAATTTGAACTTAATATATGTACCATGACCCAAGTTTATTAAATATGATTCCTATCCTCTGGAGTCTGGAGAAGCAGGATAGCCTATATGTTCTCTGTTCAACATGGTAGCCACTGGCTTCAAGTGGCTATTAAACTTTAACTTTAGGTTTATTAATATAAAGTTAATAAATATTAAAATAAATATATTTTAATATAACATCAAAAATTAAATTCCTTCTGCTCAATGTTATGTGGCAGCCTGGATGGGAGGGGAGTTTGGGGGAGAATGGATACATGTGTATGTATGGCTGAGTCCCTTAGCCATTCACTCAAAGCTATTACAACATTGTTAACTGGCTCTGTGTGTTAGATGCTCAGTTGTATCCGGCTCTTTGTGACTCCATGGACTGTAATCCTCTAGGTTCCTCTGTCCATGGAATTCTCCAAGCAAGAATATTTCAGTGAGTTGCCATTCCCTTTCCCAGGGGGTCTTCCTGGTCCAGGGATCGAACCTCTGTCTCCTACATTGCAGGCAGATTCTTTACCTTCTGAGCCACCAGGGAAACCTGCTATACCCCAATACAAAATTTAAAAAAAAATTAAATTAAAAAAAATTCCTTAGTAAGAGTAAAAACATTTTAAGTGCTCATCAACTTGAAGTTAGGTTACTTGAAGTCAAGTGCTCATCAACTTGAAGTCAGGTTACTTGAAGTCAAGTGCTCATCAACTTGAAGTCAGGTAATAGGCTACTATTTACATCCTGGACCTGTCATTTCTAGCATTGTAACCTTGGGCAAATCATACAACCTATCAGAGCCTATCTTTTCATCTATTAAATGGGTCTAATAATATTAGTAACTACCTTAAAGGGTTGTTGTAAGGATGAAATGAGTTGATACTTATACAGTGTTCATAATAATGCTTGATAAAGTTATTATTGTAGTTTAGCAGTAGTGATACTACACACACACACACACACACATAAATACACACATCATCTCAGAGTAAAGAAGTATTACAGTTGATGAATCTTAAGGGCTAAGGGTTTAGTCTAGTAGTTGGTTCTGTATAAATTCAGCATGGTGCACTGGAATCATTGTTAAGCTAAGATTCTGGAGAATCCAAGTTTTAGTTCTAGCAGTAGTTTTCACCATGATTATAGAATTTGCTTTCGATATAACCTTGGGCACATTTTTTCCCCCTCACTGGCCTCAGTGGGGTGATTGGAAAGCTCTAGGTGGTATCTCTGCTCTACAAGTTGAAGCAGGCTTAAAGAGAAAGGATCCTGTCTCAGATGGCATAAAGAAGCTAAGATAGATTAAAAATAAATTGGTAGATTGTTGCTGCTGTTGCCATCAGCAGATTAACAGATAAGGAATTTGTGGTACATATACACAATGGAATATTACTCAGCTATTAAAAAGAACACATTTGAGTCAGTTCTAATGAGGTGAATGAAACTGGAGCATATTATACAGAGTGAAGTAAGTCAGAAAGAGAAACACCAATATAGTATATTAACATATATATATATGGAATTTAGAGAGATGGTAATGATGATCCTATATGCAAGGCAGCAAAAGAGACATAGATGTAAAAACAGACTTTTGGACTATGTGGGAGAAGGCAAGGGTGGGATGATTTGAGAGAATAGCATTGAAACATGTATGTTATCATATGTAAAATGGATGACAAGTGCAAGTTCAATGCATGAAGCTGGGCACTCAAAGCCAGTGCTCTGGGACAACCCAGAGGGATAAGGAAGGGAGGGAGGTGGGAGGGGGGTTCAGGATAGGGGACACACGTGCACTGGTGGCTGATTCGTGTTGATGTATGGCAAAAACCACCACAATATTGCAAAGTAATTATCCTCCAATTAAAATAAATTTAAAAAACTTGGTATATTTGAGGGATAGTAATTAAAATCACCATTTATCAAGTGTTAACTCTGCACTGGACACATATATACCATATATTATTTCATTTAATTCCCAGAACAGCCCCATGCATTAGTTTGCATCTTCATTCAGCTAATGAAGAAACTGAGGCTAGAGAAGCAAGGGTTTGGAAAAGCAAAGCCACTGTTCACTTTCAAATAGCCAGTGGTGAGTGATAAGGTAAACATTCAAACTCAGGTCTTCCTGGCACCAAGACCACATTCTGAACCACTCTGTCATACTGCCTAGGAGCTTGAAGCAAGTGAGGGGGGCTGGGGAGGTGGGACAGAGTCACTTCAGTATAACCCATGGGAGAGGAAAAGAAGGGAAATAGAGATCAGTTAAAAGACTGTTGCATTACTGATTGACTCTTCTTTATTTCTTCTCTCTGTGTGTGTGTGTTTTAGTCATGTCTGGCTCTTTGCAACTCCATGGACTGTATAGACTTTAGCCTGCCAGACTTCTCTGTCCATGGAATTCTCCAGGCAAGAATACTGGAGTGGGCTGCCATTTCCTTCTCCAGGGATCTTCCCGACCCAGGGATCAAACCCAGGTCTCCTGCATTCTAGGAAGATTCTTTACTATCTGAACCACCAAGGAATTTCTTCTATGTCCTTGTTAAACATTTCTTGCATTTTCTCATTCCTTGTCTCTAGTCTATTTATCTGTGATTCCATTTTGTTTTCAAGATTTTGGATCATTTTTACTATCATTATTCGAATTCTTTTTCAGGTAGACTCCCTATCTCCTCTGGAGAGGGCGTGGAGAAAAGGGAACCCTCTTACACTGTTGGTGGGAATGCAAACAAGTACAGCCACTATGGAGAACAGTGTGGAGATTCCTTAAAAAAACAGGAAATAGAACTGCCGTACGAAATAGCAATCCCACTGCTGGGCATACACTCCTAGGATATCAGAATTGAAAGAGATACATGTACCCTAATATTAATTGCAGCACTGTTTGCAATAGCCAGGACATGGAAGCAATCTAGATGTCCATCAGCAGATAAATGGATAATGAAGTTGTGGTACATATACATAATGGAATATTATTCAGTTATAAAAAAAGAATACATTAGAGTCAGTTTTAATAAGGTGGATGAAACTGAAGTAAGTAAGCGAAGTAAGTATGTATGTAAAGTAAGCGAAGTAAGTATGCCGACTCCATATACAGAGTGAAATAAGTCAGAAAGAGAAACACCAATACAGTATATTAATGCATATATATGGAATTCAAAAAGACATTAATGACAACCCTATACACGAGACAGAAAAAGAGACACAAATGTAAAGAACAGACTTTTGGACCCTGGGAGAAGGCAAGGGTGGGATGATTTGAGAGAATAGCATTAGAACATGTATATTACCATATGTAAAATAGATGACCAATGCAAGATTGATGTATGATATATGGCACTCAAAGCCAGTGCTCTGGGACAACCAGAGAGATGGGGTGGGGATGGAGGTGGGACGGGGGTTCAGAATGGGGGGACACATGTACACCTGTGGCTGATTCATGTCGATATATGGCAAAAACCATCACAATATTGTAAAGTAATTAGCCTCCAATTATCTAATTAAAATAAATAAATTAATTAAAAAATACTGCTGCATGCAGGTGCGAAGTGATAGGGGACCTGAACTGGTGGAAAAACCCAAGGGATGAAAAAACAAAACAGATGGAGGAAATCCTACTGCCACTATATCACTCTATCATCAATTGTTGAGGGTAAGAACTGTCTTTTCCATCTTTGTATCCCATATAGACACACACACACAGCAAAGCACAACACTTAACACACAAATTTGCTGTCGATTAAATGGATTCAATTCAGTTGAATTCATAAGACATGGTGATTGATTTGATCTAAGAAGAAGACCAAGATGGTTCCAGGTTTATAACTTAAGTCCTAGGAAGAATTCTGAAGTATTTCTCTGTGGAGTAGCAGAGCACTCAGAGCATATATTCTAACTACCTTGCTGCCCTTCTAAGGTCTGTCCTTGGCAGGGCCCCGGCTAGAGTAATGCTCGCCTTCTCTCCCAATCATCTAGCCCTCTGAGCTGGGAAGGAGGCTGTTTCTTCTGAGGTCCTCCCTTCCGCTTTTCCTGGCCTGGGCAGTGAGTCCCTCTTCATAGTATTTGAATCAGAGGAAACAGATAGACTGAGGAAGTGAAGAAAAAACAGGCTGCCTGGGCTCTACAAGCCAATGTAAACACTCAGTGGTTTCCTGTTGTTGCAGCCCAAAGCGTCCCATGACATCATTCCTGTCCTTTCCAGAACACACTGGCTTGGCCCAGTCTGCCAATCTGCCCAGGGCTGAGTGGCAGTCGCCCCCCTTCCCCACCAGGATTATATCCTCCGGAACTGGAGAATTTCTCTGGGCCAATCATTCCCCACCTGCCCAGCCAGTCATTTAGGTCTTTCTAGCCCTATAAGGTTTTGGAGGCTACAGGCCGGACATGCTGCCCCACTTCCCAGAGGCCCAGTGGCTTTTGGGTTGGAGTAAGATTTCCTAAACTGGAAAAGTTATTTTACTTCTTTTAATGGAGACTTGGAGTCAGGAGAAGGGGGAAGGGTGTAACACACAGACTGTGACACAGGCCCTAACTGTTTCCTCCCCTCTCTACTTCACCAAAGGGCATACCAGTTTCTGTTCTCAGTGTTGGTCACAAATTCCTAGGAATAGAATTGTAAAGGCCCATTTAAGACCTCATAGTCTAATCTTTCCATGGTAAAGATGAGAGCACTAAGGCCCAGAGAGGGACAAGGAACCGGTCCCAGTCACATCATTGGTCAGTGCAGCATAAGCCATTCCCTCCAGAGATCTGAACCTGAGCTATCTCAATCCTGAGCAGCATAATATGATTACAAGAGCTCTTAACAGGAAATTCAGAAACCAGGGTTCAAGTTCTCATTCTTTTATGAGAGCTTAGATAAATTTCATTTTATTTTTCTTTGAGCCTTGGCTTATTTCAATTCAAGGCAACACAAACCTATTGACAGCCTACTCGGCATGGTGGAACTAATGACTCCTGGGGATGAGAACAAAGCATGATGATAAGACTCCCCATTTCACAGGTTAAAATGAAAAGAAAATGAAGTGGATGATCTAAACTCTAAGTGACCTAAAGCCTGTGAACTCTATCCTTCTGTCTTGAGGCATAATCAAACCATAACCAGGGGTCTGGAGTCCTTCAGGGCTGCAGCCCCCTCCTCACTTCATTCAAGGCATCAGAGTGCTCTCATTGAGCTGGAGTTCCATTTGCAAAAAAATCTCCCAGTTACGGCCTCATTTAGCTGGATATATTTGCATAGATAGGTGGTAAGGCCCTAAATTCTTGTCTGGAAATTAAGCCAAACACATTATGGTAATTTCTACAGCCAGCAGTAATTTGATTTCAAGCTGTAGCTACGCCATGGAGCTCAGGCAATTTGAAATAGCTGTTTTAATCAATCAAGTTCAGCAGAGTCTAGATTAACAAGTAGAATACAGAAGCATGTATACGGAAAAAGATGACTATTCCTGCACCCAAAATTGCATAAGACAATGTTAAGTCATTCTGTTAGTCAACAATTTAACCACAGCATGGATTAGACAAAACACACAGAAAATATAGACTCATTTAGATGACTGGAGACAAACATGCATACACAGATGCAGGAAACTGCACAGGCATATTGGGAAACATGAAGTAACACACATACACACACTCTCAGAGCAACAGACACACAGAAAAAAAAAAAGACATGCACATATACACGTGCATGTGCAAGCTTGCACTCCAATGGGAAGCTAAGAAAAAAGACATGTGTCTGGGAGTTCTGGGGGTGCTACTTCCTGAATCTACTCATCTTTCTCCTTCCCCTCACAACAACTAATTCAAATCCTATAAGAGTATTTTTCCCAAAGAAAACTTCGAAAGCCATCATCTCATAACCACATCCATAGCCACTTCCATTCCACTGCATCAGACTCTCATTACTCGTCTATCATTGGACAACAGCAAAGATCTTCTATCAGGGTTCCCTGAGGCCAGTATCTTTCCACTAATACATCTTCTCAGAGACTGCCTGCCAGAGGGAATCTTTCTATAGCTCAGCCCTTTTCTTATCTCTGCTCAAAAATCCTTCCTTTTCTTCCCACTGTCAGCACAAGCCAACCCAGGCACATTCATGGAGTGAACAAAACCTGGAGTTCCTTGTCTCTGTTCATGCCCTCTGCCCTTCAGAAAGCAGACGGCACCTTGCCTAACCCCTTACCCATGCCCACGTTAATCTGTCCTGCCCCTTGTGTTATTCACTTGAACTAGAACCACTCTCTCTGCACTTATTAAAATCTTACTCACATTAGATTTTCCTGGGTTGTTTGAATTTTTCAGAAGGATGACTCCAATTTTGCCATTACACATTTTTTTTAATGTTTTCATCCTTTAAGTTCCAACTATCAAGTAACCTTTTCCATGAAGTTTGCATCCAAAATCACCCAAAAGCACTGAGTAAGAGAACTTACTCCATTCAGCTTTCACGGGTATGTGTGTCTTAGTCCTCAGAGGAAAGCTGATGGGGGAAAGGACAAAATTCCTTCATGCTTGTGCCTCCTCTGGGACAAATGATGTGCTGGCACTCTTCTTGTGTTGCAGCAAAGACAGACTGACAAAGCCCAGGCCTCTGGAGTATCATTTCAGCTTCTTTTTGAATTATCTTAACACAAAAAGACTCATGGGTTTGCTTCTTGACACTGCCACTAGCTTGCTGTGTGACTATGTGCCTTGGGCTTAGTCACTCAGTCGTGTCTGACTCTTTGCGACCTCCATGGCCTGTAGCCCACAAGGCTCCTCTGTCCATGGAGATTCTCCAGGTAAGCATACTGGGGCAGGTTGCCATGCCCTCCTCCAGGGGATCTTCCCAACCCAGGGATCAAACCTAGGTCTCCTGCATTACAGGCAGATTCTTTACTGTCTGAGCTGCCAGGGAAGCCCATGAACACTGGAGTGCATAGCCTATCCCTTTTCCAGGGGAACTTCCCAACACAGGAATTGAACTTGGGTCTCCTACATTACAGGTAGACTCTTACACCAGCTGAGCTACCAAGGAAGCCCAGTCTCAAGCCCTCTCCAGCCTCATTTTCTTCAAGGATGCTTCCAGTTCTGGATTCTATTATTGCAAGATGCAGGGTTTTATTCAGCTACTCTCATGAGGATGTCAAGGACTAGGTATGTACTGTATCATTATCATTCTCTCTTTCTCTGCCACACCCCCCAACCCCATTGCTGCCTGTCTCTCTCTCCTCTCTGTTCCCCATTTCCCTTTCTCCTTTCTGTCCCTGTCTCTTCTCTGTCTTTTTGTCTCTTTCTCTCTCTCTGGCTTTCTCTCTGCTTCCTCTCTCTTTCCCTTTCCCTCTCTCTCCCCTTCAACCTTTTTCTCTTTTTCTTCTCTGTCTTCCTCTCCCCCCTCTCTGCCCTTCTTTCTCCTCCCTCTTTGTTTCTCTGCCTCTCCCTTTCCACCTCTCTTTCTTCTGTCTCTCTGTTTCTGATTCTATCTCTCTATCTCTGCCACACCGCTGATCCAAGAGAGTGAATCTGGCTGAATAGCTTCTAACTCAAAACAGCTCTGATACTTCCTGAGTGTTGCTGGTGAGTACAGGTAGAAATGAGATCCCTCCAAGGGCTCAGGATACTCATATCCCTCACCTCTCCCCTCAGAAAGTTCTCACAGAGCTAAGAAGGGCAGAAGGATGAAGGGCCTCATTTCAAACTCAGCTGACTCCTACCCTCCAGCTTTTCACCCAAACAGAGGGCATTGCTCATGGACCACAAAGGATCCCCATCTCCTAGATGATCTGAACCAGAGGTTCTTCACACCCAAATACTCCATATTCCCATTCCCCAGCCCTATCACTTTAAAAAATGTATTTATTTTTTAATTGAAGGATAATTGCTTTACAGCATTTTGTTGGTTTCTACCAAATAGCGACATGAATCAGCCATAGGTATACATATGTCCTCTCCCTTTAGAACCTTCCTCCCATCTCCCTCCCCATCCCACCCCTCTAGGTTGTTACAGAGTCCCTATTGGAGTTCCCTGAGTCATACAGCAACTTCTTATTGGAAGAATATGGAGTGTGTCGCCATGCCCTCCTCCAGGGGATCTTCCAGACCCAGGGATTGAAACTGCATCTCTTATGTCTCCTGCTTTGGCAGGCGGGTTCTTTACCACTAGCGCCACCTGGGAAGCCCCTATCCTTTTACAGATGTGAAAATGAAGGCCCACAGACAGCAGGGAAGGAACAGCCCAGCATTCCACAGTAAAGTAATGAAAGAACTGGCACTAGAATGCTGGTCTCCTGACTCCTAATCAAGCGCCCTGAAAAAATTATAAAATGGATTCAACACCATGAGTTTCAGAGCATTTTGCTAGGAAAAGAGAAGGCTGAGGATAATGATGGGTGGACTGGAGACTTGGTAGATATTCAGATTGTAAATATTCAAAGACAGGGTCCAGATCTTCTTCATCTCCAATGAAAGTTCAATGCAGTGTCTGATACTGATGAATAAATGAGGAAGGGAGCTGCCATCAGGGCAGTTGGGGGCTGCTTCTTCTGGGGCTCTGGGTGTTTATGTGGAAAACTCCAGAAACTTGGAAATCAAAGAACCAAAGGATTTAGTCTCAGTCTATTCTAAACATGTTCAGTCAAGAGTTCCCCCTTCATCAATCCCCATGAATTAGTTTCTCTTTGTAAAAAGAGTAATGATATCTGTCTCATCTGGCTCCCTGGGGCTTGGAGCAGTTACAATGAAAGAAAAAAGATAGATAAGAACCTTGACAAAAACAAGACAGCACCCTACAAATGTGATGGCTGAGTGCTATGGTGATGTCCCGGCTAGCAATTATGTTCTGAGTGGGGGCAAGTGTGAGTGCCAAATGAGTCATCCTCTCACCCTCAAAGCCAGAGGCCTTGCAAGGGGAGAAATGAGGTGAGCCTTTCGTTAAGGTTTTTTTTTTTTTTTTTTTTTCCCACGAAGAGGAGCTGGAACAAAGATGGACAGAGCCCACTCCCCTCCAACACACAAACATACTGTGCCCCAGATTCCAGCCTTCTAGGGACTAAATGTCCAGCTGAAGCGGGTATCTGCTATATAATTCAGACATACCAAGTCCCCAAGCCACTGGGGCTTCTGAGAGACTACAAGTCAGAATCCTCGAATTCTCTTCAATCTACCCTACAGCCAGCTTTGACTCTAGTTCTGATCATAATTAATTTATTCTGTGACATTAGGAAGATTGCATTCTCTTTCTGAGCCCTTTTCATCTATAACATACAGGATAATCTAGATGCCTAACATTATCTTTCAATGATCCTGGACTAGAATTTAAAGTATCTGGGTTGCAGTCCTCACTCTGTCACAACAACTGTATGACTTTAGACAAGTTCTTTCCTGGACCTCAGTTTCTGCAACTATAAAATGAGGCATTTGGATTAAAAACTTAGTTCTGTATTTCAAGAGTTCTGGACAGAGATTCAGAAAATCTGAGTTCTAATTCTAATTGCCAGACTGAATCATTGTGTGAGTTTAAACTGGTCCCATCCCTTCACTGGAACTGAATTTCCCCTATCTATATTATAAAAGGATTCAAATATGTTATCTAAACACTCTGATTTTTTTTTTTTTTTTTTTAATCCCATGGCATGCAACGTTTGGGATCTTAGTTCCTCCACCAGGGATCAAACTCCTGCCCCCTGCAGTGGAAACACCAAGTCTTAACCACTGAAATACCGGGGAAGTCTCATATACTCTAGTTATAATAGCCTAACAGTAGTTTTATAATTTTACAAATGCTAAAAATGAATTGAAGAGAGGAGGAGACCACGCCCTGAAAGATATCTCATAAATTAGTAGTGGCTGCCCTCTATAGGTCAGACTTGAAAGCACAGGCCCAACCATTTTAACCTGTTGAGTTAACCTGCTGAGGCTAACTCTGCCAAAGAGTTAAGGCAGGAGTGGGACACAAAAGAAAACCAGACGCTTCACTGGCAAAAGCCGGACACATAAACTAGGGTTGGCAGGCATACTTTCTAGCCTCACCCTAATGAGAGGGATCCAGACAGAATTGTGTGCTGGGAGATTGTACTTTCCTTGATAGCCACCAGTAGCCTTTCCAGCTCTTGCAAGAGGCCATGGCCAGTGGTATCTCTGCCATAGATAAAATAGGTAGATTTGAGAGAATGTGGCTCATGTGTTTGGGGGTAGATTGTGACTGTGCAGTAAGGATGAGTATAAGTTAATTCTGTGACTACTTCTCAGTCAGCAAAGAACTCTTCTGAACATATGATAGGAGCTGCTGAAATTAAAGTGTTTAGCATCCCCATCTACTTCTTGCTCTCCTCAGAGTAGAAGCATTTCATGCCTTTGAAGAAAACCCAGTATGACCTTAGTACATAAGTGAGAATCTAAATAATAAGAAGGAGAATAAATACTGGAAAATTCTCAGTATTGGGGGGGAAGGCTCTAAGGTTCAAAGAATTTATGGTCTTGGTTTTAGAGTTTCACTACATTTGGGACAATCTGTGGACTCATTCTTGCAGGGCATTATGTGCTAGAGGCTTAAGATAAATTCAGATATGGTTCTGTTACAGAAATAGGCACGCACTAAATCTTTTTTTTTTTTTTTTTTCATTTATTTTTATTAGTTGGAGGCTAACTACAATATTGTAGTGGTTTTTTACCATACATTAACATGAATCAGCCATGGATTTACATGTGTTTCCCATCCTGAACCCGCGTCCCACCTCCCTCCTCATCGCATTCCTCTGGGTCATCCCAGTGTACCAGCCCTGAGCACCTGTGCCATGCATCCAACCTGGACTGGCAATCTGTTTCACACTTGATAATATACATGTTTCGATGCTGTTCTCTCAGGTCACCCCACGCTTGCCTTCTCCCACAGAGTCCAAAAGTCTGTTCTGTACATCTGTATCTCTTTTTCTGTCTTGCATATAGGGTTATCATTACCATCTTTCTAAATTCCATATATATGCATTAGTATACTCTATTGGTCTTTACCTTTCTGGCTTACTTCACTCTGTATAATGGGCTCCAGGTTCATCCATCTCATTAGAACTGATTCAAATGAATTCTTTTAATGGCTGAGTAATATTCCATGGTGTATATGTACCACAGCTTCCTTATCCATTCATCTGCTGATGGGCATCTAGGTTGCTTCCATGTCCTGGCTACTATAAACAGTGCTGCGATGAACATTGGGGTGCACATGTCTCTTTCAGATCTGGTTTCCTCGGTGTGTATGCCCAGAAGTGGGATTGCTTGGTCATACGGCAGTTCTATTTCCAGTATTTTAAGAAATCTCCACACTGTTCTTCATAGTGGCTGTACTAGTTTGCATTCCCACCAACAGTGTAAGAGGGTTCCCTTTTCTCCACATCCTCTCCAGCATTTACTGCTTGTAGACTTTTGGATAGCAGCCATCCTGACTGACGTGTAATGGTACCTCATTGTGGTTTTGATGTGCATTTCTCTAATAATGAGTGATGTTGAGCATCTTTTCATGTGTTTGTTAGCCATCTGTATGTCTTTTTTGGAGAAATGTCTGTTTAGATCTTTGGCCCATTTTTTGATTGGGTCATTTATTTTTCTGGAATTGAGCTGCAGGAGCTTCTTGTATATTTTTGAGATTAATCCTTTATTTGTTGCTTCGTTTGCTATTATTTTCTCCCGTTCTGAGGGCTGTCTTTTCACCTTGCTTATAGTTTCCTTTGTTGTGCAAAAGCTTTTAAGTTTCATTAGGTCCCATTTGTTTATTTTTGCTTTCATTTCCAATATTCTGGGAGGTGGGTCATAGAGGGTCCTACTGTGATTTATGTCAGAGAGTGCTTTGCCTATGTTCTCCTCTAGGAGTTTTATAGTTTCTGGTCTTACATTTAGATCTTTAATCCATTTTTAGTTTATTTTTGTGTATGGTGTTAGAAAGTGTTCTAGTTTCATTCTTTTCCAAGTGGTTGACCATTTTTCCCAGCACCACTTGTTAAAGAGGTTGTCTTTTTTCCATTGTATATCTTTGTCCCCTTTGTCAAAGATAAGGTGTCCATAGGTACATGGATTTATCTCTGGGCTTTCTATTCTGTTCCATTGATCTATATTTCTGTCTTTGTGCCAGTACCATTATTGTCTTGATGACTGTGGCTTTGTAGTAGAGCCTGAAGTCAGACAGATTGATTCCTCCAGTTCCATTCTTCTTTCTCAAGATTACTTTGGCTATTCAAGGTTTTTTGTATTTCCATACAAATTGTGAAGTTATTTGCTCTAGTTCTGTGAAGAATACTGTTGGTAGCTTGATAGGGATTGCATTGAAAAATAAAAACCATATGATTATCTCAATAGATACAGAAAAATCCTTTGACAAAATTCAACATCCATTTATGATAAAACCTCTCCAGAAAGCAGGAGTAGAAGGAACATACCTCAACATAATAAAAGCTATATATGACGAACCCACAGCAAACATTATCCTCAATGGTGAAAAATTGAAAGCATTTCCCCTAAAATCAGGAACAAGACAAGGGTGCCCACTCTCACCACTACTATTCAACATAGTGCTGGATGTTTTGGCCACAGCAATCAGAGCAGAAAAAGAAATAAAAGGAATCCAGATAGGAAAAGAAGAAGTAAAACTCTCACTGTTTGCAGATGACATGATCCTCTACATAGAAAACCCTAAAGACACCAGCAGAAAAATACTAGAGCTAATCAATGAATATAGTAAAGTTGCAGGATATAAAATTAACACAGAAATCCCTTGCATTCCTATACACTAACAATGAGAAAACAGAAAGAGAAATGAAGGAAACAATACAATTCACCATTGCAACAAAAAGAATAAAATACTTAGGAGTATATCTACCTAAAGAAACAAAAGACCAATACATAGGAAACTATAAAACACTGATGAAAGAAATCAAAGAGGACACAAATAGATGGAGAAATATACCGTGTTCATGGATTGGAAGAATCAATATTGTGAAAATGAGTATATTACCCAAAGCAATCTATAGATTCACACTAAATCTTTTATTGCTGCCATTCTATGTCTCATTATAGAAGTACTAGGCAAGTCACAAAACCCTATACTCCCTTCCTCCATCTTGGTTAAAAAGTCTGTCCATCCAATGTAAATGCAAGAGCCAAAACAAAGAGAGTGTTCTGTGAAAGAGGTGGTTGCAGCTCTAGTTCTGCTCTTGACTCCCGATATAAATCAGGTCAAGTCCCACTCCCTCTCTCTGGGCCTCAGCTTCCCCATCTGAAACAGGAGGAGGTTGGACTTGATGAGCCCTAGTCTTCTCCCAGCCCTGACATTTATTTTCCTCTTTTTATATTGCTATGGGACATTTTCTTAGCCAAATAAAATCCAGCCATTCCCTAAGGTCTTCCAAAGTTCTTCCTAACATCTTAGAAAGATGTTAACCCCACCTCAATCCCCTTATCCCATTTCTACCACTGTTGCTGCCTATGACAGGATACAGTCTTCTCTACTTTTAGTTGGAAATTCTAATCATCCACTTCTGATGCTGGTGAGTTAACAAAGATTGATACCGTATTCCTCTGAAGTGATAGAACTCTCAGCTCTGCCACTACTTCTGCGTGCCTTTGGGAAAATCCCCTCCCTTTGCTGCACCTCATTTTTCCCATTCTTAACTTAAGGGCAGTGGACTAGAATGGTCTCTGAAAGCAGTTAACTGTTCTAAAAATCTTTCACTTCTAGGTAGCGAGAAGATGGAGATTGTCTTTGATTGTTTTGTCACATTCTTGATCCTTTTTTTCAATGCTTCTTTTTAAAATTAATTTATTTATTTTAATTGGAGGCTAATTACTTTACAATATTGTAGTGATTTTTTCCAAACATCAACAAGTTAAATGGAAACCTCTCCCCCATCAACCTCACATCTCTGATAAGAGTTTCCACCACCATGCTGTAAACAGAAAAGTCAGAGTTCCATTGTTATGCTGTGTGTGTGTACTCAGTCATGTCCAACTCTTTGCGACCCCATGGACTGCAGCACAATAGGCTTCCCTGTCCATCACCAACTTCCAGAGCTTGCTCAAACTCATGTCCATTGAGTTGGTGATGCCATCCAACCATCTAATCCTCTGTCGTCCCCTTCTCCTCTCGCCTTCAATCTTTCCCAGCATTGGGGTCTTTTCCAATGAGTCAGTTCTTCACATCAGGTGGCCAAAATATTGGAGTTTCAGCTTCAGCATCAGTCCTTCCAATGAATATTCAGAACTGATTTCCTTTAGGATAGACTGGTTGGATCTCCTTGCAGTCCAAGGGACTCTCTAGAGTCTTCTACAATACCACAGTTCAAAAGCAACAATTCTTCAGCACTCAGTTTTCTTTATAGTCCAACTCTCACATCCATACACAACTATTGGAAAAACCATAGCTTTGACTAGACAGACCTTTATTGGCAAAGTAATTTCTCTGCTTTTCAATATGCTGTCTAGATTGATCATAACTTTTCTTCCAAGGAGCAAGCGACTTTTAATTTCCTGGCTGCAGTCACCATCTGCAGTGATTTTGGAGTCCAAAAAAAATAGTCTTTCACTGTTTCCATTGTTTCCCTATCTATTTGCCTTCAAGTGATGGGACCAGATGCCATGATTTTAGTTTTCTGAACGTTGAGTTTTAAGCCAACTCTTTCACTCTCCTCTTTCACTTTCATCAAGAGGCTCTTTAGTTCTTCTTCATTTTCTGCCATAAGGGTGGTGTCTTCTGTATATCTGAGGTTATTGATATTTCTCCTGGCAATCTTGATTCCAGCTTGTGCTTCATCCAGTCCAGTATTTCTCATGATGTACTCTGCATATAAGTTAAACAAACAGCCTTTCATTACGCTAATCCAATTCCTGGACCTGCCTCCTTCCCTTCCCAACCCTGTTCCCACCACAAATATAAAGTTTTTCTTTCCTAGTCAAGGTGTCTGTAAATGATAATACTTTATTGTGTGGAATACCACAATAAAGATACAAAATTACTTTTTATCTTACCAAATGGTTTGCCCACACATCTTGTCCATTAGTTTAGTACACCACCCCTATCCCTGTCAATACCCATAAACTACTGTCAGAAAAACAGCAGATGGACCCTAGAATGGGGACTTCAAAGGATATTTTATTTAAAAGCTTTGTATAAACAAAATTATGCCCACAGCTTCGGCAACTGTGAAAATTCAGTTCAACTTCCCATCTTAGCCTAGTTTCCTAGGGCGCTTCCTTAGACACCTCGGCAGCTTCACTTGAAGTCAGACCTAAGGAGGTCTCTTCTTTCCTTCCTGGAAACCTGTTCTAATAGAAGTGTGTACTTGTGGGCACCACAGGAAAAGCCAGGAGGGAAGAGCATGCAATAGTAGAAAGAGAAGGAGGGGTGAAGGAGAAGGAGGAGAAGAAAAGATAGGAAGGCGGGAATATTATAGCAGCAAGGACTGAAGGTAGACCCGTTGTCAGTACTGAAAAGTGTTTGGAAGAAATAAAAACCAAAAAGAATTGTAAATGAGTAAAAATCCAAAAATATGTAAAACTTGAAGTGGAAATCACGTGTCTATTCTTATAAACTCCTTCATGGATCACAGTATGCCATGGTGAAGGGGTTGCATAACTCAACAAAGATATGTGCCGTACTGTGGAGGGCCACCAAAGACAGATGGGTCACAGTAAAGAGTTCTGACAAAATATGGTCCACTGGAGAAGGAAATGGCAGAACCCCATGGACAGTATCAAAAGTTAAAAAGATATGATGCCAGAATATGAGTCCTCCAGGTTGGAAGGTATCCAACATCCTGCTGGAGAAGAGTGGAGGGCAATTAATAATAGCTCCAGGAAGAATGAAGCAGTTGGGCCAAAGTGGAAAGGGCACTCAGCTGTGGATGTGTCTGGTGGTGAAAGTAAAGTTCGATGATGTAAAAAAGTAATATGGCATAGGAACCTGGAATGTTAGGTCCATGAATCAAGGTAAATAGGATGTGATCAAGCAGGAGATGGCAAGACTGAACATCAACATCTTAGGAATCAGTGAACTAAAATGGACGGGAATGGGAGAATTTAATTCAGATTACCATTATATCTACTACTGTGGGCAAGAATCCCTTAGAAGAAATAGAGAAACCCCTCATAGTCAACAAAGAGTCTGAAATGCAGTACTTAGGTGCAATCTCAAAAACAACAGAATGATCTCCGTTCATTTCCAAGGCAAACCATTCAATATCACAATAATCCAACTCTATGCCCCAACCACTGATGCTGAGAAGCTGAAGTTGAACAATTCTATGAAGGCCTACAAGATATTCTAGAACTAGCACCAAAAAAAAAAAAAAAAGTATTTTTCATCATAGAGGATTGGAATGCAAAAGTAGGAAGTCAAGAGAATCTAGAAGAACAGGCAAGTTTGGCCTTGGAGTACAAAGTGAAGTAGTACATGTGCTAAGTCACTTCAGTCATGTCCGATTGCTTGCAACTCTATGGACTGTAGCCTGCCAGGCTCCCCCTATCCATGGGGATGCTCCACACAAGAACACTGGAGTGGGTTGCCATGCCCTCCTCCAGAGAATCTTCCCCACCCAGGGATCAAACCTGCCTCTTTTATATCTCCTGCACTGACAGGCAGTTTCCTTACCACTAGTGCCACCTGGGAAGCCCCAAAATGAAGCAGGGCAGAGGCTAACAGTTTTGTCAAGAGAACATGCTGGTCATAGCAAACACCCTTTTCCAACAACCCAAAAGATGACTCTACACATGGACATGGCCAGGTGGTCAATACTGAAATCAGATTGATTATGTTCTTTGCAGCCAAAGAAGGAAAAATTCTATACAGTCAGTAAGACCAAGACTGGGAGTTGACTGTGGCTCAGATCATGAATTTCTTATTGCAAAATTCTGACTTAAATTGAAGAAAGTAGAGAAAACCACTAGGCCATTCAGGTATGACTTAAATAAAATCCCTTCTGATTTTACAAGGGAGGTGATGGATAGATTCAAAGGATTAGATCTGGTACACACAGTGTCTGAAGGACTATGGACCGAGATTCATAACACTGTACAGGAGGCAGTGACCAAAACTATCCTAAAGAAAAAGAAATGAAAGAAGGCAAAATGGTTGTCTGAGGAAGCTTTGCAAATATTTGAGGAAAGAAGACATGTGACAGGCAAGGGAGAAAGGGAAAGATATATCCAACTGAATTCAGAGATCCAGAGAATAGCAAGGGGAGATAAGAAGGCCATCTTAAATGAACAATGAAAACAAATAAAGGAAAACAATAGAATCAGAAAGACTAGAGATCTTTTCAAGAAGATTGGAGATATCAAAGGAACATTCCATGCACAGACAGGCAAAAACAGTAAAGACCTAACAGAAGCAGAAGAGATTAAAAGGAGGTGGTAAGAAACAAAGAACTATACAAGAAAGTTCTTAATGACCTGGATAACCACGATGGTGTGGTCACTAACCTAAAGCCAGACATCTTGGAGTGCAAAGTCAAGTGGGCCTTAGGAAGCATTACTACAAACAAAGCTAATGGAGCTGATGGAATTCCAGCTAGCTATTTCAAATCCTAAAGGATGATGTTGTTAAACTGCTGCACTCAATATGTTCGCAAATGTGGAAAACTCAGAAGTGGCCACAGGACTGAAAAAGGTCAGTTTTCATTCCAATCCCAAAGAAAGGCAATGCTAAACCATGTTCAAACTACCATACAATGCACTCATTTCACATGCTGGCAAGGTTATCCACAGAATCCTTCAAGTTAGGCTTAAACAGTACAGGAACTGAAAACTTCCAGGTGTACAAGCTGGAAGAGGCAGCTTGAAGAGGCAGAGGAACCAGAGATCAAATTGCCAACATCCATTGAATCATTGAAAAAGCAAGAGAGTTCCAGAAAAACATCTACTTCTGCTTCATTGACTATACTAAAGCCTTTGGCTGTGTGGATCACAACAAACTGTGGAAAATTCTTAAAGTGATGGGAATACCAGATCACCTTACCTGTCTCCTGAGAAATCTGTATGCAGGTCAAGAAGCAACAGTTAAAAACAGACACAGAACAACTAACTGTTTCTATTTGGGGAAGGAGTACAAAATGGCTGCATATTGTCACCTTGCTTATTTAAGTTATATGCAGCATACATTATGAGAAATGTGATGCCAGATGATTCACAAGCTGGAATCAAGGTTGCCAGGAGAAATATCAACAACTTCAGATATGCAGATGATACCACTCTAACGGCAGAAAGCAAAGAGGAACCAAGGAATCTCTTGATGATGGTGAAAGAGGAGAGTGAAAAAGCTGGCTTAAAACCCAACACTCAAAAAACAAAGGTTGTGGTATCTAGTCCCATTACTTCATGGCAGTTAGAAGGGGAAAAAGTGGAAGCAGTGAAATATTTTATTTCCTTGGCCTCAAAAATCACTGCAGACAGTGACTGCAGCCATGCAATTGAAAGATACTTGATCCTTGGAAAGAAAGCTATGACAAACCTAGACAACATATTAAAAAGCAGATACATCTATTTGCAGAGAAGGAATGGAGACACAGATGTAGAGAATTCACTTGTGGACACAGTGAGGGAGGGAGTGGGACAAATGGAGAAAGTAGCATCAATATGTATACACTGTCATGTGTAAAAGAGATAGCTGTTGAGAAGTTGCTATATAACACAGCCTGGTACTCTGTGTTGACTGAGAAGGTGGGCTGCAGGGAGGAGAGGGCAGTTCAAGAGGGAAGGGATATATGTATAATTATGACTGATGTGCATTGTTTTTACGTTGTTGTAAGGCAGAAACCAACATAACATTGTAAAGCAATTTTACTCCAATTAAAAAATAAATATATAAAAAAGAAAATTAAAAACATATTTTTTTAAAAAGCAGAGACATATCACTTTGCAGACAAAGGTTCTTATAGTCAAAGCTGTGGTTTTTCCAGTAGTTATGTATGGATGTGAGAGTTGAACATAAAGAAGGTTGAGCGCCAAAGAATTGATGCTTTTGAATTGTGGTGCTGGAGAAGCCCTCTTTGGAGTTCCTTGGACAGCAAGGAAATCAAATCAATCAATCCTAAAGGAACTCAACCCTGAATATTCATTGGAAGGACTGATGCTAAAGTTGAAGTTCCAATACTTTGGCCATTTGAAGTGAAGAGCTCACTCATTGGAAATGACCCTATTGCTGGGAAAGATTGAAGGCAAAAGGAGATGGGGGTGACAGAGGGTGAAATGGTTGGATGGCATCACTGACTCAACAGACATGAATTTGAGCAAACTCCAAGAAATAGTGAAGGACAGGGAAACTGGTGTGCTGCAGTCCATGGGGTTGCAAAGAGTTGGACATGACTTAGTGAATAAACAACAACAAGAACCCATCTAGAGAGGGTTTTAATATCTGCAAAATAGCTTAAATATTCAAAGGCCCCTTTATGATTCTAAGGAGCATTTGTGCCAGGAGCAGTACAGGGAGCAATGGTATAATCTGGCTATGCCTGAGCACTGCTGGTACTATTCACCCACAACCAGTTAAAAATCCTTAGCCAATCACCACTGATATCCATAGGTGATTGATGTTAATATTCTATTCCCAGCACCACTCCTAATTCCCCCATCTAGATCACTGTCTAGTTGGGGCATTGTGATTAGGTGATGGGAATGGAGAATGTGTTGACAGGGGGATATAACACCAGTTTAGAAAGAACTATCCTATATCCTTCCTGGTCACTCTAGAATTAAAAGAAAAGCCTAGGGTGGGGTGGGGGAAAGCTGAAGCCTAGCTGGCCTTGTCCCTAAGCATCTTCCTTCAGGATGCCCCCCATCCCCAGTGATGGAGAGGAGTCTACCCTTCAGGCCAAGGATAGCTGATCCTGATTAGCAGGGATTGCCATGATCTGAGACTACTCTTGAAGGATTCTTTGCCACATCCAAAGCTAGAAACCCTTATCTGTAACCAAAAACTGACAAGAGGGAGGAAAGGAAAGTGGGGTACAACCTTCTAGACCACTGGACTATCACAGGTTCTCACTGGGTCTTGGTTTCTGGCAAGCCAGGGTTACAGCAGAATAGCTCTGAAAGCAGGTGAGGAGCACAGGCACCAGCAAGACACTGGTGCACATGCCAACAATGGCAGTGACAGCAGCACTGAGCTGGCCCAGAGCAGAGAGAGGGTCAACTTCTCCATAGACAACAGTGGTGAGAGTTATAACAGTCCACCAGAGACATAAAGATGTCTCCGAAGTGAGGCTTACACTGACCCAGGGTAGACATACACAAGAACTCCCCATAAAGGAAGAGTAAGCCAAAGAATAAGATCTTAGCCACCCAAATCAGGAGAAAGGCACACATCTACCTCCAGGAGGAACAGAGTGTGTGAACTAGGAACCCGATGGCCAGGGACATGTCAAGGAAACCCAGGAGATGAACCAGCTTGAGGACATAGAAAGAATGCATGGTCTCATGCATTAGGCTGAGACAGGGTTGCCATTCAGTTTTGTCATCCAGTATCCATTCCATCAACACAGGGAACAGGCAGAAGATGTCAGCTAGATTGAGAAGACTACACAGGAAGCATACCTTATCAGGACAGGAAATGGCATAGGCAAAGAGCTCAGCTGCAAACTAAAGGGCACAGAGAAGTTTCAGGTAGAGCAAGTGGGGGGCATGATGATAAATGCTGCTGCTGCTCCCATCCATGTCTCATAGGAGGGAAGTTGGCAGAGAAGTAATCCAGCTGGACCCCTGTCTCCTGGAAGAAGATGACCAGAGGACACATGAGAAAGAGTGTGGAGATCATGGAAAGGCACTGGGGAAAAACAAGCATGTCAGAAGTACCCCCATGTACCAGCCATCCCACCTCTCCATCTAGACCCCCAATCTTCTTCCCTCCCAACTTTCTGTCTTGGGTGTCTGTTCAATTCAGGGTCCAAATACCATTGTCAAGTGTGTAGCTGTTGTGGCAACTTGGCAGGGTTCTTTAGGAATACAAGAGTCTAGTATCGCACCACACACTGAGTTACTTTGGCCTCTAGAGAAGAAGGGGGTTGGTCAGGAAGCACCCAGAGCCATGGTTTCCAAACATTCCACAGGCGGCCTGCAGTGGGGTTCTGCTGAAGGGGCTCATCCTTGTGGGCATTCTCACAGGCCTCCCAAGGCAGGAAGTCCTGGGTTTGAGAGTCCTTGCCACTCAGCTTGAGCCAGCAGCAAGCTGCCAGCGGTGCTTCTGCTAGGGCTCAATAAGCCAGATCCTCCTCTGGTATACTCTGACAAATGTTCGCAGGGCAGCACAGCTGCTGAGTACAATAGTAGCCCAGCACATAACTAAAGAGCTCAGATTTTGGTCAAAGAGAAACTCTTGAACCAGTGGACCCTGAGTAGCTGAGGTGCCAGGTGGGGGTGACTCAGTCTACTTGTACAATCTGGTGCCTGGAAAAGCCTGCACAGTGCTATGTAGGTCTCATGATGTTTGCCCACCACGTTCAGGATCAGTTTATCATCTGAGCCTTCCATGCAAACCATGAGCCTCCTTCTTGACTGTCTCATATCTGATAGCAAGAAGAGGGATGGCAGGGATTAGGAAGGGGTCTTCCTGCCTTCCTCTCCCCTCCCAGGCTTGGACAGAGCAGGGAGGGGGCTGAGGGTCGCAGGAATGATGTAGTAGCTCAGGCATCCAAGAGAAGCTACCCTAGGCAGGAAGCTGGGAGTGTCTTTTCCTCCTGGGTCTTTAGGAATCAGGAGGACAGCCAGCTCTCAGGTGTAGTCACAGTGACTAACTAGAATCTCTCCTGGGCACAGCAATTCCAGGAGAAAAACCAGACTAGCATGGAAATAGATGTCTTTCAGATGCTCTTGGGGGATGCAGGGTAAATCATAGACTGGCAAATGCAGAGTAAATAGCCAAGGTGGGGACAGAGATGTCTCTCAATCCTCTGTCCTTCACTTTGAAAACTTGGGACAGGAGTGGAGTAGGGGAGGGAATAAAAAGAGGAGCACTGAAGCAGGCTAAGTGCAGGGAATGTGGAGTGAAGATGTGGGTGATAGGGAAAGCTGGAGGACCTTAGAGATCCCTAGGCCTCCACAGAGATTAGAAAGTGCCTGATTTGAGAAACTGGCTGGGGGCTAGGCAGGCCTAACAAGGATGATTTTTGACTCCAACTCCCCTGGTACCCAGTCCTGGGCATTCCTCAGCAGCCCTACCACTATCACCAGCATTAGCAGCAGAAGCAGCAGCCTCTGTGGATCTCTATTGGGTGCCATAAAGTTGGTTTGAGCTTAATGAGTTCCTTACCTGGGAACAGAAAAGAGTAAGAACAGAGTGAGAGGAGATGGGGAGAAGGGGTACAAGAGAGACAGGGTGTAGGAGGAGTACAGAAAGGCAAACCAGAAGAGTCAAAATACTTACAGAGATCAACATTACAGTGTTCCCTACCCTCTGACAGGCAGCCTTCTGGGGCCTCCTGTGTTTGTCCCTGGGGGCATAAAGAAGGGCAAGGGAAGCCACTTCCAGTTTGGGAACCTCACACCTCCTACCCCCTCCTTCCCCCACTCGTTGGTCAGCCTTTACTCACTCACTTGGTTGTTTTGTGTGGTCCATGAACACTGGCAGTGAAGGGACTGGCAGTTGACTGGGTGCTGGGGCCGGTTGTGCTGGGCTGAGTGGTGTAGCCAGCATTGCCACCACCTCCGGAGTTTGTGACAGCTCCTACATGGAGAGATAACAGGCCCCAGGACCAGAATGTGCTCATGGAAGTGTTGGAGAGGAGCCTCTTGTTTCTGCTGTGGCCAGAGGAGCAAGAACTGAGAGGTAACAATCTGGTTCAAGATTGTATGTATTACTGCCCACTTGCTTAAGGAGGCTGTCCTGGCACCCAGCCTGCCAGGGAAAGAGACAACAGACACAGCCCAACTTTGCTGGTCTTCCTTCCTCCCCCAAGCTCAGTTCCAGTTCAGAGCAGAAGGAGGGTAAGAGGTAGTTGGAGGAAAAACAGGAAGTTAGGTGATCAGGCTCTAGCCAAAAGGCCACCTCACAAGATTAATTAATATTTCAAACACCTCTCTCTCCCAATTCTAACCAACCCAGTCCCGTTTAAAGAGTTTTTACAACTTTCTCCTTCTCTCCTCCTCCCTCCACCTCCATTATAGGTCTCCTGTTAGAAGCTTGCAAAGGAAAAATGGGTGTTAGAGGAGGGAGAAGTAAGGGCCAGAAGACAGGCTGGGAGGCCAGATGTGTTCCTGGATATATCAACTGTTTCTGCCCACTCATTTTTCTTCCCTTTTCTCCAGAGGTCCTGATTCCAAGAATGAGGGTAGCAGTGGAAGAAAGGAAAGGGCACAGGAGCAAGCCACATTAGAGAGAAGCTTGATTGCCTCTGGCCTGTAGGATTCACAGGGGCTTCAGCCCCTTGGGACAAGCCTTGTCTCCCTGCCTTCTCCCACAACCTCTGCCTCCAGGAATTCTCCCTGAGAATTGAACCAGTCTCCTATTTTGCTGCTGGTGAGTTTGCCAGTGGAGCCCCTGGATGATCCTAAATTCTGAGACAGCCTTCACCCCCATTTCTTGGCCCATCCTCCATGCCTCTCTCCCATCACCAGACCAGAAATTCCCAGGAGAAATGAAGATTCTTACCACAATCCAATACCCCCCTCAACTCGTGCTTTTCAGCCTAAGCCTCAGAACCAGGGTCTTCTTGAATTGAGAATTTCAAGACATGGCTTCCCTCCTCCCTCTTGGTCACTGTCTTGCTGTGGGGCTGCTATTAAGAGGGTCCCCTCAGTAGATTTTTTGGTGAGGATGGAGAGAGGGGAGAGTGGTGGTTACAAACACAGCTGTGTCAGGCCCTAGTTCTACAGAGCTGAATTCTTACCTCAGCCAAAGAGGGCAGAACATAATTTGGACATTTTTCCAAGTGGAAAGGGTAGCAGTGGCAGCTTTCTTTCTCACTCTATCCATCCCTGCCCCTTTCCCCTCAAACATCCTGCCCTTCATCCACACTAGCCCGTTTGCCTTTTGATTCCCCAAACCAGCCAGTCTTGGGACTTCTCTGGCAGTCCAGTGACTAAGATTCTGTGCTTCCACTGCAGAGGGCCTGGGTTCAATCCCTGGTCAGGGAACTAACATCCCACATGCCACAGGGTAACAACAACAAAAAAATCTAAATCAGCCAGTCTCTTAATGACTGTCTCATCCTCTCCAACTACCTATCAACAAGACCACTTACTCTTCCATAGTCATTTTCAATGCCACCTATTTGGGGGAGCTTCTCTGAATCCTACCTAATACAATGTCCTGTCCTCTGCATTCTCAAAACCTGCTTTTATTTTGTTTTTTTTTTCTAGAGCACTTTTCATATTAGAACATAATTATGTGTGTCTCCATTGCTCCATTTTATTAGTTTTCTAATTGCTACTGTAACAAATTTACACATACTTAGTGGTTTAAAGCAATGTAAATGTATTATCTTTCAGTTCTATATCAGAGATCTGACACTAGTCTCAGTGGACTAAAATCGAAGTGTTGGCAAAACTCCATTCTTTTCTGGAGGTTATAACAGAATCTGTTTCCTTGACTTTTCAAGTTTCTAGAGGCCACTTACATTCTTTGGCTCTTAGTCCCATTACTCTCTATCTTCAAAGTCAACAACAGCAAGTGGAGTCCTCAAACCTCATAATTCTGATCTCCTTTTCTTCTTCCTTTCTCCACTTACAAAGACCCTGTGATGACACTGGGCCCATGGGGATAATCCAGGAAAAATCTTCTTATTGTAGGATCATCTGATTAGCAAAATTAATTCCATCTGCAACTTTAATTTCCCCTTGCCATGTAATATAACATATTCACAAGTTCAGGGATTAGGACCTGAAAGTCTCTGGGGGCCCATTGTTCTACGTACCATATCCATCTCAACTATGAATTCGCCAGAGGGTAAGCCGTGTCTGATTTATCTTTGCAATCCCTGACCCTGCACTTCTCCCTACAGCCATGTCTCTGGCCCAAAGTGGGCACTCATCAGTAATTGAGCAAACATGTTTACCCGTCATGTTTACCAGATCTTTCACTTCTCAGAGACTAGAACCTTCTATAAGTCTAACCTAAATTTTACCTGCTTTGTTACCATAATTGGACTAATGCCAAATCCTGTGGTGCATCAATCCTTTTGCTATTTGCCCCTGTCTAGTGAGATCTAACTGAAAAAAAACTGGCAACTAGCTCTGCCAATGTAGCCATAGCAGAGAAAGGTAGACAGGTCTCCTAGGATGGTTGTCCCATTCTTGAGACAAGGTTTCTTCCTGTTCCTCATAGGTTAGGTCTTTAAACCTCTGCCATCTGTGTTGCAGGAGAAAGTAGGAGAGTGAATACTCCCCACAGGAACACCATCCTCTTTAAGGGGCCCTCCCAGGCACCCCCTCCTTTGAGGCCTGCCTGCCCCATTCACCCAACAGCTCCTTGGTAGCCTATATGTGTGAGGGTGTGGGCCTTGTCTTCTCCAAGTTAGAGAACTCGTACCATACCCACAACTTGGGAGTCTGTCCCTTACATGCTGTACAGAACTGGGCATGTGAAAAAGGCTCTGTAAACCCAAAATCTAGCCCCAAACTAGTTTTTCAAATTCTATTTCTCCTATCACCCGAGACTACTCTCTATTTCCTTAAAATGGCATAAATGAACTCATCACCTTGTCTTTCCCTAAGCTATTTCTTCTGCTAAGAATGCCTGCCTTCCCCCCATACTGCCCTCCCTTCCTCAAACTACATACACACCACCACCACCACCACCACCACCTTGGTACCATGGAAAGCTCAGGACAAGTCTTGGTCCATGTGTTGCAAAGTCCTCCTGCTTTCATGACCCATGTCCTTCTCACTCCCAATTCCACACATACTTAGGCCCTTGTGCTCTTTTCTATACTCATCCTCTGTTTGGCCCAAAATTGCACCGCTCAGAGGACTATTGGAGATTACTCATATATGCCAAGTAATGAAGTTGGAAGAGATTTTAGGGAACCCCCTTCTGCTTCCCAGTTCATAAAAAAGAACTAAGAAAGTGAAACTCACAGAGAGCAAGGAATTTGCCTAAGCACCTTCATTGCATTAGTAACCAAGTTAGAAGTAAATCCCTGAAAATTTTTCAGATTTTTAAGTTCAGTTTGCTTTGCACACAGCTGCTATCCCTTAGCCTTGCATGGAAAAGTGGGTAAATGGTGCCACACAGTGGCTGAGAGGCTTTGCTTCATCTATCAGCCTTTTCCCTCAAAAGTGAAATTCCCAGCCACATCCTGCTTTTCTTTTCTCTCCTGAAGGATGGGGGGACAGAAGTCACCTTCCAGGGATAATTCACAGTATATCCACATAGCCTCACTTTCTTTGGGTAAGGAATAGGACCCAAACATAATTCCGTATCTTTACTAGGAAAGATGGGGTAGTGGAGACAGCAAGTAGCTTGGGAGCTAGAAGCAGGTCTTCCTGGGGGGATTTGGAAGAGGGAATTCAGATCTTCCTTCCCTGAACCAACTCTGAAAACTGATCCCAGGGCTTGTGCTGCTGGTCTGGCTGTTAACCAAATGTTTCTTTGCTACATCTGGCCTGCTAAAGATTGGCTTCATATCTTGGCACAAGACTCCCTATCCAGAATCACAGAATTTGCAGATTTGAAGACTCAGGGCTGGAGAGGTGGACATTCCCAAATTGATCCTTTCTTTCTTTCTTTCTCTTTCCTTCTTCCTTTCTCTCTCTTTCTTTCATTTAAGTATAATTGACTTACAATATTATATTAATTTCAGGTGTACAACATAGTGACTTGATACTTTTATACTTTACAAAATGATCATCACAATAATTCCAGTTATCATCTGTCAGCATACAAAGTTGTTATAATATTATTGACTATATTCCCAATCTTGATTTATGTATTTTATAAATGGAAGTTTGTAACTGTTAATCTCCCCCATCTATTTCACTTATATCCCCGCAGCCCTCCCCTCTGGCAACCATCAGCTTATTCTCTGTATCTCTAAGTCTAGTTTGTTATGTTTATTCTTTTTTTTTTTATTTGAGATTCCCCCATAAGTGAAATCATGGGATATTTGTCTTTCTCTGACTTATTTCTGACTTAGCATTATACCCTCAAAATATATTAATGTTGTCACAAATGGCAATGTTTCATTTTTTAATGACTGAATAATAGTCCATCACACACACACACACACACACACATACACACACCACATCTTTTTTATCCATCTACCTATTGTTGGACACTTGGGTTGCTTCCATATCTTGGCTATTATAAATAATGCTGCTATTGATATGAGTGTGTATATATATGTATGTATGTATATATATATATATATATATATATATATATATATACATACATATATCTCTTTTGGAATTAGTGAATACCCAGAGGTGAAATTGGTGGATTATATGGTAGTTTTATTTTTATTTTATGAAGGAAACTCCATACTGTTTTACACAGTGGCTATACCAATCAATAATCCTTGCAACAGTGCACAAGGGCTCCCTTTTTCCCACATCCAATACTTTTTGCTTGTGGTCTTTTTGAGGATAGTCATTCTGACAGGTGTGAGGTTGCATTTCACTGTGGTTTTGACTTATACTTACCTGATGCTTGATGATGATGAGCATCTTTTTGTGTCTGATGGCCATCTGTATGTCTTTTTTTGGGAAAAATGTCTAATCAAGTCCTCTGCCTATTTTTTAATTAGTTTGTTCATTTTTCTGATGTTGAGTTACATGAGTTCTTTGTATATTTTGGATATTAACTTGTTTTCAGATATATTGTTTACAAATATCTTCTCTTATTCATCAGGCTTCCCTGGTGGCTGAGGCAGTTAGGAATCTGTCTGGAATGCAGGATACCCAGGTTCAATCCCTGGGTCAGGAAGATCCCCTGGAGAAGGGAATGGCTACCCACTCCAGTATTCTTGCCTGGAGAATTCCATGGGCAGAAAAGGCTGGCAGGCTACAGTCCACGGGGTTGCAAAAAGCCAACTGAACGACTTTTACTTTCACTTTTTCCTATTCATTAAACTGCCTTTTTGTTTTGTTGATTATTTCCTTCACTGTGCAAAAGCTTTCTAACTTGATGTAGTCCCATTAGTCTATTTTTGCTTTTGTTCCCCTTACTTGAGGACACATATGCGAAAAATAATGCTAAGATCAAAGTCTCCTTCTAGGAGTTTTATGGTTTCAGGTCTTACATTTAAGTCTTTACTTCATTTTGAGTTTCTGCTTGTATATGGTGTGAGAAAGTAGTCCCAGATTCTTTCAATAAGTTTTTTTTAGAGCATTTATTTATTTTTGGCTGCAGTAAGTCTTCACAGGCTTTCTCTGGTTGCAGTGAGTGGGGGCTATTCTCTAGTTGTAATACATGGGCTGCTCATTGTTGTGGCTTCTCTTGCTGTAGAGCAAGGCTCTAGGGCATGCAGGCTTCAGTAGTTGTGGCACACAGGTTCAGTAGTTGTGGTACACAGGATTAGTTGCCCTGTGGTGTGTGGAATCTTCCTGTACCAGGGATCACACCCATGTCCCCTGCATTGGCAGATGGATTCTTAACCACTGGACAGCCAGAGAAGTTCTCAGTAAGGGTCTAAACAAGCTAGTTTAGAGGTAAAAAAAAGTCCTTTCCTCCTTTGGACACAGAACTATATTTAGTTAACCTCCCAAATCCTTCTTGGTCCAGTTTCTAGCACAAATCTTCTACATTATAGGTCAAAAGAAAGGGAGGTTTAGTTTCAGGCAGAAGAGGGGGAGGGGGACATGTTTTGTGTCATCTGCCAAAAACTAACAGCATGCCTCATCTGGGAATGGAGATTCTAGGAAGTTTAAGAAACAAGAAGCTTCTTGGGATTGAATTTAGGCCAGGGCCACCTACTTGGCCCCTCCAATGAGCCATCATCCTTGACCCTCAACTGGCCTATGGCTGGACGGCTGGGTGGAAGGAAAGATGGGGGCAGTTGAACTGCTAGGAAAATGAGGTTTGGCCTAGCCTAGTTCCAGAATGAAATTAGGGACAGATACCTGTAAATCAGGCAGGAGCTCAGGGATAAATGAATCTTTCTTCATTTCTCTCTCTTCCGAGTTTCAAGTTCCAGAAACCTGCCCAAACTATGGGATCCTGAGTAAGCTGATTGTTGGCAGTCTAGAGAAAAGAAGGGGTGCTGAGAAAGAGGAGTTGGGGCATAAACAATAATATTTGGATGGAAAATGAAGAACACCTGTCTGTGACAGGGTGAAGTATATTCCATAGGCTGGGGTGAAAGTTATGCAGCCAAATGATGTTTAAATGAAATAAAAATTGATTTCCTAAAACTCATAGGAATGGAATATTCTAGGAAAAGAGCAGGACCATTCCCCAAGCCAAGGAATCAGACCACAATTTCCTCTTCTATCTATCTCCTCAGGTCCAGAGCACAAGATGTCATTTTCCCCTGGAGTTGTCCCTTCACCCCAGAGAAGTGCTGGTTCTGGAGATGGGATGATTATAATACCTTATCTAAGCCTTTTACATTCATGGAGTATTCCATGTATTTTAACTACCTTTCAACACCTGACATTCACTTAGAACACAAGAGTAATTTGACCATGACAAGTTACCACCCAGATGGTTATCTAATTAGCACCCCATAGTTCTGTGATGTTGACAAGACAGGGAGAGTTATCTCTATTTTACAGATGAGGAAATTGAGATTCAAAGAGATGAAGCCATTGACTCAGAATCTTAGTGCTGGAGGGATCTAACATTACTCTAGTCAAAATCACCTTTTGATGCTCAAGACCCAACCCAACACCTTACTCCCAGCCAATGCCCATGTCCAATAACTTGGTAGCAGTACTCGACTCCAGGACCATGCAGATGCTGCAGTTCTGGGACATGAACACCTCTATCAACTTGTAAATAACTCTTATCTGAGTTGAGACAGGTTTTGTCCAAAGGCCACAGCCTATTAATGTGGGGTCTGAAGTAGGAACCCAGAGTTTAGACTGAGTTTAAAGAAGAGTTTGCAGATACTTGCTTTTTCCCAAGTTGGGGGTCTTTTATGCAGATTTAGCTGGTTTCCATCCGGTATTCTCTTATGTTGTAGTGAAATTAAGGCTGAAGCAGAGAGAGGGGCAAACCCACCTGAGCAAAGAGAAGAAATAACAAACCATGGAGTACTGAAAATAAGTCTTTATTCTGAACCAGGATGAGGATGAGAGGTACCAGGTGAGACTGGTATGGGGTGGGGGAAAGGAAGTCTATCCAATTCCATGGAGCCTAGATAGTCTGAGATTAGAAGTTTGAGTGCTGTGGCAGCATGTGGGTCTGATTCCAAGCTGATGTGCTAAACTAGTATGCCACTTTGTGAAGACCACCTCGGTTAGCAACTGCCATGTTGCAGATAAATATCTCCTTACTCTTTGTCAGAATGTTAAAGATTGAAATACAAATGAAGACTCTAGCTCCCTTCTAGCACTGAACTAATTTTGGAGTTGGAGGTAGGGATGGGGTCGTCCAGAACCAGAGAGGCTAAGCCCTAGAAATGATTTTATTAGTGTTGTTATTATATAACATTATATATGCTGTTTTATAAGTAATAGTTACCATTCATAGAATTACTATTAATAGGAAAACTGGGGCCTAGAGAGAAGTTATTATCTATGTTAACATTACAACTAAGCACAGTATTTGGTCAGTTTGGGTCAGTTTGATTTACCTGATTAACTCAGTGGAAAACAATTAGCTAGTAGAGCTTCTTGGCATGAAGTTGACCAAATAAACCATTTCTCTGACTGAAGTTTTTGTTTTCCCACCTTTTATTTTTCATTTATGAAGACACTATGTCTGGGCTTCTCTTAGTTTTCAGACTTCTCACCTCACCTGTATGCTCAGAGAACAGAGAAAGAACACAAGAAGTACTCTTGTGTCTGTCACATGACCATAGTTATTCTCTGCCCATTCTACCTTTGCCAGGCCTGGACCACAGGCCTGGACCACCAGCAAGAAAAGGAGCCTATGGAAAGTAACTTGGATCCTCTCTCTCAACTCCTCTTCTTCCTTCCTTTCTTAACCTCTCTACTCTGGGCCTATGAAAGGTTCTGTACTCCTAACCTAGGGACCTACCCTCTATACACTGCTTCCCCTCTGCTAGCAGGGGTCCTATCTTTTCCAGCCATTTTATCCACCCATCACCCACTCACTGGTTTTGGCAGTAATTATCTCGAGGAGACCCAAGGAAGCAGAGGGAATGGAAATGATTTTCCTTTCCTTCTATCCTTCTAATTTTATCTGTTTATTTATTTTTGGCTATGTTGGGTCTTTGTTGCTGCTCAGGCTTTCTCTAGTTTTGGTGAGTGGGGGCTACTCTCTAATTGTACTGCACAGGTTTCTCTCTCATTGTGGTGGCTTCTTGTTGCAGAGCACAGGCTCTAGGCACAGAGGCTTCAGTAGTGGCAGCATGTGGGCATGGTCGTTGTGACTTCTAGGCTCTAGAGTACAGGATCGGTAGTTGCTCCACGGCATGTGGGGTCTTCCCAGATCAGGGATTGAACCCGTGTCAACTGCATTGGAAGGTGAATTCTTTACCACTGACCCACGAGGAAACCCCTCCTTTCCTTCTCTTGACTTAAGGAAACACTGGGGGAAAGGAGAGCCATTTGCCTGCTGTGGAAAGCACCTCTCTAGTTCCTCGTACTGCTTCCCTCTTGAAAGGCACCTTCTGGTGAAGAAGTCATTGTTGAAGGAAAACAAAGGATTTTCTAAGGAGCAATAACAGAGAAATGAAAGGAAAGAGAAAAGAAAGGGAGTGAGGCTGGTCAGCTTGATCCCTAGATTCTCATTGGGACCTTGGTTGAGTCTGGAGACCCTGGGAACAGTGAATTACTCTACACCTGTATTCTCTCCTCCTTGCTTGGTTCTCCACCCCCTCCCCTCTGGAGTTAGAGAGCCATCTTTTGTAAAGCTGATGTAATTGAATATACTTGTGAGTGCTCATTTTGTGTGTTTAGGGTCAGGGAGTGACAGGCAGGAAGCTAAACAATGAAAGAATGGTGGAAGATCATTGGGGAAGCAAAGGGGTAACAGTAAAGGAACAAAAGAAGTTAAGGGAGTGAAAGGGGAGGAGCTGTGCAGAGGAAGCTAAAAGGAAAGCATGGGGTTGGGCTTCCCTGGTGGCTCAGTGGTAAAGAATCTGCCTGACAATGCAGGAGATACCGGTTAGATTGATCCCTGATCCGGGAAGATCCCACAGGCTGTGGAGTAACTAAGCCTGTTCCCATATGCCACAACTATTGAGTCTGTGCTCTACAGCCTGGCAGATGCACCTACTGAAGCCTGCATACCTTAGAGCCCATGCTCCACAACAAGAACAGAGATCACAATGAAAAGCCTGTGCACTGAAACTAGAGAGTAGCCCCCACTCGCAGCAACCAGAGAAAAGCCTGTGCAGCAACAAAGACCCAGCACAGCCAAAAATAAATAAATTTTAAAAAATTTAAAAAGAAAAGAAATAAAACAAAAGCATGGGGTTGAACATGCAGCAAGCCATCCCCCATCTCTTGTGCGGCTGAATCTAGTCTAACTAGAGGGCATCTCAACAACTAGATCAATAGTTCTTACCTCCTCAGTGAGTAAGGGGCAAAAATGTGAAGATTCTTTTCTGATCTCCATGAAAACTCCATCCCAAGAGAATGTCTAATAAATACAGCCCCGCTAAAAACTATGAATTACCATATGTAAAACGATGACCAGTGCAAGTTCGAGGCATGAAGTAAGGCACTCAAAGCTGGTGCTCTGGGACAACCCAGAGGGATGGGGTGGGGAGATAGATAGGGGGGAGGAAGATGGGTAGGGGGTTCAGGATGGTAGGACACATGTACACCCATGACTGATTCATGTCAATGTATGGCAAAAACCACCACAATATTGTAAGATAATTAACCTCCAATTAAAATAAAATTTAAAATATGAATTAGTAAGATAGACTCTTATTATTGGAAAAGGGACCTTAGTAACCCTTTAGCCCATCACCCTTCTCTCCATCACTGCCAACACAGAGCTAAAGAAACCTAAAGAGAAGGTACATCAACAAGTTAGCCATAGCTATATTCCCCTAACTTTGGGGAAAGGGGGAGAAAAAGGCTACCAGGGGCTTTCTGTAACCATGAGTCCTTAACACATAGGGACACTTCCTAAGAGTAGATTTTCAGGCACTCCTCTATTAGGTTAGTAGGGGATAAATTGGGGATAAAGGGCCCCTTCATTACCCCTCTAGCCCCTTCAGAGGATGCAGGAGTAGATTGCTTTAAGGAACAGAACCACAATTTTCAAGGGAGCCTTAAAAAACAAGTCCTCTTGTTCCCATCCCAGTAATCCAGATTACCCACTGCTCAGGGCTTAACTCCAAACAGGAGGCCATACCCTTTTTATCCAGAACCCTGGGAACAGCGCAGGACAGCAAGCTGACAGTATGTTCTGAAAAAATAAATATATAAAAATAAGAAAGGAAAAGGCTTAGTCAAACCACAAGCCAGAGATTATCAGATGTTGCTTGAGCAATCAGAGCCAGCTTCAAAAGCCCAAAGAATGCAGTAAAAATTAGAGAACATGCTTAAGGTTTGAACTAAAGATTTCCCTTAAAAGGCAGTGTGCTGTGAGCAGAGCTGTATGGAATATTTCAAAAATCAACTCTGTGGCCAGCTCAAGATCAAAGCAGTTATTTGCATATTGCTCTGCAAGTACATCCACCATCCAAACACATCATCCAGGGCTGTGATTTCTACCCATTTTTCCAGGAATTCAGGCCTATAGGTCATCTAGCTTGTTTTTCATATAGACATGCCTATACACAACCCTGAAGACCCTCTCCTTTCAACTTCCTTGGAAAGAGGAAAGGACAAGTTACAATAAATCAATTTTACTGCTGGAGGAATTGGGCCACAGTGGCAAAGAGATTTAAAGAGGCAGAATTGGGGAGTACTTAAATGCTTCAAATTTACAAGGCAGTGCTCTATCCCCTATATTTTCACTCCTATCATAGAGGCTGAGGAATATGAAACCAACCAGAACTTGGATCCAACCCAAAGAATAGGAGAAGAAGGATTGTGGGTGTCAGGGCCTGAAAGGTGGAGGTAGTGTTGGGAAGGAAAACCTTGGCCTTATTTACATATGTATGTATAAGACTGTAGCTCTGTGTAAAATCAGCTGCATGAAATGGATTTAGTTGATGGCTTGGGAAAGGAAAATATCCACTTTGCAGAACATGTTCTCCATCTACAGGAAGGAAACAAGATAAGCTTGAAATCACAGTTAAAGCCCAGCTACCTTTGAACCAATCTATGGTGTCAGCTGCCATGCCATGGGTCTCTGCCCATGGGAAATAATCCAAAGTTCTGGTTCTTACCAAAAGTCTTGTCTCAACCATTAAATTCACCTTTACAAAGTACTTGCAGACATTTTACAAAAACCACAGACCCATATACCAGGCCATCTGGTGAAGGAGCTTCTGGAGCTCTGATCACTAAAGGAAAATGGCATAGTGGAAGCAAGTGAGTTTGGCATTTGTACAGCAAGTAAAAGGGGCCAAAGTGAGGGAGGTGGACAATTGCTGTGTCTCCAGACTAGAAGACTCCTCAAACAATCTCTCCCTAGATACACACAAACTTCCTCCCCCATTTTCTGGGGGTAAGGGATAAGGTGTGTGTTTATCCCAGGCTTAACCAGGGGAAATGAGAAGGGGAGAGAAGAAAAGGAGTGGTGTGGGACAGGAGGTCTTTGGATCCTGAAGAGTGAGGTTCAGTTAGGTGGACCTCAGACAACTTAGGTTTTGCATAGAGGAATTTATCTAACTGACTGAGCTCCAGGAGGGGTGAGCTCTT
The DNA here is from genome assembly GCF_033118175.1 of Dama dama. Classification (NCBI taxonomy): domain Eukaryota; kingdom Metazoa; phylum Chordata; class Mammalia; order Artiodactyla; family Cervidae; genus Dama; species Dama dama. The sequence continues at coordinate 105,044,475 of NC_083714.1, forward strand.
CTTGGGCTTCTTCCCAACCCTACAGCAGCCTTCCCAGATTGATGAAACAGACTACAGGCCACCATGGGAAACAAATCACCCAGTTAATCTAGAGGCCAACTTGGAGTTTGCTACTAATAGACACTTGGGGTGTTGCTAGGAAGAGAAAGGGTCAGGAAGAAGAAAGCATAGGGAGGACTGTGAGCTCACCTTTACCACCTCCTTATTTTTATCCATGAGATTGAAAAGCAAGGGAATGAGGCTGCAGCAAACCTGTTTGTGGAGGAAGGCAATGTTCTTCTTGTCCTCCTGACTACCTACAAAGTTCCAAAAATAGTGATAGTTTACACAGACACAGATTCACCCCCATGAGAAATAAGGGCTGTGTGTCCAGGAGCTTTGAGTGCCTCAGCCCCAGCACAGCCATGCTAGCTCACCTCCATAGCACTCGACCTCTACCACCAGTCCAGAGGAACATCTGGCCTAAGTATCCTTAGGCTCACTGCCCTGAGTGACAACATTCTCCTGACATGCACACACATTGAGTCATCCAAATTTACCATCACATACTGATATGTAACCTGTTCCTTAATCACACACATGCACCCCTCAGATGTGTGTGTATGTGTGTGCAATGTGTGTGTCCATATATAAAATCATAAAGTATCCATAATTACACATCCTTGAACATACAAATTCTCACATAACATTATATGTATATACATACCTAAACCTGTACATGCACATCAACCACTCACAGTGCTTACACTCCTCCCCTTTAGGCATAAACATGACCAAAATCTGTCACCTCCTTTGCATACACACACAACCATAACACTCTATACACCCACAGGTTGATCTGCATATGCAAAGACACACAACTCCCACTCACATAGACTTTCATTCTCTGTGCTTACCTACATACATCCAACACGACCTTTACATATACTCAACATACTGGTTTCCAGATACTAGTGTTTTATATTGTTTTCTAAGCACTTCTACATCTTTTGCATGGCATTCTTGTTTCCTGCTGCTTGTCTTGGACATTTTTTCTTGTTCTTTTTGAAAACTTTTGTATGTAGGAGGGGTGGTCCTAAGATGGCTGAGGAATAGGACAGGAAGACCACATTCTCCCTCACAAATTCATTAAAAGATCATTTGCATGCTGAGCAACTTCCACAAAACAACTTCTGAATGCTGGAGGAGGACACTAGGCACCCAGAAAGGCAGCCCATTCTCTTTGAAAGAAGGTAGGACAAAATATAAAAGACAAAAAGATAAATGAGATCAAAAACACTCTGGAGGGAACCAACAGTAGAATAACGGAGGCAGAAGATAGGATAAGTGAGGTAGAAGATAAAATGGTGGAAATAAATGAAGCAGAGAGTAAGAAAGAACAAAGAATTAAAAGAAATGAGGACAACCTCAGGGACCCCTGGGACAATGTGAAACTCTCCAACATTTGACTTATATGAGTCCCAGAAGAAGAAGACAAAAAGAAAGGCCATGAGTAGATACTCAAGGAGATAATAGCTGAAAACTTCCCCAAAATGGAGAAGGAAATAGCTACCCAAGTCCAAGAAACCCAGAGAGTCCCAAACAGGTTAAACCCAAGGCGAAACACCACAAGACACATATTAGTCAAATTAACAAAGATCAAACACAAAGAACAAATATTAAAAGCAGCAAGGGAGAAACAACAAATAACACACAAGGGGATTCCCATGAGGATAACAGCTGATCTTTCAATAGAAACTCTTCAGGCCAGAAGGGACTGGCAGGACATACTTAAAGTTATGAAAGAGAATAACCTACAACCCAGATTACTGTACCCAGCAAGGATCTCATTCAGATATGAAGGAGAATTTAAAAGCTTTACAGACAAGCAAAAGCTGAGAGAATTCAGCACCACCAAACCAGCTCTTCAACAAATGCTAAAGGATCTTCTCTAGACAGGAAATACAGAAAGGCTGTATGAACGTGAACCCAAAACAACAAACCATATGGCAATGGGACCATTCTTATCAATAATTGCCTTAAATGTAAATGGGTTGAATGCCCCAACCAAAAGACAAAGACTGGCTGAATGAATACAAAAGTAAGACCCCTATATATGCTGTCTACAAGAGACCCACCTCAAAGCAAGGGACACACACAGACTGAAAGTGAAGTGCTGGAAAAAAATATTTCATGCAAACGGAGACCAAAAGAAAGCAGGAGTTGCAATATTTATCTCAGATAAAAGAGACTTCAAAATAAAGGCTGTGAAAAGAGACAAAGAAGGACACTACATAATGATCAAAGGATCAATCCAAGAAGAAGATAAAACAATTATAAGTATATATGCATCCAACATAGGAGCACCACAATATGTAAGGCAAATGCTAACAAAAATGAAAGGGGAAATTAACAATAACACAATAATAGTGGGAGACTTTAATACCCTACTCACACCTATGTATAGATCAACTAAACAGAAAATTAACAAGGAAACACAAACTTTAAATGACGCAATGGTACAGCTAGACCTATTTGATATCTATAGGACATTTCACCCCAAAACAATCAATTTCACCTTTTTATCAAGTGCATACGGAACCTTCTCCAGAATAGATCACATCCTGGGCCATAAATCTAGCCTTGGTAAATTCAAAAAAAAAAAAATGAAATCATTCCAGTTATCTTTTCTAACCACAATGCAGTAAGATTAAATCTCAATTACAGGGGAAAAAAATCTATAAAAATTTCCAAAACATGGAGGCTAAATAACACGCTTCTGAATAACCAACACACCATAGAAGAAATCAAAAAAGAAATCAGAATATCCATAGAAACGAATGAAAATGAAAACACAACAACCCAAAACCTATGGGACACTGTAAAAGCAGTGCTAAGGGGAAGGTTCATAGCAATACAGGCTTACCTCAAGAAACAAGAAAGAAGTCAAATAAATAACCTAACTCTACACCTAAAGCAACTAGAGAAGGAAGAAATGAAGAACCCCAGGTTTAGTAAAAGGAAAGAAATCTTAAACATTAGGGCAGAAATAAATGCAATAGAAACCAAAGAGACCATAGCAAAAAACAAAGATAAAAGCTGGTTTTTTGAGAAAATAAACAAAATTGACAAACCGTTAGCCAGACTCATCAAGAAACAAAGGGAGAAGAACCAAATCAACAAAATTAGAAATGAAAATGGAGAGATCACAACAGACAAGACTGAAATACAAAGGATCATAAGAGATTACTACCAGCAGCTCTATGCCAATAAAATGGACAACGTGGAAGAAATGGACAAATTCTTAGAAAAGTATAACTTTCCAAAACTGAACCAGGAAGAAACAGAAGATTTTAACAGATCCATCACAAGCAAGGTAATTAAAACTGTAATCAGAAATCTTCCAGCAAACAAAAGCCCAGGACCAGATGGCTTCACAGCTGAATTCTACCAAAAATTTAGAGAAGAGCTAACACCTATCTTACTCAAACTCTTCCAGAAAATTGCAGAAGAAGGTAAACTTCCAAACTCATTCTATGAGGCCACCATCACACTAACTCCAAAACCAGACAAGGATGCCACACAAAAAGAAAACTACAGGCCAATATCACTGATGAACATAGAGGCAAAAATCCTTAACAAAATTCTAGCAAACAGAATCCAACAACATATTAAAAAGATCATACATCATGACCAAGTGGGCTTTATCCCAGGAATGCAAGGATTCTTTAATATCCACAAATCAATCAAAGTAATACACCACATTAACAAATTGAAAGATAAAAACCATATGATTATCTCAATAGATGCAGAAAAAGCCTTTGACAAAATTCAACATCCATTTATGATAAAAACTCTCCAGAAAGCAGGCATAGACGGAACATACCTCAACATAATAAAAGCTATATATGACAAACCCACAGCAAACATTATCCTCAATGGTGAAAAATTGAAAGCATTTCCCTTAAAGTCAGGAACAAGACAAGGGTGTCCACTCTCACCACTACTATTCACAGTTTTTGAAGTGTTGGCCACAGCAATCAGAGCAGGAAAAAATAAATAAATAAAAGGGATCCAGATAGGAGAAGAAGAAGTAAAACTCTCACTGTTTGCAGATGACATGATCCTCTACATAGAAAACCCTGAAGACTCTACCAGAAAATTACTACAGTCAATCAATGAATTCAACAATGTTGCATAATATAAAATTAACACAGAAATCCCTTGCATTCCTATACGCTAACAATGAGAAAACAGAAGGAGAAATTAAGGAAACCATATCATTCACGATTGCAACAAAAAGAATAAAATACTTAGGAGTATATCTACCTAAAGAAATGAAAGACCTATACATAGAAAACCATAAAACACTGATGGAAGAAATCAAAGAGGACACAAATAGAAGAAGAAATGTACCGTGTCCAAGGATTGGAAGACTCAATATTGTGAAAATGGCTATACTACCCAAAGCAATCTATAGATTCAATGCAATCCCTATCAAGCTACCAACAGTATTTTTCACAGAACCAGAACAAATAATTTCACAATTTGTATGGAAATACAAAAAACCTCGAATAGCCAAAGCAATCTTGAGAAAGAAGAATGGAACTGGAGGAATCAACCTGCCTGACTTCAGGCTCTACTACAAAGCCACAGCCATCAAGACAGTATGGTACTTGCACAAAGACAGAAATATAGATCAATGGAACAGAATAGAAAGCCCAGAGATAAATCCACGAACCTATGGACACCTTATCTTCGACAAAGGAGGCAAGGATATACAATGGAAAAAAGACAACCTCTTCAACAAGTGGTGCTGGGAAAACTGGTCAACCACTTGGAAAAGAATGAAACTAGAATACCTTCTAACACCATACACAAAAGTAAACTCAAAATGGATTAAAGATGTAAATGTAAGACCAGAAACTATAAAACTCCTAGAGGAGAACATAGGCAAAACACTCTCCAACATAAGTCACAGCAAGATCCTCTATGACCCACTTCCTAGAATATTGGAAATAAAAGTAAAAATGAACAAACGGGGCCTAATGAAACTTAAAAGCTTTTGCACTACAAAGGAAACTATAAGCAAGGTGAAAAGACAGCCCTCAGATTGGGAGAAAATAATAGCAAACAAAGCAACAGACAAAGGATTAATCTCAAAAATATACAAGCAACTCCTGAAGCTCAATTTCAGAAAACTAAATGACCCAATCAAAAAATGGGCCAAAGATCTAAACAGACATTTCTCCAAAGAAGACATACAGATGGCTAACAAACACATGAAAAGAGGCTCAACATCACTCATTATCAGAGAAATGCAAATCAAAACCACAATGAGATACCATTACACGCCAGTCAGAATGGCTGCTATCCAAAAGTCTACAAGCAATAAATGCTGGAGAGGGTGTGGAGAAAAGGGAACCCTCTTACACTGTTGGTGGGAATGCAAACTAGTACAGCCGCTATGGAAAACAGTGTGGAGATTCCTTAAAAAACTGGAAAAAGTACTGCCATATGACCAAGCAATCCCACTCCTGGGTATACACACTGAGGAAACTAGATCTGAAAGAGACACATGCACCCCAATATTCATCGCAGCACTGTTTATAATAGCCAGGACATGGAAGCAACCTAGATGCCCATCAGCAGACAAATGGATAAGGAAGCTATGGTACATATACACCATGGAATATTATTCAGCCATTAAAAAGAATTCATTTGAATCAGTTCTAATGAGATGGATGAACCTGGAGCCCATTATACAGAGTGAAGTAAGCCAGAAAGATAAAGACTAATACAGTATACTAATGCATATATATGGAATTTAGAAAGATGGTAATGATAACTCAATAAGCAAAACAGAAAAAGAGACACAGTTGTACAGAACAGACTTTTGGACTCTGTGGGAGAAGGCGAGAGTGGGATGTTCTGAGAGAGTAGCATTGACACAAGCATACTATCAAGGGTGAAAGCGACCACCAGCCCAGGTTGGTTGCTTGAGACAAGTGCTCAGGGCTGGTGCACTGGGAAAACCCAGAGGGATGGGATGGGGAGGGAGGTGGGAGGGGGGTTCGGGATAGGGAACACATGTAAATCCATGGCTGGTTCATGTCAATGTATGGCAAAAACCATTACAATATTGTAAAGTAATTAGCCTCCAAGTAATAAAAATAAATTTAAAAAAAAGCAACAAGGGAAAAGCAATAAATAACACATAAGGGGATCCCCGAAAGGATAACAGCTGATCTTTCAATAGAAACTCTTCAGGCCCGAAGGAAGTGACAGGACATACTTAAAGTGACAAAAGAGAAAAAGCTACAACCAGGATTACTATACCCAGCAAGGATCTCATTTAAATATGAAGGAGAAATCAAAACCTTTACAGACAAGCAAAAGCTGAGAGAATTCAGCACCACTAAACCAACTCTTCAACAAATTCTAAAGGCTCTTCTCTAGACAAGAAACACAGAAAAGGTTTATAAACTTGAACCCAAAACAACAAAGTAAATGGCAATTGGATGATACTTATCAATGATTACCTTAAATGAAAATGGGTTGAAAGCCCCAACCAAGAGACAAAGACTGGCTGAATGTATATAAAAACAAGACCCCTATATATGCTGTCTACAAGAGACTCACTTCAAAACAAAGGACACATACAGACTGAAAGTGAAGGGCTGGGAATAGATATTTCATGCAAATGGAGACCAAAAAATAAAAACAGGAGTAGTAATACTCAGATCAGATAAAATAGACTTTGAAATAAAGGCTGTGAGAAAAGACAAAGAAGGACATTACATAATGATCAAAGGATTAATCCAAGAAGATATAACAATTATCACTATATTTGCACCCAGCATAGAAGCACCACAATATGTAAGGCAAATGCTAACAAGTATGAAAAGGCAAATTAACAGTAACACAATAGTAGTGGGAGATGTTAATTTTTAATGATGCAATGGACCGGTTAGACCTAATATATATAGAACATTTCACCGCAAGACAATGAATTTCACCTTTTTCTCAAGTGCACACGAACCAATCTCCAGGATAGATTACATCCTGGGCCATAAATCTAGCCTTGGTATATTCAAAAAAATTAAAATCGTTCCAAGCGTCTTTTCTGATCACAATGTAGTAAGATTCGATGTCAACTACAGGAAAATAACTACTAAAAATGCAAACATATGGGTGCTAAAAAACATGCTCCTGAATAACCAACAAATCACAGAAGAAATCAATAAAGAAATCAAAATATGCATAGAAATATATGAAAATGAAAACACAAAACCCCCAAACCTATCAGATTCAGTAAAAGCAATGCTAATGGGAAGGCACATAGCAATGCAAGCTCAGTGGTACATATACACCATGGAATATTACTCAGCCATTAAAGAGAATTCATTTGAATCAGTTCTAATGAGATGGATGAAACTGGAGCCCATTATACAGAGTGAAGTAAGCCAGAAAGATAAAGAACATTACAGCATACTAACACGTATATATGGAATTTATAAAGACGGTAATGATAACCCTATATGCAAAACAGAAAAAGAGACACAGATGTACAGAACAGACTTTTGGACTCTGTGGGAGAAAGCAAGGGTGGGATGTTTCGAGCGAACAGCATGTATATTATCTAGAGTGGAACAGATCACCAGCCCAGGTGGGATGCATGAGACAAGTGCTCAGGCCTGGTGCACTGGGAAGACACAGAGGAATCAGGTGGAGAGGGAGGTGGGAGGGGGATCGGGATGCAGAATACATGTAATTCCATGGCTGATTCATGTCAATGTATGACAAAACCCACTACAATATTGTAAAATAATTAGCCTCCAACTAAAAGGAAAAAAGAAACGAGAAAAAATCAAATAAATAACCTGACTCTACACCTAAAGCAACTACAAAAAGAAGAAACAAAGAACCCCAGGATTAGGAGAAGGAAAGAAATCATAAAATTTAGGGCAGAAATAAATGAAAAGAGAAAAAAAGGAGACTATGGCAAAAATCAACAAAGCTAAAAGCTGGTTCTTTGAGAAGATAAATAAAGTAGACAAACCATTAGTCAGACTCATCAAGAATAAAGGAAGAAGAATCAAATCAACAAAATTGAAATGAAAATGGAGAAATCTCAAAACACAACACAGAAATACAAAGGATCATAAGAGACTACTGTCAGCAACTGTATGCCAATAAAATGGACAATTTGGAAGAAATGGACGAATTCTTAGAAAACTATAACTTTCCAAAACTAAACCAGGAAGAAATAGAAAATCTTAACAGACCCATCAGAAGCATGGAAAACAAAACTGTAATAAAAAAATCATCCAACAAACAAAAGCCCAGGACCAGATAGCTTCACATGTGGATTCTACCAAACAATTTAGAGGCGAGCTAACACCTATCTTACTCAAACTCTTCCAGAAAACTGCAGAGGAAGGTAAACTTCCAAACTCACCATCACTCTATTACTAAAACCAGACAAAGATGCCAAAAAAAAAGAAAACTATAGGTCAATATCACTGGTGAACATAGATGCAAGGATCCTCAACAAAATTCTAGCAAGCAGAATCCAACAGCATATTAAAAATTTCATACATCATGACCAAGTGGGCTTTATCCCAGGGATGCAAGTATTCTTCAATATTTGGAAATCAATCAATGAGATACACCACATTAACAAATTGAAAGTTAAAACCTCATGATTATTTCAATAGATTCAGAGAAAGCCTTTGACAAAACTCAGCATCCATTTATGATAAAAAAAAAAAACCTCCAGAAAGCAGGCATAGAAGGAACATACCTCAACATAAGAAAAGCCATATATGATAAACCCAGAGCAGACATTATCCTCAATGGTGAAAAATTGAAAGCATTCCCCCTAAAGTCAGGAACAAGACAAGGGTGCCCACTCTCACCACTACTATTCAACACAGTTTTTGAAGTTTTAGCCACAGCAATCAGTGAATAAAAAGAAATAAAAGAAATCCAGATTGTAAAAGAAGAAGTAAAACTCTCACTGTTTGCAGATGACATGATCCTCTACATAGAAAACCCTAAAGACACCAGCAGAAAAATACTAGAGCTAATCAATGAATATAGTACAGTTTCAGGATATAAAATTAACACAAAGAAATCCCTTGCATTCCTATATGCTAACAATGAGAAAACAGAAAGAGAAATTAAGGAAATAATTCCATTTACCAATGCAATGAAAAGAATAAAATACTTAGGAATAAAGCTACCTAAAGAAACAAAAGACCTATACATAGAAAACTATAAAACACTGATGAAAGAAATCAAAGATGACACAAACAGATGGAGAAATATACCATGTTCATGGATCAGAAGAATTAATGTAGTGAAAATGAGTATACTATCCAAAGCAATGTATAGATTCAATACAATATATTTTTCTGAGAATTAGAATTAATAATTACACAATTTGTACGGAAATACAAAAAATCTCTAATAGCCAAAGCAATCTTGAGAAAGAAGAATGGAACTGGAGGAATCAACCTGCCTGACTTCAGACTCTACTACAAAGCCACAGTCATCAAGACAGTATGGTACTGGCACAAAGACAGAAATATAGATCAATGGAACAAAATAGAAAGCCCAGAGATGAATCCACACAGCTATGAACACCTTATATTTGACAAAGGGGGCAAGAATATACAATGGATAAAAGACAGTCTCTTTAACAAGTGGTGCTGGGAAAATTGGTCAACTGCTCAGAAAAGAATGAAACTAGAATACTTTCTAAGACCATACACAAAAATAAACTGAAAATGGATTAAAGATCTAAATGTAAGGCTAGAAGCTATAAAACTCCTAGAGGAAACATACGCAAAACACTCTCTGACATAAATCACAGCAGGATCCTCTATGACCCACCTCCCAGAGTAATGGAAATAAAAGCAAGAATAAATAAATGGGACCTAATTAAACTGAAAAGCTGTTGCACAACGAAGTGAGAGGGTAACAGGCAGGAAGGCAACGGGTCTCCAAATAGACGAAATAGGCTGCAAGTGTCAGACATTTTTATCTCTCTTAAGCGGCAGGAGGAAACAAACTAGAGATATTTTTTTCCGACTCTACAAATTTTTTTTTTTTTTTATATTCCCATTGACTTGTTTTTTTTATTTTTTTTTATTAGTTGGAAGCTAATTACTTCACAACATTTCAGTGGGTTTTGTCATACATTGATATGAATCAGCCATAGATTTACACGTATTCCCCATCCCGATCCCCCCTCCCACCTCCCTCTCCACCCGATTCCTCTGGGTTTTCCCAGTGCACCAGGCCTGAGCACTTGTCTCATGCATCCCACCTGGGCTGGTGATCTGTTTCACCATAGATAGTATACATGCTGTTCTTTTGAAATATCCCACCCTCACATTCTCCCACAGAGTTCATAAGTCTGTTCTGTACTTCTGTGTCTCTTTTTCTGTTTGCATATAGGGTTATTGTTACCATCTTTCTAAATTCCATATATATGTGTTAGTATGCTATAATATGTGTTAGTATGCTATAATGTTCTTTATCTTTCTGGCTTACTTCACTCTGTATAAGGGGCTCCAGTTTCATCCATCTCATTACGACTGGTTCAAATGAATTCTTTTTAATGGCTGAGTAATATTCCATGGTGTATATGTACCACAGCTTCCTTATCCATTCATCTGCTGATGGGCATCTAGGTTGCTTCCATGTCCTGGCTATTATAAACAGTGCTGCGATGAACATTGGGGTGCACGTGTCTCTTTCAGATCTGGTTTCCTCAGTGTGTATGCCCAGAAGTGGGATTGCTGGGTCATATGGCAGTTCTATTTCCAGTTTTTTAAGAAATCTCCACACTGTTCTCCATAGTGGCAGTACTAGTTTGCATTCCCATCAACAGTGTAAGAGGGTTCCCTTTTCTCCACACCCTCTCCAGCATTTATTGCTTGTAGACTTTTGGATAGCAGCCATCCTGACTGGCGTGTAATGGTACCTCATTGTGGTTTTGATTTGCATTTCTCTAATAATGAGTGATGTTGAGCATCTTTTCATGTGTTTGTTAGCCATCTGTATGTCTTCATTGGAGAAATGTCTGTTTAGTTCTTTGGACCATTTTTTGATTGGGTCATTTATTTTTCTGGAATTGAGCTGCAGGAGCTGCTTGTATATTTTTGAGATTAATCCTTTATTTGTTTCTTCATTTACTATTATTTTCTCCCAATCTGAGGGCTGTCTTTTCACCTTGCTTATAGTTTCCTTTGTAGTGCAAAAGCTTTTAAGTTTCATTAGGTCCCATTTGTTTAGTTTTGCTTTTATTTCCAATATTCTGGGAGGTGGGTCATAGAGGATCTTGCTGTGATTTATGTCAGAGAGTGTTTTGCCTATGTTCTCCTCTAGGAGTTTTATAGTTTCTGGTCTTACATTTAGATCTTTAATCCATTTTGAGTTTATTTTTGTGTATGGTGTTAGAAAGTGTTCTAGTTTCATTCTTTTACAAGTGGTTGACCAGCTTTCCCAGCACCACTTGTAAAGAGGTTGTCTTTTTTCCATTGTATATCCTTGCCTCCTTTGTTGAAGATAAGGTGTCCATAGGTTCGTGGATTTATCTCTGAGCTTTCTATTCTGTTCCATTGATCTATATTTCTGTCTTTGTGCAAGTACCATACTGTCTTGATGACTGTGGCTTTGTAGTAGAGTCTGAAGTCAGGCAGGTTGATTCCTCCAGTTCCATTCTTCTTTTTCAAGATTACTTTGGCTATTCGAGGTTTTTTGTATTTCCATACAAATTGTGAAATTATTTGTTCTAGTTCTGTGAAAAATACTGTTGGTAGCTTGACAGGGATTGCATTGAATCTATAGATTGCTTTGGGTAAAATAGCCATTTTCACAATATTGAGTCTTCCAATCCATGGACATGGTATATTTCTTCATCTATTTGTGTCCTCTTTGATTTCCTCCATCAGTGTTTTATGGTTTTCTATGTATAGGTCTTTCATTTCTTTAGGTAGATATACTCCTAAGTATTTTATTCTTTTTGTTGCAATGGTGAATGGTATTGTTTCCTTAATTTCTCTTTCTGTTTTTTCATTGTTAGTATATAGGAATGCAAGGGATTTCTGTGTGTTAATTTTATATCCTGCAGTTTACTCTATTCATTGATTAGCTCTAGTAATTTTCTGGAAGAGTCTTTAGGGTTTTCTATGTAGAGGATCATGTCATCAGCAAACAGTGAGAGTTTCACTTCTTCTTTTCCTATCTGGATTCCTTTTACTTCTTTTTCTGCTCTGATTGCTGTGGCCAAAACTTCCAGCACTATGTTGAATAGTAGTGGTGAGAGTGTGCACCCTTGTCTTGTTCCTGATTTCAGGGGAAGTGCTTTCAATTTTTCACCATTTAGCGTGATGCTTGCTGTGGGTTTGTCATATATAACTTTTATTATGTTGAGGTATGTTCCTTCTATTCCTGCTTTCTGGAGAGTTTTAATCATAAATGAGTGTTGAATTTTGTCAAAGGCTTTCTCTGCATCTATTGAGATAATCATATGCTTTTTATCTTTCAATTTGTTAATGTGGTGTATTACATTGTTTGATTTGCAGGTATTAAAGAGTCCTTGCATTCCTGGGATAAAGCCCACTTGGTCATGATGTATGATTTTTTTAATATGTTGTTGAATTCTGTTTGCTAGAATTTTGTTAAGGATTTTTGCATCTATGTTCGTCAGTGATATTGGCCTGTAGTTTTCTTTTTATGTGGCATCTTTGTCTGGTTTTGGAATTAGGGTGATGGTGGCCTCATAGAATGAGTTTGGAAGTTTACCTTCCTCTGCAATTTTCTGGAAGAGTTTGAGTAAGATAGGTGTTAGCTCTTCTCTAAATTTTTGGTAGAATTCAGCTGTGAAGCCATCTGGTCCTGGGCTTTTGTTTGCTGGAAGATTTCTGATTACAGTTTCGATTTCCGTACTTGTAATGGGTCTGTTAAGATCTTCTATTTCTTCCTGGTTCAGTTTTGGAAAGTTATACTTTTCTAAGGATTTGTCCATTTCTTCCAAGTTGTCCATTTTATTGGCATAGAGCTGCTGGTAGTAGTCTCTTATGATCCTTTGTATTTCATTCTTGTCTGTTGTGATCTCTCCATTTTCATTTGTAATTTTGTTGATTTGGCTCTTCTCTCTTTGTTTCTTAATGAGTCTTGCTAATGGTTTGTCAATTTTGTTTATTTTTTCAAAAAACCAGCTTTTAGCTTTGTTGATTTTTGCTATGGTCTCTTTAGTTTCTTTTGCATTTATTTCTGCCCTAATTTTTAAGATTTCTTTCCTTCTGCTAGCCCTGGGTTTCTTCATTTCTTCCTTATCTAATTGCTTTAGGTATAGAGTTAGGTTATTTATTTGGCTTTTTTCTTGTTTCTTGATGTAAGCCTGTAATGCTATGAACCTTCCCCTTAGCACTGCTTTTACAGTGTCCCATAGGTTTTGGGTTGTTGTGTTTTCATTTTCATTCATTTCTATACATATTTTGATTTCTTTTTTGATTTCTTCTATGATTTGTTGGTTATTCAGAAGCGTGTTATTTAGCCTCCATATGCTTGAATTTTTAACAATTTTTTTCCTGTTATTGAGATCTAATCTTACTGTACTGTGGTCAGAAAAGATGACTGGAATCCTTCTCTACAAATTTAAAAGGAGGTTTCTCTTAAAATGCTCTTTTGTCATGACACCTGGTTTCACCTGAAGCTAACTATTCTCAAACCTTGAGTTAACCAATACAGTTTTTCTTATGGAAATGTTTGTCTTAAGCTATGCTAATGTACTCCAGACTCTGTCTTCAAGTTGGTTCCCTCAAATGGCTCAACCTACTTGACAAACCAGTATGTTATACTCAGATATTGTTCCCCTAATCTATGTAAACGAAACTATTTGTGTGGTAATCTGCCCTTCTACAAGATTCAAGTCAATCGTTTTATGACCTGGGATGAATCATCTGGTTCCATTCTGATTTTTAAGACATTCCTTTCTTTTCATTAACAGACTGCCAGTGACTATATAACATCCAGCTGAAGACTAGCGGGGCAGGGGGGTGGGGGGTGGGGTGGTGGTGGTGGTACTCTTTCTGCCCCCCCTCTGATGCCTGTGTCAGAAGCTTTCTCTATCTCCTTTATACTTTAATAAAACTTTATTACACAAAAGCTCTGAGCGATCCAGCCTTGTCTCTGGCCCTGGATTGAATTCTTCTCCTCTGGAGGCCAAGAATCCAGGCATATTATCGTTTAGCAATATAATCAGCAAAAAAATCCTTCCTTTCAGAAGGAAAATATAAGCAAGGTGAAATGACAGCCTTCAGAATGGGAGAAAATAACAGCAAATGAAGCAACTGACAAAGAATTAATCTCAAAAACATACCAGCAGCTTCTGCAGCCCTATTCAGAAAATAAACCACCCAATCAAAAAGTAGGCCAAAGAACAAAACAGACATTTCTCCAAAGAAGACATACAGATGGCTAACAAACACATGAAAAGATGCTCAACATTACTCATTATCAGAGAAATGCAAATCAAAACCCCAGTGAGGTAACATATCATGCTGGTCAGAATGGCTGCTATCAAAAAGTCTACAAACAGTAAATGCTGGAGAGGGTGCAGGAAAAAGGGAACCCTCTTACACTTTTGGTGGGAATGCAAACTAGTACAGCCACTATGGAGAACAGTGTGGAGATTCCTTAAAAAACTGGAAATAGAACTGCCATACGAACCAGCAATTCCACTGCTGGGCATACACACCGAGGAAACCAGAATTGAAAGAGACATGTGTACCCCAGTGTTCACTGCAGCACTGTTTAGAATAGCCAGGACACGGAAGCAACCTAGATGTCCATTGGCAGATGAATGGATAAGAAAACTGTATTACTTGTACACAATGGAATATTACTTAGCTACTAAAAACAATGCATTTGAATCAGTTCTAATGAGGTGTATGAAACTGGAGCCTATTATACAGAGTGAAGTAAGCCAGAAAGAAAAACAGGAATACAGTATATTAATGCATATATATGGAATTTAAGAAGATGGTAATGATGACCCTATATGTGAGACAGCAAAAGAGACACAGATGTAAAGAACAGACTTTTGGACTATATGGGAGAAGGTGAGAGTGGGATGATTTAAGAGATGGCATTGAAACATATATATTACCATATGTGAAATGGATCGCCAGTCCAGGTTGGATGCATGAGATAGGGTGCTCAGGACCAGTGCACTAGGATAACCGTGAGGGATGGGATGGGGAAGGAGGTGGAAGGGAGATTCAGAATGGGGAACACGTGTACACCCATGGCTGATTCATGTCAATGCATGGCAAAAACCACTACAATATTATAAAGTAATTAGCCTCCAATTACAATAAATTAATTAATTGAAAAAAATTGTAGAAAATTTCAAAAGTACAAAAATAATGAATCAAAATGAGCCTTGTGAATTCATCACTCAGTGTTAACAATTACTTATATATGCTTTTAAGTTCAACAGTTCAATGGACCTTTGCATGCCAGTACCTTGCATGTGTCTGCTTTTGGGATATAGTAGGGGGCTAAAGACATAGTGTGTGTTTAATAGATATCTGTTAACTTGACAATTTTCATGCACCGGGCTGTCTTTGGGATTAAAGAAATCATAAACAAGTCACTGTCTCTGCCCTTGATTTGGTAAAAATTACAAATGTGAGTACAAAATACCTGTAATTCATATGGCTCAGTGTTATACTAGAACAGAAGTTGGCAAATTACAAACCAGGTGCAAAGTTCATCTGGTCACCAGTTTGTGGAATTAAAGTTTTATTGGCACATAGCTATGCCCATTTATTTACATGTTGTCTGTGGCTGCTTTTGTTCTGTAACAACAGAGTTGAGCAGCTGCAGTAGAGATCATATAGGCCACAAAGACTAAACTATTTACTAACTGGCCACTGGCCTTTTCCAGAAAATGTTTGACTACCCCTACACTAGAAGACTGGGAAAAGGACTCTGGGATCTAATTTAACTCAGCCTGGGGAAGGGGTGGTAGTGGAGACAAATGAAGCTACCTAGAGTGGCAAAGGGACCTGCATCTCAGAGGCAGAGTATGAGTCTCTCTCTCTCTACTGTGGCCATGTTCTGCATATTTGGGGCTTTGGGCAAGTGCTAGTTCACTCATCTACAACCTCCACAGAACATACTCAGAGAGCTCCCTGAACCTCTATGTACACACACAGTCACTATTTTTCCACATTTTTTTTTTCATATCAAAGAGGGACCTTACAGAGAGAGGGATGTCAAGGACCAGGTGCCCATGCCGTACTCACCCAATTGGTAGATCATGTCTGACAAGGCA
The DNA here is from genome assembly GCF_033118175.1 of Dama dama. Lineage (NCBI taxonomy): Eukaryota > Metazoa > Chordata > Mammalia > Artiodactyla > Cervidae > Dama > Dama dama. Next base: position 105,060,814 of record NC_083714.1, read on the forward strand.
CTCATGCTGACCTCAAATCACCTTCATATTGGTCTCAAAGAATGCATTCAGGAGAGCTGGCAGCTAGGCATGAAAGAGATCACACTGGGTTGCCACACACAGATGCATTACATCAGGAAGGCCCCTCAGAGATCCATGGGTCTAAATGCATCCCTCTGCATTTACATATGGGGAAACTGAGGCCAGAAGAGAGAGAGAGAGAGAATTTCTCAAGTTGACACAACAAACTGATGGCTGAATAGGGACCATGTCCTAGGTGTCTTGGTTCTTGAAACAAAGTGCCAGGCTTCTAGTACAAACCTTTTACAGATGGGGAAAATAAATTCCAGGGAGGGGAAGAGATGCTTACGCTCACACTGCATGTTTGGGACAGCTTTGGGACAAGAATTCAGGGTGACTAAATCCTAGACCAGTGTTCTTTTAAGACAGTGTTAGGCATCTAACCCAGTGCCCAGAGAGAAGTCTGTCTAAGGTCCCCCAGGTCTTAATGAAAAAGCCAGAGGTCTTTCCATTAAGCCATACTGCCTATCATGAATCACTCTAGGGTACCCCTGCCCAACAAGGAGAGGGGAATGATAAGGAACCTGCCTATCTCAGCCTCCCCAGTCCCAGACAATGGCCTATGTCAAGAGGGGACTGGGGTTGTGGTGGTAGAGCAACCCTCCCTTCCTCTGTCTGCTTTGCTCCCCACTCTACATTTGGGACCTCTGCACTCACCTTCTCCACGGTATAGACGATGTTGCTGAAGCCATGCAAGCTCACCACCTTTACCATTAGGCTACAGTTAAACATGCCTTTACACACGTAGCACAACTCCAGATCTCAAGACAAAGCTTGGACATCAGAGAGCTTTCACAAAAAGCTGGAAGAATCAATACCTGAGGTCTCTGGCCTCACTGCCAGCTTTGTCAGGTTCCTTCACTCAGACCTGTTTCAGCCTTAAGTTTTAAATTTTTGCCCAGGAGACATAGATCTCAACTTAGATTGTAAAAATCAGGTAGTACAGTATGGGAGTGTGCAGGTCTCCTCTGAATAGAAAACCTTGGGAAAAGGAAAAAGAATTGGTTCTAGAGTCAGGGGACTTGAGTTCGAGTCCAGACTCTGCCACTGAGTCCCTCAGTGATCTGAGCCACTTTCTCTCTCCAGGGTTTTACCCTAACCTATAGAAGACATCTCCCTCCCTTTATCCTTCACCCTTCTATGGTGCCCATTGACCAGCCAGTTGGCCACCAAGTATCTTATCCTAGCTATCAGGCCAGGCATACAATTCTGAGACTTTATTAAGTCCCTCAGAGGGAGGAAGCCATCTAGAACATTGAACTCAAAGATGCAATGAATATGGTGGGGAGGGGGGTAGTGGTACTGTCAGAGTAAGGATGTTGCAGAAGTACATATTTTTCATGCCTTCTTGGTACTCTGGGACAAAGATAATCTCAAATATGGAATTCATGGTCATGAGACAGATAATCAGAAGAATGAGGCAGTCTCCCTGAGCTGGTGGAGTGAAGGCTTCCTGGGCTGGGAAGCAGAAATGTAGGTGGTATCTTTGTGGGTTACATGCTTTGAGCAAAACACCTAATTTCTATGATCTTCTTTGTATCCAGGAAGAGTAGTTGCTGCCTACTGTATCCTAGCTTTTCAGATTCTTACACAGAGTGGGAAAATGACATCTATGAAGAGCTTGGAGCTCAGACAAGGGAAAGTCTGGTTGGAATAAGAGAAGCAGGCCCAGATATAGGATCTTTCTTCCTCCACAGGCTCCCCGGTTTCCATCAGAGCTCAAGTATCTTTCTTCTCCATTGTATTGGAGGAAATTTCTCCCATTACCTTTCTAAGTTCTTTTGCTTGGTCTAGTAAGCAGTTATATAAGACACATTACAGGGGAAAAAAAAAAAAACGAGCAAATTCAATTTCGTACGTACTGAGGGCCCATAGGTATAGAGGGCTTCCCTGGTGGCTCAACTGTAAAGAATCCACCTGCAATGCAGGAGACCTGGGTTTGATCCCTGGGTTGGGAAGATCCCCTGGAGAAGGGAATAGCTACCCACTCTAGTATTCTGGCCTGAAGAATTCCATGGACTGTATGTATAGTCTATGGGGTCTCAAAGAGTTGGACACAGCTGAGCAAATTTCACTTTCACATAGTTATAGAACCTAAGGACTAACTGAAGGAGACTCTTTATACACCTTTTTAGGCAAAGACTAAATTATTTGTGAACATTTGCAAAAAAGAAAAGGGTTTTGCTTACAGTGGTAAATTAATGGAAAAGTAACAGAATTTGTTTGTACAGCTTTCTTGCCTCAAATTCCCTATCTCTGGTGATAAGAATGCCTATCCTCCCAGCATAGAGAAGATATCTTCTCGTGGAAGATTTGTTTCTTGTTTTCATGGGAAGAAAGGAAGGTCAGAGTATTCTTTTTGCACTGTTTCTCAAATAATTTTAATTCAAAATAATCAGTATGCCGTCTTTGCATATTTGGAGGCCAGCCCCATCACCATCAACTTTTACTCCCCTAGGAATTAGCCCTTTTTGCCCAAGCAAAAGAGAGCATTGGCAGCAACTCAAAGCAAGAGATTCTGAGTAGATTCTCTTGGTATCCTAGATCTTCTCCAGGGTTAACCTCTTCTTCAGTTTCTCCAGCAGAAGCTGAAATATTTTGAACAGACCCAGGAGATGATATCCACTACTTTTCTCAGCTCTATCTACAGTTACCATGGGAGTCAGTAGCACTGTTCAGTAAGTTTGGGCCAGGTCCAGTGAGCAACCAGAAACACACTTAGGCTGTACGACATTATTAGTTTAGTTTCTAACTAATCCATTCCACAAGCATTCCCAGAGCTCCTACTCTGAGTTAGATACTGTGCCCAGCATCAGGGACACAAAGGAGACTAAGACCCAGTCTCTACCAGAAGAATACTGAAACTTATGAAAAAAATTATCACAATACCCTCCATATCATTGTCACATGTCTTTTTGGGAATGTGGCAGTGTTTGAATTAATTCATACTATATGGAATATGCATATGTAAATATGTGTTCTGTTAGAGGTATGCACAGAGTGCTAGTGAAGTTCAAAAGAGGGGAAGTAGACCAGGTCTCAGAGACAAGGAGACATTTGAACTGGGACTTAAAGGACAAATAGTTTTCCAGGAAAGCTAGATAAAGGGAAATCCAAGTGGAGGAAATGCCACATGAAAAAGCAGGCATGGAGGCATGGAGGTAAAGGGATGGTATTTTCCAGAATAACAAAGGATTCCCTAGAGCTAAAATATGAAAGAGTTCAGACATAGGGGGCTAAGGTTGAAAAGACTGGTAGAGGCTTGATTATGAAGGGCCTTGAATGCTGTGCTAAATTTGTTTGTTTATTTGTTTGTTTTGATAATAGCAAGGAACCAATGGAAAAAAAAATATTTAGTTTGGTTTTTAAAGCAAAGAATCCTTAAGCAAAGGGATTCCAGTGTCTTTAATCAAGACTGAATTCTTAAGCCATCTTGGGAGCAATGTTTCTCAAACTACAGTGAGTTCTGAAATAGACTTTTAAAAGGTTGGGATTTTTTAAAAAAATGAAATAGCAAAGAATAGATAGATAAGTTCAGAGTACATCACACATGGTAAGAGTAGATTTTGCTTCATGAAACTTTTGTTTAAGGTGTGTGTGTGTGTGTGTGTGTACATGCATGCACATTCCCACAACTATGAAGGGTTTTGGTATGTGAAATGTATTTCTTAGTGTGGGTCTTTGTCAAAAAGTTTGAATACCCTAACCCTAGAAGCCTAGGCTCTGAGATATGAGGAATTCCAGTCCCATTCCTAAGGGGACTTTTCCCATCATTCTCAGATGGCTCTGATCTAACTCTTTCCAGGAAGTCTGCTCAAATAGGTTGTGGTCAGTCAGACCCCAAGCCCAGTACATGGTACTGTAAACTCCAGAAAGGTAGGGAAAAATTACTGTACATGGTACCAAGCAAGATGAGAGACGGCCTGTAGTGCAATCTCCTTCGCTTTGGTGATGTGGATGAGAGAGAATTATTGGTAAATCCACTTGTCTATGCCAGTCACTTGGAAGGGACATATGATCTGGAAATGAGCTGGGTTTGAGGGAGATGTTCATCACCAGCCACCTTCAGTTTTGCAGTTCTCTGAGAAAAACCACATGAATAGGATTTTTAAATATACTTTGTGAGGCAGGCAGGGGGTGAATAGACAGAGCAAAAAGTGTTTTAGAGCAGTGAAAATACTAAGTATGTTACTATAATGATGGATATATGTTATTATATGTTTGTCCAAATCCATGTGCAACACCAAAAGTGAAACCTAAGGTAAACGACGGACCTTGGGTGATTGTGGTGTGTTGATGTTATATCATTCTTGATAAAAGAATGTACCATTCTGGTGAGTGATGTTTATATGGTGGAGCCTATTCATGTGTGAAGACTGGGGATTTGTGGGAAATCTCTGCAAATGCCTCTGTTTTTCTGTGAGTCTAAAATTGCTCTTAAAAAATGAAGATCATTTAAAACAGCTCTTTTCCACTCCTTCAGTAGAGCATGGGCCCCTTGTGCCACCACTGCAAACAGTGACTGCAATTGTACAAAAAGGCTGTGTCCAGAGGCTTGGCCCCCGCAATCACACCCTGCCTCTGCAGAGTATTTTTTGTCCTGAATGGACTCTTGTCCTTTGTTACTTTGTTGTGCAATCTCTGGTTTGCTGTGCATTATGCAGCCAGAGGACATCTTGGCATATTTAAGTATGGTTTGCATAAATAGCTTTCTTCTTAAACAGGTTCCAACTTTACTTAAGTTTAGGATTTTGGGTATTTTCATTGACAATGAATAACAGCTTTTGAAAGTGGTGGCCCCAGCCAGTAGAGTGAATTCTGAATTACACTAAAAGGCAACAATAAGGAAACATTCTTGGGATGCCAGATCACTATTCAAAAAAATTCTAGCAGCCCCTTGATGACCCAGCTCTCTGAATAACAGTCACTCTTGAGTACTGATCCCAGCCACCTTGCTTACCACTGCTGTGGAAGCCACTTATCACCCTCACCTCAGAATCCAGCTTCTGTGAGGCACACTCATCCACTGCAAGAAAGGGCCTTCAGAAGAAAGCATGGCCTCTGCAGAGCACTTCTGGCTGAAACTCACATATTCCAGGTCAGCTGGACCAAGAGCAGGCAAGGAAATTCTCAAGCAGGAGTCTGGAACTGAAGCACTACATAGGACTTGGAAAGTAGGAATGAAAAGTCACACTATGGGACTTCCTTGGGTGGTCCAGTGGCTAAGACTCCGTGCTCCCAGTGCAAGGGGCACAGGTTCAATCCCTGACCAAAGGATTAGATCCCACATACTGAAACTAAGAGTTCAGTTTCATTTATTCACTTATTTCATTAAATAAATGAAAATAAATATCTAAAAAAAGAAAGAAAAGCCACACTATGTAATTCAAAAATAAAAGGGATTTTTTGGGGGAAATTTTCATTTATCACTCACCTTAAGTCATGAGACCATTCCAGACTCATATGAAAAGAAATCCCCATTTGGGGATGAAATCTTAGAGTCTGTGTTTTATGATACTGGTTAGCTGGCCACTGATACGATTTTATAGGATTTTCAGTTTTAGAAGCCCAACTTGGTGACTCTACATGGGAGAGTCGCATCTTTGACTCAGAGGTTTTGAAAATCAGAGCAGAGCTGTCATATGTGATGCTCAGAACCAAGGGTCACTCGGCCCAGAGACCGTGGAGTCAGCCATCCACGTATACAAAACATTTACCCAAAAGGTACTTTTCAGTAGAACCTTGGATAAGTTTTTCTGTTTTCATTGTGACTCTTCCAAGGAAACAAGAAAGACTGAGTTAATAATGCCTTTACTCACCTAAGCACTTTTTCAAAATAATAAAGTATATCTTTAAATTTGGGGAGGCATCTCTAATAAAAAGGCTTCCTTAAAACCTTAAGACAAATATTATTCAGAGATGATCCTGCCCATGGTGGCTACAGAGCAACAGTGAACCCTCAGTTGGGTAGCTTCCAAATCAGAATTGCACTTTAATTGACTAATTATCGATTCTTGCACCCTTACAGGATAGCGGGTCTGGGAAACCATTTTTTGTTACCTGCCAAAGAATTAAAAAGAAGCACATCAAATGCCAACACTCCACCTGCACAATAGGGGTGAAGAAAATTTTTTTCCCTCAAACATGTTCATTATAGTGTATACTACACCGTTTGGAAATGTCTTATTTTAACCTCAGAATTTAAACAAGCACTATGACAATGAAAAACAATTGATAAATAAGACAGCTCTTTCTGTGAAAATATGAATTTTTTTTTTCCTCCTGGAGAAATTTTTTAGTAAAAACTCGTAGCATAAACTGAGATTGGCAGGATTCTATGCTTACTGTCAGAAGCAACTTTTTGCGAGTGGCTAGTTCCAAAGAGAATTAATCAGGAAGACTTAATTTCTTACAAGATCTAGATAAGGAAGTAAAAGAGGAACAGTCTGACTCAAAGATAAGGTTTCAAGGAGAGGTTAAAAGAATCCTTAAGTTCAGGGGCTAATGGTTAAAACATTTGTGAGGAAGGTACTAGGGATTGGTACTTTCTGTACACATTCTTCATATTTCTGTACACATTCTTCATATATTCCTTACAAATTACTGATGTTAGTGCAAATATCAACTCATTAAGCTGTCTTAAATTAATCTTTTAGAAAATTAGAGATGCAAAGGGAACATCTCATACAAAGATGGGCACAATAAAGGAGAGAAACAGTTTGGACCTAACAGAAGCAGAAGATATTAAGAAGAGGCGGCAAGAATACACACAAGAACTATACAAAAAAGATCTTAATGACCTAGATAACCATGATGGTGTGATCACTCACCTAGAGGCAGATATCGTGGAAGACGATGTCAAGTGGGCCTTAGGAAGCATCACTATGAACAAAGCTAGTGGAGGTGATGAAATTCCAGTTGAGCTATTTCAAATCTTAAAAGATGATGCTGTGAAAGTGCTGCACTCAATATGCCAGAAAATTTGGAAAACTCAGCAGTGGCCACAGGACTGGAAAAGGTCGGTTTTCATTCTGATCCCAGATAAAGGGAATGCCAAAGAATGTTCAAACTACCACACAGTTGCACTCATCTCACACACTAGTAAAGTAATGCTCAAAATCCTCCAAGCCAGGCTTCAACAGTATGTGAACCGTGAACTTCCAGATGTTCAAGCTGGATTTAGAAAAGGCAGAGGAACCAGAGGTCAAATTGCCAACATCTGTTGGATCATCAAAAAATCAAGAGAGTTCCAGAAAAACATCTATTTCTGCTTTATTGACGATGCCAAAGCCTTTGACTGTGTGGATCACAATAAACTGTGGAAAATTCTGAAAGAGATGGAAATACCAGACCACCTGACCTGCCTTCTGAGAAATCTGTATGCAGGTCAAGAAGCAACAGTTAGAACTGGACATGGAACAACAGACTGGTTCCAAATTGGGCAAGGAGTACGTCAAGGCTATATATTGTCACCCTGCTTATTTAACTTCTATGCAGAGTACATCATGTGAAATGCTGGGTTGCATGAAGGACAAGCTGGAATCAAGATTGCCGGGAGAAATATCAATAACCTCAGATGTGCAGATGACACCACTCTTATGGCAGAAAGTGAAGAGGAACTAAAAAGCCTCTTGATGAAAGTGAAAGAGGAGAGTGAAAAGGCTGGCTTAAAACTCAACATTGAGAAAACAAAGATCATGGCATCCAGTCCCATCCGTCTTGGAAAATAGGTGGGGAAACTATGGAAACAGTGACAGACTTTATTTTCGGGGGCTACAAAATCACTGCAGATGGTGACTGCAGCCATTAAATTAAAAGACATTTCCTCCTTGGAAGAAAAGCTATGACCAACCTAGACAGCGTATTTAAAAAGCATAGACATTACTTTGCCAACTAAGGTCCATCTAGTCAAAGCTATGGTTTTTCCAGTAGTCATGTATGGATGTGAGTGTTGGACCATAAAGAAAGCTGAGTGCCAAAGAATTGATGCTTTTGAACTGTGGTGTTGGAGAATACTCTTGAGAGTCCCTTGGACAGCAAGGAGATCCAACCAGTCCATCCTAAAGGAAATCAGTCCTGAATATTCATTGGAAGGACTGTTGCTGAAGCTGAAGCTCCAATACTTTGCCCCCCTGATGCGAAGAACTGACTCATTGGAAAAGATCCTTATGCTGGGAAAGATTGAAGGTAGGAGGAGAAGGGGATTACTGAGGATGAGATGATTGGATGGCATCACCGACTCAATGGGCATGAGTTTGAGCAAGCTCTGGATGTTGGTGATGGACAGGGATGCCTGGTGTGCTGCACTCCATGGGGTCGCAAAGAGTCAGACATGACTGAGTGACTGAACAACAACAAAAATACCTTCATTAAAAAGAATGAAGTAAATATGTTTGTACAGATATGGAAAGCTGTCCAAATACAGTTAAGTAAACAAAGCAAGATGTTATGAGTCCATTTGTGTAAAAAAAAAAATGTTCTGAATAAGCCATTAATATTTTCTGGAAGAAACACACGATAAACTGTTACCACTGTGTAACCCTAAGGAGTGAACTTGGCAATCTGGCTGCTTTCACTGTTTAAATGCTTTGCTTTGAGCACATACTGCCTTTAAATTAAAATTTAAAAAGCTAGGTAATTTTAAAATAACTTTTACTTACTGTAAGAAAGATTTATAGTGAGTACTGTCATGCCAAAGTGTTTCAGTGACTGTTTTTTTTCCATTTCTACTGGGAGATGAATCGGCCTAAAGTCTAAGTGTGAATGTACCTTGGTCAAACCCAAACCGTACATTGGTCAAATTTTCTTGCCATTGTCAACCAGTGTAATTTAGCAGGGGCTGGAGGCAGAGCACTGCACCTAATATCCTTCTGAATGCATTCTAAAAGTCATGAAAATCTTGTTTTTCTTGATCTCACTCATGGTGGCACAGATGCACAATGCTGTCACTGAACTCCTTGCCCTATGTGACTCCACCCTTTATAGTGAAGGGATCGCTAAAGACAATATCTCACCCCATCCAGTGGGGCAAAAATACCTCAAATATGCTGCATAGCATCTCAGCATCTCTGTGAGTATAGATGTTCAAGCTGTCCAGATTATCAAACAAGGTTTTCATGAAACTCCTCAGTTTTAACTAGATGAAGTGTTCTCCTAAAGCCTGGGACAGACAGGAATGTTGGTTATATGTGAGAAAGCAGGACTAGCTGAGGTCTAGGGAGAATCAAGATCAGTAAGCTATCCCTTGGGAAGAAGAGGTGAAGGAAGTAATCTCTCAGGTTTAACTGGCCCTAACCCTAAGAAGCAAGGTTGCAGGATGAAGGTTGGAAGGCAGATACTGGTCTGTTTCCCTACACTCCCTCATCCCCACTGACACAGAGATTCAGAATATCAGAGAGCCAAGGACCATGGAGTCCACTTTCTCATGTTTTAGAGGTCAGATAAAGGAAGAAATTTGGCCATGTCACACAGTAAGTTAGTGGCAGAGCTGGAGCTAGAGTCCAGAACTTCTGGCTCCAAGTGCAGTGCTCTCTCCGTATTATGAAGCTGCACTAGCAGCTCAAGAGAAGACATAGAGAGTGTCCCATTAGCTTTCAAGGGAGTCTGGCTGAGATTCCATGGTTCCGTCAAAGAAAGGAGATATAACTGGATCACTCCAGCATCCCCAAACCCTCGTCCTAGCAAGTTTTGCTTGTAATCACTAATTTCACAATCTGGGTGCTGTTTATAAATAACTTCCTAGAACATTCTGTGATCTGCTTTACTTCTTCTTCTTCTTCTTTTCTTTTTTGATCTGTTTGTTTCACTCTAAACTTTAAAAAAAAATTTATTTATTTTAATTGGAAGCTAATTACTTTACAATATTGTGGTGATTTTTGCCATACATTGACATGAATCAGCCACAGGTGTACCACTTCTGACTGTCTACAACTATGATGAGGCTTTTTTCTCTGTCTCTCTCTCTCTCATTTTGAGCTCAGCTTTCCAGAAAACCCCTGCTAGTAAGCCCCAAGAGTGCTGAAATTCTGATGCTGACTTCGCCCTTCACTCAGGTCCTGCTAAACCCTGAGGCTTGGGATTGATAGCTCGCCTTGAAATCTCCCATTATTTCTCTTGGCCCAAGTTCCCATTAAGGAGCCCCCACGACAAGAAAGGCTCTGCCCCTTTCTCTCCTTGATCATACCACCCAATCAGAGATGAGGGGAGACAGGGTCTGGCGATAAGGATCTGTGGACAGGGCTGTGGCCCTCAATCAAGTAACAAGAGGCAGTCTACTCTGGCTTCCTTGCCCAAAGATGACTCATATCTGAACCTTGAGAAAGAAAAGGAGGTGGGATAGAACAGATTGCAGGGTCAAGAGAGACTCCTGTGAGGGAGATGGATGTGTCTTCTAACTTAACAACTACTGTTCAAGTTCCTTTCTGCTTCTCAGGAAACATTTTCTCAGAACATTGAACTATCCAACTCCTTGTACAACAGAGAGATGACTGAAGCCCACCAAGGGTGGGTAGGTAGCTAAGTCCAGACTGAAATATGACCTCTATGCTATACCATAATGGTGTAAACATAAAACAGTCCTTCCAAGGCATATATAGATGAGTGTCTTCCTCGGGATCCCCAGGGAGCATACCTCAAGCAGCCACCAGTTACGTTATATTGATGAACACCATAGTATACTAAAGAGGAGGGAGGAGCTCTTCGATTTCAGGGTGGCAGGGTTTTTGAGACCCTACAATTGATTACTGGAATTTCCTTAGAGAAACCAAGTTAGGTGTTTAGGGAGGAGATCAGCAATCTTACATGTGTAGGATTAGACTATGGATGTAGGCATTATGTATTGGGGACTAATATTTGGGTGGCATGTACAGGTAGAGCTGTATAGGTTGTCAAAATACTGAAAAACATCTGTACTGACTGGTATCACCCTTCACTCCCACTACACCACCATGAACCCTCCCTTTGGACAACACCTCCCTCAAACCTCCTAATAAAATCCAGCAACAAAAAGGTAAATTCTTGGCCTATAAAGGGCCTCTGAGACTGCTCTAGTACTAAGGTCACTAAGGTCTGAGCCTGGTCAGAGTCCCTGCCAGCTATTAATTATTTTAAATATGATCTCTGATTATCTCCATTTACTCTGGGGAGAAACAGAGATTCAGAGGGTGAAAAGACTTGGCCAAGGTCACACAGCTAGTGTTATGAGCTGAGTTTCATTCCCTCAAAATTCGTATCCAAAACCTTAACCCGTAGTACCTCAGAATGTGAGAGGTGATTAAGTTAAAATGAGGCCTTTAGGGTGGGCCCTAATCTGATCTGATTCGTGTCCTTATAAGAGGAAATTTGGACACAGAGACACCTGAGAGGCATGTACACAAGAAAAGACCATGTGAAGCCACAAAAAGAATGTGGCCACCTGCAAGCCAAAGAAAGAGATCTCAGAAGAAACTAAACCTTTCAACACTTCAATATTGGACTTGTGGCCTCCAAAACTATGAGAAAACAAACATCTGTTGTTTAAGCCACCTAGCCTGTGGTGTTTTGTTAATGGCTACCCTAGAAAACTAATACAACTAGGAATTAGCAGAGCCAGGAATTCACCATCCACTCCCTCCCTCAGGCTATTTGCTTCTAAAACTCCAGTTATAAGCAGCTCTTGCTTCTTCTCCTCACATAATAAACACTTAAGAGAATGCAGTGAGAGAAAGGGATTTGGGACAGTGTCAAGAGATATGACTCCTCAGAAGTCATTGCTCTGACAAGAGCAATTTAAGACCCATGCCTTGTATCATAGTAAGTATTCATGGAATGTGTGTGGAACTAAATGAGGGTGTCCTTTGGCACAGGGCCTGAGAGAAGAAATAACAGTTTTCTTAAACCTAGAGTGCCCAAATACCAGAGAATTGTGCTGAAAGGAATTCAAAGGAAGGCTTTCACTGAGCTGTATAAACTAAGGGGTATAACTGGGGCTGCTCAAGTAACCTCCCATTAATTCACTCTCCATATCCACACACTCACATAAAGTTCAGTTTCTCTGTACACCAGTACCAAATAGAATCTCAGAGACAGAGTTTTGGATGAAGTAGAAAAAGATAACTTTATTACTTTGTCAGGCAAAGGGGGTCACAGCGAGCTAATGCCTTCAAAGCAATGTGTCACAACTTTGGGAAGATAGTGAGAAGTTTTACAGAAATTGTTCAAATGGGTGAGATAATCTTGTGGATATTCTTCTGTTGGGTTGATGGTGAGGTACGTAGGAATCAGCATCATCAACTTTCAGGTCCAGCTGGTCTGGGGTCTACATGCTTGTAGGCAGCATACCATCATTAATCTTTGATAACTTCTCCCAACTGGAAAACACTAGGAAAAGGCAAAAAGATATGACATCAGATAATGAGCCCTCTGGGTAGGAGGGTGTCCAATATGCTACTGGGAAAGAGTGGAAAGATGGCTCCAGAAAGAATGAAAAGCCTGGGCCAAAGTACTGCACTCAGTTGTGGATGTGTCTGGTGGTGAAAGTAAAGTCTAATGCTATAAAGGACAATACTGTATAGGAATCTGAATGTTAGGTCCATGAATGGAGGTAAATTGGACATTGTCAAGCAGGAGATGGCAAGAGTAAACATTGACATCTTAGGAATCAGTGAACTAAAATGAATGGGGATGGGCAAATTTAATTCAAATGACCATTATATCTACTACTGTGGGCAAGAATTCCTTAGAAGAAATGGAGTAACCCTCATAGTTAAAAAAAGAACACAAAATGCAGTACTTGGGTGCAATCTTAGAAACAACAGAAAGATCTTCATTCTTTTCCAAGGAAAGCCATTCAAAATCACAGTAATCCAAGTCTATGCCACAACCAGTAATGCCACAGAAGCTGAAGTTGGAGGAGGGAACTAAGATGGCGGAGGAATAGGACGGGGAGACCACTTTCTACCCCACAAATTCATTGAAAGATCATTTGAACGCTGAGCAAACTTCACAAAACAACTTCTGATCGCTAGCAGAGGATATCAGACACCCAGAAAAGCAGCCCATTGTCTTTGAAAGGAGTCCTCTATTACTCCTTAATTTTCATTTTTATAACCCACTATAACCTGGCAAAAAAAAAAGGACCCTATTTTTAAAAGCGAACTTCATATATATTTCTTAATTTTTTTTGTGTTTTGTGGTTTTTTAATATTGCAATTTTAAGAGTCTAACCTCTACTCTAGATTTTTAATCTTTGTATTTCAATATTTGATATCAATTTTGGACATTTAAGACTCCAACCTTCAGTACCCATTTTTACTCAGGAGTGTGATTACTGGTTTGATCATTCTCTCCCCTTTTTGACTCTGCTTTTTCTCCCCCAGATCACCCCCATTTCCTCCCTCACCCTTCTCTTCTCAATCCAATTCTGTTAATCACTGTGGGTGTTCTGGGCTGTGGAGAACACTTAGGGAAGAGAGTACAACCTAGATCTGTCTCTCCTCTCTTGAATCCCCCTTTTTCTCCTCCTGCTCACTTCTATCTACTTCCTCCCTCTCCTCTTCTTCATGTAACTGTGTGAACCTCTCTGGGTGTTCCTCACTGTGGAGAATCCTTTCACCATTAACCTAGAAGTTTTATTATCAGTGCTGTATGGAGGGAGAACTCTTGAGGCTACTGAAAGAATAAGACTGAAATCCAGAGGCAAGAGGCTTAAGCCCAAAACCTGAGAACACCAGAGAACTCATGACTACAGGGAACATTAATTAATAAGAAATCATCCAAAAACCTCCATAGCTACACTGAAACCAACCACCATCCAAGAGCCAATAAGTTCCAGAGCAAGAAATACCACACAAATTCTCCAGCAATGCAGGAACATAGCCCTGAGCGTCAATATAGAGGCTGCCCAAAGTCACACCAAACCCATACACCCATCTCAAAACTCACTACTGGACACTCCATTGCACTCCAGAGAAAAGAAATCCAGCTCCACCCACTAGAACACCGACACAAGCTTCTGTAACCAGCAAACCTAAACAAGCCAAACACTCAGGCCCACCCACTGGGAGAAACCTCCACAATAAAAAGGAACCACAGACTAGCAGAATACAAAAAGGCCACCCCAAATCCAGCAATCTAAATAAGATGAAAAGGCAGTGAAATACCCAAAAGGTAAAGGAACATGAAAAATGTCCACCAAGCGAAACAAAAGAGGAGGAGATAGGGAATCTACCTGAAAAAGAATTTAGAATAATGATAATAAAAATGATCCAAAATCTTGAAAACAAAATGGAGTTACAGATAAATAACCTGGAGACAAGGATTGAGAAGATGCAAGAAATGTTTAACAAGGACCTAGAAGAAATAAAAAAGAGTCAATTAAAAATGAATAATGCAATAAATGAGATAAAAAAGACTCTGAAGGGAACCAACAGTAGAATAATGGAGGCAGAATATAGAATAAGTGAGGTAGAACATAAAATGGTGGAAATAAATGAAGCAGACAGTAAGAAAGAACAAAGAATTAAAAGAAATGAGGACAACCTCAGGGACCTCTGGGACAATGTGAAATACCCCAACATTCGAATCATAGGAGTCCCAGAAGAAGAAGACAAAAAGAAAGGCCATGAGAAGATACTCGAGGAGATAATAGCTGAAAGATTCCCCAAAATGGGGAAGGAAATAGCCACCAAAGTCCAAGAAACCCAGAGAGTCCCAAACAGGATAAACCCAAGGCAAAACACCACAAGACACATATTAGTCAAATTAACAAAGATCAAACACAAAGAACAAATATTAAAAGCAGCAAGGGAGAAACAACAAATAACACACAAGGGGATTCCCATGAGGATAACAGCTGATCTTTCAATAGAAACTCTTCAGGCCAGAAGGAACTGGCAGGACATACTTAAAGTTATGAAAGAGAATAACCTACAACCCAGATTACTGTACCCAGCAAGGATCTCATTCAGATATGAAGGAGAATTTAAAAGCTTAACAGACAAGCAAAAGCTGAGAGAATTCAGCACCACCAAACCAGCTCTTCAACAAATGCTAAAGGATCGTCTCTAGACAGGAAATACAGAAAGGCTGTATGAACGTGAACCCAAAACAACAAACCAAATGGCAATGGGACCATTCTTATCAATAATTACCTTAAATGTAAATGGGTTGAATGCTCCTAACAAAAGACAAAGACTGGCTGAATAAATACAAAAGTAAGACCCCTATATATGCTGTCTACAAGAGACCCACCTCAAAGCAAGGGACACACACAGACTGAAAGTGAAGGGCTGGAAAACAATATTTCACGCAAACAGAGACCAAAAGAAAGCAGGAGTCGCAATACTTATCTCAGATAAAAGACACTTCAAAATAAAGGCTGTGAAAAGAGACAAAGAAGGACACTACATAATGATCAAAGGATCAATCCAAGAAGAAGATAAAACAATTATAAGTATATATGCATCCAACATAGAAGCACCACAATATGTAAAGCAAATGCTAACAAAAATGAAAGGGGAAATTAACAATAACACAATAATAGTGGGAGACTTTAATACCCTACTCACACCTATGTATAGATCAACTAAACAGAAAATTAACAAGGAAACACAAACTTTAAATGACACAATGGTCCAGCTAGACCTATTTGATATCTATAGGACATTTCACACCAAAACAATCAATTTCACCTTTTTATCAAGTGCACACGGAACCTTCTCCAGAATAGATCACATCCTGGGCCATAAATCTAGCCTTGGTAAATTCAAAAAAATTGAAATCATTCCAGTCATCTTTCCTGACCACAATGCAGTAAGATTAGATCTCAATTACAGGAAAAAAAGCTATTAAAAATTCCAAAATACAGAGGCTAAATAACACACTTCTGAATAACAAAAAAATCATAGAAGAAATCAAAAAAGAAATCAGAATATCCATAGAAAAGAATGAAAGTGAAAACACAACAACCCAAAACCTATGGGACACTGTAAAAGCAGTGCTTAGGAAGGTTCATAGCAATATAGGCTTACCTCAAGAAACAAGAAAAAAGTCAAATAAATAATCTAACTCTACACCTAAAGCAACTAGAGAAGGAAGAAATGAAGAACCCCAGGTTTAGTAGAAGGAAAGAAATCTTAGACATTAGGGCAGAAATAAATGCAAAAGAAACCAAAGAGACCATAGCAAAAATCAACAAAGCTAAAAGTTGTTTTTTTAAAAGGTAAACAAAATTGACAAACCATTAGCCAGACTCATCAAGAAACAAAGGGAGAAGAACCAAATCAACAAAATTAGAAAAGAAAATGGAGAAATCACAACAGACAACTTTGAAATACAAAGGATCATAAGAGACTACTACTCGCAGCTCTATACCAATAAAATGGACAACTTGGAAGAAATGGACAAATTCTTAGAAAAGTATAACTTTCCAAAACTGAACCAGGGAAAAATAGAAGATCTTAACAGACCCATTACAAGCACAGAAATCGAAACTGTAATCAGAAATCTTCCTGCAAACAAAAGCCCAGGACCAGATGGCTTCACAGCTGAATTCTACCAAAAATTTAGAGAAGAGCTAACACCTATCTTACTCAAACTCTTCCAGAAAATTGTAGAAGAAGGCAAAGTTCCAAACTCATTCTATGAGGCCACCATCACCCTAATTCCAAAACCAGACAAGGATGCCACACAAAAAGAAAACTACAGGCCAATATCACTGATGAACATAGATGCAAAAATCATTAACAAAATTCTAGCAAACAGAATCCAACAACATATTAAAAAGATCATACATCATGACCAAGTGGGCTTTATCCCAGGAATGCAAGGATTCTTTAATATCCACAGATCAATCAATGTAATACACCACATTAACAAATTGAAAGATAAAAACCATATGATTATCTCAATAGATGCAGAAAAAGCCTTTGACAAAATTCAAAATCCATTTATGATAAAAATTCTCCAGAAAGCAGGCATAGAAGGAACATACCTCAACACAATAAAAGCTATATATGACAAACCCACAGCAAACATTATCCTCAATGGTGAAAAATTGAAAGCATTTCCCTTAAAGTCAGGAACAAGACAAGGGTGTCCACTCTCACCACTACTATTCAACACAGTTTTGGAAGTGTTGGCCACAGAAATTAGAGCAGAAAAAAATAAATAAATAAAAGGAATCCAGATAGGAAAAGAAGAAGTAAAACTCTCACTGTTTGCAGATGACATGATCCTCTACATAGAAAACCCTAAAGACTCTACCAGAAAATTTCTACAGCTAATCAATGAATACAGTAATGTTGCAGGATATAAAATTAACACACAAAAATCCCTTGCATTCCTATAGACTAACAATGAGAAAACAGAAAGAGAAATTAAGGAAACCATATCATTTACCATTGGAACAACAAGAATAAAATACTTAGGAGTATATCTACCTAAAGAAATGAAAGACCTATACAAAGAAAACTATAAAACACTGATGGAAGAAATCAAAGAGGACACAAATAGAAGAAGAAATATACCATGTCCATGGATTGGAAGACTCAATATTGTGAAAATGGCTATACTACCCAAAGCAATCTATAGATTCAATGCAATCCCTATCAAGCTACCAATGGTATTTTTCACAGAACTAGAACAAATAATTTCACAATTTGTATGGAAATAAAAAGCCTCGAATAGCCAAAGCAATCTTGAGAAAGAAGAATGGAACTGGAGGAATCAACCTGCCTGACTTCAGACTCTACTACAAAGCCACAGTCATCAAGACAGTATGGTACTCGCACAAAGACAGAGACATAGATCAATGGAACAGAACAGAAAGCCCAGAGATAAATCCACGAACCTATGGACACCTTATCTTCGACAAAGGAGGCAAGGATATACAATGGAAAAAAGACAACCTCTTTAACAAGTGGTGCTGGGGAAACTGGTCAATCACTTGGAAAAGAATGAAACTAGAACACCTTCTAACACCATACACAAAAATAAACTCAAAACGGGTTAAAGATCTAAATGTAAGACCAGAAACTATAAAACTCCTAGAGGAGAACATAGACAAAACACTCTCCAGCATAAGTCACAGCAGGACCCTCTATGACCCATCTCCCAGAATATTGGAAATAAAAGCAAAAATAAACAAATGGGACCTAATGAAACTTAAAAGCATTTGCACAACAAAGGAAACTATAAGCAAGGTGAAAAGACAGCCTTCAGATTGGGAGAAAATAATAGCAAATCATGAAACAGACAAAGGATTAATCTCAAAAATATACAAGCAACTCCTGAAGCTCAATTTCAGAAAACTAAATGACCCAATCAAAAAATGGGCCAAAGATCTAAACAGACATTTCTCCAAAGAAGACATACAGATGGCTAACAAACACATGAAAAGATGCTCAACATCACTCATTATCAGAGAAATGCAAATCAAAACCACAATGAAGTACCATTACATGCCATTCAGAATGGCTGCTATCCAAAAGTTTACAAGCAATAAATGCTGGAGAGGGTGTGGAGAAAAGGGAACCCTCTTACACTGTTGGTGGGAATGCAAGCTAGTACAGCCGCCATGGAGAACAGTGTGGAGATTTCTTAAAAAACTGGAAATAGAACTTCCATATGACCCAGCAATCCCACTTCTGGGCATACACACCAAGGAAACCAGATCTGAAAGAGACACATGCACCACAATGTTCATCGCAGCACTGTTTATAATAGCCAGGACATGGAAGCAACCTAGATGTCCATTAGCAGATGAATGGATAAGGAATCTATGGTATATATACACCATGGAATATTACTCAGCCATTAAAAAGAATTTGTTTGAATCAGTTCTAATGAGATGGATGAAACTGGAGCCCATTATACAGAGTGAAGTAAGCCAGAAAGATAAAGACCAACACAGTATACTAATACATATATACGGAATTTAGAAAGATGGTAACGATAACCCTATATGCAAGACAGAAAAAGAGACACATGTACAGAACAGACTTTTGGGCTCTGTGGGAGAAGGCGAAGGTGGGATGTTCTGAGAGAATAGCATTGAAACAAGTATACTATCAAGGGTGAAACAGATCATCAGCCCAGGTTGGATGCATGAGACAAGTGCTCAGAGCTGGTGCACTGGGAAGACCCAGAGGGATCGGATGGGGAGGGAGGCAGGAGGGAGGATCGGGATGGGAAGACATGTAAATCCATGGTTGATTTATGTCAATGTATGGCAAAAAAAACACTACAATATTGTAAAGTAATTAGCCTCCAACTAATAAAAATAAATGAAAAAAAAAAAAAGCTGAAGTTGAATGGTTCTACAAAGACCTACAAGACCTTCTAGAACTAACACCCAATAAAGATGTCCATTTCTTCATAGGGGACTGGAATGCAAAAGTAGGAAGTCAAGAGATACTTGAGTATGGGCAAGTTTGAGCTTGGAATACAAAATGAATCAAGGTTAACAGAGTTTTGCCAAGAGAATACACTAGTCATAGCAAGCACCCTCTTCCAACAACACAAAAGACAACTCTACACATCATCACTGGATGGTCAATGCCAAAATCAGATTGCTTATATTCTTTGCAGTCAAAGATGGAGAAGCTCTATACAGTCAGCAAACAAGACCAGCAAACAGGTGGCTCAGATCATCAGCTCCTTATTGCAAAATTCAGGCTTAAATTGAAGAAAGTATAGAAAACCACCAGACCATTCAGGTATGATTATGGAGGTGATGAATAGATTCAAGGAATTATATCTGGTAGACAGAGTACCTAATGAACTATAGACAGAGGGTGCAACATTGTACAAGAAGTGGTGACCAAAACCATCTCAAAGAAAAAGAAATGCAAGAAAGCAAAGTGGTTTTCTGAGGAGGCCTTACAAATAGCTGAGAAAAGAAGAGACTGAAAAGGCAAAGAAGAAAGGGAAAGATATATCCAACTGAATACAGTTGGATAGAGTTTGCCTAGACTTTGGATACAGTTTCCCTAGAGTTCCAAAGAATAGCAAGCAGAGATAAGAAAGCCTTCTTAAGTTAACAATACAAAGAAATAGAGGAAAACAATAGAATGGGAAAGACTAGATATCTCTCCAAAAAAATTGGAGATACAAAGGGAATATTTCATGCAAAAATGGGTACAATAAAGGACAAAAATGGCAAGGACCTAACAGAAGCAGAAAAGATTAAGAAGAGGTGGCAATAATACACATAACATGATGGTGTGGTCACTCACCTAGAGTCAGAAATCCCGGAGTATGAAGTCAAGTGGGCCTTAGGAAGCATTTCTGCAAACAAGGCTAGTGGGAGGTAATGGAATTCCAGCTGAGCTATTTCAAATCCTAAAAGATGATGCTGTTAAATTGCTGCACTCAATATGTCAGCAAATGTAGATGGCAGAGGAGTAGGATGGGGAGACCACTTTCTCTCCTACAATTTCATCAAAAGAATATCTGAACGCAGAGCAAACTTCACAAAACAACTTCTGATCGCTAGCTGAGGTCATCAGGCGCCCAGAAAAGCAGCCCATTGTCTTCGAAAGGAGGTAGGACAAAATATAAAAGATAAAAAGTGAGACAAAAGAGCTAAGGACGGAGATCCGTCCCGGGAAGGGAGTCTTAGGCGGCATTGCTTGGGGTAGGATCCGGGCCTGAGTGTCCTGAGGACAATCGGAGGGAGCTTCTGTGAGTTGCCAACTTGAACTGTGGGAGACCGAAAGAGAGAGAGAAAATTAACCGGCCGAACACACTGCCGGCCGTTTGCAGAACAAAGGGACCGAGAAAGTCCAGAGAAGAGCTCACAGGCTGCTGACCGGCCCAGCCCCGCCGGAGGCAGGAGGCAGGGGGGAGGGGAAGGTCGCGGCGAGACACAGGGCGCAGGCACCCGACCAGCGCGGGCGGGGACTGGGGCTGGGGACGCGGAGGGCAGAAGGCGCACGCACCCGACTGGCGCCAGCGGAAACTGAGACTGGGTCCGCGGAAGGGAGTGGGCGCGTCATACCTGGGGAGAGTGCGCCCATCAAGCCCCTCGCTGCCTGGACCGCTCTGACAGGGAAGGCACAGAGAGCAGGCGCAGCTTTTTGTTCCGTGCTTTTGTAGAACACCCGAGGGCTGGAACCTTGCGCAGCCCGGGGCGCACTCCATATAGAGCAGCCGGGATCCTGAGCAGCGCAGACGGAGAAAGCAGCGTCAGCCCCTCCTGGCAGCGCCAGCCCGTTCCCACAGCGCCAGCCCGTCCCCACAGTGCCAGCCCGTCCCCGCAGCGCCAGCCCGTCCCTGCAGCGCCAGCCCCTCCCCGCAGTGCCAGTCCCTCCCCTCAGCACCAGCCCCTCCCCGCAGAGCGAAGGAACTAGCTACCTGAATAAGAGTCCACCTCTACCCGCCCGTGTCAGGGCGGAAATGAGGCTCTGGAGAGACCGGCAAACAGAAGCCAAATAAACAAAGGGAACCGCTTCAGAGGGACTGGTGCAACAGATTAAAATCCCTATAGAAAACACCGACTACACCGGAAGGGGCCTGTAGATATCGAGAAGTGTAAGCTGGAACGAGGAGCTATCTGAAACTGAGCCAAACCCATACTGACCGCAACAGCTCCAGAGAAATTCCTAGATATATTTTTACTTTTTTTTTTTTTTTTAAGTAAGAAAAAAAAATTTTTTATTTTTTTAGTTTTTCTCTTTTATTTTCCTTTAAAATTCCCTATTACTCCCCCATTACTCCTTAACTTTCATTCTCAGAGATTTTTACGATTTTTTTAATTAGGGAAAAAAAATTTTTTTTCTTTCTTTCTTTTTCTTTTTCTTTTTTTTTCTTTCCTTTTTCTCTTCTATTTTCTATTTTTCTTTTTCTGTTATTTCTTTTAAAGTCCTCTAGTACTCCTCTGCTACTCTTTAATTTTCATTTTCAATACACTATAACCTTACAAAAAAAAAAAAAAAAGAGAGAGAAGCCCTATGTTTAAATCGATGATTATTCTCTCCCAATCTTGACTCTCTGTTTTCTACCTCAGAACACCTCTATTTCCTCCTTTCCCCTTCTCTTTCCAACCCAATTCTGTGAATCTTTTTAGGTGTCTGGGCTATGGAGAACACTCTGGGAACAGACAGCTGTGTAGATCTGTCTCTCTCCTCTTGAGTCCCCCTTTTTCTCCTCCTGCTCATCTCTATCTCTCTCCTCCCTCTCCTCTTCTTCATGTAACTCTGTGAACCTCTCTGGGTGTCCCTAACGGGGGAGAATCTTTTTGCCATTAACCTAGAAGTTTTCTTATCAGTGCTGTATAGTTGGAGAAGTCCTGAGACTACAGGAAGAATAAAACTGAAATCCAGAGGCAGGAGACTTAAGCCCAAAACCTGAGAACACCAGAAAACTCCGGACTACATGGAACTTTAAGTAATAAGTGACTGTCCAAAAGCCTCCATACCTACACTGAAACCAACCACCACCCAAGAGCCAATAAGTTTTAGAGCAAGACATACCACGCAAATTCTCCAGCAACGCAGGAACATAGCCCTGAACACCAACATACAGGCTGCCCAAGGTCACACCTAACACATAGACCCATCCCAAAACTCATTACTGGGCACTCCATTGCTCTCCAAAGACAAGAAATCAAGTTCCACGCACCAGAACACTGACGCAAGCTTCCCTAACCAGGAAACCTTGACAAGCCAATCGTCTAACCCCACCCACTGGGTAAATCCTCCACAATAAAAAGGAACCACAGACATCCAGAATACAGAAAGCCCAGTCCAGACACAGCAATCTAAACAAGATGAAAAGGCAAAGAAATACCCAACAGGTAAAGGAACATGAAAAATGCCCACCAAGTCAAACAAAAGAGGAGGAGATAGGGAATCTACCTGAAAAAGAATTTAGAATAATGATAATAAAAATGATCCAAAATCTTGAAAACAAAATGGAGTTACAGATAAATAGCCTGGAGACAAAGATTGAGAAGATGCAAGAAATGTTTAACAAAGACCTAGAAGAAATAAAAAAGAGTCAATTAAAAATGAATAATGCAATGAATGAGATCAAAAACACTTTGGAGGGAACCAAGAGTAGAATAATGGAGGCAGAAGATAGGATAAGTGAGGTAGAAGATAAAATGGTGGAAATAAATGAAGCAGAGAGGAAAAAAGAAAAAAGGCTCAAAAGAAATGAGGACAACCTCAGGGAACTCTGGGACAATGTGAAACGCCCCAACATTCAAATCATAGGAGTCCCAGAAGAAGAAGACAAAAAGAAAGGCCATGAGAAAATACTCAAGGAGGTAATAGCTGAAAACCTTCCTAAAATGGGGAAGGAAATAGCCACCCAAGTCCAAGAAACCCAGAGAGTCCCAAACAGGATAAACCCAAGGCGAAACACCCCAAGACACATATTAATCAAATTAACAAAGATCAAACACAAAGAACAAATATTAAAAGCAGCAAGGGAGAAACAACAAATAACACACAAAGGGATTCCCATAAGGATAACAGCTGATCTATCAATAGAAACCCTCCAGGCCAGAAGGGAATGGCAGGACGTACTGAAAGTAATGAAAGAGAATAACCTACAACCCAGATTACTGTATCCAGCAAGGATCTCATTCAGATATGAAGGAGAATTCAAAAGCTTTACAGATAAGCAAAAGCTGAGAGAATTCAGCACCACCAAACCAGCTCTTCAACAAATGCTAAAGGATCTTCTCTAGACAGGAAAGGCAGAAAGGTTGTATAAACTTGAACCCAAAACAACAAAGTAAATGGCAACAGGACCACACCTATCAATAATTACCTTCAATGTAAATGGGTTGAATGCCCCAACCAAAAGACAAAGATTGGCTGAATGGATACAAAAGCAAGACCCCTATATATGCTGTCTACAAGAGACCCACCTCAAAACAAGAGACACATACAGACTAAAAGTGAAGGGCTGGAAAAAAATATTTCACACAAACAGAGACCAAAAGAAAGCAGGAGTCGCAATACTCATATCAGATAAAATAGACTTTCAAATAAAGGATGTGAAAAGAGACAAAGAAGGACACTACATAATGATCAAAGGATCAATCAAAGAAGATATAACAATTATAAATATATATGCACCCAACATAGGAGCACCGCAATATGTACGACAAACACTAACGAGTATGAAAGACGAAATTAATAGTAACACAATAATAGTGGGAGATTTTAATACCCCACTCACAACTATGGATAGATCAACTAAACAGAAAATTAACAAGGAAACACAAACCTTAAATGACAAAATGGACCAGCTAGACCTAATTGATATCTATAGGACATTTCACCCCAAAACAATCAACTTCACCTTTTTCTCAAGTGCACACGGAAACTTCTCCAGAATAGATCACATCCTGGGCCATAAATCTGGTCTTGGAAAATTCAAAAAAATTGAAATCATTCCAGTTATCTTTTCTGACCACAGTGCAGTAAGATTAGATCTCAATTACAGGAAAAAAATTGTTAAAAATTCAAACATATGGAGGCTAAATAACACGCTTCTGAATAACCAACAAATCATAGAAGAAATCAAAAAAGAAATCAAAATATGTATAGAAATGAATGAAAATGAAAACACAACAACCCAAAACCTATGGGACACTGTAAAAGCAGTGCTAAGGGGAAGGTTCATAGCATTACAGGCTTACATCAAGAAACAAGAAAAAAGCCAAATAAATAACCTAACTCTACACCTAAAGCAATTAGAGAAGGAAGAAATGAAGAAACCCAGGGTTAGTAGAAGGAAAGAAATCTTAAAAATCAGGGCAGAAATAAATGCAAAAGAAACTAAAGAGACCATAGCAAAAATCAACAAAACTAAAAGCTGGTTTTTTGAAAAAATAAACAAAATTGACAAACCATTAGCAAGACTCACCAAGAAACAAAGAGAGAAGAACCAAATTAACAAAATTAGAAATGAAAATGGAGAGATCACAACAGACAAGACTGAAATACAAAGGATCATAAGAGACTACTACTCGCAGCTCTATGCCAATAAAATGGACAACTTGGAAGAAATGGACAAATTCTTAGAAAAGTATAACTTTCCAAAACTGAATCAGGAAGAAATAGAAGATCTTAACAGACCCATTACAAGCACGGAAATCGAAACGGTAATCAGAAATCTTCCAGCAAACAAAAGCCCAGGACCAGATGGCTTTACAGCTGAATTCTACCAAAAATTTAGAGAAGAGCTAACACCTATCTTACTCAAACTCTTCCAGAAAATTGCAGAAGAAGGCAAAGTTCCAAACTCATTCTATGAGGCCACCATCACCCTAATTCCAAAACCAGACAAAGATGCCACAAAAAAAAAGAAAACTACAGGCCAATATCACTGATGAACATAGATGCAAAAATCCTTAACAAAATTCTAGCAAACAGAATCCAACAACATATTAAAAAAAAATCATACACCATGACCAAGTGGGCTTTATCCCAGGAATGCAAGGATTCTTTAATATCCACAGATCAATCACTGTAATACACCACATTAACAAATTGAAAGATAAAAGCCATATGATTATCTCAATAGATGCAGAGAAAGCCTTTGACAAAATTCAACACTCATTTATGATTGAAACTCTCCAGAAAGCGGGAATAGAAGGAACATACCTCAACATAATAAAAGCTATATATGACAAACCCACAGCAAGCATCACCCTCAATGGTGAAAAATTGAAAGCATTTCCCCTGAAATCAGGAACAAGACAAGTGTGCCCACTCTCACCACTGGTATTCAACATAGTGCTGGAAGTTTTGGCCACAGCAATCAGAGCAGAAAAAGAAGTAAAAGGAATCCAGATAGGAAAAGAAGAAGTGAAACTCTCACTGTTTGCAGATGACATGATCCTCTACATAGAAAACCCTAAAGACTCTTCCAGAAAATTACTAGAGCTAATCAATGAATAGAGTAAACTGCAGGATATAAAATTAACACACAGAAATCCCTTGCATTCCTATATACTAACAATGAAAAAACAGAAAGAGAAATTAAGGAAACAATACCATTCACCATTGCAACAAAAAGAATAAAATACTTAGGAGTATATCTACCTAAAGAAACAAAAGACCTATCCATAGAAAACTATAAAACACTGATGAAAGAAATCAAAGAGGACACAAACAGATGGAGAAACATTCCGTGTTCATGGATTGGAAGAATCAATATTGTCAAAATGGCTATTCTACCCAAAGCAATCTATAGATTCAATGCAATCCTTATCAAGCTACCAACGGTATTTTTCACAGAACTAGACCAAAGAATTTCACAATTTGTATGGAAATACAAAAAATCTCGAATAGCCAAAGTAATCTTGAGAAAGAAGAATGGAACTGGAGGAATCAACCTGCCTGACTTCAGACTCTACTACGAAGCCACAGTCATCAAGACAGTATGGTACTTGCACAAAGACAGAAATATAGATCAATGGAACAGAATAGAAAGCCCAGAGGCAAATCCACGAACCTATGGACACCTTATCTTCGACAAAGGAGGCAAGGATATACAATGGAAAAAAGACAACCTCTTTAACAAGTTGTGCTGGGAAAACTGGTCAACCACTTGGAAAAGAATGAAACTAGAACACTTTCTAACACCATACACAAAAATAAACTCAAAACGGGTTAAAGATCTAAATGTAAGACCGGAAACTATAAAACTCCTAGAGGAGAACATAGGCAAAACACTCTCCGACATAAATCACAGCAGGATCCTCTATGACCCACCTCCCAGAATATTGGAAATAAAAGCAAAACTAAACAAATGTGACCTAATGAAACTTAAAAGCTTTTGCACTACAAAGGAAACTATAAGTAAGGTGAAAAGACAGCCCTCAGATTGGGAGAAAATAATAGCAAATGAAGAAACAGACAAAGGATTAATCTCAAACATATACAATTAACTCCTGAAGCTCAATTCCAGAAAAATAAATGACCCAATCAAAAAATGGGCCAAAGAACTAAACAGACATTTCTCCAAAGAAGACATACAGATGGCTAACAAACACATGAAAAGATGCTCAACATCACTCATTATTAGAGAAATGCAAATCAAAACCACAATGAGGTACCATTACACGCCAGTCAGGATGGCTGCTATCCAAAAGTCTACAAGCAATAAATGCTGGAGAGGGTGTGGAGAAAAGGGAACCCTCTTACACTGTTGGTGGGAATGCAAACTAGTACAGCCGCTATGGAAAACAGTGTGGAGATTTCTTAAAAAACTGGAAATAGAACTTCCATATGACCCAGCAATCCCACTTCTGGGCATACACACTGAGGAAACCAGATCTGAAAGAGACACGTGCACCCCAATATTCATCACAGCAGTATTTATAATAGCCAGGACATGGAAGCAACCTAGATGTCCATCAGCAGGTGAATGGATAAGGAAGCTGTGGTACATATACACCATGGAATATTGCTCAGCCGTTAAAAAGAATTCATTTGAATTAGTCCTAATGAGATGGATGAAACTGGAAACTGGAGCCCACTATACAGAGTGAAGTAAGCCAGAAAGATAAAGAACATTATAGCATACTAACACATATATATGGAATTTAGAAAGATGGTAATGATAACCCTATATGCAAAACAGAAAAAGAGACACAGAAATACAGAACAGACTTTTGAACTCTGTGGGAGAAGGTGAGTGTGGGATGTTTCAAAAGAACAGCATATATACTATCTATGGTGAAACAGATCACCAGCCTAGGTGGGATGCATGAGACAAGTGCTCGGGCCTGGTGCACTGGGAAGACCCAGAGGAATCGGGTGGAGAGGGAGGTGGGAGGGGGGATCGGGATGGGGAATACGTGTAAATCTATGGCTGATTCATATCAATGTATGACAAAACCCACTGAAATGTTGTGAAGTAATTAGCCTCCAACTAATAATTAAAAAAATATATATGTCAGCAAATGTGGAAAACTCAACAGTGGCCAAAGGACTGTAAAAGGTCAGTTTTCATTCCAGTCCCAAGGAAAGGCAGTGCCAAAGAATGTTCAAAGTACTGTACAATTGTGCTCATTTCACAAGTTAGCAAGGTAATGCTCAAAATCCTTCAAGCTAGGTTTCAACATTATGTGAACTGAGAACCTCCAGATGTACAAGCTGGATTTAGAAAAGGCAGAGGAACCAGAGATCAAATTGCCATCATCTGTGTTGTATCATAGAAAAAAATAAGGTAGTTTCCAGAAAAGCATCTACTTCTGCTCCATTGACTAGCTAAAGCCTTTGACTGTGTGGATCACAACAAACTGTGAATAATTCTTAAAGAGATGAGAGTACCAGGCCACCTTATCTGTCTCCTGAGAAACCTGTATGCATGTCAGGAAAGAACAGTTAGAACTGGACATTGAACAATGGACTGGTTCCAAATTATGAAAGGAGTACATCAAGGCTATATATTATCACCCTGCTTATTTAACTTCTATGCAGAGTACATCATGAGAAATGCTGGGCTGGATGAAGCACGAGTTGGAATCAAGATTGCTGGGAGAAATATGAACAACCTCAGATACGAAGATGATAATGGCAGAAAGTAAGGAAAAACTAAAGATCCTCTTGATGAAGGTGAGAGAGGAAAGTGAAAAAGTTGGCTTATAACTCAACGTTCAAAAAACTAAGATCATGGAATCAGGTCCCATTGCTTCTGGGCAAATAGATGGGGAGAAAGTGGAAACAGTGACAGATTTTTTTTTTTACTTGGGCTCCAAAATCACTGCAGACAGTGACTGCAGGCAAGAAATTAAAAGACACTTGATCCTTGGAAGAAAATCTATGACAAACCTAGACAGCATCTTAAAAAGCAGAGATAGCTCTTTGTCAACAAAGGTCCATAGAATCAAAACTATGGTTTTTCCAGTAGTCATGTGAGAGTTGGGCCATATAGAAGTCTGACTGCCGAAGAATTAATTGTGGTCTTGGGGAAGAATCTTGAGAGTCCCTTGGACAGCAAGGAGACCAAACCACTCAATTCTAAAGGGAATAAACCCTGAATATTCATTGAAAGGACTGATGCTGAAGCTGAAGCTCCAGTAGTTTAACCACCTGATGAGAAGAGCAGATTAATTGGAAAAGACCCTGATGCTGGGAAAGATCGAGGAAAGTAGGTGAAGGGGGTGACAGAGGATGAGATGGTTGGATGGCATCACTGACTCAATGGACATGAGTTTGAGCAAACTCCGGGAGATAGTGGTGGACAGGGAAGCCTGTTATGCTACAGCCCACAAGGTCACAAAGAGTTGGACAGGACTTATTGACTAAACAACAGCAACTCCCCTGGAGGGTATCTGCAAAATAGCTTAAATATATTGTTGTGTGTATCTATTGATGGGGAAATAGGACCTGGCCCCAAGGCTGCTCTTGGCTGTTTCTCCTTTGTTTCACATACCCTCCCTTCCATAATTAACAGCTGCTTGAATCTGCCCATTGGAATTCAGGGCAGGTCATGGAGGCTTAATGAAGGCTATTTTCTATAATCAAAGAAATGGGGGTTACAGAAAGATTTTATGCTCAGGAGCCCCACAGGGCCCTCCACAGTATCAACATGTTTTCCCTTCACTGCATCCTTGCACATACTCACCTCAAACTCTCACATGCACTCTCACTCACATACTGATATACTCAAAGCATACATGATCTCCCATAGGCACATCTAGTCCACTCTTCAACACATATTCCCCCACAGTCTTGCTCCCAACACTTTGATACAAATGCTTTCTCTCAGACACCACAATCTCCATCCATTCACATGTATTCCACATACAAACATATCCATTACAGACTCCTATAATTTCACTAGCCTATGAAAAGTGGGTGAATGTTCTATATTGACTTCAATCTTTTCCTTATCATTTGATTTTTTCCAATGAACATGTATTTCTTCTATAATTAAAAATACATGGCATGGCCAAAGTAACACAAAATAAGTTGAACTCCTAGAGTAGCATTTCAGGACATGTAAGATATGGCACCCAGCTAGATTTAAAAATCTGTATACAAAAAACCCCAAGTCTATATCCCTCACATATATATATATATATATAATCTTACTTGATCCTAACAACACCCCCTGGAGACAGGCAGGGCAGGAATCACTTCCCCCAAGATTAATCTCAAACTCTCTGATCCTGGAGCTTCTCTGGTGTCTCAGTGGTAAGGAATCTAACTGCCAACGCAGGAGACACAGTTTCAGTCCCTGATCTGGTAGGATCCCACGTACCATGGAGCAACTAGGCCCATGTGCCACAACTATTGAGCCTGTGCTCTAGAGCTCAGAAGGTGCAACTACTGAGCCCATGTACTGCAACTATTGAAGCCTGTGTGCCCTAGAGCTTGTGCTCCACAACAAGAGAAGCCACTGCAATGAGAAACCCATGCACCACAAATGGTTAGTAGCTCCTACTCATGGCAACTAGAGAAAAAGCCCATGCAAAAATGAAGACCTAATGCAGCCAAAAATAAATAAATAAATAATCAAACTCCCTGATCATATTGAAACAAGAGGGAAGCAGGCAGGGCACAGCATTTAAAAGAATGATAATAGCCATTGGACATAACAAAGACTACTTAGAACCAACTGGGCCCAAGATGGCAGAAGATTTGACTTCCATTAGACCTTGAGCCTCATTATATGCTCAGTGTAATACATTAGTGGCTTCCCTGGTGGCTCAGACAGTAAAGAATCCACCTGCAATGCGGAAGTCCTGGGTCCAATCCCTGGATTGGGAAGATCTCCTGGAGGAGAACATGGCAACCCTCTCCAGTATTCTTGCCTGGAGAATCCCCATGGACAGAGGAGCCTGGTGGGCTACAGTCCATGGGGTCGCAAAGGGTTGGACACGACTGAGCAACTAAGCACAGCACAATACACTAGTACACTAAATGACACCCACCAGCACCTTGACAGCTCTGAGGCCAACCATAAAAAGCCAAAAATTGGGTGGTGGCACAACTCCTGGAAATTTTCGCCCCTTTCTCCAAAATAATTGGGATAAAAATAATAATCCTGTTCATTAGCCTATGAAATTTCTGCTGCTGCTAAGTCGCTTCAGTCGTGTCCGACTCTGTGCGACCCCACAGACGGCAGCCCACCAGGCTCCCCCGTTCCTGGGATTCTCCAGGCAATAACACTGGAGTGGGGTGCCATTGCCTTCTCTGAGCCTATGAAATTACTCAGGCCATAAAAACTAACCACACCATACTGAGAAGCTCTCTCTCTTTCTTTCTCTCTCATGTGCTCATGTACACATACCCTTCAGAGATACCCCACACTCTGTCTGTGGAGTGTGTTTCTCTTAAAATCTCTCTTGCCTTCTGAGAAGGCCCACACTCTCTCTCTGAAGTGTGCTGTTTTCTAAATAAATATACTTCTTACCTATCACTTCATCTCCAAATTATTTCCAGACTAAGCAAGTACCTTAAATTCACCTACAGCACTATGAATCCATTTCTTTATCCACTTCTCCTTCACCATGCTTTCCCACTACTTATTCTTTAATTTGTGGAATTTAATTCTCAATTTTACCCATTATTTAAGGTCTACTTAAAATACCACTTCTTTCATGAAACCTCTGACTTTCAGTCACAAAACTGATCTTTCTGTTTTTTTTTTTTTTTTTTTTTTTGCATTCCTTTGGCCTCTCTTATGGCACTTATATTCTATCTTGAATTCTAGTTATGTAGGAAGCAAGGCCCAGAAAGGTTAAATGACTTCCCAAGAACACATTGTTAATAAGAGGCAAAGGCTTAGGTGGAAAGGGTACTTATCTCATTGAGGGGCAGGGGCAGGGATTCCATCTGATCCTTTTATTTTCTTAGGGCTCAGCTCAAAATTTGGCACATATAATGGGCTCAGCATATGTTTTTTGATTGAATGAAAAAGAAAGAGAGAGAGGTTTAAGAGGATAGGAAAACTTATTTCTGGAATGAACTTGACATTAGGCTTTCTGTGTCTGTTTCTCTTGCATTATGTCAGGCTCCAGGGAGAGAACTGACAGACAGAAGAACACTTGGCAAAGGATCATGAACCAGACCACATCAAGGCATCCACGTTATAATAAAATTCAGCAAGTCAAGGAGAAGGAGGCAGTGAAGCAAAATGGAGGAGGTTCTGAAAGAAGTGGAAGGGCCCAGAAGGACCTGAGAATGATGGAAAAACAGAAAGAAACCTGAAGTGCAAAGACAGCCTGAAACAGGCCAAGATAGGGAAAGGGGGATCAAAACTAGGGAAGGGTAAAGGCTCAGTTAGATTCACACTAGAGCTTAAGTGTTCCATGACAGGCTTGAAAAGGAGGGCACCAGGTGAGGCACCTTGCTGGCACTCAAGGGAGTGCAGAAATCAACGTTTTCAGTTGCTCAAAGTGAGAGGAAAGAGAATCAGGGCAAGGACAAAAGAGTGAACTTCCCAGTGTCTTAGACCCTGGCTAGGTCAATGCAAACAACTCAGGCCTGTCTGGTACCCTGCAGCAGCTGGAGCCAAGAGGTAACTAGCAAGGACACAGAGGACATTTAGCCCAAATAGTGAGAGGCTTGAGACAGGCTCAGAGGACATGGTCAACTCTCAATTATTCTTTTTCTAACAATCAGTGGATTGTTCCAGAAAGTTTTTTTGTTGTTTGCTTCTAATTCAAACCTAGTTTTAATCATTCTACACCCCATCTCCTTCCTCCTCCTATCATCTCTGCTAGGTAGCCAACATCCCTGGGGAGTCTAATTGTGACTCCTTCTGGGTCAGGGAGCCCTTGTCACGTCTGAATTGGCACCAGGGTTCTCAGAGAAGAAGCCTTGGAGCACCTGACCCAAGGCCTGCATCATCTACTTATCAAGAATCTGACATGGAAATAAGATGAATGAGCCAGGTAATGGCTGGGACCTAAGGCTCTTAGTAGAGTAACCCTAGGTATGGGGTGGGATAAGAGCACAGAAAGAAAAGGGAAGGGAACGCTAAGTTATTGAGTTCCTATCAGATGCCACACATACATTTTCTGTTTTCCTCACAAACCACCCTAAAATTCAGTGTGTGTTAACCACTTTTTACAGACAAAGAAACTGAGACTTAGAGGAGGAAGTGATTTCAGCCAAGGTAATATAGCATTTAAATGGGAAGTGAATTCTTTTTTTTTTTTTTTTTTATTAGTTGGAGGCTAATTACTTTACAATATTGTAGTGCTATTTGCCATACATTGACATGAATCAGCCATGGATTTACATGTGTACCCCATCCTGAACCCCCCTCCCACCTCCCTCCCCATCCCATCCCTCTGGGTCATCCCAGTGCACCAGCCCTGAGCACTTGTCTCAGGCATCCAACCTGGACTGGTGATCTGTTTCACACTTGATAACATACATGTTTCAATGCTGTTCTCTCAGATCATCCCACCCTTGCCTTCTCCCACAGAGTCCAAAAGTCTGTTCTATACATCTGTGTCTCTTTGTCTGTCTTGCATATAGGGTTATCTTTCCCATCTTTCTAAATTCCGTATATATATGTGTGTGTGTGTGTGTGTGTGTGTGTGTGTGTGTGTGTTAGTATACTGTATTGATGTTTATCTTTCTGGCTTACTTCACTTTGTATAATGGGCTCTAATTTCATCCATCTCATTAGAACTGATTCAAATGTATTCTTTTTAATGGGAAGTGAATTCTAAACCCAAGTTTCTCTGAGTTTCAAGTTAATGTTCTTGCCAGTATATTTGCTGTCTCTGAAAGGACTTTGAAATTACAGAGAAATCTCTCTTCAATCAATTCACCAGCCAATTTCTACTATTTCTTTTTTTTTTCTGCCTTTTCTTTTTTTCTCCTTATTTTCCCAACCTTTAAATTTTTCCATTTACTTTTTTCCCCCTTCTTGCCTGCCTTCCATATGTCTTCTTTCCTCTCTTATTTTACATTTATATTCATTTCTTACTATGGCCAAGCCTGCTATAAGAACTCTGGAGATCAAGCAGCTCATATACCCTGCTCTCCAGAAGTTCCTAGTGTAGTGCCCACAGATATATTTTCACATGTTCAAAGAATCACATGAGATAGAAATATATATCAGTATAGCATAGTGAAAAGAGAATGTGAGATGGAAATCTGTGAACTGGGGTCTCTGTCCCTGCTTTATTATTTACATGATGACCTTGGGAAAATAACTTAACTCTCTTCAGCTTATCTAGAAAATAAAACAGTCTTTATGCTTCAGAAGGGGGCTGTAATATAACAGATGTCAAAGTCCTTTGTAATCCAAGTAGTTCTGGCTTATATATATATATATATATATATATATATATATATATATATATATATATATATATATATATATATATATAATCTTT
This sequence comes from Dama dama, assembly GCF_033118175.1. Taxonomy (NCBI): domain Eukaryota; kingdom Metazoa; phylum Chordata; class Mammalia; order Artiodactyla; family Cervidae; genus Dama; species Dama dama. The sequence goes on from NC_083714.1 coordinate 105,095,186, forward strand.
CCTGCTCTTCCTTTCTTCCTAACCTCCCTTGAAACAAAAAGGACTTAGGACAGCCATTCACACAACACATTAAGTGGCCTTACTCAACATACAATACATATACAGAAATAAACGCATGCAGACATTGTGCACACAGTATTTACACACAAGTGTTAATACTCATATAAACATACATACCTACCTATATATTCACCACTCTTGCTTATGTGTTCCACCTCTCACAATGTTAATAGATATTTGCATTTATTATGCACATTCGTTGCTATCCTGCACTCTACTTGACAAGTCACCTCCTGCCAAGCAGAGAACCTGATAATTGTATCATTCTACCTCAGTTTTTAATGAGCTGTCTCCACTAAGTGTTAAATTTTTTTAATTAATTAATTTATTTTAATTGGAAAATAATTACTTGACAATACTGTGATGGTTTTCTGCCATACATCAACATGAATCGGCCACAGGTATACATATGTGTTCCCCCCATCCTGAAACCCTTCCCACACCCTCCCCTACCCCGTCCCTCTGGGTTGTCCCAGAACACCAGCTTTTGGTGTCCCATTTCACGCATTGAACTCACACTGGTCATCTATTTTATATATGGTAATGTACATGTTTCAGTGCTATTCTCTCAAATTGTCCCACCCTCGCTTTCTCCTATTGTGTACAACTAAGTGTTAAATTAAGTCTACATGTTTCCCTGAATCTCTTACTAGAATCCTAACACTAGATACTCCCCATTATCCTCTTGTTCCTCCCTACTCCAGGCACAAAGGAGAAAAGTACCACCTAGGGTTCATTAAGCCTATACTTGAGCATAGGACTGAAGTGTGAAAGAATTTCAATCTAAAATGGAACCAGAGGATATGAAATGGAGAATCTCATGCATGTGCCCTGAGAAGAACAGATTTAAGAATGAGGAGACCAATTCCCCATAAATGCATGATTTACAGAAAACTGATTCTAGTCTCCTGACCAGTGAACATCTATTAAGAATCTCTCACTATCCTCAAGCCAATGAATTTAACTGCTTCAACTCTGGCTGGACTTTTCTCTCTTTGCATTTCTTGCCCTTAAATGCAGCCCAGCCCAAACCCTCAATGGTCTCATGTGTAGCTTACTACAGCATGCATTTATCAAATTGATTCCTTCACTATTCTGAGTAAATTCTATTTTAGGTAATTCAAGCTTGCCTCAGTTTACCTCTTTATTTGGGTTGACGGAAGCAACTTCTAGAATCTTTTCCATTTCTTCTTCTACCTCACTCACCATCAGAAAAGGCCTCAGAAACTTTCACAGTTGCATTTCCATGAAACTGGGCCTTGCAGAGCCTCAGTCATGGGGAATGGGATAATCTGTCTCTAACTCTGTGAGTGTATTCCACAAACAGCCAGGGCAAAGCCCAAATTCTACAGGGCTCTGAATCTTAGAAAGAACTGGTCAGACATTCACACAATCAACCTTTCTGAACCCTGCCTCATTTCTTTAATTATGTAGCAAGTTTTAATCAGTCATTCCTAACCAAGGTCAGGTCAGTTAGCTAATTAGAGAATTATTTTATTTGGAGAGATTGTTAGGTGGTTAGTCAACTAGCCAATGTTGATTGCTTGGTTTATGGGTGAATTAGTTAGGCTAACGAATCAGATGTTAGCACCAGTCAGTTAATTGAACATTATATTCCAACTCGTTGAAGGGGAGCACTTTCAATACACCATCTCAAAATATGCCTGTTTGGCAATAAGAATTATTTTGAGAGAGGGTGGTCACAAGATGACAGAGGAATAGGATAGGGAGACCACTTTCTCCCCCACAAATTCATCAAAAGATCATTTGGATGCTGAGCAACTTCCACAAAACAATTTCTGAACGCTGGCAGAGGACAGAAAGGCAGCCCAATCTCTTCAAAAGGAGGTAGGACAAAATATAAAAAAGAAAAACAGTGATAAAAGATTTAGAGATGGAGACCTGTCCCGGGGAGGGAGTCGGGAAAGAGGAGAAGTTTCCACACAGTAGAAAACCCTCTCACAGGTGTGTCTGTGGGGAGTTTTGTAATCAAAGAGGACAACATAGCCAGGAGGGAAGGAAAAAAAAAAAACAGAATATGCGTGTAACCACAAATACAAGCAGAGATAGAGAAATGGTCTAGACGCTGGCATCCACCACCAACGAGTGGGGGCTGGGCATGGAGGTAAGCACTGCATCATCAGTCCTTAGGCTAAGGATCAAGCCTGAATGCCCCGAGGGCAATATGAGGGAGCTAATGTGAGATGGCAACCCAAACCGTGACATTACCAGAGACAAAGAGGAAAAAAAATTCTTTCCTGCAAAAGGCTCCAAAGCCACACAGTGACCCCTGGTGCACTTACATAACAAAGAATTGAGGGAATACCAAAGGAGAGCAAGCCGGCTTCCTTATGGGCCCTTCCTCTCCAGAGGCAGAAAGGCAGGTGTGCTACAGACAGAGCTGGAAGGCAAGGGGCTGTTGCAATCTCGGCCCCAGAGATCGCATCTTTCACCAAACTGTGAGCAGGTTTCCAGTTGCTAACCAGGTCTTCCTGGGATTCTGGATGGTTGACATCTGCCAGGAGTGTCACAGACTGAGATTATCTCCCCAGAGGAGACACATGGCATACCTGGGACTGTGCTCTCACAGCGCACCCGTGAAACTGAGTGACCTGGACCAGGGAGGCTATTAAGATTCATGTCCCACCTCAGACGGTGAGCTTGCCAAGCACCTGGTTGCCTGAGCTGCTCAGAACTGGGAAGGGCACAAAATGCAGCCCATTTGGGTCTGTGCCCTTGTGGAGCACCCGGGAACTTGAGTGGCTTAGACTTGAGAAGTGCAGAAAAGGTAAGGTGCACTTGGAACAGTGCTCTTGCACAGCAGTCTGTAGCCCAAGCAGTGTAGCCCCAGGAAGGACACATCACCTTGGGCTGTGGCAAAACCAGTATGGCCCATCCACCGTGAGCACTCCCCACACACCCCAGTGGGATTTGTTTACAGTGTCCATCCCCACCCCCTCACAACACAAATGAACAAGTGAGCCCAAATCAGTGGCCACTATCGCCCCCTTATGTCAGGGCAGCAATTAGACACTGAAGAGACTTGCAAACCTAGGCAGCCAAAATAAACAAATAAGGGGGAACTGGTTTGGAAATTACAGGTGCAGCGGATTAAAACCCTGCATTTATTTATTTATTTATTTATTTTTTCACTGAGGAAGCAGAGTAAAACCCTGCATTTAATACTGGAGGTTGAATTTGAGGGGCAACTATAGACCTTGAGAACAAGTATAAGCTGGAACAAGGGACTATCTGACACTGACCTGATCCCACACTGCCCACAACAGCTCCAGAGAAATCCCTAGATATATTTTTTACCATTATCATTTTTAAATGTTTTAAATAGTTCTTTATTACTACTTTAGCTTTCTTTTTTAAATTTATTTTTTATTGAAGGATAATTGCCTTACAGAATTTTCTGTCAAACCTCAACATGAATCAGCCATAGGTATACATATATCCCTTCCCTTTTGAAACTCTCTCCCATCTCCCTCCCCATCCCACCCCTCTAGGTTGATACAGAGCCTGTGTTTGAGTTTCCTGAGCCATACAGCAAATTCCTATTGGCTATCTACTTAACATACGGTAATATAAGTTTCCATGTTACTCTGTCCATACATCTCACCCTCTCCTCCCCTCTCCCCATGTCCATAAGTATATTCCCTATGTCTGTTTCTCCACTGTTGCCCTGTAAATAAGTTCTTCAGTACTATTTTGCTATATTCCATATATGTGTTAGAATATGGTATTTATCTTTCCCTTTCTGACTCACTTCACTTTGTATAAGAGGTTCTAGGTTCATCCACCTCATTAGAACTGACTCAAATGCATTCCTTTTAATGGCTGAGTAATATTCCATTGTGTATATATACCACACTTCTTTATCCATTCAGCTGTCAATGAACATCCAGGTTGTTTCCACCATCTAACTATTGTAAATAGTGCTGTGATGAACAATGGGATACATGTGTCTCTTTCAATTTTGGTTTCCTCAGGGTATATGTCTAGTTGTGGGATTGCTGGGTCATATGGTGGTTTTATTCCTAGTTTTTTAAGGAATCTCAATACAGTCTTCCATAATGGCTGTATCAATTCACATTCCCACCAACAGTGCAGGAGTGTTCCCTTTTCTTCACACCCTTTCCAGCATTTATTGTGTGTAGACTTTTTGATGAGGGCCATTCTGACCAGTGTGAGATGATATCTCATTGTAGTTTTGATTTGCATTCCTCTAATAATGAGCGATATTGAGCATCTTTTCATGTGTTTGTTAGCCATCTGTATGTCTTCTCTGGAGAAACATCTGCTTAGGTCTTTTCCCCACTTTTTGATTGCATTGTTTGTTTTCCTGGTATTGAGTTGTATTAGGTGCTTGTATATTTTGGATATTAATCCTTTGTGAGTTGTTTCCATTGCTATTATTTTCTCCCATTCCGAGGGTTGTATTTTCACCTTCCTTATAGTTTCCTTTACTGTGCAAAAGCTTTTAAGCTTACTCTCTTACTCTATTGCTTTTTTGATGATCCAGTGGAAGTTGGCAATTTGATCTCTGGTTCCTCTGCCTTTACTAAAACCAGTTTGAACATTGGAACATTCGTCTCCTTAGGTAAGTTTTGGTTGCAATAGTGAATGGGATTGATTTCTTAATTGCTCTTTCTGATTTTTCATGGTTAGTATATAGAAATGCAAGTGATTTCTGTGTATTGATTTTGTATCCTGCAACTTTGCTAACTTCATTGATTAGTTGTAGCAATTTTCTGATATTATCTTTAGGGTTTTCTATGTACAGTATCAGGACTTCCCTTGTGGCTCAGACAGTAAAGCATCTGCCTACAACACAGGAGACCCGGGTTCGATCCCATGTCATCTGCAAACAGTGAGAGCTTTACTTCTTTTCTGATCTGGATTCCTTTTATTTTTCTTCTCTGATTGCTGTAGCTAGGACTTCCAGAACTATGTTGAAATATAGTGGCAAAAGTGAAGAGCCTTGTCTTGTTCCTGATCTTAGGGGGAATGCTTTCAGTTTTTCACCATTGAAAATAATGTTTGCTGTAGGCTTATCATATATGGCCTTCACAATGTTGAGGTAGGTTTCTTCTATATCCATTTTTTGAAGAGTTTTAATGATAAATGGGTGCTGAATTTTGTCAGACTTTTTCTGCATCTATTGAGATGATCATATGGTTTTTATCTTTCAATTTGTTAATATGGTGTATCATATTGATTGATTTCCATATATTGAAAAATTCTTGCATCCCTAGAATAAACCCAACTTGATCATGGTGTATGAACTTTTTCATGTGTTGCTAAATTCTGTTTGCTAAAATTTTGTTGATGATTTTTTCATCTATGTTGATCAGTGATATTGGCCTGTAGTTTTCTTTTTTATGTTGTCTTTCTCTGGTTTTGGTATCTGGGTGATAGTGGCCTCATAGAATGAGTTTGGAAGTATTCTTTCCTTGGCAATTTTTTGAAAGAGTTTTAGAAGGAAAAGCACTAGCTATTCTCTAAATGTTGGATAGAATTCTGCTGTGACACCATCTGGTCCTGGGCTTTTGTTTTTTGGGGAGATTTTGATCACAGCTTCAGTTTCAGAGCTTGTAATTGGGTTGTTCATAATTTCTATTTCTTCCTGGTTCAGTCTTGGAAGATTGAACTTTTCTAAGAATCTGTCCATTTCTTGGGTAATCCATTTTATTGCCGTGTAGTTGTTCATAATAGTCCCTTATAATCCATTGCAGTTTTGCATTGGCTGTTGTAACCTCTCCTTTTTCATTTCTAAATTTTTTTATTTGATTCTTCTCTCTTTTCCTGGATGAGTCTGGCTAAGGTTTTGTTGAGTTTGTTTATCTTCTCAAAGAACCAGCTTTTAGTTTTATTAATCATTAGTGTTGTTTCTTTCATTTCTTTTCATTTATTTCTGCTTGGATCTTTATGATTTCTTTCTTTCTACCAATTTTGCTTTTTTTTTTCTTCTTTTTCCAGTTGCCTTAGGTGTGAAGTTAGGTTGTCTATTTGATGTTTTTTCTTGTTTCTTGAGGTAGGATTGTATTGTTGTAAACTTCCCTGTTATAACTGCTTTTGCTGCTTCCCATAGGCTTCATTGTCATTTGTTTCTAGAATTTTTTTATTTCCCTTTTTATTTCTTCAGTAACTTCTTGGTTATTTAGAAATTTGTCATTTAATCTGCATGTGTTTGCTTTTCTTACATTTTTTTTCCCTTGTAATTGATATCTAGTCTCATAGTGTTGTGGTCAGAGAAGATGCTTGATTTGATGTCAGTTTTCTTAAATTTACTGAGGTTTGATTTGTGACCCACAATATGGTCTATCCTGGAGAATGTTCCATGTGCACTTGAGAAGAAGGTGTAGTGTTCTGCATTTGGATGAAATGTCCTAAAGTTATCCTTGAGATCCATCTCATCTAATGTATCATTTAAGACTTGTGTTTCCTTATTAATTTTCTGTTCTGATGATCTGTCTATTGGTGTGAGTCAGGTGTTAAAGTCTCCTACTATGATTGTGTTACTGTCAATTTCTCCTTTTATGTCTGTTAGCCTTTGTTTTATGTATTGAGGTGCTCCTATGTTGGGTGCATAGATATTTACAATTGTTATGTCTTCCTCTTGGATTGATCCCTTGATCATTATGTAGTGTTCTTCCTTATCTTTTGCAATCTTCTTTATTTTAAGGTCTATTTTGTCTGATATGAGGATTGCTACTCCAGCTTTCTTTTGCTTCCCATTTGCATGAAATATATTTTTCCATCCTCTCCCTTTCAGTCTATATGTGTCTTGAGGTCTGAAGTAGGCTTCTTGTAGAGAGCATATATATGGGCCTTGTTTTTGTATCCATTCAGCAAGTCTGTGTCTTTTGGATGGAACATTTAATCCATTTACATTTAAAGTATTTTTTTCATTTATTTTTATTAGTCAGAGGCTAATTACTTTACAATATTGTAGTGGTTTTTGCCATACATTGACATGAATCAGCCATGGATTTACATGTGTTCCCCATCCTGAACCCCCCTCCCACCTCCCTCCCCATCCCATCCCTCTGGGTCATTCCAGTGCACCAGCCCTGAGCACTTGTCTCATGCATCCAACCTGGACTGGCGATCTGTTTCACACTTGATAATATACATGTTTCGATGCTGTTCTCTCAGATCATCCCACCCTCACCTTCTCCCATAGAGTCCAAAAAGTCTGTTCTATACATCTGTGTCTCTTTTTCTGTCTTGCATATAGGGTTATTTACATTTATATATATGTTCCTTTGCCATTTTCTAATTGTTTGGTGTTGGTTTTGTAGATCTTTTTTTTTTTTTTTTCTTTTGTATTTCTTCACTATATAAGTCCGTTTAACATTTGTTGCAAAGCTGTTTTTGTGGTACTGAATTCTCTTAACTTTTGCTTGTCTGAAAAACTTTTTATTTCTCCATCAATTTTGAATGAGATCCTTGCTTGGTACAGTAATCTTAGTTGTAGATTTTTCCCTTTCAGTACTTTCAATATGTCCTGCCTTTCCTGGGCCTGCAGAGTTTTTGCTGAAAGACCAGCTGCTAAATGTTTGGAGTTTCCCTTGTATGTTACTTGTTGCTTCTCCCTTGCTGCTGATAATATTCTTTATTTGTGTTTAGTCTTTGTTAGTTTGTTTAATAAGTCTCTTGGCATGTTTCTCTTTGGATTTACCCTGTATGGGACTCTTTGTGCTTCTTGGACTTGATTGGTTATTTCCTTTTCCATGTTGGGGAAATATTCAACTATAATCTCTTCAGAAATTTTCTCATACCCTTTCTTTTTCTCTTCTTCTTCTGGGACCCCTATAATTCGAATGTTGGTGCATTTGATATGGTCCTAGAAGTCTCTGAGACTGTTGAAAAGTTGTTGTTGAACCACAAAAGATGCCAGGGTTCTTGGCCTCTGGAGGAGAAGAATTCAATCTGGGGCCAGAGATGAGGCTTGATCGCTCAGAACTTTTGTGTAACAAAGTTATATTAAGGTATAAAGGAGATAGAGAAAGCTTCTGACATAGGCATTAGAAGGGGGCAGAAGGAACACCCGCCTGCTAGTTTTTAGCTGGATGTTATACAATTACTAGCAGTCTGTTAATGAAAGAAAGGAAAGTCTTAAAACTCAGAGAATGACACCAGGCCCCTCATCCATAAGATGTATTTGGGGATAATCTTGGCACCAATCGAGTCATCCTGGGCCAATAAACGATTGACTTGAATCCTGTAGAGAGACATATTCAGGTAATCTGTCTTGCTACAAGATTATAATACAAATAGTTTTGTTTACATAGATTCAGGGAATAATGTCTGACTATAACATACGGGTTTGTCAAGTTGGTTCTGAGCCATTAGGCGGAACCGACTTGAAGGCAGAGTCTGGGGTAAATGCATAGTACATTAACGTAGCTTAAGACAAACACTTCCATAAGAAAAATGTATTGGTTAACTCAGTTCAGTTCATTTCAGTCACTCAGTCGTATCCGACTCTTTGTGAGCCCATGAACCACAGCACGCCAGGCCTCCCTGTCCATCACCAACTCCCAGAGTTCACCCAAACCCATGTCCATAGAGTTGGTGATGCCACCCAACCATCCCATCCTCTGTTGTCCCCTTCTCCTTCGCCCCTCAATCTTTCCCAGAATCAGGGTCTTTTCAAATGAGTCAGCTCTTTGCATGAGGTGGCCAAAGTATTGGAGTTTCAGATTCAACATCAGTCCTTCCAATGAACACCCAGGACTGATCTCCTTTAGGATGGACTGGTTGGATCTCCTCGCACTCCAAGGGACTCTCAAGAGTCTTCTCCAACACCACAGTTCAAAAGTGTAAATTCTTCAGCACTCAGTTTTCTTTATAGTCCAACTCTCACATCCATACATGACTACTGGAAAAACCATAGTCTTGACTAGATGGACCTTTGTTGGCAAAGTAATATCTCTGCTTTTCAATATGCTGTCTAGGTTGGTCATAATTTTCCTTCCAAGGAGTAAGTGTCTTTTAATTTCATGGCTGCAATCACCATCTGCAGTGATTTTGGAGCCCAGAAAAATAAAGTCAGCCACTGTTTCCATGGTTTCCCCATCTATTTGTCATGAAGTGATGGGACCAGATGCCATGATCTTAGTTTTCTGAATGTTGAGCTTTAAGCCAACTTTTTCACTCTCCTCTTTCACTTTCATCAAGAGGCTCTTTGGTTCTTCACTTTCTGCCATAAGAGTGGTGTCATCTGCATATCTGAGCTTATTGATGTTTTTCCCAGCAATCTTGATTCCAGCTTGAGCTTCCTCCAACCCAGCGTTTCTCATGATGTACTCTGCATATAAGTTAAATAAACAGGGTGACAATATACAACCTTGAGGTGCTCTTTTTCCTATTTGGAACCAGTCTGTTGTTCCATGTCCAGTTCTAAGTGTTGCTTCCTGACCTGCATACAGGTTTCTCAAGAGGCAGGTCAGGTGGTCTGGTATTCTCATCTCTTTCAGAATTTTCCAGTTTATCATGATCCACACAGTCAAAGGCTTTGTCATAGTCAATAAAGTTAACTCAAGATTTGAGAAAAGTTAAGTTCAGGTGGAACCAGGTGTCATCATTGCAACACAGTATTTTAAGAGAAACCTCTTTTAAAATTTGTATAGAGAAGGGGAAAAAAAGTCACTAGTTTGTTTCCTCCTGCTGCTTAAGAGAAAGATAAAAATGTCTGACACTTGCAGCCTATTTCCTCCTTTTGGAGACCCCTGGCTTTCCTGCCTGTTACCCTCTCACTGTCCTCAGTTCTTTTCATTCTTTTTACTTTATTCTTCTCTTCAGAAGTTATTTCCAAAATTTTATCTTCCAGCTCACTGTTTCATTCTTCTCCTTCAGATATTCTGGTACTGATTTCTTCTAGAGTGTTTTTAATTTCAGTAATTGTGTTGTTTGTCTCTTTATGCTTATTCTTTAATTCTTCTATGTCTTTGTTAATTGATTCTTGCATTTTCTCTATTTTGTTTTTGATCATCTTTACTATCGTTTTTCTGAATTCTTTTTCAGGTAATTTTCCTATTTCATTTTCATTTATTTGGACTTCTGTGTTTGTAGTTTATTCCTTCATTTGTGCAGTATTTCTCTGTCTTTCCTTTTTTTTTTTTTAAGTTGTTGTGTTTGAGGTCTCCTTTTCCCAGGCTTCAAGGCAAGTTGAATTCTTTCCCTGAAGAAGGTTTAATTATTTCTTACTTTTCTGCCCTCCTAAGGATGGTTCAGTGGTTTGTGTAGGCTTTGTATAAGGTGAGACTTGTGCTGAGTTTTTGTTTCTTTGTTTGTTTTTCCTCTGACTGGTACAGCTGAGTGAGGTGGTAATCCTGTCTGCTCATGATTGGGTTTGTATTTTTGTTTTGTTTGTTGTTTAGATGAGGCATCCTGCACAGGGTGCAACTAGTGGTTGGGTGATGCAGGGTGTTGTATTCAAGTGGTTTCCTTTGTGTGAGTTCTCACTATTTGATTCTGCCTAGGGTTAGTTCTCTGGTAGTCTAGGGTCTTGGAGTCAGTGTTCCCACTCCAAAGCTCAGGGTTTGATCTCTGGTCAGGAATGAAGATTCCACAAGTGGTTTGTTATGTCATTAAGGGAGAGTAAAACAAATATCCAAAAATGAGAAACCAAAGATGAACCACAGACAAATGGCAGTTACAAAATCAGGCAAATATTAATTAAAATAATGGAATATACACATATACATATACACCCATGAACAAAGTGAAAACAGTCCAACAAAAATAAAGTACAGTAGATTGATCTGGAGAACAAAAGAAATCAAAAATTATATTTACCACTTAAGAACAAAACTAACTTAAGCACAAACTGGGGGAAAAAAAACAACTAAAGCAGGTGCCAAGTGGGGGAGTAAAGCAATGAAAACAAATCTAACAAGTATGTTGAGAGGAAAGTAAAGAAAGAAAAGAAAGAAAGAATAGATATGCAAATTTAAGTAGAGGTAGGTGAAGAAGATTTATATACATTAATGATTAACTGCAAGGGGAAAGGAATAGTAGGAAAGGCAAATGAAGGAATAGATGCAGAAAAATATAATAGCTTTGAAAAATTAAATATTAAAAAATAAAAATTAAATATTAAATTATAAAAAAGAGAAAAGAGAAAAAAAAACTGAAGAAGAAAGAAAAAAGGGGAAAAAAAGGATAACTCCACAGAACTGCAAAAGTCCAATGTAGAGGCAGAGGTTTATAACAACAATAGAAAGTGTGACTGAATATACACATCTACATATACACCCATAAGCAAAATCAAAACAGTCCAATGAAAATTAAGTACAATAGATTGACCCAGTGAACAAAGGAAACCAAAAATTATGTCTACCAGAACAAAACTAATTAAAGCACAAACTGGAAAACAGAACTAAAGTAAGGTGCCAATTAGGGAATAAAGCAATGAAAATAAAACTAAAAATGTGTTGAGAGGAAAGGAGAGAAAGAAAAGAAAGAAGGAATAGATATGCAAAGTTAAATAGAGGTAGATAAAGAAGATTAACTTTATGTTAATACATAAAATACATTAAAGATTAACTGCAAGGGGAAAAGCACAATAGGAAATATAAGCAAAAGAATAAATGTAGAAAAATAATGATAGGTTTAAAAAATTAAAAAGAAAAAAAGAGAAAAAAAAAAAGAGGAAAACTCCACAGAACTGCAAAAACCAAATGTAGAGGCAGAGGTTTATGACAACAATGAAAAATGTGACTGAGGAAAAAGAAAAAAAAGTTCAAAAGCTTAATTTGATTTCTTAGTGCCAATAAAATCGACAACTACAACAGAGTAGGGGAGGGGATCCAAAAGAATCTACAGAACAAGTAAGAACAAGTACAGAACAAGGGTGTGGAGAAAAGGGAACCCTCTTACACTGTTGGTGGGAATGCAAACTAGTACAGCCACTATGGAGAACAGTGTGGAGATTCCTTAAAAAACTGGAAATAGAACTGCCATATGACCTAGCAATCCCACTGCTGGGCATACACACCAAGGAAACCAGAGTTGAAAGAGACACATGTACCCCAATGTTCATTGCAGCACTGTTTACAATAGCTAGGACAAGAAATCAACCTAGACGTCCATTGGCAGATGAGTGGATGTGGAAGTTGTGGCACATATCCACAATGGAATATTACTGAGCTATTAAAAAGAATGCATTAGAGTCCGTTCTAATGAAGTGAATGGAACTGGAGCCTATTATGCAGAGTAAAGTAAGTCAGAAAGAGAAACACCAATACAGTATATCAATGCATATATATGGAATTTAGAAAGATGGTAATAACGACCCTATAGGCAAGACAGCTAAAGAGACACAGATATAAATAACAGACTTTTGGACTATGTGGGAGAAAGTGAGGGTGGGACGGTATGAGAGAATAGCATTGAAACATGTCTATTAACATATGTAAAATAGATGACCAGTGCAAGTTCGATACATGAAGCAGGGCACTAAAAGTTGGTGCTCTGGGACAACCCAGAGGGATGCGGTGGGAATGGAGTTGGGAGGGGGGTTCAGGATGAGGGGACACCTGTACACTCTGGCTGATTCATGTCGATGTATGGCAAAATCCACCACAATATTGTAAAGTAATTAGCCTCCAATTAAAATAAATAAATTAATTAAAAAAAGAATTATTTTGAGAAAATGCAGATATAGGAGAATTTCTGAAAACAGAATAGAAGGTACTCTTTTATTAGGATAACTTATATTAGAAAGAAGGGCTCAACTAGGAAGAAAACTATTATCAGGGATAACTTTTTCATCTGAAAGACTTACTTACATGGCAGGGCAACTTTTTTTTTTTTTTTTAGGGTACATGTAGTCTTCTCACCTTCCTGTGAATTGTTTTCCTCCCCTTTGAAGCCTCAGACCTTATCCTTCTCAGTTTAGTATAAAATCCTCAGTTGCCTGGCTGCCTTTTTGGGTCTTGTATTTTTGTGGGACCCTTATGTATATAATTAATTTTTTTTCCTGTTACACTGTATTATAGAAATTTATTAGATCAGCCACAGAACCTTAAAGGGGGAAGAAAAGGGAAAAAAAGGGGAAAAAATTCTCCTTTATATCATCAGTCTGTGCTATCAGTTGGTTTGAGTTAGTTTATTGTTCAGTTCCTAGTGAGGACTGTGTAGTTCAAATTAGTCCAAGCCAGACAATTGCAATGGTCAGTTTTGTTAGAGTTAGTTACTCAAGCCATCAAAATGAGGGGTTAGTTAGAGGGTCAATGCAAAGAGTTCTTCAAGTCAATAAGATGAGTTATAAGTCAGTGAGATTGTGAGTCATTTATTCAGTTAGTCATCTCAGCTGGGGATTTCTCACCTGTGTATTGGGTGGTGTGATATTTGGTCTTCCTCTCCATTTCTAGCACAGAGATCCTAAAAGTCTTGGGATTTCCTAAGCAAAAAGAGTGATAAAGCTGTCCTGATATTCATGACAAATCCCTTTCAAATATACTTGAGTTTATTCTAATGAGGTGACTTCTGGAAAGTTCCTAAGGATAGAGCTGATTGCCAGAGGAACCAACCCTATAATTAGAGGGTTGGAACTTTCAGTTCGACCCGCTTGACCTTCAGGATGGCGATGGACTCAATTGGCGAACAATCAATGATTTAATCAGTCATGCCTGTGTATTGAAACTTCCATGAAACCCCAAAAGGATGTAGTTTGGAGAGCTTCCAGGTACTTGAACATATGGAAATTATTTCAGGATAGTGATGCACTCTGGGAGCATCACACCTATTCCCACAAATCTTGCCCTATACATCTCTTCCACTTGGCTGTTCCTGAATTACTCTCTTTTACAGTAAACCAGCAATATAGTAAAATGTTTTCTCTGTGTTCAGTGAGCCACTTTAACAAATTTATTGAGCCTGAGGAGGGAGTCCTGGGAACCTCTGATCTAAAGCTAATGGGCCAGAAGCACAGATGACAACCTGGATTTGCAATTGGCATTTGAAGTGGGGAGCAGTGGCAGTCTTGTAGGACTGAACTCTTAGCCTGATCTGATGCTATCTGTAGGTAGATAGTGTCATAATTTAGTTGAATTGTAAAACATCCAGCTGGGGTTGAAAAATTGCTTGATGATATGGGAAAAAAGCACACATCATAGGTGGGTTTACACCCCAAACAATCTTGTTGCTCCAGGATCCATGATAGTGGCAGTGTAAGAAACCTCTGGAAATAGGAGGCCAGAAGACCTTGGTTTCAAGTCCCTGTTTTGCCACTTACTAGTTAGACAGTCTTGGGCAAGTCACTTTATTTCTCTGAGCTCTTACTGAACTCAGGTTCAGCTGATCATAACTCAAAAACCAATAATTGAGAGGCAAGTGTCAGTAGAAAGTAAAGATGCTTTAGTTATAAAAGCTGGCAATCTGAGGAGAAGGTGAACTCATGCCCCATGATCAACTCCAAAGATTCTGCTCAGCTGACAGGTTTTAGAGGAAAAAGAGGAAAGAATCTCAGTGAATTATCAAGGCAGGTGGTTGGATTCTGCACCATTCTCCATTGAATGCTGACAGGTTGACTCTTTTTTCAGATGCTATCTTGCACATGTGATCTGCCTGCAGGATTGCTAAAAGGGCAATTGAGGGTAGAGAGCTAGTCATTACTTGACTATTTAATTATTTATTCTTCCTTCTTTTAATCTAGGGAAAGAATTAACAGGCTAGGCAAGGCATGGCATGCATTCAGAAGAGGTTAAATTACCTAGTGATCTCATTCCTATAATTAGGTTCTTTTAAGGTTGGAGAGGAACAGAAACGAGCAAATAGGAAAGGGACAAAAGAGCTGCTTTCAATTTCCTACTGTCAAACGTCATTCCATTTCTATGGGATTAGGAGTAAAAGTCCATCTTTTGTAACTGCTTCATACTGAGATAGGATGTTGAAGTCTTGGAGTGGAAGATGACATGGGTTTGAGGTGTTTATTCACTGATACTTTTAGTTGCCTGGTTACATAGGGTAGAGCAAGCTACAGTTATTTTTGATGCTCTAAAGATATAGTTTATTATGATCAGTAGTGTTAACCCCATTCTCTAGAGGCCAGTTCTTGAAATTGTGCTAGGCACAGACTCAGCACTGCTCAAGATGAAGCAGTTTATATCATGGCTGCATGTCATAACTGCATCATGAAGTTAGCTTTTTTCCTCTGGTGGCAGTTTAGTATCTGTAAAACAGCTCAGGAATGTGCATCAGACACTGAGTCTATGACTCTATTGCTTTAATTATTAACTGCTTCAGCCTGCTCTTTTATGACTCAGGGAGGCCAAAGAGACTTCAGCTTTTCTACAAACAAGTGGCAGGGGACATAGAGGAATTTTTGTACATAGAGGGGCTTTTGGACAAAACTGTTCTGCTTGGTTCCAGAGCCTCTGTCCCCTCCTTGTAAATTTGGTAGAATAACATCTTTATCTACTACTTCAAAATGTCATTGTGAAGGACAAATAACATAACGGATTGGAGCGTGATTTGTCCATGGCCATTTGCTATAAACCAGTAAGAGTAATCAGTATTATCACTGAAAAAGTATTGACCAGTTAAAAGAACAGGCCATAAATTCGTCCCTACTCCCTAACTGCAGCAAAATGCTTAATGGTTCCATACTCCTTTGGAACTCCCCTCTCTTTTCCAACCATTCAGTGATACTCCAGTTCTGACCATGGATGTCTAAACAAAATCATTCTTTACTTATCCACAAAAATTTCCCTATCCTCCTCCATACCTATTTTGGTGAATGCCATCACCAGCCACTAAATTAGTCAAAGGAGATATTGCAAAATCACCTTCAGTATAAGATAATATTAAGGAATTATTGTTAAGCTTATTAAATGTAATTAAATGAATGACTGTTATGGAAATATTCATGTTAGAAACATAATGATATACTTACTGGTGAAATGACAAGACACTTTGGATTTTCTTTAAAATGTTCCTGCCCCCAAAAGAGAGAATAAATTATGTAAACAAGACTGTCAAAATGTTGATAATTGTTAAAGTTGGGTGATGGGAACATGAGATTCATTATACTATAGTTTTTAATTTGCTTGTGTGTGTGAACTTTTCAATAATAGAAAGTAAAAAAAAAAAATCATTCTCACCATCTTCCTTCCCTTCATTCCCACATCTAATTGGTTGTGGTAGGCTGAATATTTCCCCCTTCTCACAAAGATGTCCACGTCCCAATCCTTGGAAACTGTGTTGCAAAAGGAATTTTTTGGGGAGATTATTATTCTAGATTATCCAGGTGGCCTTAATTGTAATCATAAGTGTTCTTATGAGAAGGATGCAGGAAGATAGAGTGAGGGAAAGATTGGAAGATTCTGCATGCTGGTTTTGAACATGGTGGAAGGATCCAGAAGACATGGAATCCAGGCAGCCTCTTGAAGCTGAAAAAGATAAGGAAACAAATTCTTCCCTGAATCATACTGAAGGAATGCAGTCATGGCAATGTCTTGATTTCAGAATTTTGTTCTCCAGAACAGTAAAGCAATAAATTTGTGTTGTTTTGAACTGAAGGAGAGCAGAACAGGCCACCCCAAAATTTGCCACTTTGGCATGTGGGTTATTTTGAGCCAAAAGCAATCAAGGCTCTGCAGATTCAGGAAAAACTTTTTACACCCCCCTTAACTTTCTAAAATAATTTAGATATAGGGGACTGTATTAGGAAGTGAGCTATTATCAGAGATACCTTTTTGTATCTGATTTACCTGAATGCAGGGCAAACATCTGATTATCAAACATCTGCTCTTCTCATCCTCCTGTGAATTGCCTTCCTTCCCTTTGAAGCCCCAGGTCCCTATCTGTTCCTTAGCTCGGGATAGTAAATAAGTCTTAGGTGCCTGACTGCCTTTGAAGCTCATATTTTTGTGGGGTTCCCATACATAAGTAGGGAATTAAATTTGCTTTTCTTTTGATAATCTTTTTATCACAAGGGAATTTTTAGCAAAGAACCTAGAAGGTTAGAAGGAAAACTATATTTCCTCCCATACAGAATCACTGTTTGCAGTAATTTAAACAGCAATAGGAAACTAATACATTGGTAGTTTTTTATGTTTTGCTTTCTGAATACTTTTCTGATCTTTCCAACTTCTCCCCTCCTCTCTGTCTCTACTGACAATGTACTGGGCCAGGCAGTTTTCACCTTCTGATCCATTTTTCTTCTTCCTCTCTTTCTAGTGCAGTTTCCTTTACTGCTATCAGACTTTGTTTTGGGAAACCTTTTATTTGATCATGTAACAACTTTTGCTTAAAAACTATCAATGACTCCTCACTAGGAGGATGTCAAATTCACATCAGCCTAGCCTAGAATTACCTGACTAGTCTCATCTTCCACCACACCTGTCCTCTAGCTACCAGACATGAGACTTCAGCCACAATCAGGCACTCCACATTCACCAGGTACACATGCCACTCAGGCCTCAGAACGTTGACACCAGCTTTCCCCTCAGACTTGTTTTCCCATCCTTACACTTTCATCCACTGGGCCAACTTGTGCTCATCATTCTAGATCTGGTTCAAGTATCATTCCTCCTGAGAAACCATTGTAATCAGCCTTTCTTCCACAACCATTGGAGTTTTTGGTCCTTTCTACTGCTTCCACAGGCCCCTTTATTTCCCATGATCACACCATTTAATCACATTGCAGTGAAGTTCCCTATTTGTTTACCTTACTATGACTGTGTCAACTCCCTGAAGTTAAGGATTGTTGTGTGATTCATTCCTGGTCCCCAGGTTCTGACATAGCACTTCATGCTTTTAAGTCTCAGTAAATGTTTGCTGAACAACCTTTAAATAAATAAATATTATTGCGTTTTCACAGTCCTGGTCTGGGATTATAAAACCTACTTACGAGGTACAGGGGACCTCTTCTATGTAAACAAGGCCATTAGAGTAATAAAGCTTGCTGATTCAGAGTGAGTCTAGGTTAGGGTGAATGCACATTTGGCAGAAAATTGAGTCCTAGAGCAAGTAAACGTCTGCAATGCAGGAGACCTGAGTTCAATCCCTTGGTCAGAAGATTCTCTGGAGAAGGGAATAGCAACACACTCTAGTATTCTTGTCTAGAGAATTCCAGGTCAAACCCCAGGATTTCTGGCTGTTTAATCTCCTTCAAGCTAGAGGAATGGGGAGAGATAGAGTGGAGAAGGGAAATGGGGAAAAGAACAAGATACTCAGTGGTCATTCTGAAAGTAAAACATAATGCAGGAGACGAGGTGGCCTGCCAGTGCTGAGAGGATGTCCTGGCAGTGTGAAGCCATGTGGCCATAGCAGAGGAGCAGGGTGCAGCCCTTCTGGGGCTCAGTGGGGACAGGCTCTGGTGAAGGGAACAATGCACACTCAGGCTTATGGCCATAGCGCTCGATATGCTGATGACAAGAGAGCCAGCACTCCCTCTCCTACTGCCCCCCCCCTCCCCAATTTTTTCCATAAACCTGTCCAGGGAGTGCTGTGGATCTCACACCAAAAGGAAACTTGGGTCACAAGTAAGAGTTAGCAAGTGAAAATTCAATTTCTATGAGTGCTTAGAAGACTTAACTTCCTCACACATGAAGAAGGTCAAGGATCTCAGACCTATATGTCTGTCTGTAAGAGGAGGCAGTTCACAGACACATGGAAACTGTGCATTTCCCAAGCATGTCTCAGAACTCACTGCACAGGCATTTTTACCTTCTAAGTGAGAGCTATGACTGCACACCAAACTCTCTTTCCCTCATGAGCAGCAAGGAGGCCATTGCAAAGACTCCATTGGGATACAACTAGATGGTGGGTTGAGAGAACTCAAGCCTTTCCAATCCGCAACTAACTTAATGGCAGCCCCCTTTGTGAACAGCCCCAGGACAGGCCTGAGTGAAGATGGGAGGTGGGGACTTGAGGGAGGACAGGGTCTTGTCCCCAGAACTCAGTCATCCACAAACACTCCTCTCCCTGGGAATAGTACATGCTATGGATCCACTTTGTTGCTCAGTCACAAAGTCATGTAACTCTTTCTATCCCATGCACTGCAGCATCCAGGCTTCCCTGTCCTTCACTATCTCCTGAATTTTGCTCAAACTCATGTCCATTGAGTTGGTGATACTATCCAACCATCTCATTCTCTGTCACTCCCTTCTCCTCAAGCTCTCAGTCCTTCCCAGCATCAGAGTCTTTTTCAGTGAATTGACTCTTCGCATCAGGTGGCCAAAGTATTGGCACTTCAGCTTCAGCATCAGTTCTTCCAATGAATATTTAGAGTTGATTTCCTTTAGGACTGACTGATTTGATCTCCTTGCTGCCCAAGAAACTCTGAAGAGTCTTCTCCAGCACAATTTGAAAGCACCAATTCTTTGGCGCTCAGCCTTCTTTATGGTCCAACTCTCACATCCATACATGACTACTGGAAGAACCATAGTTTTGACTCTGCCTGCAAAGTGATGTCTCTGCTTTTTAATACACTGCCTAGGTTTTTCATAGCTTTTCTTCCAAGGAGCAAGTGTCTTTTAATTTCATGGCTGCCATCACAGTCCACAGTGATTTTGGAGACCAAGAAAATAAAATCTGTCACAATTCCACTTCATTCTCTTCTGTTTGCCATGAAGTGATGGGACCAGATGCCATGATCTTCATTTTTTGATTGAGTTATAAGCCAGCTTTTTCATTCTCCTCTTTTATCTTCATTAAGAGGTTTTTAGTTCCTCTTCATCTTCTGCCATTATAGTGGTATCATTTGCATACCTGAGGTTGCTGATATTTCTTCTGGCAATCTTGATTCCAGCTTGTGATTCATCCATCCCTGCATTTTGAATGATGTACTCTGCATATAAGTTAAATAGGCAGGATACAATACATAGCCTTGATATTACCTGATGTACTCCTTTCCCAATTTTGAGCCAATCCGTTGTTCCATGTCCAGTTCTAACTTCTGCTTCTTGATCTGCATACAGGCTTCTCAGGAGACAGGTAAGATGGTCTGGTATTCCCATCTCTTTAAGAATTTTCCACAGTTTGTTGTGATCCACATAGTCAAAGTGTGAATCCACTTAGGTCACCTTGTTTAGAATGTTGCTGCCAAATTCTTCTAGCAGAACACAGGCCAGATCCAGATATCAAGAAGCTGCCAGTCCTACAGTGTGGACAATGCCTTGGATGTTGAGCAGGAAAGGAACAAAATGAGAGCATGGGGAAGAGTTAACTTCTAGCTTTCTCTCCCTCCATGGCTCACACGGTGGAACAAGAGGCAACCAGCTTGTGTTTGGGACCCACGTATACCCAATGGTTTGACTTCAGGTAAATCATTTTGACTAGGAGCCTCTGTTTCCACAGTTATAAAATAGGACCGAAGTTCCTTTGCCTAGGGCAGTTGTGAAATAAACTGGTATGTGAGAAAATGCTTTGTAAACAGCTAAAGTAGTGTGCATATATGAAAATTATGATTTACTTATAAATCCACAGGTTTATTGTTATTGTACAAGAGGACAAGTGAAGCTGTCTGAAGACTTGGCTATATGAAGCTGAACAGAGGGCTTTTTCATGGGAGTGAGGGGCCTAGGTAGGGGAGGCTCTCTTTGCTCAAGGGTCAGTTCAGGAGGAGAGGAAGGAAGATTTGGTTAAACTATGTTTCTGGGATTGAAGAGACCTGGCTTGGGGGAAACTCCACACTGTAGTTGACAGGGAACCCTGACCCGCCTAGGCCCCTGTATACTGTGGGGTTCCTTAGTCTTGCCTTTTATTCTCCCAGGTCTTTAGAGGGGGCCAGGAGTGAATCCTCAGGAGACCTTTGCTCAGGAAGCAGTTCTTCCTCCTTCCCTGGCCTCCTGGACTCAGCCGCCTTCCCAAGGTTTCTTGCTTGAACCTGCCACTGATCCATTGTCTTTCTAGGTGACGTTGAAGTGCATAGCACAGGAGTTAAAAGAGTTGGCTCTGGAGTCAATCTGCTTGATTTGAAACCCATAACTGACACTTGCTAACTCTGTCATCTTGGGAATGCAGTCTGTCTGCTTTGAGCCTTGTTTCTTCCCATTTGTAAAATGGTTGTAAGTATAGTCCTTACCTCATAGAGTTGTTATAAGAAATAAATAGTGGTTTATATAGTAATACCTAACTTCTTAAGTGTCAGGCACTGTGCTCGGCATTTCTTATTTTTCTCAAGTTACAAATTAAAGAAGTCAAAGTACAGAAAGATTGAGTCACTTGCCCAAGGTCACACAACTAACAAGTGGCAGAGCTGGATTCCAATCTAAACCATCTAGTTCCAGAGCCCAAGATCTTGCCTGCTCTGCTGATTTGGTGAATACCCAGTGTTAAATAAATGATGGTTATTACTATTGCTCTTAACAATCACAATTATTTCTGAAAGGACAGAATTTCAGAGGAAACAACAACAGTGACAAAATTTTCATGCCCATCAGAGATCGTGTGGAGCAATCCTTTCATTTTACAGAGGAGGAAATTGAGCACTAATGAAAGGTTGTTGCTGAGCTCTGAAAGACTCTGGGATTCTGGGCCTCTGGAGGAGAGGAATTCAATCCAGGCCAGTGACAAGTCTTGATCACTCAGAGCTTTTGTATAATAAAGTTTTATTAAAGTATAAAAGAGATAGAGAAAGCTTCTGACATAGGTATCAGAAGGGGGCAGAAAGAGTGCCCCCCCCACCCCCTGCTAGTCTTTAGCCAGATGTTATATAGCTACCAGCAGGCTGCTAACTAGACAAAGGAAATGTCTCAGAACTCAGAGACTGGCACAAGGCCCCTCACCCACAACATGCATTTTGAGATAAGATTGGCAAAATGCGAGTTGTCCCAGGCCATAAAATGATTGACATGAATATTGAAGAAAGGCAGGTTTCCAAGCAAATACATAGTCTCATTAACATAGCTTGAGAACATTTGCATGAGTTAAGTTAGATTCAGTCACTCAGTGGTGTCCAAATCTTTGTGATCCCATGGACTGCAGCACACCAGGCTTCCCTGTCCATCACCAACACCCAGAGCTTACTCACACTCATGTACATCGAGTCGGTTATGCCATCCACCCATCTCATCCTCTCTCGTGCTGAAGTATTAATGCTGAGTGCTGTAGAATTGATGCTTTTGAACTGTGGTGTCGGAGAAGACTGTTGAGAGTCCCTTGGACTGCAAGGAGATCCAACCAGTCCATCCTAAAGGAGATCAGTCCTGGGTGTTCATTGGAAGGACTGATGCTGAAGCTGAAACTCCAATACTTTGGCCACCTCATGCAAAGAGTTGACTCATTGGGAAAGACCCTGATGCTGGGAGGGATTGGGGGCAGCAGGAGAAGGGGACGACAGAGGATGAGATGGCTGGATGGCACCACCGACTCAATGGACATGAGTTTGAGTGGACTCTGGGAGTTGGTGATGGACAGGGAGGCCTGGCGTGCTGCGATTCAGGGGGTTGCAAAGAGTCGGGCATGACTGAGCAACTGAACTGACTAACTGTGGTCCATGTGATCATTTTGATTACTTTTCTGTGACTGTGGCTTTCATTCTGTTTGCCCCCTGATGGATAAGGATAAGAGGGTTAGGGAAGCTTCCTGATGGAGAGACTGTCTGAGGGGGAAACTGTGTCTTGTTCTGATGGGTGGGGCCATGTTCAGTAAATCTTTAATCCAGTTTTCTGTTGATGGGTGGGGCTGTGTTCCCTCCCAGTTGTTTGACCTGTAGTCAAACTATAGTGGAGGTAATGAAGATAATCGTGATCTCCTTCAAAATGTCACATGTATGCATTGCCACACTCAGTGCCCCCAACACTGCACCAGGCAACCACCGATCCATGCCCCTGCCAGGGACCTCTGGACACTCACAGGCGAGTCTGGGTCAGTCTCTTGTAGGGTCACTGCTCCTTTCTTCTGGGTCCTGGTGTGCACAACATTTTGTTTGTGCCCTCCAAGAGTCTCTTTCTCCAGCCCTGTGTAAGTTCTGGTGGCTCTATGGTGGGGTTAATGGCGACTTCCACCAAGAGGGCTTATTCCATTCCCAGGTCTGCTGCACCCAGAGCCCCTGCCCCTGTGGCAGGCCACTGCTGACCCATACCTCCTCAAGAGACACTCAAACAGAGTTCTGGCTCAGTCTCTGTGGGGTCTCTGGGTCCTGGTATGCACAAGGTTTTGTTTGTGCCCTCCAAGAGTCTGTTTCCCCAGTCATGTGTAAATTCTAGCATTTCCATAAGAAAAATACGTTGGTTAGTTCAAGGTTTGAGAAAAGTTAAGTTCAGTTGGAACCAGGTATTGTCATGGCAAGAGAGAATGTTAAAGGAAACCTTCTTTAATTTTGCATATAGAAGGGAAAAAATCTTGACACTTGTAGTTTGTTTCCTCCTGTTGCTTAAGAGAGAGATTAAAAAAATGTCTGACACTTGCAGTCTGTCTCCTCCATTTGGAGAACCTTAGCCTTCCTGCTTGTTACCCTCTCACTGGTAAGGCAGAGTGCCCTAGTGATTCAGACGGTACAGAGCCTGCCTGCAATGCAGGAGACCCTGGGCTCGATCATTGGGTCAGGAAGATCCCCTGGAGAAGGGAATGGCAACCCACTCCAGTATTCTTGCATGGAAAATCCAATGAATGGAGGAGCCTGGCAGGCCCCAATTTATGAGATTGCAAAGAGTCGCACATGACTGAGCAACTAACACACTCACTCAAGGCAGAGTGCATATATCTTCCCCAATGATATGCATCAACTGAGGGAAGAGCTAGGATCCATCCCTGTTCTGTTGACTCCGAAACCCAAGCTCTATGTACCCTCTCAGGTCTTTTCCTCCAACCCTCAAGCCCAGAAGCCACTGATAGAGCATAAAGAGGGGGTGTAGATATGTTCCAAAAGGTACAGCAGAGGCTGGGGTCCCCCAGCCCATCCCCCAGTACTCATTTCCCTCTGGAATGCCTATTGAGGACACATCTTCAGCAGGTGCTGATGTGCTCCTATACTGGGTAGACATTATCTGACACACTCAGGATAATTCCATGGCACATACAAAGGCTATCCTAAAAAGATACAAGAACTGTTACATGAGCCATGGGGGGTGAGGGAGAAGGAGAGAGGTGGGAGAGAAGGTGGGCGGGGAAGGATACCAGCAGACATAGAGGGATCTCAAGGTTCCTAGAGACTTGTTGAATGAGTCACTCTACAAATAAGTTCCCACAACCAGCAAAATACCAGCCCTCTTTAGGTGTTCAGCCCATTACCACACACAAAGACACCTTGTAGACAGGTACTACTCTGACTGAGGATGCACTGAATGCACAACACTAGTCTCAGTCCTCAGAAGAGATGCCCCCAAAGATTTAAAAGCACAGCCACAGGTCCAATTATGAGGGGCCATGAAGAATCCCATGGGAAACACACTGAACCTAGTACCATAAGCCCATGCTTTGTTCGTCCATCCCTGACCTCTGCACCATGGACACACCTGGACTTAAGGCAAACTACCTAACCTATCTTGGTCATGGATACCTTATCTGTAAAAGAGGCTGATGATTATCTTCCTCCTAGGGCTAGTTCAGTTCAGTTCAGTTCAGTCGCTCAGTCGTGTCTGACTCTGCAACCCCATGGACTGCAGCACGTAAGGCTTCCCTGTCCATCACCAACTCCTGAAGCTTACTCAAATACATGTCCATCGAGTCAGTGATGCCATCCAACCATTTCATCCTCTGCCATCCCCTTCTCTCATCTTCAATCTTTCCCAGCATCAGGGTCATTTCCAATGAGTCAGTTCTTGGAATCAGGTGGCCAAAGTATTGGAGTTACAGCTTCAGCATCAGTCCTTCCAATGAATATTCAGGACTGATTTCCTTTAGGATGGACTGGTTGGATCTCCTTGCTGTCCAAGGGACTCTCAAGAGTCTTCTCCAACACCACAGTTCAAAAGCATCACTCAGCTTTCTTTATAGTCCAACTCTCACATCCATACATGACTACTGGATAAACCATAGCTTTGAATAGATGGACCTTTGTTGACAAAGTAATGTCTCTGCTTATTAATAAGCTGTCTAGGATGATCATAACTTTTCTTCCAGAAACAAGTGTCTTTTAAGTTCATGGCTGCAGTCACCATCTACAGGATTTTGGAGGCCCTGAAAATAAAGTCTCTCACTGTTTCCATGGTTTCCCCATCTATTTGCCATGAAGTGATGGGACTGGATGCCATGATATTAGTTTACTGAATGTTGAGTTTCAAGCCAACTTTTTCACTCTCCTCTTTCACTTTCATGAAGAGGTTCTTTAGATATTCTTCACATTCTGCCATAAGGGGTGTGTCATCTGCATATTTGAGCTTATTGATATTTCTCCCGGCAATCTTGATTCCAACTTGTGCTTCATCCAGCCCAGTATTTCTCATGATGTACTCTGCATACAAGTTAAATAAGCAGGGTGACAATATACAGCCTTGACCTATTCCTTTCTCGATTTGGGACCAGTCTCTTGTTCCATGTCCAGTTCTAACTGTTGTTTCTTGACCTGCATACGGATTTCTCAGGAGGCAGGTCAGGTGGTCTGGTATTCCCATCTCTTGAGCAATTGTCCACAGTTTGTTGTGATCCACATAGTCAAAGGCTTTAGCATATTCAATAAAGCAGAAGTAGATGCTTTTCTGGAACTCTCTTGCTTTTTCTATGCTACAATGGATGTTAGCAATTTGATCTCTGGTTCCTCTGCCTTTTCTAAATCCATCTTGAACATCTGGACGTTCACAGTTCACGTACTGTTGAAGGCTGGCTTGGAGAATTTTGAGCATTACTTTACTAGTGTGTGAGATGAGTGCAATTGTACAGTAGTTTGTGCATTCTTTGGTATTGCCTTTCTTTGGGATTGGAATGAAAACTGACCTTTTCTAGTCCTGTGGCCACTGCTAAGTTTTCCAAATTTGCTGACATATTGAGTGCAGCACTTTCACAGCATCATCTTTTAGGATTTGAAATAGTTCAACTGGAATTCCATCACACCCACTAGCTTTGTTCATAGTGATGCTTCCTAAAGGCCACTTGACTTCACATTCCAGGATGTCTGGCTCTAGGTGAGTGATCACACCATGGTGGTTATCTGGGTCATGGAGATCTTTTTTGTATAGTTCTTCTGTGTCTTCTTGCCTAGAGCTAGAGGGAGGATTAAAACAGATAATACCTACAAAAACCTTTAAAAATTATAAAGTTATCTATAAATCCAGAGACAATGCTGGTGAAACATGGAAGTCTCAGGTTTTTTAAAAAAATGAAGTCTGTTTCCTAAAGAAGTAGTATCAACCTTGCCTCCAAGCTTGGACTTCCCAGTGGGAAGCAGGGTGGTAAAAGGCAAGCAATATGTGAACTAGCTGTTCTGGTCTGCCCAGAGGCAGCATTTTTAATGCTAAAACTGGGAAAATCCTGGGGAAACTAGGACAACCTGGTCACCTTATAAAGAACACTGGCCTGAAAGTCAGGAAGAAGAAAGGAACATTTGCATTCTTACTGTGTTCTGGGTACAGTTTAGCCTTTTTTTTTTTTTTTTGTATTCAAATGCCAGCCACTTACCTTGGACAAGTCTCTGGGCTTCAGGTATAATAAGGCCTCTGAAGTCCATCCCAATTTTAACATTCTGGGAATCCTTTCCTTCATCTAAGGCCCGAGGAGGTAAATGAGCAGACTAGAGCCAGATGAATATGGCTGTGACTCCCCAACCTCTACCCTGGATGCAACCCACTGTCTCTGCTGCCCTCCATTACACTTCTCTAGTAGAGCTGTATTCATACTTGAACTCCTGCTGGAATTCTGTTATCTGGATTTTCTCTGTGAGCATCTACAAAGACATTGCATCAATCTGAGAAAGCATGCTTAGATTTCAGGAATCAAGGCAGGCTAAGGAGGGCCTCACAGGTGTGTAGGTCAGCTTCTTGCAGCAGAGAGTAGGAATGGAAGCTGGGGCTGACATGTAGTGGGAAGGAAGCCGATTTGGAGTCCTGGCTTAGCTTAACTGGGAGCAGCTTCAAAGGCCCTGATTTTAGGGCGGAGATTAAAATGCCAGGACTGGGTAGCTAAGAGGAGAGGTGGACTAGAGTTTCAGTTATCTCGGGAACACAGACAGGCCTGCCCCAGGCACAGGAGACAGAGATAACCTGAAGCGGCCCAGAATCCCTCCCCAATTTCCCAAAGGCTTTGGGGGAAGCTCTCTTTATCCCAAAGTTTACTGGTCCAGGACCAGCTAGCTGAACCTTCCCTGGAGTGAATCCCTCTCCTCAGGCTCTCCAAGGAAATGGCTTCAAGAACCTCTGGGCATTTTTTTTTATTATGCTCCCTGTGGGCTGGCAGATCTAAGGCCCTACCTGTCTCAGCTCCCTGTCCACCATCATCCCCACTCCCTAATCTAAGTTCCAAGGGTCAAGAGTAAAGAGGGGGCATTGCTGGGCAATTTGCCTGGGAAATTTACACACTTAGGAGTAAGAATGAAAATTTAGGCTTTTTCCCCCCATCAGGAACTGAACCCAGGGCTATAGCAGTGAAAGAACCAAGTCCTAATTGCTGGACTGCCAGGGAACTCCTGCAATTTAAGCTTTCCAGGGGAGGGCTGGGCTTAGGGAGTGAGAGATAGGCAGTGAGCTAGAAACCCTGAGCCAGAGACTAGGTCCTGCCATTTGCTTATTGGCTGTGTAGACTTAGGCAAATCCCTTATACTTCTCTGAGTCTCAATTTCTTCCCCAGTAAAATAGGAGGAATGACAATCTATTAGCTTGACAATGATGTGAGCAACAAAGGTGTAGTAGACATGGATTTTGTAAACTATCAAGGTCGCTACATATGTTTGCCATTTATTTACTTCTCCCTTCTAAGTCAATGAAAGTGAAAGTCACTCAGTCCTGTCTGACTCTTTGTGACCCCATGGAATATACAGTACAGGGAGTTCTCCAGGTCAGAATACTGGAGTCAGTAGCCTTTTCCCCTTCTCCAGTGGATCTTCCCACCCCAGGAAATGAACCAGGGTCTCCTTTGCATTGCAGGTGGATTCTTTACCAACTGAGCTATCAGGGAAGCCCCCTGGAGAAGGAAATGGCAACCCACTCCAGTACTCTTGCCTGGCAAATTCCATGAATGGAGGAGCCTTCTAAGCTACAGTCCATGAGGTCGCCAAGAGTAGGACATGACTGAGCGACTTCACTTTCCCTTTCTTAGTCAATTGAATAGAACACATTGATTGAGTGCCCACTAAGTGCCAGGCACTGTAGGAACTACAAAGATGAATAAAACAGAATCCCTTGAAGATACCCAAAGGCCAACATTCTGTTAAGGAGTGCAACTATGGTTATTTTCCCTTCTTTCTCCATTTTCTACATTTTTCCTATAATATGGTTATTTTAATAAATAAATGATAAGCTAATATTGGTTGAATATCTACTAGGTGCCAAGACTATGCTGGGCACATTCCATACATTATCTTAATTGATCCTTGTGGCAACTCAAATCCCTGATAAGATTGTACAAAGATTAAATAAGATTTTTATAAATCTCCTATATCATCTTACAAATAGAGATACTGGGCTCAAGTGGTTAAGCCACTTGATACAGCCAATAAACGAGTGGTAGAGCCAGAGTCTGAAATCAGCCAGACCTACCAGATTCTAAAGCTGGTCTTCCAAAGCCAAACTCACTCTCCAGGAGTAACCATTCTAACAGGGTAAGTGAAATATACAACACATCGTATTCTAAGACTGACTATGTTAACTTTGAGGGAAAAAAAGGTACAAATTTTTGTGCTGACAAAGAGGAACAAGAAGTAAAGTCAAATGGGATGAGTGTGGCAAAAAAAAAAAAAAAAAAAAAAAAGGAAAAAGAAAAAACAATGAAAGGGGAAAAAAATTCAAAACAACTTGGAATCAACCCTTCTACTAGAATCATCTAGGATTCTGAGCATCTGATGGTAACCTAAGGATAGAGGTAGGTCCTTAACAACCAGAAAGAGCTTGAAGGATAAGTCATTGGTATCTGGTGGATCATTCAATTGTTAATATATTTAAATACTCTCTAAGCACCTGCTCTGCTATGGGTTTAACACTGTTGTTGTTGTTCAGTCACTCAGTCAGGTCCAACTCTTTGTGACCTCCATGAACTGCAGCACATAAGGTTTCCCTGTCCTTTACTGTCTCCCAGAGTTTGCTCAAATTCACGTCCATTGAGTCGATGATGCCATTCAACATTCTCATCCTCGGTGCCCCCTTCTCCTCCTGTCCCTGATCTTTCCCAGCATCAAGGTCTTTTCCAATCAGTTGGCTCTTTGCATCACGTGGCCAAAGTATAGGAGCTTCAGCTTCAGCGTCAGTCCTTCCAATGGATATTCAGGGTTGATTTCCTTTAGGATTGACTGGTTTGATCTCCTTGCAGTCCAAGGGATTCTCAACATTTTGAAAGCATCAGTTCTTCACCACCCAGCCTTCTTTATGCTCTCACTCTCACATCCATACACAACTACTGAAAAAACCATAGCTTTGACTATATGGACCTTTGTTGGCAAAGTGATGTCTCTGCTTTTTAATATGCTGTCTAGGTTTGTCAGAGTTTTTCTTCCAAGGAGCAAGCATCTTTTAATTTCATGGCTGCAGTCACCATCCCCAGGGACTTTGGAGCCCAAGGAAATAAAGTCTGTCACTGTTTCCATATTTTCCCCATCTATTCGCCATGAAGTGATGCAACCAGGTGCCATGATCTTAATTCTTTGAATGTTGAATTTTAAGCCAGCTTTTTCACTCTCCTCTTTCACCTTCATTAAGAGTCTCTTTGGTTCCTCTTCATTTTCTGCCATTAGGATGGTGCCATCTGAATATCTGTGGTTGTTGATATTTGTCCCAGCAGTCTTGATTCCAGCTTGTGATTCATCCATCCTGGCATTTCACATGATATACTCTGCATAAAAGTTAAATAAGCAGGGTGATAATATACAGCTTAGGTGTATTCAGTTCCCAATTTTGAGCCAGCCCATTGTTCCATGTCCAGTTGTAACCATTGCTTCTTGACCTGCATGCAGGTTTCTTGGGAGGCAGGTAAGGTGGTCTGGTATTTCCATCTCTTTAAGATGTTTGGGAGTCCCTGAGGAGATAGGGGTCTGGAATTCTCAAGGAGGAGGAAAGGAACAACTTTTTTCCTCTATATTCCTTAGTCTTAGCCACATAAAACATCTTTTTTTTTCTCTCTCTTTAAGCCTGGAACTGATGATTACACAACAAACAACTCAGTTTAAACTCTGTACTAGGGATTATATAGCAACAATATATCCTACCTGAGGACAGTTTCTCATTCCTGAAAACATTCTGAACTAATCCTGATATCTTAGAATGTATATTAGAATAGGTATGGGTATGGCATAAGACCTCTTAGAAGAGGTCACCATTAATCCCACCATAGAGCCACCAGAACTTACACAGGAATGAGAAATAGACTCTTGGAGGGCACAAACAGAAACTTGTGTGCACCAGGACCCAGGAGAAAGGAGCAGTGACCCCACAAGAGACTGACCCAGATTTGCCTGTGTGTCCAGTAGTCTCCAGTGAAAGTGTGGGTTGGTGGTGGCCTGCTGCAGGGTTGGGGGCACTGAGTGCAGCAGTACATGCATGGAATCTTTAGAAGGAGGTCGCCATTATCTTCATTGCCTCCACCATAGTTTGACCCCAGGTAAATAGCAGGGAGGGAACATGGCTTCACCCATCAACAGAAAACTGGATTAAGATTTACTAAGCATGGCCCTACCCATCAGAACAAGACTGAGTTTCCCCCTCAGTCAGTCTCTCCCATCAGTAAGCTTACATAAGCCTCTTATCCTTCTTCATCAGAGGGCAGACAGACTGAAAACCACAATCACAGAAAACTAACCAATCTAATCACATGGACCACAGCCTTGTCTAATTCAATGAAACTATGAGCCATGCCATATAGGGCCACCCAAGACGGATGGGTCATGGTGGAGAGTTCCGACGAAATGTGGTCTGCTGGAGAAGGGAATGGCAAACCACTTCAGTATTCTTGCCTTAAGAACTCGATTAACAGTATGAAAAGGCAAAAAGATAGGACACTGAAAGATGAACTCCCCAGGTAGGTAGGTGCCCAATATGCTACTGGACAAGAGTGGATAAATAACTCTAGAAAGAATGCAGAGACAGACCCAAAGCAAAAACAACACCCAATTGTGGATGTGACAGGTGATGGAAGCAAGGTCCGATGCTGTAAAGAGCAATATTGCATAGGAACCTGAATGTTAGGTCCATGAATCAAGGCAAATTGGAAGTGGTCAAACAGGAGATGGCAAGAGTGAACATCGACATTTTAGGAATCAGTGAACTAAAATGGAGGGGAATGGGTGAATTTAACTCAGATGACCCTTATATCTACTACTGTGGGCAAGAGAGGAATCGGGTGGAGAGGGAGGTGGGAGGGGGGATCGGGATGGGGAATACGTGTAAACCTATTGCTGATTCATGTAAATGTATGACAAAACCCACTGAAAAAATAAATTAAAAAAAAAATAAAAAATAAAAAAAAAAAGAAGAAATGGAGTAGCCATCATAGTGAACAAAAGAGTCTGAAATGCAGTACTTGGGTGAAATCTCAAAAATGACAGAATGATATCTGTTCGTTTCCAAGGCAAGCCATTCAACATCATGGTGAACCAAGTCTATTCCCCAACCAGTAATGCTGAAGAAGGTGAACAGTTCTATGAAGATCTACAAGACCTTCAAGAACTAACACCCATAAAAGAAGTCCTTTTCATTATAGGGTACTGGAATACAAAAGTAGGAAGTCAAGAAACACCTGGAATAACAGGTAAATTTGGCCTTGGGGTACAGAATGAACAAGGGCAATGACTAATAGAGTTTTGCAAAGAGAATGCACTGGTCATAGCAAACACCCTCCTCCAACAACATAAGACGCTACACACAGACATCACCAGGTGGTCAACACCAAAATCAGATCAATTATATTCTTTGCAGCCAAAGATGGAGAAGCTCTATACAGTCAACAAAATCAAGACTGGGAGCTGACTATGGCTCAGATCATGAACTCCTTATTGCCAAATTCAGACTGAAATTGAAGAAAGTAGGGAAACAACCAGACCATTCAGACATAACCTAAATCAAACCCCTTACAATTATATAGTGGAAGTGAGAAATAGATTTAAGGGACTAGATCAGATAGACAGACTGCTTGATGAACTATGGATGGAGATTCATGACATTGCACAGGAGACAGGGATCAAGACCATCCCCAAGAAAAAGAAATCTAAAAAAGCAAAATGGCTGTCTGAGAAGGCCTTACAAATAGCTGTGAAAAGAAGAGAAGTGAAAAGCAAAGGAGAAAAGGAAAGATAAACCCATTTGAATACAGAGTTCCAAAGAATAGTAAGGAGACATAAGAAAGCCTTTCTCTGTGATCAGTGCAAAGAAATAGAGGAAAACAACAGAATGTGAAAGTCTAGAGATCTCTTCTAGAAAACTAGAGATACCAAGGGAATATTTCATGCAAAGATGGGCACAATAAAAGACAGAAACTGTATGGACCTGACAGAAGCAGAAGACATTAAGAAGAGGTGGCAAGAATACACATAAAAACTGTACAAAAAAAGATTTTCACGACCCAGATAATCACGATGGTGTGATCACTTACCTGGAGCCAGACATCCTGGAATGTGAAGTCAGGTGGGCCTTAGGAAGCATCACTATGAACAAAGCTAGTGGAGGTGATGGAATTCCAGTTGAGCTATTTCAAATCCTGAAAGATGATGCTGTGAAAGTGTTGCACTCAATATGCCAGCAATTTGGAAAACTCATCAGTGGCCACAGGACTGGAAAAGGTCAGTTTTCATTCCAATCCCAAAGAAAGGCAATGCCAAAAAATGCTCTAATTACCACGCAATTGCACTCATCTCACACGCTAGTAAAGTAATGCTCAAAATATTCCAAGTCATCCTTCAACAATATGTGATCTGTGAACTTCCAGATGTTCAAGCTGAATTTAGAAAAGGCAGAGGAACCAGAGATCAAATTGCCAACATCTGTTGGATCATTGAAAAAGCAAGAGAGTTCCAGAAATACATCTATCTCTGCTTTATTGACTATGCTAAAGCCTTTGACTATGTGGATCACAAAAAACTGTGGAAAGTTCTTAAAGAGATGGGAATATCAGACCACCTGACTGCCCCTTGAGAAACCTTTATGCAAATAAGGAAGCAACAGTTAGAACTGGACATGGAACAACAGGCTGGTTCCAAATTGGGAAAGGAGTATGTCAAGGATGTATATTGTCACCCTGCTTATTTAACTTATATGCAGAGAACATTATGCGAAATTCTGGGCTGGATGAAGCACAAGCTGGAAGCAAGATTTCCTGGAGAAATGTCAATAAGCTCAGATACGCAGATGACACCACCCTTATGGCAGAGAGTGAAGAAGAACTAAAGAGCCTCTTGATGAAAGTGAAAGAGGAGAGTGAAAAAATTGGCTTAAAGGTCAACATTCAGAAAACTAAGACCATGGCATCTGGTCCTATCACTTCATTGCAAATAGATGGGGAAACAGTAGCTGACTTTATTTTGTGGGGCTCCAAAATCACTGCAGGTGGTGACTGCAGCCATGGAATTCAAAGAAGCTTACTCCTTGGTAGAAAAAGTTATGACCAAACTAGGCAGCATATTAAAAAGCAGAGACATTACTTTCCCAACAGAGGTCCATCTAGTCAAGGCTATGGTTTTTCCAGTATTCATGTATTGATGTCAGAGTTGTACTATAAAGAAAGCTGAGCACTGAAAAATTGATACTTTTAAACTGGAGTGTTGGAGAAGAGTGCCTTGGACAGCAAGGAGATCCAACCAGTCCATCCTAAAGGAAATCAGTCCTGAATATTCATTGGAAGGACTGATGATGAAGCTGTAACTCCAATACTTTGGCTACCTGATTCCAAGAACTCACTCATTGGAAAAGACCCTGATACTGGGAAAGATTGAAGGTAGGAGGAGAAGGGGATTACAATGGGTGAGATTGTTGAATGGCATCACTGACTCAATGGACAAGAGTTTGAGTAAGCTCCAGGAATTGGTGATGCACAGGGAGGCCTGGCATGCTGCAGACCATAGAGTTGCAAAGAGTTGGACATGACTGAGCGACTGAACTGCACTGAACTGAAGAATGTATATTATGGGAGTGGGTCTGGTAGGCTCTTTCTATTGTTAATTCTAATCCTGTTATCCTAAAATGTAAATTGTGGGAGTGGGTCTGGTAAAATTTTTACAACTTTGAGACATTCGTTTGATTTATTGTAATAACTAATTTAAAAAGTATATAATTCTCTTGCTGTAGACTGACAAGTGGGGCACTCTCCATCCCGCTTCTGATGTCTATGTCAGAAGCTTTCTCTGTACCTTTTCATACTTTAATAAAACTCTGCTATACCAAAGCTCTTGAGTGATCAAGCCTGGTCCCTGGTCCCAAAGTTGAATCTTCTCCTTCAGAGATCACGAATTCGACATTGTTCACCATAAGCTATCATACTGGGGGCTCGTCCGGGATCTTTAGGACAGGGTATGAACACTCAGAGCTCCAGCTTCTCTGCTTTCACAGTATACACGTTTTCTGCTTTACTTTACTAACTCTTTAGTGTGCTTGTGTGAATGAATGACACGTCCTATATGAAGTAAGTGATGAACCCTGCTCTGTGGTTTCACAGTGCCTCATAATGACTGAAGGCAGCCCCAAAAAGGGGAGACTTTTCAGGGATTTATACCAACCTGCCAATGCCAAGAGACACCCAAGGTCCCTGTGAGGGGAGCAACCAGAAGTGGGAGAAGCATGTGGACCAAACTTTCCTTTCTCAGCCATCTTTTCCTGGTCTCTTTGACCATTTCATCATTGTGTGGGAAATTAGAATTACTAACCTAATCTGTCAGATCATAGACTTTAAATGGACTTGTAATTCATGCTGTTACTATGTACTTTTACTTAGACTCCAAGCTTGATAGTCTTGGGAACCCAGACTTGCTAGGAACATGTTTAGGAACTAAGTGGAACTAGTGAGTCCTTGTTGTAGCTGTGCCTCCAAACTATATGGATGGAAGTGCTGCTAGTGAGCATGAGGTTTGTAAGAACGTAGGTCAGGAATCCCATTTTGGGAGTACAGTGGGCTTCTTCCTTTTGTAGTACTAGCTCTTAGTGGACTAAATAAAGCTCTCCAATGGCTTACTTATGTGACAATGATCCATCACTTCTACTGTGGTCAGGACTGTACTCAGGAATGTGAATGGGCATATGGAAGACTGATGCTTCCCCTGGTAGTACTAGCTTGGGAAACATTCCAGGAAACTACTCTGGCAAATCAAACAAAGTTGTGGTGGTATGGAACTAGAAATCAATTCGGGATGCCATCAGGTCTACCCCTGGTGCATCTCCACCCTGCCTTGATGGTAGAACCGTGAAGGACAAGTAAGGTGCCTGTGTCAGTAAGGGACAGACTAAGTCCAGCCAGGGAAGAGAAGCTTTGGTGGAAAGTCTGTCTACACTCCCATCTAGAACAGGGAGGGATGCCTCTGATGGAAGGAAGCAAAGGTGCTGGTCACTGCTTTTTTCTCTCTTATAGATGGGAGCTACTCAAAGTTCCAGACTCGCACCCTTGGATTGTGTGTCCTGAAAAACTGGGATAAGCTTGACCCCTGGAGTTTAAAGAAGACACACCTGACTTTCTTTTGCAAATCTGCATGGCCACAATATCCACTGGAGGGTGGCAGACAATGGCTGGTTGAAGGGTCTCTTAATTACAATACTGTTTTACAACTAGACCAGTTCTGTATAAGACAATGGAAATGGGTAGAAGCGCCATATGTGTTGCTCTTTTCTTTCTGCAAGATATGCCAGACTTACATCCTAAGGGTACGGATTTGGGTGTAAAGCCTTCAGCTCCTTCCTGTCCTCTTACTCTGCCTCTGTCTCTGAACCCAGAGATCACAACTGAGCAAGCTCAGGATCAAGGAATCCTTTCAGGAAGGGTTGCCTCAGTCTCAATAGAAGTTCAAACAACCCCAGTTCCAATGCAGCCTCAGACTACTTTGGTTTCAATAGGAACTCAGACAGTCAAAGTAGAGGAGGCACAGACAACCAAAACTAAGGATGAGACAGAGGACAAGAAAGAGGATGTGGATGAAAAAAAGCAGGTTTCTCTAATCTATCCCTGGGGACATATGTGAAGGATAGCTAGAGGGGCTGAGGAACAGCCACACAACTTACTGCCTCTTTAGGAACCCCCCACTGGGAAAAATAACCAATCCATAAAAATCCATAAGCCCTTCTCTTACCCAGAGGTACAACAGATAAAGAGAGATCTGGGAGACTATCTAGAAGATCCAGAAAAGTACATAGAAGCCTTTATGGGACTAACTTTACTTTATGAGCTTACTTGGAGAGATGTAATACATGTCTTGGGACAGAGGCTGACTCCTGAATAGAGAGCTTGAGTTTGGGGGGAAGCTACTGCTTTTGGAGATGAATGGTTTGAGTGTGAGGCAAGGGGAAAGAGGGAACATGAAATAGCTCTTCTCCCTATGGGGAGTCAAGTGGTTCCCATAGCAGAGCCAGATTGGGATTGTCACAAAGAGAAAGGGAAATGGGAGGAGACCCATTTCGTCAATTGCATTATTGAAGGGCTTAAGAAAGCTCAAACTAAGCCTCTAAATTATGCTAAGTTGGCTGACATAGAACAAGGAGAGAAGGAAAATCCTGGCAGATTCCTAGAGAGACTTCGGGAAGCCCTTCGAAAGTTCACTAATAGTTCTCCTAAGAGTGCAGAGGGAGAGATGATCCTAAAAGATAAATTTTTCAGTCAGTCAGCTCCAGATATCTACCATAAGTTAGAAAAACAGGCTTTCAGACAGCATCAGTCTTTAGAAAAACTGTTTCAGTTGACTCAGATAGTATATTACAGTAGAGAATATGAGGAGGAAAATAAGAGGCAAGTAAGAACCAGGCAAAAGACTGAAGCCCCAACAATGGCTGTTAGACCTGCTCTGAAACAGCCTGAGGAAAAATGCCCAGAGGAACCCAGGTGAAAAGGGATGGACTTGCTACTCCTGTGGAAAGGAGGGGCATCTCAAGTGCAGCTGCTCTCAGGCGTCTAAGCTGCCCCTGGCTTCCTGTCCAGTTTGTAAAGGACCACATTGGAGGAGAGACTGCCCCAGAGGTGTGGGCCCTAGAGGTCGGGCTCTCAGGACAATCAGGACTGAAGGTGCCCAGGGGTCTCCACACAAGCTCCCATCCTAATAACACCTGAGGAACTCTGGGTATTAGGAGAGGTGGGGGCCCAAGCAGTCAATTTTCTTTTGGACACTGAGACAACTTTCTCTGTGCTCTCTGAAGCCCCTGCTCCATTTTCCTCCTGATCCACTACTGTAATAGGACTGTCAGGATGAGCTAAACACTATTATTTCAGTCATCCTTTAAGCTACAACTGGGACTCTGTGATATTTTCTCATGAATTTCTGATTGTGCCAGAATCTCCCTCACCCCTCTGGGGATGGATATACTGAGGAAGGTCCAGGCCTCTGTTTTCCTGAATATGGAGCCTGCTCTTTCTCTCCCATTAATTGAACAAAATGTAAATCCTAAAGTGTGGGCTGATGGAAAAAACGGTGGGTCGAGCACAAAATGCTGTTCTTGCCATTATCAAGCTCAAAGACCCTCACCTATTTCCACATCAAAAGCAGTACCCACTAAAGCCTGAGGCTAATGAAGGGTTAAAACCCATCATTGAGAATTTAAAGGAACAGGGGCTATTAATTCCCTGTAATAGTCCATGTGATACTTCTATTTTGGGTGTGAAAAGTCAAATGATGAGTGGAGACTAGTTCAAGTTTTATAAATAATAAATGAGGCTGTGGTTCCTTTACACACTATGGTGCCTAATCCTTAAACTTTATTGTTTGAAATTCCTGCACGGGAAAAAATATTTCTCAGTAATTGATTTAAAAGATGCCTTCTATTTTGTACCTTTGGCAGAGGAAAGTCAGTTTCTATTTCCCTTTGAGGATCCTACTCAGCCAGCTTCTCAGTTAACCTGGACAGTTTTGCCACAGGGATTTCGTGACAGCTTCCGCCTATTTGGGCAAAGTTTGACACAGGATCTTCAAAATTTTAATAGCTCCGAGGCAGTGGTACTACAACACAATATGTAGATGATATTCTACTCTGTGCTGGGACAGAGGAAGCTTGCTCACAAGCCTCAGATTTCTTAAACTTTCTGGCAGGCTGCAGTTATAAAGCATCAAGGGAAAAGGCTCAGCTTTGTCAACAATCTGTTAAATATTTGGGCCTAATCATATCAGAAGGGACTAAGGTCATAGGCCCCAAGAGAATTAAGTCTGTACTAAATCATCCCCTAACTATGACTTTCAGACAATTGAGAGGATTTGGGGGAATCACAGGCTACTGCTGCTTTTGGATTCTGGGTTATGGGGAACTTGCCCGGCCTTTATATAAACTTATAACTGAACCTCAGTAGGCCCAAAGGCCAAAGGCTCAAAGGCTTTTATGTCTCTTCAGACTGCTCTCCTGCAAGCTTCCGCTTTGAGCTTGCCCACAGGGTCAGAATTTAATGTGTTTGTCATTGAAAGAAAAGGTATGGCCTTGGGAGATTCGATACAACCCCGAGGGCCTCACCAGAAAACTATAGCTTACCTGAGCAGAGAATTAGATGTAGTGTCACGTGGGTGGTCACATTGTCTAAGAGTGATTGCAGTGACTGCTTTATTAACACCTGAAGCCCTTAAAATAATTAATGGGCAAAATCTTACTGTACTGACTTCTCATGATGTGAGTGGAATCTTAAAATCTTAGGTTAATACTTGGATGACAGCTTCTTAAATATCAATCATTGGTGTTAGAAGGACTAAGCTTAAAATTTGTGGAAACTTAAATACTGCCACTTTCCTTCCTGAAAAGGAAGATGAAACACCTGGTCATGATTGTTCCCAATTTCTAACTTTAAACTATGCAGCCAAGGAAGAGCCAATGAAAACCCCATTAGACAATTCTGACATGGCTATCTTTACAGATGGCAGTTCTTTTGTTTGGGATGGGAAGCGGAAAGCAGGTTATGCTGTGGTTACATCTGAACAGGTTTTAGAGGTAAAGTCCCCCGCCCCACCCCGGTACAAATGCCCAATTGCCAGAACTTGTTGCTTTGACCCGAGCCCTAGAGTTAAGCAAAGGGCAGTGAGTAAATATCTACACTGATTCTAAGTACATTATTTGACTTTACATGCTCATGCTGCAATATGAAAAGAGAGACAATTTAAAACAGCAACAGGAGAACCTATTGAACATTTCAGAGATTGAGACTTTTAACTGCTGTATATTGTCCTAAAGAAGTAGCTGTTCTACATTGCAAAGGGCACAGCAGTAAAAAAGAGAAAAGTAGGAGAAAAATAGCCAAGGGAAATCAGTTGGCTGATTCCCAAGCCAGAAAAAAACAGTGCTTCATGAACTTCCTCTCTTACAAACACCCTTAGTCTGGACAGGTCCTGCTGAACAGGAGAAAACACAATATGCTGAAGAAGAATTAGAAAGATATGAGAAAAGAGGAGGAAAAATCACTGATAAAGATTGGTTACAGTCTGAAGATGGACAATTAATAATTCCTGAAAATGTTCAGTAGAAAATTCTTAAGGGTTTACACCAGAGTTTTCATTTATGTGTTGAGAGCACTTACCAGATGGGCCTGATAATCTATGTGGGCCTGCTTCTGCTGACCCCAAAAGTCCTGAGTCTGCCGTTTGACCCTGAAAACAATGCCTTCATGCCCTGGGCTCATTCTTACACTGCATTCCACAATTGGTCTAATTGCTGGGTCTTTGGAGCACTCCCCTCTTCACCAGTTGAAGGCTTCCCATGGCAGATTTCTCCATCTCAAGAAAAATACTTTCTTCAACTCTGTGACATATATATCAGATATGAGTAGTAATGGTACTCAGTTTACTAAACACATGGACAAGATGATTCAGGCTATGGATTCTCCTGAAGCCTCAGTCACCTTACTTTGGGAAATGTTAACTAGCTCCCCATGGAGGAAAACTATCTTAATAATAATAATTCTAATTGTTCTGTTTTTAAACTGTTTGCTCCCTGCATCTGTAACTGTGTAACTGACTTTCTTTCTAACTGTCTGAAAGCTTTTAAGTTACAAATGGTTGTCCAGGCTCCTAAGAGTGCCAGACTCCTCCAAATATTATTTGGGGGCCCTGGATCAGAGACCCTCAATATGAGGGTTAGGACAATATGTTGCCTCAACAATTTAGGAACGACACCCTTCAACAGCAGGAAGTAGTTATGGAATGAAAATGACTCCCCTTTTCCCTTGGCAACATAATTCTCCTAAAAGAAAGGGGGGTTTTGCATATAGGGTTATCATTACCATCTTTCTAAATTCCATATATATGTGTTAGTATACTGTATTTGGACTCTGTGGGAGAAGGCGAGGGTGGGATGTTTCGAGAGAACAGCATCAAAACATATATATTATCTAGGGTGAAACAGATCTCCAGCCCAGGCTGGATGCATGAGACAAGTGCTCAGGCCTGGTGCACTGGGAAGACCCAGAGGGATCGGGTAGAGAGGGAGGTGGGAGGGGGGATCGGGATGGGGAATACATGTAAATCCGTGGCTGATTCATGTCAGTGTATGACAAAAACCACTACAATACTGTAAAGTTATTAGCCTCCAACTAATAAAAATAAATGAAAAAAAAAGGGGGGGGGGGATGAGAGAATTCCTAGG
The DNA here is from genome assembly GCF_033118175.1 of Dama dama. NCBI lineage: Eukaryota > Metazoa > Chordata > Mammalia > Artiodactyla > Cervidae > Dama > Dama dama. The sequence continues at coordinate 105,136,018 of NC_083714.1, forward strand.
CAGGCTGATAAGAAGCCCAGGAGTCCCCAAGGAGAGAGGGGTCTGGAATTCTCAAAGAGGAGGAAAGGACAAACTTTTAAAAATTTTTTCTCTACATTCCTTAGTTTTAGTCACATAAAACGTTGTTTGTTTGTTTGTTTGTTTGTTTCTTTAAGCCTGGAACTGATGATTACACAACAAACAACTCAATTTAAACTCTGTACTAGGGATTATATAACAACAATGCATCCTGCTTGAGGACAGTTTCTCCTTCCTACAAACCTTCTGACTAATGCTGATATCTTAGAATGTATATTATGGGAGTGAGTCTGGTGAAGTGAAGTGAAGTGAAGTCACTCAGTCGTGTCCAACTCTTTGCGACCCCGAGGACTGTAGCCTACCAGGATGCTCTGTCCATGGGATTCTCCAGGCAAAAATACTGGAGTGGGTTGCCATTTCCTTCTCCAGGGGATCTTCCCAACCCAGGGATCGAACCCGGGTCTCCCACATTGCGGGTCTCATAGGATCTTTCTATTGTTAAGTTCCAATCCTATTATACTAAAATGTAAATTGTGGGAGTGGTTCTGATAAAAGTTTTACAACCTTGAGACATTCTTTTGATTTATTGTAATAACTAATTTAAAAAGTATACAATTCCCTTGATAAAGACTAGTAAGTGGGGCATTCTCCATCCCCCTTCTGATGTCTATGTCAGAAGCTTTCTCTGTCCCTTTTCATACTTTGATAAAACTCTGCTATACAAAAGCTCTTGAGTGATCAAGCTTGGTCTGACATAATCCACCATAAGCTATCAAGATCCCACAAGCCATGTAGTGTGGCCAAAAAACAAAAACAAAAAACAGCAGTGCTAATAAATCCTGACCTTTGATCAAAATATATTCATGGAAAGAATTGAGCAGCTTAGATTCTACTGTAGGTACTAGGGGCAAATGCAAGTCTGTTTTCAAGTTGCTAAGGCTAGAGTGAGGATAGTTCTTTAGGACATCAAAGTGAAGGCAAGAAGAGTAGAAGAGACAGACAGCATACTTTCCAGCAATTAACAGAGAAAGCCCCAGACTTCCCAAAAGAAAATTCCCCATCCCAGAAAAGAAAGCTTTCTTCCAAAAGGCCTGGCAAGAGCTTATGATGTGAGACCATTAAGCAGACTTTTCCAGGGACAGAACTTTATTTCGGTAGAAGTTTGGGTAGAGTGTTGAGGATTCCTGGGAAATGATGGTGCACTGAGGAAATGTAAGTCCCAGAATGGCACAGTGGATTTGCTATCTCTTTTCTCCTGTTACCCCATTCACCTCTCCTACCCCACCTCCTCCTACTCAAGGATAATGTCCCAAGAGAAGCCAAGACAGTCTTACAGATTCTTCTTACTGCCCCCCCTCCAATTCCTTATTATGATCTCTTTGCCTATGTAGATGATTTTCCTGATGAAGAGTATATCCTGAGGAGGTTCGTTCAAGTCCACTTCATGCTGAAGGTTTTGGGCTTGATATGTTCAGAATCATATGTCCATGCTCTCATGATCAAGTTCCTGACTGCATCTTGGGCCAAGCACTCCGAGATAATAGACCCCAGAGTGAGGTAGAAGGGAGTCTGGATCATCCCACTGGGTTTTTGAAAGTCCTGAAACCATTTCACCTCATTTGCCCAAATGCCTGTGTCTATCCCATCCTACTGTACTGAGTCTTGGTTACCTATCCAAGGAAATAAAGATATTAATTTTACAAAAACTATAATAAGCAGAAACCTCAAGTAAATAGAGTCAGGAGAACAGAAGAGGGAGTTCTCACACCCTATGACATAGCAGAGCCCAACAGGCAGAAGACTCTCTCTCCATGCCCAGCAAGAGTTCAGCCAATGAGAGCCAGTCACAACCCAGCCAATGAATAATGATGGACTGCTTATTTACTACAGCCTTCCCAATTTCCTTTCTCCCTCTATAAAAGAGTTCTCACCATTTTTTTGCTGTAGACTTGCATGTGGCTCACCATAGCTGTAGATCCCAAGTTGCAATTCTTTGCTGGAGAAATAACTGGCAGTCTATTTGTTTTGAATCGACATATTTGTCACAGGTCTGTTTGCCAGGATTGAGCAATATGTGTAAAGCACCCAACACAATGCCTGGCATAGTATATACTGGTGGTGACTTTTTAAACTAGAGTGACAATCTGATTTGCCCAAGACTTTTCTGGTTTTAGCACTCAAAGTCTCGCATTGTGGGAAACTCCCTGAGTTCTGACAGTCTGCAATGGTTGGTCACCCTATTTTCAATCCTCTCTTCTCAACACTCCAAAGGAAAGTACAGTGTAACCATCAACATTTTCATTTGTTTGACTCACAAACCAATCTACTTCTGTATTTCTCTAATCAAAATTCTAAAATTTTGTAAAAAAGAATACATAGATTGAACAATGTGCTTCTAATGTCCATTCCTCCTAATAACTCTGTGTTCTAGGACAGTGCTTCTTAACTAAGATGATTTTACTCACAGGGGATATTTGGCATGTCTTCAGACATTTCATGTTGTCACAACCTGAGAGGAGAAGAATGAAAAGTGGCATCTAGTGGGTGAAGGCCAGAGATGCTGCTAAACACTCCACAATGCACAACTCCAACAATAAATTAAAAAGGATTCCCTGATAACTCCATTGGTAAAGAATTCGCCTGCAATGGAGGAGACCCCAGTTCTATTCCTGGGTCTGGAAAATCCACTGGAGAAGGGATAGGCTACACACTTCAGCATTCTTGGACTTCCCTTGTGGCTCAGCTGGTAAAGAATCTGCCTGCAATGTGGGAGACCTGAGTTCAATCCCTCGGTTGGGAAGATCCCCTGGAGAAGGGAAAGACTACCCACTCCAGTATTCTGGCCTAGAGAATTTCGTGGACTGTATAGTCCATGGGGTCACAAAGAGTCGGACACGACAAACAATAAATTATTTCAGTCAAAATGTTAATGGTGCTGAGGTTGAAAAACCCTGGTCTAGTGGACATTATTAACTCAATAGTACTATAAATGAAGTCTCTCAAGCTGAGTAAAAGAAGTAGCTCAAGGTCAAAATGTTGTGAATTGGTACATACAGTATCAAAACTCAGACTGGTTGACACTGAATCCAGTTCTTCTGTTACAATATTGCAACACTTCTAAGAAATGTTTTGTTTCTCACCTCATTTGGGTTTATCACATCCCTGGCATGATAAGACACAACCCTTGTTAGAGATGAGAAGGCAGAGTCTCCAAAACTCAGATTGTTAGCTTTTCAATCAAGTTTAGCTTGTACCCTGAAGCCTGCCCCTTTCCTCCCTTCCCCCACCACCCCCCTACACGACATAGAATATGATGGATATAAAATATGTGAGAATTCGGTCACTGACTGGGGCCCTTGAGAGGCCTACTGCTGCTGCTGCTCCTGCCAAGTTGCTTCAGTCATATCTAACTCTGTGGGATCCCATAGATGGTAGCCCACCAGGCTCCCCCATCCCTGGGATTCTCCAGGCAAGAACACTGGAGTGGGTTGCTATTTCCTTCTCCAATGCACGAAAGTGAAAAGTGAAAGTGAAGTCCCTCAGTCATGTCCAACTCTCAGCGACCACATGGACTGCAGCCTACCAGGCTTCACCGTCCATGGGATTTTTCCAGGCAAGAGTACTGGAGTGGGTTTCCAGTTCCTTCTCCACTTGAGAGTTAACGCTGGTGACCAGGGTCATGGTGCAGAGGGAAGACTGAAAAGTCCATCCTTGCCACAATAGTAATCAGTTATGGGGAAGCAGCAAACCCATCCCTCCAGCCTCTTAGCATGTTCAAGAATGCCTCCAGTCACTGATTCCAAAACCAGTTCTCAAGAAAGCCCACACCTTGCACTACTGAGCTTATAGATGTGGCTTATTGATATAATCTAGCCCAAATCTCTCATTTTATAGAGAGAAAAAAATGAAGTCCTTAGAAAGGTCTGGCTCACTATTTTGAAGGGGAAGAGGACAGGAATATTACGGTGCCCTGCCACCTAGTGCAGAGTTTATGTCACTACATTCTCTGGAATCAGGCTTGCAGGCAAGCAGGCCCTTCTTCTTTAGTGCTAAGTGTAGGTCAGTGTAATACCTCTCACCTTTGTGTCCTTAATTCTCACCCAGTAGGCTCTCTTAATAAACTGGAATTTGAGGATCCTGAGGTAGATGTTAGGGTGTAGAGATGGAGGAATACTAAAAATGAAGGGGGCTGTAGATCTTTCCCCTGCCCTTTTTGACATTTCTTTTACACTGTGGTCCTGGACTGCTGACTCTCTTTCATCTCAATCCTGTCTCCTGGCCTTACTACCTAGCTTTCATTCTCATGTTGCCCTTAACCTTGGTCAATTTGTCCTTTTTTAAAGCTTCTAAATATCAAAACAAAGGATTAACCTTAAATATAACATTTTCTACATTGTAGCTAGCCAGTACACATATGTCTATTACCTGCCAGGCCCCAACAAGCATCTGAATTTGGGACTTCACTCTACTCTGAGCCTTTATTCCCTAAGTTGCTCAGTCAAATTGAGTATCCCAGCCATGTATTTCTTTCTCACAGAGAAAACACCTAGTTTTCTCTATACTAGTATTTCCTGAAAGATAGTCTCTAAATCAACAATGTCACCACTATCTGGGATTAGTTAGAAGTGAAAAAAAAGGGCCCCACCCCAGATCTACAGAATCAGTCTCTGAAGTTGAAGCCCAATAATCTTGGTTTTAATCAGCAGCCCAAATAATTATGCTATGTGCTGAACTAAGAGGATTTTTACCCAGTACCCCTAAGTTAGTCTTACAAAGGAGCAGAATGGTATCATTTAGGGGTACAAAGAAGTATGGCCACTGAGATCAGTTAAGCTTTGTACAACTCCAGAGGCTACCCATTATGTAGATGTGAATGGTGCCATACAGAGTTGTACGGTGCAGACCTGATAGTAAGGATGCTATTCCTCTTCCTGCCACTGAAAGAAGTTAACAAATGAAAAGCCAAGAATAGAACACCACATCTATTAGTCCTCAGAGTGATGTTCTAAAGCTAGTTCATAGAGGCTAGAGCCAATTGTGTACATCTCTTTCCAGTTCTGCACTTAGTGACCTTACATTGGTAGCTTGAAATAGGCTATGATGAAAGTATTTAAACCACAGAAATCAGCAAACAGCAGAATTCAGGGTTAAACATTTTTGTTTGTTTGTTTGTTTGTTTTTTACTTTTTTATTTTTATGTTTTTCCATTTATTTTTATTAGTTGGAGGCTAATTATTTTACAATATTGTAGTGGTTTTTGCCATACATTGACATGAATCAGCCATGGATTTACATGTGATAAAGATCATCTTTACCTCTCCTAGCAGGGTCTCCAGGTATAGCCATGTGAGTTTTGTACCACAATGCCACCTATGCAGCAAATCTATACAAGAATATTACTGTATTATAATTTTTAGCTGCAAAATGTTGGTAACAAAGTGCATGCCCAGATATAGGGAATGGTTGAAGAAATTACAGTCCATTCCCAACAGAGATTATTATGCAACTATTAAAAAGACATATTTGTAGCTGTACCAGATGACTTGAGGAGGCTTTAATGAGGTATTGTTGAAGGTAATATGTAGAAAAGTCTTTATGACATAGTCCTATTTTGGAAAACAAATGATATTTGATTTTGTGCAGGGAAAGACATATAATAGCATATCAACATGGATTATGGGAATGATAGGAAGGAGAATTCTCATGAAAAAGACTGTTCCAAATATCCCCAATATATACATGCTCAGATTTACATAGCTAATGACAGTTTATATATTCCATGAATATAAACATATTTAGAAGAATATAATTAAAACAATATAAAACTGGGAGGTGGTGAGGTGATAGTGGGGCTTTCCAGGTGGCTCTAGTGGTAAAGAATCCATCTGCTAATGCAGGAGACATAAGAGATCTGGTTCGATCCCTGGGTTGGGAAGATACCTTGGAGAAGGGCATGACAACCCACTCCAGTATTCTTGCGTGGAAAATCCCATGGACAGAGGAGTTTGGCAGACTATAGTCCATAGGATTGCAAAGAGTTGGGACATGATTGAAGTGACGTAGCATGCATGCAGGAGGTGATACCAGGCAAGGCATAGTGTAAAGAATCCATCTGGTGTCACATTCCCCTAAATGGAGCAGTCACCTAACCCTGGTCAGTAGAGGATCAGGATTTGACAATTCTTGTGCCTGATGCCCAACAACTAAGGTCTGGTTTTCCAACCTAATATATAGTTCAACTGCTGAGCAACATACAGAACAGACGGGTCATTTAATAGATGTAAAATGAGACAAAGTGATCAACTAGAAACCAGCTATGATATTTTGACTCTAACAGCACAAGCCCAGCCCAAACAGGTGCTTTACTCACTTCACTCACTCCTCATACTTCTTCTATGCCCTTAGGATGTCAGAAATTCTTCCACCAGGGTAACTAAAGAAACTTGTGTCTGGAGCTTTGGAGCAACTTTCATTCTATTCTCCCTACAGTAACTGTGCAGCCATGTTTCAGACCCTTAGAATAGGTTCTTTTTATCATATCTGTGTGGTAAAATTCATTTTAAAATTATTTAAGAAATTTGCAAAGAGAGACAAAAGTAACATTAATAATTATCAACGTATAATCAATCTTGTTGCATCTATACCCTCAACTCTTACCCACCTCTTTTATAATTTTTCACAGCTTTATTGGGGTATAATTTTCATAGAATAAATTGCAAATATTTGAATTGCAAAATTTGATGAGTTTTGGTATATGTATACACTCATGAAACCATGGCCACAATAAATATAATGAACATGTTAATGAGCCCCAAAGTTAGATTAGTGGTTTTTTAACTGCAGGTTGCAACCCAATAGTCATTAGTGGAATCACTTCTGGGATGATCGATGAGAGACAATTCTGGATAGCACATTTCCCTTTATCAGTAGCTTAGCTGAGAGCTGGCTGTGCTGTACTGAGCCAGTTGCAGAAGACAAGGCCTTTGTTAATGTCAGCATTCCTGACACACTAGGCTTTTCTGAAGGGGTTCTCAGTATGCTGACCTTGATCCTGGGCATGCACACTCCCTAGGATTGTTCCCAATCTGGGAGATGGTTGATACATTTCTTGTTACTTAGAGAAACTAGGTGTCACCTTAGCTCCCTTTCCCAGTGTGGAGGCAGAGCTTGTGTTCTTTGGGACTGCCCACAGTGACACATTCGACATACAGTTCAAGCAGATACTTCTTTGCTGGAACTTCAGCCTTGGGGTACACACAACATCCGTGACTAGCCTGTGCCATGGAACGAGGAGAGTTCGGGAGACTGTGTGTGCTCTACTACTTCTTGGCTTGCTTGTAAGTTTTTCCCCAATAAACCCCTTGTTGGTCTGTATCCTACAGCATATGGAAAGCTAGTCCCCCAAATATTACCTATACAACCTATTGATAAGACCAAATTGAGTTTATTTCTTACTGGGATGAAGGAGGACCCTGATTCTGCAAAGTTTCAGTGGAGGTGTCTCAGAGGGAAGGAAGGCAAGGTTAGAACTAAAGAACTGAAAGTTTAGTCTGAGGTAGGTCTTTCAATACAGAGATTTGATTAGAATTAGGTAAGGTTTATAATATAATAACCAAAGATTGGTAGAAATAGCAAGAAAAGGATTTTTGAGGTGAAGAGTTTAAAGAATCTTAGGGCATTTCAAAATCTGTTGTATTCCATTAGGGACTTCATTGTTGGGATTATCAGGATGTTCCTGTAATGAACCATTTGCCGAGGCAGAGGGGAGTCCTGGAAAAATAAAGTTATGCTAATGAAGACAGCAGACTAGCAAGATCATGTATAGACAGTAAGCTGTGGTTTTAGTTCTCAACGTTGACAGGCTAAGTATGGAAATAAAAGGTTTTGGTTCTCAGGTATTTATGGTGTATGCTTATGATCCCTTTATATGACAGTGATGACCAGCATTTTTCAAAACATGAGGCTCAATAAACTACAGTTGAATTGTATCTAGTAAGGATGAGAACTGCTTTGCAGAAATTTGGTGTCAGTTATACATGTGTATGTGTGAAATGAGTCATGAAATGAAATGTGTCTCTTACAATAGGTCTGGGTCCAGAAATATTAGAAAGCTACTGCCTTAGAGAAATCCCTAAAAGGGATGATCCCCTCTGTCAGCCGGTTTACATTGCTCCCATTTAACTTTTCATGCTAATAGTAGAAGAGCATCTATTTTTACTAGGGAGAAATACATCATTTAAAAATTGGAACAGAGGCCCTGTCCAGGCAGATTAAATGTTGAGTGGGAAATTTGAATCTATAAGGCTGTCCACCATTTTGGCAGAGAGCTGAAAGAAGTCAAGTTGCTACTGCAGTACAAAGATGGAGGCTAGACACAAATAAGAGCTTCCTATGAGAATTGTTGCTTCCCAGGTAGTGACAGTGGTAAAGAACCCTCCTACCAATGCAGGAGACATAAGAGATGCGGGTTCAATCCCTGAGTTAGGAAGATTCCCTGGAGGAGGGCATGGCAACCCATTCCAGTATTCTTGCCTAGAGAATCCCAATGGATAGAGGAGCCTGGTGGGCTACAGTCCATAGGGTCACAGAGTCAGACACGACTGAAGTGACTTAGCATTGTGAGAATTATTATGGCTTAAAACCAACCCTTAAGCAGGTATAGGCTCCCATTTGACTGAGATACAATCTATATAATCAGGTGACTGGATAAGATGAACTATGGGGGTTCCCTTCAGTAGGAAGATATTATGATTCTAGAGAGAGCCTTACAATAGAAGCAGGCAGTTAACCTGAGATGTTTTCTCTGATTGTTACTTCCCAACACCTAATTCTGAGTATTATTGGATACAACAGTAAATGTAACACAGTTAGTCTGTGTCACAGAAGGGCTGCCATTCTCAAGTGAGTTATCTACTTCTCTGAGGAAATTCTACTACTTCATGGCTTTAAAAGACTGGAAATTTTGGAAAGGACATTAGCCTCCCTCACACCCCGCCCTGAAATTCATCAGAAGTTTCCAATCCATTGGATAAGGCACTATTATTTCCATTTAAAAGGCATATTCTTTGTGTCAGAAGTTTAACCTTTCAATTTGTTTGTCCGACTTATCAAAAAAAGGCTTGGGTTAAAAACAACATTTGACAAAAACTACAATACTACCTTAGTAGCAGTTGATGTGGTTTATTCAGGAATTCATTCAGCAAACAAGGATTAGGCTGATTGGAGTCCTGGATTTCCCCACTTCTGAAGCTTTCATGGTCTGAAGCAGATCTGTAAACAGGTACATTATAGCCCATGTCTGACTTTATGGGAAGCCTGGGCTTCAGAGCCATATATACCTGCAAAGGAATTGCATTCCCTACTTTCTTTTTAATTTTTTTTTTTAATTGAAGAATAATTGCTTTACAGAATTTTGTTGTTTTCTGCCAAATATCAGCATGAATCAGTCATGGGTCTATGTATGCACCCTCCCTCTTTAACCTCCCTCCCATTTCCCTCCCTATCCCACCCCTCTAGGTTGTTACAGAATCCCTGTTTAGGTTCCCTGAGGCATATAGCAAATTCCCATTGGTTATCTATTTCACATATAGTGAAGTTTCCATGTTACTCTCTTCATACATCTCACCCTCTCCTTCCTCCCCCTCCCCCACCCTGGGTCCTTAACTTACATTCTTTTTTAAAAAAAAAATTATTTTTTAATTTAAGGATAATTGCTTTACAGAATTTGGTTGTTTTCTGTCAAGCCTCAACATGAATCAGCCATAGATTTACATATCTGCTCCCTTTTGAACCTCTCTCCCATCTCCCTCCCCCTCTAGGTTGATACAGAGCCCCTGTTTGAGTTTCCTGAGACATACAGCAAGTTCCCATTGGCTATCTATTTTATATATGGTAATGCAAGTTTCCATGTTACTCTCTCCATACATCTTACTCTCTCCTTCCTCCCCTCCCCACCCCATGTCTATAAGCTACTTTCTTAATGGTACCACCTTAGGCCATGCAGCTGAGTTTTGGTTTTCTTATCTGCAAACTGATTAGAATAAAACCAACTTCATAGAATTGTGAGGACTATGTGAAAGATAAAAAGAAAATGGCAATTAAGGAGATGATTTTATTCAGGCTATATAGACATAAGAAGGCTTAAAGAAAAGAAAGTAAATTTAGAGTTTTATAGAGGCAAATAAAAAAAGGAGTCACTACAAGTCTATGAGACCATGAGAAAGTATGAAGACGGTCTGATCTCAGAATATGCCAGGTCACTGTGTTACAATTATCATCTTTTTTTAGAACAAGAAAGAGCAAGCTTTTCTCAACTGTGGCTGCTTTCTTGGAGCTCAGGGATCAGATAAAGTTTAATGTTATCAAGCACTTAGCATAGGGCCTGGCCCATGGTAAGCATCCGGCAAGCATTTCTTTGCTTTTTTTCCTCCACTAGAGGAATGTACAAAGTAGTGTGGTGGTTCAAAGATGGGCTTAATGGATTTACTTGCTTCAGAGAACTAGATTTGACGATGTATGTTGAATCTTAAAGAATAAATAGTGGTTTGCCAAAAAGATGGAAGAAAGAAAAATATTCTAGATAGTGTAGTGCTAATGCAATAGACAAAGGCATAGAGGCTTACAGGAGATTTGCCTATTCAGAGACCAGTTATTTCTTCAATGTGGTATAAGGAGTAACTGGATATAAGGTAGGTTAGAATCAAATTGTAAAATCCCTTCAAAAGTCATTTAATGCTCACTGTTTTGGGAAAATAGTCCAGGAATTTATAATTATAACAAGATTAAGTTCCAGTTTATGAGAACCCCTTCCCTGCTGTGTAAGGGATGGAGGCAGGGAGACCAGTTATGAAGGTAGTACTTGACCCAGAGAGGATCAAGGCCTGAACTAGAGCAATGACCATGAGGATGTCTAGGAGAGGACTGAATTTAAAAAATAGTAGGGAAGATTCCTTGAAGCAGGGCATGCAACCCACTCCAGTCTTCTTGCCTGGTGGGCTACAGTTCATGGGGTTGCAAAGAATCAGATGCAACTGAAGCGATTTAGCATGCATGCACACAAGTAAAATTTACTGAACAGATTATGTAATTGTGGGGAAGGTCAGCATGGAGATGAGGAAGTGTAATAGTGGAGAATGATACTGTTAAAAGCAGTATAAGCTAAAATGTCAAGTGTTTACAATGTGCTGAGCACAGTTCTAAGGGCTTTACACATCTCTTTTAATCCACATAAGCATCCTATGAAGTAAGTGTTCTTTTTCCCTCCATTTTTAAATGAAGAAAATGAGGCATATAGAAGTTAAATAACTTGCTCAAGCAAGAATTCAAGCCAAAGTTGTTTAAGGCAGAGATTTAAGTTTGGATGGCTGTGTGAATACTGTCACCATATAGGATTGAAGAATAGTGGATGGGGAAAGACATATAGGGAAAATATTTTAGTTTTGGAGTGGTTGATATTGAGTGCAATGATTAAATGGGTCTGGAGCTCCAGAGAAAGATTAGGATCAGAGCTGGAAACATAAAGGGCATCACCCTATAGGTAGGTGCTCAGTAGGGGACTTAGGACTTCCTTCTGTGAGTGGGATACACAAAAGTGAAGGTAGGTAGAGGAAGGGAAATGGTGAAACATATAAGGGGAAGCAGTAGCTTGAAGACAAATTGGATCCACTTTAAGATTTTTACAATGACTTAGACTTGAACAGTGCTCATTTAATTAAAGTCCACTGGTACAGTTAGAGGTGTCCTGCAGAATCAAATGTCTAGGGATTTTTAGGATTCTTTTCAAAAATTTATTCATTTAATTGGATAATAATTACTTTAAAATATTGTGATGGCTTTTTGCCACACATCAATATGAATCAGCCATAGGCATGCATGTGTCCTCTCCATCCTGAATGGGTTTCCCTTTGGCTCAGCTGGTAAAGAATCCGCCTGCAGTACAGGAGACCTGGGTTCAATCCCTGGGTTGGGAAGATGCCCTGGAGAAGGGAAAGGCTACCCACTCCAGTATTCTGGCCTGGAAAATTCCATGGACTATACAGTCCATGGGGTTGCAAAGAGTTGGACATAACTGAGAGACTTTCACTTCACTTCACTTTCTATCCTGAATATCCCTCCCACCTTCCACCCCAGGCCATTCCTCCAGGTTGTCACAGAGTACCAGTTTTGAGTGCCCTGTGTCATACATTAAAGTTGCACTGGTTATCTATTTTACATATGGTAAATGTATATGTTTCAACGTTATTCTCTTAAATCATCCCACCCTCTCCTTTCACTGAGTCCAAAAATTTGTTCTTTATGTCTATGTCTCCTTTGCTGCCCTGCATGTAGGATAGTTGGTACCATCTTTATAGATTTGTATATGTTTTAATATGTGATATTTGTCTTTCTCTTTCTGACTTACTTCACTATGTATAATAGGCTGGCCATCATAAAAAAAATCTACAAACAATAAATGCTAGAGAGGGTGTGGAGAAAAGGGAACCCTCTTACACTGTTGGTGGGAATGGAAACTGATACAACCACTATGGAGAACAGTATGGAGATTACTTAAAAAACTAGGAATAAGACTACCATATGACCCAACAATCCCACTACTGGGCATATATCCTGAAGAAACCAGAATTGAACAAGAAAAAACATGTACCCCAATGTTCATTGCAGCACTATTTACAAAAGCTAGTAAAAGGTTGTTGCTGACCCACAAAAAGATGCTTGGGATTCTTGGCCTCCAGAAGAGAAGAATTCAATCCGGGGCCAGAGACAAGGCTTGATCACTCAGAGCTTTTGTGCAACAGAGTTTTATTAAAGTATAAAAGGGATAGAGAAAGCTTCTGACATAGACATCAGAAGAGGGCAGAAAGAGTACCCCCTTGCTAGTGTTAGCAATGGAGTTATATACCTTTTAATTAGTTATTACAATGAATCAAAAGAATGTCTCAAGTTTGTGAAAATTTTACCAGACCTACTTCCACAATTTACATTTTAGGATAACAAGATTAGAATTTAACAACAGAAAGATCCTCCAGACCCACTCCCATAATATACATTCTAAAATATCAGGATTAGTCAGAAGGTTTCCAGGAAGGAGAAACTGTACTCCAGCCAGATACATTGTTGTATAATCCCTAGTACAGAGTTTAAACTGAGTTGTGTAATTGACTAAGACTAAGAAATGCAGAGGAAAAAAACATTTGTCCTTTTCTCCCCCTTGAGAATTCCAGACCCCCAATCTCCACTTTGAGAGCCCCAGACCCCTTTCTCCTCCTTGGGGGTCCTGAACTTCTTATCAATCTGCCTAGGAATTGACTCACTCATTCCCCCCTTTTCTTTTAGGAGAATTATGTTGCCTAGGGAAAAGGGCATCGTTCTCATTCCATAACTTTTTCAGAGCTGATAAGGGGCATTGTCCGTAAATTGGTGAGGCAACATATTCTCCTAATCCTCAAATTGATGGTTTCTGATCCAGGAGCGCAAAGTAATAGTTGGAGGAGGCTGTGGTACTCCTAGAAGCTTAGAGAACCATTTGCAACTTAAAAGCCTTCATGCGACTAGAAACAAATCCAATTACACAGTTACAGATGCAGGGAGCAAATAGCAAAAAGAGAACAGTCAGAATTATTGTAATTAAGATAGTTTTTTCACCATGGGGAACTAGTTAACGTCTCCCAAAGTGAGGCAATTGAGGCTTCAGGAGTATCCATAGCCTCAATCATCTTGTTCATATGTTTAGTAAAATGAGTAATATTAGTGCTCATTATCAGGTATATATGTACAGCATTGGGTATGAATAATGGCACAAGTTCCTCCTTGTGCAGCTGTCAGAATATCTAAAGCCAATCTGTTTTGTAAAACCACCTTTCTAATTTGTATTTGTTCAGCATTAAGAGCTGAAACAGCTTTTTGAGAATCTTGTAATGCCTGTTGAGTAAAATTAGCAAAGTATCCACTTGTAGCATAACATCTGTAGTTCCCAGAGAGGGAACAAACACTGCAGCAAAATAATCATACCAGTGAAATACAGACCTTACCCACCGAGTTTTAAGGTGTGGTAAATTAGCAGGAATTTTGGAAGCTCTGAAAATATAAAGCTGTGAGTAAAAGCTAGACCTAGGGTGCATCTCCCTATCTAACCAGGGAGAAACCACGTCCATAGGTAAGAGCCATATATCCAATAGTTCCTGTTTGGAGCAAGCCAGCATGACTGAGATATCCAGTCCCAATCAGTGTCTGGTCAGGCAAAGGGAGGACCTGAATTGGGGTTGGAAAACATGGGAATGATTACATTGCATGTTGCCTGAGGCAAAAATCCCAACCGTTTCCAACCATTATAATTAAGTTGTTGGATAACTTCTGGGAATGGCTCTATTTGTTCCCAGCATATAGGGGCAGTAGATATTAGATGTCCTTTTTCAGGAGTTAGCCATATAACCTCATCCCATATTTGATAAACGTCAGGTAAAAAAAAAAAAAAAAAAAAAATAGATCTAGACCCACTTACCTTATGTGTAGTGAAATAGTCATGAAACTGAGACAACATATAATCAAAATTAAAAGTCATGTTATGTCCATAGTTAAAGTACAAAGTGTTGCACCAGTCTATCTTAGGGTTGTTAGATGTCATCAGTTTAAAAAGAGGCATCACATACGATTGCTATTGAAGGTATTCGTAGACTTGGAGAAAGCCTTTCCCTTGAAGTGGAGATGTCCACCACAGGAAGCCTTCCACTGGTGAAGAGGGGAGCGCTCCGCAGACCCAGTAGTTAGACTGATTGTGGAATGCAGTGTAGGAGGGAGCCCAGGACAGGAAGGCATTGTCTTGAGGATCAAATAGCAGACTCAAGATTTTTGGAGTCAGCAGAAGTAGGCTCACATAGATTATCAGACCCATCTGAAAAGTACAAAGTCAGAGCAAAGAAAGTAAAGACATATAATGAAGCCACTTAGTTCTGATTAGGGTGCCACCTCTTAACCCGAGAGTGACGTACCCACAAACCAATTCCTGGCACTTTGATAGCTGTGGGAGAAGAAAGAATAACCTGGTAATGGCCTTCCCAGAGGGGTTCAAGGGATTGGCCCCCAGATCCCAATGTCTTTATGAGGACCTAAGTTCCTGGCTCAAGTAGAGGCTTGCTTGACTCAGAGGCTGGGTCAGGAGTCATCTCCTGGAGTTCAGTTAATGCCTGTTGATAAGCTGAGAGCTGAGTTTCATAATTAGCTAACTCCAAGGCTTCAAGGTCTATAACAGTGTCTGTGCATAAGAAAGGCCTTCCATAAATACATTCAAAGGGGGACAGTCCCTCCTTTTGGGGGGCAGTCCGAGCCCTCATTAAAGCTATGGGTAGAACTTTAATCCAATTGTCTTGCATCTCGTGAGTTAAATTGCACAGATGTCTTTTGTTAATGTCATTAGCCTTTTCAACCTTTCCTGAGGACTGGGGTCTCCAGGAACACTGTAACTGATATTCTATTCCTAGAGCTTTAGATATCCCCTGAGTTACAGCAGCTTTAAAGGCGCAGCCATTGTCACTCTGAAGGCTCTGCGGTAGCCCAAACCTCAGGATAATTTCATGGATTAAAATCTTTATAACCTCCTCAGCCTGTTCACCATGACAGGGAAAAGCCTCAATCTATCTAGTAAAAGTATCCACCCAAACTTGTAAGCAAGAATATCCATTAGCTTTTGGCATATGAGTAACATCAATTTCACAGTCCTCTTCAGGATACTTTCCACTTCATTGTAATCCAGATTTTGTTAGCTTTTCAGTCTTTAGGTTATTTTTCTGATAAACCTCACATCTTTTTATAACGTTTTTTAAAGTTTTTATTACATTTTTACCTTCAAACAAACGAGAAGCCATCTGGTAAGTACTTTCTACACCTAAATGAAAACTGTGGTGTAAACCCTTAAGAATTTTCCATTGAGCATTTTCAGGAATTATTAATTGCCCATCCTTGGACTGTAACCATCCTTTATCAGTAATCTTTGCTCCTCTTTTCTCATATCTTTCTAATTCTTCCTCAGTATATTGTGGTTTTTCCTGTTCCACAGGACCTGTCCAGATCAAAGGCATCGGTAGTGGGGAGGTTTCATAAAGTGCCACCTTTCTGGCTTGACAGCCAGCCAGCTGATTACCTTCAGCTACTTTACTCCTATCCCTGTTGTGCCCTTTGCAATACATAACAGCCACTTCTTTAGGATAATATATAGCAGTTAAAAGTCTCTCGATCTCTGAAATGCTTAATAGGTTCTCCTGTTGCTGTTTTAAACTGTCTTCCTTTTCATATTTCATCATGAACATGTAAAGTCAAATAAGCATGCTTAGAATCAATGTAGATATTTACTTGCTGCCCGTTGCTTAACTCTAGTGCTTGGGTGAGAGCCACAAGCTCCGTTAACTGAGCATTGGTTCCCTGGGGGAGAGATTTTGCTTCCAAAACCTGTTCAGCATTCACCAAGGCATAACCTGCTTTACACTTTCCATCCTGAACAGAATAACTGCCATCTGTAAATATTTCCATGTCAGGATTATCTAATGGGGTATCCATTAGATCTTCCCGAGCTGCATAGTTTAAAGTTAGAAATTGGGAACAATCGTGATCAGGTGTTTCATTTTCCTTCTCAGGAAGGAAAGTGGCAGGATTTAAATTTCCAGAAACTTTAAGCTTATTTATTGGTCCTTCTAACAACAATGACTGATATTTAAGAAGCCTACTGTCTGTCATCTAAGTATTAACCATAGACTTTAAGATTCCACTCACATCATGAGAAGTCGGTACAGTAAGATTTCATCCATTAATTATTTTTAAAGCTTCAGGTGTTAATAAAGCCATTGCCCCAATTACTGTTAGACAGTGGGGCCACCTGTGTGAAATTACATCTAATTCTCTGTTTAGATAAGCAATAGGTTGCTGGTGAGGCCCTCGGGGTTGTGTCAAAACTCCCAAGGCCATACCCTTTCTTTCAGTGACAAACAAATTGAATTCTGACACTGTGGGCAAGTTCAAAGCGGGATTTTGTAGGAAAGCAGTCTGAAGAACCTTAAAAGCCTTTTGAGTATCTGGAGACCAAACCAGTTGGTCAGTTTGGGCCTGCTGAGTCTCAGTTATAAGTTTATATAAAGGTCGGGCAAGTTCCCCATTACCCAGAATCCAAATGTGACAGTAGCCTGTGATTCCCGAAAATTCTCTTAATTGTCTTAAAGTCATAGTTAGGGGATGATTTAGTATAGGCTTAATTATCTACGGGCCTATGGCCCTAGTCCCTTCTGTTATGATTAGGCCCAGATATCTAACAGATTGTTGACAAAGCTGAGCCTTTTCTCTTGATGCTTTATAACCGCATCTTGCCAGAAAGTTTAAGAAATCTTCTGAAGCTCATGAGCAAGCTTCCTCTGTCTCAGCACAGAGCTGAATATCATCTACATATTGTAGTACCACTGCTTCAGAGCTATTAAAGTTTTCTAGATCCCGTGACAAACCTAGTCCAAATAAGTGAGGGCTGTCACAAAATCTCTGGGGCAAAACTGTCCAGGTTAACTGAGAAGCTGGCTGCATAGGGTCTTCAAAGGCAAATAGAAATTGACTTTCCTCTGCCAAAGGCACTGAATAGAAGGCATCTTTTAAATCAATTACTGAGAAATATTTGGCTCATTCAGGAATTTCAGACAATAAAGTATAAGGATTAGGCACAGGGGTGTAAAGGAACTACAGCCTTATTTATTATTCATAAATCTTGAACTAGTCTCCATTTACCATTTGATTTCTTTATACTCAAAATAGGAGTGTTGCATGGACTTTTACAGGGAATTAACAGCCCCTGCTCCTTTAAATTCTCAATGATGGGTTTTAACCCTTCCTTAACCTCAGGTTTCAGTGGATACTTCTTCTTATGTGGAAATAAGTGTGGGCCTTTGAGCTTGACAACTAAAGGAATAACATTTTGTGTTCAACCCACAGATTTTCCATCAGCCCATACTCTAGTATTTACATTTTGTTCAATTAAAGGGAGAGAAAGGGAAGGCTCCATATTCATGAAAACAGAGGCATGGGCCTTGATCAGTATATCCCTCCCCAAAGGGGTGAGGGAGACTCTGGCACGATTAGAAAGTCGTGTGAAAATAGCACAGAATCTCAGTTACAACTTAAAGAATAAATAAAATAATACCTTTTGGCTCATTCAGACAGTCCCATTACAGAAGCGGATGAGGAAGAAAGTGGGCCAGGGGCTTCAGTAAGCACAGAGAAAGTCGCCCCAGTGTATAAAATGAAATCGACGGATTGCCACCCCCCCCCCTCAGTTATTAATACCCAGGGTTCCTCAGGTGTAATTAGGATGGGAGCTTGTGTGTGGACCCTCAGGCACCTTCAGTCCTGATTGTCTTGAGAGTCTGACCCCTGAAACCTACACCTCTGGGGGCAGTCTCTCCTCCAGTGTGGTCCCTTGCAGACCGGACATGGAGCTGGGGGCGGCCTAGAGACCTGAGGGCAATCCTGCTTGAAGTGCCCTTCCTTTCCACAGTAATAGCAAGCCCGTCCCTTTTCAGCTGGGTCCCTCTGGGCATTTTTCTCAGGCTGTTTCAGAATGGTTCTTACAGCCATTATGAGGGCTTCCACCTGTTCCTTTGTCTTTTTTTGCCTTTCTTTCTTTTACACATATTCCCTACCACAATACACTGTCTGAGCCGGTTGTAACAGATTATCTAAGAACTGATTTGGTCCATATGCCCGTTTTAATAGCTTATGGCAGGTATCTGGAGCTGACCGAGTGAGAAATCTATCTTTTAAGATCACTCTTCCCTCTTCAATTTCAGGATCAATCTCAGTGAATCTAGGAATTTACCAGGAGTTTCCTTCTCCTCCTGTTCTATGTTTGCCAATTTGGCATAGTTTTAAAGGCTCAGCACACGCTTGCCTGAGTACTTAAAGGATACATCTGACAAAATGACTCTGATGCCATCTTCCTTTAGCTGTGTTATAGTCCCAGTCTGGTTTCCTGTCCTCCATCTCATCTTGTATTTCACCCTTAGTTTGTGCTGTCTGAGCTTCTCTTACTTCGACGGTCTGAGTTTCTACTGAAACCAGAGTAGTCTGAGGTTGTACTGAGACAGGAGTTGTTTGGACCTCTACTTGGGCAGTTTGAATCTCAGTTTGAGTTTTTATTGAGACCAAGGCAACCCTTCTTGGGGGGGTTCTCTGACTTTCAGTTTGCTCAGTTTGGAGCCCCGGGTACGGGGGCAAAGTAGGACTGGAGGGAGCTGAAGGTTTCACACCCAAATCTATACCCTTAGGACATAAGTCTGGCGAATTTCACAGAGAGAAAAGGGGTAACACATATGCTACTTCTACCCATTTCCCTTGTTTTCTACAGAACTTGTTTAATTGTAAAACAGTATTGTAATTAAGAGACCCTCCAACCAGCCACTGTTTGCCGTCCTCCAATGGGTACTGCAGCCATGTAGTATCACTTAGGAAGACCAGGTGTGTCTTCTTTAAGCCCTGGGGATCAAATATATCCCAATTTTTCAGGATACAGTTCAAAGGAGTGAGGCTGAAATTGTTAGCTTCTATCTGTAAGAGAAAAAAAAGCGACCAGCTCCATCTTTCTACTGGAGGCATCCCTCCCTGGTCTAGATGGGGGTGTAGACAGACTTTACACCAAAGCTTTCCTTCCCTGGTCAGACTTAGTCTGTCCCTTACTGACGCAGGTGTCATACTCGTCCCTCCTGGTTCTACCACCGAGACGGGGTGGAAAGGCACCAGGGGTATACCTGATGGCATCCCAGAATGATATCCAGCTCCTCACCATTAAAACCTTGCCTGCCGCTGATGCCACCCAGGGTGCAATCAGAGTAACCTTCCAGAATGCCTCCCAAGTTAAGACCACTGGGGGAAACATTCATCACCAGAGTGCATGTGCATGACCCTGAGTATATTCCTGACCATAATAAGACCATTAGGAACATAAAACTGAGATGTTCCTTCCAAGCATCAGCACACCGGTATAAGCGATAGCAAAAGAGATGGTGAAGGGCTCGCCAGTGAGGAAAAATTGATAGGGCCAGTCCTTCCAGTTCATTCCCACAGATTCCATAGAAAGACTATCTAAGGAGTTTGGGACCAAAGCCATTGGAAAGCCTCCTCTGGTCCACTGAGAGCCAGCATTACCAAAGGGGAAAAAAAAAAAAAAACCCATTGCAGTTCCAATCTGAGTAACCTTTAACCTCAGAGATGCTCTTGGAGCTTGAGCTCCATCTAACTTCTGAACTTTGGATTCCTAGCAAGGCTAGATGTTTCCTAACTACCAATCCAAGTTTGGGACCTAAGTAACAGTACACAGTAACAGCATAGATCACAAGTCCCTTGAAAGCCTATGATCTGACAGATTAGGTTAGTAGTAATTGAAGAAAGTAGGGGAAACCACTAGACCATTCAGGTATGACCTAAATGAATTCCCTTATGACTATACATTGGAAGTGAGAAATAGAATTAAGAGACTAGATCTGATAGACACGAACTATGGACAGAGGTTCGTGACATTGTACAGGAGATAGGGATAAAGACCATCCCCATGGAAAAGAAATGCAAAAAGGCAAATAGTTGTCTAAGGAGGCCTTATAAATAGCTGTGAAAAGAAGACAAGAGAAACACAAAGGAGAAAAGGAAAAATATTCCCATTTGAGTGCTGAGTTCCAAAGAATAGCAAGGAGAGATAAGAAAGCCTTCCTAACAGTGTGGAGATTTCTTAAAAAACTGGAAATAGAACTGCCATATGACCCAGCAATCCCACTTCTGGGCATACACACTGAGGAAACCAGATCTGAAAGAGACACGTGCACCCCAATGTTCATCGCAGCACTGTTTATAATAGCCAGGACATGGAAGCAACCTAGATGCCCATCAGCAGATGAATGGATAAGGAAGCTGTGGTACATATACACCATGGAATATTACTCAGCCATTAAAAAGAATTCATTTGAATCAGTTCTAATGAGATGGATGAAACTGGAGCCCCTTATACAGAGTGAAGTAAGCCAGAAAGATAAAGAACATTACAGCATACTAACACATATATATGGAATTTAGAAAGATGGTAATGATAACCCTATATGCAAAACAGAAAAAGAGACACAGAAGTACAGAACAGACTTTTGAACTCTGTGGGAGAAGGTGAGGGTGGGATGTTTTGAAAGAACAGCATGTATATTATCTATGGTGAAACAGATCACCAGCCCAGGTGGGATGCATGAGACAAGTGCTCGGGCCTGGTGCACTGGGAAGACCCAGAGGAATCAGGTGGAGAGGGAGGTGGGAGGGGGGAATACGTGTAACTCTGTGGCTGATTCATATCAATGTATGACAAAACCCACTGAAATGTTGTGAAGTAATTAGCCTCCAACTAATAAAAAAAAAGAAAGAAAGAAAGAAAGAAAGTCTTCCTCAGCAATCACTGCAAAGAAATAGAGGAAAACAACAGAATGGGAAAGACTAGAGATCTCTTCAAGAAAATTAGAGACACCAAGGGGACATTTCATGCAAAGATGGGTTTGATAAAGGACAGAAATGGTATGGACCTAACAAAAGCAGAAGATATTAAGAAGAGGTGGAAAGAATACACAGAAGGACTGTACAAAAAAGATCTTCACGACCCAGATAATCATGATGGTGTGATCACTCACCTAGAGCCAGACATCCTGGAATGTGAAGTCAGGTGGGCCTTAGAAAGCATCACTACGAACAAAGCTAGTGGAGGTGATGGAATTCCAGTTGAGCTATTTCAAATCCTGAAAGATGATGCTGTGAAAGTGTTGCACTCAATATGTCAGCAAATTTGGAAAACTCAGGAGTGGCCACAGGACTGGAAAAAGTCAGTTTTCATTCCAATCCCAAAGAAAGGCGATGCCAAAGAATGTTCAAACTACTGCACAATTGCACTCATCTCACATGCTAGTAAAGTAATGCTCAAAATTCTCCAAGCCAGGCTTCAGCAATACATGAACCGAGAACTTCCAGATGTTCAAGCTGGTTTTAGAAAAGCCAGAGGAACCAGAGATCAAATTGCCAACATCTGATGGATCATCAAAAAAGCAAGAGAGTTCCAGAAAAACATCTATTTCTGCTTTATTGACTATGCCAAAGCCTTTGTGTGGATCACAATAAACTGTGGAGAATTCTGAAAGAGATGGGAATACCAGGCCACCTGACCTGTCTCTTGAGAAACCTGTATGCAGGTCAGGAAGCAACAGTTAGAACTGGACATGCAACAACAGACTGGTTCCAAATAGGAAAAGTAGTACATCAAGGCTGTATATTGTCACCCTGCTTATTTAACTTCTATGCAGAGTACATCATGAGGAACGCTGGGCTGGAAGAAGCACAAGCTGGAATCAAGATTGCTGGGAGAAATATCAATAAGCTCAGATATGAAAATGACACCACCCTTATGGCAGAAAGTGAAGAGGAACTAAAAAGTCTCTTGATGAAAGTGAAAGAGAGAGTGAAAAAGTTGGTTTAAATTTCAACATTCAGGAAACTAAGATTGTGGCATCTAGTCCCATCACTTCATGGGAAATAGATGGGAAAACAGTGAAAGCAGTGTCAGACTTTATTTTTTTGGGCTCCAAAATCACTGCAGATGGTGACTGCAGCCATGAAATTAAAAGACGCTTACTCCTTGGAAGGAAAGTTATGACCAACCTAGACAGCATATTAAAAAGCAGAGACATTACATTGTCAACAAAGGTCCGTCTACTCAAGGCTATGGTTTTTCCAGTGGTCATGTATGGATGTGAAAGTTGGACTGCGAAGAAAGCTGAGTGCCGGAAAATTGATGCTTTTGAACTGTGGTGTTGGAGAAGACTCTTGAGTCCCTTGGAGTGTGAAGAGATCCAACGAGTCCATCCTAAAGGAGATCAGTCCTGGGTGTTCATTGGAAGGACTGACGCTAAAGCTGAAACTCCAATACTTTGGCCACCTCATGCAAAGAGTTGACTCATTGGAAAATATCCTGATGCTGGGAGGGATTGGGGGCAGCAGGAGAAGGGGACGACAGAGGATGAGATGGCTGGATGGCATTACCGACTTGACGGACATGAGTTTGAGTAAACTCTGGAAGTTGGTGATGGACAGGGAGGCCTGGCGTGCTGTGATTCATGGGGTCACAAAGAATCAGACACGACGGAGCGACTGAACTGAACTGAACTGACTGAATTCCCAAGAAGTTATGAAATGGTCAAAGAGACCAGAAACTTTGAACAAGAAAGGAGAGTTTGGTCCGCACCCTTTGCCCATTTTCTGGTCAGTCCCTGAAGGAGATATTGGCATTGGCAGGTCTGTATAAACCACTGACAGGTTTCTGCCATAAACCATATGAGGTCACCGTGGAACCACAGAGCAGGGCATCTCACTTTTTTCGCACAGGGCACATCATTCACACAAGTGCACCATAGAGTTAGTAAAGTACAGCAGAAAATGTGTTCACTAGGAGAACAAAGAACTGGAGCTCCAAGCATCCTTACCTTGTCCTGAAGAATCCCGGATGGGCCCCCAATATGAAAGGTTGTTGTTGACCCATGAAAAGATGCCGGAATTCTTGGCCTCTGGAAGATAAGAATTCAATCTGGGGCCAGAGATGAGGCTTGATCGCTCAGAGCTTTTGTGTAATAGTGTTTTATTAAAGTATAAAAGGCATAGAGAAAGCTTCTGACATAGACATCAGAAGGGGGCAAAAAGAATACCCCCTTGCTACTGTTGGCAATGGAGTTATATAAATTTTAATTAGTTATTACAATGAATCAAGAGTGTCTCAAGTTTGTGAAAATTTTACCAGATCTACTCCCACAATTTACATTTTAGGATAACAAGATTGTAATTTAACAACAGAAAGATCCTCCAGACCCACTCCCATAAAATACATTCTAAGATGTTAGGATTAGTCAGAAGGTTTTCAGGAAGGAGAAACTGTCCTTCAGGCAGATACATTGTTCTTGTATAATCCCTAGTATAGAGTTTAAACTGAGTTGTGTAATTGTCTAAGACTAAGGAATGCAGAGTAAAAAAAAGTTTGTCCTTTTCTCCTCCTTGAGAATTCCAGACCCTCAATCTCTACTTCGAGAGCCCCAGACCCCTTTCTCCTCCTTGGGGGCCCTGAACTTCTTATTAATCTGCCTAGGAATTGACTCTGTCTCTAGGACATGGAAGCAACCTCGATGTCCATCAGCAGATGAATGGATAAGAAAGTTGTGGGACATATACACAATGGAATATTACTCAGCTATAAAAAAGAACACATTTGAGTCAGCTCTAATGAAGTGAATGAACCTATATTCTTAGGATTATTGAGCCAGGATAGATTCCATAGTGCTTGTGGTAGGCTGAATCCCCTCCCCCACCCAAAGAAATCCACCTCCTAATCCCGGATACCTGTGAATATTACTTTATATGGTAAAATAAGTGAAAGAATGCTATTTTACATAGTAAAATAAAACTTAAAAATAAATTTAATTGCAGATATAATTAAAGATCTTAAAATGGGGATACTACCCTGGATTATCCAGATGGACCCTAAATTTAATCAGATGCAGTAGAGCGAAGTAGAGATCTTACACACATCGAGAAAAGGTCAAGTGAAGACAAAGCAGAGATATTTGAAGATGCTTCTCTTGAAGACTGAAGTGATGTGGCTATAAGCCCAGGAATGCCAGTAGCCTCCAGAAGCTGGAAAACACAGGCATGGATTTTCCCACAGAGCAGCCAGTGGGACTATCGTCCTCCCAGCATCTTCATTTCAGCCAAATAATATCAACTTCTGACTTCCAGAACTGTGAGATAATTTCTGTTGTTTTAAGCCACTAAGTTTGTGGAAGATTGTTATAGCAGTCACAGGAAACTAATACAGTGCCTCCTCAAAGCTATCACTACTTAGCAGACTTAATCCAGTAATTTCTAATTCTCAATAGGTCTCAGGCCTCATTTTCCATATACTAGACACGATGCTTGTCTTAAGTGCTTTGGTCAAGTTTTCTTGGAACACATCGTTTTTCACGTTCATGGAGAAGGAATGGGGAATGATAGGGCCCTTTACCTGAAAAGTACTATAGAGTACCCCATGAACTATACAGTAAATAGAATTCTCCAGGCCAGAATACTAGAGTGGGTAGCCTTGCCCTTCTCCAGGGCATCTTCCAAACCCAGGGATCAAACCCAGGTCTCCCACATTGTAGGCAAACTCTTTACCAGCTGAACCACCAGAGAAGCCCTACCTGAAAAGCACTATCCAAAAATTACATCTAAACTACCAAAATGTTCATGAATGAGTTCTGCAGACCTGGCAGCTCTTCTGACTGGATTGGATCTTAAGGAGTCATATAAGCCATCTACCCATCTTTGCCTGCACACAGCTAAGATCCTGAACATGGCAAAGGTATCTGGTTGCTGGAAGATGCTTGGGCTGCTCAGAACAGAGTAATTATCATTCAAGAACTATGGGCAGACTAGATCTTAGGAGAAGCTGGCTGGAGAAAGCAGCACATAGAAAATGGATCAGAATTTATTGCTATAAGGTGAAAAACAATTATTCCCAGCAATGCTGCTGGTATGTTAGCAACAGTTCTCTCTCAAGTGTTAGATTAGGAAATAAGTTCTGTGAAAAAAGATTAGAACAGAGTCTTGAACACATTTTAACCAGCCTGTAAAATTCAACCCTGAATATTCATTGGAAGGACTGTTGCTGAAGCTCCAAAACTTTGGCCACCTAATGGGAAGAGCCAATTCATTGGAAAACACCCTGATGCTGGAAAGATAGAAGGCCAAAGGAGAAGAGGGCAGCATAGGATGAGACAGTTCGTTACACTGCATAACAGGACTCAATGGACATGAATTTGAGCAAAATCTGGGAGATAGTGGAGAACAGAGAAGACTGGTATGCTACAGTCCATGGGGTTACAGAGTTGGACACGACTCAGTGACTGAACAACAACAACAAAATTAGAAGGGCTTCATAACATTGCTTTCCCCTCCAGAACGCCGGAATCCCAAGGAACTGTGCAGAAAAACTAAGTATACCTTTGTGGATGTGGTAACCAACACAGCAGTGGAATGCTGGCAGAGTAAAATCCAATTTTTGGCTACAGAAAAGAAACTAGAAATTACCCAGTCTAAACTCCTCAGTATACAGATGTGAAAACCCAACAGATTTTTAACCCAATTTTAGATATTTAGATACTAGATGCTATTTGCTGTGCAGTCTTGCTTTACTGTCCACAGTGTTTTACTGGGTCAGGTGCTGATTCATGGCAATAAAAACAGAAGTGCATTTCCAGTACACTGAACGACCATAATCCCGCCGCCGCCCGCCAAGGAGCTCAAACTAAAATTCCTCCTGCCGTCCAGACTCGTCTCGCTGCCGCCCGCCAAGGAGCTCAAACTAAAATTCCTCCTGCCGTCCAGACACGTCTCGCCGCCGCCCGCCAAGGAGCTCAAACTAAAATTCCTCCGGCCGTCCAGACACGTCCCGCAGCCGTCCGCCAAGGAGCTCAAACTAAAATTCCTCCGGCCGTCCAGACACGTCCCGCTGGGTATGGGACAGAAGCCTGTTAGCAACCAGGAAATAAGCGGAACGTTGAGGCTGAACGTTTGCTGTTAGGACGTTTACTACGACGAAAGAACACTTCCGGTTGCCTTTCCCTCAGCTTGTGGTTTGGGCAGCCTTTAGCTCTCGCGTTTTGATTTGCTACGCTAACGCTGGGAGGCGGGCTTACGTCGGGGTCACGCTCTCCCATTGGCTGCTGGTGCGGCGGCGGTTTGGAGTGAGGGTAGCACGTTGAGATGGAGGCTGATCAAGAGATGGAGGCTGATCATCAGTGCGGCGGCACAGGGCCTGAGCCCGATGTTGAGCCCGTTGAGCCCGATGTTGAGCCCGATGTCCGGTCGGAATCCGAGATTGAGCCAGGTCTGGGTCCCCGGGGAATGGATCTTGTGTGGAGTGCGTGGTGCGGGAAGTGCGTCAAAGAGAAAGGGTCGTCGCCACTCTGGGCCCAGCGCATCGTGGTCGCCTGGCTCAGCAGGGCCGAGTGGGATCAGGTGATGGTGTATCTGTTCAGTGACGACTATAAATTGCAGCGGTACGCGCTGAACCGCATCACGGTGTGGAGGAGCAGGTAAGGCGGTTGGCTTAGCCCTCCTGCCTGCGTGCTTGTGGCACTTCACTTCTTCCTCTATAGGGTTTCTTAAGGCCTTACTATCTAGTCTTCTCCTAAATGCTTAATGGTTCCCCCACGCGTGGTTTGGGCATTGCTTGTCTCAGTGTGCCTGGGGGAAAAGTCGCAGCAAAGCTCTTGCACTAATCCCATTTGCGGAAAGAAACGGGTGTGCCTCAACAGCCCTTTTGTCAAATCTGAGCTTTAACCCTTATCTTCTCTCATCTTGGGCTGGGTACTGAAGGAACTGCTGTGGCTGAGCCAGGCAGGGCTTAAGGAGTAGCACTCTAGGGTGGATTTCTATTCGAATTAGAAAGGGTGGTGGGAGCTTGCCTGAAAAATCCATGTTTGAATGGGGTGCTTCAGTCTAGTTGGTAAGATTTAGTTGGGAGCAGACAAGGGACTAGTGTCTCCAGAATAAGGTGTTTTTTTTTTTTTTTTTTTTCCCTAGCTGAATGAGTTGAGGGTGAAAGGGGTGTGTCCACACTTAACTGTTGATTGGTTGTGTAGCAGTTAGGCATCCTGTATACTGTTGGATCCCAGGGACATTACCTACCCACCCCACCCCCATCTTCCCAGCTTCTTGATTTGTGTCTGTTAACACACTCTTTAGCCAGTAAATGATAACCTACAGAAAGCTAGATTCTGAGGTGGAGGGTGGGCCAGTGTAAAGGACCTTTATGATGGTGCTGGACTGTGGCCCTTTAGGTTAGGCAACGAACTCCCCCTGGCAGTGGCTTCTACTGCTGACCTGGTACGCTGTAAGCTCATGGATGTAACTGGTGGCTTGGGCACTGATGAACTTAGACTGCTCTATGGCATGGCATTGGTCAGGTAAGACCTACATGGGTAGGGGTGTGTGGGGGGTGGTTTTGAGGGTGGGGGGCATGGGGCTTGCACGATAAGCCAAGTTTGGCTTTGGGTGCTCCCTGAAGCAAAATGCCTTGTGTGTCCTTGTGTATGGGTCACCCTGTGATTGCTTAACTTGACAGCTTTTGGTAACCCCCTGTTAACACACATTCCTCTTTTTTCCTGAGAGCCTTCTCTCCTCCATTTTTCTTCCCCTATCTTTGGAATATAGGGTGAGGGTGATTTAGACCAAATGGTCTCTTTGGGTCTCTTCCAGCCTTTACAGTTCGATTTATTTTCTCCCTTTTACTCTTACCTAGAGGAACCTTTCTGAATGCTTCGATGTTCTTGACCATAATTTAATGTGGTTTTTCTAATCCTACCCTTGTCTACACCTTTATCCCATTCTGTTCATGAACACTGAAAGGTTGCTGAGTTGTGGAAACCAAGATGTGGGCCAGGAGTTCCTGATTTACAGAGTGGCTCAGAGTGGGTCTAGCTGTCTCATGTACATCAAGAAAAAGGTTGCCTCTGAGTTTTCATCTGTCACAATTTTTGCTTAGCTCATACTGTTTCCCTTGTTTGCCTTAAGGTCGTCCTTAGCTCTTCTTACCTTATCCATTGTTTAACTGTGCTCCCCATATCGTTTGATGTAGTCATTTGTTCTAGCATTTATAACATATTATGTTCTAGCATAATATGTTATATTATGTCATGGTTATTTATCCTAGACTGAACTCTTCAAGGCCAGAGCAGTGTCTTATTCATCTGTATGGCTTCAGTATAGGGCAGACTCTCAGTAATGTTGGACTGGATGGTACCATTCCTGCTCTGGCTGACACCAACCATAAGAACAGGACAGAACAGTCATTGGAAAGGTTGTGGAAATGCAAGGTGTCAGAAACTCAGCAAGGTGTTTTGAAGCCCCACTGGTTTGAATAAAGCAGTTACTTGGGCTCTGCCACTTATTTCTCCCCCAAACTCAGGTTTGTGAACCTTATCTCGGAGAGGAAGACAAAGTTTGCCAAGCTCCCTCTCAAATTCCTGGCTCAGGAGGTGTGTATGATAAAGTGGCCTTGCTCAATTCTCTCTCCTCAGAAGGGCTCACTAAATGGGGCATTTAGTGGGTACAGTCAGACTAGCTTATCCCACCACTGTCAGCCAAGCCCAGCAAGAACCCCAGAGCCTCAGATTTTAGCTTGAAAGAAGCAGACTTGCTTCCTTGCTCATGTCTGCTGTCTTCAGTGGGCTTGGTCTGCCCAGCTTGCTGGGAATGGCCCAGGTGAAGTTGAGGCACCCCAGTGCACCACTGGGTGGGGACAGGAAAGAGGTGGCAGTTAAAGTGCCTGCCCTCTGGCTGTTGACAGTCTGAAGGAGGACAAATCCAGCCAAGCAGCGTGAAATTGTAAGACATTCCTGCTTTGAGTGAGTATATGAGGTGTGTAGAGACCCAGATGGCAGACAGGTTCTCAACCATCAAGAGAAGCTTCCTGGAGGAAGTCTGGGAGGGAAGGAGGAAGGAAAGAAGAAAGAGAAGGGTAAAGGGTACCCTGGGAGAGGAACTGGTACTGGCAGGGCAATAGGAGGCTGAAGAAGGTGATTATTAATGCTCATTCACAGGAATCTTCTTCATTGGAGGAGGGTAGTTGGTGGTTGGGGGAGGCAAGTATCTTCTGATTTTCAGGATCACCTCCACAGAGGCTAAAGAGAATCAGGAGATCTGGTTTCTAATTTTGGCTTTGCCACTAAGACCAGAACCTCCTCTTAGGACCTCCGTTTCTCTATCTGTAAAATGGGGAGAAGCCAGGCTAATTCATCTCTGTGGCCCTTTCTGCTTTAATATTTTCTAATTTCTGCGCGCACACCCTCCTCCACAATCAGGTGAACATTCCGGATTGGATTGTTGAACTTCGCCATGAGTTAACCCACAAGAAAATGCCCCATATAAATGACTGCCGTAGGGGTGAGTCCCCAGGGAGTATACATATCACAGTTAAGCCCAGAAGCCTGGGCTGGGTGGCACTGTGGGGAGAAAGAGAGGGAGGAGGGTCTTCACCTGGGGTCAGAGCTGAGACTAGGGTGAGGCAAGTGAAGCATTCACCTTGGACACAAACTTTAAGGGGATGTCAAAAGCTTAGTCAGTAATCAAGATAAATAACATTTTAATATAGAAAAACTTATGATGATCATAATACCAAACATGAATAAAGATAGGATTAATAATACTGATTTCTTCTTTTGCTTTAAGCTCCAATATAGTGTAGCAAGGCACTCTTCTGATCCTGTTTTGTTGTCTCAATTACTGAGTTTTTTGGCATCCCCTTAAATTTTGTGCCTGAGGAGGGGAATGGGGAGTGGGTTGAGAGGTGTGAGCCATCAAATATCATGAGTCCAGGAGTTCTTTGGACACCCCGTTCCAACTAAGAACCCCTGATTCAGCCTAACCCCTTCATGTTGGGGAAACTGAGATCTAGAAAAGGGAAGAGACCTGATTGGCTAAGGCTTTGTAACTAGCTAGTGGGGCTGGGTCTCTATTCTTCCACTTGCTAGCCCCATTCCATTTTTGGCGTCCCATCTTCAAGTCTGGTATTAGTTTTTTTCTAGGAAATGTGCTGGTGAGTGGGAGGAAGCAAACAACAGGGGGATAACCCAGAGCAAGAGGGGCTGTTTCTGGATATGTGAGATTTGTGTCTTCTTGGAGCCAAGCCTCTTTCCCTGGGGCTTTCCCATAATGTTTGCAAGATGAGACTGAGGGCCTGCTGAGGAGCTGCTTGCCTGTGACTGTTACTATGGCACTACTTTCCTTCCTCCCCTCCTTTAGGCTGTTATTTTGTCCTGGATTGGCTCCAGAACACCTATTGGTGCCGCCAAATGGAGAATAGCCTGAGAGAGACCTGGGAGTTGGAGGAGGAGAGGGAAGAGACAGATGAAGAAGACCAAAAGGAAGATAAGAAAATTGTTGTTGATGACATCAAAGAACAGAATCCAGAGCCTAAGGATGAGGAGAAAGGTGTAGAGCTGAATGTCAAGGCTGATGGAGACCGCGAAGGCAACAAAGACAGCAAAGAGGTTGATCTGCTTTTACAAAAGGCTCAGAGACATAAACAGTTGTATGGTAGGTGTCTGGTGCAGAAAGGGGCTCGTGAGCTTGGAAGACTCAGGCTTATGATTGACTCTGGTTATTTCGCTGGCTTGGTATTTCCTTTGGGGTTGTGGTGAGGCTTAGCTTAAAAAAAAAATTACTGTCAAAAAGCATCTTCATTGAGCCCTGTGAAGCAAGAGAGCCAAGAATTCTCGTTCGCATTTTACAACTCAGGAAATGAGGTGAGGGGGCTCAAAATTCCATCAGGAGTAGGACACAGGGTTGGCTGCTCTATCTGTTACCCTATTCTGTTTTCAGAAAGAGCCCGAGAACTGCTGGTATCCTATGAAGAGGAGCAGTTTAAGGTAAGAATGTGCCCTTGACTTGGCCTGTTTTCACCTGCCCTAGCCATTTCTTCCTTCTTGCCAGCTACTTGAGAGAAGTCCTGAGAAGGAAATTGAAAGAAAATTGGCAAAGCTTGAGGGAACTTCTTAGAAGTGGGAAGGCGGGGAGTAGGAACCAGACAAGAGGAGCAGAGTCCGGTTGGCTGATCTTCCACATCAATAGAAGGAAGCAGATGATGGAAGTTTGTGGATAATTGGCCCTACTGGGTGGTAGGGAACAACCGGGTGTATGTGGTTGCACAGACCTACTGTATTGCAGCTGATCAGCAAATGGCATCCAAGAGCCTTCCTAGATCAGGTGAGCTTATGGGTGCTATTTTAGCAGGAAGGGAGGTAGCTTACAAACCATTCAGCTCAACCCTTCCTTTTCACAGATGAAGAAATTGAAGCCATGGATGAGTGAAGGGACTGGCCCAAGGTCACATATATAGTTAGTGATAAAACCAGGACAAGAACCTGGGTCTCCTGATTCACTTTCTTCCATAACTCATTGCTTCCTCTCACCCCTTAGTCCAAGGTTCTCTGCCCAACTCCCAACCAAATGCCCCCATTGGATATCTGTGTATTGGATTATCTGGTTATTGGGAGCTGCAGGGAATTTGGGGGGTGGGGAGGGAGGAAGAGGAAGAAGAGAAAATCTGGAGCTTGAGGGTCAGGATATTTTTAGTTGCAGAGCCAATAGGGACATTGTGAGCTCACCCTGGCATACCCTGCCATATTCCCCGAAGGGAAGTGCTGAGAGGTCCTATTAGAAGGAATCCTGGAGGGATGGGGGAGGGTTACCTGGTTGAACTAGCCTTCTGATGGGACCCTCTTTGCTGGCAGGTGCTGGAGAAATATAGGCATTTACCTCAGGCCATTAAAGCGTGGAATAACCTGTCCCCACCTGTAGAATGCATCCTGGCAGAGCTCAAGGGCATTACATTCGAGAACAGGTGTGTAACTA
The DNA here is from genome assembly GCF_033118175.1 of Dama dama. NCBI lineage: Eukaryota > Metazoa > Chordata > Mammalia > Artiodactyla > Cervidae > Dama > Dama dama. Next base: position 105,168,508 of record NC_083714.1, read on the forward strand.
GGTAATCAGGGGCTGCTACTCTTCTAGGGTAGAGTGTAGCAGCCTTCCTGAAATTGATTTTCATATCCCAGCTTGCTAGCCTCTGCTGTAGGAAATTCTGGGGTAATCCTGATCCCCCACGGGTGACCCTGTATTTCGCATGATCCACTTTTGCAAGCCCTGCAAGCTACCAGGTGTGGTTTGCCTACTCTGAGTCACTGGACTGGCTACAGGCAGTAATGTTTACTGTCATGCATCCCCTGGCCAGCTTTGTTTCTCTGTGTCCAGTGGTACATGAAACTCTTGGCAACTAGGAAGAGCCCTGAATCTTTTGCTTTTTCACTGCCTATCTCTTAATCTGAGTTTGAGGTAAAAGATATATGGTAGGCACTGCTGATCTCTTAAACTGCTATGAGAGGATATCTGCATCCCTTGGATAGTTGTGGTTGAGGGGACAGAGGAGGGGCCTTCCCAAGGCCTGGATCCTTGAAAGATTACGTTCCCACTGACCCACCCATTATGGCCATGAGCCTTATTTCCCCCCCAAAGTAGTACTCAGTTCAACCAGAGCAGACAGTGTCTATCCATTCTTCTCCTCCCTGATTACCTAAATTCAGCTGGAAAGGGCTTTGGGAAGAGGTTGGAAAGAATCTGGGATGAAGCTGACAGTATAGGAAGGTGGTGTAGGTGACAGAGTGGGCCTGGGTAGCAGGCAGTACCTGCAGTGCAGATTAGGGTTGTTCCTGATGTACTTTATTCCCAGGACACTAATAGTTCAGATGGTGTTTTTATCAGTGTCTGCCTAGCCTAGGCTTCTTAGCTGTACCCATCAGGAAAGAGGTGAGTGGTGACTACCTCAGTAGCTGGGAAAACTATCATTGTGCTATACAGTAGTGTCTGCCTGATCATGCTGAGCAGGCAACTGGTTGACTGTTTTAAGTGCTATTCCTGGATATTGACCTGAGGAGACAGGAGATGTATAGGACAACTCTTTCCTCCTTGAGCCTGAGCATGACAGCCGTCTAGACGTTGAGACATCTTGAGAGCTCTTGTTCCCCTTCGGCCCAGTCAGCTAGGAGAGACTCCCTTAGGGAACTTCTAGCTTCGGAGGAGACAGCTAACACTGATTTTGGTTTGAGCTAGATGGGAATGAGAGATTACCCCTATTGCTTAGGCTTTAACCTCTGTAACTTAGTTCTGGGTTCTTGCAGGCTATAGGGATGAGAATAATATTTGATCCATCAATGGAGTCCCTAAAGTTTCTGCTTCTAAGATTTGAATGAAGGCAACCAGGGAGAAAGGGAGGGGTAGGAGACTGGACAACTGTAAAGAGAAAAGACTGAGCAGGACCTTGACCCTATGACCACAGGCATTTAACTCCTTTGTGGGCCTGGGACTTTCCTTCATCTGTGCTTTCGGGCTTGTTCAGCTACTGTTGCCCTTGTTATGGGCCTCAGATTAGTATGTGCTTGGTAGATGCTTGTTCAAAACCCTCTGATCCCAGTTTTTGGCTCAGCCCTTGACCCAAGAGGCAGGGGCCTGAAAGCCAACTGTCAGCTGCCTTCCTTTTTTCCCATGCTGGTTTGGCCTTTGAGTCGAGGCATTGGCAGCCTTGGGAGTGGGTAGGGGAGTAGAAGGGGGTCTTCTGCCTGCTTCAGTTTACTTAATTTAGTGTCCTCTTGCTCCAGGGAGGCTGTGCTAGATGCTTTTCTGGATGACGGCTTTCTCATCCCCACATTTGAACAGTTGGCAGCTTTGCAGATAGAATATGAAGGTAGGGTCCTGGAGACTCACTACAGCCTTAGGGTACGGGTATCCTGGACAAGAACACCAGGGGTGGGCTGGGTGGCCCTGGACAGGGGCTAAGGGCTGTTTCCTGCCATTCCATAGCTACTGGAAGCCCCTCCTGGCAGAGCAGAATGTAGCCCCACTGAAAAGTAGTTGTTGGTTTGGGCTATTCTTAGGTGGCCTGAAATTGGGTGGGGTGAGATAGGGTGGATTGGGATTGGGGTGGGGGTCTTAATGCCGTTATTTTGCTATATTAATTGTGATTTAGCCACTTGCTAGAGAGTTAGAACAACAGAACTGGAAGGGCCTTGTAAGGTCATGTAGTGCAACATCCTCATGTTACAGATGGGCAGACTGAGGTCCAGAGAGGGGAAGGTACTGATCCAAAGTCACACAGTGAGTTATTGACAAAGCTGAAGCTAGAACCAGAGCTGTCTTTCTTTTGTACTCTGTTTTGAGTCAGTTGTTGTTTGCCAGATACTAACTGGTTTCTCTCCCTGCTGTTCTGCTCTCATGTTTCTTTTTGCTCTGCGGTGGCAACTCTGTTATTATTGGTGGGGCCCCCTCTTCTTCTCCCTCTCTCTGCTTGATTTCTTCCCTTCCTTCTCTCTCTCCCTCTTCTCTCCTTCTCCTTCTTTCCTCCCTTCTTCCCTCTCCCTCTCTGCTTCCCCTTTTCCTGTCAATGGATGTTTCTCACAAACCAGAAAACGTGGACTTGGATGACGTCCTGGTGCCAAAGCCGTTCTCTCAATTCTGGCAGCCCCTGCTTAGGGGCCTGCACTCCCAGACCTTCACGCAGGCCCTGTTGGAGAGGATGTTCTCTGAGCTGCCAGCCTTGGGGAACACTGGGATTCGGCCCACCTACATCCTCAGATGGACCACTGAACTGATTGTGGCTAACACCAAAACTGGTGAGGAAGACTAGTCCTAGCCCCAGGGCTTAATGCAGCCCAGGCAAGAGCATCTGCTACTGTTCTCATACTGAATAGCACCAGGCAGATACATCCCGTGTTAAAGGCTAAACCTTTAAGGTCAGCCCAAGAGGGCCCTGCAGCAGCAGGGACAAATCTCCCTTCACCTTTTTCTTCTCAGAGCTAAGTAAACTGGGCTGGGGCCAAGGGTTCTGAATGCTTTGAGCAATGGGGAGGTTTAGAAATGTCCTCATTGAAGGAATGTTGAAGTCTGGGGGGACAGAGAGGGACAGCTAAACTTTTTAGATGCAAGATTGGGTGGGGGGCTTTCTCTTTCCTTCTTCTCAGGCCCTGTCTTCTTTCTCAGGACGGAATGCCCGCCGGTTTTCTGCCAGCCAGTGGGAAGCAAGAAAGAACTGGAGGCTCTTCAACTGCTCTGCCTCCCTTGACTGGCCCCAGGTGGTTGAGTCCTGTTTGGGCTCACCTTGCTGGGCCAGCCCCCAACTCCTTCAGCTGTAAGTCTTTTGAATACCATCCAGTAAGAGGGTGAGACGCTGCAGGCCTCAGGGCCACAGGCCTAGAATGGTAGAGTTGGTTGAGCCCTTACAAAGACCCCCCTCCTTGCAAAGATCTCCCCTCCAGATGAGAGAGTTATTCTGAGTCTCAGAGAGGGAAGGGGTAGGATATATTCTTGCCTAAGATCACAGAGATTAAGAAGTGGCTGAACTGAGTCCAGTATGAAAATGGATAAGACACCGCCCTACAGTGCTTAGCACAGTGGCCTGTACAGAGTAAGTGCACAATAAATGGTAGCTGCTGTTGATTATTGAACCCATTTTGCTGACTTTATGCCCAGTGGTGTCTCTATTATCGTCCCAAAATGTACCTCTCATAGGTGCTTAACAACCTTCAGTGGCTTATTATTGCTTTCCTAATGAAGACTAGGTTTCTTAGCCTGACATTCAAAGATCTCTCTGCTTCTGCCCCAATCTATTGTGATAATCATACCTCCTTGACTCCCCTTTGCCCAGTCCGCTTTGAGTGCTATGATCAAAATGAATATTGCACTGGTTCTCTAGATATCTGTGGTTGTCTCCCTTTCCTTTTTTCTGTCATTTCCTGGCCCCACACCACTCCCCTCATACTCATGGAAGGCTTTAGGACCCAATTCTCTTCCTGCTTTTTGGAGCAGTATTTGTTTCATTTGAGTGATCCATCTGACACTGCAGTTCCTCAACTTCAGTGACCTTCATCCTCCACTACACTGAGCAACTCATTTCCATTACTCAAAGCTGTTCCACCTCTGAAAGCTTACATCCCAGCATCTCACTTTGTGACTACCACCTCTTGTCTACCACCTCTTGTCCTACCAGTTCTCACCCTTGCACCCCATAGCATCTGTTCTTTGCCTGCATCCAGACCTCTATCCCTCCATTTCTTACCTGCCTCAATCTTGCTTCTCTTCAGTCCTGTCTTTGGTTGATCACTTCAGTCACCCATCATCAGCACCCTCCACTCTGTCCATCCTTTGGCATATCTGACTTACAAACTGCCAAGCTGGAATTGATCCTTGCCAGTCTGCTTCTCCCACTCCTCAGCCCAGGTAGCTGAGCTCTGCTGGAGAAAACCACATAGCCCTGCGGATTGCTGCCACTGCAGAGGTATGATTTTTGATCTCAGGCCAGGTCTCAGTTTGGCTTGTCTGAGCTTTTACTTGTTTCCTGCCCACTTTCTCTCCTGTTTCCTGACTGTTCTAAACCCTTACTAGTCACCTCAAACCCCTCCCCCATTTTACCCTAGCTCCCTTGAGCACATGGAGGCCTCTGGCAGAGCCCCCATGACCTGAGGTCCAGACCTCATGAGCTGATCTCTGGCTATGCTCAGCATTGTCGCCAGTCTCAAGGTGAGGTGGCCTTACCCAACCTCAAAGCCTACTCCTCCACCTGTTGTTTGGAGCTACCTCTGACAGCATCACTGGGGCCTCACCCTAGCCTCTCCCTTGCTCTACTGGCTCTTGCTCTTCAACCTGTGAACAATGTCTGAATTTTTCTTATCTTAAAACAGCAATCATAACAACACAAACGAAATCTCCTTAGACACTGCATCCCTCTATTGGGTTATCAGCAACTTAATCACTCCTTTCTCTCCTGTCAAAACATCCCAGAAAAGTAGTGTGTATTCAGCAGTCTCAATTTCCTCACTACTTTCTTATGCCTCAACCTGCTGCAATCTGGCATTCACCCCTAGAGCTGCTTTGACCTAATTACCAAATCCAGTGGGCCCTTGTCCATTGCCTGTCTGCTGCATTGATACTGTTTGCTACTCCTTCCTTGAAATGCCTGTGCTTTTTTTTTTTAAAGAAAAACTACTTCCTGTAAAGTACCAAGGCCCAAATCTCTTTATCTAACTCAGGCCTTTCCCCAGAAATTCAACCTTCTGCATTTGACTACATGCCAGATATTTCCCCTTGGATGGCCTCTAAGTACCTTACTGTGACTGAAAGAGCATTAGTTGTCTTACTCCCCACTCCAGCCCCAAAGTGATCTTCCTCCTCTGCTCCCTATCTCACTTGGTGGCAGCACTATCTACCCTGTCATTTTGATTCTCTCAAGTGTTTTCAAATCTGAGATTTTTCTCTTGTCATGTCTATTTCTCCTAGTGTCTCCTTCCCTCTATCAGACTAAGCTTTTCAAGGGCAAGGGCTCTGCATTAGCCACCTGTGCCCCAGCACACTTGCAAGTCCAGTCTCCAAACAAACCTCAGCAAATATTGTTGAACTAAATTATACTTTGCTATCATTGCCAACAGTGCTCTCTTTGGTGGGAGTTGAGGAATAAATGAAGTGGGAGTCTGGATGCTTAGACCGTTTTAGCCCCCCTTATCCTCTCCCCATGGAGTCAGAAAGTCTTTCTTGAATCCTAATGCCATTTGTGTCACAGTTGTATCTTATAAGTAACTTAAAAGAGAAAAAAGTAGCCTTGTTGACAGAGTCATTGAGGGCAAGACCTCCAGGAGATGGAACTGAACCAAACAGCTAAATTTCCAGATTTGTCTGCTATAGACTGAAAATGATACAAATGGGTGGGAAACGGGGAGGAGAACCAGAAACTCCTAGAGACATTTGAGTAATTCTAGCAAGAGAAAAAATAAAGGAAATTTCAAAGTTCTGAAGGAATATGGCATGTGTATATAATGGGAACGGGAATGAAAAGAGCGGCATGGAGAGGTTTGGATAGATGGCCTTTAAAGTACTTTCCAGTCCTAAGTGCCTGCAGAGTGGAAGCTGCTGGTCTTGGAGAAGTCTGCACCACAGAGATCTTCTCCCAACCCAAGCATACCAGAGGGATGCGACACATGCCAAGCAGTAATAGCGGCTCACTTGGGTATGGTTTCTTGTACACAGATCCTGCCTTACCTAGATAATCAGTGAGTTGAGTCCTAATCACACCATTACACAGGTTGGGAAATGGGATTTCCTCAGATATTATGCTGCAAGTCAGTAGTAAGTCTTCAGGCCAGATCTGGGACCAGAATCCAGATATACTGTCCTTCCTCCTATGTTCTATATACAGTGTTCCATTAGATTGCACATATAGAACATGACTTTTGTTTTCCCCATAGGAAAAATAAAATATACCATTGGCAGTTAAGTGTCAGACAAGTATGCTGTGTTTGTAGGAGCTTTTTCATTTGACACAGCAATCTTTTGGAGTCAAGAGATATTGCAGACACTGAATTTAATAGATAAGAAAGACACTGAGGCTCTGAATAGAGTGAAGTGACTTATCTAAAAGTCATACAATTTGTTGATGGTGGAACAAGGATTTGGGCCCAGGTCTTATGAGTCCAGAGTTCACCTTATTTCCACCAGTGTGATCTGTGACCTTCTCAGTCCCTAGATGTGACCAGGCAAACCTGAGGAAGGAGATGGATTTTAAGATTCTTATCACCCCTATACCTCAGTGGTCAGACTAGACAGCTTAAGAGGGTAATAATAAACAGGAGTTATATGGTGTCTTGCCAAGATCAAGTGCCTAAGAATATTTATTATTAATCACACTAATGGACTGCAATGAGAGGGAAGAAAATTTCTCTCTGGCTCTGCTTCTTAGTAAGGCTGGAAGCTTTTTAGAGAGCTTCCCCCACCAGCCAGCCAATATCAATTCAATTTGAGCCAGTGCCATCTTAGAATATGAAATTACCCCTGCAGAGAGGGTCTCCCAGTCTCCCAGTGGAGTCACTAGCTCCCAGCCCTGTCCCCAGGAGCCAGTGACCAGCAACCATACCTATGTGGCCAGTCTGCCTATGGGCTCCAGAGAGAAAACAGTCCACTGAGCACATGGCCCGTTCTTCTGTGAACAACCTGCAATTCAAACTTGATACACTTAGAAGGAAACTATCCATCTGTGCATCTTTCCCATGCCTCCAGCAGTGATCAGGTGTGTGCTGGGTGCCTGGTTCTCTGTGAGGCTCTGCGAGGGATACTCACCCTGTACCTCCCCAGGAACTCTCCTTCCCAGTGGCTTTGTATCTGTTGGTAGTTTAGTTGTTAGCACTGTCCTTTGTGTGCACGATGTCATCATCTTTAACTTTCCTCTGCCTGTCCCCTACCATTTGGTTACCAAGCCCTGCTGTCTGTCTGTTCTGCACAGCTTCTCTCTCTCCCCGTCTCCACTGCCAGTGCCCTGTGTCAGTCCTCACTGACTCCCTGGTCTCCCTGACTTCAGGCTGCCCCACCCAGGCCATCCTCCACACGGTCACCCTGGCGATCTTCAGAAAAGCGGCCTTCACCTGTGCTCAGAAACATCCAATGACCCCCTCTACCCAACATACACACACCCTAACCTTTGCAGGCTTCTGTTGCTCCCACAGCTCCTCAGCAAAGCTCTACTTGAGCCAGGCTAGTCTCACTGCATACACACAGCCCTGTGTGCTTGCTCTTGTCTCTGCACAAAGCCCTCCCTTGATCTCTCCTGCCCACCTTGTGCTCTCTGCCTCCCCCCAGCTCTTGTAGTGCCTGAGTCTGCAGTGCTTATGTGGCCTCCATCCCACACCAAGCTTTGTCTTGTCAGCTTCTGCTTTTTCTCTTTTTTTCCTCCATTCCAGGCTTGGCTGTAGTTGTTCCCAGAAAGGAATCACACTTTGTTTTCCATGAGGAAGGAGCACCACATACTTCCAGTATATCTTTGGAGCTCAGGATAGATTGCCTAGCTAAAGAAAGGGATCTACCATTTTCATGTCCAGCCCTGCAGGCATGTTGGCTAGTTTCTATATTTATATAGCATTTTAGTATTATTAATAGCTGTCATTTATTGCTTGCTCACTTTGGGCCAGGCACTTTATGTGAGCTATGCTATTTACTTCATTCAACAACCCTTTAAGTTAGGTACCATTATTGTCCTCATTTTACTGAGAATGGAAGTGAACCACAGAGATGAATTATAGAGCTTGCTTAGGGTCCATGGTCCTGTGTTCTGTTTGCTCTTCTGAACTGCCTTTCAGGGGAGGTCTGGAAGCTCCGAGACCAAATTCAAACTGGAATTTGGTATGAAGTGACTTGAGATTCTGAATCTTTCTTACTCCATTCCTCCCTTTTCTTAGCATCTTCAAAGCCATGGGGCAGTTCCTGCCAGACGAGGAGCAGGAGAAGCTGCTACGCATCTGTTCCATTTATACCCAGAGTGGAGAAAACCCGGTGCAGGAAGGTTCAGAGGCTTCCCCCATTGGGAAGTCTCCATACACAGTGGACAACCTGTATTTGATCCTCAAACCAGGAGGCTCAAGCTCTGGGCCTGAAGGAGAAGCCCAGCCACAGGAGGAGCAGGGCAGCCTGAATGATGTCAAGGAAAATGAGAAGGAGAACAAAGAAGCCGTGGAAGACCAGGTAGAAGAGGATGAAGAAGAGGAAGATGAAAATCATCACCAGAAGTGGGAAGAAGAGGAGGAAGATGATGGTGACGATGACAACAATGACGGTGATGAAGATGAGGAGGAAGACAGGATGGAGGTGGTACCTCTCTCTACAGAGGAAGAGTCCCCCACTGCCGAGAATGCCAGGCTTCTAGCCCAGAAGAGAGGAGCTTTGCAGGATTCTGCATGGCAAGTTAGCTCAGGTAAGAAGCCTGTTAACCACTTCTCCCCACATCTATCTTCCCTCTCTAGCTGGCTCTTGAAGCTTCCCTTCACCCTCAAGAAAGGATGGAAAGTAGCAGGAAGTAGCCAGCATGAGGCAGCCTGGTATGTGGATGACAGCTGGTTTCCCTCCCCCTTAGGATGGAACATGTGAGCATCAGGGACCGTAGCACTGTCATGCTGCCAGCTGCCGCATGCAGAGAGCGCATTCAGAGGAATTGGTGTAGATGTAGGCACTGGGCAGCAAAGCAGAAAGTGACAAGTTGGGGGTGGATATATGTGTGATTCTGCGTGTGTATTTTGCATGCAGTGATTAGGTGCAGGGAGCCAAAGTATAGTGCTGTCTGTGTATAAGTGAATGTATATGGACATGTGGAGGCTGAGTGGTGATAGGACAGGATTTTGTTGTATGTATGAGAAAGAAGGAACCCAGAGGTATTCAGTTAGACGAAGTGGAAATGAGATCAGAAAGGGGAGAATAAGGAACAGGTCAGATTTTTGGTGAGCATACAAGTTAGTGAGACAAAGCCAGTAGGGAGCAGGGGACTTGGATGATAGGTAGGGGGAACATGAATCTGCTCCTGAGGGTGGTGAATGTCCTCGTTTGGATTGGGGAGCAGGGACCTTAAGGCAGGGGGATGACAAATGAAAAGTCTGAGGTGTGCACATAGGCATGTGTGTATGTGTACACACTTGAGGCAGGGATAAATGTTAGGCATAGCCTGTGTGATGGAGCCTGGGGGAGGGAGGGAAGGAAAACAGCTGGGATTGGGTGTGGTGTGGGGTAGACATGGTAGATTATAGAGGGAGAGGGGGAGGCAGTGAAGAAACTTAGGGTAAAAATGAAGTCTTTGCTTTTACATGGAGGGAAGGGCTGGGGCCCTGAGTGCTAGGGACCAGGGAACATGTTTATGTTTGCATGTATGCACATGGGTATGTGCCTGCATGTGCTGGACAAACCAAGGCACAGTGACAGAGAACTGTCTTAGGATAGGGAGGACTGTGCTTGAAAATATCTAAAGGGAAGGGCAGTGACTGAGGAGAGTGTGTGTGTGTGTGTGTGTGTGTGTGTGTGTGTGTGTGAGTGTGTAAGAGAGAGAGAGAGAGCACGAAGTAGGGGGAGGGAGGGAGAGAGAGTAAGGGTTGTAAAAAGAGAAGTTGTGAAGTGGGCTGTAGGTGCATCTGTGCATACATGGTCATATATGTTTTTGTAAAAGGAGACAGGGTTGCCAAGACCCATGGGGACTAGGAGGCATATGTATGTGGGAGAGAAATGGAAGCAATAAGGGGGAGAGTGATATGGAAAGGCCTGAGAACAGGCAGTGAGACAGCATCCATAGATGGCCTGTGTGGTCTGTGCTATCACTGGGGGGACATGTACAAGGATATAAGTCTAGAGGGGCAGGGGCAATGATGTAGACAGAATTGGGAGCATTAGTGATGGGGAGGGAAGGAGGATGGTCAGGTCAGTGACAGACATGGAGGGAGTGGTCCCTGTGTACAGAGGTATCTTTGTATCCATAGGGCAATGCAGTCACAAATTCCTTCTTGTAGGAGAACCAGGGGTTAGGGGATGGGCAGGCAGAGGTACATCCCTTCCTGAGGGAGTTTTTTGAGTAACATAAAAGTTTGTAGTCCTGGGTTGATACTTTCCAGAGTGCCAGGGGAGAATTCTTTGGGTACCAGGGAGATGCAAGAGGCCAGAAACTGGATCTGTTTGGAAGAGCTCACCAGTGAAGGCTTTGCTTGCAAACATTGAATGCATTAGTGTAAGGATGGGGAAGGGATTTTTTTGGGGGGGGATTTAATATAATACAGTGTGGAAGGTACTTAAAATGATAGGACGTAATAGGTGGAGAGTGCCTGACATCATCCATTCCTAAGTATGGGAGGCTGGGTCAGTGGGTGGTGGTGGTGGTGTTGTGAATGGGGAAAGGCTAGGACTTTGAAATCTTTCCCTCTCCCCCTCACTGTTGCTTCCTCTGTATGTGTATATACATATGTGGGGATGCAGGGACATTAAGATTTCTGGTTTGTGTATGAGAGGCAGAGAGTAAAACTGGAAACATTGAGTGGAGGGTTAGGTCTGTGTGCTTATGTATGTATATTTAGGCGTCTATAGGGCATGGGATATGCAGTGAAACAGCCCTTCCTTAGAGAAGGGATGTTCTTTGTGTATGCATCTGGGGGCAATAGGACCTTGCAGTGGGGAGGGAGAGCATTACACCTCTGAGAGAATATTCACCTTGAGGTAGTATGTGGGCCTGTATATGTATCTTACATGTGTCTCTCAAGGCAAGGCCACTAAGAAATGGTGTGGCTCTCAGACATACTGAGGGGACATATGTATGTAGGATATCTAAGTTATTCATATATACAGAGATATCTGGTTTTGAGGAGGAGATGCAGTGGGAATTCTGTTTGTGTAGGGACATGTTTGGGGAAATGGAAGAAGAGCAGAGAGGAACAAAAATGTCTATAATTGTGTACATGGTATGCAGGGGGTGGGCTGTGGTGAGGGTGCTGCTTGTGAACGCACAGAACAGCCATGAAGAGTGTATGGGGTACTGTGGAAGAGATAGGAAGCACTAAGGTGGAGAAAAGTTCATGAGAAATGATGCATAAAGGAGTGGGGTTGGAGTTACACACAGAACCTGTGCTATGTGGGGAAGTAAAGTGGGTAGATGGACAGGATAGGTGGGCTTGTGCACCCATTGGAGAACCAGCTCATCAGCCCTTTCTTGCCTCCTCCTTTTGCTCCACAGAAGATGTACGATGGGGCACTTTCCCCTTAGGTCGAATGCCAGGTCAGACTGAGGACCCAGCAGAGCTTATGCTGGAGAATTATGACACCATGTATCTTTTGGACCAGCCTGTGTTAGAGCAGCGGCTGGAACCCCCATCATGCAAGACTGGGTGAGTGCCCATGGCAGCAGGATTTCTCACCCCTTTCTTTGCCTCCTGCAGGAGGGAGGAAGGGAGGGAGGGTAGAATATAGAATGGGGTGGATGGGGGAGGTAACTGTCCCCAGTCAGGGTCTAAATGAATGAAATACAAGCTCCAGTCCCTAGCTGGGCCCTTGCCAAGACTCCCAGCCCCTAGTGTGGAGGGCCAGTGAGGCAGCTCCACACAAAACTGGCTTGGCATCCCTCTCAGAAGCATCTGGTTTGTGTGTGCATACGTGTGTGTGTGTGTGTGTTTGTATGTATGTGTGTGTCTGTATTTTGGGAAGGGTCCATAGCTTTCAACAGATTCTCTAAAGGGATCCACTACTCCTAAAAAGTCAAGAACACCCGGGTGCTCTAATTCAACTCTTCATGTTCCTCAGGTGAAAACTGAGGCGCAGAAAAGGGTAGGGATTTGAGCAAAGGTGCACAGAGTAATCAGTAGGCCTCCCTGCACTGTCCAGGCATCTTTGTAGCAAGGCCTATGCAGGGCTCCATGCTGTCCCTCGAAACTCACCTCTGGATCACAAGTGTAGGAGCCCTTGGGTCATCAGGGAGCCAGGAACCAAGCAACCCTTGCTGAGGGGTTCTGCTGGTAACACAAAGAAGCCCATCAAGAGGGCCTGTACATTCTGGAATGCGGGGCTTTTGTGACCAGGACAATCCTGTGAGTACAAGACAGAGACCTCTGTGGGCCCCTGAAACAATCTGTCCCTGTGCCACCTGCCCACTTCATAGATGAACCCCTCTTCCTCTAGACATTCAGAGAGTGGGCTATGGAACCCAGGGACCCCAGCAGCATGCCAGGCCCAAGGCAGTGTTGTGGACTCTGTTGTAGGTCGGGGCAGCAGGCTTCTTGGAGAGTAGAGGAAGCAGCTGGGGAAGCCAGGTGGTCTGTAGTTGGGAGTGGGTCCCATATGTCTTGCGAGAGAGACCTCCTCTCCTTTGGGTAAGGCTGTCTTGATGAACATCAAGTTATTAAGGGTGAAGTGTAGGTAGGTAGAGCTATTAAATCCAGGAGGCCCAGTCCTACATCCCTTGTAGTAGGGAGAATTCTTTAGCTGGGGCTGGCATGCCCACTCCTGCTCCTTGTCTCAGCTCTACTCTGACTTATCTGTGTGATCTTGAACAAGTCCCTTCTCATCTCTGAGCCTCAGTTCCCTTGTCTGTGAGATGGTGAGTGATGGAAGGGGATGAGGCTAGATCATCTCTAAGGGTTTTTCAGCTACATTAGTGTAACCATGGATCTGCCTGAGAGGAAGGATGATGGCTTTGTTCTTAACTTTCACCCTCATCTACCTGAAATGACTTGACCTGCAGGAAGAAGGGGAAGCAAAGAGTATTCTGAGCAGGGCCAGGGAAGGGGAAAGCAGTCTTCTCCCTAGGGTAATTTTGCAATCCTAGGATGGGAGCTGGGCCAAGCCCTGTAGCCTATACCTGGCCGTGGGCCCCTTAATAAGCTATTGGAGTGGGAGGGACCCAGCCCACTGTCCTCTGAGCCCCCAAGATCTAGCACCTTAGAAGAAAGCCTTTTAAGGCAGCCACTTTCAATACCTCCCTGGGAATAAGGTGGTGTGGTCTCCCTTTGCTACTTCAACCCAAATAGCTCTACTTTAATCTGATTTATGTACTGGGGTTCTAGATAAAGTTTCATTTGAAAAGTTCTATTCCTTTCCCTCTTCCTTCAGCTGAGGGGAAGGCAGAGCCACCCCTGGGGCCCATCTTGAAGTGGTTTCTCAGATATATTCCAGTTCCTTTGTAAAGCCAGGCAAGAGGGGAGGTCCTTCCCATAGACACACACATCAAGCACCCTTAACCCCTCCAGAGCCTAAAACTGCCTCCTTCCCTGACTGACCACTCTTCTCCCCTCTCTCTGTAGCACCCTAGGCCTGAGCTGCAGCAGTGGCAGCAATGACAGTGGCAACTTGAACCAACTTCTCTGGAGCCAGGATGAGCTTCATATGCTCAAAGCTGGCGTACAGCTCTTCTGATGACTGCCCTGGTATAGGTGTTCATTCAGTGTTAGTGGGGCAATAGCCTACCCTCCTTTGCCTCCCCCAGTGTACCTACCTAATGCTCCAGAAAACAACCTGGGAGATAGCCTGCATCAACCATATCAGCTCAGCTTTCCATCATAGTAGAATTTTGAATATATGTTGTTTTGTTTTACTTTGAAAAACAATAAACAGGCCACTGTTGTTTTGATGTTTGTGAGATCCAGGGTTGTGTGCTTCTCCCTTTATTCTGGGGGATCCTGAGAAGATGGGATCATAGCAGCAGAAGTGGGTCTACTGCCCTTTTTAAGCCTTTTTTCTGACTCAAACCATTTTTACTCCCTTCACTCAAATGCAATGTGGGGCCAGCTCACTTAGAAGCATCAGACCTCGGAAGAGACATTGGTCATAAATCCCAGCCAGCATCAGGGGAATCAGCTCAGAACCTCCCTGACAGCTGGAAGATCCAGGTCTTCCTGTTGCTACCCAGCATGCTTCTGACCCATTTCCCTGCCTTCCCTCACTGGGCAAAAACATTTGAAAGCCAAAGAGAAATCTTCCTTTGTCACTTTTCTGCTCCTTTTGCCTTGAAAAGATAAAATGGACTTCCCTGTGGTGGACACTGGAGCAGAGAAATGTCATAGAGACTGACCCAGAGCTTTTCTGTGGTCACCCAGTTCTTTCAGACCCTCAATGCCTACCCTGTCAGCCCTGAGCTGTCAAAAGACAGGGATGAATAAATTATGTTCTCACCCCTCAGAGCCCTCTGCCCAATGAAAAGGAACAAAATCCACCAATTATGATAACCTGATACCTTTGTTAAGTGTCTTAAGAAAGCCCTGATGTACATGAGTTCTTTGTTTTTCTTGGGTGATATTTCCAGGGTGTGGTTGGCTGAAGGTAAGATTGACTATAATATCCCCCACCCCTACTCAGGAGAGTGCTAGCTGGCTGAAAGAGTGGGCACCTGTGGGGCCAGGTTGGGCCTACACAGGCAAAACAAGGGACAGAACCAGGACATATTCCAGCCAAGATGCTCTCTCTGTAAATGACTGAGCCAAGGAGTGATGAAGAGGAGAAGGCATATGCTATAAAATGCTAAGCAGGAATTGAATGGAAGTGTCCTGCCAGAGACCAGTCAAGGTTTTAAACTTGAGTTAGGATACTAGGGAGTTCACTAGAGGATATCCTGAATATCTTTGTGGATATGTGTATGTAATCATTTTTCTAGAGCTAGTTCACAGATTTAATCAGATTATTGAAGGGATCCGTGAGCCCAGCAGCCCCGAATCCAGGTTAAGATTTCCTGTGCTGTGTGACCCAACCATCAGGCATGGGCAGAGCAGTCTGCATGGGTTAATGCATGGGTAAGTTTCCTCCAGCTCTTCCCTCTCCTGCGAAATGCTGTCTTAGCAGCCAAAAATGTCAGAAGAGAGCCCTCAAGGAGCATCTAGGCCACATCTTGTCAAGGGATTTGCAAATATATATTCTGGAACACAGCCTCAGCATCTGCTCTGTGGGAAGATGGCTGCTGCAAACCCTTGGTTCCTCTCCAGAGCTCTAAAGTACCCTGGATTTTTATTGTGTGTGTATTGGTATCATATATGAAATTTCTATTTTTTCAAAATGGGCTTTGATATTAAACAAAAGTTTGGAAATCTAGTCCCCTAATTTAATACATTGAGACATTAATTCAGAGAAAAAGGGTAGGGGTTTGCCCAAGGACACAGGTTAACAGTTTGGTGTAGATCCGAGTTTTTGCTAATATCAGTACCACCTGGGTAATTGTTGTTTAGTTACTAAGTTGTATATGACTGCGACCCCCTGGACTGCTGCACACCAGGCTTCTGTATCTCCCGGCGTTTGCTCAAACTCATGTCCATTGGGTTGGTAATGCCATCCAACAATCTCATCCTCTGTTGGCCCCTTCTGCCTTCAGTCTTTCCCAGTATCAAGGTCTTTTCCAATGAGTTGGCTCTCTGCATCAGGTGGTCAAACTATTGGAGCTTCAGTTTCAGCATCAGTCCTTCCAATGAATATTCAGGGTTGATTTCCTTAATGATTGACTGGTTTGATCTCCTTTCTGTCCAAGGGACTCTCAAGAGTCTTCTCCAATAACACAGTTAAAAATCATCAATTCTTCGGTGCTCAGCCTTCTTTATGGTCCAGCTCATATCCAAATATGATGGCTGGAAAAATCATAGCTTTGACTATAAAGACCTTTATCAACAGGGTGATGTCTCTGCTTTTTTAAAATGCTGTTTATGTTTGTCATAGCTTTTCTTCCAAGGAGCAAGCCTCTTTTAATGTAATGGCTGCATTCATTGTCCCCAGTGATTTTGGAACCCAAGAAAATACTCTGTCACTGTTTCCATTGTTTGCCCATCTATTTACCATGAAGTAATGGGATCAGATGCCATGATCTTTGTTTTTTGAATGTTGAGTTTTAAGCCAGTTTTATCACTCTCCTCTTTCACATTCATCAAGAGGCTCTTTAGTTCCTCCTCACTTTCTGCCATAAGGGTGGTGTCATATGCATATCTGGGGTTGTTGATATTCCTCCTGGCAGTCATGAATCCAGCTTGTGATTGATTCATCCAGCCTGGCATTTCGCATGATGTACCCTGCATAGAAGTTAAACAAGTAGGGTGACAATAGATAGCTGTGATGTACTTCTTTCCCAATTTGGAACAATTCCGTTGTTCCATGTCTAGTTCTAACTGTTGCTTCTTGGCCTGCATATAGGTTTCTCAGGAGACAGGTTAGGTGGTCTAGTATTCCCATCTCTTTAAGAATTGTCCACTGTTTGTTGTCATCCACACAGTCAAAGGGTTTAGTATAGTCAATGAAGCAGATGTTTTTCTGGAATTCTCTTGCTTTTTCTATGATCCAACAGATGTTGGCAATTTGATCTCTCGTTGCTCTACCTTTTCTAAATGCAGCTTCATGTACTGTTCTCAGTTCATATACTGTTGAAGTCTAGCTTGAAGGATTTTGAGCATTACCTTGCTAGCATGTGAAATGAGCTCAATTGAACAGTAGTTTGAACATTCTTTGGCATTGCCCTTCTTTGAGATTGGAATGAAAGCTGACCTTTTACAGTCCTGTGGCCACTGCTGAGTTTTCCACATTTGCTGAAATACTGAGTGTAGCACTTTAACAACATTATCTTTTAGGGTTTGAAATAGCTCATCCATCACCTCCACTAGCTTTGTTTATAGTAATGCTTCCTAAGGCCCACTTGACTTCACACTCCAGGATGTCTAGCTCTTGGTGAGTTGACCACACCATCAAGGTTATCCAGGTCATTAAGATCTTTTTTTTTTGTACAGTTCTTATGTGTATTCTTGCCACCTCTTCTTAATGTCTTCTGCTTCTGTTAGGTCCTTGCCATTTCTCCCCTATATTGTGCCCATCTTTGCATGAAACATTTCTTTGGTATCTCCAATTTTCTTGAAGTCTCTAATCTTCCCCATTTTATTGTTTTCCTCTATTTATTTGCATTGTTCATTTAAGAAGGCTTTCTTATCTCTCCTTGCTATTCTTTGGAGTTCTACATTCAGTTGGATATATCTTTCTCTTTCTCCTTTGCCTTTTGAGTCTCTTCTTTTCTCAGTTATTTGTAAGGCCTCCTCAGACAGCCATTTTGCCTTCTTGCATTTCTCTTTCTTTGAGATGGTTTTGTTCACCACCTCCTGTACAATGTTACAAACCTCCCTCTGTAGTTCTTCAGGCACTCTATCAGATCTAATCCCTTGAATCTATTTGTCACCTCCATTGTATAATCGTAAGGGATTTGATTTAGGTCATACCTGAATGGTCTATTGGTTTTCTGTACTTTCTTCAATCTACATCTGAATTTTGCAATAATAAGTTCATAATCTGAGCCATAATTGGCTTCACATCTCTTTTTTTCTGACTGTATAGAGCTTCTTCATCTTCAACTGCAAAGAACAGAATCAATCTGATTTCAGTATTGACCATCTGATGATGTCCATGTGTATAGTCATCTCTTGTGTTGTTGGAAGAGGGTGTTTGCTATGACCAGTGTGTTCTCTTGACAAAACTCTGTTAGCCTTTGCCCTGCTTCATTTTGTGCTCCAAGGCCAAACTTGCCTGTTATTACAGGTATCTCTTGTCTTCCTACTTTGTATTCCAATCCCCTGTGATGAAAAGGACATCTTTTTTTGGTGTTAGTACTTGTTAGACATAGAAATTACTGAACCTCACTCCATATCTACATCAGACTGGTTGACAGTGGCCAGCAATCTGGTTTAACAAGCCCTTCAGATATTTCTGAAGCACACTAAAGTCTGAGTTGCTCTGGTGTAGAGGAAGAAGCTACCCAAAAATATAGGTTCCAGGCGTTGGAAGAAAAGAGCTGTGATGAACCTAGAGAGTGAATTAAAAAGCAGAGACATTGCTTTGCTGACAAAGGTCCATATAGTCGAAGTTATGGTTTTTCAAGTAGTCATCTATAGATGTGAGAGTTGGACCATAAAGAAGACTGAGCACTGAAGAATTGCTGCCAACCCTGAATATTCTTTGGAAGGACTGATGCTGAAGTTGAAGCTCCAATACTTCGGCCATCTGTTGCAAAGAGCCAACTCATTGGAAAAAACCCTGATGCTAGGAACAATTGAGGGCTGGATGAGAAGGTGGTGACAGAGGATGAGATGGTTGGATGGCATCACAACTCGATGGACATGAATTTGAGCAAACTCTGGGAGATAGTGAAGTACAAGGAAACCAGGCGTGCTGCAGTCCATGGGGTTGCAGAGTTGGACACGTCTGCGTGACTAAACAACACACTCTACCACTTAATGAGAACAACCCTGGGCAAATCATGCCACAGTTTCTTCATTTGTCAAAGGAAGATATTTGCCTCATGGGGTTGTAAAGATCAAAAAGATCATAGATATGAAGTTTCTCTTAAAGCTTTGTATGTGTGATTTCTGTGGATTCATGCCAGGGTTGGTAGCCTTGAACTCAGGACTCAAGTCTTCATATAACCCAGGAAAAAGTGCTCTTCCGTAGCCCTCAAAGACTGACCTAAAGACGAGAAGTAGGTTATTGAAGCCCATTTCTGATCCAGGTCCATGGAGAGTAAGAACTAAGGGTCATTTTTGGTTGGAGTCCTCCTGAAACCTGAGATTTCTGAAGCCAGGTTCATGGAAGAGCAGACACCACTGTGATAAAGGGCTCACTGGCTTGAGAGCAGTGAGGCCTGGGGTTCTAGTTTTGGCCCTGTTCAGCCTCAATCAAATCTCTTCAGTTCTTGGTGCCTCAGTTCTCATACCTATACCCTGATGGAGTCCATGCAGCTGAACAGTCCCCATGTGACTTCTCTATGAACTATAGGGTTATCTAGGCTGCTTCTGGTTCTGATATTCTGGCTAAGGTTCAGCAGATGATGTCTCTGTGGACCTGAGGCTATTCAGTGGGGAAACAGTAGGTGGTTTAGAGAAATAAGCCTGAGCCCTTAGCCCTCCACCAAGTTCTAACCCACCAGTTTGAGGCCTGGTCCAGCCCAGCCCTGTTGGAAAAGCCAATTGATTTGCACTTATAGTTGTGTTAGTATTAAAAAAAAAAATAGAGGGCATATATTTACTGTGAGGACTTCCCTGGTGGCTCAGTGGTAAAGAATCTGCTTGCCAATGCAGGAGACGCAGGTTCACCCCCTGGGTCGGGAAGATCCCCTGGAGAAGGGAATGGCAACACATTCCAGTATTGTTGCCTGGAGAATCCCATGGACAGAGGAGCCTGGCAGGCTACAGTCCATGGGGTCGCAAAAGAGTCAGATATGACTTAGCAACTAAACAAAGACAATGTTTACTGTGACAAAACTCAGATGAACTCATTTGGGGAGATCCCTCCTCTTATTCTTTATTTCAAGATGCAAATCCAAGGACAGAAATCTAAATTTTTAGGAGCTGAGTGTATTTGTAGGTGTGGTATGGCTTTTGTTAGTGATATTTGTAAAGAAACAGAGCCATTAGTGGTTAGTAAACAAAAAGTTTATGCAGTAATTAAATGTAGTTACAGTTCATTGTTGTCAAGGATACAGCATTTTCCATCATGATTATAAGTGAAACAAATTAAAACCTCATGAAGTAGTCAGCACATTCATGCTAGTGAGAACATATTGCAAAGCATTGCACATGCATTTCAGGTGTAGACAAAACTGGGAACAGGATATATTTTCACTCACCTCTGGTTAGCTTTGTGCACTTTGTCATTAAGACTTACATTATGTTTGGGTCAAACAAAGAACCCAAAGATATTTTATAAAAGCTTACAGCCATTATACAGTATCATTTAATCCCACAAATGGGTAAAGCAAACTTCTATAGCTCAATGATACACAAACCAGTACTAAAAGTAGTCAATCTGCCTATGTATATAGCTAGCTACACTATGATAGATATGGAATATGCTGAGTCTTTTGGCATCAACTATTTAGACAAGCAAGTTCCCAAAATATACTGGTTTGATTTCCAATGAGAACTAAGTGTAGTGCCATTTTAGTTGCAGATTATGCACACCTCAGTGTCAGGCCTGAGGAGAAACCAACTAGGGGAAGGTAGAGAAGGGTTGGAAGGACACCTGAGCAGGGCTCTTTGGACAACTTGACATTACTTTCCCTGTGCAGCTCCAGACCTGGTTCCCAGAGTTAAACAAAGTGTATTGAAATTGTTGGCCCTCAAAAAGGGTGTTTTATACAAAGTCCCATACTTAAAGCATACATAAAACAGTAACTGAGTGCCTCTCAAAATGAGCTCTTCTATATAAGAAGAAAACCTAGTGCCAAGAGTTAATGGATGTAAGTGTTTGAATTACTGTATAAAGATAATTTATTCTAAAATAGAAAAAAAGGATTTAGAAGTATTCTCCTGGAAACTAGGAGAGAGAGTATATATATATATATTTCATTACTTAGAAGAAAAGTTTTGTATACCATTTCCATAAGGCATGTGTCACCCCCCCCCCCTTCCATTTCTTGCACCTTAAGAGAGCATGCAATGGCTGTATGTTGCCTTTGAAAAGGCTCCTTTTCCTTTGAGCCATCTTACAGAAATGGTGCCCTGGATTGACTATGCCACTCCAGAGTCACACTTCTTCAGGTTGAAATAAAAATAACAATAAAACAAACAACAAAGCCACAAAAAGAAAAAAAAAATCACAAAATCTACAAAATCTAAGGCCTGAACAAGCACAGACTTGCTATGAGTCCAGAAACTCAGTGAAATAATTAAAATTACAAAGCACCTCTTGCAAAATATACTTCTTGAAAACCACACAAAACACTGTGCAGTAACCCCTACTTAGTACTTAGAGGTAAGTATCCTGAAGAACACACACTTATCCCCAGGATGGAAGCTTGATTTCATTATCAAGGAAGCCAAAGGGGTTTTGATGTTTCTTTGTATTTGCTGTTTTATAATTGCAGACAAAATGGAACAGTCAAGAAGTGTGCAGACCTCAATATAAACAAGCTCAATTTATGCATTCATAGTTGTACAGCTCCATTTATAGGTTCTTACAGATGAACAACTCACACTGACAATTTTGTACACAAAATCTCTTTTGCAAGGACATATTAAATTTAATCGGCTAAAGAGAAACTTATGCCATATAGTGCTTGAAACTATGCACAATATCTTGCACATAGTAATCAAGAGGCCTTGAAAAATTGTCTTTGTCTATAAACTACTGCCCTTTGTAAATAAAAGCTTCCTCATGATCCTGGGCTACTCCCTTGTGACACACAGTGCCACAAACATCATAATGAAAAGTCAGTACCAAACCTAGTTTAAGATGAGTTTTGTACATTTGTTTCTATACAGTCAGGAGAAAAAGAGATACAATTTGTATCAACAGAAGGTCATTTCTGGTTATTTGAGGCATTGCTCCTAGCTGCTTTGATTCATACACATTTTATGAGAAGAATGACAATTGTTTTTAGGAAATAAATACATATGCTGCCTTAAAAAATATTTCCTGTATTGGGAGGAGCTTAGAATTATTTTTGAGTGCTGAACATAAACATGTTCCAGATGAACTGCAGCTGAGAAGATTAATCTTGTGCTTCCCTGTACAGTGTGCAGCTAGTGGATACTGTGGTACCATTGATGGTTTTTGTAGGAAGTTGAACTAACTGGCACAAAGGCAGTAGAGTCATCTAAGATTGTCACGTACCCTGACTTAGACATGGGACAGATTTAGAAGGTCCAATAAGTTGAAGGTATGAAATGGTGTTTGTGTGAAACAGCAAGCACTTCACTCTATGGACCTACCTGGGAGAAAATACTTTTACTCCTCAGTATGCTGGGAGATAGAAAGATCAAAGGGTAGGAGATGAATGTGAACTATGGTAAACTGAAGAGAAACACCAAGAGGAAGTTTTGATCAACCAGGACAGAGACAGAAAGCCAGAAAGCAGCATGCAAGCCGTAATCAAACCACCAGAAATAACCCTGACTACAGTCTCACATTCGGAGTGTTTCACAGTAAGAAACATTTATAGGCAGTGTCACACCTTCTCATGAAGAAACAAAAGGCCAAGACCAGGCCTTCTCAACTTTCATGAAAAAAACTACCATAGAAATTAGCAAGTTCCAGCTCAAGAAATAGTGAGCTGGTCATGGTTCAAAATGTTGCAATATACAATGGATTCAAAAAGGGGTTTATTTAGTGCAGCTGTTTAAAAAAACAAAAACAATAAACGCCTCTTCTAGAGGCATTTAGCTACAAAGGTTCCCACCCTGAGCGAGATACAAGTTGCCCATATAGTGCTGTCAACCCAGTCCTGCCTTCCTTAGTAATCCATTTAAGAATTACCTAAGGTCAAGTGCACCCTCTGCATGCATTTGAAGTATGTAACTGAGCCAGTTATTAGCAAAGATGTAGTATCCCCTTTTGGAAGCTTTTTCCACCTAGAAAATCCCCTGATTGTGTTTCCTAAAGAAGTTCTCCTCCACCAATGATCAACCTTATTGCCCAAAGGTTAGATGGCAGGAGAAAGTGGATTACATGACGGTGCACTGTCCTTCAATGCATTTCATCCTGTGATGCTGAATACTGCATAGGTCAGAAGTCCAAAGAGCATCCATTGGACCCCCCTTGAATGCAGTTTTTTGTGTTCATCATTTAATGCTGAATGAGTTTGGCCATCTCTCCTGGGATTAAGGGAAGCAAATTCTGGTAGTAAATCCCTTGGTCCTGGTCCAACTCTTCTGTGCTTGTCTAGCACACGCAACTACTATGCTTGGAACTTGAGAGTATCAACTTGGAACTATCCATCACCTCTTCTGCAGAAGAAGGCTTCAATCTGATCCCTAATTTACTAAGGTGAAGAGACTTAAAAGTGAAGAACTCTCAATAAATGTTGAGAAGTAAAAAGTGCAAAGGAAATAGAGCCAGTTTGCTCTGGTGCCTAAGAAAGCAATATTCAAATATTGGGATGTAGTTTCACTTTCAAAACTAGCTGAAACTATGAAATATGTAAAATCATCAAGTCAGATTTGTGATCTATACAGCTGTAGACTAAGGACTGTGCAAAGTCTGTCTTTTTATCACCACTGTACAAAAGGTTATATAGAGATACACATACACACACACCTCAAACTAAATACATACAGTCATACATGCAATATAATTGCTAACAATAAGTTTGAAATGTAGCTCTAGAAACTTCAATGTGACCCTATACCTCAGTTAATAAATGTATTGAATGGTCAGATATCCATGCAGTAAAGTATATGTTTACTTTTAAATAGGTTTAAATATTCTTATTAAAAATCCTAAATGGTTAATTCAACATATGGATTGATCCTGATACTCTTGCTCTCTGAATTAGGTATGTCATTGATACTTCATAATATAGAATGTGTGACTAAGAAAACAGTTGGTAATGGTATCCCTTGGGGTCTCTTGCATTTAGGCTTTTCCCCTGGGTTTTGTCCTCCATTACCTGCATGGTGCAGTGCAAAAGGGTATAGGACTTGGAGTCAGAGGACTTGGGTGTGAGTCTTGACTTGGTCACTTGCTATCAGTGAGACTTCAGCAAGTTACTTTTAAACTCACTGAGCTTCAGTATCCTTGTCTAGAGAACAAGACATTAGTAAGACTTTCCTCACAGGGTTGTTATGCACTTCAATAACATAAACAGTCTGTAACTTGTAAAGTGTAACACGAAACTATTAGTTACTGTTATCATAGTATTAGTGCATTATTGGTATTCATATTTATATAAAGAAATAAGTCCTATGTCACGTCAACGTGCAGCCCTAAGCTTAGAAACAATCAAGGCTGCTAGTTGCTGGGCATCTGCTGTGTGGGGATTCTTCTCCATCACTGCAAGAACAATGTTTGAAGGGAAAATATTGCAGAGGTTCTTGTAGGTCTGATACTGGTGCTCTGGGATCATTTGCTCCCTGGAATCATTGCACATTCCAACCCAAGGATTCATCCAAAGCTGCTCCATCTTTTCAGGTACACTCCGTACCATGACTGGCTCATAGCATGGTTGCATGAGGCTGTTACTCAAGGGATAGGAGTGGTAGCCATAAGAGTCAGTTGCACAGGGCAGTGGGTCCCAGCTGGCATGCTGTTCCCGACACAGAGGAGGACGTCTTTGCCTCATGGGATTGTTCTCATATAGGCGAGAATCAGAAATGCTGTCCATCCGCGTCATCACCAGGGCACGTCCTGGCTGGGGGGTTGCCCCAGGATGGATATTGGGAGGCATGGGATAGTCTCCAGGACAGCTGGAGCGTGCTCCAGTTGTTGGGTGCTGGGCATGCAGAACTAAGTGGGAGACTGATTGCTTGTGGGGGGCCTGCTTAGAGTCTTCTGGGCCATAGCTCTGCACTCGCGTTAAGGCTTCGTGGTAACCATGAGGAAAAGGCTGAAGATGGTTCTGAGATGCTGAGCGATGCAGCTTCAAACTGCCTTCAGGATGAGTATCAGCTACAGCCAAGTACAGGTTGTTGTAAGAGGAATAGTTGTCGTTCCTGGTATGGCTCATACGATTGTCAGGACAGAGGTTGGGATTCCGGGCATACAACCCCCGGTCTGCTTCAGCCATGTAGTACTCTCGATTATGCATGCTGTTGATGTTCAGTTTGGAGAAGTCGCCTAACACTGAATAGTAGCTGTGGTCCCCTAAGGGCTCAAACTTTGGGTATTGCTCAGCATAGCTAATAGGGGTCCCATGGCTATTGGTAACCAGGATGGGCGGATACTGCATGCTGGTCATGTGCTCCAATGAGGACTTCTGGTGGGAGAAATGAGAGGATCCTGGCACTGGGCTGCTGGCTGAACGGGTGTTGAGGGCACCCACTGCATGGCTTTTGGGGGGTGGGATTGTGGGGACACTTAAAGCAGTCACAAGTGAGGGGACAGAGCTGGCCTCAGGCTTACGGGCAATGGACAGCCATTCCTCAGGCTCCACAGCCACGGACCGGATGCTGGGATCCGATTGACGCTTGGGGGTCACGCGTTTGACTTCTGAGGTTATGTCACCTTTGGCACTAGACAGCCCTGTACCACACTTGGCCAGGGTGCCTTCACTCATGGTTTTTACTGTGGACAGTTTGGCACTGATGCGGAGCTCATCAGCCACCGAACGCTGTGGTTGGTTGGCCCGCTCCGGATGGTAGTATTTGCACTTGTGGCCGTAGGTGCATTTTTTGCCTGAAAAATAATGCCCTGGGGTAAGACTCTCTCATAGTGGTGCAACTCTCTGTGCCAGAGCCTGTTTTAACAATCTGGTCACTCAGGTTAGAGTTTTACTTTTGGGATATAAGACAGAAAATTAACTGTTCTTAAAGACGGGAGACAGACAACACCATGGTGGCATCACACACTGTGAGCAGAGAGGGAAGAAGTGGAAACCTAGGAAGGAAACTGCAGTGTGAAAGGTAAGAGTTGTCACTGAACAGCCTTCATTTTCCTGAAATTCACAACTTTGTCTAGGCATAGCCTGCATGCTGAGGCAGTGTAGAGCAGTAGCAGGCAGGGTGGTTCAGTGCAAAGAGCAGTGGCCTGGAGGCTGGTCAGATCTGAGCTTTAATTCCAGCTATGTCAGTTACTAGCCATGTGACCTTGCTAAGTGATTTTTATTTTCTGTGCCTCATTTTCCTATTCTGTAAACAAGGTTTATAATAATGCCTTTATTATAAGGTCATTGTGAGGATTAAATGAAGATAGTAAACATGAAATACTCTATGATATGAATAAATGATAGTTGAGAACAAACACCTAGATGTCTTATAAATAAATGATTATTCAAAAACAGTGAACATTCACATTTGCCTCAGACAAGGCAGCATATGTCTTACTGTTAGGCTCACAAACTTTGTGTCACAGGGACTTGGGTAAGATCATGAAAGCACTCTAGAAAACTATATTTATTTATTTATTTTATTTTAAATCATTTATTTTAATTGGAGACTAATTACTTTACAATATTGTAGTGGTTTTTGCCATACATTGACATGAATCAGTCATGGGTATAGAAAACTATATTTAAAATAGGAAATGAAGATAAAGTTTGGAAGCAAAATGGAAAATGCAGATTGGAAGAAAAGGGTAATATTGACAGAGGGTGTAGTCACCTGCCTGAAAGACACATCCTTCTTGGGGCCAAACGCAGTTTGTCATTGCCCTTTCTTCTTCCACAGATCAAGTAAGTTTCTGCACTTCCCTGCCCCCAACAACACTGCTCAGGACAGAGACAGTTAGAACACATGAATCATTTTAACTAGTGACAATTATTTTTTCCTTCAATTCTAGTTACCTCTTTCTCAAGAAATTTCTAGGATGGTTCTTTAAATGCCTAATTGAAAATATATGAAGACACAGACTTTAACTTACAGAGAGTGGACAAACCAGGATTTTCCCTTTGAAAGGGAAACCTTGAAGAGAAAAGTATTCAGACTTCTTCAGTTTTGCACATAGGTACTCACCATAAGGACATGGTTGCTTCTTGTGTTCAGGAACAACAGGTCTCTTTCTTAAGAAGTTTTCAAGGCTTGGGCCATGACGTCCTAAAGGATCATCTGGAGGCATAAATCTGAAAGCAAGCAAGCAAGAGGTAAACTATCCCATATCAGGAGTTCAGGCCTTCATTACATGTTGCTTATACTATTGCCATAGCCTTCTAATAGCCCTTTCTGCCACAAGTCTATATTCTGCTAAGTCAGCAGTTCTTCCCTCTGTTTCCACTTGAACACAAGAAAGGAATTATTTTTCCCATACATCATTCTTCTGTGGATTATAAGTTTCAACCACACTGACATGTCTGCCAGTTCCCCCAACGTGCAACCCATTTTCACATCTTTATAGCTTTATTCATGATGTTCTCTTCAACTACAATGCCCAGAAGCCCTCTTTCCTCTGTCTGTAAACTTCATCTCAAATGTTATTTCCTCTGTGAGACTTTTTCATATCATTTCATATAGACAAAGCAATTAAAAAATGCTAACCATAGAGTTTATCCCAACACATTGTGGAAATCTCTTTTCTAAGTACACTTTGAGCTTCTTAAGGGTGAGTCTTGTTACTTATTCAGCCTTTTATTCCCATGGCAACCAGCATAATGCACAATATACAGTGAGTGTTCAGTAAATGTTTATTGAAATGAAATTAAATCTATCCTTAGTGGTAATTTGGATTTAGGCTATTCAGACCCTATAGGAAAGAAACGTACTTGTCATTCACAAAAGAATACATCAGCAAGCGCTCTTCTATAAACTTCTTCCATTCTGGCTTTTCAACTTGAAGATCTCGGTAGTTATCATTGGATACAATGATGCCATCAGAATCAAAAGCCAGTTTGACTATGAACCGGTCATCATAGCAAACAACTCTCCTGCCCTGGACCCTTCGGGAAGGTGTGAAGACAAGAATCTTTTCCTTCTCCAGTTTACGTAGGATATCTTGATCTGTTGAAATATGGATTATATGCCACAGAATAGAAATCGTCTTTGGAAATTAACAGCGTTATTCCCATATTAAAAAATATAAAAGTTGGTACTAGATTAATATATTATTTGCTCTTAGAGAGAATGTGGCCACTATTTCTGGCTATGGCACCAATTTGGACTGTGATTTTAGCCAAGTTGCTTTCCGCTTTCCACTCCAGTTTTCTTTCTGATAAAATAAAGGAAGTAGATTAAATGACATCTAAGTTTTTAAAAACCAGCATGAAGAGTAAGAAATAACATTGATATCCTAACATTTTTGAGGTTTATTTTGCCCTTTGGCTGCAGCACCAAGTTTGGTTGCTGAAGAAACCAGGGAAGTATGATGAGGATGTGTCTGCCAGGACGAGAATAATGTATCTTTCTTAGGGACTAACATTTTTGCCTTCTGCCTGAAGGAAAGCCACAACTAAGGAAAAATATTAAGTGGTAGCATATGAGTACTAACCCCCTTTCCTTTTAGCCTCTTTATTAATGAAGAAAGAAGTTTGAGTAGGGCCAGGATCCACTCTCAAGACTGAGGCTGGGAGCCTGTTCAGCAGTTGGCAGACAACCCCATGACACTGAGCCTTCAGTCATTCACTGAACCTTCTCATTTGTACATAAGGCAAGACCTGATACTCAGAGAATTGGGGTATTGATGCTCTCAAATGCCGTTAAGAGCTAGCTTTATATACTATTATAAGTGAATGTAGTGATGCTCCTGCCAATAGGGCCACATCATAACTTTTGTGGACTTTAGGCACTTTTGCCTTCATGGGTCTTTTCTTCTGTAAAGAAATGTTAAGTTTATACTTTACAATTATGTTGGTATAAACATAAATAATCCAGTTAGGTACATTATTATATATTTATTGTTATATTCAATTTTACCCTCTGATGTTAAAAAGCTTATAAAATTAAACCATTTACATGGGATCCTAAAAGTATATGTTATGAACCCTAGGCACTTGGCCTACTGTGCTTCATGGATAAATTAGGTCTGAATGCCATAGGACTTTTCTCCTTTTCTATTCTAACCCCTAATTTGCAAATCCCACAATAACTTAACTGCTACAGGATGAGATCCATTGTCTATGGTGGTTTCTTTAGTATTTTGGAAAACTCAGTCATGTTCGTAACCAGATTCATCTCCCTTTTTGTCTGAAGCTTATGATCAAATAGAAACAAACACTCTTTTTTTCAACTGTGTGCTTTATTTTTTGCTTGAAATTGAAATCTCTATTTAACTGCTCTGTGCCACAGCACAAAAGATTATTTGGATCAGGAAAAATCTGCTTTAAAATACACTTAAATAAAAAACATTTTAAGTGTACTTAATAGATTTAGAAAAGTACTTATCTAATTTAGGAGCATTGGGCTCTCCCCAAACTATCTTGCCAGCTTTGCTTCTGGATGAGAAGAAATGTTTTAATTTAATTAGTACCTGTAATTGGTGCATCAGGGCGGGATTGCTCCTTTCTCCATGCAGGCACAAATACAGTAATATCTTTATGGCCTTTATCTAGGAACCAATCCACAGCAAGTTGTATTCCTCTGCAGGAGAACTCTTCTTTATTCCCATGGCTTCAGGAAGATAGGGAATGAGAGTAGAGAGGATTGATAACAAGTAACAAAGAAATACTCCAAATAGGCTTTTTCTTAGTGTGAAGACATTAACAACAGATATATTACTTTTTGAAGATGCCAAAAATGTATTTTTTTAGAGAACAAATAAAATTATTTTAAAAATTCCAGTATTACAAATATTGCCGTTATCATTACACATTCATTCAAGGCCACAGATGGTTAATAACAACTCTCACATTATAGCAGCCCTAGTGGCTATTTCCTATTATTATTTCCATTTTCTCTCGTCTCTTTCTGTTTCTATTACCATCTCCTTTTCAAAGACTCTGATAGTTATCAGATGATAAAAGAGGTGTCACCAGAGGTTTGGATAAAGTTTATAGATAATTAGTTGTAAGTGAATTTTAAATATATATAGTAAACTTAAAAAATAACATTTATAGCAAAAAAGATACACTGAAATGCTGACTGAAAATAGTTATCACAATTAATTAAATATGATTTGCCAATAAAAATTACAGTCTTGAAAATTTTAAGATGTGGGAAATGCTCACAATATAATGCTAAAAGAGAAAAGAAAGGATTTGGACAACATATAATGTAATCCAAATTTTATAGAAGAAAGTCTATGTATGGTATTTTCCCCTCATTTGGTTTCAGAATGCACATTTTCATTTAATGATTGTTCAAAGACATTAAATGGAAAACTCCAGAAATAAGCAATTCATAAGTTTTAAATTATGCACCATTCTGAGTAGAGTAATGAAATCTGGTGCCATCCCATTCCATCCTGCCTGAGGTGAATCATCCCTTTGTCCAGCATACCCCACCCATAAGTCACTTAGTAGTATCTCTTGTTATCAGGTTGACTGTTTCAGTATCACAGGGCTTGAGTTCAAGTAACTCATTTTATTTAATAATGGTTCCAAAGCACAAAAATAGTGGTGCTGGCAATTTGGATATGCTGAAAAAACTGTAAAGTGAAAAGGTGAAAGTTCTTAACTTAATTAAGGAAAGAAAAAAAAGCTCGTATGCTGAGGTTGCTAAGATCTACTGTAAGAATGAATCTTCACGAAATTGTGAAGAAAGAGAAAGATGCTGTAAAGAACAATATGGCATAGGAACCTGGAATGTTAAGTCCATGAATCAAAGTAAATTGGAAATGGTCAAACAGGAGAAGGAAAGAGGCACCATAACTGCCTCCTAGGAAACCTGTATGAAGCAACAGTTAGAACCGGACATGGAACAATGGACTGGTCCAAATTGGGAAAGGAGTACATCAAGGCTGTATATTTTCACACTCCTTATTTAACTTACATGCAGAGTACATCATGAAAATTGCCTGGCTTGATAAAGCTCAAGCTGGAATCAAGATTGCCAGGAGAAATATCAGTAACCTCAGATATGCAGATGATACCACCCTAATGGCAGAAAGTGCAGTGGAACTAAAGAGCCTCTTGATGAAGGTGAAAGAGGAGAGTGAAAAGGCTGGCTTAAAACTCAACATTCAAAAAACTAATATCACTTTATCCAGTCCCATCACTAGCATTGCAAATAGATGGGGGAAAATGGCAACAATGACAGACTATTTTCTTGGTCTCCAAAATTACTGTGAATAAGGACTGCAGCCATAAAATTAAAAGATGCTTGCTCCTTGGAAAAAAAGCAATGACAAACCTAGACAGTGTATTGAAAAGCAGAGGCATCTCTTTGCAAAAAAAAAAAAAAGCCCATATGGTGAAAGCTATGTTTTTTCTATTGATCATGTATGAGATAGACAGTTGGACCATAAAGAAGCTTGAGCACCAAAGAATTGATGCTTTCAAACTGTGGTGCTGGAGAAGACTCTTGAGAGTCCCTTGGGCAGCATTGAGACCAAACCAGTCAATTCTAAAGGAAATCAACCTTGAATATTCACTGTAAGGACTGATGCTGAAGATGAAGCTCCAGTACTTTGACCACCTGATGTTAAGAGTCGACTCATTGGACAAGACCCTGATGCTTGGAAAGATTCAATGCAGGAAGAGAAGGAGACAACAGAAGATTAGATAGTTGGATGGCATCATCAATTCAATGAACATGAATTTGATCAAGTTCCAGGAGATAGTGAAGGGTAGGGAAGCCTGGGGGTGCTGCAGTCCATTGGGTTGTAAAGAGTTGGATATGACTGAGGGACTGAGCAACAACAATGACGACAACAACAACAAGAAATTGCTTGAAGCTATAATCAGAACTAAAAAAGACTGCTAGCACTGACTCTGCCTCTCCCTCTACTCTTTCCATATATCCTCTTCTATTTGAACTGCCTAGATCAGACACTTTTTTCTCTTCCAACTCTTCTCCCTCCTTCTGCTTCCCTTTTCTCAGAAAAGGAAGATAAAAAAATCAGAAATGATTATAGCTCCCTTAAGGAGAAATCTATTACAGGGAGAAATGAATCGTCCTTGTTGCTTTCATACATCCAGGATGCAAACAGAACTTCGAGCCTTAGCCAAGAAATTTCCCAGTCCAACTCAGAATGCATTGGGATTTGCTGAAAATTTTGAATTAACCATCTGGACTTAAAAGTCCAGGTTTTCAGATCCATATCAGCTAATACAGCTGTTAGTTTCTGAAAGCAAAGCAAGGGGATGAATAGAAAAAGCAGGATGGAAATGACCCTTAATGGAATTTTGGTCACATAGTCAAGAGGCTTGTACTGAAGGAATTAACTTAGAAATTACTCAAACCTATCCCAGAACTTTCTCCAAAAACCATAAATTGGACAAAGGTTCAACAATGCTAGTGAAGATCGAATGAATCAATCCATACTATTATGGGAGACTGGGAAAGAAACTTTTGAGCAATATTTGGACTTGACACCTGAATCATTCTCTAATCACCAAAATGATCCTTTGCTTAACTCTGCTTTACAAATCAAACAATTCTAAATACAAGAGAAATTAACCTAAATGTATTTCAGGTTCACATGAACTGGGAACTATTCAGTATTAAATACTTGGTATTAATATTTGTTTGTTCATCTAATTAATGTAGACATGTCTGAGTCATTAATATTAAGCATAGCATTTTCATTGTGCCTAGGTTTAATATAAGTTATATCTGTTACAAGTTTGTCAGCAAGGAAATTAACTTGAGTGAAGAAACTTTTAAGGAAAGAACATGTAAATGAGATAGGAGCTTTTAGATAAATTCTATTAAGAATAAAATATACTTTAGGAATGTCTGTCTAAAATAGTCTTTCCAGATTTGGGTAACTTTAATTTCTAGGTTTGTGCTAAACCAAGTGATGGAAGTTTATTGAATAGCTAGGTCATTTCCAAATAATATAAGATCCCATAACATTAATTACAGAACACTACCTTCCTCTTACAGAGAAACTAAAGAGATTTTGGACTATTAATGAATAATGTTTGGTGTCATCTTGAGATATTCTCTATAAGAAAGTAAATGTTTTTAGAAATTATCATTGGTATTTACATTCACCAATCTACAGAATGCTAATACAAAGGACAGTTCGTGGTTGCTTAAGGAAAGTAGGATGAGTGTTTACAGTAAAGAAGTGTGAGGAATGAAATTGCATTTTGTTAAGGGAAAAGGAAGTAGGTCTGACTTACAGGTGTCTATTTCTTTTTTTTTTTTTGCAAAGCCTAAAATATTTATTTATCTTTTTTTTTTTAATTAGTTGGAGGCTAATTACTTCACAACATTTCAGTGGGTTTTGTCATACATTGATATGAATCAGCCATAGA
This sequence comes from Dama dama, assembly GCF_033118175.1. NCBI lineage: Eukaryota > Metazoa > Chordata > Mammalia > Artiodactyla > Cervidae > Dama > Dama dama. Next base: position 105,201,566 of record NC_083714.1, read on the forward strand.
TTTACACGTATTCCCCATCCCGATCCCCCCTCCCACCTCCCTCTCCACCCGATTCCTCTGGGTCTTCCCAGGGCACCAGGCCTCTATTTCTGAATGGGAAAATAAAATTATGAATACAGAAAGTGTAACAAGGTTTGTGGAAAGTGGACCATGAGAAATGAGTTTTGTGCATGGTCAAGACTGACTCAGTTTAAAATCAATTAAATTAAGTAAATAAATTTAAAAGTAAGTTTCTGTAAAACTTGAATTTGACTTTTCTCTTGGCTAAGAGGACAAGCTTTCTTCAGATATTGAACTGCCTTTGATAAAAGATTTTTAACTTTCTTTACCTCATAAATGATCTGTTCTGTATTTGCCTTTGAAATCTTTTATTGTTACTTTGGCTAAGTGAATAACTATTGTTTCATAGTGACCTATGATCCTCTCTGAGTATTTTAAACAATTTTGATATTTATTGAGAAAGCTTCCTAAATAAAATTCTAATGAAACAATTTTGACCTCTAGCTAACTTTGGGATGCTTCAAGGGCCCCTGAAACATCCCAAGGAGAGATATTCAGCTAATTAGATCCATTTGATATGTTGGATTACATGGGACAGATTGTCTGATGAGTAATAAATCTCCTCAGGTTATGTTGTGTGGTAAATATTACTAATATGGATATCCTATAAATTATATGGAGTTCCTAAAATTCTGATATGTCCTGGGAAAATGTTATCAGCCATAATTCTAGATACTATCTTAAAGTGTCATCACAGCAGTAACCAAATTTCTTTGTTAATGCATTGTAATAAGATTTTAAGCATTCCTTCTTAAGTCTTTTGTCATTGTAGACAGTTATGGTTTTATTTTGCTGCTTTTGCAAAAATGTTTCCTCTTCAAGAAGATTTATAGAAAAGACTTTTGGGTTTCTGACTTTTCAACCATAATTCTGAACTGGGAAGGAAATTAAAAGATTCTATTGGGAAACCTGACTGCTTCCTAAAAGATTAACAAAGTGACTGAATGAATGAGTGAATATGCTTGTAACTTTTATGATTTCTAGCTGGAAAATGACTGATTTGAATCTGTATTTTCCATGTGTAAGGAATCCCTTCCCCTCTAGTTATGATTTAGAGTAATTTAGTGAAATTATAGTTTCATAAGCAAAATTGAAACATTCGCCTTTTCTATTAGATCCCCCCCAGAGACTGGAAACTCTTAGGTTTCCAGTAGCTTTATCAGATAAACCAGGAAGGCTGTCTCACTAACAGGTACAGAAATCTCAGGGAATTTTGGAGACTTTGAGAAGGGAAAAATTCACCTAGATCTGTTAGCAAAATCTGTGATGTGCCTTTAGTGTGACTTTCCTAACCCTGAGATGTTTTTTAAAAGTTCAGTTTGAGACTCTTTATAAAAGTTTCAGCAAAACAAAAAAGTCTATGATCAATTATGTTTATATAAGTCATCAGGCCAAATTTATTGAAACCAGACTTATTTTTCAAGCAAACTAGTTTAGTTTGGTTATATTTGGTAAAAATGAGGGTAATTTTAGGGAGAAAAAGATGTTTCAGTGAATGCTAAATGCATTTGTTAATGGAGGGCTGTATCTACTAACACTCACTTCCTGGATAGTTCTTTGCTGTTATGCTACATAAATGTAAAATTTAATTGAATTGTTAAAGGACACTCTAAGTTTTTTTTTTTTTTTTTCTGAAGCTTAGCTCAGTAATCTTTGGATGAAGATCAGATGCCCCATGATCTGAAACAAGGAAATTGTGTATTATATACTAGAAAAGACATAATTTAAATGGCTGTCTCCAATCTGGATGGAAGGACATTTTTATCAAGTACCCTTAACTAGCTCAAGCTCAGGGAAATTGAAGGGAAATTGACTCTTGGATTAATTTCCAGTTTCAAAGGGCCCTACACTGAGAAGAAAGCTGATTTCAAACTCACTTTACAATGACACTCAAATAGAGGAGGAGCTACACTCACACCAGGACAAGAAGAAGATGACATCAGAAGTAGACAGCATGCCAAAGATGCTGGACCTGAGTCGTATGATCACTAATAACATTTTCTTGACTTCTTAGACTTTTGCATATAAATCAAATGTTTTCTATCATGGACACGATCCTATGCTAATTTTAAAAATCAGTCCAATTGTTGGGTTTGTGGCCATTTATCTGTGTCTAATACCTCTAGATTATCTTAATGTATTTCTCCACTCCAAGGATCTAATTGGATGACCCTGAGGAAGTTTATTTTAGAAGAAGGAGAATTCAGTCCTGTTCTGCCTACTCATGATACTGCTAGATGGACCTGGCCAGTTAATAATACCTGCTTTGACCCTGGCCATAGATTTAAATTTTCTTTTAGGGTCACTCAAGCTCAATCAGAATGATGAGCTAAGTCTCAATCAAAAACTGTAAACTCTCATCTATTAAAAGGAAAGCTCCCACCATTATGGGGTGAATCTATATGGTTAACATTAGGCTATAGTCATTTAAGTTTAAGAGTTCGTTTATGTTGGGAACAATTAAATCATACTAAGGATGGTCAAACTAGTAACATTAGGAAGCTAGGCTGGATGCCTTATGAACAATGCCTATGTATTAGTCCCATTAGCATGGAATGATTAGCATGGAACTGACTGGATCAGACCAGAGATTCACTGGGTTGTACCTAATGGAACTCAGTGGATTTGTAGTACTAATTTCTGGCCTTGGCTTCCACCTAGATGGATAAGAAAGTGTATCCTGGGATTCCCATGGACTCAAGGTCACATATGTAACAAATTAGAGGTGACCCCAGCCAATCTACAATTGCTGTGAGCGCAATGGGTCAAGAGATCTCTATTCCACTTGTATGATTATTGGCAGCTATTTTTGTGCTTTCAATAGGATTGGAGAATATAATTGGCCATATCAAAGTCTTAAGAACTTTCACTCAACAAACTAAATGATAGTAACCAGGCTATTAACCTATTGAATTCTGAGGTCTCTATGATGGAAAAAGCAGTGCTATAAAACTGCATGACATCCTTATAGCATCTCAGGGAGGTGCCTGTGCCATAATTCAAGCTGAATGCTATGTTTTCATACCTAATGATTCCTCTAATATAAAACATTTGAGAAACCATGTGAAAAACCAGATTTCTGCCTTAAGTGACCCATTCCCTAGTCTTGGCAATGTTTTCAAAAACTGGTTTGGTGTGGAAAGCTCTTGTCTGAAATATTTACTTATAACTCCATTAATGTTACAATTTGTATTTTGCCTGTTTTACAGGATTGTTTTTCCTTGCAATTACCAACTATGGAACAAAAATAATGACTAGGTGGCTTGCAGCAGTTGATCAAATATATAGTTCTATATGTTATCAATGATTGTAAGAGTGTAACTCTAGATATCAGAAGATGCAATAAGTAGGAACATTTTCCTGGACCATAACTAGAAGACAGGTGTCCAGAGATCTTTGGCAATTAAGACATAGTCCAGTAATACCACACTGAGTGGCCTATTAACCAAATCTTCTCCATAACTAAGAATGAGCCTTCTTAGCACTGTGGGATGAAATGGTCATGAAATGCCTCCCAAAGTATGGTCGAATTTATTACCATGAGCAGAGCCTGTCAACTACAAATTGGCACTTGCCAAGGGCATTTGCAATCTGCCTTTACAGAAATTGAATCCTGTGCTGCTGCAGCTGTTGACCTTTGACACACACACTGAAGGGAATTTAGGGTGGAGAATGAGGTACTTTGTGGTCCAGGGAGACTTTTGGAACAAGTCTTTAGATGGATAGATATTTTCAGGAATTGATTTCATGATCCCAACCCTTGCATCTCTTCATATCTAGAAAGCACTAAATCCCTTCATGGTGACATCAGCTCCTCATAATTAGCAGAAAAACTTTTGTAAAATCAGTGTTTGATTGCACTGAAATTCACCAAAATCATATACATTGACCTTCCCCCACTACTTCTTTGGAGCAACTTCTCAGAGCTATCTGAGGTGCCATCTCCCTGGCTGAAATCCTCAATTTGCCCCAAATAAAACTTAACTCGTGACTCTCACATTGTGCATCATTTTTTTTTTTTTTAGTTGACAGGAAAATGTATTTAACTGCCAAACAACTATGAGGTAGCCTTAGAAACAGCTACCCCGATTTCTTCTAAAAAAATGAACAAAGAGTAAATCGGGGAAGCCCAAGGCTCCTAAAGGGTTATTATTGGATGAATCCCATATAAAACAGACATGTAGGGAAGATACTCAGGTGTGATTTTTCCCACTGCTATAATGTTGATAAGTATAACATGAACTCAGGAAAGTCATCAGAATTGCCGTTACAGGAGAGATTTTGAGGAAGGGAATGGGATTTCATTTCACTTGACTCTGCAGTGTTACAAACAGTCTAAGACCAGAAATAAATGCAAGAATAACCATATCTGTTGGATACCCAATAGCTATTATATTTTATACTATCAAATTCTTTGTTTAAAAGATCCTTTCATTACTATAAAACTAATACATACTTATAAAACATAGAAAATGCAAAAAATATAAAGGAAAGAACTCTTGCATAATCCAACCATTTTACTACTACCGAGAGACAAACACTGTTGATGTTTTAATGCATCTATATTATAATACTATTTTTTAATTCATATTTTAATTAAAAGATAGTTGATTTACAGAATTTTGTTGTTTTCTGTCAAACCTCAAATGAATCAGTCATAGGTATACACATGTCCCCTCCCTTTCGAACCTCCCTCGCATCTCCCTCCCTATCCCACTCCCCTAGGTTGATACACAGCCCCTGTTTGAGTTTCCTGAGACATACAGCAAATTCCCATTGGCTATCTATTTTACATATGGTAATATATATTTCCATGTTACTCTCTATATACATTTCACCCTCTCCTCCCCTTTTCCTGTGTCCATAAGTCTGTTCTCTATGTCTGTATCTACACTGCTGCCCTGAAAATAAATTCTTCAGTACTCTCTTTCTAGATTCCATATATATGTGTTTGTATACAATATTTATCTTTCTCTTTCTGACTTACTTCACTCTGTATAGTAGGATCTAGGTTAATTCACCTCATTAGAACTGACTCAAATGTGTTTCTTTTTATGGCTGAGTAATATTCCATTGTGTATATGTACCACAACTTCTTTATCCATTCATCTGTCAGTGGACATTTAGGTTGCTTCCATGGTCTAGCTATTGTAAATAGTGCTGCAGTGAACACTGGGGTACAGGTGTTTTTTCAGTTGATTTCCTCAGGGTATTTGCCTAGGGGTGGAATAGCTGGGTAATATAGTGGTTTGATTCCTAGTTTTTCAAGGAATCTCCATACCATCTTCCATAGTGGCTATATTAATTTACATTCCCACCAACAGTGCAAGAGAGTTCCCTTTCTACACACCCTCTCCAGCATTTATTGCTTGTAGGTTTTTTGGTGATGGCCATTCTGACCAGTGTGAGATGATATCTCATTGTAGTTTTGATTTGCATTTCTCTAATAATGAGTGATGTTGAGCATCTTATCATGTTTTTGCTAGCCATCTGTATGTCTTCTTTGGAGAAACGTCTGCTTAGGTCTTTCCCCCACTTTTTGACTGGGTTATTTGTTTTTCTGGTATTGAGCTGTATGAACTGCTTGTATATTTTAGAAATTAATCCTTTGTCAGTTGTTTCACTTGCTATTATTTTCTCCCATTCTGAGGGTTGTCTTTTCACTTTGATTATAGTTATCTTTGCTGTGCAAAAGCTTTTAAGTTTAGTTAGGTCCCACTTGTTTACTTTTTAAAAAAATTTCCATTACTCTAGAAGGTGGGTTATAGAGTATCTTGCTTTGATTTATGCCATTGAGTGCTCTGCCAATGTTTTCCTACAATAGTTTTATAGTTTCTGGACTTACATTTAGGTATTTAATCCATTTTGAGTTTATCTTTATCTATGGTGTCAGGAAGTGTTCTAATTTCATTCTTTTACATGTAGCTGTCCAGTTTTCCCAGCACCATTTATTGAAGAGGCTGTCTTTGCCCCATTGTATATTCTTGCCTCCTTTGTCAAAAATAAGGTGCCCATACATGCATGGGATTATTTTGGGCTTTCTATCTTGTTCCATTTGTCTATATTTCTGTCTTTATGCCAGTACCATACTGTCTTGATGACTGTAGCTTTGTAGTATAATCTGAAGTCAGGAAGGTTGATTCCTCCAGCTCCATTCTTCTTTCTCAAGACTGCTTTGGCTACTCGGGGTCTTTTGAGTTTCCATATGAATTGTGAATTTTTTTGTTCTAGTTTTGTGAAAAATAACATTTGTAATTTGATGGGGATTGCATTGAATCTCTAGATTGTATTTGGTACTATAGTCATTTTCACAACATTGATTCTTCCTACCCAAGAACATGGAATATCTTTCCATCTGTTTATGTCACCTTGGTTTCTTTCATTAGTGTCATAATTTTCTGTATACAGTTATTTTGTCTACTTAGGTAGGTTTATTCCTAGATATTTGTTTCTTTTTGTTGCAATGGTGAATGGATTTGATTCCTTACTTGTTTTTCTGATTTTCCATTGTTAGTATATAGGAATGCAAGTGATTTCTGTGTATTGATTTTGCATCCTGCAACTTTGCTAAATTCACTGATTAGCTCTAGTTCTTCTGATAGTACCTTCAGAGTTTTCTTTGTATAGTATCATGTGATCTGCAAACAGTGAGAGCTTTACTTCTTTTCTGATCTGGATTCCTTTTATTTCTTTTTCTACTCTGATTGCTGTATCTAGGAATTCCAAAACTATTTTGAATAATAGCAGTGAGAGTTGACACTCTTATCTTGTTCCTGATCTTAGGGGGGATGCTTTCAGTTTTTCACCGTTGAGAATAATGTTTGCTGTGGTCTTATCATATATGGACTTAACTATGTTGAGGTAGTTTCCTTCTATGCCAATTTTTGAAAGAGTTTTAATCATAAATGGGTGCTGAATTTTGTCAAAGGCATTTTCTGTATCTATTATGATTATCATATGGTTTTTATCTTACAATTTGTTAATACGGTTTATCACATTGATTGGCTTGCATATATTGAAGAATCCTTGCATCCCTGGAATAAACCCAACTTGATAATGATGTATAAGCTTTTGATAGTGTTGTTGAATTTTACTTGGTACAGTTTTGTTGAGGATTTTTGCATCTATGTTCATCAGTGATATTGGCCTGTAGTTTTGTTTTTTATTTATTTATTTTTGTGTTTTTCTGGTTTTGGTAAACAGGTGATGGTGGCCTTATAGAATGAATTTGGAAGTGTTCCTTCCTCTGAAATTCCTTGAAAGAGTTTTAGAAGGATAGGCATTAGCTCTTCTCTAAATGTTGGATAGAATTCTCATTTGAAGCTATCTGGTCCTGGGCTTTTGCTTTTGGGATATTTTTGATCACATTTTCAATACCAGTGCTTGTGATTGGGTTGTTCATAATTTCTATTTCTTCCTGGCTCACTCTTGGAAGATTGAACTTTTCTAAGAATCTGTCCATTTTTTCCAGGTTATCCATTTTATTGCTATATAGTCATTCATAATTGTCTCATAACCCTTTGCATTTATGCACTGTCTATTGTAACATCTCTTTTTCATTTCTAATTTTGTTGATTTGATTCTTCTCTCTTTTTTTCTTCATGAGACTGACTAAGGGTTTGTCAATTTTGTTTATCTTCACAAAGAACCAGCTTTTAGTTTTATTAATCTGTACTATTTTTTTTTCATTTCTTTTTTATTTATTTCTGCTTGGAATTTTATGATCTCTTTCCTTCTGCTATTTTTTTTTTTGTTCTTTTTCCACTTGTTTTAGGTGTAAAGTTAGGTGTTCTATTCAATGTTTTTCTTGTTTCTTGAGGTAGGATTGTATTACTATAAACTTCTCTCTTAGAATTGCCTTTGCTGCATCCCATAAATTTTGAGTTGTCATGTTTTCACTGTCATTTGTTTTTAGAATATTTTTATTTCCCTTTTGATTTCTTCAGTAACCTGTTTGTTATTTAGAAACATGTTGCTTAATCTCCATGTGCTTGTGCTTTTTACAGTTTTTTTTTCTTGTAATTGATATCTAGTCTCACAGTGTTGTGCTCAGAAAAGATGCTGATAACAATTTCAATTTTCTTAAATTTACTGAGAAATTTCTTAAATTAAATTTACAATTTTCTTAAATTTTCAATTTTCTTATATTTACTTAAATTTACATAAATTTCTTAAATTTGCTGTAGTTTGATTTATGACCCAAGATGTGGTCTATCCTGGAGAATGTTCCATGTGCACTTGAGAAAGGTGTATTCTTCTGTATTTGGATGGAATGTCCTGAAGATATCAATGAGATCCATCTCATCTGATGCATCATTTAAGACTTGTGTTTCATTACAGATTTTCTGTTTTGATGATCTGTTCATTGGTGTAAGCGGGGTGGTAAAGTCTCCTACTATTATTGTTTTACTGTCAATTTCTCCTTTTATGTCTGTTAGTGTTTGTCTGATTATATATTGAGGTACCCCTATTTTGAGTGCTTAGATATTAACATTTGTTATATCTTCCTTTTGGATTGATCCCTTGATCATTATGTAGTGTTCTTCCGTATCTCTTGTAACATTCTTTATTTTAATGTCTACTTTGTTTGATATGAGGGTTGCTACTCCAACTTTCTTTTGGTTTCCATTTGCATGGAATATATTTTTCCATCCTCTCACTTCCAATCTGTATGTGTCTTTAAGTCTGAAGTGGGTTTTTTTTGTAGAAAGCATATATATAAATCTTGTTTTTGTATCTATTCAGCCAGTCTGTGTCTTTTGCTTGGAGCATTTAATGCATTTACATTTAAAGTAATCATATATATATATATATATATATATATATATATATAGATATAGATATATATATAGATAGATATAATCATATATATCTATATCTATATATATGTTCCTATTGCCATTTTCTTAATTGTTTGGGGTTGATTTCATAGATTTTTTCCTTCTCTTGTATTTCTTGACTATATAAGTCCCCTTAACATTTGTTGTAAAGCTGGTTTGGTGGTACTGAAGTCTCTTCACTTTTGCTTGTCTGAAAAGCTTTTTGTTTCTCCATTAATTTTGAATGAGATCCTTGCCAGGTAGAGTAATCTTGGTTGTTGATTTTTCCCTTTCAGTACTTTAAATATATCCTGCCATTCCCTTCTGGCCTGCAGTGTTTCTGCTGAAAGATCCACTGTTAAGTGTATGGGGCTTCCCCTGTATGTTACTTGTTGCTTTTCTCTTGTTGATTTTAATATTCTTTCTTTGTATTTAATCTTAATTAGTTGTATTAGTATGTGTCTTAGCATGTTTCTCTTTGGGTTTATTCTGTATGGGACTCTTTGCACCTCTTGGACTTGATTGACTATTTCCTTTTCCATGTTGGGAGAATTTTCAAGTATAATCTCTTCAAAAATTTTCTCATACCTGTTCTTTTTTCTCTTCTTCTGGGACCCCTGTAATTCATATGTTGGTCTGTGTAATATTGTTGCAGAGGTCTCTGAGACTATCCTCAGTTCCTTCCATTCTTTTTACTTTATTCTTCTCTTAAGTAGTTATTTCCACCATTTTATCTTCCAGCTCACAGATATTCTGCTATTGATTTATTCTAGAGTATTTTCAGTTTCAGTAATTGTGTTGTTTGTCTCTGTATGCTTATTCTTTAATTCTTGCATTTTCTCCATTCTGTTTTTAAGGTTTTTGTTCAGCTTCACTATCATTATTCTGAATTATTTTCCAGGTAGTTTGTCTATTTCCTCTTCATTTATTTGGACTTGTGTATATAGTTTGTTCCTTCATTTGTGCAGTATTTCTCTGCCTTTTCATTATTTTTTTTAACTTATTGTGTTTGAAGTCTCCTTTTCCCAGGCTTCAAAGCTGGATTCTTTCTTCCTTTTGATTTCTGCCCCCATAAACGTTGGTGCAGTGGTTTCTGTAAGCTTCACATAGGGTGAGACTTGTGCTGAGTTTTTTTTTTTTTTTTCCCCTATGATAGGCTGAGTGATGTGGTAATCCTGTCTGCTGATGATTTGGTTTGTATTTTTGTCTTGTTTTTTGTTTTGATGAGGCGTCCTGCACAGGGTGCTCCTGCCAGTTGGATAATGACAGGTCTTGTATACAAGTGGTTGCCTTTGTGGGAGTTCTCACTATTTGATTCTTCCTAGGGTTAGGTGTCATCTTGTAGTCTAGGGTGTTGGAGTCAGCACTCCCATTGCAACGTCTAAGGACTTCATCTCTGGCCAGGAACAGGGATCCCACAGATGGTTTGTTATGGCATTAGATGGGGTTAATACAAGTACCCAGAAATGAGAAACCAAAGATGAACTCCAGACAAATTGCAGTTGCAAAATTAGGTAAATAATCATTACAATAATGGAATATACACACATATATACTTAAAACCCATTAGCAAATTCAAACAGTCCAACAAAAATAAAGATTGACATGGCGAACAAAGGAAATCAAAAATTACATCCACAAGTTAAGAACAAAACTAACTAAAGCACAAATTAGAAAACAAAATTAAAGCAAGGTGCCAACTGGGGAGTAAAACAATGAAAACAAAAGCAATAAATATGGTGAGAAAAAGATAAGAAAGAATAGAAATGCAAAATTAAATAGAGGTAGACAAAGAAGACATATATGATAAAGGTTAGCTTCAATGCAAAAAAAAAAAAAAAAAAAAAAAAACAGCAGGAAAAGCGAACAAAGGAATAAATGTAGAAAAAATAATAAGTTTAAAAATTTAGCATTTAAAATTTAAAAAAACAGAAGAAAAAAAAACAGGAGGAAAAAAAGAAGAAAAAAATAAAAGAAAGAAAAGGAAAGGAAAACTCCACAGAACTGCAAAAAGTCACCCTAGAGGCAGAGGTAGAGAGAGAGGTGGGAGGGGGGATTGGGATGGGAAATATATGTAAATCCACGGCTGATTCATGTCAATGTATGACAAAAACCACTACAATATTGTAAAGTAATTAGCCTCCAACAAATAAAAATTAATGGGAAAAAACTTAAAAGCATAATTAGATTTCATAGTACTATTAAAATTGACAACTACAACAGAGGATACAAAAGTGAAAAAAAAGAAGAAAGAAAAAATCCAAAAGAAACTACAGAGCAAGTCAACATATACGAACAACACATGTTTCTCTTGAGTCTCTGCTGTCAGCGTCCTTTCCCTCACTGGGAATCACAGTCCACCTCGCCTCCCTAGGATGTCCTCCATCACTGCCCTGGTCTCTGGACCTGCTGTGGGGTCCAGACTCAAATCTGGTCCTACTCCTGTGTGTTCTTATCTGCAATATCCACACTTATCAGAACTAGTGATTTTTCTTTTGTGGGAGCTCTCAAGGTCCTTTTATATATTCTTTAGACACAGAGTCTGCCTAGTTGATCGTGTGGATTTAATATGCAGCTTGTACAGCCAGTGGGAAGATTTTGGGTCTTCTTCCTTAGCCACACTGCCCCCGGGTTTCAATTGTGGTTTTATTTCCACCTCTGCAAAAGGTTCACCCACTGGGATTTGCTCCTGAGGCTGGCTGGAGGACTTGGGTCTGCCCTAGTGAGGGCCAGGAGTGGAGGTGGTGCAACTCCTTTGGTTGCAGGGCTCTGGTGGCACCAGGTACTCAAGGGAGTTTGTGGCTAGAGCAGCAGAAAATACAGTGCTCTAGAAGGGTATGGCAACCCACTCCAGTATTCTTGCCTGGAGAACCCTACTGACAGAGAAGCTTGGCAGTCCACAGGGTTGGGCATGACCGAAGTGACTTTGCATGCACAGATGCAAGACTTTTTTTTTTTTTTTTGGCCTGTGGCAAATCTGCCCTAGTGAGTGTTGAGCATGAAGGTGGTGCAATTGTTTGGGTTACAGGTACCATGAAGTCTTCAAGTGTGCAGGGTCATGGACTGCTTCAGCTACAGGAGTTATGTCCCTATCAGAGTCTTTTTTCGAGCCTCTGGTATCTGGTGATCAGAAGGCCTTTTTGGCTAGTCTTTCTCCATAGCTCTGCTTATTCAGGCACTTTGAGGGCTCCCTTGCCTGAGGTTCTTCTCTGTTGTTTGGCACATCAGGCACACAGAGGGCCCGCCACACCCTCCCCTCCACCCCTGGGTGGGGTCCTACTCTGTAGATCGTCCATCAGGCACTTAAAGGGGCACCCTAGGTGGGGTCCTACTCTGTTGTTCCATGTACCAGGCACTTGATGGGCCAGACTTTATATTGTTCAGCTGAGGATGCTGGCATGTGGGGAGAGAGAGGCTATGGTGATGGCTCCAACCCTGTGCATGACTCAGCAGGACTGCCTTGCTTCCATGGCTGCCTGACATTCCTCCGCAGGCATTTCCCACCACAGTCTCCTCCCTCACATCCCCTCGATCCATCTCTCCACAGTCAACAGCAGCCCTTCTTCTGGGATTGCTCCACAATACCTGTGCTCCAGCTCCCAGCCACTAAAGCTTCTAGGGGACCTGCATCCCTGTCCTGGGTACCTATGGCTGTGGCAAGGACTGTCTGATTCTCATTCCATTTAGGCTGCCACAGATCAGCTGCTTCACTCTCAGCCTTAAATGTTTCTCCTCTGATCCAGAAATTGTCCTGATATGGGAATCAGACCCCTAGTTCAGTTGCCCCACTCACCAAGGGCAGGTCTAGACCTACTAACACTCCTGTTTTCCCCCCTACTTCCTTCATCCTACAGAGATTTGCATGGTTCTCTTCCACTGGTCAGGTACTCCTGTTCTCTCTCAGCTGGTGTTCTGCCTATAATACTAATTTTTTTTTTTTAACATAGCGAGAATAGTTGTGTTAAGAAAAAGTGTAAAACACCCATAATATTCCATTGAGAATATATTAAAATCACACCATTGGAGTATCCCATGTTGTTGTTTATTGGCTAAGTCGTGTCTAACTCTTTTGTGACCCCTTGGATTGTAGCCCACCAGACTCCTCTGTTCATGAGATTTCCCAGACAAGTATACTGGAGTGGGTTACCATTTCTTTCTCCTGGAGCATCCCACAAATCACACCAAATGCCCAATAGATGTTTCAAGGTGACAATGCAGTCCTACAAAAGGGCCTAGTATGCATAGTTCAGGGCTCAGTGAATCTTTAAGGAATAAATAAATGAAAAATGGTAACTTTGTTAGTCAGACAAGGGAAGAGATGCTAACAAGGACACAGTTGGCAATTAGAAAAAAAAATCATGTGACCCATTATGCACTATTTTAACATGTTCCTAAAAATAAGGTTGAGTGCTGATTTGTTTGCTTTATTTAAATTAAGGTGAGGTAGCTTTAATGTAGCAAATCAGCTACTACAAATTGCAAAATTTCATCCTCTGGGACTTCCCTACAAATTGCAAAATTCCATCCTCTGGGACTTCCCTGATAGTCCAGTGGTTAAGACTTCGCTTTCCAATGCGGGGGGTGTGGACTCAATCCTTGGTGGGCAAGTTAAGATCTTACAAGCCTCATGGCCAAATAATCAGAACATAAACAATAGAAGCAATATTGTAATAAATTTAATAGCGACTTTAAAAAATAGTCCACATTAAAAAAAAATCAAAAAAAGAAGTTCATCTTCCTATCAGCATGACAGTTTAGTACCAGCACTGACTAGATGTGTTGAAACTAATTACCTTGGTATTTAATCTCTTCATTATTCCTTACAAAGCAAAACACCCATAAAGTATCCTTTATAATCAGTAATCCTTTAACATAACTCCAAAGACAAGGCAGATCTTATATCACCATGAAGTCAAAGTTCTCAAAGAAGTTATGGGATCTTCTCATCCTCACCTCCAAAGCACAGAACACTTAAAGTTAAGGGAAGATCTTGGAAAATAGGTCCAATCTAAAGTATTTTGGGTCGTCTGATCTGGTAAAAAACTGATTTTAGCAGATTCACACCTCTTCCTCTCCAAGAATTACTCCAGTTTATGCCTAATGAGGGGGGAAGCAAAGATACCTTTGGTCCTTTGAACACAGAAATCACCCTCTGCTTTTCACTGCCCACTGCATTATTCTGATTACTGTAATATTGTGCAAAGATTATTGAACTTTCTTGTTACTATGCTTCTAGTTTTCCCTCATTAAACAGGGGGCAACATCTAGCCTTCTTTATACAAGGTATTATGATGTTATAATTTTTAAATATATCTGAAAATGGGAGAAACAAGATGGAAAAGAGGACATTGAGCTCACCGCCCCCCCCCCCCCCAAACAGAGTAAAAATACATCTACTTGTGGTGTTACTCTCACTGAAAACTGGAGGTTGAAGTTCTGGGATATTCTCATCCTCACCTCCAAAGCACAAAGCAGAAAGTCTCTTCTATAACCAAGGGTGTCAAGAAAGATCCACAAGGAGTCAAGTAAGGAGGAAAAATGATCATGTTGGGACCTACACAACTAGCAGGGGACACAGAAGAGGAGGGGGATGTCATGAGCTTGGAGATACTCCCTATGGAGTGAGAGATTCTAGCCACATGTTTGGCACCGCAGGCCTGGGATCTGACACTGGGAAGATGAGTTCCCTCATCTGGTTTGAAAATCAGTGGGATCTACTATAGGGGCTATGAGAAACTGAAACTTTATCATGAAGAGTATTCACACACACTTCCTTACCCCCAGGAACATGGCAAAGAAAGCATATTAAAAACAGCCTGGGGCTCTGGTATATTTCTCACAACTGCCCTAGGGTGCACTCCAGCTCTCAAAGGGCTACTGTTTCAGCTCCACTTGCTCTGGTTCTGCTCTCCACTAGGGTGGAGGTGCTGTTGCTAGGGGACAATGCACACTTAGAGGGAATGGGACCAGCTTGAACCAATCTTTAGGGCTTCTATTCCAGCACCCTGGACCTCAGACCCATGTCCAATAAGGTGGTGACCACCATTAAGCATAGGAGAAGGCCCAGCTCATGTCTTCCTCTGTCTCTAACCTCTCCATATTCAACCTTACCTCCAACTAAGGTGGTAACTGTCAGAACACCCAGGGGAAGATGTAACCTGTGCTCATTTCAGATCCAGTTCTTCCACCAAAGCCACTGGGCATACACAGACTGCATAGGGACACTCCCACACAAGGACAGCCCTTCAAGATCAGAGTACTAACAATTTCACTTAATTCTGTAGAAAGAAATTTAAACAAAATGAAAAGTTAAAGTAATATGTTTCAAACGAAAGACAAGAACCCTGCCCTCCCCCCAAATCCTAACAAAACAAAGATAAATAACTTACCAGATAAAAAGTACAAAGCATTAGTAATAAGAATGCTAAATGAACTTGGAAAAAGAATAGATAAGCTCAGTGAAAATGTTAACAAAGAATTAGAAAATATAAAAAAGAACTGTAGCTTTGTAGTATTGTCTGAAGTCTGGGAAGGTTATGTTTCTTACTTAGTTTTTGTTTTTATGGTTCCATTATTTTGCAAAAGATTTACTTCTGTTTTAAGTTTGAAGAATTCATTAACAAAATAAACTGCTTTTTACACACAATTTCAATTTTTTTCTGTGATAATTATTATTTTTTTAATTTTATTTATTTATTTATTTTATTAATTGGAGGCTAATTACTTCACAACAATTTCGATTTATAATAGAAAATGATTTGACTTAATCTCAATATTAAGTCTGTCTTTGGTATCAGGATGCTGGTGGCTTCATAGAATGTTTTTGGAACTGTTCCCTTCTCTTCAATTTTTGGAAGAGATTGAGAAGAATCTATATAAGTTCTTCTGGGTGTGTTAGATAGAATTTGACTCTAAGGCCCTCTGGTCCTGAATCTTTGTTTGAAGAAATTTTTGTTTCATTAAATATTCTGCTTCACATCTAGTGATCAGTGTGTTCAAATTATATATTTTTTATTCATTTTGAGGAGGTGTATGTTTCTACACCTAACATTCCAGGTTCCTATGCAATATTGCTCTTTACAGCATCGGACCTTGTGTCTATCACCAGTCCTATCCACAAATGGGTATTGTTTTTGCTTTGGCTCCATCCCGTCATTCTTTCTGCAGTTATTTCTCCACTCATCTCCAGTAGCATATTGGGCACCTACTGACCTGGGGAGATTCTCTTTCAGTATCCTATCATGTTGCATGGACCTAACATTCACAAATAGCTGTGAAACAAAGAGAAGCTAAAAGCAAAGGAGAAAAGGAAAGATATTCCCATTTGAATGCAGAGTTCCAAAGAATAGCCAGCAGAGATAAGAAAGCCTTCCTCAGTGATCAATGCAAAGAAATAGAGGAAAACAACAGAATGGGAAAGACTAGAGATCTCTTCAAGAAAATTAGAGATATCAAGGGAACATTTCATGCAAAAATGGGCTCAATAAAGGACAGAAATGGTATGGACCTAACAGAAACAGAAGATATTAAGAACAGGTGGCAAGAATACACAGAAGAACTATACAAAAATGTTCTTCATGACCCAGATAATCACAATGGTGTGATCACTCACCTAGAGCCAGACATCCTGGAATGGGAAGTCAAATGGGCCTTAGGAAGCATCACTACAAAGCTAGTGGAGGTGATGGAATTCCAGTTGAGCTATTTCAAATCCTGAAAGATGATGCTGTGAAAGTGCTACACTCAATATGTCAGCAAATTTGGAAAACTCAGCAGTGGCCACAGGACTGGAAAAGGCCCGTTTTCATTCCAATCCCTAAGAAAGGCAATCCCAAAGAATGCTCAAACTACCGCACAATTGCACTCATCTCACACGCTAGTAAAGTAATGCTCAAAATTCTCCAAGCCAGGCTTCAGCAATACATGAACCGAGAACTTCCAGATGTTCAAGCTGGTTTTAGAAAAGGCAGAGGAACCAGAGATCAAATTGCCAACATCCGATGGATCATCAAAAAAGCAAGAGAGTTCCAGAAAAACATCTATTTCTGCTTTATTGACTATGCCAAGCCTTCGACTGTGTGGATCACAATAAACTGTGGAAAATTCTAAAGGAGATGGGAATACCAGACCACCTGACATGCCTCTTGAGAAACCTGTATGCAGGTCAGGAAGCAACAGTTAGAACTGGACATGGAACAACAGACTGGTTCCAAATAGGAAAAGGAGTATGTCAATGCTGTATACTGTTACCCTGTTTATTTAACTTCTATGCAGAGTACATCATGAGAAACACTGGGCTGGAAGAAGCACAAGCTGGAATCAAGATTGCCGGGAGAAATGTCAATAACCTCAGACATGCTGATGACACCACCCTTATGGCAGAAAGTGAAGAGGAACTAAGAAACCTCTTGATGAAAGTGAAAGAGGAGAGTGAAAAAATTGGCTTAAAGCTCAACATTCAGAAAACTAAGATCATGGCATCTGGTCCCATCACCTCATGGGAAATAGATAGGGAGACAGTGGAAACAATGTCAGACTTTATTTTTTTCGTCTCCAAAATCACTGCAGATGGTGACTGCAGCCATGAAATTAAAAGACACTTACTCCTTGGAAGGAAAGTTATGACCAACCTAGATAGCATATTAAAAAGCAGAGACATTACTTTGCCAACAAAGGTCTGTCTGGTCAAGGCTATGGTTTTTCCAGTGGTCATGTATGGATGTGAGAGTTGGACTGTGAAGAAAGCTGAGTGCTGAAAAATTGATTCTTTTGAACTGTGGTGTTGGAAAAGACTCGTGAGAGTCCCTTGGACTGCAGGGAGATCCAGCCAGTCAATCCTAAAGGAAATCAGTCCTGAATATTCATTGGAAGGACTGATGCTGAAGCTGAAGACCCTGATGCTGGGAGGGATTGTGGGCAGGACGAGAAGGGGACGACAGAGGATAAGATGGCTGGATGGCATCATCGACACGATGGACATGAGTTTGATGCACAGGGAAGCCTGGCGTGCTGCGATTCATGGGGTTGCAAAGAGTTGGACACAACCGAGTGACTGAACTGAATTGATGTTTCTACACTGGGAGCTGACTGTGGCTCAAATCATGAACTCCTTATTGCAAAATTCAGACTTAAATTGAAGAAAGTAGGGAAAACCACTAGACCATTCAGGTATAACCTACATCGAATCCCTTACAGATTGTACAGTGGAAGTGACAAATAGATTCAAGGGATAAGATTTGATAGACAGAGTACCTGAAGAACTATAGACAGAGGTTTATGACATGGTACAGGAGGCAGTGATCGAGAGCATCCCCAAGAAAAAGAAATGCAAAAATGCAAAATGGTTGCTGAGGAGGCCTTACAAATAGCTGAGTAAATAAGAGAAACTAAAGGCAAAGGAGAAAAGGAAAGATATACCCATTTGAATGCAAAGTTCCAAAGAATAGCAAGGAGAGATTATGAAAGCCTTCCTAAGTGATCAATGCAAAGAATAGAGAAAAACAATAGAATGGGAAACACCAGAGATCTCTTCAAGAAAATTAGAGATACCAAGGGAACATTTCATGCAAAGATAGGCACAATAAAGGACAGAAATGACATGGACCTAATAGAAGCAGGAGAAATTAAGAAGCAGTGTCAAGAAAACACAGAAGAACTACACACAAAAAGATCTTAATGACCCAGATAACCACGATAGTGTGATCACTCAACTAGAGCCAGACATTCTGGAGTATGAAGTGAAGTGGGCCTTAGGAAGCATCACTATGAACAAAGCTAGTGGAGGTGATGGAATTCCAGCTGAATTATTTCAACTCCTAAAAGATGATGTTGTGAAAGTGCTGCACTCAATATGCCAACAAATTTGGAAAACTCAGCAGTGGCCACAGGACTGGAAAAGGTCAATTTTCATTCCAATCCCAAAGAAAGGCAATGCCAAAGAATGTTCAAACTATTACATAATCGCACTCATCTCACATGCTAGCAAAGAGACTCTCAAAATTCTCCAAGGTAGACTTCAACAGTACATTAACTGAGAACTTCCAGATGATCTAGCTGGATTTAGAGAAGACAGAGGAACCAGAGATTACAAAGCTACAGTAATCAAAACAGGTGGTATTGGTACAAAAACAGGCATACAGATCAATGGATCTGAATCAAAAGCCCAGAAATAAACCCACACAGTATGGTCAATTAATCTTAGACAAAGGAGGCAAGAATATAAAATGGAAAAAGTCAGATTCTTCAGCAAGTGGTGCTTGAAAAGTTGGGCAGCTGCATGTAAGTCAATGAAGTTAGAACACACACTCACCATGCACAAAAACAAACTCAAAATGGATTAAAGACCAAAACATAGACATGACACCATAAAACTAGAAGAGAGCACAGAGAAAACATTGTCTGACAGGAATCACATCAAAGTTTTCTTATGTCCGTCTCCCAAGGCAATAGAAATAAAAACAAAAATAAACAAGTAGGACCTAATCAAGCTTACAAGGTTTTGCAGAGCAAACCATAAAAAATCTTAAAAGGCAATCTGTGGAATGGCAGATAATATTTGCAAATGATGCCACAGACAGGAGCTTAATCTCTAAAATATATAAACAACTCATGCAATTCAACAGCAAAACCCCAAACAATCTAGTTGAAAAAATGGGCAGAAGACTTTAATAGACATTTCTCCAAAGAAGACACACAGATGGCCAATAGGCATATGAAACTATACTTAATATTATTAATTATTAGGGAAATGCAATCAAAACTACAATAAGGTACCACATCACACAAGTCAGAATGGCTATCATTAAAATTCTACAAATAACAATTTCTGAAGAGGGTGTGGAGAAAAGGGAACCCTCCTACACTGTTGGTGGGAACATAAGTTGGTACAGCCACTGTGGAAAACAGTATGGAGGTTCCTCAGAAAGGTAAAAACAGGATTACCATATGATTCAGCAATCCCACTCCTGGAAATATACCAAGACAAATCTATAATTCAAAAAGACACATGTGAATACCAGCACTATTCACAATAGCCAAAACATGGAAATAACCTACATGTCCTTTGACAGATGAATGGATAAAGACATGGTACATATATACAATGGAACAGTACTTAGTCATAAAAAGAATGAAATAATGCCATTTTCAGCAACATGGATGCGAGTAGAGATTATCATACTAAATAAGTCATAAAAAGAAAGATAAATACCATGTGATATCACTTACATGTGGAATCTAAAATGTAGCACAAATGAACCCATTTACAAAAACAGAAACAGACTCATAGACATAGAGAACACACTTGTGGTTTCCAAGGGGAAAATGGGGAGGGAGAGGGATGGACTGGGAGTTTGGGGTTGATAGCTGCAAATTATATTTAGAATGGATGAACAACAAGGTCCTAGTGTATAGCACAAGGAACTATAATCACTATCCTGAGATAAACCATGATGGGTAAGAATATAAAACCACAGTGCACATATGTGTGTAACTGAATCACTGCTGTACAGCAGAGATTGGCACAACATTGTAAATAAACTATATTTCAAAAAGATTTCTTAAAGATAAACTATTTTTGCATTTTGGAGAGAACATCTACTTGATTGTACTTTTTCCCCTTTAATTCCTTGCTTGGTTCAATTAATATAATTTGAATTAAGATTTTTAATTAAAAAAAGAATTGGTCAGAACTGAAGAATACAATAACTGAAATGAAAAACACACTAGAAGGAACTAACAGCAGACTAAGTGATACAAACAAATGCGTAAGTGAACTAGAAGATAGAATAATAGAAACCTCCCAATCAGAAAAGTAAAAAGAAAAAAAAATTAAACATGAGAATAGCTAAAGTGGTCTATGAGACAACATCAACCATAGTAGCATTCACATAAGTGTCCCAGAAGGAGAAAAGAGAAAGAAGTAGAGAATGTAGTTGATGAAGTTATGGTTGAAAAATTCCAGAAGAGATTTCCTGGTACAGGAAGAATAGTAATCGCAAACATGAACTCAAAGAGGCACATTATGATTAAAATGACAAAAGTTAAAAACAAAGAAAAAAATTTAAAGGCAGCAAGAGAAAAACAAGAATCACATATAAGAGAACTCCTGCGAAGCTATCAATTGATGTTTCTACAGAAATTTTGCTGGTCATAAGGGACTGACATGATATATTTAAAGTGCTGAAAGGAGAAAACCTACAAGTTATGATAGTATACCCAGAAAATTTATTCAGAATTGAAGGAGAGGAAAAGCACTTCTCAGACAAAAGCTGAAAGAGTTCATCAATTCTCAACTGACCCTACAGGAAGTATTAGAAGATATTCTCTAAGTAGAAAAGAAAATGTTACAAGAAGTAAGAATTTATAGGAAAGAAAAAAATCCCACTAGCAAAAGCTAATATATAGTAGATGTGGTGGATCAACCACTTACACGAACAAATATGAGATTAAAAGACACTAAAATAAATCACTAAATAAATTAAAATCACCAAAATAAACAGTTAAGGGGTAGACATGAAGATATAAAATAAGACATAAAAACACAAAACGTGGGGGAAGAGTGTATAAAATGTTGTTTCTTAAGCATGTATTTGAACTTAAGTGACTATCAGTTTAGAATAAGTACAGGAAGGAGAGGGTGGAATGAAATAAGACAGTAGCATTGACATATCTGGTGGCTCAGAGAGTAAAGAATCTGACTCCAATGCAGGAGACCTAGGTTCGATTCCTGGGTTGGGAAGACCCTCTGGAGAAGGAAATGGCAACCCACTCCAGTATTCTTGCCTGGAAAATCCTGTGGATAGAGGAGCCTGGCGGGCTACAGTACATGGGGTTGCAAAGATTCGGACATGACTGAGTGACTAACATACACATATATGCTACCATGCAGTATATATAAAATAGATAGCAGATTGGCAGCTGGTGTATAGCACAAGGAGCTCATCTGAGTGTTCTGTGATGACCTAGAGGAGTGGAATGGGGAGAGGTGGGAGGGAGGCTCAAGACCCAGGGGATGTATATATACATAGAGCTGTTTCACATTGCTGTACATCAGAAACTAACACAACATTGTAAAACAATTATACTCTATTTAAAAAATGATAATGGGATGGGGAGGGTGGTCCTAAGATGGTGGAGGAATAGGATGGGGGGGAGGAAATCACCTTCTCCCCCACAAATTCATCAAAAGATCATTTGAATGCTGAGCAACTTCCAGAAAACAACTTCTGAATGCTGGCGGAGGACACCAGGGACCCAAAAAGGCAGGCCATTCTCTTCAAAAGGAGGTAAGACCAAATATAAAAGGTAAAAAGAGAAGCAAGAGTTAGGAATGGAGACCCATCTCTGGAAGTGAGTCGTGGAAGAGGAGAAATTTCCAAATACCAGGAAACCCTCTCACTGGCACGTCTGTGGGGAGTTTTGGAATCTCAGAGGACAACATAACCAGGAGAGGGGGATTATGCGCCTAATAGCACCTCCCAGTGGGGAAGTAGCCCAGACGCTCATGTCCCCCAACAGTGAGCAGGGGCTGAACAGGGAGGTGCAGGCTGCATGCTTAGGGTAAGGACCAGACTTGAATGCCCTGAGGACAATCTGAGGGAGCTAACATGAGATTGGGACACAAACTGTTGGATAACCAGAGAAAGAGGAGAGAGAGAGAGAGAAAACTTTCCCGTGAAAAAACTCTAACCTAAGGCACTGCCAGGCCTGCTCACAAAGGATTGAGAGAATACCAGAGGAGAGCTAGCCAGCTGCAGACTGGCCCATCCCCTGCTGGAGGCAGAGAGGCAGGTTGGCGGCAGCCAGAGACAGAAGGCAAGGGGCAATCTCATTCCCAGAGATGGCATCCTCCACCAAACCATGAGCAGGCTCCCAGTTGCTAAACGAGTCTTCCTGGGATCCTGGACGGTTGACATCTGCCAGGACAGTTGCAGTCAGAGATTAGCTCCCCAGAGGAGACACATGGCACATCTGAGATGATACACTTACTGCACACCCAGGAAACCGAGGGGCTGGGACTGGGGAGGTGATGAGATGCACCGCCTTCCTGGGAGAGTGTGCTCACCAAGAACCTGGTTGCCTGAGCTGCTCAGACTAGGAAAAGGCAAAAAACACAGACCCAACCGAGTCTGTGCCTTTGTGGAGTACATGAGAACCTGAACCTGAGCAGCTTAGACCTGGGAAGTGCATGCAACCCAGGGCCTGCTTTAGACAGTTCCACTGCAGAGCAACCTGGAGCCTGAGCAGTGTAGACCAGGAAAGCACACACACCATGAGCAGGGGCAAACCCAGTGTGGCCCAGACACTGCGAGGACTCCCCACACATGCCAGGGATATTTGTTTGCAGTTTCCTCCCTCCACACAGCACAAATGAAAAAGTAAGCCTAAATAAGTGATCACCTTTGTTCCCTTCCATCAGGGCAGAAATTAGACACTGAAGAGACTTGCAAGCAGAGGCAGCCAAAATAAACAAAGAAGAGGCAACAACTTTGGAAGTGACATGGGCAACAGATTAAAACCCTGTAGTTAGCATTGACTACACTGGAAGGGGCCTACAGACTTTGAAAAGAAGTATAAGCTGGAACAAGGAACTATCTGAATCTGAACTTATCCCACATTGCCCTCAACAGCTCCAGAGAAATTCCTAGATATATTTTATTATTATCATTTTTAAACTTTTAGCTTTTTAATTTTTAAGTTCTTTATTATGCCTTTAATTTTCATTTTTATAACCTACTATTAACTTGCAAAAAAGGTCTTATTTTTAAAGCAAATTTCATATATATATATATATATATATATATATATATATATATATATATAATTTTTGTGATTTTGCTTTGTCTTTTTTAATATTGTATTTTTGAGAGTCTCACCTCTACTCTAGATTTTTATTCTTTGCATTTTAATATTTGTTATCAATTTTGAACCTTTAAGAATCCAATCTTCAGTACCCATTTCATTACCTCTCTGAATGTTCCAGACGGTGGAGAGTACATAGGGAATGGATTACTGGCTAGATTGCTCTCTCCCCTTTTGATTCTCCCTCTTCTCCTCCTGGTCATCTCTATCTCATTCCTTCCACTTCTCTTCTCCATGTAACTCTGTGAACCTCTCTGGGTGTCCCTCACTGTGGAGAATCATTTTACCATTAACCTAGATGTTTTATTATCAGTGCTGTATGGATGGAGACATCTTGAGGCTACTCTAAGAATAAGACTGAAAGCCAGAGGCAGGAGGCTTAAATCCAAAACGTGAGAACACCAGAAAACTCCCGACTCCAGAGAACATTAATCAAAAAGAGCTTATCCAAAAGCCTCCATACCTACACTGAAACCAAGCCCCACCCAAGAGCCAACAATTTCAGAGAAAGATATACCATGCTAACTCTCCAATAATGCAGGAACATAATCCTGAGCATTAAAATACAGATGGCCAAAAGTCATGCCAACCCCACAGACACTTCTAAACTCACTACTGGGCACTTAATTGCACTTCAGAGAGATGATATCCAGCTCCAGAACACCAACGCAAGCTTGCCTAACCAGGAAACCTTGACAAGCCATTCGTCCAACCCCACCTACAGGGAGGAACCTCCACAATAAAGAGGAACCACAAACTTCCAGCTTACAGAAATGCCACCCCAAACAGAGCTATCTAAACAAGATGAAAAGGCAGAGAAATATTCAGCAGATAAAGGAACAAGATAAATG
This sequence comes from Dama dama, assembly GCF_033118175.1. NCBI lineage: Eukaryota > Metazoa > Chordata > Mammalia > Artiodactyla > Cervidae > Dama > Dama dama. Next base: position 105,226,158 of record NC_083714.1, read on the forward strand.
CCCTCCAAACCAAACAAAAAAAGGAGGAGATGGAGAGTCTACCTGAAAAAAAAAAAAATGAGAATAATGATAATAAAAATGATCCAAAATCTTGAAAACAAAATGGAGTTGCAGATAAATAGTCTGGAGACAAGGACTGAGAAGATGCAAGAAATGTTTAACCAGGATCAAGAAGAAACAAAAAAAGAGTCAATCAATTATGAATAATGCAATAACTGAGATCAAAAGTGCTCTGGAGGGACCCAAGAGCAGAATAATTGAGGCAGAAGATAGGATAAGTGAAGTGGAAGATACAATGGTGGAAATAAATGAAGCAGAGAGGAAAAAAGAAAAAAAAAAAAAGACTTAAAAGAAATGAGGACAAACCCAGAGACCTCTGGGACAATGTTAAACGCCCTAACATTTGAATCATAGGAGTCCCAGAAGAAGAAGAAGACAACATTTAAGGCCATGAGAAAATACTTGAGGAGATAGTAGGGGAAAACTTCCCTAAAATGGGGAAGGAAATAGCAACTCAAGTCCAAAATGCCCAGAGAGTCCCAAATGGGATAAACCCAAGGCAAAACACCCCAAGACACATATTAATCAAATTAAAAACAAAAAACATATATTAAAAGCAGCAAGCTAAATGCAACAAATAACACATCAGGGGATTCCCATAAGGATAACAGTTGATGTTTCAATAGAAACTATTCAGGCCAGAAGGGAATGGCAGGCCATACTTAAATTGATGAAAGAGAAAAACCTACAACCCAGATTACTGTACCCAGCAAAGTTCTCATTCAAATATGAAGGAGAAATCAAAAGCTTTACAGACAAGCAAAAGCCGAGAGAATTCAGCACCACCAAACCAACTCTTCAACAAGTGCTAAAAGATTTTCTCTAGACAGGAAATACAGGAAAGGTGTAGAAACTAGAACCAAAAACAACAAAGTAAATGGCAATGGGGTCATACTTATCAATAATTACCTGAAGTGTAAATGGGTTGACTGCCCCAACCAAAAGACAAAGACTGACTGAATGGATACAAAAACAAGACGCCTATATATGCTGTCAACAAGAGACCCACTTCAAAACAAGTGACACATACAGACACATACAGAAAGTGATGGGCTGGAAAAATATATTTCATGCAAATAGAGATCAAAAGAAAGCAGGAGTGGCAATACTCATATCAGATAAAATAGACTTTGAAATAAAGGACATGAAAACAGACAAAAAAGACATTACACAATGATCAAAGAATCAATCCAAGAAGATATAACAATTATAAGTTTATATGCACCCAACATAGGAGCACTGTAATATGTAAGGCAAATGCTAACAAGTATGAGAGAGGAAATTAACAGTAACAAAATAATAGTGGGACACTTTAATACACCACTCACATCTATGGATAGAGAACTAAACAAAATTAGCAAGGAAACACAAACCTTAAATGGTACAATGGACCAGTTTGACCTAATTGATATCTATAGGACATTTAACCCTCAAAGAATGAATTTCACCTTTATCTCAAGTGCACACGGAACCTTCTTCAGGATATATCATATCCTGGGCCATAAATCGAACCTTGGTAAATTCAAAAAATCAAAATCATTTCAGTCCTCTTTTCTGATTACAATGCCGTAAGATTAGATGTCAACTACAGGAAAAAAAAAAAAAACTATTAAAAATGCAAAGATATGGAGGCTAAACAACATGCTTCTCAGTAACCAACAAATCACAGAAGAAATAAAAAAAAAAGATCAAAATATGCATAGAAATGAATGAAAATGAAAACATAAAACCCCAAAAACTTATGCTATTCAGTAAAAGCAGTGCTAAGGGGAAGGTTCATAGCAATAAAAGATTACTTCAAGAAACAAGAGACAATCAAATAAACAACCTAACTCTACACCAAAAGCAACTAAAAAAGGAAGAAATGAAGAACTCCAGGGTTAGTAGAAGGAAAGAAATCCTAAAAATTAGGGCAGAAATAAATGAAAAAGAAACAAAGGCAACCACAGCAAAAACCAACGAAGCTAAAAGCTGGTTCTTTGAGAAGATAAATAGACAAATCATTAGCCAGACTCATCAAGAATAAAGGAAGGAGAATCAAACCAAGAAAATTAGAAATGAAAATGGAGAAATCACATCAGACAACTCAGAAATACAAAGGATCAAAAGAGAGTACTATCTGCAACTATATGCCAATAAAATGGACAACTTGGAAAGAATGGACAAATTCTTAGAAAAGTATAACTTTCCAAAACTGAACCAGGAAGAAATTGAAAATCTTAACAGACACATCACAAGCACAGAAATTGAAACAGTAGTCAGAAATCTTTCAACAAACAAAAGCTCAGAACCAGATGGCTTCACAGCTAAATTCTACCAAAAATTTAGAGAAGAGCTAACACCTATCCTATTCAAACTTTTCCAGAAAATTTCAGAGGAAGGTAAACTTCCAAACTCATTCTATGAGGCCACCATCACCCTAATACCAAAACCAGACAAAGATGCCATAAAAAAAGAAAACTAAAGGCCAATATTGCTGATGAACATAGATGCAAAAATCCTTAATAAAATTCTAGCAAACAGAATCCAACAACATATTAAAAAGATCATACATCATGACCAACTGGGCTTTATCCCAGGGATGCAAGGATTCTTCACCATTCACAAATCAATCAATATGATACATCACATTAACAAATTGAAAAATAAAACCATATGATTATCTCTATAGATGCAGAGAAAGACTTTGGCAAATTTCAACATCCATTTATGATAAAAACCCTCCAGAAAGCAGGCACAGAGGGAACATACCTCAACATAATAAAAACCATATATGAAAAAAAAATACATGATAAACTCAGAGCAGACAATATCCTCAGTGGTGAAAAATTGAAACCATTTCCCCTTAAGTCAGGAACAAGACAAGGATGCCCACTCTCACCACTACTATTCAACATAGTTTTGGAAGTTTTAGCCACAGCAATCAGAGAAGAAAAAGAAACAAAAGGAGTCCAGATTGGAAAGGAAGAAGTAAAACTCTCACTGTTTGCAAATGATATGATCCGCTATATAGAAAACCCTAAGACATCACCAGAAAACTACTAGAGCTAATCAATGAATATAGTAAAGTTGCAGGATATAAAATCAATACACAGGAATCCCTTGCAATCCTATACACTAACAATGAGAAAACAGAAAGAGAAATTAAGGAAACAGTCCAATTCACCATTGCAACGCAAATAATAAAATACTTAGGATTAAGCCTACCTAAAGAAACAAAAGACCTATATACAGAAAACTATAAAACACTGATGAAAGATATCAAAGATGACACAAATGGATGGAGAAATATGCCTTGTTCATGGATCAGAAGGATCACTATAGTGAAAATTATCACATTACCCAAAGCAACCTATAGATTCAATGCAATCCCTATCAAGCTACCAATGGTATTTTTCAGAGAACTAGAACAAATAATTTCACAATTTGTATGGAAACACAAAAAACCTCAAATAGCCAAAGCAATCTTGAGAAAGGAGAATGTAACTGCAGGAATCAACCTGCCTGACTTAAGACCACAGTACAAAGCTACAAGGCAGCATGCTAGGCACAAAGACAGAAATATAGATCAACTGAACAGTATAGAAAGTCCAGAGATAAATCCATGCACCTATGGACACCTTATCTTTGACAAAGGAGGTAAGAATATACAATGGATAAAAGACAATCTCTTTTAACAATGGTGCTGGGAAAGCTGGCCAACCACTTGTAAAATAATGAAATTAGAACACTTTCTAACACCAAACACAAAAATAAACTCAAAACAGATTAAAGATTTAAACGTAAGACCAGAAATTATAAATCTCCTAGAGGAAAACCTAGACAAAACACTCTCTTACATAAATGACAGCAGGGTCCTCTATGACCCACCACACAGAGTAATGGAAATAAAAGCAAAAATAAACAAATGAGACCTAATTAAATGTAAAAGCTTTTGCACAATGAAGGAAACTATAAGCAAGGTGAAAAACAGCCTTCAGAATGGGAGAAAATAATAGCAAATGAAGCAACAGACAAATAATTAATCTCAAAAACATACAAGCAGTACATGTAGCTCAATTCCAGAAAAATAAAAGACCCAATCAAAAAATGGGCCAAAGAACTAAACAGATATTTCTTCAAAGAAGACATACAGCTGGCAAACATATGAAAAGATGCTCAACATCACTCATTATCAGAAAAATGCAAATCAAACCCACAATGAGGTACCATCTCAAGCCGGCCAGAGTGGCTGGAGGGTGTGGAGAAAAGGGAACCCTCTTACACTGTTGGTGGGAATGCAAACTTGTATAGCCACTATGGAGAACAGTGTGGAGATTCCTTAAAAATCTGAAAATAGAACTGCTGTATGACCCAGAAATCCCACTGGTGGGCTCACACACTGAGGAAACCAGAACTGAAAGAGACAAGTGAACCCCAATATTCATTGTAGCACTGTTTACAATAGCCAGAACATGGAAGCAAACTAGATGTCCATCGGCAGATGAATGGAAAAGAAAGCTGTGGTACATATGCACAATGGCATATTACTCAGCCATTAAAAAGAATGCATTTGAATCATTCTAATGAGGTGGATGAAGCTGAAGTCTATTATACAGAGTGAAATAAGTCTGAAAGAAAAACACCAGTACAGTATACTAACACATATATATAGTATTTAGAAAGATGGTAATGATGACTCTATATGCGAGACAGCAAAAGAGATACAGATGTAAAGAAGAGACTTTTGGACTCCGTTGGAGAAGGTAAGGGTGGGAAGATTTCAGAGAATAACAATGAAACACGTATATTATCACATGTGAAATAGAGTGCCAGTCCAGGTTTGATGCATGAGACAGGGTTCTCAGGGCTGGTGCACTGGGATGACCCTGAGGGATGGGATGGGGAGGGAGGTGGGAAGGGAGTTCAGGATGGCGAACAGATGTACATGCATGGCTGATTCATATCAATGCATGGCAAAAATCATTGTAAAATTATTTTAAAGTAATTGTAAAGTAATTAGCCTCCAATTAAAATAAATAAATTATTTTAAAGTAAAAAAGTGATTATAAAAATAATATTAAAAATAGAATTATGTATAAAAGCAAGTACATATAGTTACAGGTCAATATATACAAACCCCATGGTAACTTCAAAGCAAAAGTTTACAATAGATACACAAAAATCTAGAAAGGAACCCAAGGATACAAGTAAAAAATCATTAAACTACAAGAAGACAGGAATAGAGAAGAACTATAGAAATAACCAGAAAACAAGTAACAATATGGCAATAAGTACATACCTATGTATAATCACTTTAAATGTCAATGGATTAATGCTCTAAATCAAAAGATACTATATGTACAAAACATTAAATTCTCTAGAAAACAAAATATTAGAACTAATAAATATATACAATAATGTTACAGGATACAAATATTAATATAAAAAATCTGTTGAATTTCTAAACACTAACAATGAACCTAGAGAAAGTGAAATTAAGAAAACAATCTCACTCACCATCTCATCAAAAAGAATAAAATAGAGATAAGGCTACCTAAATCCACCAGATAAAGCTACCAGGTATAACCTAGATCAAATCCCTTATGACTATACAGTGGAAGTGACAAATAGATTTAAGGGACCAGATCTGATACACAGAGTGCCTGATGAACTATGGAAGTAGGTTCATGACATTGTACAGCAGACAGGCATCAAGACCATCCCCAAGAAAAAGAAATGAAAAAACGCAAAATGACTGTCTGAAGAGGCCTTACAAATAGCTGTGAAAAGAAGGGAAGTGAAAAGCACAGGAGAAAAGAAAGATATACCCATTTGAACGCAGAATTCCAAAGAATAGCAAGGAGAGATAAGAAAGACTTCCTCAGAGATCAATGCAAAGAAAAAGAGGAAAACAATAAAATGGGGAAGACTAGAGATCTCTTCAAGAAAATTAGAGATACCAAAGGAATATTTCGTGCAAAGATGGGCTCAATAAAGGACAGAAAAGGTATGAACCTAACAGAGGCAGACGATATTAAGAATAGGTGGCAAAATACACAGAAGGACTGTACAAAAAAGATCTTCACGACCCAGATAATCATGATTGTGTGATCACTCACACTCACCTAGAGCAAGACATCCTGGAATGTGAAGTCAAGTGGGCCTCAGGAAGCATCACTACGAACAAAGCTAGTGGAGGTGATGGAATTCCAGTTGAGCTATTTCAAATCCTGAAAGATGATGCTGTGAAAGTGTTGCACTCAATATGCCAGCACATTGGGAAAACTGAGTAGTGGACACAGGACTGGAAAATGTGAGTTTTCATTCCAATCCCAAAGAAAGGCAATCTCAAAGAATGCTCAAACTACCACACAAGTGCACTCATCTCACACGCTACTAAAGTAATGCTCAAAATTCTCCAAGCCAGGCTTCAGCAATACATGATCCGTGAACTTCCAGATGTTCAAGCTGGTTTTAGAAGAGGCAGAGGAACCAGAGATCAAATTGCCAACATCTGACGGATCCTTGAAAACGCAAGAGAGTTCCAGAAAAACATCTATTTCTGCTTTATTGACTATGCCAAAGCCTTTGACTGTCTGGATCACAATAAACTGTGGAAAATTCTGAAAAAGATGGGAATACCAGACCACCTGACCTGCCTCTTGAGAAACCTGTATGCAGGTCAGGAAGCAACAGTTAGAATTGGACATGGAACAACAGACTGGTTCCAAATAGGAAAAGGAGTACATCAAGGCTATATATTGTCCCCCTGCTTATTTAACTTATACGTGGAGCACATCATGAGAAACTCTGGGCTGGAGGAAGTGCAAGCTGGAATCAAGATTGCCAGGAGAAATATCAGTAACCTCAGACATGCAGGTGACACCACCCTTATGGCAGAAAGTGAAGAAGAACTAAAGAGCCTCTTGATGAAAGTGAAAGAGGAGAGTGAAAAAAGTTGGCTTCAAGCTCAACATTCAGAAAATTAAGATCATGGCAACTGGTTCCATCACTTCACGGCAAATAGTTGGGGAAACAGTGGAAACAGTGGCTGACTTTCTGTTTCTGGGCTCCAAAATCACTGCAGATGGTGACTGCAGCCATGAAATTAAAAGAAGTTTACTCCTTGGAAGGAAAGTTATGACCAACCTAGATAGCGTACTGAAAAGCTGAGGCATTACTTCATCAACAAAGGTCCAGCTAGTCAAGGCTATGGTTTTTCCAGTGGTCATGTATGGATATGAGAGTTGGACTATAAAGAAAGCTGAGCACCAAAGAATTGATGCTTTTGACCTGCGGCTATATGCAAAACAGAAAAAGAGACACAGATGTACAGAACAGACTTTTGGTGTTGGAGAAGAATCTTGAGAGTCCCTTGGACTGCAAGGAGATCCAACCAGTCCATCCTAAAGGAGATCAGTCCTGGGTGTTCATTGGAAGGACTGATGTTGAAGCTGAAACTCCAATACTTTGGCCACCTGATGTGAAGAGCTGACTCATTTGAAAAGACCCTGATGCTGCGAAAGATTGAGGGCAGGAGAAGGGGACGGCAGAGGATGAGATGATTGGATAGCATAACTGACTCAATGGACATGGGTTTGAGTGGACTCCTGGAGTTGGTGATGGACAGGGAGGCCTGGCGTGCTGTGGTTCATGGGGTCACAAAGAGTTGGACATGACTGAGTGATTGAACTGAACTGAACTGAAAGCTACCTAAGGAAGTAAATGCCATGTACTCAGAAAACTGTAAGATGATAAAAGAAATTGAGGAAAACACAAACAGATTGAAAGATACACCCTATTTTTGAATTCAGTTCCATTCAGTTTATTTCAGTTGCTCAGTTGTGTCTGACTCCTCATGACCCCAATGGCTGCAACACACCAGGCCTCCCTGTACATCACCAACGCCCAGAGTTTACTCAAACTCAAGTCCATTGAGTCAGTGATGCCATCCAACCATCTCATCCTCTGTCGTACCCTTCTCCTCCATCCCTCAATCTTTCCCAACATTAGGGTCTTTTCCAGTGAGTTAGCTCTTCATATCAGGTGGCCAAAGTACTGGAGTTTCAGCTGCAGCATCAGTCCTTTGAACACCAAGGACTGATCTCCTTTAGGGTGGATTGTTTGGATCATTTTGCAGTCCAAGGGACTCTCAAGAGTCTTCTCCAACATCACAGTTAAAAAACATAAATTCTTCTGTGCTCAGCTTTCTTCATAGTCCACCTCTCACATCCATACATGACCACTGGAAAAACCTTAGCCTTGACTATATGGACCTTTGTTGATGAAGTAATGTCTCTGCTTTTTAATATGCTATCTAGGTTGGTCATAACTTTCCTTCCAAGGAGTAAACGTCTTTTGATTTTGTAGTTTCATTCACCATCTGCAGTGATTTTGGAGCCCAGAAACAGAAAGTCAGCCACTGTTTCCCCAACTATTTGCCATGAAGTGATGGGACCAGTTGCCATGATCTTAATTTTCTGAATGTTGAGCTTGAAGCCAACTTTTTTCACTCTCCTCTTTCACTTTCATCAAGAGGCTCTTTAGTTCTTCTTCACTTTCTGCCATAAGGGTGGTGTCACCTGCATGTCTGAGGTTATTGATATTTCTCCTGGCAATCTTGATTCCAGCTTGTGTTTCCTCCAGCCCAGTGTTTCTCATGATGTGCTCCACGTATAAGTTAAATAAGCAGGGGGACAATATACAGCCTTGACGTATTCCTTTTCCTATTTGGAACCAGTCTGTTGTTCCACGTCCAGTTCTAACTGTTGCTTCCTGACCTGCATACAGGTTTCTCAAGAGGCAGGTCAGGTGGTCTGGTATTCCCATCTCTTTCAGAATTTTCCAGTTTATTGTGATCCAGACAGTCAAAGGCTTTGGCATAGTCAATAAAGCAGAAATAGATGTTTTTCTGGAACTCTCTTGCGTTTTTGAGGATCCGTCAGATGTTGGCAATTTGATCTCTGGTTCCTCTGCCTCTTCTAAAACCAGCTTGAACATCTGGAAGTTCACGGATCATGTATTGCTGAAGCCTGGCTTGGAGAATTTTGAGCATTACTTTAGTAGCGTGTGAGATGAGTGCACTTGTGTGGTAGTTTGAGCATTCTTTGAGATTGCCTTTCTTTGGGATTGGAATGAAAACTCACATTTTCCAGTCCTGTGTCCACTACTCAGTTTTCCCAATGTGCTGGCATATTGAGTGCAACACTTTCACAGCATCATCTTTCAGGATTTGAAATAGCTCAACTGGAATTCCATCACCTCCACTAGCTTTGTTCGTAGTGATGCTTCCTGAGGCCCACTTGACTTCACATTCCAGGATGTCTTGCTCTAGGTGAGTGTGAGTGATCACACAATCATGATTATCTGGGTCATGAAGATCTTTTTTTTTTTTTTTTATATGGTTCTTCTGTGTATTTTGCCACCTATTCTTAATATCGTCTGCCTCTGTTAGGTTCATACCTTTTCTGTCCTTTATTGAGCCCATCTTTGCACAAAATGTTCCCTTGGTATCTCTGATTTTCTTGAAGAGATCTCTAGTCTTTCCCCTTCTATTGTTTTTCTCTGTTTCTTTGCATTGATCTCTGAGGAAGGCTTTCTCATCTCTCCTTGCTATTCTTTGGAACTCTGCATTCAAATGGGTGCATCTTTCCTTTTCTCCTGTGCTTTTCGCTTCCCTTCTTTTCACAGCTATTTGTAAGGTCTCCTCAGACAGCCATTTTGCTTTTTTGCATTTCTTTTTCTTGCAGATGTCTTGATTCCTGTCTCCTGTACAATATCACAAACCTCTTTCCATAGTTCATCAGGCACTCTGTCTATCAGATCTGGTCCCTTAAATCTATGTCTCACTAAGAATTAATAGTGTTAAAGTTACTGTAATACCCTATGCAATCTACAGAGTCAATGCAAGTCCTATCAATATACCAAAGGAATTTTTCACAAAGAAAAAAAGAAATAATTTTAAAATTTGTATGTAATCAAATACCTCCAATAGCCAAAGAATTTGACAAAGAACAAAGTTGAGAAGTCATGCCCTCTGGCTTCAGAATATGATACTAAACTATGATAATCAAGAGTATGGTACTGGTTCAAAAACAGACACCTAGTTTAATGGAACAGAATAAAGAGCCCAGAAAAAAATCTCCATTCATTATGGTCAATTAATCTACAATAAAGGAGGCAGGAATATGCAATGGAGAAACAACCGTCTCTTCAATAAGTGATGCTGGGAAAACTGGACAGCTGTATGTAAGGAAATGAAATTAAAGCATTTTCTAACACCATAAATAGTCAGAGCATCTTATACTAGCAAGTTTTTCATTTGATTATCTCATTGTCTTTGAGGGCAGGACCTTGTTTTATGTGTCCGTAGTTTTTCCCACAGCACATAGCACAGTACTGGATGTTTCCACATCTCTGGGGATGGGGCAAGTGTTTTGAGCCATACATGGAATATTTAGCAGGAATTGCTTAGCAGGCTATCTTAAGGTATATTTTACTATATAGTTCTGTATAATCTTCATAAATACTGTATTTTACAGATGAGAAAACTAGAGTTCAGCCAGGTTAAATGACTTGGGAACACTTGTTATAGATAATATGTACAAAGTGAGAACTTAAGTTTTCTGCCTTTTCAGATGAATAAAATGAAATATTTATAATCTATTCTGTGCCAAGTACTTTGCATATTCTGATTTAGCCTGCAGATGAGCAGAGATTGAGTTCAGAGATTGAATAACTGCCCAAGGCCACACAAGTAATAAATGACAGTTTGTATTAAAATGTGACTCCAATGCTCCTGCAATATATTATGTGGCCATTAGTGTTATTAAGAACACTTGACATAATTTTTAATAGCAGGGAATACATTTACAGAATCCTTTCTTCACATATTATATTTTTTATTTTTATTAAAGTACAGTTGATTTACAATACTATATTAGTTTCAGGTGTACAACGTAGCCATTCAATAGATAGCATCAATGACTCAGTGGACATAAATTAGAGCCAATTCCAGGAGATAGTGAAGGACAGGGAAGCCTGGTGTGCTGCAGTCCATGGGCTTGCAAAGAGTTGGACACAACTTAGTGACTGAATAAAAATAAAGTTTTTTTTTTTAATATAAAATATTGACTATTTTTTTCTGTGATGTAAAATATATCCTTGTATGTTATTTGTTTTATACATAGTACCAGGTGCCTCTCAATATCCTAACCTTATTTGGCCTCTCCTCCATCTTTCTTCCCAGTAGTAACCACTAGTGTGTTCTTTATATTATTGAGTCTGTTTCCATTTTGTTATATTTCATTTTATTTTTTAGATTCCACATATAAGTGATAGCATACAGTATTAGCCTTTCTCTGTCTGACTTTTTCATTAAGCATAATACACTCTAGATTCACCCATATTGTTACAAATAGTCAATTGTCATTCTTTTTTAGGGCTGAGTAATATTTCATTGCATATATACCACAGCTCCTTTATCCAATCATGAGCTTAAGTTTGCTTCCATATCTTGGCTGTTGTAAATAATGCTACTGTGAACATTGGGGTGAGTGTATATATATATATATTTTTTCCAAATATATATATTTGGAAATATATATATATAATATATACATTATATATTATATATAAATGAATATATAATATAAAATATTATATATGATATACATATATATTATATAATATAAATAATAAATATATATATATATATATATTTTTTTCCAAATCAGTGTTTTTATTCCCTTCAGATATACACACAGGAGTGGAATGGTTGGATCATATAATAGTTCTATTTTTACTCTCTTGAAAAATATTGTTGCTCTTTTTTTAATGGCTACACCAGTTTACCTTTCCACCAACAGTACAGGAGGGCTCCCTTTTCTCCACATCTTCACCACCACACTTATTACTTTTTGTGTTCTATTTGACAATAGCAATTCTGGCATGTGTGAGGTGATGTCTCACTGTAGTTTTGATTTGCATTTCCCTGATTATTAGCAATGTTGAGCATCCTTTCATGTGCCTGTTGGTCATCTGTATGTCTTCTTTGGAAAAATATCTATTCAAGTTTTACGCTCATTTTTAAATTGAATTGTTTGGCTTTTTTAATATTGAATTGTATGAGTTGTTTATGCATTTTGGACATTAATCCTAACAGTCATATCACTTGTAAATGCTTTCTTATATTCATTAGGTTTTCTTTTCTTTGTTATGCAATAGCTTTTAAGTCTAATTTGGTGCCACTTGTTTACTTTTACTTTTATTTCCTTTGCTTTAGGAGACAGGTTTAAAAGCATATTGCTATGATTTATGTCAGAGTGTTCTGCCTATGTTTTCGTTTAGAAATTTTATGGCTTATGGTCTTACATTTAAGTATTTAATTCATTTTTACTTTATTTTTGTATGTGGTATCAGGGAAGCCATAACTCAGTTGGTAAAGAATCTGCCTGCAATGCAGGAGACCCCGGTTTGATTCCTGGGTCAGGAAGATCCCCTGGAGAAGGGATAGGCTACCCACTTCAGTATTCTTGTGCTTCCTTGTGGCTCAGCTGGTAAAGAATCAGCCTGTAATGCGGGGGACCTGAGTTCAATCCCTGGGTTGAGAAGATCCCCTGTAGAAGGGAAAGGCTACCCACTCCATTATTCTGGCCCGGAAAATTTCATGGACTGTATAGTCCATGGGGTCGCCAAGAGTTGGACATGACTGAATGACTTTCACTCACTGGCTCAGGAGATAAAGAATCTGCCTGCAATGCAGGGGACACAGGAGATGCAGGTTGATTCCCTGGGTCAGGAAGATCCCTGGGTTGAGAATACTCTCCAATATTGAGAAAACTCTGGTATTTTTGCCTGAAAAACCAAGATATTGGCAAGGCTGTGTTCTTTCTGCAGGCTGCAGAGAAGAATACATCCCTTAACTTCTTCAGTTTCTGGAGGCTGCTCACATTCCTTGGCTCACGGTCTCTTTCTCACACCTCTCCAACTTCTTGTTTCTGTCATCAAATCACCTACTATTCATTCTGATCCTGTTGCCTCCCTCCCTCTTGTAAGGCCCCTTGAGGTTACATTGAGCCCACCATAAAATACAGGATAATTTCCCCCATCCCAAGGTCACTAGCTTAATCATATTTGCAAAGTTCTTTTTTATCATGTAAGAAAATATATTATCAGATTCCAAGGATTAGGATGTGGACATCATTAGGGGACTATTATTCAGTTTACCATGTTACTTCAGCTCAGAGACAATCATTGGGATGAGAAAAGTCAGAATGGTACTTGCGATTGTAATACAACTTGAAGGGTATAGAGATAAGGAGGTGATCACCCCTAGACTGGAAAATGACATAAACCCATGTAGTGGGGGTAGGAATCATCACAATTTACATGGAGTTTGTTAAAGAGAGTAATATAAATTCAGTATGCATGAGATACAATCAAGTGGGAGGAGGAAAAGATCAAATCACAAAGTCAAGCAAAAGGATCCACATTTGAGATAGGCTTGAAAATTTTGAATTACTGAAAGTTCCCAAGTAAACTCCCAAGTGACATTATAAAAGTACTATTTTCAGGATGATTTGTTTAGCCAAGTAGAGGTGGGAGAGGGGACCTCAAGAGGAACAAATGCTGATTGGTTCTATCTCCTCTGAAGTATCACTGGTGTCTAAGGTGCTTTCAGAACACCTGAAAACAAGAAGGCAATAATTTCAAAGGCCATATAAAAGGCCAGTCAGGATCATTTTAACATCTGTCCATCAAGAGGAGCACAAATCACAGACAACTAAGGGCCTCCCATATTGTAAAGGAAGCTGATTTCTATGAGGTCAAGGCAGTTTTAAAGAAAGAGAAAGAAAATATACCAGTCTTACCTCATTGCCACATTACTTCCATCTATGACAATTGGCCTCAAATTGTCACTGTTGTCTATTTCATCTTCAAGAGACAGCTCAGGGCTTGTGATCTCTCTGGAGCTGGGCCCCCGAGGCCCTAACAGACTCAAGTTGACTTGCCCTTCCAAATCACCTTTGTTCCCAAGTCTGACAAGCTCTGCCAATACATCATTAATAAGCGATTCTGGACCCAGTTTATTGAGCACTGATTGAATCTGTTCCTCTGCGTAACCCAACTTTAAAGCAAAATCCATCTTGGTTTGGTATTCTTTTTCCAAGTCAAGCTTCCCATCATGTAGAATGCTGCTCTGGGAGAAGCTTGGATGATCTAGGCAGGGTGATCTACATAGCTGGCGGTGTGGCTTAGAAAGGATCTCCTTTTTATTCAATTGAACATCTCCCAGTTGGCAACTATTGTCATTGCTGCTGTTTTTAAGGCTCATTTGCTCAGGATCACTCTCAGAGCCCAGCCACTCTTCAGAATCAGCATTGCCCTGCTCTGTATTCTCTTGCTTAGACTGCTGCTTCTCTTCCTTGGAGGCACTCTTCTTCATTTTTGGTGTTTCCACTGCAGCGGTGGCTGTCATCCCGTTCAGTAGGCAGTCTAAGGTCTAATCAGCTTTTTTTTTTTTCTTTTTAGCCTGCTTGGAATTCAGGTACATTGGCATTCCTTTGCATAAAATGTGGTGGCAGTGGTGGCACACGAGTTTGCCTGTTTGGTTTGTTATGTTTAGATGTTACCAGTTCCTACAAATAAACACACATATCATAATCATGTTTAGTAAACTTATGGAAAATTATTTTAGAATATGGTGCTTTCTTCCTAAGAAACTACAGGCTGTCTGATATATTTTTCTGCTTAAAATGATTGGACTCAAAATAATTTCAAATGTCTTTTCAGATCACAACAATATGAGACTATAAAATCAACTACAAGAAAAACAACTAAAAGAAGAAAACAAATATGTGGAGTCTAAACAGCATGCTACTAAACAACCAATGGGTCATTGAATAAATCAAAGATAAAATTTTTAAAAAAGTATCTTGGGATAAAAATGTAAACACAATGACACAGAAATCTATTGGGCTGCAGGAAAGTAGTTCTAAGAGGGAAGTTTATAGTGATTAAAGCCTACCTCAGGAAACAAGAAAAGTCTCAAATAAACCAACCTAAGTTAAAGGAACTAGAAAAAGAAAAACAAACAAAACCCAGAGTTAGTAGAAGGAAATAAATAATAAAGATTAAAGCAGAAATAAATGAAATATAGACTAAAAAGCAAGAGAAAAGATTAATGAAAGTTAAGAGCTGGTTTTTTGAAAAGATATACAAAATTGAAAAATTGTTAGCCAGAACTAATCAAATAGAGGGTTTCCCTGGTGGCTCAGATGGTAAAGAATCTGCCTACAATGTGGAAGACCCAGATTTGATTCCTGGGTCAGCAAGATCCCCTGGCAAAGGAACTAGCTACCCACTCCAGTATTCTCACCTAGAGAATCACATGGACAGAGGAGCCTGTTGGGCTAGAGTACATGGGGTCTCAAAGAGTTGGACACGACTGAGTGACTAACAGACACACCAAAAAGAGAGAGGGCCTAGATAAATAAAATCAGAAATGGAAAGAAAAATTTACAACTGACAGCCCAGAAATACAAAGAATTATAAGAAAATTACTATAAAAAACTATATACTACAAAAATGGACAGCCTAAAAGAAATGGATATTCTTAGAAATACAGTCTCCCAAGACTAATCAGGAAGAAATAGATAAAAATACAAACAAACCAATTGCCAGGAATGAAACTAAATCTGTAATTTAAAACTTCCCAACAAACAAAAGTCTAACACCAGATGGCTTCACAAATAAATTCTACCAAACATTTTAAAAAGAGCTACTGCCTCTCCTCCTCAGACTATTCCAAAAATGGAAGAGAAGAAAATGCTTTCAATGCTGTTTTCAAGCCAGTATTACCCTGATTTAAAAAAATAATTAGACAAAGATAATCTAAAAAATAAAATTGCAGGCAAACATCACTGATAAACATAAATGCAAAAACCCTCAACAAAGTATTACCAAACTAAATTCAACAGTAAGTTAGAAGGTTCACATACCATGACTCAGTAGTATTTATCAAAGGATGCAAAGATCTTTCAATATCTGCAAATCATTGTGATTCACCACATTAACAAATTGAATAAAATCATATGCTCACTTCAATTGATGCAGAAAAAGCTTTTGACAAAATTTAGCATCTGTTTATAATAAAGCCTCTCCAGAAAGTGGGAATAGAAGTAACATGCCTAAACATAATAAAGGCCTTATATGCCCCTACAACCAACAATATACTTAGTTGTGAAATGCAGAAAACACTTTGTCTAAGATCAGGAACAAGATAAATTTCCCCACTCTCACTGCCTTTATTCAACAGAGTATTGAAAGTTCTAATCACAACAATTATAAAAGAAAAAGAAATGAAAGTAATCCAAATTATAAAGAAAGAAGTCAAACTTCTTGCAGATGACATGATACTATATACAGAAACCCTAAAGACTCCACCAAACAAACAAACAAACAAACAAAAAAACAACTATTATATCTGATAAATGAATTCACTAAAGTTATAGGATACAAAATTAATATACAGAAATCTGTAGTTTTTCTATTCAATAAAAAACATACATCAGAAAGAAAAATTAACAATCCCACTTATAATTGCATTAAACAGAATCAAATACCTAGGAATAAATTTAACTGGGGTGGTGAAAAGCCTGTACTCTGAACAGGATAAGTCATTGACAAAAGAAATTGAAGAATACACAAACAAATAGAAGATATACCTTGCTCATGGATTAGAATAATTAATATTGTTAAAACATCCATATTACACAAAGTGACCTACAGATTCAATGCAATCTCTATCAAAGCATCAATGACAGTTTTCACAGGACTAGAACAAATAATTCTAAAGTTTATATAAAACCATGAAAGGCACTGGATAGCCAAAGCAATTTTGAGTAAAAAAAAATGCTGGAGGTATCACACTCCTTTACTTAAAACTTTACTACAAAGCTATAGTAATTAAACCAGCATGTAACTTGGTACAAAAAGACACATAAATCAATGGGAGAGAGCCCCCAAGTAAGCCAATGCCTATAGGATTTATGACTATAAATGACTATATAAATTTATGACTATAAATTTATGACTAAGGAGGCAAGAATATACAATGGAGAAAAGAGAGCTTCTCCAATAAATGGTGTTGGGGAGGAGAGAGTGGGATGAATTGAGAAGGCAGCACTGACATATATACAATACTAAGTGCAAAATAGATAGCAAGTGGGAACCAGTTGTATAGCACAGGGAACTCAGCTCAGTGCTTTGTGATGACCTAGAGGGCTGGGATTGGGGCAAGGCAGAGGGAGGCTCAAGAGGGAGGAGATATAGGTATACTTATAGCTGATTCATATTGTTGTGTAGGAGAAACCAACACAACATGGTAAAGCAACTATACTCCAATTAAAAATAAATTAAAAAAATGGTGTTGGGAAAAATTGAATACCTGTATGTAGAAGAATCAAGCTGGACTAAATTCTTATACTACATACAAAAATAAATTCAAAATGGATTAAAGATAAAAGTATAAGACCTGAAACCATAGAACACTTAAAAGAAAACATAGGCAGTATGTTCTTTGCCATCAGTCTTAGCAACATTTTTTTGTGTGTGTCCTTACAATCCTGCAACAAAAGGACAAAAAATAAAGAAATGAGACTACATCAGACTAAAAGGTGCTTATATAGTGAAGGAAATTATCAACAAAAGAAAAGCAACCTACTAAATAGGATAAGATATTTGAAAATAAAGTGTTCGATAAAAGTTTAGTATCCAAAATATATAAATAACTCATACAACTCAATAACAAAAAAAAAATCCCAAACTTTCTGATCAAATAATGATCAGAGGACCTGAGTAGACATTTCTCCAAAGAAGACATACAGATGGCCAATCTCTGATACATGAAAAGATGCTTAACTTCATTAATCATCAGCAAAATGCATCAAAACAATGTAACTTCCCACTTGTCAGAATGGCTATCATTGAACAGACAACACATAACAAGTGTTGGTGAGGATGTGGAGAAAAGGTAACCCTCCTGCTCTATTGGTGTGGATGTAAATTGTTACAGGCAATATGGAAAATAGCATGCAGGTTCTTCAAAAAATTAAAAATAAAACTACCAGTATTCCCACATGTGGATATAAAGTAAGCAAAAACACAAATTCAAAAAGATATATGCACTTCTATGTTCATTTCAGCATTATTTACAGTAACCAAGATAGATATGAAATAAATTTAAGTATCCATCAATAGATGAATGGATAAAAATATCTTGGAAATATATATATATACACACACATAAACAGTGGAATATTATTCAGCTACAAAAAAGAAAGAAATCTTGCCTTTTGAGACAACATAAATGGACCGAGAAGGTATTAGGTTTTGTTTGTTTTGCCTTGCAGTGCAGCTTGTGGGATCTTAGTTCCTCAACCAGGAATCAAACCTGGGCCCTCGGCAGTGAAAACACAGAATTATAACTACTGTACCTCCAGGGAATTCCCTAGAGGGTATTAAGTGAAATAAGTCAGACAGAGAAAGACAAATACTGTAAATTTCACTTATATGTGGAATCTAAAAAACAAATTAATAAACATAATAAAACAGAAACAGAATTATAGATCAGAGAACAAACTGGTGTTTGCTGCTTGGGGTGGGGTTGTGGGAGGGAGGGGTTAGGTGAAATAGGTGAAGTGGATTAAGAATTATTATTTGTTATTATTTATTGGATTTATTATTCCAACAATAAAATAAATAAATCACAGAGATCTAATATACAGCATAAGGAATATAACTAATAACTGTAATAATTTTGTTTGGTGTCAAATGGTTACTAGGCTTTTTAGGGTGATCATTTTGTAATGTATTTAGATATCAGATCACTATGCTGTAAACCTGAAACTAATAATAAAATCACCTATATTTCAATAAAAAATGTTTGCACTCACCTTATGTAAAAAAATATAGCCTCTAGAAATCCAAAGTGCTATCCATTGTGCTACAGAGACTCCTAAGAATCTCTATTTCTCTTCTAATTCTAGACACAAAGTTTTCAATGATGGTCATAGTGCTTTAATTCCTCCCCTCTCCAACAAAAATCATAGCCAAATTTAACTGCTTATCACAAAAACTTGAAGGAAGAGAAACATGGCATTTCAACAGGGTAGAGAAACATATACATCTTTCAAAAAACTTTTTCTTCCTTTATGTCAGGTAGTGTTAGCTGCTCAGTCATATCTGACTCTGCGACCCCACGGACTGTAGCTTGACAGGCTCCTCTGTCCATGGGATTCTCCAAGCAAGAATACTGGAGTGGACTGCCATTCCCTTCTCACGAGGATCTTCCTGACCCAGGAATCGAGCTCGGGTTTCCTGCATTGCCTCTTTACTGTTTGAGCTACAGGGAAGTCCGTGTCAGGAAAAATTTCCAAATATCACACCATATTCTTCTTGTTGGGCTTCCCTGGTAGCTCAGACAGTAAAGAATCTGCCTGCAATGCAGGAGATCTGGGTTCCATCCCTGGGTCTGGAAGATCCCCTAGAGAAGGGAATGGAAACCCCCTCCAATATTCCTGCCTGGAGAATTCTGTGACAGAAGAGCCTGGTGGGCTACAGTCCATGGGGTCACAAAGAGTTGGACATGACTGACTAACACACACATACACACACACACACACACACACACACACATTCTTACTAAACCTGAGCTTCACTCCTCAACAGGACAACTTCTCTAGCATTATATATTTTTTTTTTTTTTGCAAAATATCAGGGTCCCTATCTACTGGAAACAATAGAAAATCACTAAAATTGTTTTCAAGCAATTGAAGCTGGTTATGAGGGTCACAAATAGAGATGTGTGCTCCAGTTAAGGAAAAAGTTGTGTGCATACTCATGAATTGTATCTGTACCCTCTTTTATCTATTGCAATTGTGTTTATTATATTGTAAAAAATATAACTAAGTTGATAAAATCAACTCAGTTTGCATGAGAAACTAAAATATTTTAAAAAATCATTAATTATAGATTAAGGTCAAGGGGCAATTTTATTTCTAAACTTCTTTCAGCTACATCATCTGTGCCCTCAGGTTTGAGTTGTAACCTGGTCAAGGTGTTTCACTTTCCTCGAGCCTCAGTTTCTTCAAATATGAATTGAGGATATGGATAGTTACTTCACAGAACAAAGATTGCATCAAATGAGTAAGGAAAGTGCTTAGAAAAGTGAACATAACATAGTAGGTTCTCAGTATATATAAAGAGCCAACAGACACCACCTGGAGTTTGGTTTTAAAAAAGGAAAGAAGATACTAACAGTGAGGCAAGACTATATAGACCTGTGAGCACTGAAAAGCTCTTCAGATAGTAGCTGTGCTCACTAATTTAAACCAGACTATCTGTAACTGGTGTACTAGGATTTTCCAGTAACATCTCAATACTGCTCATATAAACAAGAAGAAAAAGTCACCAGCAGCTTTATCTAAGAATAATATGGATAACTGCACACCTTAGTAGAGTCACATTTGGAAACAACATATACACACAGAATTGGCATCTCAGAACTGACATTTAGGCAGCATATAGTGACTTCTCTAAAGATTATATTACCACTCATTTCTTCTAATTTTTTGCTTTGTATAGATGCATAGACATCCATTTCACTGTTACATCTCCATTCATCTACTGTTATGAATTTTAAAGCTTATTTGCTTTATAAGTTCCATGTTTGCTACTGACTTACTCTCTTGAAAATAATTTCTAGTGCACATGGGGAATTGAAAAAATTTCCCCTGAATTTATTCAAAGATCCAAAGAAACTTAAAAGCAACAGTTTATACAACTAAATGTATATTTTTCCTGGCCAATGAAAGGTATCTGTAAAAGATAAATTAGACTGCTGTTAGCTAGCAGATCAAATGTCTAGTTTTTATTGTGAGTTTCCTACTCAATAATCTAAGGTAGAAGAGAAATAAATGATGTGGTAAACATAAACTTTGATTACCTTTTAAAACCTGAAGCAACTTTTTAAGAGAAATACTGGTTATCTGTCCTAAAACCCATGTAGGTATATAAGTGTCATGTGATTTCTGTGTTTATTTTGTCTTACAATGCAAACTTCTTAAGGCAAAGTTGACAGGCACTGTGATAAGCCACAGGTCTAGAAGGAGAGATCAGAACTGATCCTGCCCTCAAAGAACTCTTAAACTAATTTTAAAAATAGCTGTAAGTGGCTCTAGGAAATGCTGAAACACAATTCTATAGAGGGAGATCATCTCAAATATAGTCCAGGTTGGGACACTTTTGAGAATGAAGAAGCATCCCTGATAATTATTTCCGGACAATAGGCATGAACTGAAGATGTCCCAGGCAAACAGAGATGTATTTTGGTCCTTCAAGTTACTTGAAAATTTTCACTGATATACAGAAGAAGGAATGTTCAATTTTATCAGTAAGGTGGGAGATAGGGATGGTGGTTAAAGGGATAATGAAGAATTCAAGAAAGATATAATACTTGGAGTAATTTTCAGACTAATTAATTAACTAGCATCTATTTTAGTATTGACTATGTGCCAGGAGGCATGTTACCTGCTGGGGTGTAAAAACAGACAAGAATTCTGATCTTATGATGCTTATAGTGGTGCTGGTGGGAGTGGAGATAGACAATAATTGGATAATTACATAGTTCATAATTACAAACTGTAACAAGTGATTAACTGTTAAAAAGTATAGGGGAACGTGAGTTTTAAAGGAAAGTGTGACAATTTACTGAGCAGGGAAAAACTTTTACTTGTGTCTCCTGCATTGCAGGCGGACTCTTTACCACTGAGCCACCAGTGGGGTGGGGGGGAAACTTAAAGTTATAAACATATGAAGATTAATGTGATAATATGCCTTAATTAATGGCTCGTGCTTAACATTACTGGTGAAGATGGCTAAAGGAAAACAGTTACTTTTGTTGAAAAAGCGAGGTGACGGGGGAGAAAGAGGATGTTCCAGCTGCTATTTACAACAGGTTTTTAAATGAGTTTTTATCTTTCATTATTATTTATGGAAAAATATCACAAATACTGACATTGGAAAAATCACATTAATCAGAAGAGATTACAGGACTGGATGTAATTTGTTTTAAAAAGTTAAGAGCTTTTAATAAACAAATGATTGCAAAGTTGCATTTGAATCTAAAAAAAGGAGAGAAACAAATGCAGGCAAAAACTTTCAAGGTTGACAAGGGATTTCTACCAAGGGAAAAAATCTCAACCTTACCATTCAGCCGGCTCACTCCATTTCTTCGTACATTACTCCCCCAGCCTTTTATTATGAAATACAATTCATTCATTTTGCATTTGCAACAGAGTAAATTTCCAATATCAATGAGGTTCCGATATAAACTCCACTTCATCTTTTACAAAATATGCCAAACAACACCCTGTATGGAGACAGAAATATCTGGCCATGTCTACTGAGCCAAAATCATTGGAAATGTTCAAAAAAGTCCAATAGTCATGTAGAACAGAGTCATCAAGCAGTACCCAAGTCAAGAAGAGAAGAGTAAATTCTCAATTATCTATATGTGCCTAAGCACCTTTATTATTTGTGGAGTTGTTGAATCTCAAGTTGTGATCTGAGAAGATGTGGTTTGAGAGGAACTTAGGAATACCTAATGAGAGTGTTAATAGCCTTGGTAGGGAGCTCCAGACATTCCAAAGCAGCAGGAGGAAATAAAACTGCAAGGGACAGACTTTTTCTTTTCTCTATTTTCTTTTAAAATTCTTTGTTGTCTGGTTCCACCTGAACTTAACTTTATCTAAAACCTTGGGCTAACCAATGCTTTTTCTCATGGAAATGTCTTCCTTAAGCTATGTTAATGAACTATGTATTTGCTTGGAAATCTGCCTTCCTTCAAGATTCATGTGAATTATTTTAGTTCCTGAGATGACTCACCTTATGCCAATGCTATTTCAAAATGCATATTTTGGGTGAGGGACCTGGTGCAACTCTGTTTTGAGACAGAGTTTCCTTTCTCTTATTAGCAACTTTCTAAAAAGTATATAACTCCCTGGTAAAAACTAGCAAGGGGGCGCTCTTTCTGTCTCCTTCTGATGTCTATGTCATAAGCTTTCTCTGTTTCTTTTATATTTTAATAAAACTTTATTTTACACAAAAAGCTCTGAGTGATCAAGCTTCATCACTAGCCCCAGATCGAACTCTCTCCTGGAGACCAAGAATCTTGACATTGTTTATGGCTCGTAGCAGCAACCTTTCATCTTGGGGGTCTCATCCAGGATTCTTTAAGACAAGGTAAAGATGCTCAGAGCTCTAGTTCTTTGTTCTCCTAGTAAACACGGTTTTTTTTTTTTTTTTGCTTTACTAACTCTACAGTGTGCCTGTGTGTGTGATTGATTGAAAGAGATGCACAACAAGTGTGAAGCAAGAGTTGTGTCCTAATTTGTGGTTCTGCGTTGATGTCATATGGCTTATGGCAGAAACCCTGTCGGGGATGATACCAACATGGTAATGTCAAGAGGCACCCAATATCTCCTCCGGGGGAGTGGCCAGAGATGGACGAAGGGTGTGGACTAAACTCTCCTTTCTCATTCAAACTTTCTGGTCTCTTTGACCATTTTACAACTGCCTGGGAATTAGAACTACTAACATAATCTGTCAGATGGTAGACTTTCAAGGGACTTGCAATCCATGCTGTTACTATGTACTTTTACTTAGACTCCAAGTATGGAAGCACCTAGCTTTGCTAGGAGCCAAAAATTATAAGAGTATGATCAGAAATGAGGAGGAACTCTAGCTCCAGGAACATCTTTAGGGCTAGAGGTCTTCCTCTTGACTGCCTGCCTCAGGGGCCAATGACGTGAAAGTGAGTCATTATCATGGCTGTGCCTCTGATCTATGTGGATAGAAGCACTGCTGGTGACCATGAGGTTTTTAGGGACACGGATTATGAATTCCAGGATCTAGTCAGATTTAAGTGCAATGGGCTTCTTCTTTTGGTAGCACTAGCTCTTACTGGACCAGAGGAAACTCTCTGGTGACTTTTGTCTCAACTCCTTAGATATTATTTCTGTGGAATCTGAGGCAATGAATTGGATGGATTTGCCTTAATAGTTTGAGGACAAAAATCACATTTCTAACTGGCCAGCACTTCATGACCCCTTTTGCTACTCTCAGAAGGGACATCTTGGTCGTTGTTCATCCCTTTATGACTCACCACTTCTACTGTGGTCAGGACTGTACTCAGGAATGTGCACAAGCACACGGAAGATGGATACTTCCCCTAGTAGTGAAAAGTTGTTGCTGAACTACAAAAGACAACGGGATTCTTGGCCTCTGGAGCAGAAGAATTAAACCTGGGTTCAGTGACAAGACTTGATCATTCAGAGCTTTTGTATAATAAAGTTTTATTAAAGTATAAGAGAGATAGAGAAAGCTTATGACATAGACATCAGAAGGGGGCAGAAAGAGTACCCCTCTGCTAGTCTTTAGCTGGATGTTATATAGATACTAGCAGTCTACTAATTAAAGAAAGGAAATATCTCAAAACTCAGAGAATGGCATCAGGCCCCTCACCCACAACATGCATTTTGAGATAACATTGGCACCAGGTGAGTCATCCTGGGCCATAAAACGATTGACATCCATCTTGAAGAAAGACAGATTTCCATACAAATATATAGTTTCATTAGCATAGATTAGGAGAACAATGAATGAGTATGACTCACTGTTTTTTCAAGTCACTTTGGAGCCTTTAGGTGGAACTGACTCGAAGACAGAGTCTAGGGTAAATGCAGAGTACATTAACATAGTTTAAGGCAAACATTTCCATAAGAAAAATGCATTGGTTAGCTCAAGGTTTGAGAAAAGTTCGGTTCAGGTGGAGCCAGGTGTCATTATGGCAATATAGAATTTTAAGAGAAACCTCTTTTTAAATTTGTGTAGAGAAGGGGAAAAAATATGACACTAGTTTGTTTCCTCCTGCTGCTTAAGAGAGATAAAAACTGTCTGATACTTGCAGCCTATTTCCTTCGTTTGGAGACCCCTGGCCTTCCTGCCTATTACTCTCTCAGTAGTCCTAGCTTGGGATGCATTTAGGAAGGCTACTCTGTTGCACTCCGGGTGGCATCAGAGGAAGAGCAGAAATCAGACAAAGGTCTTAATGGTGAGGAACTGGACGTCAGTCTGGGATGCTATCAGGTCTACCCATGCTGCATCTCCACCCTGCCTTGGTGGTAGAACCGGGAGGGATGTATAAGGCACCTGTGTCAGTAAGGGACAGACTAAGTCCAACCAGAGAAGGAAAGCTTTGGTGGAAAGTCTGTCTCCACTCCCATCTAGAGCAGGGAGGGACACCTCTGGTGGAAAAAAGCCACAGCTGTAGATGCTGCTTTTTTCTCATTTAAAAATGGGAGCTAACAGTTCCAGAACCACCCCCTTTAAAGTGTATTAAAAAAAAAAAAATCTGGGACAAGTTTGATCCCCAGAGTTTAAAAAAGACATGCCTGATCTTCTGTGAATGGCCAAAGTGTTCTTTGGAAGACGGAGAATGCTGGCTTGTTGAAGGGTCTCTTAATTATAATATTGTTGCACAGTTATACTGGTTCTATGGAAAACAGGAAAAATGGGTAGAATTACCATATGTGTTGCTCTTTGTCTCTCTGCAAGACATGCCAGACTTATGTCCTAAGGGTACAGATTTGGGTGTGAAACCTTCAGCTCCCTCCTGTCCTCTTACTTTGCCCTGGTATCCAGGGCTCCCAACTGAACAGGCTGAGAGTCATTACGCCTTTCCAGGAGGGGTTGCCTCAGTCTCAGTAGAAATTCAAATAGTTCCAATTATGGTCAAGACTATATATATGGAAGCCTTTGTGGGACAAACTTTACTTTATGACCTTACTTGGCGAGATGTAATGTATGTCTTAGGACAGATGCTAATTCCTGACTCAAAAACTTGAGTTTTGGGTAAAAGCTGTTGCCTATGGAGATGAATGGCTTGGTAATGAATCAGCAGAAAAGGGAGAGGGTGAGATAGCTGTCTTCCCTACTGGAAATCAGACAGTCCCCACAACAGAGTCAGACAAGGACTATAACAGGGCTAAAGGAAGATGGGGACCAGAATCACTTTGTCAGATGTGTTCTTGAAGGACTCAAGAACTAAGACTAAACTATGCCAAGTTGGCAAACAGAACAAGAGAGAAGGATACTTCTGGTAAATTATGGGAAGCTCTCTACAAATTACTGATGTTGATCCCTAAAAGGCAGAGGGAGGAATGATCTTAAAAGGTAGATTTCTCACTTATTCAACTCCAGATATCTGCTGTAAGCTAGTAAAACAGGTGTACAGACCAAATCAGTCTTAGATAACCTGTGCAACTGACTCAGTTTATTATGGCAGGGAGGAGGAGGAGAAGAGGCAGAAAAAGACCGGGAAAGACTGAAACTCTAACAATGCCTTTCAGATCTGCTCTGAAACAGCCAGAGAAAAACTCCCAGAGGACCCAGGTGAAAGCAGATGGACTTGCTGTTACTGTGGAAATAAGGGGCACCCCAAGCAGGATTACTCTCAGGTGTCTAAGCTGCCACTAGTTCCATGTCCAGTCTGCAAAGGACCACATTAGAGAGGAGGCTGTCCTCCAAGGCATAGGCCTCAGGGGTCTGACTCTCAAGACCATCAGAACTGAAGGTGCCCAGGGGTCCCCACTCAAGCTCCCATCCTAATTATGCCTGAGGAACCCTGGGTATTGATAATTGTGGGGGCTGATCAGTCAATTTCTTTTCAGACATCAGGACAACTTACTCTATTCTTACTGAAGCCCCTGGCCCACTTTCTCCCCGACCCATTTCTGTAATGGGACTGTTTGGATGAGCCAAACGTTATTATTTCAGTTACCCTCTAAGCTGCAACTGAGACTCTGCTATTTTCACATGAGTTTCTCATTGTGCCAGAGTCTCCCTCACCTGTATGGGGAGGGATATACTGAACAAGGTCCATGCCTCTGTTTTCATGAATAAGGATTCCTTTCTGTCTCTCCCATTAATTGAAAAAAATGTAAAACCTAGAGTGTGGGCTGATGGAAAAACTGTGGGTTAAGCACAAAATGCTATTCTTGTCACTATCAAACTCAAAGACCCTCACCTTCCACATCAAAAACAGTATCCACTGAAACTGAGGTTAAGGAAGGGTTAAAACCCACCATTGAGAATTTAAAGAATCAGAGGCAACTAATTCCCTGTAACACTCCATGCAACACTCTTATTTTGGGTATAAAAAAAGTCAAATGATAAATGGAGACTACTTCAAGCTTTATGAATAATAAATGAGGCTGTGGTTCCTTTACACCCCATGGTGCCTAATCTTTATACTCTGTTTTCTGAAATTCTTGAACTAGCCAAATATTTTTCAGTCATTGATTTGAAAAATGCTTTCTTTTCTAGAAGGGACGAGGGCCATAGGCGTCAAAAGAATTAAACCTATAATAAATCATCCCCTACCTATGACTTTAAGACAATTGAGATTTTGAGGCATCACAGGCTATTGTAACATTTAGATTATGGGTTATGGGGAACTTGCCTGGAACCTTTATAGAAACTTATAACTGAAACTCAACAAGCCCAAACCAAAAAGCTGGTTTGGTCTCCAGAGACTCAAAAGGCTTTTAAGGCTCTTCAAACTGCTCTCTTGCAGGCTCCAGCTTTGAGCTTGCCCACAGGATCAGAGTTTAGTTTCTTTGTTACTGGGGGAAAAAAAAAGTCTATGGCCACATTGCTTAAGGGTAATTGCTATTATTGTTTTGGTAATGCCTAAAGCTCTTAAGATTACTAATGGGCAATATCTTATTGTACTGACTTCTCATGATGTGAGTGAAATCTTAAACTGTAAAGTTAATGTTTGGATGACAGATAGTTGGCTTCTGAAGTCATGGCTGTCAGAAGGACTGATAACTAAGCTTAAATTTTGTGGAAACTTAAATCCTGCCACTTTCCTTCCTGAGAAAGAAAATGAAATACCCTATTACAACTGTTTCCAATTTCTAAATTTAAACTATGCAGCTCAGGAAGATTTAATGGATGCCCCATTAGACAATTGTGACATGGAAATATTTACAGATGGCAATTCCTTTGTTCAGGATGGGAAATGGAGGAAAGGTCATGCCATGGTGACAGCTAGACAAGTTTCAGAAACAGGCTCTCCCCATGGGAATGAGTGTTCAACTAATGGAGCTTGTGATTCTGACCCAAATTCTAGAGATAAGCAAAAGGCAGTGAGTAAATACACTGATTCTAAATACGCTTATTTGACTTTACCTGATCATGCTACACTATGAAAAGAAAGACAGTTTAAAACAGCAACAGGAGAACCTATTAAGCATTTCAAAATTTCAGAAAGATTGACAGACTTTTGAAGGCTGTATATTTCCCTTAAGAAATGGCTGTTATATATTGCAAAGGGCACATGAGGGCCAGGAGTAAAGCAGCCGAGGGTAATCAGCTGAATGACTGCCAAGTCAGAAAAGAGGCACTTTACTAAAAACCCCCTTCACTACAGATGCCCTTGGTCTGGACAGTTCCTGTTCAACAGGAAAAACCACAATATACTGAGGAAAATGAAAGCAATATTTAAAAAAGGAGCAAAGATTACTGATAAAGGGTGATTACAGTCTGAGGAGAGTTAATTAATAATTCCTGAAAATGCTCAACGAAAAATTCTTTAAGGCTTACACGAGTTTTCCTAAAGCCTTGGAATTAACTATGTAACTCAACTTTTAGCTTTTCAGTGGGTACCTTACAAGAACTCAGGGTGGTAACTCCTGACCCAGCCTCTGAATCAAACAAACTGCTGTTTGACCCAGGAATCGATATCCTGATAAAGACATTGTGATCTGTGGGACAATATCTCGAGCCCCTCTGGGAAACCCCTCACCAGGATATTCTTTCTTCTCCCACAGCTGTCAACGTGCCAGAAATTGATTTGTGAGTACATCCTGATCTAAACTAAGTGATGTCATTTTATGTCTTTATTCTCTATGCTTTTACTTTTTCAATTTTCAGATGGGCCTGATAATCTATGAAGGCCTTCTGCTGACTCCAAAAATCCTAAATCTGCTGTTTGAGTCTCAAGACAATGCTTTCCTGTCCTGGGCCCATTCCTAAGCCACATTCCACAATTAGGTCTAATTGCTGGGTCTACAGAGTGCTCCCCTTCTTCATCAATGGAAGGCTTCCCATGGTGGGCATCTCCACTTCAGGAAAAGGACATTCTTCCAGTCTGTGACTACCTTCACCAACAACAATCATATTTGATGCATCTTATGGATCTGATGGCATCTAACAATCACCCTTATGGCAGAAAGTGAAGAGGAACTAAAAATCCTCTTGATGAAAGTGAAAGAGGAGAGTGAAAAAGTTGGCTTAAAGCTCAACATTCAGAAAACTAAGATCATGGCATCTGGTCCCATCACCTCATGGGAAATAGATGGGGAGACAGTGGAAACAGTGTCAGACTTTATTTTTTGGGGCTCCAAAATCACTGCAGATGGTGACTGCAGCCATGAAATTAAAAGACGCTTACTCTTTGGAAGGAAAGTTATGACCAACCTAGATAGCATATTAAAAAGCAGAGACATTACTTTGCCAACAAAGGTCCATCTAGTCAAGGCTATGTTTTTTCCAATTGTCATGTATGGATGTGAGAGTTGGACTGTGAAGAAAGCTGAGTGCCGGAAAATTGATGTTTTTGAACTGTGGTGTTGGAGAAGACTCTTGAGAGTCCCTTGGACTACAAGGAGATCCAACCAGTCCATCCTGAAGGAGATAAGTCCTGGGTATTCGTTGGAAGGACTGATGCTGAAGCTGAAACTCCAGTACTTTGGCCACCTCATGGGAAGAGTTTACTCATTGGAAAAGACCCTGATGCTGGGAGGGATTGGGGACAAGAGGAGAAGGGGACAACAGAGGATAAGATGGCTGGATGGCATCACCGACTCAATGGGCATGAGTTTGAGTAAACTCCAGGAGTTTGTGATGGACAGGGAGGCCTGGCATGCTGCGATTCATGGGGTCGCAAAGAGGCGGACACAGCTGAGTGACTGAACTGAACTGAACTGAACTGAACAATCCTAAGATGGACTGGTGTAACGCTTTCTACCTTAACTATCAACATAATGCGACTTTTAACTTTGCTGATTTTTCTGTTCTTGCTGTTTGCTCCCTACATCTATAACTGTATAGCTGGATTTGTTTCTAACTACATGAAGGCTTTTAAGTTAAAAACGTTGTTCAGGCTCCTACAAGTGCCATGGCCTCTTCCAAATATTACTTGGGGCCCCTTAATAGAGACCCTCAATATAGGGTTAGGGGAATATGTTGCCTCAACAATTTAAGGACGACACCCCTTACCATCTCAGAAGCAGTCATGGAATGAGAATGTCACCCCTTTCCCTTGGCAGCATAATTCTAAAAGAAAATGGAGGAATAAGAGTGTTAATAGCCTTGGTAGGGAGGCCAGAGGTCCCCAAGAAGCAGTAGGAAATAAAGCTGCAAGGGACAGACTTTTTTTTTTTTTTAAATTTTAAAGTAGTGTGTTGTCATGATGACACCTGGTTCTGCCTGAACTTAACTTTATCTCAAACCTTTGACTAACTAATGTTTTTTTTTTTTTTTTTTTTTTCTCATGGAAATGTCTTCCTTAAGCTATGTCAATGAAGTATGCATTTGCTTGGAAATCTGCCTTTCTTCAAGATTCATGTGAATTGTTTTATGGCCTGAGATGACTCACCTTATGCCAATGCTATTTCAAAATGCATCTTGTGGGTGAGGGGCCTGGTGCAACTCTCTCAGTTTTGAGGCATTTCCTTTTGAAAGAGCAACAGGCAGAAAGGACAGGGGTCTCCAAAAGGAGGAAATAGACTGCAAGTGTCAGCCATTTTTTATCTCTTTGTTAAGTGGCAGGAGGAAACAAACTAGTGTTATATTTTGTCCCCTTCGCTATACAAATCTAAAAAGAGATTTCTCTTAAAATACTGTGTTGCAATGATGACACCTGGTTCCACCTGAACTTAACTTTTCTCAAACTTTGAGTTAACCAATGCATTTTTCTTATGGAAATGTTTGTCTTAAACTATGTTAGTGTACTATGCATTTATCCCAAACTCTGTCTTCAGGTCGGTTCTGCCTAAAGGCTCAGAAATGACTTGACAAACCAGTATGTTATACTCAAACATTGTTCCCCTAATCTATGTAAACAAAACTATTTGTTTGGTAATCTGCCTTTCTACAAGATTCAAGTCGATCGTTTTATGGCCCGGGATGACTCACCTGGTGCCAAGATTATCCCAAAATACATTTTGTGGGTGAGGGGCCTGGTGCCATTCTCTGGATTTTGAGACATTCCTTTCTTTCATTAACAGACTGCTATTAACTATATAACATCCAGCTAAAAACTAGCAGGCGGGTATTCTTTCTGCCCGCTTCTGATGTCTATGTCAGAAGTTTTCGCTATGTCCTTTATACTTTAACAAAACTTTATTACACAAAAGCTCTGAGCGATCAAGTCTCATCTCTGACCCCAGATTGAATTCTTCTCCTCTGGAGGCCAAGAATCCCAGTGTGTTTCATGGTTCAGCAACAACTTTTCACTTTCTCTTATTAGCAGCTTGCTAATAGATATATAACTCCTTGGTAAAAACTAGCAAGGGGAGCACTCTTTCCATCCCCTTCTGATGTCTATGTCATAAGTTTTTTTTTCCTGTTTCTTTTTTTTTTTTTATAATTTAATAAAACCTTATTACACAAAAAACTCTGAGTGATCAAGCTTCATCACTAGCCCCAGATCGAATCCCTCTCTCCCGGAGACCAAGAATCCCAGCATTGTTCATGGCTCATAGCTGCAACCTTTCATCTTGGAGTCCCATCCAGGATTCTTCAAGACAAGGTTAAGATGCTCAGAGAAGAGTATGGCAATTCCTTAAAAAACAAAACAAAACAAACAAACAAAAAATATGAATAAAACTAATGTGTGTGAGTGTTCAATCACTCAGTTTTATCTGTCTCTTCATTAACCTATAGACTGTAGCCCTCCAGGCTCCTCTGTCCATGTGATTTCCTAGGCAAGAATACTGGAGTGGGCTGCCATTTCCTTCTCAAGGAGATCTTTCCAACCCAGGGATCAAGCCCACATCTCCTGCTTCGGCAGGCTGATTCTTTACCACTGAAGCACCAGAGAAGCCTCAAAATGGAATATTTTGCTAAGTTGCTTCAGTTGTGTCTGACTCTTTCTGACCCTATGAACCACAGCCCGCCAGGGTCCTCTCTCCATAGGATTCTCCAGACAAGAATACTAGAGTGCATTGCCATGCCCTTCTCCAGGGGATTTTCCTGACCCAGGGATAGAAACCAAATCCCTTACATCTGCACTGCAGGCAGATTCTTTACCACTGGGCTACCAGGGAAGCCCCAAAATAGAATATTACTCAGCCACAAAAAGAACTAATGTGAGTCAGTTGAACTGAGGTGGATGAACTCAAGCCTGTTTACAGATTAAGTAAGTCAGAATGAGAAAAACAAATCATATTAACTCATGTATCTGGGATATAGAAAAATGGTACTGATGAACTTATTGGCAGGGCAAGAATCAAGATGCAGGTGTAGAGAATGTACTTATGGACACAATGGGGAAGGAGGGTGTGGGATGAGTTCAGAGAATAGTACTGACATATATACATTACCATGTGTAAAATAGATAGCTAGTGGGAAGCTTCTGTATAACATAGGGAGCCCAGCTCCCTGCTCTGTGGAATATGGAGGTGGGAGGGAGGCTCAAGAGCGAGGGCTGTTATGTATATCTATATGTGTGTGTATAGATAGATAGATATAGTTATGAATACACACACACACACACACACACACACATATATAGTTGTGACTGATTTGCATTGTCCAGCACATTGTAAAGCTATTATCTCCAATTTAAAGCAATAAATAATTTAAAAAAAGTACCTAGGAATAAATCTTTCTGACAGTAGGGGGCGGTCCTAAGATGGCAGAAGAATAGGATGGGGAAACCACTTTCTCCCCCACAAATTAATCAAAAGATCATTTCAATGTTGAGCAACTTCCACAAACAACTTCTGAACACTGGCGGAGGACACCAGACACCCAGAAAGGTAGCCCAATCTCTTCAAGAGGAGGTAGGGCAAATTATAAAAGACAAAAAAACTGAGACAAAAGTTTAGGGATGGAAACCTGTCCTGGGGAGGGAGTCAGGAAGGAAGAGAAGTCTCCACACAGTAGGAAACTCCCACAGGCATGTCTGTGGGGAGTTTTGGAGTCTCAGAGGGCAACATAACCAGGAGGAAAGAAAACAAAACAAAGAACACAGAATCAATGCCTAACTGCAACTGCCAGTGGAGAAGTGGTCCAGATGTTCACGTCCACCACCAGCAAGTGGGGCTTGGCAGAGAGGCATGGGTTACATCATAGGTCCTTAAGGTACGGACTGGGCTGAATGCCCTGAGGACAATCTGAGGGAGCTAATATGAGATAGTCACTCAAACCGTGGCATCGCCAGAGAGACATAAAAAGACCTCTCCCAAGAGAGGCTCTATCGCCAAATGGTGACCCCTGGTGTGCTCACAGAACAAGGGATTGAGCAAATACCAAAGGAGAGCCCTCCCTCCCCAGAGGCAGAGAGGCAGGCATGTGACAGCCAGAGCCAGAAGACAAAGGGCTACTGCAATCTTGGCCCCAGAGACTGCATCTTACACCAAACTGTTAGTAGGGTCCCAGTTGCTAACCTCCTCTTTCTGAGCACCTTGACGGTTGACATCTGCCAGGATTGTCACAACCTGAGATCAGCTCCCAAGAGGAGACACAGGGCACACTTGGGATTCTGCTCTGTCAGTACACCTGGGAAACCAAGCGGTGGGGACTGGGCAGGTGAATAGACATGGCTCACCTGGGAGAGTGTGCTCACAAAGCATCTGGTTGCCTGGGCTGCTCAGATCTGGGAAGGGTGCAAAATGCACAGCCCATCTGGGTCTGTGTCCCTGTGGAGCACCCAAGAACCTGGGTGGCATAGACCTGGGAAATGCATGAAATGCAGGGCCCACTTGGAACAGTGCCCTTGCAGGGCACCCTGGAGACTAAGCAGTGTAGATCTGGGAAGAACACACCGTCTTGGGCTATGGCAAACCCAGTGTGGTCCATCCACTGTGAGCACTCTCCCCACACATGCCAGCAGTATTTGCTTGCAGTGTACCTCCCTCCCCACCACACAACTGAACAAGTGAGCCTAAACAAGTGGTCACCTTTGCTCCATTGTATCAGGGCAGAAATTAGAGACTGAAGAGACTTGCAAACAGAGGAAGCCAAAATAAACAAATAAGGGGGAAACATTCGGAGTAACAGGTGCAACAGATTAAAACCTTGCATTTAATACTGGAGACATTTGAAGGCACCTATAGACCTTGAGAACAAGCACAAGCTGGAACAAGGGACTATCTGACACTGAAATAATCCCCACACTGCCCACAACAGCACCAGAGAAATTCCCAGATATATTTTCACTATTATCATTTTAAAATATTTTTAAATTTAGTTTTTTATTGTTCCTTTAACTTTCATTTTTATAGCCTACTATTACCTTTCCATAAAACCCTATTTTCTAAAAAAAAAAAAAAAAAAAAAAAACACACAAATACCATATATTTTTAAAATTATTGTGATTGATTATGTTTTGTATTTATTATAATGTTTTTTGAGAGTCTAACTTCTATTCTACGTGTCTAA
Source organism: Dama dama (assembly GCF_033118175.1). NCBI lineage: Eukaryota > Metazoa > Chordata > Mammalia > Artiodactyla > Cervidae > Dama > Dama dama. The sequence goes on from NC_083714.1 coordinate 105,260,997, forward strand.
CATTTGCTTTTTGATATTTGTTATCAATTTTGTACCTCTAAGAATCTAATATTCAGTATTCATTATCACTTAGGGATTAGAGAACCGGCTAGATTGTGCTCTCCCCTTTTGACTCTCCCTCTTCTCTTCCAGGTAACGTCTATCTATTTCCTCCTTCATCTCTATGTAACTCTGTGAATCTCTCTGGGTGTTTCAGGCTGTGGAGAGCACTCAGGGATTTTATTATTGGCTAGATTGATCTCTCCCCTTTTGACTTACCTTTTTATCCTCCTGGTCACTTCTATCTCCCTTCTCCCTCTTCTCTTATCTATATAATTCTGTGAAGCTCTCTGGGTGTCCTTGGCTGTGGAGAATTGTTTCACAAATAAACCTAGGGCTTTTTTCTTCTATGCTGTATGGATGGAGAAGTATTGAGGCTACTATAAGAGAAGGACCAAAAGCCAGAGTGAGGGGGCTTAACACCAGGACTCAGAACATCAGAGAACTCTGGACTCCAGGGAACATTAAAAGATAAGAGCTCATTCAAAAGTTGCCATACCTACACTGAAACCAAGCTCAACCCAAGAGTCAACAAGATCCAGTGCAAGACACACCACAATAATTCTCTAGCAAAACAGGAACACAACCCTGAACATAAAAAAGACAGGCTGCCCAACACCATGATAAATCCACAGACACCCCAAGACTCACTACTGGACACTTCATTGCACTCCAGAGAGAAGAGATCCAGTTCCACACACCAGAACACAGACACAAGCTCCCGAAACCAGGAAACCTTGACAAGCCATTAGTCCAAACCCCACCCAAAGGGAGCAGACTCCACAATTAAGAGGAACCATGAACTTCCTGTATGCAGAAAGGGCACCCCGAACACGGGAATCTAAACAAAATGAAAAAGCATAGAACTATTCAGCTGATGAAGGAATATGATAAAAGCTCACCAAATCAAACCAAAGATAGGGAGTCTGCCTGAAAAATAATTCAGAATGATGATAGTAAAGATGATTCAAAATCTTGAAAACAAAATGGAGTTACAGATAAATAAACTAGAGACAAGGATTGAGAAGATGCAACAAATGTTTAACAAGGACCTATATGAAATAAAGAAGAGCCAATCAAGAGTGAACAATGCACTAACTGAGATGAAAAGCACTCTGGAGGGAGCAAACAGTAGAATAACTGAGGCAGAAGAGAGGACAAGTGAGTTGGAAGATGAAATTGTGGAAATAAATGAAGTAGAAAGGAGAAAAGAAAAAAAGAATGGAATGAAATGAGGACAACCTCAGAGACTTCTGGGACAATGCCATCAATTCATGGCAAATAGATGGTAAACTATGAAAACAGTGATATACTTTATTTTCTTGGGCTCCAAAATACTGTAGATGATGACTGCTGCCATAAAATTAAAAGAAACTTGCTCCTTGGAAGAAAAGCTATGACAAACCTAGACAGTATATAAAAAGCAGAGACTTGGAGGCAGAAGAAGATGGTGAAGGGGTAAGATGGGGAGATCACCAGCCTTCCCACAAATATATCAAAAACTCATCAAACTCCTGCAAAGCAACCTCTAGGTGACAACAGAAGACCCCCAGCCTCCAGGGGGACAGACTAAGCTCCCTAAAATGAGGTAGGACAGATGATGAATACATATAAAAGGAAAAGATGGTGAACTTCCGGGCGGGAGCATGTGCACCAAGGAAGGGAAGGAGTCCTTAAACAGGGGGAGTTCTGGTGCACAGGGAAGCTCCCTCACAGGCGGGCCCAAGGGGGCGCTGTGGAGTCTCAGCAAACCGGACAAAAGAGGGACTTAGTTCAGTCGCTCAGTCGTGTCCAAATCTTTGCAACCCCATGAATAACAGCACACCAGGCCTCCCTGTCCATCACCAACTCCCAGAGTTTACTCAAACTCATGTCCATGGAGTTGGTGATGCCATCCAACCATCTCATTCTCTGTCGTCCCCTTCTCCTCCTGGCCCCAATCCCTCCCAGCATCAGAGGCTTTTCCAGTGAGTCAGTTCTTCGCTCAGGTATCCAAAGTATCGGAGCTTCAGTTTCAGCATCAGTCCTTCCAATGAACACCCAGGACTGATCTCCTTTAGGGTGGAGTGGTTGGGTCTCCTTGCAGTCCAAGGAACTCTCAAGAGTCTTCTCCAACACCACAGTTCAAAAGCATCAATTCTTTGGCGCTCAGCTTCCTTCACAGTCCAACTCGCACATCCATACAAGACAACTGGAAAAACCATAGCCTTGACTAGATGGACCTTTGTTGGAAAAGGAATGTCTCTGTTTTTCAATATGCTATCTAGGTTGGTCAAAGAAGGCAGAAAGCAGAGAAAGCTGCACTTCTCAGCACATTAACAGTTCTCAGACTGTGGCCCCAACCAGACAGCAGCCTCGGGGAACCAAGAATGAATAGGCATACAATCCTAGCCAGCACACACAACACTTGCAGTACAGAGGGTGGGTCCAGGTGGCCTTGTGTGGCATGGAATACAAACCCCAGGAACACACACAACCATTGTGGCACAAAGTGGGGCCTGGGGTGCTGAGAGTGGGGAGGCATACAAACTTGAGTAGTGAACACAACCTTCGTGGCACAGCTGAAAGTAGAACACATAAGCCCTGCGACAAAGAGGGCAGGTGGTGAGACGAAACAAGTGCATACAAACCCCTTGATACAAAGGGTAAGCTCAGGTGGCTGAGAAAAGCCCACACAAGTCTCTGCAATGCAGAGGACACAGAAAAGATCCACCAAAGCCCCTACCTAGCAAGCTTTGGCCAGCAGTGCAGGTTAGGACAGGGTAACAGAAACAGTGGCAATGATCAGAGAAACAAGTAGGGGGCTGGCGGCAGTGAAGATATGCTGAGAGGGCCACTTTGAAGTGGCTGCGGAAATAGATGCATCTAACACTGCCAAACCCAAAGGACTGCCCAAAGGCATACTGAGCCCATAGACACACCAAAACCTACTACTGGACGCTGCACTGCCCTTCAGAAAGATGAGATCCAGCTCCATCAACCAGAACACAGGCACAAGCTTCCCCAACCAGGAAAATATCACGGAACACTAACCAACCCAAGTGACAGGGGCAGCCTCCATCCACAACCAAGAAGTATGACCTGGAGAACCTTTTTTTTTTTTCCCTTACAAATCACACTGTTTATTTCCCCTACATATTTTCACTTTCACATTAGACTTTTGTGGTGTTATGGAGTTTTCCTCTCTGTTTTGCTTGTTAAAAAAATCATTTTAAGATTGTTTTTTTCTTTTTTTCTTATAAATCACACTGTTTATTCCCCCTACATATTTCTACCTTCACATTAGCCTTGTGTGGTGCTATGGAGTTTTCCTCTTCATTTTGCTTGTTTAAAAAAACATTTTAAGATTTTTTATTTTTTTTTCTTATAAATCACACTATTTGTTCCCCCTACATATTTCCACCTTCCTATTAGCCTTTTGTGGTGCTGTGGAGTTTTCCCTTGTATTTCTTTTGGTTTCCCTTGTTCATCAAGCCAATCTCCTGTACCCTTTTCTTTTGAACACTTTGGTTATAACTGTATGTGTGGAAGTGTGTGTATATGTCCCATTATTTCTGTAATTACTTCTTGATTTGCTTGATTTCCTCCCACTAGAACACAGGAAAAATCACCCTTAACAAAAAATCAACATGAACCACCCAATCAACATTTCCTTCCAAGGTCAAAAACCAAAAGGAAGAAGGAATACAACCATAAAGTCTGGGAAAAGGAGACCTCAAGTGGAGCAAGTTAGAAAAAAAAAATGATGAAAAGACAGAGAAATAGAGCACAAATGAAAGAGTGAAGTAGAAACTTGCAAGACCAAATAAATGAAGAGGAAATAAACAATCTACCTGAAAGAGAATTCAGAATAGTGATAGTAAGGGTGCTCCAAAGAATTGAAAATAGAATGGAGAAAATGTAAGAAACATTTAACTCAGTAGTACAGTCACCAAGGACATAGAAGAAATAAATAACAACCAAACAGAGATGAATAACATAATTACTGAAGTTAAAAATACTCTAGAAGGAACCAATAGCAGAATAACTAAGGGAGAGGAAAAGATAAGTGAGCTGGAGGAAAGGATGGTGGAAATAACTGCTGAAGAGCAGAATAAAGGGAAAGGAATGAAAAGAACTGAGGATAGTCTTAGGCCTTTGGGACAAAATTACACACACCAACATTCGAGTTATAGGGGTCCCAAAGGAAAAAAAAGAGAGGCACTGAGACAATATTTGAAGAAATTATAGTTGAAAACTCCCTTAACATGGAAAGGAAATAGTCAATCAAGTCCAAGAAGCACAGAGAGTCCTTTGCAGGATAAAGCCAAGGAGAAACACATTGAGACACATATTAATCAAGCTAACAGAGATAAAACACAAAGAAAGAATACTAAAAACAGCAAGGGAAAAGCAACAAGTAACATACAAGGGAAAACACATAATGATTAACAATGGATCTTTCAGCAGAAATTCTGCAGGCCAGAAGAGAATTGCAGGATATATTTAAAGTACTGAAAGAGAAAAAATCTACAACCAAGATTACTAGACCTGTCAAAAATCTCATTTAAAATTGATAGAGAAATCAAAAGCTTTACAGACAAGCAGAGGATAATTCAGCACCACCAAACCAGCCTTGCAACTAATACTAAAGGAACTTAAACAACCAGTAAACACATGAGAAAGGAAGGACCTACACAACAAACCCAGACAATCAAGAAAATGCCAACAGGAACATACATATCAATAATTACCTTAAAGGTAAATTGATTAAATGTACCAACCAAAAGATACAGACTGACTGAATGGATACAAATGTGACTGATAGTCACATTAAGAAGTGCTAAGGATTAGGACTTGCAACCTATGAATTTTGGGGAACAATGTAACTCTTAACAAATGGCTAGTTTGAGATACTTTTTTCTGTTCAATTCTGTTCAATTTTCTGTTTTTCTGTTCAATTCAATGTCTGATTGCTCTTACTGGCAGTTTATGTTTCTTGATTTTTTAGGGGAGTGTGTGGATCATATTTTTCTTTGTACGCCTCATAATCTTTTTTGGCATCTGGGCATTTCATATAATATAATATAGCAATTCTGGATAATGATTCCTTCTCCAGGTGCTTTCATTATTTCCTTGTTTATTGACTGGCTGGATTATTTTAGTGAAGTCTATCCACACCCCATTCCCAGTATCAAGCCTCCGATATTATTCTTCAGGTAGGCACATCTTTTGGTACATCTATAGTCATCCTGGGATGCCAGTGGTACTGGCAGGGTTCTCTTCTCCTCTTTCCCTGACAGCATACCCAGTGGTTAGACTCCATTAGTTGCTGGCTGATTGTCCTATTGTTTTCAACAGTGCACTGAGGTATAAACTATTTTATAAAATAAGCCAATCAAATTGTAGCTCATTTGATCTAGCAGTGTCTGAGGTCAGTGTTCGACATTTGTTCTCAAGCTAGCAGGTCTCATTATAGCTGTCTTACTCCCTGTTTTCCTCCTATGAGGTTTCTGGCCTACAATTCAGCCTAAATTTTCATTAGATCTACACATTTCCTTCCAGTTGATTTTCACCAGCTTCTACTTTTGTTGAGGTTATCCTCAGGATTAAACTTCTCATTCTGTTGCAAATATAATTAGCTCTTTCAGGAAAAGATTGCAAGCTATTTATGTTATGACCAATCTCTTTGCCAGGGCTGTGGAACTGGAGATGGGAAAAAAGGGCAAATGTCTTTATGAATGGCATTCTTACTCTAGTAGCTGAGTGCTCAGTGGTGGTGAGGCAGGAGACTGAGGTCTTTTTGGCTTGCTTCAAATGGCTATGAGAACCCCAATATTATTAATGCCCTGTGTCCAATGAAAAACTTCTCTTCCATGAGTGGAATAGGGCAGAAGAAGGGAGCTCTTTTCTTTTTTATTGTACTTGCTTAAGACTTAACCTCAACAATGAGTAGCTGAGGGAAGTGTGGGGAGCAGAGCTCCTGCTTTGTCTATGAGGAGAGCCCTCTGGCTGGAAACTAGGGGAGAGGACGTCCTGTGTTCTTGGTTGCAGCAATTTGGAGTAGTCTCTGCTTCAATGAGCTGGGAGAAGAAAGTGAGAGAGGAGTCTTGAATGAAATACCACAGAAACTCTCGTGTTTCTTAATATATTTTAACAGATTTTCTTGAATAAATATTTCTTGATTTGCTGCTTGCACTTAGGACCATTTCCAGAAGCTTTAAATGGTTGTTTTCAAAATGTTTTTACCAGTTTCACTGAGAAGGTGAACAGAGCTGCTCATGCTATTAGGCTGGGGCTTATTTCCTTAATATTCAATCTTGTTTCCCATTTATTAAAGTGATTATTTTCTTATATATCTTGAGACTATGCTAAAGTGTCTAGTAGAACTCCTTCATCATCTATCCTTTTACACCTTAACAACAAAATACATCCGATGAACTTGCTTTATAATGAAAAATTATGCATTTCAACTGCAAGAGATAACTTTTGAAACAAAACATTTGGACTTAATATTGATTGCATTTTCCTTGTGAGTGTTAGGAGCTGTCCTCCTTGTTTTTAATTAATTTATTTTAATTGAAGGATAATTAATCACAATATTGTAATGGTTTTTGCCATACAAATACATGAATTGGCCATAGCTAAACATGTGTCCCCACCATCCTGAATCCCCATCCTGACTCCCTCCCTACTCTATCCCTCTATGTTGTTACAGAGCACCGGCTTTGTGTGCCCTGTTTCATGCATCAAACTCGCACTGATCATCTGTTTTACATATGGTAATGTATATGTTTCAATGCTATTATCTCAAATTATCCCACTCTATCCCTCGTTCAAGGTTAGGAGCAGCAGCTGTACTTTGCTGGAGCAGCTGTGAAGAGATACCCCACGTCCAAGGTAAGAGAAACCCAAGTAATATGGTAGGTGTTGCAAGAGGGCATCAGAGAGCAGACACACTAAAACCATGATCACAGAAAACTAACCAATCTGATCACAGGACCACAGTCTTGTCTAACTCAATGAAACTAAGCCATGCAGTGTGGGGCCACCCAAGATGGTCAGGTCTGGTGGACAGGTCTGACAGAATGTGGTCCACTGGAGAAGGGAATGGCAAACCACTTCAGAATTCTTGCCTTGAGAACCCCATGAACAGTAGGAAAAGGCAAATTTATAGGATACTGAAAGAGGAACTCTCCAGGTCGGTAGGTGTCCAATAAGCTACTGGAGATCAGTGGAGAAATAACTCCAGAAAGAATGAAGGGATGGAGCCAAAGCAAAAACAATACCCAGTTGTGGATGGGACTGGTGATAGAAGCAAGGTCTGATGCTGTAAAGAGCAATATTGCATAGGAACCTGGAATGTTAGGTCCATGAATCAAGGCAAATTGGAAGTGGTCAAACAGGAGATGGCAAGAGTGAATGTTGACATTCTAGGAATCAGCGAACTAAGATGGACTGGAATGGGTGAATTTAACTCAGATGACCATTATATCTACTACTGTGGGCAGGAATCCCTTAGAAGAAATGGAGTAACCATCATAGTCAACAAGAGAGTCAGAAATGCAGTACTTGGATGCAATCTCAAAAACGACAGAATGATCTCTGTTCATTTCCAAGGCAAACCATTTAATATCACAGTAATCCAAGCCTGTGCCCCAACCAGTAATGCTGAAGAAGCTGAAGTTGAACGGTTCTATGAAGACCTATAAGACCTTTTATAGCTAACACCCAAAAAAGATGTCCTTCTCATTATAGGGGACTGGAATGCAAAAGTAGGAAGTCAAGAAACACCTGGAGTAACAGGCAAATTTGGCCTTGGAGTATGGAATGAAGCAGGGAAAAGTCTAATAAGAGTTTTGCCAAGAGAATGCACTGGTCATACCAAACACCCTCTTCCAACAACACATGAGAAGATTCTACACATGGACCTCACCAGATGGCCAACACCAAAATCATATTGATTATATTCTTTGCAGCCAAAGATGGAGAAGCTCTATCCAGTTAGCAAAAACAAGACCTGGAGGTGACTGTGGCTCAGATCATGAACTCCTTATTGCCAAATTCAGACTTAAACTGAAGAGAGTAGGGATAACCACTAGACCATTCAGGTATAACCTAAGTCAAATCCCTTATGACTATATAGTGGAATTGAGAAATAGATTTAAGGGACTAGATCTGAAAGACAGAGAGCCTGATGAACTATGGATGGAGGTTCATGATATTGTACAGGAGACAGGGATCAAGATCATCCCCATGGAAAAGAAATGCAAAAAGGCAAAATGGTTGTCTGAGGAGGCCTTACAAATAGCTGTGAAATGAAGAGAAGCGAAAAGCAAAGGAGAAAAGGAAAGATATTCCCATTTGAATGCAAAGTTTCAAAGAATAGGTAAGAGAGATAAGACAACCTTCCTCAGTGATCAATGCAAAGAAATAGAGGAAAACAACAGAATGGGAAAGACTAGAGATCTCTTCAAGAAAATTAGAGATACCAAGGGAACATTTCAGTCAAAGATGGGTTCGATAAAGGGCAGAAATGGTATGGACCTAAGAGAAGCAGAAGATATTAAGAAGAGATGGCAAGAATACACAGAAGAACTATACAAAAAAAGATCTTCACGACCCAGATAATCACAATGGTGTGATCACTTACCTAGAGCCAGACATCCTGGAATGTGAAGTCAGGTGGGCCTTAGAAAGCATCACTACAAACAAAGCTAGTGGAGGTGATGGAATTCCAGTTGAGCTATTTCAAATCTTGAAAGATGATGCTGTGAAAGTGCTGCACTCAATATGCCAGCACATTTGGAAACCTCAGCAGTGGCCACAGGACTAAAAAAGGTCCGTTTTCATTCCAATCCCTAAGAAAGGCAATCCGAAAGAATGCTCCAACTACCGCACCATTACACTCATCTCACACGCTAGTAAAGTAATGCTCAAAATTATCCAAGCCAGGCTTCAGCAATATGTGAACCGTGAACTTCCAGATGTTTAAGTTGGTTTTAGAAAAAGCAGAGGAACCAGAGATCAAATTGCCAATATCCGCTGGATCATTGAAAAAGCAAGAGAGTTCCAGAAAAACATCTATTTCTGCTTTATTGACTATGCAAAAGCTTTCGACTGTGTGGATCACAATAAACTGTGGAAAATTCTGAAGGAGATGGGAATACCAGACCACCTGACCTGCCTCTTGAGAAACCTGTATGCAGGTCAGGAAGCAACAGTTAGAACTGGGCATGGAACAACGGACTGGTTCCACATAGGAAAATGAGTACATCAAGGCTGTATATTGTCACCCTGCTTATTTAACTTCTATGCAGAGTACATCATGAGAAACGCTGGGCTGGAAGAAGCACAAGCTGGAATCAAGATGGCTGGGAGAAATATCAATAACCTCAGTTATGCAGATGACACCACCCTTATGGAAGAAAGTGAAGAGGAATTAAAAAGCCTCTTGATGAAAGTGAAAGAGGAGAGTGAAAAAGCTGGCTTAAAGTTCAACATTCAGAAAACTAAGATCATGGCATTTGGTCCCATCACTTCATGGGAAATAGATGGGGAAACAGTGGAAACAATGTCAGACTTTATTTTGGGGGGGGGGGTTCCAAAATTACTGCAGATGGCGATTTTAGCCATGACATTAAAAGACGCTTACTCCTTGGAAGGAAAGCTGTGACCAACTTTGATAGCATATTAAAAAGCAGAGACATTACTTTGCCAACAAAGGTCCGTCTGGTCAAGGCTATGGTTTTTCCAGTGGTCACGTATGGATGTGAGAGTTTGACTGTGAGGAAAGCTGAACACTGAAAAATTGATGGTTTTGAACTTTGGTGTTGGAGAAGACTCTTGAGAGTCCCTTGGACTGCAAGGAGATCCATCCAGTCCATCCTAAAGGAGATCAGTCCTGGGTGTTCACTGGAAGGACTAATGCTGAAGCTGAAACTCCAGTACTTTGGCCACCTCATGCGAAGTGTTGACTCATTGGAAAAAACCCTGATGCTTGGAGGGATTGGGGGCAGGAGGAGAAGGGGACGACACGGGATAAGATGGCTGGATGACATCACTGACTCGATAGGCATGGGTTTGAGTAAACTCTGGGAGCTGGTGATGGACAGGGAGGCCTGGCGTGCTGCAATTCATGGGGTCTCAAAGAGTTGGAAATGACTGAGTGACTGAACTGAACTGAATTGAACCTCTCTTCCAGTGAGTCTAAATTTCTGTTCCTTATGTCTGGGCCTCCTTTGCTGCCCTGTACATAGGATCATGGGTACCATAATTATAGATACCATATATACGCATTAATATGCATTATTTGTCTTTCTCTTTCTGACTTAGTTCACTCTGTATAATAGGCTCCAAGTTCGTCCACCACATTAGAACTGACTCAAATGTTTCCTTCTTATAGCTGACTAATATTCCACTGTGTACATGTTTCATAACTTCCTTATCCATTCATCGGCCAGTGTACATCTAGGTTGTTTCCATGTACTAGTTATTGAAAATAGTGCTACATGAACATTGGGATACATGTGTCTCTTTCAATTCTGGCTTCCTTGGGGAATATACCCAGCAGTGGGATTGATAGGTCTTACGGCAGTTCTATTCCCAGGTTTTTAGGGAATCTCCACAATGTTCGCCACTCTGGCTGTACCAGTTTGCATTCCCACCAACAGTGTAAGAGAGTTCCCTTTTCTCCACACCCTTTCCAGCATTTATTGCTTGTAGACTTTTTGATGATGGCCATTTTGACTGGTGTGAGATGATACCTCATTGTGGTTTTGATTTGTAATTTTCTAATAATGTGTGATGTTGAACATCTTTTCATGTGTTTATTAGCCATCTGTATATATTCTTTGGAGAACTATTGTTTAGGCTTTTTTGTCTATTTTTTGATTGGTTTGTTCATTTTTCTGGTTTTGAGCTGCATGGGCTATTTGTATATTTTGGAGATTAATTCTTTGTCAGTTATTTGCTATCATTTTCTCAAATTCTGAGGGCTTTTCACTTTGATTATAGTTTGCTTTGTTGTGCAAAACTTTTAAGTTTAATTAGGTCTCATTTGTTTATTTTTGTTTTTATTTCCATTATGCTGGGAAGTGAGTCATAGAGGATCTTCCTGTGATTTATGTGCTCTGCCTATGATTATTTCTAAGAGTTTTATAGTTTTTGGTCTTGCATTAAGGTCTTTCAACCATTTTGAGTTTATTTTTGTGTATGGTGTTAAAAAGTGTTCTTATTTCATTCTTTTACACGTAGTTGACCAGTTTTCCCAGCATCACTTGTTGAAGAGACTGTCTTCTCCAGTGTATATTTCTGCCTCCTTTGTCAAAGATAAGGTGTCTGTAGGTGTGCGGATTTACCTCTGGACTTGGTCATCGTTGTCTTTTATGATCTTTTGTATTTCTGTGTTGTCTGTTAATATTTTTCCATCTTCATTTTTAAATTTAGTGATTTGAGACTTCTCCCTTTTTTACCTTATGTGTCAAGCATGGTTTGTCTATCTTGTTTATCTTCTCAAAGAACCAGCTTTTAGTTTTAGTGACCTTTGCTATTTTCACCCTTATTCTTTTTTCATTTATTTCTGCTCTTATTTTTATGATTTTTTTCCTCCTGCTAACTTTGGAGATTTTTGTTCTTGTTGTTGTTGTTATTCTTTTTCTAGTTGATTTAGGTGTAAAGTTCTTTATTTGATATTTCTCTTGTTTCTTGAGGTAGGCTTATATCACTATGAACTTTCCTCTTAGCCCTGCTTTTATGGAATCCTATAGATTTTGGGTTTTATGCTTTCATTATCATTTGTTTCTATGCATATTTTGATTCCTTTTTTGATTTCTTCATTTATGTATTGGTTATTCAGAAGTGTGTTGTTTAGCCTCCATGAGTTTGTGGTTTTTAAAATTTTTTTCCTGTTCAGTTCAGTCTCTCAGTCATGTCCAGCTCTTTGCAACCCCATGGACTGCAGCATGTCAGCCTTCCCTGTCAATCACTAACTACAGGAGCTTGCTCAAACCCATGTCCATTCAGTCAGTGATGCTATCCAACCATCTCATCTTCTCCTCCTGCCTTCAGTCTTTTCCAGCATCAGGATCTTTTCTAGTGAGTCAGTTCTTCATATCAAGTGGACAAATTATTGGAGCTTCAGCTTCAACATCAGTCCTTCCAATGAATATTCAGGACTGATTTCCTTTAGGATGAACTGGATTGATCTCCTTGCAGTCCAAGGGACTCTCAAGAGTCTTCTCCAGGACCGCAGCTCAAAAGCATCAATTCTTCAGTGCTCAGCTTTCTTTATAGTCCAACTATCACATCCATACATGACTACTGGAAAAACCATAGCTTTTACTCGACGGACCTTTGTTGGCAAAGTAATGTCTCTGCTTTTTAATATGCTGTCTAGGTTGGTCGCAGCTTTTCCTCCAAGGACCAAGCCTCTTTTAATTTCATGGCTGCAGTCACCATCTGTAGTGATTTTGAAACCCAAGAAAAGAAAGTCTCTCACTGTTTCATTTGCTGATCTATTTGTTATGAAGTTATGGGACCAGACCATGATAAAAGTTTTTTGAATGTTGAGCTTTAAGCTAGCTTTTTCACTCTTCTCTTTCACTTTCATTAAGTGGTTCTTTAGTTCCTCTTCACTTTCTGCCATAAGAGTGCTGTCATCTGCATATCTGAGGTTATTGGTGTTTCTCCCAACAATCTCAATTCTAGCTTGTGCTTCATCCAGCCCAGCATTCACATGAGGTACTCTGCCCAAAATTTAAATAAGCAGGGTGACAATATGCAGCCTTGACATTGTCCTTTCTCAATTTGGAACCAATGCAGTGTCCATGTACATTTCTAACTGTTCTTTTTTAACCTGCATATAGATTTCTCAGGAGGCAGGTAAGGTGGTCTGGTATTCCCATCTCTTTAAGAGTTTTCCACAGTTTGTTGTGATCCACACAGTCAAAGGCTTTGGTGTAGTCAGTAAAGCAGAAGTAGACATATTTCTGGAATTCTCTTGCTTAGTTGATATCTAATCTTGCAACATTTTTTCCTGTAGTTAATATCTAATCTTATAACATTGTGATCATAAAAGATGCTGAAATGATTTCATTTTTTAAAATTTACTAAGGGTTTCTTGATTTGTTGTTCAGGGTGTGATCTGTCCTAGAGAATGTTCCATGTCCACTTGAGAGAAAAGGTGAAATCCATTGCTTTTGGGTGAAATGCCTTGTAGATATCAATTAGGTCCAATTGGTCTAAGGTATCATTTAAAGCTCTTTTCTCCTTGTTAATTTTCTGTCTGTATGATCTGTCCATTGGTGTTAGTGGCATATTAATGTCCCTCACTTTTATTATGTTACTGTCAATTTCCCCTTTAATAGCTGTTAGCAATTGCCTTACATATTCATGTGATCCTATGCATGTGAACAGCATGCATATATATATTTAATTGTTGTGCCTTGAATTGATTCCTTGATCGTTATTCAGTGTCCTTCTTTGTCTTTTATAATGGTCTTTATTTTAAAGTTTATTTTATCTGATATAAATATCGCTATTCCCACTTTTTTTTTTTGTTGGTCTCCATTTGCATGAAATATCTTTATCCAGTCCCTGTCTTTCTGTCTGTATGTGTCCCTAGGTTGAAGGTTGGTCTCTTATAGACAGCATATATGGATCTTGATTTTGTATCCATTTGGTCAGTCTTTGTCTTTTGGTTGGAGCATTTAACTCACTTACATTGAAGGTGATTATTGATAAGGATGACCCTGTTACCATTTACTTTATTGTTTGGGGTTGTTTTTATAAACCTTTTCTGTGTTTCCTTTCTAGAGAAGTTCCTTTAGCATTTATTGAAGAGCTGGTTTGGTGATGCTGAATTTTATTAGATTTTGCTTGTCTGTAAAGCTTTTGATTTGTCCTTCCAATCTGAATGAGATCCTTGGTGAGTCACCTAATCTTGGTTGTAGACTTTTCCCTTTCATCACTTTAAGTGTACCCTGCCATTCCCTTCTATCCTGCAGAATTTCTGTTGAATGATCAGCTATAATCCTTATGGGGATCCTCTTGTATTTTATTTGTTGCTTTCCTCTTGCTGTTTTTGATGTTTGCTTTTTGTGCTTAATTTTTGTTAGTTTGATTAACATCTCATGGTGTGTTTCTCCTTGTGTTTATCTTCTATGGACACTCTTGACTTCTTGGAACTGTGTGGCTATTTCCTTCCCCGTTTTAGGGAAGGTTTTCTCTATTATCTCCTCAAATATTTTCTCACGCCTTTGCTTTTGTCTTCTGATATGTCTATGATTTGAATGTTGGGGTGGTTAACATTGTCCCAGATGTCTCTGAGGCTGTCCTCATTTCTTGTTATTCTCTTTTCTTTATTCTGCTCTGCTTCATTTATTTCCACCATTCTATCTACCAGCTCATTTATCCATTCTTCTGCCTCAGTTCCTCATTGTTAGTTACCTTCAGAGTGTTTTTAATCTCAGTTATTGCATTGTTCATTGCTGATTGACTGTGGGTGGAGTTGGACTGTTGGCTTGTGAAGGTTTCCTGGTTGGAGGAACTTGTTTTGTGTTCTGGTGGATGGAGCTCAAGCTCATCTCTCTGGATGGTAGTGAAGTGTTCAGTAGTGAGTTTTGGGGTGTCCGTGGGTCTGTTGTGGTTTTGAGCAGACTCTCTGTTAATGGCAGGATTGTGTTCCAGTTTTTCTGCGGTATTAGCATAGGGTATCTTGCACTGGAGCTTTCTGGCTCTTGGGTGGTGCTTGATCTCAGTGTAGGTATGGAGGCTTTTGGGTGGGCTCTCGTATATTAATGTTCCCTGGGATCCGGAGTTCTATGATGGTCCAACATTCAGAAGTTGAGCCTCCTGCCTCTGGGTTTTGGTCCTGATTTCTTATAGTATTGGTAAGGCTTCCCTGTCCAAACAGCACAGAGGACAGAACCCCTAGATTACTGGTGAAACAACTCTCCAGAACCAGGAACACCCAAAGAGATCCACAGACTTATATACAGAAAAGAAGAGGGAGAAAGGAAAAAGAGATGACCAGGAGGAAAAAAAGGAGAGTCAAAAGGGAAAAGAACAATCAAGCTAATACTAAAATCCCTAAGTGAAAATGGATACTCAAAATTAGACTCTTAAAGATACAAAATAAATAACACAAGATCAAAAAACAAAAACTAAAAAAACTGGAATAAAAATTAGACTCTCAAAATTGCAATATAAAAAATAAAATTTAACACAAAATTTAAAATATGGAATTTATTTTAAAGATACATTTTTTAAAGAAAGGCAAAACTAGGCAATAAAAAATAAAAGTTAAAGGAGTAATAAAGAACCATATTAGAGCAGTATGATGGAAAAAAGGAAAAGCAGAGGAGGAAAAGGAAAAAAAGGGAAAGAAAAAATGATAATAAAAATTAAAACAAATTAATAATAATAATTTTTGTATAAACTAAAAATAATTTTTTATAGTAGGTATGGGGCTATATACAGTGGTAGTGAGATGAATGCTCTTGTAATTCCTCTGTTTTCCTGATCCAGTTGAGTTTCCTACTCAGAAGGTCCTCCAATATATCTAGCAATGTCTCTGGAGCTGTTGTGGGCAGTGTAGAATCAGTTCAATGTCAGAGATCCCCTTATTCAAGTTAGTACTTGTTCTCAATGTCTACAGTTGCCCCTCAAATGCACAGTCTCAGTTTAACTGCAGGATTTTACCCTATTGAACCTGCCACTTCTGGGGTGGCTGCCCCTTCTTTTCTTTGCTTAGGTTCACCTCCTCTGCTTGCAAGTCTCTCTTCAGTGTCTGCTTTACACCCTGACAGGAGGGGAATGAAAGTAGCCACTTATTTGTTCTCATTTGCTCAGTTGTGGTGTTGAGAGGGAGGGACACTGAATACAAATTTTGTTGGTGTGTGTGGGGAGCTTGCACAGTAGATGGACCACAAGAGGGTTGCCATAGCCCAAGGTGGTTTGCACATCTCAGGTCCTAGCCACTTGGGTTCCTGGGTGTGACATGAGATCACAGTTCCAGGTGGGCTGTGTGTCTCCTCAGGGGAGCTGGTCTCAATCTGCGACACTCCCAGCAGATCTGAGGCATCCAGGATCCCAGGAAGATGTAGGTAGTGACTGGCAGCCTACTCACCGCTTGGCAGGAGGGTGCAGTCTCTGGGGCCAAGATTTCAACAGCCCCGTACTTTCCACCTCTGGCTGTTTCATACCTGCCTCTCTGCTTCCAGGGAGGGCCATAAACAGCAGCCAGTTTGTCCTCCTGTGATGTTTGCTAGGGCAAGATCCTTTGTTCTGTGAGTTAGCCAGGGGTCAGAGTGTGGCATTAGACCCTTCCCACATGAATGGTTCTTTGTTTCTCTTTGTTTCTCTGGCGATCCAATGGTTTGGACTTGCTCTGTCTGTGCTATGTCAAATTAGTCCCCTCAGAGTGTCCTCATGAGATTCAACCCTGGTCCTTTCCCTAAGGACTGATGACACAGCCTGCGCCTCTGCACCTAACCCTGACTGGCTGTAGGCAGGGGTGAGTATGTGAGCAGCTTCTTGGCTGATAATTGCTGTTCAGCACCATTTCTGTGGGGCATTTTTTCAGTTATGCTCCCCTCTTATGTTCCTAAGTTCCCCACTGACCTAACCTATAAGAGGATTTCCTATTGTGTGGAAACTTCTCCTTCACGACCCCCTCCTCAGGATGGATTTCTGTCCCGAAATCCTTTGTCTCCCTTTTCATCTTTATCCTTTGTCCTACCTCATTTCAAAGAGACTGGTTTGCCTTTTCAAGTATCTGGGGTCCTCCATCAGTGTTCAGAAATTGTTTTGTGGATGTTGCTCCACATGCAGATGATCTTTTGATGTATTTGTGGGGGAGAAAGTGGTCTCCCTGTCCTATTCCTTTGCCATCTTGGGAGCGTCCCCACCCCATCCTCCTTTTTAATAACAAAAATATCAATAGAATTGTAGAAAGCTTCAAAGCAGGCTTCGCCCTTAAGGATTATCTAGTTAGGATCAGTAGAAGATTAGAATCCAGATTTTTAGATGCTTAGCCTTGTGCTCTTTGTGGGTAAACATAATGTATGTCAAACAACAGTGGAGAAATTGTGCACACTTCAGAATTTATTAAACATTTGTATCTATGTTATGTGATCTTCACATCAACCCAGGAATGGGATCTAGGCAGTATACTATTATTTTCATTTCACAGATGAGGAAACTGTAATTTAAATCTCCAATCAGTTCAGTTCAGTCACTCAGTCATATCCGACTCTTTGCAACCCCATGGACTGCAGCACGCCAGCCCTCCCTGTCCACAACACCAACTCTTAGAGTTTACACAAACTCATGTCCAATGAGTCACTGATGCCATCCAACCATCTCATCCTCTGTCATCCCCTTCTCCTCCTACCTTCACTCTTTCGCAGCATTAGGGTCTTTTCAAATGAGTCAGTTCTTCACATCAGGTGGCCAAAGTATTAGAGTTTCAGCTCCAGCATCAGTCCTTCCAAAGAATATTCAGGACTGATTTTCTTTAAGATGGACTGGTTTGATCTTGCAATCCAAGGGACTCTCAAGAGTCTTTTCCAACACCACAGTTCAAAATCATCAATTCTTCAGCGCTCAGCTTTCTTTGTTGTCCAACTCTCACATCCATACATGACTACTGGAAAAACCATATCTTTGACTAGAGGGACTTTTGTTGGCAAAATAATGTCTCTGCTGTTTAATATGCTGTCTAGGTTGGTCATAACTTTCCTTCCAATACAGAGGTAAAGTAAGTTACATGGTTATATGACTCAAATATCCTGTTGTTTCCATCATACCAGGCTTCAAATGAGGTGCCCAAATTGGAACAAAAGCCCTCAACCTTGAGACTAAGAGTCTCACATTTCTATTACTAGTATTGACACTAAATCAGAGCCATGAACTAAACTCGGAAATTTGACACTTGGAACAAGATTTTTTGACCATGTTCTCACCAAGACCCTGCCACTTATGACCTGATGCTTACCTCTTCTTTCTTCCATCCCTCCTCCAATTGATATTCCATATTTTTCTATGTCTCTTTTGTTACATAAAAGTAGAGTCATTGAGGTAGTTCCATCCTTGGGAGATTTGTATCAAGTCATAAAGCATACACTTGGTTTCTTAGTGATTCCCTACTGGAGTCACCTCACTTGTGCCCAAGCCCTTTGTCTGCTTAGAGAACCAAAATATTAAAATATGCCATCTTGGAACTCAACATGTTTTCTTGGAAACAGATTAAAACAACTATGTAAATATACTGCAAAGGAAGAAAGTAGTTTGACTTTAATATGTTCAGTATGTTTCTTACTGTTATCACATCTTGCTATAGAAGCAAATCCTAATGCACGGTTTCTTGAAATGCTTTAAAAAACAACTGAAAATGCTGGATAGAAAATAACTTAGCTTTTCACATATACATGAATCTTTTTCTTTCCTTAACTCAATATTTGCATTATTTTGATTCATATAAACCCTGATTCAAATTTTGAATCTGACACTTGCTACCTGTGTGACCTGTAGCTTTAGGCTCCTCATCTGCAAATGGGAATAATAAAACTTACATGAGTGTTCTTATGAGAAGAAAATGAGATTTCTATGAAGGAATTAGCACTTTGACTAGAACACTATAGATATTCAGTAGATGTTCTTTTTCTTCCTTTTTAAATAATCATAGTGAAGCAATTAGGAAGCCTGAAGCTCTCAAAGAACAATTCTATCTACTTTATAGTATTAATTTTATGTAGGAAACATTCAGAAAAGACAGATCAGTGAGAAAATTTCAGTGATCAGGGAAGTCTTCCTGAGGACAGTGAAATTTGAAAATCTCTTTAATGGATAGTCCAGTGTATCTCAAAATCTTCCATTAGAGCACTGAGATTCTGAACAATGGGCCAGGGTGCTCCACTATTTAGCCAAAATAATAGTAACAATTTCTCAATTTTCAAAACAGTTAATATTCTCTCAATTTGAAATTTCCCTTCTGCACATTTCCTTACTTCTTTGACACTTGCTACAGCTTTTCTAAATTAAATACAGAATAGGATAGTAATGAGTTTAGCAGAATCATATAGTTAGCTATTTTATGTTTAATAAAGCTATTTTGTGATATTCTATAGAGATAATTATGATTTAAAGGTGCTCTGCTGTCTGAAGACATTTGAGATTCACTCTGATGGGTGAAAAAGATGAAGCAATGGGGAATAATGTAAAGACAGCAAAAAAAAAAAAAAAAAAAAAGTGTTCCATGGTACAGTAAGCAGACCCACCTGAGTGGACAGTATGTGTTCTGGATTAATAGAAAATAATAGGCAACAATAAGAGATAGTAATATCCTGAGTATAGTAATTTACAATTTGCAGTTTGCACATATCTGAACTTACCGTCATTAAAAATTTGTGAAATAAATAGGGCAGGTAATAATGTTACCCTCAGTAATGATGGTCTCTAATAATTGAGCTCTTGCTGTTTACCAGACATCATTGTTAGATGCTTTGCATATATCATCCCTAATGTTCACAATAACCCTGTGATATAGGTGCTATTATCTAATTTCACAGTTGAGTAAACTAAGGCTCAGAAAGTGTAAATAATTTGCCAAGATCATATACTTAGAAAAGAACATATGCTTAAATTGGAATCTTAGGTCTGATTCCAGCTCCACTAGACTATCATAATAGTATGAAAATAAGAGAGGAAAAAAGTAAAAAGGGAGAGTGTGGTAACAAGCGGAAGATATTATAGTTTATGTACAACCACCCTAAAGTTGGATTGTCCAGAAAATAAACTAAAATAATTTTTGAAGTCCATTTTATAAAAATAACTTCAGCTCTGTCAATCATGAATATCAAAAGACTCTTTTTTGGGGGGACCCAATTGCCATACTAAAGTATTTTGGGGGCACCAGCTTCACTTCAGAACTCAAGATTTGGAGTCATCTATATTGTAGCTCAGTTGGTAAAGAATCTGCCTGCAGTGCAGGAGACCCGGGTTCGATCCCTGGGTTGGGAAGATCCTTTGGAGAAGGAAATGGTGATCAACTCCAGTAACCTTGCCTGGAAAATCTCATGGACAGAGGAGCCTGGTGGGCTACAGTCCATGGGGTCACAAAGAGACGGGCACAACTGAGTGAATAACACTTACAACACTAACCTATATAACTCCAAGGTAGCTCAACTGGTAAAGAATCTGCCTGCAAGGCAGGAGACCCCGGTTTGATTCCTGGGTTGGGAATATCCCCTGGAGAAGGGATAGGCTACCCACTCCAGATTTCTTGGGCTTCCCGGGTGGCTCAGATGGTAAAGAATCCTCCTGCAATGCGGGAGACCCGGGTTTGGTCTCTGGGTTTGGAAGATCCCCTGGAGGAGGGCATGGAAACCCACTCCAGTACTCTTCCCTGGAGAGTATCCCATGGACAGAGGAGCCTGGTGGACTACAGTTCATGGAGTCGCAGAGTCGGACACAACTGAGCAACTAAGCTTAGCATAGCATCCAATTCCAAATGAGAAGCAAAAATCTAGATTAACATCCTTTACCATTTATTTACTTTTCCTCCTTGTGGAAATGCCTGCAACTAACACAAGCTCCCTTTGTGGGAACATTTAAAGTAATCCACAAATTGAAGCATAAGGAGTTTCCATAACTGGCTCTTTACCAAGGTACTTTCCTTACACAAGGAGAGGTTCAAAGATTGCCAAAACCAGGGATCAGCACAAGAGCCTGCCTCAGAGGCTCACTCTCTCCTGAAAGGATGAAACATTCAAGATGCTCATTCAAAAGGAATGATTGGTTTCACTTGTGGGAGAAGGCTTGGGTTGCCAATCAATACTCTTCAGGGAGGAGACAAATGCTGACACCAGAGCTGAGACTAGAGAAAGGGCAGCGTCTGTTTTAGCCCCAAAGAGGATGATGTGATCTGTCATCGAATTTTGACCTTCATGGCAGGGAAGCTTTGCCACCCCTTTCCTCCTGAAGGTATACTTAAAACACAGAAGGATAGAGTAAAATCTCTCTGAGAAGCCGGCAAAGATGACACTGAGTCTAGAAATGAAAACTCGTAGAATTTTATTCATAGGAGAGTTCCTCCATTCCGTACTTAAAGCCAACTAACTCATATTGTATAATTAAAACAAATCATTTATTAAATTTATAAATAAGCATACTTGAAAAACGTTTTAAAGAAAATTGTATCTTTTGCCTTTTTATACTGTTCAAGGGGTTCTCGTGAAAAGAATATTGGATTGGTTTGCCTTTCCTTCTCCAGTGGACCACGTTTTTGTCAGAACTCTCCACTATGCCCCATCTGTCTTGGGTGGCCCTGGCACGGCATGACTTATAGCTCCATTGAGTTATGCAAGCCCCTGTAGCATATGTAGTCAAAGCTATTGTTTTTCTGGAAGTCATGTATGGATGTGAGAGTTGTACCGACCATGAAGAAAACTGAGCGCCCAAGAATTGATTCTTTTGAATTGCGGTGTTGGAGAAGATTCTTGAGAGTCCCTTGGACTGAAGGAAGATCAAATCAAATCAGTCAATCCTAAAGGAAATCAACCCTGAATATTCATTGGAAGGACTGTTGCCAAAGCTGAAGCTCCAAAACTTTGGCCACCAATGCAAATAGCCAACTCATTTCCCTGATGCTGGGAAAAACAGAAGGCAAAAGGAGAAGGGGACAGCAGAGGATGAAATGGTTAGATAGCATCAACAACTCAATGGACATGAATTTAAGCAAATTCTAGGAGACAGTGAAGGACAGGGATGCCTGGCATGTTACAGTCCATGGGGTCCCAAAGAGTCAGACATGACTTAGCAACTGAACAACAACAAAATATCTTTTGCAAAAACAAGCAAGACATAGTATTTTTATTTATAGAAAAATTCTAGGTTAAAGTATTCAAAAACAAAGTAAAATAAGAGCACTTATAAAGCACCTAGTAGATAAGGTTCTAGGGCCTTACTACTCAAACGTGGCCTATCAGTCAACAGTATAGGTTTCACCTGGGAGCTCATTAAAATTCTGAACCCTAGACCTGTTAAATCAGAATATGCATTTTAAGAAAATCCCGAAGGTTGAGAAGTACTGACTTAGGATAGGGAAATATTTGTCTAAGTGTGTCTTTTGATTATTTTCATCAGAATAATCTATGTTATTGGTTAAAATATTAAGGCTCTTGGGCTATACCTCAGACCTCCTAAAGCATATGTCTCAGAGTGGGACCTGGAGTGTGCATTATTAACAAGTGTAGTAGGGCAGTAAATCTTAAACTTAATTACTTGGAAGGCCTGTTAAAAAGCAGATTGCTTTTTCTGTTTTGCATATAGGGTTATCGTTATCAAGGGTGAAACAGATCACCAGCCCAGGTTGGATGCATGAGACAAGTGCTCGGGGCTGGTGCACTGGGAAGACCCAGAGGGATCGGGTGGAGAGGGAGGTGGAAGGGGGGATCGGGATGGGGAATACATGTAAATCCATGGCTGATTCATGTCAATGTATGGCAAAAACCACTACAATATTGTAAAGTAATTAGCCTCCAACAAATAAAAATAAATGGAAAAAAACAAAAAACAGATTGCTGGAATCTATCCCAGAGTTGTCTGATTCACTAAGTCTAGAGTGGGTCCAGAGAGTTTGTATTTCTAACTTGTTTCTCAGTGATGCTGATGCTACTGGTCCAAGGACCACAATGGGAGAACCACTGCTTGAACATAATTTTAACAAGTTTAGTTATCTGGCCTTCCCATCTAGATTAGCAGGAACAATTACAAGGGGAGTAGTCAGAGGTATTATACCCATAGCGACAAAAAGCAGCATCTGACAGGTTGAGAATGAGGGGAAAATAGTAACTGTAAAAAAGAGATATAAGAAATAAATAAACATATTTTTCTAAGTGTTAATGCCAAAAACTTTATGTGTCTCACTCCTATCCCTCTTCCATGGCTACCAGTATCCTGTTTCTGGAAGTTATTGCATCTTATATAATAGCAATATAAGATGTTCATTAATAATGACCCTTAGTTATTGAGAAGATGCTTAATTCTGTTTGGTTTATCATGTAAGCAGATATAGAATTATATAATATGTTTTAGAAATATTTCCATCTAGGGTCAACTTTTAAACACTAATGCTTAAATTGTCTAATAAGTTTACTTCTGAAAACCACTCTAAAATAATGCAGGATAAATGAGGATTATATAACACTGGAGTTCAGGCAATCCCAAGGCAATAATGACAATATCTAACATTTAAAAAGCAAATTAATTTTCTTCATGTAATACTCACAATGTTGAGGCACATTATCATCATTTCTTAGAGGATGACTATCTAAACTAAGATTCAGTTATGTGAATCAAATTGTCAAGATCATACAGATAGTTAACTGGTTAAGTTCAGTCGCTCTGTCATGTCCAACTCTTTGCGACCCCATGGAGTGCCACATGACAGGTTTCTCTGTCCATCACCAACTCCAGTTAGCTGGTTATGGGACTACATTTCAACTATGTCTATCTGGTTATTTCTCTATGATATTCTGTTTTATAGGGGAAAAAGGCTCAGACTGAGAAACTGGATATGTAAACAGTTCTCTTGGGTTTCTACAGGCCATATTTCTCACGGAGCTTCCTGTAAGAGAGGTATTCAAACTTTATTAGCATTCACAGTTTCTTTCATTTACACAAACCACAAGAACTCCCTTAATGCTTTTGTGTGCCATAACTTAAAACATTCTGTTTCTTTCTCCTTTACCACTTTGGATTTCACTGTTACCTGGAGCCATTTCTACCTCTTCTTACACTTAATATTTCTTGCCCCAGGTTCCACTTCTTCTGTGAAATCACAGAGGGTCTACTGGGAGATAAGAGAGACAATCAGGGACAGAGAGAAAGAAAGACTTTATGGCCTGTGTAGCTATTCCCCTGTTTATCCAGTGCTTGGGCTGATCTTCAAACTTCTCACAGCCTTGTCATGCTCCAGTGGTAAGTGTCTCAAATGCTGAGGCTGGTCCTCTGGAATGCAAATGTTAATTTATTTTTCAAAGAATTCATGCCCCTTCACACATATGTACACATTCAGTTGTCCTGAGAAGGTTAAGTGAATGGAATGCTTTAGAGTAGCATTAAGGGAGTTCTTTTGCTTTAAAGTAGCAGCTCTTTTATTTTCTGTTTCTTGTAGTTGTTGGAAGTTGGTATTTCTTAAAACCTCCGAAAGAAAAGGTGTGCTTGCTTCATTCAGGGTGGGCAACTGAGAAGAAGGATTATTTTCTTCCATAGTGAGTATCAAAAGAAAGAAACTGGGAAAAATAAGAGGAACAGAGGTTTTATGTGCACCAGACCTAGACAATATTCTTACCACTGCTACTTACAGATGCCTTATGGCTTAGAACACATAGAATTTCTTCTATCTAATTTATAAGATGGAGTAATAACCTCTATCAATGTCACCTCACAGAATGGTTTTGACAGTCTGATGGGATAATAAATATGAAAGTACTCTGGAAAATATAAAACACTGTATGGATATAAATGTTGCTTGCTAAACAATTCTGCATTACTGGCATTTCACATGTTTGTATGTAATTGCTGTTATTACTAATAGTTGGGTTTTATAGTACTATTCATGTATTCAAAATGCTTTTATTGAACACTTGCTTTATTATAGGTATTATACTAGGAACTGGAAGTACAGAAATAGACCAGATACAAATATTATCCTGGGGATGTGGATCTAGGGAGGTATATTTATGGTTTATTAGATTTTGGTGGTGGGAGGGTAGTGACTACTCTGGGAATTCAACCACCACTTTTTGCCAATAATTTAGAAATTACCTTTATTATTATGTATATATGTGGAGTCATATCAGAAAAATTGCTGAAGTAGGCAGCTCCAAACTCCTATCCCCCTATAGGAACACTGAAAAATAAGTAGTAACAGGCCCAACTTTGTCAGAACTCTGGAAAATAGTCAAATGTTTTCAGCAACCAAGAAAATGTGGAATAAAGAAAAGAATCAAGTTAAAAATTGCAGAAAAGATTTATAATGTTTTTATTCACCTTTCTCCACCCACTCCCAGATCAGCTGTGGTCTTGAAGATGACAGCCTATACTCCCAGTGTGGGGCCCTGGTCCCTGACTGCAGGAAAAGCAGACAAAATCTCATTTGCAAATTATTGTGTTAGACTGATCTAACTTGCCTGAAGTTTACCTGAAAGAGTGATGCAAAGCATTCATATCTGTTTCACCTAATTTGAAACTCAGAGAGGAAAAGTGGCAGGCATAATTTGAAAATGTAAGAATGGATGAAAAATATGCAGTCATCAAAGTCAAAATATTAGAGGCCAGCCCAGCTAGCATCCACTTCCACTACCATACAAGTGCAGGTGGAAGACCATCTCTCCCAGAAATGGGCACACCTTCCCAAAACCTGGCCAGACCTGTGTGGTGCACTACATGGGGATACTTGAAGTTGGGAAGCAATTCAATTCCTCTTGGGACAGAAACAAGACCTTCAAGTTTGTGCTGTGCAAGGAAGAGGTGATCCCAGGCTGGGAAGAAGAGATTTTCCAGATGAACATGGGTCAGAGAGCCAAGCTGACTATATTCTCAGACCATGCCTATGGTGCCACTGTGCACCTAGGCATCATGCCACCAGATGCCACTCTTGTCTAAAACTGGAATGACAGGAATGATCTCCTCCCTGAGCTCACCATTCTTAGATGTGCAATGGAAGGATCTGGCACCTCTAGATATGCACAACAAGTCTGTATGGAGCTTTCTGATGTTCCACTACATTCTTTGTATAAACACCTTCCCTGACTGAATGTGTCCTGTCACCAGCTTTGCTCTTTCCCTTTCTCCTTGTATGCGTGTTGACACAAACTATATGCCATAAGCCTCAAGTTACTAACTTTAGTTGGTTTTTGTTTTGGGGTGAAGATAGAGTTTCAGTCCTTTGGATCTAGGTTTCCAGTTAAGTGTTAGTTAAGTATTAACAGCACAAGTAATGAGTTAATATTAGAATAGGAATTGTTGAGGGTGTGTGCAAGAATATATTATTTTATTTTGGATTAAAGTTTTATTTATTAAAAATTCTTGCTGCCATGCCACAAAGCCATAGTAGATTTGAGGTGCTTTTGAGGGCTGAATTATTCTCTAAGTTGAGTGATGTCCTCAGGTTGAATTAAAAGCTGTACTCAAAACTAAGTGAGAAGAGGGAGAACATTTGTCTAGACTGTCCCACCCCACACTCCCCTTAAACCCTCTGCCTTTCAAAAGCAGATCACTTTCACTGAGATGTTGGACACCACAGGTTTGACTCACTTATAAGTGTCAATGGAGGTGCTTTCAGTGAATGGAGGCTAGAGGATAAATCCTAATGCTCTCCCTCTGCCTCACTTACTGGTATCTTCCAGAAAGGAAATTATACCCTAGTCCAATGCCCTAATTTTCTAGGTTGCTGCCAGGAGACACCTCTACATCACTTGTTTCTGGTGCTTATGGGGCTTACAATTGAGGTTCTCACAGGATTGTAACCAAATTTGAAAGTATTCTTAAAAAGCAAGCTCAGTCTTATTGTGAAAGAGGCCTATTAGTTTACCATCATAGCTGCAACCCAAGGGCCAGTTTTCTAATTAAACACACATGTAAAGGCTGAATGTAAACCTTTCCTGAGACTTTGAAAGGAGGAACTGTCTTCATGCCATCTCTCTTCCTTAATCCTGATGGTGGTCATGGGATCTTGGTTTCCTAGGTCCCACTGGACTGTAATGATCAAAGAGACAATCATGAGCAGGCTACCACACCCAGGCAACTGCACATACAGCCTCAAGAGAAGCCACCACAATGAGAAACCCAAGTACTGCAACTGGAGATTAGCTGCTACTTTCCACAACTGGAGAAAGCCCATGCACATCAATGAAGATCCAACACTAAAAAAAAGCTCCTCAAAACCTCCCAAAATATGTATAAAGGAGAGAACACTTCCAAACTCATCTTTTTTGAGGCCAGCATCACCCTGAAACAAAACCAGATGATAACATCACAGAAAAAAGTTACAGGCCAATATCCCTGATAAACAGAATAAATTCCTCAACAAAATACTACAAACTGATATCATCAATACATTAAAAGTATAATACACCACGATTAAGTGAGATTTAGCTCAGGAATGCTAGGAGAGTTCAACCTATGTGAACCATCAAATCAAGCAATGTGATATACCACATTAACAAATTGAAGAAGAAAAAGCATATGACCATCTCAACAGAGGCAGAAAAAACTTTCTACAAAATTTGGCATCCATTTATAATTAAAAAAAATTAAACAAAGTGGGTGCTGAGGGGTGGACTTCAGCATAATAAAGGCCATATATGTCATACGACTCAACAGTGAAAAACTGAAAGCTTTTCCTCTTAGAAATATGACACAGATGTTTCTCTTGCCTCTTTTATTCAGTGTAGTATTCGAAGTACTAGTCAGGGCAATTAGGAAAGAAAAGATGTAAAAGATATACAAATTGGAAATTAAAAAGAAAAATTATCAGTACTTATAGATGACATCATAATATTTATATACAGAAAAAACTAAAGCCAGCACAAAATCCTGCCATAATTTGTACATGAATTCACTGAAGTTGTGAGATACAAAATCAATATTCAAAACCCTGTTATGTTAACAAAAAGGTGTGTGGTTTCATCTCTGGGCTTTCTATCTTGCTCCATTGGTCTATATTTCTGTTTTTGTGCCAGTAGCATACTGTCTTGATGACTGTAGTTTTGTAGTATAGCATGAAGTCAAGAAGGTTGATTCCTTCAATTCCATTTCTTTTCAATACTGCTTTGGCTATTTGGGATCTTTTCTGTTTACAGACACATTGTGAAATTTGTTCTAGTTTTGTGAAAAATACTATTTTAGTATAATAGGGATCACATTGAATCTATAGATTGCTTTGGGTAATATAGTAATGTTCACTATATTGGTTATTCCAATCCAAGAAGACAGTATATCTTTCCACCTGTTTATGTCATCTTTAATTTCTTTCATCAGTGTCTTATACTTTCCTGTGTACAGGTTTATGGTCTCTCATATTAGTTGCTCAGTTGAGGCTGACTCTTTGTGACCTCATGGACTATAGCCCACTGGGCTCCTCTGTCCATGAATTTTACAGACAAGAATACTGGGGTGGGTTGCCATTCCCTTCTCCAGGGGATCTTCCTGACCCAGGATCAAACCCAGGTCTCTCACATTGCAGGCAGATTCTTTACCATCTGAGCCAACAGGGAAGCCACTTTATGTAAATTTATTCCTAAATATTTTAATCTTTTTCTTGCAATGGTGAATGGAATTGCTTCCTTAATTCACTTTCTGATTTTTCATTGTTAATGTATAAGAATGCAAAAGGATTTTGTGTATTAATTTTATATTCTTCAACTTTACTGTATTCATTAAGTAGCTCTAGTAATTTTCTGATGGCGTCTTTAGGGTTGTCTATCTCAAGAAACATGCCATCTGCAAAAAGTGAGAGGTTCACTTCTTTTCCAATTTGAATTCCTTTTATTTCTTTATCTTCTCATTGCTGTGAGTAGGACTTCTAAAACTATGGAACAAGGGAGAAAGCTCAGAGATAAATCCACACACCTATAGGCACCTTATCTTTGACAAAGGAAGCAAAAATATACAATGGAGAAATACAGTCTCTTGAACAAGTGGTGCTGGAAAAACTGGTCAACTGAATGTAAACAAAAAAATGAAATTAGAGCACTTCCTAACACCATACAAAAAATAAACTCAAAAAGGATTAAAAACCTAAATGCAAGACCAGAAACTATAAAACTCTTAGAGAAAAACATAGGCAGAATACTCTGTGACATAAATTACAGCAAGATCATCTATGACCCAATTCTTAGGATAATGGGAAAAAATTAATTTAAAAAAAGGGACCTAATTAAATGTAAAAGCTTTTGAACAATGAAGGAAACTATAAGCAAGCTGAAAAGACAACCCTCAGAATGGAAGAAAATCAAAGAATTAATCTCCAAAATATACAAGTAACTCAGCAGCTCAATACCAGAAAAATCAAACAACCCAATCTCAAACTGGGAAGAAGACCTAAACAGACATTTCTCAAAGAAAGCATACGGATGGCTAATAAACACAAGAAAAGATGCTCAGCATTGCTCATTATTAGAGAAATGCAAATCTAAACCACAATGAGGCATCATCTCACACCAGTCAGAATGGCTATCCTCAAAAAATCTACAAACAATAAATGCTGGAGAGGGTGTGGAGAAAGGGGAACATTGTTGGTGGGAATGCAAATTGATACAATCACTACGGAGAACAGTAAGGGGATTCCTTAAAACAAACAAACAAACAAACAAACAACTAGGAATAAAACTACCATATGACCCAGTAATCCCACTACTGGGCATATTACCCCAAGGAAATCAGAATTGAAAAAAACCACATGTACCCCATTATTCATTGCAGCACTATTTACAGTAGCTAGGACATGGAAACAACCTAGATGTCCATCAACAGATGAATGGATAAGGAAGTTGTGGTACACATACACAATGGGATATTGTTCAGCTATAAAAAGGAACACATTTGAATCAGTTCTAATAAGGTGGTTGAATGTATAGCCTATTATACAGAGTGAAGTAAGTCAGAAAGAGAAAGTCAAACATCATATATTAGCACATATATATGGAATCTAGAAAGATAGTACTAGCAATCCTACATTCAGAGCAGCAAATGAGAAAAGAATAGACCTTGGGACACAGTGGTAGAAGGATAGAGTGCGGTGATTTGAGGCAACAGTATTGAAACATATATATTACCATATGTAAAATAGATAACCAGTGGGAATCTGATGTATGATGCAGAGATCCTGAAGCCAGTACTCTGAAAACCTGGAGGGATGGGTTGGGGATGGAGGTGGGTGGAAGTTCAATATGGAGAGGACACATGTATGCCTATGGCCAATTCATGTTGATGTATATCAGAGGCCATTGCAATAGTATAAAGCAATTATCCTCCAATTAAAATAAATAGATAAATTTAAAAAACTGTCATGTTTCCATATACTTATAAAAAAATTTAGTAATTCTACTTATAATTACATCAAGAAGAATAAAGTACCGAGGAATAAATTTTACCAACAAGTTGAGAAACATACACACGAAAACTTCAAGACATTGATAAAAGAAATTGAACAAAACATAAGTAAATGGAATAATATAACAGGGGTGGATTCAAGAGTTAGTATGGACATGCTTCTAAAATGTCCATACTATCCAAAGCAATCTACAGATTCAACAAAATTTGTATCAAATTTCCAAAATTCTACTTGGTAGAAGTAGATCAAGCAATCCTAAAATTTTTATGGAACCTCAAAGACCCTGAATAACAAAAGTAATTTTGAGAAAGAAGGGTAAAGATGGAGGGATCACATTTCTTGATTTTAAATTATATTACAAAATTACAATAATCAAAATAGTGTAGTATTAGTACAAAAAACAGACATAGATAAGTGGAACAAAATCGAGAGCTCAGAAACAAACACATATAAGGTCTATTAACCTATTTCAAAGGAGCCAAGAATATACAATGGGGAATGAGTTTCTTTAATAAACTGTGCTGAGGATACTGGACAGCCATATGCAAAAGTATGAAATTGGATCACTATCTTATACCATTCATGAAAATTAACTCAAAGTAGGTTAACAATTTGAATGTAAGTCCTGAAGTCACAAAACTTCTAGAAGAAAAAATAGGCTGCAAATTCCTTGAAACCAGTCGTGAGAATCATCTTTGGATTTGACATCAAAAACAAAGGCAATAAAAACAAAAATAATCAAGTGGTACTAAACCAAACTTAAACCTTTCTGCACAGCAAAGAAAATCATCAACAAAATTTAAGAGCAACCTAGGGAAAATATTTGCAAATTGTATAACTGATAATGGGATAATACAAATCAATAGCAAACCTCACAACAATCTGACTGAAAAATTGGCAAGGATCTGAATAGACCTTTTTTTTTTTTTTTAATACAAGGAAGACATAGAAAAGATCAATGGGTATACGAAAAGATACTCAACATTATTATCATCAGAGGAATGCAAATCAAAACCACAATGAGAAATCACCTCACATCTTTTGGAATTTTTTGTTGTTATTGTTTCCTCAGTCGTGTCCAATTCTTTGCAACCTCATGGACTGCAGCATTCCAGGCCTCTCTGTCCTTCACTACCTCTGAAAAGTTGCTCAAACTCATGTCCATTGAGTCGATGATGCCATCCAAACATATCATCCTCTGTGCCCCTCTTCTCTTCATACTCTCAATCTTCACTGGCATCAGGGACTTTTACAGTGAGTCAGGTCTTTGCATCAGGTAGCCAAAGTATTGGAGCTTCAACTTAGCATCAATCCATCCAATGGATATTCAGGGTTAGTTTCCTTTAGGATTGACTGGCTTGATCTTCTTGCAGTCCAAGAGATTCTCAAGAGTCTTTTCCAGCGCCACAATTCAAAAGCGCCAATTCTTCCATGCTCAGCCTTCTTTATGGTCCAATTCTCACATTCATACATGACTGCTGAAAAAAGCCTAGCTTTGATTACACAGGCCTTTGTTGGTAAAGTGATGTCTCTGCTTTTAAATTAAATGTCTAGGTTTGTCATAGCTTTCCTTACAAGGATTAATCATCTTTCAATTTCATGGCTGAAGTCACTGTCTACAGTGATTTTGGAGCCCAAGAAAATAAAGTCTGTCACTGTTTCCATTGTTTCCCCATCTATTTTCCATGAAGTTATGGGACTGGATGCTATGATCTTAGCTTTTTGAATATTGAGTTTTAAGCCAGTTTCTTCACTATCCTTTTCACCATCATAAAGAGGCTCTTTATTTCCTCTTCACTTTCTGCCATTAGAATGTTGTCATCTGCATATCTGAGGTTATTGATATTTTTCCCAGCAATCTTGATTCCAGCTTGTGCTTCACCCAGCTTGACGTTTTGCAGATCTACTCTGCATAGAAATTAAATAAACATATAACCTTGATGTACTCCTTTTGCAATTTTGAACCTGTCCATTCTTCCATGTTTGGTTCTAACTGTTGCTTCTTGACTTGCATACAGGTTTCTAAGGAGGCAGGTAAGGTGATATGGTATTCCCATCTCTTGAAGAATTTTCCACATTTTGTTGTGATTCACACAGTCAAAGGCTTTAACATAGTCGATGAAGCAGAAGTAGATGTTTTTTTATGGAATTCTCTTGCTTTTTCTATGGTCTAACGGATGTTGGCAATTCGATCTCTGGTTCCTCTGCATTTTCTAAATCCAGCTTGTACATCTGCAAATTCTCAGTTCATGTACTGTTGAAACCTGGCCTGAAGGATTTTGAGCATTACCTTGCTATCATGTGAAATGAGTGCAATTGCACAGTACTTTGAACATTCTTTGGCATTGGACTTTGGGATTGGAGTGAAAACTGACAGTTTCCTGTCCTGTGGCCACTCTGAGCATTTCACTTTTGCTGGGATATTGAAAGAAATACTTTATCAGCATCATCTTTTGGGATGTTGAAAATAGCTCAGCTGGAATTCCATCACCTCCATTAGCTTTGTTCACAGTGATGCTTTCTAAAGCCTACTTGAGTTCACGCTCTAAGATGTCTGGCACTAAGTGAGTGATCATGTCAATGTGGTCATCTGGGTCATTGTGATCTTTTTGTATAGTTCTTCTGTGTATTCTCGCCACCTCTTCTTCATATCTTCTCCTTCTGTTAGGTCCATACCTTTTCTGTCCTTTATTATGCCCATCTTTGCATGATATGTTCCCTTGGTATCTCTAATTTTCTTGACGAGATACCTAGTCTTTCCCATTCTGTTGTGTCCCTCTATTTCTTTGCATTGTTCACTAAGCAGGTCTCTCTGGTAGCTCAGATGGTAAAGAATCTGTCTGCAATGCAGGAGACCCAGGTTTGATTCCTGGGTTGGGAAGATCGCCTGGAGAAGGGCATAGCAACCCACTCCACTATTCTAGCCTGGAGAAATCTATGACAGAGGAGCCTGGGGGTCTACAGTCTATGGGGTCACAAAGTGTTGGACACGACTGAGTGATAATACTGTCACTGTTCACTTAACAAGGTTTTCTTATCTCTTCTTGTTATTCTTTGGAATTCTTTGGAATTGGAACCAATTCAGATAGGTATATATTTATTTTTCTGCTTTGCCTTTTGCCTCTCTTCTGTTCTCAACTATTTGAAATGCCTAATCAGACAACTATTTTGCCTTTTTGAATTTCTTTTCTTGGGGATAGTTTTGATCACCGCATGCTGTACAGTGTTATGAACCTCCATCCATAGTTCTTCAGGCAATCTGCCTATCAGATCTAGCCCCTTGACTCTACTTGTTGCTTCCACTGTAAGGGATTTGATTTAGATCATACCTGAATGGTCTAGTGGTTTTCCCTACTTTCTTCAACTTAAGTATGAATTTTACAATGAGAAAATCATGATCTGACCAGAGTCAGCTCTTGGTCTTATTTTTGCTGACTGTATAGAGCTTCTCCATCTTCAGCTACAAATAATAAAATCAATCTGATTTTGGTATTGACAATCTGGTGATGTACATATGTAGAATCATCTCTTGTGTTGTTAGGAGAGGGTGGTTGTTATGACCAGTGCATTCTCTTGGCAAAACTTTGTTAGTCTTTGCCCTGCTTCATTTTGTACTCCAAGGTCAAACCTGCCTATTACTCCAGGTATCTTTTGACTTCCTATTTTTGTATTCGAATCCCCTATGGTTAAAAGGATATCTCTTATTTGTTGTTGTTAACTTTAGAAGGTCTTGTAGTTCTTCATAGAAGAATTCAACTTCAGTTTCTTTGGCATTAGTGGTTTGGGCATCGACTTGGATTACTGTGATATTAAATGGTTTGCCTTGAAAACAAGCAGAGATCATTCTGTTGTTTTTGAGATTTCACCCAAGTACTGCATTTCGGACTCTTGTTGACTATGAGGGTTATTCCATTTTCTAAGGGATTCTTGCCCACAGTAGTAGATATAATGGTCATTTGAATTAAATTTGCCCATTCTGGTCCAGTTTAGTTTTCTGAATCCTGGAACATTCTCCAGGATTGACCACATGCTGGGCCACAGGGGAAGCCGTGTCAAATTTAGACAATCAAAATCATCAGTTCGGTTCAGTCGCTCAGTCATGTCCAACTCTTTGTGACCCTATGGACTGCAGCACACGAGGCTTCCCTGTCCATCACCAACTCTCGAAGCTTGCTCAAAGTCATGTCCGTCGAGTTGGTGATGTCATTCAACTATCTCATACCCTGTCATCCCCTTCTCCTCCTGCCTTCAATCTTTCCCAGCATCAGGGATTTTTCCAATAAATCAGTTCTTTGCATCAGGCGGCCAAAACATTGTTTTCAGCTTCAGCATCAGTCCTTCCAATGGATATTCAAGACTGATTTCCTTTAGGATGGACTGGTTTGATCTTCTTGCAGTCCAAGTGACTCTCAATTGTCTTCTCCAACACCACAGTTCAAAAGCATTGATTCTTCAGCACTCAGCTTTCTTTATGGTCTAACTCTCACATCCATACGTGACTACTGGAAAAACCATAGCTTTGACTAGAAATGAACCATTGTTGGCAAAGTAATATTTCTGCGTTTTAATATGCTGTCTAGGTTGGTCATAGATTTTCTTCCAAGGAGCAAGTATCTTTTAAATTCATGACTGCAGGCACTGTCTGAAGTGACTTTGGAGCCCAAGAAAATAAAGTCTGTCACTGTTTCTATTGTTTCCCTATCTATTTGCCATTTAGTGATGGTACCCGGTGCCATGATCTTAGGATCACATTAAAATCATATTAAGCATTTTTTCTGACCACAACACTACGAGATCAGAAACATACTCTAAGAAAAATCTCTGAAAAATGAAAAAACCTGGTGGCTAAACAGTATGCTACTAAACAGCCAATGGATCACTGAAGAGATGAGAGGAAATTAAAAAAAAAAAAAATACCTAGATACAATAAAAATGAAAGCACAATAGTCCAAAACTGATGGTATGCAGCAAAAGCAGTTCTAAGAGGGAAGTTTATAGTAACACTATCCTACCTCAAGAAACAAAACTCTCTCAAATAAACAACCTAAGCTTGCATCTAAAGGAACTAGCAAAAGAAGAGCAAAGAAAACCTAAAGTTAGTAGGGGGAAAGAAATAATAAATACCAGAGCAAAATAAATGAAATAGAGACAAAGAAAATAATTTCAATATCAATGAAAGTAAAAATAGCTTCTTTGAAAAGATAAACAAAATTGATAAACCTTTTAACAGACTTATCATGAAATAATAGGGAGAGGATCCAATTCAATACAGTTAGAAATGTAAAAAGAGAAGTTACAACTAACTTCACAGAAATACCAAGGATAATAAGAGACTCCTATGAACAACTGTGTGGCAATGAAAGGGACAACCTAGAAGAAATGGACAAATTCTTAGAAAGGTTCAGTCTGAACCAAGAAGAAAGGGAAAATATACACAGATCAAGCACAAGCACTGAAATTAAAACTGTGATTAAAAGCCTCTCAACAAACAAAAGTCCAGACCCTAATGGCTTCACAGGTGAGTTTTTTTTTTTTTTTAAACATTTAGAAAGGAGTTAACACCAGTCTTTATGAAACCATTCCCAAGAATTGCATAGGAAGGATAAATTCCAAACTCACTTTATGATGACACCATCACCATGATACCAAAACCAGACAAAGATACCACAAAAATAAAATTATAGGCCAATATCACTGATGAACTTAGATGTAAAAATCCTCAACAAAATACAAGCAATCCATATCCAATAATACATTCAAAAGTTCATACACCATGATTATGTGAGGTTCATTTCAGGGATGCAAGCATTTTCAACATCTACAAATCAGTCAGTATGATATAGCACACCAACAAATTCAAGAATAAAAAAAAAAAAAACATGATTATCTCATTAGATGCAGAAAATGCTTTTGACAAAATTCAGCACCCATTTATGATAAAAACTTGGATTCATGTTTGATGTTTGGAAGAAACCAACACAATTCTTTAAAGCAATTATCCTTCAGTTAAAAAACAAACAAACAAACAACTCTCCAGGGTCTGGGCATAGAGTGTACCTACCTCACCATAGTAAAGGCCATATATGATAAACCTACTGCTAGCATCATACTCAATGGTGAAAGACTGAAAGCATTCCTTCTAAGATCAGGAATAATAAATGAATCTCCATTATCTGCACCCTCACTCAATGTAGTTTTTGAAGCCCTAGCCACAGCAATCAGAGAAGAAAATGGAATAAAGTGAATCCAAATGGAAAAGAAGTTAAACTGTCACTTTCTGGAGATGCCATGATACTATGCATAGAAAATCCTAAAGATGCTAACAGAAAACTACTAGAACTCATCCGTGAATTTAGTAAGATTTCACATTACAAAATTAATACACAGAAATCTGTTGCATTTCTATGCACTAACAATGAGAACGTCAAAAGAGAAATTCAAGAAACAGTTCCAATTACCATCACATCAAAATGAATGAAATACCTAGGAATAAAACTCCCTAAGGAGACAAAATACCTGTACTCTGGAAACCATAAGATTTTGTTGAAAGAAATTTAGAAGGCATAAATAGATGGAAAGACATATCACGTTCACGGATTGGAAGAATAAGTATTATCAAAATGACTATATTACCTAAGACAATCTACAGATTAACTGCAATCCCTATCAAATTACCAATGACATTCTTCACATAACTGGAACAAAAAACTCACAATTTGTATAGAGATACAAAAGACCCTGAACTGCCAAAGCAATCTTGAGAAAAAGCGGACCTGGATGAATCAGGCTCCCTGAGTTCAGAGTATACTACAAAGCTACAGTCATCAAAATAGTATGGTCCTGGCACAAAAATAGAAATATACGTTAATGAAACAGAATAGAAAATCTTGAAATAAGCCCATGGGCCTATGGTCAATTAATATATGACAAAGCGGGCAAGGCTACACAATGTTGGAAGGACAGTTTATTCAGTAAATGGGGCTGGAAGAATAAGATAGCTATATGTAAAAAATGAAAGTAGATCATTCTTTAACTCCATACAGAAAAAAATAAGCTAAAAGTGGATTAATGACCTAAATGTGAGACTGGACACTATAAAACTCCTAGAGCAAAACATAAGCAGAACACTCTGTGACATAAATCAGAGCAATGTTTTATTTTTCTTTTTTGATCCCTCTCACAGAATAATGGAATAAAAATAAACAATTGAGACCTACTTAAACTCAAAAGCTTTTGCATAGCAAATGAAAGAAACAAAATGAAAAGACAATTCACAGATTGGGAGAAAATATTTACAAATAGTGTGACGGACAAGGGATTACAAAGAGCTTGTGACACTTAATCACACCAAAACAAACAACCCACTCAAAAAAATGTACAGAAGAAATAGACATTTCTTCAAAGGAGACATGCAGATGGCCATTAGGTACATGAAATGATGTTCAACATAGTCAATTACTGGAAAAATGTGAATCAAACCAACAATGAGATATCACCTCACACCAGTCAGAATGGCTATCATCAAAAAAAAAAAAAAATCCACAAACAATAAATGCTGGATAGGGTGTGGAGAGAACAGAACCCTCTTACACTAT
Organism: Dama dama; assembly: GCF_033118175.1. Taxonomy (NCBI): domain Eukaryota; kingdom Metazoa; phylum Chordata; class Mammalia; order Artiodactyla; family Cervidae; genus Dama; species Dama dama. The sequence continues at coordinate 105,298,731 of NC_083714.1, forward strand.
TGACATGTATGTAAGTTAGTACAACCACTATGGAAAACAGTATCAGGGTCCCTATAAAAATAAAAAATAGAGCTACCATATGACTCTTCAATCCCACTCTTGGGCATATATTCAGAGAAAAACATGACCTGAAAGGATACATGCACCCCAATGTTCATTGCAGCACTGATTACAATAGCCAAGAGATGCAAGCAACCTAAATTTCCACTGACAGAGGAATTGGTAAAGGTTCGAGTCCAGGTCCACAGCAAGATCCCACATGCTGTGGAGCGACTAGGCCTGTGCTCCACAACAAAGAGAACCCACCAGTGAGAACCCTGCACACCACAACTAGAGAGTAGCCCTTTCTCCCTGCAACCAAAGAAAGCCTGCACACAGCAAAGAACACCCAGCACAGCCAAAAATAAATAATAAATAAAATTATTTAAAAAAATAAAGGCATCAGCTCAAAAAAAATGTACATATATACAATGGAAAATTGCTCAGGCATTAAAAAGAATGTAATAGTTCCATTTATAGCAACAGAGACAGACCTAGAGAATGTTATACTGAGTGAAGTAAGTTGGACAGAGAAAGAGAAATATCATATGACATTCCTTATATGTGGAATCTAAAAAGAAATGATACAAATGAACTAACTTACATAACAGAAAGAGACTCACAGACTTATAAAATGAAATTATGCTTGCTTTGAGGAAGGAATAATTAGAGAGTTTGGGATGGTAATGTACACACTGCAATATATTTAAAATGGATAACCAATAAAGATTTATTGTATAACACATGGAACTCTACTCAATGTTACGTGGCAGTGTGGATGGGAGGAGGGTTTGAGGGAGAATGGATACATGGCTGAATCCCTTCGTTGTTCATTTGAAACTATCACAACATTGTTAATCCAATATATCCCAATACAAAATAGAAAGTTCAAAAGAAAAAATCAAAAAAGAATGAAGAAGAAGGAACACCCCCAAAGATAGGCTATGAAGCTAATGTCACCCTGATACCAAAACAGACAAATACATCCCCCTAAAAGCAAATTGCAGGCCAATATCTTTGACATATATTGATGCATAAATTCTCAACAAAATATTAACAAACCAAATCCAGGAACACATAAAACAGATCATACACATGACCAAGTGGGATTCATCCCAAGTTTACAAGGATAGTACAACATATGCAAATCAATTACCACATGAACAAAAGACAAAAAACACATGATCATCTTAATAGATGCAAAAAAATTATTTTGCAAAATTAAACATCTGTTCATGATGAAAATTCTTATCAAAGTGGGTATAGAGGAAACATATCTCAACATAATGAGAAGCTATATGTGATAAACCTACAGACAATATAATTCTCAATGGGGAAGATTTCAAATTCTTTCTGCTAAAATCTGAAAAAAAGACATAGATGTTCACTCACACCACTTCTATTCAATATAGTATTGGAACTCCTAGATACAGCAATCAGAAAAGAAAAATTAAATAAAAGGTATCCAAACTGGAAAGGAAGAGGTAAAATTGTCATTATACAGAGATGACATGATACTACACGCAAAAATTCCTATAGACACCACACAAAAACTACTATAACTGAGAAGTGAGTTCAGCAAAGTAGCTGAATACAAGATTAACATAGAAATCTGTTGCATTTATTTGAAATAACAATAAAATATCAGAAAGATAATATAAAAAATACCTTTTAAAATCATAAATTCAGAAAGACGGTAACAATAACCCTATATGCAAGACAGCAAAAGAGACAGATATGTAGAACAGTTTTCTGGACTCTGTGGAAGAAGGCAAGGGTGGGAAGATCTGAGAGAATAGCATTGAAACATGTATATTATCATATATGAAACAGATCGTCAGTCCAGGTTTGATGCATGAGACAGAGTGCTCAGGACTGGTGCACTGGGATGATCCAGAGGGATGGAATGGGGAGGGAGGTGGGAGGGGTGTTCAGGATGGGGAACACATGTAAAACCATGGCTGATTCATATCAATGTATGGCAAAAACCACTACAATATTATAAAGTAATTAGCCTCCAACTAAAATAAATAAATTAAAAAATTTAAAAAAATCTTTAGAATTAAACCCAACTAGGAAGTGAATGACTTATATGGTGATAACTATAAAACATTATTAATAAAGGAAATTAAAGATGATTTAATGAAATGGAAAATATCCCACACTTTTGCACTGGAAGAATTAATATTGTCAAAATGACCATAAAACCCAAAGCAATATATAGATTTAACACAATCCTTATCAAATTCCCCATGATATTTTTCACAGAAGTAAAACAAATAATCTTAAATTTTATATGGAATCATAAAATATCCAGAATTGCCAAAGCAATCCTAAGGGGAAAAAGTAGGAGGCACAACCCTCCCAGACTTCAGATAATACTACAAAGCTACAGTAATCAAAATAGTGTGGTATTGGAACAAAAATAGGCATATGGATCAATGGGAAAGAATAAAGGGCCCACATCTCTGAAGCTGCTTGGGGAAAGAATCCTGGGTATCCAGGTGCAGCAGGCTGAGCACTGTTTAGTTCAGGATGAGCAGTGATGAGACGATAAGTCTTGGTGAAGAAGGAGTGGGAAAGCCTCGCCAGAGATAGGCAGCCTAGGCCTGGGTGGCCCCCAATGCTGGCAGTGAGGATGCCTAGCTGGAGCCCCACCTTGTGCCTCTCTTGTGCAGACAGGCAGCTGTGAACAAGTCACAGGACTGACAGAGCCCTCAGCTCTCAGCCACAAAAGTGACCATGGACGGGTTTCAGAGTCATTGTGGCAGAGGCATGAGGTGCACATGCTGCTGAGCAGAGTTCCTTACTCTGGTTCTGGCATGTGAGACTCACAGCTGCACAAGGAGCAGGGCTCAGGGTTGGGAAGAGGGGCTGTCTCTGGCATTCCTCAGGGCCCATGGTGGCAAGCATCCAGTCATCTGCTGAGTATTTGTCACATTCATCTAAGGAGGCCTCTTTCTTTTACTGCCTTGGGCAATGGAAAAAAAAAAATAACTCCATGGACTCAGTCCTGGACCACATGGCTGCAGGCTTCCCAGTTGCACCTTCATCAAGTGGTTTTCTGTGGCCACCAGGAGACTTGTGAGAGGGTAACAGGTAGGAAGGCTAGGGGTCTCCAAACGGAGGAAGTAGGCTGCAAATGTCAGACATTTTTTAATCTCTCTTAAGCAGTAGGAGGAAACAAACTAGTGTTATATTTTCCCCTTCTCTATACCAATTTAAAAAGAGGTTTCTAAAAATAAATAAATAAATAAATGAAAAGAGGTTTCTCTTAAAATACTGTGTTGCCATAATGACACCTGGTTCCACCTGAACTTAACTGTTCTCAAATCTTGAGTTAACCAATACATTTTTCTTATGGAAATATTTGTCTTAAGCTATGTTAATGTACTATGCATTTACCCCAGACTCTGCCTTCAAGTCGGTTCTGCCTAATAGCTCAGAACCGACTTGACAAACCTGTATGTTATACTCAGACATTGTTTCCCTAATCTATGTAAATGAAACTATTTGTATGGTAATCTGCCTTTCTACAAGATTCAAGTCAATCATTTTATGACTCAGGATGACTCATCTGGTGCCAAGATTATCCCAAAATACATTTTATGGATGAGGGGCCTAGTGGCATTCTCTGAGTTTTAAGACATTCCTTTCTTCATTAACAGACTGCTAGTAACTATATAACATTCAGCTAAAAACTAGCAGGTAGGTATTCTTTCTGCCCCCTTCTGATGCCTATGTCATAAACTATCTCTATCTCCTTTATACTTTAATAAAGCTTTATTACACAAAAGTTCTGAGTGATCAAGCCTCGTTTCTGGCCCCGGATTGAATTCTTCTTCTTCTGAGGCCAAGAATCCTGGCGTCTTTTCATGATTCAGCAACAACCTTTCATCTTGGGGGCTCATCTGGGATTCTTCAGGACAAGGTAAGGATGCTTGGAGCTCTAGTTCTTTGCTGTCCTAGTGAACACATTTTCTGCTGTACTTTACTAACTCTACGGTGTGCTTGTGTGAATGAATGACACACCCTGTGTGAAGCAAGTGAGGAGACTTGCTCTGTGGCTCTGTGGTGACCTCATACGGCTTATGGCAGAAACCTGTCAGGTTTATACTGACCTGCTAATGCCAAGAGGCACACAATGTCTCCTTTGGGGACTGACCAGAAATGGGCAAAGCATGTGGACCAAATTATCCTTTCTCTGTCAAACTTTTCAGTCTCTTTGACCATTTCATAATTCCTTGGGAATTAGAAGTACTAACCTAATCTGTCAGATCATAGACTTTCAAGGAACTTGTGATCTATGCTGTTACTGTGTACTATACTCAGGTCCCAAACTTGGATTGGTAGTCAAGAAGTGCCTAGCCTCACTAGGAATCGAAAGTTCAGAAACTAGATGGAGGTCTAGCTCCAAGAGCACCTCTGAGGTTAAAGGTTACTCAGATTGGAACTGCAATGGGTTTTTTTTTTTTTTTTTTTTTCCTTTGGCAATGCTAGCTCTTAGTGGACCAAAGGAAGCTTTTATACTGGTGTGGTGACGCTTGGAAGGAACATCTCAGTTTTATGTTCATATTGGTCTTATTGTGGTCAGGACTTTACTCAGGGTCATGCACAGGCACTCAGGTGATGAATGTTTCCTCCAGCGGTCTTAGCTTAAGAGACATTCCAGAAGGTTACTCTAATTGCACCCTGGGTGGCATCAGAGACAAGCAAGGTTTTAATGGTGAAGAGCTGGATATCAGTCAGGGATGCCATCAGGTCTACCCCTGGTGCATCCCCACCCCGTCTCCATGGTAGAACTTGGAGGGACAAGTATGGCACCTGTGCTGGTAAGGGACAGAATAAGTCTGACCAGGAAAGAAAAGCTTTGGTGTAAAGTCTGTCTACACCCCCATCTAAAGCAGGGGGGTGGGGGGGTGGGATGCCATAGAAAGATGGCGCTGGTCACTTTTTTTTTCTCTCTTACAGATGGGAGCTAACAATTCCAGCCTCACTCCTTTGAACTGTATCCTGAAAAACTGGGATAGATTTGATCCCCAGAGCTTAAAGAAGACACACCTTGTCTTCCTGTGTGATACTACATGGCCACAGTATGCATTGGACTACAGCAAACAGTGGCCGGTTGGAGGGTCTCTTAATTATAACACTGTTTTACAATTAGACCGGTTCTGTAGAAAACAAGGGAAATGGGTAGAAGTAGCATACATGTTGCCCTTTTTCTCTCTGTGAAATATGCCAGACTTATGTCCTAAGGGCATAGATTTGAGTGTGAAACCTTCAGGTCCCTCCTGTCCTACTTTGCCCCTGTACCCGGGGCTTCAAACTGAGCAAACTGGAAATCAGAGATCCCCCCATCCCCCAAGAAGGGTTGCTTTTGTCTCAGTAGAAACCCAAACTGAGATTCAAACTGCCCAAGTAGAGGTCCAAACAACACGACCTCAGACTACTCTGGTTTCAATAGAATTTCAGACCATCGAAGTAAGAGATGAGATGGAGGACAGGAGAAAAAGAGATAAGGAAAAGTAGGTTTCTCCAATCTATCCCTGGGATCATATGTGCAGAGCAGCCAGAGAGGTTGAGGAACAGTTACACAAGCTGTTGCCTCTTCATGAAGCACCCACCAGGAGAAATAATCAGTCTATGAGAATTAATAAGCCCTTTTCTTATCAAGAAATACAAAGAATCAAGGAGGATCTGGGAAACTATTTAAAGGACCCAGAAAAATATATTAGAGCTTTTAAAGGTGTTACTCTGCTTTATGACCTTACTAGGAAGGATGTGATGTATATCTTGGGACAAGCGCTGACTCCTGACTCAAAAAATTGAGTTTTGGGAAAAGCGATTGCTTATGGAGATGAATGGCTTGGTAATGAATCAGTAGGGAAGAGGGAGGATGAGATATCTGCCCTCCCCACTGGGAATCAGCCTATCCCAACTATAGAACCAGACAGGGACTATAACACGGCTAAAGGAAGATGGGATCAGAGTCATTTTGTCAAATGCATTCTTGAAGGACTCAGGCAAGCACATGCTAAGACTTTAAACTATGCCAAATTGGCAGACATAGAACTGGAAAAGGAAGCTCCTGATAAATTCCTAGATAGACTGAGAGAAGCTCTTCACAGATTCACTGAGATTGATCCCAAAAGTGAAGAGGGAATAGTGATCTTAAAAGATAGATTTCTCACTCAGTCATTCCAGATATCCGCCGTAAGCTATTAAAATAGGCATATGGACCAAATCAGTCTTTAGATAATCTGTTACTACTGGCTCAGACAGTCTATTATGGTAGGGAATATGAGGAAAAGAAAGAAAGGCAGAAAAAGACGAAGGAACAGGCAGAAGCCCTCACAATGGCTGTAAGAACCATTATTAAACAGCCTGAGAATAATGCCTAGAGGGACCCAGGTAAAAAAGGATGGGCTTGATATTATTGTGGAAAGCGGGGGGGCACCTCAAGTGGGATTGCCCTCAGGCATCTAAGCTGCCCCCGGCTCCATGTCCAGTCTGCAAGGAACCGCACTGGAGGAGAGACTGTCCCCAGAGGCATAGGTTTCAGGGCTCAGACTCTCAAGACTATCAGGCTGAGGGTGCCCGAGGGTCCCTACACAAGCTCCCATCCTAATTACACCTGAGGAACCCCGGGTATTAATAACTGTGGGGGGCCAAACCATCGATTTCCTTTTAGATACTGAGGCAACTTACTCTGGGCTTACTGAAGCCCCTGGCCCACTTTCTTCCTGATCCGCTTCTGTAATGGGACTGTCTGGACTAGCAAAAAAGGTATTACTTCAGTTCTTCTGTAAGTTGTAACTGGGACTCTGTCCTATTTTTCACACGAGTTTCTGATCATGCCAGAGTCTCCCTTACCCCTTTTGGGGAGGGATATACTGAGCAAGGTCCATGCCTCTGTTTTCATGAATATGGAGCCCTCTCTTCCTCTCCCTGTAATTGAACAAAATGTAAATCCTAGAGTGAGGGCTGATGGAAAATCTGGGTTGAGCACAAAATGTTATTCCTGTACTTGTCAAGCTCAAAGGCCCACACTTATTTCCACATAAGAAGCAGTATCCATTGAAACCTGAGGTTAAGGAAGGGCTAAAACCCATCATTGAGAATTTAAAGGAGCAGGGGCTGTTAATTCCCTGTTACAGTCCATACATATATTTTAGGTATACATATATACATACATACCTATTTTAGGTATAAAGAAATCAAATGGTAAATGGAGACTAGTTCAAGATTTACAAATAATAAATGAGGCTGTCGTTCCTTTACACTCTGTGGTGCCTAATCCTTATCTATTATCTGAAATTCCTGAAATAGCAAAATATTTCTCAGTAATTGATTTGAAAGATGCCTTCTATTCAGTGCCTTTGGCAGGGGAAAGTCAATTTCTATTTGCCTTTCAGGACCCTATGCAGCCAGCTTGTCAGTTAATGTGGACAGTTTGTCCCAGGGATTTCATGACAGTCCTCACTTATTTGGACACATTTTGTCACAGGATCTACAAAACTTTAATAGCTCTGAAGCAGTGGTACTACAATATGTAGATGATATTCTGCTCTGTGCTGAGACAGAGGAAACTTGTTCACGGGCTTCAGAAGATTTCTTAAACTTTCTGGCAGGATGCCGTTACAAAGCATCAAGAGAAAAGGCTCAGCTTTGTCAACAATCTGTTAGATATCTGGGCCTAATCATATCAGAAGGAACTAGAGCCATAGGCCCTTAAATAATTAAACCTATACCAAATCATCTCCTACCTATGACTTTGGCAATTGAGAGGATTTGGGGGAAATCACAGGCTACTGTCACATTTGGATTTTGGGTTATGGGGAACTTGCCTGGCCTTTATATAACCTTATAGCAGAGACTCAGCAGACCCAAACAGACAAAATGGTTTGGTCTCCAGATACTCAAAAGGCTTTTAAGGTTCTTCAGGCTGCTCTCCTGTAAGGACCCGCTTTGAGCTTACCCACAGCTCACTTTGTTTGTCACTGAAAGAAAAAGATATGGCCTTGGGAGTTTTGACACAACCCCGAGGGCCTCACCAGTAACCTATTGCTTATCTAAGCAGAGAATTAAATGTAATTTCACGTGGGTGGCCCCACTGCCTAAGAGTAATTGGGGCAGTGGCTTTATTAACACTTGAAGCTTTAAAAATAATTAATGGATGAAATCTTACTATATTGACTTCTCATGATGTCAGTGGAATCTTAAATTCTAAGGTTAATACTTAGATGACAGACAGTAGGCCTCTTAAATATCAGTCATTGTTGTTAGAAGGACCAGTAACTCAGCTTAAAGTTTGTGGAAATTTAAATCCTGCCACTTTCCTTCCTGAGAAGGAAAATGAAACACCTGATCATGATTGTTCCCAATTTCTAACTTTAAGCTATACAGCTCAGGAAGATCTAATGGATACCCCATTAAACAATCTTGACATGGAAATATTTACAGATGGCAGTTGTTTTGTTCAGGGTGGAAAGTGTAAAGCAGGTTATGCCATGGTGAATGCTGAACAGGTTTTGGAAGCAAAATCTCTCCCCCAGGGAACCAGTGCTCAGTTAGCAGAGCTTGTGGCTCTGACCCGAGCTCTATAGTTAAACAAAGGGCAGTGAATAAATATCTACACTGATTCTAAGTATGCTGATTTGACTTTACATGCTCATGCTGCAATATGGAAAAAAAGACAGTTCAAAACAGCAACAGGAGACCCTGAAGCCTTGGAATTAACTAATTATGTAACTTACCTCTCAGTTTTTCAACAGACATTAATGGAACTCCGGGAGACGACTCCTGACCCAGCCTCTGAGTAAAGCAAGCCTCTATTTGAGCCAGGGACCAAGGTCCTCATAAAAACACTGGGATCTGGGGGCCAATCCCTCGAGCCCCTCTGGGAAGGCCCTTACCAGTTTATTCTTTTTTCTCCCACAGCTGTCAAAATGCCAGGAATTGATTTGTGGGTACATCACACTCGAGTTAAGAGGTGGCCCACTGACCAGAACTAAGTGGCATCATTTTATGTCTTTACTTTCTATGCTCTGACTTTATACTTTTCAGATGGGCCTGATGATCTTTATGAGCCTACATCTGCTGACTCCAAAAATCCTGAGTCAGCCATTTGATCCTCAAGACAATGCCTTCGTGTCCTGGGCTGCATTCCACAATTGTTCTAACTGCTGGGTCTGTAGAGCACTCCCCTCTTCATCAGTGGAAGGCTTCCATGGTGGACATCTCCACTTCAAGGAAAAGACTTTCTCCAAGTCTGTGAATACTTTCAACAACAATCGTATGTGATGACTCTTCTTAAACTGATGACATCTAACAACCCTAACATGGCCTGAGGCAACACTTTGTAGTTTAACTGTGGACATAACATGACTTTTAATTTTGATTATACATTGTCTCAGTTTAATGACTATTTCGCTACACATAAGGTAAATGGGTCTAGATCTAATGGTGTTTTACCTGACATTTATCAAATATGGGATGGGGTTATATGGTTAACTCCTGAAAAAAGGACGTCTAATATCTACTGCCCCTATATGCTGGGAACAAATAGAGCCATCCCCAGAAGTTATCCAACAACTTAATTATAATGATTGGAAACAATTGGGATTTTTGCCTCAGGAAATATGCAATGTAATCATTCCCGTGTTTTCCAACCCCAATTCAAGTCCTCCCTTTCCTGGCCAGGCACTGATTGGGACTGGATATCTCAGTCACGCTGGCTTGCTCCAAACAGGATCTATTGGATATGTGGCTCTTGCCTGTGGGCATGGCTTCCCCTTGGTTGGATAGGGAGATGCAACCTAGGTCTAGCTTTTACTCATGGCTTTATATTTTCAGAGCTTCCAAAAAAGCCTGCTAATTTACCACACCATAAAACTCGGTGGGCAAGGTCCTTATTTCACTGGTACGATTATTTAGCTGCAGTGTTTGTTCCCCCTCTGGGAACTACAGATGTTACGCTATGAGTGGATGCTTTGACTAATTTTACTAAACAGGCATTATAAGATTCTCAAAAAGCTATTTCAGCTCTTAATGCCGAACAAGCACAAATTAGAAAGGTGGTCTTACAAAACAGATTGGCTTCAGATATTCTGACAGCTGCACAAGGAGGAACCTGTGCCATTATTCATATCCAATGCTGTACATATATACCTGATATGAGCACTAACGTTACTCATTTTACTAAACATATGAATAAGATGATCGAGGCTATGGATACTCCTGAAGCCTCAATTGCTCACTTTGGGATATGTTAACTAGATCGCCATGGTGGAAAGCTATCTTAATTAAGCTATCTGATTGTTCTCTTTTTACTGTTTGCTCCCTGCATCTGTAACTATAAATGGATTTGTTTCTAGTCGCATGAAAGCTTTTAAGTTACAAAATGTTGTCCAAGCTCCTACAAGTGCCACAGCCTTCTCCAACTATTACTTGGGGCCCGTGTATCAGAAACCCTAAATATGAGGGTTAGGAGTATATGTTGCCTCACCAATTAAGGGACAATGCTCTTTATCACCTCAGATGGAGTTGTGGAATGAGAATGATGCCCTTTTCCCTATGCAACGTAATTCTCCTAAAAGAAAAGGGGGCAATGAGAGAGTCAAGTCCTAGGCAGATTGATAAGTTCAGGGTCCCCAAGGAGGAGAAAGGGGCCTGGGAGATTGGGAGTCTGGAATTCTCAAGGAGGAGAAAAGGACAAACTTTTTTTTCCTCTGCATTCCTTCAGTTCAGTCACTCAGTCGTGTCTGACTCATTGCGACCCCATGAATCGCAGCACTCCAGGCCTCCCTGTCCATTGCAAACTCCCAGAGTTTACTCAAACGCATGCCCATCGAGTCAGTGATGCCATCCAACCATCTCATCCTCTGTCGTCCCCTTCTCCTCCTGCCCCCAATCCCTCCCAGCATCAGGGTCTTCTCCAATGAGTCAGCTCTTTGCATCAGGTGGCCAAAGTATTGGAGTTTCAGCTTCAACATCAATCCTTCCAATGAACACCCAGGACTTATCTCCTTCAGGATGGACTGGTTGGATCTCCTTGCAGTCCAAGGGACTCTCAAGAGTCTTCTCCAACACCACAGTTCAAAAGCATCGATTTTTCGGCACTCAGCTTTCTTTATAGTCCAACCCTCACATCCATACATGACCACTGGAAAAACCATAGCCTTGACCAGACAGACCTTTGTTGGCAAAGTAATATCTCTGCTTTTTAATAATCTATCTAGGTTGGTCATAACTTTCCTTCCAAGAAGTAAGCGTCTTTTAATTTCTTGGCTACAGTCACCACCTGCAGTGATTTTGGAGCCACCCCCAAAAAAGTCTGAAACTGTTTCCACTGTCTCCCCATCTATTTCCCATGAGGTGATGGGACCAGATGCCATGATCTTAGTTTTCTGAATGTTGAGCTTTAAGCCAATTTTTTCACTCTCCTCTTTCACTTTCATCAAGAGGCTTTTTAGTTCCTCTTCACTTTCTGCCATAAGGGTGGTGTCATCTGCACATCTGAAGTTATTGATATTTCTCCCGGCCGTCTTAATTCCAGCTTGTGTTTCTTCCAACCCAGCGTTTCTCATGATGTACTCTTCATAGAAGTTAAATAAGCAGGGTGACAATACACAGCCTTGGCGTACTCCTTTTCCTATTTGGAACCAGTCTGTTGTTCCATCTCCAGTTCTAACTGTTGCTTCCTGACCTGCATACAGGTTTCTCAAGAGGCAGGTCAGGTGGTCTGGTATTCCCATCTCATTCAGAATTTTCCAGTTTATTGTGATCCACACAGTCAAAGGCTTTGGCGTGGTCAATAAAGCAGAAATAGATGTTTTCCTGGAACTCTCTTGCTTTTTCGATGATCCAGTGGATATTGGCAATTTAATCTCTGGTTCCTCTGCCTTTTCTAAAACCAGCTTGAACATCTGGAAGTTCTCGATTCACATATTGCTGAAGCCTGGCTTGGAGAATTTTGAACATTACTAGCGTGTGAGATGAGTGCAATTGTGTGGTAGTTTGAGCATTCTTTGGGATTGCGTTTCTTAGGGATTGGAATGAAAACGGGCCTTTTCCAGTCCTGTGGCCACTGCTGAGTTTTCCAAATTTGCTGACATATTGAGTGTAGCACTTTCACAGCATCATCTTTCAGGATTTGAAATAGCTCAATTGGAATTCCAGCACATCCACTAGCTTTGTTCATAGTGATGCCTTCTAAGGCCCACTTGACTTCACATTCCAGGATGTCTGGCTCTAGGTGAGTGATCACACCATTGTGATTATCTGGGTCATGAAGATCTTTTTTGTGCAGTTCTTCTGTGTATTCTTGCCACCTCTTCTTAATATCTTCTGCTTCTGTTAGGTCCATACCATTTCTGTCTTTTATTGAGCCTACCTTTGAGTGAAATGTTCCCTTGGTATCTCTAATTTTCTTGAAGAGATCTCTAGTCTTTCCCATTTAGTTGTTTTCCTCTATTTCTTTGCATTGATCGCTGAGGAAGGCTTTCTTATCTCTCCTGGCTATTTGCTGGAACTCTGCATTCAAATGGGAATATCTTTCCTTTTCTCCTTTGCTTTTCACTTCTCTTTGTTTCACAGCTATTTGTAAGGCCTCCTCAGACAACCATTTCGCTTTTTCGCATTTCTTTTCCATGGAGATGGAAATGATCCCAGTCTCCTGTACAATGTCACAAACCTCCGTCCATAGTTCATCAGGCTCTCTATCAGATCTAGTCCCTTAAATCTATTTCTCACTTCCACTGTATAATCATAAGGGATTTGATATAGGTTATACCTGAATGGTCTAGTGGTTATCCCTACTCTCTTCAGTTTAAGTCTGAATTTGGCAATAAGGAGTTCATGATCTGAGCCACAGTCAGCTCCAGGCCTTGTTTTTGCTGACTGTATAGAGCTTCTCCATCTTTGCCTGCAAATAATATAATCAATCTGATTTCGGTGTTGACCATCTGGTGATGTCCATGTGTAGAGTCTTCTCTTGTGTTGTTGGAAGAGGGTGTTTGTTATGACCAGTGCATTCTCTTGGCAAAACTCTATTAGACTTTTCCCTGCTTCATTCCATACTCCAAGGCCAAATTTGCCTGTTACTCCAGGTGTTTCTTGACTTCTTACTTTTGCATTCCAGTCCCCTATAATGAAAGGGACATCTTTTTTTGGGGGGTATTAGTTCTAAAAAGTCTTGTAGGTCTTCATAGAACCGTTCAACTTCGGCTTCTTCAGCATTACTGGTTGGGCATAGGCTTGGATTACCGTGGTATTGAATGCTTTGCCTTGGAAATGAACAGAGATCATTCTGTCGTTTTTGAGATTGCATCCAAGTACTGCATTTTGGACTCTTTTGTTGACTGTGATGGCTACTCCATTTCTTCTAAAGGATTCCTGCCCACAGTAGTAGCTATAATGGTCATCTGAGTTAAATTCACCCATTCCAGTCCATTTTAGTTTGCTGATTCCTAGAATGTCGACTTTCACTCTTGCCATCATTCCTTAGTCTTAGTCAATTACACAACTCTGTTTAAACTCTGTAGTAGGGATTATACAACAATGTATCTGGCTGGAGGATAGTTTCTGCTTCCTGAAAACCTTCTAACTAATCCTGATATCTTAGAATGTATATTATGAGAGTGGGTCTGGAGGATCTTTCTATTGTTAAATTCTAATCTTGTTATCCTAAAATGTAAATTGCAGGAGTAGGTCTGGTAAAGTTTGCACAAACTTGAGACATTCTTTTGACTCAGTTATAACTAATTAAAGATATATAACTCCATTGCTAACACTAGCAATGGGGTACTCTTTCTGCCCCCTTCTGATGTCTATGTCAGAAGTTTTCTCTACCCCTTTTATACTTTAATAAAACTCTATTGCATAAAAGCTCTGAGTGATCAAGCCTTGTCACTGACCCTGGATTTAATTCTTCTCTTCCAGAGGCCAAGAATTCTGGCTTCTTTTCATGGGTTAGCAAAAACCTTTCACTTGCCAAGTTTAAACTCTAGGTCAGTGCCTCTCGCCAGAGAGAGGAGATGGAGGTGGCTAAGGCTGCCCACATCGTTATCCTCTGGAGGCAGGCACCCCCTCCTCCATTACCTGACTAGAATGGACATGCTGACCACAGGCATCCTGCAGTGTTCTCTGTCTGGCCAAGGTGTGGGGGTGCTTTCTGAGAACAGGAGCAGATGGTTGCACTGAGTAGGGCGGGTGATGCTCCAGGCTTCACTGAGTCCCCAACAGCCTTAGAAAAAAGCCTGAACCTATTGAGGATATCATGTAACATAAATGTATGGTTATATTTGGAAAAAAAATATAGAGGACCAAGAAATAAACGCATGTACCTATGGTCAGTTAATCTTTGACACAGGAGCCAAGAATATTAAATGTGAAAAAGACAGTCTCTTAAGCATGTTGGGAAAATTGGACAGCTACATGTAAATCAGTGAAGTTAGAACACATTCTCACAGCATACACAAAGATACGCTGGAAGTTAGAAAAGGAGCACAGAGGTAAATATGACAAGACACTATAAAGCTTGCAGAAGAGAACATAGGCAAAACATTCTCTGACATAAATCATACCAATGTTTTCTTAGGTCAGTCTCTAAAGGCAATAGAAATAAAAGCAAAAAAAAAAAAAATGGGGAAGCAACAGTTAGAACTGGACATGGAACAACAGACTGGTTCCAAATATGAAAAGGAGTACATCAAGGCTGTATATTGTAATGCTGCTTATTTAACTTATATGCAGAGTACATCATGAGAAATGCTGGGCTGGAGGAAGCACAAGCTGGAATCAAGATTGCCTGGAAAAGTATCAGTAACCTCAGATATGCAGATGACACCACCCTTATGGAAGAAAGTGAAAAAGAACTAAAGAGCCTCTTGGTGAAAGTGAAAGAGAGTTAAAAAGTTGGCTTAAAGCTCAACATTCAGAAAACCAAGGTCATGGCATCCGGTCCCATCACTTCATGGCAAATAGATGGGGAAACAGTCGAAACAGTAGCTGACTTTATTTTTCTGGGCTCCAAAATCACTGCAGATGGTGATTGCAGCCATGAAATAAAAAGATGCTTACTCCTTGGAAGGAAAGTTATGACCAACCTAGTTAGCATATTAAAAAGCAGAGACATTACTTTGCCAACAAAGGTCCGTCTAGTCAAGGCTATGGTTTTTCCAGTGGTCATGTATGGATGTGAGAGTTGGACTATAAAGAAAGCTGAGTGCTGAAGAATTGATGCTTTTGAACTGTGATGTTAGAGAAGACTCTTGAGAGTCCCTTGGACTGCAAGGAGATCCAAACAGTCCATCCTAAAGGAGATCAGTCCTGGGTGTTCATTGGAAGGATTGATGTTGAAGCTGAAACTCCAATACTTTGGCCACCTGATGCAAAGAGCTGACTCATTGGAGAAGACCCTGATGCTGGGAGGGATTGGGGGCAGGAGGAGAAGGGGACGACAGAGGATGAGATGGTTGGATGGCATCACTGACTTGATGAATGTGGGTTTGGGTAGACTCTGGCAGTTGGTGATGGACAGGGAGGCCTGGCATGCTGCCTTTCATGGGGTCACAAAGAATTGGACACGACTGAGCAACTGAACTGAACTGGACTGAATCAAGGTTACAAGCTTTTTTACAGCAAAGAAAACCATAAACAAAACGAAAAGACAAACTATGGAGTGGGTGCAAATCTTTGCAAATGATGTGACTGGCAAACGTTTAATTTCCAAAATATACAAACAGCTCATACAACTCAATAGCGATAACAGAAGAACAACCCAATCAAAAAATGGGCAGAAGACATAAATAGACATTTCTCCAAAGAAGACCTACAGATGGTCAAAATGCACGTGAAAAGATACTCAACACTACTTATTATTGCTGCTGCTACTGCTACTGCTAATTCACTTCAATCGTGTCCGACTCTGTGTGACCCCATAAATGGCAGCCCACCAGGCTCCCCGTCCTTGGGATTCTCCATGCAAGAACACTAGAGTGGGTTGCCAAGTCCTTCTCCAGTGCATGAAAGTGAAAAGTCAAAGTGAAGTCTCTCAGTTGTGTCTGACTCTTAGTGATCCCATGAACTGCAGCCCACCAGGCTCCTCTGTCCATGGGATTTTCCAGGCAAGAGTACTGGAGTGGGGTGCCATTGCCTTCTCTGTACTTATTATTAGAGAAATGCAAATAAAATCGACAGTGAGGTACCATCCCACACCAGTCAGAATGCTCATAATTAAAATCTACAAATGACAAATGCTGGAGAGGGGGTGGAGAAAATTGAATCCTCCTACACTGTTGGTGGGGTTTTAAGTTAATGCAGACACTATGGAAAATAGTATGGAGATTCCTAAGAAAACTAAAATTAGAATGAGCAATACAATACAATCCATCAATTCTACTCTTGGGCCTGTATCTGGGCAAAGCTATAATTCAAAAAAGACAGATGCACTCTTATGTTCATAGCAACACTACTCACAATAGTCAAGATATGGAAATGCACTAAATCTCCATCTGCAGATGAATAGAAAAAGTTGTGGTAGATATATACAATGGAATAGTACTCAGCCACAAAAAGAATGAAATAATGTCATTTGCAGCAACACAAATGCAACTAGAGAGTATCACACTAAGTGAAGGAAGTCAGAAAGAGGAAGATATCATATGTTATCACTAATATATGGAATATAAACCATAAAACAAATTAATCTATCTATGAAGCAGAAATAGAATCACAGACATAGAGAACAGACTTGTGTTTGCCATGGGGAAGGAGAGTGAGAGGAGTCAGACTAGGAGTTTTGGGTTAGTAGGTGCAAACTATCACATATAGAAAGAATGAAAACCAAGATCCTACTGTATAGCACAGGGAACTATATTCAGTACCCTGAAATAAACCATAATGGAGAAGAATATAATATATATGCATATAAACATGTGTGTGTATAACTGAGTCACTTTGCTATACAGCAGAAATAAACACCACCTTGTAAATCAATTTTTTAAAAGTAATCTTAATAATTCAGGGAAACACTCAGACAACATAAATTATTGAATAATTATATTTACTGTCCATATTCACCCAATCCTCTTAATATTAATTTTAAGAAGGAAATGAAAAGAAAATATATGGTAGTCCACCTTCTGCAATAAAAATGTGAAATGAGAACAAATTGTTTCTATTTTATTACATCAATTTCATCTCAATAAATCATTAAAATATACACACAATATATGCTTGCTGTAGAAAAAGTTGAAAAAAGAAAAGCATGTAAAGGAGAAAATAAATGCCACTTGTGTTTTCCCCTTTTAAACATAATTGCTTTGAATGTTTTGGTTCACTATCATTATAATTTTCT
The DNA here is from genome assembly GCF_033118175.1 of Dama dama. Lineage (NCBI taxonomy): Eukaryota > Metazoa > Chordata > Mammalia > Artiodactyla > Cervidae > Dama > Dama dama. The sequence goes on from NC_083714.1 coordinate 105,316,129, forward strand.
TTTCCCTTGGAAACTATGTTTAGAGTTATAAAAGCAATAGCTAGCATTACCTTGGTAATTAACCCATGTATACCGAAGATTGCCTTGAAATAATTACCTAGTATAAAATCCAACCTGATCTGAATTAGTGGTACAGTTTTCTCTGAGATGAATTAGCATCTAAGTAGAGATTCACATCCATATTAAATGAGCTGAAGGATGAACTGTACAGTCTTCTCTTATCTGTGCTTCAGGATAGAATATCTACCCCCAAGAAATCGTGTTTTTTTTTTTTTTTTAAATTTATGAATTAAAATACCATGGACACTACTTTTAGGGGCACAATTAATAAACAGTTTTTGGAACTAAAGAGACTGCCTTCCTATCTTCCAGTTTCCATATTTTTGGAAGGTGGTAATTATAAAAATAAGGAAGCCTGTGCATTGTAATACATACAAAACTTCTAATGCAAACAAACTTATTAAAATCCTTAAAAGTAAAAGAAAAGGTGAATTCAAGTAAACATCATATTGATGAAAAGATCTGTAATGCTATTGCTTAACATTAATAGAATTTGGGAGGAAAATGATTATACCAAGATATAGATAAGTCCATTTAAGAGACTCCAGATCTTTTTCTTTTTGTTCTTTCCAGGCTTCTTTTTTTAACACAAGGTCTGATGACCTTTGAGGTTCCTCTCAGTTCCAAGATTTTATAATTCTCTAAGTTGGTAACCAGGGAGTTGTCCATCCTTAAAACGCTGTTCTCTCTGTCAGCTCTATCCACACACATCACATGAATTTCCACTTTCATACTTTAGCAAGTAACAATAATATTTTGCATTGCTTATTGCTCTGTAATTTGCTAAATTCTCTTCATATGCTATCTTATTCAACCTTAGCAATGATACTATGGGGTAAATGGCATCATCCCTGTTTTAGAAAGAAGGAAATAGACCCAGAGAGAGTTACCCATTCTGTTTTCTCTACTTAGACTATCTATAAGGTCCACCTTTGATATATATCTTTTGTGCAGAAAACACAAGCTGATTAGGATCTAACTTGAATTCACATTATACTTCTCTAAATTCCTATTGTGGTTAAAGTATGTTCTATATTTTTTTTTTTACTGTAGTGTTACTTGTCTATCTTATCTTGTGTGTTTTGCAAAGAAATGTACAAATTTTGCAATCAGTGGGCTTGAATCTTGACTTTGCCACATTCTAGTTGCATGACTTTGAGCAAGTTGCCTAAGTTCTCTGAACCTGAGTCCCTCTATCTGTAAGATGAGGAAAACAATCCTTACCTCACAAGATAGTTTTGCTTATCATATAAGATAATGGATTAAAAAGTATATTTCCATGTCCCCCATGAGGCTATAAGCCCCAGAACAGAAGTACTTTATCTTAAACCTCTGTAGCTTCCCCAACAGAATTGAGTTAATAGTAAATATTTGAAATCTACCTCTCCATGGACTAGAAAGGCTTGGTGTGCATGTGTGGGAAACAGGTGGCTACTTCATAATGCATATAGCTCACATTCCAGTGTCTTTGAGTCTAATTACCAAAATCTCTTTTGACGGATTTGACTAAACTTTTAATATGCTAATTAGTAGATTAATAGCTTCCACATTTACAAACCATCATCAGATAAGTGGAATCTCTTTAATTTTAATGCATTGGCTCCAGGGAAACTACTCATTTTCTGAAATCATTCTTAGCAACGATTTTAGATACTGAAGAGGAGCAGAATACATGACCCTAAGTTATGCTAGGTTGGCATGCGGATTATTTTGAACTGAAGGCTATCAAGATCCAGCTGACTTAAGAAAAACTTTTCAGTTCAGTTCAGTCATGTCCAACTCTTTGCAACCCCATGGACTGCAGCATGCCAGGCTTTCCTGTCCATCACCAGCTCCAGGAACTTACTCAAATTCATGTCCATTGAGTCGGTGATGGCATCCAACCATCTCATTCTCCATCATCACCTTTTCCTCCTGCCTTCAATCTTTCCTAGCATCAGGATCTTTTCCAGTTAGTCAGTTCTTCTTATCAGGGGACCAAAACACTGGAATTTCAGCTTCAGCATCAGTCCTTCCAATGAATATTCAGGACTGATTTCATTTAGGATGAACTGATTGGATCTCCTTGCAGTCCAAGGGACTCTCAAGAGTCTTCTCCATCACCACCATTCAAAAGCATCAATCCTTTGGTGCTCAGCTTTCTTTATAGTCCAACTCTCATATCCATACACGACTACTGGAAAAGCCATAGCTTTGACTAGATGGGCCTTCGTTGGTAAAGTAATGTCTCTGTTTTTTAACATGCTGTCTAGATTGGTCATAGCTTTTCTTCCAAGGAGCAAGTGTCCTCTAATTTCATGGCCATAGTCACCACCTGCAGTGATTTTGGAGCCCCCAAAATTAAAGTCTCTCACTGTTTCCATTGTTTACCCATCTATTTGCTATGAAGTGATGAAAAGCTTTTACTTGTTCCTTAACTACCTAAAATAATTTAATTAAGAGGCTGGCTCAGAGAAAGAGCTATTGCAAGAAGTAAGTTTTGTTTGTATGTGTAGACAAGTATCAAATTATCAAACATTTATTTTTCTTACTGTCCTGTGAATTACCCTCTTCCCCTTTGAAGCTCTAGGCCCCTGACCCATTCCTTAACTCTGGATGGTATATAAGCCTCAACAGACACACTTCCTTTTGGGTTCTATGTTTTTATGGGACCCTCATGCATATATAACTAAATTTGTTTTTCTCTTGTTAATATGTCTTATATCAATTTAATTACTAGACCAGTCAATAGAACCAAGAAGTTTATAGGAAATATTCTCCCTGCCTTACAACATAAACTCTGTATTGGTGGCTCTTGTTGTTGCTGTGACATCAATAATAAAGAGTCACTCTACTCATTAACAGAGATAACTTGCTTTAAACTCCTTAAAGCCTGCAATTATATTTATTGTGGGGGAAACTGATGAAAGAAGCATGTAAAAGTTAAAGTAAGGAGTACAGTAGCTGCCACAAAGGTCTATACTAATGGAGTGAATGTGATAGATGATCCTTAAATAAATGGATATTTTCTTGTATACCATTCTTTATTCTTTCTCTCTCTGTTGCACACCTGAGAGCAAGAGCTCTAAATATTATATTTAAATACCCATTTTGTCTAGTGATCATAAAGTCATTGAATGTGGTTAGCAAATTCAGTTTCAAATGTTAATATTTTTAAAAATATATAAAATGCATAAAATATTTTAATTTTACTATATATAAAACAGTAACCATTTCTTTAAATTAATTGTCTAGATGAGTTTCACTTATTTGAAGCCTAGATAAGATCATCTAGACAGTTTGGGAAGAAAGTACACAGAACCACTAGACCATTCAGACCTAAATCAAATCCCTTAAGATTATACAGTGGAAGTGACAAATAAATTCAAGGGATTATATCTGATAGACAAAGTGCCTGAAGAACTATGGGCGGAGGTTCATGACATTGTACAGGAGACAGTGATCAAGACCATCCAAAAGAAAAATAAATGAAAAAAGGTCAAATGGTTGTCTGAGGAGGCCTTACAAATAGCTGTGAAAAGAAGAGAAGCTAAAGGCAAAGAAGAAAAGGAAAGACATACCTATCTGAATGCAGAGTTCCAAAGATTAGGAAGGAGAGATAAGAAAGTTTTCCTCAGGGACCAATGAAAAGAAATGCAGGGAAACAATAGAATGGGAAAGACTAGAGATTGCTTCAAGAAAATTAGAGATACCAAGGGAACATTTCATCCAAAATGGGCACACTAAAGAACAGAATTGATATGGACCTAACAGAAGTAGAAGATACTAAGAAGTGGTTGCAAGAATACACAGAACTGTACAAAAAAGATCTTCATGGCCCAGATAACCATGATGGGTTGATCACTCACATACAGCCAAAACATCCTGGAATGCAAAGTCAAGTGGGGCTTAGGAAGCATCACTATGAAGAAAGCTAGTGGAGGTGATGTGAATCCAATTGAGCTATTTCAAATCCTAAAAGCTGAGGCTGTTAAAGCACTGGACTCAACATGCCAGCAAATTTGGAAAACAGCAGTGGCCACAGGACTGGAAGAGGTCAGTTTTCATTCCAATCCCAAAGAAAGACAATGCCAAAGAATCTTCAAACTACCCTACAATTGCATTCATCTCACATGTTAGCAAAGTAATGCTCAAAATAATCCAAGCCAGGCTTCAACAGTACATAAGCAATGAATCTCCAGATGTTCAAGCTGGTTTTAGAAAAGGCAGAGGAACCAGAGATCAAACTGCCAACATCCATTGGATCATCAAAAAAGCAAGAGAATTCCAGAAAAACATCTACTTCTGCTTTATTGACTATGCCAAAGCCTTTGTGTGGATCACAACAAACTTTGGAAAATTCTTAGAGATGGGAATTGCAGACCACCTTACCTGCCTCCTAAGAAATCTGTATGCAGGTTAAGAAGCAACAGTTAGAACCGGACATGGAACAACAGACTGGTTCCAAATAGGGAAAGGGGTATGTCAAGGATGTATTTGTCACCCTGCTTATTTAACTTATATGCAGAGTACATCAAGCAAAATGCTGGGCTGGATGAAACACAAGCTGGAATCAAGATTGCTGGGAGAAATATCCATACCCTCAGATATGCAGGTAACACCACCCTTATGGCAGAAGGCAAAGAAGAACTCAAGAACCTCTTGATAAAAGTGAAAGAAGAGAATGAAAATGCTCACTTAAAGCTCAGTATTAAAAAAGCTAAGATCATGGCATCTGGTCCCATCACGTCATGGCAAACAAATAGCGAAACAAAGGAAAAAGTGACAGACTATTTTTGGGGGGGGGGTCAAAAATCACTGCAGATGGTGCCTGCAGCCATGAAATTAAAAGAAGCTTGCTCCTTGGAAGAAAAGATATGACCAACCTAGACAGCAGATTAAAAAGAAGAGACATTACTTTGCTGACAAAGGTCCATGTAGTCAAAGCTGTGGTTTTTCCAGTAGTCATGTATGGATATGAGAGTTGGACTATAAAGAAAACTGAGTGCCAAAGAATTGATGCTTTTGAACTATGGTGTTGGAGAAGACTCTAGAGAGTCCTTTGGACTGCAAGGAGATCAAACCACTCAATTTTGAGTGAAATCAGTCCTGGATATTCATTGGAAGGACTGATGCTGAAGCTACCCTCCAATACTTTGGTCACCTGATGGGAAGAACTGACTCATTTGAAAAGATCCTGATGCTAGAAATGATTGAAGGCAGGAGGAGAAAGGGATGATGGAGGATGAGATGGCTGGATGACATCATCACCTCGATGGACATGAGTTTCAGCAAGCTCTGGGAATTGATGGACAGGGAAGTCTGGTGTGCGGCATTCCACGGGATCACAGAGAGTTGGGCATGACTGAGCAACTGAACTGAACTGAGACAGCTTGGTGTAGTGAAAAACAAAAGATTTGACTTAGAGACAGACAGACCAGAGTTGGATTTCTAGATCTATCATATAATAGCTATATGTGTGCTGTGCTCAGTTGTTCATTCTTGTTCAGTTCTTTGCAACCCCAGCCTCCTGTGTCCATGGGATCTCCAGACAAGCATATTTGGGTGGGTTGCCATGCCCTCCTCTAATAGCTATCTGATTTTGTGCAAACTTCTGAGACTCATTTTCTGGATTTATTATGTGAGAATAAATCATGAAATGCCATTATTTTGAGGCTCAAAAGTGATGTTATATCTTAAGATACTTTTAAAATGTAAAAGTTTATATTAATTATACCCCAATAAATCTACTAATGTAATTGAATGTTTATTATAACAAGGCAGAAACAGTTTGTGCAATTGTTCTTTTCCTTTTGAGGTATAAAATGGCATCCTAAAATCTATACAATTTCAATATTTTTATCCTAATTAAAAATAGTATCACAGAATGTCAGTGATGAAATAAATTTTAGAGCTAATCTGTTTTGTCACTGTGTAGAGAGGAGCTTTGAATCCATGATGGAAAGGGACTTGCCTTAGGTTATGAAATTAGTAGTGAAACCAAAATTGGAATTCTGGTCCCTTTCTTCCAGGCTAGGGCCTTTCTACTCGACTAAAATTCTTCATTGCAATGGTGTTTAAGCTTTGTTATGAAACTATTGTCCATCCTCAAATTTCCCTTTATTTCCCTGAATCAAGGTATTTATATGCATTGTTATGCAGGATTCTCCTTGAGGAAGGATCACTTTACATGAAGAAGATAACCTAGGAGGCAATTCTTCCATACATCTTTAAACTCTTCCTGCTAGTATATTGGCAACTACTGCATAGATCCCGGATCAATAGGAAGGAAAGTCAAGAAATGTGATCCAGCTGAGGGGCAAGCTATTCTTTCTCAGGGATATTCAAATCTTGGCCTCTTGGGGAGCAACAAAGAGAAAATGTTGCCAACTAGCACAATGATAAGTGTTCCTTTAGTGTTCATTTGATTCCTTTCCCCCTGGCACTGCCATAGAATTTTATTATCTACAAAGTAGGTTTACATTTATTACCTCAAATTATTCTCACAACTACATGAGGTAGTGATATTACAGATGAGAAAATTGAAACTCAGATAGATTAAATGAGTTACTCAAAGTTACATGGTAAATAAGAGGCAGAACTTTCAATTCAAATTTTGTCTTCAAATCAAAATATCTTGCCCATATACCATAGTTGTCTATAACTTTGGCATACTTAATGAATTTTGAAAATATTATTAAAGATGCAATTAAAAGTTAATGAATACATGTGGAAAAAGTTCTAAAAGGCTGTAATTTAAAATAGACAAACATTTCCACCTCTCTGAAACTACATAAACTTTTATAAATTATAAAAATAAAAGAGCTTTAAATTCATTAGACTGATCAAGTGTCCAAAAGTATGTAACACAAATCTAGATTCAGTCGGAACAAACTGCACTGTTGCTGTAGCTAAATAAAAATATCTCAGAATGGAAGTCTTAATTTCCACACATAACAGGACATATTTACTCTGGAAAATTTGGTTTCTATTTACATAATCTATGGAAAAAATTTAGAAGAAAAAAGGAAAAAGTCATAGTCACAGCTTTTTCACTACTGAGAATGATTGCTTCTTTCTGTAGTGTTAATTTTCCTTTGGTTGCATATACTTGAATTGCTGAGGCACTTTTTGAACATACTATGTGAAAAACTTTCCTGGAAAACTAAAATTAAGTAGAGATACAATTCTTCATGAGCAAACCATTAAATGATAAAGGCATAGTTTTCTCTTAGATATTTATTCCTATTTAAATTTAGTGTTACATGTCACAAAGACCTGGATCTAAAACACAACCCAGAATTTAATAATTACACGACCTTAGGCAAGTCAAGTAATCTGTTCAAGACTGTTTTCTATGTGTAAAGTAGAGATGGTCATAGTATGTACACTGTTAGACTGTTATGAGGATTAAATGAGATAGCATATGTAAAGCTCTTGGTACTTGATAAAGCTCAATAAATGATAGTCCCTTTACTCTTGCCGTGGTCCTGTGATCAAGTTGGCTAGTTTTCTGTGATTACGGTTTTAGTGTGTCTGCCCTCTGATGCCTTCTCCCAACACTTATGGTCTTACTTGAGTTTCTCTTACCTTGGACGAGGGATATCTTCCCACGGTCTTGTCTAACTCAATGAAACTAAACCATGCTATGTGGGGCCACCCAAGACGGTCGGGTCATGGTGGAGAAGTCGTGGTCCACTGGAGAAGGGAATGCAAACCACTTCAGTATTCTTGCCTTGAGAACCCCATGAACAGTATGAGAAGGCAAAAAGAAAGGATTCTGAAAGAGAAACTCCCCAGGTCGGTAGGTGCCCAATATGCTACTGGAGATCAGTGGAGAAATAACTTCAGAAAGAATGAAGGGATGGAGCCAAAGCAAAAACAATACCCAGTTGTGGATGGGACTGGTGATACAAGCAAGGTCTGATGCTGTAAAGAGCAATATTGCATAGGATCCTGGAATGTTAGGTCCATGAATCAAGGCAAATTGGAAGCGGTCAAACAGGAGATGGCAAGAGTGAAAGTCGACATTCTAAGAATCAACCAACTAAAATGGACTGGAATGGGTGAATTTAACTCAGATGACCATTATAGCTACTACTGTGGGCAGGAATCCTTTAGAAGAAATGGAGTAGCCATCATAGTCAACAAAAGAGTCTAAAATGCAGTACTTGGATGCAATCTCAAAAACGACAGAATGATCTCTGTTCATTTCCGAGGCAAATCATTCAATATCACAGTAATCCAAGCCTATGCCCTAACCAGTAATGCTGAAGAAGCTGAAGTTGAATGGTTCTATAAAGACCTACAAGATCTTTTAGAACTAACACCCCAAAAAAGATGTCCCTTTCATTATAGGGGACTGGAATGCAAAAGTAGGAAGTCAAGAAACACCCGGAGTAACAGGCAAATTTGGCCTTGGAGTATGGAATGAAGCAGGGAAAAGTCTAATAGAGTTTTGCCAAGAGAATGCACTGGTCATAACAAACACCCTCTTCCAACAACACAAGAGAAGACTCTACACATGGATATCACCAGAAGGCCAACACTAAAATCAGATTTGATTATATTCTTTGCAGCCAAAGATGGAGAAGCTCTACACATTCAGCAAAAACAAGGCCTGGAGCTGACTGTGGCTCAGATCATGAACTCCTTATTGCCAAATTCAGACTTAAACTGAAGAGAGTAGGGATAACCACTAGACCATTCAGGTATAACCTAAATCAAATCCCAAATATATATATATATATATATATATATATATATATATATATATATATATATATATATATATATATATATATATATACACACACACACACAGTGGAAGTGAGAAGTAGATTTAAGGGACTAGATCTGATAGACAGAGAGCCTGATGAACTATGGATGGAGGTTCGTGACATTGTACAGGAGACAGGGATCAAGACCATCCCCATGGAATAGAAATGCAAAAAGGCAAAATGGTTGTCTGAAGAGTCCTTACAAATAGCTGTGAAATGAAGAGAAGCAAAAAGCAAGGGAGAAAAGGAAAGATATTCCCATTTGAATGCAGAGTTCCAGAGAACAGCCAGGAGAGAAAAGACAGCCTTCCTAAGCGATTAATACAAAGAAATAGAGGAAAACGACAGAATGGGAAAGACTAGAGATCTCTTCAAGAAAATTAGAGATACCAAGGGAACATATCATGCAAAGATGGGCATAATAAAGGACAGAAATGGTATGGACCTAACAGAAGCAGAAGATATTAAGAAGAGGTGGCAAGAATACACAGAAGAACTATACAAAAAGATCTTCATGACCCAGATATTCACAATTTTGTGATCACTCACCTAGTGCCAGACCTCCTGGAATGTGAAGTCAAGTGGGCCTTAGAAGGCATCACTATGAACAAAGCTAGTGGATGTGCTGGAATTCCAGTTGAGCTATTTCAAATCCTGAAAGATGATGCTGTGAAAGTGCTGCACTCAATATGCTAGCAAATTTGGAAAACTCAGCAATGGCCACAGGACTGGAAAATGTCCGTTTTCATTCCAATCCCTAAGAAACGCAATCCCAAAGAATGCTAACTACCACACAATTGCACTCATCTCACACATTAGTAAAGTAATGCTAAAATTTCTCCAAGCCAGGCATCAGCAATACGTGAGCCGAGAACTTCCAGATGTTCAAGCTGATTTTAGAAAAGGCAGAGGAACCAGAGATCAAATTGCCAATATCCGCTGGATCATTGAAAAAGCAAGAGAGTTACAGAAAAACATCTATTTCTGCTTTATTGACCACGCCAAAGCCTTCGACTGTGTGGATCACAATAAACTGTGTAAAATTCTGAAGGAGACGGGAATACCAGACCACCTGACCTGCCTCTTGAGAAACATGTATGCAGATCAGGAAGCAACAGTTAGAACTGGACATGGAACAACAGACTGGTTCAAAATAGGAAAAGGACTACATCAAGGCTGTGTATTGTCACCCTGCTTATTTAACTTCTATGCAGAGTACATCATAAGAAACGTTGGTTTGGAAGAAGCACAAGCTGGAATCAAGATGGCCGGGAGAAATATCCATAACCTCAGATATGCAGATGACACTACCCTTATGGCAGAAAGTGAAGAGGAACTAAAGAAAGCTGAGCACCGAGAAATTGATGCTTTTGAACTATCGTGTTGGAGAAGACTCTTGAGAGTCCCTTGGACTGCAAGGAGATCCAACCAGTCCATCCTGAAGGAGATCAGTCCTGGGCGTTCTTTGGAAGTACTGATGCTGAAGCTGAAACTCCAATACTTTGGCCACCTCATGCGAAGAGTTGACTCATTAGAAAAGACCCTGATGCTTGGAGGGATTGGGGGCAGGAGGAGAAGGGGACGACAGAGGATGAGATAGCTGGATGGCATCACCGACTCGATGGGCATGCGTTTGAGTAAACTCCGGGAGTTTGTGATGGACAGGGAGGCCTGGTGTGCTGCGATTCATGAGGTCGCAAAAAGTCGGACATGGCTGAGCGACTGAACTGACTGACTAACTCCTTACTCTCACTCTCTCCTCTTGCTCCCTCCTATGGTGATTTCCTATTGCAAAAGTCTACTTTCTTCAAGCTTAGAAGATAATCCTTTTAGCTGTGTTCTTCAAGTTTTCACTATTGTTTTGATGGCTCAACATTTCCGAAAGGTTAACTTTCTTATAAAATTCATTTCAGCTTCTTATACAGAGCATGATAATATTCTCACTATATTTTTTCCAACACACACACACATACACTCACCCCAACAACAATAAGCACCAAAGTACTCACCTCTTAACATCTTAGACATTTACAATATCTGACACAGATTCTCAGCAAGCTCAATTCTTCTTTGGAAGCATGTAGTCCACATCTGTATTTCTTACTTGTGTGGCTTATCCATTACACCATGGCTTTTATCCTCTGTTGTTGAGGCAGGAATGTCGAGTTCAAAGCCTTAGGAAAGGGAGATTCCAATAGACTTACATGAGCAGAAGGCAAATCTATGCTGGGAACTCAATAAGTTATCCTCTGAAGCACATTTTACCCTTTTAAATTTCAGTACCATAGTCAGAGCAGCAAGAGATTTGGATCTCAAAGGTTTATAGTTCTTTTCAATAATTGTGCTACTCTGAGGTATAGCACTCTTTTACTCTCATATATATCGACACTCGGAATTTAACACAGGTCTACAGAACTTATCTCATGACTGTGGATAAGGCTCAATCTTTAAAAAAAAAGTAGCTGAATTATATACACACATGTGCACACACATATATTTAAAAAGGAAAATCAGAGATGAATATTGATTAAAAAAAAAGCTACTTTATCTAGACTTTTCATTGAATAACAGAATGTTTCCAGATAGATCCTATGTACAATTTGCAGGTTAGGTATGACTATATCCTCTTGTTATTAATCCCCAGAAAACAAAATAAGATAATAAATCTTAGAGGATCACAATTTAGAATAAACATTAATTTCCTAATGACTTGACGTATATCAAATTTCTACCTTGAAGAGCTTTCCTATCTTTCAGTTGGCTCACAGTCCAATTAGCACAAAGACACAGATGCAATTTATAAAGTTGACAAAAATAAGAAAAACACTTGGATAAGGCTAGTTTTGAAACTTCTACCTATTTCCTTATACCTCACCTCAAAAGAAATGAATAAATAATCTTTTTGGAAAATTTTAAATGCCAAATCATTACACTAATAGCAAATTTAATGTGAAGTGAAAGTTTTAGTTGCTTAGTCATGTCTGACTCTTTGCAACCCCATGGACTATAGCTTGCCAGGCTCCTCTGTCCATGGAATTCTCCAGGCAAGAATACTGGAGTGGGTAGCCATTCCTTTCTCCAGGGGATCTTCCCAACCCAGGGTTCAAACCCAGGTCTCCTGAATTACAGACAGATTTCTTACCATCTGAGCCACCACCTTCTAATTTCAAGTAGGGGCTCCCCTGGTGACTCAGCAGTAAAGAATCCACCTGCCACTGCAGTAGACATGGCTTCTATTCCTGGGTTGGGACGATCTCCTGGAGAGGGAAATGGCAACCTATTTCAGTATTCTTGCCTAGTAAATCCCAGGGACAGAGGAGCCTGGTGGGCTACAGTCCATGGAGTCACAAAGAGTCAGATACTACTTAGCAACTAAAACAACAAAACGATTTTAAGTAGTTCAAAACATGTTTCCCATCTAAGAGTTAGATCATTAAACCAGGAGCCAAGTATGGTCTGACAAAGTTTTGTGGATATTCTTATCATTATTCTCACTTCCTAACTTTGGGTATTTTCCCATCTCCTGAATATGAGCAGTGTGTGTGTGTGACTATATTTTTCAAACTCCAAATCAGGCCATAAAATGTGATAAATGATGTTTTTGTGTTACTTCTAGGTGCCAGATGCAATCCAGGAGATGTAACTTTGATTTGAAAAACAGACTTCCTGGGACACTGTCATGGTTTGGAAGGCTACTAGGAAATAAGCTTTGAAATTTAGAATGTCTTGGAAATTTTGGTTACTGTATGAATAGTCATGAAGTCGTTAGTCATTGACTCAGGCATCTAATAGGTAAAAACGAAATCAATTTAAAGTCAAGATATGAGAAACTGGTAATAATATTTAACCACAAACCATTAGAGAATATATTTAACATTTAATTTGGGCATATATGAATTTCAAGAAGATGGCATGCATTGTAGATTTATTCAAATAGGCCCCAAAACTTCATAAGATATGAAATATGTTCAAGAGTGAGACACTGTTTTGGATGCTAACTCTTCTGTGTATTTTCAGGATCTTAGGGTTACTGCAGGCAGTAACCTGATATCACCTATTTGTGGGAAAATATATTCTCGTGAGTTGCTGGTGTTTGAGCTGACCATACCAGCAAATATGTTGTTAGGTGTAGCTCCTTGTTGCCACAGTTATGATGATGAAAGGATCAACCTTGTTTACCCACATTTGCCCCTTCTGATTTTACAGTTTTAATGATTTAGAGATTTAATAATACTACACTTGTGGGTAGCCAAAAAAAAAAAAAAAAAAAAAGCTCACAGTCTGCCTCTGGAATCTAGAAGGACACTAAGAAGGATGTTCTTAGTAGCTTTCATTCTCCTATGCTATTTCCTGAAGACAGGGTGATTTTTATTCATCTCTAAGTCCCCTATAGATGCCCCACAAATATCTGCTAAATAGCTCACAAAATACCCAAGGAAGAAAGCATTTTCCCCACAATACAAGCTTTTCTGTTTCTCTTCATCACTGAATAGTAGCTAGATCCTTGAAGTGACTGTCATCTTTTAGGCAACTGAGATAGGAAGCAATGTTTTGAGACACAAGTAATCGTTATTCACACAAAAGTGCAAATGTGGATATGTGTCTTAGAGGAGCTGTTACTCGTCTACTTTCCTGTGTGCCCAGGATGAACAAGATATAAGGCATACTTCCAAGTGCCATCTGTGAAACTCAAGGTCCTTAAAAGAAGAAGTAGTATATTGCAACTTGGCTATTTAAGCTAATTCATTGTAGTGGGCTAAACTGGTGACTATTAACTACATATCCCCCTCAGAGCAAAATCTCTCTAGAGTACAGAAGGTGGTAAAGAAGGTTCAGAAAGCATGTTAGTCTTTGCTAGCTTTCCAGAAATCTAATCTTCACAATGGTCTGACTGAAGAGAGAGAGAGAGGCATTGGGAGGGAGACAAAAAGAAAATCAAATCAAAATAAACATGATCAAACAATAGCAAAGAATAAATACATAAACAATAGAATCACAAGAATTTTCCAAATTCCATGAGTAAGCTAAAGGGCTACATATTAGAACAGATGACCCCCACAAAAAGAAATAAGTCTCTATCAGAAAAGCAGTCAAATTGTAGACTTGTCTCCTATTTCTTAACCATTTGGAAAGAAGAATCGTTTCCCTTTGTACAGCTGATGAGTCAGAAACCAATTTTTTTCCCTTGATGGGGGAAAAAAAAACCTTTCCTTTGCTCAAATATATATTTTTACATATGCACGTGTGCTCAGTTGCTTCAGTCATGTTTGACTCTTTGCAACCCTATGGATTGCAGCCCACCAGGCTGCTCTGTCCATGAGATTCTCCAAGCAAGAATACTAGAGTGGGTTGCCATGGCCTTCTCCCAGGGATCTTTCCAACCCAGGGGTTGAACCCATGTCTCATATGTCTCCTGCATTGCAGATGGATTATTTACCATTGGGGAAGCCCTATATACATATAGATAGATAGATGATAGATAGATAGATAGATAGATATCAACATATATTGAGGAACATATCACAGTAATAGACAGTCCATATATAGTAAACCATTAATTTAGGTTAAGCCAGTAAGAGCCAAACAGACCTCTCTAATAAGAGACTGTTAAGTAGTCCAGTGATTGACTTACTTTTGTGTTTTTTCTTAATCTGGAATTATATTTGTGCAGTTTGTTATATGTTCTTACACAAATATTGCTAAACAAAACACAAAGATGAAATATGCACAATTTTGGAGCCCAACTTGCATGAATAAGTAGTAATTATGTTTTCTCCTAAAAATATATATATATGCTCCAATTGGAAGACTTTGAGTTTGGCCATGCAAGTGTAACAAATGGACTGGATATTTCAGTGCCTCAAATCTCTTAAGTCCAAAAGTCAAGCAATAGGATTCAAAGACTGAGCATAAATATTGTTGACGTGCTAAAAGTAAACTGTTCTGATGATATAATCACCACCTCTTATCAAACACATATCACTTTCCAAGAATGTCAAAATATCAATTGTTACTTAGCACTTAAAGAAGCTCTCAGGCTATAGCTTTCTTTAATATGCAAAACATTAGAGAAAATAATTTAAATTTTCAGAAAATATATTTTCATAGACTCAATGACAAAAAGAAGTTAAAAAGTGAATAAAAATAAAACATAAAAATTCCAAATATTTTTCACTTGAGTTTTAGATCCAACATATTAAATTTAAAAAGGTAAATATTATTTTCCCCATTACATAAGTTTTTTCCCCATCTATCTGTCATGAAGTGATGGGGCCAGATGCCATGATCTTAGTTTTTTGAATGTTGAGTTTTAAGCCAGATTTTTCACTCCCTTCTTTCACCTTCATCAAGAGGCACTTCAGTTCTTCTTTGCTTTCTGCCATTAGGGTGGTGTCATCTGCATGTCTGAGGTTATTGATATTTCTCCAGGAAATCTGGATTTCAGCTTGTGGTTCACCAGCCTGATATTTCGCATAATGCACTCTACATATAAGTTAAATAAGCAGAGTGACAATGTACATCCTTGACGTACTCCTTCCTCAATTTGGAACCAGTCCATTGTTTCATCTCTGGTTCTGACTGTTGCATCTTGATCTGCATACAGATTTCTCAGGAGGTAGGTAAGGTGATCTGGTATTTCCATCTCTTTAAGAATTTTCCACAGTTTGTTGTGATCCACACAGTAAAAGGCTTTAGCATAGTCAATGAAGCAGAACTAGTTTGTTTTCTGAAATTCTTTTCCTTTTCTATGATCC
The DNA here is from genome assembly GCF_033118175.1 of Dama dama. Lineage (NCBI taxonomy): Eukaryota > Metazoa > Chordata > Mammalia > Artiodactyla > Cervidae > Dama > Dama dama. Next base: position 105,331,703 of record NC_083714.1, read on the forward strand.
AACGAATGTTGGCAAATTTGATCTCTAGTTCCTCTTCCTTTTCTAAATTCAACATGTGTGCCTGGAAGTTCTCAGTTCACATAGTGTTGAAGTCTAACTTGAAGGATTTTGAGCATTACTTTGGTAGCATGTGAAATGAGTATAATTGGCATGGTTAGGTTTTCTTTAAAAAAAATCATTCTAATTGATATGTAGTAATATTTCATTGTGGTTTTAACTTGAATTTCTCTAATGATTAATGATATTGAACATCTATTCCTTTGCTTATTTGAAACTGCTATTTCTTTTATGGTGAAGTGTCTTTTCATATATTTTACCCTTTTCAAAATTTATTTTTTTAAGTCAAGAATAGGTCATACTTTAGTTCAAAGATTTTACAAACCAGTGGTGGGGGGAACTATAAATCTAAACCTATTACTATAGAAAATGGGAGCTCTGTAATACCATCTCAATTTATACATGATGAAATCAAATGATAATAATAATAATAATGAAAGCAAACCGAAGATGCTCAAAAAACCAAAATGGAAATTACATGAGCAAAGCAACATTTGGTTTGTGCCTAAAAATAGATATGCTCCAAAAGATATTCGTAAGTGTTAGGATAAAGGGCACAGTTTGAAATTATTGGAGTTCACTTAGAAATATACCCTTCCTACTACACAATCAGTATATAATCTGAAAGAACTTATTTTTGCTGGTGGACAAAATAAACAATTTTATAAGAATGTAAAACTACACTCAACTCAGAAACATCTAGCTTTTTTCTTAAGGTAGCACATTCTTAAAAAGTTAAATACTACTTTGCCTTCATTTATAATTAACTTTTCTCTAATTGACAAAATATTCATTTTATATTTGGATAGTAATATATTTAATTCTTTTAAAGAAAATTCAGCATTTACAAGTAGAAAGCACTCTGTCAGACAACCTTGCACATTATTTCACTTAAAATTCCCAACAATCCTGCAAGTAACTCAGTCATTTTTAGTTTAATTACATTTAAACATTCTTTTCACTTTGTCTTGTTTTGATTTCATTTTCATTTTTATAAATTTTAATGATTACCATTTACAGTTATTATAAAACATTGCATATATCCCTCATGCTGAACAGTACTATATTTTCATTGAAAGTATATGCCAATGGTTTATATCAGGCTGATAAATGTATTTAACATTTATATATTATAAAAATTTATATTTATTTACATTTGACATGACAAAACATTCTTACATGTGAACTATATCCAACATTTAGTTTCATAGTTTTTTAAATGATGATTTATTAGCAATAAGAAAATACTGCTATATATACTAAAAAAGTGAAAGTGACACTGTTAGTCATTCAGTCGTGTCTGACTCTTCGCGACCCCTTTGGCTGCAGTCCACCAGGCTCCTCTGTCCAAGGAATTTTCCAGGCAAGAATACTGGAGTGGCTAGCATTCCTTTCTCCAGGGGATCTTCAAAACCCAGAGATCGAATCTGGTTCTTCTGCATTGCAGGCAGATTCTTTACCATCTGAACCACCAGGGAAATGAATGTGAAATAAATATGGAATTACAGAGCTTTTAAGGAACAGTTTATTGAGAAATCATTCACACACCATACAATTCATCCATTTAAAGTATAAAATTCAGTGAATTTTAGTATATATTACATAGCTGGGCAACTATTACCACTGTCTAATTTCAAAAAGATTTCAAGAAGAAACCCAGTATTCATTAACTGTCATTCCCTTTATGATTAAGTTGTGATAATTCCTTATATATTTCATGCCTAAGTTCTTCATAATTTATTTGTGAATATTTTCAGTCAATCTATGGCTTGTCTTTTCATTCTCATCATAGAGTCTTTTGAAGAGCAGAAGTTCTTAAGTTTAACAAAGCTCAGTTTATCAGTTTTTCTTTTATAGTTGAGCTTTTGCTGGTACTTCTTAGAAATCTTTCCTTAGCCCAAAGATTTTATCAAAAGATTTCTCCTTCCTGAAGTCTTATGGTTTTAGAATTTACATTTTCATTTATGGTATAAACAAAAGAGTCAGGGTTCTTTTCTTTAGTTTTTTGTTTTGTTTCGCATATAGATGTTCAATTATTTCAGCAACTTGTGTTGAGGTTTTTTTCTTTTTTTCCTTAAATATACTTTGCATCTTTATAGAAAAAATCAATAGGAGGGTCTGTTTCTGTACTCTTTAATCTATCCTATTGATTTACTGTCACCATTGATTTACTTTCACTATTTTCCTTACTGAAGCTTTATAGTAAGTCTTAAAGTCAGGTAGTAAGTCTCCAGGTTTTTTCAAAAGAGTATTCTTTATGTTTTTATTTACTTATATTTTATTTTTATTTTGTATTTTATTTATACACATGTGTATTTATACACATGAATGTGTATACATATATATATATAAATATGTATATTTGCATGTATACACATACATATACACATATACGCATACATGCAGCATCTCTTTATTCATCTATTTATGGACATGCAGGTTACTTTTGTATCATGGCTGTTGTAAATAATGCTGCAATGAACATAAGAGTATGAGTTTTCAATTTTTTAAAAAATATTTAAATTTTAATTTTTGGCTGTACCACTTGGAATGTGGGATCCCAATTCCTTGACCAGGGATTGAGCCCATGCCCCTTGCACTGGAAGTTTGGAGTCTCAACCACTGAACCACCAGGGAATTCCTCACATAATTTTTTTTGAATAGGTGTTTCTTTGAGTATATATTCAGAAGTGAAATTGCTGGATGCTATGGTAGTTCTAGCCTTTATTTTTTCAATAAACCATAATGTTTTCTGCACAAATTTTCATTCCCACCAAGAGTACCCCAGATTTCTTTATTTTCATTTATACATGCATGTGATAGCTTTCTGCATTCCCTCACTTTCAGTCTGTGTATGCCATTAGATGTGGTGAGTCTCTTGTAGGTAGCTTATCTATGGGTCTATGTTTAACTTATTCAGTCTTTCTATGCCTTTTGTATGAAGCATTTAGTCCATTTATATTTAATTATTGATAGGGGATCCTTATACAATTTTCTTAAATCTTTATTGGTTATTTTTGTTGTTCTCTATTCATTTTCTTTTAGTTTCTTTGTTTGTGGTTTGAAAATTTTCTTTGTTAACAAAGTATAGTTAATTTAAAATCTGTTAGTTTCAAGGGTACAGCAAAGAGATTCATATATATGAGAACATAATATATAATGTACTCTCTCTCTATATATATATATATGCATATATATACATATTCCTTTTCAGATTCCATTATAGGTTATTATAAGATATTGAGTATAGTTCCCTAAGCTACACAGTTCAGCTCAGTTCAGTTGCTCAGTCATGTCCGACTCTTTGTGACTCCATGGACTGCAGCACATTAAGCCTCCCTGTCCATCAACAACTCCCGGGGTTTATTCAAGCTCATGTCCATTAGTCAGTGATGCCATCCAACCATCTCATCCTCTGTCATCGACTTCTCCTCCTGCCTTCAATCTTTCCCAGCATCAGGGTCTTTTCAAATGAGTCAGTTCTTCGCTCAGGTGGGCAAAGTATTGGAGCTCCAACATCAGTCCTTTCAATGAATATTCAGGACTGATTTTCTTTAGGATGGACTGGTTGGATCTCCTTGCAGTCCAAGGGACTCTCAAGAGTCTTTTCCAATAACACAGTTCAAAAGCATCAATTCTTCTATGCTCAGCTTTCTTTATAGTCCAACTCTCACATCCATATATGACTACTGGAAAAACCATAGCCTTGACTAGATGGACCTTTGTTGGTAAAGGAATGTCTCTGTCTTTTAATAAGCTGTGTAGGTTGGTCATAACTTTTCTTCCAAGTAGCAAGTGTCTTTTAATTTCATGGCTGCAGTCACCATCTGCAGTGATTTTGGAGCCCCCCAAAGTAAAATCTGCCACTATTTTCAGTTTTCCATCTATTTGCCATGAAGTGGTGGGACCAGATGCCACGTTCGTAATTTCCTGAATATTGAGCTTTAACCCAACTTTTTCACTCTCCTCTTTCACTTTCATCAAGAGGCTCTTTAGTTCTTCTTCACTTTCTGCCATAAGGGTGCTGTCATCTGCATATCTACGATTATCGATATTTCTCCCAGCAATCTTGATTCTAGCTTGTGCTTCAACCAGCCCAGCGTTTCTCATGATGTACTTTGCATTTAAGATAAATAAGCAGGGTGATAGTATACAGCCTTGATGTACATCTTTTCCTACTGGGAATCAGTCTGTTGTTCCATGTCCAGTTCTAATTGTTGTTTCTTGACCTGCATACAGATTTCTCAAGAAGCAGGTCAGGTGGTCTGGTATTCCCATCTCTTTCAGAATTTTCCACAGTTTGTGGTGATCCATATAGTCAAAGGCTTTGACATAGACAATAAAGCAGAAATAGATGTTTTCTGGAACTCTCCTGCTTTTTAGGTGATCCAGCAGATGTTGGCAATTTGATCTCTGGTTCTTCTGCCTCTTCCAAAACCAGATTGAACATCTGGAAGTTCATGGCTCACATGTTGATGAAGTCTGGTTTGGAGAATTTTGAGCGTTACTTTACTAGCGTGTGAGATGAGTGCAATTTTGTGGTAACTTGCACAATCTTTGGCATTGTCTTCCTTTGGGATTGGAATGAAAACTGACCTTTTCCAGTCCTATGGTCACTGCTGAGTTTTCCAAATGTGCTGGCATATTGAGTGCAGCACTTTCACAGAATCATCTTTTAGTATTTGAAATAGCTCAACTGGAATTCCATCACTTCCACTGGCTTTATTCGTAGAGATGCTTCCTAGGGCCCACTTGACTTCGCAGTCCAGGATGTCTGGCTCTAGGTGAGTGATCACACCATCATGATTATCTGAGTTGTGAAGATCTTTTATTTTTTGTATATTTCTGTGTATTCTTGTTACCTCTTCTTAATATCTTCTGCTTATGTTAAGCACATACAATTTCTGTCCTTTATTGAGCCCATCTTTGCATGAAATGTTCCCTTGGTATCTCTAGTTTTCTTGAAGAAATGTCTAGTCTTTCCTATTCTATTGTTTTCCTCTATTTCTTTGCACTGATCACTGAAGAAGGCTTTCTTACCTCTCTTTGCTATTCTTTGGAACTCTGCACTCAAATGGGAATATCTTTCCTTTTCTCCTTTGCTTTTCTCTTCTCTTCTTTTCACAGCTATTTGTAAGGCTTCCTCAGAGAACCATTTTGGTTTTTTGCATTTCTTTTTCTTGGGGATGGTCTTGACCGCTGTCTCCTGTACAGTGTCAGGAACCTCTGTCCATAGTTCATCAGACACTCAGTCTATCAGTTCTAGTCCTTTGAATCTATTTCTCACGTCCACTGTATAATCATAAGGAATTTGATTTAGGTCATACCTGAATGGTCTAGTGGTTTTCCCCACTTCCTTCAATTCAATCTCAATTTGGCAATAAGGACTTAGTAATCTGAGCCACAGTCAGCTCCCAGTCTTATTTTTGCTGACTGACTTGTTTTTTTTGTTTGTTTGTTTGTTTTGTTTTGTTTTGCACTTTTGACTCCAAAGAATATAATCAATCTGGTTTCGGTGTTGACCATCTGGTGATGTCCATGTGTAGAGTCTTCTCTTGTGTTGTTGGAAGGTGTTTGCTATGACCAGTGAATTCTCTTGACAAAACTCTATTAGTCGTTGCCCTGCTTCATTCTGTACTCCAAAGACAAATTTGCCTGTTACTCCAGGTGTTTCTTGACTTCCTACTTTTGCATTCCAGTCCCTTATAATGAAAAGGACATCTTTTTTGGGTGTTAGTTTTATAAGGTCTTGTAGATCTTCATAGAACCGTTCAACTTCAGCTTCTTCAGCATTATTGGTCAGGGCATAGGCTTGGATTACTGTAATATTGAATGGTTTGCCTTGGAAACTAACAGATCATTTTGCTGTTTTTGAGATTGCATCCAAGTACTGCATTTAGGACTCTTCTGTTTACTATGATGGCTACTCCATTTCTTCTAAGGGATCCTTGCACACAGTAGTAGACATAATGGTCATCTGAGTTAAGTTCACCCATTCCAGTCCATTTTAGTTCACTGGTCCTAAAATATTGACGTTCAGTCTTGCCATCTCCTGTTCGACCACTTCCAGTTTGCCTTGATTCATGGACCTAACATTCCAGGTTCCTATGCAATATTGCTCTTTACAGCATCAGACCTTGGTTCCATCACCAGTCACATCCACAACTGGGTGTTGGTTTTGCTTTGGTTCTGTCTCTTCATTCTTTCTGGAGTTATTTCTCCGCTGATCTCCACTAGCATATTGGGCACCCACCGACCTGGGGAGTTCGTCTTTCAGGGTCATATCTTTTTGCCTTTTCATACTATTCATGGTGTTATCAAGGCAAGAATACTGAAGTGGTTTGCCATTCTCTTCTCCAGTGGACCACATTTTTCAGAACTCTCCACTATGACCTGTCCGTCCTGGGGGAGCTACTCAGTAGGTCCTATTGTATATATGGCAGTAAGTATTTGTATACATATTCAAAACTCCCAACTTATCTCCCCGCTGTTATCTCCTTTGATAACATTAAGCTTTTTTCTATGTCTTTGAATCTATTTCTATTTTATAAATACATTCACTTGTGTCATTTAGATTCCACATATGAGATATCATATAACATTTGTCTTTGTGTGACTTTATTCTGTATAGTGATCTCTAGGTCTATCCATGTTGTATCAAATGGCATTATTTCATTCTTTTTTATGGCTGAGTAATATTCCATGTGCATATACATTCTCTTTATCCATTCATCTGTTGATAAATATTTAGGTTGTTTTTATGTAATGGCTATTGTAAATAATGCTGCTGGAGTGCATGTATCTTTTTGAATTATGGTTTTATCTGGATATATGCCCAGGAATGGGATTCTAGGATCTTAAGGGAGCTATATTTTTAGTTTTTTAAGGAACCACCTTACTGTTCGCCATAGTGGATGCACAAATTTATGCTCCCCACAACAGTGTAGGAGGGTTCCTTTTTCTTCACACCCTATCCAGTATCTATTATTTGTAGACATTTTAATAATGGCCATTCTGACTGGTGTGAGGTGATACTTAATTGTCTTTTTGATTTACATTTCTTTAATAATTTTCTTTATGTCTTGCTTATGTTCCTCTCTTTCTGGTTTTTGTGCATCTATTGTCACTTTATGATTTGTAGTTACAATGGGGTTCATGCATAACAAGTAAAAATATACATGGCAGAGTTTATTTTTTAAGTTAAAATGCACTCTAACAACTCTGCACTTTTACTCCCCCTTATGTTTTCTGTTTTTGAAATCATATTTTACATGTTTTTTGTTTTGTGCATCCCTCAAGTAATTATTATATATACTGTTTAGTCACTAAGTCATGTCTGACTCTTGTGACCCTGTGGACTGTAGCCCACCATTCTCCTCTGTCCATAGAATTTTCCAGGCAAGAATACTGGAGTGGGTTGCCATTTCTTTCTCCAGATTATGTATATAGATGACTTCAATACTTTTGTCTTTTAATCTTCCTACCAGATTTATATGTGACTGATCTACTACATTTACAAATGAGATTTTGCCTTTAATAATTTTTATATTTCTAGTTGTGATCTTTTCTTTTTTTCCCCATACTTCTGAACTGCCTCCCCACACCCCATGCACACACCATTTTCCCTTTTGGTAACCATGAATTGCTTTTCTGTGTCTGTGAGTCTGTATCTGTTATTGTAAATAAGTTCACTTGTATCATTTATTTAGATTCTATGTAAGTGATGTTATATAGAATTTGTCTTTCTCTAACTTAGTATGATAAACTCTAGGCCCAACCATAGTGTTGCAAATACCAATATTCCATTCTTTTTCATGACTAGTATTTCATTGTATATTCACATCACATCTTCTTTATCCATTCATCTGTTGATGGACACAGGTTGCTTCCGTGTCTTGGCTATTTTGTGTAGTGTTGCTATAAATATTGTGGTTCATATATCGTTTTGAATTAGAGTTTTTATCTTTCTCAGATATGTGTCCAAGAGTGGGATTGATTGCTGGGTCATATGGTAACCCTATTTTTAGCTTTTTAAGGAACTCCTCCATACTCTTCTCCATACTGGCTATACCAATTTACATTCCCATCACAGTGCATGGAGGGTTCCCTTTTCTGTACATCCTCTCTAGTACTGATTAAATGTAGACTTTTTAATGATGGCCATTCTGACTGGTGTGAGGTGACAACTCACTGTAGGTTTGATTTGAATTTCTCTAACAATTGGTGACATTGAGCATATTTTCATGTGCCTGTTGGCCATCTGTATACCTTCTTGAAGGGATGCCTAATTAGGTCTTCTGCCTATTTTGTGATTGGGTTGTGTTTGTTTGTTTTATATTGAACTGTATATATTGTTTGTATGTTTGGAAATTAACCTCTTGTTGGTTGTATCATTTGCAAATATTTTCTTCCAGTTTGTAAGTTGTCTTTTCATTTTGTTTATGGTTTCCTTTGCTGTTTTAAAGCTTGTAAGTTTGATTAGGCCACATTTGTTTAATTTTGCTTTCATTTATTTTGCCTTGGAAGATTGATATAAGAAAATATTCTTATGATTTATATCAGAGAATATTTACCTATGTTCTCTTCTAGAAGTTTTATGGTGTTATGTCTTATATTTAGTTCATTAGTTTTTTAGATTTTCTAACAGCATGTTGTTGAGTTTACATATAATCATTTTTTCTTGTTTTACTCTATGTAGTTGATTTCTAGTTTCAAACTGTAATGATCAGAAAATATGCTTGAAGTAATTTTTATTACCTTAAATTTGTTGATGCTTTTTTGTTTGTTTGTTTCCTAGTATGTGGTCTATCCTAAATAATTTTCTATGTGAGCTTGAAAAAAGTGTATATTCTGGGTTTTTTTGGATGTAGTGTCTCGTAGATATCAAGTAAGTCCAAACTGTTCTATTGTGTTATTTATATTTTTTGTTGCTTTATTGATTTTCTGTCCAGAAGAACTGTTCATTGATGTCAGTGGGGTATTAAAGTCTCCTACTTCCTTTGTATTCCCGTCAGTTTTTCCCTTTATGTCTCTTAGAATTGTTTTATGTTTTAGGAGTTCTTAAACTGGGTGCATATATGTTAAGGAGTGTAATATCTTATTTTTGTATCAATATCTTTATTATTATATAATGCCTCTTCTTATTTCTGCAAGAATTCCAAGGGATTGAGGTAAGCATGCATGTATATTATCAAACAAGAATCAAAGTGGGAAAATATGAGTCCTCATGGCAAAACCAAATAGATTCTTTTTCTATAATAATACAGGATGGAAGGCAACTAATACTTATTGAGTGCCTACTATTAGGCACTAAGCTAGCCACTTTCCTACATACTATACCTTTTCAAGAATCCTTTGAGATAAGTATTTTTAGCTTCAATTTCAGATGGAGATATATGAGTATTTTAAGTAAGCTAATAATAAAACATATCTTCAAACTGACTTTTAAACACTTGTTCAGTGCTTATTTATAGGTGAGACTGAATGCTGTATGGGGAAAAGAAAAGAACTGCTGGCAGCATGTACTTATTTATTTATGTAAATAGATATTGAGTACCTACTAAGTACAGTCCCTGTTTTTATGTAGGATACATACATAGATTAAATTCTGGAACTCAATTACAGTTAACACTTGAACAACATGGATTTGATTATGTGGGTACACTTATACTCTTTTTTATTTTCAAAAATGTATAATATAGAATTAAATGATCCATGGTTGTTTGATGTGGAACCAAGGAAATGGTGGGCCAATAGTTATGTTATATGCTTTTTTTTTTTTTTTTTTTTTTACTGTATTGAAGTTAAGCAACCCTACCTCCCATGTATTACAAGGATCAACTGTACTTTTAATGTTACAGGCACTTCAGATCTGATACCCAAGCTATCAGAACTCCCTTCTCCCTTTACCATACAAACCTGTCCTTTGCAACCCACCACCACCATCAACTAACTTATTAAAGTATTGTTTCCAACTTCTCACACAATGCTCTCTCTGAGAAGAAAATTCCAGCAACACAATTGTTTCTGCCTCATTATATTTCTAGTGATTTAGAATGTAATGTTTGTACCATATTTAGCCAATAACTAGTCCAAACATCATTAATTCTCTTCATTTCACAGGTGAAAAAGCTGAGCCTCATAAGGTTAAATAACTTGCCCTTGCTACATAGCTAAATTTTTAAAGCTGAATTAACTGTCTTTGGAAAATTAGTCCTGGGCTCTGTCCAGTACAGCAGAGTTGCTTTTCAATATAAAGTTGCTTTTCAGATATGCTTCTATTCTGTCTAATATGAATATTGCTACCCCTGCTTTCTTATTTCTCTTAACATGAAATATCTTTTTCAGCCCACTTACTTTCAATTTGTGTTGGTCTTTCACCTTAAAGTCCATCTTTTGTCAGCAACATACTACAGGTTCTCATTTTTTAAAAAATTTAATCCAATCTGCCTTTATACATATTCCAATAGAGCATCTACTCCATTGATATTTAAAGTAATTATTGATAAGTATATATTTACTGCCATTTTAAACCTTATTTTCCAGTTGATTTTGTGGTTCTTCTTTGATCTTTTCATTTTGTTTTTCATTTGTGGTTTGATAGTTTTCTTTCACTTTATGCTTGATTTCTTTTTATTTTTTGTGAGTTTGTTATAAGTTTTTGATTTATGGTTACCCTGGTTTCAAATATGCTGACCCATGACTGTATCTACTTGCTTTAATCTGATAGTCATAAGTTCAGACACATTCTAAAAGATCTGTATTTTTTCTCCCCTCCTCCACATTTAGTGATTTTGATGTTTTATTTTACATCTCCATGTTTATTCTTTTCCTATTAATTATAGTTATCATAGCTTTTATAAAAATTTTAATGTTTTTAATCTATGTACTGGCTTACATGATATATTCAATCCTTTTATATATTTGCCTTTCCTTTTGTGTTTTTTCCCTTTTCTATAGATTCTTGTTTCTTTTTATTTAGAGAAAGATTTTCAGTATTTCTTAGATTAAGTTTAGTATTAGTGTATTTTTTTAGTTTTTTCATGTCTGAGAACATTTTTAAATCTCTTTTTGTATTCTAAATTAGAATCTTACTGGGTAGATTGTCCTAGGTTGCAGATTTTTCCCTTTCAGGACTTTGAATATATCATGTCACTCTCCTAGTCTGCAAAGTTTTTGCAGAGAAATCAGCTGATACCCTTATGGAGGGGGTTCCATTGTAACTGACTCTTTGTATTTCTATTACTGTCTTTAGAATTTTCTCTTTAAATTTAGTATTTTAATTATAATATGTTTTGCTGTGATCTTATTTGGATTCATTTTATTTGGGAACTTCTGTGCTTCCTGTTTCTGAATATCTGTTTTCTTCTTTGGGTTTGGGAGGTTTTTGGCCATAATTTCTTTTTTTTTCTTTTCTTTTTTTTTTCATAATTTCTTCAAATACATTTTGATACCATTTTCTCTTTCTTTTCTAGCTGGGGATACTATTATATGTAGGTTGGCACAGTTTATATTATCCCATAGATCTCATATGTTGCTTTCATGTTTTTTTCACTTGTCTTTCTGTCTGCTGTTCTAATTGGGTGATTTCCATTATTCTGTCTTCTGGACCACTTATTCCTTCTTCTGCATTATTTTCTGCTCTTTATTGCCTTTTTGTTGTTGTTTAATTGCTAAGTTGTGTCTGACTCTTTTGTGACCCCATGGCCTGTAGCTTGCCAGGTTCCTTTGCCCATGGGATTTTCCAGGCAAAAATACTAGAGTGGTTTGCCATTTCCTTCTCCAGGGGATCTTCCCAACCCAGGGATCAAAGCCACATCCTCTGAATTGGCAGAGGGATTCTTTACCACTGAGCCACCTAGGAAGCCCCTTTATTGCTCTTAGTTTGCTTTTTATCTCAGCAACTGAGTTGTCTAACTTTGATTTGTTCCTGTTTATTGTTTGTACTTCCTTGTTGTAGTGATCTGCATTTCTATTGATTGTTGTTGTTCAGTTGCTCAGCCATGTCCAGCTCTTTGTGACCCCATGGACTGCAGCACACCAGGCTTCCCTGTCCTTCACCATCTCCCAGAGTTTGCTCAAACTCATTTCCACTGAGTCAGTGATGCCATCCAACCATCTCATCCTCTGCCATCCCCTTCTCCTTCTGCCTTCAATCTTTCCCAGCATCAGGGTCTTTTTCAATGAGTCAGCTCTTCACTTCAGGTAGTCAAAGTATGGAGTTTCAGCTTCAGCATCAGTCCTTCTGATGAATATTCAGGGTTGATTTCCTTTGGGATTAACTGGTTTCATTTCCTTGCAGTCCAAGGGACTCTCAAGTGTCTCCTCCAGCACCACAAATGTCCATATAGTAAAAGTATTTCTATTGATAATCTTTCTTAATTCTTTTAGCATTTAGAAGAAAATATTTTATCCCATCATTCCTTCAATGATTTTGGGGGTCTTTCTGAAAAACTCAAACTCTCAGTCTCCCAGACCCAGGGAAGTTGCATGAATTTGTACCAATTTTAAAGCAAGCTTTGACTAATTGCACAGGTTATTTGTTTCGCATGTTATCATTAATGCATGTATAGGGATTAGTAAGAATATGAGTCCCACTTTTTTATTTGCTATGACTACTTTTTCTAGTCCTAATAACAGGATTCTTTTCCAGAACTATAACTCCTGATAGTCAGCAACAAGTTACAAATAACTTGAACCTAATTTTCTCAGAAGGAACACAGGCCAGGAAAAACTGAGTCATCTCTTTATGAAAAGTGCCAATAGAATTATTTTTTACTTGCAAAACCCATCGGAAAGGAGCAGGAAACATCATGAACTCAAACCAAGTCAAATGACTATATCCCTAGTTCATTAAACATAAACTCAATCCCCAGCTCCCTGGGAAGTACTTGCAAAGCCTTTCAAGTTAACCACACAGAATCTGGGCTTTTGGTTTGAAAATGACTAGCATGCAGGACTATAAAGAACAGCTGATGTGAATGATTAAGAAGACAACATTTTAAGGATAGACAACTCATTTTATAAAACAGAAACTTTAACATATGAAAGTTTTATGAAATAATAAAGAAACTTCCCTTATACTTAAGTATAGAAGTATCTGTAATTTTTCTAAATTGCTTTAGATAAGCTTAAATAACTTTTAGTTAGCTAATAAGCTAATTCAGGAAAATATATAGACATATTTGAAAAAACAGACTCTAAATCATATTGTTTATTTCACCTGTAATAAACATGCCTACATTCTATCTTTAGTGGGGAAGAACTTATTAACTGACTGAGAGATATAGTTTATAATATATTTATCATAGATCTTCCATAGGTTTGTATACTTGTACTCAATTGCTGTTCTGAACTAAGAAAATATTTTAGATTGGTAACATACAACTAGATTTGCTGTGGTATATTGGTGTTTATTTCCATGTATTCTTTGGTGCAGTGAAATGCTGCAGTTGAAACAGAAAACAGTATCAAAAGTGGTATAAATACACTAAGATTTCATTAGATTCAGCTTTGCTTATAAGTACTACTGATAAAAATAATAGAGCTTTCTTCTACTTATCAGTTGGGGGGACAGAAAGAAGATCTTTTAATAAAGAGAAAGCACTATTGTATTCACCAAGGGAGAACAATTAATTTGTTAGGTAACTGTCAGTTAGAAAACTGGGATATAAAAGACAATCCAAGAGGATATGGAAAAATTTATAGTAGAACTGTTTATATTTTTATTTTATTTCATTCTTTGAACAACTCTATTTTTCATGTTTTATGATAACCATGATATACTAGTATGGTAATGCATGTCTACAACTTTTACATAAATAAACATACATATATACATATATAAACATGTATGTGTATTTATAAATATGCATTAGTATTTATATATATATACATAAAAGTAAATATTAAGATACATGTTAAACATTTTTTAGAATTTTTATTTTAAAAACTCTATTAAAATATCTATGATATAGAGAACTGTTTATATTTGTTCCACTATTTGGGGCTTTCCAGGTAGTGCTAGTTGTAAGGAATCCTCCTGCAATGCCAGAGATCTGAATTAATTCCCTGAGTCGGGAAGATTCCCTGGAGGAGGGCATGACAACCCACTCCAGTACCCTTTCCTGGAGAATCTCCCCGGACAGAGTCTGATGGGCTACAGTTCATAGAGTCTCAAAGAGTCAGACATGACTGAAGTGACTGAGTACACATGCACACATTACATTGTTTGTGGCAACATGGATGAATCTGGAGGACATAATGATGAATGAAATAATCCAGACAGAAAGGCAAATGCTGAATGATCTCACTTATATGTGTCCATCTCTCCATTTTTCATTTAGAAAACTGCACATCCTTCAAGTTCCAGTTCAAATGTTCTTTTTTATCACTCTTTACTCAACTCTATCCAGACAGAGTTAATAACTCCTTCCTCTGTTTTCTCATGGTAATTTTTCCTGCGTCTTCTAGACCACATACTATGTTGGTCTGAATGGTCTAGTTGGGATGAATGAATTCAGATATAAAAAGCTGAAAAGAACACTGACCCCACAGAACCTGGGCCTTTCCTTCATGCATGCTTGACTGCTAAGTCGTTTCAGTCATGTCCAATTCTTTGCAACCCTATGGACTGTAGCCCGCCAGGCTCCTCTGTCCATGGAGTTCTTCAGGCAAGACTACTTGAGTGGGTTTCCATGCTGTCCTCCAGGAGATCTTCCCAACCCAAGGATCAAAACCCATGTCTCTTGGACCACCTACATTGGAAGGCAGGTTCTTACCACTAGCCCTACCTGGGAAGACTGGCCCTGGTATTAGGAGTGTTTCACTGCAAGACCTTGAGGGAGGCATCAGTAGCAATTATGCTCAACTAACAGGGACCTTGGTTTTTCCCATGCTGTAATGGCCCTACATTCTGGTTCATAATTATCCTAAGTATTTGAGGACTCTATATTGGTAAATTTACCTGTTGTTGTTCAGTCACTAAGTCATGTCCAAATCTTTGTGACCCCATGGATTGTAGCACAACAGGCTCCTCTGCCTTCCACTATCTCCTGGAGTTAGCTCAAATTCATGTCTATTGAGTTGGTGACACAAATTAACTCTCTCATTCTCTGCCACCCCTTTCTCCTTTTGTCTTCAAACTGCCAGCATCAGGATCTTGTCCAATGAGTTGGCTCTTTGGATCAAGTGGCCAAAGTATTCTGCTTCAGCAACAGTTTTTCCAACAAATATTCAGGGTTGATTTCCTTTAGGATTGACAGGTTTGATCTCCTTGCAGTCTAAGGGATGCTCAAGAGTCTTCTACAATAATGCTGTTTGAAAGCATCAATTCTAAGCTTCTCAGCCTTCTTTATCTTTCAACTCTCACATCCATATATCAGTTAAGTACTGTTCAGTTACTCAGTCATGTCTGACTCTTTTAAACCCTATGGATTGCAGCAGACCAGGCTTTCCTGTTCATCATCAACTCCTGGAGCTTGCTCAAACTCATGTCCATCGAGTTGGTGATGCCATCCAACCATCTTATCATCTGTCATCCCCTTCTCCTCCTGCCTTTAATCTTACCTCATATCAAGGTCTTTTCCAAGGAGTCAGTTCGTCACATCAAGTGGCCAAAGAATTGGAGCTATAGCCTCAGCATCAGTCCTTCCAATAAGTACTCAAGACTGATTTCCTTTAGGATTCACTAGTTGGATCTCCTTGTAGTCTAAGGGACTCTCAAGAGTCTTCTTCAGCACCACAGTTCAAAAGCATCAAATTTTTGGCACTCAGGTTTCTTTATAGTTCAACTCTCATATCCGTACATGACTATTGGAAAAAACATAGCTTTGACTAGATGAACCTTTGTCAGCAAAGTAATGTCTCTACTTTTTAATATGCTGTCTAGGTTGGTTAGAGCTCTTCTTCCAAGGAGCAAGTGTCTTTTAAATTCATGACTGCAGTCACCATCTGCAGTGATTCTGCAGCCAAAGAAAATAAAGTCTGTCACTGTTTCCATTGTTTCCCCATCTATTTGCCATGAAGTGATGGGACTGGATGCCATGATTTACGTTTTCAGAATGTTTAGTTTTAAGTCAGCTTTTTCATTCTCCTCTTTCACCTTCATCAAGAGGCTCTTTAGTTCCTCTTCACTGTCTGACATAAGGGTGGTGTTATCTGCATATCTGAGGTTATTTATATTTCTCCTGGAAATCTTGATTCCAGCTTGTGCTTTATCCAGTCTGGTATTTCATATGATGTACTCTGCATATAAGTTAAATAAGCAGGGTGACAATATATAGCCTTAACATACTCCTTTCCCAATTTGGAAACAGTCTGTTGTCCATGCCCAGTTCTAACTGTTGCTTCTTGACCTGCATACAGATTTCTCAGGAGGCAGGTAAAGTGGTCTGGTATTCCCATCTCTTGAAGAATTTTCCAGCTTGTTGGGATCCACACAGTCAAAAGCTTTAGCATAATCAATGAAGCAGAAATAGATGTTTTTCTGGAATTCTCTTGCTTTTTCTGTGATCCAGCAGATGTTGGAAATTTGATCCCTGGTTCCTCTGCCTTTTTTAAAATCCAGTTTGAACATCTGGAAGTTCTCAGTTCACATACTGTTGAAGCCTGGCT
This sequence comes from Dama dama, assembly GCF_033118175.1. NCBI lineage: Eukaryota > Metazoa > Chordata > Mammalia > Artiodactyla > Cervidae > Dama > Dama dama. Next base: position 105,348,374 of record NC_083714.1, read on the forward strand.
TGGAGAATTTTGAGCATTACTTTGGTAGCATGTGAGAGGAGTGCAGTTGTGCAGTAGTTTGAACATTCTTTGGCATTGCATTTCTTTGGGATTGGAATGAAAACTGACTTTTTCCAGTCCTGTGGCCACTGCTAATTTTTCCAAATTTGCTGGTATATTGAGTGCAGCACTTTCACAGCATCGTCTTTTAAGATTTGAAATAGCTCAACTGGTATTCCATCACCTCCACTAGCTTCATTCATAGTGATGTTTCCTAAAGCCTACTTGACTTCACATTCCAGGATGTATGGATCTAGGTAAGTGATTGCACCATCATGGTTTCTGGGTCATTAAGAGCCTTTTTGTATAGTTCTTCTGTGTACTTTTGCCACCTCTTCTTAATATCTTCTGCTTCTGTTAGTTCCATACTGTTTCTGTCGTTTATTGTGCCCATCTTTGCATTAAATGTTCCCTTGGTATCTCTAATTTTCTTGAAGAGATCTCTAGTCTTTCCCATTCTATTGTCCTCTATTTATTTGCATTGTTCACTTAGGAAGTCTTCTTTATCTTCCCTTGCTTTTCTTTGGAACACTGCATTCTGATGGATATATTTTTACTTTTCTCCGTGGCCTTTTGCTTCTCTTCTTTCCTCAGCTCTTTGTAAGGCATCCTTAGACAATCATTTGCCTTTTTGAAAATTTCTTTTTCTTGGATAAGGTATTGATTACAATGTTACAAATCTCTGTCCATATTTCTTCAGTCACTCTATTAGATCTAATCCCTTGAATCTATTTGTCCCGCTCCACTGCATAACCATAAGGGATTTGATTTAGTCATACCTGAATGGTTTAGTGATTTTCCCTACTTTCTTAGTGTAAGTCTGAATTTGGTGATAAGGAGTTCATGATCTGAGCCACAGTTAGCTCCCTGTCTTGTTTTGTTAATTATATAGAGCTTTTCCATCTTCAGCTGCAAAGTATGTAATCAATCTGATTTTGGTGTTGACCATCTGGTGATATCCATGTGTAGAATAATCCCTTAGGTTTGTGGAAGATGTCTTCTATGACCAGTGCATTCTCTTGGCAAAGCTCTGTTAGACTTTGGCCTGCTCCATTCTGTACTCCAAGGCCAAAATTACCTGTTACTCCATGTATCTGTTGACTTCCTCCTTTTGTGTTCCAGTCCCCTATGATGAAAAGGACATGCTTTTTGTTTTGTTTTGTTTTGTGTGTATGTTAATTCTAGAAGGACTTGTAGGTCTTCATAGAACCATTCAACTTCAGCTTCTTCAGCATTACTGGTCTGGGCATAGACTTGGATTATTGTGATATTGAATGGTTTGCTTTGGAAATGCACAGAGATCATTCTGTCATTTTTGAGATTTCACCCAAGACTGCCTTTCAGATTATTTTGTTGACTATGGGGGCTACTCCTTTTCTTATAAGGGGTTCTTTCCCACAGTAGTAGATATAATGGTCATCTGAATTAAATTCGCCCATTCAGATCCATTTTAGTTCACTGATTCCTAAAATGCCGATGTTCACTCTTGCCATCTCCTGTTTGACCACTTCCAATTTATCTTGATTCATGGACTTAACATTCCAGGTTCCTATGCAATAGTATTCTTCACAGCATTGGACTTTATTTCCATCACCAGTCCCATCTGCAACTGGCCATTGTTTTCACTTTGTCTCAGCCTCTTCATTCTTTCCGGTGCTATTTCTCCAGTCTGCTCCAATAGCATTTTGGGCATCTATCATCCTGGTGAGTTCATCTTTCAGTGTCAGATCTTTTTACCTTTTCATACTCTTCATGGAATTCTCAAGGAGAGAATACTGAAGTGGTTTTCCATTCTCTTCTCCAGTGGACCATGTTTTGTCAGAACTCTCCACCAAGACTTCTGTCTTGGATGGCCCTACAAGGCATGGCTCATAGTTTCATTGAGTTAAACAAGGCTGTGATCCAAGTGATAAGTTTGGTCACTTTTCTGTAACTGTGGTTTCCATTCTGTCTGCCCTCTGAGGGATAAGGATAAGAGGCTTGTGGAAGCTTCCTGATGGGAGGGTCTAGCTGTAGGGGGATCTGGGTCTCACTTTGATGGATGGGGCCATGCCTAGTAAATATTTAATCCAATTTTACAGGGCTATGTTTCCTCCCTGTAATTTGGCCTGAGGCCAAACTATGGTAGGGTTAATGGCAACCTCTTTCAAAAGGGCTTATGCCAGGACTGTTGTATTCAGTGCCCCTGATCCCATGGCAGGCCTCTGTAGACTCACGCCTCCACCAGAGTCTCCTGGTCACTCACAGGCAAGTCTGGCTCAGTCTCTTGTGGGGTCTCTGAGTCCTAGTATACACAGAGTTTTGTACATCCATACATGACTACTGGAAAAACCATAGCTTTGACTCTAAGTACCTCTGTCAGCAAAATGATGGCTCTGCCTTTTAATATGCTGTCTAGGTTTGCCATAGCTGTTCTTACAAGGAACAAGCATCTTTCAATTTCATGGTTGCAGTCACCATCCACAGTGATTTTGAAGCCCAAGAAAATAAAATATGTCGCTGCTTCCACTTTTTCCTCTTCTATTTGCCATGAAGTGATGGGACAGTTTGCCATGATCTTAGTTTGTTGCTTTTTTTTTTAAATGTTGTTTCAAGCCAGCTACTCACTAAAATTTGTCTACTCACTAAAATTTATTTGTAACCCCAACATCAATACTTGCAGCACCTTTGCAGTCATTTTCAGGCATGTGCTGAGCAGCAATAATTTTGAGAAGCTTGATGTGCCTGTTTCCTTCTGAAGTTGAACAAGGAAATGTTCTGCCTTTTTATTCAGTTCCCATACTCTAAGTAAACATGGCCTATATAGTGCCACATTTTGCACATTTTTGTTCTTTTGTGGGTGGTTTTACTACCAAAGCTGTACAAGTATAGTGCTGAAGTGTTGCTTATTGTTTCTCACTGCAAAAAGGTTTTAATGTACCTTATGGAGAAAATATGTATGTTAGATGAGCTTTCTTCAGGCATGCTGTTGGCTGTGAGTGTAATATTGTTGAACAAACTATACATATTAAATAAGGCATCTTAAAAAATATTAAGTAAGATTAGGTATTAATTGGGGGCTGAAAATGCTGTGACTAGAGGCTTGCAGAAACCCAAACCTTTGTTTCTTCTAGGATCAATGTTTTAGTATTTACTAATTTGGTGTTCACACTGACTTCATAGAATAGAACTGCTGCAAGTAAAGATTATTGGCTATCCTCTATTATTGAAACAGTTTAGTAGAGTTAATCCAGCCAGCTTGGCTTGACAGCGATTTCTAACATTAAAGGCACATGTTGTGAATGTATTTTCTTGCAATTGTTTTTCAATAGCATGATTTTTCAATGAACAGTCATGTATTTTATATTTTATTTGCTTTACAATATTTATTGAGGTATAGATGATTTACAATATTATATTAGTTTCAGGTGTGCAACATAGTATTTCAAAATCTTTGTACATTTTACTGTATTTAAAGTTGGTATAAAATATTGGCTATAATTCCTGTGTTGTACAATATATCCTTGTAATTTATTTTATACATAGGTGTTTATAACTCTTAATTCCCTAGTTTGATCTCCTCCTTCCCACTTTCCTCTCTCTGCTGGTAACCACTACTTTGTTCTCTATATCCATGAATCTATTTTTCTTGTACTCATTGCTTATTTTTATTTTTTAGATTCCACATATGTGATAAAATACAGTATTGTCTTTCTATGCCTGACTTAGTTTAATAAGCATAATGCCATCTCGATCCATCCAAATCCTTGAAAATGGCAGAATTTCATGCTTTTATGGCTGAGTAATGTTTCCTTATATATATATATATATGTATATATATATATATCACATATTATTTATCATTACTATATTGATGGCAGATAAGTTGCTTACATGTCTTGGCTATTGTAAATAATGCTGCTATAAACATAGGTGTGCATTTCTCTTTTCAAATTGATGTTTTCAATTTCTTCATATATGTGACCTGCACTGTAATTGCTGGTAGTTCTATCTTTAGTTTTTTGAAGAACCTCCATCCTGTTTTCTATAGTGTCTGCACCAATTTACAGTCTGACTTAAAGGGTATTACAGTATCATATTCTCATATTCTGCATAACCTCACAAACACTTGCTATTTGTAGACTTTTTTTTTTTTCCTTTTGGCCATGCCACCCAGTCTGTGGGATCTTACCTTGTAGACCAGGGGTTAAATCTAGAACATGACAGTGAAAGCACTGAGTCCCACCCACTGGGATGCCAGGGAAAATTCTCTGTTGACTTTTTGATGGCAGTCATTCTAATAGGTGTGAGGTGATATCTCATTGTAGTTTTGTGTTTATCTGATTAGTGATAAGATGTTATTTAATGTGTTTTTTCGTCATATGTGTATCTCCTTTGGAAAAACATCTGTTCAAGTCTTCTGCCTATTTTTTATTTGGGTATTTTTTTTTATTGTTGTTGAATTGTACAAGCTGCTAATGTGTTTTGGATAATAACATATTTGTCATATCACTTGCAAATATTTTTCCATTAAGTAGATTATCATTTTGTCAAAGTTTTTCTTTGCTGTGCAAAAGCTTTTAAGCTTGAGTAGGAACCGTTTGTTTATTTTTCCTTTTGTTTCTTTGCCTCAGAAGACTGATCCAAAAAATAGTGCTACAATTTATATTAAAGAGTGTTCTGTCTAGGTTCTCTTCACAGAGAACCAGTGTTACATTTAGGCCTTTAAAAGATTTTGAGTTTTCTTTTCAATGTGATATAAGGAAATATTCTAATCTCATTCTTTTACATGTAGCTGTCCTGTTTCCTCAGCACCATATATTAAAGAGATTGTCTTTTCTCCATTGTATATTCTTGCCTCCTTTATCATAGATTAATTGGCCATAAGTGTGTGGGTTTATTTCTAGACTCTCTATTCTGTTCCATTGATCTATTTGTCTGGTTTTCGCCAGTACTATGTTATTTTGGCTTCTCCCAAGAGTAGTTCAGCTGGTAAAGAATCTGCCTGTAATGCAGGAAGTCCCAGTTCAATTCCTGGGTTGGGAATGAATGTATAGCACATACTATTTTAACTATGGGAGCTTTGCAATACAGTCTGAAGTAAAGCAGCATCCTACCTCTATCTTTTCTTTTTTCTCAAAATTGCTTTGGTTGTTTGGGGCCTTTTGTGATTCTATAAATTTTAAAGTTATTTGTTCTAGTTCTGTGAAAAATGTCATGGGTATTTTGTTAGGGATTTCATTAAATTTGTAGACCATTGTGGGTAGTATGGACATTTTATGAATAATGTCTTCCAATACATGAACATGGAATATCTTTGCATTTATTTCTATCATCTTCAATCTCCTTTATCAGTGTTTTTAGTTTATAGGTAGATCTTTAATCTCCTTGGTTAACTTTATTCCCATGGCTTTTAATCTTTTTTAATACAATTGTAAATGGCATGACTTTCTTGAATTCTATTTCATTATTAGTTTATAGAAATGCAACACATTTCTGTATATTAATATTATATCCTGCAAATTTACTGAATATATTTATTATTTTTATTTATTTTTTGTGTGTGGAGACTTTAAGGTTTTATACACACACACACACACACACACACACACACATATATATACACACACACACACGCACACACACATATATATATATATATATATATATATATTAATAGTTTTATGTCATCTGCAAAGAGTGACAGTTTCACTTTTCCCTTCCAATTTGGAGGTTTTTTACTTCTTCTTTTCTGATTGCTGTGACTAGGACTTCTTATACTATATTAAATAGAATTGCTGACAATGGGCATCCTTGACTTTTTACAATTTTAGAGGAAAAATTTTCAGCTTTTCATTATTTAGTATGAAGTTAGCTGTGTTCAGTTCAGTTCAGTCTCTCAGATGTGTATGATTCTTTGCGACCCCATGGACTGCAGCACACCAGGCATTCCTGTCCAACAACAACTCCTGCAGTTTACTCAAATTCATGTCCATTGAGTTGGTGATGCCATTCAACCATCTCATCCTCTGTTGTCCCATTCTCCTCCTGCCTTCAATCTTTCCCAGCATCAGGGTCTTTTCCAATGAGTTAGTTCTTCACATCAGGTGGCCAAAGTATTGGAGTTTCAGCTTCAGCATCAATCCTTCCAATGAATATTCAGGACTTGTTTCCTTTAGGATGGACTGGTTGGATCTCCTTCCAGTCCAAGGGACTCTCAAGTCTTTTCCAACACCACAGTTTGAAAGCACAACACTGCATATTAGTTAAATAAGAAGGTTGACAATATACAACCTTGAAGTACTCCTTTCCCAATTTTAAATACATCTGTTGTTCCATGTCCAATAGTAACTGTTGTTTCTTGTCTTGAATATAGGTTTCTCAGCAGGCAGGTAAAGTGGTTGGGTATTCCCATCTCTTTAAGAATTTTCCACAGTTTGTTGTGCTTCATACAGTTTAAGGCTTTAGCATAGTCAATGAAATAGAAGTAGAAGCTTTTATGGAGTTACCTTGCTTTTGCTATGATCCAGCAGATGTTGGCAATTTGCTCTCTGGTTGTTTTGCCTTTTGTAAATCCAGCTTGTATATCTGGAAGTTCTTGGTTCATGTACCATTGAAGCCTAGCTTGAAGGATTTTGAGCATAATTCTGTTAGCATTTGAAATGAGTGCAGTTGTGTGGTAATTTGAACATTCTTTGGTATTGCCTTTCTTTGGGATTGGAATGAAAACTGACCTTTTCCAGTCCTGTGGCCACTGCTGAATTTTCCATATTTGCTGGCATATTGAGTGCAACACTTTCACAGCATCATCTTTTAGGATTTGAAATAGCTCAACTGGAATTCCATCACCTCCACTAGCTGTGTTCATAATAATTCTTCTGAAGGCCCATTCGGCTTCACAATCCAGGAAGTCTGGCTCTGGGTGAGTGACCATACCACCGCCATTATCCAGGCCATTGAGACATTTTCTGTACCGTTATTCTGTGTATTCTTGCCACTGCTTCTTAATCTCTTCTGCTTCTGTTAGGTTATTGCTGTTTTTGTCCTTTATTGTGCCCACCTTTGCATAAAATTTTCCCTTGGTATCTCTAATTTTCTTGAAGAGATCTCTAGTCTTTCCCACTCTATTGTTTTCCTCTATTTCTTTGCATTGGTCACTTAAGAAGCCTTTCTTATCTCTCCTTGCTCTTCTGTTGATCTCTGCATTCAGTAAGGTGTATCTTTCCCTTTCTCCTTTGCCTTTTTCACTTCTCTTCTTTTCTAAGCTATTTGTAAAACTTCCTCAGACAATCATTTTGCCTTTTTGCATTTCTATTTTCTTGGGGACAGTTTTGGTCACAACCTCCTATACAATGTTATGAACCTCCGTCCAACGTTCTTCAGGGTTTCTGTCTACCAGATCTAATCCCTTAAATCTATTTGTCACTTCCACTGTATAATCATAAGGGACATGATTTAGGCCATACCTGAATGGTTTAGTGGTTTTCTCTATTTTCTTCAATTTGAGCTTGAATTTTGCAACAAGGAGCTGATGATCTGAGCCACAGGCCACTTCAGGTCTTGCTTTTGCTGACTGTATACAGCTTCTCCATCTTCAGCTGCAAAGAATACAGTCAATCTGATTTCGCTATCAACCATCTGGTGACGTACATGTGTAGAGTGGTCTCTTTTGTTGTTGGAAGAGGGTGTTTGCTATGACCAGTGCATTCTCTTGGCAAAATTCTGTTAGTCTTTGTCCTACTTCATTTTGTCCTTCAAGGCCAAATTTGCCTGTTACTCCAGGCACCTCTTGACTTCCTACTCTTGCATTCCAGTCCCCTATGACGAAAAGGATAACTTTTTTTGGTGTTTGTTCTAGAAGGTGTTGTAGGTCTTCCTAGAACTGGTCAACATCAGTTTCTGTGGCATCAATAGTTGGGGCATAGACTCAGATTACTGTGATGTTGAACGGCTTACTTTGGATACAAACTGAGATTATTCTGTCATTTTTTATTGTGCAGCCATGCTTGGTTGCACTTTCTGCATATCGGACTCTTGTTCACTGTGAAGGCTACTGCATTCTTTCTAAGGAATTCTTGCCCACAGTAGTAGATATAATTGTTATCTGAATTAAATGCACCCATTCCTGTTCACTTTATTTCACTGATTCCTAACATGTCGATGTTCAGTCTTACCATTTCCTGTTTGACCACATACAATTTACCTTGATCCATGAAGCTAACATTCCAGGTTCCTATTCAGTATTGTTCTTTAAAGCATCAGACTTTATTTTTACCACCAGACAAAAGCAAAACCGGTTGCCCTTTCAGCTTTGACTCAGCCTCTTCATTCTCTCTGGAGCTGGTTCTCTGCTCTTCCCCAGGGGCTTATTGGACACCTACTGACCTGGGGTGTTCATCTTTCCATTTCATATCTTTTTGATATAGTATTCATTTAAGATTTTTTGTAGCTCTGTGATTTTTTGCTTGATGAGTCTGGCTAAAGGCTTATAAATTTTGTTTATATTTTTATTTTTTTTCTTTTTTGATTTTTAAAAATTTATCAATTTATTTTAATTGGAGGTTAATTACTTTACAATATTGTGGTGGTTTTTGTCATACATAGACGTGACTCAGCCACGGCTATACATGTTTTTGAAAAACAAGCTCTTGGTTTCATGGGAATATTTTATTGTTTTTTATTTATTTGTGGTTTTTTTTGGTATTTATTTCATTTAATTCCTCTCAGATTTGGTCTTTGTTCTTCTTATTCTAATTTATTAGATGGTGGGTTAGGTTGTTTATTTGAGACTGTTCTTTTTTCCTTGAAATAGGCTTGTATCATTATAAACTGCCTTTTTAAAACTACTTTTGCCACATTCCCCAAATCCTGGAAAATTATGTTTTTATATTTCTTTGTCTTGAGGTCTAATTATATTTCTTCTGTGATTTCTTTATTGACGAATTGGTTTCTCAGTAATATGTTTTTGATTTGCCACATGTTTGTGTTTTTCTTATTTTCTTCCTGTAATTGATTCTTCTTATTTAGTTGCTGAGTCATGTCTGAATCTTTTGTGACCCCATGGACTGTAGACCACCAGGCCCCTCTATCCATAGGATTTTCCAGGTAAGAATACTGGATTCGATTTCCATTTCCTTCTCCAGGGGATCTTTCTGACCAAGGGAATGAAGCTGTGTCTCTTACATTGGCAGGAGGCTCCTTTACCTGTAAGCCATGAAGGAAGCCTAGTGATAATTGATTCCTAGTATACTATTGTGTTAGAAAAAAATGTTTGATATAATTTTTATCCTCTGAAATCTGTTGAGACTTGATTTTTGACTGAGCATATGATCTATCTTAGAGAATATTCAATGTACTCTTTTTTTCCTTAAAAAGTATTTTACTATCCTTCCCTTTCATAGCAATTTATAATAATTTATTTCATTAGGAGCTCAGTACTGAATGCATACAACAAGAAAGAAAAGTACTGTTTGAAAATTTTAAAAGGAGATACATTATCAAATTCCTTACATCAGGGGTTGTGTGCTCATATATAAATTCATGAACAGTCGCATTACACAAAAGAAGTCATAAACTGCAAAAAAACTTTTTGTTTCAATATACCAATCACATGCATTAATTTTTTAGTGTTATCACTTGAAGCACAATTAATTTGTTATTCTACAAATGCCTATATGCTTTTGTTTTGCTATCTTTAACTACTTCAGGGCACTGTGCTAAACATTCATTATATTTTTATCCTCTGTTGTAGAGAGGTGCAGACTGGAGAGGCTGACATTAGTGCAGAAAAAAAAAAATTGTCAAATATGGTTCATTGTGTTCTGTAATTAAACATAGGACTCCATTTTAAACCTCTCGCTACTATAAATCTATTTATTTGTTTTGTATTTTTTAAAAAATTTTATATTGGCGTATAGTTGACTAACAATGTTTTCTTAGTTCCAGGTATAAAGCAAAGTGATTAAGCTATACATATTCATATATCTGGGCTTCCTTGGTAGCTCAGCTGGTAAAGAATCTGTCTGCAATGCAGAAGACCCCTGTTCGATTTCTGGGTCAGGAAGATACTATAGAGAAGAGATAAGTTATCCACTCCAGTATTCCTGGGCTTCCCTGGTGGCTCAGATGGTAAAGAATCTGCCTGCAATGCAGGAGACCTGCATTGACGCAATGCAGAAGACCTGCATTCAATCCCTGAATTGGGGAGATCCCCTGGAGGAGGGCATGGCAACCCACTCCAGTATTCTTGCCTGGAGAATATCCATGGACAGAAGAGCCTGGTGGGCTACAGTCCATGGGATCACAAAGAGTTGGACAAGACTGAGCAACTAAGCACAGCACACAGCACAGCATACATGTATCTACTCTTTTTCAGATTCATTTTCCATTTAGGTTGATATGCAATACTGAGCAGAGTTCCCTGTTCTATATAGTAGGTCTTATTGGTTGTCATTTAAAATTCAGCAATATGTACATGTCCATTACAAACTCCCAATCTATCTGTCCCCACCAATGCTTTACCCTCGGTACCCATAAGTTCATTCTCTAGGTTTGTGAGTCTATTTCTGTTTTGTAAATAAGTTCATTGGTATCAGGGCTTATGTTGTGGCTCAGCTGGTAAAAAATCCACCTGCTATGTGGGAATCCTTGGTTCGATCCCTGGGTTGGGAAGATCCCCTGGAGAAGGGAAAGGCTACCCACTCCAGTATTCCGGCCTGGAGAATTCCATGGATCGTATAGTCCATAGGGTTGCAAAGAGTTGGACATGACTGAGTGACTTTCACTCTCATTCATATCATTTTTTGGTAGATTTCTCATTTTAATGATATCATACTATATTTCACTTTCTCTGTCTGACTTCCTTCACTCAGTGTGACAATTTCTAGGTCCATCAATGTTGGTTAAAATGTCATTATTTAATTGCTTTTATGACTGAGTAAGATTCCATCATATTTATGTACAACATGTTCTATATCCATTCTTCTGTTGATGGACATTTAGGTTACTTTCATGTCTTGGCTATTGTAAACAGCACTGATATGAAAACTGAAGTGCATGTATCTTTCCAAATAATTGTTTTCTCTGATGGATGCTCAGGAACAGGACTGCAGAATCATGTTAGCTTTATTTTTAGTTTTTTTTTTTTTTTTTTTTTTTTTTTTTTTTTTTAAGGGATCTACAAACTGTGCTTCATAGTCGCTGCCCCACCGACAGTATATGAAGGTTCCCTTTTCTTCACACTCTCTTCAGCATGTATTGCTTTCAGACATTTTGATTAAGGCCATTCTGATTGCTGAGAGGTGATAACCATTTTAATTTTGATTCACATTTTTCTAATAGTTAGTAATATTAAGCATCTATTCATGGCCATCTGTGTGTCTTTTTGGAGAAATATCTAGATTTTCTGCTCATTTTTTTTTTTGTGTGTGTGGGGGGGGGGGAGTAATTGCTACACAATGATGTGGTGATCTCTGCTGTACATCAACACGAATCAGTCATAATTATATATGTATATCCCCTCCCTCTTCAGTCTCCCTCTGAGTCCATCCCTCTGGGTCATCACAGAGTGCCAGACTGGGGTCCCTGTGTTATACAGCGACTTCCTGCTAGTTATCTATTTAACACATGATAGTGTTAATATGCCAATACTACTTTCTCAATTTCTTCTAGCTTCTACTTCCCCAGATATGTCCACAAGTCCATTCTCTACATCTGCATCTCCATTTCTTTTCTGTAAATAAGTTCATCAGTACTATTTTCCTAGATTCCATATATATATATATATACACACACACACACACACACACACACACATATATATATACACACACACACATATATATACACACACACACACACACATATATATATTAGTAAATGGTATTTGTCTTTCTTTTTCTTACTTCACTCTGCATAACAGTCTCTATGTTCATCCACCTCTCTGCAACTGACTCTAATTTGTTCCTTTTTATGACTGAGTAGTATTCCATTGTGTATATGTGCCACATCTTTTTCTGTCAATGGACATCTAGGCTGCTGCCATGTCCTGGCTATTGCAAATAGTGCTGCAGTGAACGTTTCGATACATGTTTCTTTTTGAATTTTGAATCTCAGGGTATATGACCAGTAGTGAGATTTTTGGGTCATATGATATTTTATTCCTAGTTTGTTAAGGAATCTCCATTCTGTTCTCCATAGTGACTATACCAGTTTTCTATGCTTAGAAAAGTGAAGAGGGGTCCCCTTTTCTCAACATCCTCTCTAGCATTTATTATTTGTAGCTTCTTTTTTTTTTTTTTAATGCTGACCACTCTGATTGGTGTCAGGTGACACCTCACTGTAGTTTTCATTTGCATTTCTCTGATAATGAGCAATATCGGGCATCTTTTCATGTGATTGTTAATCATCTATATGTCTTCTTTGGAGAAATGTCTGTTTAGGTCATCTTCCCATTTCATGTTCTTTCTTTTTTTAATTAATTTTAATTGGAGGATAATTACTTTATGATATTGTGATGGTTTTTCCCATACATCAATATGAATCAGTCGCAGGTATACATTTCCTGATTGAGTTGTTTGCTTTGATGATATTAAGCTGTATGAGCCATTTGTAAATTTTGGAGATTAGTCCCCTGTCAGCCACATGGTTTGCAAATATTTTTTTCCATATTATGAATTGTCTTTTTATTTTATTTATGGTATCTTTAGCTGTGAGAAAGGTTTTGAGTTTAATTATGTCCAATTTGCTTATTTTTGTTTTTATTTCCATTACTCTGGGAAACAGACTGAAAAAAGTATTGCTGTGAAAGTTTTCTGCCTATGTTTTCCTCTAAGAGTTTTATGCACTCTGGTCTCATATTTAGGTGTTTAATCCAGTTTGAGTGTAATTTCGTGTATGGTATTAAAAAATGTTCTGTGAAAGTTTTCTGCCTATGTTTTCCTCTAAGAGTTTTATGCACTCTGGTCTCATACTTAGGTGTTTAATCCAGTTTGAGTGTAATTTCGTGTATGGTATTAAAAAATATTCTATTTTTAATCTTTACATATAGTTGTCCAATTTTCCCAGGACAATTTATTTAAGAGACTCCTTTCTCCCTTGTATAGTCTTAACCCATTTAATTGACTATAGGTGCATGGATTTATTTCTGATCTTTTCTTTGATTTATATTTTTATTTTTATGCCAGTACCATACTATTTTGAGACAATAGCTTTGTATTATAGCCTGAAGTCAGGGAGCCCAATTCCTTTAGCCCTATTTTTCTTGCTCAAGATTGCTTTTGCTCTTTGGTGTCTATTGTGTTTCCATACAAGTTTTAAGAATTTTTGTTCTGGTTCTATAAGACATGCCATTGGCAACTTGATAGGGATTGTATTGAATATGTAGACTGGCTGGGTTTATATAGCAATTTTCACAATATTGATTCTTCCAATCTAAGAACATGGAATATTTTCCCACATGGGTCATCTTCTATTTATTTAATAAGCATCTTATAGTTTTTGGAGTACAGGTCTTTTCTCTCATTAGGTAGGTTTATTCCCAGGTATTTTATTGTTTTGCTGCCATGATAAATGGCATTGTTTCCTTAATTTCTTTTCCCAATATATCATTGATAGTGTATAAGAATGAAAGCTATTTTTGTGTATTAATTTTGTTACCTGCAACTTTACCAATTTCATTGATGAGCTTTGGTACTTTTCTGGCAGCATCTTAAGCATTTTATATGTATACTTTCATGTCATCTGCAGGAAGTGACATTTTTACTTTTTCTTTTCCAATTTGGATAGCTTTTGATTTTTTTCTTAATCTCTGATTGCTATGGTGAGGATTCCCAAAACAATGTTGAATTAAAGTGGTGAGAGTAGACAGCCTTGTCTTGCCCCTGATCTTAAAGGAAATACTTTCAAATTTCACCACTGAGTATGAGGTTAGCTGTAGGTTTGTTGTATATGGCCTTTATTATGTTGAAGTATGTTATTTCTTTTTTAAACATTTCATTTGTCTTTCTATGCCCACTTTCTAGAGAGTTTTTAACCTAAAGGGGTGTTGAATTTTGTAAAAAACAAAATAAAACAAACTTTTTCCTGCATCTATTGAGATGATCATATGCTTTTTGCTTCAATTGGTTAATGTGGTTCATCACACTGATTATTTGTGGATACTGAAGAATCCTTGCATCTCTGTGATAAATCCCACTTGATTATGGTGTTTGAAACGTTTAATATATTGTTGGATTCAGAGTGCTACTATTTTGTTGAAGATTTTGTGTCTATGTTCGTCAGTTATATTGGCCTGTATTTTTCTTTTTGTTTGCCATACCTGTGTCTGGTTTTGGTATCAGGATGAGTGTGGAATCATAGGATGAGCTTAGGAGTTTTCTTTCCTTTGCAATTGTTTGGATAAACTTCAAGAAGATGGGTACTAGTTCTTCTTTAAATGTTTGCTAAAATTTGCCTGTGGAGCCACCTGTTCCTGGACTTTTGTTAGATGGAAGTTTTTAAATCACAATTTCAATTTGAGTACTTGTGATTGGTCTATTCTTATTTTGTATTTCTTCCTGGCTTAACGTTGGGAAATTGTACCATTCTAAAAATTTGTGCATTTCTTCCAAGTTACCAATTTTATCAGCATACAGTTGCTTACAGTAGTTTTTCATGATCCTTTGTATTTCTGGGGTGTCAATTGTATTTTAATTCTAATTTCATTGATTTAAAACCTGTCCTTTTTTTTCTTGATGAGTCTTGATAAAAGTTTATCAATTTTGTTTATGTTTTCAAAGTAGTATATTTTAGTTTCATTGATTTTGCTATTGTTTTCTTTATCTCTATTTCATCTATTTTTTTCTCTCATCTTTATGATTTCTTTGCTTCTACTAACTTTGCATTTTGTTCCTTCTTTTTTCTCTAGTTCCTTTTGAGGTAAGGTTAGGTTGTTTATTTGATATTTTTCTTGTTTTCTGTGGTAAGATTGGATTGCTATAAACTTCTCTCTTAGAACTGCTTTTGCTACATCTCATATGTTTTGGATCATTGTGCTTTTCTTTCCATTTTTCTCTAGTTATTTCTTGATTTCCTCTCTGTTTTCTTCAGTTCTCCATTGGTTGTACAGTAGCATATTATTTAGCCTCTTCATTTTAGTGATTTTTAGAGTTGTATCTTTTAGTTTATTTCTAATCTTATAGCATTCTGGTCAGACAAGATATTGGATATGATTTAATTTTCTTAAATTTACTGAGACTCACTTTGTGGCCCAGAATGTGGACAATCCTGGAGAATGTTCCATGAGCTCATGAGAAGAATATGCATTGTGCTGCTTTGGGAAAGAATGCTCTATTAATATCGATTGAATCAATTTGGTCTAATGTGTCATATAATGCCTGTGTTTCCTTATTGATTCTCTTTCTAGATAATCTATCCATTGATGAAAGGTATATTAACACCCTCTACTATTACTGTGTTACTGTCGACTTCTCCCTTTATGGTTGTTAGTATTTGCATAATATATTGAGATGCTTTTTTTCTGGGTACACATATATTTACAATTGTTATATCTTCTTCTTGGAAAAATCTCTTTATCAATATGTAGTATTCATCTTTGTCTCTTATTTTAAAGTCTATTTTGTCTTATATGAGTATTGCTTATTCCAACTTCCTTTTGATCTCCATTTGCATGGAATATCTTTTTTCCATACCTTCACTTTCAGTCTGTATGTGTCTCTAGGTCTAAAGTGGATCACTTGTAGACAGAATATGTGTGTCTTTATATATATATATATATATATATATATATATATATATATATATATTTGGTATTCATTCAATCATTCCATGTCTTTTGGTTGGAGCATTTAGTTCATTTGCATTTAAAATAATTGTTGGGGGAGGAGCCAAGATGGCAGAGGAGTAGGACAGGGAGACCACTTTCTCTCCTACAAATTCATCAAAAGAATATCTGAACGCAGAGCAAACTTCACAAAACAACTTCTGATTGCTAGCTGAGGTCATCAGGCGCCCAGAAAAGCAGCCCATTGTCTTCGAAAGGAGGTAGGACAAAATATAAAAGATAAAAAGTGAGACAAAATAGCTAAGGACGGAGATCCGTCCCAGGAAACGAGTCTTTAGAGGACGTTTCCAGACACCGGGAAACCCTCGCACTGGCGGGCCTGGGGGAAGTGTTTGAATCTAGGAGGGCAACCTGACTGGGAGGGAAACAATAAATAAAACCCACAGATTACGTGCCTAAAAGCAACTCTCAGCAGAAAAGTGCCCCAGACACCCGCATCCGCCACCAGCAAGTGGGGGCGGCACGGAGAGGAGCGGGCGGCATTGCTTGGGGTAGGGTCTGGGCCTGAGTGCCCTGAGGACAATCGGAGGGAGCTTTTGTGAGTTGCCAACTTGAACTGTGGGAGAGCAGGGAAGAGAGAGAAAATTGACTGGCCCGAACACGCTGCCGGCCGTTCGCGGAACGGGGGGGACTGAGAGAGTCCGGAGAGGGGCTCACAGACTACGGACCGGCCCAGACCCGCCGGAGGTGGGAGCAGGTCGCGGCGAGACACAGCGCGCAGGCACCCGACCGGCGCGGGCGGGGACTGGGGCTGGAGGCAGAGGGCAGAAGGCGCACGCACCCGACTGGCGCAGGCAGAAACCGAGATTGGGACCGTGGAAGGGAGCTGGTGTGCCACACCCGGAGAGAGTGCGCCTGTCAAGCTCCTGGCTGCCTGGACCGCTCTGACGGGGAAGGCACAAGAGCGGACACAGTCTTTTGTTCCGCGCTTTTGTGGAACACCCGAGGGCTGGAGCTGCGCACAGCACGCGGCGCGCTCCATATAGAGCAGCCGGGATCCTGAGCAGCGCAGACCGAGAAAGCAGCGCCAGCCTCTCCCGGCAGCGCCAGCCCATCCCCGCAGCGTCAGCCCCTCCCAGCAGCGCGACAGAACTAGCTACCTGAATAAGAGTCCACCTCCGCCCGCCTGTGTCAGGGCAGAAATGAGGCTCTGAAGAAACTGGCAAACAGAAGCCAAATAAATAAAGGGAACCACTTCAGGAGAGAGCGGTGCAACAGATTAAAATCCCTGTAGAAAACACCGATTACACCGGAAGAGGGCTGTAGATATCGAGAAGTGTAAGCTGGAACGAGGAGCTATCTGAAACTGAACCGAACCCACACTGACCACAAAAGCTCCAGAGAAATTCCTAGATATATTTTTACTTTTTTTTTTAAATAAACAATTTTTTTCTTTTCTTTTCTTTTTTATTTTTTCTCTTTTATTTTCTTTTAAAATTCCCTATCACTCCCCCATTACTCCTTAACTTTCATTTTCAAAGATTTTTACGATTATTATAATTAGGAAAAAATTTTTTTTCTTTTTTTTTAATTTTTTTTCTTTTATCTTTTCTTTTTTCTTTTTTTTCTTTTTCTCTTATTTCCTGTTAAAGTCCTCTATTACTCCTCTACTACTTCTTAATTTTCATTTTCATTTCACTATAACCTTGCAAAAAAAAAAAAAGAGAAGCCATATTTTTAAACCGAACTTCATATATATTTCTAAATTTTTTTTGTGTGTTTTTGTTTTTAATATTGTAATTTTAAGAGCCTAACCTCTACTCTAGATTTTTAATCTTTGTTTTTCAGTATGTGATATAAATTTTGGACATTTAAGAATCCAATATTCAGTTTCCATTTTTATTCAGGAGTGTCTTGATTACTCTCTCCCAATCTTGACTCTCCATTTTCTACCTCAGAACACCTCTATTTCCTCCTTTCCCCTTCTCTTCCCAATTCAATTCTGTGAATCTCTGTGGATGTCTGGGCTACGAAGAACACTTTGGGAACAGACAACTGTGTAGATCTGTCTCTCTCCTCTTGAGTTCCCCTTTTTCTCCTCCTGCTCATCTCTATCGCCCTCCACCCTCTCCACTTTTTCATGTAACTCTGTGAACCTCTCTGGGTGTCCCTCACGGGGGAGAATCTTTTCGCCATTAACCTAGAAGTTTTATTATCAGTGCTGTTTAGTTGGAGAAGTCTTGAGACTACTGGAAGAATAAAACTGAAATCCAGAGGCAGGAGACTTAAGCCCAAAACCTGAGAACACCAGAAAACTCTTTGACTACACGAAACATTACGTAATAAGAGACCGTCCAAAAGCCTCCATACCTACACTGAAACCAACCACCACCCAAGAGCCAGTAAGTTCCAGAGCAAGACATACCATGCAAATTCTCCAGCAACACAGGCGCAGAGCCCTGAACGTCAACATACAGGCTGCCCAAGGTCACACCTAACACATAGACCCATCTCAAAACTCATTACTAGGCACTCCATTGCACACCAGAGAGAAGAAATCTAGTTCCATGCACCAGAACACCGATGCAAGCTTCCCTATCCAGGAAACCTTGACAAGCCAATTGTCCAACTCAACCCACTGGGTAAAACCTCCACAATAAAAAGGAATCACAGACCTCCAGAATACAGAAAGCCCACTCGAGACACAGCAATCTAAACAAGATGAAAAGGCAGAGAAATACCCAGCAGGTAAAGGAACATGAAAAATGCCCACCAAGTCAAACAAAAGAGGAAGAGATAGGGAATCTACCTGAAAAATAATTTAGAATAATGATAATAAAAATGATCCAAAATCTTGAAAACAAAATGGAGTTACAGATAAATAGCCTGGAGACAAAGATTGAGAAGATGCAAGAAATGTTTAATAAAGACCTAGAAGAAATAAAAAAGAGTAAATTAAAAATGAATAATGCAATGAATGAGATCAAAAACACTCTGGAGGGAACCAAGAGTAGAATAACGGAGACAGAAGATAGGATAAGTGAGGTAGAAGATAAAATAGTGGAAATAAATGAAACAGAGAGGAAAAAAGGAAAAAGGATCAAAAGAAATGAGGACAACCTCAGGGACCTCTGGGACAATGGGAAACGCCCCAACATTCGAATCATAGGAGTCCCAGAAGAAGAAGACAAAAAGAAAGGCCATGAGAAAATACTCGAGGAGATAATAGCTGAAAACTTCCCTAAAATGGGGAAGGAAATAGCCACCCAAGTCCAAGAAACCCAGAGAGTCCCAAACAGGATAAACCCAAGGCGAAACACCCCAAGACACATATTAATCAAATTAACAAAGATCAAACACAAAGAACAAATATTAAAAGCAGCAAGGGAGAAACAACAAATAACACACAAAGGGATTCCCATAAGGATAACAGCTGATCTTTCAATAGAAACCCTCCAGGCCAGAAGGGAACGACAGGACATACTTAAAGTAATGAAAGAGAATAACCTACAACCTAGATTATTGCACTCAGCAAGGATCTCATTCAGATATGAAGGAGAATTCAAAAGCTTTGCAGACAAGCAAAAGCTAAGAGAATTCAGCACCACCAAACCAGCTCTTCAACAAATGCTAAAGGATCTGCTCTAGACAAGAAATGCAGAAAGGTTGTATAAACGTGAACCCAAAACAACAAAGTAAATGGCAACGGGACCACACCTATCAATAATTACCCTAAATGTAAATGGGTTGAATGCCCCAACCAAAAGACAAAGATTGGCTGAATGGATACAAAAGCAAGACCCCTATATATGCTGTCTACAAGAGACCCACCTCAAAGCAAGAGACACATACAGACTAAAAGTGAAGGGCTGGAAAAAATTATTTCATGCAAACGGAGACCAAAAGAAAGCAGGAGTTGCAATACTCATATCAGATAAAATAGACTTTCAAATAAAGGATGTGAAAAGAGACAAAGAAGGACACTACATAATGATCAAAAGATTAATGCAAGAAGAAGATATAACAATTATAAATTTATATGCACCCAACATAGGAGCACCGCAATATGTACAGCAAACTCTAATGAGTATGAAAGAGGAAATTAATAGTAACACAATAATAGTGGGAGACTTTAATACCCCACTCACAACTATGGATAGATCAACTAAACAGAAAATTAACAAGGAAACACAAACCTTGAATGACACAATGGACCAGCTAGACCTAATTGATATCTATAGGACATTTCACCCTAAAACAATCAACTTCACCTTTCTCTCAAGTGCACACGGAACCTTCTCCAGAATAGATCACATCCTGGGCCGTAAATCTGGTCTTGGAAAATTCAAAAAAATTGAAATCATTCCAGTCACCTTTTCTGACCACAGTGCAGTAAGATTAGATCTCAATTACAGGAAAAGAATTGTTAAAAATTCAAACATATGGAGGCTAAATAACACGCTTCTGAATAACCAACAAATCATAGAAGAAATCAAAAAAGAAATCAAAATATGCATAGAAATGAATGAAAATGAAAACACAACAACCCAAAACCTATGGGATACTGTAAAAGCAGTGCTAAGGGGAAGGTTCATAGCATTACAGGCTCACATCAAGAAACAAGAAAAAAGCCAAATGAATAACCTAACTCTACACCTAAAGCAATTAGAGAAGGAAGAAATGAAGAACCCCAGGGTTAGCAGAAGGAAAGAAATCTTAAAAATCGGGGCAGAAATAAATGCAAAAGAAACTAAAGAGACCATAGCAAAAATCAACAAAGCTAAAAGCTGGTTTTTTGAAAAAATAAACAAAATTGACAAACCATTAGCAAGACTCATTAAGAAACAAAGAGAGAAGAACCAAATTAACAAAATTAGAAATGAAAATGGAGAGATCACAAAAGACAACACTGAAATACAAAGTATCATAAGAGACTACTACCAGCAGCTCTATGCCAATAAAATGGACAACTTGGATGAAATGGACAAATTCTTAGAAAAGTATAACTTTCCAAAACTGAACCAGGAAGAAATAGAAGATCTTAACAGACCCATCACAAGCAAGGAAATCGAAACTGTAATCAAAAAGCTTCCAGCAAACAAAAGCCCAGGACCAGATGGCTTCACAGCTGAATTCTACCAAAAATTTAGAGAAGAGCTAACACCTACCTTACTCAAACTCTTCCAGAAAATTGCAGAAGAAGGTAAACTTCTAAACTCATTCAATGAGGCCAACATCACCCTAATTCCAAAACCAGACAAAGATGGAACAAAAAAAGAAAACTATAGGCCAATATCACTGATGAACATAGATGCAAAAATACTTAACAAAATTCTAGCAAACAGAATCCAACAACATATTAAGAAATCATACACCATGTCCAAGTGGGCTTTATCCCAGGAATGCAAGGATTCTTTAATATCCGCAAATCAATCAATGTAATACACCACATTAACAATTTGAAAGATAAAAACCATATGATTATCTCAATAGATGCAGAGAAAGCCTTTGACAAAATTCAACACCCATTCATGATTAAAACTCTCCAGAAAGCAGGAATAGAAGGAACATACCTCAACATAATAAAAGCTATATATGACAAACCCACAGCAAGCATCACCCTCAATGGTGAAAAACCGAAAGCATTTCCCCTGAAATCAGGAACAAGACAAGGGTGCCCACTCTCACCACTATTATTCAACATAGTGTTGGAAGTTTTGGCCACAGAAATCAGAGCAGAAAAAGAAGTAAAAGGAATCCAGATAGGAAAAGAAGAAGTGAAACTCTCACTGTTTGCAGATGACATGATCCTCTACATAGAAAACCCTAAAGACTCTTCCAGAAAATAACTAGAGCTAATCAATGAATATAGTAAAGTTGCAGGATATAAAATTAACACACAAAAATCCCTTGCATTCCTATATACTAACAATGAAAAAACAGAAAGAGAAATTAAGGAAACAATACCACTCACCATTGCAAGAAAAAGAATAAAATACTTAGGAATATACCTACCTAAAGAAACAAAAGACCTATACATAGAAAACTATAAAACACTGATGAAAGAAATCAAAGAGGACACAAACAGATGGAGAAACATACCATGCTCATGGATTGGAACAATCAATATTGTCAAAATGGCTATTCTACCCAAAGCAATCTATAAATTCAATGCAATCCCTATCAAGCTACCAACGGTATTTTTCACAGAACTAGAACAAATAATTTCACAATTTGTATGGATATACAAAAAACCTCGAATAGCCAAAGTAATCTTGAGAAAGAAGAATGGAACTGGAGGAATCAACCTGCCTGACTTCAGACTCTACTACAAAGCCACAGTCATCAAGACAGTATGGTACTGGCACAAAGACAGAAATATAGATCAATGGAACAGAATAGAAAGCCAAGAGATAAATCCACGAACCTATGGACACCTTATCTTTGACAAAGGAGGCAAGGATATACAATGGCAAAAAGACAACCTCTTTAACAAGTGGTGCTGGGAAAGCTGGTCAACCACTTGTAAAAGAATGAAACTAGAACACTTTTTAATACCATACACAAAAATAAACTCAAAATGGATTAAAGATCTAAATGTAAGACCAGAAACTATAAAACTCCTAGAGGAGAACATAGGCAAAACACTCTCTGACATAAACCACAGCAAGATCCTCTATGACCCACCTCCCAGAATATTGGAAATAAAAGCAAAACTAAACAAATGGGACCTAATGAAACTTAAAAGCTTTTGCACAACAAAGGAAACTATAAGCAAAGTGAAAAGACAGCCCTCAGATTGGGAGAAAATAATAGCAAATGAAGAAACAGACAAAGGATTAATCTCAAAAATATACAAGCAGCTCCTGCAGCTCAATTCCAGAAAAATAAATGACCCAATCAAAAAATGGGTCAAAGAACTAAACAGACATTTCTCCAAAGAAGACATACAGATGGCTAACAAACACATGAAAATAGGCTCAACATCACTCATTATCAGAGAAATGCAAATCAAAACCACAATGAGGTACCATTACATGCCAGTCAGGATGGCTGCTATCCAAAAGTCTACAAGCAATAAATGCTGGAGAGGGTGTGGAGAAAAGCGAACCCTTTTACACTGTTGGTGGGAATGCAAACTAGTATAGCCGCTATGGGGAACAGTGTGGAGATTTCTTTAAAAACTGGAAATAGAACTGCCATATGACCCAGCAATCCCACTTCTGGGCATACACACTGAGGAAACCAGATCTGAAAGAGACACGTGCACCCCAATGTTCATCGCAGCACTGTTTATAATAGGTAGGACATGGAAGCAACCTAGATGCCCATCAGCAGATGAATGGATAAGGAAGCTGTGGTACATATACACCACGGAATATTACTCAGCCATTAAAAAGAATTCATTTGAACTGGTTCTAATGAGATGAATGAAACTGGAGCCCATTATACAGAGTGAAGTAAGCCAGAAAGATAAAGAACATTACAGCATACTAACAGATATATATGAAATTTAGAAAGATGGTAACGACAACCCTATATGCAAAACAGAAAAAGAGACACAGACTTTTGAACTCTGTGGGAGAAGGTGAGGGTGGGATTTTCGAAAGAACAGCATGTATATTATCTATGGTGAAACAGATCACCAGCCCAGGTGGGATGCATGAGACAAGTGCTCGGGCCTGGTGCACTGGGAGGACCCAGAGGAATGGGGTGGAGAGGGAGGTGGGAGGGGTGATCGGGTTGGGGAATACGTGTAAATCTATTGCTGATTCATGTCAATGTATGGCAAAACTCACTGAAAAAATAAATAAATTAAAATAAAATAAAATAAAATAATTGTTGATATATATGTTTCTATTGCCATTTCTTAATTGTCTTCAGTTTTTGTTTTGTTTTGTTTGTTTGTTTGTTTGTTTTGTATTTTGATGACCATCTTTTGGGCTTTGTTCCCACTCTGTTAGTTGTGTGACCTGAAGTGACCCAGCACTGGAACCTACAGACTGTTTGGTGGGACTAATGGTGGCCTCTGAGAGGGCTCACACTAATAAGTACATCCCAGAATCTCTACTGCTATTGTCTTTGCCCCTTCTGTAAGTCACAGCTACTCCCCTGCTTCTGCAGGAGCCCCCTGCTCCCAAAATACTAGCAGTTAGGTCTGGCCTAGTCTTCCATGGGGTCACTGCTTGCTTCTCTTGGGTGCTAATGTAGACAAGATTCTGTGTACCCTCCTAGAGTGGAGTCTCTGTTTTTCCCAGTCCCATGGAAATACTATGATCACATACTGTCTTTCAAAGCCAGATTCCCTGGGGATTTCTTCTCTAGCTGCCAGACCGCCACGCTGGGAAGTCTGATGTGGGGCCCAGAACTTTCAGACCTATGATATAACATCTGTGGAATAATTATCTTCCATTTTGTGGATAACCCAGAACTTTCATTCCTGTTATATAACATCTGTGGTATAATTGCATTTCATGTTGTGGATTTCCCACCTAGTGTGTACGCAATTTGATTTTGTTATGATTGTGCCCCTCCCACCATCTCATTGTGACCTATTGCTTTTATTTGGATATATGGTGCCTTTTTTGGGGGGTGTAGCAACCAATTTTTTTTTTTTTTTTTGGTCGATAATTTGTTCAACAGTTAGTTGTGGCTTTGGTGCTCTCACAAGAAGGGGGTGAGCTCACGTCCTTCCACTCCACCGTCTTGAGCTAATCCAATTAAGCTCTTGTAAAGAATGCATGTGTATGTGTTATTCACTCGGATGTGTCTCAGTCTTTGTGATCCCGTGGACTGAAGCCCACTAGGCTCCTCTGTTCATGGAATTCTCCATGCA
The DNA here is from genome assembly GCF_033118175.1 of Dama dama. NCBI lineage: Eukaryota > Metazoa > Chordata > Mammalia > Artiodactyla > Cervidae > Dama > Dama dama. The sequence continues at coordinate 105,373,009 of NC_083714.1, forward strand.
AGAATATTGGAGTGGGTAGTCACTCCCTTCTCCAGGGGTTATTCCTGACCCAGGAACTGAACCCAAGTCTCCCACATTGCAGTCATATTATTTACCATTGGAACCACTAGAGAAGTCCACAAAGAATGTCTATTTAGCTGTGTTAGAGAAAAATGTTTCTAGATGTCCCTTATGTCCAACTCTTATATTGTGGCATTAAGACAACTGTTGTATTATAAAATTTCTATATGGAAAGTATTTCCATTGATTCAGTGAGGTGTACATATCCTTGGTTATAATTGCATTGCTAGTTTCTAACTTTATGTCTGTTAGTATTTGTTTTGTATATTTAGGTGTTCCTCCACATTAGCACATTGAAAGATAAAAATCATTATCTCAATAGATGCAGAGAAAGCCTTTGACAAAATCCAACATCAATTTATGATAAAAACTCTTCAGAAAGCAGGCATAGAAGGAACATACCTCAACATAATAAAAGCCATATATGATAAAGCAACAGCAAACAATATCCCCTATGGCAAAAAATTGAAAGCATTTCTTCTAAAGTCAAGAACAAGACAGGGGTGCCAACTCTCACCACTACTATTCAACATAGTTTTTCAAGTTTTAACCACATCAATCAGATAAAAAAAAGAAAATAAAAACAATCCAGATTGGAAAAGAAGTAAAACTCTTGCGGTTTGCAGATGACATGATCCTGTACATAGAAAACCCTAAAGATTCCAGCAGAAAATTACTAGAGCTAATCAATGAATATAGTAAAGTTGCAGGATATAAAATTAACATGCAGAAATCCCTTGAACTCCTATACACTAACAGTGAGAAAACAGAAAGATAAAGTAAAGAAACAACTCCATTTACCATTGCAAAGAAAAGAATAAAATACTTAGGAATAAATTTACCTAAAGAAACAAACTATCTATATATAGAAAACTATAAAACACTGGTGAAAGAAACCAAAGATGACACAAATAGGTGGAGAAATATACCATATTCATGGATTGGAAGAATCAATATCATGAAAATAAGAATACTACCCAAAGCAATCTATAGATTCAATACAATCCCTACCAAGCTACCAATGATACTTTTCACAGAACTAGAACAGATAATTTCACAATTTGTATGGAAATACAATAAACAATTAATAGCCAAAGCAATTGTGAGAAAGAAGAATGGAACTGGAAGAATCAACCTGAAGGGCTTCAGACAATACTACAAAGCTACAGACATCAATAAAGTATGGTTCTGGCACAAAGACAGAAATGAAGATCAATGGAACAAAATAGAAAACCTAGAGATAAATCCATGCAGCTATGGACACCTTATCTTTGCCAAAGTAGGCAAAAATATACAATGGAGGAAAGATAGTCTTTTAACAAGTGGTGCTGGGAAAATTGTTCAACCACTTGAAAAAGAATGAAACTGGAACACTTTCTAACACCACATACAAAAATAAACTCAAAATGGATTAAAGATCTAAATGTAAGACCAGAAACTCTAAAACTCCTAAAGGAAAACTTAGGCAGAATACTCTCTGACATAAATCACAGCAAGATCCTCTATGACCCACCTCCCAGAATAATGGAAATAAAAGCAAAAATAAACAAATGTGACCTAATGAAACTTAAAAGCTTTTGCACAACAAAGGAAAAAAGACAGCCTTCATAATGAGAGAAAATAATATCAAATGAAGCAGCTGACAAAGAATTAATCTCAAAAATATACAAGCAGCTCCTACAGCTCAATACCAGAAAAATAAACGACCCAATCAAAACACTGGCCAAAGAACTAAATACACATTTCTCCAAAGAAGACATACAGATGGCTAACAAACACATGAAAAGATGCTCAACATCACTCATTATCAGAGAAATGAAAATCAAAACCACAATGAGGTACCACCTCATGCCATTCAGAATGGCTGCTATCCAAAAGTCTACAAACAATAAATGCTGGAGAGGGTGTGGAAACAAAGGGAACCCTCTTACATTCTTGGTGGGAATTCAAACTAATAGAGCCACTATGGAGAACAGTGTGGAGACCCCTTAAAAAAACTGGAAATAGAACTGCCATATGACCCAGCAACCCTACTGCTGGGCATACGCACAGAAGAAACCAGAATTGAGGGACACTTGTACCCTAATGTTAATTGCAGCACTGTTTACAATAACTAAGACATGGAAGCAACCTAGATGTCCATCAGCGGAAAAATGGAAAAGAAAGTTGTGGTACATATACACAATGGAATATTACTCAGCTATTAAAAAGAACACATTTTAGTCAGTTCTAATGAGATGGATGAATCTGGAGCCTATTATACAGGGTGAAGTAAGTCAGAAAGAAAAACACCGATACAGTACATTAACGCATATATGTGGAAATTAGAAAGATGGTAATGATGACCCTTTATGGAAGACAGAAAAAAAGGCACAGATATAAAGAGCAGACTTTTGGACTCTGTGGGAGAAGATGAGCATGGGATGATTTGAGAGAATAGCACTGAATCATGTATATTACCATATGTGAAATAGATGACCAATCCAAGTTTGATGCATGAAACAGGGCACTCAAAGCCAGTCCACTGGGACAACTCAGAGATATGGGATGGGAAGGAAGGTGAGAGGGGCTTTTGGGACAGGGGGACACATGTACACCCATGTCTGATTCATGTCAATGTATGGAAAAAACCACCACAATATTTTAAAGTAATTAGCCTCCAATTAAAATAAATGTTAAAAAACTTAGGTGCTCCTTTAACAAGTGCGTGAGTATAAATAACATTAATGAGCATAATATATTCTTATATTGATTCTTTTATCATTATTTAATGTCCTTCCTTGTCTTATTCTTTAGAAGTTTTTTTTTAAGCTATTTTGTACCATATGAGTATTGCTATCCCCACTTTCTAGTTATTTCCATTTTCATTACTCTCTTTTCCCATCCCCTCACTCACAGTCTGTGTGTATCTTTTGCCCTGAATTGAGTTTTTTTAGAGAGCATATTAAAAGATCTTGTTTTATATTTTATCTAATCAGCTATTCTATGTCTTTTCATGGAGTGTTTAGTTCATTGACATTTATATGGATTTCTGACAGGTATGTACTTCTGGCCATTTTGTTATTTGCTTGCTGGTTGTTTTGGTAGTTCCTCTCTGTCCTTTTCTTCTTCTTTATTTCCTTTTTTTTGTTGTTGTTTGTTTGTTTTATTTTTTTTTCAGTGGCATGCTTGTGTTCTTTCTCTTTTGTTTCTGTATATCTATTGTTAAGTTTTGGATTAGTTGTCACTATGAGGTTCATATATTTTGACCCATATTTATATCTATGCATTTCAAAAAATGTTCAATGTATTCTAAAATATCTACATTTCTTACTAAGATTTAAGATTTTGATGTCATACTTTACATCTTCACATTTATCTCTTCAGTCTTAATTTAGTTTTAGTTGATTTTATATTTTTTCTTTCAATCTTCACACTAGTTTTTATAGTGGTTTTCTTATAGCCTTTACTATATATTTTCCTTTACTAGTGGGGTATTTCCCTTCCTGTAGATTTTTATTTCTCATCATAGTGTTCTCTTTTCCATTTAATGAAGACCCTTTAACATTTCTTTTAGGGTGGATTTGGTATTGAGTGAATACCTTAAAGTTTTGCTTGTCTGAGGAATTTTTAAAATCTCTCCTAATTGTAAATAATAATCTTACTGCATAGAGTATCCTAAGTTTCAGATTTTTCACTATCAGCTGTTAATTATATCATAAAACTCCTTCTTGTCTTGCAAAGTTTTTGCAGCAAAATCAGTGGATAGCCTTATAGGTAAATCTTATATGTGACACTTATTCTCGTGCTCTTTAAAACTTCTCTCTTTACCTTTAATTTTTATTTTTTTAAACATTTTAACTGTGATTTATCTTGGTGTGGATCTGTTTGTGTTCATCTTATTTGGGAATCTGTGATACATGCTTTTTTCTGAGAGTACAGTAACTTTCCTGCCATAATTTAATGAAATAAATTTTTGCTCTTTTCTCTCTCTTTTCTCTGAGATCCTATAATCCAATTGTTGTATGCATTATGTTGCTCCAGATATCCCTTAATCGGTTCTCATTTTAAACATTATTTACCATTTCAATTGAATTCCAATATTCTATGTTCCAGTTTACTTCAGCTGTCTTCTGTTTCATCTTTATGTTGTCAATTCTTTTCAATTTGTTTTTTCTTTTCTTTTCTTTTTTTTTTTACTTTCAGTTCAGTTCAGTCACTCAGTCGTGTCTGACTCTTTGCGACCCCATGAATCGCAGCATACGAGGCCTCCCTGTCCATCACCAACTCCAAGAATTTACTCAAACTCATGTCCATCGAGTTGGTGATGCCATCCAGCCGTCTAATTCTCTGTCATACCCTTCTCCTCCATCCCCCTATCCCTCCCAGAATCAGGGTCGTTTACAATGAGTCAACTCTTCATATGAGGTGGCCAAAGTATTGGAGTTTTAGCTTCAGGATCAGTACTTCCAAAGAAAGCCCAGGACTGATCTTCAGGACAGACTGGTTGGATCTCCTTGCAGTCCAAGGGACTCTCAAGAGTCTCCTCCAATGCACAAAGAACAAATATTAAAAACAGCAAGGGAGAAACAACAAATAACACACAAAGGGATTCCCATAAGGATAACAGCTGATCTATCAATAGAAACCCTCCAGGCCATAAAGGAACGGCAGGACATACTTAAAGTAATGAAAGAGAATAACCTACAACCTAGATTATTGCACCCAGCAAGGATCTCATTCAGATATGAAGGAGAATACAAAAGCTTTGCAGACAAGCAAAAGCTGAGAGAATTCAGCACCACCAAAACAAATGCTTCAACAAATGCTAAAGGATCTGCTCTAGACAGGAAATGCAGAAAGGTTGTATAAACGTGAACCCAAAACAACAAAGTAAATGGCAACAGGACCACACCTATCAATAATTACCTTAAATGTAAATGGGTTGAATGCCAAAACCAAAAGAAAAAGACTGGCTGAATGGATACAAAAACAAGACCCCTATATATGCTGTCTACAAGAGACCCACCTCAAAACAAGAGATGCACACAGACTAAAAGTGAAGGGCTGGAAAAAAATATTTCACGCAAAGGGAGACCAAAGGAAAGCAGGAGTCGCAATACTCATATCAGATAAAAAAAACTTTCAAATAAAGGATGTGAAAAGAGACAAAGAAGGACACTACATAATGATCAAAGGATCAATCCAAGAAGAAGATATAACAATTATAAATATATATGCACCCAACATAGGAGCACCGCAATATATAAGGCAAATGCTAATAAGTATGAAAGAGGAAATTGATAGTAACACAATAATAGTGGGAGACTTTAATACCCCACTCACAACTATGGATAGATCAACTAAACAGAAAATTAACAAGGAAACACAAACTTTAAATGACACAATGGACCAGCAAGACCTAATTGATATCTATAGGACATTTCACCCTAAAACAATAAATTAAACCTTTTTCTCAAGTGCACACGGAACCTTCTCCAGAATAGATCATATCTGGGCCATGAATCTAGTCTTGGAAAATTCAAAAAAATTGAAATCATTCCAGTCATCTTTTCTGACCACAGTGCAGTAAGATTAGATCCCAATTACAAGAAAAAAATTGTTAAAAATTCAAACATATGGAGGATAAATATCACGCTTCTGAATAACCAACAAATCATAGAAGAAATAAAAAAAGAAATCAAAATATATATAGAAATGAATGAAAATGAAAACACATCAACCCAAAACCTATGGGACACTGTAAAAGCAGTGCTAAGGGGAAGGTTCATAGCATTACAGGCTTACATCAAGAAACAAAAAAAAAGCCACATAAATAACCTAACTCTACACCTAAAGCAATTAGAGAAGGAAGAAATGAAGAACCCCAGGGTTAGCAGAAGGAAAGAAATCTTAAAAATCGGGGCAGAAATAAATGCAAAAGAAACTAAAGAGACCATAGCAAAAATCAACAAAGCTAAAAGCTGGTTTTTTGAAAAAATAAACAAAATTGACAAACCATTAGCAAGACTCATTAAGAAACAAAGAGAGAAGAACCAAATTAACAAAATTCGAAATGAAAATGGAGAGATCACAGAAGACAAGACTGAAATACAAAAGATCATAAGAGACTACTACCAGCAGCTCTATGCCAATAAAATGGACAACTTGGATGAAATGGACAAATTCTTAGAAAAGTATAACTTTCCAAAACTGAACCAGGAAGAAATAGAAGATCTTAACAGACCCATCACAAGCAAGGAAATCGAAACTAATCAAAAATCTTCCAGCAAACAAAAGCCCAGGACCAGATGGCTTCACAGCTGAATTCTACCAAAAATTTAGAGAAGAGCTAACACCTATCTTACTCAAATTTTTCCAGAAAATTGCAGAAGAAGGTAAACTTCCAAACTCATTCTATGAGGCCAACATCACCCTAATTCCAAAACCAGACAAAGATGGCACAAAAAAAGAAAACTATAGGCCAATATCACTGATGAACATAGATGCAAAAATCCTTAACAAAATTCTAGCAAACAGAATCCAACAGCATATTAAAAATATCATAAATCATGACCAAGTGGGCTTTATCCCAGGAATGCAAGGATTCTTTAATATCTGCAAATCAATCAATGTAATACACCACATTAAAAATTGAAAGATTAAAATCATACGATCATCGCAATAGATGCAGAGAGAGCCTTTGACAAAATTCAACACCCATTTATGATTAAAACTCTCCAGAAAGCAGGAATAGAAGGAACATACCTCAACATAATAAAAGCTATATATGACAAACCCACAGCAAACATTACCCTCAATGGTGAAAAATTGAAAGCATTTCCCCTGAAATCAGGAACAAGACAAGGGTGCCCAGTCTAACCACTATTATTCAACATAGTGTTGGAAGTTTTGGCTACAGCAATCAGAGCAGAAAAAGAAGTAAAAGGAATCCAGATAGGAAAAAAAGAAGTGAAACTCTCGCTGTTTGCAGATGACATGATCCTCTACATAGAAAACCCTAAAGACTCTACCAGAAAATTACTAGAGCTAATCAATGAATATAGTAAAGTTGCAGGATATAAAATTAACACACAAAAATCCCTTGCATTCCTATACATTAACAATGAGAAAACAGAAAGAGAAATTAAGGAAACAATACCATTCACCATTGCAACAAAAAGAATAAAATACTTAGGAATATACCTACCTAAAGAAACAAAAGACCTATACATAGAAAACTATAAAACACTGATGAAAGAAATCAAAGAGGACACAAACAGATGGAGAAATATACCGTGTTCATGAATTGGAAGAATCAATATTGTCAAAATGGCTATACTACCCAAAGCAATCTATAGATTCAATGCAATCCCTATCAACCTACCAACGGTATTTTTCACAGAACTAGAACAAATAATTTCACAATTTGTATGGATATACAAAAAACCTCAAATATCCAAAGTAATCTTGAGAAAGAAGAATGGAACTGGAGGAATCAACCTGCCTGACTTCAGACTCTACTACAAAGCCACAGTCATCAAGACAGTATGGTACTGGCACAAAGACAGAAATATAGATCAATGGAACAGAATAGAAAGCAAAGAGATAAATCCATGAACCTATGGACACCTTATCTTCGACAAAGAAGGCAAGGATACACAATGGAAAAAAGACAACCTCTTTAAAAAGTCGTGCTGGGGAAACTGATCAACCACTTGTAAAAGAATGAAACTAGAAAACTTTCTAACACCATACACAAAAATAAACTCAAAATGGATTAAAGATCTAAATGTAAGACCAGAAACTATAAAACTCCTAGAGGAGAACATAGGCAAAACACTCTCCAGCATAAGTCACAGCAGGACCCTCTATGACCCATCTCCCAGAATATTGGAAATAAAAGCAAAACTAAACAAATGGGACCTAATGAAACTTAAAAGCTTTTGCACAACAAAGGAAACTATAAGCAAAGTGAAAAGACAGCCCTCAGATTGGGAGAAAATAATAGCAAACAAAGCAACAGACAAAGGATTAATCTCAAAAATATACAAGCAATTCCTGCAGCTCAATTCCAGAAAAATAAGTGACCCAATCAAAAAATGGGCCAAAGAACTAAACAGACATTTCTCCAAAGAAGACATACAGATGGCTAACAAACACATGAAAAGATGCTCAACATCACTCATTATCAGAGAAATGCAAATCAAAACCACAATGAGGTACCATTACATGCCAGTCAGGATGGCTGCTATCCAAAAGTCTACAAGCAATAAATGCTGGAGAGAGTGTGGAGAAAAGGGAACCCTCTTACACTGTTGGTAGGAATGCAAACTAGTACAGCCGCTATGGAGAACAGTGTGGAGATTTCTTTAAAAACTGGAAATAGAACTGCCATATGACCCAGCAATCCCACTTCTGGGCATACACACTGAGAAAACCAGATCTGAAAGAGACACGTGCACCCCAATGTTCATCGCAGCACTGTTTATAATAGCCAGGACATGGAAGCAACCTAGATGCCCATCAGCAGATGAATGGATAAGGAAGCTGTGGTACATATACACCATGGAATATTACTCAGCCGTTAAAAAGAATTCATTTGAATCAGTTCTAATGAGATGGATGAAACTGAAGCCCATTATACAGAGTGAAGTAAGCCAGAAAGATAAAGAACATTACAGCATACTAACAGATATATATGAAATTTAGAAAGATGGTAATGATAACCCTATATGCAAAACAGTAAAAGAGACACAGATGTACACAACAGACTTTTGGACTCTGTGGGAGAAAGCGGGGGTGGGATGTTTCGAGAGAACAGCATCGAAACATGTGTATTATCTATAGTGAAACAGATCACCAGCCCAGGTTGCATGCATGAGGCAAGTGCTTGGGCCTGGTGCACTGGGAAGACCCAAAGGAATCGAGTGGAGAGTGAGTTGGGAGTGCGGGATGGGGAATGCATGTAACTCCATGGCTGATTCATGTCAATGTATGACAAAACCCACTTCAATATTGTAAAGTAATTAGCCTCCAACTAATAAAAATAAATGAAAAAAAAATTGTTTTTAAATATAAATTGAAAAAACATCAAACATGAAGAGAGGAAAATAAGAAGAAAGAAAGAGATTATAAGAGAACCAGAAAACAACAAAATGGCCATAATTACATATCTTTCAATAATTACTTTACATGTACATGGGTCAAATTCTCCAATTAAAAGTTACATACTGATTGGTGGATAAAATAAGACCTATTTATATGGTATATAGAAGGGACAAATGTCAAATGTCAGTACCCACAGAATGAAAGTTAACAGATAAAACAAGACATTCCATGCAAACAGAAATAAAAATTTACTTGGGTAGTTATATTTACATCAGAAAAATAGACTTTTAGACAAATATCATAATATGAGTCAAGCAGGTTCATTACATAATGATAAATGGCTCAATCCACCAAGAAGATATAGCATTTGTAAATATTTATACACCCAACCTTGGGGCACCTAAATACATAAAGCAAATATTGATACATGTAAAGGAAGAAATACACAGAAAAGCAATAACATGGTTTTTAAATAGCCCACTTTCATCAATACATACATCAACCAGACAGAAAAATCAATGAAGACATTTACCTTATATGATGTTAGATAAAATGAACTTCACAGACAAATACAAAACATTCTACCCAAAAGCAACAGAATGTACATTTTTTCAAGATCCCACAGAACATTATTCAGGGTTGACTTCATGTTAGTTCACAAAACAATTCTTAATAAATTTAAAAAGGCTGAGATCATATCAAAAATCTCTATCCATTTAAAATGATATGAAAATAGAAATTAATTACAAGAAGAAAATTCACAAGTATGTGGGAATTAAACAACATGCTACTGAACAACACTGAGTCAACAAAGAAATCAAAATAGAAAAGAAAAAACAAACTCTTGAGAAAAGTAAAAAATTAAAATACTGAATAAGTAATCTACAGTACGGTGTAACTTACAAATCAATGAACTAGGAAGAAAAGAACAAATAGAACCATAGTCAGTAGAAGGAAGCAAACAACAAATGTAAGAGCAGAAATAAAAGAAATACAGATTAGCAGAGAACAGAAAAGACTGAAGAAAGTAAGAGATGTTTCTTTGAACAGGTAAATAAAATTGACACATTGTTCATTAGACTCATCAATAAAAATGTGAGCCAGAGCTAGACAATGCAGTCAAGTTAGAGAAAGGAATCTAATTCACCAGACTGAACTCAGAAAAGCAAAGGGCCAATGTTCAACTGGCATGGCCCAGCACGACTTCCTTTCCCAGTAGAGGATGTAGAAGACACTATTTTAGCCATCTGTATTTTTGATGTGTGGGACCATTTGAATAAAACTGTACTGAAGAAAAGGGGCACGAGTAATAAATGTAAGATGGCAGAGTAAAAAGACCTTGAGTTCACCTACTAAGCCATCAATAAAAAAGACTGAAATCTACCAAAAATAAAAAGGATATTCTATGTGCAAAAACATACATAAGCAACCACAAGAGAGTAGGAGGGGCACACTCATATTACAATGAAATCCCATACTACCCAGGTAAGTGACTGGAGAATAATTAAGTCACAGAATTTCTCGCACAGGAGTGAGATCTCTGAGCCTCATGTTGGGCTCCTCAGTCTAGGAATCTGGCATCAGGAGGAGGAACCTCCAGAATATTTGGCTCTGAAGGGTAATGGGGCCTGATTGCAGGAGCAATACACGGCTGGGGAAAATAGAGACTCCACTCTTGGAGTGTTCACACAAGTTCTCACATACACCAGGACCCAGAGAAAAAGCAACAACTCCATAGAATCCTGAGTCAGATATACCTTCTGGCCTTGGAATGTCTCCTAGGAATGTAGGGGCTGGCTGAGGCTCTCTGTGGGGTCATAAAAATTGGTGGCAGATATAATAGGGATCTACGTAAGCTCCATCTGAAGGCACAGACATTTTATGTCCTTTGAACTGAGACATGAACCCACAAAACTCCAGTGCTGTAATGCCTCAGGCCCAACAGCAAACACATCAGGAACATGGCCCCATTCATCAACAGAGACACTGCCTAAAAATTTCCTGAGTCCACAGCCACCTCTAGTCATACCTCTTGACACAACTTTGCCCACAAGAGGGCCAAGATGGAGCTCTACTCACGAGTGGACAGGAACTTGCCCCTCCCATCAAGAGGTCTCCAGACTAATCTCACCCGCCAGAGGGCAGACACCAGAAGCAAGAAAACTACGATCCTGTAGCTTATAGAACTGAGTCCACAAACACAGGTTAGAACCTACTCTGGGACCAGCTGGGTCCTTGCCTTTGGGTGATGAGAGTGGGAGTGTATCACTTGGAAACATAAGACGTCCTTTCAGGAGGACACTTCTCCAAGGCCAGGAAACATAATTAAGCTACTAAACATATAACAATATAAATAGAAGTTTAGACAAAAAGAGATCACAAAAGAACATAATCTAAACCAAGGAACAAGATAAAACTCAGAACAACTAAGTGACATGGAGACAGGCAATCTACTTGAGATAAAGTTTATAGACATGTTATGTTTATAAATATTATCCAAGAACTTTGAGAAGGACTTCCCTGGTGATGAAGTGGATAAGAATCTGCCTGCCAATGTAGGGGACACAGGTTCAATCCCTGGTCCAGGAAGATTCAACATGCTGCAGAGCAACTAAGCCTGTGTACCACAACTTCTGAGCCTGCACTTTAGAGCCTGTGAGCCACAATTACTGAGACTACATGCTGCAAATGTTGAATTCCATGTGCCCTACAGCCACACACTCAAACTACTGAGTCTGCATTCTATAATTGCTGAAGCCCACAAGCCTAAAACATGTGCTCCACAACAAGAGAAGCCACTAAAATGAGAAACGTGTGCCCACAACAAAGAGTAGCTCCCACCTATTGCAACTAGAGAAAAACTGTGCACATCAATAAAGATCCAGTGCAACCGAAAATAAATAAAAAAGAAACTTGAGGAAAGAATGGATATACCGAGAGAAAGATTTACAAGAAGGGATAGAACAAAGGGATCCATTTTAGTAAAGGGATAGAACATATAAAGAACAATCAAACAGAGTTGAAAAACACAATAACTAAAATGAAAAATAAACTTAGTAGAATAAATAAATGATAGAATAAATAAAGCAGAAGAATCAATCAAAGAGTGAAGGGTTGTGGTGGAAATCACTGACATGGAAAAAAATAAAGAAGAATAAAAAGAATGTCAAACAAAATCAACACTTGCATTCTGGGGTTCCTAGAAGAAAAAGAGGGAGAGAGAGTATACCTGAGAAATATTTGAAGACATAATAGCTGAAAACTTTTCTAACATGGGAAAAGAAACGCTTAAGTCCAGGAAGAGCAGAGTCCCATACAGGATTAAACCAAGGAGGAACACACCAAGACAGATAGTAATCAAACTGGCAGAAATAAAAGACAAAGAATAAAATATTAAAATCAGCAAGGGAAAAGCAACAAATAGCATCAAAGTGAATCCTTAGGAGTATATAAGCTGATTTTTTCAGCAGAAACTCTGTAAGCCAGAGGGGAAAAAAAACTGTAAAAATACAAACACGTGATTGCTAAACAATATGCTACTAAACAACCAGTGGATCACTGAAGAAATCAAAGAGAATATGAGTAAATATCTAGAGGCAAATGAAAATAAAGCCACCACACTCCAAAACCTGTGGGATTTAGCAAAACCAGTTTTAAGAAGGAAGTTTATAGAGATAAAACTTAACTCAGGAAACAAGAACAATTCCAAATAAATCACCTGCCCTTATTCCAAAAGAAACTAGAGAAAGAAGAACAAGGAAAACACAAAGTTAGTAGAAGGAAAGAAAGTATAAATATCAGAGCAGAAATAAATGAAGTAGAGATGAGGAAAACAGCAGAAAAGATCAATGAAAATAAAAGATGCTTCTTTCAAAACATAAGCAAATTTGACAAAACTTTAGACAGACTCATCAAGAAAAAAATGGAGGGGCCCAAATCAATAAAATTAGAGGTGAAAAAAAGCTACAACTGATACCACAGAAACACAAAGGTGCATAAGAGACTTCTATAAGGAATTATATGGCAATAAAATGACATTTCTTCTTCATCCAGAGGAAATGGATAAATTCTTAGAAAACTATAATTTCCCAAGACAGAAACAGAAAGAAACAGAAAATATGAACATACCAATTTCAAATACTGAAATTAATTAAATCTGTGATTTAAAAAATCCCAGTAAACAAAAGTCCAGGACACAAGCATTTAATGAAAACTTAACATGCATCCTTGTGAAGGTATTCCAAAAAGTTTCAGAGGAACACTTCTGAACTCATAACCGAGGCCACCATTACCCTGATGCCAAAACCAAAGACACCACAAAAAAATATGGGCAAATATCATTGATGAGCATAGATTCAAAAGACCTCAACAAAACACTAGCAAGCTGACTCCAACAATTCATTAAAAGGCTCATACACCATGATCAAATGGGATTTATCCCAGGCATGAAAGGAATTTTTAGTAACCACAAATCAGTGTGATACACCACATTTAAAAAAAATGAAAGATAGAAACCAAAAGATCATCTCAATAGATACAAAAAAAAGACTTTGATAAAATTCAACATCTGCTTATGATAAAATCTCTCCAGAAAATGGGTACAAAGGGATGCTACCTCAACATAATAAAGGTTGAAGAGGGAGGGTATACACCCAGGTATTGAACCCAATTCTCCTGCATTGCAGGAAGATTATTTACTGTCTGAGCCACCAGGGAAGCCCGTATATATATATACCCCTATAGATTCGTGATGTTGTATGGCAAAAACCAACATGACATTGTAAAGCAAGTATCCTCCAAATAAAATAAAATAATAAAAATAAAGGCCTTATATGAAAAACCCACAGCTACCACCATACTCAATGCTGAAAAAAAATTCCTCTAAGATCAGGAACAATATAAGGATGTCCATTTCCAATATGTTTATTCAACAAAGTTTTGGAAGTCCTAAACACAGCAATCAGAGAAGAGAAAGAAAAAATGGATCCAAATTGGAAAAAAAAAGTAAAACTGTTACTGTCGACAGATAAGATACTATATATAGAAATCTTAAAGATGCTACCAGAAAACTACTAGAGTTCATCAATGAATTTGGTAAAGTTGTAGGATACAAAACTAATACAAAGAAATCTGTTGCATTCCTGTACACTAACAATGAAAGGTCTCAAATAAAATTAAAGAAACAATCCAATCCAATTTACCATGGAATGAAAAAAAAAATGTCTAGAAATAAGTCTACCTAAGTACACAGACTTGTACTCTGAAAACTATAAGACACTGAAGAAATAAATCAAAGATGACACAAATGGTTTAAAATATATACCATATTCTTAAGCTGGAAGAATCAATATTGTCAAAATGACTATTTTACCTAAGGCAATCTACATATTCAATGCAATTCCTACAAAATACCCAAGGTTATTTTTCACTGAACTGGAACAAAAAAGTTTACAATTTGTGTGGAAAGACCAAAGACCCTGAATAGACAAAGGAATCTTTTTCAAAAAAAAATATTGAAGTATAATTGATTTACAATCTTGTGTTTGTTTCAGGTGTACAGCAAAGTGACTCAGTTATACATATACATATATCCACTCTTTTTTAGATTGCTTTCCCTTATAAGCCATTACAGGGTATTAAGTAGAGTTCCCTTTGCTATACAGTAGGTCCTTATCAATTATGTTTTATATATTGTAGTGTATATATGTCATTCCAAATCTACCAGTTTATCTCTCACCCCTTCCCCCTGGTAACCATATGTTTTCTACTAAAGCAATATTGATAAAGAAAAATGGAGCTGGAGGAATCAGGCTCCCTGATTTCAGACTATACTACAAAGCTATGGTAATCAAAATGGTATGGTACCGGTACAAAAAAAGAAATATATATCAATGGAGCAGTATACAAAGCCCAGGAATAAATATATGCACCTATGGTCAAGTGAAATTAAACATTCTCCAACATTGTACAGAAAAGTTAACTCAAAAGTATTTAAGACCTAAAAGTAAGATTGAATACTCTAAATCTTCTAGAGGAAAACATAGGCAGGACACCCTTTGACATAAATTGTAGCAATATCTTTTTGGATCTATCTCCTAGAATAATGGAAATAAAACCAAAAATAAACACACGAGACATAATGAAGCTTAAAAAGCTTTCACACAACAAAAGAAACCATGAAGAAAAGACAACCTACAGAATGGGAGAAATATTTGCAAAAGATGTGACTGACAAGGTATTTATTAATCTCCAAAATATACAAACAGACCATACACGTCAATATCAAAGGAAATAATCAACTCAACCAAAAATTGGGCAGAAGATCTAAATATATACTTCTTCAAAGAAGGCATACAGGTATGTAATATGCACATGATAAGATGCTCAATATGACTAATTATTGGAAGAATGCAAATCAAATCTACTATGAGGTATCAACTCATACTGATTAGAATATTCATCACCAAAATGTCTACAAATAATAAATGCTGGAGGAGGTGTGCAGAAAAAGAAAACCTTCTACATGCTTGGTGGAATATCTGGTATGGAGAAGAGTATGTAGACTCCTTAAAAAACTAAAAACAGAGCTACCATATGACACTGCAATCCCACTCCTGGGATCCAGAGAAACCATATTTTGAAAAGATATATTCACCCCAATAATCACTGAGACATTATTTATGAATATCCAAGACTTGGAAGTAACCTAAATGCCCATTAACAAATGAATGGATAAAGATGATGTTGTATATATATATAAATATTGCTCAGCCATAAAAAATTAAATAATGCCATCTACAGCAGCATGGATGGAGCTAAGTGAAGTAAGTCAGACTGAGAAAGAAAAATATGATATTGCTTATATGTGGAATCTAAAAAAAGTGCAAATGAACTTATTCATAGAAGAGAAAGAGATGCATAGACATAGAAAACAAACTTATGGTTACTGAAAGAGAAAGGTTGGTAGGGGAACAGAATAAACTAGGAGGTTAAGATTAACATATACACACCACTATATATAAAATATATAAAATAAATAACCAACAAGGACCTACTGTGTAGTACAGGGAACTATGCTCATTTTTCTGTAATAACCTATAAGGGAAGAGAATCTGAAGAATATGTGTATATATACACATATACATCTGAAAAATGTATACACATATATATACATATATATAAATATACACACATATATATGAAAAATGTACATATATATATATATATATACATACAACTGAATCACTATGTTGTACACTTGAAACTAACATTATATTGTAAATCAACTATACTAAAATAAAAAATAATTAGTAAACATTTTAAAAGGAAAAAAGAGAACTTGAATAATTAAAATCAGAAATGAAAAAGAAGATATTACCATATATATCACTGATATGGAAAGACTCTAAGAGACAAATACACGTCAACAAAATGGGCAAATTAAAGAAAATGGATAAATTCCTTGAAATGTGCAACCCATTAATACAAAGACTGAATCATGAATAAAATTTGAACAAGGTAAAAACTAGTAAGAAAATTGAATTACTTATTGAAACTCCTGCCCCTCCCCCAGTTCAGAACAATGTGGCTTTACTGATGAATTCTGTCAAATATTTATAGATGAATTTATACCAATCTTTCTACAACTAGCCCAAAAATTTGAAGAGGCAGGAACATTTCTACATTCATTGTAGGAGACCACATTACCCTGGTACCAAAAATATAAAAAGACTCAAAAAAAAAAAAAAAAAAAAAAGAAGGAAAGAAAGAAAGAAAAAGAAAATTACAGGCCAAATCTCTGATGAACAAAGATGCAAAAATCCTCAACAAAATATTATGAAAATGAATTTAACATTACAAAAAAGAATCACATTTCTTTATCAAGTGAAATTAATTTCATGGATGCAGGCATGGCTCATTATAAACAAACCAAACAACTTGATAAGATATGTTAACAAAACAAAGGGTAAAAATTATCATCTCTATAGACAGAAAAGGCTTTTGACAAAATTCAATATGCAGTCCTGATATAAACTCTCAACAAAGTTTGTAGAGTGAAGCAATCTCAACATAACAAAGGCCATTTATGATAAACCCACAGCTGCAATCATACTCAACAGTCAAAAACTGAAGGTTTTTTCTCTAATATCAAGAAAAAGACAAATAGGTCCACTCTTGCCACTTCTATTTAGCATAGCATGGGAAGCTAAGGCAATCAAGCTAGCAAAATAAGTGTTTTTGTTCAGTCACCAAGTTGTGTCTGACTCTGTGCAACCCCATGCACTGCAGCACACCAGGCTCCCCTGTCCCTCACCATCTCCTGGAGTTTTCCCAAGTTCATAAAAAAGCACCTAACTTGGAAGAGAAGAAGTAAGACTATCACTATTTAAAAGTGACATGGTATTATGTATAGATAACCCTAAGGATTCCACTAAAAACTATTACAGCTAAGAAATGAATCTATTAAAGTTTCAGGATATAAGATTAATATACAGAACACTTTTGCATTGTACATACTCAGTTGTTTATGACTCTTTGCGACCCTATGAACTGTAGCACGCTAGGCATCTCTGTCCATGGAATTTTTCCAGTCAAGAATACTGCAGTGGGTTGTCACTTCCTACTCCAGGGAATCTTCCCGACCCACGGATTGAACCCACATCTCTTTCACCTACTGCATTGGCTGGCAGACTCTTTACCACTAGCACCACCTGGGAAGTCCCATGCATTACTATATATTAATAATAAACTATCAAGAGGAAAAATCAAGAAAATAATCTAATTTACAATTGATTCAAAAATAAAATACCTAGGAATACATTTAACCAAGGAGATGAAAGACCAACATCTATAAACTATGACATTGGTGAAGGAATTGAGGATGATATAAACACATAGAAATGTATTCCATAATCCTGGATTGGAAGAATTACTATTGGTAAAATAGCCTTACTACACAAAGCAATCTATGGAATTATTGCAGTCACTTTCAAAATACCTATGACGTTTTTCACAGAAGAATAAAAAAAATCATTAAAAAATTTTATTGAACCAGAAAAGACCCTGAGCAAAACAGCCTTGAGGGAAAAGAAAAAGATAGAGGTATCAAGCTCCCTGGTTCAGACTACATTACAAAGCTATAGTAATCAAAACAGAATGGTATTGGTGCAAAAACAGACATATAGATTAATGAAATAGAATAGAGAGCCCACAAACATGGTCAATTAATCTATGACAAAGGAGGCAAAAATATACAATGCAGAAAAGACAGCCTCTTCAATAGTTGGTGCTGGGAAAACAGAACAACTGTATGTAAAATAATGAAATTAGAACATTTTCTCACACTATATACAAAAATAAACTCAAAATGGATTGCAGACCTAAATGTAACACTGGAAATCATAATACTCACAGACAAAAACATTGACAATATGTTCTTTGACAATGATCTTAGCAATTTTTTGAACCTGTCTCCTCAGGCAAAATAATCAAAAGGAAAAAAAAAAAAAAGTAGACAATGGGACCCATCCAAACTCAAAAAAGTTTTTCACAGTGAAAACCTGAATGGGCAAAGATATTTGCAAATGATAGTTTCAATAAGGAGTTAATATCCAAATATCACTTTGCCAACAAAGGTCCATCTGGTCAAGGCTATGGTTTTTCCAGTGGTCATGTATGGATGTGAGAGTTGGACTGTGAAGAAAGCTGAACACTGAAAAATTGATGCTTTTGAACTGTGGTGTTGGAGAAGACTCTTGAGAGTCCCTTGGACTGCAAGGAGATCCAACCAGTCCATCCTAAAAGAGATCAGTCCTGGGTGTTCATTGAAAGACTGATGCTAAAGCTGAAACCTCAATACTTTGGCCACCTCATGCAAAGAGTTGACTCATTGGAAAAGACCCTGATGCTGGGAGGGATTGGGGGCAGGAGGAGAAGGGGATGAGAGAGGATGAGATGGCTGGATGGCATCACCAACTCGATGGACATGAGTTTGAGTATACTCCGGAAGTTGGTGATGGACAGGGAGGCCTGGCATGCTGTGATTCATGGGGTCGCAAAGAGTCGGACATGACTGAGCGACTGAACTGAACTGAACTGAACTGAACTGATCCAAATATATATATATATATATATATGGACTCATAAGCTCAATGTTTAAAAAAAAATACATCAAGTTTTTAAAAAATGGGCTGAGGATCTAGATAGTTGTTTTGTTTTGCTTTGTATTCAAAATTGACATACAGATGGCCAATACACACATGAAAGTATGCTCAAATAACTAATTATCAGAGAAATGCTAATCAATGTCACAATAAGATATCACCTCATACATATTAAGGTGACTATCAAAGTCCACTAGTTACAAGTGTTGGTGAGGATATGGAGAAAAGGGACCCCTTGTGCTCTGCTTATAGGAATGTAAATTGGAGAACTGTAGGGAGCTTTCTAAAAAAAAAAAAAAACTGAAAATAGAACTATCATATAATCCAACAACTGGAGGAGGTCACGGCAACCAACTCCAGTATTCCTGCCTGGAGAATACCCATGGACACAGGAGCCTGATGGGCTGCAGTCCAAGAGGTCACAAAGAATTGGACACTACTGAAGCAACTTAGCATGCAGCACTCATGATCTAACTATTCTACTTCAGTGTATTTATCTGAAGAAAATGAAAATACTAATTCAAAAAGATGTATGTGCTTCAATGTCCATAGCAGTGTTACTTACAATAGCCAAAATATGGGACCAACCTCAGTGCTCATCAACAGATGAATGGATCAGGGATATGTGGTATACATATACAATGGAATATTATATGTGTGAATGGAATATTCCATCACAAAAATAATGAAATTTTGCCACTTGCAACAAAGTGAGTGGACCTGGAGGGTATTATGCTTTGAAGTCTGACTGAGATAGACACTGAGATAGATAAATGCCTTATGTTTTCACTTATATGTGGAATGTAAAAAATACAAGTGAAAGAATATAATAAAACATAAACAGACTCACAGATTCAGAGACAAAACTAGTCATTACCAGAGAGGAGATGGTTCAGGGGAAGGGCAAATTAGCAGAAGGGAATTAAGAGGTAAAAATTACTAGGTATACAATAAATGGGTTATAAAGATGAAATGCACATTATAGGGAATATAGTCAACATTTCATAAGTTTAAATGGAGTATATTTTATATATGTAAAAAATACTACATTGTACATTTGAAACTAATATAATATTGTAAGTCAACTATATTACAGTATAAAGAGAAATGCAAATTCAAATTAACCAAAATAGATTTTTAACTTGAAAATTGATTATGAATAGACATTGTGCACTTGTGCTAATTTCTATTACATTTCAAGTACCCACTTTCTGGTGTTTATCCCAGAATTTGCCATTACTCAGATTGGCTACATGTTAAAAATCCTAATATTCTGATATTAATATTTATTTATTCTTCTTTTAGACCATAACTTATCTCTCACCACAATTATTATTTTTTTTCAATTTTACAGAGACCCTCAGTTTCTTAGTGCATTTCTCCAAAAGACCTGTTTTACCCATGCATTTTTAAAATGAGACCTTTTCTCATGCTGCGTACTCTACCTAGGATGCTTTTTATATGCCTTGTTGTTGCTGTTTAGTTACTAAGTCGTATAAGACTCTTTGACTTCATGGACTATAGCTGGCTGGGCTCCTCTGTCCGCGGGATTTCCCACACAAGAATACTGGAGTGTGTTGTCATTTCCTTCTCCAGGGTATCTTCCCAACCCCGGGATTGAACCCACATCTTGTGTGTTGGCAGGCAGATTCTTTATCCCTGAGCCACCAGGGAAGCCCTACTCATTATTTAAGTCTCAGGTAATATGGACTTTCTCTATGAGAGTTTTATTATCCCTATGAGGTACAGTTAACCATCCTTATTCTGTGATCCTATAGTAGTTTTAAAATATTTCCCTATCACAGCTTTAATCTCAGATTTATATGACTTCAAAAATGGTACTCTTTAACCATTATGCAATACTTCATCAAAGATGAGGAACATATTTAACTGAATTCCTTATTCTATTTTATATTTTTGCTGACTGAATAAAATAATGTATTAATATGTAATTAATAAACATAATAGACTCCTTAATTTAGGAGAAAGTTATCCAAATTAACTAGCTTTGTTACTTTGCATAACTTGTGTACCTTCAAATCTAAAAAGATAATCAATATTTACCTTACAGTGTTGTTGGGAGGATTAGAAAAGATACTGTAAAAAAAAGTCCCCCAAACTAGCAAGCTTTCCCCTTTTTCCATTCCCTGCCTGACAAAGACGGATATATGTTTATAGCAGGAAGATAATAGAATTTTTATCCCTGTTACTAATAAACCATCCAGAAGTTACCCCAATATCACACAGATTGAGTAAAACAATCAAATTTTAAACACTAATGGGTCAAAAATTAGAGAAACACTAAAGTCAGAGCTAAAATTTCCAGGCTCTGCTGCTGCCAAAGTTTGCCTATTTACAGTGGAACATGTCCTCAGAATACAATATTACATTCCTTTCAGATGGTTGCTGTTGACAGGAATTTCCCCCTCAGCTTAGTCAATGATAAAAGTGCTAACTCCATGTAAATATGGACGAATGAATGACTCAGAAAACTTAGATGGCCTCTCACTTATCAGAAAACCCTTGGTTTCAGAGCAATTAAGTAACTTGTTGAATATATTATTAGTTTATATTTGGCAAAGAGAAAATGGGATTGCCTTTCATTTCAAATAAGTCCACTTCCAGCCACAGAATTACTATGATTCTAAAAGATCTAAAAAGAAGCATATAAGAAAAGACAATGGCAGGATAAATAAATCCCATAAAATTTATTAAGGCTAACTAAACTCTTCAAAGAATCCACCAAGGGAGCAAAGAGGTGGGGTATAATAAATTATATTTAGATAATCAAACCCAGAACTACTTTGCTAGCACGTGAGATGAGTGCAGTTGTGCAATAGTTTGAACATTCTTTGGCATTGCCTTTCTTTGGGATTAGAATGGAAACTGATTTTTTCCATTCCAGTGACAAAATATGGTCCATTGGAGAAGGGAATGACAAACCATTTCAGTATTCTTGCCTTGAGAAACCCATGAACAGTATGATAAGGCAAAAAAAAAATAAAAATGACATTGAAAGATGAACTCCCCAGGTCGGTAGGTGCCCAATATGCTACTGGAGAAGTGTGGAGATATAACGCCAGAAAGAATGGATAGGCTGAGCCAAAGCAAAAACAACACCCAGTTGTGGATGTGACTGGTGATGGAAGTAAAGTCCAATGCTGTAAAGAACAATATTGCCTAGGGACACGGAATGTTAGGTCCACGAATCAAGGTAAGTTGGAAGTGGTCAAACTTGCCAGGAGATGGCAAGAGTGAACATTGACATTTTAGGAATCAGTGAAATAAAATGGATTAGAATGGGTGAATTTAATTCAGATGACCATTATATCTACTACTGTGGGCAAGAGTTCCTTAGAAGAAATGGAGTAGTCCTCACAGCCAACAAAAGACCCTATATTGCAGTACTTGTGTGCAATCTCAAAAACGACAGAATGATCTCTGTTCATTTCCCAGACAAGCCACTCAATATCACAGTAATCCAAGTCTATGCCCCAACCACTAATGCTGAAGAAGCTGAAGGTGAATGGTTCTATGAAGAACTATAAGACCTTCTAGAGCTAACAACAAAAAAGAGGCCATTTTCATCATAGGGTACTGGAATGCAAAAGGAGGAAGTCAAGAGATACATGGAGTAACAGGCAAGTTTGGCTTGGAGTACAAAATGAAACTGGGCAAAGCTAATAGAATTCTGCCAAGAGAAGTTAGTGGTCATAGCAAACACCTTCTTCCAACTACACAAGAAACCACTATACACTGGACATCACCAGATGGTCAATACTGAAATCAGATTGATTATATTCTTTGTAGCTGAAAAATGGAGACCTATACAGTCAGCATAAACAAGACCAGGAGCTTACTGTGGCTCACATCATTAATTCCCTATTGCCAAACTCAGACTTAAATTGAAAAAAGTAGGGAAAGCCACTAGGCCATTCAGGCATGACGTAAATCAAATCCCTTATGATTATAGAGTGTAAGCGACAAATAGATTCAAGGGATTAAATCTGATAGAGTGGCTGAAGAACTATGGATGGAGGTTCATAACAGTGAATAGGTGGTGGTGACAAAAATCATCCTCAAGAAGAAGAAATACAAAAATTCAAAATAGTTATCTGAAGAGTCCTTATAAATAACTGAGAAAAGAAGAGAAGCTAAAGGCAAAGAAGAAAAGGAAAGATATATCCAACTGAGTGCAGAGTTCCAAAGAATAGCAAGGAGAGATAAGAAAGCCTTCCTCAGTGATCAATGTAAAGAAATAGAGGAAAACAACACAATGAGAAAGACTAGAGAGGTCTTCAAGAGAATTAGAGGTACCGTGGGAACATTTCATGCAAACATGGGCACAATAAAAGAGAGAAATGTATGGGCCTAACAGAAGCAGAAGATATTAAGAAGAGGTGGCGAGAATACACAGAAGAACTATACCAAAAAAAAAACAAAATGAAAAAAAAAATCTTAATGACCCAGATAACCACGATAGTGTGATAACTCAACTAGAGCCAGACATCCTGGAGTGCGAAGTCAAGTGGGCCTTAGGAAGCATCACTATGAACAAAGCTAGTGGAGGTGATAGAATTCCTCCTGAGTTACTTCAAATCCTAAAAGACGATGCTGTTAAAGTGCTGCATTCAATATGTCAGCAAATCTGGAAAACTCAGCAGTGGGGACCAGACTGGTAAAGGTCAGTTTTCATTCTAATCTGAAAGAAGGCAATGCCAAAGAATGCTCAAACTGCCACACACTTGCACTCATCTCACACGCTACAAAAGTAAAGCTCAAAATCTTCCAAGTGAGGCTTCAACAGTATGTGAACCAAGAACTTCCAGATGTACAAGCTGGATTTAGAAAAGGTAGAAGAACCAGAGATCAAATTGCCAACATCCACTGGTCATAGGAAAAGCAAGATAATTCCAGAAAAACATCTACTTCTCCTTCATCGACTACCCTGAAACCTTTGTGTGGATCATAACAAACTGTGGAAAATTCTTCAAGAAATGGGAATACTAGTTCACCTTACCTGCCTCTTGAGAAACCTGTATGCGGCTTACAGAAGCAGTAATTAGAACTGGCCATGGAACAACGGACAGAACCAGAAATGTGTCAAGGAGGTATATTGTACCCTGCTTATTTACCTTATAAGCAGAGTACATAATGCAAAATGAGACACTGGATGAAGCACAAGCTGGAATCAAGATTACCAGGAGAAATATCAATAACCTCAGATATTCGGATGACACCACCCTTATGTCAGAAAGTGAAGAGGAACTAAAGAGCCTCTTGATGAAGTGAACGAGGAGAGTGAAAAAGCTGACTTAAAACTCAACATTCAAAAAACCTAGATCATGACATCTTGTCCTATCACTTCATGGCAAATATATGGGGAAACAATGGAGACAGTGACAGACATTATTTTCTTGGGCTCCAAAATCACTGCAGATGGTGTCTGTAGCCTTTAAATTAAAATAAAGTTTTTAAAAATTAAAAGATTTATTTTCTTGGAAGAAAACCTAGACAGCATATTAAAAAGCAGAGAGATTACGTTGCCAAAAAAGGTCCACACAGTTAAAGCTATGATTTTTCCAGTAGTTATGTATGGATGTTAAACTTGGACCATAAAGAAGGCCGAGTGCCAGAGAATTGATGCTTTTGAATTGTGGTGTTGGAGGACACTCTTGAGAATCCCCTGGACTGCAAGGAGATCAAACCTGTCAATCCTAAAGGAAATCAATCCTGAATATTCATTGGAAGGACTGATGCTGACTGAAGCTCCAGTACTTTGGCCACCTGATGCAAAGAGCTGACTCATTGAAAACGACCCTGATGATGGGAAAGACTGAAGGCAGGAGAAAAAGGGGATGGAAGAGGGCAAGAGGGCTATATGGTATCACCAGCTTAATGGACATAAGTTTGAGGAAGCTCCAGGAGATGGTGAAGGACAGGGAAGTCTGGTATGTTGCAGTGCATGGGGTCCCAAAGAATAGGACAAAACTGAGGACTGAACAACAGCAACAATTAACTATAGTCACCATACTGTATATGAGACCCTTTGAACTTATTCTTCTTATAACTGAAAGTTTATACTCATTGACTTACATCACTCTATTTCTCCCTTCCCCTGGCTAATGGCAACCACTATTTTATTCTCTATTTCTATAATGTTAGTTTTTCTTTTAAGAGCTGCACATAATTTATATGACAGTATTTGTCTTTCTCTTGGTAAATTATCTCACTTAGCATAGTTCCCTCAAGGTACATCCATTTTGTCAAAAAGGCAAGAATTTATTCCTTCTCAAGCTTGAGTACCACATTTTCTTTTATCCATTTATCTGTCAAAGGAAATTTAGATTGTTTTCATAGTTTCACTATTGGGAATAATATTGCAATGAACATGGGTGTACAGATATACTTTTGAGATAAAGATTTCATTTCCTTTGGATATACACCCAAAAGTGGAATAGCTGGCTTATATGGAAGTTCTATTTTTAGTTATTTTTTTAGTTACTACCATACTGTTTTCTATAATGCAGGTATCAATTTTCAGGCTTGACACACAAGAGGGGGCAAGGGTTACCTTTTCTCCACATCCTTATTAACATCTGTTATGTCTTGTCTTTTTTGTAAGTATCTTAGTAGGTGTGAATTGATGTCACTGTGGTTTTGATTTAATTTCCCTGATCATTAGTGATGTTGAGCATCTTTTTATATAACTTTCAGTCATCTGATCATCTCTGGTAAATGTCTACTCAAGTCCTTTGTCTATTTTTAAATTGGAACATTTCCAGTGATCCATCTTTTTTGGCTATTGAGTTGTATGAGTTCTTTGTATATTTTGTATATTAATCCCTTATCAGACACATGGCTTGCAAATTTTTCTCCATACTGTAGGTTGCACTTTCAATTTATTAATTTCTTTCTTTGCTGTGCTTTTGATGTTTTATCCAAGAAATCATCGCTAAGGCTCTCTTTACTGATGTTTTCTTCTGGCAGTTTTATGATTTCAGGTCTTACATTAAATCTTCTATTCAAGTTATTTTTTATGAGTGGTTTAAGATTGGGGTCCAGTTTATTTTTCTGCACGTGGATATCCAGTTTTCTCAGTGTCATTTATTGAAGAGACTATCCATTCCCATTTTGTGTTCTTGGTGCCCTCATAGAAATTGTCGATTGTATATATGTGGGTTTATTTCTGGTCTCTTTATTCTGACCCACTGGACTAAATGTCTGGTTTTATGTCAGTACCATTCTGTTTTGATTACTAGCTTCATAATATAGCTTGAAATCAAAAGTTGTGATGTCTACAGCTTTGCTCCTCTTTCTGAAGACTGTACTGGTTATCCAGTGTCTTGTAGTTCCATAAAATGTTAGGATAGTTTCATATTTCTGAGAAAAATGTCATTGGAATTTTTATAGAGATTTCACTAAATCTGTAGATAACTTTAGACAGTATGAACATATTTACTATATTAACTCATCCAATCAAAGAACACAAATATTTTTCCACTTATGCATGTCTTCTTTAATTTCTTTGATCAATATCTTGTAGATTTTAGTGTACAGACTTTTCATCTCCTTAAATTTATTTCTAAATATTTTATTGCTTTGATGCTGTTAATAATATTATTAATTTAATAATAATAGGATTTATTTTTAATTTCTATTTCAGATAGTTCATTGTTAGTGTATAGGAGCACAACTTATTTTTATGTATTGATTTTGTATCCTTCAACTTTACTAATTTCTTCTATAGCTTTTGGTGGAGTCTTTTGGGTTTTCTGTATGCAGTAGTATATTATCTACAAGCAGAGATAATTTTACTTCTTCTTTTCAAATTTGGATACCTTTTATTTATTTCTCTTGAATAAATGCCTTGGCTTAGAACTTGCAGCACAATGTTAAACAGATATAGATATCTTAAAAAAAGGCTTTTAACTTTTCATTATTGTGTACGATACTAGCTGTAGTTTTGTCATGTATGGACTTTATTGCATTGCAGTACTTTTCCTCTATACCTAACTTGTTGATGGTTTTATTATTAAAAGGTGTTGAATTGTGTCAAATGCTTTTCCTGCCTCCATTGAAATGATCATGGTGCTTTAATCACCAAGCTGTGTCCGACTCTTGGCGACCCCATGGGCTGTAGCCTGCCGGGCCTCTCTGTCTGAGAGATTTTCCAGGCAAGAATGCTGGAGTGGGTTGCCATTTCCTTCTTCAGGGGATCATCCCCACCCAGGGATCAAGCATTGGTTTCCTGAGTTGCAGGAAGATTCTTTACCATTGAGCTACCAGGGAAGTTTTTTTTTTTTTTTTTAATTGTTCATTCTGTTAACGTGGTATATTACATTCATTGATTTGCATGGTGAATAACCTTGCATGCTAGAGATGAAATCCTACTTGATCATGGTGTGTGATCCATTTAATGCACTCCTGAGCTTGTTTTGCAAGTATTTTTGATGATGTTTGCATCTATTTTCATCAAGGATATTTTTATATAATTTTTTCTTATAGTGCCCTTGTCTGGTTTCAGTATCAGGTTAATACTGGTCTCATAAAATGAATTTTGAAATGTTCTTCTTCTTAAATACTTTTGGAAGTTTGAGAAGGATTTGCATGGTATTAATAAAAATTCTTTCTTATTTGGTAGAATTCACCAGTGTAGCCAGAGACCCAAACCATACTTTCCCCTCTGAGTTTGAATAACTATGATCAGGTTTAATTTAACAAAATTGTAAAATATAGCCTTACTTGGACAAACTGTCAGTGGAAGAAAGTTAGTATTTTTCTAAATAATAGAAAGGGGAGTTTGTGTTTTTTTTTTTTTTTTTTACACAGTCACACAGTGGCTGATGCCTGTTTTCAGATACTTATCTCTCCCATTTAGAGATAGGGAACTAGGACATACATAGGTCCTGGACGTATGAAGTTGCCCATTCCAGAGGAATGCACACAAGGATTAATCATTGGCCATATAATCAATAGAGAAACTTTGAAGCCTTCAGGAACGTCGCTCACCCTGGGTATCACAGAGAAAAAAATTGGGCTGCCTGTAGCCACTCCTGATGGGCAATTCTCCTTTTTTCGGCAGGAGCTTGGTTTCCCTTGAAGGATCATGGATATCTTTCTTTACTCCCAGGGACATACATTTTGGGTACATTCAGTCACCAAGGCTACTTTCTCTCATAATATGATCTGGGCCCAGTTTAGGCATTTGCCCAACCCATGCCACCTGGGTTCCATCCAGACAAATAAATTGCTTCTCTGACAAGATGAGCTTCATCTAGGATTAACTCATTAAAGTTTCTAGAAAATAAATTAACATAGGCTTCTCCACCCCAAAAACTAGTCCCTACTAGGACAACATTTTTATCAGCTAGTTTATCAGCTGATATTAGGTGACAGCTTCAAAAGTTGCAGTTGAGCCCTCGGATTCCAATGCCTCAGTTTTTAGATATGACCTATGGGATATCTAATGACTGACAGGCAGAGGAACTCCTAAGGGACTGGCATGAAGGGGAACAAATTAAGAAACAGGATCAACTGATAGTTTTTGCTGTTGGCAATGCCTTGCAATCTCAGGGACCATCTCAGAGATGAAGAGGATATTCAACATCAGATCAGTGAAATCACAAAAAGGAGTCTATTTCAAATGTGGCAAGCCAGGCTGTTCCATCCAAGGGCAAAAATCGAACCTGCCTGGCTCATGTTCATACTGTGGAAAATCAGGCCACTAGAGATGAGAATGCTCCATGTCTAGATCAGGCAAAGGGGTCTCAAAACTCCAAATGGTGGCTACGGATGACTAACGGAGCCCAGGGTCTTTGGGTCCCACAGAAAAACGTACCATCTCAAGAGAAGAGCCCTGGGTAATCCTTGCTGTGGCAAGTTAGAAGATCAATTTTTAAACTAATATGAGAACCACTTACTCTGTTCTAAACAACTGTGCTCAGATGGTAAAGAGTCCGCTTGCAATGTGGGAGACCTGGGTTTGATCCCTGGGTTGGGAAGATCCCCTGGAGAAGGGGAAGTCAACCCACTCTAGTGTTCTTGCCTAAAGAATTCCATGGACAGAGGAGCCTGGCCTGCTACAGTCCATGGGGTCATAAAAAGTCGGACACACTGAGTGACTTTCACTTCACTTCACTAAATTGCTAAAGTCTGCCTGGTGATGAGCACTGGTGGAAATCTCCACAATCAGTATTTTACCAAGTCACTTAATTACCAATTTGAACAATATCTGATCTCACATTCTTTCTTGACAGTCCTTAATTATCCCATTTCTTTAATGGGACAAGACTTTATAGAAGCCTTCACAGACACTTCAGTGACTAGGAACAAGCTCTAATTTTTGACTACTCTGGCTAACATCCATAAATTTTCAAGTCTGAAATGGAGACATCCCAGGAAGGGCCTCTCAGGCTAAGCTGATTATTACTAGGTGCAGATTATTAGTCTTTTGCCCACAATATTCCTACTCTGCATGCTATCAAAATGGGGACAAATTGGGGATACCAAGAAGGAATGACCAACTGTTAGACAAGTTGTTGTTGTTATATGCTCTGCATGTAAGTTAAAGAAGCAGGGTGACAATATACAGCCTTGGTATACCTCTGGTTCCCAATTTGGAACCAGTCCATTTTTCCATATCTGGTTTTAACTGTTGCTTCTTAACCTGCATACAGGTTTTGTGGGAGGCAGATAAGGTGGTCTGGTATGCCCATTGCATTAAGAATTTTCCACTGACACTTGTGCTTCACACAGACAAAGGCTTCAGCATAGTCAATGAATCAAAAGTAGATATTTTTCTGCAATCCCCTTGCTTTTCCTATGAGCCAACAGGTGTTGACAATTTGATCTCTGGTTCCTCTTCCTTTTCTAAATCCAGCTTGTACATCTGGAAGCTCTTGGTTCATGTACTATTGAAGCCTAGCTTGTAGGATTAAGAGCATTATCTTGCTAGCATATGAAATTAGTGCAATTGTATGGTAGTTTGAATGTTCTGTTGCATTGCCCTTCTTTGGGATTGGAATGCAAGCTCATCTTTTCCAGTCCTGTGGCCACTTCTGAGTTTTCCAAGTTTGCTGTCATACTGAGTGCAGCAATTTAGCAGCATTACCTTTTAGGATTTGACATAGCTCAGATGGAATTTCATCACCTTCACTAGCTTTGTTCATAGTGATGCTTCCTAAGGCCCACTTGACTTGACACTCCATGAATTCTGGCTCTAGGTGTGTGACCACAACATCGTGGTTATTTGGGTAATAAGGACCTTTACCCAAGAGGACTTTACTCTGTCCATGCTGGGTTTAAAAAGGACTATTCACTTTTAGCTCACTGCTGCCATTGTGAAATAATTATTTACACTAACCTTTCTCTTCCTCCTTTGGGTATCTGCATTAAGGGAATAGAATGTAATACAATAGTATATCTCTTGAGAATTATTCATGGTTTAACTCTTTGGAGCTCACATTTAGGAAATATCTGCTTACTCTGACAATATCCAAAGCTTCAAAGGCAGGTCTCTCTCTCTCTCTCTCTCTCTCTCTCTCTCTCTCTCTCTCTCTCTCTCTCTCTCTCTCTCTCTCTCTCTCTCTCTCCCTCTCTGGAATACTTTTCCATTAATGACTTTAAATATAGAATTTTTATTTAAAATCTTAGGTTCCCAAGCTACACGGCAATTCCACTGCTATGAAAGATTCTTAGATGCACAAGAAAGGGAAGTACATCTGAGCAACAAAGGCAAGTTCATTCAGTTAAGCACAGTCGCTCAGTCGTGTCTAACTCTTCATGACCCCATGGGCTGCAGCACACCAGGCCTCCCTGTCCATCACCAACTTCCAGAGTTTACTCAAACTCAAGTCCATTGAGTCAGTGATGCCATCCAACCATCACATCCTCTGTCGTCCCCTTTTCCTCCTGCCCTCAATCTTTCTCAGCATCAGGGTCTTTTCAAATGAGTCAGTTCTTTGCATCAGGTGGCCAACGTATTGGATTTTCAACTTCAGCATCAGACCTTCCAATGAGTATTCAGGACTGATTTCCTTTAGGATGGACAGGTTGGATCTCCTTGCAGTCCAATGGACTCTCAAGAGTCTTCTCCAACACCACAGTTCAAAAGCATCAATTATTTGGCATTCAGATTTCTTTATAGTCCAACTCTCACATCCATATATGGTTACTGGAAAAACCATAGCCTTGACAAGATGGACCTCTATTGGCAAAGTAATGTCTCTGCTTTTTAATATGCTGTCTAGGTTGGTCATAACTTTTCTTCCAAGGAGCAAGCGTCTTTTAATTTCATGGCCGCAGTCACCATTTGCAGTGATTTTGGAACCCCCCAAAATATTCTGTCACTGTTTCCACTGTTTCCCCATCTATATGGGACCAGATGCTATGATCTTAGTTTTCTGTGCTGTTTTATTTCTTATAAACACCATAGGAGATGCCCCTTTAGTATCTGAACAGTCTCCTTTAGGATGCATCCTGAAAAATTGAGAAGAGTTCAACTTGATAAGCTAAAATGCAGGAATCTCATCTCTTCCTGCAATATGGTTTGGGTTCAATACAAATTGGACGACATGACCACTTTGTCCCCAAATGGCTTTCTAAATCATAATACTATTTTATTACTGGATTTATTTTGCAAGAAACTAGGAAAAATGGACCTAGGTTCCTTGTGTGCAGGTTTTAATTATGCTATACTGAAACCCTTCATTGGACTCTTCAGATTTTTTTTTAATTAAATAAAGAAAAGAGACCAAAACCCTAGATACTTTAGATGACAATTCCAACTCCTCCTTCCATTCCTTAGAATTGACTGTGGCCTTTCCTTTTGTACATAATGCCCTGTTTGTGGAACAATATATGCTATGTCAACTATTGGGATGGAACAAGCTATAATATCTAAAATATCACCCACTCCCGAAATAAGAGGCAATTCGCCTCATCCTGGCAAGAACCTGAGCTGCTATTGGTTTGGCATTCCAGTGACGGGGATTGTTTGCATACTCTGAGGCAATACATTGTAACCTGTCAGATACTCTATTTACCCTAGCCAAGACCACAGCAGATGCACTTTCCAGACTTAACATCCCTTAATTCCATAGCTAATGTATTGATGGATAATAGACTGTCCCAGACTATCTCTCAGCTGAGCATGGAGGGATATGTACAATCATCAGTAAAACATATTGCACCTATATCAACACCCCTGGCCAAATGCAAGATGACATCCAAAAGACATATGAACAGGACCAATGGTTACACACTTTTGGAAAGAATAACCCCAGAGTCAACTCCATATATACTGTAATCAAAGGGGTATTATGAAACATAACCTGGGCCCTAACCCCTGGTTGGACCTCTGGTTACAATAATACTTTTGCTGATTTTTTTCCCTATGTTTTTAAAAATCAATTATTTTTTTTTAAATTGGAGGCTAATTACTTTACAATATTGTAGTGGTTTTTGCCATATATTCACATGAATCAGCCATGGGTGTACATGCATCTCCTATTCTGAATCCCCATCCCACTTCCCTCCCCATCCCATTCCTCAGGGTTGTCCCAGTGCACCGGTCCTGAGTGCCCTTTTTCATGCATCGAACCTGGACTGGTGATCTATTTCACATATGGTAATATACATGTTTCAATGATATTCTCCCAAATCATCCCACCCTGGCCTTCTCCCATAGAGTCCAAAAATCTGTTCTTTATCTCTGTGTCTCTTTTGTTGTCTTGCATATAGGGTCATCATTACCATCTTTCTAAATTCCATATATATGCATTAATATACTGTATTGGTTTTTCTTTCTGACTTACTTAACCCTGTATAATAGACTCCAGTTTCATCCATCTCATTAGAACTGATTCAAATGCATTCTTTTTAGTAGCTGAGTTATATTCCATTGTGTACATGTACCACAACTTTCCTATCCATTCATCTGCTGATGAACATCTAGGCTGCTTCCATGTCCTAGTTATTGTAAACAGTGCCGCAATGAACATTGGGGTACACGTGTCTCTTTCAATTTTGGTTTCCTCTGTGTGTATGCCCAGCAGTGGGATTACTGGGTCATATGGCAGTTCTATTTCCAGTTTTTTAAGGAATCTCCACACTGTTCTCCACAGTGGCTGTACTAGTTTTCATTCCCACCAATAGTGTAAGAGGGTTCCCTTTTCTCCACACCCTCTCCAGCATTTATTGTTTGTAGACTTTCGGATAGCAGCCATTCTGACTGACATGAAATGGTACCTCATTGTGGTTTTGATTTGCATTTCTCTGGTAACAAGTGATGTTGAGCATCTTTTCATGCGTTTGTTGACCATCTGAATGTCTTCTTTGGAGAAATGTCTGTTTAGTTCTTTGGCCCATTTTTGGATTGGGTCATTTATTTTTCTGGTATTGAGCTGCATGAGCTGCTTGTACATTTTTGAGATTAATTTTTTGTCAGTTGTTTCATTCACTATCATGTTCTCCCATTCTGAAGGCTGTCTTTTCACCTTGCTTATAGTTTCCTTCATGCAAAAGCTTTTAAGTTTAATTAGGTCCCATTTGTTTATTTTTGCTTTTATTTCCATTATTCTCGGAGGTGGGCCATAGAGGATACTGCTATTGCTTGTTAATCTTGTTTCCTCCAGGTTGCAACAATTCCAAATGAACCTGATGATCAGGCAGGAACTCTAGCAACTGCATACTGCTAAGATTTATATTGAAATCTCCTTGGGACCTCTTGATCAGGTAGGGAGTGGGTCAGGTAGGGATGTTGGCCCCTGGCCAACTTGAGAAAGTTACAGAAGAATGATACCTTTAGCCCTCAAAGTCCCAAAAGATTTTGGGAATGAACTTTTTCAGGGGGAAATAGAGGCAGGAAAGACAGGGCTGGACCCAAGAACCGTCTCTTCATACATGCTGCTAAGTCACATCAGTCGTGTCCGACTCTGTGTGACCCCATAGATGGCAGCCCATCAGGCTCCCACCCCTGGGATTCTCCAGGCAAGAACACTGGAGTGGGTTGCCATGTCCTTCTCCAGTGTATGAAAGTGAAAAGTGAAAGTGAAGTCGCTCTCTTCATACATAGATGCTAGGTAAAAGGCAAAACTAACCCTTTGTTTTGCACTTAATGAGACCATAAAGCATGGAGGAATGGTGTCAGCAACAATAACACATATTAGACTTTGATTAAGCTTTGTGACACCTGAATACGGAACCCTGACCATAAAACCTATAGAGCACAGCCAAGCATGTGCAACAAAAATTCACAGGCTGTGGATGATCACTATATGACCTTCTATGTGTGGCATTTGACTAGTAAGAGAAAATTTAAGGGAAAATGGCTCTCAGAACGCATGTGTAGTAGTTTCAGAATTCAGGTGTGCAAGAGTGGAAGCTAATATAACCAGGTGCAATTGAGATCCCACCCTGGTTCTCTCAACAATGAATATTCTGCCCCTGATCAAAGAAATTTCCATCTATTCAAGGAAAAAAATAAAGAAATTAAAAGAGGGGTCATAAAATCCCTTCGTGGGCTTCTCATTCACAAGAACATCCACATTCTTCTCCACGTGTGCACTTTCATGCCTCAGTAAACTGCTTCTTTGTTTCTCTCTACACCTCAACCTATGTGGTTTTATTCTTTCTTTTTTTTTCTTTGTATTTCTTGGCCAAATTATTTTGGATAAGTAGAACAAGAACTGGGACCTTTAATTTGTCTGTCTGACATCAATACCATCTGGTTGTGGGCTTTTATTTGTTGGGGAGATTTTTGACTACTATCAGTAGTAGTAATCTCCTTTTTGTTATTATTTTGTTCAGATTTTCCATTATTCATGATTCAAACTTGGTTGGTTTTATGCTTCTAGAAATTTTTAACTTTCTTCTATTTTTTTAAAATTTGTTGGTATATAATTATTCATACTTGTCTCTTATGATCCTTTGTATTTCTGTGGTGCCAGTGGTAGTTTTTCTTTTTTTGTTGTTATAGTTTTACTAATTTGAGTCTTTTTTCTTAGTCTAGTTAAATGTACATCTATTTTATCATTTAAAAAGACCAACTTTTAGTCTTTCTGATTTTTTCTGTTGTCTTTCTAGTCTCTATTTATGTTTATCCTAGCATTTATTATTTATTTATTTATGCTAACTTTTTAATTTGTCTGTTCTTCCATTTCTAGTAAAGATACACAAGGTTATGTCATTTATTTGTGTTCCTTCTTTTTTTTCCTTAATGTACATATTTATTACTATAAATATAGCACTGCTCACTTAGCACCTCTTAGCACTGCTTTTTTGTATGTATTTAAATTTTTGTTTATCTTAAGATAGTTTTTATTTCTCTTTTGATTTTTTCTTTGATTCATTGGTTGGTCAGAAATGTTAATTTCCACATACTTGTGAATTTTCTAGGTTTTCCTCTGTTAATAATTACTGTTTTATACTATTGTAATTGGAAGAGATACTTGATATGATCTGTTTTCTTACATCAGATAAGAGTTCTTTTGTGAACTAATAATACATCATTTATGCTGAAGAATGTTCTATTTGCACTCGAGAATAAGATGCATTGCTATTGAATAAAACAGTCTCTATATGTACATTAGGTTCATTTGGTATAAAATGCCATTCAAATTCATTATTTCCTTATTGATTTTCTATCGGATGATCAATTCATTGTTCAAAGTGGGGTATGAAGTTCTCTACTATTATTGCTTTGATGTATATTTTTTTCCTTTATAACTGCTAATAGTTGCTTAATGTATTTAAGTGCTCCAATATTGGGTATATACAATTTTATATCATATTGATGAATCAATCCCTTTATCATATATAATGACATTCTTTGTCTCTTGTTATAGCTTTTGACCTAAAGTCTTTTTTGTCTGATATAAATATAGCTACCCCTGCCTTTTTCGGTTTCCATTGGCATGAAATATCTCTTTCCACTGCTTCACTTTCAATCTGAGTGTCTGTAAATGTCGAGTAAGTCTCTTGTAGATGGCATCCAGCTAGGTCTTATATATATTTTTTACCTATTTAACTACTCTTTTACTTTTAACTGGAGAATTTAAACCATTTATTATTAAAGTAACTATTGATAGGCTAACGGCATACTATTACCATTTTGTTAATGTTTCCTTATCGTTTTGTAGCTTTTTTGTTCTTTTTAAAAATCTAGTCCCATCTTTCTTTGTGAGTGTATGGCTTTTTGATTACCATGAGGTTTTCATGAAATATCTTACAGTTATAGCAGCCTATTTTAAGCTTATAACAACTTAACTTGAATTGCATAATAAAAAGTTCTACATATTTACTTGACCCTTCCATTTAACTTTTTTATATTCCAATTTACATTCTTTTATATTGTGTATACATTAAAATATTATAGCCACAGTTATTTTAAACACTTTTCCCTACTAACATATATGTTAGAGTTCAAAGTAATTTACATAGCATTTCTGTATTAGAAGTATTTTGCCTTTGACTATATATTTACCTTTAGCAGTAAATTATACACTTTTTTATGTTTTTATATTGCTATTAGTATCCTTTCATTTCATCCTGAAGAACTCCTTTTAGGAATTCTTGTAAGGTAGGTCTAGTAGTGATTAATTTACTCAAGTCTTGTTTGTTTAGGGAAAAAAATTCTAAAAGATAACTTTTCTAGTTAAAATATTCTTGGTTGGAAGATTTTTTTTTCCTTTGAGCACATTGTGCATATTATCTCAATTTCTATTAACCTGTCAGGTTTCTCCTGAGAAATCTGCTGACAACTTTATCAGTGTTTACTTTTATATGATGTTTTTTTCTCTTGCTATTTTAAAATTCTGTTTTTGTATTTAATACCTGAGAGCTTGATTATAATGTATCTACTTGAAGATTTCACTAGTTTGAATTTGTTTTGGAATCTATGATCCTCATGTACCTGTATAGCCATATCTCTCCACACTTTGGGAGTGTTTTAAACTACTATTTTTTTTTTAAACTATTAATTCTTTAAATATGTTTTCTGTCTCTTTCTCACTCTGTTCTCCTGACAGGACTCTCATAACATGACTGTTGTTTAATTTTATGAGGTCTAATAATTCAAGTAAGCTTTTTTAATTCTTTGTCATTCTTTTAAAAATTATTTAATTTTTGGCCACACTGGGTCTTCCGTGCTGCATGCAGACTTTCTCTAGTTGTGGCCAGTGGGGGGCTACTCTTCATTTCAATATGAGAACTTTTCATGGGTAGTTTCTCTTGTCACAGAGCACAGGCTCTAGGTTCCTGGGCTTTGGCAGTTGTGGTTTTTGGGCTCTAGAGCATAGGCTCAGTAATTTTGGTGCACTGAGTTCAATTGTCCCATGCATGTGGAATCGTCTCAGACCAGGAATTGAAATCATGCCCCATGCATTCACAGGTGGAACATCTGGGAACCATCAGACAGAACTACCAGGAAAGTCTCTATACTTTGCCATTCGTATTTCTTTTTTTCTCCTCTGATGGTGTAATATCAAGAGATCTGCCCTGAAGCTTGTAGATTTTTTATTCTGATTGATCGAGCCTGACTATAAAACACTCTCTTGCATATTTAATTTTATTCTTTGAGTTTTTGAGGTCCAAAATTCCTTTGCTATGACTCACATCTGTCTGTTAAAATTCCTGTTCTCTCCATATGTTGCTTTCTTCACTTCACTGAGGTGTCTATTTGCATTCTATTGAATCTAACAGAGCTACCTTGAAATAATTATTTTTTTTAATAGAAACATAATAAAATCACTATGTTTCAAGTGTACAAAAAAGTGACTCATTTATATATACATAAAATTTAGCAGGCTAATAATCGTGCTTTGTGAGTACCAAAGTTTAAATGCCCTGTCCAAAAAATGGCATGCAGTATCTTAAGGTTTTTAATCCCATATGGAAAAATTGTGATAGAATTCCACAAAATTCAGACATAAATTGAAGAAAGCAGGGTAAACCACTAGACCATTCAGGTTATGACCGAAATCAAACCCCTTACAATTATACAGTGGAAGCGAGAAAAAGATTTAAGGGACTAGATTTGATAGACAGAGTGCCTGATGAACTATGGACAGAGGTTTGTGAAATTGTACAGGAGACATTGATCAAGACCATCCAGAAGAAAAGGAAATGCAAAAAAGCAAAATGTCTGTCTGAGGAGGCTTTACAAATAGCTGTGAAAAGAAGAGAAGCAAAAAGCAAAAGAGAAAGGGAAAGATATACCTATTTGAATGCAGAGTTCCAAACAATAGCAAGGAGAGATAAGAAAGCCTTCCCCCATGATCAGTGCAAAGAAATAGAGGAAAACAATATAATGTGAAAGCCTAGAGATCTCTTCAAGAAAATCAGAGATACCAAGGGAATATTTCGTGCAAAGATAGGCTCAGTAAAGGACAGAAAAGGTATGGAATTAACAGAAGTAGAAGATATTAAGAAGAGGTGGCAATAATATACAGAAGAACTATACAAAAAACATCTTCATGATCCAGATAATCCCAATGGTGTGATCACTCACCTAGAGCCAGATATCCTGGAATGTGAAGTCAAGTAGGCTTTAGGAAACATCACTATGAACGAAGCTAGTGGAGGTGATGGAATACCAGTTAAGCTATTTCAAATCTTAAAAGATGATGATGTGAAAATGCTGCACTCAATATGACAGCAAATTTGGAAAAATTTGCAGTGGCCACAGGACTGGAAAAGGTCAGTTTTCATTCCAGTCCCAAAGAAAGGCAAGGCCAAAGAATGCTCAAACTACTGCACAATTTCACTGATCTCACACTCTAGTAAAGTGATGCTCAAAATTCTCCAAGCCAGGCTTCAACATTACATGAACTGTGAACTTCCAGATGTTCAAGCTGGTTTTAGAAAATGCAGAGGAACCAGAGATCAAATTGCCGACATCTGCTGGATCATCAAAAAGCAAGAGAGTTTCAGAAAAACATCTATTTCTGCTTTATTGACTATGCCAAAGTCTTTGACTGTGTGGATCACAATAAACTGTGGAAAATTCTGAAAGAGATGGGAATACCAGACCACCTGACCTGCCTCTTGAGAAACCTGTATGCAGGTCAGGAAGCAACAGTTAGAACTGGACATGGAACAACAGACTGGTTCCAAATCAGGAAAGGATTATGTCAAGGCTTTACATTGTCACTCTGCTTATTTAACTTCTATGCGTCATGTGAAATGCCAGGCTGGATGAAGCAGAAGCTGGAATCAAGATTGGTAGGAGAAATATCAATAACCTCAGATATGCAGATGACACCACCCTTACGGCAGAAAGTGAAGAAGAACTAAAGAGCCTCTTGAAGAAAGTGAAAGAGGAGAGTGAAAAGGTTGGCTTAAACCTCAACATTCAGAAAACTAAGATTGTGGAAGCTGGTCCCATCACTTCATGGCAAATAGATGTGGAACCAATAGAAACAGTGAGAGACTTTATTCTTTGGGACTCAAAAATCACTGCATATGGTGACTGCAGGCATGGAATTAAAGATGCCCATCAGCAGATGAATGGATAAGGAAGCTGTGGTACATATACACCATGGAATATTACTCAGCCATTAAAAAGAATTCATTTGAGCCAGTCCTAATGAGATGGATGAAGCTGGAGCCCATTATACAGAGTGAAGTAAGCCAGAAAGATAAAGAACATTACAGCATACTAACACATATATATGGAATTTAGAAAGGTGATAACGATAACCCTATATGCAAAACAGAAAAAGAGACACAGAAATACAGAACAGACTTTTGAACTTTGTGGGAGAATGTGAGGGTGGGATATTTCAAAAGAACAGCATGTATACTATCTATGGTGAAACAGATCACCAGCCCAGGTGGGATGCATGAGACAAGTGCTCCGGCCTGGTGCACTGGGAAGACCCAAAGGAATCGGGTGGAGAGGGAGGTGGGAGGGGGGATCGGGATTGGGAATACATGTAAATCCATGGCTGATTCATATCAATGTATGACAAAACCCACTGGAAAAAAAAAAAATAATAATAATAATAAAAAGATTCTTGCTCCTTGGAAGAAAAGTTATGATCATTCTAGACAGCATATTAAAAAGCAGAGACATTCCTTTTCCTACAAAGGTCCGTCTAGTCAAGGCTATGGTTTTTCCAGTGGTCATATATGGATGTGAGAGTTGGACTATAAAGAAAGCTGAGTGCCAAAGAACTGATGCTTTTGAACTGTGGTGTTGGAGAAGACTCTTGAAAGTCCCTTGGACTGCAAGGAGATCCAACTAGTCCATCCTAAAGGAGATCAGTCCTGAGTGTTCATTGGGAAGACTGATGTTGAAGCTGAAACTCCAATACTTTGGCCACCTCATGCGAAGAGCTTACTCATTTGAAAAGACCCTGATGTTGGGAAAGATTGACGGCAAGGGGGAGAAGGGGACGACAGAGGATGTGATGGTTGGATGGCATCACCGACTCAATGGACATGAGTTTGGGTAAACTCTGGGAGTTGGTGATGGATAGGGAGACCTGGCGTGCTGTGGTTCACCAGGTCACAGAGTCGGACATTGCTGAGCGACTGAACTGAATTCCCACAAAATAAACCAATGGCACTACATGTTGACAGTATGTGTGTGTTTGTGTGTGTGTGTGCATGCCTGCGTGTGTGTGTGTGTGTATAGTTGTTGTTGTAGTTTTTGTTCTGTTAGTCATTCAGTGGTGTCTGACTCTTTGCAGCTCTATGGGCTGTAGTCCACAAAGCTCCTCTGTCCATGCAATTCTCCAGGCAAAAATACTGGAGTGAGTAGTCTTTCCCTTCTCCAGGGGATTTTCCTGACCCAGAGAGTGAACCTGATTCTCCTGTATTGCTGGCAGATTCTTTACCATCTGAGCCACCAGGGAAGGCCATATTGTGTGTGTGTGTGTGTGTGTGTGTGTGTGTGTGTGTGTGTGTGTGTGTGTAT
Source organism: Dama dama (assembly GCF_033118175.1). NCBI lineage: Eukaryota > Metazoa > Chordata > Mammalia > Artiodactyla > Cervidae > Dama > Dama dama. Next base: position 105,414,244 of record NC_083714.1, read on the forward strand.
TAGGACTTGGGTTTATCATCTATGGGACTCTATGTGATTCTCTGTGCTTCCTGGACTTCAGTGAGTGTTAGCTTTCTCATATTAGAAAAATGTAGGCTATTATCCTTCAAATAATTTTTCAAGCCCTTTCTCTCTCTTCTTCTTCTGAGATACCTGTAATATGTATATTGGTCCTTTTCATGTTGTCCCAGAGGTATCAGAGACTGTGCTCATTTCTTTTCATTCTTTTTTCTTTATTGTGATCCATGGCAGTGGTTTACACCAATCTGTATTCCAGCTCATTTATCTGCTTTTCTGCCTCATTCATTCTGCTATTGTTTTACTGCTAGCATATTTTTCATTTCAGTTATTGTGTTGTTCATCTCTGTTCTTTAAATCTCCTGAATCTCTATTAAATATTTCTTGTACCTTCTTGGTCACTGCCTCCTTTCTTTTTTCTAAGATATTGGATCATCTTTACTATCATTAATTTGAATTATTTTTCAGGTAGATTGCCTATCTCAACCTCATTTAGTTGTTCTTCTGAGGTTTTATCTTCTTCCTTCACCTGGAACCTATTTCTCTGTCATCTCATTTTGTTTAACTTTCCTTGTTTGTGGTCTCAGTTCTGTAGGATGTAGGATCATAGTTCTACTTGCTTCTGGCATCTGCACCATGGTGAGTGAGCTTGATCTAAGGGCTTGTGCATGCCTCCTGGTGAAAATGACTGGTTTCTACCAACTCACTGGTGGGTGCAGCTGGGTCTTGTCATTCTGACTGGCAAGGCTATGACAAGGTGTATCTTTAGGGATGGTTTTGTGCCATGTGTGTTCTGATAAGTGGGGCTTTGTTTACACCCTGTTGGTTGTTTGGCCTGAGGCAAATGGTAGGCTGTCAGGGGGTCCAAGTCTAGTGTCAAAATAGTGATCTGTAGAAGAATTCACACCAATAAATATTGCCTGGGGTCTCTGCCACCAGTGTCGCTGACTTCACAGAGAGCCACAGCCAAACTCCTCCTCCCCCCCACCTCCACCCGGGAGATGATCTAAGACCAGCAGGTGTGTTTGGCCAAGGCTCCAATGGAGGCAGTGCTTCGCCCTAGGTCCCACTGTGTGTGAAACCATGTAGCCTCCAAGAACGGAGTCTCTGTTTCCCACAATCTTCTGGGGTTCCAATATTCAAGCCACAGTGGCCTTCAAAGCCAAATGCTCTTGGGGTTCCTCCACCCAATGCCTTTGGGCTGGGAGACTGACGTGGGGCTCTGAACCCTCACTCTTATGTGAAAATGCATGATACATAGTTATTTTCTAGTTTGTGCATTGTCCATATGATGGCTATGGTATTTTATTACATCCAGAAAGCACCCTTCCTACTGTCTCATAGTGACTTCTTTTTCTTTGAACATAGAATATCTTTTTGTAGGTTCCAGCCTTTTTTTTTTTTTTTTGCCAATGCTTGTTCAGCAGTTAGATATAATTTTGGTCTTTTCATTAGAGGAGTTGAACTTGAGACTTTCTATTCCACTATTTTGTCTTGTCCCCCCAGCTAAAGTCTTATCAATTTTATCTTTTTGAAGAAACTGCTTTAGTTTCATATATCTTTTCTAGTATCTTTTTAGTCTCTATTTCACTTATTTCTGCTCTGATCATTATGATTTCTTTCCTTCTACTTTGGCTTTTATTTGTTCTTTTTCTCTAGTTGCTTTTGGAGTAAGCTTAGGGTTTTTTTTTTTTTTTTTTTTTTTTTTTTTAAGCTTAGGGTTTTTATTTGTGATTTTTCTTGTTTCTTGAGATACGTTTGTATCACTATAAACTGCCCTCTTAGAATTGCTTTTGTTGTGTCCCGTCAGTTTTGGATCATTGTGTTTTCATTTTCATTTGTCTTTAGGTATTTTTCTTACCTCTTTAATTTCTTTAGTGATCCACTGGCTGCTTAGTAGCACGTTGTTTGGCCTCCATATGTTTGTGCCTCTTGCAGGTTTGTTTTTTTTTTTCCTTGAAGTCGATTTCTAATCTCATAGCATTGCGGTTGGAAAAGATATTTGATATGGTTTCAATTATCTTAAATATACTGAGGCTTGCTTTGTGGTGTAGCATATATTCTGTCCTGGAGAATTACACATGAAAAGAATAGGTATTCTGCTTCTTTCAGATGGAATATTTTATTAATAATAATTAAGTTCATATGGTCTAATATTTCATATATGTCATGTGTTTCTTTATCAACTTTTTTATGTGAATTATCTGTCCATCGTTGCAATGGTTTGTTAAATTTGCCCACTGTTATTGTGTTACTGTCAATTTCTCCATTTACGTCTGTTAACATTTGCCCTGTACATTGAGGTGTTCCTCTGTTGGGTGCATAAATATTTGCAATTGTTTTATCTTTCTCTTGGATTAAACCCTTGATTATTATGTAATGTTCCTCTTGTTATTGTCTCATAACAATCTTTATTTTATTTTTATTAATTTTTAATAATATTTATTTTAAAGTCTATTTTTTTTTCTGTTATGAGCATTGCTATCCAGCTTTATTTTGATTTCCATGTGCATGAAATATCTTTTTCCATCCCCTCAGTTTCAACCTGTATGTGTCTCTAGATCTTAAGAGGGTCTCTTGTAGACACTATATATTTATCTATATCTATAGATATAGATATCTATATCTATAGAGACTCTCTTAAGATAGATAGATAGATATCTTGCTTGTGTATTTATATATATATATAGATATATAGATAGATAGATAGGTATAGATATAGATAAATATATACTGTCTACAAGAGACCCTCTTAAGATGGCTTGTGTATTTATTCAGCCAATCTAATTTTTTTGGTTAGAGCATTTAACTGGTTTACATTTAAGGTAATTACTGATATGTATGTTTTAATTGTCATTTTGTTAATTGTTTTTGTAGGTCTTTTTTTTTTCTTTCGTTCCTGTTTTGTTCTCTTCTTTTGTGACTTGATGACTTTCTTTAGTTATGTATTTGTATTGTGTTTCATTTTTTGTGTGTATATATGTTGTTGATTTTCAGTTTAGAGTTACTATGAGGTTTTTGTATATATGCATGTATATATATGATTTTTAAGTTGCTGAACTCTTAATTTCATATGTATTTCTAATATTTTGCATTTGTACTCTCCTCCTCTCATTATGATTGGTTCAAGTATCATATTTTTATGTGGATGACTTCCTGTCATTACTGTATGTTTGCCTTTACAAATGAGCATTCCCATTTCATAATTATCTTGCTTCCTGTTGTGGCTTTTTCTTTTCCACCTAGAGAATTTCCTTTGGTGTTTGTTGTAAAGCTGGTTTAGTTCCTTTGAATATTTCATGTCTCCAATAAAGTTTTTGGTTTTTCTGTTGAATGTATACAAGAGCCTTGATGGATAGAGTAGCCTTAGTTGTTGCTTTTCCCCTTTAATCACTTAAATACATCATGCCACTCCCTTCTGGCCAGCAGTTTCTGCTGAAACATCCAGTTTATAATCTTACAGAGGTTCCTTCCTGTTATTTGCTGCTTTTCCCTGGTTTCTTTTTTAGCAGTTTTTCTTTGTCTTTAATTTCTGTCAGTTTGACTACTATGTGTCTCAGCATGTTTCTCCTTAGGTTATTCCTGTATGGGATTCTCTGCACTTCTTGGACTTGGTTCAATGTTTCCTTTCCCATGTTAGGGAAGTTTTCAGCTCTTCTATCTTAAGATATTTTCTTGGGCCTTTTCTCTCTCCCTTCTCCTTAGCACAATTGTTGGCATGTTTGTCTTTGTTCCAGAAGTCTCTTAAATAGTCTTTGTTAATTTTCTTTTTTTCCCCCCGTATTCTTTTCCATGGCTCTGATTGCCACCACTCTGTCTCCACTTGTCCTTTCTTCTGCTTCATTTATCCTGCTGTCATCTATTTTCATGGCATTTAGTTGTTTAGGGGGTGTACCTTAGTCCTTCATCTGGAACATATAGTTCTGACATCTCATTTTGTCTAAATGTCTATTTGTACTTTTATGCATGAAGAGGTTTAATTATGTTCCTTGGCTCTGGAGAAGGGGCCTTCTGTAAGGTATATCCTATTTGTCCCAGCAGTATACTCTTTTCTCTTTATCCGTGGGCCAGAGACCTGCTTGTCTCAGTGTAGGTTCTCTCCTGTGTTTGCAGACTCAGATTCTCAGGCTGTGGGGGTCATAGTTTTCTTGCTTCTGGTGTCTGTCCTTCGGTGTGTGAGGCTAGCTGAGAGAGTTGTGCAAGCTTTCTAGTGAGAGAGGCTCATGCTTGCCCATGGGTGGGTGAAGCTGGGTATTTGCCTTCTGGTGAGCAGAACTATATGGACATGTAGAGGTGACTGTGGGCTCAGAAAGTCTTTGGGCAACCTATCTGTTGACAGATGGCACTGTGTTCCCATCCTGTTGTTTTTTTTTTTTTTTTTTTAGCTTGAGGCATAACAGCACTAGGGCCTACAGGCTGTTAAGTGGGGCCATGTCTGGTACTAATGATTCAGTGAACATGCTAGCTTTCAGAATAGTACTCACAGACATGTTCACTACCAGTTTTTATGTCTACAAATAGAACCACAACCATTCCTCCTACTGTCTTCCCAGGAGACTCTTCAGGATCAGCACTTAGGTCTGGTCCAGGTTCTTATGAAACCACTGCTTTTCCCTTGGTTCCTGGGGCATGCAAGACCCTATGTGCACCCTCCAAGGGTGGAGTTCCCCCACCCAGTCTTGTACAGCTCCTGTGCTCAAGTCCCACTGGCCTTCAAAGTCAAATGCTTCTGGGCTTCTTCTCCCAATGTACAGGCCCCAGACTGGGAAAACTGGTGTAGGGCTCAGAACTCTTACTCCTATGGGAGAACTTCTGCAATATAATTGTTCTCCAGATTTTGAGTGTCCCACTGTGGGGCATGGGATATTGTTACATTGCTACTGTACCCTTTCTACACTCTCCTTGTGGTTTCTTCTTTGTCTTTGAATGTATATCTTTGTGGCAGCTTCCAGTATTTTAAATGATGGTTGTTCAGTAGGTAGCTGTGATTTTGGAGTTCTTGTGGGAGACGATGTGTTCAAGGTCCTTCTACTCTACCATCTTGTCTGGCTACAAAGAATGGGGGGGGGGCAGAAAAAACAACAACCATGTGCCTCTGGGTGGGGGAATGAAGGTCCAGAAAATGGCTCTCCATTTTATTACTTTAAATATACCATACTACTCCTTTATGGCTTGCAGAGTTTCTGCTTAAAAAATCCGCTGATAGCCGTAGGGAAGTTTCTTGTATTTTATTTCTTGCTTTTCTTTGCTCCTCTTAGCATTCTCTCTTTATCTTTAATTGTTTTCATTTTGATTATAATGTGTCTTGATGCTTTCCTCTTTGGATTAACCCTGTATGGGACTCTGTACTTTCTGGACTTGGGGATCTGTTTATTTCCCCTGTTAGGGAGGTTTTCATCTATTATCTTTTCAAATGTTGTCTTGGGCTCTTTCACTCACTATTCTCCTTCTGGGAAATAAGAAATTCAAATATTATTGTGCCACATGGTATGCAAGATGCCTTCTAAATTTTCCTAATTTCTTTCTTTTTTTTTTTTTTTTTCTGTTTACCATCAGTGATTTCCACTACTTTGTCTTCCAGGTCACTGATCTATTCTTCTGAATCATTTAGTCTACTATTGATTCTTTCTTGTGTATTTTTCATGTATTGTGTTCTTCATCTCTGTTTTATTGGTCTATATATTTCTTAACTTTCTGTTAAAATACTAACTTTTCATTTTGTGCATCCATTTTTCTCCTGAATTATTTGCTCATCTTTATGATCACTACCCTGAACTCTTTCTCAGGTATATTGCCTGCCTCCACTTCACTTAGTTCTTCTGATCAATTTTGTTCCTTCATGTAGAACAAATCCTTCCACCACCTCATTTTTAAAAATAAGTTTCTGATTGTGTTTTTATGTATGTTGTAGGTTAGTTACATTTTCAATCTTGGATATGTGGCCTTCCCTAAGAGGCATCCTATACATCCCATCAGTGCACTCCCCTGTTTTCATTCAAGCTGTTTGATCCAAGGGCTTCCCCCAGAGGGCTGAATGAGTCTTTCTGTTGTAGATGGCTGATTATTTGTGTTTGGCTGGCCCCTAGTCTGATTGGTCACCAGACCCTGCCTATGTGGATACTGTTGTTTAGCAGGGCCTGGTCATGAGGTGGTGGTTGCAGAATACTTGAGGCCCTTGGGTTAGTTCTGTCTCACTGGTGGGTAGAGTCAAGGTACTGAATATTCTGGGGCTGTTGCCCACTCACTAAGAGGTATAGCTAGATCCTGGTGTTAGTGCTGGACTACTGGAAAGCAGCGCTGACTTCTGGAGTTTGGATTCAGGGACCAGGGATCCCATAGCTTGTTTAAGATCATTAGATGGGGAGGGCTGGTTCTTGACACTGTTGGCTATGGTGTCTGAGGTGTCTCAATGGTTGTTCTGGTCTCCTAGTGGGAAGGGCCAGGGATAAGATTTGGTCCGTATTGTATGATTGTAGTTTTCTTGCTTCAGGTGTTTGCCCCCTGGTGAGAGAAGGTAGACTAGGGGCTTTTGCTGGCTTTCAGGTGGGGTCACAGTGACTTTCCACTTGTAGGTGGAGCTGGGTCTTGGCCCTCTGGTGGGCTAGGCTGGGCTGTGGATAGGATTGTGTCCAGAGGCAGCTGTGGGTTCTCTAATATTTAGGCAGCCTGAGTTGCTAATGCAGAGATCTGTGAACCTACCCAATAAGTTGTTTGGCCTGAGGTATCCCAACACTGGAGCCTACAAGCTATTGGGTAGTGCCTGGTCTTGGTGTCAAGCCATTATGTGTTTAAGCAGTTTAGTGTTCTGGAATATGTCTGCCACCAGTGTCTATGTCCCCAGAGTGAGCTGCAACTCACCCCTCTCCAGGAGCCTTTCAAAGGCCAGCATGTAGGTCTGTCCCAGACTTCTATCATGCTTTTGAACTATGGTGTTGGAGAAGACTGTTGACAATCCCTTGGATTGTAAGGAGATCCAATCAGTCAATCCTAGAGGAAATCAGTACTGAATATTCATTAGAAAGACTGATGTTAAAGCTGAAACTCCAATATGTTGGCCACCTGATGTGAAGAGTGGACTCATTTGAAAAGACTCTGATGCTGGGAAAGATTGAAGGCAGGAGAAGAAGGGGATGACAGAGGATAAGATGGTTGGATAGCATCACTGACTCAATGGACATGAGTTTGAGTAAACTCTGGGAGTTGGTGATGGACAGGGAGGTCTGGTGTGCTGCAGTCCATGGGGTCACAAAGAGTTGGACATAACTGAGCAACTGAACTGAACTGAGGCTCCTATCAAATTATTGCTATTGTCGTGGGTCCCGGTGCATATAAAATTTGTGTGTGTGCCCTTTGAAAATGAAGTTTTGGGAAATGGAAGAAGATAGCAGAAGAGTAAGATGGGGAGATCACCTGCATCCAAAAAATACATTAAAAATTCATCAGAATGTAGAACAACTCCTAGAGAACAACTTCTGAGCAACAGCAGAAGAACCCAAACTTCCAAAAAGAAAAGCCAATCTCCTTAGAATGAGCTAGGACAAAAGATAAAGACATAAAAAGAGATAAAGAATTTCAGAATGGTGACATGTGCCCCAAGGGAGAAAGGGAGATGTGAAGGAGGGAGTTTCCATGCACTAGGAAACCCCCTCACAGGCAGGGCTAAGTGGGGTTATGGAACCTTAGAGTGCCATGCAACAGTGGGAGTTCAGAGTACAAAACACAGAAAAATTTCACCACAGAAATCAATCACTGCTGCTGCAGCTGCCACTACCACTGCTGAACATCTCTAAGCTAATAAGTAGCTTACAAGTCTCAGCCTGGACCAGAGGGTGGGAGTGGGGAACTGAGAGAAGTGGCTAGCAAGACTTGGCCTACATCAAAGGACAGGGGCAGGGTGTTTAAGCTCTGGGAAAAATCCCAGGGAGAAGTTGAGGGCTGGTAGTCTTGATATGCTGAGAGGGCTCAACACAGCTGAGAAATTAGGTGTGATTGCTGAGGCAGCAGACAAAACACTGCTTGATGCAGTCCTATCCCCAGGTGGCAGCTACCACCAGGCTGTGATCAGGCACCAGTTACTGCCCACACCTTGCTTGGAGCTTAAACAGCCTGGCTCTTCCTAAGGACCCACAAAATGAGGTCTTTTCCTCTAGGAGAACTCAGACTGTAATAGCATCCAACAGTTCCCTGTTGGCCCAGGCACTGCCCTTACTTTCCAACTGTTGCTGCCATATCCTCCCCACTCCCCAGACAAAGAGAGCAAGTGAGCCCTAATGAGCCTCAACTTTCATGCCCTTGTGTCTGGATAGGGATCAGACTATGGGCTTTGGGGACAACTTTAAACTTTAGGAGAAAATATAAGCTGGAATAAGGCCATATTTAAGACAAAACTGAGGCTGCTCTGCCCACAGCAGGTCCAGAGACCTTTATAGAAATATTAGAGGACATTGGTATAAGTCTCACTAGGCGTTTTGGGCCACTGAGTTCTGTCTTCACCAAGAATCTTGGGGACTTGTCTTCTGCACTCTGTGGCTTGTGGGATCTTGGAGCTACAGGATGGATTGAGCCTGAACCCCTGAGGTGTGAGACTCTAGTCCAAGATTTTGATCCACCAGAGAACTGCTGACCCCAGGGAACACTAATAGGCAACAGCCCTCTGAAAGGCCTCCATCTCAACACCAAAACCAAGCTCAACCAAAGGCCAGCAAGCCCCAGTGCTCATATGCCCCATGTCAATTCTTTCAGTAAAACAGGAACACAATGCTGCACATTAGCAGACAGGCTACCCAAAGCAATACCAAACACATAGATATCCCCAAACTCAATACTGGACAAGGCACTGCCCTTCAGAGAGATAAAATCCAGCTCCATCGACCAAAACACAGGCACACCGCTCGCCCCCACGCCCCACCCCCCAACCAGGAAACCTTCACAAGCACTGATCCAAATCCACCCACAGAGAGTGGTGGTGACTCCACAATTAAGAGGAACTATGACCTTCCAGTCAGGAGAAAGGAGACTCAAAACACAGTAGACTAAAGAAAATGAAAAGACAGAGAAATATCCAGTAGTTGAAGTAACAAGGTGAAAATCCACCAGACCGAATAAGTAAGGAGGAAATAAGGAGTCTACATGAAGGAGAATTCAGAATAATGACAGCAAAGTTAATCCAAAATCTTGAAAACAAAATGGAAGCATGAATAAATAAACTTGAAGCATAGATCAAGAAGATGCAAGAAATATTTAACAAGGACCTAGAAGAATTAAAGAATAAACAATCAATAATGGACAATGCAATAGTTGAAACTAAAAATATATCAGAGGGAACCAACCATACAGTAACTGAGGCAGAATAACAGATAAGTGAGCAGGAAGATAGAATGGTGGAAATAAGTAGAGTAGAGTGAAGAAAACAAATAAAGAGAAATGAGGACAGCATCTGAGACTTCTAGGAGAACATAAAGTGCTCCAATATATAAATCATAGGTGTCCCAGGAGAAGACAAAAAGAAAGGACATGAGAAAATATTTAAGGAGTTAAAGTTGAAAATGTCCCTAAAATGGGGGAGGAAATAGCCACCAAGTCCAGGAATCCCGGAGAGTCCCATACAGGCTAAGCCCAAAAAGAAACATGCCCAGACACATATTAACATATTAATCAAAGTAACAAAAATTAAACACAAAGAACAAATATTAAAAGCAACAAGGAAAAAACAACAAACATCATACAAGGGGATCCCCATAAGGCTAACAGCTGATCATTCAACAGAAACTCTGCAGGCCACAAGGGGATGACAGGATATACTTAAAGTGAGGAAAAGGAAAAACCTACAACCAAGGTTACTCTATCCAGCAAGGATCTCATTCAGTCTCATTCAGATTCAAAGGAAAAATCAAAAGCATTATAAACAAGCAAAAGCTAAGAGAATTCAGCACTACCAAACCAGTTCTTCAATAAATGCTAAAAGAACTTCTCTAGACAGATACCACAGAAAGGCCTATAAAAACAAACCTAAAACAGTAAAGTAAATGGTAAAAAGATCATGTTTATCAATAATTACCTTAAATGGAAATAGGCTAAATGTTCCAACCCATTCAGATTGGCTGAATGGATACAAAAGCAAGACCCCTACATATGCTGTCTACAAGAGACCCACCTCAAACCTAGGAACACATACAGCCTGAAAGTGAAGGTCTGGAAAATTATATTCCATGCAAACAGAAATCAAAAGAAAGCAGGAGTAGCAATATTCATATCAGATAAAATAGACTTTTAAATAAAGACTGTGAGAAGATACAAAGAACACTCCATAATGATCAAAGGATTAATCCAAGAAGAAGACACAGCAGTTATAAATATATATGCACCCAACATATAAGCACCTCAATATGTAAGGCAAATGCTAATGATGATTAAAGGGAAAATCTACAGTAACAAAATTATAGTGGGAGATTTTAATACCCCACTCACACCAATGGACAGGTCATCCAGACAGAAAATTAATAAAGAAACACAAGTTTTAAACAGTACAATGGACAGTTGGACCTAAGATCTACACAGCATATCACCCCAAAACAATAGACTTTATGTTTTTCTCAACTGCACATGGAACATTCTCCAGGATAGATTATATCCTGGGCCACAAATCAAGCCTTGGTGATTTTCTTAATGTAATCATTTCAAGCATCTTTTCTAATCACAGCACTATAAGATTAGATATCAACTACAGACCAAAAAAAAAAAAAAAAAACCTATAAAGAACAAACACACGAAGGCCAAACAATATGATTCTAAACAACCAACATGTCACTGAAGTAAAGAAAAAGGAAATAAAAATATGCCTAGAAACAATGACAATGAAAATGCAACTCAAAATCTATGGTATTCGGTAAAAGCAGTGCTAAGAAGGAAGTGTATAGCAATACAAGCCTATCTCAAGAAACAAGAGAGACATCAAATAAAAAACATATCCTTTAACCTAAAGCAACAAAAGAACAACAAAAGAATCTGAGGCTAGCAGAAGGAAAGAAATCATAGAGGTCAGAGCAGAAATAATTGAAAAAATATTAAGGAGAATATATAAAAATCAGTAAAACTAAAGCCAGTTATTTGAGAAGATGACAAAATTAACAAACCATTGGTTAGACTCATCAAGAATAGAAGGGATAAGACTGAAATAAATAAAATTAAAATTGAAAAAAAAAGTTACAACAGACAACACAGAAGTGCAAAGGATCATAAGAGACCATTATCAGCAATTAATGCCAGTAAAATGGGCAACATGGAAGAGATGGAAACATTTTTAGAAAAGTATAACCTTTCACAATGGAACCAGGAAGAAATAGAAAATATGAGCAGACCAATCACAAACACAGAAATCGAAACTGTAATAAAAAATCTTCTGGGGGGTGGTGGAAGAAGATGGTGGAGGAATAGATAGGGAGATGGGCACTTTCCCCACAAATACATCAAAAACTCATCAAGATACAAAACAACTCCTACAAAGCAACCTCCAGACGACAGCAGAAGATGCCAAGCCTCCATGGGGGCAGGCTAAGCTCGTTGGAATGAGGTAGGGGAGAGGATGGAGACATAAAAAGGGAAAAGATGGAGAACCTCTGGAGAGGAGCTTGTGCCCTGAGGGAGGGAAGGAGTCGAGAAGTAGGAAGAGCTCCTGTGTACTGGGAAGCTCCCTCACAGGGGGCCCAAGGGGGAGCTGTGGAATCTCAGAAAGCTGGACAAAGCAGGGACTTAGTGCCGGCGTCCTTGCCCAGCAGGATCCAGGGGTACCCTCAGGATGAACGGTGTCGGCGAGAGAGAGACACAGTGAGACAAAGCTCGGGGGCTAAGTCTGAAGTTTATTTTTGCACTGCCCCTTTATACCCTTAACAACATCTTTTTTGGGGGAAGTGCATATTGCTTACACACAGGTCATCTCAAAACATTACAGCAACTTGACCTTCAACAGAAACAGGATGTCACCCACATATTTCTTGTTTACAAGAGTTTTCTTTATAATTTGGCCTTCAGGCCTGTTAACATTTTATGGCTTGCACCTGGTGTGACTTAAGTAACTTCAGTAGCCGATCCTGTTTTTCTTATAGTTAATCTATTTTCTTTCTAATAGGCATCATCTCCATGGGAACTAGATAGGATTACATTTTTACGGAACAGAAATGCGAAGGATTGCAAAAACAGCAGATATAGCACAAAATAGGCTCTTAGTCTAAAAGTTAACTACCTGCAGGAAGTCACCAGCTAATCTCTATCTAAACTATTTTCTATTAGGCACATTTGTGGCTATTTTATTTGTGGAGCCTTTCTCACCCCGCGGAGGGACCTATGCTTAATAGTTTCTTTTGTTAGCGTACTGTGCTTAGGATGTTTAGAACAATCATGAGCATTTTTTTGCAATGAGAACACACATTTATCAAATAAGCCAGAATACCAGCAAAAGGGGTTTGAATTGAAGCATTTCCTTCATCCCTGGCCCCTTCATAGGGTACCAGTGTCCAGGAGATTTATTAATTAGGGTTTTAAGTTGGTCTTTATTCAGTGAAAGAGGAGCAGGAGAACTCTCAGCAGGCAACACAAGAATCTGCAGCAGGGCAAACAAGAACAACAGCAGAAAAGAGGGGAGGATACAGGGTGGGGTAGAAGCTGAGGCCAACCTGGAGGGTCCCTTGTATCCTGAATGGCCTTGCGTGTCAAGTTTTTTCCTCATGACCTCATCATGGATGGGATCCTGAACGGCCTTGCATGTCAGGTATCTTCTTCATGACCTCGTCATGGGTGGGATCTCCCATAATGGCTCCTGGCAACTTAGAGGGCAGAAAACAGAGAAAGCTGAACTTTGCAGCCCATAAACAACTCATGCATGGTGGCTCCGACCAGAGGGAAGACTCAGGGAAACAAGAGAAGCCCACTGAAGTCCTGTGGCTCAGATGGCAGGCCTGGGTTGCCAAGAGAGGCATGGTATACAAACCTCTGCAGTGCACACAACCCTCCCGATGCAGAGGGTGGGCCTGGGTAGCCACAAGAAGAACACACATGCCCCGAGACATAGAGGGTGGGCCTGGAGAGCTGAGACAAGTGCACACAAGTGATGCAACATAAAGGGCAGGCCTGGAGAACAAAAACAATTGCACACAAGCCCCGTGACATAGAGGGCTATCTCAAGGGGCTGAGAGAAGCCCACACAAGTCTCCACGACACTGAGGGCATGGTGGAGGAGCCAGAAAAAGACCCACACGAGCCCCTACCTAGCAAGCTTCAGCCAGCAATGCAGGACTGAACAGGAAAACAGAAGCTCTGGCAATGATCCCAGGGACAATTATGGGGCTAGCAGCACTGAAGATATGCTGAGAGAGCTACTTTGAAGTGGCTGCAGAAATAGACATGTCTAACACTGCCAAAGCCAGAAAGACTGCCCAAAGACAAACTGAACCCATAGACACTCCAAAACCTACTCCTGGACACTGCACTGCCCTTCAGAGAGATGAGATCCAGCTCCATCAACCAGAACACAGACACCAGTTCCCTCAATGAAGAAAACATCACAGAACACTGATTTAACCCCATCCACAGGGGCAGACTCCACAATCAAGGAGAAATATGACCTTGATAACTTATTTTTTCTCTTATAAATCACACTGTTTTTCCCCCTACAAATTTATACCTGCACATTAGCCTTTTGTGGTGCTATGGAGTTTTCCTTTTTGTTTTTCTAGTTAAAATAATTATTTTAAATATTTTTTCACCTTTTTTTGGTGATTTTAATGATTTTTGTTTTTTATATATTTGACTACTTTTCTTATAGTTATTTACCAGCTATAGCAATTCCTGGAAATATATAAATCTTTTTGACATACATCTATTTATCTTTGTTTTTTCTATTTTTTTCTTTTCTCTCTCTTTTTGAATGCTCTTTTTCAACCCTTCCTTTTCTCTTTTCTCTCCCTTCTTCTCTTTCCCCCCTCTCTTTTTCTTCTTGCCCCTTTCCTTCCCTCTTTCTTTTTTCACCATATAAGTTAAATTGATGTACTCTCTTTGCTATATATTCCCCAGCTGGCACTCTCCAGACTGAGCACTGGCTAGCTCTGCTTTTAATTGGTCAATATCGATTTTGGTTTCCCTTGTTCACCAAGTCAATCTCCTCTACTCTTTTCTTTAGAATACTTTGGTTATAACTGTGTGTGTGGAACTGTGTGTATATGTTCTTTTATTTCTGTAATTACCTGCTTGATCTCTTCCCACAAAAACACAGGCACTAGTCACCCCTAAAAAGCAGTCAACACAAACCGCTCAATCGACCTTTCCTTCCAAGGGCAAAAAACAAAAGTAAGAAGGAATACAACCCTGAAACCTGGGTAAAGGAGATCTCAAGTGGAGTGAGTTAGGGAAAAAAATGATGAAAGACAGAAAATGACAGCACAAACCAAAGAACAAGGTATAAACTCATAAACTCACAAGACCAAATAAATGAACAAGAAATAAGCAACCTATCTGTAAGAGAATTCAGAATAATGATAGGAAAGATGTTCCAAAGATTTGAAAATAGGATGCAGAAAATACAAGAAAAAAAAATAGTTAGTACAATCACCAAGGACATAGAAGCAATAAAGAATAAGCAAACAGATGAATAACAACATTGGGGAAATTAAAAACACTCCAGAAGGAATTGATAGCAGAATAACTGAGGCAGAAGAATAGTTAAGTGAGCTGGAAATAGAATGATGGAAATAACTGCTGAAGAGCAGAATACAGGAAATAGAATGCAAAGAACTGAGGATAGCCTTAGAGATCTTTGGGAGAACATTAAAATCACCAATATTTGAGATAAAGGCAAAGGGGAAAGGAATGATATACCCATCTGAATGCAGAGTTCCAAAGAATAGCAAGGAGGTATAAGAAAGCCTTTCTCAGGGATCCAAGCAAAGAAATAGAGGAAAACAATAGAATGGGAAAGACTAGAGATATCTTCAAGAAAATTAGAGACAACAAAGGAATGTTTCATGCAAAGATGGGCACAATAAGGACAGAAGCATTATGGACCTAATAGTAGCTGAAGAATTTAAGAAGATGTGGCAAGAATACATAGAAAACCTATACAAAAAAAGACCTTCAAGACCCAGATAACCATGATAGCGTGATCACTCACCTAGAGTCATATGTACTGGAGTGTGAAGTCAAGTGGGCCTTAGGAAGCATCACTACGAACAAAGCTAGTGGAGGTTATGGAATTCCAGTTGAGCTGTTTCAAATCCTAAAAGATGATGCTGTGAAAGTGCTGCACTCAATATGCCAGCAAATTTAGAAAACTCAGCAGTGGCCACAGGACTGGAAATGGTCAGTCGTCATTCCAATCCCAAAGAAAAGCAATGCCAAAGAGTGTTCAAACTGCTTCACAATTGCACTCATCTCACACACTGGCAAAGTAAGGCTCAAAATTCTCCAAGATTCAGCAGTACGTGAACGGTGAGTTTCCAGATGTTCAAGTTGCATTTAGAAAAGGCAGAGGAAACAGAGATCAAATTTCCAACATCCGTTGTATCACATAAAAAGCAGGAGAATTCCAGAAAAAAAAAAAAAAAAAAAAACTACTTCCAGAAAAACGTCTACTTCTGTTTTATTGACTATGCCAAAGCTTTTGTCTGTGTGGATCACAACAAACTGTGGAAAATTCTTTAAGAGATGGGAATACCAGACCACCTTACCTGCCTCCTGAAAAATCTGTATGCAGGTCAAGAAGCAACAGGTAGCAACAGACATGGAACAAAGGACTGGTTGCAAACTGGGAAAGGAGTATGTCAAGGCTGTGTATTGTCTCCCTGCTTATTTAACTTATATACAGAGTACATCATGTGAAACTCTGGGCTGGATGACAAACAAGCTGGAATCAAGATTGCCAGGAGAAATAAGAATAATGTCAGATATGCAAATAGCATCACCCTTCCAGCAGAAAGCAAAGAGGAATTAAAGAGCCTCTTGATGAAGATGAGAGAGGAGAGTGTAAAAGCTGGCTTAAATCTCAGCATTCGAAAAACTAAGATCATGACATCCATTTCCATGACTTCATGGCAAATAGAAAAGATGCTCACTCCTTGGAAGAAAAGCCATGACCAACCTATGTCAACATAGTAAAGGCCATATATGATAAGCCCACAGCAAACATTATTCTCAGTGATAAAAACCTGAAAACATTCCCTCTATGGTCAGGAACAAGACAAGAGTGGCCAGTCTCACCATGATTATTAAATATAGTTTTGGAAGTCCTAGCTATGGCAATTAGAGAAGAAAAAGAAATAAAAGGAATCCAGATAGGAAAAGAAGAAGCAAAATTCTCACTGTTTTTAGATGACATGATAGTATACATAGAAAATCCAAAAGAATCTCTCAGAAAACTACTAGAGCTAATCAGTGAATTTAGCAAAGTTGTGGGATACAAGGTCAATACACAGAAATCACTTGTAGTCCTATATACTAACAATGAAAAATCAGAAAGAGAGATTAATGAATCAATCCCATTCACCTTTGCAATGAAACAAATAAAATATCTAGGAATAAACATACCTAAGGAAACAAAAAAACTGTGCACAGAAAATTATGACACTAATAAAAGAAATCAAATCAAAGATGGCATAAACAGATAGATATTCTGTTTCTTGGGTAGGAAGAATCAACATTGTGAAAATGACTATACTACCAAATGCAATCTACAGATTCAATGTAATCCCTATCAAATTAAAAATGTCATTTTTCACAGAACTAGAACACAAAAACCACAATTCATATAGAAACACAAAAGAACCCAAAAAGCCAAAACAGTGTTAAGAAAGAAGAATGGAGCTGAAGGAATCAACCTTCCTGACTTCAGACTATACTACAAAGTTACAGTCATCAAGACAGTATGGTATTGGCACAAAAAGAGAAATATAGGCCAATGGAACAAGAGAGAGCCCAGAGAAAAACCCACACATCTATGGGTACCTTATTTTTGACAAAGTTGGCAAGAATATACAATGGGACAAAGATAGCCTCTTCAATAAGTGGTGCTTGGAAAACTGGACAGCTACATGTAAAAGAATGAAATTAGAACACTTCCTAATGCTATACACAAAGATAAACTCAAAATGCATTAAAGACCTAAATGTAGGATCAGAAACTATAAAACACTTACAGGCAAACAGGGAGAACTCTTGATGACATAAATCAAAGCAAGATCCTCTGAGTCACCACCTAGAGTAATGGAAATAAAAACAAAGGTAAACAAGTGGGACCCAATTAAACTTAAAAGCTTTTGAACAGCAAAGGAGGCTACAAACAAGGTGAAAAGACAACCCTCAGAATGGGATAAAGTAATAGCAAATGAAACAACTGACAAATAATTACTTTCCAAAATACACAAGCAGCCCATACAACTCAATACCAGAAAAACAAACAACTCAATCAAAAAATAAGGAAAAGACCTAAACAGACATTTCTCCAAAGAAATACTTAGACATGAAAAGATGTTCAACATCACTCATTATTAAAGAAATGCAAATCAAAACTACAATGAGAAGATACTACCTCACACCAGTCAGAATGGCCATCATCAAAAAGTCTACAAACAATAAATGCTGGAGAACATGTGGAGAAAAGGGAACCCTCTTGCATTGCTGGTGGGAATGTAAATTGATACACCCACTATGGAAGACAGTATGGAGATTGCTTTAAAAACTAGGAATAAAACCTCCATATGATGCAGCAATCCCAGCATCAGGCATATACCCTGGGAAAATTGAAAAAGACACATGTATCCCAATGTTCTTTGCAGCTCTATTTACAATAGTTAACATGGAAGCAAACTAGATGTTCACCAACACATGATTGGACAAAGACGCCGTGGTACATATATACAATGCAATATTACTCAGCCATAGAAAGGAGCACATTTGAGTCAGTTCTGAAGTGAACAAACCTAGAGCCTAGTATACAGAGTGAAGTAGGTCAGAAATAGAAATAGAAATATTGTATACTAATATATACATATGAAATCTAGAAAGATGGTACTGATGAATTTATTTTCAGAGCTGCAATGGAGAAACAGACAAAGAAAACAAACTTATGGACACGGGGAGAGGGGAGGAGGGGGAGGGTGAGCTGAATGGAAAGAGTAACATGGAAACTTACAATATCATATGTAAAACAGATAGACAATGGGCCTTTGTTATATGACTCAGGGAACTCAAACAGGGGCTCTAGAAGGGTAAGATGGGAAGGCAGGTGGGAGGGAGGTTCAGGAGGGAGGGGGCATGCGTGTACCTATGGCTGATTCTTGTTGATGTTTGACAGAAAACAACAAAATTCTGTAAAGCAATTATCCTTCAATAAATAAGTAAAAATCTTCCAACAAATAAAAGCCCAGAGCCATATGTCTTCACAGATGAATTCTACCGAAAGTTTAGGGAAGAGCTAAAATCTATCCTGCTCAAACTCTTCCAGAAAATTTTACAGGAAGGAAAACTTCCAAGCTCATTCTACTAGGCCACCATCACCCTGATATCAAAGCCAGACAAAGATGCAGCAAAAAATACAATTAGAGGCCAATATCTCTGATGAAAATAAATGCAAAAATCCTCAACAAAATTCTAGCAAACAGAATCCAACAACACTTCAAAAAGATCATACATCATGATCAAGTGGGTTTCATCCAAGGTATGCAAGAATTATTCAATATATGCAAAAAATCAACATGATTTTCCATATTAACGAATTGAAAGGTAAACACCACATAATTGCCTCAGTAAATGCAGAGAAAGCCTTTGACAAACTTCAACACCCATTTGTAATAAAAACTCTACAGAAAGTAGACATAGAAGTAACATACCTCAAACATAATAAAAGCCATATAAGATAAATCCACAGCAAACCTTATCCTCAATGGTATAAAACTGAAAGAATTTCCTTTAAAAAATAGTACACAGAAGTCTCTTGCATTCCTATATACTAACAATGAAAAAATCAGAAAGAGAAATTAAGGAAACACTCTTAGTCACCATTGTTACAAGAAGAATAAAATACTTAGGAATAAATTTACCTAAAGAGACAAAAGACCTGTATGCAGAAAACAGTAAGGCACTGATGAAAGAAATCAAAGATGACACAAACAGAGGTAGAGATATACCATATTCTTGGATTGAAAGAATCAATATAATGAAAATGAATATGCTACTGAAAGCAATCTATAGATTCAATGTAATCCATATCGAACTACCAATGGCATTTTTCACAGAACTAGAACAAATAATTTCACAATTTGTATGGAAACACAAAACACCCTGAGTAGCCAAAGCAATCTTGAGAAAGAAGAATGGAACTGGAGGTATCAACCTTCTTGACTTCAGAATATACTACACAGCTACAGTCATAAAGACAGTATGATACTGCTACAAAAACATAAATATAGACCAATGGAGCAAGGTAGAAAGCATGGAGATAAATCCATGCACCTATGGGCACCTTATTTTTGACAAAGGAGCCAAAAATATGCAATGGCTAAAAGACAGTCTGTTCAACAAGTGGTGCTGGTAAAATTGGTCAACTATGTGTAAAAGAATGGAATTAAAATACTTCCTAACACCATACACAACAATAAACTCAAAATGGATTAAAGACCTAAGTATAAAACCAGAAACTATAAAGCTTGGAGGAAAACATAGGCAGTACACACTCTTTGACATAAACCACAGCAAGACCTTCTTTGACCCACCTCCTAGAATAATGGAAATAAAAGCAAAAATAAACAAATTGGACTTAATCAGGCTTAAAAGCTTTTGCACAATACAGGAAACTATAAGTAAGGTGAAAAGATAATCTTCAGAATGGGAGAAATTAATAGCAAATGGATCAACTGAGAAAGAATTAAATCCAAAATATATAAGCAGTACATGCAATTCAATTCAGAGAAACAATCCAATCAAAAACAGGCAATAAATGCTGGAGATGGTGTGGAGAAAAGGGAACCCTCTTATACTGTTGGTGGGAATACAAGCTAGTACAGTCATTATGGAGAACAGTGTGGAGATTCCTTAAAAAAACTAGAAATAAAACTGCCATATGACCCAGCAATCCCACTGCTGGGCATATACACCAAGGAAACCAGAATTGAAAGAGACACATGTACCCCAAAGTTCATTGCAGCACTGTTTATAATAGCCAGGACGTGGAAGCCACTTAGATGCCCATCAGCAGATGAATGGATAAGAAAGCTATGGTACATATACAAAATGGAATATTACTCAGCCATTAAAAAGACTGCATTTGAATCAGTTCTAATGAGATGGATGAAACTGGAGCCCATTATACAGAGTGAAGTAAGCCAGAAAGATAAACACCAATACAGTATACTAACAATACACCAGTACTAACACCAATACAGTATACTAACGCATATATATGGAATTTAGAAAGATGGTAATGATAACCCTATATGCAAGACAGAAAAAGAGACACAGATGTATAGAATAGATTTTGGACTCTGTAGGAGAAGGCGACGGTGGGATGATCTGAGAGAATAGCATTGAAACATGTATATTATCAAGTGTGAAACAGATCACCAGTCCAGGTTGGATGCATGAGACAAGTGCTCAGCGCTGGTGTACTGGGATGACCCAGAGGGATAAGATGGGGAGGGAGGTGGGAGGGGGGTTCAGGATGGGGAACACATGTAAATCCATGGCTGATTCATGTCAATGTATGGAAAAAACCACTAGAATATTGTAAAGTAATTATCCTCCATCTAATAAAAAATAAAGGAAAAAAAAGTGGGCAGTAGACTTAAACAGATATTTCTCCAAAAGACCTGCAAATGGCTAATAAACCCATGAAAAGATGCTCAACATTGCTCATTACTAGAAAAATGCAAATCAAAACCACAATGAGGTATCATCTCACACCAGTCAGACTGGCCATCATCAAAATTCCTACAAACAATACATGCTGGAGAGGCTGTGGAGAAAAGGGAACCCTCTTACACAGTTGGTGGGAATGCAAATTGATACAACCACTTTGGAAAACAATATGGAGATTCCTTTAAAAACTAGGAGGTGGGAGGGGGGATCGGGATGGGGAATACATGTAAATCCATGGCTGATTCATGTCAATGTATGACGGGAGCCACTACAATATTGTAGAGTAATTGGCCTCCAACTGATAAAAATAAATTAAAAAAAAAAAAAAACAGGAATAAAGCTACATACAATATGACCCAGCAATCCCACTACTGGGCATCTACCCTGAGGAAACCAGAATTGAAAAAGACACATGGACCCTACCCCAGTGTTCATTGCAGAACTATTTACAATAGCTAAGACATGGAAGCAACCTAGATGTCCATCGACAGATGGATAGATAAGGAAGTTGTGGTACATATACACAATGGAATATTACTTAGCTATAAGAAGCAACACATCTGAGTCAGTTCTAATGAGGTGGATGAACATAGAGGTTATTATACAGATTGACATACTTCAGAAACAGACATATATTGTTTATTAATGCATGTATATGGAATCTAGAATGATAGTAATGGCAGTCCTACTCGCAGGGCAGGAAAAGAGGCACAGACATTTTGGACACAGTAGGGAAAGGAGAGAGTGGGATGATATGAGAGAATACCATTGAAACATATATATTACCATATGTAAAACAGATAGCCAGTGGGAGTTTGTTGTATGATGCAGGGAACCTAAAGCCAGTGCTCTGTGACAACTTAGATGGGTAGTAGGGGGAGGCAGGCAGAATGGGGATTTGGTGGGGGGGTCATGTGTACACCTAATGCTGATTTATGTTGATGTATGGCAAAAATCACAATATTGTAATTATCTTTTAATTAAAAAAATAGAGTATAAAAAATGGAAAAAACAAAAAGTAGAGGCAAAATAATGTTGCTTAGAATTATCTTGGCAACCACTGGAAAATCAGTGTTAAATATATGTTCAATAAATGAGAAAATAATTTTAAGAAAACAAATGAAGTTTCTATTTCCACTAGTTCTGTGGGGTTTCTGCAATTACGTTCTGCTGGCCTTCAAAGCTTAATGCTATGGGGTTTTGTCTTCTTATTGCAAGACTGCCAGGCTGCGGAGCTTGACATGGGGCTCAGAACACTCACTTCTATAGCATAACTCCTGATATATCATTATATTCCAGATTGTGGATTGCCGGCCTCACAGGTATGAGATTTTTTTATATTGAAAGTCCATCCCCTCCTACCCAACTCGTGGGTCCTTTATTCATGTCTTTAGTTGTAGAAGCTCTTTTCTGATAAATTCCAGGTTTTTTCATCAATTTTTCTGCAGGTATTTGTGATATGTTGGGTTCTTGAGAGGAAGTGAGTTCAGAGTCTTTCTACTCTGCCATCTTCCAAATTGCTGAAATAATTATTTTGCATTCATTTATAGGTAAGTCACAAATCTATATTTCTTTTATGTTAGTTATTGTAAAATTATTGTTTTCCAGTGGTAACATAATGTTTCCTTGCACTTTTAAATTTCTGATGGCTTTGCTTTGGTAACTGCTCATCTGAGGGAATAGTCGTCTCTTCCAGCCAATTTGGATAATCTTTTGTGGGGAATACTTTCACTTGAGGCTGGCTGAAGTCACTGGTTAGGTGGACTGCAGTGTTTGGGGCACAGAAGCATAGTATCTGTGTAGCTCCAGTCAAAAACTGTGGGAGTCTTCCAAGGCCCAAACTGTGGAGGTCCTGTAGTGATAGTGGCAAGTGAGCTATTGGGGTCCTCAGACACAAAGTCTGGTGAGATTCTGTGTTTTCCCATAGGAGTAAGTTTACAGGAAAAACTTTAAACCAATGGGGAATGGGGAATCCTCTTGGTGCCAGGTCTGATGAGTTGGCACTCAGAGGAGTGCAATGAGAGTTCTAAGATTGGGGCATACAGAACTTCCATAGTGCCGATGTCCTGGGGCACAAGTACACTTGCTGTGGCAATGGTGCTGATGTCTGAGGTCAGCATGTATGCAGATCACTTGTGGAAGTATAATCTGCATCTTAGGTCTTGCTACAGTGACTTGCACCAAGTTTGGAAAAGAGCAGGGTGTGGATTCTGAGATGACAGGAGAAAGTTGTGGCTTGGGCCCAGGGGACAGGGTGCAGTAGCAACATGGCCTGGGAACAGTGGGTTAAAATTAAAACTCTGCCCCAAGGATACAGTTCCAGAACAAGAACAACTTGCTCCTATATATAGCCACTAAATCTTCATGTTGGCACCCAAAGGCAGTGTATCAGTAGCCCTTTCCCAGTAACAACAGTTTGAAGTCATGAGCTGTAAGTGAGGGTTGCACCTAGAACAGCAGATGTGCATCCCCAGTAAAGACAGATCAAATCTGCAACCTGAGCCCCTGAGAGTAGGTCTCACCACAGTAACATCAGCCTCAGGAAGGAGATGAAACAGTGTGAACTCTGGGGAGTTCCATCAGCTGGGATCAGCATTGGTAATGACTGTGGCAGTCCTCAGTATCAAAGGCTGAAAACATCAATAGTGGTGAGGCTTGCTGGGGTTCCCTTGCACTCCTTTTTCCCATGGAATATCTCCAAAGGGATCCTTCCTGGCACCAAATTGCTCTTGACTGGGGATAATGCAGTTAAAATGCTTCCTATCCTTTTCTATGTGACTGTTCTGTTTTTAAGCTCAGCAGAGATTTGTTGATTCTTCATTAAAACCCAGAGTTTTCCCACAGGTATTTTAATTAGTTTATAGTTTTTATTGTTTGTATTGTTTTGTTGTTTTTGAGAAGATGAGTGTTAAGAACTCCTAGCCTCCCATCTTACTGATGTCACTGTAGGAGAATTTTTAACCAAGAAAAATTATCTGAATTTCAATAAGAGAATTTTGTGGCCTTTGGACTTACCCTGGGCTTATCCCCTGTGACCTAGCTTGGTGTCAGCTTTGAAGAAAACAAAACCCTATGTTCTTGTTATATGTTTCTAGAATGGGGGGGGGGGGGGCAGTGCTAGAAAGAAGCTTATTCTCAAAGAATTGTTGTTGTTACTTTTGACCCATCTTTTTTCTTGCGTGGAAAATCCTATGGACAGAGGAGCCTGGAAGGCTGCAGTCCATAGAGTCACACAGAGTCTAACACTACTGAAGTGACTTAGCATGCATGCACAACTTCTTGAAGTCCAGCTCAAAAGGCTTGCCTTCATTTTGTGTAACTTGGAACCCTACCAAGGCTTAGACAGACACCATCAAACATATCAACAGGGGGTAATTATCTAAAATATTTAAAGACTAATGTATTAGCTGCTGCATCATGGAAAAAGTACAAAAGCTGAGGCAAACAATATGAAAACAAAAATTCTGTACAGGGTGGGGGATGAAACAATTCACGGAAAAAGGCATTAAAAGCTCCTATATGTTAATGGGGAATATAGAAGACCACAGGAGTATCCAGAGTCAGGTGCCTGCTCAGAAAATTCCTACAAAGGCCCTAAGCTCTTACCAATAGCTGACATTCATCCTGCTAAGTAGCAGGAAGGCAAACTAGGAGGAGGTAAACTAATAGAGAAAGTTCAGACATTGGGCTTGCTAAACAAAAACTTTAAATCAACTACTAAATATGCACAGAGAACTAAAGAAAATCATGTACAAACTACTAAAATAAACTACAAACTTTTATCTCATTAAATAGAATATACCAGTAAAAGTAGTAATTGTAAAAGAAACCAGAAACCCAATTCATGTTGATGTTATGGCAAAAACCATCACAATAATGTAAAGTAATTATCCTCTAATTAAATAAATGCATTTCAAAAATAAAATAAAAAAAGGAACCAGAAACCAACAAAAACTTTGTATAGCAATTATCTTTCTATTAAAAATTAATTTAAAAAGAAAATTAAAAAGCAAGCGTGATTTTTTTTTTTTTAAAGAAAGACAGCACAAAGAAAGTATGGCACTAAAAAATAACTGTAATATAAAAATCAGTAGAGAGGTTCCATAGAATATTAGAGCTTGGCAACAAACAGGGCAGAGAGAGTTCTGCATTGGTGGCTGCCACCTTGTATGCATTTATGCTCTGTCACTTAAGTTGTGTTTGACTCTTTGGAACCCCATGGACCATAGTCTTCCAGGCTCCTCTGTCCATGGGATTTTCCCAGCAAGAGTACAGGAGTGAGCTGCCATGCCCACCTCCAGGGATCTTCCCGACCTAGGGGTTGAACTCACATCTCCCACTCTGCAGGAGGAACATATACAGCTGAGCCACTGGCTAAGCCCCAGTTGCCACCTTGCAACACTCCTCAATCAGATAGGGGAACACCACAGCCTGGATCAATGCATGCTACAGACTGGCACAGGAACTAGGGCAGCTGGAACCTGGGAAACTTGAGAAACCTGTATGCAGGTCAGGAGCAACAGTTAGAAATGGACATGGAACAACAGACTGGTTCCAAATAGGAAAAGGAGTATGTCAAGGCTATATATTGTCACCCTGCTTATTTAACTTCTATGCAGTGTACATCATGAGAAACGCTGGGCTGGAAGAAGCACAAGCTGGAATTAAGATTGCCGGGAGAAATATCAATAACCTCAGATATGCAGATGACACCACCCTTATGGCAGAAAGTGAAGAGGAACTAAAAAGCCTCTTGAGATAAAGTTGGCTTAAAGCTCAACATTCAGAAAACTAAGATCATGGCATCTGGTCCCATCACTTCATGGGAAATAGATGGGGAGACAGTGGAAACAGTATCAGACTTTATTTTTTGGGAGCTCCAAAATCACTGCAAATGGTGACTGCAGCCATGAAATTAAAAGACGCTTACTCCTTGGAAGGAAAGTTATGACCAACCTAGATAGCATATTATAAAGCAGACATTACTTTGCCAACAAAAGTCTGTCTGGTCAAGGCTATGGTTTTTCCAGTGGTCATGTATGGATGTGAGAGTTGGATTGTGAAGAAAGCTGAGCGCCAAAAAATTGATTATTTTTAGCTGTGGTGTTGGAGAAGACTCTTGAGAGTCCCTTGGACTGCAAGGAGATCCAACCAGTCCATCCTGAAGGAGATAAGTCCTGGGTGTTCATTGGAAGGAGTGATGCTGAAGCTGAAACTCCAATACTTTGGCCACCTCATGTGAAGAGTTGACTCATTGGAAAAGACACTGCTGATGGGAGGGATTGGGGGCAGGAGGAGAAAGGGACGACAGAGGATGAGATGGCTGGATGGCATCACCGACTCGATGGGCTTGAGTTTGAGTGAACTCCGGGAGTTTGTGATGGACAGGGAGGCCTGGCATGTTGCGATTCATGCGATCACAAAGAGTCGGACACGGCTGAGCGACTGAACTGAACTGAGTGATGTGGAGAGAATTAGCAATCCTGGGGAGTGGTCCTGGTAAGGCAGGGGGGACAACTGTCAGCACATCTGAAGACAGTGCCACAGAAGAAACAGAGATCTCTGACTTCAGCAAAACTGCTCAAGCCCCACAACCAACATGCTATGATTTCCACACCCTACTGAGTAAATACTCAAGTGCCACCCACATGACACCACAGCTTCCTGCTTAATCTGTGGCATACAGGTTCTGGGGGAAGACTTGATCTAGGGAAACACAGGAATCTGGGAATCCTGGGCTATGGTCCAGCAATCAATGTTGGCATTAGTTCAATAAGCACCATAGAAGCAGCCCAGATCTCAGACAGCAGTGAAACCTGAGGTCAACTGGTAGAAGCTCAATCCCTGCCACCACAATGCTCTGAATACCCACCTAGCAAACTCTCTAGTTGTACCAACTGCATGCCACAATCTTATACCAGATCTGGAATAACCAGAATAGGAGGAGGGACACAGCCTTTGGCTACACTTGAGTGAAAACATGGAGACCTACAGAGGCAAAGCATCAGACTTCTGTCAATTCACAAATGTCACTTATATCACACTTCCCTCTTTAGGGCAGAGCATGCATGCAGAGGGAACAGAGCCTCCTCAAGCATGACACTTGGGGTTTCTTCTACAACAAATAGGGAGGAGACCCCACCCCTGAGAGTGTGGCAACAGTCATGGAACAAAGGGGAAGTCCTGCCTCACACCCTACCCGGACTTGAGACCCTTCAACAACAACCACACTCCCTATCAAGGTGTACTGGTCAGCACATTCTGAGGAAAGACAGGGCTGAAATCCACATTAAAATCAGTCTTCAAACAAAGATACTGGACGCATGCAGTCTACATAAAGACACTCCCACTTAAAAACATGCCTTAAAGAACACAATAGATAATGGTTTCATCTAAATTCATTGACGCAGAGAAAGTTGAGTAAAATGAAAAGGCAGAGGAATGAATCCCAATTAATAAAGCAAGAGAAAAATCCAGGAGAATAAATTATGAAACAGACATTGTCAGTCTATGACACATTAAGTTCCAAACAGAGGTAATAAAAATATTAACTGAATTAAAGAAAATTACATGTATAAACACAGATCATTGTAACAAGACATTCTTAACTATGAAGACAATCTAATCAAAAATAGATAATTCAATTTCTGAGATAAAAGGTAATCTAGAAGCAATGAAGAGCTGATCAAAAGACCCAGAAGAATGAATAATTGATCAGAAAGAAAATTGAAAATCATGCAATCAAATCAGCAGACAGAAAAACAAATGAAAAATGTGAAAGCAAGATACAAAATCTATGGGATAATATAAAATCACAGAAGAGAGAAGGAGAAGAGAGAGAGAAGGGAATTAAAAGCATATTTGAAGAAATCATGGCTGAAAACTTTCCAAACCAAAGTCCTGAGGTAATAGATATCCAGGGTTAGGAACCACAGAGGGTCTCAAATGAAATTAACCCAAACAGTTCCACACAAAGGCATATTATATTTAAAATGGCAAAAAGTTGATGGTAAAGAGAATATTTTAAATGCAGCAAAAGAAACGCAGAGTCATATGCAAGGGTACCACTATAAGACTCTCAGCTGACTTCTCTAAAGAAACTTTTCAGGGCAGAAGGGTGTATCATGATATATTCAAAATCCTGAAAGGGGAAACCCTACAACCTAGGATAGTCTACCCAGCAAAATTATCATTTAGGATAGAAGGAGAGAGAAACAATTTATCAGGCATGCAAAAACTGAAAGGATCCATCAGTAATAAACCTTCCCTAAAAGAAATGTTGAAGGGCTTTTTCTAAATTGAAAATTAGCTAGAATCTATAGAAAGGGAAAACCCCAATAGGAAATCAAATATATAGTAAGGCTTGAAGATCACCTAAGCAAGTCAGTAAACAGATTAAAATCAACAGCAAAAATTGTGGGAGGGATTATAACTATAAAAAACAGCAAAAGCATAAGCATGAAAGTGTAAAATAGAATACAAAACATAAAATTTAAGGTTGTTGTTGTTCAGTTGCTAAATCGTGTCTGATCCCATGGACTGCAGCATGCCAGCCTCCCCTGTCCTTCACTATCTCCCAGAGTTTGTTCAAATTCATGTCCATTGAGTCAGTGATGTTATCTAACCATCTCATCCTCTGCTGCCTCCTCATTTTGCCTTCAAACTTTCCCAGAGTCAGAATCTTTTCCAGTGAGTCAACTCTTCAGATGGTCAAAGTATTGGAGTTTCAGCTTCAACATCAGTCCTTCAAATGAATATTCAGGACTGATTTTGTTTAGTATTGACTGGCTTGATCTCTTTGAAGTACAACAAACTCTCAACAGTCTTCTTCAGCACCACAATTCAAAAGCAATTCCTCTGTGTTCCGCTAATTTTATGAACCAATTCTTACATTTGTATGTGACTACTGGAAAAACTGTATCTTTGATTATATGGACCTTTGTTGGCAAAGTGATGTCTCTACTTTTTAATGCACGATCTAGGTTTGTCACAGCTTTCCTTCCAAGGAGCAAGCATCTTTCAATTTCGTTCCTGTAGTCACCTTCTGCAGGAATTTTGGAATCAAATAAAATCTGTCACTGCTTTCACTTTTACTCCTTTTATTTGTCATGAAGAGATGGGGCTGAATGTCATGATCTTAGATTTTCTAATGTTAAGATTTAAGTCAGCTAGAGGAGAATTTAAAAGCCCATTCACATAACTGGACAAATAATCCAAACAGAAAATGAATAATGAAATGCAAGATTTAAATGACACATTGGACCAGATGCCCTAATCAATATCTATAGGATATTCC
This sequence comes from Dama dama, assembly GCF_033118175.1. Lineage (NCBI taxonomy): Eukaryota > Metazoa > Chordata > Mammalia > Artiodactyla > Cervidae > Dama > Dama dama. The sequence continues at coordinate 105,443,449 of NC_083714.1, forward strand.
ATCCCAAAACAGTAGAATAAACATTTTTTTCCTCATATGAACATGGAAAATTCTCCAGGATAGATCACAGACTGGGTCACAAATCAAGGCTTGGTAAATTTAAGAAAATTGAAACTTTATTAAGCATTTTTTCTGACCCCAATTGTATAAGATTAGATAGAAATTACAGTAAGAATCACTAGAGAAGGGAATGGCAAACCACTTCAGTATTTTTGCCTTGAGAACCCCGTTAAGAGTGTGAACAGGCAAAAAGATAGGACACTGAAAGATGAACTCCCCAAGACGGTAGGCCCCCAATATGTTACTGGAGATCAGTGGAGAAGTAACTCTGGAAAGAAGGAAGAGATGGAGCCAAAGCAAAAACAACACACAGTTGTGGATGTGACTGGTGTTGGAAGTAAAGTTTGATGCTGTAAAGAACAATATTGCATACGGTCCATGAATCAAGGCAAATTGGAAGAGGTCAAACAGGAAATGGCAAGAGTGAACATTGCCATTTTAGGAATCAGCAAACTAAAATGGACTGGAATGAGTGAATTAAACTTAGATGACCATTATATCTACTACTGTGGGTGAGAATTCCTTAGAAGAAATGGAGTAACCATCATAGTCAACAAAAGAATCAGAAATGCAGTACTTGGATGCAATCTCAAAAACAACAGAATGATCTCTGTTCGTTTCCAAGGCAAATCATTCAATATCACTGTAATCCAAGTCTATGCCCCAACAGGTAATGCTGAAGAGGCTGAAGTTGAACGGTTCTATGAAGACCTGCAAGACCTTCTAGAACTAACACCCAAAAAAGATGTTCTTTTCATTACAGAAGACTGGAATTCAAAAGTAGGAAGTCAAGAAATACCTAGAGTAGCAGGCAAATTCCACTTTGGAATACAGAATGAAACAGGTCAAAGGGTAATAGAGCTTTGCCAAGAGAATGCATTTGTCATAGCAAACAATAACATGAATAACAGAATAGAAGACATTACATATGGACATCACCAGATGGTCAACACTGAAATCAGATTGCTTATATTCTATTGAAGCCAAAGATGGAGAAGCTTTATACAATCAGCAAAAACAAGACTGAGAACTGACTGTGGCTCAGATCATGAACTCCTTATTGCAAAATTCAGACCTAAACTGAATAAATTAGGGAAAACCACTAGACCATTCAGTTATGACCTAAATCAAATCTCTTATGATTATACAGTGGAAGTGAGAAACAGATTCAAGGGATTAGATCTGATAGAGTGAAGAATTATGGACGGAGGTTCATGAGATTGTACAAGAAGCAGGGATCAAGACCATTCCCAAGGGAAAAAAAATGCAAAAAGGTAAACTGGTTGTCTGAGAAGGCCTTACAAATAGCTGTGAAAAGAAGAGAAATGAAAGGCAAACACGAAAATGAAAGATATACCCATTTGAATGCAGAGTTCTAAAGAATAGCAAGGAGAGATAAGAAAGCCTTCTTCACTGATCAGTGCAAAGAAATTGAGGAAAACAATAGAATGGGAAAGAATAGAGATCTCAAGAAAATTAGAGACACCAAGTGAATATTTCATGCAAAGATGGGCACAATAAAGGGCAGAAATGGTAAGGATCTAACAGAAGCAGAAGTTATTAAGAAGAGGTGGTAAGAATATACAGAAGAACTATACAAAAAAGATCCTCAAGACCCAGATAATCATGATTGTATGATCACTCACCTAAAGCCAGACATCCTGGAATGTGAAGTCAAGTGGGCCTTAGGAAGCAGCACTATGAACAAAGGAAGTGGAGCAGATTGAATTCCAGTTGAGCTATTTCAAATCCTAAAAGATGCTGTAAAAGTGCTGCCCTCAATATGCCAGCGAATTTTGAAAACCCAGCAATGCCCACAGGACTGGAAATGGTCAGTTTTCATTCCAATCCCAAAGAAAGGCAATGTCAAAGAATGCTCAAACGACCCCACAATTGCACTCATCTCCTACATTACCAAAGTAATGCTCCAAATTCTTCAAGCCAGGCTTCATCAGAAAGTGAATTGTGAACTTCCAGATGTTCCAGCTTGATTTAGAAGAGGCAGAAGAACCAGAGATCAAATTTCCAACATCTGTTGTATCATCAAAAAAGCAAGAGTTCCAGAAAAACATCTACTTCTGCTTTATTGACTATGCCAAAGCCTTTGACTGTGTGAATCATAACAAACTGTGGAAAATTTTTCAATAGATGGGAATTCCCGAAAACCTTACCTGCCTCCTGAGAAATCTGTATGCAGGTTAAGAAGCAACAGTTAGAACCAGAAATGGAACAACAGACTGGTTCCATATTGGGAAAGAAGTACACCAAGCCTGTATATTGTCACCCTGCTTATTTAACTTATATGCAGAGCACATCATAAGAAACACTGGGCTGGAAGAAGCACAAGCTGGAATCAAGATTGCCAGGAGAAATATCAACAACCTCAGATATGCAGATGACACTGCCCTTATGGAAGAAAGTGAAGAAGAACTAAAGAGCCTCTTGATGAAAGTGAAAGAGGAGAGAGAAAAAGTTGGCTTAAAACTCAACATTCATAAAACTAAGATCATGGAATCTGGCTCCATCACTTCATGGCAAATAGATGGGGAAACATTGGAAATAGTGGCAGGCTTTATTTTGGGGGACTCTAAAATCAGTACAGAAGGTGACTGCATGAAATTACAGACACTTGCTCGTTGAAGAAAAGTTATGACCAACCTAGACAGTATATTAAAAAGTAGAGACATTACTTTGCCGACAAAGGTCGATCTAGCCAAAGCTGTGGTTTTTCCAGTAGTCATGTATGGATGTGAGAGTTGGACTATAAAGAAAGCTGAGCGCTGAAGAGCTGATGCTTTTGAACTATGGTGTTGGAGAAGACTCTTGAGAGTCCCTTGGACTGCAAGGAGATTCAACCAGTCCATCCTAAACAAAATCGACCCTGAAAATTCACTGGAAGGATTGATACTGAAGCTGAAACTCCAATACTTTGGCCACCTGATGCGAAAAACTAACTCATTTGAAAAGACCCTGTTGCTTGGAAAGATTGAAGGTGGGAAATGGGCCGACAGTGAATGAGGTGGTTGGATGGTATCACTGACTCAATGGACATGGGTTTGAGTAAACTCTAGGAGTTGGTGATTGACAGGGAGGACCAGCATGCTGCAGTCCATGGGATTGCAAAGAGACAGACATGACTGAGCAACTGAACTGAACGAACTGAAGAGGAAGAAATCTTAAAAACCCAAACACATGGAGACTAAACAATACAATTCTAAATAACAAGTGATCATTGAAATAATAAAACAGGAAACAAAAAATCTAGAAACAGATTACAGTGAAAACACGACAACTCACAATCTGTGGGATGTTGTTAAAACAGTTCTAAGAGGTGGGTTTTTTGCAATAAAAGTCTCCTCAAAAAATAAGAAAAAAATAAAATAAACAACTTAACTTTAGACCTAAAGCAACTAGGAAAATAAGAGCAAAAGAATCTACAAAGTTTTTAGGAAGAAAGAAATCATAAAGATTAAAGCAGAGATAAATGTAGTGGACACAAAGAAAATAATACCAAAGATCAATGATGTTAAAACGTGGTCTTTGAGAGTATAAACAATTTTCACAAACCATTAGCCTGTTTTAGCAAGAAAAAATACAGGAAAAGACTCAAGCCAATAAAATTACAAATAAAAAAGTAGAAGTTACAACAGATAATGCAGAAATACAAAGGGTCATAAGAGACTATTATGAGTTACTATATGTCAATAAAATGGACAACCTGGAAGAAATGGACAAATTCTTAGAAAATTACAACTTTCTAAGATTGAACCAGGAAGAAATAGAAAATAGAATATGACCAATCCAAGAACTGAAATCAAAATTTTGATTAAAAAAAATTGTCCAATGAACAAAAGCCTAGGGCCAGATGACTTTACAGGTGAATTTTTTCAAGTGTTTAGAGAAGTGCTGATGACAATCTTGCTAAAACTCTTCCAAAAAGTTTCAGAGGGAGGAAACCTTCCAGACTTATTCTACGAGCCCAAAATCACCCTGATAACAAAATCAGACAAAGAGATAATATAAAAAATAAAATTACAGGCCAATATCACAGTTGAACATAGATGCAAAAATCCTCAGCAAAATTCTAGCAAGCAAAATCCAACTACACATTAAAAGGATCATACTACACGATCAAGTGATGTTTATCCTTGGGATGCAACAATTATTTAATATACACAAAGCAATCCATGTTAAGAAATTGAAAGATAAAAAACATAATCATTGCAATATATGAAGAGAAAGTGTTCAACACAATTTAACACCTATTTATGATTTAAAAAAAAAAAAACCCTCCAGAAAATTGGCATAGAAGAAACCAACCTCAACATAATTCGGGTCGTATAACCAAGCACACAGCAAACATTATTGTGAGAAATTGAAAACATTTCCTTTAAGATGAGGAGAAAGACAAGTGTTCCCACTCTCGCCAGTATTATTCATATAGTTTTGGAAGTCCTAGTTTTGGCTAGAAAGAAAAAGAAGAAAAATAAATAAAAGGAATTGAGATTGGAAAAGAAGAAATAAAACTCTCACTGGATGACATGATACCATACATTGGAAAGCCTAAATATGCCACCAGCAAATCATGAGAGCTAATCAGTGAATTTAGTAATGTTGCAGGATATAAAATTAATACACAGAAAGCTCTGGTATTCCAATATACTAACCATAAAAAATCAGAAAAAGAAATTAAGGAAACAATCTCATTCAGCATTGCAATAAAAGCAATAAAATATCTATGAATAAAGCTACCTAAAGAGACAAAAGACTTGTATGCAGAAAACTATAAGACACTATTGAATGAAAAAGACGATATGAACAGATGGAGAAATATACCATAACCTTGAATTGGAAGAATCAATATTCTGAAAATGACTATTTCACCCAAAGCAATCTACAGATTCAATGCAATCCCTATCAAATTACCAATGACATTTTAAACAGAACTAGAACCAAAAAATTACAGTTCATTCAGCTCAGTCACCAAGTCATGTCTGACTCTTTGCAACCCATGAACTGCAGCATGCCAGGCTTCCCTGTCCATCACCAACTCCCAGAGCTTGCTCAAACTCATGTCCATTGAGTCAGCATTTCCATCTAACCATCTAATCCTCTGTCGTCCCCTTCTCCTCCTGCCTTCAATCTTTCCCAGTATCAGGGTCTTTTCCGGTGAGTCAGTTCTTTGCATCAGGTAGCCAGAGTATTGGAGTTTCAGCTTTGGCCTCAGTCCTTCCAATGAATATTCAGGACTGATTTCCTTTAGGGTCTACTGGTTTGATCTCCTTGCAATCCAAGGGACTCTCAAGAGTCTGCTCCAACACCACAGTTCAAAAGCATCAATTCCATCAATTTCCATACAATTTGTGTTTCCAAGAAAGACCCCTAGAAGTCAAAGCCATCTGCTGCTGCTGCTGCTGCTGTTAAGTTGCTTCAGTTGTGTCCAACTCTGTGCTACCCCATGGACAGCAGCCCACCAGTCTCCTCTGTCCACGGGATTCTCTAGGCAAGAATACTGGAGTGTGTTGCCATTTCTTTCTCCACAAAGCCACTAGGGAAAGAAAAACATAGCTGGAGGAATCAAATTTCCTGACTTCAGACTATATTACAAAGCTATAGTCATCAAAACAATATGGTACTGACACAAGAACAGAAATAATGACAAAAGGCAGAAGATAAAAAGCCTAGAGATAAGCTCACACACCTATGGGCACCTTATCTTTGATTTAGGAGGCAAGGATATACAATGGAGACAAGATAACCTCTTCAATAAGTGGTGCTGGGAAAACTGGAGAGCTACATGTAAACAGTGAAACTAGAACATTTCCTAGCATTATACACAAAAATGAACTCAAAATGGATTAAAGACATAAACGTGAGGCCAGAAACTAGAAAGCTCTTAGAGAAAAACATAGGCAGTAAATCTTTCACATAAATCATTGCAAGATCCTTTTGGCCCACCTCCTATAGTAAAAGAAATAAAAACAAAAAGGAACAAATGGTATTTAATTAAAATCAAAGCTTTTGCAAGGCAAGGTAAACAATAAACTAGATTAAAAGACAGCCCTCAAAATGGGAGAAAATAATTGCAAAGTAAACTATTGACAGAAGATTAGCATTCAAAATGTATAGGCACGTCATACAGCTCAACATCAGAAAAAATAACCCAGTAAAAAATGAACAGAAGACCAAAATAGACAGTTATCCAAAGAAGATATACAGATGGCCAATAAACACACAGAAAAATGCTCAACATCACTAATTATTAGAAAAATGTAAATCAAAACTACAATGAGGTATCACCACATACCAGTCAGAATCACCATCATAACAATAATCTACAAACAATAAATACTGGAGAGGATGTGCCAAAAACTGAATCCTCCTGTTATGTTGGTAGGAAGCTAAACTGATACAACCATTATGAAGAATATTATGGAGATTTTCCTTATGAAAAAAACTGGGAATAAATCTGTCATATTACCCAGCAATACCACTACTGGGCATATACTTGGATAAAACCACAATTCTAAAAAAACATATGTACCCCAAGATTCATTGTAGCACTATCTACATTAGCCATGACCTGAAAGTAACCTAGATGTCCACCAACAGATGAATGGATAAAATAAATTTGGTGTATATATATATATATATATATATATATATATATATATATATGCAATGGACTATTACTTAGGCATAAAAAGGAATGAATTTGAGTCAGTGATAGTGAGGTAGTTGAGCCAAAGCCTATTATACAGTGTGAAGTAAGTAAGAAAGAGAAAAGCAAATATCATATATTAATGCATATATGGAATCAAGAAAAATGGTACTGAAGAATCTATTTGTAGGGAAGCAAAGGAGACACAGATGTAGAGAACAGATTTTTGGACACTGTAGGGTGAAGGACAAAGTAGTATTGACATATATAGTCTATCTTGTGTAAGATAGATAGCTGGTGGGAAGTTGCTATATAACACAGAGAACCCATCGTGTTGCTCTGTGATGACTTAGAGGGATGGGATGGGGGAGGGGAGAGAGACTCAATAGGGAGGGGATATATGTATAATTATGGTTGATGCCCATTGTTGTATGCCAGAAACCACCACAATGTTATAAAATAATTTTCTCCAATTAAAAAATAAACTAAAAAAATTACAATTACATTTAATCAAATAAAGTTAAATACAAAATCTTAAAAAAATAAAGATGAATATTCATATTGAATATGATGTACAAATGGCCAATTGCCACATGAAAAGATGTTCAGTGTAACTAATCATTAGGGAAAGGCAAATGAAAACTACAATATTATACATGTTCACACCTAGTAGGATGGCTATTATCAAGCAGAAAATAGAAAAGAAGAAACTAACAAATGTTGGTGAGAAGTGGCTAAATTGCAATCTTTGTGCATTACTGGTAGGGATGAGAAATCGTATGTTTTGGAAAATGGTATGGCAATTCCTCACCAAAAATTAAATAAAGAATTTCTATGTTATTCAACACTATTCATGATGGCTAAGATGCAGATGCAATCCAAGTCTCCATCAACAGAGGAATGAATAAACCAAATGTGATATATACATACAATGGAATATTATTCAGCATTAAAAAGGAATGAAATCATGGATTGACATCAACACATTCCTGTTATAAGAGTTTTGAGTGTTCCTCTTCTGCCAGAAACATCAACTTGAACAACTAACCACACATAGAAATACTTTCAAAAGAATTAAAATTTCAGATGAGAAATCACAGTATCTGGGTGGAATACAAAAAGAAGAAAAGACACATTAAAAAGGCGTAGGAATGACAGCTTTACATAACTGCCATGCACCTCACCTGAGATACAAAAATAACTGAAGTATCCATTGACAGATGAATGGATAGATAATTGGTATATATATATATATATAATGGAATGCTTTTCAGCCATAAGAAAGAAGGAAATGCTGCTTTTTGCATTTGGGATAACATGAATGACCCCTTCATGGATCACAACCTTGTCATGATGAAGGGGCTTTTGTAACTCAATGGAACTATGAGTCATCCCATGCAGGGCTATCCAATATGGATGAGTCATGGTGAAGAGTTCTGATTAAAAAAAAAAAAAAAATCCACTGGAGAAGGAAGTGGGAACCCATTCCAGTATTCTTGTCTGGAGAAAGCCATGGACAGTATTAAGAAAACAAAAAGATTTACAGCAGAAGATGAGCTTTCCAGGTTGGAAGGTGCCAATATGTTACTGGGGAAGAGCAGGGGGCAATTATTAATAGCTCCAATAAGAACGAAGTGGCTGGGCCAAATGGAAATGAGGTTCAGCTATAGATGTGTCTGGTAATGAAAGTGAGTTTGATGCTGTAAAGAGCAGTAAAGCAGAGGAACCTGGAATGTTAGGTCCATGAAAGTTAGGTCTATGAAACTACATGATCAAGCAGGATATGGCAAGATTGAACATTGACAACTTAGGAATCAGTGGACGGAAAAGGGCTAATTTAATTCAGATGAAAAATATACCTAGTACTAAGGACAAGAATCCCTTAAAAGAAACTAAGTATGCCTCATAGAGTCCAAATGCAGTACTTGGGTGCAATCTCAAAAAAGACAAAATTATCTCAGTTCATTTCCAAGGAAAACCATTCAGGATCACCAAGTAACCCAAGTCTATGCCCCAAACAATAATGCCAAAGAAGCTGCTGTTGAATAATTCTATGAAGACCTACAAGATTTACTAGAACAAATAACAAAAAAAAAAAAAAGATTTCCTTTTCATCTTAGGATATTGGAATGCAAAAGTAGGAAGTCAAGCGATACCTGGAGTAACAAGAGATACCTGGAGGCAAGTTTGGTTTTGGAGTATAAAATGAAATAGGGCAAAAGCTAACAGAGTTTGTCAAGAGAATCCACTGATCATATCATACACTTTTGTGCAACAAAACAGGAGATAACTCTACACAGGGCCATCATCAGATGGTCAATGCCAAAATCAGAATGCTTATATTCTTTGCAGCCAAAAATGGAGAAACTCTATATAGTCAGCGACAACAAGGCCTGGAACAGACTGTGATTCCTTATAGGAAAATTTAGGCTTAAATTGAAGAAAGTAGAGAAAATCAGTAGGCCACTGAACTATAATCTAAATCAAATTACTTATGAATATACAATGGGGATGACACATAGATTCAAAGTACATTAAAAAGCAGAGACATCACTTTGTGGACAAATGTCCATATAATTGAAGTTATAGTTTATCCAGTAATCAGGTATGGGTGTGAGATTTTTTTCATATAGAAAGCTGAGCACCTTAGAATTGATGCTTTTCAATAAGGGTGCTGCAGAAGGCTCTTTTTTTTTTTTTCATTTATTTTTATTAGTTGGAGGCTAATTACTTTACAATTTTGTAGTGGATTTTTGCCATACATTGACATGAATCCACCATGGATTTACATGTATTCCCCATCCCGATCCCTCCTCCCAGCTCCCTTTCTACCCGATCCCTCTGGGCCTTCCCAGTGCACCAGGCCCGAGCACTTGTCTCATGCATCCCACCTGGGCTGGTGATCTGTTTCACTATAGATAATATACATGTTTCGATGCTGTTCTCTCAAAACATCCCACCCTCGCCTTCTCCCACAGAGTCCAAAAGTCTGGTCTATACATCTGTGTCTCTTTTTCTCTTTTGCATATAGGGTTATCATTACCATCTTTCTAAATTCCATATATATGTGTTAGTATGCTGTATTGGTCTTTATCTTTCTGGCTTACTTCACTCTGTATAACAGGCTCCAGTTTCATCCATCTCATTAGAACTGATTCAAATGAATTCTTTTTAAGAGCTGAGTAATATTCCATGGTGTATATGTACCACAGCTTCCTTATCCATTCGTCTGCTGATGGGCATCTAGGTTGCTTCCATGTCCTGGCTATTACAAACAGTGCTGCGATGAACATTGGGGTGCACGAGTCTCTTTCAGATCTGATTTCCTCGGTGTGTAAGCCCAGAAGTGGTATTACTGGGTCATATGGCAGTTCTATCTCCAGCTTTTTAAGAAATCTCCACACTGTTCTCCATAGTGGCTGTACTAGTTTGCATTCCCACCAACAATGTAAGAGGGTTCCCTTTTCTCCACACCCTCTCCAGCATTTATTGATTGTAGACTTTTGGATAGCAGCCATCCTGACTGGCATGTAATGGTACCTCATTGTGGTTTTGATTTGCATTTCTCTGATGATGAGTGATGTTGAGCATTTTTTCATGTGTTTGTTAGCCATCTGTATGTCTTCTTTGGAGAAATGTCTGTTTAGTTCTTTGGCCCATTTTTTGATTGGGTCACTTATTTTTCTGGAATTGAGCTGCAGGAGTTGCTTGTATATTTTTGAGATTAATCCTTTGTCTGTTGCTTCATTTGCTATTATTTTCTCCCAATCTGAGGGCTGTCTTTTCACCTTGCTTATAGTTTCCTTTGTTGTGCAAAAGCACAATGAACAGAGATCATTCTGTCGTTTTTGAGATTGCATCCAAGTACTGCATGTCGGGCTCTTTTGTTGACTATGATGGCTACTCCATTTCTTCTAAGGGATTGCTGCCTACAGTAGTAGATATAATGGTCATCTGAGTTAAATTCACCCATTCCAGTCCATTTTAGTTTGCTGATTCCTAGAATGTTGACATTCACTCTTGCCATCTTCTGTTTGACCATTTCCAATTTGCCTTGATTCATGGACCTAACGTTCTAGGTTCCTATGCAATATTGCTCTTCACAGCATCAGATCTTGCTTCTATCACCAGTCCCATACACAACTGGGTATTGTTTTTGCTTTGGCTCCATCCCTTCATTCTTTCTGGAGTTATTTTTCCACTGATCTCCAGTAACATACTGGGCACATACTGACCTGGGGAATTCCTCTTTCAGTATCCTCTCATTTTGCCTTCTCATACTGTTCATGGGGTTCTCAAGGCAAGAATACTGAAGTGGTTTGCCATCCCCTTCTCCAGTCGACCACATTCTGGTAGACCTCTCCACCGTGACTCAACCATCTTGGGTGGCCCCACACAGTGTGGCTTAGTTTCATTGAGTTAGACAAGACTGTGGTCCTGTGATCAGATTGGCCAGTTTTCTTTGATTATGGTTTTAGTGTGTCTGTCCTCTGATGCCCTCTCACAACACCTACCGTCTTACTTGGGTTTCTCTTACCTTGGACGTGGGGTATCTCTTCACAGCTGCTCCAGCAAAGCACAGCTGCTCCTCCTTAACTTGGACGAGGGGTATATTCTCAAGGCAGCCCCTCCTGACCTTGAACGTGGAGTAGACGATATCCAAAAGACACATGAAATGATGCTAAGTGTTGCTAATCATTAGAGAAATGCAAATAAAAAACTACAGTGAGATATCACCTCACATCAGCCAGTCATATTGCCCATCATCAAGTCTACAAATAATAAATGCTGGAGAGAGTGTGGGGAAACAGAAATCCTCCTACTCTGTTGATGGGAATGTATTAATAAATTGTTATAGCTAGTATGGAGAACAGTATGTAGGTTCCTTCAAAAACTGAAAAGAGCCAACATAAGATCCTGCAATCACACTCCTAGGCATATGTCTGGACAAAATGATAATTTGAAAATATACATGTACCCCCAATATTCATTGCAGCACTAGTTACAACATCTCAGACACACGGGCAATTTATATGTCCATCAACTGAAAAATGGATAAAGGAGGTGTGGTATCAATATATACAAAATGGAATATCACTCAGTCATAAAAAAGAATGAAATAATGTCATCTGCAGCAACATAGATGGACTTAGAGGTTATCATATGAAATGAAGTAACTCAGACAAAACAAATATGATATGATATGATATCACTTGTATATGGAATCTAAAGATGATACAAATGAACTTATATTTAAAAAGTCTAGATATAGAGACTTACAAGATGGCAGAGGACTAAGATTGGGCGATCACCTTCAAACCCACAAATATCATCAAAAATACTCTTACAAAACACCTTCTGAACACTGGCAGAAGATGCCAGACTTCCAAAAAGAGAAACTAATCACCTCAGAATGAGGCAGGGCAAAAGAAAAAGAAAGTAGACAAAGGATTTTGCAATGGACACTTTCACCCTGGGGAGGGAGTTTTGAAGGAAGAAAGGTTTCCACACACTCAGAAACCCCCTCACAGGCAGGGTCAGGGGGGGGACTACAAAACCTCAGAGGGGAACACAGCAACAGGTACTTGGAAGGCAAAATGGAGAGAATTCACCAGAGAGGTCATTGTCAAACAGCACGTTCCAGCCAAGAAATGGCTTTCATGCCCATGAAGAGTGAGGGCTGGGTGCTGAGGCTCAGGCTTGGTGTGTGGGGTTGGACCGTAGGGAGAGGCCTGGGGATTGACTGCCATGAAGATACTCTGAGAGAGCTAGTACAACACAGCTGAGGGAGTCCAGGGAAAGGACTGGGTCTCCCAGAGAGGCCAGAGATCATTGCCACAAGGACCCTCTAACTTCGAGCACTTGCAGACAGTGGCTGTGCACCCTGGTGACTGCCAAAGCCAGCAGGAGCGCCAGTGGCAGAATTAGACACGGCTGCAGTTTGTGATCACAGTGAGGGAAATATAAGTCAGGGAGAGTGCCTGAGGCAGCAGTTAAAATGCCACCACTGTGGTCCTGACCCCAGAGGTGGCAGTCCCCACCAAGCTGTGACTGCCCAAGCCTTACTGGGAGCCTAAGCAGCTTGACTCTTCCTAGAAACCCATGACAAGGGGCCAATTCCTCTTGGAGAGCACATGACTCCCTTCAGACTGTAGCAACATCCTGAAGGTCTCTACCACTGCAGGCACTCCCGGGTACTTCCTAATTTTGGCTAACATAACCCACCCTCTCCCCAGCCCAATGGAGCACGTGAGCCCTAATAAACATCATCCCTTGTCCCCTCTTGTCTGGGTGAGGAACAGACATCAGAAGGCAGTCTACAAGCAAAGGCAGGCCCAAAACCAAAGCAGAACACTATGGGCTCTGTGGCCAAAGAAGAGGAAGGAAATGAACTCCTTCAGGTACAGGTACAATAGATTTGTTATTGTTCAGTTACTGGGTGGTGTCCAAATCTTTGCAACCCAATGGAGTGAAGCACACCTGCCCTCCCTGTCCTTTATGATCTCCTGGAGTTCATGTCCATTGAGTCAATGATGCTATCCAACCATCTCATCCTCTGCTGTCCCCTTCTCCTCCTGCCTTAAATCTTTCCCAACATCAGGGTCTTTTCCAATGAGTCAGCTCTTTGCATCAGGTGGCCAAGGTATTGGAGCTTCGGCATCAATCCTTCCAATGAATATTCAGTGTTGATTTCCTTTAGAATTGATGGGTTTGATCCTAGTTCCTTTTAATTGTGGAATCTCCCTCAAAAGGGTGGGTTGGGCCAGTGCCTGTGAAGGTTTCCTGGTTGGAGGAACTTGTTCCTGTGTTCGGGTAGGTGGAATTGGATTTTTTTTTCTCACTGAAGTAGTGTGTTTTGGGGTATCTGTGAGTTTGGTATGGCTTTGGGCAGCCTATCTGATAATGAAGAGGACTGTGTTCCTAAATTACTGAAGGTGTTGCATGAGGTGCCAGGCACTGGAGCTTGCTCGCCTTTGGGTAGAGCTTGACCTTAGTGTTGAGATGGAGGACTTTCAGAGAACTCTTGTCAATTAATTCTCCAGGTGTTGGGAGTTTTTCGATTGTCCAAAGTCCTAGAATCATGTCTCCCACCTTGAAGGTTCAGGCCCAATTCCTTGCTGTAACACCAAGACTTTACAGGACACACAGCACAAGAAACAAACCCCAAGGCTAATGGTGGAGGAAATAGTCCAGAACACCCAAAGAAACTCACACACAAAGAGTAAAGAGGAGATGAAAAAGTTTTAAAAAAGGATAAAAACAGGGTCAAAAAAGAGAGAGCACTCAAGCCAGGAAACAAACCTATAGATGAAAATTAACACTAAAAACTGGACTAGCAAAAATACAAAATCAAGAACATGGACAAAATGCAACAAAACTAAAGAGTACTGTAAAAATAGGAAAAAATAAAATGAAATGTATTCCTCTGTAATGTACAGCATGATGAATATAATTAACACTGCCATATGTTTTATATGAAAGTTAAGAGAGTAAATCCTAAGCATTCTCATAAAAAGGAAAATACTTTTATTTTTTACTTATATGAGATAATGGATGTTCACTAATCTTGTGATAATTATTGAATAAGTTATGTATGTCAAATCATTAAGTGTATACCTTAAGCTTAACTGTTCTATATGTTAACCATATCCCTCAAAAAAAAAAAAAACTGGAAGAAAAAATAACATTCACTGTATTTCAGTAGTATTACAAAACCAATGATACTCTTATACTGGTAGCTGATACCAAGAGCAAAGCACTATTTTTTTTCCTTTTAAAATGCTTCTTTAGGATAAAAATCTCTTCTAAAGTTGTGGATTACTTCATTGAAGAAAATAGGTGTGATTTAACAGCACACTGCAATACCAATTACATTTTGTTCTAAAGAACGTATGTGTTTCATGTGTAAACATAAAAGGCAACACAATAATAATGAGGCACTTTGTTCTCATAGGCATATAAGGTCTTAGGTAATGAATGCATGTATCAGTATATATCATGGCATTTGTTTTGTAGTTGGCGTGTAGAAAATACGGATTGTTAGAAAAATAATGTTTTTATTCCCTGAAATAGTTATTAATTGAAAAAAAAACTATATTAACATTTTCAAAGCAGCTTATAAGTCAAATTTAGAGGGCATTATCTAGAATTTAATATCAAGAAAACGAACAGATACAGAAATTAATGTCACGCTCTCTTTCATTTCTGATAATCATTTCTCTGTTTTTCTTTTGGTATATACCAAATAAAGCTATGTCTTTTCATTCATTTATTCAGGATCCATCCACTAAGCACTTATTTCATCCTATATGTTAACTATTAGGGAAACAGAGATGAGTATGAACCAAGTCTATCTTGCAACATTTTTTTTTCCTTCCTTCCTTAGTAATATTTTTTTATTTCATGCCCTTAACAGCGATCTACATGTGAAGACATTCACTAGCTCTGATATTTTTCACAAGTCTCAGGATGGTTTCAATCCTTCATTTCCAATATGTACCTCCTCAAAATGGAATTCATCATATATTACACTATATATTTTTTAATTTAAAAAATTGTAGTAAAACATACAACTTTAACAATTTTAGCTGTATATTAATAGTTCAGTGGTATCATTGTTCAGT
The DNA here is from genome assembly GCF_033118175.1 of Dama dama. Classification (NCBI taxonomy): domain Eukaryota; kingdom Metazoa; phylum Chordata; class Mammalia; order Artiodactyla; family Cervidae; genus Dama; species Dama dama. Next base: position 105,458,794 of record NC_083714.1, read on the forward strand.
AGCTAAGTCATGTTTGACTCTTTGCAACCCTGTGGACTGCAGCATGCCAGGACTCCCTGTCCTTCACTATCTCCCAGAGTTTGCTCAAAGTCATACCACTGAGTCGGTGATATCATCCAACCATCTCATCCTCTGTCACCTCTTTCTCCTCCTACCCTCAGTCTTTCCTAGCATCAGGGTCATTTCCAATGAGTCAACTCTTTGGTGGCCAAAGTATCAGAGCTTCAGCATCAGTACTTCCAATGAATATTCAGGATTGATTTCCTGCAGAATTGACTGGTTTGATCTCTTTGCTGTACAAGAGACTCTCAAGAGTCTTCTCCAACACTACAGTTTGAAAGCATCAGTTCTTTGGTGCTTAGCCTTTCTTATGGCCTAACTCTCACATCCATACATGACTACTGGAAAAACTATAGATTTGATTATACAGACCTTTGTTGGCAAAGTGATGCCAAGGTTTGCCATAGCCTTCCTTCCAAGAAGCAAGCATCTTCTAATTTCATGACTCCAATCACTATCTGCAGTAATTTGGGAGCCCAAGAAGAGGAAATCTGTCTCTGTTTCCATTTTTCCCCTTCTATTTGCCATGAAGTGATCTTAGTTTTTTGGATGTTGAGTTTTAAGCCAGTTGTTTTCTCTCTCTTCCTTCACTATCATCAAGAGGTTCTTTAGTTCCTCTCAGTTTCTGCCATTAAAGTGGTATCATCTGCATATCTGAGGTTGTTGATACTTCTCCCAGCAATCTCGATTCCAGCTTGTAACTCATCCAGTTCAGCATTTCAGATGATGTAATCTGCATACAAGTTAAATAAACAGGGTGACAACATACAACCTTGTCATACTCCTTTCCCACTTTTTGAACCAGTCTGATGTTCCATGTAAGGTTATAACTGTTGCTTCTTTATCACATACAGATTTCTCAGGAAACAGGTAAGATGATCTTGTATTCCCATCACTTTAAGAATTTTCCATTTTGCTGTGATCCAAGGAAATGGCAACCCACTCCAGTATTCTTGCCGAGAGAATCCTGTGGACAGAGGAGCCTGTCCATGTTTCCTGGCTGCTGTTCATGGGGTCTCATAGAGTCGGACACGACTGAAGCGACTTAGCATGCATGCATGCATTGGAGATGGAAATGGCGACACACTCCAGTATTCTTGCCTGGAGAATCCTAGAGACAGAGGAGCCTGGTGGGCTGCCGTCTATGGGGTCGCATAAAGTCGGACACGACTGAAGTGACTTAGAAGCAGCAGCAGCAATGCAGTCAAAAGCTTTAGCACGGCCAATGAAACAGAAGTAGATATTTTTCTGGAATTCCCTTGGTTTTTCTATGGTCCGATGAAAGTTGGCAATTTGATTTCTGGTTCATGGCACAAGCCCCTTTGGTGCGGCAAGGCAGTGATCTATGAAGGGGAATATTACAGTTACTCTAGCATTATTTTGGTTATGATTTGCACAGAATATGTTTGTCCACTCTTTAAATTTCCATTTATTTATGTCTTAGAATCAAAAGTGACGTTCTTGTAAACCGGATACAATTGGATCATAATTTATTCATTCTATCAATCTGAGCCATTTAATTTGTGACTTTGATTCATTGCTATTTAAAGTAACTATTTACACCCAATAATTCCGTCATTTTACTCTTTGTTTCCTAAATCTTTAATAACTTTACTCCTCAATTTTTCTATTACTTTCTTGTTTTCTGCTTAATTATTTTTCAAGTGTGCTTGCTTTATTCCTTTATTTTTAGTTTTTTATGTATTTTGACCATTTCTTAGAGTTTGCCCCCAAATTAAAAATAACATCTTAACATTATAAATATGTACCTTAAATTAGTGTTTTTTATTTTTTCTGGAATTATTTTTTAGTGGAGTTGCAAGTAGTTCTGTTGTTAGTTTTTAAGGAGATTCCATAATTTTTATTTTCCATAGAGACTGCATCAATTTACATTCCCAACAAGAGTGTACAAGGGTTCCATTTTCCTACAGTCCTCTCCAGTATTTATGATTTGTGAACTTTTTGATGATTGCCATTCTGACTGATGTGAAGTGATATCTCATTGAGTTTTGATTTGTATTTCTCTAATAATAAGTGATGTTGATCATCTTTACATGTACATGTTGGATATCTGTATGTCTTCTGTGGAGAAATGTCTATTTAGGTCTTCTGTCCATTTTTGATTGGGTTGTTTTGTTTTCTGATATTGGCCTGTATGAGCTGTTGGTATAATTTATATATTAATTCTTTGTTGATTGAATAATTTGCAAATATTTGCTTCCATTCCATAGGTTGTCTTTTTGTTGTTGTTGTTTGTTTATGGTTTTCTCTGTTGTGCAAATGCTTTCAAGTTAAACTAGGCCCCATTTATTTATTTTTGCTTTTATTTCCACTACTCTAGAAGGCAGATTCAAAAAAAAAAAAAAAAAGAAGAAGAAGAAGAAAGCATTCCTTCCATTTATGTCGAAATGTGTTCTGCCTGTTTTCCTCTAGAAGTTTTATAGGCTCCAGTCTTACATTTATATCTCTAATGCATTTCAAGTTTATTTTTATGTATGGTATTAGAGAATGTTCTGATTTCATTCTTTAACATATGACTGTCTAGTTTTTCCAATATCACATGCTGAAAAGACAGCATTTTCCCTTGTATATTGCTTCATTTGTTGCAGATTAATTAACAAACCTGTATGAGTTTTTATTTTATTTTATTATTTTTTTCTTTCCCCCCTGTGCTCTCTATCCTGTTCCATTAGTTTAGGTGAAAATATCACATACTCTTGGTAACTGTAGCTTTGTTGTAAATTATGATGTCTGGGAGAATTTTAGATCCAATTTTCATCTTTTTTTTTTTTTTCACCCCTCAGGATTTCTTTGACAACTTAGGTCTCTTGTGGTCCCATATAATTCTTAGGAATTTTTTCCAATGCTGTGAAAAATGTCCTCAGTATTTTTATATGGTTTGAATTAAATCTGTAGGTTTCTTTGGATAATATATCCATTTAAATAATATTGATTCTTTCAACCCAACAGTATAGATTTTTTTTCATTTCTATGAGTCATCTTCAATTTCTTTTATCAATGCTTGTGATTTTCAGTGTATAGTATATACACCTCCTTAGTTCATTTCATGTATATTTTATTTATAAGTTTATTTTATATATTTATATTTATATATAAGTTTATATATGTATATATAAATTTATTTCATAAACTTTATTTATATATAAGTTTACATATAACTTATATATTTATATATAAGTTTATTTATATATTTATTTTGTTTATTTCATGTATATTTTTATGTGATTTAGAAATTTTTTTAAATTTCCCTTTCTGATAATTCATTATTAATGTATACAAACACAACACACAATTTTTGTATATTAATCTTATATCCTGAAACCTTGTTGTGTTCATTTATTCATTCTAATAGTATTCTGGTAGAAACATTAAGGTTTCTATACAGAGTATCATGTCATCTGCAAATAGTGAAATTTTTACCTCTTGTCTTACAATTTGAGCCATTTTATTTCTTATTCTTTTTTGATTGCTGTGGCTGGGACTTCCAATACTTTGTTAAATGAAAACAGTGAATGTGAATGTTCTTGTCTTGTTCCTGAATTCAATGAGAAGTCTTTCAGCATTTCACCATTGATTATTGAGTTGGTTATGGGGCTTATTGCATGTTCCCTTGATTACTTTGATATATTCCATTTATAACCAGTTGGGAGAGAGTTTTTTATTGTGAATGGAGGTTGAATTTTCTCAAATTTTTTTCTGCATCTATTGAGATGATCATGTGGTTTTCATCCTTCTTTTTGTTACTGTGATATATCACATTGATTTATGGATATTGTACAATGCTTGCATCACTAGGATAAATCCCACTTATTCATGGTGTATGATCCTTTTTATATATTGCTGAATGTAGTTTGCCAATATTTGCTTGAGGATTTTTGCATTTATATTCTTCAGAGATATTAGCTTGCAAACTTTTTTTTTTGCAGTGTCTTTGTCTGATTTTGTTATCAGGGTGATGATGGATCCGTAGAATGCTTTTAAGTATGTTCCTTCCACTTCAGTTTTTTGGATTGGATTAGTATGAGAATGATATGCATGAGTTCTCCTTAATATGTTTGGTAGTATTCCCCTGTGGAGCCATTTCATCTTGGAATTTAATTTCCAGAAAGTTTAATTTTGACTAGAGATGTTATTTCAGTTCTAATGATCAGTCTGTTCAAATTATCTATTGCTCTTTTTTTCTTTTTCTTTTCTTTTCTTTTATTTTGTTTTTTTATTAGTTGGAGGCTAATTGCTTCACGACATTTCAGTGGATTTTGCCATACATTGATATGAATCAGCCATAGATTTACACGTATTCCCCATCCCAATCCCCCCTCCCACCTCCCTCTCCACCCGATTCCTCTGGGTCTTCCCAGTGCACCAGGCCCGAGCCTAACACATAGACCCATCTCAAAGCAATCTATCTATTGCTTTTTGAAGGCTGTAAGATTCTAGAAATTTGTTCATTTCTCTAGGTTGCCCAATTTGTTGTCACATAAAAATTCTTAACATTTTTCTATGATTTTTTTTGTATTGCTGTCGTATTAGTGGTTATTTCTCCTTTTCAATTTCTTATTTTGTTTATTTTGGACACTTGTCCTTGGAAGGGATCTGGATATTGACAGAATGATTTGTCAATTTTATCTTTTCTTTAAAAGAAAGCTCTTAGAAGATGGCAGAGAAGTAAGACAGGGGTATCACTTTCCTCTCCACAAATACCTCAAAAATACACCTGCATGTGGAACTGAGAGGACAACAGGTAGGAAGGCCAGAGGTCCCCAAGCAGCAGGAGGAAATAAACTGCAAGTGGCAGACGTTTTTTTCCTTCTCTACACAGAATTAAAAGAGGCTTCTTGTAGTTCTATGTTGACGACACCTGGTTCTGTCTTGAGGTAACCAATGTGGTTTTCTTATGGAAATGCTTTTCTTGAGCTGCACTAATGAACCTATGTATTTCTTTGGAATGTGCCTTTCTTCAAAATGGTTCCACCTAAAACTAACTTTTTGTTCTTTTCTCAAACATTTGGGTTGATAATGGCTCAACAAACCAGTATCCATATCAATTGTTTTATACCAGGGGGATGACACACCTCATGCCATCATATCTCAAAAATGCATATTGTGGCAGGTGGGCCTGGTGAAACTCCCTCAGCTTTGAGGTGTCTCTCTTATCTGATTAATAGTTCTCTAACAAACATAAAGCACCTTGCTAAGAACTAGTAAGAGGGCACTCTTTCTGTCCCCTTCTGATGTCTATGTCAGAAGCTTTCCCTATCTCTATTATACTTTAATACAATTTTGCTACACAAAACTCCAAGTGGTCAAGCCTCATCTCTGGCCCCAGATCAAATCCCTCTCCTCCAGAGGCCATGAATCCCTGTGTAACACACAGCTTGCAGCAGCAACCTTTCATCTCAGGGGGCTCATCTGGGATCTTCAAGACAAGGTAAGGATGCTTGGAGCTCTAGTTCTTTGCTTTCCTAGTAAACACATTTTCTGCTGTACTTTACTAACTCTATTGTGTGCCTGTCTATGTGAAAACAGCATGAATGAGACGTGGAATTGGCCACGAAGCAATCACTGAGCCATGCTCTACAATTTTGTGATGCCTCATAATGACTTAAGGCACGCAATGCCAAGAGGCACCCAATGTCCCTGCAAGGGGAGTGGCCAAAAATGGGCAAAGCATGTGGACTGAACTTTTCTTTCTTGGTCACTTTTCCTGGTCTCTTTGACCATTTCATAATTGCCTGAGGAATTAGAACTAATAACCAAGACTGTCGGATCAGACTTTCAAGGGACTTGCGATCCATGCTGTTGGTTGTTTTATCATGCACAGCAGACTAGGTGGCGCTCTAGCTTTAAGAATGTCTCTCAGGCTAGAAGTCACTCTAAACTGCCTGCCTCAGTGGCTAGCGACATGAAAGTGAGTCTTTATCACAGCTGAGCCTCCAGTCTATGTGGATAGGAGCACTGCTGGTGACCATGAGGTTTTTGAGGACATAGATTGGGAATCCCAGGATCTGGTCAGATTGGAAGTGCAATGGGCTTCTTCCTTTGGTAATGCTAGCTCTTAGTGGGCCAGAGGTGGCTTTGGAAGCATTGGCCCTAATAGCTTGAGGAAAAAAATCACTTTCCCCTCACAGCCAGACCTTCACCACCTATTTTGCTATCACATATACTGGTGTGGTGATACTCAAAAGGAACACCTTGGGCTTTGTGTTTGTCCTTTTGTGATTTACCCATTCTATTGTGGTCAGGAATATACTCAGGACTGTACACAGGCATGCAGCAGATGGATGTTTTCTCTGGAAGTCTTAGCTTGGGAGGAATTCTGGAAGGCTACTCTGTTGCACCCCAGGTGGCATCAGAGGAGGAGCAGAAATCAGACAAAATGTTTAATGGTGAGAAACTGGACATCAATCTAATATGCCACCAGGTCTACCCTTGGTGCATCTCCACCTTGCTTCGGTGGTAGAATTGGGAGGGACAGTAGTGGGATACCTACGTCAGTAAGGGACAAGTTAACTCCGGCCAGGGAAGGAAGCTTAGGTGGAAGACCTATCTCCACCACCATCTAAAGCAGGAAGAGATGCCTCTGGTAGAAAAGGCCACTGGACGCTGCTTTTCTCTCTTACAGATGGAAGCTAACAATTTCAGCCTCACTGCCTTGAACTGCATCCTGAAAAATTGGGATAAATTCAACCCCCAGAGCTTAAAGAAGACATGCTTGATCTTCCTATGTGATACTGCATGCCCAAGGTATCCATTGGAGGATGGTGAACAGTGGACAGTTGGAGGGTCTCATAATTATAATACTGTCTTACAATTAGATTGGTTCTGCAGAATGCAAGGGAAATGACTAGAAGCAACATATGTGTTGCCTTTTATTTCTCTCTGTGAGACATGCCAGATTTATATACTAAGGATATACATTTGGGTGTGAAACCTTCAGCTCCCTCCTTTCCTCCTACTTTGCCCCCCATATCCAGGGTTTCCAGCTGAGCAAACTGAAATACAGGGCACCACTCAAGAGAGGGTTTTCTCAGTCTTGTTAGAAAATCAAACTGAAATTCAAACTGCTCCAGTCTCAGAAGTCAAAACTCCAGTCTCAATACGACTTCAGACTACTTTGTTTTCAATTAAAATTCAGACAGTCGAAGTAAGAGAAGCTCAGACAGCTAAAACTAAGGATGAAATACAGGATGAGACAGAGGACAGGAGACAAAGAGATAAGGAAAAACAGGCTTCTCCAATCTATCCCTGGGAACATATGCAAAGGGCAGCCAGAGAGGTTGAGGAACAGCCACACAAGCTGTTGCCTCTCCATGAAGCAACTAACAAGAAAAATAATCAGTCTATGAGAGTTAATAAGCCCTTTTCTTATCAAGAAATACAAAGAATCAAGGAAGGTCTGGGAGACTATTTGGAGGACCCAGAAAATATATTAGAGCCTTTAAGTGTGTTAATCTGCTGTGTGACCTTACTTGGAAGGATGAGATGTATATCCTGGGGAAGACACTAACTCCTGACTCAGAAATTCGAGTTTTGGAGAAAGCTATTGCCTATGGAGATGAATGGCCTGGTAATTAGCAGCAGGAAACAGGGAAGATGAGATAGCCACCCTTCCTACTGAGAAACAGGCTGTCCCAACTAAAGGACCAGACTGGAACTATAACATGGCTAAAGGAAGGTGGGATCAGAGTCATTTTGTCAGATGTATTCTTGAAGGACTCAGGCTAGCATGTGCTAAGACTTTAAACTATGCCAAACTGGCAACCATAGAACAGGAAGAGAAGGAAGTACCTGGTAAATTCCTACGTAGACTGTGAGAAGCCCTTCGCAGATTCACTGAGATTGATCCTGAAAGTGAAGAGGGGAGATTGATCTTAAAGAATAGATTTCCCACTCAGTGGGGAACAGATATCCACCGTAAGCTACTAAAACAGGCATATGGACCAAATCAGTCTTTAGATAATTTGTTGCAACTAGATCAGACAGTTCATTATCAGAACCATTTTGAGAGAGCCTGAGAAAAGTGCCCAGAGGAACCCAGGTGGAAGGGATGGATTTGCTATTACTGTGGAAAGGAGAGGCACCGCAAGTGGGATTGTCCTTCTAAGCTACCCCTGGGTCCAGGTCCAGTTTTCAAAGGACCGCACTGGAGGATAGACTGCACCCAGGGGCATAGGCCCCAGGAGTTGGGCTCTCAGGACAATCAGGACTGAAGCTGCCCGGGGATCCCCATACAAGTTCCTATCCTAATTACTCCTGAGGAATGACAGATATTAATAAAGGGTGGCCAGTCAGTCGATTTCCTTTTGGACACTGGGGTAACTTACTCTGTGCTTACTGAAGCCTGTGGTCCACTTTCTCCCCGATCCACTACTGTAATGGGACTGTCTGGATGAGCTAAACATCATTGTTGCAGTTTTCCTCTAAGCTGCAGCTGGGAATCTGTGCTGTTTTCACATGAGTTTCTGATCATGCCAGAGTCTCCCCCATCCCTTTTGGGGAGGTATATACTGAGCAAGCTGCATGCCTCTGTTTTCATGAATATTCTCTTTCTCTCCCATTGGTTGAACAAAATATAAATCCTAGAGTGTGGGCTAATGTAAAAACTAGGTTGAACACAAAATGCTATTCCTGTTGATGTCAGGCTCAAAGGCCCACACATATTTCCACATCAAAAGTAATATCCTCTAAAATCCGAGGTTAAAGAAGTGTTAAAACCTATCATTGAAAATTTAAAGAAGCAGGGGCAATTAATTCCCTGTAACAGCTCATGAAACACTCCTATTTGAGGAGTGAAAAAGTCAAATGATAAATGTAGACTAGCTCAAGATTTATGAATAATAAATGAGGCTGTGGTCACTTTACATCCTGTGGTGCCTAATCCTTATACTCTATTGTCTGAAATTCCTAAACCAGCCAAATAATTTTCAGTAATTGATTTAAATGATGCTTTCTAGTCTATACCATTGGTGGAGGAAAGCAAAATTTTATTTGCCTTTGAAGATCCTACCCAGCCAGCTTCTCAGTTAACCTGAAGAGTTTTATTCAGACAGAGTTTGTCATGGGATCTACAAAACTTTAATAACCCCGAGGCAATGGTGTTACAATAAATAGATGATATTCTTCTCTGTGCTGAGGCAGAGAAAGCTTGCTCACAAGCCTCAGAAGACTTTGTAAACTTTTTGGCTGGCTATGGTTATAAGGCATCAAGGGAAAAGTCTCAGCTTTGTCAACAGTCTGTTAAAGATCTGGGCCTAGTCATATCCGAAGAGACAAGGGCCATAGGCCCCAAGAGAATTAAGCCTATACTAAATCATCCCCTACTTATGTAGCTCAGCTGATAAAGAATCTGCCTGCAATGTGGGAGACCTGGGTTCAATCCATGGGTTGGAAAGATCCCCTGGAAAAGGGAATGGCTGCCCACTCCAGTATTCTGGCCTGGATAATTCCGTGGACAGTAGAATTCCATGAACTGAGCGACCTTCACTTTCACCTATGACTTTAAGATAATTGAGAGGATTATCTTAAAGCTACTGCCACATTTGGATTCTAGGTTATGGAGAACTTGCCCAGCATTTATATATTCTTGTAACTGAAATTCAACAAGCCCAAACTGACAAGCTTGTTTGGTGTCCAGATACTCAAAAGGCTTTTAAGTTTCTTCAAACTGCTCTCCTGCAAGCTCCTGTTTTGAGCTTGCCCACAGGGTCAAAGTTTAATTTGTTTGTTACTGAAAGAAAAGGCATGGCCTTGGGAGTTATGACACAGCCCCAAGGGCCTCACTAGAAACCTAAAGGATACCTGAATAGAGAATTAGACATAGTGGCACTTTGTCTAAAAGTAATTCCTGATATTGCTTTATTAGTGTCTGAAGCTCTTAAGTTCATTAATGGGTGAAATCTTACTGTTACTGACTCTTCGTGATGTAAGTGGAATCTTAAACTCTAAAGTTAATATTTGGATGACAGACAGTTGGCTTCTTAAATATCAGTCATTGTTGTTAGAAGAACAAATAACTAAGCTTAAAGTTTGTGGCAACTTTCAGATTTCCAATACATATTATGGAAACTCTGGGAGTTGATTCCTGACCCAGCCTCTGAGTCAAAAGAGCTGCTATTTGAGCCGAGAACCAAGGACCTGATAAAGACATTGGGATCTGGGGTCAATCTCTCAAGCCCCTCTGGGAAGGCCCTTACCAGGTTATTCTTTCTTCTCTCACAGCTGTCAAGGTGCCAGGAATTGATTCATAGGTGTATCCTGACCCAGTCATTTTATGGTTTTATTCTCTATGCTTTTACTTTTTTACTTTTCAGATGGGCCTGATAATCTATGTGGGCTTGCTGTTGCTAACTCCCAAAATCCTGAGTCTGTCATTTGACTCTCATGACAATGCCTTCCTATCCTGGGCTCATTCCTAAGCCACATTCCACAGTCAGTCTAATTGATGGGTCTGTGGAACATGCTCCTCCTCATCAGTGGAAAGCTTCCCATCATAGGTGTCTCCACTTCAGGGAAAGGACTTTTTCCAAGTCTGTGACTATTTTTGACAACAGCAATTAAATATGATGCCTCTTCTTAATTTGATGGCATTTAACAATTCTAAAATGGACTGGTGTAACACTCTGTACCTTAACTATGGACATGATGAGACTTTTAACTTTGATTATACTTTGTCTTTGTTTAATGACTATTTTGCTGCACATAAGAAGACAAACGGATCTAGATCTGATGGCTTTTTACCCAATGTTTGTCAAATATGAGATGAGGTCATATGGCTAACTACTGAAAAGGGATGCCTAAGGTCCAGTTCCCCCACATGCTGGGAACACATAGAGCCATTCCTAGAAGTTAGCCCACAACTCAATTATAATGACTGGAAACAACTGAGAGTTTTGCCTCAAGAAATATTCAGTGCAATTGTTCCTGTGTTCTCTAACCCCAGTTCAGGTCCTCCTTTTGCCTGGCCAGGCACTGATTGGGGCTGGATTCCTCAGTCACACTGGCTTGCTCCAAACAGGACCTATCGGATATGTGGCTCTTACCTATGGGCGTCACTTCCCCTGACTGGATAGGGAGTACATCCTAGGTCTAGTTTTTACTCATGGCTTCATATTTTCAGAGCTTCCAGAGTTGCCTGCTATCTTGCCTCATCTTAGAGCTCGTTGGACCAGGTCTGTATTTCACTGATATGACTATTTGGCTGCAATTTTTGTTCCCTCTCTGGGAGCTACAGATGTTATGCTACAAGTTGATGTTCTGCCTAACTACTCAACAGGCTTTACAAGATTCTCAAAAAACTATTTCAGCCCTTAATTCAAATTAGAACAAATACAAAATAGAAAGGTGGTCTTACAAAACAGATTGGCTTTAGATATTCTGACAGCTGCACAAAGAGGAACTCGTGCCATTATTCATACCCAATGCTGTACATATATACCTGATATGAGCACTAATGTTACTCACTTTACTAGGCACATGAACAAGACGACTCAAGCTATGGATACTCCTGAAGTCTCAGTCACTTCACTTTGGGATATGTTAACTAGTTCTCCACGGTAGAAAACTATCTTAATTGTAATAATTCTGATTGTTCTACTTTTGCTGTTTGCTCCCTACATCTACAACTGTGTGTGTGGATTTGTTTCTAGCTACATAAAGCTTTTAAGGTACAAATCGTTGTCCAAATTCCTACGAGTGCCACAGCTTCTTCCAACCACTACTTGGGACCTCTGGATCATAGACCTCTCAATATGAGGGTTAGGAGAATATGTTGCCTCACCAATTTAGGGACAATGCCCCTCATCAGTTTGGAGGCAGTTATGGAATGAAAATGCTGCCCCTTTCACTGGGCAACATAATTCTCCTAAAAGAAAAGGGGGAATGAGAGGATAACAGGCAGGAAGGCCCGAGGTCCCCAAGTGGCAGAAGGAAATAAATTGCAAACGGCAGACTTTTTTTTCCTTCTCTACACAAAATCAAAAGAGGCTTGTATTAATTCTATATTGATGACAGCTGGTTCTACCTTGAGGTAACCAGTGTGGTTTTCTTATGGAAATACTTTTCTTAAGCTATGTTAATGAATCTATGTATTTGCTTTGGAATCTGCTTTGCTTCAAAATGGTTCCACCTAAGCCTAACTTTTTGTTCTTTTCTCAAACCTTGGGTTGATAATGGCTCAACAAACCAGTATTCAGGTCAATTGTTTTATGCCCAGGGGATGACACACCTCATGCCACCCTAACTCAAAAATGCATATTGTGGGAGAGGGGCCTGATTAAACACCCTCAGCCTTGAGGTGTCTCTCTTATGGGATTAATAGCTTTCTAACAGAAAAAAAAGCACTCACTAAAATCTAGCAAGGGGGCACTCTTTCTGTCCCCTTCTGATTTCTATGTCAGAAGCTTTTCCTATCTCTATTATACCTAAATAAAATTTTGCTACACAAAAGCTCCAAGTGGTCAAGCCTCGTCTCTGGCCCCAGATCGAATACCTCTCCTCCAGAGGCCATGAATCCTGACCTAATACATGGCTCTCAGCATCAGCCTTTCAGAACAACTTCTACAGAACACCTTCTGAACACTGGCATACGTGTTAAGTCACTTCAGTCGTGTCTGACTCTTTGTGACCCTATGGACTGTAGCCCTCCAGGCTCCTTAGTCCATGGGATTCTCCAGGCAAGAATACTGGAGTGGGTTGCTGTGCCCTCCTTCAGGGGATCTTCCTGGCCAAGGGATTGAACCCATGTCTCCTGTGGCTCTGACATTGCAGGCAGATTCTTTACTGCTGAACCACCTGGGAAGCCTCCTGAACACTGGCAGAAGACCCCAGACTTCCAAAAATGGAAGCTAATCTCTACAAAACAGAGTATGGCAAAGGATATAAGAAAAAAGACATGAAGGAGGAAGTTTCCACAAGCTCAGAAACCCCCTCACATGGGGACAAGGAAGCTATGGAACCTCAGAGGGAAATGCACCAAGGGGTGCTCAGAAGGCAAAAAGGAGAGAATTGGCCACAGGGATCATTGCTGACCAACACTCCCCAGTTGACACGCTGGGAAGGCAACATGTCCAAGGCAGCAAGAGGGGCTGGGTGCTGAGGCTCATGTTTTGGGAGTTGGATTCCAGGAAGAGGACTGGGGTTGATGTATATGAAGATACTATGATGGGACTAGTATAACACAGCTGAGAGAGTCCAGGGAAAAGCCTGGGACCACCAGAGAGGCAAAAAAATTATTGCCATAGGAGCAGTATAACTCCATTCACTCATAGACTTCAGGACCCCACTTTCATGAGTGCCATAGGTGGGATGAGCTGCGGCTGTGGAATGTGAACCCAGAGGTATATATAAAAAAAAAAGACAAAGCCAGTGTGAGTACTACAGACTGGACTACCCACAAATTCAGTTTTCAATCCCAAGGTGGGGGCAGTTTGGGCCACTTGGCTGCCACCAGTGCTGGTGAGGGTGACAGAGGAAGAGGTCAGGAGGCTGCTGCAGTCCCAATCCCAGGGGTTTTGGCTGCTGCCAAGTGTTAAGCAGGCACAGGTCACTGTCCACACATTCCTAAGAGCCTGTGTAGCTTGTCTCTGCCAATGGAACCACAGCCTGGGACAGAATCCCCAGGGGAGGCCCACAACCCCTCTCAGACTGTGGCAAATTTGCACAGCCCTTGCCTGTAGAGGCCACTCACCACACACCCCAATTGTGCCTGCCATACCCCTCTCTCTCCCCAGCCCAAATGAGCAAGTGAGCCCTAATAAGCTCCTACTTTTGTCTGGGTGGGGAACAGATATCAGAGGGTAGCCTAAAACATAGGCAGGTCCACAACCAAAGCTGAGGACCAGGGGCTATGTGACCAAAGAAATGGAAGGGAATTCACTCCTGTAGTTGCAGGTACAGCAGATTGAATCTCCACAATTAGCCTGAGATTGTGGACTTTGTAGGCCATTGTGGACTTTGGAAGCAAGTATAAGATGGAGTAAGGCCAGATCTGAGTCTGAGCTGACTGCATAATGCCCACAGCAGGTCCAGAGACCTGTTTAGAAATATCAGAGGGCTTCCTGAGTAGGCAGATTTACTGGTGTTCACTGTGTGGCAAGGGCAACGGAAGACACAGGAGGACATTTTTCTTATTACTACTCTACCCCTGCTTCTCTCTCTCTCTCTCTGTATACACACACACACACACACACACACACACACACACACACACACAGTCTTTTATCTTTTCATATTGTTCTATTGTTCCTTATTATTCCTTTAACATTTTTAACTGACTTCATCCTTTTTTAAAAGCTTTATTCTATTTTTTCCTACTTTTACAATAGTCTTTTATATTGCATTTTTTCCATGATTTTACTTCTGTATTTTTGCTACATAAGTTTTTAGTATTCATTTTCACATACAGGTTCATCTATTAGCTTCATTACTGTCTTCTTTCTTGGTCCTTGCTTTTTATTTTATTTCTCCTTTTTTTCCTCTTCTTTTCTCATTGTAAGTGTGTAAGTTTCTTAGGGTGTTCTTGTCTGTTGAATGGTGCTTACACCAATTGTCTTGGGGTTTTGTCTGCCCATTCTTTTTTTTTTTTTTTTGGACATTTGTTTGACTTCCTCTTTTTCCTTTTCTCTGTTTCTTTCTTTTTCTGTTCTGTGCTGTGTGGCTTATGAAATCTTGGTGCTATGTTAAGGGGTCAGACCAGAACCTCTCTGGTGGGAAATCTGAGTCCAGGATGTTGGACCAACCAAGAGCACCTGGCCCCATGGAACAATAATTAGTGAGAGCTCTCCCAAAGGCCTACATCTGAACACAAAGACCTGGTCCACTCAAAGGCCAGCAAGCTCTAGTACCAGATGTCTCTCACCAAATTATCAGCAAAACAGGAATAAACACTACCCATTAGCAGATAGGCTGCCCAAAGCTATCTCAAGCCCACAAACAACCCAAAAACACACCACTGGATGCAGCACTGCCTTTTCAGAGAGCCAAGATACAGCTCGACCTGCAAGAAGATAGGCAGCAGTCCTCCCAATCAGGAAATCTTCACAAGACATTGGTATATCCCCATCCACTGGGAGCAGAATCCAAAAATAAAAGGAACTATGATCTGGCAAGCTTCAGAAAGGAGACTTCAACAGTAAATCAAACTACATGAAAAGACAGAGAAACAGACAGCAGATGAAGGAACATGGCAAAAACCTACAAGACCAAACAAATAAAGAAGAGTCAATCTACCTGAAAAAGTATTCAGAGTAATGATAGTAAAGGTAATCCAAAATCTTGGAAATAAAATGTAAGCAAGATGAATAGAATGGAGACATAGATCAAGAATATACAAGAAATTTTTAACAGAGACCTATAAAAAATAAAGAATAGACAATCAGCAATGAACAACATGGGCTCCTCTGGTGGCTTAGTGATAAAGAATCTGTTTGAAATGCAGGAGATGCAGGTTTGATCCCTGGAACAGGAAGATCCCCTGAAGAAAGAAATGACAATGCACTTCAGTATTCTTGCCTGAGAAATTCCATGGACAGAAGACCCTTGTGGGTTAAAGCCCATGGGGTCACAAAGAATCAGACAAAACTGAGCGACACAGTGCACACACACAATGAACAAAGCAATAACAAAGATAAAAACACACTAGAGGGAAACAATAGCAGAAAAACTGAGGCAGAAGGATGGCTAAGTGAGCTGGAAGATAGAATGGTGAAAATAAATAAAGCAGGGGAGAATAAAGAAAAACAGTGAAAATAACTGAGGACAGACTCATAGCCCTCTGGGACTTCATTAAAGCTCACTGACATTCAAATTATAGTGATCCCAAAAGAAGAGAAAAAGAAAGGGTATGAGAAAATATTTGAGGAAATTATAGTCATAAACTTCCCTAACATCCCAAGTTCAGGAAGCCCAGAGAGTCCCATACAGGATAAATCTAAAGAGAAACACACCGAGACACATATTAAGCAAACCAATGAAAATTAAACACAAAGAAATAATCTTAAAAGCCACAAGGGAAAAGCAACAAATAACATATAAGGGGATCCCCATAAAGATAACAGATAATCTTTCAACAGAAACTCTTCAGGCCAGAAGGGAGTAGCAGGATATACTTAAAGTGATAAAAGGAAAATATTTACAACCAAGATTACTTTCCCAGTTAGGATATCATTCATATTCAATAGCAAAATCACAAGATTTACAGATAAGCAAAAGTTAAGAGAGTTCAGCATAGCCAAATCAGTCATATAACAAATGCTAAAGGAATTCTTTAGACAGGAAACACAAGAGAAAGTAAAGACCTACAAAAACAAAGCCAAAACAATAAAGTAAATCTTTATACAGTAATACATATCCAAAAGACACAGACTGGTCCCATGGATACAAAACCAAGATCCCTATAAATGCTGTTTACAAGAGGCCAAATTCAGGCCTAGAGATACATACAGACTGAAGATGAATGGATGGAAAAAGCCTTCCATGGAAGCAGAAATCAAAAGAAAGCAGAAATAACAACACTCATATCAGATAAAATAGACTTTAAAACAAAGACCATTGCAAGAGAGAAGGAAGGATCATAATGATCAAGGGATCAATCCAAGGAAGATATATCAATTATAAATATATATGCACCCAATCTAGAAGCAACCTCAATACATAAGGCAAATTCTAACAACTATTAAATGGGAAAACAACAGCAACCAAATAGTAATGGGGAACTTTAACATCCCACTCACACTGGTGGGAAGATCATCTGGACAGAAAAGTAATAGGAGACATAAGCTTTAAATGATGCATTGAACAAGATAGACCTAATTGTTATCAATAGTGCATTTCACCTAAAAATAGGAGATTTCACTTTTTTGTCAAGTGGACATGGAACATTCTCCAAGATATATCATATCTTTGGTGACATATCAAGTCTTGGTAAATTTTATATTTATATATATATATATATATATTCCAAACACCAGGAAACCCTCTCACCAGTGAGTCTGTGGGGAGTGTTAGATTCTCAGAGGGCAACATAACCACGAGGAAGAAAAAAAAGAAAAAAAACAGAAGATGCACCTAACCGAAACTCCCAGTGGAGAAGTAGCCCATATGTTTGCATCCACCAAGAGTGAGCGGGGGCTGAACAGGGAGGTGCACATTGCATGCTTAGAGTAAGGACCAGGCCTGAATGCCCTGAGGACAATCTGAAGGAGATAACATGAGATAGCATTCCACACTGTAGGATAGCCAGAGAGAGGGAAAAAAGAGAGAGAGAGAGAGAGAGAGAGAAAACTTTCTCACACAAAGCTCTAACCTAAGGTGCAGCCTGGCCTGCTCACAGAACAAAGGATTGGGCAAATACCAGAGGAGAGGTAGCCGGCTGCAGACGGGCCCATCCCCCACTGGACGCAGACAGGCAGGCGGGCAACAACCAGAACCAGAAGGCAAGGGGGAATCTCAGTCTCAGAGATGGCATATTCCACCAAATTGTGAGCAGGCTCCCATTTGCTAACCAAGTCTTCCTGGGATCCTTGGCAGTTGACATCTGTCAGGAGGATCACAGCCAGAGATCAACTCCCCAGAGGAGACACACAGGACACTTGAGAAGGTGCTCTTGTGGCTCACCCAAGAAACTGAATGGCTGGAACTGGGGAGGTGTTTAAGATGCACAGCCCACATGGGACAGTGTGCTCACCAAGCACCTGGCTGCCTGAGTTGCTCAGACCTGGGAAGGGCACAAAATGCATCCCCAACTGAGTCTGTGCCTTTGTGAAGTACCCGAGAACCTGAACCTGAGTAGCTTAGACCTGGGAAGTGCATGAAATCCAGGGCCCGCCTGGACAGTTCCCCTGCAGAGCAACCTGGAGCCTGAGCAGTGTAGACTGGGAAAGCACATGTGCCATGAGCTGGGGCAAACTCAGTGTGGTACATACACTGCAAGCACTCCCCACATATGCCAGTGATATTTGTTTGCAGTGTTCCTCCCTCCCCACAGCACAACTGAACAAGTGAGCCTAAATAAGTGATTACCTTCGCCCCCTTGTGTCAGGGTGGAAATTAGAAACAAAAGAGACTTGCAAACAGAGGAAGCCAAAATAAAGAAAGAAGAGGGAACCACTTTGGCAGTGACAGATGCAACACATTAAAACTCTGTCGTTAGCATTGACTAAGCATTGGAAGGGCCTTATAGACCTTGAGAAGAAGTATAAGCTGAAACAAGGAACTATCTGAAACTGAATTGATCCCACAATGCCCTCAAAAGCTCCAGAGAAACTCCTAGATATATTTTCCTATTATCATTTAATTTTTTTATTTTTAAGTTCTTTACTATTCCTTTAATTTTCATTTTTATAACCTACTATTAGCTTGCAAAAAAAGACCATATTTTTGAAGAAAATTTCATATATATATATATATATATATATATATATAATATATGTATAATTTTAATGAATTTTTCTGTATTTTCAATATTGACTTTTGAGAGTCTAACATCTACTCTAGATTTTTAATCTTTGCTTTTTGCTATTTGTTATCAATTTTGTACCTTTAAGAAACTAATCTTCAGTACCCAATTTTACTTAGGGTGTGGTTACTGGCTTGATTGCTCTCTTCCCTTTTGACTCTACTTTTTCTCCCCCAGGTCACCTCTATCTCTTCCCACCAAGATCTCTTCTCTACATAATTTTGTGAATCTCTTTGGGTTTGCAGGGCTGTGGAGAACACTTAGGGAACTGATTACTGGCTAGATTGATCTCTCCCCTTTGACTCCCCCTTTTCTTCTCCTGGTCACCTCTAATCTCCTTCCTCCCTCTTCTCTTCTCTATGTTACACCATGAACCCCCCTGAGTGTTCCAGACTGTGGAGAGCACATAGGGAATTGATTACTGGCTAGATTGTTATCCCCCTTTGTGATTCGCCCTCTTCTCCTCCTGGTTACCGCTATCTCCCTCCTCCCTCTTCTCTTCTCCATGTAACTCTGTGAACCTCTCTGGGTGTCCCTCACTGTGGAGAATTTCTTCACCATTAACCTAGATGTTTTATCATTGGACCTGCATGGATGGAGAAGTCTTGAGGCTACTGTAAGAATAAGATTGAAAGCCAGAGGCAGGAGGCTTAAATTCAAAACTTGAGAACACCAGAAAACTGACTCCAGGGAACATTAATCGGCAAGAGCTCAACCAAAAGCCTCCATACCTACACTGAAACCAAGCTCCACCCAAGAGCCAACAAGTTTCAGAACAATATATACCAAGCTAATCCTCCAGCAACACAGGAACATAAAGCTGAGCATTAAAATACAGGTGGCCAAAAGTCACAGCAAACCCATAGACACCTCAAAACTCACTACTGGACACTTCATTGAATTCCAGAGAGAAGAGATCCAGCTCCACCCACCAGCACACCAATGCAAGCTTCCCGAACCAGGAAACCTTGACAAGCCACTCATCCAACCCCACTCAAAGGGAGGAACCTCCTTAATAAAGAGGAACCAGAAACTTCCAGCCTACAGAAAGGCCACCCCAAACACAGCAACCTAAACAAAATGAAAAGGCACAGAAATATACAGCAAGTAAGGGAACATGACAAATGCCCATGAAACCAAACAAAAGAGGAGGAGATAGGGAGTCTACCTGAGGAAGAATTCTGAATAGTGATAGTAAAGATGATCAAAAATCTTGAAAATAAAATGGAGTTACAGATGAATAGACTGGAGACAAGGATTGAAAAGATGCAAGAAATGTTTAACAAGGACCTAGAAGAAATAAAAAAGAGTCAATCAATAATGAATAATGCAATAACTGAGATCAAAGGCACTCTGGAGGGAACCAACTGCCGAAAAACTGAGGCTGAAGATGGGATAAGTGAGCTGGAAGATAGAATAGTGGAAATAAATGAAGAAGAGAGGAAAAAAAGAAAACAGGATTAAAAGAAATGAGGACAACCTCAGAGACCTCTGGGGCAATGTCAAACACCAGAATATTTGAATCATAGCAGTGCCAGAAGAAGAAGACAAAAAGAAAGGCCATGAGAAAATACTTGAGGAGATAATAGTTGAAAACTTCCCTAAAATGGGTAAGGAAATAGCCACCCAAATCCGAGAAACTGAGAGTCCTAAACAGGATAAACCCAAAGCAAAGCACCCCAAGACACATATTAATCAAATTAATGAAGATCAAACACGATGAGCAAATATTAAAAGCAGCAAGGAAAAAGCAACAAATAACACACCAGGGGATTCCCATAAGGATAACAGCTGATCTTTCAATAGAAACTCTTCCGGCCAGAAGGGAATGGCAGGACATACTTAAGGTGATGAAACAGAAAAACCTACAACCCAGATTACTATACCCAGCATGGATCTCATTCAAATATGAAGCAGAAATCAAAACCTTTACAGACAAGCAAAAGCTTAGAGAATTCAGCACCACCAAACCAGCTCTCCAACAAATGCAAAAGGATCTTCTCTAGACAGGAAACACAGAAAAGGTTTACAAACTCAAACCCAAAACACCAAAGTAAATGGCAACAGGATCATACTTATCAATAGTTACCTTAAATGTAAATGGGTTGAATACCCCAAGCAAAAGACAGAGACTGGCTGAATGGATACAAAAACAAGACGCCTATATATGCTGTCTACAAGAGACCCATCTCAAAACAAAGGACACATACAGACTGAAAGTGAAGGGCTGGAAAAAGATATTTCATGCAAATGGAGACCAAAAGAAAGCAGGGGTAGCAATACTCATATCAGATAAAATAGACTTTGAAATAAAGGCCATGGAAAGAGACAAAGAAGGACACTACATAATGATCAAAGGATCAATCCAAGAAGAAGATATAACAATTGTAAATATATATGCACCCAACATAGGAGAACCTCAATACATAAGGGAAATAATAACAAGTTTGAAAGGGGAAATGAACAATAATGCAATAATAGTGGGAGACTTTAATATCCCACTCACATGTATGGATAGAGCAACCAAGCAGAAAATTAGCAAGGAAACAAACTTTAAGTTGTACAGTGGACCAGTTAGACCTAACTGATAACTGTAGTACACTTCACTCCAACACAATGAATTTCACCTTTTTCTCAAGTGCACACAGAACATTCTCCAGGATAGATCACATCCTGAGCCATAAATATATCCTTGGTAAATTCAAAAGAAAATAAAATCATTTCACGCATCTTTTCTGATCACAATGTGGCAAGATTAGATGTCAGCTACAGGGAAAAGAAAACATTAAAAATACAAACATACGGATGCTAAGCAATACGCTTCTGAATAACCAGCAAATCACAGAAGAAATTTAAAAAAAAAGAAATCTAAATATGCATAGAAACTAATGAAATGAAAATATGACAAAACAAACCCTATGGGATTCAGTAAAAGCAGTGGTAAGGGGAAGGTTCATAGAAATACATGCTTACCTCAAGAAACAAGAGAAAAATCAAATAAATAACCTAACTTTCCACCTAAAGCAACCAGAAAAAGAAGACATGAAGAACCCCAGGGTTAGTAGAAGGAAAGAAATCATAAAAAATAGTGTAGAAATAATTGAAAAAGAAATAAAGGAAACTATAGCAAAAATCAACAAAACTAAAACTAAAAGCTTGTTCTTTGAAAAGATAAATAAAATAACCAAACCATTAGCCAGACTCATCAAGGAAAAAAGGGAGAAGAATCACATCAACAAAATTAGAAATGAAAATGGAGAAATGACAACAGCCAACACAGAAATACAATGGATCATAAGAGACTACTATCAGCAACTATATGCCAATAAAATTGACAACTTGGAAGAAATGGAAAAATTCTTATAAAAGTATACTCTTCCCAAATGGAACCAAGAAGAAATAGAAAATTTTAACAGACCCATACAAGCATGGAAATCGAACCTGTAATCAAAATTCCTCCAACAAACAAAAGCCCGTAAAAAGAAGGCTTCACAGGTGAATTCTATCAAAACTTTAGAGAAGAGCTAACACCTATCCTACTCAAACTGTTCCAGAAATTTGCAGAGGAAGATATACTTACAAACTCATTCTATGAGGCCACAATCACCCTAATACCAAAACCAGATAAAGATGCCACAAAAAAAGAAAACTACAGCCCAATATCACTGATGAACATAGATTCAACACCCCCCCAAATTCTAGCAAACAGAATCCTACAATATATTAAAAAGATCATACAATCATGACCAAGTGGGCTTTATCCCATGGGTGCAAGGATTCTTCAGTATTCACAAATCAATCAATGTGATAAACCACATCAACAAATTGAAAGACAAAAACCATAGGATTACCTCAATAGATGCAGAGAAAGCCTTTAACAAAATTCAACATCCATTTATGGTAAAAACCCTCCAGAAGGTAGGCATAAAAAGAACATACCTCAAGATAATAAAAGCCATATATGATAAACCCATAGCAAACACTCCTTAATGGTGAAAAATTGAAAGACAAGGGTGTCCACTCTCACCACTACTATGCAACATAGTTTTGGAAGTTTTAGCCACAGTATTCAGAGAAGAAAAAGAAATGAAAGGAATCCACATTGGAAAAGAAGTAAAACTCCCACTGTTCGCAGATGACAAGACCCTCTATATAAAAAAAACCCTAAAGACACCACCAGAAAATTACTAGAGCTAGTCAATGAACATAGTAAATTTGCAGGATATAAAATTAACACACAGAGATCCCTTGCATTCCTATATACTAACAATGAGAAAACAAACAGAAATTAAGGAAACAATTTCATTCACCATTGCAATGAAAAGAATAAAATATTTAGGGATAAATCTACTTAAAGAAATAAAAGAGATATATATATATATATATATATATATATATATATATATATATATATATATAACACTGATGAAATAAATCAAACATGACACAAATAGTTGGAGAAATATACCATGTTCATGGATCAGAAGAATCAATATAGTGAAAATGATTATACTACCCAAAGCAACCTATTGACTCAATGCAATCCCTATCAAGCTACCAATGGTACTTTTCACAGAACTAGAACAAATAATTTCACAATTTGTATGGAAGTACAGAAAACCTTGAATAGCCAAAACAAGCTTGAGAAAGAAGAATGGAACTGGAGGAATCAACTTGCCTGACTTCAGACTATACTGCAAAGCTACTGTCATCAAGACAATATGGTACTTGCACAAAGACCAAAATATAGATCAATGGGAAAAAAAAATAGTCCAGAGATAAATCCATGAAGCCATGGACACCTTATCTTTGACAAAGGAGGCAAGAATATACAATTGAGAAGAGACAACCTCTTTAACAAGTGCTGCTGGGAAAACTGGTCAACCACTTGTAAAATAATGAAACTAGAACACTTTCTAACACCATATACAAAAACAAACTCAAAATGATTATAGATCTAAATGTAAGACCAGAAATTATAAAACTCATAGAGGAAAACATAGGCAGAACACTCTCTGACATAAATCACAGCAGGATCCTCTAAGACCCAACTGCCAGAGTAATGGAAATAAAAAAAAAGATAAACAAATGGACCTAATTAGACTTAAAAGCTTTTGCACAACGAAGGAAACTATAAGCAAGGTGAAAAGACAACCTTCAAAATGGGAGAAAATAATAGCAAACAAAGCAACTGACAAAGCATTAATCTCAAAAATATACAAGCGGCTCATGCAGCTCAATTCAAGAAAAATAAACGACCCAATCAAAAAATGGGTCAAAGAACTAAACAGACATCTCTCCAAAGAAGACATACGGATGGCTAACAAACACGTGAAAAGATGCTCAATACCACTCATCATCAGAGGAAAGCAAATCAAAACCACAATGTGGTACCTTCTCATGCTGGTCAGAATGGCTGTTATCAAAAAGTCTACAAACAATAAATGCTGGAGAGGGTGTGAAGGAAAGGGAATCCTCTTACACTGTTGGTGGGAATGCAATCTAGTACAGACAGTATGGAGAACACTGTGGAGATACCTTAAATACTAGAAGTAGAACTGCCATACGACCCAGCAATCAGACTGCTGGGCGTACACACCAAGGAAATGAGAACTGAAAGAAACACGTGTATCCCAGTGTTCATCGCAACACTGCTTACGATAGCTAGGACATGGAGACAACCTGGGTATCCATTTGTAGATGAATGGATAAAAAAGTTGTGATGCATATACACAATGGAATATTACTCAGCTACTAAAAAGAATGCATTTGAATCAGTTCTAATGAGGTGGATGAAACTGGAGCCTATTATCCAGAGTGAAGTAAGTAAGAAAGAAAAACACCAATACAGCATATTAACGCACACATGTGCAATTTAAAAATATGGTAACGATGACCCTATATGCGAGACCACAAAAGAGACACAGATGTAAAGAAGAGACTTTTGGGCTCTGTGGGAGAAGGTGAGGTGGAATGATTTGAGAGGATAGCATTGAAACATATATATTATCATATGTGAAATGGATCACCAGTCCAGATTTGATGCATGAGACAGGGTGCTCAAGGCCAGTGCACTGGGATGACCTTGAGTGATGGGATGGGGAGGGAAGTGGGAGCAGGGTTTTGGATGGGGAGCCCACGTACACCCATGGCTGATGCATGTCAACATATGGCAAAAACCACTATGATATTATAAAGTAATTAGCCTCCAATTAAATTAATTAAAATAAATCAATCACCTTAGCTGGTGAAACATAAATAAGTGAGATTATTTCATGTATAGCTAGGTAGATATGTCTTATTAAAAGAAAAATCTGTAAAAGGTGACTATTTTGTTTGTTCTCTGTAGGCATTAGAATCATGACTTCATTACTTAGCTTAAATTTCAATAATAATGTATATTATCATATGTAAAATTAGATAGCCAGTGAATATATGCTATGACTCAGGAAGCTCAAGTTCAGTGTTCTATGACCACCCAGAGGGGTGGGATAGGGTGGGAGGTATGGCGGAGGATCATGAGGGAGCAGACCTACATATACCAGTGAGTGATTCATGTTGATATGTGGCAGAAATCAACACAATATTGTAAGGCAATTATCTTCCAATTAAAAATATATAAATTTAAAAAATGAACTTGTATTAAACATTTTTTTCTGACCATAACACTGTAAGATTAGATATCAGCTAAAGGGGAAAACCTGTAAAAAACAAACACAGGGAAGGTAAGCAATACACTTCTCAATAACCAAAAGGTCACCAAGGAAATCAAAGAGGAAATTAGAAAATAGTAAAAACAAATGAAAATAAAAACATGACAGTTAAAAGCCTATATGATGCAGTAAAAGCAGTGCTAAGAGACAAGTTTATAGCAATACAAGCCTACCTGAAAAAAAAATCAAATAAATACCCTCACATTACATCTAAATCAACTAAAAAAAAATAACCCAAAATAAGTAGAAGGAAAGAAATCATAAAAATCAGAGCAAAAATAAGTTAAAAAAGAAATGAAGGAAACAATAGCAAAGATCAATAAAGCTAAAAGCTGGTTCATTAAGAAAATAAGCAAAATTGACAAACCATTAGCCAGACTCTTTAAGAAAATAAAGGGGTGGGGGGGAGAAGATTCAAATCAATAAAATTACAAATGAAAACAAAGTTACAGCATACAATACAGAAATACAAAGGATTAAAAGAGACTATTATGAGAAACTGTATGGCAATAAAATAGACAACCTAGAAAAAATGGAAAAATTCTAAGAAACTGACAACCTTCTAAGACTGAAGGAAGGGCTAGAAAATATGAAAAGATCAATGACAACTATTGCAATGGAAACTGTGATTAAAAAAAAAAAAAAAACAAAAAACAAAAAACCTTCCAACAAACAAAAGTCCAGGCCCAGAAGGTTTCATAGGCAAATTCTACCATATGTTTAGAGAAGAAGCAAAAGGTATCCTGCTCAAATTCTTCCAGAAAATTTCAGAGGAAGTAGAACTCCTAAACTCATTCTATGAGGCCATCATCACACCGATAAAAGAAACCCAAAGCAGGGATAAAAAGACACCACCAAAAAAGCAAAATTAAAGGCAAATATCATTAATTAACATAGGTGCAAAAAATCCTCACAAACTTCTGGAAAATAGAATCAAGCAGCACATTAAAAAGTATCATACAACATGATTAATTGGGGTTTATCCCAGGCATACAAGGATTCTTCAATATGTGCAAACCAACCCATGTTATACACCATATTAATAAACTGAAAGATAAAAACTATATGATCATTTCAATAGATGCAGAGAAAGCTTTCAACTAAATTCAACACACATTCATGATAAAACTTTAGAAAGTAGGCATAGAAAGACTATAAAAAAGGCCATATATAACAAACCCACTGAAAATATTCTCAATAATGAAAATATTCTCAGTAATGAAAAACTTCACTGAGTATTTCCACTGTGATGGGGGACAATGCAAGAGTGCCCACTCTCATCACTATTATTTAATATAGTTTTGGAAGTTCTAGCTATGGCAATCAGAGAAGAAAAAGAAATAAATGGAACCCAGCTTGGAAAAGAAGAAGTAAAGCTCTCACTCTTTGCTGATGACATGAAACTCTACATAGAAAGCCTGAAACATGCCACTAAAAAGTTACTAGAGTTAATCAATGAATGTAGTATAATATCCAGATATAAAATTAATATGCATTCTTATACATTAACAATGAAAAAATGGAAAGAGAAATTAAGGGAAAAATGCTATTCACCTAGCAACAAAAAGAATAAAATACTTAAGCATAAACCTACAGAAAGAGACAAAGCTTCTCAAGTGCCTCAGGGCTAAAGGGTCCACCTGCCGATTCAGGAGATCCAGGTTAGATCCCTGGGTCAGGAAGATCCCCAGGAGGAGGAAATGAAAAACCACTCTACTATTCATGCCTGGAAATTTGATTGGTAGAGGAATTTGGTGGGCTACAGTCCATGGAGTTGAAAAGAGTCTGACATGACTGAGCAAACAAGCATACATGCAAAGAGATAAAAATATATATATATATGCAGGAAAATATGACACTGATGAACTAAATCAAAGAGGACACAAACAAATGAAGAGATATATCATGTTCTTGAGTTGGTCAAATCAATAATCTGAAAATGATTATATTATTCAAAGCAATCTACAGGTTCAATGCAATCCCTATCAAATTAATAATGGTATTTTCACAGAACTATAATAAAATATTTCACAATTTTTATGGAAACACAAAAGACCCTGAATAGCCAAATCAATCTTGAGAAAGAAAAATGGGGCTAGATGAATCAATCTTCCTGACTTTAGACTATACTACACAGATACAGACATCAAAACAGTATGGTACTGGCACAAAATAGTAATATGGACTAATGGCATAATACAGAAAGCACATTGCAAAGGAGCTTGGAATGTTAGGTCCATGAAGCAAGGCAAATTGGAAGTGGTCAAACAGGAGATGGCAAGAGTGAACATTGACATTCTAAGAATCAGTGAACTAAGATGGACTGGAATGGGTGAACTTAACTCAGATGACCATTATACCTACTACTGTGGGCAGGGATCCCTTAGAAAAAATGGAGTAGTCATCATAGTCACCAAAGAGTTTGAAATGCAGTACTTGGATGCAATCACAAAAATGACAGAATGATCTCTGTTCGTTTCCAAGGCAAACCATTCAATATCACGGTAATCCAAGTCTATGACCCGACCATTAATGCTGAAGAAACTGAAGTTGAATGGTTCTATGAAGACCTACAAGACCTTTTAGAAATAACACCCCAAAAGATATAATATTCATTATAGGGGATTGGAATGCAAAAGTAGGAAATCAAGAAATACCTGGAGTAACAGCGAAATTTGGCCTTGGAGTACAGAATGAAGCAGGGCAAAGGCTAATAGAGTTTTGCCAAGAGAACACACTGATCATAGAAAACACCCTCTTCCAACAACACAAGAGAAGACTCTACACATGGACATCACCAGATGGTCAACAGCGAAATCAGATTGATGCTGGGAGGGATTGGAGGCAGGAGGAGAAGGGGACGAAAGAGGATGAGATGGTTAGGTGGCATCATCAACTCAATGGACATGAGTTTGGGTAAACTCTGGGAGTTGGTGATGGACAGGGAGGCCAGGAGTGCTGTGGTTCATGGGGTCGCAAAGAGTGGGACACGACTGAACAACTGAACTAAACTGAAACCCACACACTTATGGGCAACCTATCTTTGACAAAAGAGGCAAGAATACAGAGTGGAGATGAGACAGTCTCTTCAATGAGGGTTGCTGGAAAAGCTGGCCTGCTACATGTAGACGAAAGAAACTAGAACATTTCCTAACACCATGCACAAATATAAACTAAAAAAGGATCAGAGGCTTAAATGTAAGGCTAGAAACTGTAAGACTCTTAGAGGAAAACATAGGCAGTACAAACTTTGACATAAACCACAGAAAGATCCTCTTTGACTCACCTCCAAAAGTAATGGAAATAAAAACAAAAATGAACAAATGGGACATAAATAACCTTTCGGGGATTGTGGTTTTCATTCTGTCTGCACTCTGAGGAATAAGGATAAGATGCTTATGGAAGTTTCCTGATGGGAGAGACTGACTGTGGGGGAAATTGGGTCTTATTCTGATGCTCAGTAAATCTGCAATCCAATTTTCTGTTGATGGGTGTGACTGTGTTCCCTCCCTATTGTTTGACCTGAGACCAAACTATGGTGGAGGTAATGAAGAAAATGGCGACCTCCTTCAAAAGGTCTCATGCATGTACTGCCGCACTCAGTGCCCCTAACACTGCAGCAGGCCACTACCGACCCACACCTCTGCCAGGACACTCACAGGCATGTTTGGGTCAATCTCTTGTGGAGTGACTGCTCCTTTCTCCTGGGTTCTGGTGCACACAAGGTTTTATTTGTGCCCTCCAAGAGTCTGTTTATCCAGTCCTGTGTAAGTACCGGTGGGGTTAATGGAGACTTCCTCCAAGAGGGCTTCTGTCACATCCAGGTCTGCTGCACCCAAAGCCACTGCTGACCTGTACCTCCACAGGAGATACTCAAACACTCAAAGGCAGATCAGGTTCAGTCTCTGTGGGGTCTCCTGGTGTGCACAAGGTTTTGTTTTATTCTTCCAAGAATCTCTGGCGGGTAAAAGGTTTGATTCTAGATGCAATTTCGCCCCTCCTACCATCTTTCTTGGGCTTCTCCTGTGCCCTTTGGCATGGGGTATCTTTTTTTTTTTTTTTCTTTGAGATCCAACATTCTCCTGTCAATGGTTGTTCAGCAGCAAGTTGTAATTTTGGAGTTCTTACAGAAGATGAGCAGACGTTTTTCTACTCTTCCATCATATCGCCTTCACTTTACACATCTGGGATCATGGAGGATGTTCCCCAGCAGTTGACACATTTCCAGCAGCCAAGTTTTCCAGAGAGATGTCCTAGTGTTGATTCTGTTTGGCTGGGGAGTAGGAAGACTATCAAGAGGTAGATATGTCAAGAGTGCCACTGAGACCTGGGCCTTGAGGAGAAAACATGTGGTGACTGGCGCCCTTTCCACTTTGCTGAAGCAGTGTGGGGGCTGGCTAGGTGCAGTGTGCATGCCCGTACCTCCAGAGGCCAACAGGGGCTCAGCTGGTAATGGAGTTGCGCTGCAAGAGGAGCCCACACCTGGCAAGGTCACTTATTTTGCAGAGCTCAAAAATCACTGCAGATGGTGACTGCAGCCAGGAAATTAAAAGATGCTTGCACCTTGGAAGAAAAGCTATGACCAACCTACACAACATATTAAAGCATAGACATTACTTTGCTGACAAAGGTATGTCTAGCCAAAACTATGGTTTTTCCAGTAGTCATGTATGGATGTGAGAACTGGACTATTAAAAAAGCTGAGCACCAAAGAATTGATGTTTTTGAACTTGTGGTGTTGGAGAAGACTTTTGAGAGTCAAGAGATCAAGCCAGTACATCCTGAAGGAAATCAGTCCTGAATATTCATTGGAAAGACTGATGCTGAAGCTGAACTTCCAATATTTTGGCCCCCTGATAGGAAGTCAAGAAACACCTGAAGTAACAGGCAAATTTGGTGTTGGAGTACATAATGAAGTAGGGCAAAGGCTAATAGAGTTTTGACAAGACAATGCACTGATCATAGCAAACACCCTCCTCCAACAACACAAGAGAATACTCTACACATGGACATCACCAGATGGTCAACACCAAAATCAGATTGACTATATTCTTTACAGCCAAAGATGGAGAAGCTCTATACAGTCAGCAAAAACAAGACAGGAGCTGACTGTGGCTCAGATCATGAACTCCTTATTGCCAAATTCAGATTAAATTGAAGAAAGTGGGGAAAACAACTAGACATTCAGGTATGACCTAAATCAAATCCTTTCTGATTATACAGTGGAAGTGAGAAATCAATTTAAGGGACTAGATCTGATAGACAGAGTGCCTGATAAACTCTTGAGAAACCTATATACAGGTCAGGAAGCAACAGATAGAAATGGACATGGAACAACAGACTGGTTCCAAATAGGAAAAGGAGTACGTCAAGGCTGTATATTGTTACCCTGCTTATTTAACTTATATGCAAAGTACATCATGAGAAACGGTGGGCTGGAGGAAGCACAAGCTGGAATCAAGATTGCTGGGAGAAATATCAATAACCCCAGATATGCAGATTGCACCACCCTTATGGCAGAAAGTGAAGAGGAACTAAAAAACCTCTTGATGAAAGTGAAAGAGGAGGAAGGGAGGAGCCAAGATGGTGGAGGAGTAGGACGGGGAGACCACTTTTTCTCCTACAAATTCATCAAAAGAATAACTGAACGCAGAGCAAACTTCACAAAACAACTTCTGATCGCTAGCTGAGGTCATCAGGCACCCAGAAAAGCAGCCCATTGTCTTCAAAAGGAGGTAGGACAAAATATAAAAGATAAAAAGTGAGACAAAAGAGCTAAGGATGGAGATCTGTCCTGGGAAGGGAGTCTTAGGTGGCATTGCTTGGGGTAGGGTCCAGGCCTGAGTGCCCTGAGGACAATCGGAGGGAGCTTCTGTGAGTTGCCAACTTGAACTGTGGGAGACCAAAAGAGAGAGAGAAAATTAATTGGCCCGAACACACTGCCGGCCGTTCACAGAACAAAGAGACCGAGAAAGTCCAGAGGAGAGCTCACAGGCTGCGGACCTGCCCAGCCCCGCCGGAGGCAGGAGGCAGGGGGGAGGGGAACGTCGCGGCCAGACACAGGGTGCAGGCACCCGACCGGCGAGGGCGGGGAATGGGGCTGGAGACGCGGAGGGCAGAAGGCGCACGCATCTGACTGGCGCCAGCGGAAACTGAAACTGGGTCCGTGGAAGGGAGTGGGCCCGCCACACCTGGGGAGAGTGCACCCATCAGGCCCCTGGCTGCCTGGACCGCTCTGACGGGGAAGACAAAGAGAGCAGGCGCAGCTTTTTGTTCCGCGCTTTTGTGGAACACCCGAGGGCTGGAACCGCGCACAGCGCGGGGCGCGCTCCATATAGTGCAGTCGGGAGCCTGAGCAGCGCAGACGGAGAAAGCAGCACCCGCCCCTCCCCGCAGCGCCAGCCCCACCCCGCAACGCCAGCCCCTCCCCACAGCACCAGCCCGTCCCCACAGCGCCAGCTCCTCCCTGCAGCGCCAGCCCCTCCCTGCAGAGCGACAGAACTAGCTACCTGAATAAGAGTTCACCTCCGCCCACCTGTGTCAGGGCAGAAATGAGGCACTGAAGAGACCGTCAAACAGAAGCCAAACAAACAAAGGGAATCGCTTCAGAAGGGACTGGTGCAACAGATTAAAATCCCTGTAGAAAACACCAACTACACCGGAAGGGGCCTGTAGATATCGAGAAGTGTAAGCTGGAACGAGGAGCTATCTGAAACTGAGCCAAACCCACACTGACCGCAACAACTCCAGAGAAATTCCTAGATATATTTTAACTTTTTTTTTCTTTTTTTCTTTTTTCTCTTTTATTTTCCTTTAAAATTCCCTATTACTCTTCCATTACTCCTTAACTTTCATTTTCATAGATTTTTAGGATTTTTTTAATTAGGGAAAAAATTTTTTTTCTTTCTTTTTTTTTCTCTTTTTTTCTTGTTCTTTTTGTTTTCTTTTTTCTTCTTTTTTTCCTTTCCTTTTTCTCTTCTATGTTCTATTTTTCTTTTTCTCTTATTTCTTTTAAAGTCCTCTAGTACTCCTCTGCTACTCTTTAATTTTCATTTTCAATACACTATAACCTTACAAAAAAAAAAAAAAAGAGAGAAGCCCTATGTTTAAATCGATGATTATTCTCTCCCAATCTTGACTCTCTGTTTTCTACCTCAGAACACCTCTATTTCCTCCTTTCCCCTTCTCTTTCCAATCCAATTCTGTGAATCTTTTTAGGTGTCTGGGCTACGGAGAACACTCTGGGAACAGACAGCTGCGTAGATCTGTCTCTCTCCTCTTGAGTCCCCCTTTTTCTCCTCCTGCTCATCTCTATCTCTCTCCTCCCTCTCCTCTTCTTCATGTAACTCTGTGAACCTCTCTGGGTGTCCCTAACGGGGGAGAATCTTTTCGCCATTAACCTAGAAGTTTTCTTATCAGTGCTGTATAGTTGGAGAAGTCCTGAGACTACAGGAAGAATAAAACTGAAATCCAGAGGCAGGAGACTTAAGCCCAAAACCTGAGAACACCAGAAAACTCCTGGCTACATGGAACTTTAAGTAATAAGGAACTGTCCAAAAGCCTCCATACCTACACTGAAACCAACCACCACCCAAGAGCCAATAAGTTTTAGAGCAAGACATACCACGCAAATTCTCCAGCAACGCAGGAACATAGCCCTGAATGTCAACATACAGGCTGCCCAAGGTCACACCTAACACATAGACCCATCTCAAAAC
Organism: Dama dama; assembly: GCF_033118175.1. Taxonomy (NCBI): domain Eukaryota; kingdom Metazoa; phylum Chordata; class Mammalia; order Artiodactyla; family Cervidae; genus Dama; species Dama dama. The sequence goes on from NC_083714.1 coordinate 105,491,757, forward strand.
TCATTACTGGGCACTCCATTGCTCTCCAAAGAGAAGAAATCAAGTTCCACGCACCAGAACACTGACGCAAGCTTCCCTAACGAGGAAACCTTGACAAGCCAATTGTCTAACTCCACCCAGTGGGTAAATCCTCCACAATCAAAAGGAACCACAGACCTCCAGAATACAGAAAGCCCACTCCAGACACAGCAATCTAAACAGGATGAAAAGGCAGAGAAATACCCAACAGGTAAAGGAACATGAAAAATGCCCACCAAGTCAAATAAAAGAGGAGGAGATAGGGAATCTACCTGAAAAAGAATTTAGAATAATGATAATAAAAATGATCCAAAATCTTGAAAACAAAATGGAGTTACAGATAAATAGCCTGGAAACAAAGATTGAAAAGATACAAGAAATGTTTAATAAAGACCTAGAAGAAATAAAAAAGAGTCAATTAAAAATGAATAATGCAATGAATGAGATCAAAAACACTTTGGAGGGAACCAAGAGTAGAATAACGGAGGCAGAGGATAGGATAAGTGAGGTAGAAGATAACATGGTGGAAATAAATGAAGCAGAGAGGAAAAAAGAAAAAAGGATCAAAAGAAATGAGGACAACCTCAGGGACCTCTGGGACAATGGGAAACGCCCCAACATTCGAATCATAGGAGTCCCAGAAGAAGAAGAAAAAAAGAAAGGCCATGAGAAAATACTTGAGGAGATAATAGCTGAAAACTTCCCTAAAATGGGGAAGGAAATAGCCACCAAAGTCCAAGAAACCCAGAGAATCCCAAACAAGATAAACCCAAGGCGAAACACCCCAAGACACATATTAATCAAATTAACAAAGATCAAACACAAAGAACAAATATTAAAAGCAGCAAGGGAGAAACAACAAATAACACACAAAGGGATTCCCATAACGATAACAGCTGATCTATCAATAGAAACCCTCCAGGCCAGAAGGGAATGGTAGGATGTACTGAAAGTAATGAAAGAGAATGACCTACAACCTAGATTACTGTACCCAGCAAGGATCTCATTCAGATATGAAGGAGAATTCAAAAGCTTTACAGACAAGCAAAAGCTGAGAGAATTCAGCACCACCAAACCAGCTCTTCAACAAATGCTAAAGGATCTTCCCTAGACAGGAAATGCAGAAAGGTTGTATAAACGTGAACCCAAAACAACAAAGTAAATGGCAACGGGACCACACCTATCAATAATTACCTTAAATGTAAATGGGTTGAATGCTCCAACCAAAAGACAAAGATTGGATGAATGGATACAAAAGCAAGACCCCTATATATGCTGTCTACAAGAGACCCACCTCAAAACAAGAGACACATACAGACTAAAAGTGAAGGGCTGGAAAAAATTATTTCATGCAAACAGAGACCAAAAGAAAGCAGGAGTCGCAATACTCATATCAGATAAAATAGACTTTCAAATAAAGGATGTGAAAAGAGACAAAGAAGGACACTACATAATGATCAAAGGATCAATCCAAGAAGAAGATATAACAATTATAAATATATATGCACCCAACATAGGAGCACCGCAATATGTATGGCAAACACTAACGAGTATGAAAGAGGAAGTTAATAGTAACACAATAATAATGGGAGACTTTAATACCCCACTCACAACTATGGATAGATCAACTAAACAGAAAATTAACAAGGAAACACAAACCTTAAATGACACAATGGACCAGCTAGACCTAATTGATATCTATAGGACATTTCACTCCAAAACAATCAACTTCACCTTTTTCGCAAGTGCACACGGAACCTTCTCCAGAATAGATCACATCCTGGGCCGTAAATCTGGTCTTGGAAAATTCAAAAAAATTGAAATCATTCCAGTCATCTTTTCTGACCACAGTGCAGTAAGATTAGATCTCAATTACAGGAAAAAAAATTTTTAAAAATTCAAACATATGGAGGCTAAATAACACACTTCTGAATAACCAACAAATCATAGAAGAAATCAAAAAAGAAATCACAATATGTATAGAAATGAATGAACATGAAAACACAACAACCCAAAACCTATGGGACACTGTAAAAGCAGTGCTAAGGGGAAGGTTCATAGCATTACAGGCTTACATCAAGAAATAAGAAAAGAACCAAATAAATAACCTAACTCTACACCTAAAGCAATTAGAGAAGGAAGAAATGAAGAACCCCAGGGTTAGCAGAAGGAAAGAAATCTTAAAAATCGGGGCAGAAATAAATGCAATAGAAACTAAAGAGACCATAGCAAAAATCAACAAAGCTAAAAGCTGGTTTTTTGAAAAAATAAACAAAATTGACAAACCATTAGCAAGACTCATTAAGAAACTAAGAGAGAAGAAGCAAATTAACAAAATTAGAAATGAAAATGGAGAGATCACAACAGACAACACTGAAATACAAAAGATCATAAGAGACTACTACCAGCAGGTCTATGCCAATAAAATGGACAACTTGGATGAAATGGACAAATTCTTAGAAAAGTATAACTTTCCAAAACTGAACCAGGAAGAAATAGAAGATCTTAACAGACCCATCACAAGCAAGGAAATCGAAACTGTAATCAAAAATCTTCCAGCAAACAAAAGCCCAGGACCAGATGGTTTCACAGCTGAATTCTACCAAAAATTTAGAGAAGAGCTAACACCTACCTTACTCAAACTCTTCCAGAAAATTGCAGATGAAGGTAAGCTTCCAAACTCATTCTATGAGGCCACCATCACCCTAAATCCAAGACCAGACAAAGATCCCACAAAAAAAGAAAACTGCAGGCCAATATCACTGATGAACATAGATGCAAAAATCCTTAACAAAATTCTAGCAAACAGAATCCAACAACATATTAAAAAAATCATACACCACAACCAAGTGGGCTTTATCCCAGGAATGCAAGGATTCTTTAATATCCGCAAATCAATCAGTGTAATACAACACATTAACAAATTGAAAGTAAAATCCATATGATTATCTCAATAGATGCAGAGAAAGCCTTTGACAAAATTCAACACTCATTTATGATTAAAACTCTCCAAAAAGCAGGAATAGAAGGAACATACCTCAACAAACACACAAACAAGCACACAAACCCACAGCACACAAACCCACAGCAAGCATTAACCTCAATGGTGAAAAATTGAAAGCATTTCCCTTGAAATCAGGAACAAGACAATGGTGCCCACTCTCACCACTACTATTCAACATAGTGTTGGAAGTTCTGGCCACAGCAATCAGAGCAGAAAAAGAAGTAAAAGGAATCCAGATAGGAAAAGAAGAAGTGAAACTCTCGCTGTTTGCTGATGACATGATCCTCTACATAGAAAACCCTAAAGACTCTACCAGAAAATTACTAGAGCTAATCAATGAATATAGTAAAGTTGCAGGATATAAAATTAACACACAGAAATCTCTTGCATTCCTATATACTGACAATGAAAAAACAGAAAGAGAAATTAAGGAAACAATACCATTCACCATTGCAACAAAAAGAATAAAATACTTAGGAGTATATCTACCTAAAGAAACAAAAGACCTATACATAGAAAACTATAAAGCACTGATGAAAGAAATCAAAGAGGACACAAACAGATGGAGAAACATACCATGTTCATGGATTGGAAGAATCAATATTGTCAAAATGGCTATTCTACCCAAAGCAATCTATAGATTCAATGCAATCCCTATCAGGATACCAATGGTAATTTTCACAGAACTAGACCAAAGAATTTCACAATTTGTATGGAAATGCAAAAAACTTCGAATAGCCAAAGTAATCTTGAGAAAGAAGAATGGAACTGGAGGAATCAACCTGCCTGACTTCAGACTCTACTACAAAGCCACAGTCATCAAGACAGTATGGTACTTGCACAAAGACAGAAATATAGATCAATGGAACAGAATAGAAAGCCCAGAGATAAATCCACGAACCTATGGACACCTTATCTTTGACAAAGGAGGCAAGGATATACAATGGAAAAAAGACAACCTCTTTAACAAGTGGTGCTGGGAAAACTGGTCAACCACTTGTAAAAGAATGAAACTAGAACACTTTCTAACACCATACACAAAAATAAACTCAAAATGGATTAAAGATCTAAATGTAAGACCAGAAACTATAAAACTCCTAGAGGAGAACATAGGCAAAACATTCTCCGACATAAACCACAGCAAGATCCTCTATGACCCACCTCCCAGAATATTGGAAATAAAAGCAAAACTAAACAAATGGGACCTAATGAAACTTAAAAGCTTTTGCACTACAAAGGAAACTATAAGTAAGGTGAAAAGACAGCCCTCAGATTGGGAGAAAATAATAACAAATGAAGCAACAGACAAAGGACTAATCTCAAAAATATACAAGCAATTCCTGCAGCTCAATTCCAGAAAAATAAGTGACCCAATCAAAAAATGGGCCAAAGAACTAAACAGACATTTCTCCAAAGAAGACATACAGATGGCTAACAAACACATGAAAAGATGCTCAACATCACTCATTATTAGAGAAATGCAAATCAAAACCACAATGAGGTACCATTACATGCCAGTCAGGATGGCTGCTATCCAAAAGTCTACAATCAATAAATGCTGGAGAGGGTGTGGAGAAAAGGGAACCCTCTTACACTGATGGTGGGAATGCAAACTAGTACAGCCGCTATGGAAAACAGTGTGGAGATTTCTTAAAAAACTGGAAATAGAACTGCCATATGACCCAGCAATCCCACTTCTGGGCATACACACTGAGGAAACCAGATCTGAAAGAGACACATGCACCCCAATGTTCATCGCAGCACTGTTTATAATAGCCAGGACATGGAAGCAACCTAGATGCCCATCAGCAGATGAATGGATAAGGAAGTTGTGGTACATATACACCATGGAATGTTACTCAGTCGTTAAAAAGAATTCATTTGAATCAGTTCTAATGAGATGGGTGAAACTGGAGCCCATTATACAGAGTGAAGTAAGCCAGAAAGATAAAGAACATTACAGCATACTAACACATACATATGGAATTTAGAAAGATTGTAATGATAACCCTATATGCAAAACAAAATAGAGACACAGAAATACAGAACAGACGTTTGAACTCTGTGGGAGAAGGTGAGGGTGGGATATTTCAAAAGAACAGCATGTATACTATCTATGGTGAAACAGATCACCAGCCCATGTCGGATGCATGAGACAAGTGCTCGGGACTGGTGCACTGGGAAGACCCAGAGGAATCGGGTGGAGAGGGAGGTGGGAGGGGGGATCGGGATGGGGAATACGTGTAACTCTGTGGCTGATTCATATCAGTGTGTATGACAAAACCCACTGAAATGTTGTGAAGTAATTAGCCTCCAACTAATAAATGAATAAATACATAAATAAAAAAGCCCCCCACCCCCCCCTCCCAAAAAAAAAGAAAGAAAGTGAAAGAGGAGAGTGAAAAAGTTGGCTTAAAGCTCAGCATTCAGAAAACTAAGATCATGGCATCTGGTCCCATCACTTCATGGGAAATACATGGGGAAACAGTGGAAACAGTGTCAGACTTTATTTTTGGGGGCTCCAAAATCACTGCAGGCAATGACACCCCACTCCAGTACTCTTGCCTGGAAAATCTCACTGATGGAGGAGCCTGGTATGCTGCAGTCCATGGGGTCGCTAAGAGTCGGACACGACTGAGCGACTTCACTTTCATTTTTCACTTTCAAGCATTGGAGAAGGAAATGGCAGCCCACTCCAGTATTCTTGCCTGGAGAATCCCAGGGACGGGGGAGTCTGGTGGGCTACCGTCTATGGGGTCTCACAGAGTCAGACACAACTGAAGTGACTTAGCAGTAGTAGCAGGAAAATCACTGCAGATGGTGATTGTAGCCATGAAATTAAAAGACGCTTACTCCTTGGAAGGAAAATTATGACCAAACCAGACAGCATATTAAAAAGCAGAGACACTACTTTTCCAACAAAGTTCCGTCTAGTCAAGGCTATGGTTTTTCCAGTGGTCATGTATGGATGTGAGAGTTGGACTGTAAGGAAAGCTGAGCGCTGAAGAAGTGATGCTTTTGAACTGTGATGTTGGAGAAGACTCTTGAGAGTCCCTTGGACTGCAAGGAGATCCAACCAGTCTATCCTAAAGGAGATCAGTCCTGGGTGTTCATTGGGAGGATTGATGCTGAAGCTGAAACTCCAATACTTTGGCCATCTCAGGCAAAGAGTTGACTCATTGGAAAAGACCCTGATGCTGGGACGGATTGGGGGCAGGAGGAGAAGGGTTCGACAGTGGATGAGATGGCTGGATGGCATCACCGACTCCATGGACATGAGTTTGGGTAAACTCTGGGAGTTGCTGATGGACAGGGAGGCCTGGTGTGCTGAGATTCATGGGGTCGCAAAGAGTCGGACACGACTGAGTGACTCATATGAACTGAACTTATAGGAAGAACTGACTAATTGGAAATGACTCTGATGCTGTGAAAGACTGAAGGCAGGAGGAGAAGGGGACAAAAGAGGATGAATTCGTTGGTTGGCATCACCAGCTCGATGGACATGAGTTTGAGCAAGCTCTGGGAGTTGGTGATGGACAGGGAAGCCTGGCGTGCTGCAGTCCATGGGGTCTCAAAGAGTCAGGAACAACTGAACTAAACTGAAATAAACTTACAGGTTTTGCATGGCAAAGAAAGAATACAAAAGATTCAAAGACAGCCATATGATTGGAAGATAATAATTGTAAATGAAGCAACTTGCAAAAGATTAGTATCCAAAATATGTAAGAAGCACATGCAGCTCAATATTAGAAAAACAGAGTGCAATCCATAAAAAGGCAGAAGAAGTAAACAGACATTTCTCCAAGGAAGACATAGAGATGGCCAATAAGCACATGGAAAGTTGCTCAACCTCACAAATTGTTGGAAAAATGCAAATCAAAACTACAATAAGGTATCACATCTCACCATTCAGAATGGATAAATCTACAAACAATAAATCCTGGAGAGGATGTGGAGAAAAGGGAACACTCCTGCACTGTGCATGGGAATGCAAACTGATACAGCCATTATGGAGAAAAGTATGGAGATTCCTTAAAAAACTAGGAGTAATCTATCATATGAACCAGCAATCACACGACTGGGCATATACCCTGAGGAAATCCCAATGACACATGCAACCCTGATATTCTTTGCAGCACTATTTAAAATAGCTAGGATGTGGAAGCAACCAAGAGGCATATTGTCAGATCAATGGATAAAGAAGATGTGGTACATATATACAATGGAATATTACTCAGACATAAAAAGGAATGGATTTAAGTCAATTGTAGTGAGTTGGATGAACCTAGAGCCTGCTATTCAGAGTGAAGTAAGTTAGAAAGAGAAAAATAAATATAGTATAGTAACACATATATTTGGAATCTAGAAAAATGATAGTGATGAACCTATTTACAGGGAAAGATTGGAGACTCAGAATGAGAAAACAGACCTGTGTTCCTAGTAGGGGAAGGGGAGGTTGGGTCCAAAATAAAGTAACATTGACATACGTACACTATCATGTGTAAAATAGAAAGATGGTGGGAAGTTTCTGTACAATACAGGGAGGCCAGCCTGGTGCTCTGTGATGATCTAGAGAGAGGAAATGTGTGAAGTGGATGGGGGCCTGCAAGGGAGGGTATATATGTATACTTATTGTTGATTCATGCTATTAATAGAAACAAGCACAATATTTTAAAATGAACTTCCTCCAATTAAAAAATGAATTTAAAAATTAAAAGCTTTTATCTTCCTTGATATTTTTATTGCTTTATTTTGGCTTTGTTTTATTTATATTTTCTCTGATTTTTCTGCATTTCCTTCTGTTGACTTTACTGCTTTGCTTTTTCATCTCTTTCTAATTATTTTAAACGTGGTAAGTTAAGCTGTTTACTTGGATGTTACTTATTTCTTGAGCAAGACCTGTGCACTCTGAACATCCCTCTAATAACTGCTTTTGCTGCCACCATAGATTTTATAACATATTTTCATTTAGCTCATCTTCAGGTATTTTCTGATTTCTTCTTTGATTTCATTGTTATACACTGGTTTTGCAGTGGCATATTTTTAGTGTCCACATGTTTGTTCTTTCCCAAATTTATTTCTGTTGCTGTTGTTCAGTCATTCAGCTGTGTCTGAATCTGTGTGACACCATGGACTGCAGCACACCAGACTTCCCTGTCCTTCACTATCTCCTGGAGTTTGCTCCAACTCAAGTCCACTGAGTCAGTGATGCCATCCAACCATCTCATCCTCTGCTGTCCCATTCTCATTCTGCTCTCAATCTTTCCTGGCATCAAAATCTTTTCCAGTGAGTTGGCTATTCACATCAGATGGCCAAAGCATTGAAACTTCAGCTTCAGCATCAGTCCTTCCAACGAATATTCAGGGTTGATTTCTTTCAGAATTGACTGGTTTGATCTCCTTGCTATCCATGGGACTCTCAAGAGTCTTCTCCAGCACCACAGTTCAAAAATATCAATTCTTCAGTGCTCAGCCTTCTTTATTTTCCAATTCTCACATTCCTACATGACTACAGAAAAAAACATAGATTTGACTATACACACTTTATGGGCAAAGTGATGTCTCTGCTTTTTAATATGCTCTCTAGGTTTTTCATAGTTTTACTTCCAAGAAGCAAACATCTTTAAATTTGACGACTGCAGTCACCATCCACAGTGATTTTTGAGCCCAAGAAAATAAAGTGTTCTAATTTCATTTTTTTGTAGTCAGAACTTATGCTTGATATAACTTCTATCCTCATGAGTTTGTAGAGGCTTGTTTTATGACCCATTATGCTCTCTATTCTGGAGAAAGTCCCATGTGCACTTGAGAAGAGTATGTGTTCTTCTTTTTATGGATGCTGTGTCTTGACTTAATATCAATTAAATCCATCTGCTCTAATATGTCATTTAGGACTTCTGTTATCTTACCAATTTTCTACCTGGATGATATGTCCACTGATGTCTGTGGGGTACAAAAACCTCCTACTATTATTGCCTTATTGTAAATTTCTCTCTTTATGTTTGTTAGCATATGATTTATGTATTTAGGTGCTTCTGTATTGGATTTGTGTATGTTAACAATGTAATATCCTCTTTTTTTCTTATTGATCCTTTCAACATTATATAATATCCTTATTTGTCTTTCATTATATCATTTGCTTTAAAGTCTATTTTATCTGATATGAATATTGATATCTCACTTTCTTATTTTCATTTGCATCATATATCATTTTCCATCACCTCACTTTCAGTCTGTGTGTTTTTCACTCTGAAATAAATCTCTTGTATGCATATTATTGGATCTTCCAATCCAATTATCCAACTAGATTGGCTAATTGGATAAGTGGCTTCCTTATCCAATTAGCCACCCTATATCCACTCCAGTATTCTTGCCTGGAGAACCCCCTGGACAGAGGAGACTGTCAGGGTACAGTACATATGGTTGTAGAGTCAGACACGACTGAAGCAATTTAGCATGTACACACATCTTTTGATGTAGCAGTTAGTTCATGGACATTTAAGATGATTACTGATAGTTATGAATTTATTTTCATTTTGGTACTTGCTTTCTGATTTATTTTTGCAGTTCTTTTCTATTCTTTTAGTTTCTTCCTGTGTAGTTTGCTAATTTTCTTGAGTGGAATGCTTGTGACCCTTTCTCTCTTGTTTGTGTGTATCTGTTGTAATTTTTTGATTTGTAGTTACTATGGAGTTTATGTATGTTTACCTGTAGCTATGTCTACTTGTTTTAAACTGATAATCAACATCAGTCATGTTCTCAATGACCTCCATTTTTTTACTCCTATCCACTACATTTTGTGTTTTTCATGTTCTAGTTTTATACCTTCACGCTTACGCTTTTATTGTTTCTTTTAAATATAATCTCTCCTACAATTTTTTTGTTGTTGTTGTTTTTAATCTATTTACTAACTTTTTAAAATGAACTTCAAGTCTTACTATATATTTGACTTTCCTATTGGGATTTTCCCTCTGTATTCGTTCTAGTTGATTTTCAACTTAGAGAAGGCCCTTCAACATTTTTTTTAGGGAAGGTTTATTATTAATGAATTATTTTAGTTTCCGCTTCTCTGAGAAATTGTTTTTATCTCAACAAAACTGATAATTTTGTTGGGTAGAATATCCTAGGTTCAGCATTTCCCCTTTTAGGACTTTGAATATATCATGACATGACCTTCTCTCCTATTAAGTTTCTGTAGAGAAATCAGCTGATAGAATTATAGAGGCCCCCTTGAATATGACTCTTTGCATTTCTCTTGTTGCATTTAGAGTATACTCTTTACCTTCATTTTTTGCCATTTTAAGTATAATATGTCTTGCCATGGGTCTGTTTGGGTTAATCATGTTTGGGACCCTCTGTGTTCCCTATTCCTGGATATCTATTTCCTTAGGACTTTGGTTTGGGAAGGTTTCAGCCATGATTTCATCAAATAAGTCTTTAATTCCCTTCTCTCTCTCTTCTTCTGGAACATTTTACATGATCCCATAGATCTTGTATCTTACTTTCAGGTGTCTTTTTTTTTTTTTTTTTAATTTGTTTTTCTGTCTGCTGTTTTGATTGCATTAGTTTATTTTTTCTCTTTCTGAGCACTTACTCCTTCTTTTGTGTCTTTTACTCAGCTATTCAGTGTTTCTAGATCATCTTTTATCTCAGAAATTGAATTATCTATTTTTGATTTGGTCATCTTTATATTTAACAATGTCTTGTTACAATGATCTGAGTTTATATTGGTAATCTTCCTAATTTAGTTAATAGTTTTATTACCTTTTATCAGAACCCAGTGTCTCATAGACAGACAATATCTGTTTCATAATTTAGTCTCAGGTTTTTTCTCTTACTCTTTTAATTGGGATTCAATCAATTTTAATTTAATTTCAAATTTAATTTAATTAATTTTAATTCAAATCAAATTTAATTTAATTTCAATTCAATTTTACTTTACTCAACATTTTTGTCTCGAATTTAAGTGAAAAGTGAGTCTTTTGCAGTCTTGAAGGTGTGCATTTATCTGGGAGTGTCCTTAAGATTAGAGATCTCTTCAAGAAAATTAGAGATACCAAGGGAACATTTCATGCAAAAATGGGCTCAATAAAGGACAGAAATGGTATGGACCTAACAGAAGCAGAAGATATTAAGAAGAGGTGGCAAGAATACACAAAAGAACTGTACAAAAACGATCTCCACGACCCAGATAATCACAATGGTGTGATCACTCACCTAGAGCCAGACATCCTGGAATGTGAAGTCAAGTGGGCCTTAGAAAGCATCACTACGAACAAAGCTAGTGGAGGTGATGGAATTCCAGTTGAGCTATTTCAAATCCTGAAAGATGATGCTGTGAAAGTGCTGCACTCAATATGCCAGCAAATTTGGAAAACTCAGCAGTGGCCACAGGACTGGAAAAGGTCAGTTTTCATTCCAATTCCTAAGAAAGGCAATCCCAAAGAATGCTCAAACTACCGCACAATTGCATTCATCTCACACGCTAGTAAAGTAATGCTCAAAATTCTCCAAGCCAGGCAAGAGAGTTCCAGAGAAATATCTATTTCTGCTTTATTGACTAGGCCAAAGCCTTTGACTGTGTGTATCACAATAAACTGTGGAAAATTCTGAAAGAAATGGGAATACCAGACCACCTGACCTGCCTCTTGAGAAACCTGTATGCAGGTCAGGAAGCAACAGTTAGAACTGGACATGGAATAACAGACTGGTTCCAAATAAGAAAAGGAGTACGTCAAGGCTGTATATTGTCACCCTGCTTATTTAACTTCTATTCAGAGTACATCATGAGAAACACTGGGCTGGAAGAAGCACAAGCTGGAATTAAGATTGCCGGGAGAAATACCAATAACATCAGATATGCACATGACACCACCCTTAGGGCAGAAAGTGAAGAGGAACTAAAAAGCCTCTTGATGAAAGTGAAAGAGGAGAATGAAAAAGTTGGCTTAAAGCTCAACATTCAGAAAACTAAGATCATGGCATCTGGTCCCATCACTTCATGGCAAGTAGATGGGGAGACAGTGGAAACAGTGTCAGACTTTATTTTTGTGGGCTCCAAAGTCATTGCAGATGGTGACTGCAGCCATGACATTAAAAGACACTTACTCCTTGGAAGGAAAGTTATGACCAACCTAGATAGCATATTAAAAAGCAGAGACATTACTTTGCCAACAAAGGTCCGTCTAGTCAAGGCTATGGTTTTTCCAGTGGTCATGTAAGGATGTGAGAGTTGGATGGTGAAGAAAGCTGAGAGCCAAAGAATTGATGCTCTTGAACTGTGGTGTTGGAGAAGACTCTTGAGAGTCCCTTGGACTGCAAGGAGATCCAATCAGTCCATCCTGAAGATCAGTCCTGAGTGTTCATTGGAAGGATTGATGCTGAAGCTGAAACTCCAATACTTTGGCCACCTCATGCTAAGAGTTGACTCATTGAAAAAGACCCTGATGCTGGGAGGGGTTGGGGGCAGGAGGAGAAGGGAACGACAGAAGATGAGATGGCTGGATGGCATCACCGACTCGATGGGCATGAGTTTGACTAAACTCTGGGAGTTCGTGATGAACGGGGAGGTCTGGCGTGCTGCGATTCATGGGGTCACAAAGAGTCGGACATGACTGAGCGGCTGAACTGAACTGAACTGAACTGTCTTTATGTCTACCACATGTGTCAAGTATCTTTGTGGCAAAACTGGTTTTGATGTGGACCCCAGCTATGTCTTTCCTCAGGATATGTTGGCCACTATCACCTTGGCAGTGAGTGTAGCTGGTGTTGAAGGATGCAAAGTCTGTGCAGTGTGTTAGGCAGGACTTCCTCTTTACTCCATAGATGTTGCCACTTTCTCAGGGTTGGGTTCTGCTCCCTACTTACTGTAGCAGAAACACTGAGGGTCATGCTTGAGCTGACTCTCTCTCCTCTTAGTGTGTTTTCTGTCTCTAAGAGTGAAGTGCTGATGTAAGTGTGGCTTATGCACTCACAGAGGTCTGATGCATTGCCTGCATATGTGTTTGTATCTCCACTCCAAGATGTAGTTCAAGGTTGTATCACTCCTGGTCCGGTCACCTCCGATCTAGTGCAAGCTTGTGGCATGGTAGGTGTAGGATTGCAGCCTTTGCTAGCCTGGGGCTGGGATTCAAGGCATTGTGGTGCAAGTAATTGAAGTGGCTACAGTGCTGTCTGAGATCTCGGCTGCTTCTGTGGTGTTGATGGAGTCAGTGCCGACTGGCTGCTTTCACTCCACCTGAACCACATCCCAGGACTCTAGCCATCCCTCTGTCCCTAGATCAGATCTCTTTTCAGGATCTGTCTTCCCTAGGCCCATCACCAACCTGGGGCTTGTGGGTAGGTGGAACCAGAGCATTTTTTCAAATGGGAGCTGTGAGCAAGGTGTGGAGGTCATTAGTGATTCTTGAGGTACCACTTAAGTAATTGCCAACATTGGTCACCACTGATCCATTTGATCACACATTAGGTTTCTGGACTGTCTATGTGTAGCTAGGCCAAATGTTTTTCCAGGGCTTGTGTAGCACAGGTCCCATGCCAAGCTGCAGTGTGGAATAAGCAGGCCTGAGATATTCATTCCTCTTAGATTGGAGAGTGAGGTGAGGTGTCAGTCACTAGTACAAAGTTGTCTCTGCCCTATTGTCAAGCCAGCACCCTCATATTATAGAAGAGGAATTTAGCCTTCTCCATCACTTATATCTGTTCGAGCAATTCTTCTGGCAGCTAAGGGGTTTGTATCTTTTGCATAGTACCCCAGTCTGGGCCATGTAGTCTTTGGCTCAACCTGGTCACTCTCTAACGATCTGCCTTTGCATACTTTCTCTTCCTTTCAGATCCTTTCCAAGAGCAGAAATCCCAATCCTATGTCCTTTTTCCTTCCTACCTAGTTACATGGAAATCTTTCTTGCAGCTTTGATTGTATAGGAGTTTTGCCATTTTCATTTTTCCCCATGATAATTGTTCCACATATAGATGTAATTTTGATATGTTCATGGGAGGGAGGTGCAGTTCATACTCTCCTACTTCACCATCTTTTTTTTTCCATTTATTTTTATTAGTTGTAGGCTAATTACTTTACAATATTGAAGTGGGTTTTGTCATACATTGACATGAATCAACCATGGAGTTACATGTATTCCCCATCCCGATCCCCCCTCCCACCTCCCTCTCCACCCGATTCCTCTGGGTCTTCCCAGTGCACCAGGCCTGAGCACTTGTCCCATGCATCCAACCTGGGCTGGTGATCTGTTTCACTATAGATAATATACATGTTTCGATGCTGTTCTTTCAAAACATCCCACCCTCGCCTTCTCCCACAGAGTCCAAAAGTCTGTTCTGTACATCTGTGTCTTGATATGACATCCTCTTGTTAGATCCCCAGGCTGGGAAATCTGTTGCGTGTCCTAGACCTTTCTTACAGTGTGAGAAATGATTTCATATAATCGTTCTGCAGTTTGTGGGTTGTCTGCTTGGAGGCTTTATAGTGGGATTAATGGCAACCTCTTCCAAGAGGGTTTATGCCATACACTGTGTGACCCAGGTCTGCTGCACCCATAGCCCCTGCCCCTGTGACAGACCACTGCTGACCCATACCTCTGCAGGAAACACTCAAAGGCAGGTCTGGCTTAATCTCTGTGGTGTCTCTGGGTCCTGGTGCACACAAGGTTTTGTTTGAGCCCTCTGAGCATCTCTGGCGGGTATGGGGCTTGATTCTAAACAGGATTTTGGCACTCCTACTGTCTTTCTTGGGCTTCTCCTTTGCACTTGGACGTGGGGTATCTTTTTTTGGTGGGATCCAACATTCACCAGTTGATGGTTGTTCAGCAACAAGTTGTAATTTTAGAGTTCTCGAAGGAGAAGATGATTGCACGTCCTTCTACTCCACCATCTTGTGTAGTCTTGTAGTCTATAAGGAATTGTAGGTCTTCATAGAACTGTTCAACTTCAGCATCTTCAGCATTCTGGTAGGGGCATAGACTTGGATTACTGTGATATTGAATGGTTTGCTTTGGAAATGAACCGAGATCATTCTATCGTTTTTGAGAGTGCACCCAAGTACTGTGTTTCAGACTCTTTTGTTGACTATGAGGGCTACTCCATTTCTTCTAAGGGATTCTTGTCCACAGTAGTAGATATAATGATCATCTGAGTTAAATTCATCCATCCTGGTCCATTTTAGTTCACTGATTCTTAAAATTTTGAGGTTCACTCTTGTCATCTCCTGTTTGACCACTTTCAATTTACCTTGATTCACGGACCTAACATTCCAGGTTCCTATGCAGCATTGTTCTTTACAGCATTGGACTTTACTTCCATCACCAGTCACATCCACAACTGAACATTGTTTATGCTTTGGCTCCATCTCTTCTTTCTTTCTGGAGTTATTACTCAACTCTTCTCCAGTAACACATTGGACACCTATCGATCTGGGGAGTTCATCATTCAGTGTCATATATTTTTTTACCTCTTCATACTGTTCATGGGGTTCTCAAGGCAAGAATACTGAAGTGGTTTGTCATTGTCCAGTGGACCATGTTTTGTCAGAACTCTCCACCATGACCTGTCCATCTTGGGTGGCCCTACACAGCATGGCTCATAGTTTCATTGAGTTAGACAAGGCTGTGGTCCCTGTGATCAATTTGATTAGTTTACTGTGATTGTGGTTTTCACCCTGTCTCCCCTCTGAAGGTTAAGAATAAGAGGCTAATGGACGCTTCCTGATGGGAGAGACTGACTGTGGGGGAAACTGGGTCTTGTTCCAATGGGCAGGGCCATGCTCAGTAAACCTTTAATTACTGTTTAATTGATGGGCGGGGCTGTGCTCCCAACGTTTTGTTTGAGACCTTTTTTTTTTTGTTTGTTTTGAGACCTTTTTGTTTGAGACCAAAGTATAGTGGAGGTAATGAAGATAATGGCAACATCCTTCAAAAGGTCCCCTGCAGGAATTGCCGCACACAGTGCCCCTGATCCTGCAACAGGCCACCACCAAAGCGTGCCTCTGCTGGAGACTACTGGACATTCACAGACAAGTCTGTAAGAGAAGGAAGTCAAGAGATACATGGAGTAACAGGCAGATTTGTCTTGGAGTACAAAATGAAACAGGACAAAGGCTAACGGAGTTTTTTTCAAGAGAACACAATGGTCATAGCCAACACCCTCTTTCAACAACACAAGAGAAGACACTACACATCGACATCACTAGATACTCAATACTGAAGTCAGATTGATTATATTCTTTGCAGCTAAAGATGGAGAAGCTCTATAGACTCACCAAAAACAAGACTGGGAGCTGACTGTGACTCAGATCATGAACTCCTTATTGCAAAATTCAGAGTTAACTTGAAGAAAGTAGGGAAAACCACTAGACCATTCAGGTATGACCTAAATTAAATCCTTAATGATTATACAGTGGAAATGACAAATGGATTCAAGGGATTATACCTGATAGACAGAGTACCTGGAGAACTATGCACAGAGATTCATGAGATTGTACAGGAGGCAGTAATCAAGACCATCCCCAAGAAAAAGAAATGCAAAAAGGTCAAATGGTTGCTTGAGGAGGCCTTACAAATAGCTGAGAAAAGAAGAGAAGTTAAAGGCAAAGGAGAAAAGGAAAGATATACCTATTTAAGTGCAGAGTTCCAAAGAATATCAAGGAGAGATAAGGAAGCCTTCCTCAGTGATCAATGCAAAGAAATAGAGGAAAACAATAGAGTGTGAAAAACTAGAGATCTCAAAATAAATCAGAAAAAAAAAACACACCAATACAGTATATTAATGCATTTTATGACATTTAGAAAGATGGTAACAATGCCCCTATATGTGAGACAACAAAAGAGACACAGATGCAAAGAACAGACTTTGGGTCTCTGTGGGAGAAGGGGAGGGTGGGATGATTTGAGAGAATAGCATTGAACCATATATATTACTATATGTGAAATAGATCGCCAGTCCACATTCAATGCACGAGACAGGGCACTAAGGGCCGGTGTACTGGGATGATCCTGAAAGATGGGATGTGGAGGGAAGTGGGAGGGGGATTCAGAATGGGGGACACATGTACACTCATGGCTGATTCATGTCAACATATGGCAAAAAAAAAAAACACTACAATATTGTAATGCAATTAACCTCCAATTAAAATAATTTTTTAAAAAAGAAAGAAAATTAGAGATACCAAGGGAACATTACATGCAAGTTCAGTTCAGTCGCTCAGTCATGTCCGACTCATGTGAACCCATGAACCACAGCACGCCAGGACTTCCTGTCCATAACCAACTCCCAGAGTTCACCCAAACCTATGTCCATTGAGTCTGTGATGCCATCCAACCCATTTCATGCAAAGATGGGCATAATAAAGGACAGAAGAAGTATGGACCTGATAGAAACAGGATAGATTAAGAAGACGTGTCAGGAGTATACAGAAGAACTATACAAAAAAAGATCTTCATGACCCAGATAACCACAATGGTGTGATCACTCACCTGACATCCTGGACTGTGAAGTCAAGTGGGCCTTAGGAAGGATCACTATGAACAAAGCTAGTTGAGGTGATGGAATTCCAGTTGAGTTATTTCAAATCCTAAAAGATGATGCAGTGAAAGTGTTGCACTCAATATGCCAGCAAATTTGGAAAACTGAGCAGTGGCCACAGGCCTGGAAAAGGTCAGTTTTCATTCCAATTCCAAAGAAAGGCAATGCCAAAGTACGTTCAAACTATGACACAATTGCCCTCCTCTCACAGATTACCAAAGTAATGCTCCAAATTCTCCAAGCCAGACTTCAACAGTATGTAAACCAAGAACTTCCAGATATTTAAGCTGCATTTAGAAAAGGGATAAGAACCAGAGATGAAATTGTCAACATCCTCTGGATCATTGAAAAAGCAAGAGAGCTCCAGATAAAACATAAACTTTTGCTTTATCAACTACGACAAAGCCTTTTACTGTGTGGATGACAACAGACTGTGGAAAATTCCTAAAGAGATGGGAATACCAGACCACCTTACCTGCCTCCTGAGAAATCTGTATGCAGGTCAAGAAGAAACAGTTAGAACCAGACATGTAAAAGCAAACTGGTTCCAAATTGGGAAAGGAGTACATCAAGGATGATATTGTCACTGCTTATTTAAATTATATGCAGAGTACGCCATGCTAAATGCTGGGCTGGATGAAGCACAAGCTCAAATCAATCAATATTGCCAAGAGAAATATCAATAACCTCAGATATGCAGATGGCACCACCCTTATGGCAGGAAGTGAAGAAGAACTAAAGAGCCTCTTGATGAAAGTGAAAGATGAGAGTGAAAAAGTTGGCTTAAATCTCAACATTCAAAGAACTCAGATCATAGCATACAGTCCCATCACTTCATGGCAAATAGATGGGGAAACAATGGAAATAGTGAAAGACTTTATTTTGGGGGGGCTCCAAAATCACTGTAGACGGTGACTGCAGCCAGGAAATTAAAAGACGCTTGCTCCTTGGAAGAAAAGCTATGAGAAACTTAGACGGCATATTAAAAAGCAGAGACATTACTTTACTGTCAAAGGTCCATCTGGTCAAAGCTATGGTTTTTCCAGTAGTCACATATGAATGTGAGAGTTGGACTATAAAGAAAGCTGAGCACCAAAGGATTGATGGTTTTGAACTGTGGTGTTGGAGATGACTCTTGAGAGTCCCTTAGACTGCAAGGAGATCAAGCCAGTTAATCCTAAAAGAAATTAGTTCTGAATATACATTGGAAGGACTAATACTGAAGCTGAAACTCCAATACGTTGGCCACATGATTTGAAGAACTCACTCACTGGAAAAGACCCTAATGCTGGGAAAGATTGAAGGCAGGAGGAGAGGGGACAACAGAAGATGAGATGGTTGGATGGCATCACCAACTTGATGGACATAAGTTTGAGCAACCTCCAGGTGTTGGTGTCAGACAGAAAAGCCTGGTGTGCTGCAGTCCATGGCATCACAAAGAGTCGGACATCACTGAGCAACTAAACTGACCTGATGGTATTTCTATTTTTAGTTTTTTTTCTGAGGAAACTCCATGTTGTCTTACCTAATGGGTACTCCAGTTAATATTCCCACCAGCATGGTTCTAGAGTTCCCTTTTCTCCACATCCTTGTCAACATTTGTTAACCGTGGCCTTTGCCTGGTCCTTATTTTTTCTTTGACCTTTATTATTTCCTTATCTCTGCTGACTTCGGCTTTTTGTTGTTGTTATTATTATTATGATTCTTTTCTTAATTCTTCTGCTCCTTCTTCATTTCCTAATTCCTTTTATTAGAGCTGTTACTAATTCAACTAAGCTTGAAATTCATGCATACTCTAAATACACAAAGCATGAACTTTATCATGTTTGGAAATCTTTGTAATTCCTATACCTGAAAATCTACTTCTTTCTTCAGCTTCAGGAAGTTTCATGCATAGCTTCATCAAATAAACTTCTATTTCTTTCTCTCTTCTTCTACAACACCTGTCATGAGAATGTTAGTAAGCTTGGTGTCCTGTTAGAGGTCTTTAAATCTAGCATTTAAAAAAATATTTTTTTTTCTTTTTCTGTTCTGACTGTGTGTTTTCCACTATTGTATCTTCCAGATTATTTATACAATCTCTATAATTGAGCTTTTGTGTCACCTAGACTGCTAATTCATTATAGTGTGTTTCTCATTTAAGTTATTCTTCACTTCTGTGTGTGTGTGTGTTGTTGTTGTTGTTGTTGTTGTGTTTTTTTTTTTGGTAGATTCTTCTTAAAATTCTCATTGAGTTCATCTATTTTTTTTCCCAAGTTCAGTTAGTATATGTATTACTAATGCTTTGAACTCTATCAGGTAAACTATCTCTGTTTCAAAAGTGTTTTGTTGTTGTTGTTTTCCAGTTTTTTTTTTCCTTTGTTCTTTTTTTTTTTTTTTTTTTTTGCCACACTTCATGGTTTGTGGGATCTCCCCTGACCAGGAATAAACCTGACCCATGGCAGTGAAAGTGCTGAGTGCTAACCACTAGCCCATCAGGGTGCTCTCTCTTGTTTTTTCATTTGGAACCAAACCCCTTGTCTTCTCATTGTATTCAGCTTTCTCTGCCTCTATGAAATTAGATTAAACACTTACCTATCTCAATCTTCAAAGGGTGTCTTTGAGTGGGAGTTTCTCTATGAAGTCTGCATGTGTCCAACGCCTTTGGCAGGAGAGCTGGTTCCAAAGAGAGCACAGGTCACATTCCTCCTTGAGGTGTGCTGGCAGCTACCCCCTTGGTAGGAGGTAGGTTGAAAATGAAAGAGTTGCAACCAGACCCAAATGTGATCTGGGACATAGATGCTAAATGTCTGTCACTGTCTTATCAGGGGTGAGGCCCTGATAAGGCCCTTATCAGGGTTGGGCCTCAAAGTACTGGATCAGAAGTCATGAGGGTTAGGTCTAGACTGGTTTTATTCCTTCTAAGTGTGTTCTCTACCCCAGGCAAGGGCACTTCTTCCCTATTGCGCAGTAGTGATGGAGTAAGAGGGGCTCAAGTGCAAATCTGTTCTGAATTAGGGTGCATTCTTGGATAGTTCCAGCAAGCCATTTAGAGCCCTAGGTAATTTACAATCTCCTGACTCTGTGTGTTCACTAGCAACAACTGCCTTCATCCCATTTAGAGGTAGGGCTGTGTCTGAGCTTGCTCTGCTTCCTCCTAGCACTTTCACCCCTCCTCAGCAATGGCACATTCACCCCAGTAGAGGGCATAACCAAAGGAAGAGGGACTGGAGGACATACCCAGTGTAGGTCAAGAGCTGAAATGGTCCCAGCAGGCTAGTCAATCTCAGGTAGCTCCTTATCTGTTGATTTGGAATGTTTACTGGCAATGGCTGTCATTTCCCTGTTCAGAGACAGGGCCAAGTCTGAGCCAGTTTTGTTCCCTTCAGTGCAAAGTCTCCTGGGCAATGGCAGCCTTTGCCCTACTAGAGAGCTGAATTGGAGCAAGAGGGTCTGGAGCAGGCACTTGGTATAAGTTAGGGTGTATACTGGAATGGTCCTGTGAAACCAGCTACAGGCCCAGACCATTTTAAATCTGCTTCCCCTACTTTCTTCTTGGGAATAAGCAAGCTTGTGTATGTTCTGTTCATGAGCAGACTCTCAGTTTTTCACAACCCTTTAGTAAGTCCTACTGGTTTGCAAA
This sequence comes from Dama dama, assembly GCF_033118175.1. Lineage (NCBI taxonomy): Eukaryota > Metazoa > Chordata > Mammalia > Artiodactyla > Cervidae > Dama > Dama dama. The sequence continues at coordinate 105,512,933 of NC_083714.1, forward strand.
CAAGCTAAGGGGACTGGTCTGCCCAGTGTCAGACCCCAAGGCTGTGAAGCCCATTATGTGTCTCAAACCTCTAACTCCTCAGGGAGCATTCCCAAGCCTGAGATTTCCCCTTCTCTTCTGCATTCCCTGCCAGGGGCACAGGTCCTAACCTGGTCATCTTTTCCTTTCCTACCTGAGTCCTTGTGAATCATTCTTTACAAAGCTGGTTATAGAATAGCTTTTCTGTCAGCCTCCAACTTGTTTTCAGTGAGAGTTTCCCCATGTTTAGATGTATTTTTGATGTGTTTGGAGGGAGGTGAGCTCAGCACCTCCTACTCCATCATCTTGATCTTCATTTAGAAAGTGGATACTCTAGCACCTCTTTCAGAGGTGTTGGCTGATAGTCTCTTTACTGTATGTGCCTCCAATGTTCCTGGTGTCTTGCTGTTTCCAGTGTCACTGCTGTTATTGCTGAATTTTCTGCCTTGGGCACAAGGATAGTGTTCTGCATCCAGGATGTCCTGTCTCACAACTCCACAGCTCAGGGTGAGGGGGATAATTGAGGGAGAGCCAGAATCATGGGTGTCTTTGCCATGTCTTGCATCATCAGGTTCATGGGTTCCACCACTGTGATGGGGGTAGGGGAGTAGATTCATGGGCACCTCTTTATCTAGATAGACATGACTGCATGCCCAACTGCTGCTGCTGTCCAGTTCTTCGTGGCCATAGGTTATGCTGCAGCTGGGAGATGGGAGGTGTGCTTGCCACTCTGTCTATCCTGTGCTGTTACTGGAATCTCTGGCCTGTGGGCTCAGCCACCACAGCCAGGGATCCAAGATCACAGGTACTATCTCTGCTATCTCCTTTGGTTCCACCACCTATATGTGTTCCTGTACAACCACCTTTAAATGCACAGTTGTGGGAAATTCCCCAGATTCCTTGTGTGTGGGGCAGAGACATCTTTGCTAGTTGTAGATTGAGGGGGAGGAAAATGGAGTGTCTCATGCTTCCATGATGCCAATGCCACTCTTTTTGTAAATAGTCTTCATCTTTAGTCAATAATGGCTTACCTTGTGGCTCAGCTGGTAAAGAATCCACCGGCAATGCAAGAGACCTGGGTTGGGAAGAACCCCTGGAGAAGCGAAAGGCTACCCACTCTGGTATTCTGGCCTGGAGAATTCCGTGGACTGTATAGTCCATGGGGTCACAAAGAGACAGACACAACTGAGTGACTTTCACTTTAGTCAATAATGCTTTTATGCTATTTGGAAAAAGTTATATTTTCAGGTCTTAATTTTAACTTTGTTAGGAAGAGCTGGAGAAGTATTTTGTCTATAATTAATTTTCACCATGACTGAGGCAATACCATTTTGACTTTTCTAAAGATTGTGTTGTATGCACAAGGAATTCCACTCTAGCTGGGGAAAAATGAACACTTCCATGAACTGTGTATTTAAAATACCTAGACAGTGTATTAAAATGTGGAGACATTACTTTGCTTACAAAGTTCCATATTAGTCAAAGCTATGTTTTTTTTCCAGTAGTCCTGTACAGATGTGAGAGCTGGACAATAAGAAAGGGTGAGAGCCAAAATTTATGTCTTCTAACTGTGGTGATGGAGAAGACTCTTGAGAGTCCCTTGGACTGCAGGATTAAGCCAGTCAATCCTAAAGGAAATTAACTCTGAACATTCATTGGAAGGACTGATGCTGAAACTGAAGCTCCAAAACTTTGGCCACCTGATGCAAAGAGCCGACTCAGTGGAAAAGACCCTGATGCTGGGAAAGATTGAAGGCAGGAGGAGAAGCAGACGACAGAGGATGGATGACATTGAAGGGGACGACAGAGGACAGAGGTTTGATGGTATCACCGACTCAAAGAACATGAGTTTGAGCAAACCCCGGGAGATGGTGAAGGACAGGCAAGCCTGGTGTGCTGCAGTCCATGAGATCATGATGAGACATGATGAGAGAATAAACAACAACGTGAACTGTGTAAACTACAATCCCAATTTTATCCTTTTAGGTAGTTCTTTTCATAATCTTGCATAGTTTTCTCTGTCTCTTGCACTGATCAGTACTCAGCTAAACACTTAACATGAAACTTCTTCAGACCCTTGTAGTTCTTTAGAAATTCAGCTTATGTTACCTATTCTCCATTTCCAACAGAACCCACAGAATCAATGATGTCACAACTGCAAGAGCCTATAAAGGCCACCTTATTCAGCATTAATATTTTTCAGATAGGAAAATTAAGTCACTGAGATATTAGACTCAAGTATTTTTTAGTATCTGGCAGACTTAGAACTATTTTGTAAGATTTTGTAAGTCTTAGTACAGTGTTGTATTAACTAATTTCTGCCATGCTTCATTCAAGATATCTCTAAAATTTGTCTTTTTTCACATTCAAATTGAAAACTTTCTTTAAAGTCAAGTCAAATGTGTATATGAAAGCAGAGGAAGTCAAGATTTCACAAAAGAAGTTCTACTGAATAGCTTTTGCAGGATGGGTGAAAAATCATGCAGGCAGACGTATAGAAGAGTATGGGAGAATCCTCGCAGCGGCAACTATTCACAATCATTGTGGATTGAAACTCTACAGTGAAGTCTGGGGAACTATAAACCCCATGATATGGACAGAGGAATGACTCTGATAAAAAAGTTCAACTTTTTTTCTGTAGGAAATGATTCACTGAATCATGAAAATAAATCCGATTTTATTTTAGATACATCACTCTGGAATCAGTATGAAGGAAAGATTAAAGAGTATGGAAAAGCTGTGGAGAGTTTAGATCCAGAATAGTTATATGACTATTCTAATCATCCAAGCAAGAAATACAGAGAACCCAAATTAAAAGAATAAAAAAAATTATATCAATGGGAAGTTTTAAAAAAGAGATGGATACCTGTATCTATGTATCTATATATCTCTCTGTACCTTGAATAGTAGATTCTCAGCTCTCATGACCAACTAAATGTGAAGTTTGAGAAGAGAAACTGTGATGTGATGGTTATGATTCTCAGATATCTGATTCTTTTTGGAAATTTGATAAATGATTATCCCATTAACTAAGAAAAAGTGTTAAGAGAATGAATCATTTTGGAAAAGAAATATGAATTCAGCATTAAATATCCTCAATTTAAAGAATCAAATGAATTTTAGATTAAAAATATAGGTTGAGAGTTGACTGAATTAATTTCATGCAGAAAGATGATCAAGATGTAGGCATAGCTAATTTTATTATGTTTGCTTTATTGTACTTCACAGATACTGCTGTTTTTTTTTTTTTTCTTTTTTTTTAACAACGCAGCATGACATTTGTGGCAAACCTGCATTGAGCAAGTCTATTGATACCATTCTCCCAACAGCATTTATTTATTTCATGTCTGTATCACATTTTAATAATTCTCACAATATTTCAAACTTTTTCATTATTATTTAATTTGTTATGGTAATCTGTGGTCAGCCATCTTTGATGTTATTACTTTGACTCACTGAAGGCTCAGGTGGTTGCTAACATCTTTTAGCAGTATTTTTAATTGCACTCTTAAACTAGATTATTATGCATTGGGAAACAAAAAAAAATCATATGACTCACTTTATTGCAATATTTACTTTATTGTGATGGTCTGTAACTAAACCCAAACTATTTCTGAGGTATAACTGTATATAAATTTTGGATCTATTAGTATGCAATTTATAGTAGAAAATGTGAATGTGAGTTAAAACACTCATATTATTAAAATGAAAGAATAAAGTCAAGAAGAGTACCTTGGAGAAAAATGACTTTTATGGGTGGATGGAGAATAAAGACCTAAAAAAAATATCAAGTGTAGGTGACTCCTAAGAATAAAGTACTCAAAAGCTAAGTAAAAAAATTTTGTGTGTTTTATTATTATTTTCTCTATTGCAAGGTGATGTTTCTTTTTTTTTAATTGTATGATAATTTCTGTACAATATCGTGTTGGTTTCTGCCATACAACAATATGAATCAGCCATAAGCATATATATGTCACCTCCCTCTTGAAACACCTTCCTAGCCCAATGCCATTCCACCCCTCTACGTTGTCACAGAGTATCAGATTGAGCTGCCTCTGTTATACAGCAATTTTCCATTAGCTATTTTACATATGGTAATGTACATGTTTCAATGCTACTCTTTCAATTCGTCCCACCCTCTCCTTCCTTCACTGTGTCCACAAGTCTGTTCTCTAGGTAGGTGTCTCTATTCATCAAATAGGTTCATTGGTACCATTTTTCTAGGCTCCAGGTTCATCCACCTAACTAGAACTTACTCAAATTCATTCATTTTTATGACTGAGTAATAGTCCATTGTATATATGTACCAAAACTTCTTTATCCATTTATCTGTCAATGGACATCTAGGTTGCTTTCACATCCAGGATATTGCAAATAGTGTTGCAATGAATATTAGGGTACACGTGTCTTTTTTTTTTTTTTTTTTCAATTATGGTTTTCTCAGGGTATATGCCTAGTAGTGGTATTGCTAGGTTACATGGGAGTTTTAGTCCTAGCTTTTTTTTTTTTTTTTTTTTTTTAAGGAATCTCCATAATGTTCTCTGGACTTCCCAGGTGGCACTAGAGGGAAAGAACCCAACTGCCAGCACAGGAGACATAAGAGACGTGGTTTAGTCCCTGGGTGGTTCGGGAAGATCTGGTGGAGGAGGGCATGGCAGTCCACTCTAGTATTCTCTCCTGGAGTATCCCACGGACAAAAGAGCCTGGTGGGCTGCAGTCCATAGAGTCACAAAGAGACACGACTGAAGTGACTTAGAATGCATATAATGTTCTCCATAGTGGCTGTATCAATTTACATTCCCACCAAAAGTACAAGAGGTTTCCCTTTTCTCCACACCCTCTCCAGCAATTATTGTTTGTAGATTTCTTGGTGATGGCCATTCTGATTGGTGTGAGGTGATACATCATTGTAGTTTTGATTTCCATTTCTCTAATAATGAGCGATGTTGAACATCTTTTCATGTGTCTGTTGGCCATTTGTATGTCTTCTTTGGAGAACTGTCTGTTTAGGTTTTCCGTTCTTTTTTTTAATTAGGTTGCTTTTCTGCTATTGAGCTGCATGAGCTGCTTTTATATTTTAGAGATTAATCCTTTGTCAGTTGTTTCATTTGCAATTATTTTCTTCCATTCTGAGGGCTTTTTTAAAATCTTGTTTATAGTTTCCTTTGTTGTGTAGAAGCTTTTAAGTTTAATTAGGCCCCATTTGTTCATTTTTGCTTTTAATTTCATTACTTTAGGAGGTGGGTCATAGAGGATCTTGCTGTGATTTATGTCAGAGTTTTCTGCCTGTGTTTTCCTCTAATATTTTTTTTTAATAGTTTCTGGCCTTACATTTAGGTCTTTAATCCATTTTGAGTTTATTTTTGTACACGATGTTAAGAAATATTCTCATTTCATTATTTAACATGTAGCTGTCCAGTTTTTCCAGTACCATTTATTGAAAAGGCTATCTTTTCTCCACTGTATATCTTTGCCTCCTTTGTCAAAGATAAGGTGCCCATAGGTGTGTGGGTTTATCTCTGGGCTTTCTATCTTGTTACATTGATCTATATTTCTGTTTTTGTACCAGTACCATATTATCGTGATTCCTGTGACTTTGTAGTATAGTCTGAATTCAGGAAGGTTGATTCCTTCAGCTTCATTTTTCTTTTTCAAGATTGCCTTGACGATTCAGGGTCTTTTATGCTTTCATATTGTGAGATTTTTTTGTCCTATTTCTGTGAAAAATGCCATTGGTAATTTGATAGGGATTGTGTTATTTCTGTAGATTGCTTCAGGTAATATATTCATTTTCACCATATTGATTCTTCCAAATGCAAGAAAATTATATTTCTCTCCATTTCTGTCATCTTTGATTTCTTTCATGATTGTCTTATAGTTTTCTTTATAGTTTTTTTTTTTTTTTTTGTCTCCTTAGGTAGGCTTATTCCTAGGTATTTCATGTTTTGTTGTTGCTGTTGAAATGGTGAGTGGAACTGATTCCTTAATTTATCTTTCTGATTTTTTGTCATTAGTGTATAAAAGTGCAAGGGATTTCTGTGTATTGGTTTTGTATCCTGTGTCTTTAGTACATTCATTGATTAAAAGCTAAGGAAAGATTTTAAAGAAAAGGTCAACAGTACAAAATACATAGAAAAGGCAACCAGAGAGATAATCTTATCTGAATCTAACACTGGGTTAGGTACAAGGCAGAAGACTAAGTTGCTTTTTAAAATAACAAAATAAAATATGGTGTCTTGTTTCTAATACACATTACTATTCTGAATTTGTCATCACATAAAGAAACATGCTACTGATATTGTTGTGGCAAGCCATTTAATAGTAAAATTACTGTAAAGATAAGGTCCTATGTCAGTTTGCTAAGTATTATAGCTTAATGCTTCCTTTAAATCCACGTTTAATTACATCACTGTACAACTAAAGACAAAGGTAGGCAGAGATGGGGAGAAAATTGAAAATTTAAAAGAAACCCAGAAGATGGGGAGCACATGCAAATCTATGGCTGATTCATGTCAATGTATGGCAAAAACCACTACAATATTGTAAAATAATTAGCCTCCATAATAAAAATAAATGAAAAATAATAATAAAAATAAAAAAATAAAAGAAACCTAGAAAGCAAACAATAATTAGGCAGTCGTGAGACCTGACATATCAAAATTCACTGTAAATGTAAATTAATTGAATTAATAATCAAAAGATACAGACTGACAAGATGGATAAAAATACAGGATTCATCTTAGTGCTGCCCACAAGAGACTCTTCAGCTCTAAAGACATACACTCTAAAGTTCATACTTAAAGTGAAGTACAGTAAGTACCCTACATTTGAACAAGTTCTGTTCTGAGAGTATGCTCATGATTCCAATTTGTTCATAAGTCTAAGAAAGTTATCCTAGGCACCCAACTAACACAATTGGCTATATAGTACTATACAGTAATAAGTTGATAATACTTTTCACACAAATAATACAAAAATAAAAGAACATTTCTTTAATCTTATGGTATAGTAGTACCTTGAAAATTATACTAGTACAGTACAGAAGCTGGCCTACAGAGGCTGGCATCTCCTAAACATGCAAGAAGAGCTACTGACTAGAAGAGGGAGAGGAAGTGGGGGATGGTATAGTTGAAAGATTGACAGCAATAGGAGATGCAGGGCAAGTTATAATTTCACTTATGCCTGATGGTGATGATACACGTTCTGGTTGCTTGCTGGATTCAATTCTATCTACCCTCTTCAAAAAATGATACAGTGCTGTCTTGGTATTAGTTCTTTTTTCTCATCATAGGTGACATGGTAACACTGCATTATATTCTGAACAGCTGCTGTAACTTTAACATACCATTCTATGTTCAAGTCCTGTGCCTCAAAAACTAACAGTGTTTCCTCAAATAAAGAAAATACCCTTGCCATTTCCTGCATCATGAATCTCTTGTTTTTCAGTTATTACATCTTCCTCTTGTCTCTCTTCTTCCTTTCTCTGAGCCTCCAATTTCATCAGGTCTTCATGAGTAAACTTCATATATTGCACACCAAAGAGTTCAGTGAAGTTGTCCTCTTGCAGATCTAGCTCCAGATTCTCACTGAGGGTCACTAAGTTGCTGAAAACCTCTTTGGATTCCTTCTCCACAGTCACAAATTTCAAAACTGTGTGCAAGGATTCTTCTAAACCTGTTCATGGTGATGGCCATTACATCATGCCAAGAAAAGTCAATGCCTTTCATGACATTGTAGAGGTTATTGTTCCAAAATTTTTGCAACATTGTTTCTAACTCATCACTCACTTTTACTGCCTGATGAAAAGTGTGATGTAAATAACATTTCTTGAATATCGCATAACTCCTTGGTCTATAGGTTGGATGAGCAATGTAGTATTCAGATTCACTACTTTGATGTTGGGATGAACGTCGTCAATGAATGGGTGGGGTGGGGTGGGGTTGCCTGGAGTATTGTCAAGCAGCAAAAGAATGTTGAATGGGATATCCTTCTCCAAGCAGTATTTCTCTACCTCTGGCATAAAGTGGTGGAAAAACCAGTCCTGGAAAATGTCCAGTGTAACCCAGGCTTTGGGGTTACTCTTCCAAATAACAGAAAGAGAGACTTTGGTTATATTTTAAAAGGCTTCTTTGAGTGATTAACTAAGAGAAGCTTCAGCTTCATATTGTCAGAAGCACTGTTACCAAACAAAAGAGTTAGCCTATCCTTTGCTGATTTATAGCCTGGCATCAACTTTCCTCCTTACTGATGTAACTTCAGTCTGGCATACTCTCCCAGTACAGGCCTGTCTCATCCACATTAAAAATTTGCCCAGCTTAATATTCACCTTCATCAATAATTTCTCGAAGGATTTCAGGAAATCCCAGACAGCAAAGACGTGTAAAGTGTTCACATTATTCAGTTGGAATAATGTTGTATATATTCGGGATTACTTTGTGTTCACAAAAGTCATATGGTAAAGTGTATACATATTGTTAAAAATCTCATACTTTTCCCCAGAGTTTGTATTATTTTACATTCCCACCAGCAAGGTATGAGCAATGCATTGCCTTTACATTTCTGTCAGAATTTGTTTTTAATACTATATTTGACTTTAGCCATTCTGATAAGTGTATAGGGATATCACACTATGGTTCTAATTTGCATTTCTCTGATGGCTACTGATGACTATATTTTCTTTTCTCTTCTTTTTTCTTCATTCACATTGTAATTTTTTTTTTTTCGCTCTGGGTTTTCTTTTTTTTTTTTTTTTTCATTTATTTTTATTAGTTGGAGGCTAATTACTTTACAATATTGTAGTGGTTTTTACCATACATTGACATGAATCTGATGACACATCAGATTTACATGTGTTCCCCATCCTGATCCCCCCCTCCCACCTCCCTCCCCATCCGATCCCTAGGGGTCTTCCCAGTGCATCAGCCCTGAGCACTTGTCTCATGCATCCAACCTGGGCTGGCTATCTGTTTCACACTTGATAATATACTTGTTCCAATGCTATTCTCTCAGATCATCCCACCCTCACATTCTCCCAGAGTCCAAAAGTCTGTTCTATACATCTGTGTCTCTTTTTCTGTCTTGCATATAGGGTTATCATTATCATCTTTTTTAAATTCCATATATATGTGTTAGTATACTGTCTTGGTGTTTATCTTTCTGGCTTACTTCACTCTGTATAATGGGCTCCAGTTTCATCCATCTCATTAGAACTGATTCAAACATATTCTTTTTAATGGCTGAGTAATATTTCATTGTGTATATGTACCATATTTTCATGGGTTTGTTGCCATCCATATATATCCTCTTTTGTGAAATGTTTGTTTATATGTTTTTCACTTTTTAAACTGAATAATTGTTTATTGTGCAATTTTGAGAGTTCTTTATATATACTATATACAAGTACTTTGTTATCCTATTCTGTAGTTTGTTTGCTTATCATTTTAACAGAGTATGTCAAAAAATCAAAATTTTAAATTGTTATGAAGCCCAATTTTTCCTTTTATGAGTTGTGTTTTTCTTGTCAGTTTAAAAACTCTGCTAGCTCTATGTCATAAATATTTTCTCTTCTGTTTCAGAAGTTTTATGCTTAAATCTATTATCTATTTTGAATTAAATTTTGTATCAGGTTTGAGGTTTAAAGGTCAATTTCAATGCTCCCTCCCTTCTTCCCTTTTTTCTTTCTTTTCTTGTCCTTTCCTTCTTCCCCCCTGTGGTTGTTCAATGGCTTGCTGACAATTGTTAATAGACTACCTTCTTCCATTGAACTGCTATTATAGATTTCTCAAAAGTCCTCTGTCAGTACCACATTTTCTTGTTTATTACAACTATGCAATGAACTATAGCATCAGGAAGAGTTATTTCTTTCATATTCATTTTCTTAGATTGATCCCTTGATCATTATGTAGTGTCCTTTTTGTCTTTTGTAACAGTCTTTATTTTAAAGTCCATTTTGTTTAAATATCATCACTCCTGCTTTCTTCAGACTTCCATTTGCTTGGCATGCTTTTTTCCATCCACTCACTTTCATCTGTGTATGTCTTTAGATCTGAAGTGAGTCTCTTGTAGGCAGCATATCTACAGGTCTTGTTTTTGTGTCAATTTAGTCACTGTATGTATTTTGATTGGCGCATTTATTCCTTTTACACTTAAGGTAATTAGTGATATATATGTTCTTTCTGACTTAGTAACTGAACACACACACATACTCTTGCTGAGATCTTTTTGGTTGTGTTGGGGTTGTTTTATAGGTCTTTTTTCCCTTCTTCATCTTTTGTTCTCACCTCTCGTGACTTGATGACTGTCTTTACTATCATGTTTGGATACCTTTTACTTTTTGTTTATATGTTATAGATTTATGGCTTCTAGTTACCATGAGGCTTTAATACAGCACCCTTTATATAAGTGTGACTATTTTAATTTGCTCATCTCTTAATTTCAAATATGTTTTTACAATTCTGAATTTATACTCTCCTCCATGAATGATTGTTGTTGTCGTTCAGTTACTAAGTAATGTCCAACTCTTTGCAACCTCATGGATTGTAGCGTGCCAGGCTCCTCTGTCCTCCACTATCTCCCAAAGTTTGCTCAAATTCATGTCCATTGAGTCAGTGATGCTGAGATCTAACAATCTCATCCTCTGTCATGCCCATCTTTTACCTTCAATATTTCCTAGTGTCAAGATCTTTTCCAATGAGTCAGCTCTTTGAATCATGTGGCCAAAGTACTGGAGATTCAGCTTCAGCATCAATCCTTCCAATGAATAGCCAGGGTTTATGCCCTTTGAGGAGGGCATGGAAAACCATTCCAGTATTCTTGCCTGGAGAATTCCACCGACAGAAGAGCCTGGTGGGCTACAGTCCATAGGATTGCAAAGAGTCAGACATGACTGAGTGACTAACGGTACTTCCTTTAGGATTGACTAGTTTGATCTCCTCGCTGTCCAAGGGACTCTCATGATTCTACTACAACACAATTCAAAAGTATCAATTCTAAGGTGCTCAGCCTTCATAATGGTCAAACTCTCACATCCATACATGGCTACTGGAATAGCTAATTTTGACTATATAGGCCTTTGCTGGCAAAGTGATGTCTCTGCTTTTTAATTGGCTGTCTAGGTTTTTCATAGCTTTTCTTCCAAGGAGCAAGTGTCTTCTAATTTCATGGATTCAGTCACCATCCACAGTGATTTTGATGCCCAAGAAAATAAAATGTCACTGATTTCACTTTTTCCTCTTCTATCTGACACGAAGTGATGGGACCAGATGCCATGATCTTAGTTTTTTCTTTTTTCTTTTTTTCACTTGTTGAGTTTCAAGCCAGATTTTCACTCTCCTCCTTCACCCTCTTCAAGAGGTTCTTTAGATCCTCTTCACTTTCTTCCATTAGAGTGGTATCATCTAATGATGATCTAATGATGAATGGTTTATTGGTTTTCCCTACTTTCTTCAATTTAAGTCTGAATTTTACAATAAGAAGTACATGATCTGAGCCATAGTCATCTCCCAGTCTTGTTTTTGCTGATTATGTAGAGATTCTCCATCTTTGGCTGCAAAGAATATGATCTATCTGATTTTGGTATTGACCATCTGGTGATGTCCATGTGTACAGTCATCTCTTCTGTTGTTGGAAGAGGGTGTTTGCTATGACCAGGGCATTCTCTTGGCAAAATTCTGTCAGCCTTTCCCTGCTTCATTTTGTACTCCAAGGCCAAACTTGCCCATTACTGAAGGTATCTCTTGACTTCCTACTTTTGCTTTCCAGCCCCCTATGATGAAAAGGACATCCTTTTTGGTGTTTGTTCTGAAAGGCTGTAGCTCTCCATGGAACCGTTCAACTTCAGCTTCTTTGGCATTAGTGGTTGGTGCATAGACTTGGATTACTGTGATGTTGAATGGTTTGTCTTGGAAATGAACCGAGAACATGCTTTTTTGAGATTGTACCCAAGTACTGCATTTTAGACTGTTTTGTTGACTATGAGGGCTACTCCATTTCTTCTAAGGGATTCTTGTCCACAGTAGTAGATAAAATGATCATTTTAAATAAATTTGCCCATTCCCATCCACTTTAGTTTACTGATTCCTATAATGTTGGTGTTCATGATTGCCATCTCCTGTTTGACCACTTACAATTTACCTTGATACATGCACCTAACATTCCAGGTTCCTATGCAATATTATTCTTTACAGAATTGGACTTTACATTCACTGCCAGACACATCCACAACCCAGCATCATTTCTGCTTTGGCTCCAACTCTTCATTCTTTCTGGAGCTATTTCTCTGCTCTTCTCCACTAGTATTTTGATACCTACTGACCTGGGTGCTTATCTTCCAGCATCCTATCTTTTTGCCTTTTCATACTGTTCATGGGGTTCTCAAGGCAAGGATGCTGAAATCGTTTGTCATTCCCTTCTTTTGCCCTGTTTCCCAGAGCCTGTGGGATTTTGTGTGTGCTCTTTAAAAGTGAAGTATTTATTTACCTCAGTCCTATGGGATTCCCAAAATTAAGCCCTGCTGGCTTTCAAAGCCAAATGCTCTGGAGGCTCATTTTCCTGATGCAGGAACCCCAGGGTGGGGAGCCAGTTGTTAGGTTCAGAATTCTTATTCCAATGGTCTCCCTCTGCAATGCAATTATTCTCCAGGTGTGTGTGTATATTGCCCACCTGGGGTATGTGATTTGATTATATCATGAGCCCATCTCTCCTACTAATCTCACTGTGGTTCATTCTTTATGTCTTTGTGTGTGTCAAGTCGCTTCAGTCATGTCTGACTCTTTCTGACCCTATGGACTGCCTGCCAGGGGCCTCTTTCCATGGGATTCTCCAGACAAGAATACTGGAGTGGGTTACCATGCCATCCTCCAAGGGATCTTTTTGATCCAGAGATTGAACCCAGCTCTGTGGCTCCTGCATTGCTGGTGGATTCCTTATTGGTGAGCCACCAGGGAAGCCCTTGCTTTGTATCTTTAGTTGTATATTTTTTTCCAGTAAGTCCTGGTCTTTTTCATCAATGATTGTTCTGCAAATAGAGGTGATTTTGGTGTTCCTGTGACAGGAGCTGAGCTTTAGAACTTTCTATTCCATTATCTTGGCTGATCTCCATATAATTTTCTTTGAAAATTATTTTACTTATTCTGGTATATTTATTTTTCATATACATTTCAAAATAAGATTGTGTTTATAAAAATCCTTTCTATTTTTTTTTCATTTGTTCTACATACACATTTTAAAATAACTGACATATTGAGTATGCTTTTTTTAAATCTATCAACACAGCATCAGCATTCTTTTGTTTGGGTCTTCACTGAAGTTTTCCTGAGCATTTCCAACACGTTTACCTTGGACATATTTTCTTGGATTTATCACTAAGTGTTTGATTTTTTTAGAGTTAACTTAAATTGTACTGTGCTTTTAATTTTAATTTCCACATGCTTGATTTTACTATATAGAGATGTGCTGATTCTTGTGTGTTGATATCGAACAATGGAACATTGATTAATAAACTTAGTTGATTTAGGAATGTATATTTTTGTAGATTTCTTGTGAATTTAGAAGTGACTACCATGTCATCTGCAGAAAGGAACATTATAATTTCCCCTTTTACAGTCCGTAAACTTTTGCTTTTTTTTTTTTTTGTCTTACTGCATCAGTTAAAAATTCTACTAATATAATATATTCAGTAATAGCCATGCAAACAGACACACTTGTCTTGTTTCTGATATTAAGGGGAAGGCATGCAGTCTTTCACCATTATGTGCAAAGTTAGCTGAGGGAATTCTGTAGACACTCTTTAAAAAGTTGAGGAAGTTTCCATTTTTTGATAATGTACTGGTGTTTTTTATTGTAAATCATTGTTGGATTTACTTACATGCTTTTTCTGTCAATTGGTATAATCATACTTGTTCTTTAGCCTGTTGATATGGCAGATTACACTACTTTTGTTACCACTTTATTAATTCCCTGGTTGTCCAGTGGTTAAGACTTAGCACTTTCACTGCTATGGGTCCAATTTTGATCCCTGGTCAAGGAACTAAAATCCTGCAAGCCACACGGTGTACCCTCCACAGAAAACAAACAAACAAACAAAAAATGATGATTGGGAATTCCATGGTAATCCACTGGCTAGGAGTCCATGTGTGCAAGCCACATGGTATAGCCAGAAAAATAAAAGAAAATAATTTTACACCTTTATTGAAATATAAATGACATATAAACTTGTATAAGCTTAAAATGTACAATGTGCTGATTTTACACACACACACACACACACACACACATATATGGTTTCAAGAGCTATAGATTTTTTATTTTTTTTCATTTATTTTTATTAATTGAAGGCTAATTACTTTACAATATTGTAGTGGTTTTTGCCATACAGTGACATGAATCAGCCATGGATTTACATGTGTTCCGTGTCCTGATCCCACCTCCTGCCTGCCTCCTTATCCCATCCTTCTGGGTCTTCCCAGTGCACCAGCCCTGAGCACTAGTCTCATGCATCCAACCTGGGTTGGCGATCTGTTTCACCCTTGATAGTATACTTGTTTCAATGCTATTCTCTCAGAACATCCCACCCTCACCTTCTCCCACAGAGTCCAAAATTCCGTTCTGTACATCTGTGTCCCTTTTTCTGTTTTGCATATAGGGTTACCATTACCATCTTTTTAAATTCCATATATATGTGTTAGTATACTGTATTGGTGTTTATCTTTCTGACTTACTTCACTCTGTATAATGGGCTCCAGTTTCATCCATCTCATTAGAACTGATTCAAATGAATTCTTTTTCATGGCTGAATAATATTCCATTGTGTATATGTACCACAGCTTCCTTATCCTTTCATCTGCTGATGGGCATCTAGGTTGCTTCCATGTCCTGGTAATTATAAACAGTGCTGTGATGAACATTAGGGTGTACGTGTCTCTTTCAGGTCTGGTTTCCTCGGTGTGTATGCCCAGGAGTGGGAGCGGGATTGCTGGGTCATATGGCAGTTCTATTTCCAGTTTATTAAGGAATCTCCATACTCTTCTCCATAGTGGCTGTACTAGTTTGCATTCCCACATATATATTATAAAATGATTATCATTGAGCCATTCAGTTCAGTTCAATTCAGTCACTCAGTCGTGTCCGACTCTTTGTGACCCCATGAATCGCAGCACACCAGACCTCCCTGTCCATCACAAATTCCCGGAGTATACTCAAATTCATGCCCATCGAGTCGGTGATGCCATCCAGCCATATCATCCTCTGTTGTCCCCTTCTCCTCCTACCCCCAATCCCTCCCAACATCACGGTCTTTTCCAACGAGTCAACTCTTCACATGAGGTGGCCAAAGTATTGGAGTTTCAGTTTCATCATCAGTCCTTCCAATGAACACCCAGGACTTATCTCCTTTAGGATGTACTGGTTGGATCTCCTTGCAGTTGACATCTATTCTCACACATAGTTACCACTTCACATTATTTCTTTAATGTTTCATAGAATTCAATGCAAAACCATTTGGTGATGGGGTTTTGTACTGGAGGTTTTTGATTGCTAATTCAGTTACCTTACTCCATATTGATCTGTTCAGATTTTCTATTTCCTCATGATTTAGTCTTGGTTAGTTACATGCTTTGGGGAATTTATCATTTCTTCTAGGTTACCCAGTTTGGACATATTATTCATTGTTGATTCTTATAATCCTTTGTGTCAGTGGTAATGTTTCCACTCTTAATTTCTGAGTATTTGTTTAAGTGGTGCTTTTCTTCTTATTCTTGCTAAAATTTTGTCAACTTTGTTTATCTTCAAAAGTCAAGTAGTAGATATGTTGATCTTTAATGTAGTGTTTCTGGTCTATATTTCACTTATTTCTGCTTTTTATTTTATCCCTTCTTATGCTAAATTTGTGATTTGGCATTTTCTCCTTTACTATTACCTTGGGGAGTAATGTTAGGTTGAGATTTTTTTCTTTTTGTAAACATTTGTCATAATAAACTACCAAATTAGAACTAATTTTCAAACATCCATATATTTTGGTATGTTGTGCTTACAATTTCATTTAAGATGTTTGTTTCTTTTTAAAATTATAGTTGATTTGAAATATCATATTACTTTCAGGTATAAAACAGTGATTCAATATTTTTAATTAATTTATTTCAATTAGAGGACAATCACTTCACAACACTGTGGTGGATCAGCCATGGATCCATATGCACACCCCTATCCTGAACCCCCATCCATCTCCCTCCCCACCCCATCCCTCTGAGTTGTCCCAGAACACCAGCTTTGAGTGCTCTGCTATATGTATCAAACTTGTACTGGTCATCTATTTTACATTTTTATAGATTAAACTCTCTTTAAAATTATTATAAAATACTGGCTATTTACAATAGATCCTTGAAGTTTACTAATCTTACACATGATATTTTGTACATCTTAATCTGTACCTATCCCACCCTTCCAATCTTCCTTCTCACCAATGACAACCTCTAGTTTGCTCTATATAATTGTTTCTGTTTTGTTATATTCAATTGTTTGTTTTATAGATTAGACATATAAATGATAATAGACTATTTATTTAACTTTTTCTATCTGAGTCACTCCACTAAGCAGACTACACTCAAGGTTCATTCATATGATTGCAATGGAAAATTTTCATTCTTTCTGTGGCTAAGTAATAATCTTCTGTGTGTATGTGTGTATGATCTTCTTTATCTATCCACTTGTTCATGGACACTTAGGTTGCCTCTGTATCTTGGTTATGATAAGTAATGATGCTATGAACATTGGGGTGCATATATCTTTTCGAATTCGTGTTTTCATTTTGTTAAGATACATACCCAGGAGTGAAATTGCTGGATCATATGGTAATTTTAATTTTACTTTTTTGAAACCTTCATATATTTTCCATTGTGAATGCAAAAATAAACATTCTCATCAAGTGTGTTAGGGCTCCTTTTTCTACACATCCACACTAACATTTTTTTTATTTATAGACTTTTGATGATAATTTTCACAGGTGTAAGATGATATCTCTTTCTGGTTTTTTTTTTTTCCAGTTTTATTTATTTACTTTGCAATATTGCATTGGTTTTGCTATACATTGACATGAGTCCACCATGGGTGTACATGGGTTTCCCATCCTGTACCCCCTTCCCACCTCCCTCCCCACCCTACCCCTCTGGGTCATCCCAGTGCACCAGCCCCAAGCACCCTGTATCATGCATCAAACCTGGACTGGCGACTCGTTTCACATATGATAATTTACACATTTCAATGCCATTCTCCCATATCATCCCACCCTCACCCTCTCCCACAGAGTCCAAAAGACTGTTCTATACATCTGTATCTCTTTTGCTGTCTCACATACAGGGTTATCATTACCATCTTTCTAAATTCCATATATATGCGTTAGTATACTGTATTGATGTTTTTCTTTCTGGCTTACTTCACTCTGTATAACTGGTTTTGATTTCTGTTTCTTTCATGATTTGTAACATTGGGTATTTTTTCATGTGATGCTAGCTATCTATATGCTTCCTTACAAAAAAAAAAATGATCATTCAGATCTGTCCACTTTTTTTGAAGGATTTTTAAATGTTGCATTGTATGAGCTCTTTATGTATTTTGGATAATAACCCTTCTCTGTCATATAATTTGAAAGTATTTTCTCCCATTCAGTAGGTTGCTTTTTTGTTTCATTTTGCTGTGCAAAATCTTTTAGGTTTAAGAGGTCCCATTTGTTTTACTTTTGTTTCCTTTGCCTGAGGACACAGATCCCCCCACCAATATATATATATATATATATATATATATATATATATATGTATATATATATATATATATATATATATGTAGAGAGAGAGAGAGAGAGAGAGAGAGAGTTACAATTTCTGTCAGAGTGTTCTGCCTACGTTTTCTTTCAGGACTTTGCTGGTTTCTATAATAGACATTTCAGTCTTTAATCATTTTGGATTTATTTTTTGTATATGATACAAGAAATGTTTTAATTTCATTGTTTTAATTGTAGCTGTAAAGTTTTCCCTACAACACATAATGAAGAGACTGTCTTTTCCCCGTTGTATATTTTTGCCTCCTTTTTCATAGATTATTTGGGCATAAGTGCATAAGTTCATTTCTGGACTCTCCATTCTGTTACATTCATCTATGTGTCTGTATATGTGCTGCTACTGTTTTGGTTATTCCAGATTCATAGTATAGCTTGAAGGCAGGGAGCATGTTACCTCCAGCTTTGTTAATTTTTATCAAGCTTTGGCTATTTGGAGCTTCTTGTGGTTCCATATAAACTTCAGATTATTTTTTTCTTCTAGTTCAGTGAAAAATATCATAGATATTTTGGTTTGGATTACATTATATCTGCATATTGCTTTGGGAAGTATGGATATTTTTAACAATATTATTCCTTCCAGTACATGAACATGGGATAACTTTTCATTTACTTATATCATCTTCAATTTATTTCATCAATGTTTTACCGTTTGAATCGTTCAGTCGTGCCTGACTCTTTGCAACTTCATGGACTGTAGCCTGTCAGTTTCCTCTATCCGTGAGTTCTCCAGGCAAGAATATTGGAGTGGGTAGCCATTCCCTTCTCCAAGAGATCTTCCCAACCCAGAAATTGAACCAGAATCTCCCTCCTTGAAAGCAGATTCTTTACCATCTGAGCCACCAGGGAAGACTAGAGGTCTTTTACTTTCATACTTAAGTTTTATTTTTATTTTTTTGGTCTCTATTTTACTTATTTTCTTTCTGATCTTTATTATTTCTTTCCTCTGGTGACTTTGAGAATTATTTGTTTCTATCTTTCTAATTACTTTAGATGAGAGGTTACATTCTTTTTTTTTTAACAGTTTAATCATTTGCTTTATTTTATTTTTTTCTTTTACATTTTTTTCCATTTATTTTTATTAGTTGGAGGCTAATTACTTTACAACATTGTAGTGGTTTTTGTCATACATTGACATGAATCAGCCATGGATTTACATGTATTCCCCATCCTGATCCCCCCTCCCACCTCCCTCTCCACCCGATTCCTCTGGGTCTTCCCAGTGCACCAGGCCCGATCACTTGTCTCATGCATCCAGCCTGGGCTGGTGATCTGTTTCACCCTAGATAAGAAACAGGCTGGATTCTTTATTTGTGAGTTTTCTTGTTTCTTGAGGCAGGCCTGTATTGCTCTAAACTTCCCTTTTAGAACAGATTTTGCTGAATTACATAGATTTTTGAAAGTTTCATTTTTATTTTTATTTGTCTCAAGGTATTTTCTTTCTGATTTATTCTTTGATTTCCTCATTGACCCATTGTTGTTATTGTTGTGTGTTTTTTTGTTTGTTTGTTTGTTTGTTTTTTGGTTTTGGGTTTTTGTTGTTTTTACATCTCCACATGCATTGGTTTTTCCCATTTTTCCTCCTGTAATTGATATATTAGTTTCACCACATTGTGGTGGATAAAATGTTTATATCCTCTTAAATTGAGCTTTTCCTGGTGTAATATGTGATGACAGTAATATGATGTAAGTTGAAAGATGTAAGGTGAAAACTCATTGTGGTTTTGATTTGCATTTCTCTGATGATTAGTGATTTTGGGCTTTTGTTCATGTGCCGGTTGAACACCAGCATATCTCTTAAAGTTAAGTACCCATTCAAGTTTTCTGCTCATTTTTAAATTGGGTATCTTCTTTGATATTGAGTTGTATGAGATGTTTACAATTTTTGGATATTTCTCATATCACTTTCAAATATTTTCTACCATTTTGTAGGTTTTCTGTTAATTTTGTTAATGATGTCCTTTGCCATGTAAGTTTAATTTTTCATTTCTTTAATTTTGAGTGAAGTTGAGCATTTCTTCCCCATCATTTTCCTGTTGACCTACTTTACCGATTTTCTTTCGATTTAAATTTTATTCAAGTATAGTTGATTTACAATATTCTTTTAATTTCAGATGTCCAGCAAAGTGATCCAGCTATACATAGACATATATTCATTCTTTTCCAGATTATTTTCTTATATGGGCTATTCCAGAATATTGAGTAGAGTTCCCTGTACCATACCTGTTCCCTGTACCATAGGTCCTTGTTGATTATCTATCATGTATGTAGTAGTGTGTGTATGTTAATCCCAAGCTCCTGAATTATCGTTTCCCCCACATTTCATCCTTGGCAACCATAAGTTTACTTTCTATACCTGTAAGTCTGTTTCAGTTTTGTAAGTAATTTCATTTGTATCATAACAAAAATTAGAATACATATATGAATGATATAATATGACATTTTCTCTCTTTGACTTACTTCACTGCAGAGGGTGAGATGGTTAGATCACATCACTGACTCAATGGACATGAATTTGAGCAAACTCTGGGAGATAGTGGAGGACAGAAGAGCCTAACATGCTGCAGTCCATGGGGTCACAAAGAATTGAACATGACTTAGAGACTGAACAACAATAGCAACAACAATGGTAATCTCTAGGTTCATTCGTGTTGCTACAAATAGCATCATTTCATTATTTTCTTTGGCTTAATAGTATTCCCTTGTAAATATGTACCACATGTTCTGTATCCATTCATCTGTTGATGGGCATTTAGCTTGCTTCCATGACTTGGCTATTGTAAATACTGCTGCAGTGAACAGTGAGGTGCATATATCTTTTCAAATTAGTTTTCTCCACATATATGCCCAGGAATGGGACTGCTGGATCATATGATAGTTCTAATTTTAATTTTGTAAGGAATCTCCATACTGTTCTCCACAGTACTCACACCAATTTTACATCCTTCCCCTTCTTTTAATGTGGTGTATCACTTGACGGATTTGCAGATATTGAACCACTGTTGCATCCATGGGATAAACACCATTTGAACATGGGATCTGATCCATTTTTATGTATGTTGAATTTAGTTTGGTAATATTTTGAGGATTCTTGCATATATTGCCTCCGAGTTATTGGCCCATAATTTTTATAATGTCTTTGTCTTATTGTTATATCAGGGTGATGGTGGCTTCAGAGAATGAATTTGGAAGTGTTGAATCCTCTCCTTTTTTGGAATAGTTTGAGGACAAGTGTTAGTTTTCTTATATATGTTTGGGAGAAATTCCCTATGAAGCCATCTAATCCTGGACTTTTGTGTGTGTGTGTGTGTGTGTGTGTGTGTGTGTGTGGTTTTCAAATTGTAAATTCAATTTCATTACTAGTGATCAGTCTGTTCAGATTGTCTATTTCTAATTCAGTCTTTGAAGGTTTAATATTTCTAGGAATTTGTCCATTTCTTTAGGTTGGAATTTGTTGACATATAACTTTGCACAGTATTCTATGATTTGTTTTGTGTCTCTGTGATGACAATTGTTATTTCTCCTCTTTTTTTGTATTTGGCTTATTTATCTTTAATCTTTTCTTCTGGGTGAGCCTTGTTAAAGATACATCAATTGTGTTTATTTTTACAAGAACAAGTACTTGGTTGGATCTTTTCTATTGTTTTGTTAGTTTCTATTTATTTATTTCCTCCATGATCTTTATTGCATTTATCACTTATAAACTTTCCTCATAAAATTGCCTTTGCCACATCCATAGATTTTGGAAAGTTATGTTTACATTTTCATTTACCTCAAAATATTTTCTGATTTCCTCTTTGATTTTGTCATTGACCTATTGGTTATATAAATATCATATGGTTTAGTCTGAATGTGTTTGTATTTCCCCCATTTTTATGTTTGTAATTGATTTCTAGTTTCAGATCATTGTGTTTTGGATTTTTTTCCTTCTTAAATGTGTTAGACTTGTTTTATGGCCTAGCATGTGACCTACCCTGAGGAATGTTCCATGTATACTTGCAATGAATTTGTATTTTGCTGTTTTTAGATAGCATGTTCTCGAGATACTTATTAAGTTGAACTATTTATTGTGTCATTTAAGACCTCTGTTACCTTATTGGATTTCTGTCTGTATGACCTGTCCATTGATTTAAATGGGGGTGTTAAAGATCCATAATATTCTTGAATTGTTGTCAGTTTCTCCCTTTTTGACTGTTAACATTTACTTTATATATTTCATTACTTCTGTATTGGGTGCATATGTTAATGGGTGTAATATCCTCTTTTGGAATTGACCTCTTTATCATTATATGATGTCCTTCCTTGTCTCTTGATACACATTTTGTTTTAAAGTTTATTTTACATGATATAATTATCCCTTCCCCAACTTTCCTGTCATTCCCATTTGCATGAAATATTTTGTCCATCCTCTCACTTTCAGAGTGAGACTTTATTTCTAAAGTGAGTGTCTTGTAAGTACCACATACATGTGTCTTATTTTTTAAATACAGCCATCCCATGTCTTTTAATTGAGTCCATTATTTAGTCCCTTGATATTTAAAGTAAATATTAACTGATAGGTATGTACTTAAGGTTTAGTTGCTCAGTCGTGTCCAACTCTTGTGACCGCATGGACTGTAGCCCACCAGGCTCCTCATTCTCCAGTCAAGAATACTGGAGTGGGTTGCCATTACCTTCTCCAAGGTATGCACTTGCTACCATTTTATTACTTGTTCTCTGTTTTTTT
This sequence comes from Dama dama, assembly GCF_033118175.1. Classification (NCBI taxonomy): domain Eukaryota; kingdom Metazoa; phylum Chordata; class Mammalia; order Artiodactyla; family Cervidae; genus Dama; species Dama dama. Next base: position 105,535,501 of record NC_083714.1, read on the forward strand.
TTTTTTTTTTTAAATAGGTCTTCCCTATTCTTTTTCACACGTATTTCTTTCTTTTATTGTAATTTGATAATTTTATTTAGCCATGTGCTTTTGTTCCTTCCTCTCGATTTTGTGTATCTGCTGTAGTTTCTTGATTTGTGGTTACCATAGGGTTCATATATGTTGAATGGTAATGAAATCTATTTGTTTTTAAACAAGTGATCATTTATGTTCAAACACATTCTAAACCACCTGTATTTTTTATTCCTTTCCCCCGTGCTTTTTCTTTTTGGGGGCATATTTTACATCATCATGTTTATTCCTTTACTGATTGTTGTGGTTATATTAATAAGTTTTTGCCCTTTAATCTTCATACTAGCTTATTTTTTAAATTGATCCACAATCTTAATTATATATTTGCCTTTACTAGATATATATATATATATATATATATATATATATATATATAATTTTTTTTTTTTTACTGTCCTATAGATACTTCTTGTTATAGCCCTTTCTCTTCCACATAGGAAAGGCCCTATAGCATTACATTTAGGGTCACATTAGTATTCATGAGGTCTTTCAGTTTTTCCTTGTCTTAGAAATTTCTTATTCTCTCTTCTATTCTACACTTGATCTTAGCCAAAAGGCCGAGAAGTGATCTTCTCTCTTCTATTCTAAATGATCATCTTGTTGGATAGAGTATCCCAGGTCTTAGGCTTTTCTTCTTATAGCTCTTGACATATATCAAGTCATTTACTTCTGACTTGAAAAATCTGGCCAGAGATCACACTCTTTTCCTCTCTAACTGCCTTTAGAATTATGTCCTTATCTTTAACTTTGCATTTAAATTTTTATATATCAATGTGACTCTGTTTGCATTCATCTTTTAAATGGTTTTCTTTGGCATACAATTGATTTAAAACTTTTAAAAATTAATTAATTTATTTTAATTGGAGGCTAATTACATTACAGTATTGTGGTGGTTTTTGCTGTACATTGACAGGAATCAGCCACAGGTGTACATATATTTCCCCTTCCTGAAACCCCCTCCCACCTCCCCCCCCCCCCATTCTTCTGGATTGTCCCAGTACACTGGCTTTGAGTGTCCTATTTCATGCATCAAATTCGGACTGGTCATCTATTTAACATATTGTAATATACATGTTTCAATGCTATTCTCTCAAATCATCCCACCCTCACCTTCTCCCAAGGAATCCAAAAGTCTGTTCTTTACATCTGTGTCTCTTTTGTTTGCTCGTATGTTGGGTCGTTGTTACCATCTTTCTAATTTCCATATATATGTGTTAATATACTGTATTGGTGTTTTTCTTTCTGACTCACTTCACTCTGTATAATAGGCCCTAGGTTCATCCACCTCATTAAAACTGACTCAAATGTGTTCCTTTTTATGAGCAATATACCACTGTGTATATGCACCAGAACTTTCTTATCCATGCGTCTACCAATGGACATCTAGGTTGCTTCCATGTCCTAGCTATTGTAAGCAGTGCTGCAATGAACATTGGGGTACATGTGTCTCTTTCAATTCTGGTTTTCTTGGTATGTATGCCCTGCAGTGGGATTTCTGAGCCATATGCCAGTTCTGTTTCCAGTTTAAAGGAATCTCCACACTGTTCTTCATAGTGGCTGTACTAGTTTGCCTTCCCACCAAGAGTGTAAGAAAGTTCCCATTTCTCCACTTCACCTCCAGCATTTGACCTGTGGTGTTGGAAAAGACTCTTGAGAGTCCTTTGGACTGCAAGGAGATCCAATAAGTCAATCCTAAAGGAAATCGGTCCTGAATATTCTTTGGAAGGACTGGTACTGAAGCTAAAACTCCAATACTTTGGCCATCCGAGGTGAAGAACTGACTCATTTGAAAAGACCCTGATGCTGGGAAAGATTGAAGATGGGAGGAGAAGGGGACAAAATAGTATGAGTTTGTTGGATGGCATCACCAACTAGATAGACATGCATTTGAGTAAGCTCTGGGAGTTAGTGATGGACAGGGAAGTCTGGCATGCTGCAGTCCATGGAGTTGCAAAGAGTTGGAGATGACTGAGCGCCTGAATGGAACTGATTCTGATGGCATGAGATGGTACCTCATTGCAGTCATTTTCATCTGCTATTATTTTCTCCCAATCTGAAGGCTGTCTTTTCAACTTGCTTATAGTTTCCTTCGTTGTGCAAAAGCTTTTAAGTTTAATTAGGTCCCGTTTGTTTATTTTTGCTTTTATTTCCATTAATCTGGGAGGTGGGTCATAGAGGATCCTCCTGTGATTTATGTCAGAGAGTGTTCTGCCAATGTTTTCCTCTAGGAGTTTTATAGTTTCTGGTTTTACATTTAGATCTATAATCCATGTTGAGTATGGTTTTGTGTATGCTGTTAAGAAAGTGTTCTAGTTTCATTCTTTTACAGGTGGTTGACCAGTTTTCCCAGCACCACTTGTTAAAGAGATTGTCTTTCTACATTGCATACTCTTGCCTCTTTTTTCAAAGATAAGGTGACCATAGATGTATGGATTAAACTCTGGGCTTTCTATTTTGTTCCATTGATCTATATTTCTGTCTTTGTGCCAGTACCATACTGTCTTGATGATTGTAGCTTTGTAGTATAGTCTAAAGTCAGGCAGGTCTATTTCTCCAGTTCCCTTCTTCTTTCTCAAGATTGCTTTGGATATTTGAGATTTCTTGTGGTTCCATATAAATTGTGAAATTATTTGTTCTAATTTTGTGAAAAAATTCCATTGGCAGCTTGATAAGGATGGCAATAAATAAAATAGACAAACCATTAACCAGACTCAACAATAAAATGTAGAAGAATCAAATCAATAAATGTAGAAATGAAAATGGAGAAATCGCAACAGACAATGCAGAAATAAGAGACTACTATCAGCAATAATATGCCAATAAAATGGAAAACTTGGAAAAAACCGATGAATTCTTAGGAAAGTATAACCTTTCAAAACTGACCCAGGAAGAAACAGAAAATCTTAACAGACCCATCCCAAGCATGGAAATCAAAACTGTAATTAGAAATCTTCCAACAAACAAAAGCCCAGGACCAGAAGGCTTCACAGGTGAATTCTACCAAAAATTTAGAGAAGAGCTAACACCTATCTGACTCAAACTCTTCCAGCTAATTGCAAAGGGAGGTAAACTCCCAACCTTATTCTATGAAACCACAACCCTAATACCAAAATCAGACAAAGACACCACAAAAAAAGAAAACTACAGGACAATATCACTGATGAACATAGATGCAAAAATCCTTAGGAAAATTCTAGCAAAGAGAATCCAACAACATATTAAAAAGATCATACATCATGACCAAAAGGGCTTTATCCCAGGGATGCAGGGATTCTTCAATATTTCCAATCAAACAATGTGATACACCACATTAACAAATTGAAAGATAAAAACCATATGATTATCTCAATAGATGCAGAGAAAGCCTTTGAGAAAAATCAACACTCATTTATAATAAAAACTCTCCAGAAAGCTGGCATAAAAGGAACATACCTCAACATAAAAAATCCATCTACACTAAACCCACAGCAAGTATTAACCTCAATGGCAAAAAAAACTGAAAACATTTCCTCTAAAGTCAGGAACAAGACAAGTTTGCCCACTCTCACCACTACTATTCAATATAATTTTGGACATTTTAGCTACAGCAATCAGAGAAGAAAAAGAAACAAAAGGAATACAGATTGAAAAAGAATAAGTAAAACTCTCACTGTTTGCAGATGACCTGATCCTCTACATAGAAAACTCTAAAGAAAACACCAGAAAATTACTGGAGCTAAGCAATGAGTACAGTAATGTTGCAGGATATAAAATTAATACACAGAAATCCCTTGCATTCCTATGCACTATGAGAAAGCAGAAAGAGAAATTAAGGAAACAATCCCATTCACCATTGAAATGAAAATGATAAAATACTTAGGAATGAATTTACCTAAAGAAAAAAAGACCTATATATTGAAAACTATAAAACACTAATGAAAGAAATCAAAGATGACACAAATAGATGGAGAAATGTATCATATTCATGGATCAAAAGAATCAATATTGTGAAAATTAGTATCCTACCCAAAGCAATCTATAGATTTAATGATTTAAAACTTTTTATTGGAGTATAGTTAATTTGTGTTAGTTCAGGTATTCAGCAAGGTGATTCGGTTTTATAAATATATATATAGCCCATAGCCAGCCAGGCTCCTCTGTCCATGGGATTCTCCAGGCAAGAATTCTAGAGTGAGTTGCCACGACCTTCTTCAGACGATCTTCCACACCCAGGGATGGAACTCACTTCTCTTACACCTCCTGCGTTGGCAGGTTGTTTCTTTACCATTAGCACCACATGGGAAGCCATATCTAATTTTTTATCCTTTTAGTTTCTTTAAGTGTAGTTTGATTATTTTATTTCATTTTGTGATTTTGTTCCTTTCTCTCATTTTTGTGTATCTACTCTAATTTTTTTATTTGTGGTTACCATATATATATATATACCCATTATATATATATATATATTCATTATATATATTCATTATACATATATTCATTATATATATACATATATACATATATATATTTCATTATTTCTAAGAATTTTTATTATTATTATTTTATATTTTATTTTATATTTTGTATATTTTATTTTATATTTTATATGTATTATATATTATTTATATTTTATATTTATATATTATATTTTATATAAAATATAAAATATATTTATATATTTTATTTTATATTTTATTATTTTTTTCATTATTTTTAAGAATTCACTATTTTTAAGAATCTTTTCTCATATAGGTTACCACAGAATATTGTATACTGTTCCTTGTGCTATATGGCTACCAAAGGGAACATGTGGAGGGGAGAGACAAATCAGTAGTTTGGAATGAACTACTGTATAAAGATAACCAACAAGGACCTACTACTTGTGTTCATCTTTTTGGGGACTCTCTGTGCTTTTTGTATCTTTATAATCTGTTTCCTTCTTCAGGCTTCAGAGATTTCCAGCCATAATTTCATTAATATATTTTCAGTTCCCTTCTCTCTCTCTTCTACTTTTTGTACCCTTATAATGTGAATCTTGGTATGATTCATGCTACCTCAAAGATCCTTTCAAGTGTATTCATTTTTAACTTTTGTTTTCCTTTTGCTCTTCTGATTTTGTGATTTGCATTATTTTGTCTTCCAGATCACTTATGCATTCTTATGTATTTCTGAACCTGATATTAATTCCTTCAGTAAGCTCTTCATTTCAGTTAATGTATTCCTCAGTCTGACTTATTCTTTTTTTGTATTTTCTAGTTCCTTGTTAACATTCTCATTGTTCATCTTAGTTTCCCTAATTCAATTAGCATTATTATTATCAATGATTTGAATTATTTGCCTTGTTAATTGTTTATTTTTCTTTCTTTAAGTTTTTCCCCTCCAGGGGTCTTCTCTTGCTGTTTCAATTTTGACAAATTCTTCTGTCAATTCATTTTGTTTTACTGTATGAAATTATGTGAAACAGTTACCCATGGTAGTCTTGAAGAGGTGATTTTATGTCGGGGCATCCATACACATTCTGAATGTGCCCAATGGCTATGGTGGAAGAACTGGATTTGATGTGAATATGAGTCATGCCTTTCCTTAAAATGTGCTGGAAGCTGTCATCTTGTTAGTAGGCTGGAGTTGGAGGGACTAGGGTCAGAGCCAGGTGTGAGCTGGAGATTCCCCTCTGCTTAGTGACTTTCACCACCCTATCAGGTCCTATCAGCAGTTCCCAACTTGCTGGAGCAGCATTAATGAGGTTTAGGTCCAATCCACCTCATTTTCCTTTCAGTGTTGTACTCTTCCTCCTCCCAACCCCTGCATGTTCAGCCCCAGACTGGAACAGCACCAGAGTAGGAGCAGCCAATATGGATTTTCAGTAAGGGTCAGGTTGCAAGGTGTGACAGTCTGGTCACTGTCAGAAATTTGAATTGTCCCTGATGGGCTTCCTGTGCAGTCATGAGTAATGGCTGTCTCCTAACTTCCCAGTCATTACTTAGGGTTTGAGCCACCAAAGTGTCACATGCTCGGTTTTTTCCTCAGTTGTGGCCACTCATGCTCCAGTGTAGAACTGCAATGTGAGGCAAATGGTGCTGGAATGTTCGTTCAGCTCAGGCTGGAGTACATGCTGGAGCAGTTCTGAGAAACAAGTGAGGCAGTCCTGTGGCTTTCAATCTGCCCTTTCCACTCTGCTTTGGAAGCAATAAAGAAATGTGTACTCTTCACAAGCAGAATCCAAACTTCCACTGACTCCCTGTCATTCCAACCAACCCTCCAATCAGCCAAGGGGTTTGTCTTCCCTTTGCTGGGCCCTAGGGCTTCTGTATTCACTCCCCAGGTCCCAACCTGATCGCTTCTCTTCCTCTATACCCAAACCCACATGTATCTTTTTTTTCTAAATTAATGTATTTGCTTTAATTAGAGTCTAATTACTTTACAATATTGTAGTGGTTTTTGCCATACATTGACATGAATCAGCCATGGGTGTATATGTGTTCCCCATACTGAACACCCCTCTCACTTCCCTCACCATCCCATCCCTCAGGGTCATCCCAGTGCACTGGTCCTGAGTGCCCTGTCTCATCCAGCGAATGGGATGGTGATCTGTTTCACATATGGTAATATACGTATTTCAATGCTATTATCTGAAATCATCCCACTCTCTTCTTACAACCTTGATTGTACAGGAGTCTTTCTGCTAGACTCCAGTTAGTTTTAGTCAGACTTGTTCCACATGTAGGTATATTTTTGATGTGTTTGTGAAGGAAAGTGAGTTCCATATCCTTCTAATCCACTGTCTTGATTTGAGTCCTCACTATAGCTATTTTTTAACATTTTTATTTTTTTTTTACTTTTAATACTAGAGCTTAGTAGTTAATATATCATCATATCACATATTTTAACACATTAAAGTATTTTGAAACTAACTATATTCTTATCTTTACTGTTGTGTTTTACATTTTCATATGTTTCATGTTACTAATTAGTGCCCTTATGTTTCAGCTTGAAGAACTCCATTCAGCATTTCTTATTAGGCAGGTTTAGTGGTGATAAATTCCCTCAGCTTTTATTTAGTTAGAAATGTTTACCTCGATTTCATTCTGAGGGTATACTTTGCCAGGTAAAGTATTCTTATTTGGCTGTTTCATTCTTTCAATATTTTGAATGTATCATCCAATTTTCTCCTGACCTGCAAGGTTCTGATAAAAATATTCTGTTAGCCTTCTGAGAGTTCCCCTTATGTGAGAGTATTTTCTCTCTTGCTGCATTTAAATTTTCTCTCTTTGACTTCAGATAGTTTTATTATATGTTTTGGAGGAAAACATTTGAATTGAAAATTTGGTGTGACACATTAGCTTCATAAATTTGGATGTCCAAATGTCTCCCCACATTTGGAAAATTCTCAACCATTATCTCTTTCAATAACCTTTGTATTCCTTTCTCCTGGTCTCCTTTTGAGACTTCAGTGATGTGTATATTATTTTTTTTCTGGTGGTGTTCAATAAGTTCTGTTCACTTTCTTCTTTTATTTTATTCTTTTTTCTTTGCTTTTCTGTATGGAAAATTTCAACTTATCTGCCTTCTAGATCACTTATTCTTCTGTGTGATAAAGTCTGCTACTGAAACTCTCTATTAAATTCCTCATTTTTTCTGTATTCTTCAGCTCCAAAATTCTGATAGGTTCTTTTTTATGTTTTCTGTCTCTGTGTTGAACATATAATTTCATTTTTATTGCTTTTCTGATATCATTAAAATTTTAATCTATGTTCTCTTCTAGTTCTCTGAGAAGCATCTTTAGAACAATTATTTTGAATCTTTGTTGTGAAATTCCTGTAACTCAGATTCTTTGGGGAAAGTTACTTGAGTTTAACTGGATTCTTTTGATAGAGTCATGTTTCCCTGTTTGTTCATGATCCCAAAAGCCTTGCATAGGTATCTGCACATTTGACAATAAGTTAACCTTTCCAGACTTTATGGAATGATGTTGGTAAGATAAGCTTCTAACCTGTGGGTGGGGGCACACTGGAGTGTAATATCACTATGGGTCTAGTGGTGCAAGAAGCTAAGTGTGGGGGCATATGACAACACTGCTTTTGGGTTCTTTGATACCACTTCTGCTCCACAGCATTGACAATTGTGCCATCCTTGGCACAGTTGGGGGAGGGAGTCTGTAGGTTGTTAGCTTCAAGCACTGTTGGGGTATTCAGGTGTGCACATACTCATTTGGAGGATTAGTAGACGGATTTGGATGCAGACATATATATAGTGATGGGGGCTAGAGCAGGCAACAAGGGCTGGGGTCAACTACATGCTCACTGGTAGATGCAGAGGCCCTGGTATTGGTGTGCTCTCCCATGGCTGTACACTTCTCTCAGTTGTGCACATTGTAATGGCTAGTCACTTGGGGCAGGCTGGAGGCATGCAGGTACACATGTGGAGGAGCTATCTACAGATTGGAGTGGTGGTGTAAGCCAATGACAGTAGGCAGGAACTGATCAAGTCCCAATAATGGGCGTGGGGGCACTGACTATCTATTTGCTCCCCTGTAGCTATACACTCTTTTCTGAGTGTGTACTCTGAAGTAGAAAAGTAGAGTTTGATGACAAACAGCAGGTCAGTTGTGTGCAAGTGTATACTTGGAGGGGCTGGCATAGTGGTGGATATTAGCTGGCATGTTCAATGTTTGAAGCTCCAGAAGCCTGAGTTGGCTGTTGGCATGGCTAGTGGGCTCCAACATGGGTGGTGAAGGACTTGGGCATGTGGCATCAGTGACAGTGAATACCTGTCAGGCAAAAGCTGGCAAAATTTGAAGTAGCTCTGAAGCAGCTCTGCTGCCTGTTGACTTTGTCAATGGCAAAATTTGCTGAGCTTTTCTGCAGAGCAGATCTTTCTAAGCCAGGATTGTATTTGCTCTATGTCTGCTAATAAGCACCCTTGCTTTTCTTCCTTATTTCTAGTCAGCTCTGTAGTCTCAGCTTTGTTCTGATGGGGAGAAACCAAAGCAAGCTTAGTGCCATGCTCAGAAATGCAGAAGTTGGTCACTCATCCTTCTCTTTCTTTCTTGGTGAGAGGAACATTTTCTAGCTTAGAAGTTCCTTTTTGACACTAAATAAAGCTGGCTTTGGGAATGGAATGATGGAGACACAATGAAGCTATCATTTTTCTCTCCTTGTACAATTTTCTGAGTGTTTTTTGTTGTTGCTGTTGTTGTTCCACTGGATTGCTAAAATTGCAGAAGTGGATTGTATTGGTCTCCCAGAAATGATTTTGTTAATGAATCATTGTTCAGTCTTCGACCTTTGTTGGAGTGGGGGTGGGTTGGTGGGAGGCTCAGTTCTCCAACATTGCAGCTTTGTCTCCTACTTTGTATACAATAATTGTCATTTGGATATTGAGCCAGTGTTGAATACCTGAAATGAATTCCACTTGATGGTGTATTATATCCATACCAACTGGAATTCATTTGCTCAAGTTTTAAATTTCACGACATCTAATTTCATGACATCCACCAGCATATATTTTTCTTTTTCTCTTTATTACTTTCTTTGTATACTTTCAAAATCAGGGTAATGTTGAACTTATTAAATGAGTTTGGCAGTGTTTCTTCGTTTTCTATTTTTAAGAGTGTTGAATTGGTGTGAATTATTCTTTAAATGATTGGTAAGAAATCATTTGCATTTGCAGATTTCTATATCTGCAAATTTCTTATCTCTTGATTTCACATTGACTTTATTAGTTTTAACATTCATGCAATTGGCATTTATTTCTTCCTAATTGAATTATAGTTTGACTGAGACTTCAGGTTTTGAGATATCGGTTCATTTCTTCTAAGTTGTCTAATTTGTGACTGTAGAATTATTATGCTCTTATTATCCTTTTGATTCTGTTTCTTTCTCCAAATTGGTCATTTGTTTTCCTCTTTTATCTTTGTCAGTTTTGGTAGGGAGTTATGAATTTTACTGATTTTTTCATACATTGAAAATGTTCTTTATTCGTTATACATTCAACACTTAGAAGTATTTACATGGCACGAATACTTTAAGTAATTACTAACCTATTTTTTTCCATGGGTTTTCTCTATTGTCTATCTGTTTTCAATTATATTGATTTCAGAAGTGAAGTCTCAACTATGGAGTTGAGAGCTTCCTTATTTTCTAATGTATACATTTCATGCTGTAAATTTCCCTCTTATCATTGCTTTAGATATATACCACAGATTTTGACATAGTGCATTTTTCATTTACACACACACACACACACATATATATATATAATTATATCAAGCACTTTTTACAAACAACAGTGTGAAACTAGAAATCAGCTACAGAGATAAAAAAAAAAAAACAGGATAGGAACAAACACATGGAGACTAAGTGGCATGAAACTAAAAATCTAATGGATCAATCAAGAAATCAAGAGGAAAATTAGAAGATACTTTGAGACAAATGACAATGGAAACACAACACTCCAAAATCTATGAGATGCAACAAAAGATGTTCTATGAGTGGTTTATACCAACACAAGATTTCCTTAGGAAACAAAAACAAAAAGACTTCAAATAAACTACCTAATCTATCTGCTAAAAAAAATTAAAAAAAAATAAAAACAAAGCCCAAGTAAACAGAAAGGGAGAAATAATAAGGATCAGAAAGGATCAATAGAGATGAAAAGGATAACAGGAGGATAAAAAGGAGATCAAATGATAATAGAGATAAAAAAATAGAAAACAAAAACAAACAAACTTGACTCACAATGAAGAAAAGAGAGGACCCAAATAAACAAAATAAGAAGTGAAAGAGGAGAAATAATGAACAGCTATTACAGAGATAAAAAAAAACTATAAGAGAATATTATGAATACCTTCATACCAACAAATAGGACGACCTAAATGAAATGGACAAATTTCTAGAAATATACAGCTTGCAAAGACTGGGTTAAGAAGAAACCAATCATTTGAATAGATTGACCACAAGTATGGAAATAGAATATCTAATAAATAGTTTCCCAGCACAGAAAAGTCGAGGACTGGATGGCTTCACAGGGGATTTCTACCAAACATATAAAGAAGAAGTAATGCCTAACCTTCACAAACTATTCCAAAAAACTGAAGGACAGAAAAATCCCAAAATCATTCTACAAGGCCACCATTACCTGAATACCCAAACCAAAGGCAATATTAAAAAAAAAAATAGCAGGTAAATATCTCTGATAAATATAGATGCAAAATTCCTCAGCAAAATTTTAGCAAACTGAGTCCAAGAATACATAAAAAGTATCATAGCATGATCAAATTGAATATGTTCCAAGGTCACAGGGATAGTTCAGTTCTTGCAAATCAATAAATGTGATGTACCACCTTAATGAAAGGAAAGATAAAAACCACACGATAATCTCAAGAGACACAGAAAAAGCATTTGACAAAATTCAACATCCATTCATGATAAAATCTCTTACCATAGTGGGTACAGAAGGAATATATCTCAACATAATAAAGGCCATTCATGACAAATCAACAGCTAACGTTTTACACAACAGTGAAAAGCTGAAAAATTTCCCCTTAAATTTAGAAACAAGACCAGCATGCCTACTCTCACCACTTCTATTTAGCATAGTTTTGGAGGTCCTAGTCACAGCAATCAGTCAAGAAAAAGAAATAAATGGCATCCAAATTGGAAGAGAAGAATCAGTAACTATTTACAAATGACATGATGCATTATGTAGGAAATCTTGAAGTTTCCACACACAATCATTACAACTAATAAATGAGCTTAGTAAAGTTGCAAGATACAAGATTCATACATAGAAAACTATTACTTTCTATATGCTATTAATGAAATAGCAGAAAGAAAATGTTTTTTAAAATCCCATTTAATATCACATCAGAACAAAATATTTGTGAATTAACTTAACCAAGAAGGTAAAAGACCTATACTCTGAAAACTATAAACTATTTATAAAGGAAATTGAAGGTGATACAAAGTAGTTGAAGGATGTCCTTGTATTAGAAGAATTAATATTGTTAAAATGGCTATACTACCCAAAGCAAATCTACGTATGTAATGCAATCCCTATGAAAATACCCATGACATTATTCACAGAACTAGAATAGTGGAAAGTTCCGACTAAACGTGATTGACTAGAGAAGGGAATGGCAAACCACTTCAGTATTCTTGTCTCAAGAACCCCATGAACAGTATGAAAAGGCAAAAAGATCTGCCACTGAAAGATGAACTCCCCAGGTCGGTAGGCATCCAATATGCTACTGGAGAAGAGAAGAGAAATAACTCCAAAAAGAATGAAGAGATAGAGCCAAAGCAAAAACAGCACCCACTTGTGGATATGACTCATGATGGAAGTAAAGTCTGATGCCATAAAGAACAATATTGCATAGGAACCTGGAATGTTAGGTCCATGAATCAAGGTAGATAGAAGTGGTCAAACAGGAGATGGCAAGAGTGAACATTGACATTTTTGGAATCAGTGAACTAAAATGGACTGGGATGGGTGAATTTAATTCAGATGACCAATCTACTAGTATCTACTAATGTGGTCAAGGCTCCCTTAGAAGAAATGGAGTAGCCCTCATAGTCAACAAAAGAGTCTGAAATGCAGTCCTTGGGTGCAATATAAAAAATGACAGAATGATCTCTGTTCGTTTCCAAGGCAAACCACTCCATATCACAGTAATCCAAGTCTATGCCCCAACTACTAATGCCAAAGAAGCTGAGGTTGAATGGCTCTATGAAGACCTACAAGACCTAGAAATAACGTGAAAAAAAGATGTCCTTTTCATCAGAGGGGACTGAAATGCAGAGTAGGAAGTCAAGAGATACCTGGAGTAACAGGCCAGTTTGGCCTTGGCATACAAAATGAAGCAGGGAAAAGTCAAACAGAATTTTGTGAAGAGAATGCACTGGTCACAGCAAACACCCTCTTCCCACAACACAAGAGATGACCCTACACATGCACATCACCAGCTGGTCAATACCAAAATCAGATTGATTATATTCTTTTCAGCCAAAGATGGAGAATCTCTATACAGTCAGCAAAAACAAGACTGGGAGCTGACTATGGCTGATATCATGAGGTCCTTATTGCAAAATTCAGACTTACATTGAAGAAAGTAGGGAAAACCACTAGACCATTCAGTTACGATCTAAATCAAATCCCTTATGATTATACAGTGGAAATAACAAATAGATTCAAGGGATTCGATCTGATAGGCAGAGTGTCTGAAGAACTATGGAATGAGGTCCATGACATTGTACAGGGGGCAGTGATCAAAATCATCCCCCAAAAAAGAAAGGCAAAAAGGCACAATAATTGTCTGAAGAGGCCTTACAAAGAGTTGAGGAAAAATATACCCATCTGAATGCACAGTTCCAAAGTATAGCAAGGAGAGATAAAAAATACTTCCTCAGTGGTCACTGCAAACAAATAGAGGAAAACTAGCAATGGGAATGGGGAAGACTAGCCATCTCTTCAAGAAGAATAGAGATACCAAGGGAACATTGCATGCAAAGATGAGCACAATAAAGAACAGAAATGATATGGATCTAACAGAAGCAGGAAATATTAAGAAGAGGTGGCAAGAAAACACAGAAGAACTATACAAAAAATATTTTAATTACCCAGATATCCCCAATGGTGTGATCACTCACCTAGAGTCAGACATCCTGGAACACAAAGCTAAGTGGGTCTTAGGAAGCATCATTATGAACAAATATAGTGGAGGTGATGGAATTCCCGTTGAGTCATTTCAAATCCCACAATTGCATGCACCTCACACTCTACCAAAGTAATGCTGAAAATTCTCTGAGTGAGAATTTAACAGTACATGAACCAAGAACTTCCAGATATTCAAGCTGGATTTAGAAAAGACAAAGACCAGGGATCAAATTGCCAGCATCTGTTGGATTATAGAAAAAGCAAAAGAGTTCCAGAAAAAACATCTACTTCAGCTTTACTAACTATGCCAAAGCCTTTGACTCTGTGGATAAGTGAATGTGGAAAATTCTTAGAGGTGGATACACCAAACCACCTGACCTGCCTCCTGAGAAATCTGTATGCAGGTCGAGAAACAACAGTTAGAATCAGACATGGGACAATAGACTGATTCCAAATTGGGAAAGGAGCGACTTAAGGCTGTATATCGGCACGCTGCTTATTTAACTTATGTGCAGAGTATATCATGCAAAATTCCAGGCCGAATGAAGCACAAGCTGGAATCAAGATTGCCAGAAGAAATAGCAATAACCTCAGATATGCAGATGACAGCAGCCTTATGGCAGAATGGAAAGAGGAACTAAAGAGCCTCTTGATGAAAGTTTAAGAGTGGAAAAGTTGTCTTAAAATTCAACATTCAAAAAACTAAGATCATGACATCTGGTCCCATCACTTCATGGAAAATAGATGGAGAAACAATGGAAACAGTGATAGACTTTATTTTTTATTTTTTTTAGTTTTCTGAATGTTGAGTTTTTTTTTTCCATTTATTTTTATTAGTTGGAGGCTAATTACTTTACAATATTGTAGTGGCTTTTGCCTTTATTTTCATGGACTTCAAAATCACTGCAGATGGTGACTCCAGCCATGAAATTAAAAGACGATTATTCCTTGGAAGAAAAGCTATGACAAACCTAGAAAGCATATCAAAAAGCAGACATTATTTTGCTGACATAGGTCCATCTAGTGAAAGCTATGGTTTTTCCAGTAGTCATGTATGAATGTGAGAGTTGGACTATAAAGAAAGCTGAAAAAAAAAAAAAGAAAGAAAGAAAACTGAGTGCCAAAGAACTGATGCTTTTGAACTGTTGTTTGAGAAGACTCTTGAGAGTCCCTTGTACTGCAAGGAGATCAAACCAGTCCATCCTAAAGGAAATCAGTACTGAATTTTCATTGGAAGGACTGATGCTGAAGCTGAAACTCCAATTCTTTGGCCACCTGATGCAAAGAACTGACTCATTGGGAAATAACCTGATGCTGGGAAAGATTGAAGTCAGGAGGAGAAGGGGATGACAGAAGATGAAATAGTATGGCATGACTGACTCGATGGACATGAGTTTGAGCAAGCTCCAGGAGTTGGTGATGGACAGGGAAGCCTGGAGTGCTGCAGCCCATGGGGTTGCAAAGAGATGAACACAACTGAGCTACTGAACTGAACTGAACTGAGAACAAATCATCTTAAAATTTATATGAAACCACAAAAGATTGAGAATATTCAATGCTATCTTGGGAAGAAAAAAAAAAGATGAAAGCTGGAATTATCACTTTCCCTAAATTCAGAATATATCACAAAGCTACAGCAATAAAAAAAAAAAGCATGGTAATGGCACAACAATAGAATAGACCAATGGAACAAAATAGAGAAACCAGAAATAAACACAAGTACCTATGGCCAATTAATCTATGCTAAGTGTGCCAAGAATACACAGGAGAAAATAGACATTCTTTTCAAGAAGTTGTCCTGGAGAAAATTAGACAGCTAAATATAAAGCAATGAGGTTAGAACATTACCTGACATGAAATACAAAATAAACTCAAAATGGATTAAATAGTTAAATGTAAAACCTGATTTAATAAAACTCCTAGAAGAGAACATAAGCAGAACATAAGCAGAATATTGGAGTGGGATTCCAATATTTTCTTAGACATATCTCCTAAGGAAAAAGAAATAAAAGCAAAATAAACAAATGGGACTTAATTAAATTTAAGCTTTTGTACAACAACAACAGCAACAACAATAAGAACAGAGACAAATGAAAAGACAATCTATGGAATGGGAGGAATTATTTGCAAATTTTGTGACTGAAAAAGAGTTAATATCCAAAATATTTAAACAACTCATACAAATCAATAACAAACAAGCAAAATACCAAGCAACCCGATCAAAAATTAGGCAGAAGATCCAAATAGAGCCTTTTTGTTTTTTGTGTTTTTTTTTTGTTGTTTTTTTCCCAAAGAAGTCATACAGAGCTAATGGTCACATAAAAAAGATGTTCAACATTGGTACTATTAGAGACATGCTAATTAAACTACAATGAGATATCATCTTATACCTGTCAGAATAGTATCACCAAAAATTCTACAATAAAAATTGTAGATAAGTATTTGGAGAAGGAAATGGAATCCCACTCCAATATTCTTGGATGAAAAATTTCATGGACAAAGGAGCCTGGCAGACTACAGTCCGTGAGGTCACAGAGAGTCAGATATGGCTGAGTGACTAACACAAACATATCTGGAGAAAAGAGAACACTTTTATACTATTGATGAGAATGTAACTTCGTGCAGCCACTATGGAAAACAGAATGGAGGTTCCTCAAAAACCTAAGTACAGAAATTCCATATAATTCAGCATTTCCACTCCTGGATATATATCCAGAAAAAAATGAAAACACTAATATTTTGAAAAGACATGCACTCCAGGTTCATAGCAGCATCTGTATTGTGGCCAGACAAAGAAAGCACCTCAAATACCTATGGACAGCAAAGTTAAAAATATATATATATATGATTATATATGTACAATGGAATATTACTTAGACAAAAAAAGACATTGATTCTTCCATTTGCAGCAATGTGGATGAACCTAGAAAATATAATTAGTTAGACAGTGAAAAGTGTTAGTCACGCAGTCATAGCCAGCTCTTTGCAACCCGATGGACTGTAGCCCACCAGGCTCTTCTGTCCATGGAATTCTCCAGGCAAGAATACTGAAGTGGGTAGCCAGCCATTCCCTTCTCTGGGGGATCTTTCCAACCCAGCAATCGAACCCAGGTCTCTGCATTGCAGGTAGATTCATTACCATCTGAGTCATCAGGGAAGACAATGAAAGAAAAATACTATATGACATTACATATATGTGACATTTTAAAATAATACAAATGAGTACATATTCAAAACAGAAACAGACTTACAGATATAGAATATAAGCAATTGTTTGCTAAAGAGGAGAGGGAAGGTGATGAGGATAAATTAGTTGTATGGAATTAAGAGATTAAAAACAACTATATTTAAAATAGATTAGCAATAAGGATTTATTGTGTAGCACAGGGAACTATATCAAATATCTTGTTAACTTTAAAGAACTGTAATCTACAAAAATACTCAATCACTATGCTTTACTCCAATGGAAACAGTGAGAGACTTTATTTTCTTGGGCTCAAAAATCACTTCAGATGGCGACTGCAGCCATGAAATTAAAAGATGCTTGCTCCTTGGAAGAAAAGCTATGACAAACCTAGACAGCATATCAAAAAGCAGAAACATTACTTTGCTGACATAGGCCCTTCTAGTCAAAGCTATGATTTTTCCAATAGTCATGCATGAATATGAGAGTTGGACTATAAAAAAAAAAAAGCTGGACAGTGAAGAATTGATACTTTTGAACTGTGGTGTTCAAGAAGACTCTTGAGACTGCAAGGAGATCAAACCTGTCAGTCCTAAAGGAAATCAGTCCTGAATGCCCATTGGCAGGACTGATGGTGAAGCTCCAATACTTTGGCCACCTGATGCAAACAACTGACTCATTGGAAAAGACCCTGATGCTGAGAAAGATTGAAGGCAGGAGGACAAGGGGAAGACAGGATGAGATGGTTGGATGGTATGACCGACTGGATGAACATGAGTTTGAGCAAGCTCCGGGAGTTGGTCATGTACAGGGAAGCCTGGCATGGTGCAGTCCATGGGGTCGCAAAGAGTTGGACACAACTGAGTGACTGAACTGAACTGAACTGATGCTTTACTCCTAGAACTAATGTAATATTATAAAGCAACTTTACTTCATTAAAAAAGAAATGAAACTCCCTATTTGAAGGTTGTTTACATAAAATGTCAAAGTATATACAAAATATTCTAGAACTAATAAATAAGTTCAGCAAGATTTCAAGGTATAAGATCAACATACAGAATTATTTATTTATTATATCTAGTAATGAATACATGGAAAATGAAATTTTAAATGTGATATTGTTTACAATTGTTTCCAAAACTAATAAAACATGTATAAGATATGCTGAAAACTACAAAACACTGATAAAAGCTATCCATGGAGATCTAAATAAATATTAATAGACAATACCAAATGCACTCATGGATTGGAACACTCAATGTAGTTAATATGTCAATTCTACACAAGTTGATATACAAGTTACATGTAGTTACTATCAAAATCCCAGCAAGGGTTTCCATAAATATAGACAAGATTATTTTTAAATGGGTATGAGAAAACAATGGAGCTAGAATAGCTAAAATAATTTTGAAAGGAAGAATAGAGTAAGAGAAATCATTCTATTTTTAAGAGGTATTACATAGCCTCAGCAATCAAGATTAAGTGGTACTTGCACAGGGATAGACATATAGATCAAGGGAATCAGAGAATCCAGAAATGGTCCCATAAGTTTTGGCCTAATTAGAGATAGATTTTTTGTTTGTTTGTTTGTTTGTTTTTAACAAATGGTGCTGGAAAAATTGGTTATTCTTTAACAACAACAACAACAAAATAGATGAACCTCCAAAAAAACCTCATGCTTTATTTTAAAAAATGAGCTCAAAATGAATAATAATTCAAATGGCAGGAAAAAATCAATTATAGATTTATATATAAAATTATGACTCTTTTCCAAGACAACACAGGAGATTATATTCAAGATCTATCTAGGTCTTCATGAAAGATTATTAGATATGATATCAGAAGTAAGAATCATAGAAAAAATATCAGTAACTTGGTTTTCATAAAATAAAAACCTTTTTTTTTCTTCAAAGAAGAAAGGACAAGCTACAAACCTGAGAAAATATTGGTAAATCATGTGGTCTAACAAAAGACATATCTTGAATAAACAAAAACTCTTAAAATTCATCAGGAGAAAATCAAACAAGTTAGTAAGAAAATGGGAAAAGACATGAGCAGACCTTCTGAAGAAGCAATGTGGATGGCGAACAAGTATATGAAACAATGTTCAACATCATTAGCCATTGCTGCTGTTGTTGCTAAGCCGCTTCAGTCGTGTCTGACTCTGTGTGACCCCATAGACGGCAGCCCACCAGGCTCCACCATCCCTGGGATTCTCCAGGCAAGAACACTGGGGTGGGCTGCCATTTCCTTCTCTAATGCATGAAAGTGAAAAGTGAAAGTGAAGTCACTTAGTTGTGTCTGACTCTTCACGACCCCATAGACTGCAGCCCACCAGGCTCCTCTGCCCATGGGATTTTCCAGGCCAGAGTACTGGAGTGGTTTGCCACTGCCTTCTCTGGAACTGAACAATCAGTTCAGTTCAGTCGCTCAGTCGCAGCATGCCAGGCCTCCCTGTTCCTCACCAGCTCCTGGAGTTTACACAAATTTATGTCCATCAAGTCAGTGATGCCATCCAGCCATCTCATCCTCTGTCGTCCCCTTCTCCTCCTGCCCCCAATCCCTCCCAGCATCAGGGTATTTTCCAATGAGTCAACTCTTCACATGAGATGGCCAAAGTATTAGAGTTTCAGCTTCAGTATCAGTCCTTCCAATGAACACCCAGGACTGATCTCCTTTAGGATGGACTGGTTGGATCTCCTTGCAGTCCAAGGAACTCTCAAGAGTCTTCTCCAACACCACAGTTCAAAAGCATCAATTTTTCGGTGCTCAGCTTTCTTCACAGTCCAACTCTCACATCCATACATGACCACTGGAAAAACCATAGCCTTGACTAGACGGACCTTTGTTGGCAAAGTAACTGAAGAATAGCCCCAAACTAAATACAACCAAACTATCCTATGTTAGGTACACCAGACTGAAGTATATCTGTATTATAGAATGTTACTCAGTAAGAAGAAAAGAAAGAAAGTGAAGTTGCTCAGTTGTGTCTGACTCTTTGCAACCCCATGGACTGCAGCCTGCCAGGCTCCTCTGTCCATGGGATTTTCCAGGCAGGAATATTGGAGTGGATTACCACTTCCTTCTCCAGGGGATCTTCCCAACCCAGGGATCGAAGCTAATTCTCCCACACTGTAGGCAGACTCTTTACCACCTGGACCACCAGAAGAAGGGTTAAGTTATTGGTACACAGAAAAACTTGGATGAATCTCAAGAGCATTATGATGAATTTTTAAAAATCACAAAAATCACATACTATATGATATATTTTATAAAATATGGTATTAGTAAAAATTATAGAAATGTAAAACATTTGATAGGCATGGTAAAAGAGCAAGAGGAAAAAAAAGAGCAGGAGAGTGGGGAAGTTGTCACTATAAAGGATAGCAAGAGGGGGGTGTTTCTGGTGATCTAATAGTTCTATATCTTGATTATGGTTTTAGGCACATGCATCCACATGTATGACAAAACAATACAGATTTATATACATATTTTATGCCAATATTAATTTCTCTATTGGCATTATACTGTAATTAGGTAACATGTAATCAATAAACAAAGTGAAGGGTACTTATGATCCCTCTATACTATCTTTCCAACTTCTTGTGACTCTAAAGTCAATTGAAAAGAAAAAGTTTAAAAGTAGAGCAAAGTAATCATTTTGTTAGTAGACCAAATAAATTATCAGAAAAATCAAACTCATATCTTTTTATTCTTCACAGTACCTAAAAGAATGTTTTGTACCTAGACAGTAAATGTCAATACTGTGGTCAATAAATGTTTTCTTGATTAAATGAAAATAGAAAGTGACAGAAACCCTTAGTAAAAGATAAATATTCTGCAGACATTATATTTATTGGGAAATCCCTTTGTGATTGTCATGGAAGACCAAGTGAAACAAAAGTTAGTATGAAATTTAGAATAGCAGTTTTTCTCTAATCTTCTGATTTGTTCTTTTACTTAAGGGCAAACAAAAAATATGAAATAAGTACTTTCAAAGTGGTGTGAATGGGGTGATGTCAACAAGGTGGTTGACTAAGAAAAGAAAATCCAGACCCTTGTTCCCCCACAGAGGCACTAAATTAACAAAAACATAAGAACTGAACTACCTTTGTGATAACTCTAGAAACCAGTCAAGAACCTTCAGCACACAAGCAAATGCAAGACCAAAAATAACCTGCACCAAAAGGGTATAAAATTTACAGCATTTTGCTACCTATGCCACTCCCCCTACCCAGTTCAGCAGCTTCCTAGTTCATGGATCACTCTTTTTTTTTTTTTTTAATTTATTTATTTTAATTGGAGGCTAATTACTTTACAGTATTGTGGTGGTTTTTGCCATACATCGGTTTGAATCAGCCATGGGTGTACACGTGGCCTCCTATCCTGAACCTCCCCCACCTCCCTCCCCACCCCATCTCTCTGGGTTGCCCCAGAGCACCGGCTTTGAGTGCTCTGCTTCATGAATTGAATGTCCACTGGTCATCTATTTTACATATGGTAATATATATGTCTCCATACTATTCTCTCAAATCATCTCACCCTCACCTTCTCTCATATAGTCCAGAAGTCTGTTATTTATATCTGTTTCTCTTTTGCTGTCTTGAATACAGGTTTGTCGCTATTGTCTTTCTAAATTCCATATATATTTGTTAATATACTGTATTGGTGTTTCTCTTTCTGACTTACTTCACTCTGTGTAATAGGCTCCAGTTTCATCCACCTCATCAGAACGGACTCAAATGCATTCTTTTTAAAGCTGAGTAATATTCCATTGTGTGTATGTACCACAACTTCCTTATCCATTTGTCTGCTGATGGACATCTAGGTTGCTTCCATGTCCTAGCTATTGTAAAGAGTGCTATAATGAACACTGGGGCACATGTGTTTCTTTGAATTCTGGTTTCCTCAGTGTGTATGCCCAGCAGTGGGATTGCTGGATTGTATGGCAGCTCTATTTCCAGTTTTTTAAGGAATCTCCACACTGTTTTCTATAGTGGCTGTACTAGTTTGCATTCCCACCAACAGTGTAAGAGGGTTCCCACTCCAGCATTTATTGTTTGTAGACTTTGTGATGGCAGCATGGATCACTCTTGAGATGTAAAGAGTAGAACTTGTGTTCAAATTTCTGGCTTGCCTGAGGCTTTCTGAAGGTCTATTTTATCTTCTGACTGAATGGGAGCACTAGTGAGATCAGCAGCATTGTTTGAATACCAGGGTAAGGACTGATGGAAACAAAGGTAAACATGGGGACATATTACAGCAACGATAAGCCTGAAGTTCAGCAGATAGGTGTCAGATGAGCAACAGATACAGGCAAAGAAATACAATAGAAACTTAAACCAAAATCTCCTGAGAAGAAGTAGGGGTGAGACTCTCACAGAAATTAAGAAAGATAAAAGAAGTTGTATACAATGTAACAAAAATCTATGTACAAGTACAATGGGGACATATCCCTAGAAAAGGTTGGAGAGATTCCAGAATCTCTAGCTGGGCTGACTTCAGAAAGTCTTTACTTGTACAAAACCAATCTGTAAAGGATGGGAAAGGTGGAGGTTTTTAAAAATGCCAAAATCTCAACAAAAGATTACAAGGTAAAGAGAGAGATCAAAAGAATGCAATTAATCTCCAGAAACTGATCCTAAAGAACAACAAATCTCTAATTTACCTGATAAAGAATTTAAAAGAGCCATCTTAAAAATGCTTAATGAGCTAGGAGAATGCTGATAGAAAGCTAAATGAAATGAGGAGAATGATACATGAACAAAATAAGAATATCAACAAAGAGAAATGAAAAAAAAATGGAAACAAATAGAATTCTGGAGCTAAAAATATAATAATTGAATTGAAATTTTATTTGGAATTCAAAAGAAGGTTTGCTTAGTCAGAAGAAAGAATCAGTCAACTTGAAGAAAGGTTACTTAATATTAAGTCAGAAGCAAGGAAAAAAAAAAAAAAAACACCAGAATGAAGAACTGCAAAAGAGCCTAAGGAACATATATGAAATCATCAAGAGGACTGATACATTCAGTATGGGAGTCCCAGGAGGAGAAGAGAGCACAAAAGGAGCACAGGGTTTGTTTGAAGCAATAATGCACAAGAATGTCCCAAACTCAAGGAAAGAAATGCACATAAGAATTCAGTAAGTTCAACAAACTCCAACCAGTATCAACTAAAGGAGACTCACACCAAGACACACAATCAAACTATCAAAAGTCAAAACCAAACAGAGAATCTTGAAAGCAGCAAGGGAAAAGCAATTTGCCACATAAAAGGGGGCATCTCTCTAAGATTTTCAGAGGATTTATCAGGAGAAGTCTTGCAGTCCAGAAGTCAATGAAATGATATATTCAAAGGGCGAAAAAAAAAAAATGCTGACCCAAAATACCATATTTGGCAAAGCTGTCCTTCAACAATGAAGGATAAATGAAGGATTTCCAAGAAAAATAAAAGTTAGACATGCAATAGAAAAAATGATAAAAGGAGTCCTTCACATTGAAAGGAAATGACACTAGCCAGCTACATGAAGCCATATGAAAATATAATGTTCTCCAGTAAAAGTAAATACATGACAAACATAAATACCTATATTATTATAATTTGGTATATAATTATACTTTAAATTATTTTACATAATTTAAAGACAAAGGCACAAAAATACATATATTAGTGGATACAAATTTGCATAACTATTTGAATATATAAAATATAATTTTAATTGTATTTTTAACTTGGAGGATAATTACAATATTGTGATTGTTTCTGTAATTTTTTACATGACTAAAGTAGGGGAAAGAGCTTTAAAGGAGTAGAATTTTGTATGTAGGTGAAGTAAACTTGATACCACTTTCAAATAGATTGTTATAATTTTAAGATATTTTACATAACCTATATGGTAACTGCACAGAAATTATCTATAAAATATACACACTAAAATGAGAAGAAATGGATTAAAACAGACAAAATATATACAGAAAAATATTAACTAAGCGGCAATAGTAAGCCCTTCCCTATCAAAACTTAAATATAAATGAATTAAACTCCCCGATCAAAACACACAGATTAACTGAATGGATAAAAACAAGATCCAAAATATGCTGCCAACAAGAGACTCACTTTAGTTCTAAGGATATATATCAGCTGATGGTGAAATAGATATTCCACGAAATTTGTAAATAAAAGAGAGCAGAGGTGGCTAAACGAATAGCAGATAAAATAGATTTTTAAGTAAAAAATTGTTACAAGAAAGATATATAATGATAAAAGGTTCTTTTCACCAATAATGTTTAATCTTAAAAATATATGCACCAAACATTACAGTGCCTGAATATATAAAACAAACAGTAGTAATTAAATTCATACAGAAAGAAACTAGAGTGATGGTTGCCTAGGGCTATAGGGATGTATCAATAAATGTGATATATTTATTATTAAATGTGATACTTAGACAAAAAATTACAATCATATGATCATCTAAATAGATGCAGAAAAAGAATTTGACAAAATTCAATACATTTTCATGATAAATATTCTTAACAATTTATGCATAGATGGAATGTACCACAACATAATAAAGGCTGTGTGTGACAAGATCAGAAGTAAGATCATATTCAAGTATTCCAACTTTTTGGCCAGGATCAAAAACAAGATGACAGTGTCCACTCTCACTACTTGCATTTGACTTAGTAGTGAAGTCTTAGCTAGAGCAATTAGAAATAAAAGGCATCTTTAATGTAAAGGGTTAAGTAAAATTGTGTCCGTTGTCAGATGGCATGTCCTTATACATGGAAAACTTGAAAGATTCCATCTAGAAACTATTAGAACTTATCAATGAATTTGGTAAAGTCGCAGAACAGACACTCAATATACAAAATTCAATTGTGTCTCCATAATCTAATAACAAACTACCTAAAAATGAAATTGGGACTTTCCTGCTGGTGGTCTACTGGTTAAGACTTTGTGCTTCCACTGCAGAGGGCATGGGTTCAATCCCTGGTCAGAAACTATGCTATGGTGTGGCCAATAAATAAATAAGTATAAAGAGAGAAACCATATGGCTAGAACAAGTTAAAATATAAATGAAATTAGGAAACAATCACATTTACAAATGCAACACTCAACTCAGTTGCTTGCTTACGTCAGTGACCATTGACTGATGAATGGGTAAAGATTTTATATATATATAATATATATAATATATAATATATATAATATATATATTTATATATAAATTTATATATATATTTATATATAAATATATATATATAATTATATAATATATAATATATATAATACATATATATATAATATATGTATAATAACTATACATATTGATGATATATAATAATAATGTGCATTATATATCATACAATATATTATATATGTATATATATACATAGTCACATGTATGAATATATATGGAAAACTACTCAGTCATAAAAAATTAAATATTGCTATCTGCAACAGCATGGATGTACTAAGTGAAATTGGTCAAAGAAGGAGAAATACCATAGGATTTCACTTATAGGAGGAATCTGAAAAACAAAACAATTGAACAAACAGGAACAGAATCATGAATACAAAGAACAAACAGGTGGTTGCTAGATGGAGAAGCTGAAGGATGAATGAGGCAGGTGAAGGAAATTAAGAGGTACAAACTACTTCCAGTAACAAAATAAGTCAGTTACAGATATAATGTACACTGTGGGAGAAATATAGTTAATAACAATGATATATCTTTGTATGGTGACAGATGGTAACTAGACAGTGTGGTGGTGATAATCATTTTATAATATATGTAAATATCAAATCACTATGTTGTGCACCAAAAATTAACATAGTGTTGCACGTCAACTGTACTTCAAAAAAAAAACCTAACAAACAAACTCAGAGAAAAATAGTTATTTGTGGTTACCAGAGGCAGGGGAAGGGGTGGAGGAAATTTAATTAAGATAGCCCAATGGTCAGTAGATGCAGAGAAAGCCTTTGACAAAATTCAACATCCATTTATGATAAAAAAAAAAAAAACCTCCAGAAAGCAGGAATAGAAGGAACATACCTCAACATAATAAAAGCTATATATGACAGTCAGTTCAGTCGCTCAGTCATGTCCGACTCTTTGCGACCCCATGAATCGCAGCACGCCAGGCCTCCCTGTCCATCACCAACTCCCGGAGTTTACACAAACCATCGAGTAGGTGATGCCATCCAGCCATCTCATCCTCTGTCGACCCCTCCTCCTCCTGCCCCCAATCCCTCCCAGCATAGGGGTATTTTCCAATTAGACAATTCTTCACATGAGGTGGTCAAAGTATTGGAGTTTCAGCTTCAGTATCAGTCCTTCCAATGAACACCCAGGACTTATCTCCTTTAGGATGGACTGGTTGGATCTCCTTACAGTCCAAGGGACTCTCAAGAGTCTTCTCTAACACCACAGTTCAAAAGCATCAATTATTTGGTGCTTAGCTTTCCTCACAGTCCAACTCTCACATCCATACATGACCACTGGCAAACCCTCAGCAAACATCCTCAATAGTGAAAAACTGAAAGCATTTCCCCTAAAGTCAAGAACAAGACAAGAGTGCCCACTCTCACCACTACCATTCAATATAGTTTTGGAAGTTTTGGCCACAGAAATCAGAGCAGAAAAAGAAGTAAAAGGAATTCAGATTGGAAAAGAAGAAATAAAACTCTCACTGTTTGCAGATGACATGATCTTCTACATAGAAAACCTTAAAGACTCCATGAGAAAATTACTAGAGCTAATTAATGAATATAGTAGAGTTGCAGAATATAAAATTAACACACAGAAATCCCTTGAATTACTATATGCTAACAATGAGAAAACAGAAAGAGAAATTAAGGAAACAATTCCATTCATCATTGCAACAAAAAGAATAAAATACTTAGGAAAATATCTACCTAAAGAAAGAAAAGACCTATATGTAGAGAACTATAAAACACAGGTGAAAGAAATCAAAGAGGACACAAATAGATTGAGAAATATACCATGTTCCTGGATCAGAAGAATCAATATAGTGAAAATGAGTATACTAACCAAAGCAATCTATAGATTCAATGCAATCCCTAGCAAGCTACCAACGGTATTTTTCATAGAACTAGAACAAATAATTTCAAAATTTGTATAGAAATACAAAATACCTCAAAAAGTCAAAGCGATCTTGATAAAGAAGAATGGAACTGGAGGAATCAACCTGCCTGACTTCAGGCTATACTACAAAGCCACAGTCATGAAGACAGTGTGGTACTGGCACAAAAACAAATATAGATCAATGGAACAAAATTGAAAGCCCAGAGATAAATCCATGCACCTATGGACACCTTATCTTTGACAAAGGAGGCAAGAATATGCAATGGAGAAAAGACAACCTTTTTAAAAAGTGGTGCTGGGAAAACTGGTCAACCACTTGTAAAAGAATGAAACTAGAACACTTTCTAACACCATACACAAAAATAAACTCAAAATGGATTAAAGATCTAAATGTAAGACCAGAAACTATAAAACTCCTAGAGAAAAACCATAGGCAAAACCCTCTCCAACATAAACCACAGCAGGATCCTCTATGACCCACCTTCCAGAATATTGGAAATAAAAGCAATATAAACAAATGGGACCTAATTAAACCTAAAAGCTTCTGCACAACAAAGGAAACTATAAGCAAGGTGAAAAGACAGCCTTCAGAATGGGAGAAAATAATAGCAAATGAAGCAATGGACAAAGAATTAATCTCAAAAATATACAAGCAACTCCTGCAGCTCAATTCCAGAAAAGTAAATGACCCAATCAAAAAATGGGCCACATTATACAGAGTGAAGTAAGCCAGAAAGATAAGGATCATTACAGCATACTAACACATATATATGGAATTTAGAAAGATGGCAATGATAACCCTATATGCAAAACAGAAAAAGAGACACAGATGTACAGAACAGACTTTTGGACTCTGAGGGAGAAGGCGAGGGTGGGATGTTTCGAGAGAACAGCATGTATATTATCTATGGTGAAACAGACCACCGGCCCAGGTGGGATGCATGAGACAGGTGCTCGGGCCTGGTGCACTGGGAGGACCCAGGGGAATCGGGTGAGGGGGGGGGGGCGATCGGGATGGGGAACACATGTAACTCCATGGCTGATTCATGTCAATGTATGACAAAACCCACTGTAATGTTGCGAAGTAATTAGCCTCCAACTAATAAAAATAATTGAAAAAAAAAAAATGGGCCAAAGAACTAAACAGACATTTCTCCAAAGAAGACATACAGATGGCTAACAAACACATGAAAAGATGCTCATCATCACTCATTAGCAGAACAAATCAAAGCCACAATGAGGTACCATTACACGCCAGTCAGAATGGCTGCTATCCGAAAGTCAACAAACAGTAAGTGCTGGAGAAGGTGTGGAGAAAAGGGAATCCTCTTACACTGTTGGTGGGAATGCAAACTAGTACTGCCGCTATGGAGAACAGTGTGGAGATTCCTTCAAAAACTGGAGATAGAACTGCCATATGACCCAGCAATTCTGCTGGCAGGCATACACACTGAGGAAACCAGAATTGAAAGAGATGCCTATTGTACAGAGTGAAGCAAGCCAGAAAGAAAAACACCAATACAGTATACCAACACATATATATTGAATTTAGGAAGATGGTAAGGATAATCCTGTATGCGAGACAGCAAAAGAGAAAGAGATATATTGAACAGTCTTTTGGACTCTGTGGGAGACGCTGAGGGCAGGATGATATGGGAGAATGGCATTGAAACATGTAAATTATCATATGTGAAATGAATTTCCAGCCCAGGTTCAATGCATGATACAGGATGCTCGGGGCTTGTGCACTGGGATAACCCAGAGGGATGGGATGGGGAGGGAGGTGGGAGGGGGTGCAGGATGGGGAGCACATGTACATTCATGGCAGATTCAAGTCAACGTATTGCAAAACCAATACAATGTTCTAAAGTAAAATAAATAAATTTATTAATTAAAAAATAAGATAGCTGAAAGGAACAAACTTACAGTTTTAAGAAAAATAAGTATTAGGGATAAAACTTACATGATTAATATATTGCACTCAGTCAGTCAGTCAGTTTAGTCACTCAGTCCTCTGTGACTCTTTGCGACCCCATGGACTACTGCACGTCAGGCCTCCCTGTCCACCAACAACTCCCAGAGTTTACACAAACTCATGTCCATTGAGTCAGTAATGCCATCAGACCATCTCATCCTCTGTCGTCCCCTTCTGCTCCTGCCTTCAATATTTCCCAGGATCAGGGTCTTTTCAAATGAGTCAGTTCTTTGCATCAGGTAGTCAAAGTATTGGAGTTTCAGCCTCAGCATCAGTCCTTCCAAAGAATATTCAGGACTGATTTCCATTAAGATGGACTGGTTGGATCTTCTTGCAGTCCAAGGGACTCTCTAGAATCTTCTCCAACATCACCGTTCAAAAGTATCAATTCTTCAACACTCAGCTTTATTTATAGTTCAACTCTCACATCCATACATGACCACTGGAAAAACCATAACTTTGACCAGATGGACCTTTGTTGGCAAAGTAATGTCTCTGCTTTTTAATATGCTGTCTAGATTGGCCATAACTTGTCTTCCAAGGAGCAAGTGTCTTTATTTTCATGGCTTCAGTCACCGTCTGTAGTGATTTTGGATCGCCCCAAAATAAAGTCTGTCACTGTTTCCATTGTCTCCCCATCGATTTTCTATGAAGTGATGGGACCAGATGCCACAATCTTTTTCTGAATGTTGAGTTTGAAGCCGACTTTTTCACTCTCCTCTTTTACTTTCATCAAGAGACTCTAATTTTTATTTTCTGCCATAAGGTTGTTTTTATCTGCATATCTGAGGTTATTGATATTTCTCCCGGCAATCTTGATTCCAGCTTGTGCTTCATCCAGCCCACGATTTCTCATGATGTATTCTACATATAAGTTAAATAAGCAGGGTGACAAGATACCACCTTGACGTACTCCATTCCTAATTTGGAAATAGTCTGTTGTCTATGTCTGGTTCTAATTGTTGCTTCCTGACCTGCATACAGATTTCTCAAGAGGCAGGTCAGGTGGTCTGGTATTCTCTTCTCTTTAGGAATTTTCCAGAGTTTGTTGTGATCCACACAGTCAAAGGCTTTGGGATAGTCAATAAAGCAGAAGTAAATGTTTTCCTGGAACTCTATTGCTTTTTCAATGATCCAACAGATGTTGAAAATTTGATCTGTGGTTCCTCTGCCTTTTCTAAAACCAGGTTGAACATCTGGAAGTTCATGGTTCATGTACTGTTGAAACTTGACTTAGAGAATTTTGAGCATTACTTTGCTAGCGTGTGAGATGAGTGGGACTGTGCAGTAGTTTGAACATTCTTTGACATTGCCTTTCTTTGGGACTGGAATGAAAACTGACCTTTACCAGTCTTGTGGCCACTGCTGAGTTTTCCAAATTTGCTGGCATATTGAATGCAGCACTTTCACAGCATCATTTTTCAGCATTTGAAATAGCTCAACTGGAATTCTATCACCTCCACTAGCTTTGCTCTCAGTGATGCTTCCTAAGGCCCACTTGACTTCACACTCCAGGATGTCTGGCTCTAGGTGAGTGATCACACCATCGTGATTACCTGGGTCATGAAGATCTTTCTGTATAGTTCTTCTGTGTACTCTTGACACCTCTTCTTAATATATTCTGCTTCTGTTAGGTCCAAACCATTTATGTACTTTATTGTGCCGATCTTTGCATGAAATATTCCCTTGGTATCTCTAATTTTCTTGAAGAGATCTCTAGTTTTTCCCACTTTATTGTTTTCCTCTATTTCCTTGCACTGATCACTGAGGAAGGCTTTCTTATCTCTCTCTGATTCTCTTTGGAACTCTGCATTCAAATGGGTATATCTTTCCTTTTATCCTTTTTCTTTCGCTTCTCTTCTTTTCACAGCTATTTGTAAGGCCTCCTCAGTCAACCATTTTGCTTTTTTGCATTCCTTTTTCTTAGGCATGTTTTTGATCCTTGCCTCCTGTACAATGTCATGATCCTCTGTCCATAGTTCTTCAGGCACTCTGTCTATCAGAACTAAGCCCTTGAATCTATTTCTTAGTTCCACTGTATAACCATAAAGCATTGACAATATTAATAGTGGTGTATGTTTTATATGAAAGTTGTTAAGAGGGTAAATCCCAAGAGTTTTCACCATAAGAAAAAATATCTTATTTTTATCTATATGAGATGGTGGATGCTCATTAAACTTATTGTGGTAATAATTTTATGATGTAAGCCAAATCATTAGGCTATGCACCTTAAACTTACACAGTGATGTATGTCAGTTATATTCCAATAAACCTGGAATAGAAAACTCAGGTCCCTTATTAATCATCAGCAATGGACAATTAGAATTTGAAATTTAAAACAAGACATCATTTATACTACCACTAAAAAATGAAATGCCTAGGTATAAATCTAACAGTGTATGTACAAAATACATATAAAAGAGAACTACAAAACTGATGAAAGAAATCAAAGATCTAAATAAGTGGGTTTATATTCCATGTTCATAGATACAGCAAAAGCCCTTTCAAAATCTCCACAAGATATTTGTGAGTATCAAGAAACTTTTCTAAAGTTAAGGTAAAAGACAATGAAAAGTCAATAAAATATTGAAGGAGAAGAACAATATTAGAAGATTGATACTACTTGACTTTAAGATTTAGTATGAGGGTATAGTAATCAAGATAGTTTTATATTGGCAAAAATAAATAGATCAAAGTAACAGAATAGAGACCCAAAAATAGACTTACAAAAATATAGTGAACTGGTCTTTGACACAGGAACAAAAGGTATTCAATGGTAGTATAAAAACTGGACCTCACATGAAAAACATTAATCTAGACACATACTTCACATCTTTCACAAAATTAGCTTAAAATGAATCATAGACTTAGATGCAAAATGCAAACTACAATACTCCTATCAGGCAAAAAATCTAGGTGATCTTTGGTTTGGTGATAAATTTTTAGATACAACAACAAAAGCATAATCTATCAAAGACAAAATTGGTAGATTGGACTTCATTAAAATGAATAACATTTACTCTGTGAAAGCTACTGTTAAGAGAATGAAAAGACAAGTCACAGACTGATAGAAAACATTTGCAAAATGCATGTCTAATGAAGGACCAATATCTTCAAATAACTAGCAAATACAAATAATGCTAGGCTTCCCAGGTGGCACTCATGGTAAAGAACCTGCCTGCCAATGCTGGAGACATAAGAGATGGAGTTTAATCCCTGGGTTGGGAAAATCCCCTGGAAGAGGAATTGGTAACCCACTCCAGTATTCTTGACTGAAGAATCCCATAGACAGAGGAGACTGACACGCTACAGTCCATGGGGTTGCAAAGAGTTGGACATGACTGAATCAACTTAGCGTGCTCAAATAACACTAAAATTTAACAATAAGAAAAAAAATCACAAAGTGAACAAAGTTCTGAGCAGACTCACCAAAGAAGCTATACAAATGACAAATAGTTATATGAAAAAATATTCAACATCATATGCCATTAGGAAATTGTGAATTAAAATCATGAGATAGTATTACACATTTAGTAAAATGATAAAATTCAAAACACTGATAATACGAAATGCTGGTGAGGATGTGGAGCATAAGCCCTCACCTTCATTGTTGATAGGTATGCAAAATGTTATAGCCACTTTGGAAGACAGCTTCTCACAAAATTGAACATACTCTTTCAAATGATCCAGGAATTGTCCTCCTTGGTATTTATCCAAATGAGTTGAAAACACATGTCCATGCAAAAACATGCACAGAAATGTTTCTAGCAAATGTATTCGTAACTGTGAAAATTTGGAAGCTATTAGGGTGTTTTTCAATAGGTGAAAGGCTAAGCAAACTGTGATACATCTGCACCGTGGAACACTATTTGAAATGAGCCATCAAACCATTGAAAGACATGGAGAAGCCTTAAATGCATGTTGCAAGGTGAAAGAAGTCAATCTGAAATGCTTACATACTGTACCATGCCAACTTTATGGCAATCTGGAAAAAGCAAATCTATGGAGATAGTAAAAAGATCAGTGGCAGCCAAAGGCTCAGTGGAAGGGAGGAAGAGAAGATGAGACCAGGGGATTTTTAAAGCAGTGAAACTATCCCATATGATATTGTAATGGTGGATACACACCGTTATGCATATGTCAAAACCCACAGGATATACAACACAGAGTGAACACTTTGAATTATGAACTTTGCTACTATATGAAATTTAGCTAATAATAATGTATTACTGTTCGTTCATCAATTATAACAAATGTACCACACTAAGGGAAGATGTTAATAATAGGAGGAAATGTATGGACAGGAAGAAGGAAGAATAAGGGCAACCTCTGTACCAAAAAAGGAACTAAGAAAAGTATAGTGGGTGTTCAAGACAAGGTGAATGACATGTTCAAGTGTACAGTCTTTATTCTGGGTACAGGAGGATTCAAGTTTTCCCCTAGTGGCTCAGAGGTAAAGAATCCGCTTGCCAATACCGGATATGTGGGTTCTATCCC
This sequence comes from Dama dama, assembly GCF_033118175.1. Taxonomy (NCBI): domain Eukaryota; kingdom Metazoa; phylum Chordata; class Mammalia; order Artiodactyla; family Cervidae; genus Dama; species Dama dama. The sequence continues at coordinate 105,568,972 of NC_083714.1, forward strand.
TGGGTCAGGAAGATCCCCTGGAGAAGGAAATGGCAACCCACTCCAGTATTTTTACCTGAGAAATCTCATGGGCAGAGTCTAGTCCATGGCTACAGTCCATGGGATCACAAAGATGAGAGAGATTAGAAGTGAAGCTTGAGGCCAGATTGTGGAAGGCCTTTAATATTGAGAAAAGGGAATTTGAGCTTTATTTTGTAGGTGTTAGGAATTTAAAATATAATTTGTCATTATAAGTTTCTTCTATGAGGATAGTGTCCTTTTGAAATTGTAAATTATTTAATTCAGACTATATTCCATACACTATCAAATGGATCAATAAAATACATAAACACAATATTACATGTAAAAAATACTTAAAATAAGTTTACTAGGAAACTATTTTTCCTAAGCCTAAGAATAAAGCTCTACTTATATCATCTGTGAACTCAAAATTTCTCAGTGAACTGGCTGTGAGCAATTCCTATTTTTAAATGCAACAAAATCATCAATCATTTTTGCTGCTGCTTGTAGCAACCTTGTTTAACTTTTCCATATATTGTACAATGGTAAAAGTTAATTCAATTTAGATTTTTTTATTTTACAATACTCTACTCATTCCTCAATACAGTATGCAATGACCTTCCAGGTTAGCCTCAGTTTACAACAAGACATTCCTCAGACATTTCATGACATTTTAATAACTTTAAACAGAGTTCCTTAAGATTAAGCTTTGCCCATTCCTTCATGTTCTCCATTTCCACTCCAGGATTTTGCTTGGCCCAGCTTAGGTTGCATGCTCAATACTAAACTAATCACCAGCCAAGCAAATGTAGTACTCTAATCAGATGTTTGCGCCAAGTATCTGCTCTTTTAGCATGGAGAAAAGTGGGATGGGTTCTATCAAAGTCATATGGAAGACTCCAGGAGACTGAGAAAGGATGGTGGAGGAGTAAGACAGGGAGATCACCTGCTTCCCCACAAATAAAAAACATTGATCAGAATATAGTACAACTCCTACAGAACAACTTCTATATGACAGCAGAAGACCACAAACCACCAAAAAGGCAAGCCAATCTCCTTAGAACAAGGTAGGGCAAAAGACAAAGATATTAAAAAACAAAAAAAAAAGACAAAGAATTTCAGGACAGGAGCTTGGGCCACAAGGGAGGGAGGGAGTTGGAAAGGAGGAAAAGTTTCTAAGCAGTAGAAAACTTCCCCCCACACACACACCCCCCCAGGCCAGACCAAGGGGGAGCCACAGAACCTCAGAGTGCCATGCAATAGCAGGGACTCAGAGAGCAAAGCACAGAGAAAATTCACCACAGAAATCAATGCAGCTGCCAAACAGCATTTCTCAGCCCACAAGCAGCTCACAAGCCTCAGCCCTGACCAGAGGGTGGGGATGAGGAGTCAAGAGAAGCAGCATACAAGCCTCCCCAAGCAGAGGTTGGGGGGCGGGGTGCCAAGGCTCTAGCAAAGATCCCAGGGTGAGGTCAGGGCTGGCAGCCATGAGGATATGCTGAGAGGGCTACTGCAACACAGCTGTGGAATTAGATATGGGTGCCACTGCCAAAGCTTGGGAAGGTGACTGAGGCAGTGGACAGAAGCACCACTAATGTGATCCTGACCCCAGTGATGGTAGCTACCACCACGCTGTGAGCAGACACAGGTTACTGCCTGCAACTTTCTGGGAGCTTAAACAGCTTGGCTCTTCCTAGGGACCCATGAATTGGGCCTTTTTTTTCTTCTGGGAGAATTCACAACCTGCTTCAGACTGCAACAGCATCCAACAGGCCTCTATTGCCCCATGTACTCCCCGATACATCACAGTTGTTGCTGCCATATCCCTCATGTCCAGACAGGGAACAGACTATGGACTTTAGGGGCAACTGTTAACTTATTTTTAATTCATTTATTTCAATTGGAGGCTAATTACTTTACAATATTGTAGTGGTTTTTGCCATACATTGACACTCTTAACTTTAGAAACAAATACAAGCCGGAATAAGGCCAGATCTGAGAATGAACTGACCCAATGCCACCTAGAACAGGTCCAGAGACATTCCTAGAAATATTAGAAGACATTGGTATAAGTCTTGCTGGGTGTTTTTGGTTGTTGAGTGTTGCCTTCACCAAGAGTCTTGGGGGCTTGCCTTTTGCACTTTGTGGTTTGTGAGGTCTTGGAGCTACAGTAGAGAATGAGCCTGAACCCCTGACATGGGAGACTCAAGCCCAAGACTATGATCCACCAGAGAACTGTTGACCTGGAACATTAATATGCAAGAGCCCTCCAAAAGACCTCTGTCTCAACACCAAAACGAAGCCCACCCAAAGGCCAGGAAGACCCAGTGCCTAGATGTCCCATGCCAATCCTTCAAGAAAACAGAAACACAATGCTGCACATTAGCAGACAGGTTGTCCAAAGCCATAGTGAACCCATAGACACCCCAAAACTCACTACTGGACACATTGGCCCTTCAGAGAGACAAGATCCACATCCACTGACCAGAACACACAGGCACAAGCACCACCCCCACCCCCAACCAGGAAACCATCACAAGGCACTGTTCCAAACCCAGCCACAGGGGAGATTCCTCAATTAAGAGGAACTGCAACATTGAGAACTTTTCTTAGATCATACTTTTTTACCTCCTTTATATACTTCTATCCCTACATTGGCCTTTTTGCAGTGCTGCGGGGCTGTATTATTTATTTTTTGATTTCCAAAAAGTATTTTTTTTCTTTGCTTGGCTCTTGTTCTTTTCCTGCTGGAAGCACCCAGTGCAGTACACTTCACCCAACCATTACCAAAATCACCTCAGATGGTGATTGCAGCCATGAAATTAAAAGATGCTTACTCCTTGGAAGGAAAGTTATGACCAACCAAGACAGCATATTAAAAAACAGAGACATTAGTTTGCCAACAAAGGTCCATCTCGTCAAAATTATGGTTTTTCCAGTGGTCATGTATGGATGTGAGAGTTGGACTATAAAGAAAGCTGAGTGCTGAAGAACTGATGCTTTTGAACTGTGGTGTTGGAGAAGACTCTTGAGAGTCTCTCGGACTACAAAGAGATCCAACCAGTCCATCCTAAAAGAGATCAGTCCTGGGTGTTCATTGGAAGGACTGATGTTGAAGCTGAAACTCCAATACTTTGGCCACCTGATGTGAAAAGCTGACTCATTTGAAAGGACCCTGATGCTGGGAAAGATTGAGGGCAGGAGGAGAATGGGACAACAGAGGATGAGATGGTTGGATGGCATCACCAACTCAATGGACATGGGTTTGGGTGGACTCGGGTAGTTGGTGATGGACAGGGAGGTCTGGCGTGCTGTGGTTCATGGGGTCACAAAGAGTCAGACACAACTGAGTGACTGAACTGAACTGAACCATTACCATACCAGCTTTACAACAAAAGTTAAAGGGGCTTCTATAGTCAGGAAACACAAGAGAAGGAAAAGACCTACAAAAACAAACCCAAAACAATTAAGAAAGTGTCAATAGGTACATATATATCAATAATTAGTTTAAATGTAAATGGATTAAATGCTTCAACCAAAAGACACAGACTGGCTGAATGGATACAAAAATATACCCATATATTTACTGTGTACAACAGTACCATTTCAGACTGAGAGACACATACAAACTGAAAGTGGGAGGATGGAAAAAAGATATTCTATGCAAGTGGAAACCAAAAGAAAGCTGGAGTGACAGATCTCATATCAGACAAAATAGACCATAAAATAAAGAATATTACAAGAGATAAGGACAGTATATAATGTATCAATCGAAGAAGAAGAAATAGTAATTGTTAATATTTATGCACTCAATATAGGAGCACCTGAATACATAAGGCAAACACTAACAAGACATAAAAGGGGAAATCGACAGCAAAACAATAATAGCAGGGGACTTTAACACCCCACTTACACCAATGGACAGATCATCAAAACAGAAAATTAATAAGGAAACTCAAGCTTTAAATGAGACATTGGATCCAGATGGACCTAATTAATATCTTCAGGACATTCCATCAAAACTCAGAAGAATACACTTTCTTCTCAAGTTCACCTGGAACATTCTCCAGGACAGACCACATCTTGGGTCACAAATAAAGCATCAGTAAATTGAAGAAAATTGAAATCATATCAAGAATCTTTTCTGACCACAACACTATGAGACTAGGTAAAAATTACACAGGAAAAAACTAAAAAACAGAAACACATTGAGATTAAACAATATATTTCTAAATAACAAACAGGTTATGGAAGAAATAAAAAGAGAAATAAAAAAGTTTCTAGAAACAAACAAAAATGGAAACATGACCCAAAACATATAGGATGCACTAAAAGTAGTTCTAAGAGGGGAGTTTATAGCAATACAATCCTACCTTAAGAAACAATAAAAATATCAAATAAAGAACCTAACTTTATATCTAAAACAACTGGAAAAGAAGAACAAAACCCTCCCAAAGTTAGTGGAAGGAAAAAATCATAAAGATTGGAGCAGAAAGAAATGAAAAACAACTAAAGGAAACAATAGTTAAGTATAATAAAAGCTAAAAGCTGTTTTTTAAGAAGATAAACTAAGTTGACAAACCTTTAGCCAAACTCATCAAGAAGAAAAGGGAGAAGAATCAAATAACAAAAAATTAGACATGAAAAAAGAGATGTTACAGCAGACAATGCAGAAACAAAGGATCATAAGAGACTATTATGAACAGCTATATGCCAATAAAATGGGCATCCTTAAGAAATGGATAGATTCTTGGGAAAGTTCAACCTTCTAAAACTGAACCAGGAAGAAATACAACTATGAACAAGCCAGTTACAAGCACTAAAATAGAAACTGTGATCAAAAATATCCCAGAAAAAAAAAAAAAAAAGCTCAGAGCCAGATGACTCTACAGGTGAATTCTATCAAGCATTTAGAGACGAGTTAATGCCTATCCTTCTGAAAATCTTTCAAAAAATTGCAGATGAAAGAATACTTCCAAATTCATTATATGAGGCCACCACCACCCTGAAATCAAAACCAGACAAAAACATCACATAAAAGGAAATTATAAGCCAATGTCGCTGATGACTTTTGATGTAAAAATCCTCAATAAAATTCTAGCAAACAAAATTTAAAAACACATGAAAAAGATAATACATCATGATCAAGTTGGGTTATCTCAGGGATGCAAGGACTCTTCAAAATGTGCAAATCTATATGACACACATATTAACAAGTTGAAGGATAAAAGCCATATGATAATTTCAATAGATACAGGAAAATTTTCAAAAAAAATTCAGCACACCTTTATAATAAAAACTTCTCAAAAATGGGCTTAGAAGGAATCTACCTCAATAAAATAAAGGTCACATACAACAAACTCACAAACAGTATCCTCATCAATGAAAAGTTGAAAGCATTCCCTCTAGGATAAGAAACAAGACAAAGATGCTCACTCCTGGCACTAATATGCAATGCTGTTTTGGAAGTCCTAGCTATGGTAAACAGAGAAGAAAAGAAATAAAAAGAATCCAGATTGGAAAAGAGGAAATAAAACTCTCACTGTTTACAGATGACATATTATACACAGAAAACCCTAAAGACACTATCTCCAAGTTACTAGAGGTAATCAGTAAATTTAGTAAAGTTGCAGGATACAAAATTTATTCACAGAAATCACTTGTATTTTTATGCACTAACAATGAAAAAATAGAAAGAGAAATTAAGGAATCAATATCATTTGCTATTGCAACAAAAAGCTTAAAATACCTAGAAATAAATCTACCTATGGAAATGAAAGCTTTTTATACAAAAACTATAAGACATGGATGAAAGATGATGTAAACAGATGAAGAGATATTCTAATTCCATGCACCTGGATTGGAAGAATCAATACTGTGAAGATGACTAAAATGACAAAATGTAATCTACAAATTCAGTGAAATTCCTATCAAATCATCAGTGCTATTCTTCACAGAACTAGAAGAAAAAAAATTCACAATTTGTATGGAATAGCCAAAACAATCTTGAGAAAGAATGGAGCTGGAGGAATCAACTTTCTGACTTCAGACTATACCACAAAGCTGCAGTCATCAAGACAGTATGATACTGGCACAAAAACAGAAATATAGACCATTGGAACAAGATAGAAAACCCAGATAAAACCTACACACCTATGGGCACCTTATCTTTGACAATGCAGGCAGGAATATACAATGGGGAAATGATAGACTTTTCAGTAAGTGGTACTGGGAAAACTGGACAGGTACATGTAAAAGAATGAATTTAAAACACTTCCGCACACCATACACAAAGATAAACTCACAATAGATTAAAGACCTAAATGTGAGACCAGAAACTAAAAAACCCATAGAGGAAAACATAGGCAGACACTCTGACATAAAGAACAGCAAGATCCTCTATGATCCACCTCCCAGAGTAATTAAAATAAAAGTGAAAATAAAAAATGGGACCTAATTAAAATTAAAAGCTTTTGCAGAGCAAAGGAAACTATAAACAAGGTGAAAAGATAACCCTCAGAATTGGAGAAAATAATAGCAAATGAAACAACTGTCAAAGCATTAATTTCAAAAAAATACAGCAAACTCATTCAGTTCCATACCAGAAAAACAAACAGCCCAATCAAAACAAAAAGTGAGCAAATGATCTAAACAAACATTCCTCCAAAGAACACATACAGATGGCTAATAAACACATGAAAAAATGTTCAACACCACTCATAATTAGAGAAATGAAAATCAAAACTACAATGAGATATCACCTTGCACTGGTCAGAATTGCCATCATCAAAAAATCCACAAACAATAAATGATGCAGAGTGTGTGGATGAAAGGGAACAAAATGCACTATTGGTGGGAATTTAACTAGATACAGCCACTATGGAAGAGAGTATAGAGACTCTTTTAAAAAAAAAAAAACAGGAATAAAAGAAGTCTATAAGCACTAAATGCTGGAGAGGGTGTGGAGAAAAGGGAACCCTCTTACACTGTTGGTGGGAATGCAAACTAGTACTGCCGCTATGGAGAACAGTGTGGAGATTTCTTAAAAAACTGGAAATAGAACTGCCATATGACCCAGCAATCCCACTTCTTGGCATACACACTGAGGAAACCAGATCTGAAAGAGACACGTGCACCCCAATGTTCATCGCAGCACTGTTTATAATAGCCAGGACATGGAAGCAACCTAGATGCCCATCAGCAGATGAATGGATAAGGAAGCTGTGGTACCTATACACCATGGAATATTACTCGGCCATTAAAAAGAATTCATTTGAATCAGTTCTAATGAGATGGATGAAACTGGAGCCCATTATACAGAGTGAAGTAAGCCAAAAAGATAAAGACCAATACAGTATACTAACACATATATATGGAATTTAGAAAGATGGTAATGATAACCCTATATGCAAAACAAAAAGAGACACAGATGTACAGAATAGACTTTTGGACTCTGTGGAAGAAGGTGAGGGTGGGATGTTTAGAGAGAACAGCATTGAAACATGTATATTATCAAGGGTGAAACAGATCACCAGCCCAGGTTGGATGCATGAGACAAGTGATCGGGCTTAGTGCACTGGGAAGACCCAGAGGGATTGGGTAGAGAGGGAGGTGGGAGGGGGGATTGGGATGGGGAATACAAGTAAATCCATGGCTGATTCATGTCAATGTATGGCAAAAACCACTACAATATTGTAAAGTAATTAGCCTCCAACTAATAAAAATAAATGGAAAAAAATACCATGTGATCCAGCAATCCCACTACTAGGAATATATCCTGAGAAAACCAAAACTGAAAAAGACACATGTATCTCACTGTCCACTGCAGTATCATTTACAATAGCTAGGACATGGAAACAACCTAGATATCCATTGACATATGAATGGATAAAGAAGCTGTGGTACATATACACAATGGAAAAAATATTCATCCAAAAAAGGAAAACATTTAAGTCAGTTCTAATGAGGTGGATGAACCTAGAGCTTATTATACATAAAGTAAGTCAGAAAGAGTAAAACAGATAACAGATCAGTTCAATTCAGTTCAGTACAGTCCATCAGTTGTGTCCGATTCTTTGTGACTCCATGGTATATGGCACGCCAGGCTTCCCTGTCCTTCAAATCTCCCAGAGTTTGCTCAAACTCATGTTCTTTGAGTCAGTGATGCCATTCAACCTTCTCCTCGTCTGTCACCTTCTTCTCATGCCATCAATCTTTCCCAGCATCTGGGTCTTTTCCAGTGAGTTGGCCCTTTGCATCAGTTGGCCAAAGTTTTGGAGTTTCAGCTTTGGCATCTGCCCTTCCAATGAATATTAAGGGTTGACTTCCTTTAAGATTGACTGGTATGATCCCCTTGCAGTCCAAGTGATTTTCAAGACTCTTTATCTCCACAGTAAAAAAAAAAAAAAAAAAAAAAAAAAAAAAAAAAAAGTCAGTTCTTCTGCACTCAGCCTTCTTTATGGCCCAGCTCTCACATCCACACATGACTATTGGAAAAACCACAGCTTTAACTACAGAGACCTTTTTCAGCAAAGTGATGACTCTGTTTCTTAATACACTCTCTACGTTCATCATAGCTTTTCTTCCTAAGGAGAAAGTGTCTTTTAATTTCATAGCTGTAGTCACCATCTGCAGTGATTTTGGAGCCCAAGAAAATAAAGTCTGTCACTGTTTCCATTTTTCCCATCTATTTGCTATGATGTGATGGGATGAGATGCCATGATGTTAGTTTTTTGAAGGTTCAGTTTAAGCCAGCTTTTTCACTCTCCTCTTTCACCTTCATCAAGAGGCTCTTTAGGTTTTCTTTGCTCTCTGCCATGAGGGTGGTATCATCTGCATATCTGAGATTATGCTGGCAATCTTGATTCTAGCTTGTGGTTACAAAAGCATTTTGCATGAAGTAGTCTGCGTATAAGTCAAATAAGCAGGGTGGCAATGTACAGCCTTTACATTCTCCATTCCCAATTTTGAACCAGTCTGCTGTTCTATGTTGGGTTCTAACTGTTGCTTCTTGACCTGCACACAGGTTTTTCAGGGGGCAGGTAAGGTGGTCTGGTATTTGCATCTCTTTAAGAATTTCCCACAGTTTGTTGTGATCCACAAATTCAAAGGCTGTAGTGTAGTCAATCAAGCGGAAGTAGATGTTTTTCTGGAATCCCCTTGCTGTCTCTATGACCAAGCAGAGGTTGGCAATTAGATCTGTGGTTTCCCTGCCTTTTCTAAATCAAGCTCGCACATATGCAAATTTTCAGTCCATGTACTTTGAAGCCCAGCTTGAAGGATTCTGAACATTACCTTGTTGGCATTTTGAAGTGAGCCACAATTGTTTGGTAGTTTGGACATTCTTGGCATCACCCTTCTTTGGGATTGGATTAAAAGCTGAACTTTCCCAGTCCTGTGGCCACTAATGACTTTTGCAGATTAGCTGGCATATCGAGTGAAGCACTTTAACAGTATAATCTTTTCAGTTCAGTTCACTCACTCAGCTGTGTCAGACTCTGAGACTCCATGGACTGCAGCACACCAGGCTTCCCTATCAATCACCAATTCCTGGAACTTGCTCAAATTCATGTCCATCGAGTCAGTGATGCCATTCAACCATCTCATCCTCTGTCATCCCCTTCTCCTCCTGCCTTCAAACTTTCTCAGTTTAGGGTCTTTTCTAATGAGTCAGCCTTTCACACTCAGTTCAGTTCAGTTCAGTCACTCAGTGGTGTCCGACTCTTTGTGACCACATGAATCGCAGCATGCCAAGCCTCCCTGTCCATCACCAACTCCTGGAGTTTACTCAAACTCATGCCCATCGAGTCAGTGATGCCATCAAGCCATCTCATCCTCTGTCGTCCCCTTCTCCTCCTGTCCCCAATCCCTCCCAGTGTCAGGGTCTTTTCCAATGACTCAAATCTTCTCATGAGGTGTCCAAAGTACTAGAGTTTCAGCTTCAACCTCATTCCTTCCAATGAACACCCAGGACTGATCTCCTTTAGGATGGCCTGGTTGGATCTCCTTGCAGTCCAAGGGATTCTCAAGAGTCTTCTCCAACACCACAGTTCAAAAGCATCAATTTTTTGGCACTCAGCTTTCTTCACAGTCCAACTCTCAAATCCATACATGACCACTGGAAAAACCATAGCCTTGACCAGACGGACCTTTGTTGGCAAAGTAATGTCTCTGCTTTTTAATATGCTATCTAGGTTAGTCATAACTTTCCTTCCAAGGAGTAAGCGTCTTTTAATATCATGGCTGCAGTCACCATCTGCAGTGATTTTGGAGCCCCCCCCCCAAAAAAAAAAGTCTGACACTGTTTCCACTGTCTCCCCATCTATTTGCCATGAGGTGATGGGACCAGATGCCATGATCTTAGTTTTCTGAATGTTGAGCCTTAAGCCAACTTTTTCACTCTTCTTTCATTTCATCAAGAGTCTTTTTAGTTCCTCTTCACTTTCTGCCGTAAGGGTGGTGTCATCTGCATATCTGAGGTTATTGATATTTCTCCTGGACATCTTGATTCCAGCTTGTGCTTCTTCCAGCCCAGCATTTCTCATGATGTTCTCTGCATATAAGTTAAATAATCAGGGTGACAATACACAGCCTTAACGTACTCCTTTTCCTATTTGGAACCAGTCTGTTGTTCCATGTCCAGTTCTAACTGTTGCTTCCTGACCTGCATACAGGTTTCTCAAGAGGCAGGTCAGGTGGTCTGGTATTCCCATCTCTTTCAGAATTTTCCACAGTTTATTGTGATCCACAGAGTACATCATGCAAAATGCCAGACTGGATGAATCACAAATTTGAGTCAAGATTGCCAGGAGAAATGTCAACAGCCTCAAATATGCAGATGATACCAGTCTAATGACAGAAAACAAAGAGGAAATAAAAGCCTCTTGATGAAGGTGAAATAGGAGAATGAGAACGCTGGCTTAAAACTCAACATTTTTAAAAGAATGATCATGGCATCCAGTCCATCATTTCATGGCAAATAGATGGGGGAAAATGGAAACAGTGAGAAACTTAATTTTCTTGGGCTCCAACATCACTGCAGATGGTGACTGCAGCCAAAAAAATAAAAGAAACTTGCTCCTTGGAAGAAAAGCTATGACAAAGGTAGGCAATGTATTACAAAGCAGAGACATCACTTTGCTGACAAAGGTCTGTATAGTTGAAGCAATGATTTTCCAGTAGTTATATAGAGATGTGAGAGTTGGACCATAAAGAAGGTTGAGCACTGAAGAATTGATGTTTTTGAACTGTGGTGCTGGAGAAGACTCTTGAGAGTCCTTTGGACAGCAAGGAGATCAAACAAGTCAATCCTAAAGGAACTCAACCCTAAATATTCATTGAAGGAACTGATGCTTAAGCTGAAGCTCCAATACTTTGACCACTTAATGTGAAGAGCTGACTCTTTGGAAAAGATCCTGATGCTGGGAAAGATTGAGAGCAGGACAAGGGGTCGACTGAGGATGAGATGTTTGGATGGCATCACTAACTCAATGGTTATGAATTTGAGCAAACTCTGGGAGATAGTAAAGGACAGGGAATCCTGACATGTGACAGTCCATGGGGTTTCAGAGTCAGACATGACATAGAGGCTGAACAACAACAAGATGTTGTTGTAAATAGAAACATTTCATTCTTTTATGGCTGAGTAATATTCCATTGGTTTCTCTGTGTGTGTGCATGCACATGAGAGAGACAGAGAGAGAGACAGAGAGAGAGAGAGAGAGAGAGAGAGATCACATATTATTTATCTATCTGTCAATAGATTGGCATTTATGCTGCTTCCCTATCTTGGCTATTATAAATAATGCCAGTGTACACAGAGGTACATATATCTTTCCAATTAGTGTCTTCCTCTTACTCAGGTAAATACCCAAGAGTGTTTGTTGAGTAATCGCCATACTGTTTTCCATACTGGTTGCACCAGTTTACATTTCCACTAACAATGCACAAGAGTTCTCTTTTTTTCACACCCCCATCAGCACTTATTATTTGTTGCCTTTTGTATAATAGCTATTCTGACATGTGTGAGGTGACATCTCATTGTGTTTTTGATTTGCATTTCCCTGATGATCAGTGATGTTGAGTATCTTTTCCTGTGCCTGTTGGATATCTGTATGTCTTCCTAGAAAAATGTTTATTCCAGTCCTCTTCCTATTTTTAAATTGGGTTGTCCTTTTAAAATTTTGAGTTGTATGAATTGTTTGTATATTTTGGATATTAACCCCTTACTGGATATATCATTCACGGATATTTCTCCCGTTCAGTAGGTAGCCTTTTCATTCTGTTCAGTGCTTCCTTTGCTGTGTAAAAGATTTTTAATTTGGTGCAGTGCCATCTGTTTATTCATGCTTTTGCTTACCTTACCTAGGAATATATATCCAGAAAAAAATTTCTAAGAATACTGTCAAAGATCATACTGTCTATATTTTCCTCTAGAAGTTTTATGACTGTAGGTCTTACATTTAAGTCTTTAATATAACTTTTAGTGTATTTTTCAGTTCAGTTACTGTGTTCTTCAGCTCTGTGATGTCTCTTTAGTACTTTCTTACATTTTTAGTTCTTTGTTGAAATTCTCAATGTGTCCATTCATTCTTCTCCCTAGTTCAGAGAGGATCTTTATGGCCATTACTTTCAACTCTTTACCAGATAAATTACTTACCTATGCATCAGTGAGAGTTTTGCCTGGGGTTTTATCTTGTTCTTTTATTTGACATGTATCCCTCTGTTTCTTCATTTTGCTTGACTATCTGTGTTTAATTTTAGGTATTTGGTGAAACAGGCACTTCTCCCAGTTTTGAAGCAGTAGTTTCATGTACTGCTGTAAATGATTATTGTTCAATCTTGTCCTCACTTTTGGTTGTCTCTGGAAACTTTGTATTGATCTGAGCAGTCAGATTTATTTTTGACAGGTCACAGTTGTTGAGACTATGCCAAAACCTGTCAGGGTTCCACATGGAAGAATCTCAGTAAGCACCTAGTTTCAGGCTGATTGGAAGCTAGACCTTCAAACAAGAGCTTTTAAAGGATGCAAATACATACAGTGGGACTGTAATTGTAAACTCTACTGGCCTCTATGCCAGGCTATCTGGATGACAGTTGCAAAAAATGGGGCTCCAGATGAATGTTTAAACTCCTTTCTGGGATGTACTGTTGAGTTGTAGCAAGGCCAAGGGAGAGTACAAGGATGGTATTTCCTGGTCTCTATTCCCTAATAGCACCTCTGTAGCATCTAGGTGAGTGGTAAACTTGAAGCCAGTCCCTCAGGCTGAAGCTCTAGGAAAAATAAATAGGCTTTTTTTCACAGGAAAATAGAATGTGTTTCAATATGCTATATGTGCCATGCAAGTGATAACCTACCAGGAACTGTCTCTTTGTTTCAGTCCCATGAGACCCAGAAATACAAGGCCCTGGCCATCAGTGTCAGATATTAAGAGGATATTATCTGTGTGGACTATATGTACTCAACAACATTAGCAGCACAGTGGGAGAGCACAGGTGCTGGATGTGCCTACAGGCTTTAATGGGGATATGAGAGAACATGGGGTCAAGTCTTGTCTGCATGCACTAGCAAGGCAGAGAGAGCATACAAATGGCATCCACCAGTGCCTTAATGCCAAGACAGAGTCCCAATAGGCCCTTGCCCCTTTGCCAGATGCTTTAAGATTAGAAGTAAATCTCTTTCCCATATGGTCCAGGTGCTTTTCAAACTGTTGTTTCTGTGCTGGGTCTTCAGTGACTGTGTCTGCACATAAGCTTTTTAGAGGAGTAATCTCCATTCCTTACACCCCTTTGGGTCTCCTAGATATAAGCCGCATTGATTTTCAAAGCCAGAAATTTAAAATGTGTATTTCTATGGTGCAGGTCCCAAGGGTTGCAGTGCCAAATGTGGGAAACAAACTCCTCATTCAAGAGGGAGATTCATATTTGTGAGTCTCCTCCTGATTGTGCATTTCTGTGCCAATGATGGCATTTTGGGCAAGATCACATCTCTACCTTTTTTTTTTTTTTTTTAATGCATCTGTCTTGATGTTGTTATTTTATCCTTTGCTGTGGAGGGTCTGTTTGGTTAGATTTCAGAGGGAATTGTTCCTTATTTAGATGTAGATTTGGTATATCCATGGGGGAGATAAGTTCAGGATTTTCCTATATTACCATCTTGAATCCGAAGCCTATATGTTTTTAACTTAAAATCTACTCCCAAATATTTAAATATTTTTAATTTTAAAAATGGGAGATGATCCTAGTTCAAACAAATTTTATATTTGGAAATAAAAGTAATTGGGTCCTGACTCATTATTTTACAATTTTTCCTGATGTGACAGGAAAATTTTTTAGTTATCCAGAATTGTATTGCCAAGTGCTTTACTGTGTATGAAACACAGAGTAAATATATTTACTTCTAGATTATCTATTTATCATTATTCTATCTCTTAACAAGAGAAATTAATAATGAAGAAATATTCGACTATTGGGTTGGCCAAAAAGTTCATTTGTCGTTTTCTGTAAGATGTTATGGAAAAACACAAACGAACTTTCTGGCTGACTCAATAATATCCAAGTTAGAAATAGCAAATTTTAAGCACAAATAACTGTTTTCTTATACATTTGATTTTGTAATATTGTGTGTTTAAAATGCTAACTGTTTTTTTTTTTGTTTGTTTGTTCGTTCGTTTTTTTCCATAGAGCCCAAACAATTCTTGGCTATAGAAACAAATATTAGCATCTCAACTTAAAATCTAAATGAATGATTTGTTTCTCTTTCAAAGAGGTATTATTAAGACTTTTCTATTTGAAAATACTACTTAAAACTGTTCAGTTAAGTTCAGTTGCTCAGTCCTGTCTGACTCTTTGTGACCCCATGGAGTGCAGCACGCCAGGCCTCCCTCTCCATCACAAGCTCCCAGAGTTTACTCAAACTCATGTCCAGTGAGTCGGGGAGGCCATCCAACCATCTTTTCCACTGTCTCCCGTTCTCTTCCTGCCTTCAAACTTTCCCAGCATCAGGGTCTTTTCAAATGAGTCAGCTCTTCGCATCAGGTGGCCAAAGAATTGGAGTTTCAGCTTCAGCATCAATCCTTCCAATGAATATTCAGGACTGATTTCCTTTAGTGTGGACTGGCTTGATCTCCTTGCAGTCCATAGGACTCTCAAAAGTCTTCTCCAACACCACAGTTCAAAAGCATCAATTCTTCGGTGGTCAATATTCTTTATGGTCCAATACTCACATTTATACATGACTGCTGGAAAAACCATAGTTTTGCCTTTGTTAGCAAAGTAATGTTTCTGCTTTTTATTATGCTGTCTAGGTTAGTCATAGTTTTTCTTTCAAGGAGCAAGCGTCTTTTAATTTCATGGCTGGAGTCACCATTTGCAGTGATTTTGAAGCCCAAAGAAACAACTTCTGTTACTGTTTCCCCATCTATTTGCCATGAAGTGATGGGGCCAGATGCCATGATCTTAGCTTTCTGAATGTTGAGCTTTTTTTTTTTTTTTTTTTTTTTGAATGTTGAGCTTTAAGTCAACTTTTTCACTCTCCTCTTTCACTTTCATCAAGAGGATCTTTAGTTCTTCTTTGCTTTCTGCCATCAGGGTGGCATCATCTGCATATCTGAGGTCATTAATATTTCTCCCAGCCATCTTAATTCCAGCTTATGCTTCATCCAGCCCAGTGTTTCTCATGATGTACTCTGCATATAAGTTAAATAAGCAGGGTGACAATATACAGGCTTGACGTACTCCTTTCCCAATTTGGAACCAGTCCATTGTTCCATGTGCATTTCTAACTGTTGCTTCCTGACCTGCAAACAGATTTCTCAACAGGCAGGTCAGGAGGTCTGGTATTCCAATGTCTTTCAGAATTTTCCACAGTTTGTTGTGATCCACACAGTCAAAGGCTTTGGCATAGTCAATAAAGCAGAAATATATGTTTTTCTGGAACTCTGTCATTTTTGGATGATCCAACGGATGTCAGCAATTTGATCTCTGGTTCCTCTGCCTTTTCTAAATCGAGGTTGATCACCTGGAAGTTCACGTACTATTGAAGCCTAGCTTGGAGAATTTTGAGCATTACTTTACTAGCGTGTGGGATGAGTGAAATTGTACGGTAGTTTGAGCATTCTTTGGCATTACCTTTCTTTGGGATTGGAATGGCAAATGACCTTTTCAGTATTGTGGCCACTGCTGAGTTTTCTAAAATTGCTGACACACTGAGTGCAGCACTTTCACAGCATCATCTTTCAGGATTTGAAATAGCTCAACTGGAATTCCATCACATCCACTAGCTTTGTTCGTAGTGATGCTTTCTAAGGTCCCCTTGACTTCACATTCCAGGATGTCTGGCTCTAGGTGAGTGATCACACCATCATGATTATCTGGGTCATGAAGATCTTTTTTGTACAGTTCTTCTGTGTATTCTTGCACCTCTTTTTAACATCTTCTGCTTCTGTTAGGTCCAAACCATTTCTGTCCTTTATTGAGCCTATCTTTGCATGAAATGTTCCCTGGTATCTCTAACTTTCTTGAAAAGATCTCTAGTCTTTCCCATTCTGTTGTTTTCCTCTATTTCTTTGCACTAATCACTGAGGAAGGCTATCTTATCTCTCCTTGCTATTCTTTGGAATTCTGCATTCAAATGGGTATATCTTTCCTTTTCACCTTTTCTTTTCACTTATCTTTTTTTCACAGCTATTTATAAGGCCTCCACAGACGGCCATTTTGCTTTATTGTATTTCTTTTTCTTGGGGCGGGTCTTGATCCCTGCCTCCTGTACAATGTTACAAACCTCCATCCATAGTTTTTCAGGCACTCTGTCTATAAGATCTAATCCCTTGAATCTATTTGTCACTTCCACTGTATAATTGTAAGGGATTTGATTTAGGTCATACCTGAATAGTCTAGTGGTTTTCCCTACTTTCTTCAATTTAAGTCTGAATCTTGCAATAAGGAGCTCATGATCTGAGCCACAGTCAACTCCCAATCTTGTTTTTGCTGACTGTGTAGAGCTTTTCCACCTTTGGCTGCAAAGAATATAATCAATCTGATTTTGGTGTTGACCATCTGGTGACGTCCATGTGTAGAGTCTTCTCTTGTGTTGTTGGAAGAGGATATTTGCTATGACCAGTGAGTTCTCTTGGCAAACATCTATTAGCCTTTGCCCTGCTTCATTCTGTACTCCATGGCCAAATTTGCCTGTTACTCCAGGTGTTTCTTGATCTCCTACTTTTGCATTCCAGTCCCCTATAATGAAAAGAACATCTTTTTGGGGTATTATTTCTAGAAGGTCTTGTACGTCTTCATAGAACCATTCAAATTCAGCTTCTTCAGCATTACTGGTCAGGCATAGACTTGGATTACTGTGATAGTTAATGGTTTGCCTTGGAAACTAACAGAGATCATTCTGTCATTTTTGAGATTGCATTCAAGCATGTCAAAGAAAATATTATTTAAAAGTGTATATGGCTTGTTTACATTATTGAGGACTTCTAAATACATCTGTAATACATATTAGTAGGAAGTATAAGCAAATTAATTTGTGCTAAATTTAGAATAGTATTTAAATGGAAATAATATTTAACAACATAAAGTTGTTTTATTGAGCTATATTGGCTTAAAATGTGTTTTATAGTAGCATTTTCTTTTTTGGATGAACTGGTAAATTTCATATCTGAAGCTCTCAAATAATAAGCTTTCTTTTTCATAATAGGTCTTCCCAAGTGGCACTAGTGGTAAAGAACCTGCTCCCAATGCACAAAGCATGAGAGACACAGGTTCAGTCCCTGGGTTGGGGATATCCTCTGTAGGAGATCATGACAATCCTCTCCAGTATTCTTGCCTGGAGAATCCCATTGAACAGAACAGCCTGGAGACCTATGATCCATAGGGCCACAGTCAGACATGACTGGAGTGACTTAGCACTCTTGCACATTTCATACTATCACACAATATTAAGGCTTCCCTGGTGGCTCAGATGGTAAAGAATCTGTCCATGGTGCAGGAGACACAAGTTCGATCCCTGGGTCGGGAAGATCCCTTGGAGAAGGAAATGGCAACCCACTCCAATATTCTTGCCTGGAGAATTCCATGGACAGAGGAGCCTGGTGGGCTACAGTCCATGGGATCACAAGGAGTCAGACATGACTGAGCAACACACACAAAAAAAATATTAAAGATACAATGCTCTATGCATCTAGTAACAAACCTCACCTCCCACCACAGTGTCAACAGACACAGTGCAGGGAGCCATAACTCCTACACCTTCCCAGCAGTTGGGAAGAGACCCCAACCTATCTTTGGTATCAACAGAGACTGAGAATGTAACCTGGACTTCCACCTTCCTCTAGATGTAATTAGGTACTTCTTCCCCCTTAGTCGCTAAAGTAATGTTAGAGAAAGTCAGTTAAAATAGAAGGTCAACTAAAATTCAATGTCTCAGATCATAATGAAAACATGTCAAGGCTACATTTGAAAATCACTCATCATAACAAGACCAGAAATTTATCAACCAGAATGAAAAACTAATCAGTACATGACAGGAGCAAAAAGACAGGGAAGTTAGACTAATTTAACAATTATTTTAAAGCAAATATGGAGGAGCCAAGATGGTGGAGGAATAGGACGGGGAGACCACTTTCTCTCCTACAAATTCATCAAAAGAATAACTGAATGCAGAGCAAACTTCACAAAACAACTTCTGATCACTAGCTGAGGTCATCAGGCACCCAGAAATGCAACCCATTGTCTTCAAAAGGAGGTAGGACAAAATATAAAAGATAAAAAGAGAGACAAAAGAGCTAAGGATGGAGATCCGTCCCGGGAAGGGACTCTCAATAGAGGAAGTTTCCAAACACCAGGAAACCCTCACACTGGCGGGCCTGGGGGAAGTTTTTGAATCTCGGAGGGCAACCTGACTGGGAGGGGAACAATAAATAAAACTCACTGATTATGTGCCTAAAAGCAACTCCCAGCAGAAAAGTACCCCAGACGCTCACATCTGCCACCAGCAAGTGGGGGCGGATCGGAGAGGCGCGGCTGGCATTGTTTAGGGTAAGGACCGAGTCTGAGGGCCCTGAGGACAATCGGAGGGAGCTTGTGTGAGTTACCAACTTGAACTGTGGGACAGCAAAAGAGAGAGAGAAAATTAACTGGCCCAAACACACTGCCGGCCATTCGCAGAACAAAGGGACAGAGCAAGTCCAGAGAAGAGCTCGCAGGCTGCGGACCGATTCAGCCCTGCCGGAGGCTGGAGGCAGGGGGGAGGGGAAAGGGGCAGGTTCGGCCCCAAGGACCACATCCCCTACCGCACTGCAAACAGGCCCCCAGTTTCTAATCAAAGGCCTCCTGAGATTCTCGATGGTCAACATCTGCCGGGAGGGTCGTGGCGAGACACAGGGCTCAGGCACCCGACCAGCATGGGCAGGGACTGGAGCTGGGACTGTGCAGGGGAGAAGGCAAGCTGCACCCGGGGAGAGTGTGCCCGTCAAGCTTCTGGCTGCCTAAGCCGCTCCGAAGGGGTAGGCACAAAAAGCAGGTGCAACTTTTTGTTCTGCGTTTTTGTGGAACACCGGAGGGCTGGAACAATGTGCAGCACAGGGCACGCTCCATATAGAACAACCGGGAGCCTGAGCAGCGTAGACGGAGAAAGCAGCGCCAGCCCCTCCCCCCAGCGCGACGGAACTAGCAACCTGAATAAGAGTCCACCTCCGCCCGCCTGTGTCAGGGCAGTAATTAGGTACTGAAGAGACCGGCAAACAGAAGCCAAATAAACAAAGGGAACCACTTCAGAAGGGACCGGTGCAACAGATTAAAATCCCTGTAGGTAACACCGACTACACCCGAAGGGGCCTGTAGATAACGAGAAGTATAAGCTGGAACGAGGAGCTATCTGAAACTGAACCGAACCCACAATGACCACAATAGCTCCAGAGAAATTCCTAGATATATATATATATATATATTTTTTTTTAAGTAAAAAAAAAAAAAAATTTTCTTTTTTATTTTTCTCTTTTATTTTATTTTATAATTCCCTATTACTCCCCCATTACTCCTTAACTTTCATTTTCATAGATTTTTATGACTGTTTTAATTAGGAAAAAAATTTTTTCTTGTGTTTTTTTTTCTTTTTTTTTCCTGTTTCTCTTCTATTTTCTATTTTTCTTTTTCTCTTATTTCCTTTTAAAGTCTTCTATTACTCCTCTACTACTACTTAATTTTCACTTTCATTACACTATAATCTTACAAAAAAAAAAGAGAAGCCCTATTTTTAAACCGAACTTCATATATATTTCTAAAAATTTTTTGTGTGTGTGTTTTTGTTTTTAATATAGAATTTTTAAGAGTCTAACCTCTACTCGAGATTTTTAATATTTGTTTTTCAGTATATGATATAAATTGTGGACATTTAAGAATCCAATACTCAGTTTCCATTTTTATCCAGGAGTGTGTTGATTACTCTCTCCCAATCTTGACTCTCCATTTTGTCCCTCAAAACACCTATATTTCCTCCTTTCCCCTTCTCTTCCCAATCCAATTCTGTGAATCTTTGTGGGAGTCTGGGCTACGGAGAACACTCTGGGAACAGACAACTGCATAGATCTGTCTCTCTCCTCTTGAGCCCCCCTTTTTCTCCTCCTGCTCATCTCTATCTCCCTCCTCCCTCTCCTCTTCTTCATGTAACTCTGTGAACCTCTCTGGGTGTCCCTCACAGGGGAGAATCTTTCGCCATTAACCTAGAAGTTTTATTATCAGTGCTGTAGAGTAGGAGAAGTCTTGAGACTACTGGAAGAATAAAACTGAAATCCAGAGGCAGGAGACTTAAGCCCAAAACCTGAGAACACCAGAAAACTCCGGACTACATGGAACTTTAAGTAATAAGAGAACGTCCAAAAGCCTCCATACCTACACTGAAACCAACCACCACCCAAGAGCCAATAAGTTTTAAACAAGCAAGACATACCACGCAAATTCTCCAGCAACACAGAAACATAGCCCTGAATGTCAACATACAGGCTGCCCAAGGTCACACCTAACACATAGACACATCTCAAAACTCATTACTGGGAACTCCATTGCACTCCAGAGAGAAGAAATCAAGTTCCATGCACCAGAACACAGACGCAAGCTTCCCTAACCAGGAAACCTTGACAAGCCAATCGCCCAACCACACCCACTGAGTAAAACCTCCACATTAAAAAGGAACCACAGACCTCCAGAAGACAGAAAGCCCACACCAGACACAGCAATCTAAACAAGATGAAAAGGCAGAGAAATACCCAACAGGTAAAGGAACATGAAAAATGCCCACCAAGTCAAACAAAAGAGGAGGAGATAGGGAATCTGCCTGAAAAAGAATTTAGAATAATGATAATAACAATGATCCAAAATCTTGAAAACAAAATGGAGTTACAGATAAATAGCCTGGAAACAAAGATTGAGAAGATGCAAGAAATGTTTAATAAAGACCTAGAAGAAATAAAAAGAGTCAATTAAAAATAAATAATGCAATAAATGAGATAAAAAACACTTTGGAGGGAACCAAGAGTAGAATAACAGAGGCAGAAGATAGGATAAGTGAGGTAGAAGATAACATGGTGGAAATAAATGAAGCAGAAAGGAAAAAAGAAAAAAGAATCAAAAGAAATGAGGACAACATCAGGGACCTCTGGGACAATGTGAAACGCCCCAACATTCGAATCATAGGAGTCCCAGTAGAAGAAGACAAAAAGAAAGTCCATGGGAAAATACTCAAGGAGATAATAGCTGAAAACTTCCCTAAAATGGGGAAGGAAATAGCCACCCAAGTCCAAGAAACCCAGAGAGTCCCAAACAGGATAAACCCAAGGCGAAACACCCCAAGACACATATTAATCAAATTAACAAAGATCAAACACAAAGAACAAATATTAAAAGCAGCAAGGGAGAAACAACAAATAACACACAAAGGGATTCTCATAAGGATAACAGCTGATCTATCAATAGAAACTCTCCAGGCCAGAAGGGAATGGCAGGACATACTTAAGGTAATGAAAGAGAATAACCTACAACCTAGATTACTGTACCCAGCAAGGATCTCATTCAGATATGAAGGAGAATTCAAAAACTTTACAGACAAGCAAAAGCTGAGAGAATTCAGCACCACCAAACGAGCTCTTCAACAAATGCTAAAGGATCTCTAGATAGGAAACACTGAAAGGTTGTATAAACGTGAACCCAAAACAACAAAGTAAATGGCAACGGGACCACACCTATCAATAATTACCTTAAATGTAAATGGGTTGAATGCCCCAACCAAAAGACAAAGATTGGCTGAATGGATACAAAAACAAGACCCCTATATATGCCATCTACAACAGACCCACCTCAAAACAAGAGACACATACAGACTAAAAGTGAAGGGCTGGAAAAAAATATTTCAGGCAAACGGAGACCAAAAGAAAGCAGGAGTCGCAATACTCATATCAGATAAAATAGACTTTCAAGTAAAGGATGTGAAAAGAGACAAAGAAGGACACTACATAATGATCAAAGGATCAATCCAAGAAGAGGATAAAACAATTATAAATATATATGCACCCAACATAGGAGCACCGCAATATGTACGGCAAACGCTAACGAGTATAAAAGAGGAAATTAATAGTAACACAATAATAGTGGGAGACTTTAATACCACACTCACAACTATGGATAGATCAACTAAACAGAAAATTAACAAGGAAACACAAAACTTAAATGACACAATGGACCAGCTAGACCTAATTGATATCTATAGGACATTTCACCCCAAAACAATCAACTTCACCTTTTTCTCAAGTGCACATGGAACCTTCTCCAGAATAGATCACATCCTGGGCCATAAATCTGGTCTTGGAAAATTCAAAAAAATTGAAATCATTCCAGTCATCTTTTCTGACCACAGTGCAGTAAGATTAGATCTCAATTACAGGAAAAAAAATTTTAAAAATTCAAGCATATGGAGGCTAAATAACACGCTTCTGAATAACCAACAAATCATAGAAGAAATCAAAAAAGAAATCAAAATATGCATAGAAATGAATGAAAATGAAAACACAACAACCCCAAACCTATAGGACACGGTAAAAGCACTGCTAAGGGGACAGTTCATAGCATTACAGGCTTACATCAAGAAACAAGAAAAAAGCCAAATAAATAACCTAATTTACACCTAAAGCATTTAGAGAAGGAAGAAATGAAGAACCCCAGGGTTAGTAGAAGGAAAGAAATCTTAAAAATTAGGGCAGAAATAAATGCAAAAGAAACTAAAGAGACCATAGCAAAAATCAACAAAGCTAAAAGCTGGTGTTTTGAAAAAATAAACAAAATTTATAAACCATTAGCAAGACTCATTAAGAAACAAAGAGAGAAGAACCAAATTAACAAAATTAGAAATGAAAATGAAGAGATCACAACACACAACACTGAAATACAAAGGATCATAAGAGACTACTACCAGCGGCTCTATGCCAATAAAATGGACAACTTGGATGAAATGGACAAATTCTTAGGAAAGTATAACTTTCCAAAACTGAACCAGGAAGAAATAGAAGATCTTAACAGAGCCATCACAAGCAAGGAAATCGAAACTGTAATCAGAAATCTTCCAGCAAACAAAAGCCCAGGACCTGTTGGCTTCACAGCTGAATTCTACCAAATATTTAGAGAAGAGTTAACACCTATTGTACTCAAACTCTTCCAGAAAATTGCAGAAGAAGGTAAACTTCCAAACTCATTCTATGAGGCCACCATCACCCTAATTCCAAAACCAGACAAAGATGCCACAAAAAAAAGAAAACTACAGGCCAATATCACTGATGAACATAGATGCAAAAATCCTTAACAAAATTCTAGCAAACAGAATCCAACAACATATTAAAAAAAATCATACACCACGACCAAGTGGGCTTTATCCCAGGAATGCAAGGATTCTTTAATATCTGCAAATCAATCAATGTAATACATCACATTAACAAATTGAAAGATAAAAACCATATGATTATCTCAATAGATGCAGAGAAATCCTTTGACAAAATTCAACACTCATTTATGATTAAAACTCTCCAGAAAGCAGGAATAGAAGGAACACACCTCAACATAATAAAAGCTATATATGACAAACACACAGCAAGCATCACCCTCAATGGTGAAAAATTGAAAGCCTTTCCCCTGAAATCAGGAACAAGACAAGGGTGCCCACTCTCACCACTACTATTCAACATAGTGTTGGAAGTTTTGGCCACAGCAATCAGAGCAGAAAAAGAAGTAAAAGGAATCCAGATAGGTAAAGAAGAAGTGAAACTCTCACTGTTTGCAGATGACATGATCCTCTACATAGAAAACCCTAAAGACTCTACCAGAAAATTATTACAGCTAATCAACGAATATAGTAAAGTTGCAGGATATAAAATTAACACACAGAAATCCCTTGCATTCCTATACACTAACAATGAAAATACAGAAAGAGAAATTAAGGAAACAATACCATTCACCATTGCAACAAAAAGAATAAAATACTTAGGAGTACCTCTACCTAAAGAAACAAAAGACCTATACATAGAAAACTATAAAACACTGATGATAAAAATCAAAGAGGACACAAACAATGAGAAACATACCGTGTTCATGGATTGGAAGAATCAATATTGTGAAAATGGCTATTCTACCCAAAGCAATCTATAGATTCAATGCAATCCTTATCAAGCTACCAACAGTATTTATCACAGAACTAGAACAAATAATTCCACAATTTGTATGGAAATACAAAAACCTCGAATAGCCAAAGTAATCTTGAGAAAGAAGAATGGAACTGGAGGAATCAACCTGCCTGACTTCAGACTCTACTACAAAGCCACAGTCATCAAGACAGTATGGTACTGCCACAAAGACAGAAATATAGATCAATGGAACAGGATGGAAAGCCCAGAGATAAATCCACGAACCTATGGACACCTTATCTTCGACAAAGGAGGCAAGGATATACAATGGAAAAAAGACAACCTCTTTAACAAGTGTTGCTGGGAAAACTGGTCAACCACTTGGAAAAGAATGAAAGTAGAACACTTTCTAACACCATACACAAAAATAAACTCAAAATGGATTAAAGATCTAAATGTAAGACCAGAAACTATAAAACTCCTAGAGGAGAACATAGGCAAAACACTCTCCGACATGAATCACAGGAGGATCCTCTATGACCCACCTCCCAGAATATTGGAAATAAAAGCATAAATAAACAAATGGGACCTAATGAAACTTAAAAGCTTTTGCACAACAAAAGAAACTATAAGCAAAGTGAAAAGACAGCCCTCAGATTGGGAGAAAATAATAGCAAATGAAGCAACAGACAAAGGACTAATCTCAAAAATATACAAGCAGCTCCTGCAGCTCAATTCCAGAAAAATAAGTGACCCAATCAAAAAATGGGCCAAAGAACTAAACAGACATTTCTCCAAAGAAGACATACAGATGGCTAACAAACACATGAAAAGATGCTCAACATCACTCATTATCAGAGAAATGCAAATCAAAACCACAATGAGGTACCATTACACGCCAGTCAGGATGGCTGCTATCCAAAAGTCTACAACCAATAATGCTGGAGAGGGTGTGGAGAAAAGGGAACCCTCTTACACTGTTGGTGGGAATGCAAACTAGTACAGCCGCTACGAAGAACAGTGTGGAGATTTCTTTAAAAACTGGAAATAGAACTGCCATATGACCCAGCAATCCCACTTCTGGGCATACACACTGAGGAAACCAGATCTGAAAGAGACACGTGCACCCCAATGTTCACTGCAGCACTGTTTATAATAGCCAGGACATGGAAGCAACCTAGATGCCCATCAGCAGATGAATGGATAAGGAAGCTGTGGTACATATACACCATGGAATATTACTCAGTCGTTAAAAAGAATTCATTTGAATCAGTTCTAATGAGATGGGTGAAACTGGAGCCCATTATACAGAGTGAAGTAAGCCAGAAAGATAAAGACCATTACAGCATACTAACACATATATATGGAATTTAGAAAGATGGTAATGGTAACCCTATATGCAAAACAGAAAAAGAGACACAGAAATACAGAACAGACTTTTGAACTCTGTGGGACAAGGTGAGGGTGGGATGTTTCAAAAGAACAGCATGTATATTATCTATAGTGAAACAGATCACCAGCCCAGGTGGGATGCATGAGACAAGTGCTCAGGCCTGGTGCACTGGGAAGACCCAGAGGAATCAGGTGGAGAGGGAAGTGGGGGGGGGGGAGGGATCGGGATGGGGAACACATGTAACTCTATGGCTGATTCATGTCAATGTATGACAAAACCCACTGCAATGTTGTGAAGTAATTAGCCTCCAACTAATAAAAATAAATGAAAAAAATAAAAAATAAATTAAATTTTAAAATGTCTTTAAAAAAAATAAAGCAGATATGATAGAAATGCTTCAGTGAACAATTATGAAGACACTTGAAAAAAGTGGAAATAGACAGCTGCAATAAAGAAATATAAAGTTTCAGGAAAAATATAGAAAATACAAAGAAATAAATGGAAATCTTAGAACTGAAAAATAACTGAAATAAATAGCTCACTGAACCTCTGCCATGCACCTCCTTCAAAGAACCTAGGTGCTCACATGGACCTTTACCTGTTCCCTGTTATCCACTGTCCCCCCAGCCCACATGGCCTGCTTTCCATGCACCAGTGCCACCAGGGTCTGTGTCTTGTTGAACCAATCAGACCCACTCAGTGGCCTCCATGCCCACTGTGGCAAATGGGGCCTGGATCCTGAGGCTCAGGCTTCAAAGGTCAGATCCAAGGGAGAGGACTGGGTTTGGTTACAGTGAAGATACACTGAGGTGACTAGTATGACACAGCCGTGGGAATCCAGGGAAAAGCCTTTGCCACCCAGAGAGGCAAGAGATCATTGCCATGGGGAATCTCTAACTCCCTGTGCTCACAGATTGAGTGATGTTGAATGGCCTTCATGAATGCCATTGATGGGATGAGCAACAGCTATGAGCTGCCAGGCCCTAGAGGTAAAGATGCCCAGCCAAAGCCATCATCAATGCCAGCAGGAAGGCCAGGGCTAGGACTAGACATGACTGCAGTTTGCAGTCCCAGAGTGGGGAATGCAAACTGATTGTCCATTGCCAAATCCAAGGCAAGTGCCAGAGACAGTGGACAAAATTCCACTGCTGTGGTCCTGACCCTGGAAGTAGAGGCTGCCACCAAACCATGAGCTGGCACAACTTCCTGCCCATACTTTCCTGGGAGCCTATGCAGCATGTCTCTTCCTAGGGACCCATAATCCAAGGTCATTTCCTCTGAAAGAGGGCACGACCTCCCTCAGATTGTAGCAATATTCATAAGGTCTGTATTGCTGCAGGCACTCCCCAGTACGTCCCAACTGTGGCTTCCTTATCCCTCCCTCTTCCCAAGGGTATTGACACCAGAGGGAAGCAGAAGCAGGCCCCCCAAACCAAAGCAGAACACCAGGGGTTGTGTGAGCAGAGAAGAAAGGAATGTACTCTTGGAGCCACAGGTGCAGTGCATTAAACCTCTGCAATTAGCCTGAGACCAGACTTGGGGAGTGGAGAAGGCAATGATACCCCACTCCAGTACTCTTGCCTGGAAAATCCCATGGACAGAGGAGCCTGGAAGGCTGTGGTCCATGGGGTCGCACAGAGTCGTACACGACTGAAGTGACTTAGCAGCAGCAGCAGACTTTGGGAGCAAGTACAAGCTGGAGTAAGGCCAGATCCGAGGTTGAGCTGACCCTACAGCACCCACAGCAGGTTCAGAGACCTTCCAAGAAGTATTGGATGACGTCCTGAGTAGGCAGATGGGCAGGTGCTCCCTGAGTGTAGAGGTCAATGGAGGACTAAAGAGGACATTCTTATTACTACCACTCTCTCTATATATATATGTATCTCTCTTTGTTATTTTCTTTTCTGTATTATTCTAATATCGTTCTTTCTTTATTATTCCTTTAATTTTTATTTGTATATTACTTTTTCATTTTGTAAAAAAAATCCTATTTTACAATAAAGATCATATTTTATTCTTATTTTTGCAGTGTTATTTAGTTATATTGCATTTTTTTCATATTTTTGATTTTGTATTTTTGTTATTCTAGGTTTTAGTATTCATTTTCACTTATGGGCAGGTTTGTTGGCTTGATTTCTCTCTTCTTTTTTGATTCCTGTTTTATTTTTTTCTATTTTCTCTGTTTTTTCTCTTGTAAGGGTGTACATATCTTCAGGTGTTCTGGACCATTGAGTATTGTTTTCATCATTATTCTTCAGGTTTTGTCTTCTGTGCTGTGTGGCCTGTGAAGTATTTGTGCCACAGTAAGGGGTTGAGCCTGAACACCCAAGGAGGGAGACCTGAGTCCAGGACTTTGGATCACCAGAGGACTCCCAACTCCATGGAGCATTAATTGATGTGAGCTCTCCCAAAGGCCTCCATCTGCACACTAAAACAAGGCCCCACCCAAAGGCCAGCAAGATCTAGTGACAGACACTTCATGTCAAACCTTCAGCAAAGGAGGCTTACCCATTAGCAGAAGGCTGGCCGAAGCAATACCAAACATATAGAAACCCTAAAACACACTACTGAACACAGAACTGCCCTTCAGTGAGGTAAGATCCAGCTCCAAACACCAAAATATAGGCACAAGTTCTTCCAACCAGGAAATCTTCACAAGACACTGGTCCAACCCCACCCATGGGAGGCAACCACACAAATAAGAGGAACTAAAACCTTCCAGGCAGCAGAAAGAAGACCCCAAACAGAGAAAATTAAACAAATAGAAACGAGAGAAACGTGCAGCAGATGAA
Source organism: Dama dama (assembly GCF_033118175.1). NCBI lineage: Eukaryota > Metazoa > Chordata > Mammalia > Artiodactyla > Cervidae > Dama > Dama dama. Next base: position 105,597,819 of record NC_083714.1, read on the forward strand.
GGAACATGGTAAAAACCCACAATACCAAGCAAATGAGGAGGAAATAGGCAATGTACCTGAAAAATAATTAAATCTTGGAAATAAAATAGAGGCACAGATCAAGAAGATACAAGAAATGTTTAACAAGAATCTAGAAGAAATAGGAACCCTTCATAGACCACTGCCTTGTCATGGTTAATGGGGCTTAAATACTTCAATGAAGCCATGAGCCATGCCATGCAGGGCCACACAAGATGGACGGGTCATAGTGGAAAGTGCTGACAAAATGTGATCCACTGGAGGAGGGAATGGCAAACTACCCCAGCATATTTGACATGAAAAACCCATGAACTGTATAAAAAGGTAAAATGATATGACACCGAAAGATGAGTCCCTCAGGTTGGAAGGTGTCCAATATGCTGCTGGGGAAGAGCAGAGGGCAGCTATGAATTGCTCCAGAAAGGGTGAAGTGACCGGGCCAAAGCAAAAATGACACTCAGTTGTGGATGTGTCTGGTGATGAAAGTAAAACCAGATGGTGTAAAAAACAGTTGTTAAGTTCAGTTGCTCAGTCACGTCTGGCTCTTTACACCATGCCCAGGCTTCCCTGTCCATAACCATATCCTGAAGCTTGATCAGACTCATGTCCATCGAGTCAGTGATGCCATCAAACCATCTCATCCTCCATTGTCCCTTTCTCCTCCAACCCTCAATCTTTCCCAGCCTCGGGTTTTTTTAAATAAGTCAGTTATTCACATTGGGTGGCCAAAGCATTGGAGCTTCAACATCAGTCCTTCCAATGAATATTCAGGACTGATTTCCTTTAGGATAGACTGGATTGATCTCCTTGCTGAGCAAGGGAGTCTCAAGAGTCTTCTCCAGCACCACAGTTCAAAACCATAAATTTTTCAGTGCTCAGCTTTTCTTTATGGTCCAACTCTCACATCCATACATGACTACTCGAAAAACCATGGCTTTGACTAGACTGACCTTTGTTGCCAAAGTAATGTCTCTGCTTTTTAATATACTGCCTAGGTTGCTCATAGCTTTTCTTCCAAGGAACAAGTATATTTTATTTCATGGCTGCAGTCACCATCTGCAGTGATTTTGGAGCCCAAGAAAATGAAGTCTGTCACTGTTTCCATTGTTTCTCCATCTATTTGCCATAAAGTGATGGGACCACATGACACGATCTTCATTTATTGAATGGTGAGTTTTACCCCAGCTTTTTCACTCTCCTCTTTCACATTTATCAAGAGCCTCTTTAATTCCTCTTCACTTTCTAACAAAAGGGTGGTGTCATCTGCATAACTGAGGTTATTGATATTTCTTCCAGCAATCTTGATTATAGTTTGTGCTTCATCCAGCCTGGAATTTTTCATAATGCACTCTGCATATAAGTTAAATAAACAGGCTGACAATATACAGCCTTGAGGTACTCCATTCCCGATTTGAAACTAGTCTGCTCTTCCATGTCTGGTTATGATTGTTGTTTCTTGACCTGTATACAGATGTCTCAGGAGGCAGGCAAGGTGGTCTGGTATTCCAATCTCTTTAAGAATTTACTTTTTGGTTGTTGTTATCCAGAGTCAAAGGCTTTAGCATAGTCAATGAAGCAGAAATAAATGTTTTCCTGAAAATTTCTTGCTTTTTCTCTGATCCAACTGATGTTGACAATTTGATCTCTGGTTCCTCTACATTTTCTGAACCAGCTGGAACATCTGGAAGTTCTACATTCACATACTGTTGAAGCCTAGCTTGGAGAACTTGGAGCATTACTTTGCTAGCATGTGGGATGAGTGAAATTGTGTGGTAGTTTGAACATTCTTTGGCATTGCCTTTCTTTGGAATTGTAATGAAAGCTAACCTTTTCCAGTCCTGTGGACACAGCTGAGTTTTCAAAATTTTCTGGCATATTGACAGCATCATCTTTTAGATTTGAAATAGCTCAGCTGGAATTCCATCACCTCCACTAGCTTTGTTCACTGTGATGCTTCCTAAGGCCAATTTGACTTCGTATTGCAGGATGTCTGGCTCTAGGTGAGTGAGCATACCATTGTGGCTATCTAGGTCATTAAGATCTTTTTTGTATATTTTTTCTGTGTATATTTGCCACTTATTGTTAGTATCTTCTGCTTCCGGCAGGTCCGTATCATTTCTGTCCTTTATTGTGCTCATCTTTGCATGAAATGTTCCTTTGGTATCTCTAATTTTCTTGAAGAGATCTCCATCTTTCCCATTCTATTGTCTTCCTCTATTTCTTTGCATTGATCACCGAGGAAGGCTTTCTTATCTCTCCTTGCTATTTTTTTGAACTCTGAATTCAGACGGGTATATCTTTCCTTTTCTCATTTGCCTTCAGCTTATCTTATTTTCTCCGCTGTTTGTAAGGCCTCCCCAGACAACCATGTTGCCTTTTTTCATTTCTTTTTTGGGGGATGGTTTTGATCACAGTCTCCTGTACAATGTTATGAACCTCCATCCATAGTTCTTCAATCACTCTATCAGATTTAATCACTTGAATCTATTTGTTGCTTCCACTATATAATTGTAAGGAATTTGATTTAGGTCATATCTGAATGGTCTATTAGTTTTCTTTATTTTCTTTTTTTTTCCCTTATTTTCTTAATGTAAGTCTGAATTTTGCAATAGGGAGTTCATTATCTGAGCCATAGTCAGCTCCCTGTCTTGTTTTTGCTGACTGTATAGAGCTTCTCCATCTTCAGCTCCAAAGAATATAATCAGTCTGATTTTGGCATTGACCACCTTGTGATGTCCATGTGTAGAGTCGTCTCTTGTGTTGTTGCAAAAGGGTGTTTACTATCACCAGTGTGTTCTCTTGGCAAAACTCTGTTAACCTTTGCCTTGCTTCATTTTGTACTCCAAGACCAATATTTCCTTTTACTCAAAGTATCTCTTGGCTTCCTACTTTTGCATTCCAACCCCTTATGATGAAAAGGAGATATTTTTTGGTGTTCTAAAAGATATTGTAGGTCTTCATAGATCCATTCAACTTCATCTTTTTTGGCATTAGTGGTTAGGGCATAGACTTGGATTACTGTGATACTGAATGGATTGCCTTGGAAACAGACATCATTCTGTCATTTTTGAGATTGCACCCAAGTACTGCTTGTCAGACTCTTTTGTTAACTATGAGGGGTACTCCATTTCTTCTAAGGGATTCTTGCCCACAGCAGTAGATGTAATGGTCATCTGAATTAAATTTGCCCATTCTGGTCCATTTTAGTTCACTGATTTCTAAAATGTCGATGTACACTCTTGTCATCTCCTGTAAAGAACAAATAGATCCATAAATAAAGATAAATTGGACGTGGTCAAACAGGAGATGGCAAGAGTAAACATTGACATTTTAGGAATCAGTGAACTAAAACTGACAGGAATGGGTGAATTTAATTCAGATGGCCATCATAAATATTACTGTGGGCAGGAATCCCAAAAAAGAAAGAAGTAGCCCTCATAATCAACAAAATAGTCTGAAATACAACCTATAAATCAACAGAATGAACTTGGTTACTTTCCGAGGCAAATCATTCAACATCACAGTAATTCAAGTCTATGCCCCAACCACCAATGCTGAAGAAGCTGAAGTTGATCAGTTCTGTGAAAACCTATAAGACCTCTTAGAAGTAAAACTGAAAAAACAAATGTCCCTTTCATCATAGGGGATTGGAATGCAAAAGTAGGAAGTAAAGAGATACTTGGAGTAACAGGCAAGTTTGGCCTTGCAATACAAAATTAAGCAGAGAAAATACTAACAGAATTCTGCTAAGAGAATGCATTGGTCATAGCAAAAGGCTTTTTCAACAACACAAGAGACAACTTTACACCCGGATATCACCAAACGGTCAATACCAAAATCACATTGATTCCATTCATTGCAGCCGAAGTTGAAGAAGCTGCATTCAGTCAGCAAAAAGAAGACCTGGAGCCAACTGTGGCTCAGATCATCAGCTTCTCATAGGAAAATCCAAACTTAAACTAAAGAAAGTGGGGAAAACCACTAAGCCAGTCAGGTATGACTTAAATCAAATCCCCTATGAATATAGGGAAGTGACAAATAGATTTGAAGGATTAGATCTGATAGAGAGAGTGCCTAAATAACTATGGATGGAAGTTTGTAATATTGCACAGAAGGAAGCAGACAAAACCATCCCAAAGAAAAGCAAGAAAGCAAAGTGATTGTGTTAGGAGGCTTTACAAATATCTGAGAAAAGAGGAGAAGAGAAGAGCAAGGAAGAAAAGGAAAGGTACAGCCAACTAAATGCAGAGTCCCAGAGAAGAACAAAGAGAGAAAAGAAGGTCTTCTTCAATGAACAGTGCAAATAAATAGAGAAAACTAACAGAACAGGAAAGACTAGTGATCTCAAGAAAATTGGAATTATCAAAGGAACATTTCATCCAAAGATGGGCACAATAAAGGACAGAAACAGTAAAGACATAATAGAAGCAGAAGACATCAAGAAGAGATGGAAAGACTACACAGAAGAAACATACAAAAAAGATCTTAATGATCTGAACAACCATGATGATGTCATTCATCCAGAGCCAGACATTCTGGAGTGTGAAGTCAAGTGGGCTTTAGAAAGTACTGCTGTGCATAAGGCTAGTAGTTATGATGAAATTCCAGCAGAGTGATTGAAAATCCTGAAAGATGATTCTATCAAAGTGCTGCACTCATTATGTCAGCAAATTTGTGGAACCCAGCATTGCCCACAGAAATGAAAATCCTAATTCCAAAGAAAGGCAGTACTATAGGATGTTTAAACCACCAGGCAATTGCACTCATCTCCCATGCTAGTAAGGTTATCCTCGAAATCCTGCATGCTAGGCTTCAGAATTATGTGAACTGAGATCTTCCAGATTTTCAAACAGGATTTGGAAAAGACAGAGGAATCAGGGGTCAAATTGCCAATATTCACTGAATCATAGAAAATGCAAGGTAATTCCAGAAAAACATCTACGTCTGTTTCATTGACCACACTAAAGCCTCTGATTGTGTGCATCATAACAAACTGTGGAAAGCTCTTAAAGAGTTGGGAATGTGAGCTCATCTTACCTCTCTCCTGAGAAACATGTATGAGGGTCAAGAAGCAACAGTCAGAACCTTGTATGGAACAAATGACTGATTCAGGATTGAGAACAGATTATGACAAGGTTTTTTATTGTCATCCAGTTTCACTTGTACGCACAGCACATCATGCAAAATGCTAGGCTGCATGAATTACAAGCTGGAATCAAGATTGCCAGGAGAAATATCAACAACCTCAAATATGCAGATAATACCATTCTAGTGGCAGGAAGCAAAGAGGAACTAAAGAACCTCTTCATGAGGGTGGAGGGGGAGAGTGAAAAAAGCTGGCTTAAAACACAATATTAAAAACAAACAAACAAAAAAAAAAACTAAGATTGTGGCATCCAGTTCCATCCCTTCATGGCAAGTAGAAGGGGAAAATGTATAAGCAGTGAGAGATTTCCTCTTCTTGGGATCTAAAATCACTGTGGATGGTGACTGCAGCCATGAAATTAGAAGATTGCTTCTTGGAAGGAAAACTATGACAAGCCTAGACAATGTGTTAAAAAACCAAAGACATCACTTTGCCAACAAAGATCCGTATAGTCAAGGCTATTGTCTTTGGAGCAGTCATGTGCAGATGTGAGAGCTGTACCATAAAGAAGTCAGAGTGCTGAAGAATTGATGCTTTTGAACTGTGGTGCTGGAGAGGACTCTGGAGAGTCCCTTGGACTGCAAGGAGATTGAACTAATCAATCTCAAAGGAAATCGATCCTGAATACTCATTGAAAGCACTGATGCCAAAGCTGATGATCCAATAATTTGGCCACCTAATGTGAACAGCTGATTCACTGGAAAAACTCTAATGCTGGGAAAGATTAAAGGCAGAAGGAGATAAGGGCAAAAGAGGATGAGATGGTTTGGTGGCATCACCTATTCAATGGACATGAACTTGGGCAAACTCCAGGAGTTGGTGAGGGCAGAAAAGCCTGGTGTGCTGCAATCCATGGGGTCATGAGGAGTCAGACACAATTTGGTGACTGAACAACAACAATTTAAAAAATAAAGAAAAGACATTCAGCAATGAACAATGCAATAACTGAGGTGAAAAATACACTACAGGGAAACAATAGCTGAATAACTGAGGCAGAATACAAAAAAGTGAGCCTGAAGATAGAATGGTGGAAATAACGGAAAGAAAGCAGAATTTAAAAAAAAGAAAGAAAGAAAGAAAATAGAAAGAAATGAGGACACACTCAGAGAGTTCTGTGACAACATTAAGTACAAGAACATTTGTATTACAGGGTTCCCAGAAGAAGAAAAGAAAAAGAAAAGGTATGAAAAAATATTTGTGGGGAATATTAGTAAAAAAGAACCCTAACATGGGAAAGGAGATACACACCCAAGTCCAGGAATCCCAGAATCCCACACAGGATAAACCCAAAGAGAAGCATGCCACTACACATATAATCAACCTAATGAAAATAAAACACAAAGACAAAAATATTAAAAGCAGTAAGGGAAAAGGAAACTATAGCATACCATGGGATCTCCATAAGGCTCACAGCTGATCTTTAAACAGAAACACTGCAGACCATGAAGGACTAGCAGGATATACATAAAGTGATGAAAGGAAAAAACCTACAACCAAGATTATTCTATCCAGCAAGAATCTCATTCAGACTTGAAGGAGAAATCAGAAGCCTTACAGATAAGCAAAAGTTAAGAGAATTCAGGACCACCAACCAGCTTCACGACAAATGCTGAACGAACTTCTCTAGACTGGAAACATAAGAAAAAGAAAAAGCCTACAAAAGCAAACTCAAAAAACTAAAATAAAAAATAAATGAAATTGCAATAGAACAATATATAGCAATAATTACCTTAAATGTAAATGTATTTAATGCTCCAACCAAAAGACACAGACTGGCAAAATGGATACAAAAACAGTACCCCCAATATATGCTTTCTATAAGGGACCCACTTCAGACCTAGGAACACTTACAGACTGAAAGAGAGGGGCTGGAAAAAAATATTCCATGCAAATGGAAATCAAAAGAAAGCAGGACTAGCAATACTAATATCAGATAAAATTGACTTTAAAACAAAAACCATTACATGAGAAAAGGAAGGATAATACATCATGATAAATTGATCAATTCAAGAAGAAGATATAACAGTTATAAATATAAATACACCCAATAAACAACCTTAATACATAAACAAATCCTAGCAACTATAAAAAGGAAATAAAAAGGAACATAATAATAGTGGGGGACATTGATATATGACTCACACAAATGGACAGATCATCTAGAGAGAAAATTCATAAGGAAACACAATTATTAAATGATACATTGGACCAGTTAGATCTAAATGATATCTACAGGGCATTTCATCTATTTAACATTTTTGTCAAGTGCACAAGGAAAATTCTCCAGGATAGAACACATCTTGGGTCACAAGTGAAACCTTTGCAGATTAAAAAAAAAAAATGAAATCATTTTAAGCATCTTTTCTGACCACAGCACTATAATATTAGATATCAACTGCAGGGAAAATAAAACTTTAAAAAACAGAAATAGTGTAGGCAAACAAATATTCTTCTGAATAACCAACAGATCATTATGGAAATCAAAATATACCTAGAAATAAATGAGAATGAAAACACGCAAATTCAAAACCTATGTGTGTGTGTCTGCCTGCTCAATCATGTCCAACTCTTTATAATCCCATGTACTGTAGCCGGTCAAGCTCCTCTCTCCATGGAATTTTCCAGGCAAGAGTACTCTAGGGGACTGCCATTGGCCACTCCAGGGAATCCTCCCAAACCAGGTATCAAAACCACATCTTTTGCATTTCCTGAACTGGCAGGCAGATTCGTTACCACTGTGTCATCCAAAACCTTTGGGATGCAGTAAAAGCATTGCTAAAAGGGAAGTTTATAGCAAAACAAGAGAAACATCACATAAACAACACAACCTTACACCAAAAGCAATTAGAAAAAGAACAAAAAATTTCAAACTTTGTAGAAGGAAAGAAATCATAAAGAACAGAGCTGAAATTAATTAAAAGGAAATGAAGGGAAAATAGCAAAGATCAATAAAAACTGAAACCTGGTTCTTAGAGAAGATAAACGAAATTAACAAACCATTAGTAGGACTCATCAAGAAAAAAAGGGATAAGATACAAAGCTATAAAATTACAAGTGAAAAAGGAGAAGTTACAACAGACAATGCAGAAATACAAAAAGTTCATAAGAGACAACTACAAGCAACAATATGCCAGGAAAATGGAAAACCTGCAAGAAACGGGCAAATTCTTGGAAAAGTATAACCTTCAAAAACTGAACCAGGAAGAAATAGAAAATATGAACACAATCACAAGCACGGAAATCAAAACTATAATAAAAAATCTTCAACAACAACAAAAGCCCAGGGCAAGATGGCTTCATGGTGAATTCTACCAAAAGTTTAGAAAACAGCAAACACCTATTCTGCTGACTCTTCCAGAAAATTGCAGAGGAAGGAAAAGTCCCAAACTCATTCTATGAGGCCACCATCACTGTGATACTAAATATAAAAGTACCACAAAAAATAAAAATTACAGGACAATATCACTTATGAACATAGATACACTCCATTTTCTAAAACACCTGGTCTTTCATATAATCAATTTTTCTTCTATCCCTGATGTCACCATAAACAACACCCAAATTTCTTTTTATGTCAGCTACAGAGTTAAATTTTCATAGCCAGGTTTCCCAGTGACTTGTTTTTACCTTTCTCTGATGCTTGCCCAATAAGGCAAAGATACCTATGCAAGCCATATTACATATGCACCTGCACATTATTATGATTATCTAAATCAGATCTGGCCCCAATTACAAAACTATCTCTGTAGCATGCACCTTTGCAAGAAATTTAGAACAACTTTTATTTCAAGATAGAATATTTACATCCTGAATGTATTTATACTGAAAACTTAACTGACCCCAGGCTTAAATGGGCATGTGTGGCAATCCCTGTAAGTGGATCCATTAAAATTCTGTTTTAGAAAAAGTAGTTGGTGCCCTGTCACAATTTATCTTTAGTGGTTGACATTCTCCTCGCATCTATGAATGCCTAGATGACTTACACATAACTGGACAGTTTCTTTAGGTTATCTAGTTGTACCTTTAACTGTTCACAACCAAACTGAGACACATCTCCCCTGAATCTATATCATCAAGTTAGGACTTAGGAAGCATTTATGATTCAGGCTTCACTTCCTTTGGCAGACCCCTACATCCCTGGTTACGAGTGAGTATGAGTACAGCTATGGTCAGAAACCTCTCTAACCATTGGAAACATCACCAACACTACTGCTAAGGCCATAGTGGCCCCCCAAAAAATCCCTAGACTCTCTAGCTAAAGTTTCCCTTGTCAATAAAATAGTTCTCAATTATCTCTTAGCTGAACAAGGAAGTGTCTGTGCTATGGTCAACACATTTGTTGTACTTGAATCAACACTTCTGGGGGAGTAGAGGTACAATTATCTAGAATATGAGAACAAATTCATTGGTTACAAGTCCAAACTGACTCACCTTAGAACTGTCATTTATTCAACTTGTTACCAACAGGATTGAGTGCATAGTTTAGATGTATACTATAGTTTAGTCTTTCTATCTGCTATTCTATTTTGTGTTGCAATTTTTAGAGTATACAGCTGCTGTCTATCTAGCATCTGTAAAAATAACAAAACTGAAAATACTTGTCCAGTGCTTCAAACTGATATTGAACACTCATAATCTTGACAAGATCTTCCTGCCTTGGCCCTCCACTTAGCCCCCAAATAAAGAAGGCATTCAAATTTGGCCTTTGGAATTAAACACTAACCCCCAAAGCTTCTCTCACCCTGAAGAAAGGTGTCTAATTATACTATGGTGAAGTAAAATAAACAGAATGTATGATCAGTCAAAAGGTGAAGCCCATGCAGAAGAAACACCTAGCAATATATCAGATGATCAGCACCTTGTAATGAGGATGTGATTTAAAAAAGGGAAAGTATAGGAACAAATTAAAATGGAGTCACTTATGTCAGGAACAGACAGGAGGTGGTCAACACAAGCTGATAAAGGAAAATTAACCTAACCTTACAGAAATTCACAGCTTTCTCAGAAATCAGCAGAATACACTGGCTAATTCCCAAACATCAAGTCTATTCTTTCTTCCTTAGGTTCCCTGAGTCAGCTATCTTAATCTAATATACAGAGTTTGGTTTTTGAAATTTCTTTTTGTTCAAATGAGGTCAATGAAATTCACTTGCCATCCTCTCCTCCATGGGACAAGATACCTGAAGACATTCCTCATCAGCTCAAAGGGACATGTATCCCATATAAAAATGTTGGGAAAAAGAAGGAAAGAAAGAAAGAAGGAAGGAAATAAAGAAACAAAGAAGGAAAGAAGAGGAAAACAGTGCCTGAAGACATGGTTGATCAGCGATGCTTTCTGTAAAACATCTTGATCAAGAGAAGGAAATGTGAAAGGATTTCAATCTAAAATGGACCTGGAAGATATGAAATGGAAAAATCTCACACATGCATCCTAAGAAGAACAGAACCTAAGGACTGATAGACTGCTTTCCATAAATGCCTAACTTACAGAAGCCCAAGACTTACCTCCTGACCAATGAGTATCTGTTCAGAATCTCTCCCCATCCTCAAGCCAACAAACTTACTGCTTAGACTTTGGCTGGAATTCCCCCTCTTTACAATTCTTGCCCATAAATACAGTCAACTTCAACCCCTCAATGAACTTCACTTGTACCTTCCTATAGCACATGGTTCCTGAGTTGCAATGTCTCTGATATTCCTGAACAAACTAAATGTCTGGCAATGAGAGCTTGTCTTGCTTTACTTCTTTATTTAAGTTGAAACTATAAATATCCCAAATTCGACAAAAGTTATAAAACAACAGATTCAAGAATCTGAGGGAGACCAAAATAGCATAAACCCAAATTATTCCATGACAAGACACATCATAATTAAACTTGTAAAAATTAAGACAAATAAAATATCTTGAAAGCAAAGGAAAAACAGTTTTTTACTTATAAGGAAAAAAAATTAAAATGATGGCATAATTCTCATCAGAAATGATAAAATTCAAAAGGAAATGAAATATATTTCAAGTGCTTAAAGAAAAAAAATCAACAAAAACCATTTGAGGTGAAAATATTCTTCAGTAATGAAAAGAAAATAAAAATATTCTTAAATGAAGGAAGATTAAAAGACTATATCCTAGGCAGACTTACTCTAGAGGAATGAATAAAGGAAGTTCTCTAAACAGAAAGAAAATAGTAAGAGGAGGAAACCTGGAATTTCAGGAAGGAAGAAAGAAAACTAAGGAAAAAATCAGTAATAAATTAAATGTCTCTTCTCCTATTGATTTTTCTAAATTATGTTTGATGTTTTAAGCAAAACCATAATACTTCCTGATGTTCTTTTAAATGTATGCAGAAGAAATACTTAAGAAAACTATATATGTGAGACTTAAATAGTTGTTAGGGTTTCCACACTCCATCGGATTTAATAAAATGATGACCACAGTAGACTGTTGCAATATATACCATATATAATAACATATATACCATTATATGTAATGTTACATGTTATATACTATTATATATAACATGTTATATGTTGGATACATGTTATACAACTATATAGTGGTTATCCTAATGTGTGTGTGTATCAACATACCACTAAAATCAGCATAAAAGATATCCTCAAAAACACTATAAATCAAAAGAATTCTAAAAATGTTTAAGTAACCAACAGGAGGGAGAGAAAGTAGAAAAAGAGAAAAAGGAAACCTAATATACAGAAAACAATAAAATGGCAAGATTAAAAGTTCTAACATACCCATAACTACATTAAATGCATTAAATGTAAATGGCATAAATATATCAATTAAAAAGAGGGATTATTGAAGTGGATTAAAAAATTATGACCTGGAGTGATGTCAACCTCACAGCTAAGTGAGATGTTCCCTTTGTTTTTCCCATTCAATCTACAACCAGTAAAATTTTAAAAAAATGATGCCTATGTCCAAAACACCAGGACACTGTTTAATTCCATATATCTGCACCTCTAAAGTGCTTCCCAGGTGGTACTAGTGGTAAAGAACCCACTTGCCAATGCAGGAGATGTGAGAGACAAGGGTTCAATTAATTTTGGGGTCAGAAAGATTCCCTGGAGAAGAAAATGGCAACTCACTCCAGTATTCTTGCCTGGAGAACCCCATGGACAGAGGAGCCTGGTAGGCTACACTCCATAGGGTCACAAAGAGTCAGACATGAGTGAAGTGACTAAGTATGTATGCACCTCTAAAGGTAGGTGGACTTGAACACATAGAGGAGACAGAACCAGCATGTTAGAAGCAGCAATGTCTGTAATCCCAACACCATTGCTACAGCAGCTGAGCCATAGTCCCAGAGAACACAGTAGCATCAGGGGAGTCATCACACACGGCTCAAGCCTTCCAAACACAGCAGCAGCCTCAGCCACAAATAACTGGACAGTAGTGGTGGGAGGGCCTGTGACCCTCATTCCTCCAGCTGCAGAGGTACTCATGACTCCAACCCCCCCGCCACACACACACACACACACACTACCCCTTGTCCATAGCAGTACAGCCCATGAACCCAGTGACACAAGTCAGGGGTCCCGGCACCCCCAGCTTCCCTCCTTCTCCAATGGTGACAGAACCTGCAACTCAGGAGATCCCAGATACTACAGAAATATCTACTGTCCCAATGGTCCAAGTGACAATGCCAGTGATATTGGCAACAGCAAGGTATCAACAACCCTAGAGGCAAAAGCAGTTGTTGACACTTGTGATAGAAATGGTGGAGGATGCAAACTGCTTACTCAAAGTATAACCAGAGACAGCACAGGTAAGAGAAACCAAAAACTTGTGCTATATCACCACCTACTGGAAAACAAAAAAATGCCTCTAATTTCTAACCCACTGAATCAGTCCTCTGTGTGTGTGTGTGTGTGTGTGTGTGTGTGTGTGTGTGTGTGTGTGTTAGTTGCTCAGTTGTGTCTGACCCTGTGCAACCCCATGGACTGTAGCCCATCAGTCTCCTCTGTCCATGGAATTCTCCAGGCAAGAATACTGGAGTGGGTTGGATTCCCTTCTTGATGAATCAGTCATGCTCCTGCCCATGTTCAGTGGCTCAGTCCTGTCAGAACTTTTGTGATGCTACGGACTGCAGTCCACCTGGCTCCTCTGTCCAATGGGATTCTCCAGGCAAGAATAGTAGAATCACTAAAATAAAGTAAAAGGGGAAACAAGCTTTATGTAAAGAAGGCATTTGGGCTTCCTAGTTGGCACAGTAGTAAAGAAGACAGAGTAGGAAGAGACTGGGTTTGATTCCTGCATCAAGAAAATCCCCTGGAGTAGGAAATGGCAACCTACTCCAGTATTCTTGCCTGGAAAATTCCATGGACAGAGGAGACTAGCGAGCTACAATATATAGCATCTCAAAAGAGTCAGAGAAAGTGGCAAAGAAAGTGTGTGTAGAACAACTCACCAAGCACCATAAAGAATCATAGTAACAAATTAACATAGTAACAAAAGAAACAGTAAACATAACAATTACTGAAATTAAAAATACTCTAGAAGGAATCAATAACAGAATAACAAATCAGTGAGCTGGAAGCTAAAATGATGGAAATAACTTCTGAAGAGCAGAATAAAGAATGAAAAGAACTGAGGATAGTCTCAGAGACCTCTGAGACAAGAAGAAGAAAAGAAGAAAGGGTATGAGCAAATTTTTCAAGAGATTAGAGTTGAAAATTTTCCCAACATGGAAAAGGAAATAGTCAATTAAGGCCAAGGGGCACAAAGAGTCCCATACAGGATAAACCCAAGGAGAAACATGCCAAGACACACACTAATCAAACTAACAAAGACTAAACACAAAGAAAGAATAGTAAAAGCAGCAAGGGAAAAACAACATGTAACATACAAGGGAAACCCCATACGTTTAACAGCTGATCTTTCAGCAGAAACTCAAAAGACCAGAAAGGAATGGCAGGATATATTTAAAGTACTGAAACGGAAAAAGCTACAACCAAGATTACCATATCTGGCAAGGATCTCATTCAAAACTGATGGAGAAATTAAAAGCTTTTCAGACAAGCAAAAGTGAAGAGAATTCAGTACCACCAAACCAGCTTTACAACAAATATTAAAGGGACTTAAACACAAGAGAGGAAAGATCTACAAAATCAACCCCAAACAATTAAGAAAATGTCAATAGAAACATATATATATCAATAATTACTTTAAAGGTAAACGGATTAAATGCTCCAGCCAAAAGACAAAGACTGTCTGAATGGATACAAAAACAAGATCTTTATATATGCTGTCTGCAAGAAACCCACTTCAGACCACAAGATACAGACTTTTGACACTTAAAGTCAGAAGATGGAAAAATATATTCCATGCAAATGGGAAGCAAAAGAAACCTGAAGTAGCAATCCTCATATAAGACAAAATAGGCCTTAAAGTAAAGAATGTTACAAGAGATAAGAAAGGACAATACAAAATTCTCAAGGGATCAATCCAAGAGGAAGACATAACAATTGTAACTATCTATGCTCTGAACATAGGAGTACCTCAATACATAAGACAAACACTAACAGACATAAAAGGAGAAATTGACAGTAACAAAATAATAGTAGGAGACTTTAATACTCCACTCATACCAGTGGAGAGATCACCAAAACAGAAAATTAATAAGGAAACACAAGTCATAAATGATACAGTAGATGAGATGGATCTCATTAATATCTTCAGGACATTCCATCCAAATGCAGAAGAGTACATCTTCTTCTCAAGGGCACATGGAATATTCTCCAGGATAGACCACATCTTGGGTCACAAACCAAACCTCAGTAAATTTAAGAAAACTGAAATCATATAAAGCATCTTCTCCAGCCACAATGCTAAGAAACTAGATAACAATTACAAGAAAGAAAAAAAAAAAACTGTAAAAGACACATGGAGATTAAACTATAAAAGACACATGGGGGTTAAACAATACGTTTCTAAATAACCAACAGGTTACTGAAAAAATCAAAAGGGAAATAAAAAAATTTCTAGAAACAAATGACAATGAAAACATGATAGCTCAAAACCTATGGGATGCAGCAAAAGCAATACTAAGAGGAAAATTTATAACAATACAATCCTACCTCAAGAAACAAGAAAAATATTGAATAGACATCTATTCTAAAATAACTGGAAAAAGAAGGAAAAAAATTCGTAGAAGGAAAGACATCATAAAGAACAGAGCAGAAATAAATGAAAGAGAAATGAAAGAAACAATAGAAAATATTAATAAAACTAAAAGCTGGTTCTTTGAGAAGATAAACAAAATTGACAAACCTTTAGCCAGACTCATCAAGAAAAAAAAAAGAGAGAGAGAAGAATCAAATCAACAAAATTAGAATTGAAAAAGGAGAAGTTACAACAGACAATGCAGAAATACAAAGGATTATAAGAGAATATTATGGACAACTATATGGCAATAAAATGGATAACCTGGAAGAAATGGAAAGGTTCTTAGAAAAGTTCAATCTTCCACGACTGAACCAGAAAGAAATAGAAATTATAAATAATCCAATTACAAGCACTGAAATTGAAGCTGTGATCAAAAATCTTCCAAAAAACAAAAGCCCAGGACCAGATGGCTTCAGAGGATAATTCTATCAAACATTTAGAGAAGAGCCAGTGCCTATCCTTCTAAAACTCTTTCAATTTTTTTCAGAGGAAGGAACACTTCCAAACTCATTCTACTAGGCCACCATCACCCTGATACCAAAACCAGACAAAGACAGCACAGAAAAAAGAAAACTACAGGCCAATATAACTGATGAACATAGATGCAAAAATACTTAGCAGAATTTTAGCAAACCGAATTCAGCAACACATCAAAAAGCTCATACACCATGAGCAAGTTGGGTTTATTCCAAGGATGCAAGGATTCTTCAATATACCAAATCAATCATTGTGATATACCATATTAAAAAATTGAAAGATAAAAACCATATGATAATCTCAATAGATGTAGGAAAAGTCTTTGCAAAAAATCAGCACCCATTTATGAATAAACTCTTCAAAAAATGGGCATAACATGAACCTACCACAACATAGTAAATGCCATATATGATAAGCCTACAGCAAACATTATTCTCAATGGTGAAATACTGAAAGCATTCCCCTAAGATCAGGAACAAGACAAGGGTGTCCACTTTCACCACTGTTATTCAACATAGTGCTGTTAGTCCTGCTACAGAAATCAGAGAAGAAAAAGAAATAAAAGGAATCCAGATCATAAAAGAGGAAGTAAAACTCTCACTGTTTTCAGATGACATGATACTTAACATAGAAAACCCTAAAGATACTATCAGAAAATTACTAGAGCCAGTCAGTGAATTTAACAAAATCATAGGATACAAAATCAATACACAGAAATCACTTGCACTTCTATATACTAACAATGCAAAATCAGCAAGAGAAATTAAGGAATCAATCCCATTCACCATTGAAACAAAAAGAATTAAATATCTAGGAATAAACTTACTTAAGGAGATGAAAGAACTGTACACAGAAAATTATAAGACACTCCTGAAAGAAATCAAAGACGACATAAACAGACGGAGAGATATTCCATGTTCCTGGGTAGGAAGAATCAATATTGTGAAAGTGACTATACTACCAAATGCAATCTACAGACTCAGTGTGATCTCTATCAAATTACAAATGACGTTTTTCACAGAACTAGAACAAAAATTTTGCAATTCATATGGAAACACAAAAGACCCCGAATAGACAAAGCAGTCTTGAGAAAGAAGAATGGAGCTGGAGAAATCAACCTTCCTGACTTCAGATTATACTACAAAGCTATAGTCACCAAGACAATATGGTATTGGCACAAAAACAGAAATATAGACCAATGGAACAAGACAGAAAGCCCAGAAAAAAAAAAAAAACCCATGCACCTATTTCTACCTTATTTTTAACAAAGGAGGCAAGAATACACAATGGGGCAAAGACAACATCTTCAATAAATGGTGCTGGGAAAACTGGAAAGCTACATGTAAAAGAATGAAATTAGAACACTTCCTAACACCATACACAAAGATAAACTCAAAATGGATTAAAGACCTAAATGTAAAGACCAGGACAACATAGGCAGGACAATAGACTACATAAATCAAAGCAAGATCTTCTAGGACCCACCTCCTAGAGTAATGGAAATAAAAACAAAAGTAAACAAATAGGATGTGATTAAACTTAAATGCTTTTGCACAGCAAAGGAAACTATACACAAGGTGAAAAGGCAACCCTCAGAATGGGAGACAATAATAACAAATGAAACAACTGACAAAGAATTAATCTCCAAACTATGTAAGCAGCACATGCAGCTCAATACCAGAAAGAAAAAACAAAATCAAAAAATGGGGAAAAGAACTAAACAAACATTTCTCCAGAGAAGACATACAGGTGGCAAACAAACACATGGAAAGATGCTCAACATTGCTCATTATTAGAGAAATGCAAATCAAAACTACAATGAGATATCAGCTCACATTGGTCAGAATGGCCATTATCAAAAAGTTTAAAGACTTTTGGACTCTGTGGGAGAAGGCGAGGGTGGGATGTTTCGAGAGAACAGCATCAAAACATGTATATTATCTATGGTGAAACAGATCACCAGCCCAGGTTGGATGCATGAGACAAGTGCTTGGGCCTGGTGCACTGGGAAGACCCAGAGGGATTGGGTAGAGAGGGAGGTGGGAGGGGGGATCGGGATGGGGAATACATGTAACTCCATGGCTGATTCATGTCAATGTGTGACAAAACCCACTACAATATTGTAAAGTAATTAGCCTCCTACTAATAAAAATAAATGAAAAAACAAAAATCAAAACAAACAACAAAAACAAAAAATAAATGCATACAGTAAATTACATATGATAATAGAGAAAACCAATTAAATATAAAAAAAGAAAAAAAATGTTTACAGACAATAAATTTTGGAGAGGCTGTGGAGAAAAGGGAATGCTCTCAAACTGTTGGTAGGAATCTAAATTGATACAGCCACAATGAAGATGGTATGGAGATTCCTTCAAAAACTAGGAATAAACCTACCATATGACCCAGAAGTCCCACTCCTAGGCATATAACCTGAGGAAACCAAAATTGAAAAAGACACGTATCCCATTGTTCATTGCAGCACTATTTACAATAGCTAGAACATGGAAGCAACCTAGATGTCCATCGACAGATGAATGGATAAAGAAGTTGTGGTACATATACACAATAGAATATTACTCATCCATAAAAAGGAACACAGTTGAGTCAGTTCTAATGAGGTGGATGAACCAGAACTTATTATACAGAGTGAAGTATGTACGAAAGAGAAAGATAGATATTGTATACTAACAACCTAGAAAATATGGTATCTAGAAAAATGGTACTGAAGAATTTGTTTACAAAGCAGCAATGGAGAAACTGACAGAGAATAGACTTATGGACATGGAGAGAGGGGAGTAGAGGGTTAGATGTATGGAAAGAGGAACATGGAAACTTACATTACCGTATGTAAAATAGATAGCCAACGGGAATTTGCTGTATGGCTCAGGAAACTCAAACAGGGGCTCTGTATCAACCTAGAGGGGTGAGATGGGAAGGGAGATGGGAGGGAGTTTCAAAAGGGAGGGGATATATGTATACCTATGGCTTATCCATGTTGAGCTTTGACAGAAAACAACAAAATTCTATAAAGCAATTATCCTTCAATTAAAAATAAATAAATTTTAAAAAATTAATGATCCAAAAAATAATCATAATAATGCTGCATCACAAAGGAAAATGATAGTTCTCCAGAAACACTCACAGTGAGAGACACAATTTCTAGGTAGGTTGATAAGATTTCTGGGGTCCCCAAGGAGGAGAAAGGGATTTGGGGCTTTTGAAGAAGAGATAGGGGTCTGAAGTTCTCAAGGAGGAAAGAAAAAAGTTTTGTTTTGTTTTGTTTTCTACATTCCTTAGCAAGGATTATATTACAGCAATGTATCTTGCTTGAGGACCATCTTTCCTTCTTGAAAATCTTCTGACTAATCCTGTTATCTTATAATGTGTATTATGGGAGTGGGTCTGGCAAGAGCTTTCTATTAGTTCTAATCCTGTTATCTTAAAATGTAAATTGTGGGAATGGGTCTAGTAAGATCTTTACAACCTTGAGACATTCTTTTGATGTATCGTAATAACCAATTTAAAAAGCATGTAACTCCCTTGCTAAGACTAGCGAGTGGGGTACTCTCTACCCACCCCCCCGCCTTATGTCTATGTCAGAAGCCTCCTCTGTCCCTTTTTATACTTTAATAAAACTCTGCTAATGAATAAAGGTTTACCGAATTTTTTTTTAAAACAGCAAAAAGCTCTTGAGTGATCAAGCCTGGTCCCTGGTCTCAAAGCTAAATCTTCTTCAGACAACATGAATCTGACATCATTCACTATAAGCTATCATCTTGGGGGCTCATCCAGGATCTTCAGGACAGGGTAATAAACACTAAGAGCTCTAGCCTCTCTGCTGTCTCAGTATACACATTTTCTGCTTTACTTTACTCTCTCCAGTCTGCTTGTGTGAATGAAAGACATGCCCTGTGCAAAGCAAATGATGAGCCCTGCTCTGAGGTTTCATGGTGCCTTGTAATGACTGAAGGCAGCCTCAAAAGGGGGGCCTTATTGAGAGTTTATACGGACCTGCCAATGCCAAGAGACATCCAAGGTCCCTGCGAGTGGAGCGGCCAGAAATGGGTGAAGCATGTGTACCGAACTATCCTTTCTTAGTCATCTTTGCCTGGTCTCTTTGACCATTTCATAATTGCGTGGGGAATTAGAATACTAACTTAATCTGTCAGATCACAGGCTTTCAAGGGACTTGTGATCCATGCTGTTCAGTTCAGTTCAGTTCAGTCGCTCAGTTGTTTCCAACTGTTTGTGACTCCATGAATCGCAGCACGCCAGGCCTCCCTGTCCATCACCAACTCCCGGAGTCAACCCACACCTATGCCCATCGAGTTGGTGATGCCATCCAGCCATCTCATCCTCTGTCGTCCCCTTCTCCTCCTGCCCCCAATCCCTCCCAGCATCAGGGTCTTTTCCAATGAATCAACTTTTCACATGAGGTGGCCAAAATATTGGAGTTTCAGCTTCAGCATCAGTCCTTCCAATGAACACCCAGGACTGATCTCCTTTAGGATGGACTGGTTGGATCTCCTTGCAGTCCAAGGGACTCTCAAGAGTCTCATCCAACACCACAGTTCAAAAGCATCAATTTTTTGGTGCTTTTTTTTTTTTTTTTGTGCTTTCTTCACAGTCCAACTCTCAAATCCATACATGACCACTGGAAAAACCATAGCCTTGACCAGACAGACCTTTGTTGGCAAAGTAATGTCTCTGCTTTTTAATATGCTATCTAGGTTGGTCATAACTTCCCTTCCAAGGAGTAAGCGTCTTTTAATTTCATGGCTGCTGTCACCATCTGCAGTGATTTTGGAGCCCCAAAAAATAAAGTCTGACACTGTTCCCACTGTCTCCCCATCTATTTCCCATGAGGTGATGGGACCAGATACCATTATCTTAGTTTTCTGAATGTTAAGCTTTAAGCCAACTTTTTCACTGTCATCTTTCACTTTCATCAAGACGCTTCTTAGTTCTTCTTCACTTTCTGCCATAAGGGCGGTGTCATCTGCATATCCATGCTATTACTATGTACTTTTACTTAGACTCCAAGTATGGAAGCACCTAGCCTTGCTAGGAGCTAAAAGTTACAAGAGCACATTTGGGAGAGAGGCAGAGCTCTAGATCTAGAAACATCTCTCTTAGCTTCCTGGCTCAGGGGCCAGCGACCTGAAAGTGAGTCTTTTTCATGGTTGTACCTCCCATCTATATGGATAGAAGTGCTGCTGAATGACCATGAGCTTTCTGAGGACACAGATCAGGAATTGCAGAATGTGGATAGATGGCAATTACAATATGCTTCTTCCTTTGGTAGCACTATCTCTTAATGGACCAGAGGAGGCTCTCTTGTAGCTTTTGTCTCAACTCCTTAGATAGTCTATCCTGTGGAATCTGTGGAAATGAACTGGAAGGATTGGTTTTAGTAGCTCGAGGACAAAAATCACTCTTTCCTCGCTGGCCAACCCTCCATGACTTTTTTTTGCTATACTGGTGTGGTGACACTCAGAAGGGACATCTTGGTTGCTGTTCATCCCTTTACAACTCAGCATTTCTACTGTGGTTTGGGTTTCCCTGGTGGCTCAGCTGGTAAAAATCTGTCTGCAATGTGGTAGACCTGGGTTTGATCCCTGGGTTGGGAAGATCCCCTGGAAAAGGGAAAGGCTATCCACTCCAGTGTTCTGGCCTAGAGAATTCCATGGACTGTATAGTCCATAGGGTTGCAAAGGGTCGGACATGACTGAGCAATTTCCACTTTCACTCTCAGGACTATACTCAGGAAAGTACACAGGCACATGTAAGAGGGATGCTTCCCCGAGTAATCCTAACTTGGGAAACATTCCAGGAAAGTTACTGTGCTCCACCCCAGGTGGCATCAGAGGAAAAAGGCAAATCAAACAAAGGTCTTGTTGGTATGAAACTAAATCAATTTTAGATGCCATCAGGTCTACCCCTGGTGCATCTCCACCCCACCTCAGTGGTAGAACCAGGAGGGACAAGTAAGACACCTAAGTCAGTAAGGGACAGACTAAGCCCAACCAGGGAAGGAAAGTTTGTCTACACTCCCATCTAGAGCAGGGAGGGATGCCTCCGATGGAAAAGAAGCCGTGGCTGTGGATGCCGCTTTTTTTCTCTCTTACAGATAGGAGTTAACAGTTCCAGAACCACTCCTTTAAAACGTATTTTAATAAACTGGGATAGGTTTGATCTCCAAAATTTAAAAAAGACATGCCTGATCTTCTGTGATACTGAATGGTCATGGTATCCTTTGGAAGACAAGGAATACTGGCTTGTTGAAGAGTCTCAATTATAATACTGTTTTACAATTAGACCAGTTCTGTAGAAACAAGAGAAATGGGTAGAAGTGACATATGTATTGCTCTTTATCTCTCTGCAAGGCATGCCAGACCTGTGTCCTAAGGATACAGCTTTGGCTGTAAAGCCTTCAGTTCCCTCCTGTCCTCTTACTCTGCCTCTGCCTCTGTATCTGTGGCAAACAACTGAGCAGGCTGAGGGTCAAGGAACCCCACCAGGAAGGGTTGCCTCAGTCTCAATAGAAGTTTAAACAGCCCCAGTTCCAATGCAGCCCCACTTTGATTTCAATAGGAACTCAGACAGCCAAAGTAGAGGAGGTGCAGACAACCAAAACTAAGGGTAAACACAAGATAGAGAAGAGGATGAGACAGAGGATGAAAAAGAGGATGAGGATGAGAAAAAGCAGGCTTCTCTAATTTATCCCCAGGGACATATATGAAAGGTAGCTAGAGGGGCTAAGGAATAGACTCACAATTTACTGCCTCTTCAGGAGGCCCCCACTGGGAAAAATAGCCAATCTATAAAAATCCATAAGCCCTTTTCTTACCCAGTGGTAAGAAAGAGAGATCTGGGAGGCTATTTAGAGGACCAAAAAGTACATAGAAGCCTTTACAGGGCTAATTTTACTTTATGAGCTTACTTGGAGAGATGTAATACATGTCTTGGGACAGATGCTGACTCCTGACTCAAAAACTCGGGTTTTGGGGGAAGCTACTACTTTTGGAGATGAATGGCTTGAACGTGAGACAAGGGGAGAGAGGGAACACGGAATAGCCATTTCCTCTCTACTGGGAGCCAAACAGTTCCCATAACAGAGCCACTTTGCTGGACGTATTCTTGGGCTCAAGCAAGCGCATGCTGAGACCTAAGAGTATGCTAAGTTGGCTGACATAGAACAGGGAGAGAAGGAAACTCCGGGTAAATTCTTAGATAGACTACGGGAGGCTCTCTACAAGTTTACTGACATTGATCTCAAAATTACAGAGGGAGAAATGACCTTATAAGATAGATTTCTCACTCACTCAGCTCCAGATATCCACCATAAGTTGTGAAAACAGGCATTTGGACCAAATGAGTCTTTAGAAAAACTGTTGTAGCTGGCTCAGATGGTATATTATGGTAGAGACTATGAGGAGGAAAACAGGAGGGAAAAAAAGAACTAGGCAAAAGACTGAAGCCCCAACAAAGGCTGTTAGATCCACTCTGAAACAGCCTGAGAAAAATATCCAGAGGGACCCAGGTGAAAACGAATGGACTTGTTATTAGTGTGAAAAGGAGGGACATCTAGAGCAGAATTGCCTTCAGGCATCTAACCTACTCCTGGCTTCATGTCTGGTCTACAAACGACCATACTGGAGAAGAGATTGCCCTCCAAGGTGTAGGCCCCAGGGGTCAGACTCTAGACAATTGGGACTGAAGGTGCCCAGGGGTCCCCACACAATCTCCCATCCTAATAACACTGAGGAACCCCAGGAACCCTCAGCAAAACACTACTATTGTTTTGCTAATGCCTAAAGCTCATAAGTTTACTAATGGGCAAAATCTTACTGTACTGACTGATGTAAGTGGGATCTTAAACACTAAAGTTCAGAATGACAATGGTTCTGTCTTTAAAGCTACTGTAACTCAAGGGGTATCAAAAGCTCTAGGAATAGAATATCACTTACACTGTTCCTGGAGACCCAAATCCTCAGGAAAGTTGAAAAGGCTAATGACATTAATAAGAGGCATCTGCATAAGCTATCTCAGGAAACACAAGACAGTTGGTTTAAAGTTTTACCCATAGCTTTAATGAGGGCTTGAACTGCCCCTGAAAAAAGGGACTGTCTCTATGGCAGACTGTTTTTGTGCATAGACATTGTCATAGATCCTGAAACCTTAGAATTAACTATGTGACTCAACTATCAGCTTTTCAACAAACATTACAAGAACTTCAGGAGGTGACCCCTGACCCAGCCTCCATAATTGGTCTAATTGCTGGGTCTGCTGTGCACTCCCCTCTTCATCAGTTGAAGGCTTCCATGGTGGGTTTCTCCATTTCAAGGAAAAGACTTTCTTCAACTCTGTCAATATCTTCACCAACAATAATCACGTGTGATGCCTCTCTAATCTGATGACATCTAGCAATCCTAAAATGAATTGGTGTAACACTTTGTACCTTAACTATGGACATAATGTGACTTTTAACTTTGATTATGTTTTAACTTGGTTTAATGTCTATTTTTCCTTACATCTGCAATTGTATAATGCAGTTTGTTTCTAACCTTCTGAAAGCTTTTAAGTGGCAAGTGGTTGTCCAAGCTCCTATGAGTGCCACAGCCTCCTCCAGAGATTACGTAAAGTTCAGGGTCCTGGATCAGAGACCCTCAATATGAGGGTTAGAATAATACGTTGCCTCAATAATTTAAGGACGATGCCCCTCAACAGCAGGAAGTAGTTATGGAACAAAAATGATACCCCTTTCTCCTGGCAATATAATTCTCCTAAAAGAGAAAAAGGGGGGGGGGGAGGAGGGATGAGAGAGTCCATTTCTATGTAGGTGGATAAGAAGTCTGGGGTCCCAGAGGAGGAGAAAGGGGTTTGGGGCTTTCAAAGAGGAGATAAGGGTATGGAGTTCTCAAGGAGGAAAGGACTTTTTTTTCCTCTATGTTCCTTAGTAAGGATTATATAACAACAATGTATCCTGCTTGAGGAGAGTTTCTCCTTCTTGAAACCTTCTGACTAATCCTGTTATCTTAAAATGTATATTATGGGAGTGGGTCTGGTAAGATATTTCTATTGTTAGTTCTAATCCTATCATCTTAAAATGTAAATTCTAGGAGTGGGTCTAGTAAGATCTTTACAACCTTGAGACATTCTTTTGATTTATTGTAATAACCAATTTAAAAAGTATATGACTTCCTTGCTAAGTCTAGTGAGGGGGGCACTCCCAACCCCCTTCTGATGTCTATGTCAGAAGCTTTCTCCATCCCTTTTTATACTTTAATAAAACTCTGCTACATAAAAGCTCTTGAGTGATTAAGCCTGGTCCCTGGTCCCAAAGCTAAATCTTCTTTGGAGATCATGAATCTGACATTGTTCTTGGTAAGTTATCAACAAAATATGATGATCCAACTTTCATAATTTAAAATACCTGTCATTAAGAAATTTGATGGCTCTACTTTTGGCATGGAAGGGATCCCCACAGTAGTTGCAGACAATGAGGGCACTGCCATGGCCCAGGGAGCCACAGCCATGCTGCCTCTGCCTTCCATCTCCCCTCCTGCCCTCACCCCGGAGCCCAAAGTGGATGAGGAGAGCCTGCTGCTCCTGCCCAAGACAGTGGCTCCAGGCTGCTCAGACTCCCAGTTCACTGTTTGAGCTGCAGCCTGGGTGCAGCCCAGGCTGCTTGAGGGGATGCTTAAAGGATGACGATGAGGAATTGAAAGAGGATGAGGACCTCGAGAAGGAAGAACAGGAGGGAGAGATGAATCACTTCTTGCTGAAGCTGAAGTGTGGCCAATCGGACTCTCAGAAGGAGGAGGAGCACCTGATTAATCTCTCTGAGCCAGCCCCGTACATCTTGTGTTCCATTTGCAAAGGTTACTTAATAAATGCAATTACCATTACAAAATGTCTTCATACATTTTGTAAAAGCTGCATTAAAGATACTTTTGCTATAGCAACAGATGTCCAAAATGCAACATAGTAGTACACTAGACACAACCGCTTTACCACATAAGGTTGGATCAAGGGTTACAAGACATAGTGTACAAATTAGTGATCAATCTAAGAGAAAAAAGCAAATGCATGATTTCTATAAAGAAAGGGGTCTAGAAGTACCTAAAGCTGCTGTTCCACAGCCAGTCCCTTCAAGCAAAAGAAAAACTTAAAAATCCTTAGAATCAATATTTGCTATTGCACTTGAACTTGATGTCTTTATTACTAGAGTTTATTGGTGTTGATGAAGGCACAGGAAACTTTAAGACACTGGAAAAGAAGTTTGTCTGAATTTCATGAGAAGCAATTATTGGACATGTAGAAAAATTCCTCAGAAGAAAAATGGGTCTTGATTCATCTTGTCAGGTAGATATCATCTGTGGTGATCACTTGTTAGAGTGTATCAAACTCTAAAGGAAACATAACATGTAATAGGTGATGCAGCAATGCAGGATGGCCTGCTGATCCTTCATTATGGACTTGTGGTTTCTCTTTTGAAAATTACTTGGAAGATTCTAACGGTATTATGAGGAGGAAAACAAAATAAGGACACTTCTGCAGGATTGCATTCTTACCAAAGATTTTCATGAAACGTGTAATTGCTACCACTCTGTGCTGTTTGAGACATAACCGGTCTATTTTCAGCACCAATAACCATGGGATTTATAAGTACAACTTGGAATGATAGAATGCATTTGTTTCACTAGAGACTACATGTGAAAAGCTTCCATAGCTCATGGGGAAAATTTGTAAAGCATTGAATTTTTATGATTTCAGATACTTTGACATTGATTTTGTTTCCTAATAGTTGAGGTTAATCAGTTACTGTTTCTGTCTTCATTGAGCCACACGCCTTTCAAGTTGGTTCAGATTCTGCTCTCTGCAATGGCATCAGTTGTGCAGTCATCCTTTTGGAAAATAACTGCTTTTGAACTGAAAATTTAAATCCAGGCTTTGTTAAATTACAGAATGTACCTCTTAAGAAACACCAAAATTATGGGTCACTTTTGTATGTGCCATCATATTTTGAATTTGTTCTAAATGGGATGAATTATAATTCTCCTGTGTAGAGTTTACAGCCTGTACCAGAAGCCTTCAGTGTAATGATGACATCTTTAATGTATCTTACAAAAGGTGCCTCTTTGCAACAATATTTGTAATTTTTTGAATGTTAGTTTGATTAACATTCATTTTGCATACATAGTATGATTGGCCGTACCTAAGGGTACTGCTTTTGAAAATAATTTAAAAATTTGAGTGAATTTGAGAAGATTACAGAATACTTTATTATTTATCTACAGAATACTTTATTACTCAATTGCAGAATTCATTATTTCCTCAGTAAATCAGTTTAATGTCATTTTCCTATTACTTTTTCACCGGGATAAAGAATATGGGTATTTGAGAGCTCACTCACTTGCATGCAAAGATTTAAATTTTAAAGATTACTTTGCCTAAAATTAGCATTGTGATTGATGCTTTCTAAAAGAAATAATTTGTTGACCTTATTTCACTGCAAAATTTCCAAATCTGCATTTAAAAAAATTGAGAAAGATTGGCAGTTCTTTTATAAAGTGTTTCTGAATTTTGTATAAATCTCTTCTAACCTTTAATACAATTTTAATAAAAATTTCCTTTAACCTAAAAGTAAAAATAACTTCAATGAACTCACTGAGTTTAGGATTAAAGTTAATGAATAGAAATAATACTTCATCAAAGAGTTGGGAACTTTAAAAAGGAATCAAAAAGTTCTGAACCTGAAGAACTCAATAAATGAGATAAAGAATGCGTTGGAAAGCACTGGGGAAAAAGCAGACATGAAAGGAAAAAATTACTGAGTTCTGATAGAGATATTTAGAAATGATACAGGTAGTAAGAAAATAGAATAATTTTTTCTTTAAAAAGGATATTCTACAAGAGCTATATGAATCTCTGAGGAAGGGCAACAATAAGGTAATAAATATTCCAGAAGAAGAAAAAAGGGAGAAAGGAACAGAAGGCTTATTTAAAGAAACAATACCTAAGAACTTCCCAAACCTGGGAAGGAACTGGATACATAAGTCCATGAAGCTAAGAGAAGACCTATAATTAGGCCTTCGATGCAAAAAGAAAAAAAAAAAAAAAAAAAACTTTCTCAAGAAACATTATATTGCAAACAGTCAATATAAGTCTACACACACACACACACACACACACACACACACACACACACACACACATATACAAGGAAGCCAGGGGGAGAAAAAAGTATGGCAAACTACAAAGAAAATCCCATTAGGTTATAAATAGATTTCTTAGCAGAAACTCTACAAGCTAGGATAGAGTGGAATGGCACTCTCAAAATACTGAAAGATAAAACCATCAGCAAAGAATACTCAATCAAGCAAAGTTACCATTCAGATATAAAAGAGAAATAAAGGCATCCTCAGACAAACAAAAGCTGGGAGAGCTCATCAACACTAGAATTTAATTATAAGAAATGTTGAAAGAAGTTCCTCCATGAGAAACAAAAATGAAAATTACAGAAAACTTTGAGTAAGATGATAAACAGACATAAACACAAAAATGCAACTCTATATCCAAATATTTTGTTAACTTACTATAGCATAAAGATGAAAAGGGGGGTAAGCAGACAAAATGACTATAGCTACTTCAATTTGGCAAAAAAAAACACAAATAAAGGATAATTTGAGATAACAAATACATAAAATTGAAAGATTAGGATAGAACTCATGGAGGCAAATAAAGAAAAAGATGCTATCAGTCAAAAAAGGACTATGGAGGAGGCGTCCTAAGATGGTGGAGGAAGAGGACAGAGAGACCACTTTCTCCCCCACAAATTAATCAAAACAGCATTTGAACGCTGAGCAACTTCGACAAAACAACTTCAGAACCCTGGCAGAGGACACCAGGCACCCAGAAAGGCAGCCCATTCTCTTCAAAAGGAGGTAGGACAAAATATAAAAGACAAAAAGAGAGACAAAAGAGTTAGGGACAGAGACCAGTCCTAAGGAGGGAGTCATGAAGGAGAAGTTTCCAAACAGCAAGAAACCCTCTCACTGGCGGGTCTGTGGGGAGTTTTGGAATCTCAGAGGGTAACATAACCAGGAGGAAGGAAAAAAAAAAAAAAAAAACAGAATATGCGCCTAACCGCAACATCCAGTGTAAATGTAGCCCAGATGCTCCTGTCTGCCACCAGAGAGCAGGGGCTGAGCAGGGAGGCGCAGATTGCGTGCTTAGAGTAAGGAATGGGCCTGAATGCCCTGAGGACAATCTGAGGGAGCTAATGAGAGATAGCAACCCAAACTGTGGGATAGCTAGAGAGAGAAAAAAAACTTTTCCGTGAAATGCTCTAACATAAAGGTGCAGCCTGGCTCACTCACAGAAGAAAGGATTGAGCCAATACCAAAGGGGAGCTAGCCAGCTAGGGACTGGCCCATCCCCATGCTGAAGATAGAGAGGCAGGCAGAGCTGGAAGGCAAGGGGCAATCATGGCCCCAGAAATGAGTCCTCCACCAAACTGTGAGCAGGCTCCCAGTTGCTAGTCAAGTCTTCCTGGGATCCTAAACAGTTGACATCTGCCAGGAGGGTCACATCCAGAGGTCAGGTCCCCAGAAAAGACACCTGAAGGCACACCTGAGTCAGTGCTCTTGTGGTGCACCTGGGAAACCAAGCAGCTGGGACTGGGAAGGTGATTAAGATGCACAGCCCACCTGGGACAGTATGCTCACTAAGCACCTGGTTGTCTGAGTTCCTCGGACCTGGGAAGGGCACAAAACTCATGCCCAACTGAGTCTGTGCCTTTGTGAAATACCTGAGAACCTGAACCTGGGCAGCTTAGACCGGGTAAGACCACAAAACCCAGGGCTCGCTTCAGACAGTTCCTCTGCAGAGCAACCTGGAACCTGAGCAGTGTAGAGTGGGAAAGCACACACTGCTGTGAGCTGAGGCAAACAGATGTGGTCCATACACTGCAAGCACTCCCCACACGTGCCAGTGATATTTGTTTGCAGTGTTTCTCTCTCCCCACAGCACAACTGAACAAGTGAGTCTAAATAAGAGACCATCTTCACCCCCTCATGTCAGGGCAAAAATTAGACGTTGAAGAGACTTGAAAACAGAGGAAGCCAAAATAAAGAAAGAAGAGGGAACCACTCTGGAAGTGACAGGTGCAACAGATTAAAACCCTGTAGTTAGCATTGACTAAGCATTGGAAGGGGCCTACAGACCTTGAGAAGATGTATAAGCTGGAACAAGGAGCTGAAACTGAACTGAACCCACACTGCCCTCAACAGCTCCAGAGAAATTTCTAGATATATTTTTAATATTATCATTTTTAATCTTTTTTATTTTTTATTTTAAGTTCTTTATTACTCCTTTAATTTTCATTTTTATAGTGAATATTACTCAGCCATTAAAAAGAATACATTTGAATGAGTTCTAATGAGGTGGATGAAACTGGAGCCTATTATACAGAGTGAAGTAAGCCAGAAAGAAAAACACCAATACAGTATACTAATGCATATATGTGGAATTTAGAAAGATGGTAATGATAACCCTATGTGCAAGACAGCAAAAGAGACACAGATGTATAGAATAGTCTTTTGGACTCTGTGGGAGAGGGCGAGGGTGGGATGATTTGAGAGAATAGTGTTGAAACATGTATATTATCATATGTGAAACAGATTGCCAATCTAGGTCCAATGCATGAGACAAGGTGCTCAGGGCTGGTGCATTGGGATGACCCAGAGGGACAAGATGGGAAGGGAAGTGGGTGGGGGGCTCAACATGGGGAACACAGGTACACCCATGGCTGACTCATGTCAGTGTATGGCAAAAACCACTACACTATTGTAAAGTAATTAGCCTCCAATTAAAATAAATAAATTAATTTTAAAAATGGCAGGATGACATTCTCATTTATCAATAATCTCACTAAATGTAAATGAATTGAGTTGACCAATCAAAAGACACAGAGTGGCTGGATGGATTAAAAAGCAAGACAACTATATATTACATCTGGAAGAATCATCTCAGCTCTAAAGAGAAACAGGCTAAAAAAGAAGGGATAGAAGAATCCAGTCCAATTGAAAGGCAAACAAAGAACGTGGGTCTAATCATACTCATAGACTTAAAACCAAAAAAAAAAAAAAAAAAAAAAAAGCAAGAAGTACAGACAGTATAAAATAATAAAAGAGAGAATTCATCAAGAAGATCTAACATTTATTAATATATATGTACCTTACACAGAAGAGATACTGGGTTTTTGAAGGGTGTATTGAAGGTTATAAGAAGGGTGTTATTGGAACACCCTCTTCCAATAACACAGGAAAGAACTGTACACATGGACTTCATCAGCTGTTCAATACCGAAATTAGATTGATTGTATTCTTTAAAGCTGAAGATGGAGAAGTTCTATAAAGTCAGCAAAATAATAATAATAATAATAAAGACTGGGAGCCAAATGTGACTCAGATCATGACCTCCCTATTGCAAAATCCAGACTTAAATTGAATAAAGTAGGAAAAACAACTAGACCATTCAGGTATGTCTTAAATCAAATCCTTTACAATTATGCAGTGCAAGTGACAAATAGACTCAAGGGATTGGAACTCATAGACAGAGTGCTGAAGAACTATGGATGGAGGCTCATGGCATTGTACAGGAGGCAGTGATCAAGACCATCCCTAAAAAAAAGAAATGCAAAAAGACAAAATGGTTGTCTGAGGAGGGCTTACATATAGCTGAGAAAAGAAGAGAAGCAAAAGGCAAATGAGAAAAGGAAAAATACGCTCATCTGAATGCAGAGTTCCAAAGACTAGCAAGGAGAGATAAGAAAGCCTTCCTCAGTGATCAATGCAAAGAAATTGTGGAAAATAATAGAATGGGAAAGACTACAGATCTCAAGAAGATTAGAGATACCAAGGGAACATTGCATGCAAAGATGGACACAATAAAGGACAGAAATGGTATGGACCTAACAGAAGCAGAAGATATTAAGAAGAGGTGACAAGAATACACAGAACTATACAAAAAAAAAAAAATATTAATGACCCAGATGACCAATGTTGGTGTGATCACTCATCTAGCGCCAGACATCCTAGAATGCAAAGTTAAGTGGGCCTTAGGAAGCATCATCGTGAAAAATCTAGTGAAAAGGATGGAATTCCAGCTGAGCTAGTTCAAATTCTAAAAGTGTTGTGAAAGTGCTGCAGCAACATGCCAGCAAATTTGGAAAACTCAGCAGTGGCCACAAGACTAGACAAGGTGTTTTCATTCCAATCCCAAAGAAAGGCAATGCCAAAAAAATGTTCAAATTACCACACAATTGCACTCACCTCACACGCTAACAAAATAATGCTCAAAATTCTCCAAGCAAAGCTTCAACAGTACGTGTACCGAGAAATTCCAGATGTTCAAGCTGGATTTAGAAAAGGCAGAGGAACCAGAGATCAAATTGCCAACATCTGTTGGGTCATGGAAAAAACAAGAGCGTTCCAGAAAAATGTCTACTTATGCTTTACTGACTATGTCAAAGCCTTAGACTGTGTGAATCACAGCAAACTGTGGAAAATTCTTAAAGAGATGAGAATACCAGACCACCATACTTGCCTCCTGAGAAATCTGTAGGCAGGTCAAAAAGGAAAAGTTAGAATTGTACATGGAACAATGGGTTGGTTCCAAATTGGGAAAGGAGTACATCATGGCTATATATTGTCAACCTGCTTATTTAACTTATATGCAGAGTGCCTCATGAGAAATGTTGGGCTGGATGAAGCACAAGCTGGAATCAAGATTGCTGGGGGAAATATCAACAACCTCAGATATGCAGATGACGTCACTCTTATGGCAGAAAGTGAAGAGAAACTAAAGAGCCTCTTGATGAAAATCAAAGAAGAGAGTGAAAAAACTGGCTTAAAAATCAACATTAAAAAAATTCAGATCATGGCATCTGGTGCCATAACTTCATGGCAAACATATGCGGAAACAATCGAAACAGTGACAAACTTTATTTTCTTGGACTCCAAAAATCACTGCAGATGATGACTGCAGTCATGAAATTAAAAGATGCTTGCTCCTTGGAAGAAAACATATGACCAAGATAGACAGCATATTAAAAAGCAGAGACATTACTTTGCCAACAAAGGTCTGTCTAGTCAAAGACTACTGTTTTTTCCAATAGTCATGTATGGATGTGAGAGTTGGATGATAAAGAAAGCTGAGCACGAAAGAATTGATGGTCTTGAACTGTGGTGTTGGAGAAGATTCTTAAGAGTCCCTTGGACTGCAAGGAGATGAAACTAGTCAATCCAAAAGGAAATCAGTCCTGAATACTCATTGAAAGATTTGATGCTGAAGCTGAAGCTACAAAACTTTTTCCAAGAACTGAGTCATTGGAAAAGACCTTGATGCTGAGATAGATTGAAGGCAGGAAGAGAAAGAGTCAACAGAGGTTTAGATGGTTGGATGGCATCATTGACTCGATGGACATGAGTTTCAGCAAGCTCCAGTAGTTAGTGATGGACAGGGAAGCCTGGCATGCCCCAGTCCACGGGGTCTCAAAGAGTCAGACACGACTGAGTGAGTGAATTGACTGAACACAGAAGCAACAAAATATATTAAGCATTTATTAACAGACCCCAAAGGAGAAATTGATAACAACACAATAATAGTAGTGTACTTTAACACCCTTTTTGCATCATCCAGGCAGAAATTTAATAAGGAAACAATGACCTTAAATTACACATTAAGCCAGATGTATTTGAGAGATCAGAATAAAACATTTCATCCACATGTAGCAGAATATTCTTCTCAAACGAATATGGGATTTTCTCAAGGATATACCATATATTGGGACTCAAAACAAGTCTCATTATATTTAGAAAATTAAAATCATATCAATCATTTCCAATCACAGTGGTATGAAACTAGAAATCAGCTATAGGAAGAAATCTGGAAAGGGCATAAAAATGTGGAGACGGACAAATAGGCTACTGAACAACTAATGGGTCATGCAAAAAATCAAAAGAGAAATAAAAAAAAATCTGAAGACAAATGAAAATTAAAATACATTATATAAAATCTATGGTACTAAGAATGGAATATATAGTAATACAAGCCTACCTCAGGAAATAAAGGGAATATATAGTAATAAAAGCCTACCTCAAGAAGTAAAAAGAAAAAAAAAACTTAAATACACAATTTAACCTTGCATCTAAAGGAAATAGAAAAATAAACAAAGTCCAAAGTCAGTAGAAGGAACAAAATGGAAACAAAGAATATTGCCTATCATTTCCATAAACAAAGAATGTCACCCATCTTTCCAGTTCTACAAGGATAAAGCCATTAGCCCACCAACAGTGCATTCTGAAAGAAATTTGGGATGAAGAAAAAACAGGAAGTATTCTGTATTTGGATTCCAGTTCTAGATAGTTAGCATATTATCTAAGGAATAATTTCAGTGTATCCAGGTTCTTGCATCTTTCCAGACATAGAAAAGCACTAAAATCATTAATTTGAGACGTTTGCTCTTTGTGATTAGCAGTAATCTTTTGAGGTTTGTCTATATTTTTGTCCCAGCAAGAGTCCTGTGTATCTTGTCTCCTGCCTTACTGCTTCAGAGCAGTTCCACAGAGACATCTGACAGGTGGTCTCCTGGACTGCCATCCTCAGTAAGTTCCCTGAATAAAACTTAACTCACAACTGTGCATTTTCCTTCTGTTGATAGTTTTGGTGACCACCAAGGAAACCAGAGCAGATGTCACTTCTTTGCCTAAACATGTAAGAATCCAGAACTCTGGTACCAGCAGAGGACCCTCGGGGCCATCTGCCTCTTCAGTGAGTCCAGATGCATCTAGGTAATTCTCTCCTGGGTCTTGGAAGTGGATGATTCTAAGTGGTTGGCAAACTCATAGCTGTGAGTAGTAGATTCTCCTTGCTGAGAGGCACTGGGGAGATTTTGCTCAGTTGAAAGGCACTAAATACATGTAAATCCATGGCTGATTCATATCAATGTATGACAAAACCCACTGGAAAAAAAAATAATAATAATAAAAAATAATAATAAAAAAAAAAAAAAGAAAGGCACTAAATGGGTTACCTTAGTTGAGAGACACTGGGATGATTCTACTCAATTGAAAGACAGTGAGTTGGTTTGGACTGGGTGATTAGGTAGGAGGCTGGCCTGTTGAATTGACTACTTTAATAGGACTTATTACCATACAGTGAAAACATCACATGAAAGTTTTCTGCTCTGAAGAAGATAACTCCTCCTGGTCAGCAATAGCTTTCTCAGGCAACTGAGAAACCTGCAAGAGTGGTGGAGGCAAGTCTTCATACAGTGTAGCAGTCCCATAAGGAAATCCACTTATTTAACTGAAAACTTGCTCATACAAGGACCATATATGAGAGCTAGCCACTTATTTTCCAGGCATCCATAGCAGTTTTAGACACCTGGAGGTAGAAACTTATACACGTGAAAGAACCGAAATGACACTAGGTGACACCTAGAGGAGTTAAGCTCACAAACAGCCCATTAGCTCACAATCATCACTAGTGTTTTTATGTTGACAAATAGATCCCAGAATGGGAAATGCTTTCAAAACAAAATAAAAAGGAATGACAAATTTCTAACCTCCAACTAACATCCCAGCCAAGTTCATGTATGGTATTTATACTTGCAAATACTTAATTGGAGAAATCAATCTCCAAGAAAGGCAATGCCAAAGCATCTTTAAACTACAGGACAATTTCCCTCATTTCACATGCTAGCAAGTTAATGCTCAAAATCCTTCAGGCTAGGCTCCAGCAGTACATGAACTGAGAACTTCTATATACACAAGCTGGATGAAATTAATACACAGAGATCCCTTGCATTCCTATACACTAACAATGAGAAAACAGAACGAGAAATTAAGGAAACAATCCCATTCACCATTGCAACAAAAAGATTAAAATACTTAGGAATAAATTTATCTAAAAAAAAAAGACATGTATAGAAAACTATAAAACACTGATGAAAGCAATCAAAGATGACACAAATATATGGAGAGATATAACATGTTCATGGATCAGAAGAATCAATATAGTGAAAATGAGTATACTATGCAAAGCAATCTATAGATTCAATGCAATCCATAACAAGCTACCAATGGTATTTTTTCACAGAACTAGAACAAATAACTTCACAATTTGTGTGGAAACACACATACACATACACACCAAAAAAAAAAAAAAAAAAACTCGAATAGCCAAAGCAATCTTGAGAAAGAAGAATCAAACTGGAGGAATCAACTTGCCTGACTTAAGGCTCTAATACAAAGCTACAGTCATGAAGACAGTATGGTACTGGCACAAAGACAGAAATATAGATCAGTGGAACAAAATAGAAAGCCCAGAAATGAATCCACAGACCTATGTATACCTTATCTTTGACAAAGGAGGCAAAAATATACAATGGAGAAATACAATCTCTTTAAGAAGTGGTGCTGGGAAAACTGGTCAACCACCTGTAACAGAAGGAAACTAGAACACTTTCTAACACCATACACAAAAACAAACTCAAAATGGATTAAAGATCTAAATGTAAGACGAAAAACTACAAAACTCCTAGAGGAAAACATAGGCAAAACACTCTCTGACATAAATCACAGCAGGATCCTCTATAACCCACCTTCCAGAGTAATGGAAATAAAAGCAAAAATAAACAAATGGGGCCTAATTAAACTTAAAAACTTTTGCACAACGAAGGAAACTGTAAGCAAGGTGAAAAGACAGCCTTCAAAATGGGAGACAATAACAGTAAATGAAACAACTGACAAAGAATTAATCTCCAAAACATACAAGCAGCTCATGCAGCAACAATACCAGAAAAATAAACAACCAAATCAGAAAAATGGGCCAAAGAACTAAACAGATATTTCTCCAAAGAAGACATACAGATGGCTAACAAACACATGAAAAGATGCACAACATCACTCATTACCAGAGAAATGCAAATCAAAACCACAATGAGGTACCATCACACGCCGGTCATAATGACTGCTATCCAAAAGTCTGCAAACAATAAAAGCTGGAGAGGGTGCAGAGAAAAGGGAACCCTCTTACACTGTTGATGGACATGCACACTAGTACAGCCACTATGGAGAACAGTGTGGAGATTCCTTAAAAACCTGTAAATAGAACTGCCATATGACCCAACAATCCCACTGCTGGGCATACACACCAAGAAAAACAGAATTGAAAGAGACACATGTATCCTAATGTTCATTGCAGCACTGTTTATACTAGCTAGAACATGGAAGCAACCTAGATGCCCATCAGCAGACGAATGGATAAGAAAGTCGTGGTACATATACATAATGGAATATTACCCAACTATTAAAAAAACACGTTTGAGCCAGTTCTAATGAGGGGGATGAAACTGGAGCCTATTATAGAGTGAAATCAGTCAGAAAGAAGAACACCAATACAATATATTAGCATATATATATGGAATTTAGAATGATCCTATGGGCAAGACAGCAAAAGAGACACAGATATAAAGAACAGACTTTTGGACTCTTTTGGAGAAGGCAAGGACAGGATGATTTGAGTGAATAGCATTGAAACCTATATATGTGAAATAGATGATTAGTCCAAGTTCAATGCATGAAACAGGGCACTCAAAGCCAGTGCACTGGTACAACCCAGAGGGATGGGATGGGGAGGGAGGTGGGAGGGGGTTTTGGGATGGGGGAACACATGTATACCCATGGCTGATTCACGTCAATGTATGGCAAAAAAACAAAACAAAACAAAACACAATATTGTAATTAGCCTCCAATTAAAATTAATTAGAAAAAAAAAAAGAAAAGAAATGGTAGAGGAACCAGAATTGTCAACATACACTGGATCATAGAAAAAGCAAGGGAATTAAAAAAAAAATTCACTTCTACTTCATTGACTACACTAAAGCCTTGGTTATGCTACATCATAAAGGCTATATAAAGGATTTTGTTATGCTAAAGCCTTCTGACTATGGTTTATCATTGGATATTTAACACAGTTTTCTGTGCTATAGCGTAAAACCTTGTTGTTTATCCATTCTATCTATAAAAGCTTACATTTGCTGACCCCAAACAACAACTCCATCCCACTCCCAAACCCCCCCCCCTCCCTTGGCAACTACCAGTCTAGTCTTTATCTTTGTCCGTGATTCTATATTTGTTTCATAGATAAGTGCATTTGTGTCATATTTTAGGTTGCACGTATAAATGATATCATATGGTATTTGTCTTTCTCTTTCTGACTTACTTCACATAGTATGATAATCTCTAGGTCCATCCATGTTGCTGCAAATGGCATTATTTCATTTTTTTTTATGGTGCTTCAGTCCATGTGGTCATAAAAATCATACACAACTGGGCGATTGAACAATAAGTATTCCATTGTATTTATGTATTACTTCATCATTATCTATTCATCTATCAATGGAAATTTAGCCTATTTCCATGTCTTGGCTATTGTTAATAGTTCTCCTCTGAATATTAGGGTGCGTGTATCTTTTTAGTTAGAGTTTTCTCTGTATATATGCTCAGGAGTGAGATTGCCAGATCACATGGTAGCTCAAATTTTAGTTTCTTTAAGGGAACTCCACAGTGGCTGCACCAATTTACATCCCCACAAACAGTGTCCCCTTTTCTACACACACTCTTGAGCATCTGTTATTTGTAGAATTTTTAATGATGGCTATTCTGACTGGTGAGAGGTGATCCCCCATTGTAGTTTTGATCTGCATTTCTCCAATAATTAGCAATGTTGAGCATCTTTTCATATGCCTATCAGCCATCTGTGTTTTCTTTGGAGAAATGTCTAGGTCTTCTGCCCATTTCTGGATAGGGTTGTTTGTTTTCTTGGTGTTGAGTTGTGTGAACTGTTTATATATTTTGGAAATTGAGCCCTTGTCAGTTGCATCATTTGTAAATCCTTTTTCCCATTCTGTAGGTTGTCCTGTTGTTTTGTTTATGGTTTCCTTTGTTGTGCAAAAGCTTATAAGTTTGATTAGGCCTCATTTATTTTTTTGCTGCTGTTTTTTTATTTATTTTGCCTTTGGAAACTGACCAAAAAACCATTGGTATGAATTATGTTGAATGTGTCTATGAATGAATCCTCTATGTATGAATAGAGGATATTTTGCCTATGTTCTCTTCTAGGAGTTTTATGGTGGCATGTCTTATGTTTAGGTCTTTAAGCCATTTCGAGTTTACTTCTGTGTATGGTGAGAGACTGTGTTCTAACTTCACTGATTTATATGGGGCTATCCAATTTTCCCAACACCACTTGTTGAAGAGATTTTTTCCCCACTGTATATGCTTGCCTCCTTTGTTGATGATTAGTTGACCTTCGGTGTGTAGGTTGATTTCTGGGCTCTCAGTTTTTTTCCATTGATCCATATGTCTGTTTCCTGAACTCTCTCTTCTGTTTCATTGATCCATATGTTTGTTTTTGATTACTTCAGCTTTGCAGTATTTTTGATGTCTGGGAGGGTTATGTGTCCTGCTTTGTTCTTTTTCTTCAGGAGGACTTTGTTGATTCTGGGCCTTTTATGGTTCTATATGATGGTTAGGATTATTTATTCTAGTTCTGTGAAAAACGCCATGGGTAATTTGATAGAGATTACATTAAATCTGTAGATTGCTTTGGGTAGTATAGCCATTTTAACAGTATAAATTCTTCCAATTCAGGAGCATGGGATATGTTCTTTTTTAAATTTATTTAGTTTTATTTGGAAGATAATTAAAATATTGTGTTGGCTTCTGCCATACATCAACATGAATCAGCCATGGGTATACATATGGCCCCCTCCCTCTTGAATTTCCCTCTCACCTCGCACCCCATTCCACCAATCTAGATTGTCAGAGAGCATCGAACTTGAGTCATCTTCAACTTATTTTATTAATGTTTTATAGCTCTCAGTGTATAATTCTTTCACCCATTTGGTCAGGTTTATTCCTAAGTTTTCTATTTAGGGAAGTGCAAATTTAAAAAGTTTTTGCTTTTTGGTTTGTTTGTTTGTTTGTTTTTACATTCCCTTTCTGATATTTCATTGTTGGTGTAAAGAAATGCAAGTGATTTCTGTATGTTAATCTTATATCCTGCTATCTTTCTGAATTTATTTATCAGTTCTGTTAGTTTTGTGTGGAGCCCTTAGGATTTATATATATATATACTATCATATCATCTACATATATTGACAATTTTACCTCTTCCCTTCCAATTTGGATAACTTTTATTTATTTTTCTCATCTCATCACTGTGGCTAGGACTTCCAATACTATGTTGGATAGAAGAGGCAAGAGTGGGCATTCTTGTCTTGTTCCAGGTTTTAGCATGAAGATTTTAGGCATTGCATCATTATTATATTGGCAGTGGGTTTGTCATAAATAGCTTTCCTTATCTTGAGATATATTCCCTCTATACTCACTTTGGTAAGAGCTTTTATCATGAATAGATGTTGAATTTTGTCTAATGCTTTTTCTGTATCTATTGAGATGTTCGTGTGGTTTTGTCTTTTGTTTATGTAGTGTGTCACATTAATTGATTTGCGTATATTGATCCGTTCTTGTGAACTTTGGATGAGTCCCATTTGGTTATGGTGCATGACCCTTTTCATGTGATGCTGGACTTGAATTTCCAATATTTTGTGAATTTTGGCACCTATATTTATCTAACATATTGCCCTGTAATTGTGTGTGTGTGTGTGTGTGTGTGTGTGTGTGTGTGTGTGTGGTATCTTCTGGTTTTGGTATCAGGGTGATGGCTGCTTCACAGAATGTCTCTGGGAGTGTTCTCTTCTCTTCAGTTTTTTGGAAGAGTTTGAGGATTGCTCTAATTTATTCTTTGTATGTTTTATAAAACTCACCTGTGAAGCCATCTGGTCATGTACTTTTATTTGTAGGGAGCTTTTAAATTATAGATTCTATTTCACTTTTAGTGATCAGTCTGTTCAAATTATATTATTCCTTCTTGATCCAATCTTCGTGGGCTGCATGTTTCTAGAACTTTGTCCATTTTGTCTAGGTTATCAAATTTGTTGGCATATAATTATTCATAGTAGTCTCTTGTTTTTTTTCTTCCTGTGGTATTAGTTGTTATGTCTTTTTTTCCATTCATTTTATTTGGGTCTTCTCCCTCTTTTTCTTGGTGAGACTTGGCAGAAGTTTGTCCATCTTGTTTATTTTTTATTTTTATTAGTTGGAGGCTAATTACTTTACAATATTGTGGTAGTTTTTGCCATACATTGACATGAATCAGCCATGGATTTACACGTGTTCCCCATCCCGATCACCCCTCCCACCTCCCTCTCCACCCGATCCCTCTGGGTCTTCCCAGTGCACTAGGCCTGAGCATTTGTCTCATGCATCCAACTTGGGCTGGTGATCTGTTTCACCCTTGATAATATACATGTTTCAATGCTGTTCTCTCTAAACATCCCACCCTCGCCTTCTCCCACAGAGTCCCAAAGTCTGTTCTGTCCATCTGTGTCTCTTTTTCTGTTTTGCATATAGGGTTCTTGTTACCATCTTTCCAAATTCCATATATATGCATTAGTATACTGATTTGGTCTTTATCTTTCTGGCTTACTTCACTCTGTATAGTGGGCTCCAGTTTCATCCATCTCATTAGAACTTGATTCAAGTGAATTATTTTTAATGGCTGAGTAATATTCCATAGTGTATATGTACAACAGCAAGAACCATCTCTCTCCCAATTTTAATAAATTTTCCTTTTGATTTTTTAATCTCATTTATTTCGTGTATGACCTCTATTATTTCCTTCCTTCTGCTGATTTTGGCTGATTTGGGGTATTGTATGTTCTCTTTTCTGATTCTTGTAAGATGTAGGGTAGGTTGTTTATTTAAGATTTTTCTTGTTTTTTTTTTTGTTGTTGTTGTTGTTTGTTTTTTTAGGAATGTCTATATCACTATGAATTTGCCTCTAAAACAGCTTTTGTTGTATCCCATTGATTTTGTAGAGTTGTGTTTTTATTGTCATTTGTCTTAAAATATTTTTAAAATTCCTATTTGATTTCATCTTTGACCCATTGGTTTTTTAGTAGAAAGTTGCTTAATCTTCATGTAATCTTTGTTTTTCCACTTATTTTTCTGTGGTTAATTTCCAGGTGCATGCTGTTGTGGTCAGAAAAGATGCTTGATATAATTTCTATACTCTTACTTTTTTTTTGTTCCCTCAGTTCAGTTCAGTTCAGTCGCTCAGGCGTGTCCCAACTCTTTGTGACCCCATGAATCACAGCATGCCAGGCCTCCCTGTCCATCACCAAATCCTGGAGTTTACTCAAACTCATGCCCATCAAGTCGGTGATGCCATCCAGCCATCTCATCCTCTGTCATCCCCTTTTCCTCCTGCCCCCAATCCATCCCAGCATCAGGGTCTTTTCCAATGAGTCAACTCTTCACATGAGGTGGCCAAAGTATTGGAGTTTCAGCTTCAGCATCAGTCCTTCCAATGAACACCCAGGACTGATCTCCTTCAGGATGGACTGGTTGACTCTCCTCGCAGTCCAAGGGACTCTCAAGACTCTTTTCCAACACCATAGTTCAAAAGCATCAATTTTTCGGTGCTCAGCTTTCCTCACAGTCCAACTCTCACATCCATACATGACCACTGGAAAAACCATAGCCTTGACCAGACGGACCTTTGTTGGCAAAGTAATGTCTCTGCTTTTTAATATGCTATCTAGGTTGGTCATAACTTTCCTTCCAAGGAGTAAGTGTCTTTTAATTTCATGGCTGCCATCACCATCTGCAGTGACCTTGGGCACGCCCCCCCCCCCAAAAAAAGTAAAGTCTGACACTGTTTCCACTGTCTCCCCATCTATTTCCCATGAGGTGATGGGACCAGATGCCATGATCTTAGTTTTCTGAATGTTGAGCCTTAAGCCAACTTTTTCACTCGCCTCTTTCACTTTCATCAAGAGGCTTTTTAGTTCCTCTTCACTTTCTGCCATAAGGGTGGTGTTATCTGCATATCTGAGGTTATTGATATTTCTCCTGGCAAACTTGATTCCAGCTTGTGCTTCTTCCAGCCCAAGGTTTCTCATATAAGTTAAATAAGCAGGGTGAGTTTGTTCCCTAGTATGTGGTCAATCCTAGAGGATGTTCATTTGCACTTGAAAAGAATGTATATTCTGTGGGTTTTCTTTTGGGGGGAGGGGGATATAATGTCTTGAAAGTATCATTTAAGCCTACTGTAGCCTTATTCATCCTCTTTAGAAGATCTGTCCATTGATATGAGTGGAGTGTTAACTTCTCCTACGATTATTGTATTTCTGTCAATGTCCCTCCTTATGTCTGTTACTATTTGTTTTATGCATTTGGGTCTTCCTATATTAGGTGATATATATTAACGAGATATATATATATATATATATATATATATATATATATAACTCAATGGGCATGAGTTTAAGTAAATTCCAAGAGTTGGTGATGGACAGGGAGGTCTGGCATGCTACAGCCCATGGGGTTGCAGAGTTGGACGTGACTGAGCAACTGAACTGACTGATATTCACAAATGTAAAATCCCCTTCTTTTATGTATCCTTTTATTATTATATAGTGTCCTTTTTTATCTTTCTCTTGATCTTTCAATTGGGAGTGATTCCTCTGCTTTTCCATTTTACTTATATTCTCTTATTCTGTGACTTTAGGAGAAATAATTATCTACTGTGGTCTTGGAAGGCTATTGATATGTGGGGGCACCTTTGTGTAGGTTTAATATATTTGGTGTGAGGACTGTTTTTAGTATGGACGCTTGTCACCTCTTTCCTCAGTGTGTGTTAGTTGTTATCCCCTTGAAAGGAGGTGTGCAGATATGGCAGCTGTTTCCTGGTCCTGAGGTTCTCAGAGGCAGGGGTGGCTCAGGCACAACCCTGAAGGTGGTTCCTGACCTTTTCTGGAGACTGTGAGGGTGGTGATGGCATCTTGGGACCACTCTTGGTGTCTGAGTGGGCAGTAGAGGGGTGGGCCATGAATACTCCTGTGCTCCAGGAGGGAGGCATCAGGGACTCACAAACACTCAAGGCATCTGGGTGGGTAGTGATGGCAGATTGAGACACCCCCCTCCCCCCACTGGAGCCTGTGCAGGCAGTGTCCGGTCCTCTGTGAGTGCACTCACTCGGAAAAAGTCTACAATCAAGAGTCTATCCTGTCTGTTCATGCAATCTCCAAACAGTGGTGACTAGCCTGTAAGTAACCCAGGCTTCCTCCATGTACACCCTCAGTTGTGGTCATAATGGATTCCAGCAACCCCTACACTGAGGCTGTTTCCACACAGCCAAATCCAGTCCTCTTCCCAGTTCTGATCTCCGAACTCTGAGTTCCAGCACCAGACCCTGCCCACAGTGGTGGTAGCGTATTTCAGGCTGGGGAGTGCAGGGCAGTGGCACTGACTGTTTTATTCTTCCTCTGGTCTTGCTGC
Organism: Dama dama; assembly: GCF_033118175.1. NCBI lineage: Eukaryota > Metazoa > Chordata > Mammalia > Artiodactyla > Cervidae > Dama > Dama dama. The sequence continues at coordinate 105,642,124 of NC_083714.1, forward strand.
CACAAATCAGCTGCTGCATTCTCCTCTCATGCTCTGAAGCTCCCCTTCTGTCCTAGCTGATCTCCCCACCAGTGAAGGGCCTTCCAGGATTCAGGAACCTTTTATTCTCTCACAGCTCCTTCCTAGGGGCACAGGTTCTGTCCTGATTTTTTTTTCTTTTTTGCCTACACAGTTACATGAAAATTTTCTTGCCCTTTCAGCAATCTGAGGTCTTCTGACAGTGTTCAGTAGATACCTCATGAGAACTGTTCTACATATAGATGCATTTTTCATGTATCTAGGGGAGAAGGTGAGCTTCACATCCTACTAGTCTGCTGTCTTGTTTACTCTGATGGTATATTTAAATGGGCCTTATATAAGATAGTTACCTCTCTTTTGCCTAATTATATTGTGTGATAGACATTACGTCTCCCTGGGGAATCTTTCTCCTGCCTGGTATTACAAGACAGGGCATATAAATCTGCCCCTCAGGCAATAATAATTAAACATACACAAAGAAGCCAACAGGTTACCCAAACCCACACAGTATAAAATAAAAACTGGGAGCTAATATTCAGAGGCTAATATAGTCAATAATGGAGATTTTCTTTGCCCCTATGGTAAATTGCTCTGGGTTTAACTTGTCAACTCAGAAAGAGGGCCTTTTTTGAATGCCTTGTGCAAACTTTTGAAGACATAAATTAAACTTTAAAATTCTAAAACATAGAATTCTTGATTTCCATTTTAGTTGAATATTTCACTGATGCAAAAAGGCAAATTAAACACAATGTATGGCAAATCAATCTTTGATATCATTTTGGTAGCTGATTAGTTTTGGAGGTAATTAAAAGTAACTGTTTTTGTCTTGCATATATCTACAATTAGAAATATAAATATAGCCCACAATGACCCGAGATTAAGCCTAATTAGCTCAATCAAGTAGAATCTGAAACCAAAAATAAAAAAAAGGGAGAAACTTTTTAAAAATTTCTGGAAAAGCTCTTTCATCCAAAATCTAATTCATAGCCTTCAAAAGGATTTAAGGACAAACACAAATATCAAATCTTTCCAACTAATAGTAAAAAACTTTAGTCATCTGAGCAAATAAATTGGTCTTATTAAAATTATTATTTATAAACAAGAAAGTTTATATTGTAACACCTAATGCATGATTAAATTTTAAAATAAAGCTGTGAAATTTCTAGTTGTGTCTATTTATATTCCTATGTATAAATTATACATCAAGCTTTCCAGGTGGCACAGTATGCAGGAGATATAGGTTCAATCCCTCTGTCAGGAAGATCCCCTGGAGTAGGAAATGGCAACCCATTCCAATCTTCTTGTCTTAAAAATTCTATGGACAGAGGAGCCAACTTGGCACACACACACACACACACACACACAAACATTATACATATGATGTTTCTACTTTCAGATAGTATTAACAAAATTAAAATTTTAAAAGAGCTCTATTTAATTGACCTTAAAGTAAATGGTTACACATCAAATATTATAAATAAAATAGAAAATAATACAAATGAATTGCAGATTCACATTATCTGAGAAATAGTCAATATCAATGCTTGGTATTGTTTTGTTGGTTTAATAAATACAGATGTCTTACTTTTATTGCATTTAGGTTTACTAGAAGACAAATAATGTCATATTATCACTAAGAAAATTTCTTAGGAAGAAAAAAACCTTGGAATGATGGCTCATTTGCCTAATGTCTGAACTTTTTTTTCCTGTCTGAAAAATTTTCACAGGTAATAAGTAAATTAAGTAGATTTAAATGGAATAAAAGTTTTTCAGTTCAGTTCAGTCACTCAGTCATGTCCAACTCTTTGCGACCCCATGAACCACAGCATGCCAGGCCTCCCTGTCCATCACCAACTCCTGGAGCTGACCCAAATCCATGTCCATTGAGTCGGTGATGCCATCCAACCATCTCATCCTCTGTCATCCCCTTCTCCTCCTGCCCCCAATCCCTCCCAGCATCAGGGTCTTTTCAAATGAGTCATCCCTTCAGATCAGGTGGCCACAGTATTGGAGTTTCAGCTTCAACATCAGTCCTTCCAATGAACACCCAGGGCTGATCTCCTTTAGGTTGGACTGGCTGGATCACCTGGCAGTCCAAGGAACTCTCAAGAGTCTTCTCCAACACCACAGTTCAAAAGCATCAATTCTTTGGTGCTCAGCTTTCTTTATACTCCAACTCTCACATCCATACATGACCACTGAAAAAACCATAGCCTGACTAGATGGACATTTGTTGGCAAAGAAATGTCTCTGCTTTTTAATATGTTATCTAGTTTTGTCATAATTTCATTCCAAGGAGTAAGCATCTTTTAATTTCATGGCTGCAGTCGCCATCTGCAGTGATTTTGGAGCCAAAAAAATAAATAAATTCAGCCACTGTTTCCACTGTTTCCTCATATATTTGCTATGAAGTGGTGTGACTGGATGCCATGATCTTAGTATTCTGAATGTTGAGCTTTAAGCCAACTTTTTCACTCTCCTCTTTCATTAAGAGGCTCTTTAGTTCTTCTTCACTTTCTGTCATAAGGGTGGAGTCATCTGCATATCTGAAGTTATTGATATTTCTCCCAGCAATCTTGACTCCAGCTTGTGCTTCCTCCAGCCCAGTGTTTCTCATGATGTACTCTGCATATAAGTTAAATAAGCAGGGTGACAATATACAGCCTTGATGTACTCCTTTTCCTATTTGGAACTAGTCTGTCGTTTCATGTCCAGCTCTAACTGTTGCTCCCTGACCTGCATACAGATTTCTCAAGAGGCAGGTCAGGTGGTCTGGTATGCCCATCTCTTTCAGAATTTTCCACAGTTTGTTCTGATCCACACAGTTGAAGGCTTTGGCATAGTCAATAAAGCAGAAATACATGTTTTTCTGGAACTCTTGCTTTTTCGATGATTCGGCGGATGTTGGCAATTTGATCTCTGGTTCCTCTGCCTTTTCTAAAACCAGCTTGAACATCTGGAAGTTCACAATTCACATATTGCTGAAGCCTGGCTTGGAGAATTTTGAGCATTACTTTACTAGCGTGTGAGATGAGTGCAATTGTGCAGTAGTTTGAGCATTCTTTGGCATTGCCTTTCTTTGGGACTGGAATGACAGCTGACCTTTTCCAGTCCTGTGGCCACTGCTGAGTTTTCCAAATTTGTTGGCATATTGAGTGAAGCACTTTCACAGCATCATCTTTCAGGATTTGAAATAGCTCAACTGGAATTCCATCACCTCCGCTAGCTTTGCTCAAAGTGATGCTTCCTAAGGCCCACTTGACTTCACACTCCAGGATGCTGGCTCTAGGTGACTGATCACACCATCGTGATTATCTGGGTCGTGAAGATCTTTTTTGTACAGTTCTTCTGTGTATTCTTGCCACCTCTTCTTAATATCTTCTGCTTCTGTTAGGTCCATACCATTGCTGTCCTTTATTGAGCCCATCTTTGCATGAAATGTTCCCTTGGTATCTCTAATTTTCTTGAAGAGATCACTAGTCTTTCCTATTCTGTTGTTTTCCTCTATTTCTTTGTGTGAATCAATGAGCAGGGCTTTCTTATCTCTCCCTGCTATTCTTTGGAACCCTGCATTCAAATGGCTACTCTTTCCTTTCCCCGTTTGCTTTTTGCTTCCCTTCTTTTCACAGCTATTTGTAAGGCCTCCTCAGACAGCCATTTTGCTTTTCTGCATTTCTTTATCTTGGGGATGGTCTTGATCCCTGTCTCCTGTACAATGTCATGAACCTACGTCCATAGTTCATCAGGCACTCTGTCTATCAGACCTAGTCCCTTAGATCTATTTCTCACTTCCACTGTAAAATCAGAAGGGATATGATTTAGGTCATACCTGAATGGTCTAGGGGTTTTCTCTACTTTCTTCAGTTTCAGTCTGAATTTGGCAATAAGGAGTTCATGATCTGAGCCACAGTCAGCTCCCAGTCTTGTTTTCACTGACTGTATAGAGCTTCTCCATCTTTGGCTGCAAAGAATATAATCAATCTGAATTTGGTGTTGACCTTCTGTTGATGTTCATGTGTAGAGTCTTCACTTGTGTTGTTGGAAGAGTGTTTGCTATGACCAGTGCGTTCTCTTGGCAGAAATTTATTAGCCATTGCCCTGCTTCATTCCATCCTCCAAGGCCAAATTTACCTGTTACTTCAGGTGTTTCTTGACTTCCTACTTTTGCATCCCGGTCCCCTATAATGAAAAGGACATCTTTTTGTGGTGTTAGTTCTAGAAGGTCTTGTAGGTCTTCATAGAACTGTTCAACTTCAGCTTCTTCAGCATTACTGGTTGGGGCATAGACTTGGATTACTGTGATATTGAATGGTTTGCCTTGGAAAGGAACAGAGATCATTCTGTCATTTTTGAGATTGCATCCAAGTACCGCATTTCGGACTCTTTTGTTGACTATGATGGCTACTCCATTTCTTCTAAGGGATTCCTTCCCACTGCTGCTGTTGCTGCTAAGTCACTTCAGCGGTGTCCGTCTCTATGAGACCCAATAGATGGCAGTCCACCAGGATCCCCCATCCCTGGGATTCTCCAGGCAAGAACACTGGAATGGGTTGCCATTTCCTTCTCCAATGCATGAAATTAAAAAGTGAAAATGAAGTCGCTCAGTCGTGTGCTACTCTTAGCGACCCCATGAACTGAAGCCCACCAGGCTCCTCCATCCATGGGATTTCCCAGGCAAGAATACTGGAGTGGTTCCTGCCCACAGTAGTAGATATAATGGTCATCTGAGTTAAATTCCCCCATTCCAGTCCATCTTAGTTTGCTGATTACTAGAATGTCGATGTTCACTCTTGTCATCTCCTGTTTGATCACTTCCAATTTGCCTTGATTCATGGACCTAACATTGAATAACTATGCTTTATGCTATGTCTACTTAAAAATAGTTTCTCCACATTTTTTGTAACTTGAAACTTTAGAGTTTTGCAAAGTTAGATGACTGAAACTTATTAAATAGCTAGATCATTCCCAAATTAAATATGATTCTGAAACATTAATTACTGAACAAAGCATTCCTTTTATGGAAAAACTAAAAATACTTAAAACTAAGAATAAAAATTTGGGGATTCACACTCAAAATTTTTCTATAAAAAGCATGCTTTCATAAATATAAATACTATTTATATGTTTGACAGTCTATAGAACATTAACATAAAATCTCATAATTGCTTACTTCTCACTTTTCACTAGAAATTAAAGTTTTTAAAGTTAAGGTTTCTCTTGACATATATAACAAAACTACTAAAATCAATAAGGCAAACGTCTTTGTATAAAAGGAGAAAGGTATAAAGAATAGAAATGCATTTTGTTGAGTGAAAAGAAAGCAATTTTTTTCCCGGAGAGAGAGAAAGAAAGAAAAGCAAAGAAAAAATCTGAAAGCAAAAAGAAAGTTATAGAAAATTTGTGGAAACAGAACCCTGAAAAAAGAGTTTCTTCATGGTCATGACTGGTTAAGATTAAGATAAATTTAATTGAGTAAATAAATCTTAAGATTAAAAGTAAGCTTGTGCAAAACTAGAATTTAATTAATTCTCTTTTGTTAAGAGAACAAAGTTTTCTTGGAATATTGATCTGCTTTTAATAACATTGAAAGCTTTCTTTATGTTTAAATAATGTTGTAACTCTCTTTATTTGTCTTTAAAATATTTTATTGTCACTTTGGCTGAGTGAGTAAATAACACCTAACAGTGATATATGATCCTATTCGACCAAGTGTCTTAAAACCTTTTGATATCTTAATAATATTCCCCAAGTTAATTTCTAACTGAAGTTCTTTTGACCTCTAGCTAACTTTGGAATGCTTCAAAGGGCCCTGAAACATTCCAAAGTGAGATACTATAATGATTCTGTTTGTTCGGCATCTTAAATATTGACAAGTAGTATTACTAAATCTTCTTTGGTTATATTTCTTGGGTAAGTGACATTAAAACATATTCCAAAAATTATATGGAATTTCTGAAAATCAGGTATGTTCTGGTATAATATCAGTCATAACTCTATCATCTTAAAATGGTGTATCTCACAGTAACTGACAAGTTTCTTTGACAATTTCAATCTAATCAGATTTTTAACCATGTCATTTTAGGTTTTTTCTCATTTACAATCATTTAATTCTGAACACTTTACAACATGAAGATCTTCATGAAGATCCATTAAAAGGATTTTCTGACAAATATGTTTCTGATGACTTTTAGATCATATCACTGAGATCGTATCACTAAATTGGGTAAGAAATTACAAAGCTCTAAAGGAAAACCTAATGGCTTCATTCAGATCAACAGTTATTAATTACCAACGATGGGAATGAAAGAGATGATAAACATGATTTATAATTTTATTACTTTTTGTTTAAAATATCACTGTTTTTTTACATTTGTTATCCAGAACCCCTTTCCTCTTACAATAAATATGACCCACATGAAAAATAAGATTTCTGCCTTAAGTGATCAACTTCCTAGTCTTGGTGACCTTTGAGGGAGTTCGTTTGGTTCTAGACAGTGATGGCATAAACCCCGCTTTATGATTTTATTAATGTTAATAGCTGTATTACTTATACTCTATTTTATAAGATTGTTGTCTCTTGCATTACCTAATGTGTAACCAATCTTCTAACAAAATTAATGATAGCTAAATATTTTAATACAATTCATCACATAAATAGCTCTATATAAAATAAATTGTAGTAGTGCAACTCTAGATATAGGGAGAAGTAACAAGGAAAAAACATTTCCTGAATTGTAATAGATTAGTAAGACAGATGACCCAGAGAATTTGGTTCTTAACATGGCCTAACCCAGATATGGGCTTCCCTCATGGCTCAGATGGTAAAGCATTTTCCAGCAATGCAGGAGACCACGGTTCAGTCCCTGGGTTGGGAAGATGCCCTGAAGAAGGCAATGGCTACCCACTCTAGTATTCTTGCCTGGAGAATTCCATGAACACAAGAGCCTGGCGTGCTGCAGTCCATGGGGTCACAAAGAGCTGGACACAACTGAGCAAATGAACTGAGCACAAAATAAACTGATTATAAGAGGATGTTATGAACAGTTGTATGCTAACAAATTGGACAACCTAGAAATGGACAAGGTCTTGGAATTATACAACCTGAATCATTAAGAAACCGAAACTCTGAATAAACCAAATACTAGTTAAGATATTAAAATAGTAATCAAAACCTCTCCCAAAACAAAAGCCCAGAACCAGACGCCATCAGAGATGAATTCTTCTAAATATTCAGAGATTTAATACCTTTCATCCTGAAACTTCTAAAAAATTAGAGAGGAAAGAATGCTTCTTTTTTTTCCCCCCAATTATTTTTATTAGTTGGAGGCTAACTACTTTACAATATTATAATGGTTTTTGCCATACATTGACATGAATCAGCCATTGCAGGATATAAAATTAACACACAGAAATCCCTTGCATTCCTATATACTAACAATTAGAAAACAGAAAGAGAAATTAAGGAACCAATAACATTCACCATTGCAACAAAAAGAATAAAATACTTAGGAGTATATCTACCTAAAGAAACAAAAGACCTAAACATAGAAAACTACAAAACACTGATGAAAGAAATCAAAGAGGACACAAACAGATGGAGAAATATACTATGTTCACGGATTGGAAGAATCAATATAGTGAAAATGAGTATACCACCCAAAGCAATCTATAGATTCAATGCAATCCCTATCAAGCTACCAACGGTATTCTTCACAGAACTAGAACAAATAATTTCACAATTTATATGGAAATACAAAAACTTTGAATAGACAAAGCAATCTTGAGAAAGAAGAATGGAACTGGAGGAATCAACCTGCCTCACTTCAGGCTTTACTACAAAGCCACAGTCATCAAGACAGTATGGTACTGGCACAAAGAGAGAAATATAGATCAATGGAACAGAATTGAAAGCCCAGAGATAAATCCACGTGCCTATGGACACCTTATCTTCGACAAAGGAGGCAAGAATATACAATGGAAAAAAGATAACCTCTTTAACAAGTGTTGCTGGGAAAACTGGTCAACCACTTGTAAAAGAATGAAACTAGAACACTTTCTAACACCATACACAAAAATAAACTAGAAATGGGTTAAATATCTAAACTTAAGGCCAGAAACTATAAAACTCCTAGAGGAGAACATAGGCAAAACACTCTCCGACATAAATCACAGCAAGATCCTCTATGACCCACCTCCCAGAATATTGGAAATAAAAGCAAAAATAAACAAATGGGACCTATTTAAAGTTAAAAGCTTTTGCACAACAAAGGAAACTATAAGCAAGGTGAAAAGACAGCTTTCAGAGTGGGAGAAAATAATAGCAAATGAAGAAACTGACAAAGGATTAATCTCAAAAATATACAAGCAACTCCTGCAGCTCAATTCCAGAAAAATAAGTGTCCCAATCAAAAAATGGGCCAAAGATCTAAACAGACATTTCTCCAAAGAAGACATATAGATGGCTAACAAACATATGAAAAGATGCTCAACGTCACTCATTATCAGGGAAATGCAAATCAAAACCTCAATGAGGTACCATTACACGCCAGTCAGAATGGCTGCTATCCAAAAGTCTACAAGCAATAAATGCAGGAGAGGGTGTGGATGAAAGAATGCTTCTTAACTCACTTTATGAGGCCCACATTACATTAATATCAAAATCAAAGACAGCAGACAAAAAAAGAAAAATAAAATTACCAGCCAATATCCTAGGTTAACATAGATGCAAAATTCTTTAAAAATATATTATCTCAGGGCTGGTTCACTAGGATGACCCAGAGGGATGGGATGGGGAGGGAGGTGGGAGGGGGGTTCAGTATGGGGAACACATGTAAATTCATGGCTGATTCATATCAATGTATGGCAAAACCCACTACAATATTGTAGAGTAATTAGCCTCCAACTAATATAAATAAATGAAAAAATATATATTATCAAATTAAATACAATATAGTATAAGTATTATATAGCATAATCAAGTTAAAATTATTCCAGGGTTGCAAGAATGGTTTAAGGGAGCAAATCAATCAACATAATGCAAAATTTTCACAAAATGAAGGACAGAAAATATTAGATTATCTCTAGCAGAAAATGAAATAAACAATACTATTTACAGTTGCAACAAAAAGAATAAAATATGTAGGAATAAATTTAACCTAGGTAGTGAGAGACATACACTGAAAACTATAAGGCATAGTTGAATGGAACTGAAGGAGACACAACATAAAAAGTTAATTCATGCTCACAGATTGGAAGAATTAACATTGTAAAAATGTCCAATATAATCTATAGATTCAGTGAAATTGCTATCAAAATTTAAAAGTTATTTTTCACAGAAAAAGAACCAAAAATTCTAATTTTTTTTAACCCCAAAAGACCTCAAACAGCCAAAGAAATCTGGAGAAAAAAAGAACACATCTGGAATTATCACCCTCACTGATCTCAAACTACATTACAAAGCTATAGTAATCAAATCAGTATGGTATTGGTAGATATGGAATAGAACAGAGTCCAGAAATAAACCTCCAGACGTAATGGACAATTAAATTATGACAAAAGTGCAAAGACTATACAATGAAAAAAAGCATAGTTTCTTCAATAAATGGTGCTAGGAAAACTGGATGGTCACATGCAAAAAAATGAAATTACACTGCTATCTCACACCATACATAAAAAATAATTCAAATTAATTAGACTTAAAATAAGGCCTGAAATGATAAAAATCCTAGAAGAAAACCTGCCATATAATCTTTTATATTGGTCGTAGCAATATCTTTCTGAATATGTCTCCTCAGGCAAAGGAAATAATAAATAAATAAATAGCATGACATCAAACTAAAAAGATTTTGCCAAGTGACAGAAAATATCAACAAAAGGAAAAATCTTCCTACTAAAGAGGAGAGAATATTTGCAAACAATTTATCCAAAAATGGGTAAGTATCAAAATATACAAGCTCAGTTCAGTTGCTCAGTCGTGTCTGACTCTTTCCAACTCCATAGACTGTAGCATTCCAGACCTCCCTGCCCATCATCAACTCAGAGTTTACTCAAACTCATGTCCATTGAGAGGGTGGTGCCATCCAACCATCTCATCCTCTGTCCCCTCTCCTCCCACCTGCAATATTTCCCAGCATCAATGTATTTTCCAATGAGTCAGTTATTCACGTCAGGTGGCCAAAGTATTAGAGCTTCAGCTTCAGCATCAGTCCCTCCAATGAATATTCAGGACTGATTTCCATTAGGATGGACTGGTTGAATATCCATGCTGTCCAAGGGACTGTCAAGAGTCTTCTCCAATGCCACAGTTAAAAAACATCAGTTCTTTGGTGCTCAGCTTTCTTGATAGTCCAACTCTCACATCCATGCATGACTAATGGAAGAACCATAGCATTGACGAGATGGACCATTGTTGGCAAAATAATGTCTCTGCTTTTTAATATGCTGTCTAGGTTGGTCATAACTTTTCTTCCAAGGAACAAGTGTGTGTTTTGTTTTGTTTTGTTTTGTTTTTAATTTCATGGCTGCAGTCACCATCTGCAGTGATTTTGGAGCCAAAAAAAAAAAAAAAAAAAAAAAGTCTGTTACTGTTTCCATTGTTTCCCTATCTATTTGTCATGAAGTGATGTGGCCAGATGCCATGATCTTGTTTTCTGAATGTTGAGTTTTAAGCCAACTTTTTCACTCTCCTCTTTCACTTTCATGAAGGGGCTCTTTAGTTCTTCTTCACTTTTGGCCATAAGTGTGGTGTCATCTGCATATCTAAGGTTGATATTTGTTGCAGTAATCTTGACTCCAGCTTGTGCTTCATCCAGCCGAGCATTTCACATGATGTAATCTGCATATAAGTTAAATAAGCAGGGTGACAATATGCAGCCTTGATACACTCTTTTCCTGATTTGGAACCAGTCTGTTGTTCCATGTCCAGTTCTAATTGTTACTTCTTGACCTGCATATATATTTGTCAGGAGGCAGGTCAGGTGGTCTGGTATTCCCATCTCTTTAAGAAATTTCCACAGTTTGTTGTGCTCCACATGTCAAAGTTTTCGGCATAGTCAATAAAGCAGAAATAGATGTTTTTCTGGACTTCTCTCATTTTTTCGATGATTTTGAGCATTACTTTACTAGCGTGTGAGATGAATGCAATTGTGTGGTAGTTTGAGCATTCTTTGGGATTGCCTTTCTTATGGATTGGAATGAAAACTGACCTTTTCCAGTCCTGTGGGCACTGCTGAGTTTTCCAAATTTGCTGGCATATTGAGTGCAGCAGTTTCTCAGCATCATCTTTCACGATTTGAAATAGCTCAACTGGAATTCCATGACCTCCACTAGCATTGTCATACTGATGCTTCCTAAGGTCCACTTGACTTTGCATTCCAGCTAGATGAGTGATCACACCATCGTGATTATCTGGGTCATGAAGATCTTTTTTGTATAGTTCTTCTGTGTATTCTTGTCACCTCTTCTTAATATCTTCTGTTTCTCTTAGGTCCAAACGGTTTCTGTCCTTTATTGTGCCCATCCTTGCATGAAATGTTCCCTTGGTATCCCTAATTTTCTTGAAGAGATCTCTATACTTTCCCATTGTATTGTTTTCCTCTATTTCTTTACATTGATCACTGAGGAAGGCTTTTTTATCTCTCCTTGCTATTCTTTGGAACTCTGCATTCAAATGGGTATATCTTTCATTTTCTCCTTTGCCTTTTGGTTCTCTTCTTTTCACAGCTATGGGTAAGCCCTCCATGTCCAAAGACAACCATTTTGGCTCTTTGCATTTATTTTTCTTCGGGATGGTCTTGATCACTGCCTCCTGTACAATGTCACGAACCTCCATCCATGGTTCATCAGGCACTCTATCAGATCTAATCCCTTGAATCTATTTGTCACTTCCACCATAAAATTGTAAGGGATTTGATTTAGATCATACTTGAATGGTCTAGTGGCTTTCCATACTTTCTTCAATTTACGTCTGAATTTGGCAATAAGGAGTTCATGATCTGAGCCACAGTCAGCTCCCATTCTTGTTTCTGACTTTATGGAGCTTCTCCATCTTTGGCTGCAAAGAATATAATCAATCTGATTTCATCCTTGACCATCTGGCTATGTCCATGTGTAGAGTTTTCTCTTGTGTTGTTCGAAGAGGGTGCTTGCAATGACCAGTGCATTCTCTTGGCAAAACTCTATTAGCCTTTGCTCTGCTTCATTCTGTACTGCAAGGCCAAATTTGCCTGTTACTCCAGGTATCTCTTCACTTCCTACTTTTGTATTCCAGCCCCCTGTAAGGAAAAGGATTTTTGGGGGGTGCTAGTTCTAGCTAGAACTAACAACCAAAATACACACACACACACACACACACACACACACATATATATATATATATAATCCATATAGATAAACACCAAAAGAAAACAAAAGAAAAACCAGACAAACCAATTTAAAATGGGCAGAGCAGTTGAAAAACCGGTACACAAAGAAGATATACAGGTGGTCAATAGGCACATGAAAAGATGCCTAACACCAAAAAATGCAAATCATCAGATATCACCTTATACTTCTCAAAATGTCTATCAACCTATCAACCAAAAGTAACAAATAGCTAGTGATGGCAAGGTTGCAGGAAAAAGGAACTCTCGTGAACTACTGGTGGGAATGTAAATTGGTTCAACAATTGTGGAAAACATTATGGAGATTCCTCAATAAACTAAGAATAGAACTACTATTTATAGCTATCCCACTTATGTGTTTTATCTAAAGAATGCTGCTGCTGCTGCTGCTGCTAAGTCACTTCAGTCGTGTCCGACTCTGTGCGACCCCATAGACGGCAGCCCACCAGGCTCCCCCGTCCCTGGGATTCTCCAGGCAAGAACAATGGAGTGGCTTGCCATTTCCTTCTCCAATGTGTGAAAGTGAAAAGTGAAAGTGAAGTCACTCAGTCGTGTCCGACTCTTAGCGACTCCATGGACCACAGCCTACCAGGCTCCTCCATCCATGGGATTTTCCAGGCAAGAGTACTGGAGTGTGGTGCCATTGCCTTCTCTGCTAAAGAATATGAGAACACAATTTCTAAAAGATACATGCAACCTTATGTTCATTGCAGTATTATTTACAATAACCAAGATATGGAAACAACCTAAGTAGAATAATATGTTGTATACCTGAAACTCATGTAATGCTCTAAATCAATGCTCCTTCAATAAAAAATAAATTTAAAATAATATTGCCTGAATATCTAGGGTCTTCAAGAAAATCACTTCAAATATAGTGAGTTAAAAGTAAAAGTACGGGAAAAAATGATACTACATGGAAACAGTACTGAAAGGAAAGCTGGACTGTCTGTTTGATATCAGATGAAGTAGACATCAGAGCAAAGAAAATATCAGAGGCAAAAAGAAAATAATGTAGTTATAGCAAGACACAGCAACCTTAAATATCAAAAATATAAATTCACCAAAAAATAGAGCTTCTAAATATGTGGAGACCTCTCTGATGGTCCAGTAGTTAAGAATGTGCCTTACAATTCAGAGGACACAGGTTCAATCTCTGATCAGAGAACTAAGATTCCACATGTGGTAGAGCAACTAAGCCTGCACACCACAACTACTGAAACCCAGGTGTTCTGGAACCCTTGAGTCACAACTAGAGAGTCTATGAGTTGAAAGAGAAGATCCTGCATGTCCCAACTAAGACCTGACACAGACAAATAAATAAAATATATTTTTTTAAATTATTAGTTGGTGGTGGACAGGGAAGCCTAGTGTGCTGCTGTCCATGAGGTCGCAAAGAGTTGGACATGACTGAGTGACTGAACTGAACTGAAACATGAAGGAAATACTAAGAGATCTGAAATGAGAAATGGACAAATCCACAATTACAGTTCGAAAGTTCAACAATCCTCTTGCAACCAATGAGACAGAAAACAAGGATATAGAAGGATGCAAAAAAAAAAAAATCTATCAACCAATAGAAATTAATTCACATGTATTTAGAACAGTACACTCAAAAACAGAAGACTGCACATTCTTTTGAGATGCCTACAAAACATGTCAAGGTAGACCATATCTTAGTTCAAAGGCAAACTTCAAATTGTTTAAGAGAACTGAAATAATATCAACTGTGTTTACCAATCACAATGAAATCAAACTAGAAAGCAATAACAGAAAGATAACAAAAGACTATATAAACAATTAAACATTAAGTGATAAACTTACTCAACATTCATGGGCCAAAAACAAATCTCAAGGGAAATGAAAAATACATTGAACTGAATGAAAATAAATACATATCAATAAAATTAATGACATGCAACTAACACAAGGCTGAGGTGGAAATGTATAGCACTGACTATATCCTTTAGAAAAATAGAAACATAGAATTCTATTTGACATAAGTTATAGCAATATTTTTTTAATCTGTCTCCTAAGGCAAAGGAAATAAAAGCAAAAATAAATAAATGGGTCCTAATTAAAATTAAAAGCTTTTGTACAGCAAAGTAAAGTACCAACAAAACAATAAGACAATCTACTGAATTGGAGAAAATATTTTCAAATGACATGGCTGATTGGGGCTTAATATTAAAAATATCCAAACAGCTCATAAAACTCAACATCAAAAAACAACCTGATTTAAAAATGGCCTGAAGACCTAGACATTTTTACAATAGAACATGCAGATAGCCAAGAGGCACATCATATGATGCTACACATTGCTAATCATCATGAAAATGTTTGACTTATTCATGTCGATGTATAGCAAAAACCACCACAATATTGTAAAGTAATTAGCCCCCAATGAAAATAAATAAATGACTTTAAAACCACAATAAGCTATCATCTCACACTTCTCAGAAAGGCTATCATAAAAAAGAGCAAAAACAATGAATTTTAGTGAGGATGTGAAGAAAATGGAACCTCATACACCACTGGTGGATGTTTGAGTTGATGCAGCCACTGTGGAAATCACCATGGTGTTTTCTCAAAAAAACTAAAAGTCGAATCACCATATAACTCAGAAATTCAATTGGGTATGCATTGTCAAAACAAAAAGCACTAATTTGAAAAGATGCACGCCCCCTAATGTTCATAGCAGCATTATTTACAATGGCCAAGATACAGAAGCAACCTAAATGTCCATCAATGCATTCTGAAATACTACTTAGCTGTTAAAATAAAATGAAAATTTTGCCATTTACAAAACCATTGATGAAGGGTACTGTATGTTATCATGTACATGTGGAGTCTGAAAATTTAGTGAATATAACAAAAGAAGCAGAGTCACAGACAGAGAGAAGAAACTGTGTCTACCAGGGGGAAGAGAGAAGGGGAGGGGGTAAGATAGGGGTAAGGGATTAAGAGGGATAAACTATTGTGTACAAAATAAAAGCTAAAAGAATGTGCTGTACAAAACAAAGAATATAGCCATTGTTTTGTAATAACAAGGAATATAACCTCTAAAAATAGTGAATCTCTGTGTTGAACAATGTAACATATAATAGCCTGCGACTGTGGACTTTAGGGGAAACTATAGACTCTGAGAGCAAATTCAAGTTGCAGCAAAGAAAGATCTGAGTCTGAGCTGACCCCACAATGTCCACAACAGTTCCAGAGACCTTCCTAGATATACTGGAGGCCTTTCTGAATAGGCATATCGACTGTAGCTGAAAAAAAGAGGACTCACTTGGACATTTCCCCTCACTACCACTCTACTTGTTGTTAAGTTGATTCAGTCGTGTCGGAATCTTTGTGACATCATGGACTGCAGGACAGCAGGCTTCCCTGTCCTTCAGTATCTCCTGGAGTTTACTGAAACTCATCTCCATTGAGTCAGTGATGTAATCCAACCATCTAATACTCTGTTGTCCACTTCTCCCGCCTTCGATCTTTCCCAGAATCAGGGTATTTTCCATTGAGTCAGCTCTTTGCATCAGGAGGCCAAAGTATTGGAGCTTCAGCCTCAACATCAGTCCTTCCGATGAATATTCACGGTTGATTTCTTTTAGAATTGCCTGGTTTGATCTCCTTGCAGTCCAAAGGACTCTCAAGAGTCTTCTCCAACACCACAGTTAAAAAGCATCAATTCTTTGGCACTCAGCCTTCTTTATAGTCCAGTTCTCACATCCATACATGACTACTGGGAAAACCATAGCTTTGACTATATGGACTGTTGTTGCAATGTGATGTCTTTGATTTTTAATACACTTCTTAGGTTTGTCATTGCTTTTCTTCCAAGTAGCAAGCATTCTCAATTTCATACCTGAAGTCATCATCCACAATGATTTTGGAGCCCAAGAAAATAAAGTCTAATTGTTTCCATTGTTTCCCCATTAATTAGCCATGAAGTGATGGGACCAGATTCCATGATCTTAGTCTTTTGAATGTTCAAGTTTTAAACCAGCCTTTTAACTCTCCTTTTTCAACTTCATCAAGAGGTTCTTTAGAGCCTCTTTGCTTTCTGCCATTAAGTTGTCATCATCTACATATCTGAGGTTATGGATATTTTTCCTGGCAAACTTGACTCATGCTTGGGTCTCATCAGGCCTGGCATTTGGCATGATGTACTTGGCATAGAAATCTAAGATCATGGCATCTGGTCCCATCACTTCATGGCAAATAAATGGGGAAACAATGGAATCAGTGACAGATTTTATTTTCTTGGGTCCCAAAATCACTGCAGTTGGTGACTGCAGCCATGAAATTAAAAGACACATTCTTCTTGGAAGAAAAGTTATGACCAACTTAGACAGCATATTAAAAAGCAGAGACATTACTTTGTCAACAAAAGTCTGTCTAGTCAAAGCTATGGTTTTTCCAGTAGTTATGTATGGATGTGTGAGTTGGACTATAAAGAAAACTGAGCACTGAAGAACTGATGCTTTTGAACTGTGGTGTTGGAGAAGAGTCTTAAGAGTCCCTTGGACAGCAAGGAGATCCAACCAGTCCATCCTAAAGGGAATCAGTCCTGAATATTCATTAGAAGAACTGATGCTGAAGCTGAAACTCCAATACTTTGGTCACTGATGAAAAGAGCTGACTCATTGGAAAATACCTTGATGCTGGGAAAGATTGAAGGTGGGAGGAGAAGGGGACGACAGAGGATGAGATGGTTGGATGGCATCACCGACTCGATGGACATGAGTTTGAGTAAGCTCTGGGAGTTGGTGATGGACAGGGAAGCCTGGCGTGCTGCAGTCCATGGGATCACAAAAAGTCGGGCACGACTGAGCAACTGAACTGAACTGAACTGAACTGAACTGAACTCTGCATAGAAGTTAAATAAGCAGGGTAACAATGGCACTCCACTCCAGTACTCTTGCCTGGAAAATCCCATGGACAGAGGAGCCTGGTAGGCTGTGGTCCATGGGGTCGCTGAGTCGGACATGACTGAGCAACTTCACTTTCACTTTTCACTTTCATGCATTGGAGAAGGAAATGGCAACCCACTCCAGTGTTCTTGCCTGGAGAATCCCAGGGACAGTGGAGCCTGGTGGGCTGCCATCTATGGGGTCGTACAGAGTCAGACATGACTGACGCGACGCAGCAGCAGCAGCAACAATATACAGCCTTGACATAATCCTTTTCCAATTTTCAACCAGTCAATTGTCTCAGGTCTGGTTCTGTTGCTTCTTGACCTGCATACAGGCATCTCAGGAGGCAGGTAAGATTATCTGGCATTCCCATCTCTTTAAGAATTTTCCAGTTTGTTGTGATCTGTCAACACAGTCAAAGGCTTCAGCATAGTAAATGAAGCAGAAGCAGATGTTTTTGTGGAATTCCCTTGATTTTTCTATGAATCAACAGATATTGGAAATTTGATTCCTAGTTCCTCAATCTTTTCTAAATCCAGCTTGTACATCTGGAAGTTCTTGGTTCACATATTGTTGAAGCCTAGCTTGAAGGATTTTGAGCGTTACCTTGTTAACATGTGAAATGTGTGCAACTGTGTCATAGTTTGAGCATTCTTTGTCATTGCCCTTCTTTGGGATTGGAATGAAAACTGACATGTATCAGCCCTGTAGCCACTGCCAAGTATCCCAATTTTGCTGGCATATTGAGTGCAGGACTTTCACAGCATCATCTTTTAGGGTTTGAAATAGCTCAGCTAGAATTCCATCACCTCTACCTGCTTTGTTCATAGTGATGCTTCATAAGGTCCACTTGACTTTGAACTGCAGGATGTCTGACTCTAAGTGAGCGATCACACCAGCATGCTTATCCATGTGATTAACATCTTTTTGTACAGTTCTTCTGTGTATTCTTGCCACCTCTTCTTAATATCTCCTGCTTCTGTTAGGTCCATACTATTTCTAGACTTTATTGTGCCCATCTTTGTATGCAATGTTCCCTTGGTATCTTTAATTTTCTCTTTCTTTTATTTAATGCTTTTATTTCTCTTTTAGAAAATATTAGATATTATGAAAAACATTATACTGTTCACTATAGTTACACATTCTTATTTGCTTTATATGTTATAAGCATACTGAAGCACATAAAATTCACTTAAGTAAATTAGACATATTTCAGAACTCTGACATTTACTTTTCTAAGTCAGGACAAAAGAAAGCATATCAGCTTTTTTTAAGAAATCAGTATCATACAGCAAACTAAACTAGTATATACTGAGAGTCCCTTGGACTGCAAGGAGATACAACCAGTCCATCCTAAAGGAGATCAGTCCTGAATATTCATTGGAAGGACTGATGCTGAAGCTGAAGCTCCAATACTTTGGCCACCTGATGTGAAGAAGTGACTCATTTGAAAAGACCCTGATGCTTGGAAAGATTGAAGGTGGGAGGAGAAGGGGAAGACAGAGAGATGAGATGGTTGGATGGCCTCACCAATTCAGTGGACATGAGTTTGAGTAAACTGTGGAATATGGTGATGGACAGGGATGCCTGGTGTGGTGCAGTCCATGGGGTTGCAGAGTCAGACACGGCAGAGCAACTGAACTGAACTGAATTGAACTGAACATCTGCCATTTTTCAGACTTTAATTTTAGGTTACAGCTAAAATAATTTTTTTCTCATTTTATGAAAGAACAGAGGCTGCAACATACAAATCCTGTTCATAATCATATTGGCCATTTAAAAACAAAAAATATACCTTTAATCAAGAAAATTCTACTCACCCTGCTAAGGAAAAAAAAAAAACTACCAATAAGTTATTCTACAATACTTTAAATATAGTTGGAATTTACAATAACTAGAGTTCACTGTATCTTCTTTTATTGCTTAATGCTTCTCTTTTAATTTTAAAGTAACAGATTATCTTCCCCCACCCCGGAAAAAAATCCAGATCCAGCATTACAAAACAAGTGGTCTTCAGAACATATTTTGTTTAGCAGCCAGAATGACTATTAACCTTTGGAAGTGTTAATACCATCATGCAGTACTTATCTGCTCAAGAAGACCACTATAGTTCCCCACACTGTTGCCTGCTGAACACATAACACTGATATCCTGTTGTTATGTTATAGAACCCAGCTGTTGTTTATTTATTCACTCGTGTCCAACTTGGCAACACCACAGACTATATAGCCCACCAGGCTCCTCTGTCCATGGAATTTTCCAGGCAAGATTACTGGAGTGGGTTGCCATTTCCTATTACAGGGGATCTTCCTGACCCAGGGATCAAACATGTGTCTCCACATCTCCTGCATTGCAGGTGGATTCTTTACCACTGAGCCACTGGGGAAGCTCATAAAACCCAGTATTTACTTAGAAAAATTAGTTGCATTCATGGAGAAAAAAATCAAACTTTACATAAACTTGATATAAAATATTATGTTACTTCTTATTTGAGAAAAACAGATCAAACCAAAAAGGTCTCATTATCATAAAACCCGTTACATAACAAATTATCACACACATTTGTACATATGGGTGTACTATCTTCTTAAAATATTTTTATAAATAACCTAAAGTCTGATTTGGCAAGTCATTCAACTGAAAACTGATTTTATTATACAGTTTTGTCTCAACAGTAGTTTTCAGGTTTATATATCTATATCTATATCTATATATACATATATATATATATATATAAAACATTAAAAATCCCAAACATTTAAAACAAATATTCTCAGATATTTGAGGAAAGATGAAAGTAATATGGCTAATAAAATAACAAGTAACAAAGGTTTTCCCTAATCCTAGAGAATGAAGCAAAAAGAGAGACCTTATAAGACAAATTGGAGAAGAAGAATTTGAAGTAAATTTGGCCATGGGCCCTTTTACATTGCTACTCCTTCAATTTGCACAAGTAAAAGAATAAGAGAAGCTAGTAACTATTTCTCAGTGGAAAAGGCTGCAAGGAAAGCAAAGCAGCTGAGTAGTGATGGAGAAAGTACAACAAAGAAGATAAAAATTTATAGTTAAGATAATCAAGAAATGATGTCACAACTATTCTGAAGTTGAGAAATAGCAAGGAATAATCAATGAAATAGGAAAGCAATAATCTGCTGAACCTTTTTAAGTTATATACAAATAAAAGACTTATTTTTATTAAAGCAAGCATCTTAGCTGCACTTTGATGGAGTTATACGAAAATGTCACAGCATCAACCTAAAGGGGTGGGATGGAGAGGGATGGGAGGAGGTTCCAGAGGGAAGGGGTATATGCATGAGTGAAGTGAGTGAAGGTCAATCAGTCGTGTCGACTCTTTGCAACACCATGGACTATACACTCCGTGAAATTCTCGAGGCCAGAGTACTGGAGCATGTAGCCTTTCCCTTCTCCAGGGGATCTTCCCAACCCAGGGATCGAACCCAGATCTCCTGCATTGCAGGTGGATTGTTAACCAGCTGAGCCACAAGGGAAGCCCAGATATATGCATATCTATGGCTGATTCATGTTGTTATATAGCAGAAACCAACACAACATTGTAAAGCAATTATCCTCCAATTAAAAATAATTTTTTTTAAAGTCACAGGATTAATCCCATCAATAGCCATGTTACTACAATCAAGTTATTTATAAACATTAATTAAATTTGCTATCACCATCACCACATTATTGCAATATCAAAGAGACTGAGTTATTTCACTTCTTCATTAAAAATTACATTGATATGGTTACTGAAAGCTTTCAGTAATAAGGAGAAAAAAATTGTTAACAATTTCAACACAGAATAGAATGTGCAGAATCTTATATTTAATAAAAATATCACCAATCAGGGTACCATCTTGGTCTATAAATGACATTCTCTACAAAGAACTTGCAAGTGTTTTTAAAACACCATGAAGGGGACATCAGTTAAAGTTTCTCTCTGACACATTTTTTTAAAACCTATTAGTAACTTTGCCATAAAACTGATTTAAGGTAGTTGTGTTTTTTCAGAAACACTGAAAATAATCCAATATTTAGTATTAATACTCAAATCAGCACACTGACATAATAGCAACATTTTATACACTAGCTGCAATTTTCAGTAGCTGTGTTCACCAACTGTGTAACAGAATTATAGTGTTCTCCTAAACCATATGCATGTCTCATATAAACAAGTATTAATAGGTCTTCTGGATATTCTTCACCAACTACAAGAGGAGGAGAATCTGCCTGTATCATCTCTATTGGTGTTCATAAAATGTGAGACAGGGCCCTTAGCTCAAGTTGACCCCCACCCTTCATGAAGTTGTGTTTACAATATCATTACAGTACTTTCCAAATTTGTCTGGAGTATACATAGCTCCCATATTAGGATTTGTTGAAAATGGCAGAAAGTCTTCCACATGACTTTGCATATAGTTAGCAGTTTGACATTTTAAGGCAGCCACAGTCAGAATGCAGTTCTGTTCTTTCAGTTGATCTTCAATGGCTCTATACATACAGTGGCCATCAGATGGAATCAATTTAATTTCCAACTGTCTAGCTGCCAATATTTGAGCAAGTTTTTCACTTTCTAAATGTCTAACTCTGGTTAAGTTTTCAGTTTCAGCTTTGGCTATCCTTTCTTCCCACTCCTTTTCCAGTGTAGCTTTTTTGTCTTTACTCTCTTTAGAAGTCAACTTCAACTGATCCAGCTCCTCTCTATGTTTCTGTTCCATTTCTGCTTCTAACTTAGCAACATCTTCTGTAAGTTGCTTCCTCCTCTTTTTGTCATTCCTGGGAAAAGCATTCTTCATACCCTGTATTGGCTTGCAACTCCTTCTTTTTGCAATGCCTTCTCACCAGCTGTTCCTCTTCATCAAGCTCCTCGGTCAAGACTGCCTCCATAATGACAAGGTCTATCCTTAATTTTCTTAAAGACATCTCCAGTCTTTCCCATTCTATTGTTTTCCTCTGTGTCTTTGCACTGTTCACATAGGAAGGCTTTCTTATCTCTCCTTGCTATTCTTTGGAACTCTACACTTAGATGGGTATATCTTTCCTTTTCTTCTTTGCCTTTCACTTCTCTTCTTTTCTCAGCTATTTGTAAGGCCTCCTCAGACAACCATTTTGCCTTTGTGCATTTTTTCCTCGGTGATGGCTTTGCCTACTATTGCCTCCTGTGCAATAGTAGCTTCCCTGATAGCTCAGTTGGTAAAGAATCTGCCTGCAATGCAGGAGACCCCAGTTTGATTCCTGGGTTGGGAAGATCTGCTGAAGGACGGATAGGCTACCCACTCCAGTATTCTTGGACTTCCCTTGAGGCTCAGCTGGTAAAGAATCCATCTGTAATGCAGGAGACCTGGGTTTGACCCCTGGGTTGGGAAGATCCCTTGGAGAAGGGAAAAGCTATGCACTCTAGTAATCTAGCCTGGAGAATTCCATTGACTGTATAGTCCATGGAGTCGCAAAGAATCAGACACGACTGGGCGACTTTCACTTTCACTTCCTGCACAGTATTATGAATCTCTATCCATAGTTCTTCAGGCACTCTGTCTATCAGATCTAATCCATTAAATCTATTTGTCACTACCACTGTATCATCTTAAGGGATTTGATATAGGTCATACTTGAATGGCCTAGTGGTTTTCCCTACTTTCTTTGATCTAAGTCTGAATTTTACAATAAAGGAGTTCATGATCTGAGCCATAGTCAGCTCCCAGGCTTGTTTTCTTGTTTCTGCTGACTGATGGAGCTTCTCCATCTCTGGCTGCAAAGAATATAATTAATCTGATTTAAGTATTGACCATATGGTGATGTCCATGTGTAGAGTCATCTCTTATGTTTCTGGAAGTGGTTATTTACTATGACCGGTGTGTTCTCTCGATAAACCTCTGTTAATGTTTGCCTTGCTTGGTTTTGTATCCAAGGCCTAATTTGCCTGTTGCTCGAGGTATCTTTTGAGTTCCTACTTTTCCATTCCAGTCCCCTATGATGCAATGGACATCTTTTTTTTTTTTTTTTTTTTTGGTCTTGGTTCTGAAAGGTCTTGTAAGTATTCATAGAACCATTCAACTTCAGGGTTCTTTGGCATTCGTGGTTGGGGCACAGGTTTGAATTACTGTGATAATGAATGGTTTGCTTTGGGAAAAGAACAGAGATCATTCTGGCATTTTTATAATTGCACCCAAGTACTGCATTTTGGACTGCACATTGACTAGGAGGGCTACTCCATGTCTTATAAGGCATTCTTGCCCACAGTAGTAGATATAAGGAATGGTCTTTTGAATTAAATTCACCCATTGCCATGATTTTAGTTCACTGATTCCTAAAATGCCAATGTTCACCCTTGCCATCTCCTATTTGATTACTTCCAATTTACCTTGATTCATGAACCTTGGAAGAAAAGTTATGACCAACCTAGACAGCTTATTAAAAACCAAAGACATTACTTTGCCAACAAAGGTCTGTCTAGTCAAAGCTATGGGTTTTCCAGTAGTCATGTATGGATGTGAGAGTTGGACTATAAAGAAAGCTGAGCACCGAAGAACTGATGCTTTTGAACTGTGGTGTTGAAGAAGACTTTTGAGAGTCCCTTGGAATGCAAGAAGACACAACTAGTCAATCCTAAAGGAAATCAGTTCTGAATATTCATTGGAAGGACAGATGCTGAAGCTGAAACTCCAATCCTTTGGCCACCTGATGTGAAGAACTGACTCATTGGAAAAGACCCTGATGCTGGGAAAGATTGAAGGCGGGAGGAGAAGGGGATGACAGAGGATGAGATGGTTGGATGGCATCAGCAACTCGATGGACATGAGTTTGGGTAAGCTACGGGAGTTGGTGATGGACAGGGAAGCCTGGTGTGCTGCAGTCCATGGGGTCGCAAAGAGCTGGACACGACTGAGCTACAGAATTGAACTGAACTGATGGACCTAACATTCCAGGCTCCTATGCAATATTGTTCTTTGCAGCATCAGACTTTACTTTCACTGTCAGAAATATCCACAACTGGGCATTGTTTCTGTTTTGCTTCAGCCTCTTCATCCCTTCTGGAGTTATTTCTCCACTCTTCTCCAGTAGCATTTTGGGAACCTACTGACCTAGGGAATTCATCTTTCAGTATCATATCTTTTTGCCTTTTCACATTGTTATGGGGTTCTCAAGGCAAGAATACTGAAGTGGTTTGCCATTTCCTTCTCCAGTGGACCACCTTTTGTCAGAACTCTCAACCATGACATGTCCATCATAGGCAGCCCTACACAGCATGACTCAGTTTCATTAATTAGACAAGGCTATGATCCATGTGATCAGTTTGATTCTGTATATATCTGACTCCTTATTTCCGTCCCCCCTGATATTGGTCTAATGTGACTCTATTGCTCCTTTAATTTTTAGTTTTTGTAAACTACTTTTTTCCTTTTAAAAAAATTTATTTTTAAATAGGCTTTATTATTTTAATTTTTCTTCTTGTGCTTTGTTTTTTATTTTGTATTTTTGAGGGTCTAATTTTGAATATCCATTTTCACTTAGGCATTTGGTTGTTGGCCTAATTGTTCTCTTCTCTTTTACCTTTGTTTTTCTTTATCTTCTATTTTGCCTCCCCTTTCCTCCATATCGGTCTGTGAGTCTCTTTGGGTGGTCTTGCCTGTTTAGTATTGTTTCACCATTAGTCTAGGGGGTTTGTCTTCTGTGCTGTGGGGCCTGTGACATCTTGGTGCTACAGTAAGGGATCAGGCCTGAACCGCAGAGGCAGGAAACTAGACTCTAGGGCTTTGGACCTCCAGAGAACTACCGAAGTCATAGAACATTAACAGGTGGGAGACCTCACAAAGCCCCCTATCTCAACACTAAGACCAAACTCAACACAAAAGCAAGCAACATCCAGTGTCACATACCCAATGCCATTTCTTCAGCAAACCAGGAAAACAACACTGCACATTAGCAGACAGGCTGCCCAAAGCCATACCAAATTCATAGACACTCTAAAACACACTACTGGACATGGCACTGCCCTTCAGAGTGACAAGATCCAACACCAGAGCACAGAAACAGTCCCCACAACTAGGAAAACTTCACAAGGCACTGGTTCAACCGCACTCATGAAGGAAGCAGACTCCACAAATAAGATTACAATCTTTCAGCACAATTAAAGTTTTTCAGCCTGCAGAAAGGAGATCCCAACACACACACAAAAAATTAAACAAAATGAAAAGATAGAGAACCATGCAGCATATGAAGAAATATGGTAAAAATCCAGAAGACCAAACAAATGAAGAGAAAATAGACAGTCTACCTAAAAAAGAATTCAGAGTAATGATAGTAAAGATGATCCAGAATTTTGAAAATAAAATGAATGCACAGACAAATAGACTGGAGGCACAGAACAATAATATGCAAAAAAATTTTGAACGGGAACGTAGAGGAAATAAAGAATAAACAATCAACAATGAGCAACACAATAAGAGATTTAAATACACTGGAGGAAACCAACAGCAGAGTAATTGAGGCAGAAGAATTGATAAGTGAGCTGGAAGGTAGAAGAGTAGAAATAACTGAAGCAGAACAGAAGAAAGAAAAATAAAAAGTTATGAGCACAGTCTCAGAGACTTCTGAGACCACATAAGTATAACAGTATTCAAATCATAGGAGCCCCTGAAGAAGAAGACAAAAGGAAATGGCATGAGAAAATACTTAAGGAGATTATAGTGGAAAACTGTCCTAAAAAATGAAAAAGGAAATAGTCACCCAAGTCCAGGAAGACCAGAGAATCCCACACAGGATAAACCCAAGGAAAAACACACCAAGACACATATTAATCAAACTAACAAAAGTAAACATACAGAACAAATATTAAAAGCAGCAAGGCAAAAGGAAAAAATAATTTACAAGGGATTCCTATAAGGTTAACAGTTGATCTTTCAACAGAAACTCTGAAGAACCCAAGAGAATGGCAGGATATACTCAAAGTGATGTAAGGGAAACAACCTACAACCAAAAATACTCTATCCAGCAAGGATCTCAATCAGATTTGAAAGAAAAATCAAAAGCATTACAGACAGGCAAAAGTTAACAGAATTCAGCACCACCAAGCCAGGTCTACAGCAAATCCTAAAGGAATTTCTCTAGACAGGAAACACAAAAAGAAAAGCCCTACAAAAAAAAACTCAAAACAATAGAGGAAATGGTAACAGTATCATGCGTACATGCATACAAAGTTGCTTCAGTCATGTCCGACTCTTTGCAACCTTATGGACTGTAGACTTCCAGTTCAGGTCAGTTCAGTTCAGTTCAGTTGCCCAGCTATTCTGACTGTTTGCAACTCCATGAACCGGAGCACACCAGGCCTCCCTGTCCATCATCAACTCCCAGAGTTCACCCAAACCCATGTCCATTGAGTCGGTGATGCCATCCAACCATCTCATCCTCTGTTGTCCCCTTATCCTCCTGCCCTCAATCTTTCCCAGCATCAGGGTCTTTTCAAATCAGTTAGTTCTTCGCATCAGGTGGCCAAAGTATTGGAGTATCAGCTTCAACATCAGTCCTTCAAGTAACACCCAGGACTGATCTTCATTAGGATGGACTGGTTGGATCTCCTTCAAAAGCATCAATTCTTAGGTGCTCAGTTTTCTTTATAGTCCAACTCTCACATCCATACGTGACCACTGGAAAAACCATAGCCTTGACTAGACTAACCTTTGCTGGCAAGGTAATGTCTCTGCTTTTTAATATGCTGTCTAGGTTGGTTGTAACTTTCCTTCCAAGGAGAAAACATATTTTAATTTCATGGCTGCAATCACCATCTGCAGTGATTTCGGAGCCAAAAGAATAAAGTCAGCCACTGCTTCCCCATCTATTTGCCATGAAGTGATGTGACCGGATCCCATGATCTTAGTTTTCTGAATACTGAGCTTTAAGCCAACTTTTTCACTCTCCTCTTTCAATTTCCTCAAGAGGCTCTTTAGTTCCTCTTCACTTTCTGCCATAAGGGTGGTGTCATCTGCATATCTGAGGTTATTGATATTTCTCCTGGCAATCTTGACTCCAGCTTGTGCTTCCTCCAGCCCAGCATTTCTCATGATGTACTCTGCATATAAGTTAAATAAGCAGGGTGACAATACACAGCCTTGATGTACTCCTTTTCCTATTTGGAACCAGTCTATCGTTCCATGTCAGTTCTAACTGTTGCTTCCTGACCTTCATACAGGATTCTCAAGAGGCAGGTTAGGTGCTTTGGTATTCTCATCTCTTTCAGAATTTTCCACAGTTTATTGTGATCCACACAGTCAAAGGCTTTGGCATAGTCAATAAAATAGAAATAGATGTTTTTCTGGAACTCTCTCACTTTTTGGATGATCCAAAGGATGTCGGCAATTTGATCTCTGGTTCCTCTGCCTTTTCTAAAACCAGCTTGAACATCTGGAATTTCACGGTTCACATATTGCTGAAGCCTGGCTTGGAGAACTTTAAGCATTACTTTACTAGCGTGTGAGATGAGTGCAATTGTGCGGTAGTTTGAGCATTCTTTGGGGTTGCCTTTCTTTGGGACTGGAATGAAAACTGACCTTTTCCAGTCCTGTGGCCATTGCTGAGTTTTCCAAATTTGCTGGCATATTGAGTGCAGCACTTTCACAGTGTCATCTTTCAGGATTTGAAATAGCTCAACTGGTATTCCATCACCTCCACTAGCTTTGTTCATTGTGATACTTCCTAAGGACCACTTGACTTCACATTCCAGGATGTCTGGCTCTAGGTGAGTGATCACAACATTGTGATTATCTGGGTCATGAAGATATTTTTTGTACACAGTTCTTCTGTGTATTCTTGCCACCTCTTCTGTAAATGGAATTCTCCTGGCAAGAATATTGGAGTGGATTGCCATGGTCTCCTCCAGGTGATCTTCCTGATTCAGGGATCAAACCAGTGTCTGTTACGTCTCTCACACTGGCAAGTGTGTTCTTTACCACTAGCATCACCTGGGAAGCCCAATAAGACCATGCATATCAACATTTACCTTTAATGTAAATGAACTGAATGCTCCAAATAAAAGACATAGATTGACTCAATGAATACAAAAATGAAACTTTTACACACTGTCTACAAGAGAATCACTTCAGACTTAGGGACACATACAGGCTGAAAGTGAGAGGCTGGAAAAAAGTTATTCCATGCAAATAGAAGCCAAAAGAAAGTGTGAGAGGTAATACTCATATCAGATAAAATAGACTTGAATATAAACACCATTACAAGAGACAAAGAATGACACTACATAATGATTAAGGGATCAAAGAGGAAAATATAACAATTATATATGCATCCAACATAAGGGCACCTCAATACATAAGTCAAATGCTAAAAACTGTAAAAGGGGAAATTGACAGTAACACAATAATAGTGAGGGGCTTTAATACTCCACTTAACCAATGGACTGATCATCTAGACAGAAGACTAATAAGGATGCACAGATTTCGAATGATACATTGGAACAGTTGGACCTAATTGATATCTACAGGGCATCTAATCCAAAAACAATAGATTTGACTTTTTTCTCAAGTGCACATAGAATATTCTCCAGGAGAGATCACATCTTAGGCCACAAATCAAGGATAGCATATTAAAAAAATATCAACTACAGGGAAAAAACTATAAAAAACATGAACATATGGAGGCTAAACAATACTCTTCTTAATGACCAACAGATCAATGAAGAAATCAAAAAGAAAGTAAAAATAGGTCTAGAAAAAAATAACAATGAAACATGACAACTCAAAACCTACGGGATACAGTGAAATCAGTGTTAAGAGTGAAGTTTATAGAAATACAAGTCTACCTCAAGAAACAAATACTTGTTTGTATGGTAAGTCACTTCAGGCATGTCCAACTCTTTGTAACCCTATAGACCATAGCTTGCCAGGCTCCTCTGTCCGTGAGATTACCCAGGCAAGAATTTTAGAGTGGGTTGCCATTTCCTGCTTCAGGGAGTCTTCCCAATGCAGGGATTGAACCCACATCTGTTATGTCTCCTACATTGCCAGTGGGTTCTTTACCACTAGCAACACCTGAGAAGCTCCAAAAAATAAGACAGACATGAAATAAACAACCTAACTTTACACCTAAAGCAAGTAGATAAGAAGTACAGAAATCTCTAAAGTTAGTGGAAGAAAAGCAATCACAAAGACCAGAGCAGAAATAAATGAAAGAGATGATAGCAAAGATCAATAAAACTAAAAGTTTGTTTTTTGAGAAGATTAAAAAAAAGACAAATTATTAGCCAGACTCATCAATAAAAAAGGGAGAAGACTCAAGTCAATAAAATTAGAAATGAAAAAGGAGAATTTACAACAGACAACACAGAAAAACAAAAGGATCATAAGAAACTATGATGAGCAACTACATGCCAATAAAATGGATAACCCAGAAGAAACCGAAAAATTCTTAGAAAAGTATAACCTTCCAAAATTGAGCCAGGAAGAAGTAGAAAATAGGAAGAGGCCAATCACAAACATGGATATCAAAACAATAATCAAAATTCTTCCAACAAATAAAATTCCAGTGTCAGAAGGTTTCACAGGCTAATTATACAAGAAGGTTAGAGAAGAGCTAACACCTATCCAACAAAAACTCTCAAACAAAATCACAGAGTAATGAAAACTCCCAAACTCATTCTATGAGGCCACCATCACCCTGATATCAAAACAGACAAAGATGCCACAAATAAAGAAAAGTACAGGCCAATACCACTAATGAACACAGATGTGAAAATGCTCAACAAAATTCTAGCAAACATAATTTAAAAAAAAACACATTACAAAGATCTTACATCATGATCAAGTGGACTTTATTGCATGGATGCAAGGACTCTTCAACATATGCAAATCAATCAACGTGATACACCATATTAACCAATTGAAACATACAAACCATATGATCATCTCAATAGATGAAGAGAAAGCCTTTGACAAAATTCAAAATCCATTTATGATAAAAACTCCTGAAAGTAGGCATAGAAGGAACATTTGCTGTTGTTCAATCACTAAGTCATGTGCAACTCTTTGCAACTCCATGAACTGCAGCATGTCATGCTTCCCTATCCACTATATCCCTGAGTTTGTTCAAACTCATGTCCATTGAGTCAGTGATGCCATCCAACCATCTCATCCTCTGTCGTCCCCTTCTTCTCTTGCCCTCAATCGTTTCCAGCATCAAAGTATTTTCCAATGAATCAGCTCTTTGCATCAGGTGGCCAAAGTATTGGAGCTACAGTTCCAGCATCAGTCCTTCCAATGAATATTCAGGGTTGATTTCCTTTAGGATTCACTAGTTTGACCTTGCTGTCCAAGGGACTCTAAAGATTCTTCTCCTGCACCACAGTTCTAAAGCATCAATTCTTCAGAACTCCGCTTTCTTTATGGTCCAAATCTCACATCCATACATGACTACAGTGAAAACCAAAGTTTTCACTATACAGTCCTTTGTCAGCAAAGTGATGTTTCTGCTTTTTAATATGCTGTCTAGGTTTCTCATCGCTTTTCTTCCAAGGAGCAAGCGTCTTTTAATTTCATGGCTCCAGTCACTGTCCACAGTGGTTTTGGAGCCCAAGAAAATAAAATCTGTCACTGTTTCCACTTTTTCCCCATCTATTTGCCATGAAGTGATGGGACCAGGTGCAATGATTTTTGTTTTTTGAATGTTGATTTTAAGCCAGTTTTTTCACCCTCCTCTTTTACCTTCATCAAAGGCTCTTCAGTTTCTCTTCACTTTCTGTCATTAAAGTGGTATCATTTGCATATCTGAGGTTGTTATTTCTCTCAGTAGTCTTGATTCCAGCTTGCGCTTCATCCAGGCCCTCATTTTGCATGATGTATTCTGCATAGAAGTTTAAGAAGCAGGGTGACAATATATAGCCTTGACATACTCCTTTCCCAATTTTCAACCAGTCTATTGTTCCATGTCCGGTTCTAACTGTTGCTTCTTGACCTTCGTATAGGTTTCTCAGGAGGCAGGTAAGGTGGTCTGGTATTTCCATTTCTTTCAGAATTTTCCACAGTTTGTTATGATCCACACAGTCAAAAGTTTTAGGGCAGTCAATAAAGCAGAAGCACATGCTTTCCTGGAATTCCCTCACCTTTTCTATCATCCAACAGATGTCGGAAGTGAGCTCTGGTTCCTCTGCCTTTTCTAAATCCAGCTTGTACATCTGGAAGTTATCAGTTCACATACTGTTGAAGTCTAGCTTGAAGGATTTTGAGCATTACCTTGCTAGCATATTAAATAAGAACACCAAAAAAAGATATCCTATCCAAGCACAAAGGAGAAGCTGCAATGAGATGGTAGGAGGGAAGCAATCCTGTTAAATCAAACCTCATAGCTGCCAGAGACTCTTGGAGAGCACAAACAAAACCTTGTGCTTACCAAGAGCCAGGAAAAGGAGCAGTGACTCCCATAAGAGACTGAGCCACACCTGCCTGTGACCCAACTCCTACAATGGGCATATACCCTGAGGAAACCATAATTGAGAAAGACACATGTACCCCAGTGTTCATTGCAGAAATATTTACAATATTTTGGACATGGAAACAATTTAAAATGTCCATCAACAGTTGAATGGATAAAGAAGTTGTGGTACATATACACAATTGAATATTAGTTATAAAAAGGAACACATTTGATTCAGTTCTAATGAGGTTGATGAATGAAAAGCCTTTTGTACAGAGTGAAGAAAGTCAGAAAGAGAAAGACTAATGTTGTATATTAATATGTATATGGAATCTAGCATGTATATGGAATGTAGAAAGATGGTATTCATGATTCTATTTGATGGGCAGCAAAGGAGATACAGATACAAAAGACAGGCTTTATGAACTTGGTGGTGGAAGGAGAGGGTGGGATAATTTGAGAGAGTAGCAATGAAACATATACATACGTAAAATAGCTGGTGCTCTGACAACCTAGCTGGTGCTCTGACAACCTAGAGGAGTGGGTTAGGGAGGGAGGTTGGAGGAGGTCCAAGAGGGAGCAGATACATGTATACCTATGGCTGATTCATGTTGATGTATGGCAGAAACCATCATAATATCATAAAGTACTTCTCCTCTATTATAAATAAAATAAAATTTTAAAAACAGAAGACTGACATAAATAAAATTAGAAGAGAAAGAAGAGACATTACATGTGATGCAACAAAAAAAATTTAGACTATTATGAAAATTTATACACTAAAAATTAGATAACCTGGTAGAAATTGGTACATTCCTAGTTATATACTCTAATTACTAAATCATGAAGAAATGAAAAACTTAAACATATTCATAAGTAGTATGGAGTTTGAATAAGTAATGAAATACTCCCAATAAAGAAAACCACAGGACCAGATGGTTTCACTTGTGAATTCTGCCACATATTTAAAGAAATAATGAAATCCTTCTTAAACTCTTTCAAAAAATTAAATAGCAGGGAACATTTACAAACTTATTTTATAAAGCCAGAATTATTTTGATATTAAAGGCCAAAACTACAAGTCATTATCTCTGAAGAATATAGGTGCAAAAATCCCCAACAAAATAATAGCAAACTGAATCCAACCACATGTTAAAAGGAGCATATACTATGATAAATAAGATTTATCTTTGGGATGCAAGGATCATTTCATATAGTAAAATAAATTGATATGATAAACATACCAAAAGGATGAAGGATAAAAATCACATAATCTCAATAGATTAAAAAAATAGATTGATAATATTCAACAAACTTTCAGGACAGAAATTCTCAGCAAACTAGATAGAAGGAAAACAACTCAACATAATAAAAGCCATCTAACCCCATTGATCATCTAACGTTGAAAAATATAAACTTTTCTTCTAAATTCAGGAATAAGGTAAGGATATTCACTCTTGCTATCTCTAACATTTCACTGGATAGCTTAGTAATAAGGAAGGAAAAGAAATGAAAGGTATTGGAAAGAAAGAAGAAGAATTGTCCTTATTTGCATATGATATAATCATATATGTAAAAATAAGACTTCATTTAAAAAAACTGTTAGAAGTAGTCAGCTACTTCAATAAACTTGCAGGATAAAAAATTCAGCATGTGAAAGTCAGTTGTTTTTCTATACACTAACTACAAAGTATCTGAAAAAGGAATTTAGGAAAACAACCCATTTAAAATAGCACCAAAAGCTATGAATGCTTAGGAATAATATTAACTAAGGAGTAAAAGATACCTGTGCTGAAAAAAAATTTTTTTAAGTTGATGAAAGAAATTTAAGACACAAGCACGTGGAATCACATCCCATAATCACGTGCAAGAAGGCCAAATATTGTTAAAATGTATGTCAAATTTCCAATGGATTTTTTTTTACAGAAACAGAAAAAACAATTCTACAGTTTATATAGAACTATGAAAGACCACAGATAGCTAAATCAATCCTGAGAAAGAACAAAGCTGAAAGCAATACACTTTCTGATTTCAAAATATATTAGGATAGTGACATTATTAAGATGGTGACATAATCATTCATTTCACTCTGTTTCACAAGAAGACAAACTAGCAACTATCTATAAAAAAAAAAAGACACTATTTTTAAATCCAAGAACATGGTGGTGACAATGAAGTACTCCTTCAGGTCTCAGAATCTGAAAAAGACCACATTAGAAAGGTAAGAGGAATGGCTACATGCTTACCACACTGCACCTCTTCCAGTCAAGAGGGTCCCCCTACAAGAGAACCCAAGGTAAACATCCTGCTCCACCATTATTATAGGATGGTTTCCAGCAGTCCCGCTTGGGTCTCATCTTACGGAGATCACAAGAGGATTCCGTAGGGCTTGACCATAAAGATCAGATTGGAACAGACAAACGGCTTGCAGAAACCTGCACTGGGATCATGGCAGAATGAGTTCCTCCTCACAGCAGCACTCAAGTAGAGACACTAACCAATTTCTTTCCCTACAAAATTAAGCAGGGCAAAGGCTAACAGAGTTTTGCCAAGAGAATGCACTGGTCATAGCAAACGCCATCTTCCAACAAAAGAGATGACTCTACACATGGACATCACCATATAGTCAATACCAAAATCAGAGTGATTATATTCTTTGCAGCCAAAGATGGAGAAGTCAGCAAAAACAAGAATGGGAGTTGACTGTGACTAAGATCATGAACTCCTTATTGCCAAATTCAGACATAAATTGAAGTAACTAGGTAAAGCCACTAGACCATTCAGGTATGACCTAAATCAAATTCCTTACAAAGATACAGTGGAAGTGGCAAATAGATTTAAGGGATTAAATCTGATAGACAGACTGCCTGAAGAACTATGGATGGAGGCTTGTGATGTTGTATAAGAGGCAGTGATCAAGACCATCCCCAAGAAAGGGAAATGCAAAAAGGCAAAATGGTTGTCTGAAGAGGTCTTACGAATAGCTGTGAAAAGAAGAGAAGCTAAAGGCAAAGGAGAAAAGGAAAGATGTACCCATCTGAAAGCAGAGTTTCAACGAATAGCAAGGGGAAATATGAAAGCCTTCCTCAGTGATCAATGTGAAGAAATACAGGAAAAGAATACAATGGGAAAAACTAGAGATCTCTTCAAGAAAATTAGAGATACCAAGGATACATTTCATGCAGAGATGGGCAAAATAAAGGCCAGAAGTGGTGTGGACCTAACAGAAGCAAAAGATATTAAGAAGTAGTATATTCTTAATACACAGTAGACCTATAGTTCTATAGTCTATAGTTCTATAGTCTGTAAAGTAATACACAGAAGAACTATACAAAAATGATCTTAATGACCCAAGTAACCACGAAGGTGTGATCACTCACCTAGAGCCAGATATTCTAGAAAGGAAAGTCAAGTGGGCCTACAAACAAAGCTAGTGGAGGTGATGGAATTCCAGATAAGCTATTTCAAATCCCAAAAGATGATGTTGTGAAAGTGCTGCACTCAGTATGCCAGCAAATTTGGAAAATTCAGCAATGGCCACAGGACTGGAAAAGGTCAGTTTTCATTTCAATCCCAAAGAAAGGCAATGCCAAAGAATGTTCAAACTACCATATAATTGCACTCATCTTACACACTAGCATAGTAACGCTCAAAATTCTCCAAGCTAGGTATCAACAGTGTATGAACCGAGAACATCCAGATGTTCAAGCTGGATTTAGACAAGGCAAAGGAACCAGAGATCAAATTGCCAAAATTTGTTGAGTCATAGAAAAAGCAAGAGAATTCCAGAAAAGCATCTACTTTTGCTTTATTCCAAAGTTTTGACTGTGTGGATCACAACAACCTGTGGAAAATTCTTAAAGAGATGGGAATACCAGACCACCTTACCCGCCTCCTGAGAAATCTGTATGCAGGTGAAGAAGTAACCTTAGAAGTAAGTAAGTTAGAAGCAGACATGGAACAATGGACTGGTTCCAAATTGGGAAAGGAGTACATTAAGGCTGTATATTGTCACCCTGCTTATTTAACTTTTATGCAGAGTACATCATTTGAAATGCCAGGCTGGATGAAGCACAAGCTGGAATCAAGATTGCCAGGAGAAATATCAGTAACCTCAGATATAGATGACATCACCCTTATGGCAGAACGCTAAGAGGAACTGAAGAGCCTCTTGATGAAAGTGAAAGAGGAGAGAGAAAAAGCTGGCTTGAAACTCAACAATCAGAAAACTAAGATCATGGCATCCAGTCTCACCACTTCATGCCAAATAGATGGGGAAACAATTGAAAGAATGAGAGACTTTAATTTCTTGGGCTCCAAATTCACCATAGATGGTGACTGCAGACATAAAATTAAAAGACACTTGCTACTTGGAAAAAAAATCTATGAGCAACCTAGACAGCATATGAAAAGCAGAGACATTACTTTCCCAACAAAGGTCTGTCTAGTCAAGCTATGGTTTTTCCAGTAGTAATGTTTGGATGTGAGAACTGGACCATAAAGAAATCTGAGTGCCAAAGAACTGATACTTTTGAACTGTGGTGTTGGAGAAGACTCTTGAGAGTCCTTTGGATGGCTAGAAGATAAAATCTGTCAATCATAAAGGAAGTCAGTCCTGAATATTCATGGGAAGGACTGATGCTGAAGCTGAAGCTCCAATACTTTGGCCACTTGATGCGAAGAACTGACTCATTGGAAAAGACCTTGATGTTGTGAAAGACTGAAAGCAAGAGGAAAGGGGGATGACAGAGGATGAGATAGTTGGATGGCATCACTGATTCGATGGACATGAGTTTGAGCAAGCTCCAGAAGTTGGTGATAGGCAGAGAAGCCTGGTGTGCTGCAGTCCATGGGGCTGCAAAGAGTTGGAAACTCCAAATTTATCCTCCTCTCACTTCCCCTTTCATAAACCACAAGTCTGTTTTCTATGTCTGTGGGTCTGTTTCTATCTTGCATTTAAGTTCATTGTTATCATTTTTTTAGACTCCATATATAAGTGATAGCACATGATATTTGTCTCTCTATATATTGCTCACTTCATTTAGCATAATACTATTTAGGTTCACCCATGTTGCAGAATATGGGATTCAGTTCAGTTCAGTTGGAGTTTGGGATTAACATAAACACTATTACATATAAAACAGATATCCCCCACTTATCTCCTGCATAGCAAAAGAAACTATACTCAATATTTTGAAATAACCAACAAGGGAAAATAATCTGAAAAATATAGATATACAGGTATGTGTAACTAATTCACTTTGTTGTACACCTGAAACTCACAAAAAATTGTACTTCAATGAAAATTAATTTTTAAAAAACCACAATGAGATTTGCCCCAAACCTGATACAAAGGCTATTATAAAAAAGAAAATAGACAACCGGTGCTAATGAGGATGTGGAGAAAAGTGAATCCTAGTTCACTGTTGGTAGGAATATAAATTTGTACAGCCACTATGAAAAACAGCATTCCTCAAAAAAAACCACATTTCTCAAAAAATTAAAAATACAACTACCATATGATCCAGCAATTCCACTTCTGGGAATATATCAATAGGAAACAAAATGACTAATTGAAAAATATATATGCATCCCAATGTTCATAGCAGCATTATTTACAACTGCCAAAGGATGGAAATAACCTAAGTGCCCATCAACCAACTAATAAAGAAGTTGTAATATAAACTGGATGGTGTTTTGCTTAGTGAAGTAAGTCAGACAGACAAAGCCAAATACTGTATGTTTTCACTTACATCTTGAATCTAAAAAGTAAAAAGAATGAAGATAACAAAATAGGAACAGATTCATAGATACACTGAACATTTAAACTAGTGGTTATTATTAAGGAGGGGGGTGGGGAGGGGCAAAATGTAGAAGATTAAAAGGTAAAAGTACTAGATAAAAAATAAATAAGTTACAAGGATGTAATGTATAGCACAGGAAATATAGCTAATATTTTATAACTTTGAAAGTGAAAGTCGCTCAGTCATTTATAACTCTTTGCAACCCCATGGACTATACAGTCCATGGAATTCTCTAGACCAGAATACTGGAGTGGGTAGCCTTTCCCTTCTCCAGGGGATCTTTCCAATCCAGGGATTGAACCCAGGTCTCCTGCATTGCAGGTTAATGGAGTATAATCTATAAAAATGTAGAATTACTAAGCTGAAGCTAATATAGCATTGTAAATCAACTATAACTCAATTAAAAATAAATAAAATAAGATGGTTTGAATTTTTTAAAGGACTTGATTTGGGGACAGGTGAATATACAAATGTAAAAGAATGCAATTGAGCCCTTCTCTTATATCATATACAAAATCATGTATACGGATTAAGAAAAAAATCATAAAATGAAAAAAAATTAATCATAAAATGGATTAAAGAGTGAAATATAAAACTAGAAACTTTAAAATTCCTCATTGAAAACAGGTGATGGGGGACTTTCAAGGTGGTGAAGGAGTAACACAGGGAAATCACCTCCACCCACCCACCCCCACAAATACATCAAAAATACCTCTACATATAAAACAACTCTTACAGAACACCTTCTGAACTCTGGCAGAACACTGTAGACTTCCAAAAAGGGAAATCAATCTCCTCAGAATGAGGTGCAGTAAAACATAAAGATAAAAGAGACAAAAGATTTGGGGATGGCGATCTGTGCCCTGGGGAGGGAGTTGTGAATGAAGAAAAGTCTCTGCATGCTCTCAGAAACCCTTTCATGGATGGGAACAGGAAGGAGCTTCAGAACCTCAGAGGGGAACACGGCAACAGGTGCTCAGAAGGCAAAGCAGAGAGAAATCACCACAGAGATCATTGACAGACAGCACTTGCCAGCCAACAAGCAGCTTGCGCACCTGCCATGGCTAGTGGGGGTGGGGTGCTAAGGCTCAGGTTTTGGGGGTCCTGGGGTTGGCTGCCATGAAGATACTCTGAGGGGATGAGTATAACACAGCTGAAGGAGTCCAGGGAAAAGACTGGGCCTCCCAGAGAGGCAAGAGATCATTGTTACAGGAACCCTCTAACTCTGAGTTCTTGCAGACCATAGGAACCTTCCCTTCAAGAACGTCAGAGGTGGGACAAGCAGTGGCTGCAAACTGCCCGACCCCAGAGGTAAATATGCCTGGCCACCGCCAGAGGTGGCATGAATGCCAAAGGTGAAAACAGATGTGACTGCAGTTTACAATCCAGGAGGGAGAAATGCAAGCTGACTTGGCACTACCAAAGGGCGAGTACCTGAGGCAGGGAACAAAACACCGCTGCTCTGGTCCTGATGCCAGAGGTAGCAGCTGCCACCAAACCATGAACAGGCACAGGTTATTTTCCTTGGAGCATACGCAGCTTGGCTATGCTGAGGGAAACATGACCTCTGGCCACTCCCCCTGGGAGAGCACACTACTTGCACCAGAGTGTAG
The DNA here is from genome assembly GCF_033118175.1 of Dama dama. Lineage (NCBI taxonomy): Eukaryota > Metazoa > Chordata > Mammalia > Artiodactyla > Cervidae > Dama > Dama dama. Next base: position 105,681,288 of record NC_083714.1, read on the forward strand.
CAAATTCCTGCAGGTTTCAGCCGCAGGGGCACTCCCCAAACACCCCAATTATGGCTGTCATACCTCTCCCTTTCCAAAGCCCAACTGAACAAGTGAAGTGAAAGTCACTCAGTCGTGTTCAACTCTGCGACATTGTGGACTGTATTATAGAGTTCATGGAATTCTCTAGGCCAGAATACTAGAGTGGGTAGCCTTTCCCTTCTCCAAGGAATCTTCCCAACCCAGGGATCGAACCCAAGTCTCCCACACTGCTGGCGGATTCTTTACCAGCTGAGCCACAAGGGAAGCCCAAGAATACTGGAGTGGGTAGCCTTTCCCTTCTGCAAGGAATCTTCCCAACCCAGGAATCGAACCAGGGTCTCCTGCATTGCAGGCGGATTCTTTACCAACTGAACAAGTGAGCCCTAATAAGCTGCTAGAGTCACCCGCTCTGGTCTTTGGGAAACAGACACCAGAGGGCAGCTTACAAGTAGAGGTGGGCCCAAAACCAAATCGGAGCACCAGGGTCTGTGTAAGCAAAGAGGAAGGGAATTCGCACCTGTAGCCACAGATTCAGCAGATTAAGTCCCCCAAATTAGCCTAAGAGTGTGGACTTTGGGAGCAACTGTGGATTTGAAAGCAAGTACAAGCTGAAGTAAGGCTAGATAGGGTAGCTGGCTGCAAACTGTCTGACCCCAGAGGTAAATATGCCTGGTGACCACCAAAGGCAGCATGAGCACCAGAGGTGAAAACAGAGGCAACTGCAGTTTACAATCCAAGAGGGAGAAATGCAAACTGACTTGACACTGCCAAAACCAAGTGCAAGCTGACCCTATAGCACATATAGCATGTCCATAGACCTTCCTAGAAATATTGGAGGACTTCCTGAGTAGGCAGATTAGCTGGTGCTCACTGTGTGAGAAGACAATAGAGGACTCAGGAGGACATTCTACTTACTATCACTGTGTATATGTATATACATATGTACATATGTATGTGTATATATATATATATATATATATATATATATATATATATATATATATATATATATATAGTTTCTCTTTTTATGTTGTTTTTCTTCATATTGTTCTAATGTTGTTCTTTATTATTCCTTTAATTTTTTTAAACTTTGCTGTTGTTGTTTAGTCACTAAATTGTGTCCAACTCTTTTGTGACTCCATGGACTGTAGCCTGTCAGGCTCCTCTGTCCATGGGATTTCCAGGCAAGAATAGTGGAGTGTGTGGCCATTTCTTTCTCCAGAGGATTTTCCCAACCCAGGGATTGAATCCAGGTCTCTTGCATGGCAGGTGGACTCTTTACCACTGAGTCATCAGGGGATCCCAATATAACTTACTGTTTTTTAAATAAATTAATTTTATTTTTTCCTATCTTAATAGTACCCTTTATTTATATTGCATATTTTCCATGTTTTTCTTTTTGTGGTTTTGCTAGTCTAATTTTTAGTGTTCATTTTCACCTATGGGTTGGTTAGTTGCCTTGATTGCTTCTCTGGTATCTCAGCTGGTAAAGAATCCATATGCAATGCAGTAGATCCCAGTTTGATTCCTGGGTTGGAAAGATCTGCTGGAGGAGGGATAGGCTACCCACTCCAGTATTCTTGGGCTTCCCTGGTGGCTCAGCTGGTAAAGAATCTGCCTGCACTGTTGGAGACCTGGGTTTGATCCCTGGGTTGGGAAGATCCCCAGAGAAGGAAAGTCTATCCAATCCAGTATTCTGGTCTGGAGAATTCCATGGACTGTATGGGGTCACAAAGACACGACTGAGTGACTTTGACTTTCACTTATTGGCTTGATTGCTCTCTTCCTTTGATTCCTGTTTTTATTCTTATTTTCTCCTTATTCAACACTTTTCATCAGTGTGTGAGTTTCTTTGGGTGTTCTTGGCTGTTGAATGTTGATTTCAGCATCTGTCTTGAGGTTTTGTCTTCTGTGCTGTGACTTGTGGAGTCTTGGTGCTACGGTAAGCCTGAATCTCTGAGGTGGGAGACCCGAGGCTAGGACTTTGCCTCACCAGAGAACTCCCGACCCAATGGAGCATTAATCGGTCAGAGCTCTCAAAGGCCTTCATCTCAACACTAAGGCCAGTCCCCACCCAAAGGCCAGTAGGCTCCAGTGCCAGATGCCTCACGGCAAACCTTCAGTAAAACAGGAACACAACCCTGCCCATTAGTAGAGACAGACTGTCCAAAGCCAAACAAAGTCAATAGAAACTCCCAAAACACATTACTGAATACGGCATTGCCCTTCAGAGAGACAAGATACAGCTTCATTTACCAGAACACAGAAATAAGTGCCCCCAACCAGGAAACCTTCACAAGGCACTGGTCCAACCCCACCCACAGAGGGAAGATTCCACAATTAAGAGGAATTACGACCTTCTAGCCTACATAAAGAAAACCCCCAAAACAGTAAATTAAACAAAATGAAAAGACAGATAAACATGCAGCAGATGAAGCAACATGGTAAAACTCCACAAGACCAAACAAATGAAGTGGAAGCAGGCAGTCCACCAGAAAAAGAATTCAGAGTAATGGTAGTAAAAATGATCCAAAATCTAGAAAATAAAATGGAGGCACATATAAATAGAATGGAGGCATGGATTAAGAATATACAAGAAATGTTTAACAAAGAACTAGAAGAAATAAACAATCAGCAATAAACAACACAATAACTGAGATTAGAAATACACTAAAAGGAACCAATAGCAGATACCTGAGGCAGAATGATGGGTAAGTGAGCTGGAAGATGGAATGGTGGAAATAACTGAAGCAGAACAGAATAAAGGAAAAATAAAATACAAGAAATGAGAACAGTCTCAGAGAGTGCTGGGACAACCTTAAGTGCATCAAGATTCAAATTTTAGGGGTCCCAAAAGAAGAAGAGAAAAAGAAAGGGTATGAGAAAATATTTGAAGAGATTATAGTCAAAAATCTCCCTAACATTTGAAAGGTAATAGCCACTCAAGTCCAGGAAGTTCAGAGCATCCCATACATGATAAATACAAAGAGAAATACACCAAGACACATATTAATCAAACTAATGAAAATTAAACACAAAGAAAAAAATATTAACAGTTGCAAGGGAAAAGCAACGAATAACATACAAGAGGATCCCCATAAGGCTAACAGCTGATATTTCAACAGAAACACTTCAGGCCCGGAGGGAGTGGCAGCATATACTTAAAGTGATAAAGCGAAAACACCTTGCAACCATGGTTACTCTACCCAGCAAGGATTGAGAGGGTAACATGCAGGAAGGCCAGGGGTCTCCGAATGGAGGAAATAGGCTAAAAGTGTCAGACATTTTTCTCTCTCTCTTAAGTGGCAGGAGGAAACAAACTAGTATTATATTTTTCCCCTTCTCTATACACATTTAAAAAGAGGTTTCTCTTAAAATTCTGTGTTGCCATAATGACACCTGCTTCCACCTGAATTTAACTTTCCTCAAACCTTGAGCTAACCAATGCATTTTTTTCTTATGGAAATATTTGTCTTAAACTAAGTTAGTGTAATATGTATTTATATGAAAATCTGCTTTTTTTCAAGATTCATGTCAATCGTTTTATGGCCCAGGATGACTCACCTGGTGCAAATGTTATCTCAAAATGCATGTTGTGACTGAGGAGCCTGGTGCCATTCTCTGAATTTTGAGATATTTCCTTTCTTTAATTAGTAGACTGCTGGAGTCCCTTGGACTGCAAGGAGATCCAACCAGTCAATCCAAAAGGAGATCAGTCCTGGATGTTCATTGGAAGCACTGATGCTGAAGCTGAAACTTCAGTACTTTGGCCACCTCATGCGAAGAGTTGACTCATTGGAAAAGACCCTGATGCTGGGAGGGTTGATGCTGGCATCATCAACTCGATGGGCATGAGTTTGAGGAGACTCTGGGAGTTGGTGGTGGACAGGGAGGCCTGGCGTGCTGCGATTCATGGGGCTGAAAAGAGTTGGACACGACTGAGCGATTGAACTGAGTAGCTATATAACATCTGGCTAAAGACTAGCAGGGGGGCATTCTCTGTGCCCCCTTCTAATGTCTATGTCAGAAGCTTTCTCTATCATTTTTACAATTTAATAAAACTTTATTACACAAAAGTTCTGAGCGATCAAGCCTCGTCTTCTCCTCCAGAGGCCAAGAATCCAGTCATCTTTTGTGGTTTAGCAATAACCTTTCATCTTGGGGTCTTGTCCAGGATTCTTCAGGACAAGATAAGGATGCTTAGAACTCTAGTTCTTTGTTCTACCAAACACTTTTTCTGCTGTACTTTACTAACTCTACAGAGTGCTTGTGTGAATGAATGACACACCCTGTGAGAAGCAAGGGAGGAGCCTTGCTCTGCAGTTCTGCGGTGACCTCATACGGCTTATGGAAGAAACCTGTTGAGGGATTATACCAACCTGCCAATGCCAAGAGGCGCCCAAAGTCTCCTTCAGGGAGCAGCCAGAAATGGGCAAAATGTGTGGACTGAACTCTCCTTTCTCGGTCAAACTTTCTGGTCTCTTTGACCATTTCAGAACTTTCTGGGAATTAGAACTACTAGCCTAATCTGTCAGATCATAGACTTTCAAGGGACTTGTGGTCTATGCTGTTACTGTTTACTGTTACTTAGGTACCAAACTCGGATTGGTAGTCAGGAAGTGCCTAGCCTAACTAGGAGTCAAAAGTTTGGAAGCCAGATGGAGCTCTAGCTCCAAGGGCATCTCTGAGGTTAAAGGTTACTCAGGTTGGAAGTGCAATGGGCTTCTTCCTTTGGTAACGCTAGCTCTTAGTGGACCAGAGGAGGCTTTCCAGTGACTTTTGTCCAAACTCCTTAGACATTCTTTCTGTGGAATCTGTGGGAATGAATGGAAGGACTGGCCCTAATAACTCAAGGAAAAAAATCACTTTTTCCTCTCTGGCCAGCCCTTCACCATCTCTTTTGCTATTGCTTATTCTGGTGTGGTGAAGCTTGCAAGGAAAATCTTGGTTTTATGTTCATGCCAATCTTACTGTGGTCAGGAATATACTCAGGGTCATGCACAGGCCCTCAGGTAACGAATGTTTCCCCCAGTGGTCTTAGCTTGGGAGGCATTCTGGAAGGTTACTCTGATTGCACCCCGGATGGCATCAGAGGCCAGCAAGGTTTTCATGGTGAGGAGCTGGACATCAGTCTGGGATGCCATCAAGTCTATCCCTGGTGCATCTCCACCTTACCTCGGTGGTAGAACCAGGAGGGACGAGTATGGTGCCTATGTCAGTAAGGGACAGACTAAGTCTGACCAGGGAAGGAAAGCTTTGGTATAAATTCTGTCTACACACCCATTTAGAGCAGGGAGGGACATCTCTGGTAGAAAGATGGCGCTGGTCGCTTTTTTCCTCTCTTACAGATGGGAGCTAACAATTCCAGTCTCACTCCTTTGAACTGTATCCTGAAAAACTGGGATAGATTTGATCCCCAGAGCTTAAAGAAGACACACCTGACTTTCCTGTGTGATACTGCATGGCCATGGTATCCATTGGAGGATGGCGAATGGTGGCCAGTTGGAGGGTCTCTTAATTATAATATTCTTTTACAAGTAGACTGGTTCTGTAGAAAACAAGGGAAATGGGTAGAAGTAGCATACATATATTGTCCTTTTTCTCTCTGTGAGATATGCCAGACTTATGTCCTAAGGGTACAGATTTGGGTATAAAACCTTCAGCTCCCTCCTGTCCTACTTTGCCCCCATACCTGGGGCTCCAAACTGAGCAAACTCAAAGTCTTCCCCCCTCCAAGGAAGGGTGGCCTTGGGCTCAGTAAAAACCCCAAACTGAGATTCAGACTGCCCACATAGAGGTCCAAACAACCTCTGTCTCAGTACAACCTCAGACTACTCTGGTTTCAATAGGAACTCAGAAAATCGAAGTAAGAGAAGCTAGACAGCAAAAAACTAAGGGTGAAATGCAGGATGAGATGGAGGACAGGAGACAAAGAGATAAAGAAAAGCAGGTTTCTCCAATCTTCCCTGGGATCATATGCACAGGGCGGCCAGAAAGGCTGAGGAACATCCACACAAGCTGTTGCCTCTTCATGAAGCACCCACCAGGAGAAATAATCAGTCTATGAGAGTTAATAAGCCTTTTTCTTATCAAGAAATACAAAGAATCAAGGAGGATCTGGGAGACTATTTAGAGGACCCAGAAAAAATATATTAGAGCTTTTAAAGGTGTTACTCTGCTTTATGACCTTACTTGGAAGGATGTGACGTATATCTTGGGACAAAAGCTGACTCCCGACTCAAAAACTCGAGTTTTGAGGAAAGCAGTTGCCTATGGAAGATGAGTGGCTTGGTAATGAATCAGTAGGGAAGAGGGAGGATGAGATAGCCACCCTCCCCACTGGGAATCAGGTGGCCCCAACTATAGAACCAGATTGGGACTATAACATGGCTAAAGGAAGATGGGATCAGAGTCATTTTGTCAGATGTATTCTTGAAGGACTCAAGCAAGTACATGCTAAGACTTTAAACTATGTCAAATTGGAAAACATAGAACAGGAGGAGAAGGAAACTCCTGGTAAATTCCTAGATAGACTGAGAGAAACCCTTCGCAGATTCACTGAGATTGATCCAGAAAGTGAAGCGGGGAGAGTGATCTTAAAGGATATATTTCTCACTCAATCGGCTCCAGATGTGTGCTGCAAGCTATTAAAACACACATATGGACCAAATCAGTCTTTAGATAATCTGTTGCAACTGGCTCAGACAGTCTATTATGGTAGGGAATATGAAGAAAAGAAAATAAGGCAGAAAAAGACAAAGGAAAAGGGGAAAGCCCTTGTAATTGCTGTCAGAACTGTTCTTAAACAGCCTGAGAACAATCACCAGAGGGACCCAGGTGAAAAGGGATGGGCGTGCTATTACTGTGGAAAGGAGGGGCATTCTCTCTGCCCCCTTCTGATGTCTATGTCAGAAGCTTTCTCTATCTCTTTGATACTTTAATAAAACTTTATTACACAAAAGCGCTGAGCAATCAAGCCTCATCACTGGCCCCAGATTGAATTCTTCTTCTCCAGAGGCCAAGAATACCAGCGTCTTTCATGGTTCAGCAACAACATTTAAGGATCTCATTCAGATTCGAAGAAGAAACCCAAAATTTTTAGAGATAAACAAAAGGTAAGAGAATTCAGTACCACCAAAACAGCTTTAAAACAAATGCTAAAGGAACTTCTCTAGACAGGAAAAACATGAGAAAGAAAAGGCCTACAGAAACAAACCCAAAACAACAAAATAAATGGTAATAGGATCATGCATATATGCTCAGTTGCTAAGTCATGTCAAACTCCTTTCAACTCCATGGATTGCAACCCACCAGGCTCCCCTGTCTATGGGATTTTCCAGGCAAAAGTACTGTAGTAGTTTGCCATTTCTTTCTCCAGGGGATCTTCCTGATCCAGGGATCGAACTGGCATCTCTTGCATCTCCTGCATTAGCAGGCAGGTTCTTTATCTCATACATATCAATAATTGCCTTAAATGTAAATGGATTAAGCTCCAACCAAAATACACAGATTGGCTCAATGGATACAAAAAAATACCCCTATAAATACTGTGTACAAGAGACCCACTTCTGATGTAGGGACACATACAGACAGAAAGTGAGGGGCTGGAAAAGATATTCAATAAATGGAAATCAAAAGAAAGCAGAACTAGCAAAACTCATATCAGATAATATACATTTTAAAATAAAGACCATTACAAGAGACAAGGAAGAACACTACATAATGATCAAGGGATCAATCCAAGAAGAAGATATAATAATTATAAATGTATGTGCACCCAATATTGGACTAACTCCATACATAAGGCAAACAGTAACAGCTATTAAATGGGAAATCAACCATAACACAATAATAGTGGGGGGTGTTAATACCCCACTCACACCAATGGGCAGATCATCCAGACAAAAAATTAACAAGGAAACAGAAGTTTTAAATGAGACACCAGACCAGATGGACCTAATTGATATCTACTGGGCATTTCATAGAAAAAAAGATAGATTTCACATTTTTCTTAAGTGCACGTAGAACATTCTCCAGGATATATCACATTATGGGTCACAAATAAAGCTTTGGTAAAATTTTAAAATATTGAATTCAGAGAGGACAAGATGGCAGAGGAGTAGGTGGCTGTTGAGTTCACCTCTCTTTTAAAATGCATCAGGAATACACCTTCAAGCACAGAAGATCTCGCATAACACTAGCTGAGAGTGGGCAGGAGTCTCTGACCACCAGAAAGGGATATAGATCCATGGAAAACCCGGTAGGATGAGGAATGAGAGGGAAAAAAAGGACAGTGAGCAGGACTGGACCTGCACATGGGGGTTTGGCGAACTGAGGCATGAGTCAGATGCCCACATCGAGGCAATTGTTTGGAACAGTGGAGAAGAATTTGAGGCTGTTGGGGAGTGTGGCAGCTGATCTGTGACAGTCTGAATGGAATGAGAACCAAACAGACAAACCTTGCCACAGCCTTATGTACCCTGGACAGGGATGCAAGTCCCCTGGAATATGTGGCAGCTGGGAACTGGAGTGTAGAGTTTGGACAGCAGTCCCAGGGCAAGGTCTGCTGCTGACTACAGGGAGAGAGCCTGAGAGGATGTGATGAAGAAGATCCTGGTGGGAAATGCTTTTGGAGGGAAGTAGAGGCCAGGGAGGCAAGGAGATAATGCTGAGTCATATGCAGGGTGTGTAGCCATCACTGTATCCTCTTCCTCCCCACACACAAGCACCAGCAGTTGATCAATAAAGACCCCAGAGAGGGTGGACATTTAAGTGCCTGACATGCTGAGCAATAGAGAAGGACCACAGCCAGGGGGGCCCTTTAAGTGCTTGACACACCCAGTAACAGAGAAGAACCAGTCAAAGAGGCCCTTTAACGTCAGCCAGAGGCTAGAGAAAGACTAATACTGCCACAGCTCCTGTGGCTGAGATGGCCAGTGTCCCTACAGACTTAGCACCACCAGGGCCCCTGTGATCCAAGCAGCTGCACCACCTCCATGTTCAATTCTTACTGGGTCAGGGCTGCTAGACACTAGAAAAAGCCCTAATAGTGCCATATCTCCTGTGCCAAAGGCTGCTGGCTCCCCTGCATACTTGGCATTGCCAGGGTCCCTGTGACCTAAGCAGCTGCACCACCTCCACACTTGATCTTCATTGGGGCAGAGCTGCCAGAGACTAAGGCAAAGACACTAAGAGCATTATATCTCCTACTCACCTGGCTGCAGGCACCCCTGCATACCTGGCACTGCCTGGGTCCCTGTGACCCAAGCAGCTGTGCCACCTCCACACCTGGTACTCACAAGGGCAGGCCCAAATCCTCCAGGGAAGCCTCAGAAGCAAACTCCTGTCCACAAGTAGATGTAGAGAAAACAACACAGATGAACCCCAAGAGCTGTGTGGCTAAGGAAGAGGATTGAAAGCCTTCCCACCAGCTGTACAAGCTGCAGGTTAAATCCACATGATTAACTAGGCAGACTCTGTGTCTATGGAATATATAAAAGGATAGTGAGAGTTCCCATAAAAGAAAACATACTAGCTCTGGCAGCTGTGGTGTTTAGAGACAAGAACGTGCAGGAGTAGGACCAGATTAGAGTCTGAGCTGTCCCCAAAACAAGTCCAGAGATCAGTCAAGTATTGGAGGGCATTCTAGGGATGGGTAAATGGACTGTGACTCAGTGAGGGGAAGGACACTTACAGCTGATATCTGAGAAAAAAATGTTACCATTATTATTATTATATTTTGATTTGTTCTATAGTTGGTTCTGGATCTTTTTCTTCTGTTTTCCCCCTCAGTTGCTGACATTGCTGATTTTACTATTATTAACACTATTTAAGCTTTAGAGAAAAGTTTTTTAACTGAATTCTTTATTTCCTTTATATATTCCTACCTCTACATTGGCCTTTTGCAGTTTTGTGGGTTAATTTTTAATCTTTTTATTTTTTTTTAATTTTTGCTTGTTTTCTTTATTTGATTGTTATTCTTATTGTTCTGTGCCTGCTGTAGCTATTTTTTTAACATATATAAATCTTTTTATATACTTGTATTTAATTTTGCTTTACTATATATTTTCTAGTTTCTCTTCTCCCTTTTCTTTCTTTTCCTCACCATGTTTCTTTGTTTGTTTTGTTTTCTTTGCTTTATTCTCCAGTTGGTGCTCTGTTTTGGTTTTATTTTCTCCTTTGCATTTCAGTAAGTTTTGTCTCTATTTGGATAATATTTTTGGTATCATTTGCTCACCAGGTCACTCTCTTGTACTTTCTTTTCTTTGGACTGTTTTGGGTTTTGTGTATGTGTGAGTGTGTGTGTATGTTCCATTGTTTTATTTATTATTCATCTGATTTTGTATTTACCATTTGTCTGGGTTTGTCTTTTGTTTCTTATGTGTTGTTTGTTTGCTTTTGTGTGTTTATTTTAATCCCCTTTGTGCATGCATGCATATGTACTAAGTCACTTCATTCTTGTTTGACTCTTTGAGACCCTATGGACTGTAGCCTGCCAGGTTCCCCTGTCCATGGGATTCTCCAGGCAAGCCTACTGGAGTGGGTTGCCATGACCTCTTCCAGGGTATCTTCCCAACTCAGGAAATGAATCCACATGTCTTACATCTCTTGCATTGCTAGGCCAGTTCTTTACCACTATGGTCATCTAAGAAGCCCTTAATCCCCTTTATTTTCATAAAAAATGACATGTGCAATCTCAGTTCTCCAGCCAGCAATCCAGCCTGATCCTTTGGAGTGGGGGTGCAAAACCCAGGACCCTAGACTACCAGAGAACTCATAACCCCAGGGAGTATTAATTAATCAGTGCTCCCATGAAGGCCTCCACCTGTATATAAGACCCAGCATCACCCAATTGCCAGAAGCACACAATACAGGATGTGCCATCCAAACAGCAAGCAAGAAAACAACAACAACAAACAATAATCATCAGCAGACAGGATTATTACAGACACCTCAATATATAGCACCTCATACAGCCCTACCCATCAGAGACGGGGGAAAAAAAAACTGACCTTCTCTCACAAGAATGCAGGCACAAGTCACTCCCAACCCAAGCCTATGCAAACCACCAGACCAACCTTATCCACCAAGGGCAGAAAACTAAAGGAAGAAGGAGTACAACCCTAGAGCCTAAGAAATTGAGATATCAAGTACAGTAAGTCAGAAAAATTGAAAAGACAGAAATAGTATGCAAATGAAGAAAGAAGGTAGAAACTCATGAGATCAAATAAATAAAGAGGAAATAGCAAATTACCTGAAAAAGAATTCAAGGTAATGATAGTAAAGATTATCAGAAACCCCAGAAATAAAGTTGAGAAAATATAAGAATAAAATATAAATTTAATAAGGACTTGAAGACATAAAGGATAAACAAACAGAGACAAACAACATAATTACTGAAATTAAAAACATTCAGGATTCTAGAAGGAATCAATATCAGAATAACTGAGGTATATGAATGGATAAGTGAGCTGGAAGATAGAATGGTGGGAATTACTGCTAAAAAGCAGAATAAAGGGAAAAGAATGAAAAATATTGAGGATAATAAGGAAAGACAAGCCTTAAATGACATATTAGACCAGTGAACCTAATTGATATCTTCATAACATTCCATCCAAATGCAGAAGAATACACTACCTTCTCAAGTAAAAAACACGGACACATGGATATTAAACAATACCCAAAACAACAAACAAGTTACTGAAGGAATAAAAAGAGAAACTAAAGAATTCCTAGAAACAAATAGCAACAAAAAATGAGGACCTATGGAATGCAGAGAAAGCAATTCTAAGAGTTAAGACTATATCAATATAATCCTACCTCAAGAAACAGGAAAAATACCAAATAGATAACCTAACTTAAACAACTTTAAAACAACTGGAAAAAGGACAAAAATCCCCCAAAGTTAGTAGAAGGAAATAAATCATAAAGATCAAGGCCGAAATAAATGAAAAACAACTGAAGGAAACAATAGTAAAGATTAATAAAAACTAAAAGCTGGTTCTTTGAGAAAATGAAAAAAAAAAAAAAAAAAAAAGTCAGACCATTAGCCAGACTCATCAAGAAAACAAGGAGGAAGAATCAAAACAACAAAATTAGAAATGAAAAAGGAGAGGTTACAACAGATAACAGAGAAATAAAAAGGATCATAAGAGAATAGTAGAAGCAACTATAGGCTAGTAAAATGGACAACATTAAGAAATGAATCGATTCTTAGAAAAGTTCAACCTTCCAAGACTGAAACAGGAAGAAGTAGAAATTATGAACAAGCCAATTAGAAGCATTAAAATCAAAATTGTGATAAAAAATATCCCCCCAAAAACAAAATCCCAGGGCTAAATGACTTCACAGATAATATTTTATCAAACATTTAGACAATAGTTAATGCATATCCTTCTGAAACTCTCAAAAAATTGCAGAGGAAGGAACACACTCAAAGTCATTCTATGATGCAAAATCACCCTGATAACAAAACCAGACAAAGACATTACAAAAAAAGAAAATCACAGGTAGATATCTCTGATGAATCCAGATGCAAAAATTCTCAACAAAATTCTAGCAAACGACATTCAACAATACATTAAAAGGATCATACACCATGATCAAGTTGGGTGTATCATAATTTATTCAATATAGCAAATCAATCAAGGTGATACACCATATTAACAAACTGAAACATAAAATCCATATGATAATCTCAACAGATGCAGAAAAGGCTTTTGATAAAATTAAGCATGCATTTATAATAAAAACTCTTCAAAAAATGGGCATAGAAGGAACCTACCTCAACATAATAAAGGCTATATACAACAAACCCAAAGCAAACATTATTCTCAATGGCAAAATATTGAAACCATTCCCTCAGAGATCAGGAACAAGACAAGGGTGGCCACTCTCATCACTGTTATTCAACATAGTTTTGGAAGTCCTAGCTCTGGCAATCAGAGAAGAAAAAGAAATAAAAGAAATCTAGATTGGAAAAGAAGTAAAACCATCACTGTTTACAAACACCATGATGCTATACATAAAAAACCCTAAAGATACTATCAAAAAAATACAGTGAATTACTAGTAAATTCAGCTAATCAGTGGATTTCATAAAGTCACCAGTTACAAAATCAATACACAGAACACTTGCATTCTTATACACTATCAATGAAAAATAAGAAAGAGAAATTAAGGAGTCAATCCCATTTACCATTGCAACATAAAGAATAAAATAACTAAGAATAAACATACCTAAGGAAACAAGGGGCTTCCCTTGTGACTCAGACGGTTAAGAATCCCACCCACAATGTGGGAGACCAGGGTTCAATCCCTGGGCTGGGAAGATCCCCTGGAAGAGGGCATGGCAACCCACTCCAGTAGGCTTGCCTGGAAAATCTCCATGGACAGTGGGGCCTGGTGAGCTACAGTCCATGGGGTCACACAGAGTCAGACATGACTGAGTGACTAAGCAAAAGGAGACAAAAGAGCTTTATACAGAAAACTATAAGATGCTGATGAAAGAAATCAAAGACAATATAAACAGATGGAGAGATAGTTCATATTCCTGGGTTGAAAGAAACAATATTGTGAAAATGACTATACTGCCAATTTCAATCTACAGACTCAATGCAATCCCTATCAAATTATCAATGACATTTTTCACAGAACTAGAACAAAAAAAAAAAATTCAATTAATTGGAAACTCAAAAGACCTCGAATAGCCAAAGCACTCTTGAGAAAGAATGGAGCTGGAGAAATAAATCATCTGACTTCAGACTGTACTACAAAGCTACAGTCACCAAGGCAGTATGGTATTGGCACAAAAAGCAGCAGAAATATAGATCAGCAGAGCAAGGTGGAATGCCTAGAGATAAACTCACATGCCTACAGGCCCCTTATCTTTGACAAAGGAAACGAGAATATACAATGGGGAAAAGACAGTCTCTTCAATAAGTGATGGTGGTAAAACTGGACAGCTACATGTAAAAGAATGAAATTAGAGCACTTCTTAACATGGTACACAAAAATAAATTCAAAATGGATTAAAGCCCTAAATATAAGTCCAAGAAGTATAAAACTGTCAGAGGGAAAACACAGGCAGAACACCAATAATATAAGTCACAGCAAGATGCTCTATGGCTCACCTCCCAGAGTAATGGAAATAAAAACAAAACAAAACAAAACAAAATAAACAAGGAGGACCTAATTAAACTTAAAAGTTTTTGCACAGCAAAGGAAACTATAAACAAAGTGAAAAGACAATCTTCAAAATGGGAGAAAATAATGGCAAATGGAAAAACTGACAAAGGATTAATTTCCAAAATATACCACGCAGCTCATTCAACTCCATACCAGAAAAACAAGCAATCCAATCAAAAAGTGGGCAAAAGACCTAAACAGACATTTCTCCAAAGGAGACATAAAGATGACTAATAAACTCATGAAAAGATGCTCAACACCATACATTATTATAGAAATGTAAATCAAAGTTACAATGAAATATCACCTCCCCCAGACACAATGGCCATTGTCAAAAAAATCTACAAACAGTAAATGCTGGAGAGGGTGTGAAGGAAAGGGAATCCTCTTGCACTGTTTATGGGAATGTAAATTGATACAGCCACTATAGAAGACAGTATGGAGATTCCTTTCAAAACTAGGAATAAAACTACCATATGACCCAGCAATCCCACTACTAAGCATATACCCTGAAGAAATAATTGAAAAAGACACTGCATCACTCTTTACAATAGCTATGACATGGAAGTAAAATAGACATCCATTGACAGATGAATGGATAAAGAAGCTGTGGTACATTTATACACGGGATATTAGCCATAAAAAGGAATACATTTGAGTCAGTTCTAATGAGGTGGCTGATCCCAGAACCTAATATACAGGGTGAAGTTAGTCAGAAAGAAAAACACAAATACTGTAATATTATTGCATACAGAAGGAATCTAAAAAGATGGTATAGATGAACCTAATTGTAGGGCAGTAATGAAGATGCACGTGTAGAAAACAGACTTAGAGACACGGGGTGAGGAGGAAGGAGAGGGTGGGATGAATGGAGAGAGTAGCATATAAATATACACAATACCATATATAAAATACATAGCCATGAGAATTTGATGTATGACTCAGAGAAGTCATATTGGGGCTCTGTAACGACCTAGAGGGGTGACATAACATGGGAGGTGGGGGGGGGGGAGACTGAAGAGGGAGGGAATATATGCATACTAATGGCTGATTCATGTTGATGTATAGCAGAAACCAATACAATACTGTAAAGAAATTACCCTCCACTTTAAAATAAACAATTTTTTTAAAAAATAATAATAAAAATTGAATTCATTTCAAGCATCTTTTCTGACCATAACTGTGTAAGATTAGATATCAACTAAGTAAAAGAACTGTAAAAAAAAATGCAAACACATGTATGCTAAACAATACACTTCAGAATAACCAACAGATCACTGAAGAAATCAAAGAGGAAATCAAAAAGTACCCAGAAACAAAAAACAATGAAAACACAGGAATTCAAAAATGATGAGTTGCAGTAAAAGCAGTGCTAAGAGGGAAGTTTATGGAAATACACAGCTACTTCAAGAACCAACAGTAAACATCAAATAAACAACCTAAACTTACACCTAAAGAGACTTTACTAAAGAAAGAACACAAAACCCCAAATTTAGAAGGAAAGAAATCATGAATATCAGAGTAGAAATAAATTAAAAAGAAATGAGGGTGGTGAGAGAAAAGATAAATAAAAATAAAAGCTAATTCTTGAGAAGATAAAATTGACAAACCATCATCCAGACTCGTCAAGAGAAAAGGGAGAAGACTCGAATCAATAAAATTAGAAATGAAAAAGGACAAATACAAAGGATCATAAAAGACTACAACAAACAACTATATGTCTACAAAGTGTACAACCTGAATGAAATTGATAAATTCTTAGAAAACTATAAATTTGGGGGCTTATCTAGGGGCTAAACAGTAAAGCCTTAGGAAGCATCACTACAAACAAAGCTAATGGAGGTGATGGAATTCCAGTTGAGCTATTTCAAATCCTGAAAGATGATGCTGTGAAAGTGGTGCACTCAATATGCCAGCAAATTTGGACAACTCAGCAGTGGCCACAGGACTGGAAAAGGTCAGTTTTCATTCCAATCCCAAAGAAAGGCAATTACAAAGAATGCTCAAATTACCACACAATTGCACTCATCTCACACAATAGTAAAGTAGTGCTTAAAATTCTCCAAGCCAGGCCTCAGCAATATGTGAACCGTGAACTTCAAGATGTTCAAGTTGGTTTTAGAAAAGGCATAGGAACCAGAGATCAAATTGCCAACATCTGCTGGATCATCGAAAAAGCAAGAGAGTTCCAGAAAAACATGTATTTCTGCTTTATTGACTAGGCCAAAGCCTTTGACTGTGTGGATCACAATAAACTGTGGAAAATTCTGAAAGAGATGGGAACACCAGACCACCTGACCTGCCTCTTGAGAAACCTGTATGCAGGTCAGGAAGCAACAGTTAGAACTGCACATGAAACAACAGACTGGTTCCAAATAGGAAAAGGAATACATCAAGGCTGTATATTGTCACCCTGCTTATTTAACTTTTTTAACAAATTTTAACTTATTTAACAAAAGGAGAAAGTAGCAGTGACAATATACATTAACATGTGTAAAATATATAGCTGGTGAGAAGTTGCCATATAACACAGTAAGACCAGCCTGCCACTCTGTGATGTCTTAGAGGGGGATATGGGGGAGAGAGAGAAGCTCCAGATGGAGAGGTTATATGAATAATTATGGCTGATTTGCACTCTTGTTCAGCAGAAATGAACACAAAATTATAAAGCAATTTTCCTCCACTTAAATAGTAAATTCAAAAAAATCATAGAGGAAATGCTTCATGGCATTGGTCTTGGCAATAACTTTTGGGGACATGATACAAAAATCACATGTGACAACAAAAAAAAATAGACAAGAGAGATTACATCAAGCTAAAAATATTATGCAGAGGAAAGTAAACAATCAACACTGAATAAAGCAACCTTTGGAATGAATGACTAACAGTCGTGTCTGACTTTTGGCAACACCATAGATTGTAGCCCGCTAGGCTCCTCTGTAAATAGAATTATCCATGCAAGAATACTGGAGTAGGTTGTCATTCCCTTCTCCAGGGGATCTTCCCCACCCAGGTATCAAACCCAGCTCTGCATTGCAGGAAGAATCTTTACCATCTGTTGCCACCAGGGAAGCAAGTATTTTCAAACCATGTATCTGATGAAGGGTTAATCTCCAAAATATATAATGATCTTCTATAGCTCAATAAAAAACCCACAGTTCACCAAATTCTAAAGGGGCCAAGGGGAGGCGGTCCTAAGATGGTGGAGGAGTAGGACAGGGAGACTACTTTCTCCCCTACAAATTCATCAAAAGATCATTTGAACGCTGAGCAAATTCCACAAAACAAATTCTGAATGCTGGCAGAGGACACAAGGCATCCAGAAAGGCAGCCCATTCTCTTCAAAAGGAGGTAGCACAAAATATAAAAAGATAAAAAGAGAAACAAAAGAGTTAGGGATGGAGACCCACCCTGGGGGGGGGGGGGGCGGGGGGCTCGTGAAGGAGGATAAGCTTCCAAACACCAGGAAACCCTCACACCATGGGGTCTGTGGAGAGTTTTGAAATCTCAGAGGGCAACATAACCAGGAGGGAAAAAAATCCACAGATTATGCACCTAACCCCAACTCCCAGCAGAGAAGTAGCCCACACGCTCACATCCACCAGCAGCAAGTGGGAGCTGAACAGGGAGGCATGGGCTGCATGCTTAGAGTAAGGACTGTGCCTGAATGCCCTGAGGACAATCTGAGGGAGCTAACGTGAGATAGCAAACCAAACTGTGGGATAATCAGAGAGGGAAAGAAAGGGGGGGGGGGAGAGAGAGAGAGAGAACTTACCTATGAAAAGCTATAAGGCACAACCTGGGCCGCTAACAGAACAAAGGACCTAGTGAATCCCAGAGGAGAGCTAGCCGGCTGCGTACCGGCCCCTACCACTGCAGGAGGCAGAGAGGCAGCTGGGCAACATCCAGAGCTGGAAGGTGGGGGAATCTCAGTCCCAGAGATGGCAACCTCCACCAAACTGCAAGCAGGCTCCCAGTTGCTAACCAAGTCTTCCTGAGATCCTGGAAGGTTGACATCCACCAGGAGGTTTGCAGTCAGAGATCAGCTCCCCAGAGAACACACACAGCACACCTGAGATGGTGCTACTGCTATGCACCCAGGAAACCAAAAGGATGGGACTGGGGAGGTGATAAGACGCACTGCTCACTTGGGGGGAGTGTGCTCACCAAGCACATGGTCAGACCTGGGAAGGGCACAAAACACAGGCCCAACCGAGTCTGTGCCATTGTGGAGTACCCAAGAATCTGAACCTGAGTGGCTTAGGCATGGGAAGTGCACAAAACCCAGGGCAGTTCCCTGGCAGAGCAACCTGGAGCCAGAGCAGTATAGACTGAGAAAGCACACATGCTGAGAGAGAGGGCAAACCCAGTGTGGCCCAGACACTGCGAGCACTCCCCACAAATGCCAGTGATATTTGTTTGCAGTGTTCCTCCCTCCCCACAGCACAAATGAACAAGTGAGCCTAAAGAAGTGACCACCTTCGCCCCCTTGTGTCAGGGTGGAAATTAGACACTGAAGATATTTGCAAACAGAGGAAGCCGAAACAAACAAAGAAGACGGAACTGCTCTGTAAGTGACAGGTGCAACATATTAAAACCCTGTAGTTAGCACTGACTATATTGGAAGGAGTCTATAGACTTGAGAAGAAGTATAAGCTGGAACAAGGAACTATCTGAAACTGAACTGACCCCACACTGCCATCAACAGCTCCAAGAAATTCCTAGATATATTTGATTGTTATCATTTTAATTTTTTAAATTTTAAGTTCTTTATTAATCCTTTAATTTTCAATTTGATAATGTACTATTACCTTGCAAAAAAAGAATAAAGAAAATTTCATATATATGTATTTATAATTGTATGTGATTATGTTTTGTTTTTTAATATTGCATTTTTGAGAATTTGACCTCTACTCTAGATTTTTAATCTTTGCATTTTAGTATTTGTTATCAATTTTGTACCTTTAAGAATCCAATCGTCAGTACCCATTTTCACTTAGGAGTGTGACTATTGACTTGATTGCTCCCACCCTACTTTGGCTCTCCTTTTTTCTCCCCCAGGTCACCTCTATCTTCTCCCTCCCTCTTCTCTACTCTACCCAACTCTGTGAATCTCTTTGGGTGCTCCGGGGTGCAAAGAACACTTAGAGAACTGATTATTGGCTATATCTTTCTCTCTCCTTTTACCTCCCCCTTTTCTCCTCCTGGTCACCTCTATCACCTTCCTCCCTCTTCTCTTCTCTATGTAACTCCGTGAGCCTCTCTAAGTATTCCAGATTGTGGATAGCACATAAGGAATTGATTACTGGCTACAGTGCTCTCTCCCCTTTTGATTCTCCCTCTTCTCCTCCTAGTCACCTGTATCTCGCTCCTCTCTCTTCTTGTCTCCATGTAACTCTGCGAACCTCTCTGGGTATCCCTCACTTTGGAGAATCTTTTCACCATTACTCTAGATGTTTTATCATCTGTGCTGTATAGATGGAGAAGTCTTGAGGCTACTGTAAGAATAAGACTGAAAGCCAGAGGCAGGAGGCATAAATCCAAAACTTGAAAACACCAGAAAACTCCTGACTCCAGGAAACATTAATTGACAAGAGCTCATCCAAAAGCCTCCATACCAACACTGAAACAAAGCTCCACCCAAGAGCCAACAAGTTTCAGAGCAAGACATACCATGATAATTCTCCAACAACCCAGGAACATAACCCTGGGCATTAAAATACAGGCGGCCAAAAGTCACACCAAACCTATAGACACATCAAAACACACTACTGGACACTTCATTGCACTCCACAGAGAAGAGATCCAGCTCCACCCACCAGAACACCAACGCAGGCTTCCCTAAACAGGAAACCTTGGCAAGCCCTCATCCAATCCCACCCACATGGAGGAACCTCCACAATAAAGGGGAACCACAAACTTCCAGTCTACAGAAAAGCCACCACAAACCAAGCAATCTAAACAAGATGAAAAGGCAGAGAAATATTCACCAGGTAAAGGAACATGATAAATGCCCACCAAACCAAACAAAAGAGAAGGAAATAGGGACTCTACCAGAAAAATAATTCAGAATAATGATAGCAAAAATGATCCAAAATCTTGAAAACAAAATAGAGTTACTGATAAATAGTCTAGAGACAAGGATTGAGAAAATGCAAGAAATGTTCAACAAGGATGTAGAAGTAATAAAAAAGAGTCAATCAATAATGAATAATGCAATAACTGAGATAAAAAAAAACACATGCTGCATGGAACCAACAGAGTAACTGAGGCAGAAGATAGGATAAATGAGGTGGAAGATAGAATGGTGGAAAAATATGAAGCAGAGAGATTTAAAGAATTAAAAGAAATGAGGACAACCTCAGAAACCTCTGGAACAATGTCAAATGCCCCAACATTTGAATCATAGGAGTCCCAGAAAAAGAAGACCAAAAAAAAAAAAAAGGCCATGAGAAAATACTTGAGTTCAAATAGTGGAAAGCTTCTCTAAAATGGGGAAGGAAATAGCCACCCAAGTCCAAGAAACCCAGAGAGTCCCAAACAGGATAAACCCAAGGCAAAACACCCCAAGACACATGTTAATCAAATTAACAAAGACCAAACACAAAGAACAAATATTAAAAGCAGCAGGGGAAAACCAAAAATCACACACCAGGGGATTCTCATAAGGATAACAGCTGATCTTTCAATAGAAACTCTTCACGCCAGAAGGAAATGGCAGAACATACTTAAAGTGATGAAAGAGAAAAATCCACAACCCAGATTACTGGACCCAGCAAAGATCTCATTCAAATATGAAGGAGAAATCAAAAGCTTTACAGACAAGCAAAAGCTGAGAGAATTCAGCACCACTAAACAAACTCTTCAATGAATGCTAAAGGATCCTTCTTTTCTAGACAGGAAACACAAAAAAAGGTGTATAAACTTGAACCCAAAACAACAAAGTAAATGGCAATGGAACAATACCTATCAATAATTACCTTAAATGTAAATGGGTTGAATGCCCCAACCAAGAGACAAAGACTGGCTGAACGGATACAAAAACAAGACCCCTATATATGCTGTCTATCAGAGACCCACTTCAAAACAAAGGACACATACAGACTGAAAGTGAAGGGCTGGAAAAAGATATTTCACACAAATGGAGACCAAAAGAAAGCAGGAGTCGCAATACTCATATCAGATAAAATAGACTTTGAAATAAAGGCCATGAAAAGAGATAAATAAGGATACTTCATAAGGATCAAAGGATCACTCCACGAGGAAGATATAGCAATTAAAAATATATATGTACCCAACATAGGAGCACTGCAATATGTAAAGCAAATGCTAAGAAGTATGAATGGGGAAATGACCAATAACACAATAATAGTGTGAGACTTTAATACCTCACTTACACCTATGGATAGATCAACTAAACAGGAACTTATCAAGGAAACAAAAACTTTAACTGATACAGTGGACCAATTAGACATAATTGATATCTATAGGACATTTCACCACAAAACAAAGAATTTCACATTTTTTCTCAAGTGAACATGGAAACTTCTCCAGGATATATCACATTCTGGGCCATAAATCTAGCCTTGGTAAATTAAAAGCATTGAAATCATTTCAACCATATTTTCTGATCACAATGCAGTAAGATTAGATGTCAACTACAGGGGGGGGGAAACTAGAAAATACAAACTTATGGAGGCTAAACAACATGTTTCTGAATAACCAACACATCAAAGAAAAAATCAAAAAATAAATCAAAATATGCACAGAAACCAAAGAAAATGAAAACACAACAATCCAAAACCTATGGGATTCAGTAAAAGCAGGGCTAAGGGGAAGGTTTATAGCAATACAAGCTTACCTTAAGAAACAACAGAAAAATCAAATAAATAAGATACCTCTACATCTATAGCAGCTAGAAAAGGAAGAAATGAAGAACTCCCAGGTTAGTAGAAGGAAAGAAAACATAAAAATTAGGGCAGAAATAAATGAAAAAGAAACAAAGGAGACCATAGCAAAAAATCAACAAAGCTAAAAGCTGGTTCTTTGAGAAGATAAATAAAATTGACAAACCATTAGACAGACTCATAAGAAACAAAGGGAGAAGAATCAAATCAACAAAATTAGAAATGAAAATGGAGAAATCACAACAGACAAAACAGAAATACAAAGGACATAGAGACTACTATCAGCAACTATACGCCAATAAAATGGACAACTTGGGAGAAATTAACTAATACTTAGAAAAGTATAACTTTCCAAAACTAAACCAGGAAGAAATAGAAAATCATAACAGACACATCATCAGCATGGATATCGAAACTGTAATCAGAAATCTTCCAAGAAACAAAAGCCCAGGACCAGATGCCTTCACAGCTAAATTCTACCAAAAAATGTAGAGAAGAGCTAACACGTATCCTACTCAAACTCTTCCTGAAAATTGCAGAGAAAGGTAAACTTCCAAACTCATCCTATGAGGCCATCATCACCCTAATATCAAAACCAGACAAAGATACCACAAAAACGAAAACTATAAGCCAATATTACTGATGAATATAGATGCAAAAATCCTTAAAAAAATTCTATCAAACAGAATCCAACAACATATTGAAAAGATCATACATCATGACCAAGTGAGCTTTATCCCAGGGATGCAAGGATTCATCAATATCTGCAAATCAATCAATGTGATACACTACATTAACAAATTGAAAGATAAAAACAATATGATTATCTCAATAGATGCAGAGAAAGCCTTTGAAAAATTTCAACATCTATTTATGATAAAGACCCTCCAGAAAGCAGACCTAGAAAGACATACCTCAACATAATAAAAGCCATATATGATAAACCCATGGAAAACACTATCCTCAATGGTGAAAAATTGAAAGCATTTCCCTTAAAGTCAGGAACAAGACAAGGGTGCCTGTTCTAACCACTACTATTCAAGAGTTTTCAAAGTTTTAGCCACAGCAATCAGATCAGAAAAAGAAATAAAAAGAATTCAGATTGCAAAAGAAGTAAAACTCTCATTGTTCTATGATCCCTTACATAGAAAACCCTAAAGACTCAACCAGAAAATTACTAGAGCTAATGAATGAATACAGTAAAGTTGCAAGATATAAAGTTAACACAGAGAAACCCCTTGTATTCCTATACACTAACAATGAGAAAACAGAAAGAGAAATTAAGGGAACAGTTCCATTCACCATTGCAATGAAAAGAATAAAATACTTAGGAATAAATCTATGTAAAGAAAAAAAAAAACTATATATATATATATAAACTACAAAACACTCAGGCAAGAAATCAAAGAGGACACAAATAGAAATATACCATGTTCATGGATCGGAAGAGTCAATATAGTGAAAATGGTTATACCCAAAGCAATCTATAGATTCAATGCACTCCCTATCAAACAACCAATGGTGTTTTTCAGAGACCTAGAACAAATAACTTTACAATTTGTATGGAAATACAGAAAACCTTGAATAGCCAAAGCAATCTTGAGAAAGAAGATTGGAACTGGAGGAATCAACCTGCTTTACTTCAGACTATACTATAAAGCTACAGTCATCAAGACAGTATGGTCCTGGCACAAAGACAGAAATATAGATCAATGGGACAAAATAGAAAGCCCAGAGATAAATCCACGCACCTATTGACACCTTATCTTTGACAAAGGAGGCAAGAATATACAATGGAGAAAAGACAATCTCTTTAACAAGTGATGCTGGGAAAACTGGTCAACCACTTGTAAAAGAATGAAAGTAGAACACTTTCTAATACCATACACAAAAAATAAACTCAAAATGGATTAAAGACCTAAACATAAGACCAGAAACTATAAACCTCCTAGAGGAAAACATAGGCAAAAATGGCCAAGTGAGAGTCAATGGCCAAGAGAATGTCCACATTCTCTGACATAAATCACAGCAGGATCCACTATGACCCCCCCTTCCAGAGTACTGGAAATAAAAGCAAAAATAAACAAATGGGACCTAATTAAACTTAAAAGCTTTTGCACAATGAAGAAAATTATAAGCAAGGTGAAAAGACAGCCTTCACAATGGGAGTAAGGAATAGCGAACAAAGCAACTGACAAAGAATTAATCTCAAAAATATACAAGCATCACCTACAGCTCAATTCCAGAAAAATAAACTACCCAATCAAAAAATGGGCCAAAGAACTAAACAGACATTTTTCCAAAGAAGACATACAGATGGCTAACAAACACATGAAAAGATGCTCAACATCACTCATTATCAGAGAAATGCAAATCAAAACCACAATGAGGTACCATCTCACACCAGTCAGAATGACTGCTATCCAAAAGTCTACAAACAACAAATGCTGGAGAGGGTCTGGAGAAAAGGGAACCCTCTTACACTGTTGGTGGGAATGCAAACTAGTACAGCCACTATGGAGAACAGTGTGGAGATTCCTTAAAGAAATGGAAATAGAACTACCATATGACCCAGCAATCCCACTGTTGGGCATACACACCAAGGAAACCAGAATTGAAATTGGTACATATACACAATGGAATATTACTCAGCCATTAAAAAGAATACATTTGAATCAGTTCAAATGAGGTGAATGAAACTGTAGCCTATAATACAGAGTGAAGTAAGCCAGAAAGAAAAACACTAATACAGTATATTAACACATATATATGGAATTTAGAAAGATGGTAATGATAACCCTAAATGCGAGACAGCAAAAGAGACACAGATGTATAGAACAGTCTTTTGGACTCTGTGGGAGAAGGCGAGGGTGGGATGATCTGAGAGAATAGCATTGAAACATGTATATTATCATATATGAAACAGATTACCAGTCCAGGTTTGATGCATGAGACAGGGTGCTCACGGCTGGTGCACTGGGATGACCTAGAGGGATGGGATGGGGAGGGAGGTGGGAAGGGTGTTCAGCATGGGGGACACCTGTAAACCCATGGCTGATTCATATCAATGTATG
The DNA here is from genome assembly GCF_033118175.1 of Dama dama. Taxonomy (NCBI): domain Eukaryota; kingdom Metazoa; phylum Chordata; class Mammalia; order Artiodactyla; family Cervidae; genus Dama; species Dama dama. The sequence continues at coordinate 105,706,476 of NC_083714.1, forward strand.
GATAAAACCACTACTGTATTGTAAAGTAATTAGTTTTCAACTAAAAAAAAATCATCAATTCTTCCGTGCTCAGCCTTCTTTATGGTCCAACTCTCACATCCACACATGACTACTGGAAATAGCATAACTTTGACTATACATACAAACCTTTGTTGGGAAAGTGATATCTCTGCATTTTGCTTTATCATGTGCCATCTAGGTTCGTCATAGCTTTTCTTTCACAGAATAAGCCTCTTTTAATTTCATGGTTGTAGTAAAGGTCCACAGTTGTTTTGGAGCCCAAGACGACAAAATCTGTCACTGCTTCCACTCTTTTCCCTTCTTTTTGTCATGAAGTGATGGAACTGGATGCCATGATCTTAGTTTTTTGAATGCTGAGTTTTAAGCCAGCTTTTTCACTCTTCTCTTTCACCCTCATCAAGAGGCTGTTTAGTTCTCCAATTCTGCTGCTAAAGTGGTATCTTCTGCATATCTGAGGTTGTTGATAAAAACAATGATTGCCTGCTAAAATAGAAGATTTGAAAAGGATCAAGAGACCCCTAAAATAGTAACTAAAATGCCCAAGATGTAATAAAAATCACTCTTCATACTAAGAAAAACAACAACAAAAAAGAAAACCCACAAACACAATTCGAATGAAAACACACACACACACACACAATTAACTGACACCATTACAGTTATTTGACAACAGTTTCAAGGTTGCTACAATAAAAATGCCCCAAAAGACAATTTAGAATTATCCTGAAAAAATCAGAAATTTAACCAATTTCTGAAAAAGGACTTGTTTTTAAAAGAACCAAATGGAAAATATGGAACTGAAAAAATGGTCAAAAATTGTTTAAATTGCTAGATAGATGCAGTACTAGAGTAGAGATGAGAGAGAACAGAATCAGTAAAACTGAAGATAGATCACAGTCTTCAACTGACCCAGTCTGAACAAAGAGAAAAAACAGAGTGGGGGGGGGGGAAGCAATGGCTCAGAGATCAGTAGAATAACCAAAAAAAAAGAAAAGATTTATATCACTTGAACTCCAGATGGAGATGAAAAAGAATTTGGAGCTGCAAAGGTATTTGATGACGAAAGAAAAACAGAGGGAAAAAACAGAAAACAAATAATAAACTTAGAGACTGGTTATGTCAACAAGATGGTGGAACAGGAAACCCCAGACTCTCCTTCTCAGAGAAGCACTGATACAAAAATACAAAGATAATTACCCTTTGTGAGAAATCCACAAACTGTTTAAAGTTTCCTGCACCTAACTGAGTGTGAAACCAGTTGCATCAAAGTACTAAAAGTAATAAAATGTGTGGCTCTCATTGACCATAGTCCTCACTGTCTCAGGGTAGTGCACTTGGGAAAAAGTTCCCAGCTTTTGGCTTCTTCCTAGGGAGGGAAAGAAGGCAGAAACACATGCCTAATGTTCAGACTTTTCACTGAACTTCTCAGGGAACCGGTCTCTTTCTTGCCTGAATCTGGGTACTAGTAGGAATACACATCATATTGGGGGATACTGAGAACAAGGGCTAAGTTTGAAGTAGTATGTATTTACTTGTCATAGTCCCTCCACCTACCCAGTTCAACACAGAATAAGGGGAAAAAATCCCAAATTCCTAGCTTCTCCATGAGGAGGAAAAGATTTGGAGCATGCACCCAACATTCAGGATTTGAAGGGGCTGGTTACTAGTTCACCTGTCTCAGAATGCTGAGAGGACCTGGCATACTCTAGATGGCTGCAGGCCTCTGAGAACAAAGAAGAACTGGAAGTTTTGCCGCTATTCCAGAGGCACACAGTATAGCAAACAGGTTGATACAGCTCAGAGGTTCTCCCTCGTGGAGGGGAGAGGGAGAGAGATGATTAGAGCACATAATACTCTGGCTTTTGGGGACAAGGGGATGCTGCCCAAGGAACTGATTTCTGTCTCACCAGACTCAGAATATTGACAGGACACAGAATACTATACAAGACTGGGGCCAATGAGAACAAAAGAGAGCTGGACAGCTTACTGCAGCTCTACAAAACCTTCAGAGAGTACCATAGGTAGACATTAGAGGGAGGAAGAAATTATTAACTCCTGAAAAATAAGCAATCAAATATCTCTAAAATAGGGACTTTAAAAGTTGAGAGAAAATATTTTCACAGAAAATATTTGAGAGACTACCAGAATCTCTAGCTGGGATGACTGATAAAAATATTTCACTGTATAAAGTGAGTAGGTAAAGAAGAGGTGGCTGTTTTGTCAAACGTGCATATCCCAATACAAAACTTATAAGGGCACATGAAGAAACAGCAGAACACAGCCCAGTAAAATGAAAAAAAAATCTCCAGAAACTGACCCAAAAGAAAAATATTTATATGAATTACCTGACAAGGAATTCAAAATAACCATCATAAAGAGGTTTAATAAGCTCAAGAAATGATGAATAAATAAAATTAGAATACCATCAAAGAGAAAAAATAAAACTGAACTAAACAGAAACTTTGGAACTGAAAAATATAATACCTGAACAAAAAATTCACTAGAGGTGTTAATGATCACACTTCATCAGTCAGAAGAAAAAAACAATAAACCAAAGAAAAGTCACTTAAAATTAACCAGAGAATCATAAAGAAAAAAGTGTGAGGAAAGCCTAAGGGACTTATATAAAAACATCAAACGAATTCAAATATGCATGATGGGAATCCCAGACAGAGAAGAGGGAGAGAAAAGGACAGAAAACTTATTTAAAGAAAGAATGACAAAATTTCTCAAACCTAAGGAAGAAAATGGACATCTACATTCAGAAGACCAGTAAAGTTCAGTTCAGTCGCTCAGTCGTGTTTGACTCTTTGCAACCGCATAGACTGCAGCGCACCAGGCCTCCCAGTCCATCACCAACTCCCAGAGGTTACTAAAACTCATGTATATTGAGTCAGTGATGCCATACAACCATCTCATCCTCTGTTGTCCCCTTCTCCTCTCACCTTCAATCTTCCCCAGCATCAGGGTCTTTTCCAAAGCGTGAGCTCTTTGCATCAGGTGGCCAAAGTATTGGAGTTTCAGCTTCAACATCAGTCCTTCCAATGAATATTCAGGACTGGCTTCCTTTAGGATAGACGGGTTGGATCTCCTTGCAGTCAAAGGGACACGCAAGAGTCTTCTCCAACACCACAGGTCAAAAGCATCAATTCTTCAATGCTCAGCTTTCTTTATAGTCCAACTCTCATATCCATACATGACTACTGGAAAAACAATAGCCTTGACTAGACGGACTTTTGTAGGCAAAGTAATGTCTCTGCTTTTTAAAATGCTGTCTAGCGGGCATGGCTCCTTCCGCGGGAACCTGAGGAGTCGCGTGTCCTCCAGCTGCCTGTGGCTCTCGTGTCCAAGGCCCTGCTGTAGAGTCCATGGAGTGGCCAGACCCCAGTGCTCCTCCAGTCATCCTGGGGCGCATCCTGCCTCTCACCCCTCGTAGCTGCCAGACTGTTTACCTCCCAGAATGCTTGGGCTTGAAGTTACACTGAAGTGAAGGTGTTTGAGAAAAAAAAAAAAAAAATTAAAAAAACTCATCATTTCCAAGGATGGCTTAATAATGGTGCTTTTTCCTTTCACATCCTTTTGTCTGTCCCCTAGGGTGAACTTCCAGCATTAAATATACACTTCAAGTATATTGGGGGCTTCCCTGGTGACTCAGATGGTACCCAGCTGCAATGCAGGAGACCTGGGTTCAATCCTTGGGTCGGGAAGATCTGGAGAAGGAAATGGCAACCCATTCCAGTATTCTTGCCTTGGAGAACCCCCATGGACAGAGGAGCCTTGGCGGGCCACCATCCACGGAGTTGCAAAGAGTCGGACTCGACTGAGTGCCTGACGCTCAAACATGTCGTCCGTGGCTATAGTTGTAAACCACGTCGCATGCTGGCAAAGCAGAACTCCCCGTGACCTGATCACAAGCTCGGGACCCCTCTGACTGTAAAGCAGCGGCCGGTGGCATCACTCCTGAGCGCCGTCGCCCACAGGGTAACCACGGCTGATGAGAGTGTGGACATGGTCTGTGCTGAGCAGAGGCGGAGACGGTGCTATGTCCCTCCAGGGGTTCTCAGCCAGGGTTCCTGGAGCAGCAGCGCAGCATCCCCCAGGGATCCCGCTAGCGCTTCAGGGACTTGGGCCCCCCCAGGCCTCGGACATGTGGAGCGGGGCCTCGCAGGTCACTGGGACACGGGCTGAAGTCTGAGAACTGTGGGCTTTAGCCACTCCAGTGTGACTGATTTTCTACATCAGATTCCTAGTTTGGTGAGGTTTTAAATTTAAGTCTTATTTTTATCCAAAATGATTGCCAGACTTTCACTAAGCTTGAGAAGCAAAAGCTCACTGTAAAATGTGTGTGGCCTGGCCCAGAGCTGTCAGACAAGAAGTTCTGTGCTTAAGCAGGTTTTCAGTGTGTGTGTCTTTTCTCGATGGTATGAAGAATTCATTTAGGCTTGACTCTTTTTAAACACCATAATGAATGTATAATTTATGTTAAAAGTGTGAACCCTTTGTTACAAGGGAAAAGTAATTTTATGATTGGTTGCCTCTTGTCCCACCAACTCCAGCTATTACTGTTGCATTAGTTCCACCCCTGCTGTTTGCTCAGAGCCTTTACATTTCTGTATTTAATTCTTATGATAAATGAGTCACCATGATCCCATGGAATGAGGTCTTTTCAAAACTAAAACTCTCTCAAGTCAGAAGATAATCAGCTGTTCAGAACGATGCTCTGGATGGCCATCATTCCGAGAATGTATTCAGACTGAAACTCTGCCTACCGCCTTTTTCCCTTTTACACATTAAACAGGTTGAGAACCAAAAAAATAAATAAAATAAATAAATAAATAAATAACATGCTGTCTAGGTCAGTCATAACTTTGCTTTCAAGGAGTAAGCATCTTATAATTTCATGGATGCAGTCAATATCTTCAGTGATTTTGGAGCCCCCCCCCCCCAAAATGAAATCTGCCACTGTTTCCACTGTTTCCCCATCTATTTGCCATGAAGTGATGGGACTGGATGCCATGATATTAGTTTTCTGAATGTTGAGCTTTAAGCCAACATTTTCACTCTCCTCTTTCACTTTCATCAAGAGGCTCTTTAGTTCCTCTTCACTTTCTGCCACAAAGGTGGTGCCATCTGCATATCAGAGGTTATTGATATTTCTCCCAGCAATCTTGATTACAGCTTGTGCTTCCTCCAGCCTGGCGTTTCTCATGATGTACTCTGCATATAAGTTAAATAAGCAGGGTGACAATATACAGCCTTGACGTACGCCTTTCCCGATTTGGAACCAGTCTGTTGTCCCATGTCCAGTTCTAACTGTTTCTTCTTGACCTGCATATAGATTTCTAAATAGGCATGTCAGGTGGTCTAGTATCCCCATCACTTTCAGAATTTTCCACAGTTTGTTCTGATCCACACAGCCAAAGACTTTGACATAGTCAATAAAGCAGAAATGGATGTCTAAGCAGAAATGGATGTCTTTCGGGAACTCGCTTGCTTTTTAGATGATCCAGCAGATGTTGGCAATTTGATCTCAAGTTCCTCTACCTTTACTAAATTCAGCTTGAATATTTCTACGTTCACGGATCATGTACTGTTGAAGCCTGGCTTGGAGAATTTTGAGCATTACTTTCCTACCGTGTGAGATGAGTGCAACTGGGCGGTAGTTTGAGCATTCTTTGACATTGCCTTTCTTTGGGATTGGAATGAAAACTGACCTTTTCACTTCCTGTGACCATTGCTGGTTGTTCAAAATGTGCTTGCATATTGAGTGCAGCACTTTCATAGCATCATCTTTCAGGATTAAGAAATAATTCAACTGGAATTCCATCACCTCCACTAGCTTTGCTCATAGTGATGCTTCCTAAGGCCCACTTAACTTCACATTCCAGGATGTCTGGCTCTGGGTGAGTGATCACACCATTGTGATTATCTGGGTCATGAAGATCTTTTTTGTACAGTTCTTCTGTGTATTCTTGCCACCTCTTAATATCTTCTGCTTCTGTTAGGTCCATACCATTGCTGTCCTTTATTCAGCCCATCTTCTCATGAAATGTTCCCTTGGTATCTCTAATTTTCTTGAAGCAATCTCTAGTCTTTCCCATTCTATTGTTTTCCTCTATTTCTTTGCATTGATCACTGAGGAAGGCTTTCTTATCGCTCCTTGCTATTCATTGGAACTCTGCATTCAAATGGGGATATCTTTCCTTTTCTCCTTTGCTTTTCTCTTCTTTTCACAGCTGTTTGTAAGGCCTCCTCAGATAGCCATTTTGCTTTTTTGCATTTCTTTTCCATGGGGATGGTCTTGATCCCTGTCTCCTGTACAATGTCACGAACTTCCATCCATAGTTCATCAGGCAGTCTATCTATCAGATCTAGTCCCTTAAATCTATTTCTCACTTCCACTGTATAATCATAAGGGATTTGATATAGGTCATACCTGAATGGTCTAGTGGTTTTCCCCACTTTCTTACGTTTAAGTCTGAATTTGGCAATAAGGAGTTCATGATCTGAGCCACAGTCAGCTCCTGGTCTTATTTTTGCTGACTGTATAGAGCTTCTCCATCTTTGGCTGCAAAGAATATAATCGGTCTGATTTCAGTGTTGACCATCTGGTGATGTCCATGTGTAGAGTCTTCTCTTGTGTTGGTGGAAGAGGGTGTTTGCTCTGACCAGTGTGTTCTCTTGGCAAAACTCTATTAGCCTTTGCCCTGCTTGATTCTGTACTCCACGTCCAAATTTGCCTGTTATTCCAGGTGTTTCTTGACTTCCTACTTTTGCATTCCATTCCCCTATAATGAAAAGGACACATTTTTTGGGTGTTAGTTCTAAAAGGTCTTGTAGGTCCTCATAGAAGTGTTCAACTTCAGCTTCTTTTTCTGTGATATTGAATGGTTTGCCTTGGAAACAAACAGAGATCATTCTGTCATTTTTGAAATTGCCTCCAAGCACTGCATTTCAGACTCGCTTTTTAACTATGATGGCTATTCCATTTCTTCTAAGTAATTCTTGCCCACAATAGTAGATATAATGGTTATCTGAGTTAGATTTATCCATTTCAGTCCATTTTAGTTCACTGATTCCTAAAATGTCGACATTCACTCCTGCTATTTCCTGTTTGACCAAATCCAATTTGCCTTGATTCATGGACCAAACATTCCAGGTTCCTATGCAACATTGTTCTTTAGAGCATCAGACTTGGCTTCCATCACCAGTCACATTCAAAACTGGGTGTTGTTCTTGCTTTGGTTTCATTTCTTCATTCTTTCTGAAGTTATATTTCCTCTGATTTCCAGTAGCATCAGAAGCCCAGTGAATTCCAATTATGATAAACAAAGTAATCTACCCTTAGACACACAATAATCAAATTGACAAATATCAAAAAGAAAAATATTTCTGAAATCTTCAAGAGAAAAGAGACTTAGCCAAAGGGAATTCTTATAAAACTATCAGTGGATTTGTCAGCAGAAATCTTGCTGAACAAGAGGGAGAAGGATGATATATTCAAAGTGCTGAAAGGGAAAATCTGCCAAATAAGAATATTATTTTTGGAAAAATGGTCCTCAAAAACAGAAAGATAAAGACTTGCCTGGGAGGAAGGGGAACTAAGATGGTGGAGGAGTAAGACAGGGAGACCACTTTCTCCCCCACAAATTCATCAAAAGAACATATGAATGCTGAGCAAACTCCACAAAACAACCTCTGAATGCTCGCAGAGGACATCAGGCACCCAGAAATGAAGCCCATTGTCTTTGAAAGGAAGTAGGACAAAAGATAAAAGATAAAAATGAGGCAAAAGAGTTAGGGACAGAGATCCATCCTGGGAAAGGAGTCTTAATAGATGAAGTTTCCAAACACCAGGAAACCCTCTCACTGGCGAATTTGGGGGAAGTTTTCAAATCTCAGAGGGCAACCTAACTGGGAGAAAAAATAAATAAATAAAATCCACAGATTACATGCCTAAAGGCAACTCCCAGGAGAAAAGTACCCCAGACACTCGCATGTGCCACCAGCAAGTGGGGGCTGAACGGAGAGGAGTGGGCAGCATTGCTTAGGGTAAGGACCAGGCCTGAATGACCTGAAGGCTACTGGAAGAATAAGAATGAATGGGAATACATGTAAATCCATGGCTGATTCATATTAATGTATGACAAAACCCACTGGAAAAAAAAAAAAGAAAACCAAAGGCAGGAGGCTTAAGCCCAATACCTGAGAACACCAGAGAACTCATGACTCCAGGGAACATTAATTATTAAGAGGTGATCCAAAAGCCTCCATACCTACACAGAAACCAACAGCCACCCAAGAGACAATAAGTTTCAGAGCAAGACATACCATGCAAATTCTCCAGCAATGCAGGAACATAGTCCTGAGCACCAATATAAAGCCTGCCCAAAGTCACACCAAACCCATAGACATCTCAAAACTCACTACTGGACACTCCATTGCACTCCAGAGAGAAGAAATCCAGCTCCACCAACCAGAACACCGATGCAAGCTTCCCGAACCAGGAAACCTTGACAAGCCAATCGTCCAACCCCACCCACTGGGAGGAAACTCCACAATAAAGAGAAACCACAAACTACCAGAATAGAGAAAGGCCACACCAAACACAGCAATCTAAATAAGATGAAAAGAAAAATAAATAAATAAATAAGATGAAAAGGCAGATAAATACTCAGCAGATAAAGGAACATGAAAAAATGCCCATCAAACCAAACAAAATAGGAGGAGATAGGGAATCTACCTGAAAAATAATTTAGAATAATGATAATAAAAATGATCCAAAATCTTGAAAAGAAAATGGAGTTACAGATAAATAGCCTGGAGACAAGGGTTGAGAAGATGCAAGAAATGTTTAACAAGGACCTAGAACAAATAAAAAAGAGTCAATTAAAAATGAATAATGCAATACATGAGATCAAAAACACTCTGGAGGGAACCAAGAATAGAATAACGGAGGCAGAAGATAGGATTAGTGAGGTAGAAGATAGAATGGTGGAAATAAATGAAGCAGAGAGGAAAAAAGAAAAAAATCAAAAGAAATGAGGACAACCTCAGGGACCACTGGGACAATCTGAAACACCCCAACATTCGAATCATAGGAGTCCCAGAAGAAGAAGAAAAAAAAGAAAGGCCATTAGAAAATACTCGAGGAGATAATAGCTGAAAACTTCCCTAAAATGGGGAAGGAAATAGTCACACAACCACAAGAAATCGAGAGAGTCCGAAACAGGATAAACCCAAGGCAAAACACGCCAAGACACATATGAATCAAATTAAAAAAGATCAAACACAAAGAACAAATATTAAAAGCAGCAAGGGAAAAAAACAGCAAATGACACACCAGGGGATTCCCAGAAGGATAACAGCTGATCTTTCAATAGAAACTCTTCAGGCCAGAAGGGAATTGGAGTACATACTTAAAGTGATGAAAGAGAATAACCTACAAACCAGATTACTGTATCCAGCAAGGACATCATACAGATATGAAGGAGAATTCAAAAGCTTTACAGACAAGCAAAAGCCGAGAGAATTCAGTACCATGAAACCAGCTCTTCAACAAATGCTAAAGGATCTTCTCTAGATAGGAAATGCAGAAAGGTTGTATGAATGCAAACCTAAAACAACAAAGTAAATGGCAATGGTACAATACTTATCAATAATTACCTTAAATGTATATGGGTTGAATGCCCCAACCACGAGACAAAGACTGGCTGAATGGATACAAAAACAAGACCCCTATATATGCTGTCTACAAGAGACCCACCTCAAAACAAGGGACACATAAAACTGAAAGTGAAGGGCTGGAAAAAAATATTTCATGCAAACGGAGACCAAAAGAAAGCAGGAGTCACAATACTCATATCAGATAAAACAGACTTTGAAATAAAGGTTGTGAAAAGAGACAAAGAAGGATACTACATAATGATCAAAGGATCAATCCAAGAAGAAATATATATGCACCCAACATAGGAGCACCACAATATGTAAGGAAAATGCTAACGAGTATGAAAGGGGAAATTAACAATAACACAATAATAGTGGGAGACTTTAATATCCCACTAACACCTATGGATAGATCAACTAAACAGAAAATTAACAAGGAAACACAAATTTTAAATGACACAATGGACCAGCTAGACCTAATTTATATCTATAGGACATTTCACCCCCAAAACAATCAATTTCACCTTTTTCTCCAGTGCACGTGGAACATTCTCCAGAATAGATCACATCCTGGGCCATAAATCTAGCCTTGGTAAATTCAAAAAATTTGAAATCACGCCAGTCTTCTTTTCTGACCATAATGCAATAAGACTAGATCTCAAATAGAGGGAAAAAAAAACTATTAAAAACTCCAACAACAGAGGCTCAATAACACGCTTCTGAATAACCAACAAATCATAGAAGAAATCAAAAAAGAAAGCAAAATATGCATAGAATGAATGAAAATGAAAACACAACAACCCAAAACATATGGGACACTGTAAAAGCAGTGCTAAGGGGAAGGTTCATAGCAATACAGGCTTATCTCAAGAAACAAGAAAGAAGTCAAATAAATAACCTAATTTACACCTAAAGCAACTAGAGAAGGAAGAAATGAAGAACCCCAGGGTTAGTAGAAGGAAAGAAATCTTAAAAATTAGGGCAGAAATAAATGCAAAAGAAACAAAAGAGATCATAGCAAAAATCAACAAAGCTAAAAGCTGGTTTTTTGAAAAGATAAATAAAATTGACAGACCATTAGCCAGACTCATCAAGAAACAATAGGAGAAGAATCATATCAACAAAATTAGAAATGAAAATGGAGATCACAACAGACAACACAGAAATACAAAGGATCATAAGAGATTACTACCAGCAGCTATACACCAATAAAATGGACAACTTGGAAGAAATGGACAAATTCTTAGAAAAGTATAACTTTCCAAAACTGAATCAGAAAGAAACAGAAGATCTTAACAGACCCATCACAAGCAAGGAAATCGAAACTGTAATCAGAAATCTTTCAGCAAACAAAAGCCCAGGACCAGATGGCTTCACAGCTGAATTCTACCAAAAATTGAGAGAAGTGCTAACACCTGTCCTACTCAAATTATTCAAGAAAATCGCAGAAGGTAAACTTCCAAACTCATTCTATGAGGCCACCATCACCTTAATACCAAAACCAGACAAAGACGCCACAGAAAAAAACAAAACTACAGGCCAATATCACTGATGAACATGGAAGCAAAAATTCTTAACAAAATTCTAGCAAACAGAATCCAACAACATATTAAAAAGATCATACATCAAGACCAAGGGGGCTTTATCCCAGGAATGCAAGGATTCTTTAATATCTGCAAATCAATCAATGTAATACACCACATTAACAAATTAAAAGATAAAAAGTATATGATTACCTCAATAGATGCAGAAAAAGGCTTTGACAAAATTCAACATCCACTTATGATAAAAACTCTCCAGAAAGCAGTCATAGAAGGAACATACCTCAACATAGTAAAAGCTATATATGACAAACCCACAGCAAACATTATCCTCAATGGTGAAAAACTGAAAGCATTTCCCCTTAAGTCAGGAACAAGGCAAGGGTGCCCACTCTCACCGCTACTGTTCAACATAGTTTTGGAGGTTTTGGCCACAGCAATCAGAGCAGAAAAAGAAATAAAAGGGATTGAGATAGGAAAAGAAGAATTAAAACTATCACTGTTTGCAGATGACATGATCCTCTACACAGAAAACCCTAAAGACTCCACCAGAAAATTACTAGAGCTAATTAATGAATATAGTAAAGTTGCAGAATATAAAAACAACACACAGAAATCGCTTGCATTCCTATACACTAACAATGAGAAAACAGAAAGAGAAATTAAGGAAACAATTCTATTCACCATTGCAACAAAAGAATAAAATAATTAGGAATGAATCTACCTAAAGAAACAAAAGACCTATATATAGAAAACTATAAAACACTGATGAAAGAAATCAAAGAGGACACAAATAGATGGAGAAATATACCGTGTTCATGTATTGGAAGAGTCAGTATTGTGAAAATGAGTATACTACCCAAAGCAATCTATAGATTCAATGCAATCCCTATCAAGCTACCAATGGTATTTTTCATAGAACTAGAACAAATGATTACACAATTTATATGGAAATACAAAAAACCTGGAATAGCCAAAGCTATCATGAGAAAGAAGAATGGAACTGGAGGAATCAACCTGCCTGACTTCAGGCTCTACTATAAAACTACAGTCATCAAGACAGTATGGTACTGGCACAAAGACAGAAATATAGATCAATGGAACAGAATAGAAAGCCCAGAGATAAATCCACATCTTATCTTTCACAAAGGAGGCAAGAATGTACAATGGAGAAAAGACAACCTCTTTAACAAGTGGTGCTGGGAAAACTGGTCAACCACTTGTAAAAGAATGAAAGCAGAACACTTTCTAACACCATACACAAAAATAAACTCAAAATGGATTAAAGATCTAAATGTAAGACCAGAAACTATAAAACTCCAAGAGGAAAACATAGGCAAAACACTCTCCAACATAAATCACAGCACGATCCTCTATGACCCACCTCCCAGAATATTGGAAATAAAAGCAAAAATAAACAAATGGAAACTAATGAAACTTAAAAGCTTTTGCACAGCAAAGGAAACTATGAACAAGGTGAAAAGACATCCCTCAGATTGGGAGAAAATAATAGCAAACAAAGCAACAGACAAAGGATTAATCTCAAAAATATACAAGCAACTCCTGCAGCTCAATTCCAGAAAAATAAATGACCCAATCAAAAAATGGGCCAAAGAACTAAACAGACATTTCTCCAAAGACATGCAGATGGCTAACAAACACATGAAAAGATGCTCAACATCACTCATTATTAGAGAAATGCAAATCAAAACCACAATGTGGTACCATTTCATGCCAGTCAGAATGGCTGCTATCCAAAAGACTACAAGCAATAAATGCTGGAGAGGGTGTGCAGAAAAGGGAACCCTCTTACACTGTTGGTGGGGATGCAAACTAGTACAGCCACTATGGAGATCATAGTGGAGATTCCTTAAAAAACTGGAAATAGAACTGCCATATGACCCAGCAATCCCACACCTGGGCATACACACCAAGGAGACCAGAATTGAAAGAGACACGTGCACCCCAATGTTCACTGCAGCACTGTTTATAATAGCCAGGACATGGAAGCAACCTAGATGTCCATCAGCAGATGAATGGATAAGAAAGCTGTGGTACATATACACAATGGAATATTACTCAGCCATTAAAAAGAATACATTTGAATCAGTTCTAATGAGGTGGATGAAACTGGAGCCTATTATACAGAGTGAAGTAAGCCAGAAAGTAAAACACCAATACAGTACACTATCGCATATATATGAAATTTAGAAAGATGGTAATAACCCTATATGCAAGACGGAAAAAGAGACACAGATGTATAGAACAGACTTTTGGACCCTGTGGGAGAAGACGAGGGTGGGATGATCTGGGAGAATAGCATTGAAACATGTATATTATCAAGTGTGAAACAGATCGCCAGTCCAGGTTTGATGCATGAGACAAGTGCTCAGGGCTGGTGCACTAAGATGACCCAGAGGGATGGGATGGGGAGGGAGGTTGGGAGGGTGGTTCAGGATGGGGAACACATGTAAATCCATGGCTGATTCATATCAATGTATGACAAAAACCACTACAGTATTGTAAAGTAATTAGCCTTCAACTAATATAAATAGATCAAAAAATAAAATAAAATAAGAAAAAAAAAAGACTTTCTTGGATAAACAAAAGCTGAGGGATTTCATTACCACTATACTTGCCTTAGAATAAACAAAAGGAATCCTTTAATATGAAACATAAGGATGATAGAAAGCATCATGAAAGCATAAATTTCACTGTAAGGGTAAATATATAAACAAAACAGAATATTATAATACACTAATGGTGGCGTATAAATCACTTAACTCTGGTATAGAAGCTAAAACACCAAAGTATAAATATATAACTATTATAAAATGTGCTAATGGATACAGAATACAAACTATGTAATTTGTGACATTAATAACATGAAGTGGGGGGGGAGAAGAAGTAAAAAAAAAAAAACGAAGTTCTGTATGTAATTGAAATCGTTATGTACATGAAATAGATTGTCAGAACTATAAGGTATTTTAAATAATTCCCATGTAAATCACAAAAAAAAACTATAAAAATACACAAAAAAATGGAAAAGAATGAAAGCATGCTGCTACAATAATCAAGGAAGCACAAAGAAAGATAGCAAGAGGAAAAGATGGACAAAAGTGCTACAAACTGAACAGAAAACAATCAATAAAATGGCAATTGTAATTTCTTCCCCATTAACAACTACATTAAATATATATGGATTTAACTCTCCAATCAAAATAATATAGTGACTTAATGCATTTAAAAAAAAAACAAAATCTAATATATACTATCCACAAAAGATTCATTTTTATTTTTTATTAGAATATAGTTGCTTCACAATGTTGTGTTAGTTTCTGCTGTACAGCAATGTGAATCAGCTTATACATACATACATGTATGTATATATATATTCTCTCCTTTTTGGATATCCTTCCCATTTAAGTCATCACAGAACATGGAGTAGTTTCCTATGCTATACAGTCAGTTCTCATTACTTATGTATTTTATACATAGTAGATCATGGCATCCAGTCCCATCACTTCATGGCAAATAGATGAGGAAACAGTGGAAACAGTGACTGACTTTATTTTTCTGGGCTCCAAAATCACTGTGGACAGTGATTGCAGCCATGAAATTAAAAGACGCTTGCTCCTTGGAAGGAAAGTTATGACCAACCTAGACAGCATATTAAAAAAGCAGAGACATTACTTTGCCAACAAAGGTCTGTCTAGTCAAGGCTATGGTTTTTCCAGTGGTCATATATGGATGTGAGATTTGGACTGTGAAGAAAGCTGAGCACCTAAGAATTGATCATTTTGAACTGTGGTGTTGGAGAACACTCTTGAGAGTCCCTTGGACTGCAAAGAAATTCAAACAGTCCATCCTAAAGGAGATCAGTTCTGGGTGTTCATTGGAGGGACTGATGTTGAAGCTGAAACTCCAATATTTTGGCCACCTGATGTGAAGAGCTCACTTATTTGAAACACCCTGATGCTGGGAAAGATTGAGGACAGGAGGAGAAGGGGACGACAGAGGATGAGATGGTTAGATGGCATCACTGACACAATGGACATGGGTTTGGGTGGACTCCAGGAGTTGGTGATGGACAGGGAGACCTGGCATGCTGCGTTTCATGGGGTCACAAAGAGTCAGACACGACTGAGTGACTCAACTGAACTTAAATGAATGTGTGTGTGTGGGGGGGGTATCCCAATCTCCCAATTCATCCTACCCCTGTTCGTGCCTTAGTATCTGTACATTTGTTCTCTATGTCTGTGTCTCTATTTCTGCTTTGCAAGTAAGTTCATCTGTACCATTTTTCTAGATTCCACGTATGTGTATGGTGTGTATGTTAGTTGCTCAGTCATGTATACATTAATATATATATTAATATATATATAGTTGTTTTTTGCTTTCTGATTTAGTTTCTAGGTCCATCCACATCTCTGAAAATGGCACAATTTTGTGCTTTCTTATGGCTAATATTCCATCGAATATATGTAGCACATCTTCTTTCTCCATTCCTATGTTGATGGACATTTTGTTTACTTCCATATCTTGGCTATTGCAAACAATGTTGCAATGAACATTGGGGGGCATGTATCTTTTTAAGTTATGCTTTTTTCTGGGTAAATGCCCAGAAGTGGGATTGCTGGATCATATGATAGTTTTATTTTTAGGTTTTAAAGGAACCTACATATTGTTCTCAATAGTGGCTGTACCAATGTAAACTCTCACCAGTAGTGTAGGAGTGTTCCTTTTTCTCCACATCCTCTCCAGGATTTACTGTTTGCAGTTTTTTTTTTGTTTGTTTGTTTGTTTTTTCATGATGACCATTCCGACTGGTGTGAGCTAATATTTCATTAGTTTTGATTTGCATTTCTATAATAATTAGGGACGTTGAGCATCTTTTCATGCATTTGTGTCTTCTTTGGATAAATGTTTATTTAGGGCTTCTGCCCATTTTTTTATTGGGTTTTTTTTTTTTTCGATATTGAGCTTCATGAGCTGTTCATGTATTTTGAAGATCAATCCCTTGTCAGTTGTGTTGTTTGCAAATATTTTTTTTGCATTCTGAGGGTTGTCTTTTTGTTTTGTTTCTGGTTTCTTTAACTGTGCAAAATCTTATAAGTTTAATTAGGTCTCCCTTGTTTATTTTTGTTTTTGTTGTCACTACTCTAGGAGATGGATCAAAAAAGACATTGCTGAGATTTATATCAAAGAGTGTTCTGCCTATGTTTTCCTTATCAGTTTTATAGTATCTAGCCTTACAATAGGTCTTTAATCCATTTTGAGTTTATTTTTGCTAATGGTGTTGGGGAGTGTTTTAATTTCCTTCTTTTACCTAGAGCTGTCCAGTTTTCCCAGCACAACTTATTGAAGAAACTTTCTTTTCTCCATGGTATAGTCTTGCCTCCTTTGTCATAGATTAGGTGACCATAGGTGCATGGGTTTATCTCTGAATTTTCTATCCAGTTCCATTGCTCTATATTTCTGTTTTTTGAACTAGCACCATAATGTCTTGATGGCTGTAGATTTGTAGTATATAAGAGATTAATTTTATATTTAAGGTTATATATAGGCTGAAAGTTAAAGAATGAAAAATTATATTCCATCCAAATGGAATAGAACAAAAGGAGTAGAGGTAGCCATATTTGTAGCAAACAAAACAGACTTTAAGTTCAAAATTTTCATAAGAGACAAAGAGGGATATTTATAATGATAAAAGGATCAGTTCAACAGAAAAATATGAGTATAAATATATATGGACTCAAAATCAGAGCACCCAAATATGTTAAACAAATGCTGACAGAACTAAAAGGAGATTAATTCTTTGTCAGTTGTTGTTTGCCATAATTTTCTCCCATTCTGAGGGCTGTCTTTTCACCTTGCTTATAGTTTCCTTCTATGTCCTTCTATGTCTAATATTCTATGGAGTGTATCATCAATCAAGAAATCATTATTGTTTACTTGTAAATCCATGGCTGATTCATGTCAATGTATGACAGAAACCACTACAATACTGTAAAGTAATTAGCCTCCAACTAATAAAAATAAATGAAAAAAAAAAAAGAAATCATTATTGTAAACCAACTAAAACGTAGTCCTTAAGATCCATCTCTTCCTAAACGGTCTAGGACAAGTGTCATTACTCATTATTGCCACTTACAAATCATAGTGGGGTACATATGGAGAGGTATTTTTATAAAATCAAAATACACTTGAAATAGGAAAAGATTAACCCAAGTAAATAATATGCAAGAAGAAAGGAATTATCTGTTATTAATAACATAAATAATTCATGACTATAGCTATTCTCTATGCTATTGTTGTTCAGTCACTAAGTCGTGTACAACTGTTTGTGACCACATGAACTGCAGCATGCCAGGGTCCCCTGTCCTTCACTTTCTCCCAGAATTTGCTCAGATATACGTCCATTGAGTCAGCAATGCTATCACTATCTAAACATCTCATCTTCTGCTGCCCCTTTCTCCTTTTGCCTTCAAACTTTATTAGGTAATCAATCATTGTCTTTCATAATTGAAAACACCTGAATTAGTATGAACATGAAAATATGAACTTGTAGTGCTATAAATAAGATTAAATGGATATGGCTTTGTTAAAGACATAATTGATTATTGGAGGTGAAATCTTAATTTTAATCACTTTTAACACACACGAATATCTTTTAAATTCAATATTGATTCATTATAGAAGCCTTGATTAAACATTTGTTGAACACTACAAAAAAAATCTAAAAGGAGTAATAGACATCAACACAACAATAGTAGGATTTTTCAATACTAATGAATAGAACATCCATACATAAGATCAACAGG
Source organism: Dama dama (assembly GCF_033118175.1). Lineage (NCBI taxonomy): Eukaryota > Metazoa > Chordata > Mammalia > Artiodactyla > Cervidae > Dama > Dama dama. The sequence continues at coordinate 105,724,528 of NC_083714.1, forward strand.
AAACAGAGAATATGAACAACACCATAGGCCACTTTAGAACACTGTGGACCTGTCAGAGATAATATTCACATGGAATATCATCTGAGGTAAATCATATATTAAGTGACAAAACACATCTTAATAAGTTTAAGACTGAAAACATATCAGGTATCTATTCTTTCCACAATGGAATGAAACTAGAGAAGAATAACAGAAATAAAACTGAAAAATTCACAAATACGTAAACATCATCTACCCAAAAAAAGATGTCTTTTTCATTATAGGGGACTAGAATGCAAAAGTAGGAAGTCAAGAAACACATGAAGTAACAGGCAAATTTGGCGTTGGAGTACAGAAGAAAGCAGGGCAAAGTCTAATAGAGTTTTGCCAAGAGAATGCATGGGTCATAGAAAACACCCTCTTCCACCAACACAAGAGAAGACTCTACACACGGACATCACCAGATGGCCAACACCAAAATCAGACTGATTATACTATTTGCAGCCAAAGATGAAAAGCTCTATACAGTCAACAAAACAAGACCGAGAGGTGACTGTGGCTCAGATCATGAACTCCTTATTGCCAAATTCAGACTTAAATGTAAGAAAGTGGGGAAAACCACTAGACCATTAGGTATGACCTATATCAAATCCCTTACGATTATACAGTGGAAGTGAGAAATAGATTTAAGAGACTAGATCTGATAGATAGACTGCCTGATGAACTATGGATGGAGGTTCGTGACATTGTACAGGAAACAGGGATCAAGACCATCCCCATGGAAAAGAAATGCAAAAAAGCAAAATGGCTATCTGAGGAGGCCTTACAAACAGCTGTGAAAAGAAGAGAAAAGCAAAGGAGAAAAGGAAAGATATCCCCATTTGAATGCAGAGTTCCAATGAATAGCAAGGAGCGATAAGAAAGCCTTCCTCAGTGATCAATGCAAAGAAATAGAGGAAAACAATAGAATGGGAAAGACTAGAGATTGCTTCAAGAAAATTAGAGATACCAAGGGAACATTTCATGAGAAGATGGGCTGAATAAAGGACAGCAATGGTATGGACCTAACAGAAGCAGAAGATATTAAAAAGAGGTGGCAAGAATACACAGAAGAACTGTACAAAAGAGATCTTCATGACCCAGATAATCACGATGGTGTGATCACTCACCTAGAACCAGACATCCTGGAATGTGAAGTTAAGTGGGCCTTAGGAAGCATCACTATGAGCAAAGCTAGTGGAGGTGATGGAATTCCAGTTGAATTATTTCTTAATCCTGAAAGATGATGCTATGAAAGTGCTGCACTCAATATGCAAGCACATTTTGAACAACCAGCAATGGCCACAGGAAGTGAAAAGGTCAGTTTTCATTCCAATCCCAAAGAAAGGTAATGCCAAAGAATGCTTAAACTACTGCAAAATTTCACTCATCTCACACGCTAGGAAAGTAATGCTCAAAATTCTCCAAGCCAGGCTTCAGCAATACATGAACCGTGAACTTCCAGATGTTCAAGCTGAATTTAGTAAAGGCAGAGGAACCAGAGATCAAATTGCCAACATCTGCTGGATCATCTAAAAAGCAGGAGAGTTCCAGAAAAACATCTATTTCTGTTTTATTGACTATGCCACGCCTTCAACTGTGTGGATCAGAACAAATTGTGGAAAATTCTGAAAGAGATGGGAATAGCAGAACACGTGACCTGTCTCTTAGCAACCTATATGTAGGTCAGGAAGCAACAGTTAGAACTGGTCATGGAACAACAGATTGGTTCCAAATAGGAAAAGGAGTACATCAAGGCTGTATATTGTAACCCTGCTTATTTAACTGATACACAGAATACATCATGAGATATGTTGGGATGGAAGAAGCACAAGCTGGAATCAAGATTGCCAGGAGAAATATCAATAACCTCAAATAAGCAGATGACACCACCCTTATGGCAGAAAGCAAAGAACTAAAGAGCCCCTTGATGAATGTGAAAGAGGAGAGTCAAAAAGTTTGCTTAAAGCTCAACATTCAAAAAACTAAGATCATGGCATCCAGTCCCATCACTTCATGGCAAATAGATGGGGAAACAGTGGAAACAGTGGCTGCCTTTATTTTTCTGGGCTCCAAAATCACTGCAGATGGTGACTGCAGCCATGAAATTAAAAGACACTTACTCCTCAGAAGGAAAGTTATGACCAGCCTAGACAATATATTAAAAAGCAGAGACGTTACTTTGTCAACAAAAGTCCGTCTAGTCAAGGCTATGGTTTTTCCAGTAGTCATGTATGGATGTGAGAGTTGAACTATAAAGAAAGCTGAGTGCCTAAGAATTGATGTTTTTGAATTGTGGTGTTGGAGAAGACTCTTGAGAGTCCCTTGGACTGCAGGGAGATCCAACCAGTCCATCCTAAAGGAGATCAGTCCTGGGTGTACATTTGAGGGACTGATGTTGAAGCCAAAACTCCAGTACTTGGGCCACGTGATGCGAAGAGCTGCCTCATTTGAAAAGACCCTGATGCTGGGAAAGATTGAGGGCAGGAGGAGAAGGGGACAACAGAGGATGAGATGGTTGGATGGCATCATTGACTCAAAGGACATGAGTTTGGGTAAACTCTGGGGGTTGGTGATAGACAGCGAGCCCTGGCGTGCTGCAGGTCATGAGGTCACAAAGAGTCAGACATGACTGAGCAACTGAACTGAACTGACCAACCAGCACATTGTTTTTTTTTGTTTGTTTGTTTTTAGAGTTATTTTTTTTTTCATTTATTTTTATTAGTTGGAGGCTAATTACTTCACAACATTGCAGTGGTTTTTGTCATACACTGACATAAAACAGCCATGGAGTTACATGTATTCCCCATCCCGATCCCCCCTCCCACCTCCCTCTCCACCCGATCCCTCTGGGACTTCCCAGTGCACCAGGCCCGAGCACTTGTCTCATGCATCCAACCTGGACTGGTGATCTGTTTTACCCTAGATAATATACATGTTTCGATGCTGTTCTTTCGAAATATCCCACCCTCACCTTCTCCCACAGAGTCCAAAAGTCTGTTCTGTACATCTGTGTCTCTTTTTCTGTTTTCCATATAGGGTTATCATTACCATCTTTCTAAATTCCATATAAATGTGTTAGTATACTGTAATGGTCTTTATCTTTCTGGCTTACTTCACTCTGTATAATGGGCTCCAGTTTCATCCATCTCATTAGAACTGATTCAAATGAATTCTTTTTAACGTCTGAGTAATAGTCCATGGTGTATATGTACCACAGCTTCCTTATCCATTCGTCTGCTGATGGGCATCTAGGTTGCTTCCATGTCCTGGCTATTATAAACAGTGCTGCAGTGAACATTGGGGTGCACGTGTCTCTTTCAGATCTGGTTTCCTCAGTGTGTATGCCCAGAAGTGGGATTGCTGGGTCAAATGGCAGTTCTATTTCCATGTTTTTAAGGAATCTCCATACTGTTCTCCATAGCGGCTGTACTAGTTTGCATCCCCAACAACAGTGTAAGAGGGTTCCCTTTTCTCCACACCCTCTCCAGCATTTATTGCTTGTAGACTTTTGGATAGCAGCCATCCTGACTGGCGTGTAATGTTACCTCATTGTGGTTTTGATGTGCATTTCTCTGATAATGAGTGATGTTGAGCATCTTTTCATGTGTTTGTTAGCCATCTGTTTGTCTTCTTTGGAGAAATGTCTGTTTAGTTCTTTGGCCCATTTTTTGATTTGGTCATTTATTTTTCTGGAATTGAGCTGCAGGAGTTGCTTGTATATTTTTGAGATTAATCCTTTGTCTGTTGCTTTGTTTGCTATTATTTTCTCCCAATCTGAGGGATGTCTTTTCACCTTGCTTATAGTTTCCTTTGTTGTGCAAAAGCTTTTAAGTTTCATTAGGTCCCATTTGTTTATTTTTGTTTTTATTTCCAATATTCTGGTGCTGTGATTTACGTCAGAGAGTGTTTTTCCTATGTTCTCCTCTAGGAGTTTTATAGTTTCTGGTCTTACATTTAGATCTTTAATCCATTTTGAGTTTATTTTTGTGTATGGCGTGAGAAAGTGTTCTAGTTTCATTATTTTACAAGTAGTTGACCAGTTTTCCCAGCACCACTTGTTAAAGAGGTTGTCTTTTTTCCCTTGTATATCCTTGCCTCATTTCTCAAAGATAAGGTGTCCATAGGTATGTGGATTTATCTCTGGGCTTTCTATTCTGTTCCATTGATCTATATTTCTTCTTTGTGCCAGTACCATACTGTCTTGATGACTGTGGCTTTGTAGTAGAGTCTGAAGTCAGGCAGGTTGATTCCTCCAGTTCCATTCTTCTTTCTCATGTTTACTTTGGCTATTCAAGGTTTTTTGTATTTCCATACAAATTGAGAAATTATTTGGGGTTTCTAGTTCTTTCTAGAACTTTCTAGTTCTGTGAAAAATACCATTCAACCAGCACATTATTGAACAACCGAAATGTCAAAGAGCAAGTGAAAGGGGAAATTAGAGCATGATGTGCTGTAAGACATTCTTCTTTTTAATTCCTCTTTCTGACAATGAATTAGACGTCTCTTGATGAACAAAAGAGTTGTGGAATATAACACCATATACCAATGGACTTGGGAGGAGTCTGTGTATCTGGTAATAGGCAGACCAACCTCAGTACAGGCTTTGGAACCTGCAGAGCCAATAAACAGCAAACCTGCCCAAATTCCTCTCACCATATTTAGGAAAAAATAGATTCCCCACTCACAAGAGAGAATTCGCAGAAGTCCATCCTTCCTGAGGGGAGATTCCAGCATAGCACTAGGCAGAAAGAAAGTTCCCCACACCAAGGATATACCTCATGGGATTCATTTAACTGGCTGCAGGGATTTCTCCTTCAGGGTAAAAGGAGAGCAGTGAGTGAGTGGCTGTCCCAGTTGTGTGAGTTCCGGCTCGTGAAACATTTTATCCAGGAGCACCCAAAGTACTGAGCTGAGGCTGAGGGGAGAAAGGATACTGGGAAATAGGTATATAAGAATTTCCAAGGGCATTAAAGGGATTGAGCTCAGCAGGAATTCTACCCATGGGCCTCTGAGAATACCATGTCCAGGGATCTCTCTTCTGGATCTGCAGCCACCTCAACACCCTGATTGCCAAACTCATAGCTCCTCTCACTCTGAGGCCAGATGCTGTGTGTGCCTCTCTGTGTGGAACATGATAGAGAGCTCCAATAGACAAGGGAAAATACACAGAAAACAAGCTCAAAACTATGGGCAAGGGAGAGAAAAAAAACCTGAGCTATAGTGCCACTTTCTGGAAAATAAAAGAGGTTTCCAGTAATCAGCCTGTTGACTTGTAAGAGCCAGAGAAGACATAAAGCTTAAGAATTGTGCCATAAGAGGGAACAAGAAGAGTGGTGCAGGGGTACAGATACAACAGTATGGGCTTTTGGCAATGAAAACACAAGACAGACAAAATACCACCATCAAACAGATACCCCACACTGAAGGTAACTAGTAAAGATTTAAGAAGATATATTCTACTTCAAATGCAAAAGCAGCAATGCAAAATTATAAGGAATGTGAAAAACCAAAGAAATATATCATCACAAAAGGAAAATAATAATTCCCCAACAACAGACCTCAAAAGCATGATATTTTTCAATCTAGTTGATAAAGAATTCAATATTGAAATTTTGAGGAAACTCAGTGAGCTACAAGAAAACTGAGAAAGATGATTCAACAAGATCATGAAAAAACACTTGATCAAGATGAGATTTTTTTTTACCAATGAACTAGGAATCATATTAAAGAACCAAATAGAAATTCTGCCACTGAAGTACAAAGTAAATGAAATTAAAAACACAATAGAGAGCATCTGCAGAAAATGAAAGATTGAATAAGAGAGTTAGAAGACAGGACTTTTCAAATAACCCACTTTTGCTGTTGCTGATCAGTTGCTCAGTTATGTCTGACTCTGCGACCCATGGACTGCAACTTGCCAGGTTTCCCTGTCGTTTACCATCTCCCGGAGCTTGCTCAAACTCATGTCCTTTGAGTCGGTGATGCCATCCAACCATCTTGTCCCCTGTCATCTCCTTCTCCTCCTGCCTTCAATCTTTCCTAGTATCAGGGTCTTTTCTAACGAGTCAGCTCTTTGCATCAAGTGGCCAAAGTACTGAAATTTCAGCTTGAGCATCATTCCTTCCAATGAATATTCAGGATTGGTTTCCTTTAGGATTAACTAGCTTGATCTCCTTGCAGTCCAAGGGACTCTCAAGAATCTTCTCCAACACCACAGTTCAAAAGCATCAACTCTTCAGTGCTCAGTCTTCTTTATGGTCCACCTCTCACATCTGTATATGACTACTGGAAAAACCATAGCTTTGACTAGACAGACCTTTGTCAGCCAAGTAATATGTGTGCCTTTTAATACACTGCCTTTTAATACACTTTCAATACATTGCCTGCCATAGCTTTTCTTCCAAGGAGAACGTGTCTTTTAATTTCATGGTCACATCACAATCTGCAGTGATTTTGGAGCCCCCAAAATAAAATCAGTCACTGTTTCCACTGTTACCCCATCCATTTGCCATGAAGTGATGGGACTGGATGCCATGATTTTAGTTTTCTGAATGTTGAGTTTTAAGCCAGCTTTTTTCATTCTTCTTTCACTTTCAACAAGAGACTCTTTAGTTCTTATTCACTTTCTGCCATTAAAATGGTTTCACCTGCATATCTCAGGTTGTTGACATCTCTCCTGGAAATCTTGATTCCGGTTTGTGATTCATCCAGCCCAGCATTTCTCATAATGTACTCGGCATATCAGTTAAATAAGCAGGGTGACAATATACAACTTTGACATATCTTTCCCAATTTGGGACCAGTATGTTCTTCCATGTCCAGTTCTAACTGCTGCTCTTGACCTGCATACAGGTTTCTCAGGAGGCAGGTAAGGTGATTTGGTGTTCCCATCTCTTTAAGAATTTTCCACAGTTCATTGTTTGCCAGTTATAGGTGAACAAAGGAAAAAAAAAAAGAATGAAAAAGACCAAATAAATCCTACTTGGTTCATTGAATTCTAATAAAAGAACAAGTATTAGAATAATCAAGAAGTGTAAGAAGTGAGGAAGAAGGGAGCACAATATATGTTTAAAGATATAATAGTTGAAAACTTCCCAAACCTTGGGAGAACTGGACACCCAAACACATAAAATGAATACAGGCATGCCTCATTTTATTGTGCTTCACTTTACAGCTCTTCATCTTTGCTATGTATTATAAAAACTGAAGTTCTGTGACAATCCTGCATTGAGCAGGTCTATTGGTGCCATTTTCCCAGCAACATTTGCTCACTTTGTTTCTCTGTGCCACATTATTTTACCAAAATTTTTTACTAAAATATCACATTTTGATAATTCTTGCAATTTTTCAAAATTTTCATGATTATTATATTTGTTATGGTGATCTGTGATCAGGGATTTTTGATGTTACTATTGTAATTGTTCTGGATCACCACAAACTGCACGCATATAAGGCAGAGAACTTAACTGATAACTGTTAAGTGTGTTCTGACTGCTTTACCATGCAGCCATTCCCTCATTGTTCTTCCTTTCCTCAGGCCTCCCTATTCCTTGAGATATATCAATATTTAAATCAGGAAAATTAATAACCCTGCAATGATCTCTAAGTGAAAGGAAGACTCACACACCTCTCACTATAAATCAAAAGCTAGAAACGATTAAGATTAGTGAAGAAGGCATGTTGAAAACTGAGATAGGCCAAAACCTAGGCCTTTTTGTGTCAAACAGCTAGCCAACTTGTGAATGTGGAGGAAAAATTCTTGAGGCAAATTAAAAGTGTTACTCCACTGAACACATGAACAATAAGTGAAATAGCTTTACTGTTGATATGGGAAATAAATTCCTAAGTCAAAGCCTAACCAGAGCAACGCCCTAACTCTGCAATTCTAAGAATGCTGAGAGAGATAAGGAAGCCACAGAAGAAAATTTTGAAGCTTACACAGGTTGGTTCATGAAGTTTAAGGAAAGAAGTCATCTACATAACATCGAAATACAAGGTTAAGCAGCAAGTGCTGATGTAGAAGCTGCAGCAAGTTATCCAAAAGGTCTAGTTAAGATACTTAATAAAAGTAACAGATTTTCAATACAGACCAAAATAACCCCTATATTCAGTTCAGTTCAGATCAGTCACTCAGTCGTGTCTGACTCTTTGCAACGTCACGAATGGCAGCACGCCAGGCCTCCCTGTCCATCACAAACTCCTGAAGTTTACTCAAACTCAAGCCCATCGAGTTGGTGATGCCATCCAGCCATCTCATCCTCTGTCATCCCCTTCTCCTCCTGCCCTCAATCTTTCCCAGCATCAGGGTTTTTCCAATGAGTCAACTCTTCGCATGAGGTGGCCAAAGTGCTGGAGTTTCAGCATCAGCATCAGTCCTTCCAATGAACACCCAGGACTTATCTCCTTCAGGATGGACTGGTTGGATCTCCTTGCAGTTCAAGGGACTCTCAAGAGTCTTCTCCAACACCACAGTTCAAGAGCATCAATTTTTCATCACTCAGCTTTCTTCACAGTCCAACTCTCACATCCATACATGACCACTGGAAAGACCATAGCCTTGACGAGATGGACCTTTGTTGGCAAAGTAACGTCTCTGCTTTTTAATATGCTATCTAGGTTGGTCATAAATTTCCTTCCAAGGAGTAAGTGTCTTTTAATTTCATGGCTGCAGTCACCATCTGCAGTGATTTTGGAGCCCCCCCCCCCAAAAAAAAAAAGTCTGACACTGTTCCCACTGTCTCCCCATCTATTTTCCATGAGGTGATGGGACCAGATGCCATGATCTTAGTTTTCTGAATGTTGAGCTTTAAGCCAACTTTTTCACTCTCCTCTTTCACTTTCATCAAGAGGCTTTTTAGTTCCTCTTCACTTTCTGCCATAAGGGTGGTGTCAATTGCATATGTGAGGTTATTGATATTTCTCCCAGCGATCTTAATTCCAGCCTGGGCTTCTTCCAACCCAGTATTTCTCATGATGTACTCTGCATATAAGTTAAATAAGCAGGGTGACAATATACAGCCTTGACATACTCCTTTTCCTATTTGGAACCAGTCTGTTGTTCCATGTCCAGTTCTAACTGTTGCTTCCTGACCTGCATACAGGTTTCTCAAGAGGTGGGTCAGGTAGTCTGGTCTTCCCATCTCCTTCAGAAATTTCCACAGTTTATTGTGATCCACACAGTCAAAGGCTTTGGCATAGTCAATAAAACAGAAATAGATGTTTTTCTGGAACTCTCTTGCTTTTTTGATGATCCAGCGGAAGTTGGCAATTTGATCTCTGGTTCCTCTGCCTTTTCTAAAACCAGCTTGAACATCTGGAAGTTCACAATTCACATATTGCTGAAGCCTGGCTTGGAGAATTTTGAGCATTAATTTACTAGTGTGTGAGATGAGTGCAATTGTGTGATAGTTTGAGCATTCTTTGGGATTGCCTTTCTTAGGGATTGGAATGGAAACTGACCTTTTCCAGTCCTGTGGCCACTGCTGAGTTTTCCAAATTTGTTGGCATATTGAGTGCAGCACTTTCACAGCATCATCTTTCAGGATTTGAATTAGCTCAACTGGAATTCCATCACATCCACTAGCTTTGTTCATAGTGATGCTTTCTAAGGCCCACTTGACTTCACATTCCAGGATGTCTGGCTCTAGGTGAGTGATCACACCATTGTGATTATCTGGGTCATGAACCCCTATATTAGAAACTGTCATCTAGGACTTTCATAGCTTGATAGGAAAAGTCAATGTCTCATGTCAAAGATGCAAAGAATAAGGACTTCCTTGGTGATCCAGTGGCTAAGACTGCATGTTCCCAATGCAGAGGACCCAGTTTCCATCCTTGGTCAGGGAACTAGATCCCACGTGCTGCAACTAAAGGTCTTGTGTGCCACAACTAAGATTCAGCACAGCCAAAATTTTAAAAAGTTAAAATAATAAATATTTTAAACATTAAAAAAATAATTCAAACAACAGGCTGACTATTGTTATTGCATAATATTGCTGATGACTTTAAGTTGAAGCCATTCCAAAAATTTCTAGTGCCCTTAAGAATTATGCTAAATCTACTTGGCCAGTACTTTATAAAGGGAACAACAAAGTCAGGATGACAGCACATCAGTTCAGCATTATTTACTAAATACTTTTAGACCAATGTTAAGACACAGTAATCAGAAAAAAAAAAAAGACTCCTTTCAAAATATTACTACTCACTGACAATGCACCTGGTCACCCAAGAGACCTGCTGGAGATGTATAATGAGATTAATGTTGTTTTCATGTCTGCTAAAATACAATATCTGTTTTGCATCTAATGGTTTAAGAAGCAATTTCAACTTTCAAATTTTTTACCTAAGAAATATATTTCATAAGTTTATAGCTAACATAGATAGTGATTCATCTGATGGAACTAAGGAACGTCAACTGAAAACCCTCTGGAAAGGATTCACCATTCTAAGTATCATTAAGAACATCCATGATTTATGGGAAGAGGTCAAATATCAACTTTAGCAGGAGTTTGGAAGATGTTGAGTCCAACCCTCATGGATAACTTTGAGGGGTTTGAAATTTCAGTGCATGAAGTAACTGCAGCTGTAATGGAAATAGAAGTAGGAATGGAAGTGGAGCTTGAAGATGTGACTGAATTACTGCAATCTCATTGTAAAACTTTAATGGATGAGGAGTTACTTCTTATGAATAAGCAAAGAAAATGTTTTTTGGAGATAGACTTTATTCCTGGTAAAGATGTTGTGATGACTGTTGAAATGGCCAAAAAAAAAAAAAATAGAATATTACATAAACTTAGTTGGTAAAGAAGAGACAGGGTTTGAGAGGATTGAGTCCAATTCTGAAAGAAGTTCTATTGTGGGTAATAATGGTACCAAACAGCTTTGCATGCTACAAAGAAATTTTCATGAAAGAGTCAACCAATGTGGCAAACTACACTATTATTTTACTTTAGAAACTACCAAAGTCACTCCAAACATCAGCAACCACCACCAGGAAAAAGAAACAATATAAGTATAAAATAACCAGAAAACAACTAATAAGATGGAATTAATGAAGTTCTCACATATCACTAATAACTCTAAATGTAAATGGATTAAATTTACCAATCAAAAGCCACAGAGTAGTTGGATGAATGGGTCAATTCATCAATAAGATAATAATTTTAAATAAATATGTACATAATATTGAAACACCTAAATATATTAAGCAAATACTAACAAATCTGAAGGGAAGTAAGAAAACAGTAAAATAATATTAATGGACTTCAATATTCCACTGTCAACAATGAATAGATCATTCAGACAGAAAATCCACAAGAAAATGATGGACTTGAATTATACATTAAACCAAATGGACCTAACAGACGTTTATAGAACATACCATCCTACAAAAGCAGAATACATTTTCTTCTCAAATGCACACAAAACATTCTCTAGGATACTACTATGATATGACACAGAATAAGTCTCAGAAAACTTAAGACGGGAATCATACCAAATACCTATTCTGACTGTATGGTATGAAACTAGAAAAAGACAGTAAGAGAAAAACTAGATCTACAAATATGCAGAAATTAAAACACACTTCCAAACAACCAATGGGTCAAAGAAGGAATAAAAAAAATTAAAACAAAAATATCTCAAAACAAATGAAAATGTAACTACAAAACACCAAACCTATGTGATGCTACAAAAATGCTACAAAAATGCTACAAAAGCAGTTTTGAGAGAAAGGTTTACTGTGATAAATGCCTGCATTAATAGAAAGATCACAAATAAATGCCCTAGGGGATTCCTTGGCAGTCCAGTGGTTAGGACTCTGCACTCTCACTGGCAAGGGCCTGTGTTCCATCCCTGGTTGGAGAACTAATATATACCTAATACATGTGTTGTAGCTGAAAACAAACAAACTATATACCTCAAGAGACTATACAAAGAAATAGCTAAGCTCAAAGTTAGCAAAATATTAGAGCAGATATAAATGAAACAGACCTGAAAAACAATAAGAAAAAAAAAACAATGCAATGAAATGGCTATTTTTTGAAAAAAAAAAATCACAGACCTTTAGCTAAATTAATAAAAAAGAAGATTCAAATAAATAAAATAAAAAATGAAAGAGGAGATTTTCAACTGATATTACAGAAATACACAGGATCATAAGAGACTACTATGAACAGTATATGCCAAAGCTTGGAGAAGTTATAAGAAATGGATAAATTTTCCAAAATATACAGCCTACTAAGACTGACTCAGGAAGAAATAGAAAAGATAAGCAGACCAATAATGAGTAGGACACTGAATCAGTAATCAAAAACCTCCAAACATGGAAAACCCCAGGACCAAATGGCTTCATGAATGAATTCTACTAAACATTAAAAGAAAAATTAATATCAATCCTCCTTATACCCTTTCAAAAACCAAAGCTGAAGAAACACTTTTAAATTCATTATACAAGGCCAGCATTACTCTAATACCAAAGTCAGATTAGGACTCTTCAAGAAAACTATAGACCAATATCTCTAATGAATACAGATACAAAAATTCTCAACAAAATATCAGGAAACTGATCTCAACAATACATTAAAAGGATTATATATCATAACCAAGTGGGATTTATCCATGGAATGCAAGGATGGTTCAGTTAGGCAAATCAATAAATGTGATACACCATATTAACAGAAAAAATAAAATTATTTGATTATCTTGAAAGAGCAGAAAAAAGCACCTGCTGAATTATAATACCTATTTTTAATTAAAACCTTCAATGAGCTGAATATAGAAGGAACATACTTTTATAGAATAAAGGTCATATGATAAACCCACAGGTAACACTACACTAAATGGTGAAAAATTAAAAATTTTTCATTTAAGATCAGGAAAAAGCCAAGGATGCCCACTCAAATCACTCTTACTCAATATACTACTGTTAGTCCTCCCCATAAGACAATTAGACAAGACAAAAATAAATGTAAAGGTGGGGGGTTGGTTCAAGATGGTGGAGTAGAAGGATGTGCACTCATTTTCTCCTGCAAGAACACTGAAAACAAAACTATCTACTGCAAAAAAAAAACAAAAACAAAAAAAAAAAAACTATCTACTGAGCAACCATCAGCAGGAGAATACTGGATCCCACCAAAAAAGATATCCCATGTCCAAAAACAAAGGAAAAGAAGCAAAAAGATGGTAGGAGGAGTGCAACCACAAAAAATAAAATCTCATATCCACCAGGTGGCAACCCACAAACTGGATAACAATACCAAAGAAGTCTTCCCACTGTTGTAAAGGTACTGAGCCCTACATCAGGCCTCCCAGCCTGGGGATCCAGCAAAGGGACTAGGAATCCCCAGAGAATTTGACTTTGATGGCCAGTGGGATTTGACTACAGGACTTCTACAATACTGGGAGAAAAAGAGACTCCACTCTTTTTAGAGGGCACAAACAAAATCTTGTGTGTACCAGGACCCAAGGAAAATGATCAGTGACCCCACAGAAAACTGAACCAGACCTACCTGCCAGTGTTAGAGGGTCTCCTGCAGAGGTGTGGGTCAGCAGTGGCTTGCCATTTGGTTGGGGCACTGGCAGCAGCAGTCCTGGGAGGTGCTCCTTGGCATGAGCCCTCTTGGAGGTCAACATTAACCCTACCATAGAGTCTGTAGACTCCAGGGCTAGGTGGCCTCAGGCCAAACAACTAACAGAGAAGAACAGCCCCACCCACCAGCAGACAATCAGATTACAGTTTATTGGACAGGGCTATGGCCACCAGAAGAAGACCCAATTTTCCCCACTGCCAACTCCTTATACAAGCCTCTTAGCTGCATCCACTACAGGGCAGACAGAGGAAGCAAGAACTACAACCCCACAGCTGTAGCCACCAAAACAAAAACCACATCACATAAAGTTAATCTAAATGAAAAGGCAGATAATTGTGTCCCAGATGAAGGGAAAAAGATAAAACCCCAGAGAAACAAATAAATGAAGTGGAGATAGGCAACCATCCAGAAAAATAATTCATAATAATGATAGTGAAGATGTTCCAGAATCTTGGAAAAAGAATGGGAGAGATGCAAGAAATGTTTACCAAAGACATAGAGGAAATAAAGAATAAGCACGCAGATGAACAATACACTAGAAGGAATCAATAGCAGACTAACTGAGGCAGAAGAACAGATAAGTGACCTGGAAGACAGAATGGTGGGAATCACTGCTGAAAAACAAAATATAGAAAAAAGATTGAAAAACATGAAGACTGCCTAAGAGACTTCTGGGACAACATTAAATGCACCAACATTCACATTATTGGTGTCCCAGAAGAAGAAACAGGGAGAGGACCAGAGAAAACATTTGAAAAGATAATAACTGGAAACTTCCCTAACATGGGAAAAGAAATAGTCAGCCAAGTTCAGGAAACACAGATACTCTCAGGCAGGATAAACTCAAAGAGGAATCACTTAGACACACAGTAATCAAACTGACAAAAATTAAAGACAAAGATAAAATAGTAAAAGCAACAAGGGAAAAACAACAAATAACATACACACAAATTCCCATAAGGTTATCAGCTGATTTCTCAACAGAAACTCTACAAGCCAGAATAAAATGGCAAAATATATTTAAAATGATGAAAGGGAAGAATTTACAACCAAGAATACTCTACCCAGCAATACTCTCCTTCAGATTTGATGGAGAAATAAAAAGCTTTCCAGGCAAGTAAAAGTTAAGAGAATTCAGCACCACCAAATCATCTTTACAACAAGTGCTAAAGGAACTTCTCTAGGCAAGAAACACAAGAGAAAAGACCTACCAAAAAAAGCCCAAAACAATTAAGAAAATGGTAACAGGATCATGAAAAGTGATTGTTTGGGGTTTACAATATAATATAATATATATAATAAAACATGAATTTTTGCTTATCTGAAAAATTTATGATATTTTGATTCTACTTGTTTGACTAAATATGAATAGAATGCTAGATTTCTAATTTATATTCACTCAAAATTTTGATATAATTCCATGATATTCTCGCATCTACTATTACTGCTAAAATTGTAAAAAACCTATTACTTTAATGAGTTTAAAAAAATTGAATGAGACTTGAAACCTCTAATCTAGATCCAAGAATATAAAGAAACATTATGTTGTTTAAAAAATAAGAAGAGGAAAATAACATGTGATACAATATTACTAACTAAAGTACAGATTTTGTTCAAATTTCACAAAATTTTATGCTAGTGTCCATTTTTGTTTTCATGCTTTTTTCAATATTCCACATTGTATTTATTTGCATTGAGAAGTTTCAGATGCAAGGAACAAATTCTGATAAATTTTCTTTACATTTTTATTCTGTTACAAATATTTTCTAATTTTCCTTGTTATGGCTTCTTAGATACACTTATCATTTAAAAGTGTGTATTTAATGTCAAAATACATGGGGTTTTAAAAGCATCCTTTGTATTAATTTCTCATTTTGATATTAATTTCTCATTTGAATACTTTCCTCCCTGCATTCACCCTCTGTATTTTCAGTCTTTTAACTTTATTGAGGCTTTCAACGGCTAAGTCTAAGATCTCTCTTGGTAAGTATCACACTGCATTTGTAAATATGAGGGTTATTTTCAAATATCTTCTGATATTGATTTCTAACATAACTCCACAGTTATAAGAGTACAGATTCTGTATGATTTCAATACCTTGAGACCATGAAATTTTTGCACTTTGTGTTATGTCCCTGGATATGTTCCAGTGTCTCCCAGTTTACAGTTTATGGGAATTTAAATAGAATCTGGATCCTGCTGTTGTGTGAAAATTGTATAAACTGTAATTATGTTGAATTGGTTCATAGTGCTTTTCAGATCTACTATATCATTTTTCCTTGTAGCTCAATTGGTAAAGAATCTGCCTGCAATGCAGAAGATTCGTGTTTGATTCCTGGGCTGGGGAGATCCTCTGGAGAAGGAAATGGCAACCCACTCCAGTATTCTTGCCTGGAGAATCCCATGGACAGAGGAGCCTGGCCAGCTACATACAACCCATGGGGTCGCAAAGTGTCAGACATGACTTAATGACTAAACCACCACCACCATATCACTTTACTTTTCTGTCTATTCATTCTTTTTATTTTTGAAAGTTTGATATTAAAACTCTAACTAAAAATCTTAAATTATCTACATAAATACAATTGTAGTATATACTGGAACTATATATGACCAACCTAGACAGCATAATAAAAAGCAGAGACATTACTTTGTCAACAAAGGTCTGTCTAGTCAAGGTTATGGTCTTTCCAGTGGTCATGTATGGATGTGAGAGTTGGACTATAAAGAAAGCTGAGTGCCAAAGAACTGATGCTTTTGAACTGTGGTGTTGAAGAAGACTCTTGAGAGTCCCTTGGACTGCAAGGAGATCCAACCAGTCCATCCTAAAGGAGATCAGTCCTGAGTGTTCATTGATAGGACTGATTTTGAAGCTGAAACTCCAATACTTTGGCCACCTGATGCAGAGAGCTGAATCATTGGAAAAGACCCTGATGCTGGGAAAGATTGAGGGCAGGAGGAGAAGGGGATGACAGAGGATGAGATGGTTGGATGGCATCACCGACTCAGTGGACATGGGTTTGGGTGAACTCTGGGAGTTGGTGATGGACAGAGAGGCCTGGTGTCCTGCAGTTCATGGGGTCACAAAGAGTCAAACACGACTGAGCGAATGAACTGATCTGATACGTAACCTTGTTCTGTATTTGCCAAGTGTCCTATCAATGTGTTATAATATTTTTATAATTTAAAAAACAAAAAAGAGAGAAAATAAAGGGAATCTAAATTAGAAAAAAAAGGATAATTATGATTTTCTGCAGATGATATGATCCCACACTTAGAAAAATTCTAAAGAGTCAGCCATAAAATCTTTGGACCTAATCAACAAATTCAGTAAAGTTGCAGGATATGAAATCAACATATAAAATCAGTTTCATTTCTATACACTAACAACAAAACATCTGAAAAAAAAGATAACCCATTTACAACATTATCAAAAGCAGTGAAATACAGTTTGCCCTTGAACAACATGGGGTTGTGGTACTGATGCCCTGTGCAGCCAAAAGTCTGCATATAGCTTATAGGTGTATGTCCTCCATGTATGTTGTTCCTCTGTAACCCCATGTTCCACCTCCATGGATTCAACCAATTGTGGATTATGTTGTACTGTAGTATTTATTACTGAAAAAATTCATGTATGTGGATCTGCACAGTTCAAACTCATGTTTTTCAAGGGGCAACTGTCTTTAGGAAACATATGTACAATGAAAACTATAAGACCTTAATGAAAGGATTGAAAAAGACAGAAACAAATGGAAAGATATATATCCTGTGTTCACGGATTGGAAGAATTAAGAGTGTTAAAATGCTCAAGTATCCAAGGCCATCTGTAGATTAAATAGAATCTCTATCAAAATTCCAATGACATTTTTTTACAGAAATAGAAAAAATAATCATAACATTTTTGTGGAACCACAAAAGACTCCAAATAGCCAAAACAATCATAAGAAAAAAGAACAAAGATGAAATAATCACACTTCCTAATTTCAAACTATACTATAATGTTACAGTAATCAAAATGGTAGGAGACTGGCACAACACAGACACACACAGCAACACAATAGAATTGAGAGCCCAGAAATAAACACATATATGGTCAAGCAATATTTGACACAGGTTCAAAAACACTCAATGAAGAAAGTATGGTCAGCAAATTATATTAGGAAAATTGAATAATTAGATGCAGGAAAATTAAATTGGGCCCCTATCTTATACCACTCATAAAAATAAAACTTGAAATAGGATAAAAAATTAAACATAAGACCTGATACCCTGAAACTCTTAGAAGAAAACATAGGGAAGAAACTCCTTAATATTGGACTGGGCAGTGATTTTGGTATGACACTCAAAGCACAAGCAATAAAAACAGATATCAACAAGTAGAACTACATCATATTTAAAAACTACACAGGAAAAGTAACAATTTAAAAAATGAAAAGGCAACCTATGGAATGGGAGGAAATATTTGCAAAACATATACCAAAGCATGAATAAATGAAACAAACAATAGAAAATATTGTTTGTTCTTTTGAAATGAAAATACAATTTTAAAACCTTCAGCCAGAGTAACTAAGGAAAATAGAAGAATAAAATTTTTTAAAAAAGAAATTATAGAGGAGGTATTACAACCAAAGCTGATGTCACATAAATTAAAACTATAGGAGATCATAGATAGATGGTGAGAAGTTGCTATATAACACAGGGAGCCCAGAATGGCGCTCTGTGATGATCTACAGGGGAGGGATGGGGGAAGGCGAGGGAAGCTCAAGAGAGAGGGGATACAAGTATAATTATGGATGATTCAGTTATTGAACAGCAGACACCAACACACTATTGTGAAGTTGTAAAGGGACTCCTGAAAGTCCCTTGGACAGCAAGGAGATCAAACCAGTCAATCTTAAGGGCAATCAACCCTGAATATTCATTGGAAGGACTGATGCTGAAGCTGAAACTTCAGTATTTTGGTCATCTGATGCAAACAGCCAGCTCACTGAAAAAAACCCTGATGCTGGGAAAGATTGAGGGCAGAGGAGAAGAGGGCGTCAGAGGATGGCATGGCTGGATGGTATCACTGATGCAATGGACATGAACTTGGGCAAACTTTGGAAGGTGGTGAAGGACAGGGAGGCCTGGTATGCTGCAGTCCATGGAGCTGCAAAGAGTCAGACATGAACTGGGCAACTGAACAACAAACAATGGCTGATCCAGTTGTTGTATGCAGAAATCAACACAATATTATGAAGCAATTACCTTTCAATTAAAAATAAATAAATTTTTAAAAAAACACAAAAAAGAGATCATAAAGGACTACTAAGAACAATTACATGCCAATAATCTTGATAACCTGGAAGAATTGGATAAATTACTGAAAAGAAAAAATACAGCCTACCGAGACTAAATCAGGAATAAACTGATAATCTGAACAGACCTATAACTAGTAAAGAGATTAAATGAGTAATCAAAAAATGTTCCAACAACAACTTCCATCTGAAATTATTTAAAATATATATACATGGCACTTCCCTGATGTTTCAGTGATAAAGAATCCACCTGCCAAGGTAGGAGATGTGGGTTTGATCCCTGCGCCAGGAAGATCCCCTGAAGAAAGAAATGGCAACCCACTCCAGGTTTTTTTTGCCTGGGAAATTCCATGGGGGGCTACAGTCTGTGGGGTCACAAAAGAGTTGGAAATGACTTAGCAACTAAACAACAACAACAACAATACATGTATATACACATTATTACATTGGTCTCCTTGCTGTTTCCTGAACATGTCAAGCAAGCTCCCACATCAGCCTTTTCACATTCTGTTCTCTGTCTAAAATGCTCTTCTTGAAATTCACATGCCCTCCTTCATTGAAGTCTCTGCTCAATATCACCTCATCAAAGGTTTCCTGATCAGTGTTGTTTATTTATTTATTATTTATCCCCTTTTTGCCTTGGTTCATCAGCCTCACAGCCCTTATTACTCTGACATTATACATTATTTATTTATTTATTCACTGCCTAGAATTCAAACTCCATTGAGAGCAGGAACTTTGTTCTGTTCACCATTGTATCCCCAATGCCTAAAACATGACTGAGCACATGAAAGATGTTCAATAAATAAACATTAAATGAATGAATAGAGCAAAAGGGGAAAAAAGATCCAGTTTATGGTCTAGATTTCCCAGTAGACAAAATATCATATTTATATGACTGTTTCTGATTAATAACATTAAACCATATAGCCCATTTATTTGCCCTTCAAAATCACCCTCTGTTTTTATGCTTCTTTTAAAAAGTTAGCTTATAAAGAAAAGGATGTAACCCATGGACTTTTGGTGTCTTCTGCTTCACTGAAATGACAAGGGAGTATTATTTTGATTTTCCTCTATATTTACTTTGCTTAGACAAAATAGTAATCAAACATTACCTTATATTGTAAGCATTTTTAAAGCATATTAAAATTGTATTAGATACTCTGGTTACATGGCTGGTAGCATTTAGGAAAAAACTATTAATAGAAACCAAAAATTTAGGATTCAGTCATAACTTCTCATGTGACCTTCAATAATTTTAAAAAATCATCTCTGGACCTCAAATTTCTTCTCCTTAATATGGAGAGGCTAGATTATATGATATCTTGTTCTATGAATGAAGTTAAGCATATGGCAAATGTTCTCTATACCTGATTATACTCCATGGTAGATACCATTTGATAATCAGTTCAGCCCACAACCTGCCTTGCTGTAGGAAATTTATGTCCTTTCACAGGGTGGGGGCCTAATAGCCATGTGTATACCTCATAATCTTGCCCCTCCTAGTAGTAGATAATCAAATTCTGGGTTGACATCTGGTCCAAACTGGGTCAATCAGAACTGGGAATTAGAATTCAGAAATGCTAGTAAATCTCTGCTGATTGCCTACATTTAAAATATGTAAACTTGGAAGCTCTAGGATAATCCCTATTTGGCTAGGTGCTGAGGGAGTGAGAAGAATAAAGCCTATAAATTGAAAGAAACTAAGATAAACTGGAGACCCTTTGGTTCCAGGGATGGGGAAGGAGAAAAGAAGGTGGAAAACTCCCATGGCCATTGTCAGCTTTTCATTCCTAGTTATTCTCTCTCATGTGCTTGGGCTATACCTTTTGCCCTTGGGTTCCATGAGAACCTCTTATATCCTTAATATAAATTACTGTTTTGTTTTCACTTAGTGTGCAGTAGATCTTTGTTAGTTGCAAACAAAAATCCTTAATCAAGACAGACACAACTGGATCAGTGGTCAACAAACAAAATTTTGCACAACTTAAAGCTCTAGACATGTTATGCAAAGCATCCTTGCCCCAGTTTTATTATATACTTGAATTAATCCTTAGTTAATTAGAAAAATCATTAACCAAGATATTTTATTCAATAGCTTTTAGTTAACTAAAGTCTCTGGGACTGCCTGGATTAGAAACATTCATTAATGGAAATACAACATTTACCTTCCAAAAATCAAATGGTTTGATTTTTTTTTCTAAGCTTCTGCCCCCTTTTGTTATTGAAAACTATTAATCATTAAAGATATTTCACTAATTCTTATTCTGCATTGAATGTCTTGCTATGTTTGCATAGAATACTCTGTCTCTCTTTCTTTCATCCATAATGGCAAAGGGGGTGGGAGACGAGAGTTCTAATTAATTCAAAAATTCCAGAGAGCTAATTTTTTTAAATTCTAGTTGATCCAATGAACTCTGTGTTATCGCTTCCTTTGCTCTTTCTCCTAAAATCTAAGATCCATAAGTGAAGAGCAATGAATTACACAATAGAGACAAACTATCATTACTGTAAAAGGCACTGAAGCAGAGAATTAGCTTCTTTCCCTTCCCCAAAAGACTCAATAGTAAATAAGAACCCTCTAACAACTCCATTATTAGGGAGTTGCTCAGTCTTGGTTAACTTTGACATTCATTCCAGCTTCTTGTTGGAAGGATTTCATTTCTGAATGCAAAATATGCTGTTTTTTACAGCTTATTGCATCATAACCTAAACAGAACAAATCGGTATCAATTCACATGTATGCATTTACGATTATTAATTCAGAACTGGTGAGGGAGTTCCTGAAGTTTTACTATTTTCAGAGTTATTACAATGCCATTAGCATATCAAAACTACTCAGTGTAACTTTTAATAAACACTACTTTCTTACTCGGATGGATTAATTAGAAGAACTTATAAAATCACAGAATTTACATTCAAATAATACTGCTACTGCAGTTTTTAAAACATCTGAAGCCAGTTCACTGTAACTATTACTCTAATTTTATTTAAACTGTTAACTGAGATTCAATTCCCTTTTCTTTAAAGAGTCGAATGCAATTAATATCCTAACTCTTACATATTCAATAGAGAACTTAGAAGGCATTTTTAAATACATAAAATCTAGATGTTCCAACATTTATCCATCTCAGCACTTATTTGAATTAAATATGAATGTTTTAATAGCCAGTAAAAAAAAAAAAAAACTGCTATTTCCTAATCTCTGATAGGACTCTGGCTGATTCTCCATGGAGTAAACGCTCTGAAAAATATATTTTTAGCATGACTACTATAGCCAGACTATAACAAATTTTGACTGGAGTTCTAAATTAAGGAAATTTTGTTTTATTGTAATTGAGACTCCAGTGATTCAGAATTTGTCATAATTCAGAAAAGGGCTGAGACTAACTCAACCTTAGTATTATTTAAGAAGAGTGGTAAGCAAATAGTGTAGACAAGATAGAGAAGATATAAAATTACTTTTAAAAAGTGCTTCCAACCACATTTAAATACTTTATGAATATCTCATAACATATAATTCACTGATATACTAGCTACAAACCACTCCCATCTATTTAGTAAAGCAAAATTCCTAAGGGTAATACTTTGTTTAACTTAGTTTTAGTTACTATGTGCACAAGTTACACACAACTGCATAGCTGCAGTTCATAAAAATATTCTAAATTTCAAAACTTCAACCATTTTAGGACTACTCTTATTACAAATTAAGAAAATTTTGAAACATAGAAAATCTAGTACTCATTTGTTATACCCTTACTTCTTCCCTTATGGAATCACAGAAATGTGTACCAATATAGTAGCAATAATAATACAACCCATAACTAAATCTATTGATGATAAGCAAAAACAACCCAGATTATAATGATAGTCTTGAAAGTGCACAGGAAAAGTAACAGAAAAGCCTGTGTGCACATTTAGAGTTTAAACTCAATAACAATTAAATGAATTAGTATGTGATATATGCCTAGCTCTGCAAAGAGCAAACAGCAACTAATAAGTGATGAGATTAGCTTATGTATGACTTGTGGTATCAAATTTATTACTTGTGTCACACCTGATTATGTCAACTAGGTTTCAATTTGAAAGAAAAATAAAAGTAGCTCCAAATGGATGATAAGAAATGTCACAAAATGTAAAAGGAATGCTTTGAATTTCTCAGTTGAAAGATACTGTATAAACATAAAATCTAGCAATAAGACAGAATGGAAAAATAGAGAAGATATACCTTTTTATTCTAAATTTTAAAAAAATCTATATGATTAAAATGCAATGTTTAGATTATAAAAATGCAGTGAAGAACTTGGAATCATCATCTGAATGAAAGGATCCATAATTTTTATCTAGAAGTAACTAACTTCTGACTTTTTCCTTCATACAATAAAGGAAATCATTTTTGAAGTAAAAATACAGATAATTCAAAATTTGCCCGAGTTAGAAACAGTATTTTAAAATAACTTGGGCTAGTCTTCTTGGTGCTCTTTCCAGTCAAATCATTCAGTTTCAAATGCAGTTTATCTGACATGGATCCAGCCTTTGAAACTATGACAAAAAATCTTTCCTAAATAACTTTTTAAAAATATAAATGTATTTTGTAAAACTCACTTAGGAGCTAAAAAAGTAGCTCATAATTGACAGTGAAAACAACCAATATCCACAATAGTTAGGAAAAGTGGAAATGAGGTACAGAAAGTGAACATAATAAGGAGACATAATTCAGGACTCTGAAAGGTTATGAAGATACTAATATCATACAAAATAGTTTAATGAAGATTGTTAGAATACATCCATTTTCCTCATTATTAATCATATCAAAATCAATTTCAGGTTTTCAGTTAACCTTTACTGCATTTTAAAATTGCTACAAAAATCTTGTCTTTCAGTAACAAAGTTTCACCACCAAATTCCTGAGGTATGTTAAGAAAAGAGGAATGAATTAATAACGTGGAATCTTTTGGGTGCCAACAGTTCAAAGAGAGTTAACAATTCATAATATAAGATATGATACTAAAATAATGATAACTATATGTGAGACAGTTCCTGTGAATATTAGTTTACATCTTATATATGAAGATTTTCTTTTATTTCATTTGTAGGTACCATACTTTAAGAAGAAACTCTAATCTTCACTCTTCTTCCTATACTGAATTGGTTGTGGGTATTTTTCACTTTGTGTAAAAGGTTATGTTCCAGAAAATATGCTCCAAAATTAAATTGTTGAGTAAAAGCCATTTTCCCATAAGCTTCCCCAATAAAATATAGTGATGTACTCAGCTGGGACATTTTTCAATCCATTGACATAATAAAGATCATACTTAAGAATAATGATAGCACTTTAAAAACTATATATTTAAAGAAAATTATAACTTATGGATACACCATTGGTACTCAGTGCTCTACCTTCAGACTCAGTAGCAGAGTGATAAAAATACCAAGACTTATCTATTATACAGTAACAAAACTAACAGTTCCATACCCTATCTCACATACAGCTACCACTGATATTTAGCAATACAACTAAGATATGTACCTGCCTTAAACCACCATAGTACTTAGAACTTAGCATATGAAGTAATTGTAACTTTCTCAACACTTTCTCTATCATTTAGATTAACCAGTTCTCTTTCCAAAGATCTTCCCTTTTGATACCAGCATAAGCAGCTAAGAACAGAAATGTGAAATAATGCTTAGCAAAGGAGACCCCAATGCCTTCTGAAAATATTTTGCTATCTACTAACTTGTGAAGAGGAACTAAAGAGCATCTTGATGAAAGTGAAAGAGGAGAGTGAAAAAGTTGGCTTAAAGCTCAACATTCAGAAAACTAAGATCATGCATCTGGTCCCATCACTTCATGGGAAATAGATGGGGAAACAGTGGAAACAGTGTCACATTTTATTTTTTTGGGCTCCAAAATCACTGCAGTTGGTGATTGCAGCCATAAAATGAAAAGATGCTTACTCCTTGGAAGGAAAGTTATGACCAACCTAGACAGCATATTAAAAAGCAGATATTACTTTGCCAACAAACGTCTGTCTAGTCAAGGCTATGGTTTTTCCAGTGGTCATGTATGGATTTGAGAGTTGGACTGTGAAGAAAGCTGAGCACTGAAAAATTGATGCTTTTAAACTGTGGTGTTGGAGAAGACTCTTGAGAGTCCCTTGGACTGCAAGGAGATCCAACCAGTCCAACCTAAAGGAGATCAGTCCTGGGTGTTCATTGGAAGGACTGATGCTGAAGCTGAAACTCCAATAGTTTTGCCACCTCATGCAAACTGTTGACTCATTGGAAAAGACCCTGATGCTGGGAGGGATTGGGGGCAGGAGGAGAATGGGACGACAGAGGATGAGATGGCTGGATGGCATCACCGACTCGATGGACAAGAGTTTGAGTAAACTCCAGGAGTTGGTGATGGACAGGGAGGCCTGGTATGCTGCGGTTCATGGGGTCACAAAGAGTCAGACACGACTGAGCAACTGAACTGAACTAGTTAATATCCAACAATGATCAGTATTCATTGACTGTGTCTGTGTGGGCCATTCTGTTCTCTAATAACTATTTAGAAGTCATAAACTATTGTTTATCTAACTAACAGCTGACATCTTAAGCAGAGGATCCTCAAAAGAATTATATTTGTTGAAATTATTAGATACTTAAAATAGGGTTTATCAATAATAACTATAATCAGAGAAAACTATTACTGGCAGCCAAAAGATACCAAATGAAAGATATATGATGTTATATCGAAGCTCCTTGGAAGGCAAGCTATGACAAATCTAGACAGCATATCAAAAAGCAGAGATATCACTTTGCTGACATAGGTCCACATAGTCAAAGCTATGACTTTTCCAGTAGTCAAGTATAGATGTGAGAGTTGGACCATGAAGAAGGCTGAGCACCAAAAAATTGATGCTTTTGAATTGCAGTGCTGGAGAAGACTCTTGAGAGTCCCTTGGACTACAAGGAGATCAAACCAGCCCTAGAGGAAACCAACCCTAAATATTCATTGGAAGGACTGAACTGAAGCTGAAGCTCCAATACTTTGGCCACCTGATGTGAAGAGCTGACTCATTGGAAAAGACCCTGATGCAAAGGCAAAAGGAGAAGGAGGTGGCAGAATATGAGATGGTTAGACAGCATCACAGGCTCAATGGACATGAATTTGAGCAAACCTGAGAGACAGTGGAGGACAGAGGAGCCTGACATGCTATAGTCCATGTGGTCACAAAGAACTGAACACCAACAGCACAGAAGCCTCAAAAAATGTCAAGTTTGCGTATATTTTTCCTTAGAGCAAATCCATGAATTAACTTGAAAATTCTTCATATTTGGAATTCTAATATGAAAGTTTCTGTTTGTGGGGTGCATACTTCTTTCTTGATATAACAATTACACTATGCTATCTTGTTTTATACACACACACACACACACACACACACACACACACACACACCCCTATAGACATCAACTTACAATGGTTGACAAAAACCCAGAAGACTAGTCATGTAACTGAGTCTCAACACAGCAGACAGTTGTTAGAAAAGCACTATAAGTGTTGCAGAGGTTTATATTTGGAGTTTAAACACTGATGTTAGTCACTGATTGGAGCTTCCCTGGTGGCTCAGATGGAAAAAAAAAAAATCTGCCTGCAATGCAGGAGACACAGATTCAAGTCCTGGGTTGGGAAGATTCCCTGGAGAAGGAAATGGCAACCCACCCCAGTATTCTTGCTGGGAAAATCCCATGGACAGGGGTGCCTTGCAGGCTACAGTTCACGGGGTTGCAAAGAGTCAGCCATGATTGAACAACTAACACACACTAGTCACCGATTATTAATGACATCATTTTAAAACTTTAACAGACATCAATTTGCAGAACTCTGACATACTCCCCTTGTTTTTAGAAAACAGTAGAAATAGTAGTGTTAATGAGCTGTACTAAAAACTAAGCTATCGTGTTTTAGTGGACCAAAATTTATGTTGTTTATAGAATTTCCCCCAATTTACTTTATTACTAATCTGAAGTTGACTAATCAGATCAATCTTGTACAAAAACACTTATATTTTAACAGTCTTAGGAGACAGTGAAAAGTTTGCCCCAGGAAATAGGATTATGTTAAGTCTGACTTCTATAGTGTGTACATTTGAAAAAGTATTGACATTTAATTTAATAAAGGTATGTAATTTGACATAAAACTATGCCCACTACAACGTAGTTGATTGCCACTGACAATCCCCTTCTCCACCTTTAAGGTTTATCCAGGACAATAATTTGTACAGATTTGAAAATCAAATGTCTTAGCTCATGCTGTGCGGAACTCCCCCTTCCAACAGTCTATACTTCTAATAAAACAAATCAAGACTTTCTCTATAATGCCTTCTCAGACAAACACTGGACAAACACTGGTCACCAAAGATCTTCTCTTACTCTTAATCCTTTTAGTTCTTATTCTGTACTATTCTGTGCTCCATTTGTTGACCATGATACCTCATGTATATATTTTCTTTCCCCAATGGGTAAGCAATTTATTTCCCAGAACCTGTTTCTGTTCTGTTCTCCACAGTACCTAGTATAGTAATTGGCACTCATAGAAAAGAAAAACTTGTTAAAAGTCAATTAAAAAAAAAAAAACCTCATTCTAGAGTTCACTGGTCAAAAGCCTGGCGCCTGGCAAAATAGCCTATTACTATTATTTTATAACGTGGCTACAACAACATAGATAGATAGATGCTCTTGAGTCTGTGGTGCCTTCATAGCCATACTCATTACAATAGAATTTTAAGTTAGATTCAAATTACTGCCTGTTTCTAATAGTAGGTGACAATGAACAGCAAGTATCCACATGGTATATTATTGTTTCAAATAATTCAGATTGAATTCATCAAGAACTTTTCCAAAACAAAAATATTTCTAACTTTGGCATCTATTAATAGCGCTGAGAAGCACATCAGTTTGCCAATTCATGCACAAAACAAACAACACTAGCTGAGGTCCAAGATTATTTTGCAGTGTTACTCAGAATTACATCCTGCTTTAACCCCTACCCAAGAGAACTTCAAACAACATGAAAGCTTCCAAAGAAAAGCATTTTACCCAAAACTACTGGAGATGTCAGTCTTTACTGATTCACTAAAGTTACCTAATCACAAATGACATCTATATCCTTTAAAAAAAAAAAAAAAAGTCTTTTATTTTAAAAGATTTTACCCAAAACTAAGTTTAGCATTTTTATTATAACACTTCTTTTTCAAATAAAAGAAACCTGAAATGGCTTAAAAATCAGCATGGAGGGAAGAGAGCCAAATAAAAGAAGGAACCCATCATTCATTGTCTGCAAACAGAAGTACCTTATAATAAAAATTACTAGTTAATCTAAATTCGGTCTGCTTTTGAAAGGGGTCAACTGAGAACTGTAATTTTTTTTTCAACCATTTGCTCTTAAAGAAACAACTTCGCTGCTCAAAGATAATATTGATTTTTTTTAAAGTACCTACAACTTTAGATCCTCATCTAATCACTTGGTCCAAAATATCACTTCAGGTTACTCATAACAATGTTTTTTGGAGTAACAACTCTCAACCACAGGCTACCTCAAGAAGAACAGATATATCATAATACAACCTCACTTTTATTAGGGACATTTTAGGTTTCTTCATCATACTTATTTGTATATAAATATGTCATTCTGGATAAAGAGTAGTTAGTTTGTAAAGCTTGTTTGCCCTGTTACCAGTCACTCTTCGCCTCCTTTTTTCAAGTTTGATGCCACTCTGGAAGTCAAATGGAGTATGTGTTTGCTAGTTTGTTTTATTAGTATTATTTAATATGAGTATTGTCTTCCTAACTTGTACACATCAGAAGCCAGAAGACAGGCGCAAGGCTTTTAAAGGCTCTCACCTCAAAAGTAGCAAGAAAACTGAAAAGTAAGGGGTCATGCCAGCTGCCTGTTCAAGCCTTGAGGCATGGAGCCATAGCAGCCTGAGAATTGGCTCTAGAGAAGCCTGCGGTTAGACAGCCTCCTGAGAGCAAGAGCGAGGGAAAGTGGCAAGCATAGCACTGGAAACGTCTGTCCCCGAATTCGGGACCAGGCTGCATGATTGTACGTAGATTTATCAGCATCCATGGCATCTAAGAAGCAAAGCCAGGCCTTAAGCACCGACCTCTCGTTCCTGGACGCCCGGGTTTAAACCAGAAAGTGATGCTTTTTAGAAGGAAAACTACCTCGAAGGGAATAGGTAACCGCGAGCAGATATGTAACAGAGACATCAGAAGCGTATGCAGGAGAAAGCAGCGCTTCAGTCTCTTCCCGGGGCCCCGGAGGCCAGAAAGGCGCCCCAGCACCGGGCGAGTGCGGTGCCACTACTCACCCCTACTCTCCTATGGTCCCCGTCGTCGCCCAGCTCGACACAGCCCCTGCAGGGGGAGCCCCTCCCCCGCCCGCCGCCAGGGGTGGGCTCAGCGGGCTAGAGGAGGCGGCGGCGCAGGTGTCCGTGAGCCGGAGCGAGAGACGTGCCCCAAGAGGAACTGGGTTCAAGGGAGGCAGCCTGGTGCCTTGCACTCCCCGGCGCTGACAACTTCACCACCATCGACGTGGAGGGGTGAGGGGAGGCAGTGGGGGGAGGCCCTCGCCCAGCGGCCCGGACCCCCCCCGCGGTACTAGGCCCGAGCTCGGGCGGGACCGCTGCCCCGCGCCCCCTCAGGGACGCGATCCCAAGGCCTGATTCCCGTCCCTCAGCCCTGGCGGCCACAGAGCAGCAGCGGCTCCCTCTCGGGGCCGCGGTCGCAGCGGCATCCTCGTGCTCCTCCTTCTCTGGCGCTGCTGCCTACACACACAGCCGCTGCACCCCAATGCTGTCGCCTAGCAACCGCGCGCATGCGCCCCGCCTCCGCCATCGACCGCCGTCACTGCTGGCGCCGCTTTCGGAGCTCAGTCTGCGACCCAGAAAAGTACGCAAAAGCACGTTTCCTAGGGCCCAGAAAGAGCGATGTCAAAGTAGGGTGGGAGAAGTAAATGGCATCCTACTCCAGTATTCTTGCCTAGAGAATCCCGTGGCCAGAGGAGCCTGCTGGGCTGCTGTCCATGGGGTCACACAGAGTCGGACACGACTGAAGCGACTTAGCATGCATGGATGCATTGGAGAAGGAAATGGCAACCCACTCCAGTATTCTTCCCTGGAGTATCCCAGGGACAGAGGAGCCTGGTGGGCTGCCGTCTATGGGGTCGCACGGAGTCGGACACGACTGTAGTGACTTAGCAGCAGCAGCAGCAAGGTAGGGGTGAAGTGGAGAGAGGTGCAGAATGCTCTGCAAATCTAAAAAGGCTGGAGGATCTAGGTTATGACCGTCTCCTGGCCCCTCCACAGGCACATTGATGGTTGAGACTGACAGTCCTGAGAATCTCCTAACTTATTCTTCAGAAGCGATTCTTGCAATCCGATCCTTCACAAGGGCTTCCGGAGGAATTTTCTAAATAGCTTCTCTGACCATGTCACTCATCTGCATAACTGCAATGATTAACGGACAGTCTGCTGAATAGGCCCTGACTGTTCTTGACCACTGTATTAGCATCCTCTCTGGTCTCCCTGCCTTTAGACTTGTCTTTCTGAAATCTGTTCTCATATTTCTACCAGATTGATTTTTGTAAAATATAAATCTACTCTCACTTCCCTCTGGTTTAGAGAATGAATGGGCTTTGAAGTTAGAGCCAGTATTTAAATTATGCCTTACCCACTGAGTAGATATATTTTCTTGAGCTATGGTGCTTAACTTCTCTGAATATGTTTCCTCATGGAGATAATTATAGCACCTATAGACTAGTTTTTTTTTAGGATTAAATGAGAGAGTACATATAACATACTTAATATACATAACTTACTCTGACACAGAGTAAGCATTCATTAAAAATTATAGCTATTTTTCAGTAGGTCTTGTTGCCTGTAATAAAATACAAACTCCCTAGCTTAGCATTCAAAGTCTTCTAAGATCTTGTCTCCATTTTTCTAGCCCTAGCTACTTTTCAATCCGTCCTGGGCACCCAGCAACAGACAAGTACTTTTTGAGATATACCTAGATCAATGAAGTGCTTGGATATATTTCCTCAAGGTTCATTTGGGGAAGAATTCTATTTAAACTCCCCAATTAGTTCACATATTCAATTACATGTGAACATGTAAGTATCAGTGGTCGTTTCCAAATCACACATGTTAATATATTTACACTGAGAATTGACATGTAGGTAGTGACTATTTACAAAAATTGTATGTTTTTCTGGGGGCTTATTTACTTGATCTTTTTGAAATTAGGCTTAGAGATTCTATAAGGTGTAATGAAAAAATGTCACCAATTTTGAACTTAATACAGTACATAAACACATTTACCAACAACCTGTGCCCTTCTGGGTGTTTAATAAAAGTTTTAAACATTTTAGGAAGTGTAAAAAAGGGTGTGGGGTGGCTTCCCTGATGGCTTATTGGTAAAGAATCCTTCTGCAATGCCAGAGTTGCAGGAGATGCAAGTTCGATCCCTGAGTCAGGAAGATCCCCTGGAGGCGGGCATGGCAACCTCCAATATTTTTGCCTGGAGAATCCCATGAACAGAGGACTGGTGGACTACAGTCCATAGACTCAGACATGACTGAAATGACTTAGCATGCACCATAGATGCACATGTGTAAGAAGTTTGAGAAACACCAGAATTGCTAATGAAACATTAGTGTAATCTCAAACGGAATATAAAACTAAAATGAAACTTTATGGGGACCAGACAGCCAGAAACTATTGAAGAAATAGAAGAACAATTGGAAAGATGCAAAAGGGAAAATCACTCTGAGACTAATTAAATGGAAGTACTAGATGGAAATAATCAACAAACTTACCAACAGGGAAGATCATAACATAGAGAATATTTATTACAACTGTGAATATGGCAGTGGGCTTGGATGAAGTTCTCTCACAGATCATACCTTTCCTTTTGTATGATACAGAAATGCCCTTCAGTTTCAAAGGAAGACAACTGTTTAGCATTCAGCCTTTTGCAAGGGCCATCAACAGCTCACAGGAATAGACTTCTAAGAGAACTTGCTTGGATCTTCTAAAATCTGTATTTAGTTACATAAAATCTTTATTCCCTATTTACTTATTGAACTTATAACATTTTATAACACACATTTATTATGTTTATAGTGAAACAGAGGAATAAATAATCACCTTTAGTTTTCCCATATACTTCTAGATATAGAACTGCGTCACTGGTTCACTTACACTCTTTCAATACTTTTCTTAGGGATTCAATATAAAATCTGAGCTCCTTTGCACACAGCAGTGTATCTGCCTCTATTATGGTGGTGAAGTAAAAACTCCTATCAACAAAGAGAGATCTATCCACATCAATATGGAAAAAATAAAACATTTATTATTAAGTGCAAAACAGTACGTGCATAAGGGTAAACTTTAAGAAACTGCAAAGTCAGGATAAAGTTCCACACAACTTATAATAAAGCAAACACAAAGTTTACTTGGAAATTGAGGCAATTATTTGTTTAGTTAATTTACTTCCTCCAAAAGAATAATAAAACTTCCATTATCTCCCCAAAAGTCACCTTGAATCTTCTGGAAAAGCAAATGGTTACACCTGGAGATGGACTCCCATGCTAACTCTGCCTTTACATTTCCAAAGGGGATATGGCTCATGACCTTGGAAACATGTCTACATTATAAAACTGGAGACAGACATTTTAGTTCTGGAAAGGGACATTCCAAAAGTTAGATAGAAGATTCAGGTTCACTATGTCTCCTCAAAAGACACTCTAAGAAGTGAAGGGAAGGAAAATAATCTTTTTGTCCTTTACTCACCTTTATTTACCTTTCCAATTCAATGAGTTCCTCAAAAACAGAACTCCATGTTGGTACAGTAGATGGCACCCAGAAGACCATGGAGAAGTTTTTCTTAAATGAGAAAGTCACAAAAAAGATAACATTGTTGTAGGTGTTGATGAATGAAAAAGAGTTTGCCAGAAGGGGACAAAAATAGTCCATGCAAAGGAAAAAGTATATTCAAAGGTCCAGAGAATGTGAAAATGTACGGTATGTTCAGTTTGACTTACACATACTATGTATATATATTTAGGAGATAAGCACCATAAGGCTGTAATGGAGTTGAGTATAGGGAAGTTGGATATAGACTGTGAAATGCCTCTAATGCCATGTCAAAGAATTTAGAAAAGGTCTATATCTGATGGTTAAAATAGGGTAATGTTCTAATACTTGTTAAGGGGTCTGGCATAAATATTAGATAGCACTGAAACCCCAAAGAGCTTATAATCTAATGGATACAACAAGGCAAAGTAGCAATTAACATAAATGAAATACCGTAAGTTGACAGAAGTATTTTAGGGGAATAGATTTGGAATAGACTTTTGGATAAAGTTTCTGAGAAAGCGCGTTGGAGACTAAATCTTGACCTATAACATAAGGTGTCTCCTTTATTGGAACTCCAAATACTTGAACCCCGTGTACCCATATACTATAGTTCTACCCCCCACCTCTGTTCTGTTTACGTTCCAGATTTTCTGAAGAAAATCACCCTGACCTTTTAGTGTAAATTGACATTGCACAGACTTAGTTTTTTATCTCACTACTTGGCACCACTTGGCAATCCTTTAACCTTTTCTTGGTCAGTCCCTCTCCAATTTTCCTCAGCTGTCATTCTAAACTCTAAACATTCTCCACTGTAACTGACAAAGTTCACCCACCCATCAAACCCACCACCCAACTTATTACTTCATCACCTACATTCCTTACAAAAATGGAAGCTATTTGGTGTTTTTCTCACCTACAACCTGCATCTGCTCCCATATTGTACTTCAGTTGCTTCAGCTTCACATAGACTGTGTAAAACTACATCTTCCATCTGAGCTCCCAAACCTTTTCTCACCCAGCTCCTCAGAGACCTTGTTTATCACTGTTTCTGTCCGTATTATCTTAGATATCCCCCTCTCTAACATTCTCCTCAACCTATAAACATACTCAAGATTCTTCCATCCTTAAAAGAAACACTTTCCCTTTATCCTGGAGCTTCCTCTCGTTTCCTTGAAGTGTCTCCTTTATCTTATTACCTTTCCTTATGACACAGAGGTCTCAAAGGTGGTCCTCTACAGTTACTGTCTCTATTCCTTCACTTCCTATTCACCTTTAAAACATTGACTTCACCTATAGGTTTCTACTGAAACCTCTTTTTATAAGTATAACAATTACCCATAAGTTTTTCTGTGCCATGGGCACTTTCTTTTGGACCTCACCATTACATCGATAGTGTTGACTATTTTGATTTGTTTGAAATTATCTATTCACTTGACTTCCAAAGACACACTGTTCTTTTCCTTCCTCTTTAGCTTTCTCACTTTTGTAATCTGCATGGATTTTTCTTTTTCTACCTATCGCTTAAATGTTTATGTTCTTATATGGTTATGTCCATGGCCTATTTCTTTTGTTCTACTCTCCACATTCTAATATTATTCATGGATGACTTTCAAATCTGTAATGTTAGTTCAGACATCTCTCCTGATCTAACTGTCTACTAGACATTATCACCTTGATGACCCCCAAACAATTCATTTTGTCCACAACTGAATTCATCATCTTCCAATGCTAAATATTCTTCATCCTTGTTAAGGGAGATTCCCGCCCCCCCCCCCAAAAAAAAAAAAACCTCACCACAGAGAGACCCTATAATTACAACATAATAATTCTATCTTCCTTCAGAAACAAATGAAATGACTAGATTATGGCCATTTTATGTGAGCTGTGTCAAGATAGCTCTATGTTTTCCTGAAAATAGATTGCATATATATACCAAGGAATAATATGTTGTGTCACTCAAAAGGAAGTTCCGTGGGGACAGGGATTTTTGTCTGTTTTGTTCACTGCTGTATCTCTAGTGCTTAGAATAGTACCTGGGACATAGTAAGACCTCAATAAATGAAGGAATGCACGTATCCTCTGCTTAAAGAACTTTCATTTAGGAATACTGCTAGACTGTAGCAGAATACATATGTCCATAGATTATGGATGAATGTATTCTTTTTGTATCTGAAATAAGATGAAAGGAAATTACAGCTGCATTTCACCCAGATTTCTGCCCATGGGAAATAAAGAGAAAGGATCAGGAAGGATAAAAACATGCATCTATTACCTGGAACAGCCAACTGGCAGTTCGTTCTTCCAGGAGCTCAGATATCTGCTATTGACAAAACTCCTCTGAGGTTTGCCTCCAGTTCCAGAGTGAACAATGCCAGCTCACCTCCAAGAAGATTGGAAGGATTGTGGGTCTTGTCTAGATCTTGTTTTGCATTATATTCAATGGTGAATAAAGAACATATGAAACCCTTCGCCTTGTCTTCTGAATCAGAAACTTAGAAGTTAGACTGTCTTTTTTATCCCCCTACTTCCACGACATCTAATTAATAAACCCTGTCAATTCTACCTCCTAAATATCTCTGATATTAATCTCTCCTTTATACTTGCACTGCCACCAGTTTTGCCTTAATTTAGGCCCTGACCTCTTTTTAGGACTATTTCAACAACTTTCTAATTGGGCTCCTTGCCTTCTCCAAACCATCTTCCACACTGCTTCTTGAATGAGTTATCTAAAATGCAAACCTTACAAAATTCCTCCTTGCTTAAAATATTGCAAACTTATCCCTAGTGTCTATTGAATACACTCCAAGCTACATGATTCTTTATAATCTATCTCTTCTCCAGCCTTATTTCCTACTATCCTATGCATTCCATTCCATGCACAGGAATATACTACTTGCAATTCTCCTTTGATAAATATCCTCTTCCTTCTGGGAGCTTCTCTTCCCACCAGTTTATCTTAGTGTTACTATAGAGTTTCAGATTATATGACCCCTTAGCCACAGTTGACCAATCAAGTTCTGTCATATTCCTTCCTCAGAAAATTGAAATCAAGCCTAAGAGATTTCTGCCCACTCTGGCTGCTTTATTATGCTGAGTAGTATATACAGCAGAGCTGTTGGCAGCAGCAATTTTTATGCCGTATGGTCTGTGAAAAAGAAAAACCTGGTCTGCGATGATAGATGGAAAAGATACACAGAGAGATTCAGAGATGAGAAAGGGGAGAATTTAGATAGCAGTTGAGTCCCTGGACTCCAGCTTACTCCTTTAAGCCCACCTGCCTTATTGTTCTTGGGTTCCCTATGACACTCTATCTTCATGTTAAATTGTTTTTGTTGCTCAAGATAGTTAGAATTGAATTTCTCTTCCTTGCAAAAAAAATAATACTCTATCGTATCAAGCTACTAAACATTACTATGTCTTTGATTTTTCTTTTTCCCTTTAACTAAAAAAATTGTTGCTCTTCCCATGTCTATTTTATCTGAATAATTCCTATTTTAGTAGAGACAATAGCACTCAGACCCTTCACCTATACTGGAAAGATACCTACCTTTCTACCCTGGCTTTTCTTCATTCCTCCCCAAGGAAAGGGAATACTGATAAGTCAAATTGCATGACCATGATTAGTAGATTAGTAGACTAATCATTAGACCATGATTAGTCAGACTTAGTAGTAAGTTGTATCATTATCTACAAATAAGTCCCATGGCTATGTATGGCCCTTCCTTTTCTGTTCCTCCACTGTCTCTGTTGTAGGTATTGTTAGAAAGCCAGAGCCTACATTCCAGAAATCTGTCTGTCTGTCCCTCTCTTTATCTCTCTCTCCATCTAATAATATCAGCATTAATTCAGATTTCTGTGCCTTGTGACGACCCAGAGAACACTAACATTTAGATTTGAGATTAGGAACAGGAGTGTCATTAGAGAACCTCACTTAGGATTTAAGTGAGCCACACTTCAACCACATTTTTCCATCATGTTCTACCAGGGAATAATTTGTGCAGTCCCTTATATTTAGTCATAACAGTTGTAGCTGGTATTAGGAGGAAAAGAGATTATATCCTGAAGTAGGAGATCCTTTGTGGAATGTAGATCGAAAAGACAGCTGCACTGCTGCTGAAGCTAGATTAGAAGGCAGAGTTCCACATGGAGAAAGAAAAGTTCTCCTTATGACCAGCCAGGAAAGGACTCTAGACAGAATTTTGGTGCACATGCTTTTAGTCATTGACTGGAGGGACAGTATCTTGCTCTCTTCCTTCCCACCCCCTTGTCTCTCACTTGGAATTGAGCAATGGACTAGTTCTCCAAAAGAGGTTACATCGTGCTGTGGCAAGAAAATTTGGGTGGTAGAAGAAAAATTTTGTTTCTGTTTAGGTAACCAAAGTGTTATTGTTGTTGTTTAGTCACTTAGTCATGTACAACTGTTTTGCAATCCCATAGACTGTAGCCCACAAGGCTCCTCTGTCTATGGAATTCCCCAGGCAAGAATACTGGAGTGGGTTGCCATTTGCTTCTCCAGGGTAGCTTCCCGACCCAGGGATCAAACATGCACCTCCTGCGTTGGCAGGTGGATTCTGTACCACTGAGCCACCAGGAAAGCCCAAAAGGCCTAGTTAACCAAAGTGTGGAGAATTCGAATACTGAGGGAAAACAATACTTCCATAGGTCCATATTTGATAAGTGCCAATAGTCACAGCAAAGAGCCAATAAATATTTGAGAGGCTTTTAGAAAATAAATATGGAAGCTGACTTGATCTTTTGACAGGCAGTTTCTCAATTGAATTTTTTTTTAATTGGTGGAACATTGCTTTACAGTTTTGTGCTGGTTTCTGCTATTGTTGTTGTTGTTCAGTTACCCAGTCATGTCTGACTCTTTGCAACCCCATGAACTGCAGTATGCCAGGCCTCACTGTCCCTCACCTTCTCCTGTTTCATGTCCATTGAAACAGTGATGCCATCCAGACATCTCATCCTCTGACTGGTTTCTGCTGTACAACGATGCAAATCAGTCATAGTTATATATATATATATATATATATATATATATATATATATATATATATATATATAACTGGTTGAGTATATATATATATATATATACATATCTGGTTGAGCCTCCTTCCCCTATCCCCATTGCACCCTTCTATGTCATCACAGAGCACCAGACTGGGTTTTCTGTGTTATTTAGCAACTTCCCACTAACTATCTTTGGGCTTCCCTTGTGGCTCAGCTGGTAAAGAATCCACCTGCAATGCGGGAGACCTGGGTTCCATCCCTGGGTTGGGAAGATCCCCTGGAGAAGGGAAAGGTTACCCACTCCAGTATTCTGGCCTGAAGAATTCCATGGACTGTATGTCAATGGGGTCACAAAGAGTCAGACACAACTGAGTGATTTTCACTTTCACTATCTTATTACATGATAGTGTGTGTGTGTATGTGTGTGTGTGTGTGTGTGTGTATGTTACTTTTTCAATTCATCCCACCCTAACCTCCCCTCACTGTGTCCACAAGTCTGTTCTCTATTAGATTCATCAGTACCATTTTTCTAGTTTCCATATATATGCATTAACGTATGATACTTATTTTTCTCTTTATGACTTATTCACTTTGTATAACAGGCTCTAGGTTCATTCACCTCACTATAACTGACTCAAATTCATTCTTTTTACGGGTAATATTCCATTGTATAAATGTACCACAACTTCTTTATCCATTCATCTGCTGATAGACCTCTAGGTTGCTTCCATGTCTTGACTATCATAAATAGTGCTGCAATGAACACTGTGTTACACATATCTTTTAGAACAGTCATTTTCTCAGGGTATATGCCAAGTAGTGGGATAGCTGGGTCATATGGAAGATTTATTCCAAGTTTTTAAAGGAATTTCCATACTGTTTTCCATAATGGCTGTATCAGTTTACTTTCCTACCAACAGTGTAGGAGGGTTCCACTTTCTCCACATCATCTCCAGCATTTATTATTTGTAGGTTTTTGATGATGACCATTCTGACTGGCTTGAGGTGATACCTCATTGTAGTTTTTATTTGCTTTTCTCTAATAATGAGCAATGTTGAGCATCTTCTAATGTGTTTATTGGCTATCTGTATGTCTTCTTTGGAAAATTGTCTGTTTAGGTCTTCTGCCCATTTTTTTTATTGTGTTGTTTGTTTTTCTGATACTAAGCTATATGAACTGCTTATATATTTTGGAGATTTAATCATGTTTGAGTTATGTCATTTGCAAATATTTTCTCTCATTCTGAGGGATATCTTTTCATACTGTTTATAGTTTCATTTGCTGTGCAAAGCTTTTATGTTTAATCATATCCCACTTGTTTATTTTTATTTTTATTTTCATTAATCTAAGAGGTGGATCAGAGAGAATCTTGCTGTGATTTATGTCAGAGTGTACTGCCTATGCTTTCCTCTAAGAGCTTTATAGTATCTGGCCTTACATTTAAGTCTTTAATCCATTTTTAGTTTTTGTGTTTGGTGTTAGGAAGTGTTCTAATTTAGTTATTTTACATGTAGCTCTCCAGTTTTACCAGAACCACTTACTGAAGAGGCTGTCTTTACTCCACTGTATATTCTTGCCTCTTTTGTCAAAGATAACTTGCCCATAGGTGTGTGGGTTTATCTCTGACTTTTCTACTTTGTTCCATTGATCTATATTGCTGCTGTTGTGTCAGTACCATACTGTCTTGATGATTGTAGCTTTGTGGTATAATCTGAAGTCAGGAAGATTGATTACTCCAACTCCATTTTTCTTTCTCAAGATTGCTTTGGCTATTCAGGGTATTTTGTGTTTCCATAAAGATTGTGAAATTTTTTATTCTAGTGAAAAATGCCACTGGTAATTGTATAGGTATTGCATTGAATCTATAGATTGCTTCAGGTAGTATAGCCATTTTCACAATATTGATCC
Organism: Dama dama; assembly: GCF_033118175.1. NCBI lineage: Eukaryota > Metazoa > Chordata > Mammalia > Artiodactyla > Cervidae > Dama > Dama dama. The sequence continues at coordinate 105,764,270 of NC_083714.1, forward strand.
TTCCAATCAAAGAACAGGGTATATCTCTCCATCTGTTTGTGTCATCTTTGATTTCTTTCATCAGTGTATATAGTTTTCTGCATACAGGTTTTTGTCTCTTTAGGTAGGTTTATTCCTAGGTATTTTATTCTTTTTGTTGCAATAGTGAATGGGATTGTTTTCTTAATTTCTATTTCTGATTTTTTATTGTTTCTGTATAGGAACGCAAGGGATTTCTGTGTATTACATTTATATACCATGAGTTTACTAAATTTATTGATTAGCTCTAGTAGTTTTTTGGTGGTGTTTTAGGGTTTTCTATGAATAGTATCATATCATCTTCAAACAGTGAGGGTTTTACTTCTTTTCCAATCTGGATTACTTTTATTTCTTTTTCTTCTCTGATTGCTGTGACTAGGACTTCCAAAATTATATTGAATAATAATGGTGATATTGGGAACCTTTGTCATGTTCCTGATCTTAAAGGAAATAATTTCAGTTTTTCATCATTGAGAATAATGCTTGCTGTAGGTTTGCCACGTATGGTGTTTATTATGTTGAAGTGGTTTCCTTCTATACAAATTTTCTAGAAAGTTTTTCTTTTTTTTTTTTATCATAAGTGGGTGTTGAATTTTGTCAAATATTTCTCTGTATCTATTGAGGTAATCATATGGTTTTTATCTATTTATTAATATTGTGTATCACATTGAACTAGTGTATATTGAAGAATCCTTGCATCTCTGGGATAAACCCCACTTGGTTACTGTGTATAATTTTAATGTGTTTTTGGATTGCTTATTAGTATATTGTTGAGGATTTTTGCATTTATGTTCATTAGTTATATTAGCCTGAAATTTTCTCTCAGTTGAATTTTGTGTAATAGATTATAGACACTGCACAGATAGTACAAATTACAGGCATACAGGTGAAGTTAAAACCAAGATTATGGCTTTTTTCTATTCCTTTTCTAACATTGTCCCATAAGCATTAAGGCTGCTAGAAGCAATATGTGAAATATTTTTTCTTAGGACTGTCATAAGCACTGGTCTTACATTTTACAAGTGTGGGACAGAAACTTGAAAAAAGAGTGACCATGGGAGGCATGGAGTTGTATCAGTACAACTTCAGAAGTGTTAGAAGAGTTACAACCCCAGTGAAATGGAGCCAATTCTGTAGCTACTGAAAAATACTAAGCTCCACCCCATAGGGCTTCCATGGTGGCTGACATTAAAGAATCTGCCTGCAATGCAGGAGACACAGGTTTGATACCTGGGTTGGGAAGATCCTCTGGAGGAGGGAATGGCTACCCACTTCAGTATTCCTGGAGACTTCCATGCACAGAGGAGTCTGGTAGGCTACATACAGTCCATGTGTTCGCAAAGAGTCAGACACCACTGAGCAACTAACGCATTCACTTTTCAAACACCACCCAGGCAACTGAGTGTACCTACTGTGGCTGAGATAAAAAAAAAACAAAATCAGAAATTGGAGATAAAATAATTTTTTACTTTAATTTATTTGTGAGTTTAATTTCTATATACAAAATAAACAAGTTTCCATATGTGACTTTATATTTGTGGAAACAATCTTTGAGAAAATTCATATTGTTCAAATGTAAGATATTATATTGCTGGGCTAGTGTTTCATTATCTGGACTATTGATACCATGTAGTATTACTCATTGAACCAGATTGGACAATTGTAGATAAGCATAATTTGAGATGTAAAGTAAAATATTAGATAAATTTCTGGGTTGCTGTGCAGCTGTGGTACTGGGAAGGTAAATAAAAAATAACAAATATCTTGGAGATGGTATTACAAAAGAAATAGTAGAACTTATGATATTCTATGGATTTTCTCCCACAAAAGGTGACTACCACCATAGATGACCATCATCTTGATTGTTAAGGCCAAAGGGTTAAGAAAGAATAAAAATGTAGAGGAGTATAAAGGGAGAAGAGCTCTCAGTCCCTCTCCTCACATTGGAAATCTCGCTAACAGATGGTTTCCATATGCTTTCCTACTCTTCTTTTTTCTTCCTAAACACAAGGGATCAGATGTCAAGACACTTTGTGGGGCCCATTTTCTTGTGAACTGAGGAAGTGGAGTCACTAAAGACCAGGCAGGTGAACATGGCATTGCTCTCAGCTGCTCCTCCTTCCATTCCTCTGGGATCATCAAAGTTCTTTCTCTCAACCTTAGGTTCCTGCCATGGAAGTTATAAAATGGTGGTAATATGTTTATTCATACCAAGTTGGGGATGTAGCAACCTCTTTCAGGCTTCAAATTTCTGTCACTCGTGCACTTCAAATCAGGTTTATAAGAACTTTGTATCGGACATATAAGACCCAGGTCTAACTGATAATAATAACATGGTGCTCTCTTTACCTTTTTTTATTTGTTCTGTCTTAAGGGAACAATTAAAGGGGAAGTGTTAGTCAAAATTAAGGCACTTTTAGGTAGTTTAGCCAATACCAACAAAATCTCTTCATGCCCCCAATATGAATCATCTTCTAACATTTTTTCATCAGATGCCTATGGGATTGTTTACTAGAAAACTCTCACTAGGAATTCTGATCCACTTATCCTGTTCCTCTACTCCACCATCTACATTAAGAGAGAATAAGATGTAAAGGAGTATAAAGGAGGAAGAGCTCTTGGTCCCTCTCCTCATGACTACCCCCCATGACTACAATAAGAGTTGCTGTATTATTACATTGTTGCCATAACTCTTAACCATACTTGATCAGACCAGGGGTGAAGAGATTATTTCAGATGGACTTTTTCCTTGGTCTTTTTTGAGGAGAAATGGCAGCACCAGCTCCATCTGTGTCTTTTATTAGAATTTTAAAAAAGCTTTCCTGGGATCCTTGCAGGCTGATTCCCCCTTATGATCACTGACCAAACCTGGATGCATTGGCTACTCTGGTTTTAAGAAAGCCAGAAAGTAAATGTTTTGCCGAGGAGCTTCTCATATTGCCTCCCAGAACAAATTTAGGGGTCTGTTGGCAGGGGAAAAAAGTGGGAAATCAATATTGGGGAAATAGTTAACAAGGTCCACCACACTAATACATTTATGTACAGATTTAATACAAAAACAAATATAAACATAACTGCCTTTGCAAGGAAAGTGATCCATTTTAAAGGGAGGCTTTACTTTTATTCAGCATAGTTTTGGAAGTCCTAGCCATGGCTATCAGAGAAGAAAAAGAAATAAAAGAGATCCAAATTGGAAAAGAAGTAAAATTTTCACTGTTTGCAGGTTACATGATACTATACATAGAAAATCCTAAAAATGCTACCAGAAAACTACAAGAGCTCATCAATGAATTTGGTGAAGTTGCAGGATACAAATTATTACACAAAAATCTCTTGCATTCCTATATACTAAGAACAAAATATAGGAAAGAAAAATTAAGGAAACAATCCCATTTATCACTGCATCAAGAAGAATAAAATATGTAGACATAAATCTACCTAAGGAAACAAAAGACCTGTACTCAGGAAAATATAAAATACTGATGAAACCAACAAAAGGTGACACAAACAAATGGAGATAGACCATGTTGTTGAGTTATAAGAATCAATATTATTAAATGAATATATTACCCAGAGCAACCCACAGATTCAATACAAATCTTATCAAATTACCAATGGCATTTTTCACAGAATTAGAACAAAATTTGATGATTTGTATGAAAATACAAACACCCCAAATAGCCAAAGCAATCTTGAGAAATTTAAACAGGTCTAGAGGGATTCATCGCCATGCCTTCAGACTATACTAAAAAGCTATAGTCATCAAAACAGTATGGCACTAGCACAAAAAGAAAATTATTGATCAATGAGACAGGATAGAAAGTCCAGAGATAAACCAGTGCAGTTATGGTCACCTAATCTATAACAAAGCAGGCAAGAATACACAACAGAGAAAAGACAGTCTCTTCAATAAGTGGTGCTGGGAAAACTAAGCTACATGTAAAGGATGAAATTAGAATACTCCATAACCATACACAAAAATAAACTCAAAATGGATTAAAAGCCTAAATGTAAGGCCAGATACTATAAAACTCTTAAAGCAAAAGATATGTAGAACACTCTCTGACATAAAATGCAGCAAGATCTTTTTAATCCAGTTCTTACAGTAATTAAAAATAAAAATAAATAAATCAGACTGGATTAAACTTAAAAGCAAAGGAAACCATAAACAAGTTGAAAAGACAACCCTCAGAATAGGAGCAAATATTTACAAAGAATCCAACAAGGGATTAATCTCCAAAATACACCAACAGCTTATGCTGCTCAATATCAAAAATCCAAACAACTGAATTTTTAAAAAATGGGCAAAAGATCCAAATAGATATTTCTCTAAGAAGACATATAGATGGTTACAAACACATGAAAATATGCTCAACATCACTAATTATTAGAGAAATGCAAATCAAAACTACAATGAAGTATCACCTCACACCAATCAGACTGACCTTCATCAAAAAATCTACAAACAATAAATACTAGAGAGGGTGTGTTGAAAAGTGAACCTTCCTACACTGTTGGGGGGAATGCAAACTGGTAGAGCCACTATGGAGAACAGTATGGAAGTTCCTTAACAAACTGAAAATAGATCTACTATATGATCCTGCAATCCCACTCCTGAGCATATATCCGGGGGGGGGGGGAACATAATTCAAAAAGATGCATGCACCCCAATGTTCATTGCAGTACTATTCACAATAGCCAGGACATGGAAGAAATCCAAATGTCTATAAACAGAGGAATGAATAAGGAAGATGTGATTAGTTTATGAAATAGAATATTACTAATCCATTGAAAAGAATGAAATAATGTCATTTGAAACAACATGAATGGACTTGGAGATTCTCGTACGTAGTGACGTAAATCAGACAAAGACAAATATCATATGATATAACTTATATGTGGAATCTAAAAAGGCTACAAATGAACTTATCTACAAAACCAAAGTAGAGTTACAGATGTAGAAAATAAATTTATTGCTACCAGAGGTTAAGCGAGGGAGGAGGGATAAATTGGAGATTGAGATTGACATGTTCACACTACTATATATAAAATAAATACTAATAAGGACCTACTGTATAACAAAAGGAACTCTACTCAACACTCTGTAATGGCCCATATGGAAAAAAGAATCTAAAAAAGAGTGGATATATGTCTTTATAAAACAGATTCACTTTGCTGTACACCTGAAACTAACACAATATTGTAAATCAACTATACTCCAATAAAAATTTTTAAATAAAAAATTTTAAAAAATAAAAAAGAGGCTCTTTGTTTAGCTGCATATCTTTTATGGGTTGGGGTTGGCAAGCTAGTAAGGAAAAGCCAGAGGGACAGATGTGCTCTGCATAATAGAGGAGGAAGTGTTTGGAACTAAGGGAGCAGTCTGGGAGGGAGAGGGATACAAGATGATATGAGAAGAGGAAGAAGAAGATGGCTGAAAGCCACATGTTCTGTGTTCTGAGCTTTCCCTGTTACCTCCAAATCTTTAATGAAGTCTAGAACTCATGAAAGGATTTTTGTCGATGGGTTTCTTGTGAAAACTAATGAAGGGTTGAGCTCTGTGTGTAAATTGTATTTGAGTAAAACACAGACAGCATGTGTAGATACAGTTGCTATAGGCCAGAGCCTGAGGAAAGCAAGAACATGTAAACCCCACACAGATGATCACAGAAATCATGGGGAGAATCAGGAGTTCATATATCATGGAACAACAGGGGCAAAAAACAATTTTTCCAAGATCTCTGCAAAATAAAGCAGGCCCAGCCAACATCTGTGTTGTATATATTCCTTGTCTCCATTAAGTAGTGAACTCCTTGAGGATTGAAATAACATTTTATTCATCATTGTGTCCTAGGATTTAGCCAGATGCCTGATACATAGTATATAGTCTCTAAATTCTTACTGAATTAAATTGAATTGACCTGCCCTATATTGTAATTCTCAATATAATTATCTTACTCCTTTAGTAAATTGGAGTCTCTATGATGAGTGTGTCTGATTCACCTTTTCATTAAATAAGTGGCCGTGAACATAGTAGGTGCTAAAAGATACATTTTCAGAGCTCTGCCTTCATGGAGAGGGATAAAGTTTTTGGCAATATGAGTCCCATTCCTAGTGTGGTCTATAATACACGCCTTGATTTCTTGGCAGCTTGTTTCTCTTAAGCCAGTATGAAAATGAATTTCAAACAATATTAATTGATGGCAAGGAAAGGTAACACATGCACATGCTATGTGGCAGAAGGAAACTGGTTTGGAATTTTAATTTGCCATCAATGATCCACAAAGAGTCTAGCAGACAATCAAGGGATGGCAGTATATAGTCATCACTCACAATTAGAAACTATAGTTCATTTATTGTAAGTATAACTGGGTGTATAATTAACACTGGAGTGATATGCACTGTAATGTTGACTGAAAATCTTTACAAAGTGAAATTATGGGTGATTTTTTCTTCTTTATCCTTTTATGCAATTTATAAGCTGCCAGATATGTTCATAAATGCTCTCTAAAATAAATTCAGTTTATTTTTGTCCAGAAGAATAGAATTAACATTCATTGAATGCCTATTATGTGTTGATCACTATACCAGGCACATTATAAATATTACATCATTTAATCCTTGGTAATGCCTTATTTGGCCAAATTTATGGATGATGTAGCTGAGTTCCAACATATAGTCAGAAAGTTCAAATGTAAAGATTTAAACTCAAGTTTTGTCTGGAGAGTTTGGTGAAACATGGATTGCTAGGCCTCAACCCCAGAGTTCCTGATTAAGCAGATTTAGAGTGAGACTAAGAGTTTGCATTCTGTTTTTAGGTTATGTGATCCTCGGGGATCGTACCATGGAAACTATTGTTCCAGAGAATTAAACTATTGTGAAAACCTTAAGTCATATAATCTTGAGCTTTTAAATTAGTGGATAAAAGCACAGGGGTGTGCCACAAATGAATGACAGGTATGCAGAGATACTTAACCACTTTTACCCTCAAGATGATTGATTAACTAGTAACCTTTGACCACATTCTTGTTTATACCCAATATACCATAAATGTAAAAAAGAGTCAGAAAGCACTGATCTGGTACAACTACTCATATGATGCCTGAATCCTTCCCACAAAATCTATAATAGATGGTCATGTAACTCTTGGTTGAATACCACAGCTGGGGAAGGGAAAGTAGATGAGAAAATATTTGAATCATTAGTTGGTATTCCATGGCAGAAAACTTGATGTTCTAGAGATGTCCATCATTTCCTTCCTGTATTTTTTTTTTTTTTTTTTGCTATACAAATTGCCTTCCAAATCTAGCAACTTGAAACAGCTCACATGTATTATCTCACAGTTTCTGTAGGTCAGGAATCCAGGCACCGCTTAACTGGGTCTACCACTTCAGGGTTTCTCACAGGCAATTATCAAAGTTTTAGCTAGGCTGTAGCCATCTCAAGGTTGGACTGAAGTGGGGGTGCCCTATTTCCTTGTGTTACCCAGATATTGCTCTCAGTTACTTGCTACATGAGCTTTTTCAGCATGACAGCATGTTTCATCAAAGCTGCAATCTAAGAAGTCAATAGTGCCTGCTAGCAGGATATAAGTGACAATCTTCTATAATCTAATACTGAAAAACACATTTCATGATTCTGACCATATTCCATTCTTCAGAAGCAAATTACTTGGACAAGCCCACACTCAAAAGGAGGGGAGTACACAAGAAACTGGATACCAGGAGGCAGGGATCATTGAGGGTCCTCTTAGAAGTCTACCTACTACATAGACCCTTCTATATTCCCTCTGATATTCCCTAGCCACAGCCCGAACAAACTGGCCATTCTCACTATGTTTCCTTATTTCCCTGGCTTGTACAATGGTTTAGATTAGGCTGAACAGAGATTTGGTTGCATACTTCAGGGAGCTGAGCTAGCAGGACATAGTAGCAGAGATTTAGCTGCAATATAGTATCCATTTTCATACTCTTCTTTGCTAGCAGAACTGAGATTTTATTCAGTGCAATAATGTGCCTGACTCACTTCCCAAGTCTCTTTCATAGCTAGGGGTGGGTATAAGACTTAGTTCTGGCCAATAAAATGTAAGGACAACTTTGATAAGCATTTTTGGGGGTGCTTTGCTTTCCTGATGAAGAGAGGCAAAAATAGCACTTTCTTCTTCCTTTGTCCCACTTTTCTAGCCATGATTATGGCTAAGATGGCTGGCACTCAAGCCACAGCTATCCTGCAAACATGTGAGGAAGATCACTGAAATTTTGGCTCTAATAACTCCCTACATCTACATTTGTTAGATGAAAAAAAATCATTTGTTTAAATCACTATAGTTGGATTTCCTATTTGTATGTGTGTGAGTCGCTCAGTTGTATCTGATTCCTAGAGACCCAAGGGACTATAGCCCACCAGGCTCCTATGTCCATGGAATTCTCCAGGTGAGAATATTGGAGTGGGTAGCCACTCCCTTCTCCAGGGAATCTTCCCAACATAGGGAGTGAACCTAGGTCTTCTGCACTGCAGGCAGATTCTTTACTGCCTGAACTACTAGAGAAGCCCAGATTTCTTGCTTATTGCTGCTAAAATCATGTCTACCTGGTACAGTCAGTCATGTAGACTGAAGGACTAAAACTTTCACTTTTGAATAGCTACTATCAGTTATGAAAAATTGATGACCAGCTCTGATAAATAATAGGAAGCTGATTTGCAAGAGGAAGTAGAATTTTTGAGCAGATATTTTCAGAGAATGGGCCACACTTGAGTTTCCACATTGGGTTCCACAAGATTCTCTACTCTCTCATTACAATAACCTCTCTTTACTTGAGTTAACTTCTGTAACTGGCAACCAAATATATCTTTACATGAGCACTTATTATTTAAAAAATACAGGACTGATTTTTCTTGTTGTATGGCAGAAATAAACACAACACTATAAAGCAATTTTTCTCCAATTAAAACATAAATTTAAAAAAGGAGGAGACTGAAAGATTGCAATTAATCTAGTGCACTATATGGCTTCTATAGCTCTAGAGCCACCTATACTGGAGTGTACCGCAGGGCCACCACTTACAGGCCTTTCAAAGACGGCATATTTTATCTCTTGCCTCTCAAAAATGGCGTATTTTATCCCATGCATCTGATTCACACTAGCCCCAGTTACTGACCCAACAGGGAATTCTTTAGCCACCATAGAATATGTAGTCCCTTGATGCCCATTTTTAGATCTCAATTTGTGTTCCTGATCTGTAGGGGTATCACCTTTTTTTTTTTTTTTTTAACTGAAGGATGATTGCTTTACAGAATTTTGTTGTTTTCTGCCAAACCGCAACATGAATCAGCCATAGGTATACATGTATCACCTAGAAGGACAGGGAAGCCTGACATGATGCTGCCCATGCAGTCATGAAGAGTCAGACACTGCATAGTGACTGAACAACAATGAAGCAGTGAAAGTATTCTCACAGATTCAGTTTATGATTGTCAGAACAAGGCCATAAACTGAATCCTGTGAGAATACTTTCACTGCTTCATTGTTATTCAATCACTATGTCATATCTGACTCTTTCTGACTACATGGACAGCAGCATGCCAGGCTTCCCTGTCCTTCACTATTTCCCAGAGTTTGCTCAACTCATGTCCATTGAGTTGGTGATGCCATCCAATGATCTGGTCCTCTGTCACCCCCTTCTCCTCTTGCTCTCAATCTTTCCCAGCATCAGGGTCTTTTCCAATGAGTTGGCTCTTTGCATCAGGTGGCCAAAGTATTGGAACTTCAGCATCAGTCCTTCCAAAGAATATTCAGGGTTGATTTCCTTTAGGATTGACTGATTTGATTTCCTTGCTGTCTGAGAGCTTCTAAAGAGTCTTCTCCAGCACCATAATTCAAAAGCATCAATTCTTCAGTGCTCAGCTTTCCTTATGGTCCAAATCTCACATCTGTACACGACTGCCAGAAAAACCATAGCTTTGACTATACAGACCTTTATTGACAAAGTGATGTATCTAGTTTTTGATATGTAGTCTAGGTTTGTCATAGCTTTTCTTCCAAGGAGCAAGAGTCTTTAAATTTCCTGACTGCAGTCACAGTCCACAGTGATTTTGGAGCTCAGGAAAATAAAGGACAGTGTTGTAGACACGCATTCCAGGAAACAAACTCACTCAGAAGGACAATGCAGATAGTGGAGTGCAGTTTATTACACCGGCAGGCCCAAGGCAGAGTCTCCTCTTAGCCAACGACCCCGACCAGCATTTGTGAAAATTTTTTATACCCCATGTGTACGTGTCCGAACCCACCACCCCAAATACCTTGAGACTTACATAAACTAAGGAAGGGTAAATACAATCCTAGTAACCCCATCACTCATGTGCCATGTGCTCAGACAGTTAAACAATTAGCCAATAATCAATAAGCATGAGGTTACACTCTGACAGGTACAGAAAACTTTATGGTTAATTCATGTCTGGAAGAAGGGGTGATTAGTGTATGTGTTCTCTTAGGCGATGAGTAACCTGGATAAGATCTTCAAGATCCCCCTGTCCAGAGGGGGTCTTATCCTTCTGTTGTCATTTCCATAGACACTAAACACAGAGTTCAGAGTCCATTGGAGAGGTGGCCGAGCATGATCAGCATGAACATGCCTAAGATGGATTCCAGGCCCTATGAATTCCTTCTTCAATAGAAATGGCAAGGACCTAAAAGAAGCAGAAGAGATTAAGAAGAAGTGGCAAGAATACAAAGAGCAGAATATAAATGGCCTTAATGACCTGGATAATCATGATGGTGTGTTCACTCACCAAAAGCCAGACATCCTGGCGTGTGAAGTCAAGTGGGCCTTAAGAAGCATGACTATGAACAAAGCTAGTAGATGTGATGGAATTCCAGCTGTCCAGCTGAGTTATTTCAAATCCTAAAAGATGGTGCTGTTAAAATGCTGCAGTCAATATGCCAGTGAATTTGTAAAATTCAGCAATGGCCAGGACAGAAAAAGGTCATTTTTCATTCTAATCCTGAAGAAGGGTGAGAGGGTAACAGGCAGGAAGGCCAGGGGTCTCCATAGGGAGGAAATAGGCTGCAAGTGTCAGACATTTTTATCTCTTTTAAGTGGCAGGAGGAAACAAACTAGTGATATTTTTTTTCCCTTCTCTATACAAATTTAAAAAGGTTTCTCTTAAAATACTGTTGCCTTAATGACACCTGGTTTCACCTGAAGTTAACTATTCTCAAACCTTGAGTTAACCAACGCATTTTTCTTATGGAAATGTTTGTCTTAAGCTATGTTAATGTACTATGCATTTACCCCAGACTCTGTCTTCAAGTCGGTTTCACCTAATGGCTCAGAACCTACTTAACAAACCATTATGTTATACTCAGACATTGTTCCCCTAATCTATGTAAATGAAACTATTTGTATGGTAATCTGCCCTTCTACAAGATTCAAGTCAATTGTTTTATGGCCCAGGATGATTCATCTGGTGCCAAGATTATCCCAAAATACATCTTACGGATGAGGGCCCTGGTGCCATACTGAGTTTTAAGACATTCCTTTCATTAGCAGACTGCTAGTGACTATATAACATCCAGCTAAAGACTAGCAGGGGGGTACTCTTTCTGCCCACTTCTGATGTCTATCTCAGAAGCTTTCTCTATCTCCTTTATACTTGAATAAAACTTTATTACACAAAAGCTCTGAGGGATCAACCTCGTTTCTGGCCCTGGATTGAATCTTCTCCTCCAGAGGCCAAGAATCCCAGAGTCTTTTCATGGTTCAGCAACAACCTTTCAAGGGCAATGCCAAAAATATTCAAACTGCTGTACAATTGTGTTCATTTTCACATGCTAGCAAGGTAATGCTCAAAATCTTTTAAGCTGATCTTTAACAGTACATGAACCAAGAACTTCCAGATGTACATGCTGAATTTAGAAAAGACAGAGGAACCAGAGATCATATTGCCAACATCCGTTGGATGTGTCCGTTGTATCCATTTGAGTAAACTCCAGGATTTACCAATGGGCAGGGAGGCCTGTCATGCTGCAGTCCATGGTGTCGCAAAGAGTTGGACATGACTGAATGACTGAACTGAACTGAAGTGAAGTAATAAGACAACAAGGTCAGGAGCAGCAACCGAGAGGAGCTACCCCACGACCAAGGTAAGGAGCAGCACCTGTGTTTTGCTGGAGCAGCCATGAAGAGATACCTCACGTCCAAGGTAAGAGAAACCAAAGTAAGATGGTAGGCACTAAGAGAGGGCATCAGAAGGCATACAGACTGAAAGCACAATCACAGACAACTAGCCAATCTGATCACATGGACCACAGCCTTGTCTAACTCAACAAAACTAAGCCATGCCATGTGGGGCCACCAAAGATGCACGGGTCGTGGTGGAGAGGTCTAACAGAATGTGGTCCACTGGAGAAGGGAATGGCAAACCACTTCACTATTCTTGCCTTGAGAACCCCATGAACAGTATGAAAAGGCAAAAAGGTAGGACACTAAAAGATGAACTCCCAAGGTCGCTAGGTGCCCAACATGCTACTGGAGATCAGTGGAGAAATAACTCCAGAAAGAATGAAAGGATGGAGCCAAAGATAAAACAACACCCAGTTGTGGATGTGACTGGTGATAGAAGCAGGGTCTGATGCTGTAAAGAATAATATTGCATAGGAACCTGGAATGTTAGGTCCATGAATCAAGGCAAATTGGAAGTGGTCAAACAGGAGATGGCAAGAGTGAATGTCAACATTCTAGGAATCAATGAACTAAGATGGACTGGAATGGGTGAATTTAACTCAGAGGACCATTATATCTACTACTGTGGGCAGGAATCCCTTAGAAGAAATGGAGTAGCCATCATGGTCAACAAAAGAGTCTGAAATGCAGTACTTGGATGCAATCTCAAAAATGACAGAATGATCTCTGTTCCTTTCCAAGGCAAACCTTTCAATACCACAGTAATCTAAGTCTATACCCTGACCAGTAATGCTAAAGAAGCTGGAGTTGAATGGTTCTATGAAGACCTACAAGACCTTTCAGAACTAACAACCAAAAAAGATGTCCTTTCATTATAGGGGAATGGAATGCAAAAGTAGGAAGTCAAGAAACACCTAAAATAACAGGCAAATTTGGCCTTGGAATACAGAATCAAGCAGGGCAAAGGCTAATAGAGTTTTGCCAAGAGAATGTACTAGTCATAGCAAACACCCTCTTCCAACAACACAAGAAAAGAAACTACACATGAACATCACTAGATGATCAACATCAAAATCAGATTGATTATATTCTTTGCAGCCAAAGATGTAGAAGCTCTATACAGTCAGCAAAAACAAGAATGGGAGCTGACTGTGGCTCAGATAATTAATTCCTTATTGCCAAATTCAGAATTATATCAAAAAAAGTGTGGAAAACAACTAGACCATTCAGGTATGACCTAAATCAAATCCCTTATGATTATACACTGGAAGTGAGAAATAGATTTAAGGGACTAGATCTGACAGACAGAGTACCTGATGAACTATGGACAGAGGTTTGTGACATTGTAAAGAAGACACAGATCAAGACATCCCCAAGAAAAAGAAATGAAAAAAGGAAAATGGCTGTCTGTGGAGGCCTTACAAGTAGCTGTGAAAAGAAGAGAAGTGAAAATCAAAGGAGAAAAGGAAAGATAATCCCATTTGAATGCAGAGTTCCAAAGAATAGCAAGGAGAGATAAAAATGCCTTCCTCGGTGATCCATGCAAAGAAATAGAAAAAACAATAGAATGGGAAAGACTAGAGATCTCTTCAAGAAAATTTGAGATACCAAGGGAACATTTCATGCAAAGATGGGCTTGATAAAGGCAGAAATGGTAGGGACCTAACACAAGCAGAAGATATTAAGAAGAGGTGGCACAAAAACACAGAAGAACTGTACAAAAAAGACCTTCATGACCCAGATAATCACGATGGTGTGATCACTCACCTAGAGCCAGACATCCTGGAATGGGAATTCAAGTGGCCTTAGGAAGCATCATTATGAACAAAGCTAGTGGAGGCGATGGAATTCCAGTTGAGCTATTTCAAATCCTGAAAGATGATGCTGTGAAGGTGCTGCACTCAATATGCCAGCAAATTTAGAAAACTCAGCAGTGGCCACAGGACTGGAAAATGTCAGTTTTCATTCAAATCCCAAAGAAAAGCAATGGCAAAGAATGCTCAAACTACCACCCAATTGCACTCATCTCACATGCTAATAAAGTAATGCTCAAAATTCTCCAAGCCAGGCTTCAGCAATATGTGAACCATAAACTTCCAGATGTTCAAACTGGTTTTAGAAAAGGCAGAGGAACCAGAGATCAAATTGCAAACATCCGTGGGTTCATAAAAAAGTGACAGAGTTCCAGAAAAACTTCTATTTCTGCTTTATTGACTATGCCAAAGGCCTTGACTGTGTGACTCACAATACACTGTGGAAAACTCCGAAAGAGATGGGAATACCAGATCACCTGACCTGCCTCTTGCGAAACCTGTATGCAGGTCAGGAAGAACTGTTAGAACTGGACACAGAACAACTAACTGATTCCAAATAGGAAAAAGGGTACGTCGAGGCTGTATATTGTCACCCTGCTTATCTAACTTATATGCAGAGTACATCATGAGAAATGCTGGGCTGGAAGCACAAGCTGGAATCAAGATTGCTGGGAGAAATATCAATAACCTCAGATATGCAGATGATACCACCCTTATGGCAGAAAGTGAAGAAGAACTAAAGAGCCTCTTGATGAAACTGAAAGAGGAGAGTGAAAAAGCTGGCCTAAACTCAACATTCAGAATATTAAGATTATGGCATCTGGTCCCATTACTTCATGGCAAATAGATGGGGAAGCAGTGGAAACAGTGGCTGGCTTTATTTTTTAGGGCTCCAAAATCACTGCATATGGTAATTGCAGCCATGAAATTACAAGACGCTTACTCCTTGTAGGAACCTGGCGGGATTGAATTTGCTGTGGCCATGAAGTGGAAGAATCTCGCATAAAAACCTGGGTGCTTCCAACTTTCCTTCTCAGATCAATTCACCCCTTTCTTGCTACCTGCCCTCAGACACCTTAGACTCAGCACACCCTACACCGACTTCGTCTGTGGATCTTTTCACCTCCATGTAGAATCCTGTCGTTCAGCATCTACTCTCCATGCATGCTCCTTCCCAGGTGGCTCAGACAGTAAAAGTGTCTGCCTAGAATGGGGGAGACCTGGTCTTGATCCCTGGGTGGGGAAGATCCCCTGGAGAAGGAAATGGCAACCGACTCCAGTACTCTTGCCTGGAAAATCACATGGATGGAGAAGCCTGGTAGGCTACAATTCATGGGGTCACAAAGGGGCAGACAAGACTGAGCAAATTCAATTTCACTTTCACTACTCCTTTGAAGGAAAGTTATGACCAAGCTAGACAGCATATTAAAAAGTAGAGATATTACTTTGTCAACAAAGGTACGTCTAGTCATGGCTATGGTTTTTCCAGTAGTCATGTATGGATGTGAGAGTTGGACTATAAAGAAAGCTGAGCATCGAGGAATTGATGCTTTTGAACTGTGGTGTTGGAGAAGACTCTTGAGAGTCCCCTGGACTGCAAGGAGATCCGACCAGTCCATCCTAAAGGAGATCAGTCCTCGGTATTCATTGGAGGGACTGATTTTGAAGCTGAAACTCCAATACTTTGGCCACCTGATGCAAGGAGCTGACTCATTTGAAAAGACCCTGATGCTGGGAAAGATTGAGGGCAGGAGGATAAGGGGATGACAGAGGATGAGATGGTTGGATGACTCACCTTCTCAGTGAACATGAGTTTGTGTGAACCCTGGGAGTTCGTTATGGACAGGGAGGCCTGGCGTGCTGCGTTTCATGGGGTCACAACAAGTCGGACAAGACAGCGACTGAATTGAATTGAATAAGACAACCAATTCCAGGGTAGAGATCAACAGAACCAGGAGAAGTAAAATAAATTTAGATAGGATCAAAAGAGAAACTAAGGGTTTATACTAATTCTTGAGTTATTGGCACTTGGAAGTTGATACAGACATTTTATGGTTGTTTTCTATATTAACATAGGTTGAAAGTGAAAGTTCTATTTGCTCAGTTGTGTCTGACTCTTTGTGACCCCACGCACTGTAGGTTAATGGATAGTAAACATTTATTTTGTTCTTATTCAAATGTATGAGTTCAATAATTCTCAATATATTCCATTGTTATCTTCACAAATTCTGGAATTAAATGTGGCTCCCTCTAGCATTTCCCTACATTGGGTGTTTAATGTCAAGAACTATGAAGGAGGTGGGGCTTCCCAGGTAGAAACAATGGAAAATAACCCTCCTGCCAATGCAGAAGACACAAGAGACATGGGTTTGATCCCTGGGTTGGGAATATTATCTGGAGAATGAAATGGCAACCCACTCCATTATTCTTGCCTGGGAAATCCATGGACAGAGGAGTCTGGTGGGCTACAGTCCATGGGGGTGCAAAGAGTCAGACACAACTGAAGTAACTTCACACAGCAGAGGAAGGAAAACTCCAAAACTCATTCCACAAGGCCACCATCACCCTGAAACCACAACCATACAAAGATGACACAAAAAGAAAGTAAAATTAAAGGCCAATAACTCTGATGAACATAGATGCAAAAATGCTCAATGAAATCCTAGCAAACAGAATTCAACAGCACACAAAAATGATCATTTATCATGATCAAGTAAGCTTTATCCAAAGGATGCAAGGATTCTTCAGTATATGCAAATCAATCAATGTGATACACCATATTAACAAATTGAAAGACAAAACCATATGAGCATCTCAATAGATGCAGAGAATGTTTCTGAAAAATTCAACACCCATTATGAGAAAAACTTCAAAAAGTAAGCATAAAAAGAGCATAAATCAACATAATAAAGGCAATTAATGACAAACACACAGAAAACATTCTTCTCAATGAGGAAAAAATGCAAGCATTTCCTAAGAACATAAACAAGACAAGGCTGCCCATTCTCACCACCACTATTCAATGTAGTTTTGTAAGTCTTATTCACAGCAATCAGAGAAGAAAAAATATATAAGAAATCCAGTTTGGAAAAGAAGTAAAACTCACTGTTTGCTGATGACATATTATCCATGTGCTGTGCTTTGCCTACTCACTCAGTTATGTCTGACTCTTTGTGACCCCATGGACCCCCCTGTGTCCGCCAGGCACATCTGTCTATGGGGATTCTCCAGGCAAGAATACTAGAGTGGGTTGCCATGCCCTCCCCCAGGAGATCTTCCCAACTCATGGATCGAACCAGGGTCTCCCACACTGCAGGCAGATTCTTTACTGCCTAGCCACCAAGAAAGCGCAAAAATACCGGACTGAGTAGCCTATCTCTTCTCCAGGGGATCTTCCTGACCCAGGAATTGAACCAGGGTCTCCTGCATTGCAGGCAGATTCTTTATCAGCTGAGCTACCAGGGAAGACCAATACTATACATGGAAAATGTTCTGCCCGTAGTCCAAGTCCCCGGTCGGGAAAGAAGACTCCTCGAAACAATGCAACTTGCAATAGGGGAATTTATTACTGACTCGAGCCAGGGCCTCCCGCCCTCACCAAGTGTGTGAGGATGAAAGGCCCCGAGCCCCAGTTTTCTCAGGTATTTATTAGGTCAAAAAAGCAGCAAGTAGTTGGCGCAAGCGGATTGGTTACACAGTTGCAAGGTAATTTTTGTTGGCCCAATGTGGGGCTTTCAGCTTTCCCCTGATAGGTTCCCTTTTTTCTTGCTAGGCATATGTTGATTGGCTGGCTCCAGGAGGCCTGATAATTATGTTACCCCGGGAAACCAGGCCTACTCCTAATCTAGGCTGCCTGCCTCACAGAAAACCCTAAAGATGTCACCAGAAAATTACGAGAGCTAATCAATGAGTGTAGTAAAATCACAGGATGTAAAATTAATACACAGAAATCATTTGAATTCGTACACACTAACAATGAAAAATCAGAAAGAGAAATTAAAGAAACAATCACATTCATCATTGCAACAGAAAAAATAAAATACTAGGAATAAACTTACCTAAAGAGACAAAAGACTTGTATGCAGAAAACTATAAAATGCTGATGAAAGTAATCAAAGACAACATAAATAGATGGACCGTTATACCATGTTCCTGAATTGGAAGAATCAGTATTGTGAAAATGACTATAGTACCCAAGGCAATCTACAGATTCAGTGTAATCCCTATCAAGCTACCAATATTATTTTTTCACCAAACTAGAACAAAAAATTCACAATTTCTATGGAAACACACGGCTCAGATGGTAAAGAATCTGTGTACAGTGCAGGAGACCTGAGCTTGATCCTAGGATCAGGAAGATTCCTTGGAGAAGAGAATGCCCACCCACTCCGTTATTCTTGCCTGGAGAATACCCTGGACAGATGAGCTGGTGGGCTACAGTCCATGAGACTGCAAAGAGTCAGACATGATTGTGTGACTAACAGTTAACAAAAAAGACCCTGAATAGCAACAGAAATCTTAAGAAAGGAGAATGGAGCTGGAGGAATCAACATTCCTGACTTCAGACAATACTATAAAGCTACAGTAATCAAGATAGTGTGTTACTGGCACAAAAAGAGAAATATAAACCAATGGAACAAGATAGAGAGCCCAGAGCTAAACCTACGCAGTTCTGGGCACCTTAACTTTGACAAAGGTGGAGAGAATATACAATGGTGAAAAGACAGCCTCTTCAACAAGCAGACAGCTACATGTAAAAGAATGAAACCAGACAGGGGAATTGTGGTTCTTTATAGTTACATGTAAAATAATGAAATCAGAACACCACTTAATACCATACACAAAAATAAACTCAAAATGGGTTAAAGATTTAGATATAAAGCCAGAAAATATAAAGCTCAAAAGGATAACATAGGCAGCACACTCACTGACATAAATCATAGCAATATCTTCTATGACCAACTTCCTAGAGTAATGGAAATGAAAACAAAATAAGCAAGTAGGACCTAATTAAACTTAAAAGGTTTTGCACAGCAAAGGAAACTAAACAAAGTGAAAAGACAATTCTTGCAATGAGAGAAAATAATAGCAAATTAAACAACTGACAAAGGATTAATCTCCAAAATATATTCTGGGAGGTGGGTCATAGAGGATCCTGCTGTGATTTATGTCGGAGAGTGTTTTGCCTATGTTCTCCTCTAGGAGTTTTATAGTTTCTGGTCTTACATGTAGATCTTTAATCCATTTTGAGTTTATTTTTGTGTATGGTGTTAGAAAGTGTTCTAGTTTCATTCTTTTACAAGTGGTTGACCAGTTTTCCCAGCACCACTTGTTAAAGAGGTTGTCTTTTTTCCATTGTATATCCTTGCCTCCTTTGTCAAAGATAAGGTGTCCATAGGTTCGTGGATTTATCTCTGGGCTTTCTATTCTGTTCCATCGATCTATATTTCTGTCTTTGTGCCAGTACCATACTGTCTTGATGACTGTGGCTTTGTAGTAGAGTCTGAAGTCAGGCAGGTTGATTCCTCCAGTTCCATTCTTCTTTCTCAAGATTACTTTGGCTATTCGAGGTTTTGTGTATTTCCATACAAATTGTGAAATTCTTTGGTCTAGTTCTGTGAAAAAATACCATTGGTAGCTTGATAGGGATTGCATTGAATCTATAGACTGCTTTGGGTAGAATAGCCATTTTGACAATATTGATTCTTCCAATCCATGAACACGGTATGTTTCTCCATCTGTTTGTGTCCTCTTTGATTTCTTTCATCAGTGTTTTATAGTTTTCTATGTATAGGTCTTTTGTTTCTTTAGGTAGAGGTACTCCTAAGTATTTTATTCTTTTTGTTGCAATGATGAATGGTATTGTTTCCTTAATTTCTCTTTCTGTTTTTTCATTGTTAGTATATAGGAATGCAAGGGATTTCTGTGTGTTAATTTTATATCCTGCAACTTTACTATATTCATTGATTAGCTCTAGTAATTTTCTGGAAGAGTCTTTAGGGTTTTCTATGTAGAGGATCATGTCATCTGCAAACAGTGAGAGTTTCACTTCTTCTTTTCCTATCTGGATTCCTTTTACTTCTTTTTCTGCTCTGATTGCTGTGGCCAAAACTTCCAACACTATGTTGAATAGTAGTGGTGAGAGTGGGCATCCTTGTCTTGTTCCTGATTTCAGGGGAAATGCTTTCAATTTTTCACCATTGAGGGTGATGCTTGCTGTGGGTTTGTCATATAGCTTTTATTATGTTGAGGTATGTTCCTTCTATTCCTGCTTTTTGGAGAGTTTTAATCATAAATGAGTGTTGAATTTTGTCAAAGGCTTTCTCTGCATCTATTGAGATAATCATATGGTTTTTATCTTTCAATTTGTTAATGTGGTGTATTACATTGATTGATTTGTGGATATTGAAGAATCCTTGCATTCCTGAATATACAAATAGTTCATACAGTTCAATACCAGAAAAACAAAAAGTGGGCAGAAGACCTAAACAGACATTTCTCCAAAGAAGACATACAGATAACTAATAAACACATAAAAAGTTGTTCAACGTTGTTCATTATTAGAAAAATGTAAATCAAATCTACAATGAAGTATCACCTCACACCAGTCAGAAGGGCCATCATCAAAAAAATCTAAAGACAATAAACACTGGGGAGGTTGTGGAGAAAATAGAACTCTCTTGCATTGTTGAAGGAAAAGTAGTTTATACAGCCACTATGGATAATAGCATGGATATTCCTTAAAAACTAGGATGAAACTACCATATGACCCAACAATCCCACTACTGTGGACATACACCCTGAGGAAACCATAATTGAAGAAGACACATGCACCTCAGTGTTCATCACAGCACTATTTACAATAGCTTGGACATGAAAGCAACCTAGATGCCCATCCACAGATGATTGGATAAAGAAGTTTTGGTATATATATACAATAGAATATTACTTAGCCATAAAAAGGAGTGCATTTGAGTCAATTCTGATGAGATGGATGAACCTAGAGCCTATTTTACAGAGTGAAGTAAGTCAGAAGGAGACAAACAAATACTGTATCTAACAGATATATATGGAATCTAGAAAGATGGTATTGATGAACCTATTTGCAGAGCAGAAATGAAGATGCAGACATAGGGAACAGACTGGTGGTCACACTGAAGGAAGGAAAGTGAGGGACGAATTGAAAGAGTAACACTGAAACATATATATTACCGTACGTAAAGTAGAGATCCAGTGGGAATTTGCTGTATGATGCAGGGAGCTCAAACCCGATGCTCTGTGACAACTTAGAGGGGTGGGATGGGGTGGGAGTTGGGATGGAGATTCAAGTGGACGGGACATATGTATTCCTATGGCTTAATCATTTTGATAAATGGCAGAAGCTAACACAATATTGTAAAGCAATCATCCTCCAATTAAAAATATAGCAAAGAAGGAATTGTAAATCAGAAAAATATATCAAGAATCTCAATCGAAACATTGCTTGAAAATACCTAGCAGAATCCAGGCAGGCAGATGCAAATTATTTGCTAGTCATCCACAATTCTCATCTACAAAAGGCAATCTTGGTTAAGGCTTCAATTACTCTCCCCTACCTCCCATTATATGAATTATTAGGCAGTTTAATTAGAGGGATGAAGAACATACAAGTTTCTGGAAGAGTGTGAAAATGTGATCATCTATCTCCGTCCCTAACTCACTGGTTGACCCCAGGCGGATCTATTAACATTTCTGCTCTTTAGTTTTTCCATGTGCAACATGTGGGACCCTTCCAATTCTGACATCCTATGGTTATTTTCCCATCTTTCCTGTCTCAGTGAATAGCACTACACTATTACATAGGCTAAATATCCAAGAATCATTTTAGATGTCCCTATCTTTACCTTAGTACCTCCTCATCCCATCCATGTCCTATTCATATCAGTTTATGAATCCAATAATATGTTTACCATCAGTCTATTTTTTCATACCCACTATTATACTCCAATCCATGTCACCATCATCTATTTCCTGGATACTTGCAATAATCTCCTGACTGGTTTTCATGCCTCCATTGTTGTCCCAGTACAACTTATTTTCATATCAGTCAAAATGATCCTTAAAAACTTAATAATTTTACTCCCCAGTTTGTGTGTCGTATGCTCAGTGGCTCTATGGTGGGGCTAATGGTGACCTCCTCCAAGAGGGCTTATGCCACCTTCTGTCTAGTCAAAGCTCTGGTTTTTCCAGTAGTCATGTATGCATGTGAGTATTGGACCATAAAGAAAGCTGAGCACCAAAGAATTGAGGCTTTTAAACTGTGGTGTTGGAGAAGTCTCTTGTCAAACCAGTCAGCCATAAAGGAAATCAATCCTGAGTATTCACTGGAAAGACTGATGCTAAAGCTGAAACTCCAACACTTTGGCCACCTGATGTAAGGAATTGACTCATTGGAAAAGACCCTGATGCTGGGAAAGACTGAAGGCGGGAGGAGAAGGCGACCACAGAGAATGAGATGGTTGCATGTCATCACCAGCTCGATGCACATGAGTTTGAACAAGCTCTGGGAGTTGGTGATGGACAGGGAAGCCTGGTGTGCTGCAGTCCATGGGGTAACAAAGAGTCAGACACGACTGAGTAACTCAACTGAAAAACCACTACAATATTGTAAAGTAATCAGCTTTCAACTAATAAAAATAAATTAAAAAAAAGAATAGTAATATAACCAGATTTTTCACTAGTAATAAGAACGCTCTAAGGCCAAAATAACTTTTAACTTTCAAACTGTCTCTAAACAAAGTATGGAAACAGTAGAGTTTTATTTTGCTTTTGTTTCTGTTTTGTTTTCCCCCCACTACATAGAAATGAGAGTTCTTAGTCTGTTTCTGGCCAATCTGTTAATTTATTAGGAGAGTTGTCTTTCATTTGCTTTCCAGTAGGCATAGTGAATTTAGTTGAAGAGCAAGCACATCTGTAAGCTACAACTTGATTACATCTTTTTTTCTAGCTGTTTTGCATTTTTTCTTTTACCATGTTTTAGTTTCTGCATGTAGAATTAAATAAGAAGCAAAACTGTAAAATTGTAACATTTCACATGGAAATGCTGCCCGATCTTCACCAGCTTCAGAAATCTGACCTTTGCTGATGCTGCAATAAAGTGTTGTAATTTAAAAAAAAAAAAATTGAATAAAAGAGTAAACCTAAAATGTTATTTAAAAAAAACTCTCAACTGCTGCCTATCATAATTAGAATAAAAATCCATACTCTTCACTATGATTTACAAAATACCATTTGTCTTTGACTACCTCCTCAATACACTACTGTTCCCCTCAATCAGCCAAGTTCCTGACTACTTTCTGTCATAGGCCAAGCATGCTCCTGCTTTAGAACCACTTTACTGGTTCCCTCTGCCAGGAACACTTTCTCCAGATAACTGCATGACTGACTACTTCTCAGGTCTCTACTTCAGTGTCATCTCTGAAAAGAACCCTTTTCTGATCAATCTGTGTTCAACATTTCTCCTTCTACCACCACTCTATTCCCTTATCTTCTTTTTTAAAATGTTATTTATTTTTTTTAAATTGTTATTGGAGTATAACTGATTTACAATGTTGTGTTTCAGATGTACAGCAAAGTGAACGTGTTATACAAATACATATATTAACTTGTTTTAGATTCTTTTCCCATATAGGTCATTACAAAGTACTGAACAGAGTTCTTTGTGCTATATATTAGGTCTTTATTAGTTATCTATTTTATATATAGAAGTGTGAACATTTCAATCCCAGTCTTTCAATTTCTCCTCCCCCCCTTACCTCCTGGTAACTATAAGTTTATTTTCTACATCTGCAACTCTATTTTGGTTTTGTAGATAAGCTCATTTGTAGCTTTTTTTTTTTTTTAGATTCCACATATCAGTTATATCATATGATAATTGTCTTTGTCTGACTCACATCACTCACTATGAGAATCTCTAGGCCCATCCATGTTGCTGATAATGGCATTATTTTGTTCTTTTTATGGCAGAGTAATATTACATGGTATATATGTACCACATCTTCTTTATCCATTCCTCTGTTAATGGACATTTAGGTTTCTTCTGTGGCTATTGTGAATAGTGCTGCAATTAACATTGGGGTGCGTGTAAAGTTTTGAATTATGGTTTTCTCTGGATATGTACCCAGGAAATGGGTTGCTGGAACATATGGTAGCTCTATTTTCAGACTTTTAAGGAACCTCCATTCTGTTCAGTTTTTTTAAGGAACCTCCATACTACAGTGATTGTGCCAGTTTGCATTCCCACCAACAGTATGGAAGGGTTCACTTTCCTCCATTACCTTCTTTGAATTTATCAGTCTTATCTTTACCTAAAATCACCATATGTATTTCCATTATTATTGTCTAGCAGCTCCCACTGTAAAGCAAGCTTCATGAGAAGAGCAGTAGAACATAGTGGTTAAGAGCATGACTTCTGGAGCCAGACTGTCTAAATTCAAATCCCAGTTCTGCTACCTATTAGTTGAGTGATTCTGGGGAACATAACTTCTCTGTGCCTCAGCTTCTTCCTCTTCTATAACATGGGGGCAGTAATAGTAATACTTGGTAGGGTGACTGAAATGACTAACTGAATTAATATATGCAAAGCACTATATCTCTAGTACCTAGAAGAATATCTAGTAAATAGCAGATGCCTAAGAAGTACTTGGGCTTCCCAGGTAGCGCTAGTGGTGAAGAAACTCTCTGCCATTACAGGAGACATTAAGAGATGCCAGTTCAATCCTTGGGTCAGGAAGATCCTCTGGAGAAAGAAATGGCAATCCACTCTAGTATTCTTGCCTGGGAAATGCCATGGACAGAGAAGCCTTGTGGGCTTCAGTCCAGTGGGTTGCAGAGTGAGACACAACTGAAGCGACTTAGCATGCAGGCAAGACGTACTTCACGACTGATTGAATGAAGGAATCCTTGATGCCTCTTGTTCCTTCTCTCCTTTCCTGTCTAGCTTCCCCTCAGGACTCTTCCTTCGGGAAGTTTTCCCTGACTGTTCCCTTTCCTACTTGCTAGGACCAAGTTGGTCCTTTGATTTTGTGTGCTCACAGAACTGAGACTTCTTTCAATCACTAATTGCTAGATATAACTGCACACTTATGTGTGTGTATGATCTTTGTAATAACTAGTCTTTTTAACTGCAAACTTGGTGAGGGAAGGGCCTATGTCTGTCATATCTGCTATGGGATTTCTGCTGCCTAGCATCATACTTGGCACAAAAGTTACACAATAAATATTTCTTGACTAAATGACTCATTTTTCTCTTAGAAATGTTACAAAACATGACTTGAGAAACTGAATATTTTGCAGCACTTTTCTTGTTAATTTTATTGGAGTATAATTTGTTTTTTACAATATTGTACTAGCTTCTTCTGTTCAGCAAAGTGAATCAGTTATACATATACATAGAGACCCTCTTTTTCAGATTTTCTTTCCCACTTAGATCACCACAGAGCATTGATTAGAGTTTTCTGTGCTATAAGGTAGGTTCATATTAGCTATCTATTTATACGTAGTACAAACAATATATGTCAATCCCAGTATCCCAATTCATCTCACCTCCCTTCCCCCTAAACAACCATAAGTATTTCTCTATGTCTGCATCTCTATTTCTGTTTTTCAAATAAGTTCATCTGAACCATTTTTTCTACGTTCCACATATAAGTGATATTATGCAGTATTTATTTTGTTTTTTCTGACTTTATTCACTCTGTAGGAAAAGAAAGTGAAGTTGCTCAGTCGTGTCCTACTTTTTGAAATCCCATGGACTGTAGCCTACAAGGCTTCTCTGTCCATGGGATTTTCCAGGCAAGAATACTGGAGTCGGTTGCCATTTCCTTCTCCAGGAGATCTTACCAACCTGGGGATTGAACTCAGGTCTCCCGCATTGTAGGCAGATGCTTTACCATCTGAGCTACCAGGGAAGTCTCTAGGTATATTCACATCTCTGCAAACGGCATTATTTTATTCCATTTTATGGCTGAGTTATATTTCATCATGTACATGTACCACGTCATCTTTATCCATTCCTATGTTGATGGACATTTAGGTTGATTCTATGTCCTGGATATTGTAAACGGTGCTGCAATGAACATTGGGGAGCATGTATCTTTTCAAATTATGGTTTTCACAGGGTATATGCCAAAGAGTGAGATTGCAGGGTTACATGATAATTCAATTTTTATTTTATAAGGAACCTCCATACTGTTCTGCATGTTGGCTACACCAATTTACATACCCATCAACAGTAGGAGGGTTCACTTTCCTCTAAATCTTCCCTAGCATTTATTGTTTGTAGATTTTTTTTCATTTATTTTTATTAGTTGGAGGCTAATTACTTTACAGTATTGTAGTGGATTTTGCCATACATTGACATGAATCAGCCATGGATTTACATGTGTTCCCCATCCTGATCTCCCCTCCCACCTCCCTCCCCATCCCATCCCTCTGGATCTTCCCAGTGCACCAGCCCTGAGCACTTGTTTCATGCATCCAACTTGGGCTGGTGATTTGTTTCAAACTTGATATTATATATGTTTCAATGCTAGTCTCTCAGATCATCCCATCCTCGCCTTCTCCCACAGAGTCCAAAAATCTGTTCTATACATCTGTGTCTCTTTTTCTGTCCTGCATATAAGGTTATCGTTACCATCTTTTTAAATTCCATATATATGCGTTAGTATACTGTAATGGTCTTTATCTTTCTGGCTTACTTCACTCTGTATAATGGGTTCCAGTTTCATCCATCTCATTAGAACTTATTCAAATGTATTCTTTTTAAAGGCTGAGTAATATTCCACTGTGTATATGTACCATAGCTTTCGTATCCATTCGTCTGCTGATGGACATCTAGGTTGCTTCCATGTCCTGGCTATTATAAACAGTGCTGCGATGAACATTGGGGTACATGTGTCTCTCTCAGAACTGGTTTCCTCCGTGTGTATGCCCAGGAGTGGGATTGCTGGGTCATATGGCAATTCTATTTCCAGTTTTTTAAGGAATCTCCACACTGTTCTCCATAGTTGCTGTACTATTTTGCATTCCCACCAACAGTGTAAGAGGGTTCTCTTTCCTCCACACCCTTTCCAACATTTATTGCTTGTAGACTTTTGGATAACAGCCATTCTGACTGGTGTGTAATGGTACCTCATTGTGGTTTTGATTTGCATTTCTCTGATAATGAGTGATGTTGAGCATTCTTTCATGTGTTTGTTAGCCATCTGTATGTCTTCTCTGGAGAAATGTCTGTTTAGTTCTTTGGCCCATTTTTTGATTGGGTCATTTATTTTTCTGGAATTGAGCTGCAGGAGTTGCTTGTATATTGTTGAGATTAATCCTTTGTCTGTTGCTTCGTTTGCTATTATTTTCTCCTATTCTGAAGGCTGTCATTTCACCTTGCTTATACATCACATTAACAAATTGAAATATAAAAACGATATGATTATCTCAATAGATGCAGAAAAAGCCTTTGACAAAATTGAACATCCATTTATGATTTAAAAAAAAAAAAAAGCTCTCCAGAAAGCAGGAATAGAAGGAACATACCTCAACACAATAAAAGCTATATATGACAAACCCACAGCAAACATTATCCTCAATGGTGAAAAATTGAAAGCATTTCCCCTAAAGTCAGGAACAAGACAAGGGTGCCCACTCTCACCACTACTATTCAACATAGTTTTGGAAGTGTTGGCCACAGCAATCAGAGCAGAAAAAGAAGTAAAAGGAATCCAGATAGGAAAAGAAGAAGTAAAACTCTCACTGTTTGCAGATGACATGATCCTCTACATAGAAAACCCTAAAGACTCTACCAGAAAATTATTACAGCTAATCAACGAATATAGTAAAGTTGCAGGATATAAAATTAACACACAGAAATCCCTTGCATTCCTATACAGTAACAATGAGAAAACAGAAAGAGAAATTAAGGAAACAATACCATTCATCATTGCAACAAAAAGAAAAAAAATATTAGGTGTATATCTACCTAAAGAAACAAAAAACCTATATATAGAAAACTATAAAACACTGATGAAGGAAATCAAAGAGGACACAAATAGATGGAGAAATATACCGTGTTCATGGATTGGAAGAATCAAATTGTGAAAAATGAGTATACTAACCAAAGCAATCTATGGATTCAATGCAATCCCTATCAAGCTACCAATGGTATTTTTCACAGAACTAGAATAGATAATTTCACAATTTGTATGGAAATACAAAAAAACTCAAATAGCCAAAGCAATCTTGAGAAAGAAGAATGGAACTGGAGGAATCAACCTGCCTGACTTCAGACTATACTACAAAACCACAGTCATCAAGACAGTATGGTCCTGGCACAAAGACAGAAATATAAATCAATGGAAAAAAAAATAGAAAGCCCAGAGATAAATCCATGTACCTATGGACACCTTATCTTTGGCAAAGGAGGCAACAATATACAATGTAATAAAGACAACCTCTTTAACAAGTGGTGCTGAGAAAACTGGTCAACCACTTGTAAAAGAATGAAACTAGAACATTTTCTAACACCATACATAAAAAGACACTAGAAATGGATTAAAGATCTAAACTTAAGACCAGAAACTATAAAACTCCTAGAGGAGAACATAGGCAAAACACTCTCCGATATAAATCACAGTAAGATCCTCTATGACTCACCTCTCAGAATATTGGAAATAAAAGCAAAAATAAACAAATGGGACCTAATTAAACTTAAAAGCTTTTGTTTGTAGATTTTTTTAAGTGATGGCCATTCTGACCAGTGTGCAGCGATAATTCATTGTAGTTTGATTAGCATTTATCTAATATTTAGTTACCCCACTGTGGATCACAACATTTTCATGGCACTGGGGCTTGTGTAATGCAGTGAAGCTATGGGCCATGCTATGCAGGGCCACCTAAGACAGATGGGTAATAGTGAAGAGTTCTGACAAATCATG
The DNA here is from genome assembly GCF_033118175.1 of Dama dama. Taxonomy (NCBI): domain Eukaryota; kingdom Metazoa; phylum Chordata; class Mammalia; order Artiodactyla; family Cervidae; genus Dama; species Dama dama. Next base: position 105,793,250 of record NC_083714.1, read on the forward strand.
GAGAAGGTTCAGTGGAGAAGGAAATGGAAAAGTACTCCAGTAGTATTGCCTGGAGAATCCCATGGATAGTATGAAAAGGCAAAATACAGGACACCAGAAGATGAATTTCACAGGTTGGAAGGTGTCCAATATGCTACTGGGGAAGAGTGAATGGCAATTACTAATAGCTTCAATAAGAATGCAATGCATGGGCCAAAGTGGGACCAACACTCAGCTATGGATGTGTCTGGTGGTGATCAGTGCTGTAAAGAACAATGTTGCATAGGAACCTGGAATGTTAGGTCCATGAATCAGGGTAATCTGGACGTGGTCAAGTTTAGGAGATGGCAAGATTGACCATCAGTATCTTAGGAATTGGTGAACTAAAATGGATGGGCAGGAGTGAATTTAATTCAAATGACCATTATATCTACTACAGTGGGAAAGAATCCATTAAAAGAAATGGATTAGACCTCATAATCAACAAAAGACACTGAAATGCAGTACTAGGGTGCAATCTCAAACACAATATAGTGATCCCAGTTTGTTTCCAAGGCAAACCATTCAACATCACAGTAATCCAAGTCTATGCCCCAACCACTAATGCCAAAGAAGCTAAAGTTTACAGGTTCTATGAAGACCTACAATACCTTCTAGAATGAACACCAAAAAAATAAAAAATAAAAAGTTATTTTCATTATAGGGGATTGGAATGCAAAAGTAGGAATTCAAGAGATACCTGAAGTAACAGGCAAGTTTGGCCTTAGAGAATAAAATGAAGCAGAGAAAAGGCTACCAGAGTTGCAAACACCCTTTTCCAGTAACACAAGAGATGACTCTACACTTGGACATCACCAGATGGTCAATACCAAAATCAGATATATTATATTATTTGCCTTCTTCATGGATCACAGCCTTATCATGATAAAGGGCCCACACAACTCAGTGAAGCTATAAGGCATGATAAGCAGGGCCACCCAAGATGGATGGCTCATAGGGGAGAGTTCAGACAAAATGAGATCCACTGGAGAAGGGAATGACAAACTACTCCAGTATTCTTGCCTGGAGAACCCCATGAACAGTGTGAAAAGACAAAAAGATAGGGCACCAGAAAATGAGCCTCCCAGGTCACAAGGTGTCCAATATACTCCTGGGAAGAGCTCCAGAAAGAATTAAGAGGCTGGGCCAAAACAGAAATTATGATCAGTTGCAGATATGCCTGGTGGTAAAAGTAAAATCTGATGCTGTAAAGAACAATATTGCATCAGAACCTGGAATGTTAGGTCTATGAATCAAAGTAAATTGGACGTAGACAAACAGGAGATGGTAAGAGTGAACATTGACATTTTAGGAATCACTAAAGTAAAATGAACCAGAATAGGGCTTCCCAGTTGGTGCTAGTGGTAAAGAACTGGCCTGCAAATGCAGGAGATATAAGAAACACGAGTTCAATCCCTGAGTTGGGAAGATCCCCTGGAGGAGGGCATGGCAACCCACTCCAGTATTCTTGCCTGGAGAATCCCAAGGACAGAGGAGCCTGGCGGGTAAGAGTCCACAGGGTCACAAAGAGTTGGACATGACTGAAGAGACTTAGTGACAGGCAAATTTAATTCAGATGATCATTATATCTACTACTGTGGGAAAGAAAAACTTGGAAGAAATGAATAGTTCTCATAGTCAAAAAACGAGTCTGAAATGCAGTATTTGTGTGCAATCTAAAAAACAACAGAATGCTCTCAGTTCGTTTACAAGGAAAACCATTCAACTCCACAGAAATCCAAGTCTGTACCCCAGCCACTAATGCTGAAAATCTGAAGTTGAATGGTTCTATGAAAATGTACAAGACCTTCTAGAACTGACACCAGAAAGAAGTCGTTTTCATCATAGGGAGTTGGAATGCAAAAGTAGAAAGTCAAGATGTATCTGGAGTAACAGGCAAGTTTGGCCTTGGAGTACAAAATGAAGCAGGGCAAATGCTAACAGAATTTTGCGAAGAGAACTCACTGGTGATAGCAAACACTCTTTTCCAACAACACAAGACACAACTCCACACATGGAAGTCACCAGATGGTCAATATCAAAATTAGATTGATTACATTCTTTGCAGCTGAAGATGGAGAAGCTCTATCCAGACAGAAAAAACAAAACTGAGAGTTGAATGTAGCTCAGATTGTAAGTTCCTTATTGCAAAATTCAGGCTTAAATTGAAGAAACTAGTGGAAATCACTAGAAAATTCAGGTATGACCTAAATCAAATCCCTTATGATTATACAGCGGAGGTTACAAATAGATTCAAGGGATTAGATCTGATAGAGTGCCTGAAGAACTATGGATGGAGGTTCCTAACACTGTACAGGAGGTGGTGACCAAAACCATTCCAAAGAAAAAGAAATGCAAGAAGGCAAAGTAATGGTCTGAGGATCCTTTACAAATAGCTTAGAAAAGAAGAGAAGTGAAAGGCAAGGCAGAAAGGGAAAGATATACGCAATTGAATGCTTCCAGAGAATAACAAGGAGAGATTTTTTTTTTTAAAGCTTTCTTAAGTGAACAATGCAAATAAATGGAGTAAAACAACAGAATGGGAAAGACTAGAGATCTCTTCAAGAAAAGTGAAGATACTAAGGGAACATTTCATGCAAGCATGGGCATGATAAAGGATAGAAATGGCAAGTAAGTACCTAACAGAAGCAGAACAGATTAAGAAGAGAGGGCAAGAATACACAGAACTACACAAAAAAGCCTTCATGACCCAGATAACCATGATGGTGTGGTCACTCACCTAGAGGACAGAAATCCTGGAGTGTGAAGTCAAGTGGGCCTTAGGAAGCATCACTATAAAACAAAGCTAGGGGAAGTGATGGAATTCCAGCTGAGCTATTTCAATCCTAAAAGATGGTGGTGTTAAAGTGCTGCACTCAATATGTCAGCAAATTTGGAAAACTCAGCAGTGGCCACAGGACTGGAAAAGGTCAATTTTCATCCCAATCCCCAAAAAAAGGCAATGCAAAAGAATGTTCAAATTACCATACAATTGAGCTCATTTTACATGCTAGGAAGGTAATGCTCAAAATCTTTCTAGCTAAGCATCAACAGTACATGAACTGAGAACTCCCAGATGTTCAAACTGGGTTTAGAAAAGGCATAGGAAACAGAGATCAAATTGCCAACATTTGTTGAATCATAGAGAAAGCAAAGGGATTCCAGAAAAACGTCTACTTCTATTTCACTGACTATGCTAAAGCTTTTGACTATGTGGATCACAGGAAACTGAGGAAAAATTTTAAAGAGATGGGAATACCAGATCACCTCACCTGCCTCCTGAAAAAAATGGAGGTCAAGGAAAAACAGTTAGAACTGGACATGGAACAATGGACTAGTTCAAAATTGGGGAAAGACATCAAAGCTGTATATTGTCACCCTGCTTATTTAAATTAAATGCAGAGTACATCAAGCAAAATGCTGGGCTGGAGGAATCACAAGCTGGAATCCAGATTACTGGGAGAAATATCAAGAATCTCAGATGTGCAGATGATTCCACTCTAATGGCAGTAAGCGAAGAAAACTAAAGAGCCTCTTGATGAGAGTGAAAGAGGAGAGTGAAAAAGCTGGCTTAAAACTCAGCATTCAAAAAACCAAGACCATGGCATCCAGTCCCATCACTTCATGGCAATTAGAAGGAGAAAAAGTGAAAGCAGTGACAGATTTTATTTTCTTGTGCTCCAAAATCACTGCAGATGGTGACTGCAGCTATGGAATTAAAAGACGCTTGCTCCTTGGAAGGAAAGCTGTGACAAACCTAGACAGTGTGTTAAAAAGCAGAGAGATTACTTTGCTGACAAATGTCCATGTAGTTAAAGCTATGGTTTTTCCAGTAGTCATATATGCATCTGAAAGTTCGACCATAGTGAAGTCTGACTGTGGAAGAATTGATATTTTGGAATTGGGCTGCTGAAGAAGACTTTTGAGAGTCCCTTGGACTGCAAGGAGATCAAAACAGTCAATCCAAACGAAGTCAACTGAATATTCATTGGAAGGGCTGTTTCTCAAGCTGAAGCTCCAATACTTTGGCCACCTGATACACAGAGCCAACTCTTTGGAAAGACCCTGATAATGAGAAGGACTGAGGGCAGGAGGAGAAGGGGACGATAGAGGATGAGATGGTTGGATGGCATCAGTGACTCAATGGATATGAGTTTGAGCAAACTCTGGGAGATAGTGAAGGACAGAGGAGCCTGACATGCCCATGGGGTTGCAAAGAGTTGGACACAACTTAGGGACCAAACAACAACTATAATTCGTGAAATTGAGCATCCTTTCATGTGCTTTTTAACTATTTGTATGTCTTCTTTAGATAAATGGTTATTTATGTCTTCCACCCATTTTTTTTTTCATTCAGTTGTGTGTATTTTGAAATTGAGCTGCATGAACTGTTTCTATATTTTGCAGATTAATCCCTTGTCAGTTGCTTCATTTGTAAATATTTTCTCCCATTGTGAGGTTTGTCTTTTTGTTTTGTTTGTGGCTTTTTTTGCTGTGCAAAATCTTTTAAGTTTATTTAGAGTCTATTTGCTTATTTTTGTTTTTATGTTCATTACTCTATGAGGTGGATCAAAAAAGATTTTGCTATGATTTATGTCAATGAGTATTCTGTCTATATTTCCCTCTAAGAATTTTATAGTGCCCAGTATTACATTTAGGTCTGTAATCCATTTTTATTTTATTTTTGTGTATCATGTAAGGGTGTTTTCTAATTTCATTCTTTTACATGTAGCTGTCCAGTTTTCACAGCACGACTTATTGAAGAGACTGTTTTCCCCATTGTATATTCTTGCCTCCTTTGTCAGATATTAAGTGATCATAAGTGCATGGATTTATCTCTGGACTTTCTATCCTGTCTCATTGGTATGTTTCTGCTTTTGTGCCAGTACCATACTGCCTTGATTACTGTAGCTTGGTAGTATAGTCTGAAGCCAGGGAGCCTGATTTTTCCACCTCTGTTTTTCTTTCTCAAGTTGCTTCGGGGGCTTCCCTGGTGGCTCAGTGGTAAATAATCCACCTGCCAATGCAGGAGACATGAATTTGATCTCTGGTCTGAGAATATCCTGCATGCCTTGCAGCAACAAAGCCGGTGCACCAAAACTACTGAGCCTATACCCTAGAACTCAGGAGTAACAGTTACTGAGCCCATGTGCCAGGACTACTGAAACCCGCACCCCCTAGAGCCTATGCTCCCATGCTCCACAACAAAAGAAGCCATTGCAATGAGAAGCCTGTTCACTGCAACTAGAGAAAAGCTGGCATAGCAAAAGCCAGCACAGCCAAAAAAAAAGATTGCTTTGTCTACGGCTATTCAGGGTCTTTGTGTTTCCACACAGATTGTAAAAATTTTTGCTCTAATTCTGTGAAAATGCCATTAGTAATTTGATGGCGACTGAACTGAATCTATAAACTGCTTTGGGTAGTATCAGTTCAGTTCAATTGCTCAGTTGTGTCCGACTCTTTGTGACCCCATGAATCACAGCAAGCCAGGGCTCCCTGTCCATCACCAACTCCTGGAGTTTACTCAAACTCCTGTCCATCGAGTTGGTGATGCCACCCAGCCATCTCATCCTCTGTCGTACCCATCTCCTCCTGCCCCCAATCCCTCCCAGCATCAGGGTCTTTTCCAATGAGTCAACTCTTCGCATAAGATGGCCAAAGTATTGGAGTTTCAGCTTCAGCATCAGTCCTTCCAATGAATACCCAGGACTGATAGTCATTTTCAAAATATTGATTCTTCCAATCCAAGAACATGGTATGTCTCTCCATCTGTTTGTGTTGTCTTTGATTTCTTTCATCAGTATCCTATAGTTTTCTAAGTACATGTCTTTTAGGCAGGCTTATTCTAAGGCATTTTATTCTTTTTGGTGTGATAGTAAATGGAATTGTTTCTTTAATTTCTCTTTCTGATCTTTCATTATTGGTGTATAGGAATGAAAGAGATTTCTTTGTATTAATTTTGTATCCCACAACTTTGCCAAATTCATTGATAAGATCTAGCCATTTCCTGGTGGTCTTTCTCAGATTTTCTCTGTATGTGGTGTGCTTAGTTGCTCAGTTGTGTCCAAATCTTTGTGACTCCATGTACTGTAGCCCACCAGGTTCCTCTGTCCTTGGGATTCTCCAGGCAAGATTACTGGAGTGGGTTGCCATGCCCTCCTTCAGGGGAATCTTCCCAACCCACGGATCAAATCCAGGTCTCCCGCATTGCAGGCAGATTCTTTACCATCTGAGCCACCAGAGAAGCCTTTTCTATGCAACATTTTCTATGAATGTTTCTATGTTTGTTTCTACGAAGCATTCTATGTAACGTTTTCTATGAAAATGTGTAGTTTTCATGTAAACTGCAAACAGTCACAGTTTTACTTCTTTTCCAACTTGGACTCCTTTTATTTCTTTTTCTTCTCTGATTGCCATGACTCGGACCTCCAAAACTATGGTGAACAATAGTGGCAAGAATAGACATGCTTGTATTCTTCCTGATCTTAGAGGGAATGGTTTCAGTTTCTCACCATTGAGAATGATGTTTGCTGTGTGTTTTGTCATATATGGCTTTTATTATGTTGAGTTAGTTTCCCTCTATGCCCACTTTCTGGAGAGTTTTTATCATAAATGGTTGTTCAATTCAGTTCAGTCACTCAGTCGTGTCCTACTCTTTGCGATCCCATGAACTGCAGCACGCCAGGCCTCCCTGTCCATCACCAACTCCTGGAGTCTACCCAAACCCATGTCCATTGAGTCGGTGATGCCATCCAACCATCTCATCCTCTGTCGTCCCCTTCTCCTCCTGCCCTCAATCTTTCCCAGCATCAGGGTCTTTTCAAATGAATCAGCTCTTCGCATCAGGTGGCCAAAGTATTGGAGTTTCAGCTTCAGCATCAGTCCTTCCAATGAACACCCAGGACTGATCTCCTTTCAGTCCAAGGGACTCTCAAGAGTCTTCTCCAACACCATAGATCAAAAGCAACAATTCTTCAGCACTCAGCTTTCTGTATAGTCCAACTCTCACATCCATACATGACTACAGGAAAAACCATAGTCTTGACTAGACGGAACTTTGTTGACAAAATAATGTCTCTGCCTTTTAATATGCTGTCTACTTTGGTCATAACTTTTCTTCCAAGCAGTAAGTGTCTCTTAATTTCATGACTGCAACCACCATCTGCAGTGATTTTGGCACCCCAAAAAATAAAGTCAGTCACTGTTTCCACTGATTCCCCATCTATTTGCCATGAAGTGGTGGGACCAGATGCCATGATCTTAGTTTTCCGAATGTTGGACTTTAAGCCAACTTTTTCGCTCTCTTCTTTCATTTTCATCAAGAGGCTCTTTAGTTCTTCTTCTCTTTCTGTCATAAGGGTGGTGTCATCTGCATATCTGAGGTTATTGATATTTAACTTATATGCAGAGTACATAATGAGAAATGCTGGGCTGGAGGAAACACAAGCTGCAATCAAGATTGCTGGGAGAAATGAGTGTTGAATTTTGTCAAAATATTTTTCTGCATCTACTGAGATGATGCTTCCCTAATAGCTCAGTTGGTAAAGAATCCACCTGCAGTGGAGGAGACCACGGTTCGACTCCTGGGTTGGGAAGATATGCTGGAGAAGGGATACACTGCCTACTCCAGTATCCTTGGGCTTCCCCTGTGGCTCAGCTGGTAAAGAATCCACCTGTAATGCAGGAGACCCAGGTTCCATCCCTGGGTTGGGAAGGTCCCTTGGAGAAGGGAAAGGCTACCCACCCAAGTATTCTGGTCTGGAGAATTCCATGGACTGTATAGTCCATGGAGTCACAGAGAGTTGGACACAACTGAGAGATTTTCACTTATATTTATTGAGATGACTATATGGTTTTTATTCTTCAGCTTATTAATATGGTGTATCACATTGACTAATTCATGTATATTGAAGAATTCTTATATCCCTGTGATAAATATCTTGATCATGGTGTATTATTCTTTTAATATGTTGTTATATTTTGTTTGCTAGTATTTTGTTGAGGATTTTTGCATCTATGTTCATCAGTGATATTGGCCTATAATTTTCTTTTTTGTCATATCTTTGTTTGGTTTTGGTATCAGGGTGATAATGGCCTCATAGAATGAGCTTCAGTGTTCCTCCCTCTGCAATTTTTTTTGCAGCAGTTTTTGAAAATTAATTCAGATTGAAAGCTGTTGTTGCACCTCTGCCTCCTCTCTTAGTTCAGTTCATTACTGAAACAAAGGGAAAGATGTATGAATTCAAACATTCTGGCCTCCACTCTTTAAATCTTGATCTGTTCCCTGAAAATATCATGTTAAGAAGAAACTGGCTGACTTCCCCTTTGCTAATTCCTTGCAGTTTAATAATATTCATCCCAACATATCCTGCCTCCTTACCTGTTTCTTAGCAATAAGGACAAGGTTGATCCTGATAGGACTATGGCATTTATTTCTACTACCTCAAATCAATCAATATTTTCTAAGAAAATAACACATTATAACTCACTTCTAGCACAGCTCTAAAATATTCTCTCACCCATTAAAGAGCTTTCTAATCAACTGAGGGTAATTGAACAGTAATTGAATACTTCTTACTATAAGGCTACCAGACTGTCTTGAAGATACTGTGTTAAGTGCTACTTCAGGAGATAGAGCAGAAAATAAGGTTTCTTTCTATTGCTTTCTCTTTATCTTTAACATTTTCCTTCCTCTCACAGCTAGCTTGGTCATAGGAGTCAGCAAGGAGCAGGTGAGACACCTGTTAATAAAGAAGTTAAGAAACCAAGACAAATCCATGATATCTACAACACTTATGAACCCTTTCCTTAATTGGATACCTTAACTATTACAAATAGCACAAAGCTTCCTCTAAGCTCCAAGTGCTCAAGCCCCCTTTACCTAGATTAGCTGTCATCTTCCTTTGATGTCCTTGTGTTGCAAAGATGGAACATAGTTGGTCCTCTGCAGGCTCCCTGTATTGGAGTGTACTATCTAGCTGAAGTAACAGAGCCATTTGGATTCCATGCGGTTGCAGCAGCTTGATGAAGCCAGTGTGGGACTATGGAAAGAGCACAAGTCCCTGAGTCATGGCTTATGTTTCTGTGTCAGATGGGATGGGTTACCTCCCGTCCTGGTTCCTCTCTTGTCCTGGTTCCTTATTTGTGAAATAGGGTTTTGGTGAGGCTTGAAAGAAACTGGCCAAATTTCTTTGAAAATCATATTGTAAAGGCATTAACACATTAATTGAAACAGATACAAAGCCATATCTAGACCCTTACCAGAAGTGGAAATACCATGAGATAACAATTCTAGAAGGAAGTGGATGACAGAAGGAGATAAATATTTTAAAACCTCAGAGGCCACTCCTAAATAACTTCCCCGACACCCCTATAAACACCCTCCATTTCTCTTCAAATCAAAGTTAATTTATAAAGCGATTTTTTACTTAAATATATACATTTAAGATCCAATTTTACTTTTGTTCTTCATATTTTTTCATAGATATTCCAAAGCCCCCTGGTTCAACCTGTGGCTTTGGCCAAGCCAGTTTTCCAGAGTCAGTTTTTTTCCCTTGTAAAAAGGGATAAATCTACTCATCACCTTCACAGTGATTGAGAGGATGAAATGAGGGAATATACATGCAGCTCTTAGCACAGTATCAGATATATTCCAGGAACTTGCATGACCTTGTTCCCTTCCCCCTCCTCTTATAGAACAGGGTTGCAGCCTTGGCTTTGGACTCTAAGGTACAGTAGCTCAGACACACAGTCTTTGTGAGCAACCAACTTAATAGTCTTCAGATGCTTTCTAGTGACACTGCAAGACAGGAATCCTCAAGACCACCAGGAAATTTTTAGGCTGGATACCAGGGAGAATTTCCTGGTTGTAAAGTTATTATGTCTAGGATCCACAGAAGATCAGGGCTTCAATTCTTTCTCCAGAGAACTCTTAAACTCAGTATGGATATCCGGAATGTCCTGAGACTCATGTCTCACTATTCTCCAGCTCCCCAAAATAGCAAGCCTTGTATTTAGCACCATCTGGGAATGATCTCATTGAGTACTCACAACAAGCCTTTGAGGTATGGCTTCATAGGTCCATTTTTCAGATGAGGAAATTGAGGCCCAGAAAAAGAAAGGACAAGATCAATTGGAAAGAACTCCAACTTACTTTTAGTTGGAAGTGAGTCAAAGTCCTTTATTTGTCCAAAACCCAACTCTCTGGGCCTGTCCATGCTCTCTGAACAACTATCTCTTCTTGCATGCTCTCATCTCCCCCAAATCATTCACCTCTTTGCTTCTAGCATCACTTCCCTAAGACATCCCTCCAACTTTACCACTTCTGTGCTTTGAAACATAAAATAACTTGGAATTATTTAGCACACTTAATAAATGAGTGACATATATGTGCCCATAATATTAAATCCAAACTCAAGTTTGGATTTAAAGGCATTTCACAACCTGGTTCCAACCTGGCTTTTCCAGGTACATCTCCCCATTTCTCTTTCCCTCCTCTGCACTCCATATATTAACCTTGCACTTCAGACACCTTGGCCTACTTGCCCTTTCCTTTCTGTATGTGTTGTGCCCTGTCCTGGAAAGTCAGTCTTCCTCAATGGACTGGAAAATTCTCAGTTACCTTTTGAGACCTATTCACATCTTCTCTGCTCAGATTACACTTTATCCGTTTCTGTATTATGACAGCACAGTGCACTTTAATTAATGGGTTACTTTTCATACTCTCCTGCTCCTCAAAGGCAAGGACTTGCTTTTATTTATCATTGCCTCACCCCGGTGCCACCCCCAGTATCCACCCAGTACTGTCCCCAGTACCTCCTTTGTTGACTGGCAAAGCCTGAACTCAGTAACCAGAATGGATGGAGGGCAGGATGGAAGGAGGTCACCCCCTCCCCATCCTTCAACTTAAGCAGCTGCTCCCTTCTTCCTTCGCCTCTTCTTCACCTCCACTCCATCTCCATCTGAATGCCAAAGTCACTAGTTCCCAGACGGCTGCCAAAGCACTCAGAAGCATCTCTCAGAAGCAATGTCACCTGCAGAGTTTCTCTCCAGCCCCAGTGCCCACTAATGAGCGACTCCTGGCAAGCTTTTGTTGGTGTGAGGGGCCCCCGCGGGATGTGAGTATGTCTCTCATCTGTTCAGTTGCCTTCTGTGGTATTTCTTCCTCATTTTTTTCCGCGCACCGCCCAAACGAATATCACTATTGTTTTGTACTCCTGGCAAACTTTGACACAATTATCGGTGACAAATTGACTTAAAGTGCGGCTGCAGGAAGAGAAACAGGAATGCCTCGCTTGGCCTTCTGGGAGTTGTAGTCCTGCAGGCCCCCGGGCTGCCTGGCTGGTCCTGGAGCTATGGACTACAGCTCCCAGGCCTTCTCCACGTCCCTACCGCACAGGCTCAGAGCCTCCTGCCGAGAGGAGGTGGTTACATTGTGTCTATTGTATCCCTGGGTTTGTGTGTTTGTGTATTTCTCAGGACGTGAAGTTGAGAGTGAAAAGCATGGCAGATGAGCAGGAAATCATGTGCAAATTGGAAAGCATTAAAGAGATCAGGTAAGTGCAACATTGCAGTGCCCCCCAAGTCCCCCTCCGTAGCTCCACAAATCCCTCACTACCGGAGAGGGCTATTACCTACGGAAAGTATCTATTGTTGGGCTACTTGCGGAGAGGGACGGGAAAGGATCCCATTCACTATGGAATTCAAGAATGGGAAAGAGGCAGGGGAGAGTCAGAACTGAAACTAGCAGAGAGAGGCAGAGAAGCAGACTGACCGAGAAGGATCTCTTGTCAGATGTGTTTGAGAAAGCCAGATTGAGACACACAGTGTGTGTGTGTGGGGGGGGGGTGGGGGGTGGCGGTGTGTATGTGTGTGTGTGTGTGTGTGTGTGTGTGGAGGGGGTGGCGGTGGTGTTGGTCCCAAGACAGCTTTGTTCTTCTTGGGTCAGAGTTAGGGGAATGGCATTCTTGGACCCATTATTCTTTAAAGTGTTGATTGGCTCCAAGGTGTATTTGGCTCCTTGCTCTTTATGAATCTAGATTCTTTTCAGTCTTCTGTTCAACTTCAGGACCTCGAGCTCGGGTGAGCCTTTTAAGAGCAGAGTCTAACGCATCAGGGGCTGGGGGCAGCAGCTGGGGACTGCCAGCTGGGGATAAGGAGGAATCTTATGCAAGGCCCAGACTGAGAGGACAGAGAGCACTCGCTCCTGTGTATTTTTTGCTTTCATTCACCGCTTTCTTCCTCTTTTACCAGGTGCCAGGGAGGGGAGAGGGGTGGGAGTGGTGGAGACTGGGGAGGCAGTTACCACCTACTGGCAGTTGCTCTCAGGACCCAGAGGTGATGGGCTGACAGGCTGGTCGGCAAAGTGGGTGTTGCCTACATCCCCTCCCCCTTCTCTCCAGGAGTGGCATTGGCTACAGGATGATCCTGTCCTTGCTCAGAACATAACAACTTTGGTTGAGTGAACTGCCTGGGCCAACACTAGGCCTTCCTTCCTCTGCTCTTCTCTGCCAAGACCCCTTGTCCCCCTCCTACCCATCTCTGCCTCAGCTTCCACCCTTCTTCTGAGGGTGCCCTGAATCGTGCAGTCTCTCTTTAGTGTTTTTTAGAAACCTGAAGAAAAATGGGGGAGAATATCAAGTGTGTCCCTTTAAGAAATAAGGCTTTGATCAAGAGATTTAACCCTTGGAGTGATGCCTTAGATGAGATTCACATGTGTTGGTGGTGGTGGGGAAGTGCTTTGGCTTTTTCTGTCCTTTGCAGGGATTATATCTCTACCTCTTCTGGAGAGTAAAAGGAAGGGAACTATCATTTACCAAGCTGATTGACCCTACTATTGCTCATTCTGCAAGAATCCTGACAACTTCCTACACTTCCTTTACAACTGGGAAAATGGAAGCTCAGAAAATTTAAGTAACTTTTCCAGATCCAAACCATTTGAAAATACCAGATTTTGACAGAAATCCAATCCATTTGTGTGCAGAGGCTCTGGGCTTCCCACTCTATCCCATGGAGGGTCTGGTAAAAGTTAGAGAGGCGGCATGTGTTGCACTTTCTTTTCTGCAAAAGGATCAGGATATAGGGAGTAAGACACCTTGGTGCAGGAAAAGGTCAACTGTCATAATAACAATGCAGTTAATAAGAAACTTTTGCCTGCAAGTGAAGAGCCTAGACTTATTTTTAACAGACTTTAAAGGAATCCTACCCAACCCCAAGAGAAGGAACAGTTGGAAGCAAGGAGAAGTGACCCATCTTAGTAGAGACCAAACGGAGGGGCATGACTTCCACCCTCACCAGTGGTAAATCTGGCATTCCTACCACTACTAGCTGGGATAGGATCCTAGGAGGCCCATAGAGAGGCCAGAACTCTCATCCCCAACCAGCAATAGCAAAGAGCCTCTCCTCAACTTGGTCAATCAGAGACCCAGTGGATAACTTGGACTTATGCTGCCCCTCTTCCCTGCAAAAGTAGCACATCAGAGAAGGTCTGCAAAAACCAAGTATTAAAAGAGATCCAGAGTGTCCAAATTTAATTGAAAAAAATCATTTGACATACCAAGATTATCAATTTCAGTGGCAAGATAAAGTAAATAGATGCTAGGATTGAGATGGCACAGAGGTCAGAATTATCCAATAAGGATTTTAAAGTAGCCATCATAAAAATGCTTCAGGGAGCAAATGCATCACACTTGCAATAAATGATAAAATAGACAGTCTCAGCATTTAAATATAAAGTCTCAACAAAGAAATGTAAAGTGCAAAGAAAACCAATGGAAGTTTGAAAACTGGAAAAAAAAAGACTTAAAAACTCAATGAAGAGGCTCAACAGCAAGATGGAGAAGACAGAGGAAAGAATCAGACAACTTAAACATAAAACAATAGAAATAACACAATCTGAACAACAGAGGGAAATTAAATGCTAAAAAAAAAAAAAGGAAGAAAGAAAGAAAAGAAGAAATTGAACAGAGCCAGAACCTCCAGACCTGTGGCATTATAACAAAGGATCTAACATTCATGTCAATAGAATCTCAGAGAAGAGAAATAAAGCAGGGCCAGAAAAGTACCTGAAGTAGTGGCTTAAAACTTCCTAAATTGAGCAAAGGACATAAACCTCCAGATCCAAGAAACTAAGCAAATATCAATTAGGAAAGACCCGAAGAAATTCATACCAAGACACATTCAACTTTCTGAAAACAAAAGCAGAGAAAAGATCTAGGAAGCAGTCAAAGAATTAACATTTTACCTATACCTTGTCTACTAAAAAAAAAAATGCACAACATGAGAGTTAAGAGGTAAGTTTTATTTGGAGAAATATGACCTCACCCCAGGAATCAGCACCTCAGATAGCTCTGAGAAACTGCTCCAAAGAGGTAGGGGGAAAAGACAGTATACATGTGATTTTGGTAAAGGGGGGAGTACATGCAATCAAGCACATTTTTTTTGTAGAAAGTTTTTGCTGGTCTCATGAAGCTTTTGCTAGTCACAAGAAACAATTGTTCACCATGAAGGAGTTTGGGGCTTTTCTAAATATGAGGAGATACAAGAATTGAGCTCATAAAATCAGTTTCTGAGAGTATCTATCTGAAGACCCGTCCTGCCAGTTTCCTAGAATACAAAATGCCTCATTTCTGCTCTCTATCCTGAACTCCTTCAGAGGGTGTCGGAGGTTAGCAGCTGCAGCAATACATGATTTAATCCTTGTAGAGGTAGATGGCAAGCACCCACAGCAAGGGCCAATTTGTGGTTGGCAGGGCCCCTTCGTGGTTATAAATTCAGCCATACTTGGGGAGGCATTTCATGACTATTTTGTCCCACATTGCTAGGAAGGCTCATTCTCAGGTCTCAAGAAGATTTTTCAGGCAGGCCACTCAATGTGCTGTAACTGGACTAGGTTTTATCAACAGTAATCAAAGGTCTCTGGACTAACTTGTCTTAGTTACACTGTTACAGTCCTGGAAAATTTGCCCTTTTTGTATCTTCCCATATATAGAGCTACATTATTATAATGGTTGATCACATACAGAATATTTGATCAACTGCTTCAATTTACTTAGTCATCATTATTTTCATTGGAGGTTCAGTCACACATTTGGTCAAACAAGAAGCAATAATCTTGTAGAACAGGCAAAGTACAAAAAACATAACTAGCAATACTATTAAAGTCATAAGTAAGAAGCCAGTAACTTCCATTAGGTGCAGCCCCCTATATCCTCAGATCTTCTGACTTTTTATTTTAGATCTTCTGACTTATTCTTATCCTGTACCAACCTTTATCTTTCAGGGAAATTATATATTTTCACTGTCCATATGGCTCCCAATCCAATTTCCTAGTGTGCCTAGGCTGCTTATTCTTAGCATAATTTAATTGTTCTCAAGATAAAGCAGGGTGGGGGAGATTGCTTAAATTTTAAATGACCACAATCTGGTGTTAGCCACATAAATCCATCCCATAATTGTGGGAAATTTTATTCCTTTGCTGAATTTTTGCTTGTTGCTCTGATTGAGCTTGAGTAATGACCAGGGTCAGAGCAGGCATTATTAATTGGCCAGTAGAGAAGATCCCACTGAGCAATATCAAAAGTAGCCTGAACAGGACAGAAATAAAGTTTTTTAAGGGTCATCCAATCAGAGCCTTGGAGTGAAGAAATCCACCAAGGTAATCCGGGAGTACTAGACACAGGTAATTGGCCACAATGCAACAATTAGATTGACCTTTAAAATTAGCATAGGATTGTGTCCATGGTAGAAAAACATTTGATTTATATGCAGAGGTCTAAGAAATCAAGAAAACATTATAAATGATCATATGAATCAGGTCTAGCATCTTGAGTAAGCTGTCTACTTTTGATGTCTTTTTCTCATCCTGGTGAGTGTCCTGTGTTTGAACATTGTTTTAAGGTGAATTTGAGTTCAGCAGTCCTCTCTATAGAACAGTCTGGTGTAGGGGCCTTTAGAAGTGAGAATTAATCCAATAGTCAATTTCCCTTCAGTTTTCACTGTGCATTAGCTAGTTAAAAGTACCGGATAAAAAGTCCTTTCGTCCAGGTTGGAGAGAGTCCTTTAAATTGTGTCTTTTCCAGTATGCAGGTAGTGGGGCAGCTGATCTTCATCCAAAGATTACTGCTCTCCATCCTGAAGTCCTTCAGGGGATGTTGTAGGTCAGTCGCTGCAGCAGCACATGATTCAATCATTGTAGAGGTAGATGGCAACCTTCAGGGGGAAAAAAAAGAAAAGAAAGTCAGCAGATTCCTCATCAGAAAGTGATGAGGCCCTAGCAGGAAGTAGCACATTTTTCAAGTGCTGAAGGAAAAAGAATCATCAACCAAGAATCCTATGTTCAGTGATGATAACCTTCAGGAATAAAGGGATAATCAAGATATTCTTAGATGAAAGGAAATAGGGAATTTATCAGTAGGATGTCTATCTTATAAGCATGACTAAAGTAAATCTTAAAACAGAAAAGAAATGGTAAAAGGAGGAAACTTGGAAGAAAAAACAGAATAGACTAAAACCTGGGTAAATACAACAGAATTTCTTTTCCTCTTGAGTTGTATGAATCTTGTTTGATGATTGGATCATAATTTATTACACTGTCTCATGTTGTTCTAAATGTGTGTAGAGGAAATATTTAAGACATTTATATTATGAACAGGGAGTATAAAGGAATATAAAAAGGAGGTAAAATTTCATCTTATTGATCCATTCATCTGCTGATGGACACTAAGGTTTCTTCCATATATTGGTTATTGTAAATTATGATGCAATGAACATAGGGGTGCATATATCTTTTCAAATTAGTGTTTTCATTTTCTTTAGATTATATACACAGGAGTGGAATTCCTGAATCATATGGTAGTTCTATTTTTAGCTTTTTGAAGATATAAATTCTGTATGTTGTCTCTTATATGTGGATTCTAAAAAATAAAACAAACTAATGAACATAGCAAAATATAGAAACAGACTTGCAAATATAGAGAACAAATTAGTGGTTACCAGTAGGAGAGGAAAGTGGGGGAAGGGAAAGATAAGGGGTAGGGGAATAAGAGACATAAAATACTATGTATAAAATAAATATGATACATAGATTGTAAAACAGAGAATTATAGCCAATATTTTATCATAGCTTTGAATGGTATATAATATATAAAATATTGAATCACTATGTTGTATACCTGAACCTAATATAATATTGCAAATCAACTCTGCTTTAACTAAAAAAAAATTATAGATACATTAAATGGAATTAAAAAAAATGTTCAAGTCACCCACAGAAATGCAGAACAAAGCAAAGAGGAAAAACTAAAAACAGAGAGAAAAAACAGGTTAAAAAAAGATAGAATGGCAGACTTAGCCTTAACATATCAATAATTATGTTGAATATAAATGGTCTAAATGAAGCAATTAAATGACATGATGAACTATATGAAAAAGGGTCAATTCACAAAGAAGACATAATTCTAGATATGTATGTACCAAGAGTGTTTTAAATTAACCTGTTTTTGACAATTTTACAGTAATATGCAAAGGTTATATCACTTGGTTTAATAATTTAAAATGGGGAAAGTGCTACAAATACATACTTGGTGTTCACATATGGACAGATAAAACATGTATTATAAGTGGAGAGAAGGAATGATAGAAGGAACTGGAGAAAAGAACGAACATTGTTTGAATACCTACTAGTTTTAAAACTCTTGGCTCATTTAATACTCAATCTTGCTAATGGGAATCTGTGGTATGAAATATTATCCCCACTTTACAGAAAGGATACTAAGGCTCAGGGAGGTTAAGTAACCTGTCTATGGTCACACAACTAGGAAAGGAAGAGAGAATATATCCTCCTATTCACTTGGCATATGCATTTCAACAAATGCTGATAATCTGATTAACCATCATTCATAATTCTTCAGCTGCTCTAATCCTAAATCTCCTAAAGTTATAAATAAAGCAGCCTTTTTTTTTTTGTAAAAAGAAAATACTTTTGCTTCTTTGCTGAAGTAGTAGTGATAAGGATGAAAAGTAAAAGTGTTAGTCACTCAGTTATGTCCAACTCTGTGACCCCATGGACTGTAGCCCACCAGACTTCTCTGTCCATGGAATTCTCCAGACAAGGATATTGGAGTGGGTTGCCATTTCCTTCTCCAGGGGATTTCATGATCCAGGGATGGAACCCAGGTCTCCTGTATTGCAGGCAGATTCTTTACCATCTGAACCACCACAGAAGCCCAGTGATGAAGATAATACCACCCAAAATCTGATTAAGTCAAGCTGAGAGCCAGACACTCCTCCAGGCACAGTCACATAAATATACACAATTGTGCTCACACACATATTTGTAGTCACACACACAAACACATTCCCACACACTGTTGGCAGAATTTGAAATGGGAAATATCACCACAGACCATTCCCCACTAATACTTCTGACACCATGCTCACAGCCCCGTCTTTCCTTTTAATCTAAACCACACTTCAACATTATGTTCCAGATCTCAGCCCCCAAATCCCACACTGATCTATTTTGCCCATCAATTCCTTGGGCTTCCAAGTGGTGATGAAGGAGCATGTGGATATGTGGAAAGGGGAAGAGAAGAATAGGACAAAAGAGGGGAGATGGAAAACAGGGAAGGAGAGGAGAAGAAGCTACGAGGCAAAGAATGTGAGTGCAGCCACCACTAGAGCAACCAGGGCCCTTCACCAGCTCCCCAAATGCATACTAATATCTCCTTAACATGCACATGCCACCCATACACACACATTGCAGACACCCCATGCCCCAATTGCACACATATCCATACAAAATAAGCTTTCTTCACTTAAGAAGGGAAAAAACTTATTTTGGAAGTAAATATTATAGTGTTAAGTAGATCCTCTTGAATCTAAGTTCCTGCCCTGGGTCTTCTTTTTTTCTCTCTCTACACATTTTCATGAGTTACCTCTTGTACTCCTATGGCTTCAAATAGTATCTCCAAATCTCCAATTTCTATCCCCTATCTTCTTTCCAAGTTTCAGCCTGATATATCACACAGTCTACTGGGCTTGTCCACCGGCTTTTCCACAGACACAGCTGAAGTTGACCAACTCTTGAGACTTTGTCTATTCCTGCCCCAATCCAGCTCCTCCCACTAAACCCCTTGTTTAATGCTATCACTCTCCTGCACAGTTATCTGAGAGTGAAACCTGAATGTTGATGCTGGTTACCCTTTCTTTTTTATAACTCACTTTTGATTAGTTAGCAAGTCCCACCATTTCTACCTTCAACATCTGGCTCAGATTCTTACCCTACTCTCCATCTCCACACTCACTGTCCTGTTTTAGTCATTCATCATGACCAGCTTGGATAATTACAGTGTTATACCCATTTCCACTTATAGAATTGCTTCTATTGCATCTATCTTCATTCTGCCCCCGATTTTTTTTCCCATTTATTTTTATTAGTTGGAGGCTAATTACTTTACAATATTGTAGTGGTTTTTGTCATACATTGACATGAATCAGCCATGGATTTACATATATTCCCCTTCCCGATCCCCCCTCCCACCTCCCTCTCCACCCGATCCCTCTGGGTCTTCCCAGTGCACCAGGCCTGAGCACTTGTCTCATGCATCCAGCCTGGACTGGTGATCTGTTTCACCCTAGATAATATACATGTTTCAATGCTGTTCTCTCGAAACACCCCACCCTCGCCTTCTCCCACAGAGTCCAAAATTCTGTTCTGTACATCTGTGTCTCTTTTTCTGTTTTGCATATAGGGTTATCGTTACCATCTTTCTAAATTCCATATATATGCGTTAGTATACTGTATTGGTCTTTGTCTTTCTGGCTTACTTCACTCTGTATAATGGGCTCCAGTTTCATCCATCTCATTAGAACTGATTCAAATCAATTCTTTTTAATGGCTGAGTAATATTCCATGGTGTATATGTACCACAGCTTCCTTATCCATTCGTCTGCTGATGGGCATCTAGGTTGCTTCCATGTCCTAGCTATTATAAACAGTGTTGTGATGAACATTGGGGTGCACGTGTCTCTTTCAGATCTGGTTTCCTCGGTGTGTATGCCCAGAAGTGGGATTACTGGGTCATATGGCAGTTCTATTTCCAGTTTTTTAAGAAATCTCCACACTGTTCTCCATAGCGGCTGTACTAGTTTGCATTCCCACCAACAGTGTAAGAAGGTTCCCTTTTCTCCACACCCTCTCCAGCATTTATTGCTTGTAGACTTTTGGATAGCAGCCATCCTGACTGGTGTGTAATGGTACCTCATTGTGGTTTTGATTTGCATTTCTCTGATAATGAGTGATGTTGAGCATTTTTTCATGTGTTTGTTAGCCATCTGTGTGTCTTCTTTGATTTTTAATTCCATCCAACTGCTGTGAGAACTATCTTCCTAAAGCACTGGAGTTGCTATGTTATTTTTCAAACACATTCACTGGTTCCCCATTGTCTGTAGCAGTATTTTTCAAAACACAGATTATGAACCATGTGTCATGAAATGAATTAGTTGCTAGAAGCACTTGTGAAAAAATGAGAAAGTATCAGTATACATTGCATAAGAAATAGTAGATATTTTCTGTGGAAAATTTGTTTCAGCTTTTGATCAGTGTTTGTGTTTATTGGGTTACAATATAAGATTCATTTCTCAGTGTAAATAATTTCTTACTGCATGTCCATAGACATTTGTCTGTAATTGTTACTGTAGTATTCATGCCCCTATCCCCAACAAGTCTGGCCCAGACCCACCTTTCCAATCTTATCTACTACCACTCATTTTCATTCACCTTATTCTTTATTCACACAGACATTCCTCACTGTTTCATACATTTCCATTATTCCAGGCCTTTGCTAATGTGGATCCATCATTCTTAATGCCCTTCCCTTATTCTAAGCCAGTAAATCCTACTTATTCTTCAAGGAAGACCCAAAACAAACACCACCTTCTTGTCCAAATCCTTCTCAATTTCCCTAGTACAAATGAATCACTACCCCTTTGGGCTTCTATGGGGAGATTTATTATAGATCTCAAGTTATTCTGCTGCTAAGTCACTTCAGTCATGTCCGACTCTGTGTGACCCCATACACATCAGCCCACCAGGCTCCCCTGTCCCTGGGATTCTCCAGGCAAGAACACTGGAGTGGGTTGCCATTTCCTTCTCCAATGCATGAAAATGAAAAGTGAAAGTGAAGTCGCTCAGTCGTGTCCAACTCTTAACGACCCCATGGACCGCAGCCTACCAGGCTCCTCCATCCATGGGATTTTCCAGGCAAGAGTACTGGAGCGGGGTGCCATTGCCTTCTCCCAAGTTATTCTACCTTACAGTAAAATTTTGAATTGATATGTATTCCTGTGCCTGCCTCCCTTTCTCCTGTCTTCCCTTCCTTCCCTCTGTCATTGCTATGGCAGCTTCAGCTAACTCACTTTCAGCCCCAGTGCTCACTTAACAATACATCATGGAACAGCTAGGAACTCTGGGACTAAGGGATAAGCAAGTTAAGCCAATTTTCACTACAGGAGAGAGAATGCACAGGAATTGACATTTGGTGTTGAGCTATTAGAAAGTCTTCAAGATGAATTTTTCTAAGAATACTGCTTTTCCAACAGTAGCTGCTTTCCCAGATAAGCAAATAGATATTAAATGGAAGAACACTCAATACTTAGGCAGTGTTTTCATCAGACTAGAATAGGCTTCATGCTGGCTCCTTTTTTTGTGTGTTGTTGTTGTTCATTCAGTGATATTTACCAAGCGTCTATTCTGGGCCATACCCAGGGCTGAGATAGTCTCTGAAGACCACTAAGATGAATTAGATGTGTTCTAAAGAATCTTAGAATTAAGGTGAATAGTTCTGATCTCTCTCCTGAATTCTATGGTCACATATCCAGCTTCCCACTTAAGCAACCCCACAGGATATATCACTGGCATCTCAAATAGACCCTAACAGAATTCTAAACTTTATCCCCATCCTCACCCCCAAACAGTCTCCCTTTCTAGTCTCCTCCATCAGTAGTAAGTAACCCCCATCACTAAATCTGGAATTATTCTTCCCTCTCTAACTCTGTGTATCTGAAACACTAACATAGTGGTTATCAAACCTGGAGAGTGTTTGAAACCTAGGTTGCTGGATCATATCTCCAGAATCTCTGATTCAGTAGAAGCCCCGAGAATCTGCATTTCTAGCAAGTTCCCAAGCAATGCTGTTGCTGCATTGCAAGGGAACATACTTGGGAAAACCACTGTGCTAATTAGACCTGTTGGGTTATACCTATATAACTCTGAATATGTCCACTTCCCACCATTCCCTTATCTCGTCAATAAATCAGCAGTTTTCCATCCATCTCTGCTAGCCAGGGTCTTCTCTTGGTCTGCCCATCCTCAAGTCTTACAGGTCTCAGCTTTCCTACTCTGCTTGTTGAGTGAGTCTTGGGGCTAAGTCACCTCTCAAGCTGGGTGACAGATGAGCCTGGCCTATTTGTCCCAGGAGTGGATCATCCATTGCTCTAGAACATCTCCTGCTCTCTACCCTTCCTAAGCAAAGAACCATTGAAAGAAGTTAGCCAAACTGAATATTTTTCTCTTGGGCTAGGATTCTGTCGCAAGAGGCTGTGGCCTAGAGAGGTCAGGAATCTTGGTTCAACATTTAAGTGAGACTGTAGCACTAGTGATTGTGAGAAACCCTAAGAATGTATTTTTGGAATTTCTTGTGATACTATGGACATGGCAGCTGCACCTTTTCCTCTTGGGAGGACTTCATTAGGAAATTTCCCACATAAAGTCCAGTCTTTAATGACTTGGATGCTTTCCTCACTTGTAGGGCCAAACATTCAACAGATTCCATCTCATGGAGTCATCCAACAACTCTGTGCAAGGCTACACTGAGTCTTGCTTCTCATGAAGATAGACCTTCCAAGAGGTTCCATAATGTGCCCTATTTCACCCTTAAAATTGGTGACTGATTTATCTAGAACAGGATTCACCCCACTGGCTTTCTTTTCATGGCTTGAAATATATCATGGGGAAAGTTCCTGGGCATGATGGAAAGGTCATTAGGCTAAGCACACAGAATTTTCCACTTCCTGGCTCTGTGATGTTGGGCGGGTCACTGAACTTCATGCATACATGCATGCCTGTTCAGTCACTCAGTTGTGTCCAACTCTTTGCGACTTCAACTGCAGCCCTCCAGACTCCTCTGTCCATGGAATTTTCCAGGCAAGATTACCAGAGTGGGTTGCCATTTCCTACTCCAGGGAATCTTCCTGACCCAGGGATCAAGCCTATGTCTCCTGCATTACCTACATTGGCAGGTGGATTCTTTACCACTGAGCAACCTGGGAAGCCACTGTACTTTTCTCAGCCTCAAATTCTTCATCTGTAAAAGTGAAGTTAAACATATCTATTTCTGTGGTTGTGATGAGGATTAAATTAGATAGACTATTAAGTGCCTATCACAGTTGCTAGAACACAATAGATACCAATAGATAGATAGATAGATAGATAGATGATAGATAATAACTATTTTTATTAAATAAAACCATTCTCAACACCGAATTCCTTCCCAGTTCCTGGAGCTTATAGATTCTTAATAGATGTTAAATGAATGAATTAAAACCCCTCACCCACAGTAATATCTTTCTTTCTCTGAGACTACTGAAATTACAATAAGTACCTTGGACATACAACCTTCTTGTTTCATTTGCATTCATTGCATCACTCCAAATGTGTAATTGTTGAGCCCTGCTCATGGCCAAAGCAGTGTGATAGATGACATGAGGTTTACAGAGAAATATGGTATAGTGTCAGTTTCTAGAAGGCTCTTGTTGTTGTTCAATCACCAAGTCATGCCTGACTCCTCGCAACCCCATGCACTGTAGCACACCAGACTTCCCTGTCCCTTATCACCTCCAGAGTTTGCCCAAGTTCATGTTCATTGCATTGATGATGTCATCCAGCCAACTCATCTTCTGTTGCCCTCTTCTCCTTCTGCCTTCAATTTTTCCAAGCATCGGGGTCTTTTCCAATGAGTCAGTTCTTTGCATCAGATGGCCAAAGTATTGGAGCTTCAGCATCAGCATCAGTCCTTCCAATGAATATTCAGGGTTGATTTCCTTTAAAATTGATCCCCTTGTAGTCCAAGGGATTCTCAAGAGTCTTCTCCAGCACCACAATTTGAAAGCATCAGTTCTTTGGCATTCTGCCTTCTTTATGGTCCAGCTCTCACAACCATACATGACTACTGGAAAGACCGTAGACTTGACTATATGGACATTTGTTGGCAAAGTGATGTCTTTGCATTTTAAAACACTGTCTAGTTTTGTCATAGCTTTCCTGCCAAGGAGCAATCATCCAATTTCACGGCTGCAGTCACCATCTGCGATGATTTTAGAGCCCAAGAAGCGGAAATCTGTCACTGCTTCCACCTTTTCCCCTTCTATTTGCCATAAAGTGTTGGGGCCAGATGCCATGATCTTAGTTTTTTGAGGTTTTTTAATATTGCATTTTAAGCTGGCTTTTTCATTCTCCTCTTTCATCCTCATCAAGAGGTTCTTTAGTTCCTCTTGGCTTTCTGCTGTTAGAGTGATATCATCCACATATCTGAGGTTGTTGATATTTCTCCTGGCCATCTTGATTCCAGCTTGTAACTCATGACCTTTTACTTAAATTTAATCTTAGCTCAGTTGTTGGATAGAGCCAGGAAGGCTGGGCATTAGATCTTAAGCCTGAATGGTGTGGTAAATGCAATCAAACACAAGGGTAACAAGTCCTCATTTCTTTCTTTCGTTTTTCTTTTTTTTTTCATCATTAACCCACTTCTCACTCCCCCTGGGTACCTCAGTTGTGCAAATTCATGTAAAAATCTGTTTCCTCTATAGAAGCCTTTACACAAGTCATTCATTCTCCTGGGAAAACAGGAGCAAAGGAGTAGAAACAGCTTAGAATTTGGGTTCAGATAGTGCTGAATGTTTTAACTTAATTCTGGGTACAGTAAGAAGTCATTGGGGGATATATATTTAACAGCTCTATTGATTTGTGATTTACATACCATAGAAACCATCCATTTCAAGTGTATAATTTTAAGTGTACAATTTCAGTGACTTTTAGTCAATTTACAGAGTTCTGCAACTATCACCACAATACAATTTTAGAGCATTCCAAGCATCCCCTAAAGATCCCTTTATGTCCAATTTCAGTCCATCTCTATTCCCACCCTTAGGCCCAGGCAATTAATAATATACTTTTTGTCTCTATATATTTGCCTTTTCAGGACATTGCACATAATTTAAAACATTGTTTTTTTTTTAGGCTCATGTACATTGTACCATGTATCAGTATTTCTTTCTTTTTTATTGGCAAACAGTATTCCATTGTATGGCTATACTGTGTATTGCTTATTCTTTCATCAGTTCATGAACATTGGGGTTGTTTCCACCTTTTGGCTCTTATGAATGCTGCTCTGATCTTTTGCATATAAGCCTTTGTGTGGAAATGTGCTTTCATTTTTCCTGGTTAGATTCCTAGCATGAAATTTCTGGGTCTTTTTTTATAACTTTTTAAGATAATGCAAAGCTGTTCAGGCTCTAAAATCATGGTGGATGGCGACTGTAGCCATGAAATTAAAAGATGCTTGCTCCTTGGAAGAAAAGCTATGACAAACCTAGACAGTGTATTAAAAAGCAGACACATCACATTACCTGCAAAGGTCTGTATAGTCAAAGCTATGCTTTTTCCAATAGTCATGTATGGATGTGAGAGCTGGACAATAAAAAAGGCTGAGTGCTGAAGAATTGATGCCCTCGAACTGTAACATTGGAGAATACTCGTGAGAGTCCCTTGGACAGCAAGATCAAACCAGTCAATCCTAAAGGAAATCAACCCTGAGTATTCACTGGAAGGACTGATGTTGAAACTGAAGCTCCAGTACTTAGGCCACTTGATACGAAGAGCTGACTCATTGGAAAAGACCCTGATGCTGGCGAAGATTGAAGGCAGGAGGAGAAGGGGACGACAGAGGACAAGATGTCTGAATGGCGTCACTGAGTCAATGGACATGAGTTTGAAAGAATTCTGGGAGATGGTGAAGGACAGGGAAGCCTGGCATGCTGCAGTCCATGGGGGTCACAGAGTCAGACACAGAGTGGCTGAACAACAAAAAAGCTGTTTCCCAAAGTGGTTGTGCCAATTTCCATCCCTAGAAGCAGGATGTGAAGGTTACAATTTCTAATCCTATTGAGCATATTCTTCATGCATTTATATTCCACCCATCTATCTTCTCTGGTGAAGTGTCTATTGAACCATTTTGCCACTTTTCAGTTTAACCTTTAACCCATTTTTCAGTTGGATTATTCATTTACTTACTGTGAGTCTTGTGTATTCTTTGCTTTCATCAGATACATGCCTTCCAAAAATGTTCTCCCAGTCTGCAGTTTGTTTTTTCATCCTCTTAAGAGTGTCTTTTGAATTGCAGAAGTTTGTAAAGTTGGTAAAGTTGTGATTTTTGTATCATATAAAAGAAATCTTTGCCTAAGCCAATGTCACAAAGGTTTTCTTCCAGGAATTTTAGGTTTTACATATAGGCCTACAATCCATTTTCACTTAATTTCTGTGTGTGATGCAAAGTATAGTTTGAAGACCTTTGCTTGTTTGTCTTTGCATGTAGATATCCAGTTGTTTCTGGACCATTTGGTGAGAAAGTGATTTTTTCTCCACAGAACTGCCTTGGTATCATCATTAAAAACAGTTGCCCATATATTTGTGGGTTTATTTCAGGACTCTATTCTGCTCCACAGGTCTACTTTTGTAACTTTATGCCTATACTTCACCTGTTTTGAAAACTTCAGCTTCAACATAATTCTTGAATTAAGGCAGTGTAAGTTCTCCAACTTTGCTATTCTTGAGTTGTTTTAGCTACTCTAGGCCCTTTGCATTTCTGTTTAAGTTTTAGATTCCACTTCTCAATTTCTACAAAAAAATGCCTGCACTGAGACTTTGGTAGCATTGCCAAGATACCACATTGTGTTTAGACAGCTTTCTTTTGAATAGTGTTAGCATGGTGTATCTTCTTCTCCTCATTGTTTGTTTATTTATATTTAAAATAGGATTCTTATGGGCAGTCCACAGTTTGGTTTGTTTATCTGTTTGTTTTTTTTCTCCAATCTGATGATATCCTTTTTAACTGAGGGTATTTAGACCATTTATATTTAAACATGTTTGTTGATATGGTTAGAATGAGATCTACCACCTTGTTGTTTTCCATTCATCTTACCTGGCTTTTGTTCCCTTTCCCCTCCCTTTCTGTCTTCTTTTGAATTAAGGATATTTTTTTATCTGTTTTTCTGACTTTTAAGCTATTTTCTGTTTTTTCTTAAATTGCTTTAGTAGTTTACTTGTCACAGTTTATCTTCAAGTGATCTCATACTGCTGCAGATATAGTGTAAAAAAACTTACAAAGTTGTATTTTTGTTTCTCCCTTTCTGGTCTCTGTGCTTTTACATTGATGCACTTCTTGGTTTAAACTGTTGATTATCTTTTTAAATTAATTTGAATAACAAGAAAAATAATCATTATATTTTTTTCAAGTTCAGTGCTCAATATTCTTCTGCTATTATTGTACTTCTGTTTGAAGGACATCTTTCAACATTTATCATAGAGAAGCTTTGTTAATGATATAGTGGCTCAGGTATTCTATGTCTTAAAACGTTTTAATTTCTGCTTTGTTTTTAAAAGTTATTTTCAGTGTGTAAAAAATTGTATATTGGCAGAGTTTTTTTTTTCCCAGTACTTTAAAAATAATATGCCATCTTGCTTCTATCATTCATTTCCCTGTGGCTAACATGCCTTTTTTTTCCTCAAGCTGCTGTGAAGTTTTTCTGTTTATCACTGGTTATGAGCAATTCCGTTGTGTTATGACATGGTGTAGTTTTTCTCCTGCTTCCTATGCTCGAGATTTTTTGAACATTTTGGATTGGTGTGTGTGTTGCTTTCATTAAATTTGAAATATTTTTGGTTATTAATTCTTCAAATATTTTTCTTTTCTCCCTACTTCCTGATCTCTAGTTACATGTACTTTTAGCCACTTGAAGTTGCCCCACAGTTTGCTGATGTTGTTTGTTTTTTTAATCTTTTTCCCCCTATATATTTCATTTGTGAAACTTTCTATTGGTATGCCTTCACATTCATTGATATTTTCTGCTTTATTGTCTAAATTGGCTAATGTAGTTTTTATTGCAGTCATTGTAGTTTTCATATTTAAATATCTTATTTTTATATTTGAAATTTTTTCACCTTTCTCTCATCTCTACTTAATGTGGCTAGTATTTCTTCAAGCTTTGTGAATATGTGAAATATGTTTATAATAACTATTAGTATTCTTGGCTACTAATTCTATCAACCGTGTTATTTCTTGGTCAGTTTAACTTATTATTCTCAACATTATGAACTGCATTATTCATGCTTAATTGCACACCTGGCAAAGTTTGGTTAGATATCAGACATTTAGAAATTTACTTTGTCTCTGCATTTACTTGCATTCCTATAAATATTCTTGAGATTTATTCTGGCATGTCATTAAAACATTTGGAATCAGTTTTATCCTCCCAGGCCTTGCTTTTCAGCTTAGTTAAGTGGGACCATAGCAGCATTTAGGGCTGCCCAGGTGGCACTATTGGTAAAGGACCCACCTGGCAGTGCAGGTAACATAAGACATGTGAGTTCAATCCCTGGATCGGGAAGATCTCCTGGAGGAGGGCATGGCAACCCACTCCAGTATTCTTACCTGGATAATCCCATGGACAGAGGAGCCTGGTGGGCTTCAGTCCTTGGGGTTGCAAAGATTCCACATGACTGGTGTGACTTAGCATGCACGCACACATAGCAGCATTTAGTGTAGAGCTCTTTTTCCTCAGAAGTGATACAGAACTTATATTTGTGTTCTAATGTTTTATAAATTGTGAATTTTTTCTACCTTGGTTGTTTGGAACAGGCACTGTTCTCAGGCCTTTGTGGGCTCTGATCATTGCTTCCTCTAATCTTTGAGGTAGTTGTTTCCTTGTCTTCAGATAGTTTCCTTACACACACATGCTGATCAGTATTTAAGTGAGAACTTGAGGGGGAATCCTCTGAAAATTGTAACCATTCTCTATCTACACAAGTTTTCCCTCTCCAATACTCTTTCCTGCAAACTCCAGATGACTTGACATCCCCAGACTCATAACTTCATTTCCTCTGTTTAGGGAGATGATCAAGCTCTGTCTGAGTTCCCTGTCTCTGCCTTGCAGATTAGAGGATTTCTCTAGGCAGTAGAACATATTTTATATATATATATATAAAAAACTAAAGTCAGAAAGTGTCTTAAATACAATTCTACTTTATAACTGCTGTTGACCAAGAGGGAATTATGTTATTGTCCATGCATAAACACATGTGAATTTGACCATAGCTGTTCACATTATCATCCCTTCATATAATTGAATTATGTGTATGATTGTGACTGTATGTTGAGTTTAACTGCCATTAAAGTATCTTCAAAAAGATTTTATCATGGTTTTTCCTTGAAATAAAAAGTTACTGTATATGAGAAATGAATCAGACTGGAAAAGTCTGATTTAAATATTTTTTAAAATCAGTCTACCAGAGCTCTTTTAACAACTATTAAATGAACATTAAAATTAAAAGCAAACATTTTGTTGTAATATAATCGGTAGCATTTCTCTCTTAGTAGTCCGTAAGATAATGTGTACCTTATGTCCAATGGCATCTTAGAATCAGTTAAATACAGTAGCCAATTAACCAGGATATATATTAGTAAAGCTAGTCCAATGTGGTTCCAGATTAACAGTGGTTAAAATAATACAGAAATTCATTCATTTCTTTCTCACATTATCAGCCTTGGAACAAGCTGCCTGTGTTTTGTGTGGTTATTCCATGTTGGGGACTCAGGCTCTTTTTATCTTGTTGCATCACCATGTACAGGGTGTAGCCCTCATCTACATGGTTGAAGATGGCTTGATATTGTGTATACATATTAGGCAGTGGGAAGAGGGCAAAGGGGAAGTGAATGGCATGCTCCTTCCCCTTAGGGTCATAGCCTAGATGTTGCACATATTGCATGTGTGTTCATCCCATTGGCCACAACACTGTCACGTGGCCAGAAAAAGCTACAAAGGAGAGACAGAAATATAGCCCTTAGTCCAGGTGTCACATACCCAGATGATAATAAGAGGTTCTATTGTTATGGAGGGAGGGAAGGATGAATTTGGTGGGCCAGGGAGCATTTGTGTTCTGTGTGGCCCTAGGGTTTCAAATTGTTGGAACTGCCTATAGAAGGAATGGATTGTCTAGAGAAATGGTGAGAGATCTGTGACTAAGTTGTCCAAGGAAGGCCTAACTGAACACTTGAAGTGATATATTATAGAAAGCTCTTAAGCAGTGGTTGGGAAAGGGACAGCAAATGCCTTCAAAGGTCCTTCCCAGCCCGGGGCTTCACATGTGCTCAGGTTCTACCCACACTGGTCTTTGAATCCTACTTGCTGTATGTGAGTCACTTAGCTGCTGTCTGTGCCAAGTGTTTGACTTCACTGCAATTGCCCAAATATATACTGAGGGGCATTATCGACTCGATGGACATGAGTTTCAGCAAGCACCAGGAGTTGGTGGTGGACGGGGAGCCTGGCATGCTGCAGTCCATGCAGTCGCAAAGAGTCGGACACGACTGACTGACTGAACTGAAGTGAACTAAACTGATACAGAGAACTTCGAATAAATTTCTGTTTGACCCCCAGAGATCAGGGATGGGGCGTGGAGGTGGGCAGAGCACAGTAATTTGGTTAATCAGCTCTTAATTATATCTTGGTGGTGGTGGGATAGAGCTGCTAGCTGAGTCAGGCAGAGATTAAGAGAGAAAGGAGACCAGCTCAGGGTGTATTCTGTTACAGATCTCCAACCAAGCTTCCCCACTGCTCCTCCTTTCTGAGTGCAAGCACAGGTACAGGTGCCCTTATGCACTACTACAAGGAGTGTGAACTGGTGGAGACATCATGCACAGCAAATTGGCACTGCTTAGATAAAATAAGAATATACCTTAACTGTGCACCATATTTCCCATTCCTTGGATAGAGTTCCCCCCCGCCTACCAAATTTACACAGACAAGTACAAGACTATTCATCAAAGTATTGCTTGTGCAGGGGGCAACTGGAAGCAAAGTGAGAGTCTATCCTTGGAAGAGTAGACAGATAAAATGTGGTAGGTGGCCACATTAGAAGCAAAGAATCCTGGATCTTAACATCAGAGTGCCATGTGAAACCTATATGGTATCATTAGTCTATACTGTGTGTGTGTGTGAGTGAGAGACAGAGAATTAGTCAGCTTAGTCTGCCACAAAGAAACAAAGGCTATTCTGAGTGTCTTAAATAGCAAACCTTTATTCTCTCTCAATTCTGGAGGCTAGAAATTCATGATATAGATACCAGAAATTTTGATTTGGAATAAGGGCTCTCTTCCTTTCCTTGTAAATGGCTGCTTCTTCCCTGTGTCCTCATACACTCATTCCTCTGGTCTTGCATGGAGATAGAAAGAGCTCATGTGTCCCTATCTCCACTTATAAGGATGTCAATACTACCAAACTAGGGCCCTACTCTGATGACCTCATTTAACTTTATACTTCCCTAAAAGTTCTCTCTCCAAATATTTTGGAGGTTAACCTTATACTTCCCTAAAATTTCTCTCAAAGTACCTGAAAATACTTTGGGCTTTAGGGCTTGAACATACATATATCAGGGGGCTCAATACATTCCATAACATTCTTCCCTATGACTTACCAAATGCATATCCTTCTCACATGCAAAATCCATTCATCTCTTCCCAACAGCCCCAAATGTCTTAATGCATTCCAGCACACATGCCCAGTCAAAAGACTCATCTATATATCATCTAATTTAGGGTTCAATGAGACTTGAGATCTGATTCATCCAAAGGGCAAAATTCCTCTCCAGCTGTGAAATCAAACAAATGATCTGCTTCCCAAATATAATGGTAGGACAGGCATAGGAAAAACATTCCCTTTTGAAAAGAGAGAAATCAGAAAGAAGAGAGGAATGATAGATCTCAAGAAAGTGCAAAACCTAACAAGGCAAATTTCTTTAGATTTTTCAGGCTGGAGAATAATCTTTGGCTGGATGCCTTGGGCAGTATCACCCCTACCCTCACAACATTTTGCTGTTACTTTTCTCCTGAGGCACTAGTCAGAGGCAGCTGGCCCACTGAAACTGAGAAGGCAACAGCCTTCCCTCCAGGGTCTGTTAGGTCTGGATCCAATGGTGGGAATTGCAGCCCTGATGATCTCTAAATCACCTTTGGTGCCATTCTTTACTTGAAGGATGAAGCATGTTTGCAGCTAAATAACTCTATTGACCTGCCTTGTAGATTCCAAACTCTTCCCTTTACCTCATCGTCTCTCTGCTCCCCTGGTCCACACTGACAGTGTCTCTGCTTGCATAATCCCATCTCTATTCCTGACTTCTGCTGAGATACCTAATTAAAATCATGAGTAATCTCCTTAGGGAGTGGTTTTCTAGGCACATCCTTGGTGATCTCTCTAGAACATGCTTTATATTTTTGACAATGTGGATAGAATGAGAATTTTTCAAATATTCAAGTTCTGATTCCTCTTGTTTAATGATTCTTTTGATTTATCTCTCTCCTCTTGCATTTCACTATAAGCAGCAGCTCTTCACATGCACACTTTGCCTAAAAATCTCCTCAACTAAATATCTAATTTCATTGAGCACAGTTACTACCTTCACAAAACATTAGAGCAAATTTCAGCCAAATCCTCTGCCACTTTATAATAAGGATGAACTTTTCTCCAGTTTATAACAGTCACTTAAAGGCAATATAGGCTTTTTCTAGCATATACCTCAAAACTCTCCCAGCTTCTACTCATCACCTAGTTCCAAACCCACTTCTACATTTTTAGATTTTTATTAAAGTAGTACCCCACTTCATGGTAACAATGAAATCTGTTGTAACCTGCTTGGTCTTCCAAGACAAAATGTCACAGACTGGGTGTCTTAAACAACAGACATTTGTTTTCTCATACTTCTGGAGGCTAGAAGTCCATGGTCAAAGTGCCAGCAAATTTACTTTCTTGTGAGGGCTCTCTTCCTGGCTTATAGTCAGCTGCGTTTTTGCTATGTCTCCACATAGTCTCTCTTCTGTGCATGTAGAGAGAGAGAAAGCAGAGATGTCTCTTCCTCTTCTTATAAGGGCATCACTCCAATAGGATTAGGGTCCCACATTTATGACTACATTTAACCTTAATTATCTCTCTAAACCACTCCCTCTAAACTTGACCCACATTTGGGATTAGGGCTGCAATGTACAGATTTTGGAAGAACAAGATTTAGTCCATAACACTCACAACATCTAGAGATCTCTATAGATAAATAGGCTGATAGATTTTATCTTTCCCTCTCCTTTTCTCCCCTCTGTTGTTCACTGCTTAGTCACTAAGTCATGTCTGACTCTTCAACCCCTTAGACTGCAGCACACCAGGCTTCTCTGTCCCTCACTATCTCCCGGAGTTTGCTCAAACTCATGTCCATTGAGTCAGTGATGCTATCCAACCATCTCATCCTCTGTCGTCCCCCTCTCTTCCTGCCCTCAATCTTCCCCAGCAACAGAGCCTTTTCCAATGAGTTGCCTCTTTGGATCAGGTGGCCAAAATATTGGAGCATCAGCTTCAGCATCAGACCTTCCAGTGATTATTCAGGGTTGGTTTCCTTTAGGATTGACTGGTTAGATTTCCTTTCAGACCAAGGGACTCTCAAGAGTCTTCTGCAGCACCACTATTCAAAAGCATCAATTTCTCAGACTTCTATTTGGTCCAACTCTCATATTCATACATAAATAATGGAAAACCAAAGCTTTGACTATTCGAAAGTTTGTCAACAAACAGTTGTCTCTGCTTTTTAATATGTCATCTAGGCTCGTCATAGCTTTTTTTCCAAGGAGCAAGCATTTTTTTTTTTTTTTTAATTTGTTGCTGCAGTCACCGTCTGCAGTGATTTTGGCACCCAAGAAAATAAAGTTTGTCACTATTTCCACATTTTCCCAAACTATTTACCATGAAGGGATGGGACCAGATGCCATGATCTTTGTTTTTTGAATGTTGAAATCTAAGCCAGCTTTTTCACTCTCCTCTTTCACCCTCATCAAGAGGCTCTTTAGTTATTCTTTGCTTTTTGCCATTAGAGTGGTATCATCTGCGTATTTAAGGTTGTTGATATTTCTCTGGGCAATCTGATCCAGCACAGCATTTTGCATGATGTACTCTCCATAGAAGTTAAATAAGCAGGGTGATGATACACAGTCTAGAAATACTCCTTTCCTAATTTTGAACCAGTCCTGTTGTCCAGTTCTAACTGTTGCTTTTTGTCCTGCATACAAATTTCTCAACAGACAGGTGAGGTGGTCTGGTATTCCCATCTCTTTAAGAATATTCCACATTTTTTTGTGATTCTCACAGTCAAGGATGTGGTCCAGGCTTCAGCAGCACATGAACTGTGAACTTTCAGATGATCAACCTGGATTTAGAAAAGGCAGAGGAACCAGAGATCAAAATTGCAAAATCCATTGGCTCATAGGAAAAGCAACATAGTTCAAGAAAAACATCTACTTCTGCTTTATTGAATATGTCAAAGCCTTTGTCTGTGTAGATCACAACAAACTGTGGAAAATTCTTCAAGGATGGGAATAACAGACCACCTTACCCACCTCCTGAGAAATCTGTATGCAGGTCAAGGAGCAACAGTTAAAACTGGACATGGAACAACAGACTGGTTCCAAATTGGGAAAGGAGTACATCAAGGCTGCATATTGTCACCCTGCTTATTTAGCTTATATACAGAGTACATCATATGAAGTCCCAGGCTGGATGAAGCACAAGCTGGAATCAAGATTGCCTGGAGAAATTTCAATAACCTCAGATACGCAGATGACACCACCTTTATGGCAGAAAAGGAAGAAGAATAAAGAGCCTCTTAGTGAAAGTGAAGGAGAAGAGTTAAAAAGCTGGCTTAAAACTCAATATTCAAAAAACTCAGATCATGGCATCCAGTCACATCATCTCATGGCAAATAGATGGGGAAACAATGGAAACAGTGACAGACTTTATTTTGGGGGGTCCAAAATCACTGCAGATGGTGACTGCAGCTATGAAATTAAGAGACATTTGCTCCTTGGAAGAAAAGCTATGACAGACCTTGATAGCACATTAAAAACAAGAAACATTACTTTGCTGACAAAGGTCCATCTAGTCAAAGCTGTGGTTTTTCCAGTAGTCATATATGGATAAGAGAGTTGGACTATAAAGAAAGCTGAGTGCTGAAGAATTGATGCTTTTGAACTGTGGTGTTGGATAAGACTCTTGAGAGTCCCTTGGACTGCAAGGAGATCAAACAAATCAATCCTAAAGGAAATCAGTCCCGAATACTCATTGGAAGGACTGATGCTGAAGCTGCCTGATATGATGAGCTGCCTGATATGAAGAGCTGCCTGATATGAAGAGCTGACTTATTTGAAAGATGCTGATGCTAGGAAAGATGGAAGGCAGGAGGAGAAGGGGATGACAGAAAACGAGATGGTTGGATGGCATCACCGACTCAATGGACATGAGTTTGAGCAAGCTGTGGTGGTTGGTGATGGACAGGGAAGCCTGGCGTGCTGCAGTGCATGGGGTCACAAGGAGTCACACATACCTGAGAGACTAAACTGAACTGAACACAGTCAAAGGCTTTAGCGTAGTCAGTGAAGCAGAAATAGACATTTTTTGGAATTCCCTTGCTTTCTCTATGATCCAGTCCTATTTGATTTCTGGTTCCTCTTCCTTTTCTAAATCCAGCTTGTATATCTGGAAATTCTTGGTTCATGTACTGTTGAAGTCTAGATTGAAGGATTTTGAATATTACTTTGCTAGCATGTGAAATGAGCACAAATGTATGATAGTATGAATATTCTTTTACATTTCCTTTCTTTGGGATTGGAATGAAAACTCACCATTTCCAATCCTGTGTCCACTACTGAGTTTTCCATATTTGCTGGCATATTGAGTGCAGCACTTTCTCAGCATCATCTTTAGGGTTTGAAATAGTTCAACTGGAATTCCATTACTTCCACTAGCTTTGTTCATAGTGATGCTTCCTAAGGCCCACTTGACTTCACACTCCAGGGATGTCTGGCTGTAGGTGAGTGACAACACCACTGTGTTTATCTGGGTCATTAAGACCTTTCTTGTATAGTTTTCTGTGTATTCTTGGTGCTGCTTCTTAATCTCCTATGTTTCTGTTAGGTACTTGACATTTCTATCCCTTATTATGCCCATTTTCGCATGAAATGTTCCCTTTGTAACTCCAGTTTTCTTGAAGATATCTCTAGTCTTTCCCATTCTATTGTTTTCTTCTGTTTCTTTGCATTGTTCACTTAAGGCTTTCTTATCTCTCATTGCTTTTCTCTGGAACTCTACATTCAGCTGTTGTTTTGTTTGTTTGTTTATTTGTTTTGCCTTTTTCTCTTTGCCTCTTAGCTCCTCATCTTTTCTCAGCTACTTGTATAACCTCCTCAGACAACTACTTTGTTCAAAGAGGGTGTTTGCTATGACCAGTGTGTTTTCTTGGCAAAATTCTGTTAGCCTTTGCCATACTTCATTTTGGATCCACGACCAAACTTGCCTGTTATTCCAGGTACCTCTTGATTTCCTACTTTTTTTTTTTTTCATTTATTTTTATTACTTGGAGGCTAATTACTTCACAACATTGCAGTGGGTTTTGTCATACACTGACATGAGTCAGCCATGGAGTTACATGTATTCCCCATCCCGATCCCCCATCCCACCTCCCTCTCCACCCGATCCCTCTGGGTCTTCCCAGTGCACCAGGCCTGAGCACTTGTCTCATGCATCCCACCTGGGCTGGTGATCTGTTTCACTATAGATAATATGCATACTGTTATCTCGAAACACCCCACACTCGCTTTCTCCCACAGTGTCCAAAAGTCTGTTCTGTACATCTGTATCTCTTTTTCTGTTTTCCATATAGGGTTATCATTACCATCTTTCTAAATTCCATATATATGTGTTGGTATCCTGTAATGATCTTTATCTTTCTGGCTTACTTCACTCTATATAATGGGCTCCAGTTTCATCCATCTCATTAGAACTGATTCAAATGAATTCTTTTTAACAGCTGAGTAATATTCCATGGTGTATATGTACCACAGCTTCCTTATCCATTCTTCTGCTGATGGGTATCTAGGTTGCTTCCATGTCCTGGCTATTATAAACAGTGCTGCGATGAACATTGGGGTGCACGTGTCTCTTTCAGATCTGGTTTCCTCAGTGTGTATGCCCAGAAGTGGGATTGCTGGGTCATATGGCAGTTCTATTTCCATGTTTTTAAGAAATCTCCACACTGTTCTCCATAGCGGCTGTACTAGTTTGCATTCCCACCAACAGTGTAAGAGGGTTCCCTTTTCTCCACACCCTCTCCAGCATTTATTGCTTGTAGACTTTGGATAGCAGCCATCCTGACTGGCATGTAATGGTACCTCATTGTGGTTTTGATTTGCATTTCTCTGATAATGAGTTATGTTGAGCATCTTTTCATGTGTTTGTTAGCCATCTCTATGTCTTTGGAGAAATGTCTGTTTAGTTCTTTGGCCCATTTTTTGATTGGGTCATTTATTTTTCTGGAATTGAGCTGCAGGAGTTGCTTGTATATTTTTGAGATCAATCCTTTGTCTGTTGCTTCATTTGCTATTATTTTCTCCCAATCTGAGGGCTGTCTTTTCACCTTACTTATAGTTTCTTTTGTTGTGCAAAAGCTTTAAAGTTTCATTAGGTCCCATTTGTTTATTTTTGCTTTTATTTCCAATATTCTGGGAGGTGGGTCATAGAGGATCTTCCTGTGATTCATGTCAGTGAGTGTTTTGTCTATGTTCTCCTCTAGGAGTTTTATAGTTTCTGGTCTTACATTTAGATCTTTAATCCATTTTGAGTTTATTTTTGTGTATGGTGTTAGAAAGTGTTCTACTTTCATTCTTCTACAAGTGGTTGACCAGCTTTCCCAGCACCACTTGTTAAAGAGGTTGTCTTTTTTCCATTGTATATTCTTGCCCCCTTTGTCGAAGATAAGGTGTCCATAGGTTCGTGGATTTATCTCTGGGCTTTCTATTCTGTTCCATTGATCTATATTTCTGTCTTTGTGCCAGTACCATACTGTCTTGATGACTGTGACTTTGTAGTAGAGCCTGAAGTCAGGCAGGTTGATTCCTCCAGTTCCATTCTTCTTTCTCAAGATTACTTTGGCTATTTGAGGTTTTTTGTATTTCCATACAAATTGTGAAGTTATTTGTTCTAGTTCTGTGAAAAATACCGTTGGTAGCTTGATAGGGATTACATTGAATCTATAGACTGCTTTGGGTAAAATAGACATTTTGACAATATTGATTCTTCCAATCCATGAACATGGTATGTTTCTCCATCTGTTTGTGTCCTCT
Organism: Dama dama; assembly: GCF_033118175.1. Lineage (NCBI taxonomy): Eukaryota > Metazoa > Chordata > Mammalia > Artiodactyla > Cervidae > Dama > Dama dama. The sequence goes on from NC_083714.1 coordinate 105,831,805, forward strand.
TTGATTTCTTTCATCAGTGTTTTATAGTTTTATATATATAGGTCTTTTGTTTCTTTAGGTAGATATACTCCTAAGTATTTTATTCTTTTCGTTGCAATGGTGAATGGTATTGTTTCCTTAATTTCTCTTTCTGTTTTGTCATTGTTAATGTATAGGAATGCAAGGGATTTCTGTGTGTTAATTTTATATCCTGCAACTTTACTATATTCATTGATTAGCTCTAGTAATTTTCTGGTAGAGTCTTTAGGGTTTTCTATGTAGAGGATCATGTCATCTGTAAACAGTGAGAGTTTCACTTCTTCTTTTCCTATCTGGATTCCTTTTACTTCTTTTTCTGCTCTGATTGCTGTGGCCAAAACTTCCAACACTATGTTGAACAGTAGTGGTGAGACTGGGCACCCTTGTCTTGTTCCTGATTTCAGGGGAAAGGCTTTCAATTTTTCACCATTGAGGGTGATGCTTGCTGTGGGTTTGTCATATATAGCTTTTATTATGTTGAGGTATGTTCCTTCTATTCCTGCTTTCTGGAGAGTTTCAATCATAAATGAGTGTTGAATTTTGTCAAAGGCTTTCTCTGCATCTATTGAGATAATCATATGGTTTTTATCTTTCAATTTGTTAATGTGGTGTATTATGTTGATTGATTTGCAGATATTAAAGAATCCTTGCATTCCTGGGATAAAGCCCACTTGGTCATGATGTATGATCTTTTTAATATGCTGTTGGGTTCTGTTTGCTAGAATTTTGTTAAGGATTTTTGCATATATGTTCATCAGTGATATTGGCCTGTAGTTTTTTTTTTTTTTTTTTTTTTTTTTTGTGGCATCTTTGTCTGGTTTTGGAATTAGGGTGATGGTGGCCTCATAGAATGAGTTTGGAACTTTACCTTCCTCTTCAATTTTCTGGAAGAGTTTGAGTGGGATAGATGTTAGCTCTTCTCTAAATATTTGGTAGAATTCAGCTGTGAAGCCATCGGGTCCTGGGCTTTTGTTTGCTGGAAGATTTCTGATTACAGTTTCAATTTCCATGCTTGTGATGGGCCTGTTAAGATCATCTATTTCTTCCTGGGTCAGTTTTGGAAAGTTATACTTTTCTAAGAATTTGTCCATTTCATCCAAGTTGTCCATTTTATTGGCATAGAGCTGCTGGTAGTAGTCTCTTATGATCCTTTGTATTTCAGTTTTGCCTGCTGTGATCTCTCCATTTTCATTTCTAATTTTGTTAATTTGGTTCTTCTCTCTTTGTTTCTTAATGAGTCTTGCTAATGGTTTATAAATTTTGTTTATTTTTTCAAAAAAACAGCTTTTAGCTTTGTTGATTTTTGCTATCGTCTCTTTAGTTTCTTTTGCATTTATTTCTGCCCTAATTTTTAAGATTTCTTTCCTTCTGCTAACTCTGAGGTTCTTCATTTGTTCCTTCTCTAATTGCTTTAGGTGTAAATTAGGTTATTTATTTGGCTTTTTTCTTGTTTCTTGATGTGAGCCTGTAATGCTATGAACCTTCCCCTTAGCACTGCTTTTACAGTGTCCCATAGGTTTTGGGTTGTTTTGTTTTCATTTTCATTCATTTCTATGCATATTTTGATTTCTTTTTTGATTTCTTCTATGATTTGTTGGTTATTCAGAAGTGTGTTATTTAGTCTCCATATGTTTGAATTTTTAATAATTTTTTCCTGTAATTGAGATCTAATCTTACTGCACTGTGGTCAGAAAAGATGACTGGAATGATTTCAGTTTTTTTGAATTTTCCAAGACCAGATTTATGGCCCATATGATCTATTCTGGAGAAGGTTCCGTGTGCACTTGAGAAAAAGGTGAAGTTGATTGTTTTGGGGTGAAATGTCCTATAGATATCAATTAGGTCTAGCTGGTCCATTGTGTCATTTAAGGTTTGTGTTTCCTTGTTAATTTTCTGTTTAGTTGATCTATCCATAGTTGTGAGTGGGGTATTAAAGTCTCCCACTATTATTGTGTTACTATTAATTTCCTCTTTTATACTCGTTAGCATTTGCCATACATATTGCGGTGCTCCTATGTTGGGTGCATATATATTTATAATTGTTTTATCCTCTTCTTGGATTGATCCTTTGATCATTATTTAGTGTCCTTCTTTGTCTCTTTTCACATCTTTTATTTGAAAGTCTATTTTATCTGATATGAGTATTGCGACTCCTGATTTCTTTTGATCTCCATTTGCGTGAAATATTTTTTTTCAGCCCTTCACTTTTAGTCTGTGTGTGTCTCTTGTTTTGAGGTGGGTCTCTTGTAGACAGCATATATAGGGGTCTTGTTTTTTTATCCATTCAGCCAATCTTTGTCTTTTGGTTGGGGCATTCAACCCATTTACATTTAAGGTAATTATTGATAGGTGTGGTCCCATTGCCATTTACTTTGTTGTTTTGGGTTCACGTTTATACAACCTTTCGGCATTTCCTGTCTAGAGAAGATCCTTTAGCATTTGTTGAAGAGCTGGTTTGGTGGTGCTGAATTCTCTCAGCTTTTGCTTGTCTCTAAAGCTTTTGAATTCTCCTTCATATCTGAATGAGATCCTTGCTGGGTACAGTAATCTAGGTTGTAGGTTATTCTGTTTCATTACCTTAAGCATGTGTTGCCATTCCCTTCTGGCCTGGAGGGTTTCTATTGATAGATCAGCTGTTATCCTTTTGGGAATCCCTTTGTTTGTTATTTGTTGTTTCTCCCTTGCAGCTTTTAGTATTTGTTCTTTGTGTTTGATCTTTGTTAATTTGATTAATATGTGTCTTGGGGTGTTTCACCTTGGGTTTATCCTGTTTGGGAGTCTCTGGGTTTCTTGGACTTGGGTGGCTATTTCCTTCCCCATTTTAGGGAAGTTTTCAGCTATTATCTCCTTGAGTATTTTCTCATGGCCTTTCTTTTTGTCTTCTTCTTCTGGGACTCCTATGATTCGAATGTTGGGGCGTTTCACTTTGTCCCAGAGGTCCTTGAGGTTGTCCTCATTTCTTTTGATTCTTTTTTCTTTTTTCCTCTCTGCTTCATTTATTTCCACCATTTTATCTTCTACCTCACTTATCCTATCTTCTTTCTCCGTTATTCTACTCTTGGTTCCCTCCAGAGTGTTTTTTATCTCATTTATTGCATTATTCATTTTTAATTGACTCTTTTTATTTCTTCTAGGTCTTTATTAAACATTTCTTGCATCTTCTCAATCTTTGTCTCCAAGCTATTTATCTGTAACTCCATTTTATTTTCAAGATTTTGGATCATTTTTATTATCATTATTCTAAATTCTTTTTCAGGTAGATTCCCTATCTCCTCCTCTTTTGTTTGACTTGGTGGGCATTTTTCATGTTCCTTTACCTGTTGGGTATTTCTCTGCCTTTTCATCTTGTTTAGATTGCTGTGTCTGGAGTGGGCTTTCTGTATTCTGGAGATCTGTGATTCCTTTTTATTGTGGAGGTTTTACCCAGTGGTTGGGGTTCGATGATTGGCTTGTCAAGGTTTCCTGGTTAGGGAAGCTTGCGTCGGTGTTCTGGTGCGTGGAACTTGATTTCTTCTCTCTGGAGTGCAATGGAGTGCCCAGTAATGAGTTTTGAGATGTGTCTATGTGTTTAGATGTGCCCTTGGGCAGCCTGTATGTTGGCTTTCAGGACTATGTTCCTGCGTTGCTGGAGAATTTGCGTGGTATGTCTTGCTCTAAAACTTATTGGCTCTTGGGTGGTGGTTGGTTTCAGTGTAGGTATGGAGGCTTTCGGACGGTCTCTTATTACTTAAAGTTCCATGTAGTCCGGAGTTTTCTGGTGTTCTCAGGTTTGGGGCTTAAGTCTCCTGCCTCTGGATTTCAGTTTTGTTCTTCCAGTAGTCTCAAGACTTCTCCTACTGTACAGCACTGATAATAAAACTTCTAGGGTAATGGTGAAAGATTCTCCCCCATGAGGAATGCCCAGAGAGGTTCAGAGTTACATGAAGAAGAGGAGAGGGAGGAGGGAGATAGAGATGAGCAGGAGGAGAAAAAGGGGGGCTCAAGAGGAGAGAGACAGATCTACGCAGTTGTCTGTTCCCAGAGTGTTCTCTGTAGCCAAGACACCCACAAAGATTCACAGAATTGGATTGGGAAGAGAAGGGGAAAGGAGGAAATAGAGGTGTTCTGAGGTAGAAAACGGAGAGTCAAGATTGGGAGAGAATAATCAACACACTCCTGAATAAAAATGGGAACTGAATATTGGATTCTTAAATGTCCACAATTTATATCATATACTGAAAAACATAGATTAGTCTAACCTCTAGAGTAGAGTTTAGACTCTTAAAAATACTATATTAAAAACAAAAACCAAAACACACACAAAAAAAAATTTTAGAAATATTTATGAAGTTCGGCTTAAAAATAGGGCTTCACTTTTTTTTTTTTTTTTTTGATAAGGCTATAGTGTAATAAAAATGAAAATTAAGGAGAAGTAGAGGAGTAATAGAGGACTTTAAAAGGAAATAAGAGAAAAAGAAAAATAGAAAATAGAAGGGAAAAAGAAAAAAAAACACAAGAAAAAAAATTTTTCCTAATTAAAAAAATCGTAAAAATCTATGAAAATGAAAGTTAAGGAGTAATGGGGGAGTAATGGGGAATTTTAAAAGAAAATAAAAGAGAAAAAATAAAAAAGAAAATAGAAATTTTTTTTTTTTTTTTACTTAAAAAATAAAACATAAAAATACATCTAGGAATTTCTCTGGAGCTGTTGTGGTCAGTGTGGGTTCAGTTCAGTTTCAGATAGCTCCTCGTTGCAGCTTACACTTGTCGATCTCTACAGGCCCCTCCCAGTGTAGTCGGTGTTACCTACAGGGATTTTAATCTGTCGCACTGGTCCCTTCTGAAGCGGTTCACTTTGTTTATTTGGCTTCTGTTTGCCAGTCTCTTCAGTGCCTAATTTCCGCCCTGACACAGGCCGGCAGAGGTGGACTGTTATTCAGGTTGCTAGTTCTGTCCCGTTGCGGGGAGCGGCTGGTGCTGTTTTCCCCCGTCTACACTGCTCAGGCCCCCGGCTGCTCTATATGGAGCGTGCCCTGCGCTGCCCGCGGTTCCAGCTCTCTGGTGTTCCACAAAAGTGTGGAACAAAAAGCTGCGCCTGCTTTTTGTGCCTTCCCCGTCCGAGCAGCTTAGGCAGCCAGGAGCTTGATGGGCGCACTCTCCCCGGGTGCGGCACCCCTTCTCCCCTGCGTGATCCCAGTCTCAGTTTCCGCCCATGCCAGTCGGGTGCCTGCGCCTTCTGCCCTCCTCGTCCCCAGCCCCAGTCCCCACCCGCGCCGGTCCGGTGCCTGCGCCCTGTGTCTCGCCGCGACCCTCCCAGCGGCTGTTGACCATCCAGAATCTCAGGAGGTCTTTAATTAGGAACTGGAGGCCTGTTTGCAGTGCGGTAGGGGATGCGGTCCTTGGGGCCAAGCCTGCCCCTTTCCCCTCCCCCCTGCCTCCAGCCTCCAGCAGGGCTGGGCCAGTCTGTAGCCTGTGAGCTCTTCTCTAGACTTGCTCGTTCCCTTTGTTCTGCGAACGGCCGGCAGTGTGTTCCGGCCAGTTAATTTTCTCTCTCTCTTTTGCTGTCCCACAGTTTAAGTTGGTAACTCAAAAAAACTCCCTCCAATTGTCCTCAGGGCACTCAGGCCCGGTCCTTACCCTAAGCAATGCTGCCCGCTTCTCTCCGTTCTGCTCCTACTTGCTGGTGGCGGATGTGGGCGTCTGGGGTACTTTTCTGCTGAGAGTTGCTTTTAGGCACGTAATCAGTGGGTTTTATTTGTTGTTCCCCTCCCAGTCAGGTTGCCCTCTGAGATTCAAAAACTTCCCCCAGACCCGCCAGTGCGAGGGTTTCCTGGTGTTTGGAAACTTCCTCTATTCTCCCTTCCTGGGATGGATATCTGTCCTTAGCTCTTTTGTCTCTCTTTTTATCTTTTATATTTTGTCCTACCTCCTTTTGAAAACAATGGGTTGCTTTTCTGGGCACCTGATGACCTCAGCTAGCGATCAGAAGTTGTTTTGTGAAGTTTGCTCTGCGTTCACTTATTCTTTTGATGAATTTGTAGGAGAGAAGGTGGTCTCCCCATCCTATTCCTCCGCCATCTTGGCTCCTCCCTCTTGATTTCCTACTTTAGCTTTCCAATCCCCTATGATGAAAAAGAACCTTTTCTTGATGTTAGTTTTAGAAACTGTTATAGCTCTTCCTATATCCAATCAATCTCTACTTCTTCAGCATCAGTGTTTGTAGTATAGATTTGAATTACTGTGATATTGAATGTCTTGCTTTGGAAAATAAACAGATCATTCTGTTAGTTTTGTGATTTCACCAAAGTTCTGGATTTTGGACTCTTTTGTTGACTATGAGGACTACTCCATTTCTTATAAAGGATTCTAGCCCACAGTAATAGATATAATGGTTATCTGAATTATATTTTCCCATTCCTTTCAATTTTAGTTCACTGATTCCTAAGATGTTGATGTTCATTCTTGCCATCTCCTGCTTGACCACATCCAATTTACCTTGATTCATGGACCTAATATTACAGGTTCCTATGCGATATTGTTCTTTACAGAATTGGACTTCACTTTTACCACCAGACACATCCACAACTGAGCGTTTCCACTTTGGCCCAGCCTCTTCTCCATTCTTTCCTCGTGGCATACTGGACACCTACTGACCTTGAGGGCTTATCTTCTGTTGTCATATATTTTTGCCTTTTCATACTGTTCATTGGATTCCTGAGGCAAGAATACTGAAGTGGTTTGTCATTCCCTTCTCCATTGGACCATGTTTTGTCAGAACTCTCCATCATGACCTGTCTGTCTTATATGGCTCAGCACAGCATGGCTTATAGCTTCATTGAGTTACACAAGGCTGTGGTCCATGTGATTATTTTGGTTAGCTTTCTGTGATGGTGGTTTTCATCCTGGAGTTTGTGAGATTGTAGGAGAAGCTGCAACGAGACAGTAGGAGGGACACAATCAAGATCAAATGCCATACCCTCTGGGTGGGCAACCCACAAACCGGATAACAATAATAATAAGACCAAAGAAGTTCCCCTACCGTTTTGAAGTTTCTAGGCTCCACATCAGCCTTCCCAACCTGAGGATCCAGCAAAGGGACTGGGAATTCCCAGTTAATCTGACCTTGAAGGACAATGATATTTGATTACAGAACTTCCACAGGTCTGGGGAAAACAGAGACTCTTAGAGGATACAAAGAAACCTTTGTGTGCACCAGGATGCAGGGGAAAGAAGCCATGACCCCACAGGAGATTGAACAAGACCTGCCTGTGAGTGTTTGAGGGTCTCCTGTAGAGGCATGGGTTGGCAGTGTCCTGCCGCAGGGACAAGGACACTGACAGCCACAGTCCTGGGAGGTGAGTGTTTGCATAAGTCCTTTTGGAGGTCACCAAGTAGCCCTACCATCGCAGTTGTAGACTCCACGACTGGGTACCCTCAGGCCATACAACTAACAGGGAGGGAGCACAGCCCCACCCATCAACAGACAGTTCTCTCCTTGTCAATAATTTACACTTTAGAAAAACACATGCAGTACAACAAATAGGCATTAAATAGTTTTCAGTGGTTGCTGTCTGGGGTATAAATGATGTAGGGTATGGGGATACAAGGAAAAGAAGTCAGAAGGAAGGAAGGAAGAAGAATTAGACAATAGAAAGGCCTTGTCTACAGAGGAAAAATAGGGTAAGACTAAAAAATATTTGCAATGATGGCTGAAGACTCTCCATATTTGTCAAGAGATATACACCCACTGATTCAAAAAGGATGTTGTTATTGTTGTTCAGTTGCTAAGTCATGTCTGACTTTTTGCGAACACATGGACTGGCCCCCACCAGGCTCCTCTGTGCTGGGATTCTCCAGACAAGAATACTCGAGTGGATAGCCATTTCCTTCTCCAGGGGATCTTCCTGACCCAGGGATTGAACACACATCTCCTGTAGCTCCTGCACTGGCAGGCAGATTTTTTACCTCTGAGTCACCTGGGAAGTCCATAATACCTAGCCCAACCACTAAAATACTATAGAAAGAGGTATACTTAAAAACAGTACAGATAAAATGTAATTTCATAAAATGTTAAATTAAATATAGGAAGAAAACAACAGCCAAAAAAAAAAAACACAGAGACTAAATAAGAGAGATATAAAACAGTAAACAAAAATAAATGATACACTTAACTCCTAACTTATTAATAAGATGTAAATGGCCTAAATAATGCAATCCAAATACTTATTAGCCAGGATGATTAAAAATTATGGCCCATCTATATGCTGTTTATATGCTGATCTCACTTCACATGTAAAGATATAGGTATGTTTGAAGAGTGGAAGAAGATATACTGTACAAACATTAATCAAAGGAAAGCAGGAATGGATATGTTAATATCAGATAAAGTAGACTTCAGAGCAAAGAAAATTACTAGGTACAGAGAGGTACATTGAAAAGTGAAAATGTTAATTACTCAGTCATGTCTAACTTTTTGGGACCCCATGGACTGTAACCCACCAGGCTCCTCTTGTCCAGGCAAGAATACTGGAGTGGGTAGCCATTCCTTTCTCCAGGGTTTCTTCCTGACCCAGGGATCAAACACAGGTTTTCTACATTGCAGATAGATTCTTCAACATCTGACCCACCAGGGGAGTCCAAAGTAAAAGTGTTAGTTGCTCAGTTGTGTCTGACTCTTTGTGACGCCATGGCCTGTTGCCCGCCAGGCTCCTCTGTCCGTGGAATTCTCTAGGCAAGAATACTTGAGTGGCTGGCCATTGCCTTCTCTGGGGCATTTTCCCAACCCAGGGATCGAATCCATGTTCCTGCATTGCAGGCAGGTTCTTTACCATCTGAGCATCTAGATATACACAAGAGGTACACTTGTTGTTGTTCAGTCTTTCAGTCATGTCTGACTCTTTGCAACACCATGGACTTCAGAATGCCAGGCTTCCCTGTACTTCACCCTCTCCCAGAGCTCGCTCAAACTCAAGTCCATTGAGTCGGTGATGCCGTCCAAATATCTCATCCTGTCGTCCTCTTCTCCTTCTGCCTTAAATCTTTCCCAGCATCAGGTTTTTTTTTCCAATGAATCAGTGCCTTGCATCAGGTGGCCAACTACTGGGGCTTCAGCTTCATCATTGATCCTTCCAGTGAATACTCAGGATTGATATCCTTTACAATTGACTGGTTTGATCTCCTTGCAATTCAAGGGACTTTCAAAAGTCTTCAACACCACAGTTCAAAAGCATCAATCTTTCATTACTCAGCCTGTTTTATGGTCCAATTTTCACATCCATACATGACTACTGGAAAAACCATAGCTTTGACTAGATGGACCTTTGTCAGCAAAGTAATGTCTCTGCTGTTTAATACACTGTCTAGGTTTGTCATAGCTTTCCTTCAGAGGAGCAAGAGCCTTTTAATCTCATGACTGCAGTCACCATCAGCAGCGATTTTGGAGCCCAAGAAAATAAAGTCTGTCACTATTTCCATTGTTTCTCCATCTATTTTCTATGAGGTAATGAGACTGGATGCCATGATCTTAGCTTTTGGGTTTTTGTGTTTGAATATTAATTAATTTATTTTAAATGGAAGCTAATGACTTTACAGTATTGTAGTGGTTTTTTCCATACATTGATATGAATTACCCATGGGTGTATCTGTGTTCCCCATCCTGAACCCCCCTCCCACCTCCATCCCCATCCCATCCCTCAGGGTCATCCCAGTGCACCAGCCCTGAGCACCCTGTCTCATGCATCGAACCTGGACTGGTGATCTCTTTCACATATAATAATATAAATGTTTCAATGCTATTCTCTCAAATGATCCCACCCTCACATTCTCCCACAGTGTCCAAAAGATTGTTCTTTACATCTGTGTCTCTTTTGCTGTCTCGCATATAGGGTCATCGTTACATCTTTCTAAATTCCATATATATGTGTTAGTATACTGTATTAGTGTTTTTTTTTTTTTTTCAGACTTACTTCACTCTGCATAATAGGCTCCAGTTTCATCCACCTCATTAGAACTGATCCAAATGCATTCTTCTTAATGGCTGAGTAACATTCCATTGTGTATATATACCAAAATTTTCTTATCCATTCATCTGCTGATGGACATCTAGGTTGCTCTGATGTCCTGGCTATTGTAAACAGTATTGCAATGAACATTGTAGTATATGTGTCTCTTTCAATTCTGGTTTCCTCGGTGGGTATGCCAGGCAGTGGGATTGTTGGGTCGTATGGCAGTTCTATTTCCAGTATTTTAAGGAATCTCCACACTGTTCTCCATAGTGGCTGTACTAGTTTGCATTCCCACCAACGGTGTAAGAGGGTTCCCCATTCTCCCCACCCTCTCTAGCATTTATTGTTTGTATACATTTTGATAGCAGCCATTCTGACTGGCGTGAGATGGTATCTCATTGTGGGTTTGATTTGCATTTCTCTGATAATGAGTGATATTGAACATTTTTCATGTGTTTGTTAGCCATCTGTATGTCTTCTTTGGAGAAATGTCTGTTTAGTTCTTTGGCCCATTTTAGGATTGGGTTGTTTATTTTTCTGGAATTGAGCTGCATCTAATGCTTGTATAATTTTGAGATTAATTCTTTGTCTGTTGCTTCATTTGCTGCTATTTTCTCCCATTCTGAAAGATGTATTTTCACCTTGCTTATGGTTTTCTTCGTGTGCACAAGCTTTTAAGTTGAATTAGGTCCCATTTGTTTATTTTTGCCTTTATTTCCATTACCCTGGGACGTGGGTCATAGAGGATCCTGCTGTGATTTATGTCAGAGAGTGTTTTGTCTATGTTTTCCTGTAGGAGTTTTATAGTTTCTGGTCTTACATTTAGATCTATAATCCATTTGGAATTTATTTTTGTGTATGGTGTTAGAAAGTGTTCTACCTTCATTCTTTTACATGTGGTTGACCACTTTTCCCAGCACCACTTGTTAAAGAGATTGTCATTTCTCCATTGTATACTCTTGCCTCCTTTGTCAAAGATAAGATGTCTGTAGGTGTGTGGCTTTATCTCTGGGCTTTCTATTTTGTCCCATTGATCTATATTTCTGTCTTTGTGCCAGTACCATACTGTCTTGATGACTGTAGCTTTGTAGTATAGCCTGAAGTCAGGCAGCTTGATTCCTCCAGGTTCATTCTTCTTCCTCAAGATTGCTTTGGCTATTTGAGGTTTTTTGTATTTCCATACAAATCGTGAAATTATTTGTTCTAATTCTGTGAAAAATACCATTGGAACTTGATAGGGATTGCATTGAATCTATAGATTGCTTTGCGTAGTATACTCATTTTCACTGTATTGATTCTTCCAATCCATGAACATGATATATTTCTCCATCTATTTGTGTCCTCTTTGGTTTCTTTCATCAGTGTTTTATAGTTTTCTTTATATAGGTCTTTTGTTTCTGTAGCTAGATTTATTCCTGGGTATTTTATTCTTTTCGTTGCAATGGTGAATGGTATTGTTTCCTTAATTTCTCTTTCTGTTTTCTCATTGTTAGTTTATAGGAATGCAAGGGATTTCTGTGTGTTAATTTTATATCCTGTAACTTTACTATTTTCATTTATTAGCTCTAGTAATGTTCTGGTGGATTCTGTAGGGTTTTCTATGTAGAGGATCATGTCATCTGCAAACAGTGAGAGTTTTACTTCTTCTTTTCCAATCTGGACTCAATTTATTTCTTTTTCTTCTCTGATTGCTGTGAATAAAACTTCCAAAACTATGTTGAATAGTAGTGGTGAGCATGGGCACTCTTGTCTTGTTCCTGACTTTAAGGGAAATGCTTTCAATTTTTCACCATTGAGGATAATGTTTACTCTGGGTTTGTCATATATAGCTTTTATTATATTGAGGTATGTTCCTTCTATTCCTGCTTTCTGTAGGGTTTTTATCATAAATGGATGCTGAATTTTGTCAAAGGTTTCTGCTGCATCTATTGAGATAATCATATGTTTTTTATCTTTCAATTTGTTAATGTGGTCTATTACATTGATTGATGTGCATATATTAAAGAATCCTTGCATCCCTGGGAGAAAGCTCACTTGGACATGATGTATGATCTTTTAACATGTTGTTGCATTCTGTTTCCTAGGATTTTGTTAAGGATTTTTGCATCTATGTTCATCAGTGATATTGGCCTGTGGTTTTCTTTTTTTGTGGCATCTTTGTCTGGTTTTGGTATTAGGGTGATGTTGGCCTCATAGAATGAGTTTGGAAGTTTAGCTTCCTCTGAAATTTTCTGGAAGAGTTTGAGTGGGATAGGTGTTAACTCTTCTTTAAATTTTTGGTAGAATTCAACTGTGAAGCCGTCTGGTCCTGGGCTTCTGTTTGTTGGAAGATTTCTGATTACAGTTTCAATTTCCGTGCTTGTGATGGGTCTGTTAAGATTTTCTCTTTCTTCCTGGTTGAGTTTTGGAAAGTTATACTTTTCTAAGAATTCATCCATTTCTTCCAAGTTGTCCATTTTATCGGCATATAGTTGCTGATAGTAGCCTCTTATGATCCTTTGTATTTCTCTGTTGTCTTTTGTGATTTCTCCATTTTCATTTCTAATTTTCTTGGTTTGATTCTTCTCCCTTTGTTTCTTGATGAGTCTGGCTAATGGTTTGTCAATTTTATGTATCTTCTCAAAGAACCAGCTTTTACCTTTGTTGATTTTTGCTATGGTCTCCTTTGTTTTTGTTTTTGTTTGTTTGCTTTGTTTTGTTTTCATTTACTCCTGCCCTAATTTTTTTATGATTTCTTCCCTTCTACTATCCCTGGGGTTCTTCATTTCTTCCTTTTCTAGTTGCTTTTGGTGTAGACTTAGATTATTTTTTTGACTTTTATCTTATTTCTTGAGGTAGGTCTGTATTGCTATGATCCTTCCCCTTAGCACTGCTTTTACAGTGTCCCATAGGTTTTGGGTTATTGTGTTGTCATTTTCATTCGTTTCTATGCATATTTTTATTTATTTATTTTAATTTCTTCTGTGATTTGTTTGTTATTCAGAGGCGTGTTGTTTAGCCTCCATATGGTTGTATTTTTACTAGTTCCCACCCCCCCATAGTTGACATCTAATCTTGCCGCATTGTGATCAGAAAAAAGGCTTGGAATGGTTTCAGTTTTCTTGAATTTACCAAGGCTATATTTATGGCCCAGGATGTGGTGTATCCTGGAGAAGGTTCCATGTGCACTTGAGAATAAGGTGAAATTCATTGTTTTGTGGTGAAATGTCCTATAGATATCAATTAGGACTAACCTGTCCATTGTATCATTTAAAGTTGCGTTTCCTTGCTAATTTTCTGTTTAGTTGATATATCCATAGATGTGAGTGGGGTATTAAAGTCTCCCACTATTATTGTGTTACTGTTAATTTCCCTTTTCATACTTGTTAGCATTTGCCTTACTTATTGTGGTGCTCCTATGTTGGGTGCATATATATTTATAATTCTTATATCTTCTTCTTGGATTGATCCTTTTATCATTATGTAGTATCCTTCTTTGTCTCTTTTCAAGGCCAGTATTTCAAAGTCTGTTTTATCTTGTGTTTACTTTGTTGGTTTGGGTTCAAGTTTATACACCTTTTCTCTGTTTCCTGTCTAGAGAAGATCCTTTAGCATTTGCTGAAGAGCTGGTTTGGTGGTGCTGAATTCTCTGAGCTTTTTCTTGTCCGTAAAGCTTTTGATTTCTCCTTCATATTTGAATGAGATTCTTGCTGGGTACAGTAATCTGGGTTGTAGGTTTTTCTCTTTCATCACTTTAAGTATGTCCTGCCATTCCCTTCTGGCCTGAAGAGTTGATATTGAAAGATCAGCTGTTATCCTTATGGGAATTCCCTGGTGTGTTGTTGCCTTTTGCTTGCTGCTTTTAATAGTTGCTCTTTGTGTTTGATCTTTGTTAATTTGATTAATATGTGTCTTGTGGTGTTTCACCTTGGGTTTATCCTGTTTGGGACTCTCTCTGGGTTTGTTGGGCTTGGGTGGCTATTTCCTTCCCCGTTTTATGGAATTTTCCACTATTATCAACTCAAGTATTTTTTCATTGCCTTTCTTTTTGTCTTCTTCTTCTGGGACTCCTATACTTCGAATGTTGGTGCGTTTGACATTGTCCCAGAGATCTCTGAGATTGTCCTCATTTCTTTTAATTATTTTTCTTTTTTCCTCTCTGCTTCATTTATTTCCAACATTCTATCTTCCACCTCACATATCCTATCTTCTGCCTTAGTTATTCTACTGTTGGTTCCCTCCAGAGTGCTTTTGATCTCAGTTATTGCATTATTCATTACTAATTGACTTTTTTTTTTTTAATTTCTTCTAGGTCCTTGTTTAACATTTCTTGCATCTTCTCAATCTTTGTCTCCAGATTATTTATCTGTAACTCCATTTTGTTTTCAAGATTTTGAATCATTTTTACTATCATTATTCTGAATTCTTTTTCAGTTAGACTCCCCATCTCCTCCTCTTTTGTTTGGTTTGGTGGGCATTTATCATGTTCCTTTACCTGATGAATATTTCTCTGTCTTTTCATCTTGTTTAGATTGATGTGTTTTGGGGTGGGCTTTCTGTATGCTGGAAGTTTGTGGTTCCTCTTTATTGTGGAGGTTACTCCCTGTGGGTGCAGTTGGATGAGTGCCTTGTCAAGGTTTCCTGTTTAGGGAAGCTTGTGTCAGTGTTCTGGTGGGTGAAGCTGAATCTCTTCTCTCTGGAGTGCAATGAAGTGTCCAGTAATGAGTTTTGTGGTATCTATGGGTTTGGTGTGACTTTGGGCAGGCTCTATATTAATGCTCAGGTTTATGTTCCTGTGTTACTAGAGAATTAGCATGGTATGTCTTGCTCTGGAACTTGTTGGCTCTTGGGTGGAGCTTTCTTTCAGTGTTGGTATGGAGGCTTTTGGATGAGCTCTTGTTGATTAATGTTCCCTAGATTCAAGAGTTTTATGGTGTTCTCAAGTTTTGGATTTAAGCCTCCTGCCTCTGGTTTTCAGTCATATTCTTACAGTAGGCTCAAGATTTCTGCATCCATACAGCACCAACGATAAAACATCTAGGTTAATTGAGAAAAGATTCTCCACAATGAGGGACACCCAGAGAGGTTCTCTGAATTATATGGAGAAGAGAAGAGGGAGGAGGGAGATAGAGGTGACCAGGAGGAGAAGAGGGGGCGTCTAAAGGGGAGAGAGCAATCTAGGCAGTAATCAATTCCCTATGTGCTCTCCACAGCCTGGAGTACCCAGAGAGGTTCACAGAGTTACACAGAGACGAGAAGAGGGAGGAAGGAGATAGAGGTGACCAAGAGGAGAAGACAGGGAATCAAAAGGAGAGAGACAAATCTAGCCAGTAATCAGTTCTCTAAGTGTTCTCCACAGCTCAGAATACCAAAAGAGATTCACACTGTTGGGTAGAGAAGAGAAGATGGAGGGAAGAGATAGAGGTGACCTTCATCTAGCTGCAGGGCTCATCCTAACAGCTTCAAGCCAGCTGGGCAGATGAGAACTTGGCGTTCCCTCTTCTCACATCATGTATATCAGAGGTCCCTAAGTGCCAGATCCCAGGCCTGCACAGAGCTCACATACGTGTCTTGTTCAACACCAATCAGGCACGATAGTAACCGTCTACACAAGTTGTCTCTCAACAGAAGGTCCTGATAAGGTGCAGACAAGCTGCTGCCAGACTGGAAGAACTTGGGAGGGCCTGATCTTATGTTGAGTTTTAAGACAGCTTTTTCACTTTCCTCTTTCACCTTCATACGGAGATCTTTAGTTCCTCTTCGCTTTCTGCCATAAGGGGGTGTCATCTGCATATCTGAGGTTATTGATATTTCTCCCAGCAATCTCAGTTCCATTCAAGCCAGCATTTTGCATGATGTACTCTCAATATAAGTTAAATAAGCAGGGTGACAATATACAGCCTTGACACACTCCTCTCCTAATTTGGAAGCAGTACATTGTTCCATATCTGGTTCTAACTGTTTCTTCTTGACCTGCATACAGTTTTCTCAGGAGGCAAGTAAGATGGTCTGGTATTCCCATCTCTTGAAGAATTCTGCACAGTTTGTTGTGATTCACACAGTCAAAGGCTTTAGTGTAGTCAATGAAGCAAAAGTAGATGCTTTTTCTGGAATTCTCTTGCTTTCTATAATCCAATGGATTTTGGCAGTTTGGTCTTGGTTCCTCTGCCTTTTCTAAATTCAGCTTGAACATCTGGAAGTTCTTCGTTCACGTACTGTTGAAGCCTCACTTGGAGAATTTTGCACGTTACTTTGCTAGTGTGTGAAGAGGTACATTAGATAATGGCAAAAGTGTCAATCTACCAGGAAGACCTAGCAGTCCTAAATGGGTATACACCAACAATAGAACTGTAAAATATGTGAGACAAATCTGTTAGAACCCAAGGAGGAGAGAGACAAAACCACAGTTATAGCTGGAGTCTTTAACATACGTCTCTCACTTGACAGAACTAGACAGAAAATCAGCAAGGGTATAGAGCTCTACAATATCATCAATGACAGGATCTAATTAACATTTATAGAACACTCCACTCAACAACAGGATATGCATACTTTGCAAGTGTTCATGGAACATATACCAATATAGATAGATGATATTCTGAGATATAAAAAACTTAACAAATTTAAAGAATGGAAATACAGAGTGTTTTCTCTGACATTAATAAATTCAAAATAGAAATTAGGAAAAAAATACCAGGAAAATCTATAAATATTTGAATTACATAAAAAAACACTTCTAAAATAATTCATGTTTCAAAGATGAAGTCTCAAGGGAACTAAAAATACATGGAACTGAGCGAAAATGAAAATGAAACATATCAAAATGTGTGGGATCCCACAAAAGCAGTGATGAGAGGGAAATTTGAGCCCCAAATACTTACATTAGAACAGAGGAAATACTTCTAATTAGTAATCTTAGCTCCCACCTCAAGTAACTAGAAAAGAAGAGCAAAACAAACCTATGGCAGGCAGAAAATAGGAAATAATACAAATAAGAGCAGATATAAATGATTCAAAACAGGAAGAAAACAATAGGGAAACCAATTAAACAGAAAGCTGATCATTTGAAAAATATGTAAAATTGAAAAACCTCTAGCAACACTAACAAACAGAAAAGAGAGAAGACACAAATTATGGACATCAGGAATGAAACAGAAGATATCACTACTAAACCCACAGACTTCAAAAGAATAGCAAGGGAATACTCTGAACAACTCTAGCTGTGTAAATTAAACAAGTTACATGAAATGGGCCAATTCTCAAAAATAAAATAAAATAAAATAAAACACTACCACAACTCATCCAATATAGAATAGATAATTTGAATAACTCTGAAGCTATTTAGAAAATTAATTTTTTAAATTAATTTTTAAACTCCCCAAACCAGAACTTCCATGCCCATTTGCTTTCACTGGAGAATTCTACCAAATGGTTAAACATAATTAATCTCAACTCTTAGCAGTCTCTCCAGAAAGCAGAATTGGAAAGAACACATTTCCATTTATTTTGTCTTAATTTTTATGTCTTAATTTTATGTCTTTTACATCTTAATTTTATGTCTTAATGTCCTGATACCAATTTCAGGTAAAGAGAGTACACGGAAATTACAAACTAAAATCTTTCATGATTATAGATGTGAAAATCATCATCAAAGTATTAACAAATAGAATTCAACTATACATAAAAAGAACTGACCCCATGACCAAAAGAGATTTATTCTATAGATGCAAGGCTAGTTTGTTATTCAAAAATCAATCAATGTTACATATCATATTAAAAGGCTAAGGAAGAAAAATATCATGATTATGTCCAGACATACAGATAAAACACTTGACATAATTAAGCAAATATGTATGATAAAATCTCTTTAAAAACTATGAGTGGGGATGGGAGTACTTTCTCAACCTGATAAAAATACATCTGTGAATAGCCTTTGGCTAGCTAACATTACAATTGTGAAAGAATGAATGCTATCCCACTTAGATCATGAGCAAAGAAAGGATGTCTACTCTCAGCACTGCTATTCAATATAGCTTTAGATGTTAGACAAGAAAGTAAATAAAAGGTATACAAGATGGAAAGATAAATAAAACTGTTCTTGTTTTCAGATAACATGATTTGTCATGTAAGAAATCCTGATAAGTCGAAAACAAAACAAACAAACTCCTACATCTAATATGTGAGTCAACAAGACTGCAGAATTAAGCATTATAAATAGCAAGATGCATGTGGAAACTATGATTACAAAGTATGAAACCACTTACAAGCATTCAGAAGCATGAAATACCTAAGTGTGACAAAGATTTAACAAAAAATATATAACACTCTTTGCTGAAAGCTACAAAGTGTTAATAAAAGAAATCAAAGGAGATCTGAATAGAAGGACACTGTATCCAGGGTTAATAAGATGAGTCAATATAATGAAGACACCAACCCTCCCAAATTAATATACAAATTTAACAAAATTCCCATCAAAATCCCAGAAAGATTTTTGGTAGATATAGACAAAATTATTCTAAAATTTATATGGCAAGGCAAAAGAACTAGAATAGCCAAAAGAATCTTGAGATATAAAAATAAAGTGGTAGAAATCACACTTCCTGATTTCAAAATGTATTACATAGTTACAGTGATTAAAACTGGGTGATGTCAACAAAGGGACAGACATATAGATAATTGGAACAAAATTGAGAAGCCAGAAATTGACCCATAGAAGTATAGCCAAGTGATTTTTGACAGAGGTGAAAAAGTAATCCAACAAAGGAAGGACAGACTTTACAACAAAGCCATTGCATATCCATAAGCAGGATAGACCACTACTAACAGGTAACTATAGTACCATCAAAGGCTGCAATAATACAGCTGTCCCTTCACTAAAGGATGGGCCAGGCTCCATGCCCCCCAACCCCAAGAAAATAACTTTAGAAATAGCAGTAAATAACTGCTTCCCTCTCATAACAGGGAGTCAGCCCTTTTGCTCCTTAGTTGGGGTCTGCAGTCCTTGGCATTTCTTGCCACAGTGGACAATAGAAAAAGGCTCCAAACACCTTGGACTGTGGCTACCCTGGGCCTCATACCCAAAGGATAATGTTGCCATTTTGCTGGTGACATTCCTCCTCCCCAAGGAGAGAAAATACCATGGTGCTTTGAGGAAGCCTTTGTGCCTTTGATTTTCCAGTTCCAAGCAACACTTTAACTGTGACCCCACCAGGTGAAAACCTTTGGTTTATTTTTATTTAATCTGAGATTGCAGTGTATTCTGCCCAACAACTTGGGGTTGTCTATAAGCAATATTGGACATGGGTGGAAGACATGGATAGAGGAGGGAGGATTAGATAAAAGGTACTCACCCAAGCAGGGAAAGGTATACTATGTTGATTTATACAAAGTGTCAATGAGAGAGACCTCTAACCCCTGATGCTTTCTCACCCACCCCTGATTTTAGTACTAATTGCTAGTATCTTAACTGAATAGATTACAAATTAGGAAGGCTTGAGCTAGTCCTATAAAATGCCATTATTCTTATGCTAATGATTATTATAATCTTAG
Organism: Dama dama; assembly: GCF_033118175.1. Classification (NCBI taxonomy): domain Eukaryota; kingdom Metazoa; phylum Chordata; class Mammalia; order Artiodactyla; family Cervidae; genus Dama; species Dama dama. The sequence goes on from NC_083714.1 coordinate 105,851,334, forward strand.
CAAGTGGTAATATACCTTGCTGCCCATGCTAGTACATGTGCACACATGCATACACATACATTACACATACATTGTACCCATTGTAGGCTCTTTATAACAAAGTTTAAACCACTATGGTAAAGGAGATAGCCATAAGAGAAGAGATGGGCAGTGTGGGCAGGGAGAGATACTATTTGTTGACTGCCCACCATGTGCCATATGCTCTGCTTGGGGACTTTTCCTGTCTTAGCTCATTTAACCCTTATCACACAACCTGTGAAAGGTAAGTGCTATTATTTTTCCTGTTTTACTTTTGAGGAGACCAGGGTTGAGATAAGTGAAATGAGATAATCAGATTATGTCAGTCCTGCTGCTTAACATTCTATAACAATTGCCCCTTTTCTGGAAGATAAGTGTACTAACTCCTTATCTCAGTCCCCAGGCTGTATTCTGGCAACTTCCCTACCTTCATCTCAGACACCTTGTCCCCCTATACACACAGCTCTAGCAGTAGATGTTCCAGCCACACTGACCTTTTTTCAGTTCCTCTAATGTGTCATATCCTTTTCAGTTCTAGGGCCATTGCTAATAGTATTCTCTCTGCCTGATATGCTCTACTCAGTTTCTATCTGCTACTCACCAGCAACCTCCTACACATTCTCCAGGTTTTAGCTTAGATGTCACATTCTCAGATTCTCAGGGGAGCTTCCCCTGACTGCCCCCTTGACTATGGTGCCCCTCAAAAATGTTAGAACCCTTTGGTGTGTCCTTCCATTGCAATCTGCATCTCATCCATGTTATTCATCACTTTGTTTTACACGTGTTCAGGGTCTATTTTCCTCATGAGAAGAAGCTTCTTGTCCACAGACTGTCCTGTTCTCTGCTCTATCTCTTGCAGCTAGTACAGTGGCTGGTATGTGATAGATGTTCCATAAGAATTTGTTGAATGAATGTATCATTAAGCCCTCTATAATTGGTACATAATCAGTGCACAATGAATACAATTAAACTATAAATATAGTTGTTATTCTTATTGTCTAAGGGCAAATAGCTAGTCAGAGGCAGAATCAGGAATTATTCTCTATCTGAATCTAAAGCCAATGTTCCTTTCATAATATGGTTCTGCACAAATGGGTTCTAGGCCCAGCACTGCCACATACTGGCTGTATGAATCAGAGTGAGGCACTGTATCACTCTGAATCTGTTATCCCTTTTGTAAATTGAGGTAGGGATAAGTGAAATTTAGACTGCTCTATATATCATCTCAGTTCAGTTCAGTCACTCAGTCATGTCCGACACTTTGCGACCCAATGGACTACAGCACGCTAAGCTTCCCTGTCCGTCACCAGCTCCTGGAGTTTGCTCAAACATGTTTCTCAAGTTGGTGATGACATCCAACCATCTCATCTTCTGTGGTCCCCCTTTCCTCCTGCCTTCAATCTTTCCCAGCATCAGGGGATTTTCCAATGAGTCATTTCTTCGTATCAGGTGGCCAAAGTGTTGTAGCTTCAGCTTCCGTTCTTCCAATGAACATTCAAGATTGATTTCCTTTAGGATTGACTGGTTTGATCTCCTTGAAGTCCAAGGGACTCTCAAGAGTCTTCTCCAATACTAAAGTTCAAAAGCATCAATTCTTTGGCATTCAGCTTTCTTTATGGACCAAATCTCACATCCATATGTGACTACTGGAAAAACCATAGCTTTGACTAGACGGACCTTTGTTGACAAAGTGATGTCTCTGCTTTTTAATATGCAGCCTAGGTTTGTCATAGCTTTTCTTCCAAGGAGCAAGCATCTTTTAATCTCATGGCTGCAGTCATCATCTGCAGTGATTTTGGAGCCCAAGAAAATAAAGCCTGTTACTGTTTCCATTGTTTCCTAATCTATTGCCATGAAGTGTTGGGACCAGATGGCATGATCTTCATGTTTTGAATGTTGAATTTTAAGCCAACTTTTTCACTCTCCTCTTTCACTTTCATCAGGAGGCTCTTTAGTTCCTCTTTGCTTTTTGATAAAAGGGTGGAGTCATCTGCATATCTGAGGTTATTGATATTTCTCCCAGCAGTCTTGATTTCAGCTTGTGCTTCCTCAGTCTGGTATTTTGCATGATGTACTCTGCATATAACTTAAATCAGCAGAGTGACAATATACAGCCTTGACGTACTCCTTTCCCAATTTGGAAGCAGTTCATTGCTTCATATCTGGTTTTAACTGTTGCTTCTTGACCTGCATACAGGTTTCTCAGGAGGCAAGAAAGGTGGTCTGGTATTTCCATCTCTTAAAGAATATTCCAGTTTGTTGTGATCCACATAGTCAAAGACTTCAGTGTAGTCAATGAAGCAAAAGTAAATTGTTTTTTTCCGGAATTCTCTTGCTTTTTCTATGATCCAATGGATATTGGCTATTTGATCTCTGGTTCCTCTGCCTTTTATAAATCTGGCTCGTAGATCTGGAAATAGTTGGTTCACATACTGTTGAAGTCTTGCTTGGAGAATTTTGAGCATTACTTTGCTGGCACGTGAGATGATTGCATTTGTGCAGTAGTTTTAACATTCTTTGGCATGGCCTTTCTTTGGGATTGGAATGAAAACTAACCTTTTACAGTCCTGTGGAAACTGCTGAGTTTTCCAAATTTGTTGGCATATTGAGTGCAGCACTTTCTCAGCATCCTCTTTTAGGATTTGAAATGGCTCAGCTGGAATTCCATCACCTCCACTGCCTTTGTTTGTAGTGATGCTTCCTAAGGCCCACTTAACTTCAGACTCCAGGATGTCTGGCTCTAGGTGAGTGATCACACCATCGTGGTTATCTGGGTCATTAAGATATTTTTTGTATAGTTTTCTGTGTGTTCTTGCCACCTCTTCTTAATATCTTCTGCTTCTGTTAGGTCCATACCATTGCTGTCCTTTATTCAGCCCATCTTCTCATGAAATGTTCCCTTGGTATCTCTAATTTTCTAGAAAAGATCTCCAGTCTTTCCCATTCTGTTGTTTTCCTCTATTTCTTTGCATCGATCACTGAGGAAGCCTTACTTTATCTCTCTTTGCTATACTTTGGAACTCTGCATTCAGATGGATATATCTTTCTTTTTCTCCTATGCCTTTTGCTTCTCTTCTTTCTTTTTTTCTTTTTTTGTCAATTTGTAGGGCCTTCTCAGACAACCATTTTGCCTTTTCGCATTTCTCTTTCTTGGGGATGGTTTTAACCACAACCTTCTGTAAAATGTTACAAACTTCCATCCATAGGTCTTCAGCCACTCTGTCTATCAAATCTTATCCATGGAATCTATGTGTCACTTCCACTGTATAATCATAAGATATTTGACTTAGGCCATTCCCGAATGATGTAGTGGTTTTCCCTACTTTCTTCAATTTAATTCTGAATTTTGCAATAAGAAATTCATGATCTGAGTCACAGTCAGCACCCGGTCTTGTTTTTGCTGACTGTATAGAGTTTCTCCTTCTTTGGATGCAAAGAACGTAATCAATCTGATTTGGGTGTTGACCATCTGGGGATGTCCATGTGTGCTATCGTCTCCTGTATTGTTGGAAGAAGGTGTTTGCTATGACCAGTGTGTTCTCTTGTCCAAACTCTGTTAGCTTCTGTCCTGCTTCATTTTGTACTCCAAGGCTAAACTGCCTTTGGTTGAGTCTCTCCTGCAGAGGCATGGATCAGCAGTGGCCACCATGGGGACAGGGGCTCTGGCTGCAACAAACCTAGGAGGTTCTGCGTGTGGCATAACTCTTCTTGAAAGAGGTTGCCTTTAGCCCCATCATAGAGCCATCAAGCAGATGACCCACAAACTGGAGAACAATTATATCAAAGAAGTTCTCACACTGTTGCAAAAGATGTAGGGCCCACAACAGATTCCCCAACCTGGATTTCCAGCAAAGAAAATCTGAGAATCTAGGGAGCCCTGAGTAATCTAGAGGAAGAGAATAGAAGTTTAGATGTGAGGGGCTCTGAATAGTGGGTTAATCGACCAGTAAAAACCATTATCATCTCTCTGTAAGGCAGTTGAGCAGATATCCCGAGAACACTCAATATGTTTATTATGCCCTTAAGCCTGGTAACTCCCATCAGGCTGTGTGGAGTAGTGGGTGGCATTAGAGAGCCCTGAGTTCAAACGCCAACATCCCATTTACTAGCTCTCTTGTCTTGGGCAACTTACCATCCCAAATCCCCAATTTCCTTTTTTACAAATGGAATAATAATACCCATCCTTTTAAGCTTCCCTAAGGTAAAAGCAATATAATAACTTGAAAAGAAATTTTTGAATACTGAAAGAAAAAAATTCTCCTATCATCAGTTACCCACCTAATATAATTCTTTCTGTGGTTCTGTGCCATTGAGGGTCACTTTTTGAGGCAGGAGCCACAGGCAGTGTTAATAAAGGAGAGAGAATGAAGACAGGAACAGGCTGAGGTCAGAGGCCAGGGTGTGGATCAAGAATAACCATGGGATGGATGAACTGAGGCAGATGAGAAAGCCAGCTAGAGAGGTAGAATAAAGGAGATACCTAATCTGAGTAATAGATAATGGTTAGACAGAACCTGAGAACCAGAAAGTAGAGAGCAAGTTGGAGGACAACAGTGTGCCCTAGAGTGGCTTCCTTCCAAAATTTTAAGGCTTTTTCACTTAGGCAGGCTTCAGTGGTCCCAAAGAGCCCTGAAACTGTACTCTTGCCAATTTTGTTTAGTCACATGCATGTGTATTTTGAAATTGCATCTTAGTGTATATACCTTTTTATTTTTTACCGAGTATCTTCAACATTTTCTGTGTCACAAGTCTTCATAATGATTCCTTTTAGTGTCTGCCAAATAGTCCAATTTCACTTGTACCCAGAAAACATACCCATGTGTATTAACTTTTTGCTTCCTTAACTTATTTCCTTAGAATAAAGTGGGATCACTGAGCATGATGATATGCAACTGTGAATTAACAACCAGAAATAGGCTTTATTTTTCTAAGGAAAGAAATAAACTGCAATTCTTCCCATCTCCTGCCTCTTCTGGAACTGATGAGGAGACCCTATAGAGTTATGTGCTCCAATATGAGAGCCATTATTCCCATGTGACTGTTAAAGCTTAATTTTAATTGATTAATTAAAATTAAACAAAATTCAAAATTCAATTCCTCACTTGCATTAGCCATATTTTGAATGCTCAGTATCTACATGAAACAGAAGACATTAAGAAGATGTGGCAAGAATACACAGGAGAATGATACAAAAAAGATCTTAATGACCCAGATAACCATGATGGTGTGATCACTTACCTAAAGCCAGACAACATGGGGTATGAAGTCAAGTGGGCCTTAGGAAGCGTTACTACAAAAAAAAAAAAAAGCTAGTGGATGTTATGGAATTCCAGCTGGGCTATTTCAAATCCTAAAAGATGATGCTGAGAAAGTGCTGCACTCAATATGCCAGAAAATTTGGAAAACTCAGCAGTGGCCACAGGACTGGAAAAGGTCAGTTTTCATTCCAATCCCAAAGAAAGGCAATGCCAAAGAATGTTCAAGCTACTGCACAATTGCACTCATTTCACATGCTAGCAAAGCAATGTTCAAAACCTTCAAGCCAGGCTTCAACAGTACGTCAATCAAGAACTTCCAGATGTGCAAGCTGAATTTAGAAAAGGCAGAGGAACCAGAGATCAACTTACCAACATCTGATGGACCATAGAAAAAGCAAGGGAATTCCAGAAAAAAAAAAATCTACAATTGCTTCATTGACTACGCTAAAGCCTTTGACTGTGTAGATCACAATAAATTGTGGAAAATCCTTAAAGGGATGGGAATACCAGGCCACCTTACCTGCCTCCCGAGAAGCCTGTGTGAGGAGAAGAGACAACACTTAGAACTGGACATGGAACAATGGACTGGTTCCAGATTGGGAAAGGAGTAAGTCAAAGCTGTATGTTGTCACCCTGCTTATTTAACTTATATGCAGATTATGTCATGGGAGATGCCAGACTGGATGAAGCTCAAGCTGAAATCAAGATTGCCAGAAGAAATATCAATAACCTCAGATATGCAGATGACACCACCCTAATGGCAGAAAGCAAAGAAGAACTAAAGAGCCTCTTGATGAAAGTGAAAGAGGAAAATGAAAAAGCTGGCTAAAAACTCAACATTCATAAAACTAAGATCATGGCATCTGGCACTTCATGGCATATAAAAGGGGGAAAAGTGGAAGCAGTGGCAGGTTTTATTTACTTGGGCTCCAAAATCATTGTGGATGGTGACTGGAGCCATGAAATTAAATGACACTTGTCTTTTAGAATGAAAGCTATGACAAACCTAGTCAGTATATTAAAAAGCAGAGACATTACTTTGCCAGCAAATATCCATATAGTCAAAGCTATGGTTTTCCAGTAGTCATGTATGGATGTGAGATTTGGAGTATAAAGAAAGCTGAGCACTGAAGAATTTATGCTTTTGAACTGTGGTGTTGGAGAAGACTCTTGAGAGTCCCTTTGACTGCAAGGAGATCAAACCAGTCAATCCTAAAGGAAATCAACCTTGAATATTCATTGTAGGGACTGATGGTGAAGCTGAAGCTCCAATATTTTGGCCACCTAATGCGATCTTACTCAATGGAAAATACCCTGAAGCTGGTAAAGATTGAAGGCAGAAGGAGAAGGGGACGACAGAGGATGAGATGGTTGGATGGCATCACCAATTCAATAGACATGAGTGAGCAATCTCTGGGAACTAGTGAAGGAGATGGAAACCTGGCATGCTGCAGTCGATTGGGTCATAAGATGTCAGACACGGCTGAGGGATTGAACAATAACAAATCTACATGTGCTTGGTGGCTACTGTATTATAAAGCATAGGTACAGAAGATTTCCTTCATTATAGAAAATGTATTGGGTAGTGCTTATCTAGAGTTATTTTGTTTTGTTTTTTCTGGATGTTGTGATATGAGACTTCCCTGTTCATTGGGACTGTTTAGCATTTCTGTCTCATGTCCACTAAATGCTAGTGGTACTCTCCCTTGAATCAATCTAACAGCTAAAGCCTGCCCCACATTTGCAAATGCTCCATCAAGGAACTCAATTACCCACATTTGAGACTCACTGAGCTTTTATGTTAGAAGAATCCCCTACCTTTGTGGGCATATCTTCAGGTTGTTTCTGCCTAAAGAGAGGGAAACTTAGAAAGATGACTTAACAAGATAGCCCTGTCTCAGGGTCTAACTCTGTACTCCATTCCCCCTTTCCTTCCTCCTCCTGCTGATCTGTTTCCTCCATTTGGGGGACTGCAGGAACAAGACCCTACAGATGGAAAAGATCAAAACCCGTTTGAAGGCTGAGTTTGAGGCCCTTGAATCAGAGGAGAGGCACCTGAAGGAATACAAGCAGGAGATGGACCTCCTGCTACAGGAGAAGATGGCCCATGTGGAGGAACTCCGACTCATCCACGCTGATATCAATGTGGTATGTGGCTGGCTGCCTGAAGCCTATTTCTGGGCACTTTGAGGAGGAATAGACTGTAGTGAGTGTTGTGACCTCTCCTCAAGATGTGACTGTGGCCAATTTAGAGGAGTAGACATCAGGCTGTGGTGAAATGGAAGAATCTAGGAGTTCTGAGATCCAGCCCTGGTTCTGTCACTGATTGACTGTGTATCACTTGGACAAGTTCCTTCTCTCTGGGCCTCATTTTCCCTCTCTGTGCCATGAGAGGGATTCAGTCACTTCTGAGGTCTTATTCAGCTCTGATGTGCTCTGATTCTGGGAGTCTGGGAGTTGAGAGCTAGCCTTGGGGAAAAGCAGAGCAGGCAGATACCTCTGGTGGTGGGATTGGTGGGGGGGAGGACTGAGCAGGCAATTGCCTCTGGGGTTTAACTTAAATTTAGGGCTCCGAAGCTTTCAACTAGGCCAAACAAATCATCTTTGCCAGCCTACCAAGCTGGGGCTCCCTCATTTGAGTCTCTCTTTTGGAGAGACTCTTAGAATGTGGGGAATGAACTGCCTGCTAAGGTGGTAGGTTTCCCACTTTTTAGAGTTATTAAAGCACAGTCTGAATGATCACCTGTCTGGGCAATGGTATTGGTGATTCCTTCACCAGGAGGGAGATTCAAGGTGCTGATCTGTAAGGCTCTTTCCAACTCTTAGAGCCTATAATTATGAGAAATAGTTTTGTTTTTAAATTACATTTGAAGGAGCTAAGTTCCCATTCTTGGGAAATTCATTTCTCTGGCAATATTTATTTCCTGATATTGCCAGGCCTAGGATCTTAAAGGAAATATGAAAGCAATTTGAATAATAGTTACTTGGGATTTTCTGTGTCACGAGATCACAGGATATGAGGGTCTTATTAAGAGTTGGCAGTTCTGCTACCAGCTAACCAAGGATAGAGAAAAAGCAAGATATGAGTCACAAAGGGACTGAAAATCTGGACCAGTGGATCTCAAACTTGAACATGCCTCATAAGTCACCTGGAGGTCCTATTAAAACACAGATTCTTGAACTCCACCCCAGAATCTCTGATTGCTTATATCTGGGGTGGTACCTGAGAACTTGCATTCCTAATGAGTTCCCAGCTGATGCTGCTTATCTGGTAACTGCATTTGGGGAAACACTGATCTAGGAGAAGGGCCACTGGCCTGGGAGACAGAAGCCCTGGGGCTTTCTCTAGATTTTGCTCCTAAGAAACATTTCTCTGAGGTAGTTCCTTCTCTCTGAGTCTCAATTCTCTGACCTGTAAAATGTTGGTAGTGTGTGTACTTCATGAGTTCTAAGGACCATCCCACCTTTAAGGTTCTGTATTTGAATAATAATTACCATTTGTTGAGCTTTTGGGGGCTTCCCTGGTGGCTCAGCAGTAAAGAATCTGCCTGCCAATGCAGGAGGTGTGGGTATGATCCCTGGGTCAGGAAGATCCTCTGGAGAAGGAAATGACAACCCACTCCATTATTTTTGCCTGGGAAATCCCATGGACAGAGGAGCCTGGTGGGATATAGTCCATAGGGTAGCAATGAGTTGGACACGACGTAGCAACTAAAGAACAACAAATAAAACTGAGCCTTTACTCTGTGATAGCCCCTATACTGAGAGTTTATATTAATTCAGTCATTGAATCCTCACCAACATTATATGAGATAGATACTGTTATCATCACCATTACATAGATGAAGAAACTGAATTTTGACAAGAGTCACAAAGAATATGTGATGGATTCAGAAGTTGATCATAGATTGGTCTGGCTCTGGAGCCTGTGATTTTAACCACTCAGCTGTAGAGCCTCACTGAGAATCTTGGAGTTTTTTCTGTGTGCCTACCTCACTCTGTGTTCCAGATGGAAAACACTATCAAACAGTCTGAGAATGACCTAAACAAGCTGCTAGAGTCTACCCGGCGGCTACATGATGAGTATAAGCCACTGAAGGAACATGTGGATGCCCTGCGCATGACTCTGGGCCTGCAGAGGCTCCCTGACCTATGTGAAGAGGAGGAGAAGCTCTCCTTGGAGTAAGCTGCCTGCCTCCTGTCCCTGCAACACACACACACATGTGCGCGTGCGCACGCAAACACACACACACACACACGTATGTATATATACATACATACAGCTTGTCATAGCCCCAGGCCAGTCAGTGGCTGACTTATTGCATGACCTTGGGTAAGTCTCTGTGTTGGGCTGTTAGATGATTAGACTAGAATTACTAGATGGCTTTCAAAGTTCTTTGTGCAGTTTTGAGAATATAGGACTATGTCTATGACTTTATGTGTCTGTGTGTCTGTGACTTTTAAGAGGACACTTCCCAAGTCAAGGTCTAAAAGATATGTCCAGAAACCTTTGAAAATACAGAAGGGTGAGCTTTCATGGCCTCCAGAGACTAGCTTAGAACTTTGTCTTAAGATTCAGAGATAAGAATTAGGCTTACTTTAAAGAGACACAGAGTTCAGTTCAGTAGAAGGAAGCAAACTTCCTCAAGGTAGAGCAGGTTGCCTGTGGAAGTGATGAGCTTCTTATTCCTACAGGTATGTCAGCAGAGGCCTGAGGACACTTAATAGGAATACTGCAGAGGAACTTGGGATGGAGGGTAGGCAAATGCCCTTCAAGAACTTAGAGAGCCCTGGGATTTCTTGATTTTCCTGAGTCTGTCAGAGCCAAGGAGCAGGAAGATTACCTTTCCCAACAGACAGTGGGCCTAGTATGCATGGAGAAGAACCTTGTGCTGGAGAGGGTGCAGGAACTTTCTACAGCAAGCCACAGCCCAACCCTCTTTATTCTGTAGCATGGAGTCCTTAAGAGGGATAAGATTATCCTTGCTTTCAGAATGATCCAGCTAGTGTCTCTTTTCTCCAAAGTTACTTTGAGAAACAGAAAGCAGAGTGGCAGACAGAGCCTCAGGAGCCCCCGATCCCTGAATCCTTGGCCGCCGCAGCCGCTGCCGCCCAACAACTCCAAGTGGCTAGGAAGCAGGACACTCGGCAGACAGCCACCTTCAGGCAGCAGCCCCCACCTATGAAGGTGAGTGAGCTGTGTATTGACTGTGGAGGAAGCAAGGTATCCTCAAGCAGCCCCACAGAAGATTGGGTCTGGTGCTTTGGTCTTATTTGGGGTCTTCCTAAAACAGCTTTTGTTTGGGACACAGAAGAAAAGGTCGTGTATGCTAGAGGAGACCCACTGGTCTCACCTTGTATTCCCAGAAGAGTTAGAATACAGGAATGTTGGTGGGCTCTGCTAAAGTATAATTTTCAAAAATCTAGAAACATGACTCAGAAAATATATAGTGAGTGTATATCATTAACGAGGGAACAAGCACCATTACAAATCTAGTTCCAAAAGCATTAGAGGAGCAAATGATTATATAGTCAGGAAAGGAAAGGAATGCTGAAATAAGTTTGCAATGTTAAATCCAGAAATGGTTAATGTCCTATAGAGCAATAAAACTGTAATCTTTGTGATTACCTTTTCTTTGGAACACACATAATTTGAATCTCTACTGGGCAAAAACTATTTGTGGTTTGCCAACATTAAGTCATAGAATCTGGACCCTGATCAATAGTAAATAATCAAATAGTATAGTATGTAATGCAAAAGTATTTATACTCAATGGAACAGAATAGAGAGCCCAGAAGTAAACCCACATACCTACATTCAATGTCTTCAACAAGGAGGAAAGACTACACAATGGAGAAAAGACAGTCTCTTCAGCAAGTGGTGCTGGGAAAGCTGGACAGCTACAGGTAAAAGAATGAAATTAAGACACTCCCTCACACCACACACAAAAGTAAACTCAAAATGACTTAAAGACTTAGATATAAGGCATGATACCATACAACTCCTAGATGAGAAAATAAGCAAAAAATTCTCTGACATAAGTCATACCATTGTTTTCTTAGGTCAGTCTCCCAAGGCAATAGAAGTAAAAGCAAAAATAAACAAATGGGATCTAATCACACTTACAAGCTTTTGCACCACAAAAGAAACCACAAACAGAAATGAAAAGTCAAAATATGGACTGAAAGGAAATATCTGCAAATGATGGGACAAACAAAGGCTTAATACTCAAAATATAAAAATAGCTCACACAATCAATAACAAAACAAGCAATCCCATCAAAAAATGGGCAGAAGACCTCAATAGACATTTCTCCAAAGAAAATATACAGATGGCCAATAGGCACATGAAAAGATGCTCAACATCACTAATTATTAGAGAAATGCAAATAAAAACTACAATGAGGCATCACCACACACTGGCCAGAATGGCCATCATTAAAAATTCTACAAGAGTTCTGCTGACTACTGCTAATGACAGACCCTCTAATCATCTGTTGCAATCCAAGGAGGCCTGTCCATGTGGCAGGCAATACCAAAGTTCCACTGAGTCAGAGATCTCCATTGTGTTCTTGCACACTGGCTTTTGGAACTCAAGTAAAGGCCCTTTCATTTCAGGTGAAATTCCTCTTGGTGGATTGGGCCTAGGCTAGTCTTTGGAGAGAGATCAAGCCCTGAGCTTTTGGAGTGGAAGCATTGACTCAAAGACCCTAGACTACCAGAGAACTAACACGAGGGAGTATCAAATAGTGAGAACTCACACAAAGGAAACCACTTGAATACAATACCAAGCATCACCCAACCAGCAGTAGCACCCTATGCAGGATGCCTCATTTAAACAACTAACAAAACAAAAATACAAACCCAATTATCAGTAGACAGGATTACCACCTCACTCAGCCTTGTCCACCACAGGAAAAAAATACAAACAAACAAAACTTCAGCACCAATATCAACCTATATGAAGCATACACAAACCACTGGACCAAGCTTTGGAGGACAGAAACAAAAAGGAAGAAAGAATTCAACCTCAAAGCCTGGGAAAAGGAGACCTCAAACACAATAAGTTAAAAAAAAATAATGAAAAGGCAGAGAAATACTACACAAATGAAGGAACAAACTAGAAACACAGAAGTCCAAATAAATGAAGAGGAAATAGGCAAACTACCTGAAATATAATTCAGGATAATGGTAGTAAAGATGATCAAAAACCTTGAAAACAGAATGGAGAAAATTCAAGAATCAATAAAGACCTAGAAGAATTAAAGAATAAACACACAGAGACAAACAACACTACTACTGAAATTAAAAATACTCTAGAAGGAATCAATAGCAGAATATCTGAATCAGAAGAACAAATCGGTGAGCTGGAAGACAAAATGGTAGAAATTACTTCTGAAAAGCAGAATAAAGTAAAAATAATGAAAAGAACTAAGGATAGTCTCAGAGATTTCTGGGACAGTATCAAATGCACCAACATTCGAATTATAGGGATCCCAGAAGAAGAAAGGGTATGACAAAATTTTTGAAGAGATTATAGTTGAAAATTTCCCCAACATAGAAAAGAAAATAGTCAATCAAGTCCAAGAGGCACAAAGAGTCCCATACAGGATAAACCCAAGGAGAAACATGCCAAGACACATAGTAATCAAACTAAAAAAGACTAAACACATGGAAAGAATATTAAATGCAGCAAGGGAGTAGCAACAAGTAACATACAAGGGAAACCCCATATGCTTAACAGCTGGTCTTTCAACAAAAACTCTGCAGGCCAGAAGGGAATGGCAGGATATATTTAAAGTATTGAAAGGGAAAAATCTACAACAAAGATTATAGTACCTGGCAAGGATCTCATTCAAAATTGATGGACAGGCTCCAGGCTGTAGCACTAGTGGGCTTGGCTGGGAAGAGCTGATCTTCTCCCTCCCAGGCAGATCTCCCACATTACAGACATATTCTTTACAAGTTGAGCCACCAAGGAAGCCCAAGAATACTGGAGTGGTTAGCCTATCCCTTCTCCAGCAGATCTTCCTGATACAGGAATCGAACCAGGGTCTCCGGCATTGCAGGCTGATTCTTTTCCAGCTGTGCTACCAAGGGAGCCCCAAAGGTTGGATTATATAGTCTCTATTGCTCTATTTTCAAGTTCACTAATCTTCCCTTTGTCATCTCCATTGTGCTATGGATCCTATCCAGGGGAAGTCCTTAGATAGCGGAGGAATAGGATGGGGAGATCACTTTATCCCCCACAAAATCATCAAAAGATCATATGAATCCTGAGCAAATTCCACAAAACCACTTCTGAACGCTCACAAAGGACAACAGGCACACAGAAAGGTAGCCCGTTCTCTTTGAAAGGAGATGATTTGTTGTATGGATGTAAAGTCTAGAGACTACTCTAAGAATAACACTGAAAGCCAGAGGCAGGAGGCTTAAATCTGGAGCTTGAGAACACCAGAAAACTCCTGATTCCAGGGAATGTTAATCAACAAGAGCTCATCCAAAAGCCTCATACTTACACTGGAACCAAGCTACACCCAAGAGCCAACAAGTTTCAGAGCAAGACATACCAAGCTAATTCTCCAACAATCCAGGAAGATAACACTCAGTATTAAAATACAGGCATCCAAAAGTCACACCAAACCCATAGACATATCAAAACTCACTACTGGACACTTCATTGCACTCCAGAGAGAAGAGATTCAGCTCCACCCACCAGAACACGAACGCAGGCTCCCCTAGCCAAGAAACCTTGGCAAGCCACTCATCAAACCCCACTCACAGGGAGTAACCTCCACAATAAACAGGAACCACAAAATTCCAACATATAGAAAAGCCACCCCAAACACAGCAATCTAAACAAGATAAAAAGACAGAGAAATATTCAGCAGGTAAAGGAACATGACAAATGCCCAACAAACCAAACAAAAGAAGAGGAGATAGGGAGTCTCCCTGAAAAAGAATTCAGAATAATGATAGTAAAAATTATCTAAAATGGTCAAAACAAAATGGAGTTACAGATAAATAGCCTGGAAACAAGGATTTAGAAGATACAAGAAATGTTTAATAAGGGCCTAGAAGAAATAAGAGTCAATAAATAATGAATAATGCAATAACTGACATTAAAGGCACTCTGGAGGAAAACAACAGTAGAATAATTGAAGCAGAAGATAGGATAAGTGAGGTGGAAGATAGAATGGTGGAAATCAATGAAGTAGAGAGGAAAAAAGAAAAAAGAATTAAAAGAAATGATGACAACCTCAGATTTCTGGGACAAGGTTAAACGTCCCAACATTTGAATCATAGCATTCCCAGAAGAAGACAAAAAGAAAGTCCATGAGAAAATACTTGAGGAGATAATAGTTGAAAACTTCCCTAAAATGGGGAAGCAAGAAGCCACCCAAGCCCAAGAAACCCAGAGAGTGCCAAACAGGATAAACCTAAGGTGAAACACCACAAGACACTTATTAATAAAATTAACAAAGTTCAAGCACAAAGAGCAACTATTAAAACAGCAAGGGAAAAGCAACAAATAACACACCAGGGGATTCCCATAAGGGTAACAACTGATCTTTCAAGATAAACTCTTCAGGCCAGAAGGGAATGGCAGGACATACTTAAAGTGATGAAAAAGAAAAACCTACAACCTAGATTACTGTACCCAGCAAGGATCTCATTCAAATATGAAGGAGAAATCAAAAGCTTTACAGACAAGAAAAAGCTGAGAGAATTCAGCACCAACAAACCAGCTCTTCAACAAATGCTAAAGGATCTTCTCTAGACAGGAAATACAGGAAAGGTGTATAAACTCGAACCCAAAACAACAAAGTAAATGGCAGGAGATTATACTTATCAATGATTACCTTAAATGTAAATGGGTTGAATGCCCCAACCAAAAGGCAAAGACTGGCTGAATAGATACAAAAACAAGACCCCTATATATGCTGTCTACAAGAGACCCACCTCAAAACAAGGGACACATACAGACTGAAAGTGAAGGGCTGGAAAAAGATATTTCACACAAACGAAGACCAAAAGAAAGCAGGAGTAGCAATACTCATATCAGATAAAATAGAGTTTGAAATAAAGGCCATGAAAAGAGACAAAGAAGGACACTACATAATGATAAAAGGATCAATCCAAGAAGAAGATATAACAATTATAAATATATATGCACCCAACATACGAGCACCACAATATGTAAGGCAAATGCTACAGGTAGAAAGGGGAAATTAACAGTAACACAATAGTAGTGGAAGACTTTAATACCCCACTCACACATATGGATAGATCAACTAAACAAAAAATTAGCAAGGAAACACAAACTTTAAATGATACAATGAACCACTTAGACCTAACTGATATCTATAGGAAATTTCAACCCCAAACAATGGATTTCACCTTTTTCTCAAGTGCATATGGAACATTCTCCAGGATAGATCACATCCTGGGCCATAAACCTAGTCTTGGTAAATTAAAAAAAAAAAACTGAATTCATTTCCAGCCTCTTTTCTGATCACAATGTGGCAAGATTAGATGTCAATTACAGGGGAGAAAACTATTTAAAATACAAACATACAGAGGCTAAAAAACATGCTTCTGAATAACCAACAAATCACAGAAGAAATCAAAAAAGAAATTAAAATATGCATAGAAATGCACAAATGAAAATGAAAACATGACAACTCAAAACCTATGGCATTCAGTAAAAGCAATGCTAAGGGGAAGGTTCATAGCAATACAGGCTTACCTCAAGAAGCAAGATAAAATATCATTTAAATAACCTAACTCTACACCCAAATCAACTAGGAAAAGAAGAAATGAAGAACCCCAGTGTTAGTAGAAGGAAAGAAATCATGAAAATTAGGGCAGAAGTAAATGAAAAAGAAACAAAGGAGACCACAGTAAAAATCAACAAAGGTAAAAGCAGGTTCTTTGAGAAGATAAATAAAATTGACAAACCATTAACCAGACTCATCAAGAAAAAAGGAAGAAGTGTCAAAGCAACAAAATTAGAAATGAAAATGGAGAGATCACAACAGACAATATAGAAATGCAACGGATCATAAGAGACCACTATCAGCAACTATATGCCAATAAAATGGACAACTTGGATGAAATGGACAAATTCTTAGAATAGTATAACTTTCCAAAACTGAACCAGTAATAAATATAAAATCTTAACACACCCTTCACAACCACGGAAACCAAAACTGTAATCAGAAATCTTCCAACAAACAAAAGCCCAAGACCAGATGGCTTCACAGCTGAATTCTTCCAAAATTTTAGAGAAGAACTAACACCTATCCTACTCAAACTCTTCCAGAAAATTGCAGAGGAAGGTAAACTTTGAAACTCATTCTATGAGACCACCGTCACCCTAATACCAAAACCGGACAAAGATGCCACCAAAAAAAAAACAAAGAAAGAAAGAAAAAAGAAAACTACAGGCCAATATCACTGATGAACATAGATGCAAAAGTACTTAACAAAATTCTAGCAAACAGTATCCAATAAAATATTAAAAAGATCATGCATCATGGCCAAGTGGGTTTCATCCCAGGGATGCAAGGATTCGTCAATATTCACAAATCAATCAATGTGAAACACAACATTAACAAATTGAATGATAAAAACCATATGATTATCTCAATAGATGCAGAGAAAGCCTTTGGCAAAATTCAATATCCATTTATGATAAAAAGAAAAAACCCTCTGGAAAGCAGGAATAGAAGGAACATACCTCAACATAATAAAAGCCATATGTGATAAACCCAAAGCAAACATTATCCTCAATTGTGAAAATTTAAAATCATTTCCCCAAAAGTCAGGAACAAGACAAGGGTGTGCACTCTCACCACTACTATTCAACATAGTTTTGGAAGTTTTAGCCACATCAATCAGAGAAGAAAAAGACATAAAAGGAATCCAGATTAGAAAAGAAGGAAAACTCTCACTGGTTTGCCGTTGATCCTCTACATAGAAACCCCTAAAGACTCCACAAGAGAATTACTAGAGCTAATCAAAGAATATAGTAAAGGTGCAGGATATAAAATTAACACACATAAATCCCTTGCATTCCTATGCACTAACAATGAGAAAGCAGAAAGAGAAATTAAGGAAACAATTCCACTCACCATTGCAACCAAAAGAATAAAATACCTAGGAATAAATCTACCTAAAGAAACAAAATACCCATATATATATATATATATATAACTATAAAACACTGCTGAAATAAATCAAAGAGGACACAAATAGATGGAGAAATATACCATGCTCATGGATTGGAAGAGTCAATATAGTGAAAATGAGTATACTAACCAAAGCAATCTATAGATTCAGTGGAATCTCTGTCAAGCTACCAACTATTTTTCAGAGAACTGGAACAAACAATTTCACCATTTGTATGGAAATACAAAAAAACCTCGAATACCCAAAGCAATCTTGAGAGAGAAGAATGGAACTGGAGGAATCAACCTGCCTGACTTCAGACTATACTACAAAGCTACAGTCATCAAGATAGTATGGTACTGGCACAAAGACAGAAATATAGATCAATGGAACAAAATAGAAAGCCCAGAGATAAATTCACACACCTATGGACACCTTATCTTGGACAAAAGAGGCAAGAATATACAATGGAGAAATGACAATCTCTTTAACAAGTGGTGGTGGGAAAATTGGTCAACCACTTGTAAAAGAATGAAACTAGAACACTCTCTAACACCATACACAAAAATGAACTCAGAATGGATTAAAGATCTAAATGTAAGACCAGAAACTATAAAACTCCTACAGGAAAACATAGGCAAAACACTCTCTGACATAAACCACAGCAGGATCCTCTATGAGTAATGGAAATAAAAGCAAAAATATACAAGTGGGACCTAATTAAACTTAAAGGCTTTTGCACAATGAAGGAAACTATAAGCAAGGTGAAAAGACAGCCGTCAGAATGGGAGAAAATAATAGCAAACAAAGCAACTGACAAAGAACTAACCTCAAAAATATACAAGCATCTCATGCAGCTCAATTCCAGAAAAAAATAAATGACCCAATCAAAAGATGGGCCAAAGAACTAAACAGACAGTTCTCCAAATAAGATGGCTAGCAAACATATGAAAAGTTGCTCAACATCACTCATTATCAGAGAAATCTCCCTGATTTCTCATCTCTCGCCAGTCAGAATGGCTGCTATCAAAAAGTCTACAAACAATAAATGCTGGAGAGGGTGTGAAGAAAAGCAAACCCTCTTACACTGTTGGTGATTCAAACTAGTACAGCCACTATGGAGAACAGTGTGGAGATTGCTTAAGAAACTAGAAGTAGAACTGCCATACGACCCAGCAGTCCCATTGCTGGGCATACACACTGGGGAAACCAGAATTGAAGGAGGCACATGTCCCACAATGTTCATCACAGCCTTGTTTTCAACAGTCAGGACACGGAAGCTACCTAGATGTCCATCGGCAGACAAATGGATAAGAAAGCTGTGGTACATATACACAATGGAATATTACTCAGCTATTAAAAAAGAACACATTTGAATCAGTTCTAATGAGGTGGATGAAACTGGAGCCTATTATACAGTATAGTGAAATAAGTCAGAAAGAAAAACACCAATACAGTATATTAACGCATATATATGGAATTTAGAAAGATGGTAACGATGACCCTATATGCGAGAGCAGAAGAGACTCAGATGTAAAGAACAGTCTTTTGGACTCTGTGGGAGAAGGCGAGGGTGGGTTGATTTCAGAGACTAGCACTGAAACATGTATATTGTCATTTGTGAAATAGATCACCAGTCCAGGTTTGATGCATGAGACAGGGTACTCAGGGCTGGTGCACTGGGATGCCTGAGGGATTGGATGGGGACAGAAATGGGAGGGAGTTTAGGATGGGGAACAAGTGTACATCCATGGCTGATTCATGTCAATGTGTGGCAAAACCCACACCATATTTTAAAGTAATTTCCCTCCAATTAAAATAAATTAATTAATTTTTAAAAATTGATGAAGAAATAAAAAGGTTTTCAGACAAGCAAAAGTTATGAAAATTCAGTACCACCAAACCAGGTTTGCAACAAATGTTAAAGGGAATTATATAGTCAAGAAATATACAAGAAGAAGGCACATCTACAAAATCGACCCCAAACAATTAAGAAAATGTCAATAGGAACATATATATCAATAATTACTTTAAATGTAAATAGATTAAATGCTTCAACTAAAGACACAGACTGGCTGAGTGGATAAAAAAACAAGACCCATATATATATATATATATATATATATATATATACTATCTACAGGAAACCCACTTGAGACCTAAAGTCACATATAGACTGAAAGTGAGATGATGGAAAAGTATATTTCATGCAAATGGGAAGCAAAAGAAAGCTGAAGTAGCAATCCTCATATCAGACAAAATAGACCTTAAAATAAAGAAGATTACAAGAATTAAGGAGGGACACTACATAATGATCAAGGGATCAATCCAAAAGGAAGGCAAAACAATTGTAAATATCTATGTATCCAAAATAAGAACACCTCAATACATAAAAAATTAAACACTAACAGACATAAAAGGAGAAATTGACAGTGACACAATAATAGTAGGAGACTTTAACACCCCACTCACATCAATGGACAGCTCATGAAAACAGAAAATTAATAAGGAAACTCAAGTCTTATATGATACATTAGATGAGATAGATCTCATTGATATCTTCAGGAAATTCCATCCAAATCCAAAAGAATACAACTTTTTCTCAAGTGCACATGGAACATTCCCCAGGATAGACCACATCTTGAGTCACAAATCAAGCCTCAGTAAATAAGAAAATTGAAATCATATTAAGCATCTTCTCTGACCCCAATGCTATGAGACTGGATATCAATGACAAGGAAAAAAAACTGTAAGAAACACAAACACATGGAGATTAAACAACACTTTTCTAAATAGCCAACAGTTTACTGAAGAAATCAAAAGGGAAATAAAAAAAATTCTAGGAGCAAATGACAGTTAAAACACACAATTCAAAACCCATGGGATGCAGCAAAAGCTGTTCTAAGAGGGAAGTTTATAGCAATACAATCCTACCTCAAGAAAGAAAGAAACAAAAACATTGAATAGACAATGTAACTTTACACCTAAAACAACTGGAAAAAAGGAAGAAAAAAAATTAATAGAAGGAAAGAAATCATAAAGATCTAAGTGGAAATAAATGAAAAATAAATGAAACAATAGTAAAGATTAATAAAACTAAAGCTGGTTCTTTGAGAAGAAAAACAAATTGACAAGCCCTTAGACAGACTCATCAAGAAAAAAGAGAGAAGAATCAAATCAACAAAATTAGAGTTGAAAAAGGGGAAGTTACAATATACCATGCAGAAATACAAAGAATAATAAGAGACTATTATGAACTACTATATGGCAATAAAATGGATACCCTGGAAGAAATGCACAGATTCTTAGAAAAGTTCAATCTTCCAAGACTGATCCAGGAAGAAATGGAAATTATGAATAACCCAATTACAAGCACTGAAAATGAAGCTGTGATTTAAAAAAAAAATCTCCCAGAAAACAAAAGCCTAGGACCAGATGGCTTCACAGGGGACTTCTATCAAACATTTAGAGAAGAACTAATGCCTATCCTAAAGATGTTTCCAAAAATTGCAGAGGAAGGAACACTTCCAAACTCATTATATGAGGCCAGCATCACCCTGATACCAAATCCAGACAAAGACAACACAAAAAAAGAAAACTACAGACCAATATCACTCATGAACATAGATGCAAAAATCCTCAACAAAATGTTAGCAAACAGAATTCAGCAGCACATCAAAAAATTCAATCACCGTGATCAAGTTGGGTTTATTCCTGGCATGTAAGGATTCGTCAATATACATAAATAAAACTGTGATACACTATATTAACAAATTGAAAAATAAAAACCATATGATAATCTCAATAGATGAAGAAAAAGCCTTTGACAAAATTCAGCACCTATTTGTGATTAAAACTCCTCAAAAACTGGGCATAGAAGGAACCGACCTCAACACAGTAAAGGCCATTTATGATACGCCTACAGCATACATTATTCTCTATGGTGAACAATGGAAAGCATTCCCCCTAAGATCAGGAACAGCACAAGGGTGTTCACTCCACGACTATTATTCAACATAGTTCTGGAGGATATAGATACAGCAATCAGAGAAGAAAAAGAAATAAAAGGAATCCAGATCAGAAAGGAATAAAACTTTCACTGTATGCAGATGACATGATACTGTACCTACAAAACCCTAAGGATAGTATTAGAAAATTACTAGAGCTAATCAGTGAATTTAGCAAAGTTGCAGGATGCAAAATCAATACACAGAAATCACTTGCATTTCTATATATTAACAATGGAAAAATCAGAAAGAGAAACTAAGGAATCAATCCCATCCATCATTGCAACAAAAAGAATTATATATCTAGGAATAAACTTATCTAAGGAGAAAAAAGAACTATACGCAAAAAAATTAAAAGACACTAACTGGAGAACGGAATGGCAAACCACTTCAGTATTCTTGCCTTGGGAACCCCGTGAACAGTATGAGAAGGCAAAATGATAGGATACTGAAAGAGAAACTCCCCAGGTCGGTAGGTGCCCAATATGCTACTGGAGAGCAGTGGAGAAATAACTCCAGAAAGAATGAAGGGATGGAGCCAAAGCAAAAATAATACCCAGTTGTGGATGGGACTGGTGATAGAAGCAACGTCCGATGCTGTAAAGAGCAATATTGCATAAGAACCTGGAATGTTAGGTCCATGAATCAAGGCAAATTGGAAGTGGTCAAACAGGAGATGGCAAGAGTAAACGTCAAAATTCTAAGAATCAACCAACTAAAATGGACTGGAATGGGTGAATTTAACTCAGATGACCATTATATCTACTACTGTGGGCAGGAATCCCTTAGAAGAAATGGAGCAGCCATCATAGTCAACAGAAGAGTCCGAAATGCAGTACTTGGATGCAATCTCAAAAACAACAGAATGATCTCTGTTCATTTCCAAAGCAAACCATTCAATATCACGGTAATCCAAGCCTATGCCCCAACCAGTAACGCTGAAGAAGGTGAAGTTGAAGGGTTCAATGAAGACCTACAAGACCTTTTAGAACTAACACCCAAAAAAGATGTCCTTTTCATTATAGGGGACTGGAATGCAAAAGTAGGAAGTCAAGAAACACCTGGAGTAACAGACAAATTTGGCCTTGGAGTACGGAATGAAGCAGGGCAAAGGCTAATACAGTTTTGCCAAGAGAACGCAGTGGTCACAGCAAACACCCTCCTCCAACAACACAAGAGAAGACTCTACACATGGACATCACCAGATGGCCCACACTGAAATCAGATTGATTATATTCTTTGCAGCCAAAGATGGAGAAGCTCTATACGCTCAGCAAAAACAAGACTGGGAGCTGATTGTGGCTCAGATCATGAACTCCTTATTGCCAAATTCAGACTTAAACTGAAGAGAGTAGGGATGACCACTAGACCATTCAGGTATGACCTAAATCAAATCCCTTATGAACATACAGTGGAAGTGACAAATAGATTTAAGGGACTAGATCTGATAGAGAGCCTGATGAACTATGGATGAAGGTTCGTGACATTGTACAGGAGACAGGGATCAAGATCATCTCCATGGAAAAGAAATGCAAAAAGGCAAAATGGTTGTCTTAGGAGGACTTACAAATAGCTGTGAAAAGAAGAGAAGCAAAAAGTAAAGGAGAAAAGGAAAGATATTCCCATTTGAGTGTAGAGTTCCCAAGAATAGTCAGGAGAGATAAGAAAGGCTTCCTCTGTGATCAATGCAAAGAAATAGAGGAAAACAACAGAATGGGAAAGGCTAGAGAGCTCTTCAAGAGAATTAGAGCCACCAAGGGAACATTTCATGCAAAAATGGGCTCAATAAAGGACAGAAATGGTATGGACTTAACAGAAGCAGAAGATATTAAGAAGAGGTAGCAAGAATACACAGGAGAACTGTACAAAAAAGATCTTCATGACCCAGATAATCACAATGGTGTGATCACTCACCTAGAGCCAGACATCCTGGAATGTGAAGTCAACTGGGCCTTAGAAAGCATCACTACGAACAAAATTAGTGGAGGTGATGGAATTCCAGTTGAACTATTTCAAATCCTGAAAGATGATGCTGTGAAAGTGCTGCACTCAATATGCCAGCAAATTTGGAAAACTCAGCAGTGGTCACAGGACTGGAAAAGGTCCGTTTTCATTCCAATCCCTGAGAAAGGCAATGCCAAAGAATGCTCAAACTACCACACAATTGCACTCACCTCACACACTAGTAAAGTGATACTCAAAATTCTACAAGCCAGGCTTCAGCAATACGTGAACCGAGAACTTCCAGATGTTCAAGCTGGTTTTAGAAAAGGCAGAGGAACTAGGGATCAAATTGCCAATATCCACTGGATCATCAAGAAAGCAAGAGAGTCCCAGAAAAACATCTATTTCTGTTTTATTGACTACACCAAAACCTTTGACTGTGTGGATCACAATAAACTGTGGAAAATTCTGAAGGAGATGGGAATACCAGACCACCTGACCTGTCTCTTGAGAAACCTGTATGCAGGTCAGGAGACAACAGTTAGAACTGGACATGGAGCAACAGACTGGTTCCAAATAGGAAAAGGAGTACATTAAGGCTGTATATTGTCACCTTGCTTATTTAACTTATATGCAGAGTACATCATGAGAAACACTGGGCTGGAAGAAGCACAAGCTGGAATTAAGATTGCCGGGAGAAATATCAATAACCTCAGATATGCATATGACACCACCCTTATGGCAGAAAGTGAAGAACTCAAGAGCCTCTTGATGAAAGTGAAAGAGGAGAGTGAAAATGTTGGCTTAAAGCTCAACATTCAGAAAAGTAAGATCATGGCTTCAGGTCCTATCACCTCATGGGAAATAGATGGGGAGACAGTGGAAACAGTGTCAGACTTTATTTTTTTGGGCTCCAAAATCACTGCAGATGGTGACAGCAACCATGAAATTAAAAGACGCTTACTCCTTGGAAAGAAAGTTATGACCAACCTAGATAGCATATTAAAAAGCAGAGACATTACTTTTCCAACAAAGGTCTGTCTGGTCAAGGCTATGGTTTTTCCAGTGGTCATGTATGGATGTGAGAGTTGGACTGTGAAGAAATCTGAGCACCGAAAAATGGATGCTTTTGAACTGTGGTGTTGGAGAAGACTCTTGAGAGTCCCTTGGACTGCAAGGAGATCCAACCAGTCCATCCTGAAGGAGATAAATCCTGGGTGTTCATTGGAAGAATTGATGCTGAGGCTGAAACTCCAATACTTTGGCCACCTCATGTGAAGAGTTGACTCGTTGGAAAAGACTGTGATGGTAAGAGAGATTGGGGGCAGGAGGAGAAGGGGACAACAGAGGATGAGATGGCTGGATGGCATCACTGACTCGATGGGCATGAGTTTGAGTAAACTATGGGAGTTTGTGATGGACAGGGAGGCCTGGCGTGCTGCGATTCATGGGGTCGCAAAGAGTCGGACATGACTGAGTGACTGAACTGAACTGAACTGAAAGAAAGAAATCAAAGATGACATAAACAGAGAGATTTCCCATGTTCCTGGGTAGGAAGAATCAATATTGTGAAAATGACTATACTACCAAATACAATCTACAGATTTATTGTGACCCCTCTCAAATGACCAATGGCATTTTTCACAGAAGTAGAACAAAATATTTCACAATTCATATGGAAACACAAAAGACCTGAAATAGCCAAATCCGTCTTAAGAAAGAAGAATGGAGTTGGGGGAATCAACCTTCCTGACTTCAGATTATACTACAAAGCTATAGTCATCAAGACAGTATGGTACTGGCACAAAAACAGAAATATAGACCAATGGAATAAGACTGAAAGCCCAGAAATAAACCCATGCACCTTTGGGTACCTTATTTTTGACAAAGAAAGCAAGAAAACACAATGGGGCAAAGATAACCCCTTCAATAAATGATGCTGGGAAAGCTGGACAGCTACATGTAAAAGAATTAAATTGGAACACTTCCTAACACCATGCACAAAGATAAACTCAAAATGGATTAAAGACCTAAATGTAAGACCAGAAAATATAAAACGCCTAGAGGAAAACATAAGCAAAACACTCTCTGACATAAATCAGGGCAAGATACTCTATGAACCACCTCTTCAGTTCAGTTTAGTTCAGTCACTCAGTCGTGTCCAATTCATTGAGACCCCATGAGCTGCAGCACACTAGGCCTCCTTTTCCATCACCAACTCCTGGAGTCCACCCAAACCCATGTCCATTGTGTCAGTGATGCCATTCAACCATCTCATCTTGTGTCGTCCCCTTCTCCTCCTGCCCTCAATCTTTCCCAGCATCAGGGTCTTTTCAAATGAGTCAGCTGTTTGCATCAGGTGGCCAAAGTATTGGAGTTTCAGCTTCAACATCAGTACCTCCAATGAACACCCAGGACTGATCTCCTTTAGGATGGACTGGTTGGGTCTCCTTGCAGTCCAAGGGACTCTCAAGAGTCTTCTCCAACACCACAGTTCAAAAGCATCAATTCCTCAATGCTCAGTTTTCTTTATAGTCCAACTCTCACATCCATACATGACTACTGGAAAAACCATAGCCTTGCCTAGATGTACATTTGTTGGCAAAGTAATGTCTCTGCTTTTTAATATGCTATCTAGGTTGGTCATAACTTTCCTTCCAAGGAGCAAGTGTCTTTTAATTTCATGGCCGCAGTCACAATCTGCAGTGATTTTGGAGCCCCTAAAAATAAAGTCAACCACTGTTTCCACTGTTTCCCCATCTATTTGCCATGAATTGATGGGACCAGATGCCATGATCTTAGTTTTCTGAATGTTGAGCTTTAAGCCAACATTTTCACTCTCCTCTTTCACTTTCATCAAGAGGCTCTTGAGTTCTTCACTTTCTGCCATAAGGGTGGTGTCATATGCATATCTGAGGTTATTGATATTTCTCCCAGCGATCTTGATTCCAGCTTGTGCTTCCTCCAGCCCAGCATTTCTCATGATGTACTCTGCATATAAGTTAAATAAGCAGGGTGACAATATACAGCCTTGACATACTCTTTTTCCTATTTGGAACCAGTCTGTTGTTCCATGTCCAGTTCTAACTGCTGCTTCCTGACCTGCATGCAGGTTTATCAAGAGGTTCCATTACTCTAAGAACCACCTCTTAGAGTAACAGAAAGAAAAACAAAAGTAAACAAGTGGGACCTGATTAAACTTAAAATCTTTTGCACAGCAAAGGAAACTATAAGCAAGGTGAAAAGACAGCCCTCAGAATCGGAGAAAATAATAGCAAATTAAACAACTGATGAAGGATTAATTTCCAAAATATACAAGCAACTCATACAACTGAATGCCAGAAAAACAAACAACCCAATCAAAATGTGGAAAAAAGACCTAAACAGACATTTCTCCAAAGAGGACATACTGATGGCTAACAAACACATGAAAAGATGCTCAACATCGCTCATTATTACCAAAATGCAAATCAAAACTACAATGAGATATCACCTCACACCGGTCAGAATAGCCATAATCAAAAAGTCTACAAACAATAAATGCTGGAGAGGATGTGGAGAAAAGGGAATGCTCTTGCACTGTTGGTGGGAATGTATATTGATACAGGCACTATGGAAGATGGTATGGAGATTCCTTTAAAAATTAGGAATAAAACCACCATATGACCCAGCAATGCCACTCCTAGGCATATACCCTGATGAAACCAAAATTGGAAAAGACACATGTATACCATTGTTCATTGCAGCACTATTTGCAGTACCTAGAACATGGAAGCAACCTAGATGTCCATCAACAGATGAATGGATAAATAAGTTGTGGTACATATACACAATACCCAGCCATAAAAATGTACACATTTGAGTCAGTTCTGATGAGGTGGATGAACCTAGAACCTATTATACAGAGTGAAGTGTGTCAGAAAGAGAAAGATAAATTCCGTATTCTAACATATATATATGGAATCTAGAAAAAATGGCACTGAAGAATTTATTTTCAGGGCAACAATGGAGAAACAGAAATAGAGAATAGACTTATGGACTTGGGGAGAGGGGAGGAGAGAGTGAGATGTATGGAAAGAGTTACATGGAAACTTACATTACCATATGTAAAATAGATAGCCAATGGGAATTTTCTGTATGTCTCAGGAAAGTCAAACATGGACTCTTTATCAATCTAGAGCTGTGCGATGGGGCGGGAGATGGGAGGAAAGTTCAACCCACTCCAGTGTTCTTGCCTGGAGAATCCCATGTACGGAGGAGCCTGGTGGGCTACAGTCCACAGGGTTGCAATGAGTTGGACATGACTGAGCGACTTAACTAACTTAACTATGGCTGATTCATGTTGAGGTTTGACACAAAACAAAATTCTGTAAAGCAGTTATCCTTCAATAAAAAAATAAATAAATAAAAAAGATTCTACAGATAGCAAATGCTCAAGAGTGTGTGGAGAAAAGGGAACCCTCCTGAAATATTGGTGGGAATGTAAATTGGCACAGCCTTTATGTAGACCAGTATGGAAATTCCTTAACAAACTAAAATTTGAGTTACCATATTATACTGCAATATGACTCCTGGGCATATATCCAGAGAAAACCCTAATTTGAAAAGATGCATGCACTACAATGTTAATGGCAACACTATTTACAATAGCTAAGACATGAAAGCAACCTAGATGTCCATTGACAGATGAATGGATAAAGAAGATGTAGTATATGTATACAATGGAATACTATCAGCCAGAAGTAATGCTACTTGGACTTCAAGGAGATCAAACCAGTCAATCCTAAAGGAAATCAGTCCTGAATATTCATTGGAAGGGCTGATGCTGAAGCTGAAACTCCAATCCTTTGGCCACCTGATACAAAGAACTGACTCATTGGAAAAGACCCTGATACCAGGAAAGATTCAAGTCAGGAAGAAAAGGGGGGCGACAGAGGATGAAATGGTTGGGTGGTATCACTGACTCAATGGACATGAGTTTGAGCAAGCTCCAGGCATTGGTGATGGACAGGGAAGTCTGGCATGCTGCAGTCCATGGGATCACTGAGAGTTGGACACGACTGAGCAACTGAGCTGAACTGAACTTAATGCTACTTGCAGCAACATGGATGGACATAGAGATTAACATACTAAGTGAAGTCAGACAAAGACAAATACCACATGATATCACTTTTATCTGGAATCTAAAATATGATAACAAATAAACTTACTTTTAAACAGAAACAGACTTGTAGACATAGAAAACAAAATCATGGTTACCAAAGTGGAAAGGGGATGGGGCAGGGATAAATTAAGAGTTTTAGATTAGCAGACATAAACTACTGTATATAAAATAGGTAAACAACAAAGTCCTACCACATAGCACAGGGAACTATATCTAGTATCCTGTAATAAACCATCATGTAAAATAACATGAAACGTATATATATATACACATATACATGTACATATATACATATATGTATACATATACATACATGTGTGTATGTATATATATATATCACATATAACCAAAATATATACCAAAATTTTGTTGTACACCAAAAGTTAACACAACATTACAAATCAACTATACTTCATTAAAAAAAAGTAGTAAATAGTCAAAGCGAGCAAGGGTCAGCAAACCAGAACCCACAAGCCAAGTGTGACCTGTTCCCTGTTTTGGTAAATAAAATTTTATTGGCCCCACACATGCCTGTTTGTTTATGTATTGTCTTTATCTTCCTTTATATGAAACAGTTAGAACTGAGTAGTTGCAATTAAAACCATGTGACCTGAAAAGAAGGCATAAAATATTTATTATCTTGACCTTTACAAAAAAGTTTACTGATACCTCTCCTAGAGAATTAAATAATCTTTGAGTGGGCCTGATAAACCATGCTCCAGTATAATGGGTATGCAATTCACATTTTGCCTTATTGCCAAGTTTTCAATATTCTTCCTAAATACCCCTCTTTGAATCTCACTCCCTTATATCCATTACATCCCTTACATCCAGCACAGATCTCCCTACTTGGGTCTCACTCATTGATTTCTGCTCCTTCCTAACAGGAAATCACAACTGCTTTTGGAGCCCCTGGAGATCAGGATGAACCATGGCCTGGAAGAATCTGAGCACTAACTTTCTTTGTCTTGTGTCTCCCACCAGGCCTGCCTGTCATGTCATCAGCAGATTCACCGGAATGCACCTATATGCCCTCTGTGCAAAGCCAAGAGTCGGTCCAGGAATCCCAAAAAGCCAAAACGGAAGCAAGATGAATGAAGAGAGGGAGAACACTTAGAGCTCTGCAGCTCATAACCCCTCCCCTTCACCAGAGTGATTGATGTCTCCATGTGAAAGAACCCTTCCCCACCTCTATTTAATGTGATAGAAGCACAAACCCCCTCTCACTTTGCTTTTATTTCTTTCTGCTGTCAGAGTTTCTGGTTTAGGAAGAGATGTTTTTCAGGTGCTAATGACAGTTGTGTCTGCAGTTCCCTTCTCTCTCACCCACACTTTAACCCCTGTCCTTGTTAGAAGACAAGGGAAGGGCAGAAGTCCCAGATGTGATTCTCTGTCTCTTGTTTCTGAGGCCTAGTGCCTAAGGCCTGAGGGCTGAGTAGTCCCATATCTTGTTTCAGGTGAAAGTTCCAGTGTTCCCCCTCCCTGTACTTTTACCTTAGGCTCCAAAGGGACAATATTCTTTTTTCTGGACTTTCCAGTAGGTTCGGTGCGTACATCTCCCCCACTCCCACACTCATCTCATCCTCAAGGCCCAGAGGTAGCTTGGACAAGCTCTCCTTTTTGTATTAATTTGGGAGGCCTAACTGTTTTATCAGAGTTTACCACCCCATTGCCCCCTACCCTGACAGTTTCCCAGATACACTAAAGTTCTCAGGTACCAGGCTATGTGTCTGAGGACCCTAAAATCTGTGGACTTTTCCCCAATAATAACCCTAGCTTTTGAAAATTAGTAGTAGATGTTCCCCACAGTGAAATCAAGGAGCCAGACCTACTCTGCAAGTCCTGCTAATTCGTTTCCTACTTCGTTGGTCTGAGGGCTTTGCTATAGGGACTGTGTTAGGCTGGAGAGACTCTGGGATGACATTTGTGTTACTTTTTGTTCAAAACCATTACTCTAACACTTTACTCAAATGGTGTATCTTAGAATTCAAAGTAATGGGTTGTGATTCAAGTGAATGCCAGTCACTTTACCATGCAGGTAGGTGAGACCTCTACTTCAGTCATCTCTCCCTCTCTTGGGTCAGCTCTCTTCTCTAAGGCAACTTCAGCTCAGGTCAACTTTTGGCGACTCCCTTTCCGGTGAATTGTGCAGGTTTTTCCCTCTGAGAAGAAAAGATTCCAGTTTCCCCTAACCCCTACAGCTCTTCCTCTCAAACTTAAGGGATGGGATGGGGACTGACTGAAAAAATGTTGGCTTCAGGTATCAGGCCCTGGCTGGGGAGGGGAGGATATTTTTCCTTCCTTTCTTAACTGTATTTTTAAGTTACCACAGTGTCTGTGTGTTCATAATATATAGAAGTTTCCTCTGCTCTTTGAAAGTAAGAGCATTATGTCTGTACAAATTCTTTTAAATAAACATTTGTTCATTGGAATAAATGCTGACTCAGTGCTTACTAGTGCCAGGTAATAGAAAAGATGTAATGGCCTTTCCCCTTCTGGGTAGCTCTTCTTCACTCTTTTTTATTCCACCCTATAAGTAAGAAAATCAGGAACATCACTACATAATAATTTACCCTATTTTTATAATAATTTCCATTTATTCAGTGCCTACTCTGTGTCAGATCTTTATGTAAGATGCTTTGTATAAATGATTGTATTTTATTTTCAAAACAACATTCAAGCTAAGTATTCTTATTGCCATTTTCCAAAAATTTAAACTGAAGCTCAGAGAAGTAACCTGTACAGAGTTAAACAGACAGCTAGTAAGAGAAATTTCAGGATTTGAACTGAGATTTGTCTGGTTCCATAGTCCATTTTTTCCCCTACTTTTTCTCCATGGTCATTTTTTAAAGCTTTTCTCCCTTTTGGGATGGCTTTACCACAGAAGTAGTTGAAATAACTCTGAACTAGAAGTCAGAGACTACAAATTCAATGACTGATGCAGGAGTATAAAGGCCTGGTCCCCTATGGAGATATAATAGGGAACACCTCTGAAGGGCCATCCCAGCTTCAGAGCTCCCCATAAGTGGACTGTGGTTTCCATTAAGACCGAGTTGGTAGCTCAGCTGGTAAAGAATCTGCCTGTAATGTGTGAGACCTGGGTTTGATTCCTTGGTTGGGAAGATCCCCTGGAGGAGGGCATGGCAACCCACTCCAGTATTCTTGCCAGGAGAATCCCCACGGACAGAGGAGCCTGGCGGGCTACAGTCCATGGGGTCACAAAGAGTCAGACATGACTGAGAAACTAGGCACACACACAGCCGTTCAATAGCTCCTTCTGTCAAATCCTGCCTCCTTCTCTTCCCCTTTCTTCTATAAGTGTTGATCCCATGGGCGCCCTAGTTAATACTCTGTACATTAAGCTGTACCAGTGCCTTCCAGAAACCCAACAGTTGACAGAAATTTCTCTGGTTTCAGTGTTGTCACCTGGAAAAATGGAAAAAATAATAGTACATATTTCTGGCATTGTTGAGAGCAATGCCAGGCATGGAGTAAGCACTCAATGCCAGGTATATGGCAAGTACTTCTTCCCCCTGCACCTCTGGCATCAGGTAGATTGGATGACCACACAAAAAATAATATTTGGGATTTCCCTGGTGGTCCAGTTAGTGTCTGCCTGTCAATTCAGGAGACATGAATTCAATCCCTGGTCCAGACAGATTCCACATGCTGTGGTGCAACTAAGTCCGTGCGCCACGACTACTGAAGCCCAGGCACCCTAGAGCCTGTGCTCTGCGACAAGAGAAGCCCCTGCAATGAGAAGCCCACAAACCAAAACTAGAGAGTAACTCTGCTTTCCACAATTATAGAAAGCCCATGCACAGCAGCAAAGTCCCAGTGCAGCCAAAAATAAATAAATAAAAGTAATTTAAAAGAAAAAAAGAAATACCACTTGCCTTAGCTGACATCACCATCTCAGATTTTGTTCAGCTTTTGAAGTGACTTAAACTCACTCTGTGCAAATGGAGGACACCTGGCTGTGTGACTTGAAGTACACTTTAACCTATATTGGCCTGAGTAGGTCCCTGTAAAGTATAGAAGTGGTTATTGCTCTGCATCTTTGGCACACTGGAGGTCAGATCTGTCAATTCAGTTGTAGCACAAATAGTCAGGCCAACCATTTCCCAGGGAACACTTCTGAATGAGAAGGGAACAATCAAATGTTGAGCACCTATATCTTCCAGCCACTGGGTAGGGTGCTACTATTTCAATTTTTCTAGCTCATCTATCTATTGTTGCAAAGCAATCAACCCAAAACCTTAGCAATTTAAAATAGCCATCATCTGCTTGCTTGTGATTCTGCAATTGGAGCAGGACTTGCTGTGAATGGTTTATTCCTATTCCATGTGGTGTTACCTCGGACAGCTTGGCTGGGGCTGAAGGAACAAAGATGTATGCCCCCTCATATCTGGTACCTCAATTGCAGTGGCTGAAACAGCTGTGGGCTGCCTGGGCCTCCCAACTCCCTTTGTAGTATTTTATCCTCCTTTCTTTCTTCATTGGACCTCCCTTTCCAGGTAGAACAGTGAGACTTTTTTTTTTTAATGTGGCAGCAGTCTTCCCAGAGGGTGAGAACCAAAGCTGCAAGGTCTTTTGTTGCATAAAGCCAGAAATCATACAGCAAAACTGCTGCTGTACTCTACTGGTCAAAGCAAGTCACAGAACCAACCCAGATTTAAGGAGCGGGGAAAAGAGACTCTACCTCTTCATAGGAGGAGCTGCATTCATGTCAAAGATGGGAGGAATTGTTGTTCATATTTGCAGCAAACTTACCACATCATCCAACAACAACCTTACATTATGTGTGTCCATTTTTACAGATGATAAAACTGAGGTTCAAAAAAAGGGGAAAGTAGTTGCCCAACAAACAACTAGGACAGGACAAAGCCAAAAGGCAAACCTAGGTCTCTCTGCCTTTAAAGCCTGTGTTTCTTCTACCTAAAAGCAGTTATTTAGCTAGGTCTGAGACCTGGTTAGAGGAGACTAAAGAAAGGAAGAGAAGGAACAAAATACAGTAAAATACAAAGACGATGTGGGTGAAGGAGAGAGAAGGAAGAGGAAAAGAGTAAGAAATTATTTGTTATACTGGTAAAATGCTTTATACTTAAAACACCTTCTTCAACATTCTCATTTAATTCTCACATTAATTGCCCTGTACTATTAGGAGAGCATGTAGTATTACATTTTATAGATGAGACCCAGAGAGGGGAACTGACTCACCCGAGGTCATTTAGCAAGTTAAGAGCAAAGCCACAACTAGAACCCAGGCCTTCCAACCTGGAAATAACCTGATTTGGGGCCCTCTTTACATGTTTGACACAATGAGGATGAATTGTATACATGCTTCGTGCCAGATGGGTTGCTTTTACACTGAGGATAGGTGCTCATTCCGCAGGAGAAGGCCAGGCAATTTTAGCAATTCTGCACTTAAAAGTTTATTTCACTGTTAATATTATGCCCTCAGCTTTCCCATAGCAATTATCAGCATCTTTGCAATGATCAACATCTCCCAGGGTGAACTCTGGAAAGTCTGTTAACTCAAGACTAGGTGCCCTTAGATTAGATACTTAACATCTCTGGGCCTCCAATATCTCATGTAGTAGTCCTATCCTCATGGCATTGTTGTGAAGAATAAATGAGCTAATAATATATGTAAAGTGCTTAGAACAGAACTTGATAAGCACTCAGTAAATGATGAGGAAGAAAATTATAATGATTATGACTGGCCTCCTGAGAGGCCAAAGATGACAACGATGAGGAGGAGGAGGAGGAGGAAGATGGGTAGGAGGAGGGGGAGGAGGAAGAGGAAAGGAAAGAAGAGAAGGGGAAGGAAAGGGGAGGAGAAGGGAAGGAGAGAAAGGGAAGAGGAGACAAGGCACAGTAGGAAAGGGATTACCCCCATGTAGGGTTTCCCACAGAGGGAAAACTGATAGCTGAGAGTCATGGTTCCTTTCCTGGAGCTTGATGAGATTCCAAGGTTCTGTTGCCACTTGACACTGAGTCTATTTCATGGTTGTAAAAAGACAGAGGCCCCTCATGGGAACAAGGCAGAAGCCCCTCCTTTCACCACATTATTTTCTGCTATCACTGAGGAGGGAAGACCATCCTTAAACAATAATTCCCTGTAAGGAGTCTAGGCTCAGGTACACTTCAGTGATTTCTGTACTGTGCAGTACAGGCAAATGACACTGACCCAGGAGCCAATTGTTCCTGAGTTCAAATCCCCAATCCTTTATTTATTAGCAGTGCATTCTTGAACAAATTTTCCAACCTCCAGTTTCTTCACCTGTAAACTGGAGACAATACCTACTGTATGAGGTTGCAGTGAGAGGCAAGGGTCACCATTTACAGTATGTCCATAATTTACTGGACACTATGGGAGGCAGCATAGTGTAGTGGCTAAGAGCATGGACACCAAAGTCAGAGAGTCTGGATTAAGCTCTTGAAAAGCCATTTGCTGACTGTGTGACTTTCAGTGAACTCATTAACTTCTTGAAACCTCATAATTACAATGGAGGTAATAATATAATTTTCCTTATTGGATTGTTCCTAGGATTAAATAAGACAATGTTTATGAGTTGCACATAGAAAGCATTATCTGAGTGTTTCATAAAGTAAACAAATCAAATCTTCCTACCAACACTCAGTGTCATCAGCTTAGAGATGAAAAATTTAAGCTGGTAGAAGTCAAGTGCTTCAAATTTGGGTCTGTCTGACTGCATTAAACCATAAAAATGTTTGGAAGAGTGTACTGATGTCTACAATTTATTTTGAATTGCATTGAAACTTAGCATATTGGTGGACGGATAGAAGAATAGATATATGATAAAATAAGTCCAGTAAAATGCTAATTGTAGGATTTAGGTAGGGGGCATAAGGTGCTACCTGTAAAATTTCCAGTGTCTGCAATTTTCTTCATAATAAAATATTGGGACAATGAAACATCTACCTGGTAATGTCACTTCTCTGCCTAAAAGCCTTGGTTTCTTCCCTAGCATTTCCACTACATAATTTGACCTCTTGAATCATCAACATAGCTCTCACTGAGCCCACTCCCTATACCGAATTGGCAGACCACCAGGTAGAACAGATGACAATGCAGAGAGAGAGAGAGAGCTTTGCACTTCTACTTAGGGTGACCAACTTGTCCTAATTTTCCCATGGCTGTTCTGGTTTTATTTATTTATTTATTTATTTATTTTTGTTCTGGTTTTAAAACTGAATGTCCTACCTCCTGGTAAATCCCTCAGTTCAGTTCAGTCACTCAGTCGTTTCCGACTTTTTGTGACCTCATGGACTGCAGTATGCTAGACTTCCTTGTCCATCACCAACTGCCAGAGCTTGCACAAACTCATGTCCATCGAGTCTGTGATGCCATCCAACCATCTCATCCTCTATCAGCCTTTCTCCTCCTGCCTTCAATCTTTCCCAGCATCAGGGTCTTTTCAAAGAGTCATTTCTTCTCATCAGGTGGCCAAAGTATTGGAATTTCAGCTTCAGCATCAGTCCTTCCAATGACTATTTAGCACTGCTTTCCTTTAGGATTGACTGATTTGATCTCCTTGCAGTTCAAGGGACTCTAGAGAGTCTTCTCCAACACCACAGTTAAAAAGCATCAATTCTTTGGCGTTCAACTTTCTTTATGGTCCAACTCTTACATCCATACATGACTACAGGAAAAACCAAAGCTTTGACTAGACAGGTCTGTGTTGGTGAAGTAATGACTCTGTTTTTAATATGCTGTCTAGGTTGGTCATAGCTTTTCTCCCAAGGAGCAAGCATCTTTTAATTTCATGGCTGCAGTCACCATCTGCAGTGATTTTGGAGCCCAAGAAAATAAAGTCTGTCACTCTTTCCATTGTTTCCCCATCTATTTGCCATGAAGTGATGGGACCAGATGCAATGATCTTAGTTTTCTGAATGTTGAGTTTTAAGCCAGCTTTTTCACTCTCCTCTTTCACTTTCATCAAGAGGCTCTTTAGTTTATCTTCAATTTCTGCCATAAGGGTGGTGATGAAAAGGACATCTTTTTTTTTTTTTTTTTTTCAGTGTTAGTTCTAGAAGCTCTTGTATGTCTTCATAGAACTGTTCAACTTCAGCTTCTTCAGCATTAGTGGTTGGGGCATAGACTTGGATTACTGTGATATTTCCTGATCTGTAATAAACGAACACAAATCAGGAAATTCCTCAGACCTAGGCAAGATGGGATGGTTAGTCACCCTATTGCACCTTTGTGCCCAGCTGTGCTATGAGCCGTCTTTCTTTCCGGTAGTGCTAAGGGAATCTGTCATCTATTGTTTCTAATTCACAGCATGCTCAGTGGCTCTGGGAAGTTTCAGATCTGGCCCTGACCCACTTACTCTGCCATCTGGGCAGAAACTGCTCCCACTGCTGGTGATGTGGTGCACCTGTTACAGAACCTTCCATCACATTGCTTTGCACACTCAGGGCAGCAGCAGTTATGCCTCCACCCATCTCCTCCATACATCACCTTAATCCTAGCTTTCTGGGCTTGAAATTCCATAACGCTGACAACTCCAAGAGCCTGAGACACTGCTTTTGACCTCTGAGTCCTACAGTCCTACCCTGACTCCAGACATTCTTTCACATCCTGAGCAAGTAACCACGT
This sequence comes from Dama dama, assembly GCF_033118175.1. NCBI lineage: Eukaryota > Metazoa > Chordata > Mammalia > Artiodactyla > Cervidae > Dama > Dama dama. The sequence goes on from NC_083714.1 coordinate 105,888,528, forward strand.
TTCTCACCAGGAGATGTCTGTGTTCCATCCAGAAAGCAGAGGGGATGTGTCCACAGCAGGCAGGTGGTTATATTCACCCAAAAGGTGCAAGGTATAGATGTCCACACATGGAAGCACCAGGAAAAAGTGAAGAGGCAGCATAGGGGTCCCAAGAATATAAATGTGCTCCCAAGAAAAAAGCCTACAGAGAAGTGCATTCCTTCTGCCTAATGCTATTCTGGCAGGGCACCACATCCCTTTTAAAAAGTATGGCTTGCCACTACGCTCAACAGCTCTGCTTTTGGCCTGATGCCTTCTAATATATATCCCTCTGTGACACATGCACTGGGGTGAAGACAGACCTGAAAGAGTCACAGTATAATAGCTTCTCTTTATTGAATGAGCATTTACTATGGTCTAGGCATTGAACTATGTGCTTCACATAGTGCTCACATTTAACCTTTACAGGAGTCCTAAAAGATATGTGTTATTATTATTCCCACATTAAAAAACCTGAGGCACCAAGTGGTTAAATTTCTTACCCAAGGTTATGCAGTAAGTTGCAGAGCTGGGACTCAAACCTAAGAAATCAAGCACCAAAAGTCAAGTGAATAACTAGTCTCTCAATGAGATCCACCATCTGGTTTTCAGTGTACGAGCTCCTGGACATAATCATCATGAACTGACTGACATGAGTGTTCTCCTAAAGCCACAGCAGGATTGGGCGATGGTACAATGAAAAGTGTTGTCCTGTGCCATCTTCATCGCTGTCTTTCTAGCCTATGAACCACAACCTGGGAATAATCAGAGCATAGCAAGAGAGTACATCAGCTATTATACTTCTTGCTTACAGTAAGCTTAGATTCACCATCGCTGAATAATTGGCTTGCTGTTCTCCATTCTGCCCCAATGGTGGCATTTACTCCTGCTACTACCCCAGCCCTCAGCACATCACCAGCAGCCCTCAACCACCTGCATGAGCAGCACAGCTTCAAAAATTTCTATAGGACCCACTGGAGTTTACAGAAGAATAATGTGAAGCCAATATTCATCCCTGAGCATGAGAGAAGATAATCTCCATACAGAGGTCATCTTTATACCCTTGCCCTTACAAAAATCTGGAACCAGTTACTAGGAAAACTAAGTCCATGACATTCTGTTTCCAGTTACCAACATCTATGAAGATTCACTTCTCTGTTACTGACATGCTCCACCTGGCCTGTCTGGACCACATTTCCCATCTTCCTGCCCTGTGTCCAGCCCCAGCTAGTTGAGATGGAGAGCTGGAGCGCAGAATGGAGGAAGTCTGAACTTCCACTAGCATGATAGTCAACCCCAGTTTCTGGTGCAGTAAAAGGTTAGGGGATAGATAAAAGGTTGTAAAAAATCATCTTCTATCTAAGGAATACCCATGAACCCATTAGATTCCTTCAGCAATAAAGTCTAGGGCCAACCCTTATCAGAGAATAGCATATATGTGTTGGAGATAGGGATATTCCATCTTTGCTCTGGCCACTTAAGTCAACTAGAGAAATGCCCAAACTAGGCACACCATGCTTCATAGATGCCTCAAGGCTGTTTATGACAAGGTTCTGAGGCACCCCCTTCTTTGTTCCTGACATATATTTTCTCCAGTTACCTCCTTTTGCAATACACACTCTTTTTATTTTTTAAGGTTACACATTCAGCTGTCCCGTATTTATTTTATTTTTTTAATTTATTTATTTTAATTGGAGGGGAATTACTTCAATATTGTAGTGGGTTTTGCCATGGATGTACATATGTTCCCCATCCTGACCCCCCTCCCACCTCCATCCCCATCCCATCCCTCAGGGTCATCCCAGTGCACCAGCCCTGAGCATTTTATCTCATGCATCAAACCTGGACTGGCGATCTGATTCACATATGATAATATACATGTTTCAGTGCTATTCTCTGAAATCATCCCACCCTCACCTTCTCCCACAGAATCCAATAGACTGTTCTATATGTCTGTGTCTCTTTTGTTGTCTCGCATATAGGGTCATTATTACCATCTTTCTAAATTCCACATGTATGTGTTAGTATACTGTATATTGGTGTTTCTCGTTCTGACTAACTTCACTCTGTATAATAGGCTCCACTTTGATCCACCTCATTAGAACTGATTCAAATGTATTCTTTTTAATGGCTGAGTAATATCCCTTTTTGTATATGTACCACAACTTTCTTATCCATTCATCTGCCGATGGACATCTAGGTTGCTTCCATGTCCTGGCTATTATACACAGTGCTACAATGAACATTGGGGTACACGTGTCTCTTTCAATTCTGGTTTCCTTGGTGAACAGGCCCAGCAGTGGGATTGCTGGGTCATATGGCAGTTCTAGTTCCAGTTTCTTAAGGAATCTCCACACTGTTCTCCATAGTGGCTGTACTAGTTTGTATTCCTATCAACAATGTAAGAAGGTTCCCTTTTCTCCACACCTCTCCAGCATTTATTGTTTGTAGACTTTTAGATAGCAGCCATTCTGACTGGCATGAGATGGTACCTCAATGAGGTTTGATTTGCATTTCTCTAATAATGAGTGGTGCTGAGCATCTTTTCTTGTGTTTGTTAGCCATCTGTATGTCTTCTTTGAAGAAATGTCTGTTTAGTTCTTGGGCCCATTTTTTGATTGGGTCATTTATTTTTCTGGAATTGAGCTGCAGGAGTTGCTTGTATATTTTTGAGATTAATCCTTTGTCTGTTGCTTCATTTGCTATTATTTTCTCCCATTCTGAAGGCTGTCCTTTCACCTTGCTTATAGTTTCCTTCATTGTGCAAAAGCTTTTAATTTTATTTAGGTCCCATTTGTTTATTTTTGCTTTTATTTCCATTACTCTGGGAGATGGGTCATAGAGGGTCCTGCTGTGGTTTATGTCACAGAGTGTTTTGCCTATGTTTTCCTCTAGGAGTTTTATAGTTTCTGGTCTTACATTTAGATGGTTAATCCATTTTGAGTTTATTTTTTGGTGTTAGAGAGTGTTCTAGTTTCATTTTTTTTACAAGCGGTTGACCACTTTTCTCAGCACCACTTGTTAAAGAGATTGTCTTTTTTCCATTGTATATGCTTGCCTTCTTTGTCAAAGGTAAGGTGTCCATAGGTGCGTGGATTTATCTCTGGGCTTCCTATTTTGTTCCATTAATCTATATTTCTGTCTTTGTGCCAGTACCATACTGTCTTGATGACCGTAGCTTTCTACTATAGCCAAAAGTCAGGCAGCTTGATGACTCCAAGTCCATTCTTCTTTCAAAAGAGTGTTTTGGCTATTCGAGGTTTATTGTATTTCCACACACATTTTGAAATTATTTGTTCTAGTTCTCTGAAAAAAATACCATTGGTAGCTTAATAGGGATTGCATTGAATCTATACTTTGTTTTAGGTAGTATACTCATTTTCACTATATTCATCCTTCCAATCCATGAACATGATATATTACTCCTTCTATTTGTGTCCTCTTTGATTTCTTTCACCAGTGTTTTATAGTTTTCTATCTATAGGTCTTTTGTTTCTTTAGGTAGATATATCCCTAAATATTTTATTCTTTTTGTTGCAATGGTGAATGGAACTGTTTCCTTAATTTCTCTGTTTTCTCAATGTTAGTGTATAGGAAACAAGGGATTTTTGTGTGTTAATTTTATATCCTCCAACTTTACTATATTCATTGATTAGCTCTAGTAATTTTCTGGTGACTTCTTTAGGGTTTTCTATGTAGAGGATCATGTCATCTGCAAACATTGAGTTATAATTCTTCTTTTACAATTTGGATTATGTTTATTCCTTTTTCTTCTATGATTGCTGTAGCCAAAACTTCCAAAACTTTGTTCAATAGTAGTGGTGAGCATGGGCACCCTTGTCTTGTTCCTGACATTAGGGGAAATGCTTTCAATTTTTCACCATTGAGGATAATGTTTGCTGTGGGTTTATCATATATAGCTTTTATTATGTTGAGGAATGTTCCTTCTTTGCCTGCCTTCTGGAGGGTTTTTATCATAAATGGATGCTGAATTTTGTCAAAGGCTTTTTCTGCATCTATTGAGATAATCATATGGTTTTTCTCTTTCAATTTGTTAATGTCGTGTATTACATTGATTGATTTGTGGATATTGAAGAATTCTTGCATCCCTGGGATAAGGCCCAGTTTTGTCATGATGTATGATCTTTTTAATATGTTGTTGGATTCTGTTTGCTAGGATTTTGTTAAGGATTTTTGCATCTATGTTCATCAGGGATATTGGCCTATAGTTTTCTTTTTTTGTGGCATCTTTGTCTGGTTTTGGTATTAGGGTGATGGTGGCCTCATAGAATGAGTTTGGAAGTTTAGCTTCCTCTGAAATTTTCTGGAAGAGTTTGAGTAGGATAGGTGTTCACTCTCCTCTCAATTTTTGGTAGAATTCAGCCGTGAAGCCATCTGGTCCTGGGTTTTAGTTTGCTGGAAGGTTTCTGATTACAGTTTCGATTTCTGTGCTTGTGATGGGTCTGTTAAGATCTTCTATTTCTTCCTGGTTGAGTTTTGGAAAGTTATACTTTTCTAAGAATTTGTCCATTTTTTCCGAGTTGTCCATTTTATTGGCATATAGTTTGCTGATAGTAGTCTCTTATGATCCTTTGTATTTCTCTGTTGTCTGTTGTGATTTCTCCATTTTCATTTCTAATTTTCTTGGTTTGATTCTTCTCCCTTTGTTTCTTGACGAGTCTGGCTAATGGTTTGTCAATTTTATTTATCTGCTCAAAGAACCAGTTTTTACCTTTGTTGATTTTTGCTATGGTCTCTTTTGCTTCTTTTGCATTTATTTCTGCCCTAAATTTTATAGTTTCTTTCCTTCTACTAGCTCTGGGGTTCTTCATTTCTTCCTTTTCTAGTTGGAGAGGAAGGTTATTTATTTGACCTTTTTCTTGTTTCTTGAGGTAAGCCTGTATTGCTATGAACCTTCCCCTTAGCACTGCTTTTACACTGCTTTAACCCACAGGTTTTGGCTTGTTGTGTTTTTGTTTTCACTTGTTTCTATGCATACTTTGATTTCTTTTTTGTTCTTCTGTGATCTGTTGGTTATTCAGAAGCGTGTTGTTTAGCCTCCATATGTTGGAATTTTTAATATTTTTTTTCCTGTAATTGACATCTAATCTTACTGCATCGTGATCTGAAAAGAAGCTTGGAATGATTTCAATTTTTTTTTAACTTACCAAGACTAGATTTATGGCCCAGGATGTGATCTATCCTGGAGAAGGTTCCATGTGCACTTGAGAAAAAGGTGAAATTCATTGTTTGGGGGTGAAATGTCCTATAGATATCAATTAGGTCTAACTGGTCCATTGTATCATTTAAAATTTGTGTTTCCTTGCTAATTTTCTCTTTAGTTCATCTATCCATACGTGTGTTCTGTTCAGTTCAGTTCAGTCCCCCAGTCGTGTCCGACTCTGCAACCCCATGAATCACAGCACGCCAGGCCTCCCTGTCCGTCACCAACTCCCGGAGTCTATCCAAACCCATGTCCGTTGAGGTGGTGATACCATCCAGTCATTTTATCCTTTGTTGTCCCCTTCTGCTCCTGCCCCCAATCCTTCCCAGCATTAAGGTCTTTTCCAATGAGTCTACACTTCGCATGAGGTGGCCAAAATATTGGAGTTTCAGCTTCAATATCAGTCCTTCCAATGAACACCCAGGACTGATCTCCTTTAGGATGGACTGGTTGGATCTTCTTGCAGTCCAAGGGACTCTCAAGAGTCTTCTCCAACACCACAGATCAAAAGCATCAATTCTTCAGCGCCCAGCTTTCTTCACAGTCCAACTCTCACATCCATATATGACTACTGGAAAAACCATAGCCTTGACTAGATGGACCTTTGTGGGCAAAGTAATATCTCTGTTTTTAAATATGCTATCTAGGTTGGTCATACATTTCCTTTCAAGGAGTAAGCGTCTTTTTTTTTTTTTTTTTTCATGGCTGCAATCACCATCTGCATCCATACGTGAGAGTGGGCTATTAATGTCTCCCACTATTATTGTGTTATTGTTAATTTCCCCTTTCATACTTGTTAGCATTTGCCTTACATATTGCAATGCTCCTATATTGGGTACATATATATTTATAATTGTTATATCTTTTTCTTGGAGTGATCCTTTGATCATTATGTAGTGTCATTCTTTGCCTCTTTTCACAGCATTTTCTTCAAAGTCTATTTTATTTGATATGAGTATTGCTATTCCTGCTTTCTTTTGGTCTCCATTTGAGTGAAATATCTATTTCCAGCCCTTAACTTTCAGTCTGTATGTGTCCCTTGTTTTGAGGTGGGTCTCTTATAGATAGCATATATAGGGGTCTTGTTATTGTATCCATTCAGCCAGTCTTTGTCTTTTGGTTGGGGCATTCAACCCATTTACATTTAAGGCAATCATTGATAAGTATGAGCCCACTGACATTTGCTTTTTATTTTGGGTTCGAGTTTATACACCCTTTCTGTGTTTCCTGTCTAGAGAAGATCTTTTAGCATTTGTTGAAGAGCTGATTTGATGGTGTTGAATTCTCTCAGTTTTTGCTTGTCTGTAAAGCTTTTGATTTCTCCTTCATATTTGAATGAGATCCTTGCTGGGTACAGTAATCTGGGTTGTAGGTTTTTCTCTTTCATCACTTTAAGTATGTCCTGCCATTCCCTTCTGGCCTGAAGAGTTTCTATTGAAAGATCAGCTCTTATATTTATGGGAATCCCCTGGTGTGTTATTTGTTGTTTTTCCCTTGCTTCTTTTAACATTTGTTCTTTGTGTTTAATGTTTGTTAAAATGATTAATTTGAGTTTGGGGGTGTCTCGCCTTGGGTTTATCCTGTTTTGGACTCTCTGGGTTTCTGGGACTTGGGTGACTATTTCCTTCCCCATTTTAGGGAAGTTTTCAACTATTATCTCCTCAAGTATTTTCTCATGCCCTTTCTTTTTGTCTTCTTCTTCTGGGACTCCTATGACTCGAATGTTGAGACTTTTGCCATTGTCCCAGATGTCTCTGAAGTTGTTCATTTCTTTTAATTCATTGTCTTTTTTTCTCTCTGCTTCCTTCTATCTTCTACCTCACTTATCCTATCTTCTGCCTCCAGTTATTCTACAGTTGGTTATTCTACTGTTGGTTCTCTCCAGAGTGTTTTTTATATGAGTTATTGCATTATTCATTATATATTGATTCTTTTTCATTTCTTCTCGGTCCTTGTTAAACATTTCTTGCATCTTCTCAATCCTTGTCTCCAGGCTATTTATCTGTAACTCCATTTTGTTTTCAACAATTTGGATCATTTTTACTATCACTATTCTGAATTCTTTTTCAGGTAGACTCCCCATCTCCTCCTCTTTTATTTGGTTTGGTGGACATTTATCATGTTCCTTTACCTGCTGAGTATTTCTCTGCCTTTTCATCTTATTTAGATTGCTGTGTTTGGGGTGGCCTTTCTGTATTTTGGCAGTTTGTGGTTCCTCTTTATTTTGGAGTTTCCTCCCTATGGTTGGGGTTGGACAGGTAGCTTGTCAAGGTTTCCTGGTTAGGGAAGCTTGCATCAGTGTTCTGGTGGGTGGAGCTGGATTTCTCATCTCTGGAGTGCAATAAAGTGTCCATTAGTGAATTTTGAGATGTCCATGGGTTTGGCGTGACTTTGGGCAGCCTATATATTAGAGCTCAGGGGTATGTTGTTGTGTTGCTGGAGAATTTGCATGGTATGTCTTGTTCTGGAACTTGTTGGATCTTGGGTGGAGCTTGGTTTCAGAGTAGGTATGAAAGCTTTTGGTTGAGCTCTTATCGGTTCATGTTCCCTGGAGTCAGGAGTTCTCTGGTGTTCTCAGGTTTTGGACTTATGCATCCTGCCTCTGGTTTTCAGTCTTATTCTTACAGTAGCCTCAAGACTTCTCCATCCATACTGCTCCAATGATAAAACATCTATGTGAATGGAGAAAAGATTCTCCACAATGAGGGACACCCAGAAACGTTTGCTGTGTTACATGGAGAAGAGAAGAGGGAGGAGCCAGATAGAGGTGACCAGGAGGAGAAGAGGGGGAATCAAAAGGGGAGAGAGCAATCTAGCCAGTAGTCAGTTCCCTAAGTCTTCTCCACAGCCCAGAATACACAAAGAGATCACAGAGTTGGGTAGAGAAAAGAAGGGGGAGGGAGAAGATAGAGGTGACCTAGGGGAGTAAAAGGAGAGTCAAAAGGGGAAAAGGGCAATCAAGCCAGTAATAACACTCCTAAGTAAAAACGGGTACTGGAGATTGGATTCTTTAAGGTTCAAAATTGATTTTAAAAAATACCAAAAAGCAAAGATTAAAAATCTAGAGTAGAGGTTAGACTCTCAAAAATAGAATATTAAAAAAATAAACAAAACAAATCACAAGGGTTGTAAAAAATTTATATATGAAGTTTGCTTTAAAAATAGGGTCTTTTTTTTTTTTTTTTTTTTCAGCAATACCATTCCTGGGCATACACACCGAGGAAACTAGATCTGAAAGAGACACATGCACCCCAGTGTTCATTGCAGCACTGTTTATAATTGCCAGGACATGGAAGCAACCTAGATGTCCATCAGCAGACGAATGGATAAGGAAGCTATGGTGCATATACACAATGGAATATTACTCAGCCATTAAAAAGAATACATTTGAATCAGTTCTAATGAGATGGATGAAACTGGAGCCCATTATACAGAGTGAAGTAAGCCAGAAAGATAAAGAACAATGCAGTATACTAATGCATATATATGGAATTTAAAAAAATGGTAATGATAACCCAATATGCAAAACAGAAAAAGAGACACAGATGTACAGAACAGACTTTGGGACTCTGTGGGAGAAGGTGAGGGTGGGATGTTCTGAGAGAATAGCACTGAAACAAGTATACTATCAAGGGTGAAACAGACCACCAGCCCAGGTTGGATGCATGAGACGAGTGTTCAGGGCTGGTGCACTGGGAAGACCCAGAGGGATGGGATGGGGAGGGAAGCAGGAGGGGGGATAGGGATGGGAATACATGTAAATCCATGGCTGATTCATGTCAATGTATGGCAAACACTACTACAATATTGTAAAGTAATTAGCCTCCAACTAATAAAAATAAATGAAAAAATAGGGTCTTTTTTTGAAAGGTAATATGTTATAAACATTAAAATTAAAGGAGTAATAGAAGACTTAAAAATTAAAAAAATAAAAATTAAAAAATATTTAATGATAATAGTGGAAATATATCTAAGAATTTCTCTGGAGCTGTTGAGGGCAGTGTGGGGCCAGTTCAGCTTCAGATAGTTCCTTGTTCCTGCTTATACTTCTCAAGATCTTTAGGCCCCTTCCAGTGTAGCCGGTGCTAACTACAGGGTTTTAATCTGTTGCACCTGTCACTTCCAAAGTGGTTCCCTCTGTTTATTTTAGCTTCTTCCGTTTGCAAGTCTCTTCTGTGTCTAATTTCCGCCCTGCCACAAGGGGGCGAGTGTGGTCATTTATTTAGGCTCACTTGTTCAGTCGTGCTGTGGGGAGGGAGGAACACTGCAAACAAATATCACTGGCCTGTGTGGGGAGTGTTTGCATTGTCTCAGCCACAGTGTGTTTGCCCCCACTCAGCGTGTGTGCTTTCCCAATCTACACTGCTCAGGCTCTAGTTTGCTCTGCCGGGAACTGTCTGAGGTGGGCCCTGGTTTGTATGCACTTCCCAGGTCTAAGCCACTCAGGTCAGGTTCTCAAGTACTCCACAAAGGCTCAGACTCAGTTGGGCCTGCATTTTGTGCCCTTCCCAGGTCTGAGTAGCTCAGGCGACCAGGTGCTTGAGGAGCATACTCTCCTTAGGTGCAGTGCATCTTATCACCTCCCCTGTCCCAGCCGCTCGGTTTCCCCTGTGCACCATCTCATGTGTTCCATGTGTCTCTTCTGGGGAGCTGATCTCTGGCTGCAACCCTCCCGGTGGATGTCATCCATCCAGGGTCCCAGGAAGACTTGGTTGGCAACTGGGAACCTGCTCACACTTTGGTGGAGGATGCTATCTCTGGGGCTGAGTTTGCCCCTTTCAGGCTCTGGCTGCTGCCTGCCTGCCTCCCTGCCTCTGGCAGGGAATGAGCCGGTGGGCTGCTGGCTAGCTCTCCTCTGGTATTTGCTCAGTCCTTTGTTCTGTGAGCAGGCACGGCAGTGCCTTACATTAGGGCTTTTCGCCGGAAAGTTCTCTCTCTCTCTTTTCTCTCTTTCTCTCTGGCTATCCCACAGTTTAGCTTGCTCTCTCACGTTAGCTCCCTCAGATTGCCCTCAGGGCATTCAGTCACAGTCCTTACCCCAAGCAATGCAGCCCGCATCTCCCTGTTCAGCCCCCGCTTGCTGGTGGTGGATGCGAGCGTCTTGGCTACTTCTCCGCTGGGAATTGCCATTAGGCATGTCATCTGTGGGTTTTGTTTATTTATTTTTCCTCCCAGTTGTGTTGCCCTCTGAGATTTGAAAACTCCCCACAGACCCGCCAGTGAGAGGGTTTCCTGGTGTTTGGAAGCTTCTCCTCTTTTAGACTCCCTCCCTGGAATGGATCTCTGTCCCTAACTCTTTTATCTCTCTTTTTATCTTCTATATTTTGTCCTACCTCCTTTCAAAGACAACAGGCTGCCTTTCTGGGTGCCTAGTGTCCTCTGCCAGCGTCCAAAAGTTATTTTGTGGAATTTTCTGTGTTCAAATGTTCTTTCAATGAATTTGTGGGGGAGAAAATGGTCTCCCTGTCCTATTCCTCCACCATCTTAGGACCACCCCCTGCAATACACAGCCAAGTGCTGCTGGGAACAACTCCCAGCCCTATGTAGCCTAGTCCTGCTTAGCATTCATGGGGGCCTAGCCTCATCGGGGCCTTTAGCATCGTGCATTTAGACCCTGGTCACTATCCTTTCCTGTTCCGTTAATGAAGAGGAGAGAGGGCTGCCACCTAGAGGCTACACGGGTGCTCAGAATTGCGTGTGTTATGGCAGCATGAGTAGAGGACAGGGGCAGTTTACAGCTGTGCTTTGAGTTGTGCTAAGTCGCATCGGTCATGTCTGACTCTTTGTGACCCTATGGACCATAGCCTGCCAGGCTCCTCTGTCCACAGAATTCTCCAGGCAAGAATACGGGATTCTGCACAACAAAGGAAACTATAAGCAAGGTGAAAAGACAGCCCTCAGATTGGGAGAAAATACTAGCAAACAAAGCAACTGACAAAGAATTAATCTTAAAAATATACAAGCAACTCCTGCAGCTCAATTCCAGAAAAATAAACGACCCAATCAAAAAGTGGGCCAAAGAACTAAACTGACATTTCTCCAAAGAAGACATACAGATGGCTAGCAAACACAGAAAAACTGCTCAGCATCACTCATTATCAGAAAAATGCAAATCAAAACCACAATGAGGTACCACTTCACACCAGTCAGAATGACTGCTGTCCAAAAGTCTACAAGCAATAAATGCTGGAGAGGGTGTGGAGAAAAGGGAACCCTCTTACACTGCTGGTGGGAATGCAAACTAGTACAGCCACTATGGAGAACAGTGTGGAGATTCCTTAAAAAACTGGAACTACTTTTCTTTTTTTTTTTTTTTTTTTAATTTTTATTATTATTATTATTTTTTTCCAGTGGGTTTTGTCATACATTGATATGAATCAGCCATGGATTTACATGTATTCCCAATCCCGATCCCCCCTCCCACCTCCCTCTCCACCCGATTCCTCTGGGTCTTCCCAGTGCACCAGGCCGGAGCACTTGTCTCGTGCATCCCACCTGGGCTGGTGATCTGTTTCACCATAGATAGTATACATGCTGTTCTTTTGAAATATCCCACCCTCACATTCTCCCACAAAGTTCAAAAGTCTGTTCTGTATTTCTGTGTCTCTTTTTCTGTTCTGCATATAGGGTTATCGTTATCACCTTTCTAAATTCCATATACATGTGTCAGTATGCTGTAATGTTCTTTATCTTTCTGGCTTACTTCACTCTGTATAAGGGGCTCCAGCTTCATCCATCTCATTAGGACTGGTTCAAATGAATTCTTTTTAATGGCTGAGTAATATTCTATGGTGTATATGTACCACAGCTTCCTTATCCATTCATCTGCTGATGGGCATCTAGGTTGCTTCCATGTCCTGGCTATTATAAACAGTGCTGCGATGAACATTGGGGTGCACGTGTCTCTTTCAGATCTGGTTTCCTCAGTGTGTATGCCCAGAAGTGGGATTGCTGGGTCATATGGCAGTTCTATGTCCAGTTTTTTAAGAAATCTCCACACTGTTTTCCATAGCGGCTGTACTAGTTTGCATTCCCACCAACAGTGTAAGAGGGTTCCCTTTTCTCCACACCCTCTCCAGTATTTATTGCTTGTAGACTTTTGGATAGCAGCCATCCTGACTGGCGTGTAATGGTACCTCATTGTGGTTTTGATTTGCATTTCTCTAATAATGAGTGATGTTGAGCATCTTTTCATGTGTTTGTTAGCCATCTGTATGTCTTCCTTGGAGAAATGTCTGTTTAGTTCTTTGGCCCATTTTTTGATTGGGTCATTTATTTTTCTGGAATTGAGCTGCAGGAGTTGCTTGTATATTTTTGAGATTAGTCCTTTGTCTGTTTCTTCATTTGCTATTATTTTCTCCCAATCTGAGGGCTGTCTTTTCACCTTACTTATAGTTTCCTTTGTAGTGCAAAAGCTTTTAAGTTTCATTAGGTCCCATTTGTTTAGTTTTGCTTTTATTTCCAATATTCTGGGAGGTGGGTCATAGAGGATCTTGCTTTGATTTATGTCGGAGAGTGTTTTGCCTATGTTCTCCTCTAGGAGTTTTATAGTTTCTGGTCTTACATTTAGATCTTTAACCCATTTTGAGTTTATTTTTGTGTATGGTGTTAGAAAGTATTCTAGTTTCATTCTTTTACAAGTGGTTGACCAGTTTTCCCAGCACCACTTGTTAAAGAGGTTGTCTTTTTTCCATTGTATATCCTTGCCTCCTTTGTCAAAGATAAGGTGTCCATAGGTTCGTGGATTTATCTCTGGGCTTTCTATTCTGTTCCATTGATCTATATTTCTGTCTTTGTGCCAGTACCATACTGTCTTGATGACTGTGGCTTTGTAGTAGAGTCTGAAGTCAGGCAGGTTGATTCCTCCAGCTCCATTCTTCTTTCTCAAGATTACTTTGGCTATTCGAGGTTTTTTGTATTTCCATACAAATTGTGAAATTCTTTGGTCTAGTTCTGTGAAAAATACCGTTGGTAGCTTGATAGGGATTGCATTGAATCTATAGACTGCTTTGGGTAGAATAGCCATTTTGACAATATTAATTCTTCCAATCGATGAACATGGTATGTTTCTCCATCTGTTTGTGTCCTCTTTGATTTCTTTCATCAGTGTTTTATAGTTTTCTATGTATAGGTCCTTTGTTTCTTTAGGTAGATATACTCCTAAGTATTTTATTCTTTTTGTTGCAATGGTGAATGGTATTGTTTCCTTAATTTCTCTGTCTGTTTTTTCATTGTTAGTATATAGGAATGCAAGGGATTTCTGTGTGTTAATTTTATATCCTGCAACTGAAGAAGAGAAAAAAAAAAAAAAAAAAAAAACTGGAACTAGAACTGCCATATGACCTAGCAATCCCACTGCTGGGCATACACACAGAGGAAACCAGAATTGAAAGAGATACATGTACCCCAATGTTCATTGCAGCACTGTATATAATAGCCAGGACATGGAAGCAACCTAGATGTCCATCAGCAGACAAATGGATAAGAAAGCTGTGGTACATATACCCAATGGAATATTACTCAGCCATTTAAAAGAATACATTTGAATCATTTCTAATGAGATGGATGAAACTGGAGCCTATTATACAGAGTGAAGTAAGCCAGAAATAAAAACACCAATACAGTATACTAACACATATATATGGAATTTAGAAAGATGGTAACGATTACCCTGTATGTGAGGCAGCAAAAGAGGCACAGATGTATAGAACAGTCTTTTGGACTCTGTGGGAGAGGGCGAGGATGGGATGATATGGGAGAATGGCATTGACACATGTGAATTATCATATGTGAAATGAATCTTCAGTCCAGGTCTGATGCATGATACAGGGTGCTCGGGGCTCGTGCACTGTGATGACCCAGAGGGATGGGATGGGGAGGGAGATGAGAGGGGGGTTCAGGATGGGAAACACATGTACACCCATGGCAGATTCATGTCAATGTATGGCAAAACCAATACAATATTGTAAAGAAAATTTAAAAAATAAATAAAACTGAAAAAATAAAAAGAATACTGGAGTGGGCTGTGTGCCGTCCTCCAGGGGATCTTCCCAACCCAAGGACTGAACAGTCTTTACAGTCTGAACCACCAGGGAAGCCCAGTTTACAGTTAGGCAGGTTCAAATTTGAATCTTGCATCTTCCACTTATTGGTTGTTTGATCTTGGGCAAGTCAATAATCTCTCTTAAGCCTCATTTTATTCTTTGTAAAGTGTGGAAAATAATGTTGTACATAATCTACCTAAGGGCTTAGAGAAATACTTGGCAGATGGTAGGTGCTTAATAAATGGTGGCTGTTTAATAAATAAATAAATAGTGAACTGGGCAGCATGCTGATTGGCAATACATCTTAATCCCAAGTCTGGTTGCTTAGTAGGAAGAAGCTGCTGACCAAGTTGTTACCCTGGTAGGGACTGTTTCAGGACCTGTAATGGGCTTGAGCCTTCAGGTGGGCACATGAGGGGCTTAGTTTGGGAAGACATGGGTGGAGGACCCAAGGTTGTAGAGTCTGGATTCAGACAGATCTGAAATTTTTGTGACTTGGAGTAAGTCACCTTACCTTTCTGAGCCTGTTTGCTCATGTGTAAAATACGGGTAATATTATTGCTTAGTACACCTTCCAGGACTTTGGGGAGGATTAAATGGCATAATGGATGGTAAAGTGGTTTTATAAATTATAACAAATTCTACTCATGTTAGTTACACAGATGCATGTGTGTGTGTGTTCTCTCACAAGTGTTATCTATGTTCTTGAACCCTGATTGAGAAGGTGGCAAGAAGCAACATTAGGGTGACCTCCTTAGGATGTCATTCTGAGGAAGAACAAACCACAAGATTAGCAAGGGTCCAGTCCAGTTAACCTGACTCCTTTTTTTTTTTTTCCATTCTTGAGCAGTTTAAGGTGAAAGACTTGAAGCTTTTTTCTAAGATTGAGGCTATCCTATGAGCTAAATATTGAACCATCTAAAAAGCTGATTATATGAGTTCTGCCTCAGTGACCTTTTGAAGATTCATCTAGCCCCAGGACCTGGTGGTATAATGAACTTCAAATCAGAATTATAGTCTCATCTCTGCCCCTAACTTCCTGTATGATCTTGTGTGGGTTTCAGCTTCTCTCTGGGCTTCAATATTCCTAGGAGTTAGACAAGGTTTGTGGTTTCCAAATGCTGGTCCATGGATTGAATGCCTCAGATCACCTGAGAAAGGAGGACCACTCAATGATTATAAAGTAGCTACACTGATGAGTTGAACATGAATCTGATCAAGTCTCTAAATATAATTACCAGATTACAGGATATACAAGCACTAGAGGAACATGTTAAATGGCACCACAGGAATGAAATCAACTAAATTCAGAATGTAGGAGATTTGGTAGGATAAATGTAGTTTCACCAAGAAATAAATAGAAAAAGAGAAAAGAGAGTAAGAGAAGGAACTAGTTTTCAATTCTCTGTTTTAACAAATTACTACAAACTTGATGGATTAAAACAATACAAATTTATTATCTTATGGTTCTGTAAATCAAAGGTTCAACACGGGTATCCCTGGGGCAAATCAAAAGTGTTGGCAGAGTTTTTTTTTTTTTTTTCCTTTCTGGAGGCTCTAAGGTATAATCCATTTCCTTGTCCTTTCCAGCTTCTATGACTGCCCATATTTCTTGGTTTATGGCCCCCATCCTCTATCTTCAAAGCCAACAATCCTGAATCTCTGATATTCTTCTGTACTCACATCAGGTGATTGTTTTTAAACTGCTCTGAGAGTCCCCAGATGGTTCTATTGTGTCCTCAAGTATAGCCCTCAAGATGATGGTGATGGCTAAGAAGGTAGTACCCAAGGCTGTCACTCATTTCAACCAAGTAATTCTGTCTTTTAATTATGGTTTTTGGTTCCATTAGATTGCCTTTGAGTGGAAAAACAGTTTTAGAAAGAGCTTGAGAAGGAACAAGAGTTGGTCTCTGTCTGAGTGGCTGGGAAATCCTCAGAGGCTGGACATCCTTGTGGAGAGCAAAATGCCTGTGGCTGTTGGCAAGTTGGAGAGTGGAGTGGAGGCAGGGGTAAAAATGCCTTATTTTCCTGAAGGTATCCACCAAAATCAAGATGATTTCAAGGTAGGAGAAAGAAGGTAGACTGGTAGATTTAATTTTTTAAAGTATCAAAATACATGCCAGTAAGACTTTTGTCAGCATATTGGTAACCACAGGTAGGATTTCTCCATCAAAGAAGTTAATTCTTCCCCCAGCAGTAGCTGCAGTTGGGTAGAGAAATAGGCAACATTCAGAAGATTTTAACTGACATAATAGGTGTGTTACCACTTAAACATTTGCCAGATCTGTGGAAGAGACTGGGTGGATTTGAAAGGTTATTAATACTGTCAATTCTAAATGTTCACTGATTAAGACAAAACAACTGAATAAAAGTGAAAAAGAGTCCACCAGCCAGTCGTGTGTTCAACTTCCCAAAGAAACAGCCAGAGGCTTGGTGACACTGAATGAGGGTGTGTCTTTCTTTTGAAGTCTCCCTCTGTTGGTGGAGGCCTTATTAATTAGGAAACAAAAGAGGTGGCTCTCTGGGTCTGGCCTCTTTATCAACGTAACTCCTGGTCCTGAAGTCATAACCTGCCTTACCTATTGTGTGTGTTGGAGGAGAGGGTGATGGGGGCTGCTTTACTATCTGTCTCCTATGGTGGAGGTTGGTCTTTGCTATCTTTAATGATTGACACATATACTTGTGACTGCTGATTCGGGATACTAATCACATACTGTTTGATAGGAAAACAGAGGACTTAGAAGTAAGTTTGGGGCTTCACAGCCGGCAGAAGGACTGTTAGCTCAATTCGATAGGCAAAGAAGATACTGGAGGAGTTGGAGAGGAGGGAATAGAGTATAAAGGGTGCAAGGTCTTTAAGACTCAGAGAATTCTAACTTCTCCTCTTAGTAACTGATCATCCTTGGGCAAGTTTATTCATTCATTCTCTCATCCATTCAACAAACACTAACTGGGCACCTACTAAAGTGTCAGGTATTGTACTAGGGGTAGTTAAATAAACAACCCCACAGTTTTACCACAGTTCAGCCCATCAATCAACAGATAGTGTTAAGTACCCACTTCATGCCAAATTATGTCCTTGTTGCTGAGGATGGAACAAGACCGAGTTACAATCCATAAGGAGCTGACATCCTAGTGAAGAGGGACAGGCAAGGGAGAAGACACATGATAAACATGAAGCAAATAAATAAATAATAAAACTAACACTTGGGTTAAGTAATGTTCTGAGGGAATGAATGGGATGACATATTAGAGAGTAAAATCTGAAAAAGGAGTGGCTACCTAACAGAGTGGTCAGGGAAACTTTCTCATTTGAAACCTAAAGAAATAATTTTTTAAGAGGAAGCCAATTACTCAGAGAAGCAGGAGAAGAGCATTTCAGGAAGAATAACAGTTAGTACAAAGGCCTTGGGATGAGAGGAGGGTTAGGCTGTTAGAGAAACTAAAAGGAGGCCAGTGTGGCTGGATCATGGGGAAAAGGGGTAGGTGGGCAGAATGGAGTGTTGCCAGAAGAGAGAGTGAAGATAGAGAAGGGATTCCTTCTGATCTTATTTCCTTGTCTGTAAATTAAAGATAATAATAGCAATAGCCATTCATTTCTCTAACCTAAGGTCCTAATACAGAACTTGACTGTAAGCTTGGTGAATTTATTGCATAATAGATAAGTCAAATTCAGGACTGAAGGGCAAGACCTACTTAAAAGTGTCTCATAGAATCTTAGGAAGCCGTGTATCTGATGCTGGCTGAGTTTGAAGATGCCCCAAGCTTTGGTAATCAGATTATAAACTTACAGAATTCACTGAGATTGGCTGACTTTAGTAATTTGCATTCCTCCTTTAATTTATTCCTTGTCCATCCACATGATACAACTCAATTAAGCCCCATTTAAAGACTGTGTGTGCATGCGTGTGTGTGTGTGCTCAGTCGCACAGTCTGACTCTTTGTAACCCCCATGGGCTGTAGCCCACCAGACTCCTCTGCCCATAGAATTTTCTGCGCAAGAATACTGGAGTGTGTTTCCATCACCTCCTCCAGGGGATTTTCCTGACCCAGGGATTGAACCTGCATGTCTTGAGTCTCCCAAGCCCCATTTAAAGCCATGTGCTTAAAAAAAGAAAGGGGGAGAAGAGGTCATACTAAGTAGGTGGAAAAAGGAAAAGATAAAGAAATGATTTAAATTGTCCAGGGACCTGAGCATTCTTCATCTCAGGACAAGTGGCCTGTGGCAGGTCTGGTATGAAGGCCTCCTTTTGGACCAGAGCTCAGATACAGACCTTCATGTTGCTTATCCTAGAGAAAGCCAAGGAAGTGAGACTGAGTCTCAAGGCATCACTCCAATCTGTGTCCATGTCATTTTAAAGCATTTAAACTCCACCCCAGATCTTGTTCATCAGAACAAAACTAGACTCTCTCTGGTATCTTGCTCACAATATAGGGACACCAGAGTCAGAGACTAGTCTCTACTGCCTTTTCATAGTTTATTTTTTTCCCTTCCTCTCCCTTTTCATAGTTTTTGCTCCCTTTTCTATCCAATTTCAATAGACTCGCCCTCTTAAGACCCAGGAAAAAGACAAGAGGAATTTATTATTATTTACCATTGACTCAATATTGGCTTACTTACTTTTTCTTACCTATGGAGACTAGATCAATAAATGAAAATTAGAACTAGGTCTAGCTGAGTCTTGCTGCCCAGGACAAAGTTATCATTTGAGTCATGTTTCATACTGAGCAAAAAAAAAAAAAAAAAAACACTTCCAGGAGGAAAAGAGAAGATGGTGGAGGAATAGAATGGGGAGACCAATTTCTCCCCCACAAATTCATCAAAATATCATTTGAATACTGAGCAACTTCCACAAAACAACTTCTGAACGCTGGCAGAGGACACCAGGCACCCAGAAAGTCATCCCATTCTCTTTGAAAGGAAGTGGGACAAAATGTAAAAGACAAAAAAGGAGACAAAAATGTTAGGGACAGAGAGCCATCCCAGGGAGCGAGTCGTGAATGAGGAGAAGTTCCCAAACACCAGGAAACCTCTCACTGGCGGATCTGTGGGGAGTTTTGGAATCTCAGAGGGCAACATAACTGGGAGGGAGATTAAAAACAACAACAACAACAACAACAAAAACAGAATACGAGTCTAACCACAACTCCCAGCAAGAAGTAGCCCACACGCTCATGTCAGCCACCAGCGAGTGTGGGCTGAACAGGGAGGTTCAGGTTGCATGCTTAGGGTAAGGACCAGGCCTGAATGCCCTGAGGACAATCTGAGGAAGCTAACGAGAGACAGCAACCCAAATTGTGGGATAACCAGAGAGAGAAAAAAAAGAGAGAGAGAGAGAGAGAGAGCTTCCCCGTGAAAAGCTCTAACCTAAGAACCTCCTAACCCATTCACAGAACAAAGGATTTAGCAAATACCAAAGGAGAGCTAGCCAGCTGTGGACTGGCCCATCCCCCTGCCAGAGGCAGAGAGGCAGGTAGGTGACAGCTAGAGCCTGAAAGCAAGTGACTTAGCAGCAGCAGTAGCTTGCAGTAGTCATTTATGATCCTCGGAGTTTCTGCATTGTCTGATGTAACTTTTCCTTTTTCATTTCTAATTTTATTGATTTGAGTCTTCTCTCTTATTTCTTAATGAGTCTGGCTAATGGTTTTCCAATTTTGTTTATCTTCTTAAAGAACCAGCTTTTACTTTTATTCATCTTTGTTCTTGTCCTCTTTCTTTTTTTCAGTTATTTCTTCTCTGATCTTTGTGATTTCTTTCCTTTTACTAACTTTGTGGGGGTTTTGTTCTTCTTTGTAGTTGCTATAGGTGTGGGGATGGGTTGTTTATTTGATGTTTCTCTTGTTTATTGAGGTAGGCTCATATTGCTATAAACGTCTCTCTTAGCACCACTTTTTCTGCATCCCATAACTTTTTAGTTGCTATGCTTTCATCATCATTTCATTGTTAACAAACTGTGGAAAATTTCTAAAGAGATGGGAATACCAGACCACCTTACCTGCCCCCTGAGAAAACTGTATGCAAATCAAGAAGCAACAATTAGAACCAGACATAGAATAACAGGGGCTCTGTAACAATTTAGAGAGGTGGGGTGGGGAGGGACATGAGAAGGAGGTTCAGGAGGGAGGGTACATGGCTGAATCTTGTTAATATTTGACAGAAAGCAACAAAATTCTGTAAAGCAATTATCCTTCAATTAAAAAATAAGTTTAAAAAACACACAAATGAAGATATGGTGTATATATATATATACACCACATATATACACACACACACACACACACACACACACACACACACATACATACATACATAATGGAATATTATTTGGTCATAAAAAATAAAATCTTGCCATTTGCAACAACATGAACAAATCTGGCCCTGGGGTTCTATCGGGAGGTTTTTTATTAGTTTTTGAGTTCCAAGCTTCTGATTGGTCTGTTCATATTTTATCTTTCTCTCGGTTCAGTTTGGAAAGGTGTACTTTTCTAAGAATTTACTTTTTCAGAAGTAGAGAATGATGATGATAACAATGATGAATATGGTGTAGAGTGCACTAAATAGCCAACATTGTAAGAGCACTTAGAAGCAGCAATGTGGGCTTGGAAGATTTTTTTTAAGCAATGTGCAAGTCATTTTTTATACATAGCATGCAATTCTTTCAGACTACCTGGATGATAGCCATTTGACAAACAACAGATGTCTTTGATGGCAATAATTTGTCCCAGCTGTGACAATTGAGTGTGAAACTTTTTGGGGCATCTAAAATCAGGCTTGCAGTCAGGTTCAGAGCAATATAAGAGCCTGAAAAATATTTTCTATATTTTTCAGTCTACTAGTGCCCCTGTAGTGACCTTTCTGAGTGAAAGTTGGTGTTTCTTTTTGAGATAAAGTTAATCCAATATGCTTGCATCTTGCTTTCATAAATGAATACTATTCATTTCTGCCAGGTGCTTCTTAGTTTTCATAGTTTCCCTAAAGAGCCAAAGGCCTCCTACCCTGAACCTAGTCTGCCTCTCCCACTCACTTTGATACACCATACTTTCCAGCCAGCCACCCTAGACAAACTTCTCTTGCCCATCCAAACATTTCTGCCACTTTTTCTTCTCAGTGCTTTTGTTCAAGCTGTCCTCACTACCTGAAATTCCCTTCCCTTTGCTTCTTCTCACCTTTGACAGTTCTGCACATCTCCATAAACACAATTCAGATCTCACCTTCTCCCAAATTGTTCTGAAATTATTCCATTCTATATTAAGTTCTCTCACCTCTGACATTGCACTGAGGACCATAGACCTTCATTATAGTAACTACCACATTCTACCTCAGGAGAGTTACTTGTGAGTGAATTTGACTCTATATCCAACACCCTCTCTCTTCTTAGTATAGCCTAACACAGGATCTGCAGCACATTAGTCCCTTGTAAATGTTTGTTCATTTACTCTTTCAACAAATATTTATTGAGAACCTCTTATGTCTGAGGCACTGTGCTAGTTTTACTGGGGATATAACAAGAATAACAGTCAAATATCTATGTCATCACAGTACCTATATTCTATTATGCAATATAGAAGATAAATAAAGAAGTAAGTATATCCTATGTTAGTAATAAGTGGTATTTTAAAAGTAAAACATGGTAAGAGGGATAGAGTTACAAGAATAGGAGAGACAGGGAAAACCTCAGAGAAAACGTAACATTTTATTAAAAATCTTAAGAAAAATAAGAAAGTTCTTATTTCTTATTTCTCCAGAAAGGGATATCTGAAGAAAGAGTGCTTTATATTATAGAAACAGCATGTGCAAATGTCCTGAAGTAGGAACATGAAAGGAGGACAGTATTAGGAGACAAGGTCAGAGAAGTAGTGGGAAGCCAAATCACATAAGCGCTATTGACCTAAATTGAGTTTAAAAATAAATCAAGAAAGGTGAGTACAGGAGACTGATGGAATATAAGCAGAGTATGTTGAATGAATTCTGGACCCATGGCCAGTTTTGACTCCAGGTCTTACCTTGCACAGGGTTTTCACCTTCTAAGCTTAGCCCTTCCATTTGCTCCTTAGTCTTCAGGTATATAGCCTACTCCATAGCTACTTAGTGCCTCTGTCTCAAGTTGAATCAGGGGCTCTGACTAAATTAAGCACAGCTACAATTCAACACTAAAACAGACTCTGAGAGCTGCGTGAGGCAGGAAATCCTCCGAGTTCTGTTTTCTAAACTGAACCAGAGACTCAGAGAAGATTTCCAAAACTGAGAGGTTGTTTGGCTTGCTCT
Organism: Dama dama; assembly: GCF_033118175.1. Lineage (NCBI taxonomy): Eukaryota > Metazoa > Chordata > Mammalia > Artiodactyla > Cervidae > Dama > Dama dama. Next base: position 105,911,080 of record NC_083714.1, read on the forward strand.
TCATTTAATCACTCAAACTCTGGGTCACTTTTGATTTGTGAAAAGAACAGAATGCTTTCTCCTCAAATAGGTTTCCAAGAAGGAAGGTGCTTATAGCTCTCTCTCTTTGGGGACCAGGTAAAAAGGGGAATGAAGCCCTGTTTTGTGGAGGGCATTTTGTGGGAAAGAGCAGAGGAAAGAGAATTCAGTCTTGCAGTGTTCTAGGGTGTTACACTGAAGGAAGTAGTGAGGAGGAGGAGGAAGAAAAACACAGACCACAAGCAGAAATGTGACTATTTTTATTACTGGCCTGCAGTAGTAGAGGTTGTTTAGTCACAGGAAACTGAACAGCAGATTTTTATGGTGGGTGGAACCCCATTAGACATTAGATCTTCCTGCTACAGACTCAGTGCCAGTAACTCTCTTGAGGAGAGAGAAATTCAGAGCTTAAACTTTGTACTCCTCATGGCCTCCTGGAAGTGGCAAGTAGGATAAAGTTATGTTTGCTGCATCCCCTGACTGGCTGAAACTTAGATGGGAAGTAGTGGGCTAGTCAGTGGTGATATACATCCAAGAAAAACCTGGCCTCAGGATTTATCCTGGTGTGAGTTACTTCAGGCAGAATATGTTAAGGAGGATAAAGAATGGGTTGCAAACTGGTGATAGCTATTTGTATGGCTTCAAGTTATGATTGTTTGGCCAGCATCATTTTTAAAAAAATAGTAACATGATGACTTTTACATGGGCTATGAACTCTCAAGTCCAAAAAACTCTCTTGCCTTATACTGAGAGGCAGTATGTACCATGGTTAAGAAGACTAGAGCTCTAGGATTAAACCTCTTGTTTCTGTAACCTAGATCTGCCACTCACTAGCTTTCTTTAATTTTTCCAATCTGCATACGAAGATGAGAAATGGAATATTTTCTGCTGTATCAGTAGACAATGATGTCATAGTCATCAATGATTGCCACCCGCCATCATGAGCTGGTGAGCCTGAGAAAACTCAGAAAGGAAAAGTCTGCCATCTAGCAGCCATCAGATTGCAGTCACTCCCTATGGCAGGCCCCAAGGAAACTCAGGATGTGGAAAAACAAGATACTTGTGGAGGCCTATACCAAGGTCACAGGAGCAAGGCCTTGTACCAAGGTCACAGATGAGGAGTCCCACACCAAGGTCATCTCTGGAACTGACTGAGCACCATAGCAACTATTGCCATGAGCTCCCCTCCCCACCCTGATCTAAACCTCCCAGCTCCCTTACCCAATATTAGGTAAAAATACCCATCCTATTACTCACCCTATAGCACCCTAACCAATCACCTAATGCCAAACTTCCAGAGGGAATTTTCCTTGTCTTAAGACTATAAAAATTGGCTACTAGGCTTCTGGTTCAAGATGCTAGAATAGAAGGATGTGTGCTCATCTCCTGCAAGAGCACCAAAATCACAAATAGCTGTTGAACAACCATCAACAAAAGGATGCTGGAGCCCACCAAAAAAGATACCCTATGGCCAAAGACAAAGAAGAAGCCACAATGAGATGGTAGGAGGGGTGCAAACACAATAAAATTAAATTCCATACCTGCCAGATGGGTGACCCACAATCTGGAGAATAATAATACCAAAAAAGTACTCCCACTGTTGTGAAGGTTCTGAGCCTCATCTCAGTCTTCCCAGCCTGGGGATCAGGCAAAAGGACTGGGAATCCCTAGGGAACCTGACTTTGAAGGCTAGTGGGATTTGATTACAGGACTTCTACAGGACTGGAGGAAACAGAGACTCCAGTCTTGGAGGACACAACAAAATCCTGTGTTTGCCAAAACCCAGGTGAAACCCAGTGACCCCACAGGAGACTGAGCCAGACCTACCTGCTAGTGTTGGAGGGTCTCCTGTGGAGGTGTGGGTTGACAGTGTCTCACCGCTGGGACTGGGGCACTGGCAGCAGCAGTCCTGCAAGGGGCCCTTTGGTATAAGTCCTCTGGAGGTCACAGAACCTCTATGGGTTCTGCCACAGAACCCATAGACAGCAGGCAGGGTCACCTCAGGCCAAACAAATAACAAGGAGGGAGCTCAACCCCACCCATCAGCAGATAATTGTATTAAAGCTTTATTGAGAACAGACCTGCCTACCAGAGCAAGACCCAGTTTTTCCCACCACCAGTCCCTCCCATCAGGAAGTTTATACAAGCCTCTTAAATTTATACAACCTCACCCCCAGGAGGCAGACAGAATAAAAAAGAAGACCCACAATCCCAGTGGCTAGAACCAAAACCACATCACAGAATGTTAATCATGATGAAAAAGCAGAGGATTTTTTTCCCAGATGAAGGGACAAGATCAGTTCAGTTCAGTTGCTCAGTCGTGTCTGACTCTTTGCAACCCCATGAATCGCAGCGCACCAGGCTTCCCTGTTCATCACCAACTCCCAGAGCTTCCTCAAACTCATGTCCACCGAGTCAGTGATTTCATCCAACCAGTTCATCCTCTGTCATCTGGGTGGATACAAAAAATAGGACCAGTATATATGCTTTCTACAGGAGACCCACATCAGACCTAGGGATACTTACAGAATGAAAGTAAAGGGATGGGAGAAGATATTCCATGAAAATGGAAATCAAAAGAAATCTGGAGTAGCAGTACTCCTATGAGACAAAATAGACTTTAAAACAGAGTATTATAAGAGACAAAGAAAGGTACTACATAATGATCAATGGTTCAATCCAAGAAGATATAACAACTATAAATATATATGCCCTCAACATATGAGCACCTCAATATGTAAGGCAAATACTAACAACCATAAAGAGAGAAACTGACAGTAACAGAATAATAGTAGTGGACTTTAACACTGCACTTTCATCAATGGACAGATCATCCAAACAAAATTAATAAGGAAACAAGGCCTTAAATGACTCTTTAGATGAATTGGTCTTAATTGATATTTATAGAATATTCCATTAAAAAGCAGCAGACTACACAATCTTCTCAAGTGCACTCCGGACACTCTCCAGGATTAACCATGTGCTGGGCGAACCTTGGTAAATTTAAGAGAATTGAAATCATATCAAGCATCTTTTCTGATTACAACTCTATGAGATTATAAACAAACTGCAAAAAAAACTCTAAAAAAACATAAACACATGGCTAAACAATATGCTACAAAACAACCAATGGATCACTGAAGAAGTCAAAGAGGAAATTAAAAAATACCTGCAGGCAAATGAAAACAAGATCACAATGGTTGAAAACGTATTGGATGCAGCAAAAGAAGTTCGAAGAGGGAAGTACATAGCAATACAATCTTACCTCAAGAAACAAGAAAACTCTCAAAAAAACAACCTAACCTTACACTTTCAACTACCAGAGAAAGAAGAACAAACAAACCTAAAGTTAATGAACAGAAAGAAATCATAGAGATCAGAGCAGAAAGAAATGAAATAGAGACAAAGAAAGCAAACACAAAGATCAATGATACTAAAAGCTGCTTCTTTGAAAAGATAGACATAATTGATAAACCTTTAGCCAGATTCATCAAGAAAAAAAGGGAGAGGACTCAAATCAATAAAATTAGAAATGAAAAAAGGAAAAGATACAATGGACACCATAGAAATAGAAAAGATCATAAGAGACTACTGTGAACGAATATATGCCACTATTGGACATTAATGGACAACCTGGAAGAAATGGACAAATTCTTAGAAAGGTATGATCTCCCTTGACTGAACCAGGAAGAAATAGAAAATATGACCAGAGCAATCACAAGTACTGAAATTGAAACTTTGATTATAAACCTCCCAACAAACAAGTCCTCGACATGATGGCTTCATAGGCAAATTTTATCAAACATTTAGAGAAGAGTTAACTCCAATCATTCTGAAACTGTTCCAAAAAATTGCAGGGGAAGGAAAACTTTGATACTCATTTTATGAGGCCAATATCACCCAGATACCCAAAACCAGACAAAGGTACCACAAAAAAAGAAAATTGCAGGCCAATATTACTAATGAACATAGACACAAAAATCTTCAACAAAATACTAGCAATCTGCATCCAACAATACATTAAAAAGATCATACACCATGATCAAGTGGGATTCATCCAAGTGATGTGAGGATTTTTCAACATCCACAAATCAATCAATGTGATACATCACATTAACAAATGGAAGAATAGAAGCCATATGATCATCTCAATGGAGGCGGAAAAAGGTTTTGACAAAATTCAGCACTCATTTATTATGAAAACACTACAGAAAGTGGGCATGGAGGTGAAATACCTCAACATCAGTTTAGTTCATTTCAGTCACTCAGTCATGTCTGACTCTTACAACCCCATGGACTGCAGCACACCAGGCCTCCCTGTCCATCACCAACTCCCAGAGTTTACTCAAACTCATGTCCATTGAGTCGGTGATGCCATCCAACCATCTCATCCTCTGTCATCCCCTTCTCCTCCCACCTCAATCTTTCCCAGCATCAGGGTCTTTTCAAATGAGTAAGATCTTAGCATCAGGTGGCCAAAGTATTGGAGTTTCAGCTTCAGCACCAGTCCTTCCAATGAATATTCAGGACTGATTTCCTTTAAGATGGACTGGTTGGATCTCCTTGCTGTCCAAGGGACTCTCAAGAGTCTTCTCCAACACCACAGTTCAAAAGCATCAATTCTTTGGCACCTCGGCATAATAAAGGCTATATATGACAAACCACAATTGAATCATAATTAATTATGAAAAGCTGAAATTATCTCCTCTAACATCAGGAACAAGACAAGGATGTTCACTGTCTACACTTTTATTCAACATAATTTTGGAATTCCCAGCTACAGCAATCAAAGGAGACAAAGAAGTAAAGGGAATCCAAGTTGGAAGATAAGTTTAACTGTCACTATTTGCATATGATATGATACCATGCATAGAAGATCCTAAAGATGCCACCAGAAAACTACTAGAACTCATCCATGAATTTGTTAAAATTTCAGGTTACAAAAGTAATACACAGTAATATGTTTCATTTCTATACACTAAAAATTAAATATCATAAAGAGAAACTCAAGAAATAATTTCATTTTCCATCCCATCAAAAGGAATAAAACACCTAGGAATAAACCTACTTAAGGAGACTAAAGACGTGTACTCCAAAAATTTTAAGATGATGATGAAGGAAATCAAAGAAGACATAAACAGATGGAAAGATATTCCATGTTCATAGACTGGATAAATCAATATTGTCACAATGACTATACTACCCAAGGCAATCTACAGATTGAATGGAATCCCTATCAAATTACCAATGGCATTTTTCACAGAACTAGAACAAAGAATCTCAAATTTTGTATGGAGACATAAAAGAATCTGAGTAGCCAAAGTAATCTTGAGAAAGAAAAATGGAGCTGGATGAATCAGGCTCCCTGATCTAGACCACATACTATGGTCATCAAAATAGCATTGTACTGGCACAAAAATAGAAATATAAATCAATGGAACAGAATAGGAACCCAGAATAAGCCCATGCATCTATGGTCAATCAATCTATGACAAAGAGGCAAGACTCCACAATGTTGGAAAGAAAGTCTCTTCAATAAATGGTGCTGGGAAAACTGGACAATGACATGTAAAAAATGAGATTAGATCATTCTTTAACATTATACACACAAAAAAGCTCAAGATGAATTAAAGACCTATTGTGAGCTGGAAACTGTAAAACTCCTAGAGGAAAACATAGGCAGAACACTCTCTGACATAAATCACAGCAACATCTTTTTCGATCCATCTCCTAGAATCATGGAAATAAAAGCAAAAATAAACAAGTGTGACCTACTTAAACGCAAATATTTTTAAACAACAAAGGAAACAATAAATAAAATGGAAAGACAGTCCACAGATAGGGAGAGAATACTTGCAAATGATGTGACCAATAAGGCATTATTTCCCCAAATTCACAGTTTATGAAGATTTAACAGCATCGAAACAAACAACTCAGCCAAATAAATGGGCAGAAGGCCTAAAAAATTTCTCCAAAGAATACATACAGATGGCCAATATTCACATGGAAATATGTTCAACATTGCTAATTATTAGAGAAATGCAAGTCAAACCTATAATGAGATATCACCTCATACCAGCCAGAATGGCCATCATCAAAAAATCCACCAAGAACAAATGCTGGAGAGGGTGTGGAGAGAAGGGAACCCTCCTACACTGTTGGTAGGAATGTAAATTCATACAGCTACTATGGAGAACAGTATGAAGGTTCCTTTAAAAACTAAAAACAGAGCTACCATATGACCCTACAATCCCACTCCTGGGCATATATCTGGAGAAAAACATGACCCAAAAGGATACATGCACACCAATGTTCATTGCAGCACTGTTTATCATAGCCAAGATATGGAAGACATGGAAGGAACCTAGATGTCTGTTGACAGTGGAATGGATAAAGAAGATGTGGTACACACACACACACACACACACACACACACACACACACACACATATATACTCAGCCATTAAAAAGAGTGAAATAATGTCATTTTCAGCAACATGGATGGGCCTAGAGAGTGTCATAATGAGTAAGTCAGTCAGATAAAGAAGGAGAAATATCATATGACATCCTCTATATGTGGAATCTGAAAAGAAATGATACAAATAAACTTATGAAACAGAAAGAGACTCACAGATTTATAAAACAAACTTATGGTTGCCAGAGGGAAGAGACACTTAGGGAGTTTGAGAGCATCATGTGCACACTACTATATTTAAAACAGACAACCAACAAGGATTTATTGTGTAATACATGGAACTCTGCCCAGTATTATGTGCCAGCCTGGGAGGGGGAGAATGGACACTTGTATATATATGGCTGAGTCCTTTCACTGTTCACCTGAAACTATCACAACATTGTTAATAGGCTATATCCCAATACAAAATAAAAGGTTAAAAAGAAAAAAAAAATTCTGACAAAAGTCCAGGAACAGATGGCTTCATGGGGGAATTCTACGAAACATATAAAGAAGAGTTAATATTTATCCTCCCCAAATTATTCCAAAAAATTGAAAGAGGAGAGGATTTCCCAAATTTATTCTACAAGACTACCATTACCGTGAAACCAAAATCAGAGAAAAACACTACAAAAAAAAAAAAAAGAAAGAAAGAAAGAAAAGAAAAAGAAAATTACAGGCCAACATCTCTGGTAAATATAGATATAAATATCCTCAATAAAATATGGCAAATCTGTACATCTGTGTCTCTTTTTCTGTTTTGCATATAGGGTTATCATTACCATCTTTTTAAATTCCATATATATGCGTTAGTATGCTGTATTGGTCTTTATCTTTCTGGCTTACTTCACTCTGTAAAATGGGCTCCAGTTTCATCCACCTCATTAGAACTGATTCAAATGAATTCTTTTTAATGGCTGAGTAGTATTTCATTGTATATATGTACCATAGCTTCCTTATCCATTCGTCTGCTGATGGGCATCTAGCTTGCTTCCATGTCCTGGCAATTATAAACAGTGCTGCAATGAACATTGGGATGCACGTGTCTCTTTCAGATCTGGTTTCCTCGGTGTGTATGCCCAGCAGTGGTATTGCTAGGTCATATGGCAGTTCTATTTCCAGTTTTTTAAGGAATCTCCACACTGTTCTTCATAGTGGCTGTACTAGTTTGCATTCCCACCAACAGTGTAAGAGGGTTCCCTTTCCTCCACACCCTCTCCAGCATTTATTGCTTGTAGACTTTTGGATAGTAGCCATCCTGACTGGCGTGTAATGGTACCTCATTGTGGTTTTGATTTGCATTTCTCTGATAATGAGTGATGTTGAACATCTTTTCATGTGTTTGTTAGCCATCTGTGTGTCTTCTTTGGAGAAATGTCTGCTTAGTTCTTTGGCCCATTTTTTGTTTGGGTCATTTATTTTTCTGGAATTGAGCTGCAGGAGACTTTTGGACTCTGTGGGAGAAGGCGAGGGTGGGATGTTCTGAGAGAATAGCATTGAAACAAGTATACTATCAAGGGTGAAACAGATCACCAGCCCAGGTTGGATGCATGAGACAAGTCTTCAGGGCTGGTGCACTGGGAAGACCCAGAGGGATGGAATGCGGAGGGAGGCGGGAGGGGGAATCAGGATGGGGAACACATGTAAATCCATGGCTGATTCATGTCAATGTATGGCAAAAACTACTACAATATTGTAAAGTAATTAGCCTCAAACTAATAAAAATAAATGAAAAAAATAAAAATAAAAAAAGTAAAATATAGCAAATCAAATTTAATGACATGTAAAAAGAGCCATACACCATGACCAAATGGGATTTATTCCAGGGATGCAAAGATGGTTTACTATCTGTATATCAGTTAATGAAATACACCACATTATCAAAACAAAGAATAAAATCACATGATCATCTCAATATATTAAAAAAAAAAAAGATTTGACCAAATTCAACATCAACCCATAATAAAAACTCTCATCAAATTCGATATACAAGGATCATAAGAAAGACCATTTAGGACAAAAGCACAGCTAACATTATATTCAATGATGAAAACCTGAAAGCTTTTCCTTTAAAATCAGGAGCAAGACAAGGATCCACACTCTCGTCACTTCTATTTAACATAGTACTAGGAGTCCTTGCATTGGAGAAGGAAATGACAACCCACTCCAGTGTTCTTGCCTGGAGAATCCCAGGGACGGGGGAGCCTGGTGGGCTGCTGTCTATGGGATCGCACAGAGTCAGACACGACTGAAGTGACTTAGCAGCAGCAGGAGTCCTTGCCACAGCAATCAGACAAGGAAAAGAAATAAAAGGCATCCAAATTGCAAGGAAAGAAGTAAAGCTGTCATTATTTGCAAATGACATAATACTACATATAAAAAAATGTTAAAGTCTCCACCAAAAAAACTATTAGAACTAATAAATGAATTTGGTAAATTTGCAAGGTACAATATTAATGTACAGAAATTTGTTTCTTTTCTATACACTATACAATAATGAACTATCAGAAAGAGAAAGCAAAAAAAAATTCCCATCCCATTTAAAATAGCATCAAATTTTTGGCAGAAACCAATACAATATTATAAAGTAATTATCTTTCAATTAAAAATAAAAATTAAAAAAATGAAACAGCATCAAATAGAATAAAAAATCTAGGAATAAACTTAACCATGGAGGTGAACAATTTATACTCTGAAACTATGAGACAATGATGAACAAAATTGAAGATGATACAAAGAAATGTTAAAATATTCCATGTTCATGAAAGAGGAAAATTAATTTCGGTGAAATGGTGATGCCACCAAAGAAATCTACAGATTTAATGCAATTTCTATCAAAATACCCATGACATTCCTGCAGAACTACAACAAATAGTCCTACAGTATGTATGGAACCTCAAAAGACCCCAACTAGCCAAAGAAATATTAAGAATAAAGAACAAAGATGGAACTATCATGCCCCCTGACCAGACTATACTACAAAGTAATCAAAACAGTATATTGGCACAAAGACAGATAAATAGATCAATGGATCAGATTAGAGAACCCAGAAGTAAACTCATATGCATCTGGTCGTCTGATACAACAAAGGAGGCAAGAATGTACAATGGGAAAAAGACAGTCTCTTCAATAAGTGTTGCTGGGAAAACTGGACAGCTATGTGTAAAAGAATGAAATTAGAACATTCTATAACATCATGTACAAAAATAAAATCAAAATGGATTAAAGACCTAAATGTAAGATTACAAACCATAAAACTCCTAGAAGAAAAGTCAGTACATTCTTTAATATAATTCTTAGTAACAATTTTTTCTGGAGACAGTTGTCTCCTCAGGTGCTATCACTGGATGTTCACTTTCTTTCATGTCCCACACCCAATCTGTCATCAAATTCTGCTTGCTTTACTTTCAAAACATATCATGTACCTCTATGTTTATAGCAGCACTATTCACAATAGCTAAGATATGGAAACAACCTGAATGTCCATCAACAGATGAATGGATAAAGAAATGTGGATTGTATACATACACACACATATATAGCCATAAAAAATGAAATAATGCCACTTGTAGCAACATGAATGGACCTAGAGATTATCATATTAAGTAAAATAAGTCAAACAAAGACAGAATCATATCATATCACTTATACGTGGATCTAAAACACTGACATAAATGAACTTATTTGCAAAACAGAAATAGACTCAAAAATATAGAAAACAAACTTATGGTTACCAAAGAGGATAGCAGGAGGGTGGAGATAAATTAGGAGCTTGGGATTAACATATATACACCAATATATATAAAACAGGTAAACAACAAGGACCTACTGTATAGCACAAGGAACTATACTTAATATCTTGTAATAATCTATAATGGAAGAGAATCTGATAAGGAATATATTTACATATATATATATATATATATATATATACATCTATATATATATGAATTACTTTGCTGTACACTTGAAACTAACTCAATATTGTAAATTAACTATAGCACAATTGAAAAATAATACCCAGAATCTGACTCCTAATTTCCATCTTCCCTCCTACCACTCTACTTTGCAATCACCATCTCTCTGCAATGCACTTGGATGTTGCAGTAGCACTATGACTGCTCTCTCTCTTCCTCCTTTGCCCTCTTACAATCTATTCTCAATATAGTAGCCAGAGTGCTCTCATTAAAACACAACCAGGTCATTTCAACCATCTGCTGAAAATTCTCCAAAAGTTCCGCAATTAATTCAGCATAAAATCTAAATTCCTACAAGGCCTTATAAGATCTAACCCACATAACTTTTCTCACCTCAACTCATACAATTCCCTTCCCCTCCTTGCTCATTTTACTCCAACCTTCATCCCAGGTTCAAACATAGCAATTCTGCTTTTACCTCATAGGTTTTGCCTTTACCCCAAGATAATCACATGACTTGCTTCCTTACCTCTTTTGGTTCTTTTCTTTACGTTGTCTATGGTTAAGGTACTTGCTGTGGTCTGAATGTTTGTGTCCTCCCAAAATTCGTTGAAATCCTAACCCTGCAAATGTGATGATATTAGTAAGTGGGACCTTTGGGAGGTGATTAGGCTCATTGGAACCCTCATGAATCGGATTGTTGTTCCTATAAAAGAGATCCCACAGAGCTACCTAGGCCCTTCCACCATGTGAGGACACAATGAAAAGGTACTGGCTATGAAGCAGGAAAATGGTCCTTATCAAAACACAACATCCTGGTGCCTTGATCTTGGACTTTTCAGACTCCAGAATTGTAAGAAATAAATTTCTGCTGTTTATAAGCTATCTAGTTTGTGGTATTTTCCTATATTTGCCTGAATAAAACTAAGACAGAACTCTTTATCTTATTTAAAATCATAAAGCTTCCCTATTTTGCTCCACCATTTCCTGTTTCATTCTCTGCTTTCCTTTTTTTCTTTCTTGGCACTTATCTCCATCTAGTATACTATGTATTTTACTTAATTTTGTGTAATAGCTGTCTCCCATATTAGAATGTAAGCTCCATGAGAGCAGGGAGTTTTCCCTATTTTATTCACAATTGTATTGTCAGTGCTTACAATAGTGCTTAAACAGAAGTGAAGAGTCAATAAATATTTGAATGAATTAATGAATGTACTCTTTAATACCACTTACTATATTGCATTATCATTTATCTGTTCACAGTAAACACATAGTAGACACTAAATAAATATTTGCTGAATGAATGGCAAAAGCCTTCTATAAACTGTAAGACACTCAGTGCTCTATCATTAGGAAATAATTGCCCTCTTCCCCGCTAGACCACAAATATGAAGCTGTTTACTGCTGTTCCTGAGAACTGCCTCTACCCTTTCCATAGGAGGCAACATTTTATTCTCAACCCACCCCCATCCTGGCCATCTCCAAATAAGTTAAAGCTTCTGTTATAACTAGCATCTCAGACCCAAAGTTTCTTGTCTCTGTTGTCAATTGCATGGGAGCTCAGTCTGCTTCCCATACCTCCAAGTACTTTCCTGTAGACAGGTATCTCTAACTTAACCCCCACACACATATCCCCACACCTGATCTGATATTTAAAGCACTTTATATTTTCCAAAGCACTTTGTGTCCATTTTTAAATTTGATCTCCACACTAATCCTGCAAGTATCAACATCTCCATTTTTTTAGGTGAGAAACCGGAGGACCATAAAGTGAGTAGCTAAGAATATGTAACTAATAAATGATAGTTCAGGGCTGGGAATCAGATTCTTTGAATTCAGTTCTTTTCACCCCATTATAAATGCCTGTATAAAATATCAAACAAGAAAATAAACATGAATAAATGAATATACTGCATGTAGAACTTCTAGTTAGCAGAGAGAACACACATTGCATATAACAATGAATAAGGACAGCACTCATTGGAGTTCTTCCACTTAATTCCTACACCATTAATTGTGTATACCATTCAATTGGCATGGACCTCACCCTATTCAAGAAATATAATAATCACATAAAGCCTCAAAACCAGAGCTAAAGATTTCCCACAGTGAGACACTCTGCTGCCCAGAAGCAAAGGAAATGTGATAAGTGCTGGGGAGATGAAGGACAAAGAGGACCCAGCAACCTTCCTTCATTCTCCACTAAGTTAAACTGCAGGAAACCAAGGAAGTGGCTTGGCTGGAAAATTAACCTTTATTCATTCATTATGTCTGTCATTTATTAATCATCCAGGAGGTTGTATACTCATTGAGAACTTCCTAGCACAAAAGCCTGCTAATGGGATTACAACCAAATAGTCATCTCTAGGGGACCTTGAAGGCCAATAAGGTAAAGAAAACATAACATGTGCATAGTAAGGCCTGAAAGCTGAAAGAGTTAAGTGTTAGGAGAGAGGTGCAAAGCACAAAGTGAGTGATTCCAAGTCAGGAGGAAACATCTCCAAACCTGGGGAATAAGAAATATCCTTATAGAAATGGGCCTGGTGGCTGGGTCTAGACAAATAAGTTGGGCACTGGCTTGCGATTGTTAGAGAAGGGGAGGGCAAGTAGTAGTGAATTCTGAGAACACCGTTCAGGAAATTGTGAAGCATGTGATGAAAACAATGAGTTATTCAGTGTGACTGGACTGCAGAGTACAAGAAAGGATAAGTGGGCATCAAGGTGGCAGATGAAGGTTAAGGATAGCTTCAGAATTCACTGTGAGTACCCAAAACAGGAAGGGCACACAGGGTGGAGAGAGGAAATGAATCCTCATAGCAAGGCTTAAGTTTCTCTGTACTGACCCTGAGCTCTCATGTAGCCTATCCTTCTTATCCCTTCTGGTAACAGAACAGTCCAAATGAATTTTTCTCTTCATTCAGTTGTACCTTACTTGTACAAGACACACTCAGTTTCTAGGGAAAGACTCCACCATGGCAACAGGCAAGCATGGTCTTGTACCACAGTGAAGTGCTTCTTTCTGGCTCAAATGGGCAGGATCTCTGCTAGGTGGCCACCATGTAGGTTCCCTTCCTCTTCCCAGCTTACCACCCTGGTCTTCAGTCAGTCATACATCCAATTCAGTTTCTTGTTCAATTGGAATCTGAATACTTTAGCTTACCCTCTAATCATAGATTTGCTTGGGCCTTTCTAATTGGCAAGGCCATTTTCCTCAATGGCCCTAATTTCTGAACATGTCTTTATGTTTTGGCGATTCAAGCTGTAAATAATAATGTAGAAGGCTCAATTATCTTAAGAATTTTCCTTCTTTACCCTCCATCTCACCTCTCTTTCTTTCCCTTCAGGGGTATGTATTAAACCACATCAAGGCTCTATCCAAGATGAAGGTTCTACTGAAGCCACTTTCACATTTAATTTTTTTCCCCTGGTTTATTGCCTTACCACAATTTCAAGCTTTTTTCTTAACAGAAGCCAATGTGAAAAAGCCCAAGGGGGTTTAGTTAACCAAGAGCTCAGTGTGAGTCAGAAGTATAACATGGCTGCCAAGATAAAAGTTACAGCAATTTCATTAAAAAGAGAGGATCCAAAAGGAGGGCGATGAGACTATTTGCTCTGCTTTGCTGTTCTACCCCAGAAGACAGCATCTACTGTCTCACCACCATTTTTTAGAATGCTGCAAGTGAGAAGGGAAAGGAGCATTGTCCTGGGAGGCTGCAACCACATGGGTCTCCTGACAGTTCCTCAAAAGAACAGGCACACTCGTTGCCTCAGGGCCTTTGAATGGTTCTTCTTTCTACCTGCAGCACTTCCCCTAGTTCTTGACATCACTTAATGCCTCACTTCATTAGGCCCCTGTACAGATATCACCTCTCCTGAGAAGCTGCCCCTAATCTCCCATTTAAAACAGTCCTTCCCATCACTCTCTACCTCTCTTTTTACTGCTTTGTTGCATGACACTTATCATCTCCTGACACATATTCTGTTTCTTTCATTAGAATATAAGCTCCATGAATACAGGGTTATTGTGTACTTTGTTTACTGCTGTGTTTAGAACACTTACCAGGAACTCAATACATATTTGTACAAACAAACTTTTTCACGCCATCTACCTCATTGTATTGCAACTAATTTTTTTCATTTGTCTTGTCCCCACTAGAATTTTATTTAAGAAACTTTTCTCTAATATTTGACAGTTTTATTAATTACCTAGCCAATACTTGGCATGAAGAGTGTTGGATGGATGGATGAATGTGCTGGAAAGGATATTGTAGAGAGGTTTCAAAAACTGGATGAGGATGGCCTAGACCCATATTGCCAAATATAGTAGCCACTAGATACTTATGATTACTGAGCATTTGAAATTAAGCTTGTTTGAATTGAGATGTGTTACAAATGTAAAATGCACACCAGATTTTGTTTAGTTGCTAAGTTGTGTCTGATTCTTTTGCAACCCCAAGGACTAAAGCCTGCCAGCCTCTTCTGTCCATGGGATTTTCCAGGCAAGAATACTGGAGTGGGTTGCCATTTCCTTCTCCAGGGAATCTTCCCGACCCAGGGATCAAACTCGCTTCTCCTGCTTGGCAGGTGGGTGCTTTACCACTGAGCCACCAGGGAACCTATGCACACCAGATTTTGAAGCCTTGGCATGAAAACATGTAAAATATCTCATCAATAATATTTTTATTGATTATATGTTTAAATAATAATATTTTGGATATACTGGGTTAAATAAAATACATTCTACATTCTTAAAATTGAATTCAACTGTATCATTTTTTCCTTTTTAAGGTAACTATTAAAATAAGTTACATACATGACTAACATTATATCTGTATTGAATAGAACAGATCTTTTACAACCTCCATGTTTAAACTTCGACCTTTATAGGCTTGTGAGGGTGTATATGGCGGGTTTTGAAGTTGTTCCCTGAAATTGACAGAGAAGAAGTTTCTCCATAATCACTGCTCCTGGTGGCAGTAGGGTCAAATGAGTGATAGTCACTCAATCATGTCCAACTCTTTGTGACCTCATAGACTGTAGCCTGCCAAGCTCTTCTGTTCATGGAATTCTCCAGGCAAGAAGTGCTGTGGTTTATTATTCAATCTCATCTTTCTCATTCCTGTCTTCTTTCACACCAGCTTGTTCAGAGTAGCTAGCAACAAGCCAGATGGATGGTTAGCGCTTTTTACCTCCTTTCTTAGCTTCTGCCCTCCCATGTTTTCCCTGATGGTGACAACAATGAACATATAAATAGTCCAAAGGTGAGCCACAAATTGGAAGAATAAAATCTGCCCACAAACACCCTGGATCATCCACATCCAGCAGAATCCCCACTTTGAAAAATCTCTCTTTTCCTGATAATTGATTTTATCCATATAGCCAACTCCCCTGGCAAAGCCCCATGATGGGTTACCCCAGAAGGGGAATAGAGAAGTAGAAGGTAAACCATCTGTCATTTTTTTGCAGATTATAATAAAGTTGGGAAACAAAACTAGTGTGTGTGTGAAAAGTTAAACAAGATTATGGGACAATCATCCAAGAAATACTGGGCAGAGTAAGATTAAGTACATACGAATTATCCATAGCGTTAGTACTCTAGTAATTCAAATTAGGGTCTGCCCTAAAGGTTGATGCAGGCAAAGAAAGATTCCTTGAGGAGGTAGTACTTGTGCTGAATTTTGAAGGATATATGTGATTATTACAAAATCATAGATTTCCAGAGCTTATAGGACCCTTAGAGACATAGTACATTCCTCATTGTACAGATTAGGAAACTGAGGTACAAAAAGAGAAAGATACCATAGTTAGAAAAAAAGTTGGGAGTGCAACCAAGATTTTCTAGTTCCCAGTCCAGTACTCTTCCCTCCAAGTGCTGAGATGGGAGAGATGGTGTTCTAGGTGTAAAAAAGGTGCAGAAACTCAAATGCTTGACTACTCACTCCCCAATCTGCTCCTCTCCTAACAAGTGTACACACACACACACACACACACACACACACACACACACACACCTCCAAACCTGATCTGGAATTTCCCTTTATTTTCTTCAAGACTGTTAATCTGGAAGGTGAATCAGATAACATTGATTTCAAATTCCAGGTCAAACATCAAGGCCTTTTTATTTACTTAGAAATGGGCCATATGTTGATGAATGGCCTCTTTGATGTAACCCGCCATCTCAAAAGCCTTGAGGTTCAGAGGCCCTCCTTCTGTTCCTTTTTGTCCCATCACCACAAGGTATACAGACTCGATCTGAACTACTGTCACTGCTTGGCTGCCCCGACTCTGGCCTTTGGTGCGGAGATCCATGGTGTTGTTGCCCTCAGTGTATAGGTTGTCCCGGATCAACAAACATTTGGTCCCTGCAAGGGTGATTCCCTGAAGAAACAACTTCTCTCTCCCTTCTCTCATCAGCAAGATCTGAATTTCTTCCTGGGTCAGTTGGAACAGGTTGCCTTCAGGATAAGAAGCCAACAACCAAGGTGGGGAATTGCTTATTATTGCCGCATCACAGCACATCCCAGTCTGTAGGAAGAGGGTGATGCAGTCTTGCCAGACTTCTTCACTGATATCCCCTATGCACTGCATGATTCAGGTAAGCTCTCTCTAAAAGATGAATAAAGTGATTTCTGGCAAGTAGGTCTTCAAAAGAAGTTTGTTGGTAGTTGGCTCAAGATGACTGATAAGCTGAGACTGAAATAAACTAAAAATACAGTCTGTTTTTGATGGCCTCTCCCAGCAGCAAAGTGGAGGAGGTCTTGATGACTTGTGTGAAGTTATGCCCCAACTGCCCTCTGTTGTGACTTATCAAGCTATCTTTGGAGCAGGAGTGAGGTCACAAAGGTTCTGTGACTTGTTAAACAGTCATAATTTACCACTTCATGGGTGACCTTTGGCAGTAACTTTCTGTGGTTGTATCTCCAGCTAGTGAGATATTGGGGCAAAGCACATCTACTTACTTCCCTAGGATACCATGGGAGAAACACCAATCCCAAACATCAGAAAATCCCTCAATGTAGAGCATAACTGAGTAATATTTGAGTTGGAGGTTTGGATATAAAGCAGGACAGGTGAGATTTAGTGTAGCAACTAGTATTCAGATGTTGGCTAATCTGAGACCTGAGTTCTAGGTACAAAGTCAAAAAACCCACAGCCCCATTGGCTTACAACTCTTTTTGGATGAACATAATAGCCTCCTAATGATTTCCTGTCTTTAGATTCTTTCCATCTACTTGTTTATTCTCTGGTCCACACCAGCTGTGAGTCTAGAGTAATTCGTTTTCATCTAGTCATTCACCAAGCATTTATCAAGCATTCACTATTTGCCAAGTACTTTTCCAAGCACTGGGTTACAGCAGTGAACAGAGAAAAATCTCACAGAGCTGACATCATAATGGCAGAAGACAAAAAAATAATAGATGGTAATAGAATCCCTTTCACAGAAATTTTTTTTTATGAATCTAATACTTTTTCCTTCCACATTTTCCTTCTTAGTCCCAGATGCTATCTACTCCTGTGGGGGTCCAACCTGACATGTGATTATTCTGAAACCTTTGACAAATCACCATCTCTGAATTTCCTCTGAAATGACACTAACTTGCCTTAAGTAGGGACTGTTAGGAGGAATGGCTAAAGTTAATGGAGAGAAAATTTGGGGTAGTTTAGAAAATTCACTTATTCAACAAATATTTATTGAATACCTACTGTGTTCCAGGTCTGTTCCAGACTTTGGAGATCTAGCAGTGAACAAAAAGTCCCTGGCCTCATGAAGCTGACATCCTAGAGGGGGCAACAAATAACTGACAAGGACATTTATAGTATATCAGCTGGTGTTCATAATTATTAATATAAAGAAAAAAAGGTTAAGACAATAGAGAATTCTGGGGAAGAATTCTGGTGGTTTTATTTGATATGGGGTGCTCAAGTAGGATTCTCTGACATTGTGAATTTGATCAGAGACACGACAGAGATGAGAGAGTGAACATATGGATATCTGGGGGAAGAGCATTCTAAGCAGAGGGAACAGCAAGTGCTTCTGAGGCAGGAAAATGTAGGGTATATTTGAGAAACAACAAGAAGATCAATATAACATAAAGAGAGAAAGAAAAGGGTGATAGAAGATATAGTCAGAGAGGGACTAGGCTTAGATCACATGTAGGCTTATTTTAAGCCACGTAAAGATTTGGATTTTACTCTGAAATGGAGAGCCACTGGTAGGTTTCAAGCAAAGGAGTGACATCACTGTAGATTCTAGAGTCTGGAAGATGTCATATTGAGGATAAATTCTAGGGGAACCAGGGCCAAAACATGGCGACCAAACCATGTTAATAATTCAGGCAAGATAGAGGTTTCAGCTAGAATACAAGGCCCAGAGAGGTGACATGATTTGCCCAAGGTCACACAGCAAGTTAGTAGCAGACCTGAGAGTAAAATCCAGGTTTTTCAACTCCCAGACTGTTCTTTTTGCCATCAAAAGCCTGATTCAGAGAACACTACAGAGTAGCTGCACCTCATCTGAGAGGTGGTCCAGTGGGTCTCTGGTCCTTTTCCCACATCTTTGATGACAAAGTTATGAGGCTACTCTAATAGTCCAGGCTTTAACTAGGTTGATGGCAGTAGACTCCCCCTGGTTGAGATGAGTGAAAGGAAAATATAAAGGATCTCAAAACTATTCTATAGTGACTTGCCCAAGGTCTCACAGGAAGCTCTTCAGAAACTCAGTCATCACCACAGAGTAGTCTATGTTTTCTCTGGTGCCATCTCTGTTAACGTTAAAGAATAGTGGAATGATACTGGTACTCAGAATCCTTACAGCATCATGGGATGTGAGAAGGGTGCCAGCACTTGAGTCTGGGACTTAAGAATTCCTGGGCCAAACCTGAAGTCTGAACTAGGACAATCTGTTGTTGTTGCTGTTTTTACTCTTAAGAAAATGGAAGCAGTCCTAGGAATATTTGTGAGCCTAATGTCACTGTTCTGTCTCCTGGCTACAATCCTAGTAGCTTTGCCCTTAATATGAAAAAAGCTCCCAATCACTGGATTTTATTTAAACCAAGTGTTCTTAGAGAGCTAGAAAATATATTTAGCAGTTTCTCTTCCCAAATGGCACAGTGGTAAATAATCTGCCTGCCAAAGCAGGAGCTCCAAGAGACTCTGGTTCCATCCCTGGGCAGAGAAGATCATTTGGAGTGAAAAATAGCAAACCACTCCAGTATTCTTGCCTGGAGAATCCCATGGGCAGAGGAGCCTGGTGGGTTATAATCCAATGGGTTGCTAAGAGTCGGATGTGACTGAGCAAACACCCCTACCAAAAGAATGGCGTTTTGACAGGATCGCCCAAAGAAAAGGGCATTGCCAGGGAGCAAGATGGCGTTAGCGGCCCAAGGCGAAGTGTCGCGAGAGAAGCCTCCGCGAGGATCAGGTGACGAGAGCTTGCAGCACGAGAGGGAGGGCGGGGGCTAGAACCAGGGTTGGGCAAGAAGGCTGCTAGAACCGTGGTGGCGGCAGCAGCCTGAGTTGCACTAAGGCTTTGGGGTGTGGGGAGCCGCGGTCATGGACCATATCACGGTGCCCAAGGTAAGGAGAAGAAATCGGCGAGGCTGGGAGTCGGGAATTCCCGCTCCATGCTCATCCGCAAGCCCAGGTACACCCTCTCAACCCTTAGGGTGCTCTTTGACGCCCTCTTCCGCGCAGGACCAGAGTAATATTCCTCGGTTCACACCCCGTTTCACCCAATCTGAACTTTCTTCTCCTTGGGAGCTGCCTGCAGGCGGCTGCGGCGCACAAAGGAGAGGTGGTTCTGTACCAACCGTTCTCTCACTTGACGCCGCCTCCGCGCTGGGTCCCTCTCTGTTCTGTCTCCTCCGACCCCAGCTCCTCCTGGCTCCGCAGCGGTTACCTCATACACCCCTTTACTCCAGCCTTTTATACAGACTTGCTGCACTTGTAACAGCCTTTCTTGAATACCCCGCGTGGCATTGCCTCCCAGAGGGTTACTTCCTTTATCTAGAGTTTCCCTGCCCTCCTCTTGACTCCGGCCCGCCTCTTGACTTCTGCCCCAAGGGTTGCTCAGACCATCATTCCAGCTCCCCAGCTTGCGTGTGTGGGTTTGGGGGCAAAAACATCTGTCCAGCCCCAAGCTGGGCTATAGAAAAGAGGTGTAACAGAGTGGACCTGGTTCTGCTCATCCAGGAAGAAAAACCGTAGAGGTGACAATGCTAGGCCAGTCAGTGTCTGCGTACAGCTGACCCTAGTTAGAGCCTCTTCTACGTCTTTTCTTTCCAGACACTACTCTTTATTTCCCCAACTCCAGCTTCTTTCTTTTCTAATTCACTTCCTTCCTGTCAGTTTTCTTTCTACTATCAGGCTCAGAACAGGGAAGGGTTACAACTAGTTTGTGCTTAATTTTTTCTATCGATCGTAGAAGATATGGCCCAGGCTAATTTAAATCCGCATCAAACATAAGGATTACTAACTGTGAAGAGGCAAAAAGGTAGTTTATTTGGGGCCTTAGAATTGCAATTCAGGGATCACAGAAAGTCTAGAAGAAACCAGAATAGTGTCCCACAAGGGGAAAATGGCTAGGGTTTTTTTTACAGGAAGAGGGAAGTCAATGCAGGGTTATGCAAGTTGTTTACCAACAATTTGGATTGGAGGGTAAAATTATTCTATACATAAGATTGAGTTATGGAATGCATCTCAGTCATTACTAGGGACAGTTGTGTTTTCTTAGGAAGATGAAGTCTAGTTCTTAACATCAATCTTTGCTTTTAGCAACTCAGCAACTATTCAGCAGTTTTAATTTAGAGTGTTCAGCAAAAGTCCAGCATTGGTAGCAAACACGGAGGTCTTCAGGTCACGTCTTCGTCATTCATGACATAGTTATTTTCACATCTCCCCCTTTTGCCCATGCCTTTTCCTGAAGAAAACATCATTGGAGCAATTCTTATTCCCATATAGCCAGAATTTGTTGTCTGCTCCAGGTCCATCATGTCCTTTAGAGGGTGGTTTGTGAATGAATCAGTGGATACATTGGAAAATTCACTGGAAGCAACATGATGTTGTGCTGCCTCAAGTATACCGAGTTGGATGAGTATCAGCTGAGCAGTAGAATGGTTAAGTATAGAAGTAATCAATTTAAGCAAGCACTTTATCACTATAAAGAAGCTGACAGCAGTTATTAAGAGTAATAACCCAGTTTGCAAAACAGTTTTGAACCAAGATCCAATGTTTGAGCGTAACCAACTAAACAAACCAAACATTAGGGAAGTATTAAGACTATCAGAATGAAGTCAAGTGACCTTGTTTTGTAAGGTTCCAATTTGAGTTTCTACTACACAAGAGGCATTTATCCAGGTACAACAGGTGGTATTTAAGATGACACAGACATTTCCAAGTTCTGCTAGAAGGTAACCCAAAGAAAAACTTTAATCTAACACAATATGAGCAAGCAAATTCAGGGAGTCTTTTTGGGCACTTAATGTTTTAGCTGTGGCATTAGCTGTGTCTGCTGTGATAGCAGAGAGGTTTTGAATAATTTTGTCAGTGGCGCCAACTCCCCGTGTGGTTTAAATAAATCTTGGGAACCTTTGAAATCCCTCAGAAGGGGTTTCTTGGCAGAGGCAGAAAGTAGACTATGTGCCATTTGGTAATTTATGAAAAATTTAACGGTCAAATGAACTATTAAAAGTCCTAGGGCATTAGAACCTGGTGTTAGGGCATTGAGGCAGGATATGCTCTAGGTGGCGACCTTCCAACCACAAATACATAGATGGAGGGCTTCCCCAGTGGCTCAAATGGTAAAATGTCTGCCTGCAATGCGGGAGACCTGGGTCCGATTCCTGGGTCGGGAAGATTCCCTGGAGAAGGCAGTGGCAACCCACTCCAGTACTCTTGCCTGGAAAATTCCATGGATGGAGGAGACTGGTAGGCTACAGTCCATGGGGTCACAAAGAGTTGGACACAACTGAGCAACTTCACTGGAGCACAGAGAAAGGAGATGTCAAAGGTGAAATTCAACCATGGGCTGGTTATATATGAGCAGCCTAGAAGCCTTCCTTGTTGGAATGTATGGGGGTTATCATGAGAATATATTTTGTTGTTGAACAGTGAAATAAAAGTGGGTATTTGGAAGTTGGATCTCTTGTTTCTGGATAACCACAGGGCCTAATTGGAACACATATTCCTAAGGAACTGTTTGGGGGGTGGGGTATCTGGTTCTAAACAAGGAAAACAAGGAAAGGGAACTGTGGATTCCAGTAGATGAGTTCTGAATAACATATGGTAGAGAGTTACCAGTAAGATTAGAGATAGCCAAAGCAAGGGGATCCCAATATTCAACGAATGATTAGGGTGCTGATGGCATATCCAACAGTTTGTTAGATTTCCTCCAGTGGCTAGACTTTTGGAAATTCATTACTTAGGCATTTACAAAATGCATTTCCAGATAAGGCATTACCTTCCCAGGTATAGAGAGTCCAGATGGATTTTAAGAGAGCTAATAATATAACTCTAGCAAAAATTATCCCAGGAAAAGTCAGCCATTTTAATATAAAGAGGACTAAGGGTAACTCATGGCCTTGGTGAGTGAAAGGATCCCAAGTGAAATAGAGTAATTAAATGGCCAAGAATTGGAGCCACAGGCTTATTCCCAGCAGAGTTAATATAAGATAGAATTACCATTCATGGAGGATGCCTACTCTATGTAGTAGGGCAAAGTGCATTAATAAAATTGTAGCTTCAACGAGGAGTCCCCAAGATTCAATTGTCCAGTCCTTTATAGTCAAAATTGAAGAACCAAAGGACCAGGGTCACTTCCTCTAAATGTTCATTTCTGGCCATAAACCTATTCATGAAAAATTTCGCTCCGTGACAATATGTCTATAAGAAAGAGAAGCAAGTTGATGGATCATCAATTATTACATAATGAAGGAGATGTAACAACTGTATGATGGTAGCAATTAGAACAAGGTTAACTTGAGGGATTTCATTGATGGGGATCAGGGAGAGTACCAGCCTTGTCCAAGGGAAAAGGGATGTCTTGGGAAAGCCATCCACATTAGGGGTCATTTGCCTCACTTCTGGGTCAGTTTTAATGAGACTTTGACAATAATGTAAAAGATCCCCCTTTACTAGAAGGGGATTATATAGTCCTAAGTCAAGAATCATGGATTTTTCAATAACTTTTTCAAATGGTGACAGTTTGTGTTTTCCATAGGGTATAGATATTAAGTTTAATAGAACTATGTGTAGCAATTTAGGCCAAGGAAGGCCTATAGCCACAGAGATTTTTGCCGGTTGAGTTTTGATTACGTCTTTGTTTCTTTCTGCTGGACCAGAAGATTGAGGGTGATAGTTACAGTGGAAATGTAGTAGAGGCTAGATTTTACAAATAGCGTTTAGAATTTGTACAATGAAATGAGCACCGTTATCACTATGTGATTCCAGGGGAATTCCCTCAGTAGGAATAATCCTTTTCAACAGTGTTTTGGCTACTGTAAGGGGAGTTACTCATCTGCAAGGAGAAGCTTCCACCCAATGGGATTACATGCATACTATCATCAGAACATATTTGCATCCCTGAAAGGGAGATAGTGAGGTAAAATCCACTTGCCAGATTTCAAAAGGACCAGGAAGCAAAGGAAAGTGGCTGTGAGAAGTTTGAATAGGTATTTCTGGGTTCTACTTAGGACAAATCTGACACCTCTGACATATTTCAGCCATTACTTTGGGAGAAGGTTTCCAAAAGTATTGTTTTTCCCAGGCTGTCATTTTATCGGTTCCCACAATGAGTAATGTATTAATTTTAGTGTAGTTTCTTGAGTGACTTCACAAAGAGTAGAGTGGCGATTTAGCATATACCAAAGCCCAGTATGTTGATCAAATGTGCATCACTCAGAAACTCGTCTCTGTTCCTTAGATGGGTAGCAGGTGTCCTCCCAAGTATGGAGCTTGAATCTTGTAATGCTGCTGCCTTATCAGCTCTATTGGCCTGTCAATTCCCCTTTCCTTCTTCAGTGTTGTCTTTGGAGTGTCTCCAGACTTATAATTGCCAGTTATAGCAGCTAAAACAAAGGACCCATTTATTTTTATGGGAGTATAATCGCTTTACAATATTATGTTAGTTTCTGCTGCACAATGAAGTGAATCAACCGTATTTATACCTATATCCTCTCCCTCTTGGACCTTCCTCCCGCCTCCCCCGCCGCATCCCACCAATCTAGGTTATCACAGAGCACTGAGCTGGACTCTCTTTGCTACACTGCAGGTTCCCACTAGCTATCGATTTTGCACATGGTAGTACATTTATGTCAAACCTAATCTTCCAGATCATCCCAGCCTCACCTTTCTGCCTGTGTCCACATGTCCATTCCCTACATCTGCCTCTTTATTCCTGCCCTGGACCTAAGTTTATTGGTGCGATTTCTCTAGATTCCACATACATGTGTTAATATATGACACTTTTTCTCTTTCTGACTTACTGCACTCTGTATGACAGAATCTAGGTTCATCCACATCTCTACAAATGACCCAATTTTATTCCTTTTTATGGCGGACTAATATTCCAATGTGGATATGTACCACATCTTCTTTATTCATTTATCTATTGATGGGCACTTAGATTGTTTCCATGTCCTGACTGCTGTAAGTAGAGCTGCAATGAACACTGGGGTACATGTGTCTTTTTGAATTATGTTTTTTCTCAGGGTATATCCCCAGTAGTGGATTTGCTAGGTTGTATGGTAGTTCTATGTTTAGTGTTTTAAGGAACCTCCATACTGTTCTCCATAGAGGCTGTATCAATTTACATTCTCACCTACAGTGCAAGAGGATTCCCTTTTCTCCTCACCATTTCCAGCATTTGCTGTTTGTAGATTTTTTGATGATGACTGTTCTGGCTGGTGTGACATAAAACCTCAGGGTAGTTTATATATATATATATATATGTGTGTGTGTGTGTGTGTATTTTTGGTTGTACTGGGTTTTCATCGCTGCATGCAGACTTTTTCTAGTTGTAGTGAATGGGGGCTACTCTTTGTTGTGGTGTACAGGCTTCTCATTGCAGTGGCTTCTCTTGTGGAGCACAGACTCTAGGCACACAGACTTAAGTAGTTGCAGTACGTGGGCTCAGTAGTTGTGGCTCTTGGGCTCTACAGTGGGAGTTCAGTAGTTGTGGTACATGGCCTTTAGGTGCTTCATGGCATGTGGAATTCTTCTGTGGCAGGGATTGAACTGATGTCCTCTGCATTAGCAGGTGGTTTCCCATCCACTGTACCAACAGGGAAGTCTCTCATTGTAGTTTTGATTTGCATTTCTCTAATAATTTGTGATGTCGAATATCTTGTCATTTGCTTCTAGGCCATCTGTATGTCATCTTAGGAGAAATGTCTATTTGTGTCTTCTGCCCATTTTTTCATTGGGCTGTTTTTTTTTTTTTTTTTTTTTGACATTGAACTGCATGAGTTGTTTGTATATTTTAGAAGTTAATTCTTTATCCATTGTTTTGTTTGCAAATATATTTTCTGATCCTGAGGGTTGTCTTCTCGTCTTCTTTATGGTTTCCTAGGCTGTGCAAAAGATATTAATTAGGTCCCACTTGCTTATTTTTTCTTTTTCTTTTTTGAGGGTTTTAAATTTATGTATTTTAATTGGAAGATAATTACTTTACAATATTGTGATGGCTCTAGTCTAGGAGATGAGTAAAAAAAAATCTTGCTGTGATTTATGTCAGAGTTTTTTCCTATGTTTTCCTCTAAGTGTTTTATAGTGTTCACCATATATTTAGATCTTTAAACCATTTTGTGTTTATTTTTATGTACAGTGCTAGGTAGTGTTCTAATTTCATTCTTTTACATGTAGCTGGCCAGTTTTCCCAGCACTGAATAGACTGTCTTTTCTCCTTTGTATGTTCTTGCCTCCTTTGTCATAGATTAGGTGGCCATAGGTGTGTGAGTTTATCTCTGGGCTTTCTGTCCTGTACTACTGATCTATATTTCTGTTTTTGTGCCAAAACCATACTGTCTTGATTACTACAGCTTTATAGTATAGTCTGAAGTTAGGGAGCATAATTCCTCTAGCTCTGTTTTTCTTTCTCAAGATTGTTTTGTTAGTGGCTTTTGTGTTTTCATGCAAATTGTAATTTTTTTTTAATTCTATGAAAAATGCCTTTGGTAATTTGATAGAGATCTCATTGAATCTATAGATTGCTTTGGGCAGTATAGTCATTTTCAAATATTGCTTCTTCCCATCCAAGAACATGGTGTATCTCTTCATCTGTTTGTGTTATCTTTGATTTCTTTCATTGGTGTTTTATAGTTTTGAGTACAGGTGTTTTGGCTCATTAGGTAGGTTTATCCCTAGGTATTTTTTTTCCTTTTTATTGCAATAGTAAATGGGGTTGTTTCCTTAATTTCCCTTTCTGATCTTTCATTGTTAGTCTATAGGAAGGCAAGAGATCTTTATGCATTAATTTTGTATCCTGCAACTTTTCCAAATTCATTGATTAACTCTAGTAGTTTTCTGGTGACATCTTTAAGCTTTTCTATGTATAGTATCATGTCATCTACAAACAGTGACAGTTTGACTTCTTTTCCAATTTGGATTCCTTTCATTTGTTTTTCTTCTCTGATTGCCATGGTTAGGGCTTCCAAAACTATGTTGAATAATAGTGACGAGAGTGCATATCCTTGTCTTGTTCCTGATCTTAGAGGAAATGCTTTCAGTTTTTCAGCTTTGAGAATGATGTTTACTGTGTTTGTCATATATGGTCATTATTACGTGGAGGCAGATTCCCTCTATGCTCAATTTCTAGAAAGTTTTATCATAAATGGGTGTTGAATTTGTTAAAAGCTTTTTCTGCATCTATTGGGATCATCATATGGTTTCTGTTCTTTAATTTGTTAATATAGTGTATCACATGGATTAATTTGCATATATTGAAAAATCTTCACATCCCTGGGATTAATCTCACTTGATCATGTTGTATGATCTTT
Organism: Dama dama; assembly: GCF_033118175.1. NCBI lineage: Eukaryota > Metazoa > Chordata > Mammalia > Artiodactyla > Cervidae > Dama > Dama dama. The sequence goes on from NC_083714.1 coordinate 105,938,460, forward strand.
TTAATGTGCTGTTGGATTCTGTTTGTTATTATTTAGTTGAGGATTTTTAGCATCTATATTTATCAGTGATATTGGTCTGTAACTTTCTTTCTTTCAGATGTCTTTTTCTGGTTTTGGTATCAGGGTGATGGTGGCCTTGTAGAATGAGTTTGGGAGTTTTCCTCCTTCTGTAATTATTTGGAAGAGTTTGAGAGGTTAGGTGTTATTTCTTCTCTAAATGTTTGATAGAATTTGCTTGTTAAGTCCTCTGGTTCTGGGCTTTTGTTTGTTGGAAGATTTTAAATTATACTTTCAATTTCGTTATGTTGTATTGGTTTGTTTATATCTTCTAATTCTTCCTGATTCAGTCTTTGGCAGTTGTACCTTTCTTAGAATTTGTTCATTTCTTCCAGGTTGTCCATTTTGTTGTCATTTAGTTGCTTATGAATAGTATCTTATGATCCTTAGTATTTCTGTCGTTTCAGTTGTAATTTCTTTTTCATTTCTAATTTTACTGATTTGAATTCTCCCCCCTTCTTGATGATTCTGTGTCATTTTATTAATTTTATCTTAAAGAATCAGCTTTTAGTTTTTGCTATTATCTTTGCTATTATCTTTATTTCTATTTCACTTATTTCTGCTATGATCTTTATGACTTCTTTCCTTCTACTAATTTTGGAGTATTTTTTGTTCTTCTTTCTCTAGTGGCTTCAAATGTAAGGTTAATATTGTTTATATGATGTTTTACTTGTTTTTTGGGGTGAGATTAAATTGCTATAAACTTCCCTCTTAGAACTGCTTTTGCTGCATCCCATAGGTTTTGGGTTGTCATGTTTTCATTATCATTTGTTTTCATGTATTTTTAATTTTCTCTGATTTTTTTAGTGATCTCTTGGATATTCAGCAGCACAGTGTTACAAACTTCCATGTGTCTGTATTTTCTTCAGTTTTTTCCCCCCTGTGATTGATTTCTAATTTCAAGGTATTGTGGTTAGAAAAGAGTCTTGATACAATTTCAATTTTCTTAAATTTTCTAAGGCTTGGTTTTTGACCTATGATATGATCTATCCTGGAGAATGTTCCATGGGCACTTGAGAAGAAAGTGTATTCTTCTGCTTTTGGGTGGATTGTCCTATAAATATCAATTAAATTTTTCTAGTCGATTGTGTCATTTAAAGCTTCTGTTTTCTTATTAATTTTATGTCTGGATGATCTGTCCATTGGGGTGGTAAATTCCCCCACCATTATCATGTTACTGTCAATTTCCCCTTTTACAACTGTTAGCATTTTCCTTGTGTATTGAGGTGCTCCTATGTTGGGTGCATAAATATTTATCATTGTTATATCTTCTTAGATTGATCCCTTGATCATTATGTAGTGTCCTTCCTTATTTGTTGTAATAGTCTTTATTTTAAAGTGTATTTTAACTGATAAGAGAATTGCTACTTCAGATTTCTTTTGATTTACATGGAGTATCTTTTTCCATCCTCTCACATTCTGTCTGTATGTATTCTTAGGTCTGAAGTGGGTCTCTTGTAGACAGCTACACACTATATATATAGTATCCATTCAGCCAGTCTTTGTCTTTTCGTTGGAGCATTTAATCTATTTACATTTAAGGTAATTATTGATATGTAAGTTTCTATTACCGTTTTTATAACTGTTCTGGGTTTGTTTTTGTAGGTTGTTTTCTTCTCTTTTGCTTCCTGTTTATGGAAATTTCTTTAGCACTTGTTGTGAATCTGGTCTGGTGGTGCCGAATTCTCATAGCTTTTGCTTCTCTGTAATGCTTTTGATTTCTCTGTTGAATCTGAATGAGATCCTTGTTGGGTAGAATAATCTTGATTGTAAGTTTTTCTGTTTCATCACTTTAAATATATCCTGCCACTCCCTTCTGGCCTGCAGAGTTTCTGCTGAGAAATCAGTTAACCTTATGGGGATTCCTTTGTATGTTATATTTTTTTGCTTTTCCTTTGTTGCTTTTGACATTTTTTTCTTTGTATTTAGTTTTTGTTAGTTTGATTATGTGTCTTCTTGTGTTTCTTCTAGGGTTTATCCTGTGTGGGACTCTCTGCTATTTCTGTATTTGGGAGAGTATTTTCTTTCCCATTTTAGGGAATGTTTTGGCGATAAACTCTTCAAATATTTTCTCAATCCTTTCTCTTTCTTGTCTTCTCCTGGGACCCCTATAATTTGAATGTTGGTGTGTTTAATGTTGTCACACAGATGTCTGTGAGACTGTCTTCAATTTTCTTCATTCTTTTTTCTTATTTTGCTCCTTGGCAGTTTTTTACCACTATTCTTTCAGTTCACTTATTCATTCTTCTGCTTCAATTAAGCTGCTATTGATTCCTTCTAGTGATTTTTTCTTTTCATTTCAGCTACTGGGTTGTTTGCTTTCCCAGGTAGCTCAGTGGTAAAACATCTGCCTGTCAGTGCAGGAACTGCAGGGGCTTCAGGTTTGATCCCTTGGTCAGGAAGATCCCCTGAAGAAGGAAATGACAATCCACTCCAGTATTCTTGCTTGGCAAAATCCCATGAACAGAGGAGCCTGGCAGGCTACAGTCCATAGGGTCACAAAGAGTCAGACATGACTGACTGAGCTTGCCCACATTGAGTTGTTTATCACTGCTTGTTTGTTCTTTAGTTCTTCTTGGCTCTTGTTAAACATTTGTTGAATTTTCTTGATCTGTTGCCTCCATTCTATTTCTGAGATTATGGATCATCATCAGTCATCATTCTGAATTCTTTTTCAGGTAGGTTGCATATTTCCTCTTCATTTATTTGGTCTTATAGGTTTTTACCTTGTTCCTTTGTCTGTAACCTATTTTTTTGTTGTCTCATTTTGTTGTTGTTGTTGTTGTTTGCTTTTTTGATGGATAGGGCTGTGTTCCTGTCTTACTGGTTTGGCCTGAGACATTTAGCATTAGAGTTTTCAGGTGGTTGCATAGAGCCAGGTCTCAGTGCTGAGATGAGGACCTCTAGGAGAACTCATGGTAATTAATAATCCCTGGGGTCTAAGGTTCTCAATTCGTCCAGTGGCTTGAAGTCAGTTCTCCCACCACAGGAGCTTAGGCCTGACTCTTGGCCTGGAAACCAAGATTCCACAAGCTATGCAGTGCAGAAGAAAAAGAGCCAATCAATAACAAAGAATAAAAAACATAATTAGAAAAATAAAAATATATATATGAGAAGAAAAATATAAATGAAACAGCAACAAGCACACAGCAGCAATAAATAAATAAATAATTTTTTAAAAGGGCCAGAAAAGGCCTTGACTGTGGGGTGGTGGTGCTTATGCAGGACTGGAGTCTGGGCCTGGGGACTGGGGCTTAGGGGGTTGTCTAGGTTCAGAACCAGTGCTGCAGGAAGAGGCCCTATGGTGGCTTTTGAGGGTGTGGCTTAGTCTTAGCACAGTTGGAGGGGGCCTTAGAGGGTAGAGGTTTAGGTCAGGGACCCCAGCAGACTTGCTTGGGCCCAAGCAGGCAGGGGAAATACTGGCTGCTCCCCTCCAATCCCCACAAAGTCTTTCCTAGTCCCTGCTGATCCCATCAGCATGGGTGGGTCACTGTCAGTGTGGGAGCCCTTCCCCTCCGCCAGCCACCCCTTAAAGGCACCCTTCTGTCTCTCTTCTAGTTTTTTTACCCCATTACCCCCTTGACTCCTTAGATGTGGGGTATCTCCTCTTGGCCACTCACCACTCCAGCGCTGTGCAGCCACCAAGGTCAGGAGCAGGGACCATGAGGAGATAACCCATATCCAAAGTCAGGAGCGAGGGCCGTGAAGAGATACCCCATGTCCAAGGTCAGAGAAACTCCAGTAAGACAGTAGTCACTGAGAGAGGGCATCAGAGGGCAGACAGAAATCACAATCACAGAAAACTAACCAATCTAATCACATGGACCACAGCCTTGTCTAATTCAATGAAGCTATGAGCCATGCCATGTAGGGCCATCCAAGATAGACGGGTCATGATGGAGAGTTCAGACAAAATGTGGTCCACTGGAGAAGGGAATGGCGAACCACTTCAGTATTCTGGCCTTGAGAACCTCATGAGTAGTATGAAAAGGCAAAAAGATAGGACACTGAAAGATGAACTCCCCAGGTCAGTAGGTGCCCAACATGCTACTGGAGATCAGTGGAGAAATAATTCCAGAAAGAATGGAGTGACAGAGCCAAAGCAAAGACAACATCCTGTTGTGGGTGTGGCTGATGATGGAAGCAAGGTCCAATGCTGTAAAGAGCAATATTGCATAGGAACCTGGAATTTTAGGCCCATGAATCAAGGCAAATTGGAAGTGGTCAGACAGGAGATGGCAAGAGTGAATGTCGACATTCTAGGAATCAGTGAACTAAAATGGACTGGAAAGGGTGAATTTAACTCAGATGACCATCGTATCTACTACTGTGGGCAAGAATCCCTTAGAAGAAGTGGAGTAGCCATCATAGTCAACAAAAGAGTCTGACATGCAGTACTTGGATGCAATCTCAGGAATGACAGAATGATCTCTGTTCATTTCCAAGGCAAACCATTCAATGTCACGGTAATCCAAGTCTATGCCCCGACCAGTAATGCTGAAGAAGCTGAAGTTGAACGTTTCTATGAACACCTACAAGACCTTTTAGAACTAATATCCACAATAGATATCCTTTTCATTATAGGGAATGGGAATGCAAAAGTAGGAAGTCAAGAAACACCTGGACTAACAGGCAAATTTGGCCTTGGAGTACGGAATGAAGCAGGGCAAAATCTCATTGAGTTTTACCAAGAGAATGCACTGGTCATAGCAAACACCCTCTTCCAAAAACACAAGAGAAGACTCTACACATGGTCATCACCAGATGATCAACACCAAAATCTGATTGATTATATTCTTTAGAGCCAAAGAAGGAGAAGCTTTATAGAGTCAGCAAAAGCAAGACCAGGAGCTGACTGTGGCTCAGATCATGAACTTCTTATTGTCAAATTCAGACTTAAATTGAAGAAAGTAGGAAATACCACTAGACCATTCAGGTATGACTTAAATCAAATCCCTTACGATTGTACAGTGAAAGTGGGAAAAAATATTTAAGGGACTAGATCTGATAGAGTGCCTGATGAACTATGGATGGAGGTTCATGACATTGTACAGGGGACAGGGATCAAAACCATACCCAAGAAAAAGAAATGCAAAAAAGCAAAATGGCTGTGTGAGGAGGCCTTACAAATAGCTGTGAAAAGAAGAGAAGCCAAAAGCAAAGGAGAAAAGGAAAGATGTACTCATTTGAATGCAGAGTTCCAAAGAATAGCAAGGAAAGATAAGAAAGCCTTCCTCAGTGATCAGTGCAAAGAAATCGCGGAAAACAATAGAATGGGAAGGACTAGAGATCTCTTCAAGAAGGTTAGAGATACCAAGGTAACATTTCGTGCAAAGATGGGCTAGATAAAGGACAGAAATGGTATGGACCTAACAGAAGCAGAAGATATTAAAAAGAGGTGGCAAGAATACACAGAAGAACTGTACAAAAAAAAGATCTTCACGACCCAGATCATCACGATGGTGTGATCACTCACCTAGAGCCAGACTTCCTGGAATGTGAATTCAGGTGGGCCTTAGAAAGCATCACTACGAACAAAGCTAGTGGAGGTGATGGAATTCCAGTTGAGCTATTTCAAATTCTAAAAGATGATGCTGTGAAAGTGCTGCACTCAGTATGCCAACACACTTGGAAAACTCAGCAGTGGTCACAGGACTGGAAAAGGTCAGTTTTCATTCCAATCCCAAAGAAAGGCAATGCCAAAGAATGTTAAAAAAATTGCCACACAACTGCACTCATCTCACACGCTAGTAAAGCAGTGCTCACAATTCTCCAAGCCAGGCTTCAGCAATACACTAACTGTGAACTTCCATATGTTCAAGCTGGTTTTAGAAAAGGCAGAGGAACCAGAAATCAGATTGCCAACATCAGCTGGATCATCGAAAAAGCAAGAGAGTTCCAGAAAAACATCTATTTCTGCTTTATTGGCTATGCCAAAGCCTTTGCCTTTGTGGATCACAATAAACTGTGGAAAATTCCAAAAGAGATGGGAATATCAGACCACCTGACCTGCCTCTTGAGAAACCTGTATGCAGGTCAGGAAGCAACAGTTAGAACTGGAGATGGAAAAACAGACTGGTTCCAAATAAGGAAAGGAGTATGTCAAGGCTGTATATTTTCACTTTGCTTGTTTAACTTATATTCAGAACGCATCATGATAAATGCTGGGCTTTATGAAGCACAAACTGGAATCAAGATTTCCAGGAGAAATATCAGTAACCTCAGATATGCAGATGACACCACCCTTATGGCTGAAAGTGAAGAAGAACTAAAGAGCCTATTGATGAAAGTGAAAGAGAGTGAAAATGTTGGCTTAAAGCTCAACATTCAGAAAACTAAGATCATGGCATGCGGTCCCATCACTTCATGGCAAATAGATGGGGAAACAGTGGAAACAGTGGCTGACTTTATTTTGGGGGCTCCAAAATCACTGCAGATGGTGATCGCAGCCATGAAAGTAAAAGACGCTTACTGCTTGGAAGTAACGTTATGGCCAACCTAGACAGCATATTAAAAAGCAGACATTACTTTGCCAACAAAGGTCTGTCTAGTCAAGGCTATGATTTTTCCAGTAGTCATGTATGGATGTGGGAGTTGGGCTATAAAGAAAGCTGAGTGCCGAAAAATTGATGCTTTTGAACTGTGGTGTTGGAGAAGACTCTTGAGAGTCCCTTGGACTGCAAGGAGATCCAACCAGTCTGTCCTAAAGCAGATCAGTCCTGAGTGTTCATTGGAAGGACTGATGCTGAACCTCCAATATTTTGGCCCCCTCATAGGAAGAACTGACTAATTGGAGAAGACCCTGATGGTGTCTGTTACAACCTGATGGACTCCCGGAGTTGGTGATGGACAGGGAGGCCTGGTATGCTGCAGCCCAAGTGGTTGCAAAGAGTCGGACACGACTGAGTGAACTGAACTGAACTGAACTCTTGCCTTGCCTCCAGGACCCTTGCAGCTGGAGGGGGCTCAGAAGTTGGAGGTTCAGGTTCTCCTGTTGTTCTAGTGGGCAGGGAAAATAATAGCCATTCCCCGCCCCTCCCCTGTCTCTGGAAAGTCTCAGTCCCTGCTGATCCCCTCATTGTGGGTGGGCATGGGAACCCCTCTGCTCCCTCAGCCACTCCTGAGGGACACTGGTCCCATCTCTCCTCTACTTTTCCTCACCCGTTCCCTCCCTTCCATGCCCCCAGGACCTGTGTAGCTGGAGAAGGCCTCGGAGAGCATAGGTTCATGCCTGCGTCCCAGCCTGCACTCTGGTGCCTGAGTAGTTCCCTTTTGATCCAGTAATCCCCCGAAGGTCTCTTCCTAACCCTGCTGATTCTCTTGCCATGAGTTGGCCCCTCTGAACATGGGAACCCCTTCCCTCTCTCAGCCACCTTTCAGGGTCACCAGTTCTATCTGACTTCCACTTCTCCTCCCTCCTACCTTTCCCCTACACCCTACCCAATTGTGTGAGGGTTCCTCTTATCTCCTTAGATGTCTGAGGTTCCTGGCCAGTGCCTGATAGGTGCCCTAGTTGTGAGGTGACACAAACTCTGTGTCCTCCTGCTCAACCAGTTTGTTCTGCCCTCTAAACGGGGCATTTTTAATTTAATATCCCCCTAAGGTCAAGAAATCTGTTTCCAAAGCATTCAAAAATTTTGAGCAACTCCAGAAGCATACTTGCTCTCAGTGTAAATGTTAATACATTTGCCAATGGCCAAAGTGCAGGTATGAGTGAGTGCATACAGTTCAGTATGCTAGGCTGAAGAATCAAAAGGCAGAGCATTGGATTCTGTTTAAGAGAAGGGAGTAGTGATACCATGTCAAGCTTTCAGATGTCCATCATTTCATAGGTAGAAGCCATCAGGGAACCAGTAAATATTAGGGTTGTCTAAAGGTGCTTCTTATAAATCTGGGTGTGGACCTAGTATATTCACATTATTTTTCAAGAAATCTCTAGAACTTTTTTTTTTTCCTGCAACACTGAAACTTTATTTACCAAACACTAATTTCCCCTCCTGCTTCCCTGGTGGCTCAGATAGTAAAGAATCTGCCTGCTAATGCAGGAGATACAGGTTTGATCCCTGGGTCTGGAAGATCCCCTGGAGAAGGGAATGGCTACCCACTCCAATACTATTGCCTGGAGAATTCCATGGACAGAGAAACCTTGGGGGCTACAGTCATGGGTTTGCAAAGAGTCAGACACTACTGAGTGACTAACACTAACTAACACTTATAGTACTTTACTGTTTACAAAGTGCTTTTCAAGCCACCCCTACCTGCTCTTAAAAATTTATATGAAGCTTTCCTAAAAGCAGATAACTTTTGGCTTGACTTCCAAGAAGCTGAAAACCAAATTTAGTGTTCAGTCATATTAACTACATTAGCCCTTGTATGTAGCATTAGTGCTTCCTCCTCCTTTTCATGGCTTTGATTTTTTGTTCTGATAACCTGATTGTAGAATTGTCTTTTATTATAAACCACCTCAAATTAATTTAGGAATGAGGCAAGGTCAAAATAAATCAATATAAAACTGGTAAAGTGTTTTTCTTTATCAAGGAAATGTATTTCTAGAGATGAGGGTCATACTCCTCTTCTGGTTCTCAGAAGTCTAAATTCAGTTGGCTTTGCTTTGATCCTTTCAATCAAGGAAAGTATAATGTAGTGGGAGAAAACTTGGACAGAGCCAAGGTTGAATTCCAGATATATTATTTCTTAACTCTGAAAATGAAAGTCGCTCAGTCATGTCCGACTCTTTGCGACCCTGTGGACTATAGCCTACGAGGCCCCTCCGTCCATGGGATTCTCCAGGCAAGAATACTGGAGTGGGTTGCCATTTCCTTCTCCATCTTAACTCTGAGTTCTTGGCCAAATCACTCAAAAAATCTGGGTCTCAGTTTCCTCATTTGTAAAATGGAGATGATATCTACATCTTGGGACTATGATGAAGATTAAGACAAGTTATGATAAGAGACTGGCAGAAATTAAATGTTCTATGACTATGTATTCCCTTCTCTATCAGAGATATAGTTTCCCAGGTGGCACTAGTGGTAAAGAACTGGCTTGCTAAAGAAATGTGGGTTCAACCTCTGGGTCAGGAAGATCCCCTGGAGGAAGGCATGGCAACCCACTCCAGTATCCTTACCTGGAGAATCCCATGGACAGAGGAGCCTGGCAGGCTATGGTCCATAGGGTTGCAAAGAGTTGGACACAACTGAAGTGACTTAGCAGCATATATCATATCCATATCTCCATCTCTCTCTCTCTCTCTCTCTCTATATATATATATATATATATATATATATATATATACATATATACACACACACGCACACACATATATACATATACATATGTGTATATATATATATATATATATATATATATATATATATGTATGTATGTGTATATATATATGTCAGTCCTGGAAGGTCTCAAAAAAACAGCCTGTCTCAAAAAGGAGTATTTTCCTGAGCATCCTGAGTACCAAGGCTTTTGGTACTTAGAGTAAAGAGAAGGGCTACCCAGGAAGCCCTTGTGGCAGTGGTCTGTTATTTCATAGGAATTGGAATTGTTTTTTTTTTTCACTACCAGAACCTCCTCCTTTGATCTCACTTTGGAAAACCACAGCTAAGCTGTCATTCCTAGAAACCATTGGACTTTATTTTAGAGTTGTCTTTTTAGAACTTATTTTTTGGTTTTGTGGTGCAATAATATTTAAGTGCTTTAGAAAGAGTTTTTGATAATCTCCGAGGACATTTTCATTAGTTGAGAAACCCATACAGGACAGGGAGTCAGGAGACCTGGTCTGATATTGACATGTTGTGTAACCTTAGGTTTCATTTTCCTTGTGGATTAAACAATAATATATAACCTTTATTGAGCAATTACTATGTTCCAAGCACTATTCTAAGTGCTTTATGTAAATATTGCATATTTATATACTCATTTAAGACACACAACGACAGCTATTATTATCCTCATTTCAAAAATAAAGAAATCAGGACCCAGAAAGCTTAAGCAACTTGTTGAGGGTCAGAAATGAAGCAGTATGTGACTCAAAAGCTTGTGCTCTTAACCCCTACAGTATACTGCTTCAATAAAATGAGCAGATTGGATTATACCAGCATTTCCTAAACTTCGTTCCTAATGACTACTAGTCCCACAAGATAAGTTGTTTAAAAAAAAAAAAAAAACAAAGATTGTAAGGTAAAATATGTTGGCACTGCAAACACTGGAGATTGCTAATGAATTTTCACCTGTTAAAGTCTCTGAGAAACCCTGCAGTAAAGAAACCTACTTATAAAGCAGTCTTTCCCTAACCTGACCACAGAACTCTGTGTGTGTATGTGTGTGTGTATATGTGCATGTGTGTATGCGTGCACACCTATTAACAGCCTGTGGAATGAGGGTTTATAGAATATGTTTTGAGAAATACTGGTGTTAATCTGGAAGATTCATTCTAACTCTTAAGTGCTTCCAGCACTTAATAATGATAAGTATATGAACTGTAAAATGCAGTATCAATTTTTTTAATTGGAGGGTTGATAAAAACTAGGGGGTGATGAGACATAAATTCACGTCTAGTTTGTGTTATATTTTTAACACTTGCTTTAAATGACCTTGCATATCTTGACACAAAGGACTTCATTTGCCCTCCACCTTTTCCTTTCCTCCTTCCTACTGTTACGTATTTTCTCACTTAATACTTAAAATAAGAGACCTTAATCAGAGGTGCTTGTTGTGCAAGTAGGAGAAAGTTTTTTAATATATGCAGAGTTCAGCAATTGTTTTCATGATGAATATTCTTTGTTGTCAGAACTGATGCCACATGGAGTAGGGCTTATATGGAACATGGGCTGTTAGATATCATCATGCTATTGGTCCTTCTGGAGCCAGATATCCTATCTTTTATTTTTTCAGTATTTCCAATTTGTTATCAATAATTGTGGCAAACAAGGATAATGAATAGATTCAGAGACCTCTGAAGTGCACCTGATTTCCATCCTCCCTTCCTGGAAGGGAAAGGGGAGAAAAACATGGTTTATGGCCCATAGCTTTTCTAAGAGCAGTGATCTATGTCTGCATGTTCTGTCTATAGTCCTGGTATGCAAAACTAACAAAGCAGCTGGGTGGCCTTACTGGGAATTAGAGTCTCTGTAGTACTTAGTGGTGGTCATCTTAATCTCCCTTTCCTTTCTCTCTCTCTCTCTCTCTACTCTCCATCTCCTCCCTTCTTTCTCTCTCCTTTTTCTCCCCCTCCTCTTTTTCTCTTTCCCCCTTCTTTCCTTACCCTCCTGTCATGTCTTTTAAGTCTCTTCCCTGCATCTCTTTTTCTTTCTCTCTTTCCCCTGCTCTACACACCAACACACACACACACACACACACACACACACACACACACACACACACAGACACAGTGGGACCCAGGTTTCTGTTGGAAAAAAGCACATCAGGCAGACACACTCTTACTACACTCTTAGAGCCAGAGGTATCTCTGGTGCCCATGAATGGAGAAAGGGGTCAGTCTGAGTAATTGCAGGTCTAAAAGTTCCCATCTGCTAATAGACACAGGTTCCCTGCAGTGTGAAGCTCTATAGGAAGTTCACATTAACAATTTCAATACCAACAGTTTCCCTCTCCTCTGAGGCACTTAATAACCTTCACACATGGACATTGTAGCTTTTTTGGTAGATAGTGCCCTGGGCCTTCACCGGAACTCCTTTTGAATGACCTATTTTCCACCTGGTTGAACATCCTTCCATCCAAAGCTGCCTATCCTGGGACAGGTAGAAGAGCACTAAAGATGCTTTATAGTTTCAATTTCTACTCCTCATCCTCTGCCATTATTTTCCTGAGGTGTGACTTCTTTTCCTGAGTGGGAGAGAATGAGCTCCTCTTCCAACTAGCACTGATGTCTTCTATTAACCTAATCACAATATAGTTCCTTGTAGCAGCAGCAAGCCTACTTCCTTTTAACTCTCAATTAGCTGAAACAATTACATGTTTTTACCAAACTGTTCCCTGTCACTTCTCTGGCTCTCCTCCCCTGCAAAACTTTGTTTCCTGGAAGTAATTAAAACCTTCTGCCATTGCCATAGCTACTGCTGCTGGAACCACTATAGCCACCTCAGTTTCATGGTTTGGCAAAGTATTGGTCTTTACCACCATAGGGGCCAGAACCTCTGCCTTCAAGGTTTCTTCCTATCATAGGTCCAAAATTTGAATATTGACTGTTGTAATTGGCAAAATCATGGCTTCTGCCACTTCCAAAATTTCTTCCATTATTATCAAACCCCTTATAACCATCCCCTCATCTACTATATCCACCACCACCATGACTGCCACCAAAGCCACCTCGACCACTGAAGTTTCCTCCACAAGCAAAGTTTTCATTCCCACCAAAACCATTTCCTCCACCACCACCAAAGTTTCTAGAACCACTTCAACCTCTGGCTGGATGAAACACTAGCTATCTCTTTCTTAGGGTTTTCCTTACATCACAGTTGTGACCATTCACAGTGTGGTATTTCTGAATGACAGTCTTGTCTATGGAGTCATGGTCATCAGAGACTACAAAAGCAAAGCCTCTCTTTTGACCACTGCCTTGGTTGTTTTGATTTTGATCACCTCAATTTTCCCATACTGTTCAGAATAATCTCTTAGGTGATGTTCTTCAGTGTCTTCTTTAATGTCACCAGAAAAAATCTTTTTCACAGTCAAGTGGACACCAGGTCTTTGAGAATCTTCCCCTGAGATGGCCCTCTTTGGTTTCACAACTCTTCCATCCACCTTGCGTGGCCTTGCATTCATGGTTGCATCCATCTCCTCCACAGTGGCATATGTGACAAACCCAAAGCTTCTGGAGCACTTGGTGTTTGAATCCCTCATTACCACATAGTTTGTGAGCATTCCCCATTGCTCAAAATGACTCCTTAGACTCATTGGTTGTTTCAAAGTTCAAACCTCCCATGAAGAGCTACTGCAGCTCTTTGGGAGACTCACTTAGACATTACAGCAGTGGAGGGGGAAGTCTTCAACGATGCTTACTCGGTGGAGTCCATGGGCAGAAAGGCCCATGTAATCTTTAGAGTCAGTTTGTTGATATGTATACAATAACTTGCTGGGATTTTGATTGGAATTGCATTGAATGTATAGATCGAGTTGGGAAGAACTGATATTTTGATAATACTGAGTCTTCATGTCCTTGTGCATGGAATATCACTCAATTTATTTAGATTTATTTTTAATCAGAAGTTTGTAGTTTTCAGAATATCTTGTAAATATTTTGTTAGATTTTATACCTAAGTAATTTTGGTGCTACTGTATATTATATTGTGTTTTGAATTTCAAGTTCCAATTATTCGTTGACAACATGTAAGAAATCTATTTTTGTATATTAGCCTTGTATGCTGAAACTTAAGTATAATTGCTAATTAGCTCCTGGAGTTTCTATTTTGTGTATGTTGATACTTCCATATTTTCTACATAGATAATCATGTGTTCTACAAAGACAGCTTTATTTATTCCTGTATATATTCATACCTTTTCATTTTTGACTTATTTCATTAACTAAGACTGTCAGTGCACTTTTGAGAGCAGACATACTTGCCTGGTTCCCAATCTTAGCCAGAAAAATCTAGTTTCTAAGTATGATCTTAGCTGTAGGGTTTTTGCCAGTGTTCTTTATCAAATTGTGAAAATTACCGTCTCTTCCTAGCTTGTTGACAATTTTTATCCTGGATAGGTGCTGGATTTTGTTAAATGCTTTTTCTTCATCTATTGCTATGATCCTGTGTTTTCATCTTTAGTTCATTACTGTGGTGAATTACATTAATTGATTTTCAAATGTTGAACCAGCCTTGTATATCTGGAACAAATTTCATTTGAACATGGTATATGAGTTTTTTAATACAGTATACTATTGGATTTCATTTGCTAATTGTAATGGGTTGAATTCTGTCCCCCAAAATTTAAGTATGTTGAGGTCCTAAACTCTAGTACTTCAGATTGTGACTTATTTGGAGATAGGGTCCTGACAGACGTAATCAATTTAAAATGTGGTCATTAGTATAGGCATTGCCATTAGAATAGGCAAACTAATAATAATAATTTTTGTTGTTGAGGATTTTCCTTCTGTGTTTGTCAGAAATATCAGTCTACACTTTGCCTTTCTTCTTCCTCCTCCTCTTCTTCTTTTTATTTTAAGAATATTTGATATAGGATATATCCTCTTAACACATTTTTAAAGTACACAATACATCATTGTTAATTATGGACACAGTATTGTGCAGTAGAATATTTCCGTTTTTGTAATGTCTTTTCCAGTTTTTCTCTTACGGTAATCTGGCCTCATAGAATGAATTAGGAAGCAGTTCTCCTGATTATATTTTCTGGAAGAGATTGTAGAAGATTGTTGTAATTTCATGTTTAAATGTTTGATAGGATTTACCAGTAACCCCCATCTGGTCCCGATGCTTTCTGTTTTAGAAAATTATTAATTACAAATACAATTTCTTTAATAGATATAGGTCTACTCAGATCATCTATTTCTCCTTGGATGAGTTTTGGTAGATTATGTCTTTCAAGGTATTGGTTCATTTCATCTAGGTTATCAAATTTGTGGGCATAGGATTATTCATATTTATTTATTGTTTTTTTTTTTAATGTCTGGTAGTGGTGGCTCCTTTTCTATTTCTGATATTAGTAATTTGTGTTTTTTTCTGTTTTCTACTTAGTTAACCTAGCTAGATATTTAACAGTTTTCATAGATCTTTTCATAGAACCAGCTTTCTCTGTTACTTGCCTATTTGTCATTTCATTGATGCTTATTTTTATTATTTCTTTCCTTCTGCTTACTTTGGATTTAATTTGCTCTTCTTTTTCTAGTTTCCTAAATTTAGAAGTATATTATATAATCTCAGTGTATTTTGAGATTTTCCAGTTGTCTTTCTACGGTTGATTTCTCATTGAATTCATTGTGTTCTGAGAGCATACTTTGTATGAATTCTGTTCTCAGTTCATTAAGGTGTGCTTTATGGCACAGAACGTGATCTGTCTTGATGCATGTTCCTTGTGACCATGTGAAAAAAATGTGTTTAGCTCTCATTGGATGAAATATTAAATAGATATCAATTAGATCTAATTGATTGGTGGTACTGTTAAATTCAACAATGTCCTTACTGACTTTCTGCCTAATGGATTTATCAATTGAGGGGTGTTGAAATCTCCAGTTATAATAGGGGATTCATTTATTTCTCCTTGCAATTCTATCCATTTTTGGCTCATGTATTTTGATGCTCTGTTTTCAGTATACACATTAAGGATTATTGTGTCTTCTTGGAGAATTAACCCTTTTATCTCTAAGTAATACCTTTCTTAACAACACTGATAATTTTCCTTGCTCTGAAGTCTTGCTTTATCTTCTATTAATATAGCTGTTCCAACTTTCTTTTGATTAGTGTTAGCATGGCCTATCTTTCTCCTTCCTTTTTCTTTTAATGTATATGTATCTTGATGTTTAAAGTAGGCTTCTTATAGTCTTTTTTTATGCACTCTGAAAATAATTTTTCATTAATGTATTTAGATCATTGATTTTAAAGTGATTATTGATATAGATGGGTTAATGTTTATCAATTTAATACTGTTTATTAATATCAATATATGTTTATTAATATTTATTAATGTTTTTATTCATTACCCTTGATCTTTGGGGTTTTTTTGCCTTCTCACTTTAACTGAGAATTATATGTAATTCTAGTCATTTTTTTTCTCTCAGCATAAGCATTATACTTTTTTCTCATTTTTCAGTGGTCATCTTTGAATTTGTACTATAAATTTGCAAGTAGCCCAATAATACTATACCATTTCATGGGTACTGTAAGCACCTTTTAACAGATTATTACCAATTTCTGCCTTCTGTCCCTTATAACATTGTTGTCATTCATTTCACATATCCATAAGTTATAATCACCAAAATATTATTCCTATTATTAGTTTGAACAAACTATTAACTGTTAGCTCATTAAAAATTAAAAAAAAAATCATTTATCCCTTATCTAACATTCTTCCTTTATGATCAAGTTTCTGGCCTGTATCATTTTTCCTTCTATCTGAAAAGTTTTTGATATTTCTCTCATGAGAAGTTTACTGGTAACAAATTCACTTATTTTTTGTTTGTTTGAAAAAAAGTCCTTATGTCTCCATATTTGAAGAATAGGTTCCCTAGAATACAGACTTCTAGGTTGGCATTTTTTCTTTCAATACTAAATATTTTATTCCACTATCTTTTTGTTTTCATCGTTGCTGAAGAGAATTCCAGTGTAATTCTTATTCTCTTTCCTCTGTACATAGTGTTTTTTTCCTCCTCTGGCTTCTTTCAAGATTCTTTGGTGTTTATTGTGCCTGCTGTTTTCTGGATCTGATTTAGATTCTATTATTAATTTTGTGGAAATTCTTAGTCATTATTGGGTCACATATTTCATTTATTCCTTTCTCTTTTCCTTCTCCTTCTGGTATTCTCATTACATATGTGTTATATCTTTTCTAATTATCCCACTTGAATATTCTTTTTCATTTCTTTATCTCTTTTCACTTCAGTTATAGAAGTTTCCTTTGACATTTTGTTAGGTTTGCTTACTCTTTTCTTGGCTGTTTCTAATCTATTGATGAGCCCATCAAAGGCATTTTTCATTTCTGTTACAGTGTTTTAAGATTTCTAGCATTTCCTTTTGACTCTCCCTTGGAGTTTCTATCTCTCTGCTTACATTACCCATCTGTTCTTACATGTTGTCCACTACTCCATGAGAACCCTTAGAATATTAATTATAGTTATTTAAAATTCTTCTGATAATTCCAAGATTTCTGACATATCTGAGTCTGGTTCTGATGCTTGCTCTGTCTCTTTAAACTGTGTGGGTATTTTTTTTAAGTATGTTTTAATTGAAAGCCAGGCATGATGTACTAAAAGGAATAATGTTTCCCATGGAGGTTTCTGCTTCTGGTCTTCTGTTTGAATAAGTTGTGATTCTCTGTGTTCATTTTTCTCTCCAGTTTGGGGACAGCAGTTTGTCCTGTGGTACCAGTTTTCTGATGAATCTAAGAAGAGTTGCTGATTTCCAGTTTGTCCAGCTTTTTTCTTTATGTTAGGGTAACAGTGATGTCTTCCAAGCTCCTTACATGCTCATCTAAGAACTGAATTTCATGAAGTCTCCATTCTTTTTTTAATCTATAATCATGATTTTACACCAGTTAACCCACCAAAAGTATTCAACAAGGTCACCAATGGCCTCTGAGATCTTGATACATTATTAGTGTTCTCTTCCATGTCTTAATTATTCTTTTTTTATCCTTTTTTCTGGCCTGGAATCATGCTAATGTCTCCATTATATAAGACCCTTTTTTAGCAAAGGTAAACTACTTCTTTCTTTCCTAACAAAGTTCTCAAAAGAGTAGTTTATGCTCACTCTCTGGAGATAGCTTTATCTGTCAGGAAATTTTCAGTTAAGTTTTCACTCTGACTCCTTCACTGAAAGTTCATTTGCTAAAGTCAACAGTGACTTAACTCATTGCTGTGTCATATGGGCATATTTAATTCTTAGGCTCTTGAGCCTACTCTCCATTCCTTTGGCTTCCAAGAGACCACTCTCTCTTGTTTTTTTTTTTTTTTTTTCTTTGTACTTCAGACCATTGCTTCTGTTTCTTTGCTGAACACTCTTTGTCTGCCCTATACATATTGTAGTCCCCTTGGAGTTCCATCTTTGGCCATCTTCCATGTCATTCTATATATATTTCCTTGGTGATCCCATCTTCTCCCATGATTTTAAATCAACATGAAGTAACAATTCCAAATGATTTTCTCCAGACCAAATAACTTCTGATTTCCAGATCTGGATATATATTCCATAATTGGCCATCTTCAACTGAATATCTTACAGGTATATTACACTCTGAATGTCTCAAAATATGCTTATTATTATTTTCTGTCTCTGTTTTTTTTTCAAGGAATCTCCACACTGTTCTCCATAGTGGCTGTACTAGTTTGTATTCCCACCAGCAGTGTAAGAAGGTTCCCTTTTCTCCACACCCTCTCCAGCATTTATTGCTTGTAGACTTTTGGATAGCAGCCATTCTGACTGGCATGAAATAGTACCTCATTGTGGTTTTGATTTGCATTTCTCTAATAATGAGTGATGTTGAGCATCTTTTCATGTGTTTGTTAGCCATCTGCATGTCTTCTTTGGAGAAATGTCTGTTTAGTTCTTTGGCCCAGTTTTTGATTGGGTCATTTATTTCTCTGGAATTGAGCTGCAAGAGTTGCTTGTATATTTTTGAGATTAATTCTTTGTCTGTTGCTTCATTTGCTATTATTTTCTCCCATTCTGAAGGCTGTCTTTTCACCTTGCTTATAGTTTCCTTTGTTGTGCTAAAGCTTTTAGGTTTCATTAGTTTCCATTTGTTTATTTTTGCTTTTATTTCCATTATTCTGGAAGGTGGGTCGTAGAGGATCTTGCTGTGACTTATGTCGGAGAGTGTTTTGCCTATGTTTTCCTGTAGGAGTTTAATAGTTTCTGGTCTTACATTTAGGTCTTTAATCCATTTTGAGTTTATTTTTGTGTATGGTGTTAGAAAGTGTTCTACTTTCATTCATTTACAAGTGGTTGACCAGTTTTCCCAGCACCACTTGTTAAGAGGTTGTCTTTTCTCCATTGTATATTCTTACCTCCTTTCTCGAAGATAAGATGTCCATAGGTATGTGGATATATCTCTGGGCTTTCTATTCTGTTCCATTGATCTATGTTTCTGTCTTTGTGCCAGTACCATACTGTCTTGATGACTGTGGCTATGTAGTAGAGTCTGAAGTCAGGCAGGTTGATCCTCCAGTTCCATTCTTCTTTCTCAAGATTGCTTTGGCTATTTGAGGTTTTTTGTATTTCCATACAAATTGTGAAATTATTTTTTCTAGTTCTATGAAAAATACCGTTGGTAGCTTGATAGGGATTGCATTGAATCTATAGATTGCTTTGGATAGTATAGTCATTTTGACAATATTGATTCTTCCAATCCATGAACACGGTATATTTCTCCATCTATTTGTGTCCTCTTTGATTTCTTTCATCAGTGTTTTATAGTTTTCTATATATAGGTCTTTTGTTTCTTTAGGTAGATATATTCCTAAGTATTTTATTCTTTTCATTGCAATGGTGAATGGTATTTTTTCCTTAATTTCTATTTCTGTTTTCTCATTGTTAATGTATAGTAATGCAGGGGATTTCTGTGTCTTGATTTTATATCCTACAACTTTGCTATAGTCGTTGATTAGCTCTAGTAATTTTCTGGTGGCTTCTTTAGGGTTTTCTATGTAGAGGATCATGTCATCTGCAAACAGTGAGAGTTTTGTTTCTTTTCCAATCTGCATTCCTTTTATTTCTTTTTCTGCTCTGATTGCTATGGCCAACACTTCCAAAACTATGTTGAATAGTAGTGGTGAGAGTGGGCACCCTTGCCTTGTTCCTGACTTTAGGGGAAATGCTTTCAATTTTACACCATTGAGGATAATGTTTGCTGTGGGTTTTTCATATATAGCTTTTATCTTTCAATTTGTTAATGTGGTGTATTACATTGTTTGATTTGCAGATATTAAAGAATCCTTGCATTCCTGTAAAGCCCACTTGGTCCTGATGTATGATATTTTTAATATGTTGTTAGATTCTGTTTGCTAGAATTTTGTTAAGGATGTTTGCATCTATGTTCATCTGTGATATTGGTCTGTAGTTTTTTTTTTTTTTGGTGGCATCTTTGGTTTTGGTTTTAGGGTGATGGTGGCCTCATAGAATGAGTTTGGAAGTTTACCTTCTTCTGCAATTTTCTGGAAGAGTTTGAGTAAGATAGGTGTTAGCTCTTCTCTAAATTTTTGGTAGAATTCAGCTGTGAGCCATCTGGTCCTGGGGTTTTGTTTGCTGGAAGATTTCTGATTACAGTTTTGATTTCTGTGCTTGTGATGGGTCTGTTAAGATTTTCTATTTCTTCCTGGTTCAGTTTTGGAAAGTTATACTTTTCTAAGAATTTGTCCATTTCATCCAAGTTGTCCATTTTATTGGCATATAGCTGCTGGTAGTAGTCTCTTATGATCCTTTGCATTTCTGTATTGTCTGGTGTGATCTCTCCATTTTCATTTCTAAGTTTGTTGATTTGATTCTTCTCCCTTTGTTTCTTCATGAGTCTGGCTAATGGTTTGTCAATTTTATTTATCCTTTCAAAAAACCAGCTTTCAACTTTGTTAATTTTTGGTATAGTCTCTTTAGTTTCTGTTGCATTTATTTCTGCCCTAATTTTTAAGATTTCTTTTTTTTTTTTTTTATTATTATTATTTTTTTTTTCCAGTGGGTTTTGTCATACATTGATATGAATCAGCCATGGATTTACATGTATTCCCAATCCCGATCCCCCCTCCCACCTCCCTCTCCACCCGATTCCTCTGGGTCTTCCCAGTGCACCAGGCCGGAGCACTTGTCTCGTGCATCCCACCTGGGCTGGTGATCTGTTTCACCATAGATAGTATACATGCTGTTCTTTTGAAATATCCCACCCTCACATTCTCCCACAAAGTTCAAAAGTCTGTTCTGTATTTCTGTGTCTCTTTTTCTGTTCTGCATATAGGGTTATCGTTATCACCTTTCTAAATTCCATATACATGTGTCAGTATGCTGTAATGTTCTTTATCTTTCTGGCTTACTTCACTCTGTATAAGGGGTTCCAGCTTCGTCCATCTCATTAGGACTGGTTCAAATGAATTCTTTTTAATGGCTGAGTAATATTCCATGGTGTATATGTACCACAGCTTCCTTATCCATTCATCTGCTGATGGGCATCTAGGTTGCTTCCATGTCCTGGCTATTATAAACAGTGCTGCGATGAACATTGGGGTGCACGTGTCTCTTTCAGATCTGGTTTCCTCAGTGTGTATGCCCAGAAGTGGGATTGCTGGGTCATATGGCAGTTCTATGTCCAGTTTTTTAAGAAATCTCCACACTGTTTTCCATAGTGGCTGTACTAGTTTGCATTCCCACCAACAGTGTAAGAGGGTTCCCTTTTCTCCACACCCTCTCCAGCATTTATTGCTTGTAGACTTTTGGATAGCAGCCATCCTGACTGGCGTGTAATGGTACCTCATTGTGGTTTTGATTTGCATTTCTCTAATAATGAGTGATGTTGAGCATCTTTTCATGTGTTTGTTAGCCATCTGTATGTCTTCTTTGGAGATATGTCTGTTTAGTTCTTTGGCCCATTTTTTGATTGGGTCATTTATTTTTCTGGAATTGAGCTTCAGGAGTTGCTTGTATATTTTTGAGATTAATCCTTTGTCTGTTTCTTCATTTGCTATTATTTTCTCCCAATCTGAGGGCTGTCTTTTCACCTTACTTATAGTTTCCTTTGTAGTGCAAAAGCTTTTAAGTTTCATTAGGTCCCATTTGTTTAGTTTTGCTTTTATTTCCAATATTCTGGGAGGTGGGTCATAGAGGATCTTGCTTTGATTTATGTCGGAGAGTGTTTTGCCTATGTTCTCCTCTAGGAGTTTTATAGTTTCTGGTCTTACATTTAGATCTTTAATCCATTTTGAGTTTATTTTTGTGTATGGTGTTAGAAAGTGTTCTAGTTTCATTCTTTTACAAGTGGTTGACCAGTTTTCCCAGCACCACTTGTTAAAGAGGTTGTCTTTTTTCCATTGTATATCCTTGCCTCCTTTGTCAAAGATAAGGTGTCCATAGGTTCGTGGATTTATCTCTGGGCTTTCTATTCTGTTCCATTGATCTATATTTCTGTCTTTGTGCCAGTACCATACTGTCTTGATGACTGTGGCTTTGTAGTAGAGTCTGAAGTCAGGCAGGTTGATTCCTCCAGTTCCATTCTTCTTTCTCAAGATTACTTTGGCTATTCGAGGTTTTTTGTATTTCCATACAAATTGTGAAATTCTTTGGTCTAGTTCTGTGAAAAATACCGTTGGTAGCTTGATAGGGATTGCATTGAATCTATAGACTGCTTTGGGTAGAATAGCCATTTTGACAATATTAATTCTTCCAATCCATGAACACTTAAGATTTCTTTCCTTCTATTAACCCTGGAGTTCTCCATTTCTTCCTTCTCTATTTGCTTTAGGTGTAGAGTTAGGTTATTTATTTGACTTTTTTCTTGTTTCTTGAGGTAAGAATGCATTGCTATGAACCTTCCCCTTAGCACTGCTGTTACAGTGTCCCATAGGTTTTGGGTTGTTGTGTTTTCATTCGTTTCTATGCATATTTTGATTTCTTTTTTGATTTCTTCTATGATTTGTTGGTTATTCAGAAGCATGTTATTTAGCCTCCATATGTTGGCATTTTTAGTGGTTTTTTTTTCCTGTAATTGAGATCTAGCCTTACTGCATTGTGATCAGAAAAGATGACTGGCATGCTTTCAATTTTTTTGAATTTATCACGGCTAGATTTATGGCCCAGGATGTGATCTATTCTGGAGAAGGTTCCATGTGCACTTGAGAAAAAGGTGAAATTGATTGTTTTGGGGTGAAATGTCCTATAGTCATCAGTTAGGTCTAGCTGGTCCATTGTGCCATGTAAGCTTGGAGTTTTCTTGTTAATTTTCTGTTTAGTTGATCTATCCATAGGTGTGAGTGGGGTAGTAAAGTCTCCCACTATTGTTTTGTTATTGTTAATTTCCCCTTTCATACTTGTTAGCAATTGCCTTACATATTGCGGTGCTTCTATATTGGGTGCATATATATTTATGATTGTTATATCTTCTTCTTGGATTGATCCTATGATCATTATGTAGTGTCCTTGTTTGTCTCTCTTCACAGCCTTTATTTTAAAGTCTATTTTATCTGATATGATATTGTAACTCCTGCTTTCTTTTGGACTCCATTTGCGTGAAACATTTTTTTCCAGCCCTTCACTTTCTGTGTGTATGTGTCCCTTGTTTTGAGGTGGGTCTTTTGTAGACAGCATATATAGGGGTCTTGTTTTTGTATCCATTCAGCCAGTCTTTGTCTTTTGGTTGGGGCATTCAACCCACTTACATTTAAGGCAATCATTAATAAGTATGGTCCCGTTGCCATTTACACCCTTTCTGTGTTTCCTGTCTAGAGAAGATCCTTTAGCATTTGTTGAATAGCTGGTTTGGTGGTGCTGGATTCTCTCAGCTTTTGTTTGTCTGTAAAGCTTTTGAATTCTCCTTTATATCTGAATGAGATCCTTGCTGGGTACAGTAATCTGGGTTGTAGGTTATTCTTTTTCATTACTTTAAGTATGTCCTGCCATTCCCTTATGGCCTGAAGAGTTTCTGTTGAAAGATCAGCTTTTATCTTTATGGGAATCCCCTGGTGTGTTATTTGTTGTTTTTCCCTTGCTGCTTTAAATATTTGTTCTTTGTGTTTGATCTTTGTTAATTTGATTAATATGTGTCTTGGGGTGTTTTGCCTTGGGTTTATCCTGTTTGGAACTCTCTGGGTTTCTTGGACTTGTGTGACTATTTCCTTCCCCATTTTAGGGAAATTTTCAACTATTATCTCCTCAAATATTTTCTCATGACCTTTCTTTTTGTCTTCTTCTTCTGGGACTCGTATGATTCGAATGTTGTGGCATTTCACATTGTCCCAGAGGTCCCTGAAGTTGTCCTCAGTGATTTTGGTTCTTTTTTCTTTTTTCTCTCTGCTCCATTTATTTCCACCATTCTATTTTCTACCTCACTTATCCTATCTTCTGCCTCCGTTATTCTACTGTTGGTTCCCTCCAGTGTTTTTGATCTCATTTATTGCATTATTCATTATTAATTGACTGTTTTTTATTTCTTCTAGGTTCTTGTTACACATTTCTTGCATCTTCTCAATCCTTGTCTCCAGGCTATTTATCTGTAACTCCATTTTGATTTCAAGATTTTGAATCATTTTTATTATCATTATTCAGAATTCTTTTTCAGGTAGATTGCCTATCTCCTCCTCTTTTGTTTTGTTTGGTGGGCATTTATCATGTTCCTTTACCTGTTGAGTATTTCTCTGCTTTTCATCTTATTTAGGTTGCTGTGTTTGTGGTGGCCTTTCTGTATTCTGGTAGTTTGTGGTTCCTCTTTATTTTGGAGGTTCCTCCCAGTGGGTGGGGTTAGACAATTGGCTTGTCCAGGTTTCCTGGTTAGGGAAGCTTGCATTGGTGTTCTGGTGGGTGGAACTGGATTTCTTCTCTCTAGAGTGCAATGGAGTGTCCAGTGGTGAGTTTTGAGATGGGTCTATGTGTTAGGTGTGACTTTGGGCAGCCTGTATATTGACACTCAGGGCTATGTTCCTGCGTTGCTGGTATTTGTGTGGTATGTCTTGTCCTGGAACTTATTGACTCTTGGGTGGTGGTTGGTTTCAGTGTAGTTATGGATGCTTTTGGATGATCTCTTATTAATTAATGATCCCTGGAGTCATGAGTTCTCTGGTGTCTTCAGGTTTTGGGCTTAAGCCTCCTGCCTCTGGTTTTCAGTCTTATTCTTCCAGTAGCCTCAAGACTTTCCATTCATACAGCACTGATAATAAAACTTCTAGGTTAATTCTGAAAAGATTCTCCACAGTGAGGGCCACCCTGAGAGGTTCACAGAGTTACATGAAGAAGAGGATAGAGAGGAAGGGATAGAGGTGAGCAGGAGGAGGAAAAGTGGGACTCAAGAGGAGAGAGACAGATCTAGGCAGTACTCTGTTTCCTAAGTGTTCTCCACAGCCCAGAACACCCACAGAGATTCACAGAATTGGACTGAGA
This sequence comes from Dama dama, assembly GCF_033118175.1. Taxonomy (NCBI): domain Eukaryota; kingdom Metazoa; phylum Chordata; class Mammalia; order Artiodactyla; family Cervidae; genus Dama; species Dama dama. The sequence goes on from NC_083714.1 coordinate 105,963,278, forward strand.
AGAGAAGGGGGAGGGAGGGAGGAAATAGAGCTGACCTGGGGGAGAAAAAGGAGAGTCAAAAGGGGGAGAGAGTAATCAATCCAGTAATCACACTCCTGAGTAAAAATGGGTACTGTAGATTGGATTCTTAAATGTACAAAATTGATTTCAAATACTAAAGAACAAAGATAAAAAATCTAGAGTAGAGGTTAGACTCTTAAAAATATCATATTAGAAAATTAAAAAATACAAAAATACAAGAAATATATATGAAGTTTGCTTTAAAAATAGGGTCCTTTTTTTTTTCTCTCAATGTTATCAGTTCAGTTCAGTCGTTCAGTCGTGTCTGACTCTTTGCGACTCCATGAATCGCAGCACGCCAGGCTTCCTTGTCCATCATAAACTCCTGGAGTTTATTCAAACTCAGGCCCATCGAGTTGGTGATGCCATCCAGCCATCTCATCCTCTGTCGTCCCCTTCTCCTCCTGCCCCCAATCTCTCCCAGCATCACAGTCTTTTCCAACGAGTAACTCTTCATATGAGGTGGCCAAAGTATTGGAGTTTCAGCTTCAGCATCAGTCCTTCCAGTGAATACCCAGGACTGATCTCCTTTAGGATGGACTGGTTGGATCTCCTTGCAGTCCAAGGGACTCTCAAGAGTCTTCTTCTTCAAAAGCATCAATTTTTCAGCGCTCAGCTTTCTTCACAGTCCAACTCTCACATCCATACATGACCACTGGAAAAACCATAGCCTTGACCAAATGGACCTTTGTTGGCAAAGTAATGTCTCTGCTTTTTAATATGCTATCTAGGTTGGTCATAACTTTCCTTCCAAGGAGTAAGCATCTTTTAACTTCATGGCTGCAGTCACCATCTGCAGTGATTTTGGAGCCCCAAAAAATAAAGTATGACACTTTTTCCACTGTCTCCCCATCTATTTCCCATGAGGTGATGGGACCAGAGGCCATGATCTTAGTTTCTGAATGTTAAGCTTTAGGCCAACTTTTTCACTCTCCTCTTTCACTTTCATCAAGAGGCTTTTTAGTTCCTCTTTACTCTCTGCCATAAGGGTGGAGTCATCTGCATATCTGAGGTTATTGATATTTCTCCTAGCAATCTTGATTCCAGCTTGTGCTTCTTCTAGCCCAGCGTTTCTTATGATGTACCCTGCATATAAGTTAAATAAGCAGGGTGACAATATACAGCCTTGATGTAATCCTTTTCCTATTTGGAACCAGTCTGTTTTTCCATCTCCAGTTCTAACTGTTGCTTCCTGACCTGCATATAGGTTTCTCAAGAGGCAGGTCAGGTGGTCTGCCTTTCCCATCTCCTTCAGAATTTTTCACCCTTTATTGTGATCCACACAGTCGAATGCTTTGGTGTAGTGAATAAAGCAGAAATAGATGTTTTTCTGGAGCTCTCTTGCTTTTTCGATGATCCAGTGGATATTGGCAATTGATCTCTGGTTCCTCTGCCTTTTCTAAAACCAGCTTGAGCATCTGGAAGTTCTTGGTTCACGTATTGCTGAAGCCTGGCTTGGAGAATTTTGAGCATTACCTTACTAGCGTATGAGATGAGTGCAATTGTGTGGTAGTTTGAGCATTCTTTGGGATTGCCTTTCTTAGGGATTGGAATGAAAACTGACCTTTTCCAGTCCTGTGACCACTGCTGAGTTTTCCAAATTTGCTGGCATATTGAGTGCAGCACTTTCACAGCATCATCTTTCAGTATTTGAAATAGTTCAACTGGAATTCCATCACATCCACTAGCTTTGTTCATAGTGATGCTTTCTAAGGCCCCCTTGACTTCACATTCCAGGATGTCTGGCTCTAGGTGAGTTATCACATCATTGTGATTATCTGGGTCATGAAGATCTTTTTTTTACAGTTCTTCTGTGTATTCTTGCCACCTCTTCTTAATGTCTTCTGTTTCTGTTATAGCTCTTAATGTTATAGTGGGTTATAAAATCAAAATTAAAGGAGTAAAGAGGACTTAAAAAAAAGAAGAAAAAAGTTTTTTTAATTAAAATAATAATAATAGTAGTAAAAATATATCTAGGAATTTCTCTGGAGCTGTTGTGGGCAGTGTGGGTTCAGTTCAGTTTCAGACAGTTCCTTGTTCCAGCTTATGCTTCTCAATATCTATAGGCCCCTTCCAGCGTAGTCGGTGTTAACTACAGGGATTTTAATCTGTTGCACCTGTGACTTCTGAAGCGGTTCCCTTTGTTTATTTGGCTTCTGTTTGCAGGTCTCTTCAGTGTCTAATTTCTGCCCTGACACAAGGGGGCAGAGGTGGTCTCTTCTTTAGGTTAACTTGTTCAGTAATGCTATAGGGAGGGAGGAATAGTGCAAACAAATATCACTGGCATGTGTGGGGAGTACTTGCAGTGTTTCGACCACACTGGGTTTGCCCCTGCTCACGGCTTGTGTGCTTTCCCTGTCTACACTGCTCAGGCTTCAGGTTGCTCTACAGGGAGCGGGCCCTGAATTGCGTGCACTTCCCAAGTCTAAGCTGTTTAGGTTCAGGTTCTCGGGTACTCTACAAAAGCGCAGACTCGATTGGGCCTGTGTTTGTGCCATTCCCCGGTCCGAGCAGCTCAGGCAAGGAGGTTCTTGACGATCACACCCTCTTCAGGTTCAGCATGACTTATCCCCTCCCCGGTCCCAGCCTCAGTTTCTGGGTGCACCTGGTGTGATGTGCCTTGTGTCTCTTCTGGGGAGCTGATCACTGGCTGCGACCCTCCCGGCGGATATCAACCATCCAGAATCTCAGGAAGTCTTTGGTTAGAAACTGGAAGCCTCCTTGCAGTTTGGTAGGGGATGCCCTCTCTGGGGCCGAGTTTTCCCCTTTCTGGCTCTGGCTGGTGCCCGCCTCCCCCCTGCCTCTGGTGGGTGATGGGCCAGTCCGCAGCTGGCTAGCTCTTCTCTGGTACTGCTCAGTCCTTTGTTCTGTGAACGGGCCGTGCTTTAGGTTAGGGCCTTTTGCAGGTTAATTCTCTTTCTCTCTTGCTACCCCACAGTTTAGGTTACTATCTCATATTAGCTCCCTCAGATTGCCCTCAGGACATTCAGGCCCCGTCCTTACCCTAAGCAATGCCGCCTGCTCCTCTCCTTTCAGCCTCCACTTGAAGGTGGCGGATGCAAGCGTCTGGGGTACTTTTCTGATGGGAGTTGCCTTTAGGCATGTAATCTGTGGGTTTTGTTTATTTATTTTTCTCCCAGTTAGGTTGCCCTCCAAGATTTGAAAACTTCCCCCAGCCCCACTGGTGAGAGGGTTTCCTGGTGTTTGGAAACTTCCTCTATTAAGACTCCCTTCCCAGGACAGATCTCCATCCCTAACTCTTTTGTCTCTCTTTTTATCTTTTATATTTTGTCCTATCTCCTTTCAAAGACAATGGGCTGCTTTTCTGGCTGCCTGATGTCCTCTGCCAGCGTTCAGACGTTGTTTTGTGGAGTTTGCTCAGCGTTCAAATTTTCTTTTGATGAATTTGTAGGGGAGAAAGTGGTCTCCCCGTCCTATTCCTCCACCATCTTAGCTCTCACCCCTGTTTGTATATTCTTAAGAAATTATAAATTCCTGGGGGTTCAGGGCCATATACATTCTTCTTCTACTTTCCCATAACATGCTTAGCAGAGGATCTGATACATAGTAGGTATTCAATAAAAGATTATTGAATTAAATCTAGCTTTAGTTGTTTGTATTTTCTCTGGTATGTGACTCTGCGATACAGTGGGTCTCAAGATACCTGGGATGCAGTGAGTCTCAAGGAAACTTAGCTTCTTTCCTTGGGCCCATGGCTGTACCATCTTCCCAACAGATCCCAGTAGATCAGCAGTCTTCAAAATTAGTTACATTGGCAAGAAGTTTCCCATGGCACTTGCCTTGTCTCTCCTAATCTATCCTTGCCAAAAAAGAATGGACTACACTTTGGCTTGGTTATCTTTGTTTCTTCCCTTAGCCTCCATGTTTTTACCACAGTTTCAGTACCCTTTATTTTCTGTTTTAGAGAGAAGGCCATACGGGTAGGAGGTCTTCAGTTTCCTTCCCTTCTCCAACCATATTCAGTGCTATTGTGTGAGTATTTGTGTCCCCCCAAAGTTTATAAGTTGGGGTCCTGATCTACCCAAGGTGATGGTGTTGGGAGTTGGGATCTTTGGGAGATGATTAGGTCATGAGAGAGGAGCCCTATTGATTGGGATTAGTGCCCTTATAAAAGAAGCCTTAGAGGGATTCCTCACCCCTTCTACCATGTGAAGATACAATAAGAAGTTGGTGACCTGGACGAGGTCTCTCTCCTGACCATATTTTTAGCACTTTGATCTTGAACTTTTCAGCCTCCAAAACTGAGAAATCAATTTCTGCAGTTTATAAGCTACCCTGTCTTTGGTATTTTGTTATAGCACTCTGAATGGACTAAGACCGTTACTTTCCTCTCTCCAACCAAACTCAGTTAGTTCATCTGTGGCAGTATAGGGTAATGGTTAAGAGTGTGGGTTCTTGATTTCTTGAAGTTTCTTGCCACTTATCTGTTCAGTCATAGAAAAGTTTAGATAATCTCTTTGAGCCCAGTTTCCACAAATATGAAGTGGAGCTAACAATAACACCTATCTTATAGGGTTATTTTGAGGATTAAATAAGATAACGTATGTAGAGTATAACACAGTACTTAGCATCTTTTCTCTGTTTCCTCTGTTGGGTTGGAACATATCCCCTAGATAGCTGTTGCTAGGGTCAGTGGATTGGTTGGCCAAGACTCTGGGAATTGTTGTGGCTGGCAGTGAAATATATCCTGTTCCTTTAGATTTATGTATATGCATTTTAATTTGTTATAAAAATATTAAGCCCTTGAACACTTGGCCATTTATTCCACAGAAATGGAAAATTATTTTCATTCAGAAACTTGTCCATGAATGTTCTTTAGTTGTAATAGCCCCAAACTGGAAACTACCCACATGTCCTTCAGTGAATGAGTGGTTAGACATATTTTGGTGCATCCATACAATTGGAATACTGCTCATCAATACAAAGAAACACAGTATTAATATATGCAAAACTTGGATGGATATTAAGCAAATTATGTTGAGTGAGTAGAACCAATCTCAAATGTTATACCATGAATAATTCTCTATTTCCAGAACTATTTTTCTTTTCAAAATAACATTGGGGGGTGAGAACAGATTGGATTACTGTTTGCCAAGAGTTAAGGATAGGTAGATGGAGAAGGGTGGTTGTGACTATAATAGAATAGCATGAGGGCATCTTGTGTTTTAACTTGATTGTGGTGGTAGTTATATAAAGCTATACATGTGATAGAATTGCATACAGCTACACACACAGTGTATAATTATAGAACATGTACATGCTATATATGAAACAGTCAGTCAGTTCAGTCGCTCAGTCGTGTCTGAGTCTGTGACCCCATGAATCACAGCACACCAGGCCTCCCTGTCCATCACCAACTCCCGGAATTTACTCAAACGAAAGTTCATCAAGTCAGTGATGCCATCCAGCCATCTCATCCTCTGTCATCCTCTTCTCCTCCTGCCCTCAATCTCTCCCAGCATCAGGGACTTATCCAATGAGTCAATGCTTCGCATGAGGTGGCCAAAGTATTGGAGTTTCAGCTTCAGCATCAGTCCTTCCAATGAACACCCAGGACTGATCTCCTTTAGGATGGACTGGTTGGATCTCCTTGCAGTCCAAGGGACTCAAGAGTCTTCTCCAACACCACAGTTCAAAAGCATCAATTCTTCAGTGCTCAGTTTTCTTCACAGTACAACTCTCACATCCATGCAGGACCACTGGAAAAACCATAGCCTTGACTGGATGGACCTTTGCTGGGAAAGTAATGTCTCCACTTTTTAATATGTTGTCTAGGTTGGTCATAACTTTCCTTCTAAGGAGTAAGCATCTTTTAATTTCATGGCTGCAATCACCATCTGCAGTGATTTTGGAGCCCAAAAATACAGTCTGACATTGTTTCCACTGTTTCCCTATCTATTTCCCATGAGATGATGGGACCAGAGGCCATGATCTTAGTTTTCTGAATATTCAGTTTTAAGCCAACTTTTTCACTCTCCTCTTTCACTTTCATCAAGAGGCTTTTTAGTTCCTCTTCACTCTCTGCCATAAGGGTGGTGTCATCTGCATATTTGAGGTTATTGATATTTCTCCTAGCAATCTTGATTCCAGCTTGTGCTTCTTCCAGCCCAGCGTTTCTCATTATGTACTCTGCATATAAGTTAAATAAGCAGGGTGACAATATACAACCTTGACGTTCTCCTTTTCCTATTTGGAACCAGTTTGTTGTTCCGTCTCCAGTTCTAACTGTTGTTTCCTGACCTGCATACAGGTTTCTCAAGAGGCAGGTCAGGTGGTCTGGTATTCCCATCTCTTGCAGAATTCTCCACAGTTTATTGTGATCCACACAGTCAAAGGCTTTGGCCTAGTCAATAATGCAGAAATAGATTTTTTTCTGGAACTCTCTTGCTTTTTGATGATCCAGCGGATGTTGGCACTTTGATCTCTGGTTCTTCTGCCTTTTCTAAAACCAGCTTGAACATCTGGAAGTTCTCGGTTCATGTATTGCTGAAGCCTGGCTTGGAGAATTTTGCATGTTACTTTACTAGCATGTGAGATGAGTGCAATTGTGCGGTAGTTTGAGCATTCTTTGGGATTGCCTTTCTTTGAGATGGGAACTGACCTTTTCCAGTCCTGTGACCACTGCTGAGTTTTCCAAATTTGCTGGCATATTGAGTGCAGCACATTTATACCTGGTTCCATCTGGATATGGTCTCGATTGCAGCAATGCCAGTTTCCTAGAGTGATGTTGTACTGTAGTGATTACAAGATGTTAAATTGACAGAGACTGGGTGAAAGGTTCATGGAAACTTTGTAACAGTGAGAATAATGGACCACAGAACTATGGGATCATACTTATATGTGATCTTGATAACGTTTCCATATTGCTTTCTAAAAATGATACAGCATTGCAATCAGCAATTCATAATTATACTAGTTTTACCACCATCTTGCCAGCATAAGGTTTTTTGCGAGTTTCATTAGTGCAAAATTGTGGCTCCATGTCACTTTAAATTATCACATCTGTCATTACTAGTGAGGGCTTCCCTGGTGGCTCAGTGATGAACCTGCCAGTGCAGGAGATGCAAGTTTGATCCCTGGGTCGGGAAGATCTGGAGATGGAAATGTCAAGACACTCCAGTATTCTTGCCTGGGAAATACCATAGACAGCATGGTGTTGCAAAAGAGTTGATGTAACTTGGCAACTAAATAATGACAACATTATTAGTGAAATTGAACTGTTCAAGTTTTTATTTCCCCTTGTGTGAGTTGTCTGTTCATATTCTTTTTCTTCTGTTTCTGTGAAGGTTGTTATGCTTTTCTTATAAATGCCAAGGTGTTATTTATATTTTACAAGAAAGTATAATAATGAGAATATCTGTGATATCAATGATTATGATATTCTTCTTATTAAAACACAGAATTATAAGAAAAATGATCAAGTACCCAGTACATAAATGGCAATACTGTTCATAAATGTCTGTAGGAAAAGAGATGATACCATTTCTCTGTCATCCCTTTTAGCCATATATATTTTTTCTGCATGGTAATTTTTCACAAGATAAAACATGGCAATGGCAAACCCCTTCAGTATTCTTGCCTTAGAACCTCATGAACAGTATGAAAAATCAAAAAGATATGACACCAGAAGATGAATTCCCCAGGTCAGTAGGTGCCCAGTATGCTACTGGAGAAGACTGGAGAAATAACTCCAGAAAGAATGAAGAGATGAAGCCAAAGCAAAAACAAAGCCCAGTTGTGCATGTGACTGGTGATGGAAGTAAAGTCCAATGCTGTGAAGAACAATACTGCATAGGAACCTGGAATGTTAGGTCCACGAATCAAGGTAAATTGGAAGTGGTGAAACAGGAATAGCAAGAGTGAAATTGACATTTTAGGAATCAGTGAACTAAAATGGACTGGAATGGATGAATTTAATTCAGACAACCATTATATCTCCTACTGTGGGCAAGAATCCCATGGAAGAAATGGAGTAGCCCTCATAGTCAATAGAAGAGTCCAAAATGTAGTACTTGGTTGCAGTATCAAAAATGACACAATGACCTCTGTTTGCTTCCAAGGCAAACTATTCAGTATCACAGTAATCCAAGTCTATGCCACAACCAGTAATCCTGAAGAAGCAGAAGTTGAATGGTTCTGTGAAGACCTTCTAGAACTAACACCAAGAAAGATGTCCTTTTCATCATAGGGGACTGGAATGCAAAAGTAGGAAGTCAGGAGAAACTTGGAGTAACAGGCAAATTTGGTCTTGTAGTACAAAATGAAGCAGGGCAAATGCTAACAGAGTTTTGCCAAGAGAATGCACTAGTCAGAGCAAATAGTCTCTTCCCCACGAGAGACGACTGTACATGCGAACATCACAAGATGGGCAATACGGAAACCAGATCTCTGTACAGTCAGCAAAAACAAGACCTGGAGCTGCCTGTGGCTCAGATCATGAACTCGTTATTGCCAAATTCAGACTTAAAGTGAAGAAAGTAGGGAAAACCACTAGACCATTCAGGTATGACCTAAATCAAATCCCTTACAATTATACAGTGGAAGGGACAAATTCAAGGTATTAGATCTGATAGAAAGAGTGCTTGAAGAACTATGGAAGAAGCTTCATGACATTGTACAGGAGGCAGTGATCAAGACCATCCCCAAGAAAAAGAAATGCAAAAAGGCAAAATGGTTGTCCGAGGAGGCCTTACAAATACATGAGAAAAGAAGAGAAGCTAAAGGCAAAGGAGAAAAGGAAATATATACCCATTGAAATGCAGAGTTCCAAAGAATAGCATGGAGAGATAAGAAAACCTTCCTCAGTGATCAATGCGAAGAAATAGAGGAAAATGGGAGAGATAGATTTCCCAACAGAATGGGAAAGACTAGAGATATCTTCAAGGAAATTAGAGATAGCAAGGAACATTTCATGCAAACATGGGCACAGAAAAGGAATGAATTGGTATGGATCTAACAGACGCAGAAGATATTAAGAAAAGGTGGCAAGAATACACAGAAGAAGTAAACAGAAAAGATCTTCATGACCCAGATAACCACAATGGTGTAATCACTCACCTAGAGCCAGACATCCTGGAATGTGAAATCAAGTGGGCCTTAGGAAGCATCACTACAAACAACGCTAGTGGGGGTGATGAAATTCCAGTTGAGCTATTTCAACTCCTAAAAGATGATGCTGTGAAAGTGCTGCACTCAATATGCCAGCAAACTTGGAAAACTCAGCAGTGGACACAGGACTAGAAAACATCAGTTTTCATCCCAATTCCAAAGAAACACAATGCCAAAGAATGTTCAAATTACCACACAAATGCACTCATCTCACACACTAGCAAAGTAATCTCAAAATTCTCCAAGCCAGGCTTCAACATTACATGAACCCTGAACTTCCAGATGTTCAAGCTGGTTTTAGAAAAGGCAGCGGAACCAGAGATCAAATTGCCAACATCAGAAAAACAAGAGAGTTCCAGAAAAACATCTACTTCTGCTTCATTGACTAGGCCAAAGCCTTTGACTGTGTGGGTCATAGCAAACTGTGGAAAATTCTTAAAGAGATGGGAATACCAGACCACCTTACCTGCCTCCTGAAAAATCTGTATGTAGGTCAAGAAGCGACAGTTAGAACCAAACATGGAACAACAGACTGGTTCCAAATTAGCAAGGAGTACCTCAAGGATGTATATTGTCCCCCTGCTTAATTAACTTATATGCAGAGTACATAATGTAAAATCCTGGGCTGGATGAAGCACAAGCTGGAATCAAGATTGCTGGGAGAAACATCAATAACCTCAGATAAGCAGGTGACCCCACCCCTATGGCAGAAAGCAAAGAACTAAAGAATCTCTTGATGAAAGTGAAAGAGGAGAGTGAAAAAGTTGGCTTCAAAGTCAACATGCAAAATACTAAGATGATGGCATCTGGTCATATCACTTCATGGCAAAGAAATGGGGAAACAATGGAAACGCTGTCAAACTTTATTGTTTTTGGCTCCAAAATCACTGCCGATGGTGAATGCAGCCATGAAATTAAAAGACACTTGCTCCTTGGAAGAAAAGCTATGACCAACCTTGACAGCATATTAAAAGCAGAGACATTACTTTGCCGACAAAGGTCCATCTAGTCAAAGCTGTGGTTTTTTTGAGTAGTCATGTATGAATGTGAGAGTTGGACTGTAAAGAAAGCTGAGCATCAAAGAATTGATTCTTTTAAACTGTGGTGTTGGAGAAGACTCTTGAGAGTCCCTTGGACTGCAAGGAGATCCAACCAGTCCCTCCTAAAGGAAATCTGAATATCCATTACAAGGACTGATGCTGAAGCTGAAACTCCAATACTTTGGCCACCTGATGCGAAGAACTGACTCATTTGAAAAGACTCTGATGCTGGAAAAAATTGAAGGAAAGAGGAAAAGGGGACCCCAGAGGATGAGATGATTGGATGGCATCACTGATTTGATGGACATGAGTTTGAGCAAGATCTCAGAGCTGGTGATGGACAGGGAAGCCTAGCAGCTGCAGTCCATGGGATCACATAGGGTCAGACATGACTGAGTAATTGAACTGAAATGAATATTTCACATTGGTCCAATTTTGGCTAATGCCACCTGGATGTGACCATGAGAATATGTGAAATTCAATTAAAATCAGATTGGAAATCAAGATGGCGAAGGAGTAGGTGGACATGGAGTATATCTTTCTTCATGAATGTATCAGGAATAAATCTACGTATGCAACAGTTCTCACAGAACAATGGCTGAGTACTAGCAGAAGTCCTTGGTCACCAGACAGGACTATGAGGATCTATGAATGACTGGGTAGGATGAAAGAAAGAAGGAATAAGGTGGATGAGAACAAACAGGAGCGGACCTGCCCCCAGGGGTGGAGGAGCTCAAGCAGGGTAGAGACTCTCACATCCAGGGAAATTGGCTGAGACAAATGGAAGCATTTGAGCCTGTCAGAGGAGGGTGAAACAGCTGATCTGTGATAGTCTGAATAGAGTGACAACCACACAGAAAACTCATGCCTGTGTACCTTGGACTGTATGTGGGTCCACTGGTGTGCACGGGTGCTGGGAACTGGAGCATGGAGATTGGAGAACAATCCCAGGGTAAGGACTGCTGTTGACGGTGGGGATTTGGCTTGAGGGAAAGTGAGGAGGAAATCTGCAACAGGAGATAATCTCCCTATGGAGACAAACTGGGCGGTCATGGAAGCAGAACACTACTGTTGAGTCACATGAAACAGATGGAGCCATCTCTTCAGCCTCTCTCTCCCTATACCGAAGCACTGATAGCTGCACAGTAGAGAAGGACCTTCCAGGGCAGCCATTTGAGCACCTGCTTCCAGAGGATAGAAAAGGCTCCTAATAGAACCATATGTCCTGCAGCTGTGGCCAATGGCTTCCTTGCACAACTGGCACCACCAGGATCATCACAGTCCAAGCAGCTGTGACACCTCCATACCCTATCCTCCCTGGGGCAAACCCAAATCTTTCAGAGCAGCCTCAGGAGCAGCTCCTGTGGATGACCCCAGTGCAAAGATAGCAATAAAGCCACAACTGAGCTCCAGGGGCAAAGTGACTAATGAAGCATATAAAATACATCCATGGAATGTAAAAGGACAACTAGTGTTCCTACAAAAGAAACCGCTCTAGCTCTGGCAGACATGGAGCTTGGGGAGAAGCACAAGCAGGAGTAGGATCAGATTAGGGTCTGAACTGTCCCCACAGGGCCCACTGCAGGTCCAGAGACCAGCCCTCCACAGCATTGTAAGGCCTTGTAGGGAGGTGGAGATGGGTTGCGGTTCACAGCAGAGGCAAGGGCAGTGACAGCTGAAATCTTAGGAAAACATTTATTATTTTTTTATGTTTCGGTTCACTCTCTTGTTTGTTTTGCTTGTTTTTTTTTTTTTCTTCCTCTTTTAATCTCTTCTTTCTCTTTTTGCAGTTGTTATTATTATCTCTATTAAGGCTTTTGGGATTTTGTAAATCATACTTTTTGTTTCTTTTATATATTTCTACTACTTTGGCTTTCTGCTATTCTGTGTCTTTTTTAAAACATATAGATCTCTTGTTTCTATACCTCTGTTTTAACTTTGCTCTTCTGGTTTTTGTTTGTTTGTTTTGTTTTTACCATTTTTGGCTGTTTCCCGTTTTCTTGGCTTTATTCCTCTGTTGGTGCTCTGCTTTGGTTTTGCATTCTGTTTTGTGTTTCAATTAGTTTTGTTTTTAATTGGTTGATTTCATGTTTTATTTCTTTTGTTGATTGAATTGCTCTCTTGTGGTTTGTTTTCTTTCATCTCTTTTAGTTTCTTGTGCATGTGTATTTGTTTTTGTTTCTCTTTCAGTGATACTGCTTTTACCATTTGTGTTTTATGATTTTTATTGTTTGCTTTTTTAAAATCCCTTTTATTATTATGACAAATGGCTTCTTTGGGGTCTTGGTTCCGCAACCAGAAATTGGCCCTGAACCTCTTGGATGGAGAGCTGAGTCCAGGAAGTTAGATCATCAGAAAAGTTCTGACCGCAGGGAGTATTAATTGATGAGAAATCCTATGAATGCCTCCATCTGAATCCAAGATCAGCACCACCCAACTGCATGTAGCACCCAGCACTAGATGCCTCACCCAAATGACCAGCAAGACAGGAACACAAAACCAATCATCAGCATACAGACAATCCATAGTTACCACAAAGCACATCACCTCAATGATCCTGCCCATCAGAGGATAAAGCTCACCTCCACGCATCAGAAGGAAGGCACAAGCCCCTCTCAACATAGAGCCTGCGCAAGCCACTAAACAAACCTCACCCACCAGGGGCAGAGAACAGAAGCAAGAAGAACTGTGATACTGCAGCCTAGGGATAGGAGACCCTGAATATAATAACTCAGACAAAATGAAAAGACAGAAATATTGTGAGGCTGAAGGAACAAGACCAAATAAATGAAGAGGAACTAGGCAAGCTACCTGAAAAAGAATTCAGAGTAATGATAGTTCAGTTCAGTTCAGTTCAGTCGTGTCCGACTCTTTGCTACCCCATGAATCGCAGCACGCCAGGCCTCCTTGTCCATCACCAACTCCCGGAGCTGACTCAGACTCATGTCCATCGAGTAAGTGATGCCATCCAGCCATCTCATCCTCTGTCGTCCCCTTCTCCTCCTGCCCCCAATCTCTACCAGCATCAGGGACTTATCCAATGAGTCAATGCTTCGCATGAGGTGGCCCAAGTATTGGAGTTTCAGCTTCAGCATCAGTCCTTCCAATGAACACCCAGGACTGATCTCCTTTAGGATGGACTGGTTGGATCTCCTTGCAGTCCAAGGGACTCTCAAGAGTCTTCTCCAACACCAGAGTATGAAAGCATCAATTTTTCGGCACTCAGCTTTCTTCACAGTCCAACTCTCACATCCATGCATGACCACTGGAAAACCCATAGCCTTGACTAGACAGACCTTTGTTGGCAAAGTAATGTCTCTGCTTTTTAATATGCTATCTAGTTTGGTCATAACTTTCCTCCCAGGGAGTAAGCATCTTTTAATTTCATGGCTGCAATCACCATCTGCAGTGATTTCGGAGCCCAAAGAAATAAAGTCTGACACTGTTTCCACTGTTTCCCCATCTATTTCCCATGAAGTGATGGGACCAGAGGCCATGATCTTAGTTTTTTGAATGTTGAGCTTTAGGCCAACTTTTTCACTCTCCTCTTTCACTTTCATCAAGAGGCTTTTTAGTTCCTCTTCACTTTCTGCCATAAGGGTGGTGTCATCTGCATATCTGAGGTTATTGGTGTTTCTCCTGGCAATCTTTTTTCCAGTTTTTGCTTCTTCCAGCCCAGCATTTCTCATGATGTACTCTGCATATACGTTAAATAAGCAGGGTTACAATATACAGCCTTGAGGTACTCCTTTTCCTATTTGGAACCAGTCTATTGTTCCATGTCCAGTTCTAACTGTTGCTTCCTGACCTGCATACAGTTTTCTCAAGAGGCAGGTCAGGTGGTCTGGTATGCCCATCTCTTGCAGAATTTTCCACAGTTTATTGTGATCCACACAGTCAAAGGCTTTGGTATAGTCAATAAAGCAGAAATAGAAGTTTTTCTGGAACTCTCTTGTTTTTTGATGATCCAGTGGATGTTGGCACTTTGATCTCTGGTTCTTCTGCCTTTTCTAAAACCAGCTTGAACATCTGGAAGTTCACGGTTCACATATTGCTGAAGCCTGGCTTGTAGAATTTTGAGTGTTACTTTACTAGCGTGTGAGATGAGTGCAATTGTGCGGTAGTTTGAGCATTCTTTGGGATTGCCTTTCTTTGAGATGGGAATGAAAACTGACCTTTTCCAGTCCTGTGACCACTGCCGAGTTTTGCCAATTTGCTGGCATATTGAGTGCAGCACCCTCACGGCATCATCTCTCAGGATTTGAAATAGTTCAACTGGAATTCCATCACCTCCACTAGCTTTGTTCATAGTGATGCTTCCTAAGGCCCACTTGACTTCCCATTCCAGGATATCTGGCTCTAGGTGAGTGATCACACCATTGTGATTATCTGGGTCATGAAGATCTTTTCTGTACAGTTCTTTGTATTCTTGCCACCTCTTCTTAATATCTTCTGCTTCTGTTAGGTCCATACCATTTCTGTCCTTTATCAAACCCATCTTTGCATGGAATGTTCCCTTGGTATCTATAATTTCCTGAAGAGATCTCTAGTTTTTCCCATTCTGTTCTTTTCCTCTATTTCTTTGCATTGATCGCTGAGGAATGCTTTCTTATCTCTCCTTGCTGTTCTTGGGAACTCTGCATTCAAATGGGGATATCTTTCCTTTTCTCCTTCGCTTTGTGGTTCTCTTCTTTTCACAGCTATTTTCACAGCTACCTACCCAGGTCAGTAGGTGCCCAATATGCTACTGGAGATCAGTGGAGATAAAACTACAGAAAGAATGAATGGATGGAGCCAAAGCAAAAATAATACCCAGTTGTGGATGTGACTGGTGATAGAAGCCACATCCAGTGCTGTAAAGAGCAATATTGCATAGGAACCTGTAATGTTAGGTCCATGAATCAAGGCAAATTGGAAGTGGTCAAACAGGAGATGGCAAGAGTGAATGTCAACATTCTAAGAATCAACCAACTAAAATGGACTGGGATGGGTGAATTTAACTCAGATGACCATTATATCTACTACTTTGGGCAGGAATCCCTTAGAAGAAATGGAGTAGCCATCATGGTCAACAAAAGAGTTCAAAATGCAGTACTTGGATGCAATCTCAAAAACAACAGAATGATCTCTGTTCATTTCCAAGGCAAATCATTCAATAGCACAGTAATCCAAGTCTATGCCGCTACCAGTAATGCTGAAGAAGCTGAAATTAAATGGTTATATGAAGACCTACAAGACTTTTTAGAACTAACACCCAATAAAGATGTCCTTTTCATTATAGGGGACTGGAATGCAAAAGTAGGAAGTCAAGAAATACCTGGAGTAACCGGCAAATTTGGCCTTGGAGTATGGAATGAAGCAGGGCAAAGGCTCATAGAGTTTTGCCAAGAGAACTCACTGGTCATTGCAAGCACCATCTTCCAACAACACAAGAGAAGACTCTACAGATGGACATCACCAGATGGCTAACACTGAAATCAGATTGATTATATTCTTTGCAGACAAAGATGGAGAAGCTCTATACAGTCAGTGAAAACAAGACTGGGAGCTGACTGTGGCTCAGATCATGAACTCCTTATTGCCAAATTCAGACTTAAATTGAAGAAAGTAGGGGAAACCACTAGATTATTCAGGTATGACCTAAATCAAATCCCTTATGACTATACAGTGGGAGTGAGAAATAGATTTAAGTTACTAGATCTGATAGACAGAGTGCCTGATGAACTATGGACAGAGGTTCGTGACATTGTACAGGAGACAGGGATCAAGACCATCCCCATGGAAAAGAAATGCAAAAAGGCAAAATGGTTGTGTGAGGAGGCCTTACAAATAACTGTAATGATAGTAAATATATCTAAAACCTCAAAAATAGAATGGAGGAAATGCAAGAATCAATTAACACATTTAAAAATGACCTAGAAGAAATAAAGAAAAAGCTAACAGAGGTGAACAACACAGTTACTGAAATTAGAAATACTCTAGAATGAATCAATAGCAGATAGCTGAGGTAGAAAAACTGATAAGTGAGCTAGATGATAGAATTGTGGAAATAACTGCTGAAGAGCAGAATAAAGAAAAAATGAATGAGAAGAATTGAGGACAGTCTCAGACCTGTGGGACAATATTAAATGTACCAACATTAAAGTTATAAGCGTCTCAGAAGAACAGAAAGAGAAAGGATCTGGAAAATCTTTCAAGAGATTATATGTGAAAACTTCCCTAACATGCGAAAGGTAAAAGTCAATCAAATGCGAGAAGCACAGAGAGTCTGATATAGGATAAACTCAAGCAGAAACACGCCCAGGCACATAGTGAAGAAACTAACAAAATTTAAACACAAATAAAAAAATTTAAAAGCAGTAAGGAAAATGCAGCAAATTATGTACAAGTGAATCCCCATAAGGTTAACAGCTGACTTTTCAGCAGAAACTCTACAGGCCAGAAGGGAGTGGCAGAATATATTTAAAGTAATGAAAGGGAAAAACCTAAACAAGATTACTCTACACAGCAAGGATCTCATTCAAAATTGATGGAGAAATAAAAAGCTTTACAGACAAGCAAGAGTTAACAGAATTCCTCACCACCAAACCAGCTTTACAACAAGTGTTAAAGGGACTTCTCTAGGGAAGAAACAGAAGAGAAAGAAAAGACCTACAAAAACAACCCAGAGAAATTAAGAAAATGCCAATAGGAACATATATGTAAATAGTTAATTTAAATGTAAATGGATTAAATACTATGAGCAATTATATGCCAATAAAATGGAAAACTGGGAAGAAATAAACATATTCTTAGAAAAGTACAACATTCTAAGACTGAAACAGGAAGAAATAGAAAATAAGAATAGACCAATCACAAGCATTGAAATAAAAACTGTGATGAAAATTTTTCCAAGAAACAAATCCTAGGGACAGATAATTTCATAGGTAAATTCTATCAAGTATTTAGAGAAGAGCTAACACCTATCCTTCTCAAACTCTTCAAAAAATTTGCAGAGAGAGGGACAACCCGAAAGTCATTCTACAAGACCTCCGTCATTCTGATAACAAAATCAAAGATATCACACAAAAAAAGAAAATTACAGGCCAGTGTAACTGATAGACACTGATGCAAAACTCCTCCACAAAATACTTTCAAACAAAATCAAACAGCAAATTAAAAGGATCATACACCATGATCAAGTGGCGTTTATCCTAGGGATGCAAGGATTCTTCAATATACACAAATCAGTCAATGTTACACCATATTAATAGATTGAAATATAAAACCCATATGATCATCTCAATAGATGCAGAAAAAGCTTTTGACAAAATTCAACACCCATTTATGATGAAAACTCTAGAAAATGGGCATAGAAGGAACCAACCTAAATCTAATGTACACCATATAAGACAAAACCACAGCAACCATTATTCTAAACGTTTAACAACTGAAACCATTTTTTCTAAGATCATGAACAAGACAAAGGTGCTCTCTCTTGCCACTGTTATTTAATATAGTTCTGGAATTCTTAGCCAGGGTAATCAGAGAAGAAAAATAAGTTAAAAATCCAGATTGAAAAAGAAGTGAAACTTTAACTGTTTGCAGATGACATGATAATATACGTAGAAAACTCTAAAAATGCCACTCAAAAATTACTAGAGCTAATCAATGAATTAAGTAAAGTCCAAGGATTCAAAACTAATACACAGAAATCCCTTGCATTCCTATACACTAACAATGAAAAATCAGAAAGAGAAATTAAGGAAACAATTCCATTCATCATTGCAACAAAAATAATAAAACACCTAGAAATAAAACTACTTAAAGAGACAAAAGGTCTATATGCATAAAACTATAAGACACTGATAAAAGAAATCAAGGATAACATAAACAGATGGAGAGATATACCATGTTCTTGGACTGAATGAATCAATATTGTGAAAATGACCATACTAATCAAAGTAATGTATAGATTGATTGCAATCTTTATCAAATTACCAATGGCATTTTTCATAGAACAAAAAAAAAAAATACAATTTATATGAAAACACAAATATCCCTGAATAACGAAAGCAATCTTGAGAAAGAAAAACAGGTGGAAGAATCAAACTTCCTGAGTTCAGACTAGATAGAAAGCTCAGAAATAAACCCATGCACCTATGGGCACCTTGTCTTTGGCAAAGGAGGCAAGAGTATACAATGGAGAAAAGATAGCCTCTTCCATAAGTAGTGCTGGGAAAATTGGAGCG
This sequence comes from Dama dama, assembly GCF_033118175.1. NCBI lineage: Eukaryota > Metazoa > Chordata > Mammalia > Artiodactyla > Cervidae > Dama > Dama dama. Next base: position 105,981,738 of record NC_083714.1, read on the forward strand.
CTACACTATGGTGTTGGAAAAGACTCGTGAGAGTCCCTTGGACTGCAAGGAGATCCAACCAGTCCATCCTAAAGGAGATCAGTCCTGGCTGTTCATTGTCAGGACTGATGCTGAAGCTGATACTCCAATACTTTGGCCACCTCATGCGAAGTGTTGACTCATTGGAAAAGACCCTGATGCTGGAAAGGATTGGGGGCAGGAGGAGAAGGGGACGACAGAGGATGAGATGACTAGATGGCATCACCGACTCGATGGATATGAGTTTGAGTAAATTCCGGGAGTTGGTGATGGACAGGGAGGCCTGGTGTGCTGCGATTCATGGGGTCGCAAAGAGTCGGACACAACTGAGTGACTGAACTGGACTGAACTGAACATGTAAACGAATTAAATTAGAACACTTCCTAATACTATACACAAAAAGAAAGTCAAAATGGATTAAAGAGCTATATGTAAGGCTAGACACTCCAAAACTTTTAGAGGAAAACATAGGCAGAGCATTCTTTGATATAAGTTGCAGCAAGATCCTCTTTGACCCACCACCTGTGCTGTGCTGTGCTTAGTTGCTCAGTCATGTCCGACTCTGTGCCTACCAGGCACCTCTGTCCATGGGGATTCTCTAGGCAAGATTACTGGAGTGGGTTGCCATGCACTCCTCCAAGTGATATTCCCCACCCAGGGAGCAAACCCAGGTCTATTGCATTGCAGGATTCTTTACCATCTGAGCCACCATGGAAGTCCAGCCCCCCTCCTAGAGTAATGGAAATAAAAACAAAAATAATCAAATGTACAGTACAGGAAACCATAAACAAGATAAGATAACCTTCAGAATGGGATAAAGTAATTGTAGATGAATCAACTGAAAGAGGATTAATCTCTAAAATGTACAAGCAGCTCATGCAGCTCAATATCAGAAAATCTACCCAATCAAAAAATGGGCAGAAGACCTAAACAGACATTTCTTCAAAGAGGCCTTACAGATGGCTGACAAACACATGAAAAGATGCTCAACATTGCTCACTATTAGAGAAATCCAAATCAAAGTACAGTGAGATGTCACCTCACACTGGTCAGAATTGTCATCATCAAAAAATCTACAAATAAATTCTGGAGAGGATGTGGGGAAAAGGGGACACTCTTTCACTGTTGATAGTTATGTAAAATGATACAGCCACTATGGCAAACAATATGAGATCCGTTAATAATTAGGAATAAATCTACCTTATGACCCAGCAATCCAGTGGGCATATACACTGAGAAAACCATAATTCAAAAAGACGCATGTACCCCAGTGTATGAACAGCATAAATAGCAGCACTATTTATAATAGCTAGAACAGATGTGATAGTTGTACCATAAAGAAGGCTGAGTGTCAAAGAATTGATGCTTTCAAACTGTGGTGCTGGAGAAGACTCTTGAGAGTCCATTGGACAACAAAGAGATCAAACCAGTCAATCCTAAAGGAAATCATCCCTGAATATTCATTGAAAGGACTGATGCTGAAGCTGAAGCGCTAATACTTTGACCCCCTGATGTGAAGAGCTGACTCACTGGAAAAGACCCTGATCCTGGGAAAGACTGAGGGCAAGAGGAGAAGGGGTGACTGAGGATGAGATGTTTGGATGACATAATTGACTCAATGGACATGAATTTGAGCAAACTCTGGGAGACAATGAAGTGTCGACAGGGAACCCTGGTATGCTGCAGTGCATGGGGTCACAAAGAGTTGGACATGACTGCGTGACTGAAGAAGAATAATAAGAACATGAAAGAGAGCTAATGTCCATTGACCGATGAATGGATAAAGAAGTCGTGGTGCACGTATACAATGGAATATTGCTTGGCCATAAAAAGGTTAGAATTTGGGACACTTATACTGAGGTGGATGAACCTAGAGCCTCTTACACAGAGTGAAGTAAGTTAGAAAGAGAAAATCAAATATTGTTTATTAACCCATATACATGGAATCTAGAAAAATTGTACTGATGAACCTATTTGTAGAGCAGGACTAGAGAAACAGATGTAGAGAACAGAGTTGACACAGCAGGGGAAGGAGAAGCTGGGATTAATTGGGAGAGTAACATTGAATGTGTATACTACCATGTGTAAAATAGATAACTAGTGGGAAGTAGATGTATAGCACAGGGAACTCAGTTCAGTACTCTGTGATGACCTAGAGAGGTAGGATAGGGAGATTTGAGGGAGGCTTAAGAGGGAGGGGATATATGTATATGTAGCGCTTATTCATGTTGCTGTACAACAGAAACCAACACAGCTTTGTAAACCAGTTATCCTCCAGTTAAACATAAATTAAAAAAAAAAAAGAGCTTTGGTCTAGGAATTTTATGTTTTGATGTGATCTCAGGCATTTCTCCTTTTATCCCATTGTAAATGAAAGCCACAATGCCTAAGGATGTAGAGGTACAGATGTTAAAAACTAGTTCAACCATGAGTGTGGATGAATTAAAGAGGCCAACATTATAGAATACCTTTTAAGTGTCTAAGATTATTTCCCATAATTTTAAAAAGGAAATGTGGTTTTTTATTTGTCTCTGTTTTTCAACCTCAGATATATAGAATTGAGTTCATCACATGTACCTCACTCATGGTGTGTTACCATCATTGATCAATGCCAGGCCATCTTTCATTTATCATCGTACCTTGGAGATACTGTTCCAGAGCACAGCAATGAAATGAGTATCACAATAAAACAAGTCACATTTATCTTTTTTTGTTTCTCAGTGCATGTAAAATTTTGTTTATACTATGTTTTAGTCTACTAAGTGTGTGATAAAGCATTTTATCTAATAAAACAATGTATATACCTTAATTTAAATATACTTTATTATTTAAGGGCTTCCCTGATACCTCAGTTGGTAAGGAATCACCTGCAATGCAGGAGACCCTGATTCGATTCCTGGATCAGGAAGATCTGCTGGAGAAGGGAGAGGCTATCCACTCCAATATTCTTGGGCTTCCCTTGTGGCTCAGCGGGTAAAAAATCTGCCTGCAATGTGGGAGACCTGGATTTGATCCCTGGGTTGAGAAGATCCCCTGGAGAAGGGAAGGGCTACCCACTCCAGTATTCTGGCCTGGAGAGTGCCATGGTCTGTATAGTCCATGGGGTTACAAAGAGTCGTACATGACTGAGCGACTTTCACTTTCACTTTATTATTTAAAAATTGCTAGACATCATCTTAGCCTTCAGCAATTCGTAGTTTTCTTGCCTTGATGGTGGTTACTGACTGATCAGGGTTACTAAAGGCTTTGGTAATTTCCTAAAATAAGACAACAATGAAATTTGCCACACTGATTGACTTTCTTTCATGAACAATTTCTTTGTAGCATACAGTGCTATTTGATAGCATTTTATACACTTTAGAACTTCTTTCACAAGTAGAGCCAACCCTCTCAAATCCTGCTGCTGCTTAATCAGTTGTTCATGTAATACTCTAAATCCTTTGCTGTAATTTCAAGAATCTTCACAGCTCCTTCACCAAGAGTCATTTCCATCTCCAGAAACCACATTTTTTGCTCATCCATAAGACACATCTCTTCCTTTGTTAGTTTTATTGTGAGATTGCAGCAATTTAGTCAAATTTTGGGGGAATATTTTTCTCTTTTATTGAAGAATAGTTAATTTGCAATGTTGTGTTAGTTTCAAGCATATTTCAAAGTGATTCAGTTATACACACACATATGTACACTCTTTTTCAAATTCTTTTACACTGTAAGTTATTACAAGATATTGAGTATAGTTCCATATGCTATACAGCGGGTCCTTCTTGTTTACCTATTTTATATATAATGGTGTATATATGTTAATGCCAAACGCCTAATTTGTCTCTCCTCCTCTCCCACTATCCCATTATCCCTTTTGGTAATAATAAGTTTGCTTTCTATTTCTGAGTCGATTTCTATTTTGAAAATACATTCATTTGTATCATACAAGTGATATCATGTAATATGTGTCTTTCTCTGACTTACTTCAATTAATACAATAATTCAGTCACATCTTTAGCCCCCACTTCTATTTCTGGTGTTCTTGATATTTCCATCACATCTGCAGTTACTGAAGTCTTGATCCCCTTAAAGTCATTCATGATGATTAACTTCCAAACTCCTGATAATGTTGATATTTTGTTCTCTTCCCATGAATCATGAATGTCCTTAGTGGTACCTAGAATGGTGTATCCTTTCCAGAAGGATTTCCACTTACTTTGAACATATCCATCAGAGCAATCATTATCTATGGCAGCTATAGCCTCACAAAATATATCTCTTAAATAATAAGCTCTAAAAATCTGAATGATTTCTTGATATATGGGCTGCAGAAGGGATGTTGTGTTAGCAGACTTAAAACAACATGAATCATGTACATATTCATCGGAGTTCTTGGTTGCCTGGGTGCAATTTTAGTGAGTAATAATATGTTTTTGAGACTTTTTTATTAAACAGCAAAGCATAACTGCAACACAATTTTAAATGTTTGAAAATTATGTCACAGAGTTGAAGAATGTTTATGTATGACTATTACATATTCATACAGCTAAAGCCATCAAATCTTACACCAATACAAACATAAGATCATTCCATCATTAGCTTAAAATTTAATAACCATAAACTATATTAGTAGATCTCTTTTCCTATTTAGCATTTTAACATTACTTCTGATACTGGTTTCCTTATCTAATGGAATCTACAAAGTAAATTAACAAACAAACAAACAATGAACTGTTAACTGACTAAAACGCTGTAAACCAGTAGTTGTGTTTACAGAAAATTCTGGCAGTAGTGTGATAAAATACTGAGGAAGCATCAATTAGTATACATGTAAAATTCTCCCATTTTGTTCATGATTTTGATACTAATATACTCTTAAGGGACTTTGCCAAGTTGATCTGCTAATTATTAAACCTGAGACCAAACTTTATTTTCTTCCAAGTGTGGTTTATATAAGGCTAGCCAAACTTAATCCATTTGCTTATATAGTCCCCCCACAATCTAATCTGTGCTAGAGATAACAGAAATCTTGAGTAAAAACATTTGGAGTTGGTTACAGGAACTTACCAAGTACTTTTCCCAGCCTATTTATATTTTTCTGCAAAATTTTATATTTCAAAGAAACAAACAACCAGAGCTCATCTTTTTAGATACCATGTAGGTTATTTTGTGCAAAGGAAGTTTTTAACAACAAATCTTCCCAATATGATAATTCAAAGAAAAATCTTCATTTTTAGAGTCTCCATTTTCAATTGATTAAAGAGAAACCAACTATCCTATCTTACTACCAAACATAACAAATAAGCCCTAAATAAGAAAGTATTTTATTTTGGTTAATTTTCAGCAATTAGAAGTTTTGGTTCCTCTCCTAGATGAGTAACTACTGAAATTACTTTTTACAAATGTGAAACCATTTTTTTCCTTAGAGGAAGGAAAACGGGAAGAAAGCAAACAGAGAAGAGGCACACAATGGTGGACAGGGTACAGAAAGGTGTGCATTCAGTATGATTTTGGTCACTTTGTTGCAACAAGGTTTTTATTTTCTTGTGTGTCTATAGTAAAAGAGAAAGCTAAACCTATAAATAAAAGCAAATTTGATATAACATTCATTTTCAAGTATCATAAATTTATGCATTTCTAATTGTAAAGTCTCTACAATACATTTGCACGTTTTCATAGACTAACATAATACACAAACTCATAGAAGTCTTCTGTTATGCTTTTAATTTTGCCCGGATCTGACATGTTTATAAATACTCAGTGAAGCCACAAATGATAGTCCTATAACTTTTGGAATCTATCCAAGTTTTAAAGGAAAAAAGATCAGCAGCAATTCCATAGAGACATAATGGATATCAATCCCTTACTTTCTTTTGCTTTTTCTTTCAGTTGTTTGAAAAACACTAGAATCTGTCATGAGGTTTTCTATATATTGTCTAAGAACTGGATTTTCTGATTTTAGCTTCAGATTTTCTTCCCTAACTGCATCTACCCTTGCAGAGAGGTCTTCAAGTGTGTGGGGGAAACTCAACCCTTGATTAATAAGTAATGTTTTTTCCTCTAATTCCACCTAATTTTCAGCATCAACTGCATCTATGTCAGCATTCATCATCTTAAGTAACAAATTTTCAGGTCTTGGATACAGAATTCTTGAAGAGTGGTCTGCCATTTGAGGTGCTGGCAGGGGGAGGAATTAGGAGGACATCTCAGGCCTGGACATTTGGAATAACTGGCACCTGAGCAATAATATTTTGAAAGGAATCTTTTTCTGAATAGTAGGTCTCAACAGTGGGTTTAAAATATTCGGTGAACTATGTTGTAAACGGATGTGGTATTGTCCAGGTTTTTTGTTCCATTTATAGACCACAGAGTATACATAGTATAATGCTTAAAGGCCCTAGGATTTTCGGAATTTAAATGAACATTGACTTCAATTTAAAAATACAAGCTGCATTAGGTCCTAACAAGAGAGTCAATATGTCCTTTGAAATCTGAATCCAGGCACTGACTTCTTTCTAGCTCTGAAGGTGCTAGATAGCATCATCTTCCAAAATAAGGTTGTTTCATCTACACTGAAGATTTATCGTTTAGTGTAGCCTTTACTTATTATTTTAGCTAGGTCTTCTGGATAATTTGTTGTATCTTCTATTAATACATTTACACTTGCTGCTTTACCTTGTACTTTTATGTTGTAGAGAACAAATTTGGAAAACTCAGCAGTGTCCACAGGACTGGAAAATGTCAGTGTTCATTCCAGTCCCAAAGAAAGACATTGCCACGGAGTGCCCAAACTACCACAAACTTGCACTCATCTCACATGCTAGTAAAGTAATGCTCAAAATTCTCCAAGCCAGGCTTCAACAGTACATGAACCATGACTTCCAGATATTCAAGCTGAATTTAGAAAAAGCAGAGGAACCAGAGATCAAATTGCCAACATCTGTTGGATCATAGAAAAAGCAAGAGAGTTGCAGAAAAACATCTATTTCTGCTTTATTGGCTATGCCAAAGCCTTTGACTATGTAGATCACAAAAAACTGTGGAAAATTCTTCAAGAGATGGGAATACCAGACCACCTGACCTGCCTCTTGAGAAGTCTGTATGCAGGTCAGGAAGCAACAGTTAGATTTGGACATGGAACAGCAGCCTTGTTCCAAATCAGGGAAGGAGTATGTCAAGGCTGTATCTTGTCACCCCACTTATTTAACTTATATGCACAGTACATCATGAGAAACACTGGGCTGGATGAAGCACAGGCTGGAATAGAGATTTCTAGAAGAAATATGCAGATGACATGCATATCAGATATGCAGATGACACCACCCTTATGGCAGAAAGCAAAGAAGAACTAAAGAGGCTCTTGATGAAAGTGAAAGAGGAGAGTGAAAAAGTTGGCTTAAAACTGAATATTCAGAAAACTAAGATCATGGCATCTGATCCCATCACTTCATGGCAAATAGATGGGGAAACAGTGACAGGCTTTGTTTTGGGCTCCAAAATCACTGCAGATGGTGACTGCAGCCATGAAATTAAAAGACACTTACTCCTTGGAAGAAAAGTTATGACCAAACTAGACAGCATATTAAAAAGCAGAGACATTAATTTGCCAACAAAGGTCCATCTAGTCAAAGCTATGGTTTTTCCAGTAGTCTTGTATGGATGTGAGAGTTGGACAATAAAGAAAGCTGAGCACCGAAGAATTGATGCTTTTGAACTGTGGTGTTGGAGACGACTCTTGAGAGCCCCTTGGACAGCAAGGAGATCCAACCAGTCCATCCTAAAGGAAATCAGTCCTGAATATTCATTGGAAGGACTTATACTGAAGCTGAAGCTCCAAGACTTCGGCCACCTGATGTGAAGAGCTGACTTATTTGAAAATACTCTGATGCTGGGAAAGATTGAAGGCAGGAGGAGAAGGGGATGCCAGAGAATGAGATGGTTGGATGGCATCAGCGACTCTATGGACATGAGTTTGAGTAAACTCCGAGAGTTGGTGATGGACAGGGAGGCCTGGCATACTGCAGTCCATGGGATCACAAAGAGTCGGACATGAGTGAGTGACTGAACTGAACTGAAATAAACTGATGGCTTCTTTCCTTAGACCTCATGAATCAACCTGTGCTAGCCTCACTCTTCTGCAGCTTCCTCTCTCAGCCTTTGAAGAATTGAAGAGAGTTCGAGTCTTTCCCTGGATTGTGCTTTGGTTTTAGGGAATGTTGTGGCTGGCTTGATCTTCTATCCAGAGTTCTCAAACATTCTCCATATTAGCAATAAGACTTTATCTTTATTATCATTCCTGTGACTACTGGAATAACACTCAATTTCCTTCAAGAACTTTTTCTTTCAGTTTATAACTTGGCTAACTTGTTGACCCTAGAGGCTTAGCTTTTGGCCTATCGCAGCTTTTGATGTAACTTTCTCATTAAGCTTGGACAGATATTCGTGGCATTGTACAGGAGGCAATGATCAAGACCATCCACAAGGGAAAAAAATTCAAAAAGGAAAAACGGTTGTCTAAGGAGGCCTTACAAATAGCTGAGAAAAGACGAGAAGTTAAAGGCAAAGGAGAAAAGGAAAGATATACCCATCTGAATGCAGGATTATAAAGAATATCAAGGAGAGATAAGAAAGCCTTCCTCAGTGATCAATGCAAAGAAATAGAGGAAAACAACAGAATGGGAAAGACTAGAGATCTCTTCAAGAAAATTAAGAGATACAAGGGAATATTTCATGCAAAGATGGCACAATAAAGGACAGAAACAGTATGGACCTAACAGAAGCAGAAGATATTAAGAAGAGGTGGCAAGAATACAAAGAAGAACTGTACAGAAAAGATCTTCATGACCCAGATAATCATGATGGTGTGATCACTCACCTAGAGCCAGACATCCTTGAATGCAAAGTCAAGTGGGCCTTAAGAAGCTTCACTACGGACAAAGCTAGTGGAGGTGATGGGATTCCAGCTGAGCTATTTCAGGTCCTAAAAGATGATGCTGTGAAAGTGTTGCACTCAATATACCAGTGAATTTGGAAAGCTCAGCAGTTTCCACAGGAGTGGAAAAGGTCAGTTTTCATTCTAATCCCAAAGAAAGGCAATGCCAAAGAATGTTCAAACTATAGCACAGTTGCACTCATCTCACATGCTAGCAAAGTAATCTCAAAATTCTCCAAGCCAGGCTTCAGCAGCACCTGAACCAAGAACTTCCAGATGTTCAAGCTGGATTTAGAAAAGGCAGAGGAACCAGAGAGCAAATTGCCAACATCCGTTGGAGCATAGAAAAAGCAAGAGAGTTCCAGAAAAACATGTACTTCTCTTTTATTGACTACACCGAAGCCTTTGACTGTGTGGATCACGAAAAACTGTGGAAAATTCTTAAAGAGATGGGAATACCAAAGCACCTTACCTCCCTCCTGAAAAATCTGTATGCAGGTCAAGAAGCAATAGTTAGAACTGGACATGGGACAACAGATTGGTTGCAAATTGGAAAAGGAGTACATCAAGGCTGTATATTGTTCCCCTGCTTATTTAACTTACATGCAGGGTACGTCATGTGAAATGCCAGGCTGGATGAAGCACAAGCTGGAATCACAACTGCTAGGAGAAATATCAATAACTTCACATACACAGATGACACCACACTTATGGCGGAAAGTGAAGAAGAACTGAAGAGCCTCTTGATGAAAGTGAAAGAAGAGAATGAAAAAGCTGGCTTAAAACTCAATATATAAAAACTAAGGTCATGGCATGTGGTACCATCACTTCACGGCAAATAGATGGGGAAACAATGGAAAAAGTGACAGACTTTACATTCTTGGATCCCAAAATCACTTCAGATGGTGACTGCAGTCATGAAGTTAAAAAAAGCTTGCTCCTTGGAAGAAAACTTATGACCAACCTAGACAGCATATTAAAAAGCAGAAACATTACTTTCTGACAAAAGTCCATCTAGTCAAAGCTATGGTTTTTCCAGTAGTCATGTATGGATATGAGAGTTGGAGTATAAAGAAAGCTAAGCACCAAATAATTGATGGTTTTGAACTGTGGTGTTGGAGAAGTCTCTTGATAGTCTCTTGGATTGCAAGAAGATCCAACCAGTCCATCCTAAAGGAAATCAATCCTGAATATTCACTGGGTGGACTGATGCTGAAGCTGAAACTCCAATACTTTGGCAACCTGATGCGAAGAACTGACTAATTTGAAAAGACCGTCATGATGGGAAAGACTGAAGGCAGGAGAAGGGGATGACAGAGGATGAGTTGGTTGGATGGCATCACTGACTCGATGGATATGAGTTTGAGCAAGCTCCAGCAGTTGGTGATGGACAGGGAAGCCTGACGTGCTATGGTCCATAGGGTTGCAAAGAGTCGGACAAGACTGAGCAACTGAACTCAACTGAATATTTGAATATATCCTTCAAAACATGATGGAATTGCATGAACTTGTATTTATGTAACTAGTGATATCTTCAGTATTTCAATCTGTTTCTTATTTTTTCACTAAGCCGTGTATTTTTTGGATCTATTCATGTTGCTATGTTTACCTCTAACCTATTGCTCCTTTTCTTGTTCACATATTGACTTGTGTCCTACTCTTTGGGACTCCATGAACTGTAGTATACTAGGCTCTTCTGTCCTCCACTGTCTCCTGGAGTTTGCTCAAATTCATGTCCATTGAGTCAGTGATGCTATCTAAGGACCTCATCCTCTGCCGTCCCCTTCTCCTTTTGCCTTATGTGTTTCCCACCATCATTCTTTTCCAATGAGTTGACTCTTCGCATCAGGTGGCCAAAGTATTGGAGCTTCAACTGCACGAACAGTCCTTCCAATGAATATTTAGGTTTTTTCTTTAGGATTGACTGGTTTGATTTCCTTGCTGTCCAGGAGACTCTCAAGAGTCTTCTTCAGCACCACAAGCAGAAGGCATCAATTCTTTGGTGCTCAGCTTTCTCTGTGGACCAACTCTCACATACATACATGACTACTGGAAAAGCCATAGCTTTGATTATATGGACCTTGGTTGGCAAAGTGATATCTCTGCTTTTTTAACATCCTGTGTGGTTTTGTCATAGATTTCCATCCAAGGAGCAAGAGTCTTTTAATTTCATGGCTGCAGTCACTGTCCACAGGGATTTTGGAGCCCAAGAAAAGAAAATCTGTCTGCTTCCACATTTTCCTCTTCTATTTGACGTGAAGAGATGGGACCAGATGCCATGATCTTAGTTTTTTGAATGTTGTGTTTTAAGCCAGCTTTTTCACTCTCCTCTTTCACCTCCATCAAGAGTCTCTTTAGTTCCTCTTCACTTTTTGCCATTAGAATGGTATCATCTGCATATCTGAGGTTATTGATATTTCTTCCGGCAATCTTGATTTCAGCTTGTGATTCATCCAGCCAAGCATTTTGCACAGATGAACTCTACTTAAGTTAAATAAGCAGGGTGATGATATACAGCCTCGACATACTCCTTTCCCAATTTGGAACCAGTCCATGTCTGGTTCTAACTGTTGCTTCTTCACCCTCATACAGTTTTCTCAGGAGACAGGTAATGTGGTCTGGTACTCCCATCTCTTTTAGAATTTTCCAGTTTGTTTTCATCCACACAAAGGCCTTAGTCTAGTCAATGAAGCAGAATTTTCTCTGGAACTCTTTTGCTTTCTCCATGATTCAGTGAATAATGGCAATTTGATCTCTGGTTCCTCTGCCCTTCAAAACCCAGCTTGTACATCTGGAAGTTCTTGGTTCATGTACTGCTGAAGCCTAGCTTGAAAGATTTTGAACAAAACCTTGCTAGGATATGAAATGAGTGCAATTGTACAGTAGTTTGAACGTTCTTTCACATTGTCCTTCTTTGGGATTTGAATGAAAAATAACCTTTTCCAATGCTGTGGCCACTGCTGAGTTTTCCAAATTTGTGGCATATTGAGTGCAGCACTTTAACATCATCATATTTTAGGATTTGAAATAGCTCAGCTAGAATTCCATCATCTCCACTAACTTTGTTTGTAGTAATACTTCCTATGGCTTACTTGTCTTCACATTTCAGGATGTCTGGCTCTAGTTGAATGACCACACTATTGCGGTTATCTGGGTCATCAAGACCTTTCTTGTACAATTCTCATGTATATTCTTGCCACCTCTTAACCTCTTCTTCTTCTGTTAGGTCCTTACTGTTTCTGCCCTTTATCGTGCCCATCCTTGCAAGAATTTTCCCTTGATATCACTAATTTTATTGAAGAAATCTCTAGTCTTTCCCATTCTATTGTTTTCCTCTGTTTCTTTGCGTTGTTCATATAAGAAGGCCTTCTTATCTCTCCTTGCTATCCTCTGGAACTCTGCATTCAGTTGAGTATATCTTTCCCTTTCTCCCTTGTCTTTCACTTATCTTCTTTTCTCAGCTAATCGTAAAGCCTTCTCAGACAAACATTTTGCCTTGAATTTCTTTTCCTAAGGGATGATTTTGGTTACTGCCTCCTGGTGCAGTTTTACCAACCTTCGTCCATAGTTCCTCAGACGCTCCGTCTACCAGATCTAATTCCTTGATTCTATTTGTCACCTCTACTGTGTAGTCATAAGGAATTTGATTTAGGTCATACCTGAATGGCCTAGTTTTCCCTACTTTCTTCAATTTAAGCCTGAATTATGCAATAAGGAACTCATGATCTGAGCCACAGTCAGCTCCAGGTCTTGTTTTTGCTGACTGTATAGAAGAAGTTCTGCATCTTTGGCTGCAAAGAACATAATGTGATTTAGGTATTGACTTTCTGGTTACATCCATGTGTAGAGTCATCTCTGTGTTATTGAAACAGAGTGTTTGCTATAACCAGTGTGTTCTCTTAGCAAAACTCTATTATCTTTTGCCCTGCTTCATTTTGTATGCCAAGGCCGAACTTGCCTGTTTTGCAAGTATCTCTTGACCTCCTACTTTTGCATTCCAATAACCTATGATGAAAATGATATATTCTTTGATGTTCTAAAAAGTGTTGTAGGTCTTCATAGAGCTGGTCAACTTTAGCTTCTTCAGCATTAGTGGTTGGGGCATAGACTTGTACTACTGTGATGTTGAATGGTTTGCTTTGGATATGAACCAAGATTATTCTGTCATTTCTGAGATTGCACCCAAGTACTGCATTTCAGACTCTTTTGTTGACTATGAGGGCTATTCCATTTCTTCCAAAGGGTTCTTGCCCACAGCAGTAGATATAATGGTCATCTGAATTAAATCCACCCATTGCTTCTAATACCTGCTTAATGCTGCACTACATCTTGAATTATCTATTCTCCCTGTGATGAAAAGATTGTACCCAAGTACTGCATTTCAGACTCTTTTGTTGACTAAGAGGGCTACTCCATTTCTTCCAAAGGATTCTTGCCCACAGAAGTAGATATAATGGTCATCTGAATTAAATCCACCCATTGCTTCTAATACCTGCTTAATTCCACAATACATTTTGAATTATCTATTCTCCCTGTGATGAAAATGTTCTGTATTGTATGTGTCCTCTTTAGGACCTATATGAAAACTTCTTTGGGTTCATTTTCAGGAATAGAATATCTGGATCATGGAGTGTACTTTGTTACTTTTAATTATGTAGTACCAGATTGATCTCCGGAGTGATCTCAATCTGTTTATACCCTGTCACCCCCTGACAGTTGTAACAGATGAGGGTTCTTTTTTCCCCAACACCCTACTGACATGTGGCATTTTCTAGCCTTCCAGTTTTTTCCAGTCTTATAGACTTAAAGAAATATCTTGTAGTTTTAATTTTCACTTATGTAATTACCAGTATTTTGAGTGTCTCTTCATGGTTCTATGCCTATTGGATTTCCTATTCTGTAACTTGCCTGTTCTTATATTTTTGCCCACTTTTCTATTAGAGCTTCTGTCTTTTTTTCATTGAATTACAGGAGTCCCTTATGTAGTCTAGATAATGATCTATTGTTAGTTTTATACATTTTATATATTTTCTCCCATTCTGTTATTGATTGATTTTTCAAGTCTTTTCCTGTTTCTCGATCTGACATATTTTGCATTTTCTAGTAACTTTATAGTTTTTATTCTTACATATAGATATATCTAGATTACACTTTTGCATATGGTAATACATAGGGATCTAGTTTTATTTTTCTTCATGTATTGATACAGTTTTCCCCACACATTTGTTAAGTACTTATATCTTTTGTTCATAATTAGTAGTGCCACGTTTATCCTATATGAAGTGCCCATTCATACACAAGTTTGCCTCTCAACTGTGGGCCTTTATCAATGATCTATTTGTATAGTTTTTTACTAGTACTTCAAGCTTTCTTTTTTTTTACCCTATGTCTTTGGGTATATCTTAATATCTAGTACAGCAGATCTTCCTTTCTTCACTCTTCTCTTTTAAGATTTATTTAGCTATTTATGGGGTTATAGTCTTCTATTTAAATTTAGAATAAATGTATGGAAAATCCATTTTGAAATTTAACTGAAATTGCATTGAATTTATAGATTAATTTGGACAATAATTTCCATCTTTATAAAATTAAGTTGCCCCATCCAAGAGAATGGATGCCTCTTCATTTCTTTAAGTTGTCTTCAATTTCCTATATTAGAGTTTTAAAGTTTTCTCTGTAAAAGTATCATATATGCTTGATTGGGCTAATTCCTGGATTCTACATGGTGTTGTTGCCACTGTGAATGGTGTCTTATTTATGGTCATTGCTTGTATAGAGAAACATTTGAGTTTTGTAGATTGACATTTTATCTAGAAACCTTGCTGAATTCTAATAGTTTGCTGATTCTTTTTTTTTTTTTTTTCTTTGTAGAAGATCTCCCATTATCATTTTGTTGGGAAGGTTGTCTTTCAGTAAATGGTGCCAGATGCAGTGTTTGACTTTCAGTCCTTGTATTTCTTACTTTCCCCCCTCTTTTTTTGTTATTGTATTGACTAGGATATTTAACGGAGAAGGCAATGGCAACCCACTCCAGTACTCTTGCCTGGAAAAATCCCATGGACAGAGGAGCCTGGTAGGCTACAGTCCATGGGGTCGCAAAGAATCGGACACAACTGAGTGACTTCACTTTCCCTTTTCACTTTCATGCATTGGAGAAGGAAATGTTAACCCATGCATTGGAGAAGGAAATGTCCTTGCCTGGAGAATCCCAGGGACGGCGGAGCCTTGTGGGCTGCCGTCTATGGGATCGCACAGAGTCAGACACGATTGAAGTGACTTAGCAGCAGCCGCAGCAGGATATTTAAAAAGAGTAACAGTGATAGATAGGTCCACTTTATCTTGTTTGTGATTTTTAAGTAATGCATTTAGTTTCTCCATTACACATGACATTCTTTGTAGGCTTTTAATAAATAATCTTTACCAAGTTGTGGATGTTTACTTCTGTTCCTAATTCACTAAGGGTTAGCATCATAAATAAAAGTGAACTCAAAAGGGTTTTTCTCTATCAGTTGAGATAAATCATTTGATTTTTCTCTTTTAATTTATTCATGTGATGTATTCCTTTGAAGTTTTTCAGTGTTGAACTCTCTTTGCTTTCTTGAGTTAAATTTACCTGATCAAATGAATATATTTTTGAAAATATATTGTTGATTCACTAAGTAATTTTATTTGAATTTTTTTCTATATTTCATAAGTGGAATGGTATAAATTTTCATCTCTTATAGTTGTCTGTTTGGTTTTAGAATCAAGATTATGCTAGCCTCATAAATAAAATAGACTGTCATTCTTTTTCTAACACTGGAATCAATTGTATAAGATAGTTTGTTTCATGGAAGTTTGGTAGATTTAACTATCAAATCCCTTTGGACCTGAGGGATTTTCCTTGGAATTTTTTCATTTCATGTAGGTTTTTCAATGTATTAGCATATTGTTCGTAATACTCTCATTTAAAGAAATTTGTTACATTGTTTTTCCTTTTACATTCTGTATTTTGTGTATTTGCCTCTTCCCATTATTTTTTTCCTGATCAGTCTTCTCAAAGATCTATTAACCTTTTTAAAGAATTAAATTCTAATTTTGTTCATCTTTTCTGTTTATTTTTTGGTGTGTATGTGGGGGGTGATTATCTGCTTTTTAATTTCTGTGATTTGTCTTTTTTCTCTGTTCTTTTGCTTTCTTCATTGTATTGGATGATTAACTAGTTTATTAATATTTCTTGTTTCATAATAAGTGTACTTAAAGCTGTACATTTCCTTCTTAGTTCTGCTTCAACTGTGTCCCACAATTTTTCATTTGTTGTGTTTTATTATTTTTCAATTTTACATATTTATTAATTCATTTATGGTTTGCTTTTAACCCAAGGCTAATTTAATAATATGGTATTTTGTTTCCTAATATATGCTAACTTTGTCTATTATTCTGTTATTAATTTCTAATGTCATTGTATCATGGTTTAAGAATGCAGACTGTGATATCAAAGCTTTGGAATTTATTGAGTCTTCCTTTACAGACATTGTCATGATGTCTTTTTATAAGTGTTCTATTATTTGTCTTGAATGATTTTATGTTCTTTATTTGTTGGATATAGAGTTCTCTGTATATCTAATAACTTGAAATTTGTAGTTGTACTGTAAAGTATTCTGTATCTCTATTCATCTTTGTTTTTGTATGTTTAATCTATCAATTCCTAACTAAAGTATTAAAATAGCCAAGTGTTTCCTTTGTCTCTGCAATTCTGCTATAAGCAAGTACATGATGCAAGATGTATTTTGTCCTGTTGTTCTTTGTCTCTTAATTCTATTTTGTCAGATTTTAAGAATGCTACTCAAGCTTTGTTCATATTTGTCTAGTATATCTTTCCCATCTTTTTATTTTCAACTTGTTTACATCTCTTTATTTTAGGTATATATCTTTTAGACTGAGTATTTTTGAGTATTTGTTTTAATTCAGTCTACAAGTCTGTCTTTCAATTAATAAGTTCAATTTGTGTATATTTGTTGTAATTTCTCTTGTATTAGGACTTATTTCTGGCATTTAATTTTATAATTCCCAAAAACCCTTTTGGTTTTTTTTTTTCTTTCTACTTTCCATTGGGATAAATCAACTTTCTCCTGCTTTTTAGAAAGTTATATATTCTATTTTCTTGCATTTTAATGTAAGATCTTAAACTTAAGATCTAATCTCATGTTATTTACCCCTATTGATTTTTCCATACACAATAACTGCCACTTCCCTCCAATAAGATTAGTACCTTGTCCATGTCCTATTTATCTTCTACACGCATCTACCCCATCATAGTAACATCATCTAGAATTTTAATCCTTCTTAGAATCCATGTTTCCCTCTCACTTTTATAGTTACTTCATGGTTGATTTAGGAAAAAGAAACACAGATCATACTAGTTTGCTACCTTGACAGAAACTAGAAAAACTCAAAGTTTTGTAGTAAATTAAGACCATTTGTCTTACTTTGAATTACCCCACTTTAATCACAGATGGTGAGTTGGTAACTTAATCAGCATTTTTCTCCACCCCACCCTTATAACAGGTAGAAAATGTGAAATTACTGGATCGTTATATAGGTAAGAAACCAGCTAATGGAAGTCTGTATCTTACTGCAACCCACCTGATCTATGTGGAAGCTTCTGGTGCAGCCCGAAAAGAGACATGGGTATGTATGTTCATAAGAAGAAATATCAAAGAGTGTTGAAGAATTTTGTATACATGCTTTCTCACAAGGTAGTTTTTTGAAATTTCAGTTAACAGTTAAACTGCTGTAAAACCTTTTCTTCAAAGACTCTATTCTGGGTGGGTCTTTTCATAAATTGAATCATATGATTTCTCTTCCCTCAAGTTGTTGACTATAGTCATTTTAAACTATATGAGACTTTTCCTCAATATTTTTAGGTAAAGTGGTCTCTACTTATTTTCAAGATGCCTACTTGGTAAGCATCCTGAAGTAATTTAAAACCTTGCTACACGTAAAAGGTGGTTCAACAACTAAGAACATCTGTATTACCTGGGAGCTTGTTAAAAATGCAGAATCTCAGGCCTAAGATTTCAAATTTCTAGAATGCTCTCAGGTGATGCTGGTGGCCCATGGACTGTATTTTGGGTATCATTAATATAGACCAGCTGTCTGACCTAAGACAGAGTGGTGTGTGTGTGTACATTGTTACAACTTTAAATAATATGTTGTAATTAGTTTAGCACTGCTAACATTACTTTACATTACTTTATGCCTTACTTATCCTAAAGTATCATCATTTAATCTTAATCATTAGCTAGAGTTATGCTTAGACCTCTGTAACAAGTAAAACATGCTTCTGGTATATGGCATAGCACAGCAATTAAGACTAGAGCTAGTATGTTCAGGGTGAAATCCCAGCTTCAGCTTCAACATTTACTACCTTTGTAACCTTGGGCAAGTTACTTAACTTCTCTGAGGCTCACTTCCCTCATCTGTAAAATAAAGGAAATGATAATGCCTGGTTATAGGAATAAAAAAGTTAATGTTGTGCCTAAAATCATGTCTGGCACATGATAGAGACTATTATATAAGTATAATATGAATTAAACAGACTATACATTTTTAAAAAGTATTTTAATACTTCCTTTTTAAAAATACCATAACTTTCCCCATATGACATTATATCTTTTTCATGTTGGTATGATGAAAGGATTGAGAAAAGAAGAATCAGGAAAGTTGGTTTTAGCTAGACTCAGTTGTACACTAACTGGCTATATGAATTTGGGCAAGTGACTCTTGCTTTCTGGGCTTCAGTTTCCTCATCTGTAACATGAGGTGGTTAGATTATATAATTAGTAAGGACTCTTTAATTTTTAATAGTTTGGGAACTAGTTCTTTAGTACTGTGTCATGAGCCTTTCCCCTTTCTACCTGCATTTACAGACAGCATACATCTCCAAATTTGTTTCTACTGGGTATTATTTCAAATCTAATGGACTAGATCGGAAAGGGAGAACTTATGTTAACTTTCTATATGTCAAAGGAGGCATATTTACCCAGTTAGTACTGTTAATGAAGCTCTTTCCGGCCTTAGTCTGTTTTACTTTCTGCCTCTTTCTAAGTCACCAGTTTTTTGCCTGGCACCTGTTCTCAATGATCAGTGTTTTACTGCTCAAACATAGATCTACCATATTGATCAGGAGGGCTTTGATTTTCTTGAAATTTGATATATTAATTCCTGTTACATTATCAGTAGCTTTTTGGCCCTTCAAAACTGCCATAACAGGAATTAAGTTTGACAAAATAGTTAAGACAGACATTAAGATGGAAAATTCCTTCTTGGAACATGTGAATAGTCCTGCATCTACCCCATTCTTAGATGATGGATATGATTAAAAGATTTTCTGAAAGAGATTACTTTTCAAAATAAATGGGAGCTGGGGCATAGACTGTATGAGATGGAGGAAAAGAAAATACAATGATGATAGGAAGGCCATTCCAGGTACAGGTCAGGAAGTCCAGAAAATGAAAAGAGTACACTTAGACTTTAGTGGCAGGAAACATCAGAGACACAGATAGGAGGAGAACATCAAAGACTAAAAATGTAAAGCCATGATTCCATGGCATTTTGAAATTATAAAGAGAGACTTGCAGTATTTGTATAGAGTTTCTTGTACCAGTTCCTTTTCCATACATTTCTTTTTTGCTGCATTAGTGTGAGCAGGGATGATGAAACTAAAGATTTAA
Organism: Dama dama; assembly: GCF_033118175.1. Lineage (NCBI taxonomy): Eukaryota > Metazoa > Chordata > Mammalia > Artiodactyla > Cervidae > Dama > Dama dama. The sequence continues at coordinate 106,001,385 of NC_083714.1, forward strand.
TAATCCTTTATATTTTTTTAAATCAGAGTTATGAACCTGTACTCCCATGGGAAATAGCTTTCTTAACTACAGTACAGTGCTTATGTATAGTTATTTTAGTCCTTAGTCTTATAGTTTCTACTTATTCCCTGAGTCACTTAGGTAAAAATTTCCTTCATTTCTTCTTTACTGTCACTAGAGTCTAAGATGTGGAAGAGAAATTTTCCTTGTAATATTTCTAGTTACATTTTAATTCCAGGACTAGAGTTTTTAGAATTTCTAGAGAAATAACCCTAAACAAAGTTAGACTGCCATGGTTCAAATTCTGTCTGTGCTACTTTTTGGCTGAATGTCCTTTGATGAAGAATTCACTTTTCAAAGCTTTGGTTTCTGCATTCCTGAAATGGGATTATTATACCTTAAAGCATTGTTACAGGGGTTAAATAGTTAATGATCATGGACCACTTCATGAGCAATAAAGCAAAATACCAATTGTTAATCATTTTAACTAGTAATTTGATAGAACAAAAGGAAGTTCGATTTTCCTCTGTGAAAATCATTCTACTATGATTTTTAAATTCCACCAGTCTAGTGGACTATAGTCCATGGAATTGCAAAGAGTCGGACTCGACTCTCTGCATGGGCACGACTCTCTGCACAGACACAGTCGGCCGTGACAACCCAGAGACTAAACAACAACAGTAGTTCTTGAAGCCATCTGTTCTGAGCCAAATTCACCACAATTGCCCCATAAATCTCTTAACCTTACTTACATCCCTAAGGAGAGAGAAGTTTTATAATACCATAATTTGCTTTTCATTGAAAGTGTGAAAGTGATAGTGTTAGTCGCTTGGTTGTGTCCAACTCTTTGCAACACATGGACTGTAGCCCACCAGGCTCCTCTCTCCATAGAATTCTCCAGGCAAGAATACTGGAGTGGATAGCCATTCCCATCTCCAGGGGATCTTCCCAATGCAGGGAATGAACCCAGGTCTCCTGCATTGCAGGCAGATTTTTTTTTTTTTACCACTATTTACTTCTGTTTGAGAGAAACCCAGTTTTGCCTTACAATGGATGGTTATAGGCTGCAGATATGACCGCATCTCTGGTTATGCTGTTACCATTACTGAGAGTCAAGCACACTGATAGTGATAGATCTAGTGCCTGTCTGCGATCTTTGTTGTTGTTGATGTTCTTTTCTGTTTTGTAGATTGCACTGCATCATATTGCCACTGTGGAGAAATTGCCTGTCACTAGCCTGGGTTGCCCCCTGATCCTCCGCTGCAAGAATTTCCGGGTGGCCCACTTTGTTTTAGAATCTGATGTTGTGTGCCATGAGATTTATATTTCACTGCTAAAGCTTTCTCAACCAGGTAGTTATGAAAGTATTTTTATCTGTTTTAGATAATTTTTAATTATCCACCCCTCCACCAGAACAGCATAATGGAAGGATCATGGGCTATGGAGTTCAATAGACCTAAATAAGTTTGAATCTGGGCTCTGTCTCTTACAGCTCCATGGTATTTGGGCAAGATGCATAACCTTTGAAGTCAGCTTCCTCAGTTGTAAAAATAGTGATAGTATAAGCTCCCCATGATGGTTGTTTCATGCATTTTCATTCTGTACTTGGTATATTGTAGATGTTTAACAGGTGTTACTTCCTTCTTTTTCTTTCATCTTAAGTATCAACTTGTAAATTTTTCCACAGTTCAGGAAGTAAGACTGCTTTGGAGCAAATTTTTTTTGTTGTTGTCTTCCAAGCTTTATGTTTTGCCTGTTGTTCCTACCCCTACCTTTGGTTCCAACTAGCAAACTACGAAATTTATCAGAGTCCTTAATGCAGTTATCCCTACTTCCTCTGACCTGACCTTCTCATCTTCCAACCCAACTCCAGGTGGCTAACCCATAAGCTTCCTCTGGTTTTAGTTTGTGGACTAAAGTCCTAGTTTCTGGATTAGAATTATATTCCTCTCACATTTTCTTCTACCTGTGGCCTAGAATAATTTCTTAGAATTTGCTGGTATTCTATTGACAGAGGCTATCTGTTAGCTGGCCCAGTATTTGTAAAAGGTTCTAGAAGACATCCATCTCTGGAAAAGTTATTGCCACAGTTCAGTTCAGTCACTCAGTCGTGTCCGACTCTTTGGGACCCCATGAACCGCAGCATGCCAGGCCTCCCTGTCCATCACCAACAACTGGAGTTCACCCAAACCCATGTCTATTGAGTCGGTGATACCATCCAACCATCTCATCCTCTGTCGTACCCTTCTCCTCCTGCCCTCAATCTTTCCCAGCATCAGGGTCTTTTCAAATGAGTCAGCTCTTCACATCAGGTGGCCAAAGTATTGGAGTTTCAGCTTCAGGATCAGTCCTTCCAATGAACACCCATGACTGATCTTCTGTAGGATGGACTGTTTGGATCCCCTTGCTGTCCAAGGGACTCTCAAGAGTCTTCTCCAACACCACAGTTCGAAAGCAGCAATTTTTCGGCACTCAGCTTTCTTTATAGTCCAACTCACATCCATACATGACTACAGGAAAAATCATAGCCTTGAGTAGACGGACCTTTGTTGACAAAGTAATGTCTCTGCTTTTTTAATATGCTGTCTAGGTTAGTCATAACTTTCCTTCCAAGGAGTAAGAGTCTTTTAATTTCATGGCTACAATCAGTATCTGCAGTGATTTTGGAGGCCCTAAAAATAAAGTCAGCCACTGTTTCCACTGTTGCCCCATCTATTTGCCATGAAGTGATGGGACCGTATGCTATAATCTTAGTTTTCTGAATGTTGAGCTTTAAGCCAACTTTTTCACTCTCCTCTTTCACTTTATCAAGAGGCTCTTTAGTTCTTCTTCGCTTTCGGCCATAAGGGTGGTGTCATCTGCATACCTGAGGTTTTTGATATTTCTCCTGGCAATCTTGATTCCACCTTGTGCTTCATCCAGCCCAGCATTTCTCATGATGTATTCTACATATAAGTTAAATAAGCAGGGTTACAATATACAGCCTTGATGTACTCATTTTCCTATTTGGAGCCAGTCTGTTGTTCCATGTCCATTTCTAACTGTTGCTTCCTGACCTGCATACAGATTTCTCAAGAGGCAGGTCAGGTGGTCTGCCTTTCCCATCTCTTTCAGAATTTTCCACAGTTTATTGTGATCCACACAGGCAAAGGCTTTGGCATAGTCAATAAAGCAGAAATAGATGTTTTTCTGGAACTCTCTTGTTTTTTCGATGACCCAGCAGATGTTGGAAATTTGATCTCTGGTTCCTCTGCGTTTTCTAAAACCAGCTTGAACATCTGGAAGTTCACAGTTCACATATTGCTGAAGCCTGGCTTGGAGAATTTTAAGCATTACTTTACTAGCGTGTGAGATGAGTGCAATTGTGCGGTAGTTTGAGCATTCTTTGGGGTTGCCTTTCTTTGGGACTGGAATGAAAACTGACCTTTTCCAGTCCTGTGACCACTGCTGAGTTTTCCAAATTTTCTGGCATATTGAGTGCAGCACCTTCACAGCATCATCTTTCAGGATTTGAAATAGCTCAGCTGGAATTCCATCACCTCCACTAGCTTTGTTCATAGTGATGCTTCCTAAGGCCCACTTGACTTCCCATTCCAGGATGTTTGGCTCTAGGTGAGTGATCACACCATCGTGATTATCTGGGTCATGAAGATCTTACCATCGTGATTATCTGGGTCATGAAGATCTTTTTTGTACAGTTCTCCCGTGTATTCTTGCCACCTCTTCTTAATATCTTCTGCTTTCGTTAGGTCCATACCATTTCTGTCCTTTATTGAGCCCATGTTTGCATGAAATGTTCCCTTGGTATTTCTAATTTTCTTGAAGAGACCTGTAGTCTTTCCCATTCTATTGTTTATCTCTATTTCTTTGCACTGATTGCTGAGGAAGGCTTTCTTATCTTTCCTTGCTGTTCTTTGGAACTTTGCATTCAGATGGGTATATCTTTCCTTTTCTCCTTTGCTTTTCACTTCTCTTCTTTTCACACCTATTTGTAAGGCTTCCTCAGACAGCCATTTTGCCTTTTTGCATTTCTTTTTCTTGGGGATTGTCTTGATCCTTGTCTCCTGTATAGTGTCATGAACCTCCATCCATAGTTCATCAGGCACTCTGTCTATCAGATCTAGTCCCTTACATCTATTTCTCACATCCACTGTATAGTTGTCAGGGATTTGATTTGCGTCATACCTGAATGATCTAGTGGTTTTTTCTGCTTTCTTCAATTTCAGTCTGAATTTGGCAATAAGGAGTTCATGATCTGAGCCATAGCCAGCTCCCAATCTTGTTTTTGCTGACTGTATAGAGCTTCTTCATTTTTGGCTGCAAAAAATGTAATCAATTTGATTTCGATGTTGGCCATCTGGTGATGTCCATGTGTAGAGTCTTCTCTTGTGTTGTTGGAAGAGGGTGTTTGCTATGACCAGTGTGGTCTTTTGGCAAAACTCTATTAATCTGCCCCGCTTCATTCTTTACTCCAAGGCCAAATTTGCCTGTTACTCCAGGTGTTTCTTGACTTCCTACTTTCTCATTCCAGTCCCCTGTAATGAAAAGGACATACTTTTTGGGTGTTAGTTCTAAAAGGTCTTGAAGGTCTTCATAGAACCATTGAACTTCAGCTTCTTCAGTGTTACTGGTCAGGGAATAGACTTGCATTAGCATGATATTGAATGGCTTGCGTTGGAAACAAACAGAGATCATTCTGTCATTTAGTTCACTGATTCCTAGAATGTCAACCTTCACTCTTGCCATCTCCTGTTTGAACACTTCCAATTTGCCTTGATTCATGGACCTAACATTCCAGGTTCCTATGCAGTATTGCTCTTTACAGTATCGGACCTTGCTTCTATCACCAGTCACGTCCACAGCTGGGTGTTGTTTTTGTTCTGGCTCCATCCCTTCATTCTTTCTGGAGTTATTTCTCCACTGATCTCTAGTAACATATTGGGCACCTACTGACCTGAGGAGTTCATCTTTCAGTGTCCTATCTTTTTGCCTTTTCATACTGTTCATGGGGTTCTCAAGGCAAGAACACTGATGTGGTTTGCCATTCCCTTCTCCAGTTGACCACATTCTGTCAGACCTCTCCACCATGACCTGTCCATCTTGGGTGGCCCCACATAGCATGGCTTAGTTTCACTGAGTTACAGAAGGCTGTGGTCCATATGCTCAGTTTGGCTAGTTGTCTGTGATTATGATTTCAGTCTGTCTGCCCTCTGATGCCCTCTCTCAGCACCTACCGTCTTACTTGGGTTTCTGTTTTATTGCCACATAATCAATTTATTGCCACATAAAATGATCAAATGAGTTATTGACTATATGTTGAATCTTGTGAAAGGAGGAAGTGGGGTTGACAAGAAGAAGAGATGGCCATTTATCAGCCAGAAGCAGGTACTGACCTCACTAACAAAATGTAAGAACACTGCTAATGTTTTGCAATATGTCACAACAAGTACTGCAGTTAGGACATTGAAGATCAGTTAAAAATTTTGGTAAGGACCACTTTCTCAGCATGTGAGTTCAGTCCATTATCCAGCATTTTACAGAAAACCAGGCAGAATGTTCCTGCTTTGTATTGGGATCATATAAATATTTTTAAAAGAAGACTCTGAAGCATTATTTCAGTTCTTATTCCTTGTACACAAATAAAGGCAACCTTGTACACAAATTATTGTCCTTTTCCGGGGCTGATGACAAATACTCCCTTAGGAAGAATAAAATCTAGCCTTTATTGCATTATTTGGTGTTATGTTTCATTCATTATTACTTTATTCCAATGCCTATATTTCTTCTATAGAATTACCTGAAGATCTGTATGCTTTTTCATATAATCCCAAATTCTCAAAAGACATGAGGGAAAATGGATGGAAGCTGATTGACCAAACATCAGACTTTGGACGTATGGGAATTCCTAACAGGTACTGGACCATAACAGATGCCAACAGAAACTATGAGGTAATTTTGTTACTGTTTTCTTTTGGTTCACTTAATTGAAACAGAAGTATTTCAGCAAGCAAAGTTTTGAAAAGGGAAAAAACCACCCATTATCTCTCCTTTTCATTCAACATTCAGCCATTCAACAAGATTTTTATTAAATAACTAGTGCATTTAAAACACCAAGTCAGAGTTCTCATAGTGTAAAGCATAGGGTGCTATGGGAGCATAGATGAAGAATATGGAAGTCAAACTGGAATGCCAGTAAGAGCCTTCAGCTTTGGGGAATAGCCTAGAGAAGGGATTCTATCTTAACTTATACAGGGAGAGAAGGAAAGAGGTCAGTAAGTGAACTCAGATCACAGATAAATTGAAGAATTTGAATGTTATCCTGAGGACCACAACCACAACAGTCTTTTAACTTGGAAATGTCTGTAAGTATATTTATATTTTATTTTATTTTTTTCATTTATTTTTATTAGTTTGAGGCTAATTACTTTACAGTATTTTAGTGGTTTTTGACGTACATTGACATGAATCAGCCGTGGATCTACATGTGTTCCCCATCCTGAACCCCCCTCCTGCCTCCCTCTCCATCCCATCCCTCTGGGTCTTCCCAGTGCACCAGCCCTGAGCACTTGTCTCATGCGTCCAACCTGGGCTGGTGATCTGTTTCACCCTTGATAGTATACTTGTTTCAATGCTATTCTCTCAGAACATCCCACCCTCACCTTCTCCCACAGAGTCCCAAAGTCTGTTCTGTACATCTGTGTCTCTTTTTCTGTTTTACATATAGGGTTATCGTTACCATCTTTTTAAATTCCATATATATGCATTAGTATACTGCATTGGTCTTTATCTTTCTGGCTTACTTCACTCTGTATAATGGGCTCCAGTTTCATTCGTCTATGGTATATATTTGTATTTTAGAAAGATAACTTTGATATTGGTATGAAGAATTGGTTTGCTGGAGTTAAGAATGCAGGAGAGTGATATGAGAAGTGATGAGAACCTGAACTAAGGCAGTAACTATGGATGGAGAGGAGGAGATAGTTTTAACAGATATTTCGTTAGTAGAAGTTAAAGAACCTGGTGACACATTAATGTGGCTGGGAGAAAGAGGGAGAAGTTTAGTAGGCATCCCAGGTTTCCTGGTTTATGGCTTAGGTGACCCAAGTGGGTATGGATATGTTAGCAAGATAAAGATCAAGAAGAGGGTCAGAAAGCATTTTTAGTTTTAGACATGAGTTTAAGGTGATTAAGAAAATCAGGTATTTGATATCAAGCATTTGAGTCTAGATCTCCAGAAAGATTTCTGGGCCAAATATAGAAGCTCTCATGTGTATTAATTCACTAGGAGGACCTGGCATATAGTCACTTGTGACTGTGATTTATTACAGTGAAAATACAGAAAGCAAAATCAACAAAGGGAAAAGGAGTAAAGTCTGGGGAAAACCAGACAAAAGTTGAAGCTTTTGCCCTTTCCCAGTGGAGTCACATAGGGCATGTTTCAACTCCTCTAGCAATGTGACATATGCAAAATGTTTCTACCTATAATGTTAGTTACTCTTAAAGTACATTTTGTTCTTATATATCTCAATATTTTCATTTCTAGAAAATAATAGCATACTTGGAAGAGCTTTTTACATCAAGGATATTTTTGTTCTTATTTTTGAGGAATCAGTGATTCTAGCTGATAAATAATGGGCAACTAATGCTTGAGTGATTGCCATTCCAACCTGTTGCTGCTAGCAGGTAAAAAAAAAATGTAAGAAGATTAAGTTTTAAAAATTGAGTTTGTTTTCTTTTAGATATGCAATACCTACCCTCCTGAAATAGTGGTTCCTAAATCTGTTACATTGGGAACGGTGGTTGGAAGTTCGAAGTTCAGAAGTAAAGAACGTGTGCCTGTGCTCTCCTACCTCTACAAAGAGAACAATGTGAGTTGACAAAACTTCTCTGATGAGAACTAAACTTGGCTGTAGAAGACCTGTGTTTAAGTCACAGTACTGTCACTTACTAGCTTTGTGACCTCAAGCATGTTACTTCTCTGAACTTTAGTACTTTACAGTGGCTTTAAGTGGGTCACATCAGGAAAAATATATGTGTACTTTGTAAATTTTAAAGTGCTATGCAGATGTTAAGTGGCATTTGTAGTGTGTTCATTTATTTCTTTCCTGCTCTGCCAGCTCCTGTGTGATGGTAAGTAACTGTTAAATGAAAGGGAACAGTCATATGGAAGGATATTTGTAGATTGTTGTCTCTCACTATAACACAGATTTCCTTATTCTTTCTCACTATTTTTCATATAATTTAGGGTCTTATGGGAAAGCACTTGAATCCTCTGAGTCCCCTTCCATAAGAAGGGATAATAGTTCTTTCCTCTTATGGTCTCTCTGAGATCTGGAATTAGACAAATAGTCAAGTTCTCAGGTATTCAAGTGCTAAAGAGTACAGTAATATAAGTGGTTGTGTGTGTCAGACTGCCGAAGTAAGCAGACTATATAACACCACCACCAAAATGAATGCAGTTCATTAACTGATCATTATCAGATGTACCTGCTACATAGCTGTGCTGTTTTCATATTGAAATGGCTTTAAACAAACCAGTACTATGATTTGGCATTTGACTCCTGAAATGAGTGAATTCTGTTCTCTTAAGAAACTCTAGATGTTTGTTCTATCTTGAATTCTTAAGTGAGCCTCTGGTATGTGGGTGATATCACTGGGACTATAAAAAGCAAGACAATTTAAGAAAAATACTATCCTAATACACATTAAAAATAGATAAAATTTTATTAAAACACTCAAGATGTGATTTTCTTGTAGTCTGGGTTTGCCAAGACTGGGTTGGGAATCTTAGCCATGTAGAAGAAAGAAAAGACTATCTGAGCGACAGTTTGTAGCAATACAGCCCACATTCTGGAGTGGGGAGGGAGGCAGGAAGCTGAGCTCAATGTTACTGAAATGCTGAATTTCAGGGCTGCATTTTTTTTATTTCACTATCCTGAGTTGGCTCATCCTCTTCTACTCATTGAACATGGGAACAAGGAGGATTTTTGACCATCTGTAAATACGATCACTCAACTGACACATTTTTCTTTACAGGCTGCCATTTGCCGCTGTAGCCAGCCTCTGTCTGGATTTTATACTCGTTGCATAGATGATGAGCTCCTGCTAGAGGCTATTCGCCAGACAAATCCAAGGAGCCAGTTCTTGTATGTTGTAGACACAAGACCAAAGGTATCTATGTATCAAAAACCTCTCTAATACTTCTGTTTTACTCATGCTGCAGTGCCCCTCCTCATGTAGTGAGCTTTGCAGTGTTAATGGGAAAGTTGGATTTGTGCATATGGGCTTGTTGTTGTTCAGTCCCTAAGTCATTTCTGACTCTTTGTGACCCCATGGACTGCAACACGCCAAGCTAACCTGTCCTTCACTATCTTCCGGAGTTTGCTAAAACTCAGGTCCATTGAGTCAATGATGCCATCCAACTATCTTACCCTTTGTCTCTCCCTTTTCCTCCTGCCCTCAATCTTTCCCAGCATCAGGGTCTTTTCCAATAAGTCCGCTCTTTGCATCACGTGGCCAAAGTATTGGGGCTTCAGCATCAATCCTTCCAATGAATATTTAGGGTTGATTTCCTTTAGGATTGACTGGTTTGATCTCCTTGCTGCCCAAGGGACTCTCAAGAGTGTTCTCCAGAAGCACAGTTTGAAAGCATCACTTCTTTGGTACTCAGCCTTCCTTATGGTCCAGCTGTTACATCTGTACATGACTACTGGAAAAACCATAGCGTTGACTGTATGGACGTTTATCAACAAAGTGATGTCTCTGCTTTTTAACATGCCATCTAGGTTTGTCATAGCTTTTCTTCCAAGAAGCAAGTGTCTTTTAATTTCATGGCTGTAGTCACAGTCTGCAATGATGTTGAAGTCCAAGAATATAAAATCTGCCACTGTCTCCACTTTTTTTTTTACCATCTATTTGCCATGAAGTCGGTAGCTTATGCTGAATGATGTCAGATTTGTGATCTCCAAAGAAGATTTAGCTTTGGAACCAGGGACCAGGCTTGATCACTCAAGAATTTTTGTGTAGCAGAGTTTTATTGAAGTATAAAAAAGGACAGAGAAAGCTTCTGACATAGACATCAGAAAGGGTCCCTAACTAGTCTTAGCAAGAAAGCTATATACTTTTTAATTTGTTATTGCAATAAATCAAAAGAATGTCTCAAGGTTGTAAAGATCTTACTAGACCCATTCCCACAATTTACATTTTAAAATGACAGGATTAGAATTAACAATAGAAAGATTTTACCAGACCCACTCCCATAATATACATTTTAAGATAACAGGACTAGTCAGAAGGTTCTCAAGAAGGAGAAACATGTCCTCAAGCAGGATACATTGTTGGTATATAATCCTTACTAAAACTAAGGAATGTAGAAAAAAAGTTTGTCCTTTCCTCCTCCTTGAGAATTCCAGACCCCATCTCCTCTTTGAGAGCCCCAGACCCCTTGCTCCTCTTCAGGGACGACAGACTTCTTATCAACCTACCTAAAAATTGATTCTCTCATTCCCCCCTTTTCTTTTAGGAGAATTGTGTTGCCAAGGGAAAGGGGCATCATTTTCATTCCACAACTACTTCCTGCTTTTGAGGGGTGTTGTCCCTAAATTGTGGAGGCAACATATTCTCCTAACCCTCATATTGGGTGTCTCTGATCCAGGGTCCCCAAGTAATAGTTGGAGGAGGCTGTGGCACTTGTAGGAGCCTGGACAACTATTTGTAACTTAAAAGTTTTCAGACGGTTAGAAACAGATCCCATTATACATTTACAGATGTTAGGCAAAATAGTCATTAAATCAAGTTAAAACATACTCAATATTAAAAGTTACATTATGTCCATAGTTAAGGTACAATATGTCATCAGTCCATCTTAGGCTTGTTAGATGTAATCAGATAAAGAAGAGGCATCACATATGATTGTTGTTGGTGAAGGTATTTGCAGACTTGAAGAAAATCCTTTCCTTGAATGAGAGAAACTAACCATGTTAAGCCTTCAGTTGATGAGGAGGGGAGTGCTCCACAGACACAGCAGTTAGAACAATTGTGGAGACTGGGTCAGGGGTCACCTCCCGGAGTTCTTGTAATGTCTCTTGAAAAGCTGAAAGCTGAATCACATACTTAATTCTAAGGCTTTAGGATCTATGACAATATCTGTGTGCAAAAACAGTCTGTCATTGGGGGATAGTTCAAACCCTCATTGGCTTCCCTGGTGGCTCAGATGGTAAAGCATCTGCCTGCAATGCAGGAGACCTGGGTTCGATCCCTGGATCGGGAAGATCCCCTGGAGAAGGCAATGACAACCCACTCCAGTACTCTTGCCTGGAAAATTCCATGGATGGAGGAGCCTGGTGGGCTACAGTTCATGGGTTCGCAAAGAGTTGGACATGACTGAGTGACTTCCCTTTCCCTTCCCTTCAAGCCCTCATTAAAGGCTGGGCAATTTCCCCATAACCCGGTCTCCAAATGTGACAATAGCCTGTAGTGCCCAAGAATCCTCTCAGTTGTCTTAAAGTCATAGGCAGAGGATGGTATAGTATAGGTTTAACTCTAGAAAGCATCCTTCAAATCAATGACTGAAAAATATTTGGCTCATTCAGGGATTTCAGACAATAAAGTATAAGGATTAGGCACTTATTATTCATAAATCTTGAACTAGTCTCCATTTATCATTTGACTTTGTCACACCCAAAATAGGAATGTTGCATGGACTATTGCAAGTAATGAATAGCCCCCGTTCCTTTAAATTTTCAATGATGGGTTTTAACTCTTCCTGAACCTCAGGCTTTAATGGATACTGCTTTTGATGTGGAAATAAGTGAGGGTCTTTGAGCTTGATAAGGAAAGGAACAACATTTTGTGCTCAACCCACAGTTTTTCCATCAGCCCATACTTTAGGATTTACATTTTCTTCAGTTAAAAGAGTGAGTTCCATATTCATGAAAACAGAGGCCTGGACTTTGTTCAGTATATCCCTCCCCAGAAGGGCTGAGGGAGACTGTGGCATGATCAGAAATTCATGAGAAAACAGCAGAGTCCCAGTTGCAGCTTAAAGGAAGACTGAAATAATAGCGTTTGGCTCATCCTGACAGTTCCATTACAGTAGCGGATTGGGAGGAAAGTGGACCAGGGGCTTCAGTGAGTACTGAGAAAGTTGCTTCAGTGTCTAAAAGAAACTCGACTGATTGGCCCGCCATAGTTATTAATACCTGGGGTTCCTCAGGTGTTATTAGGATGGGAGCTTGTGTGGGGACCCCAAGCACCTTCAGTCCTGATTGTCTTGAGAGTTTGACCCCCTGGGGCCTATACCTCAGAGGTCAGTCTCTTCTCCAGTATGGTCCTTTGCAGACTGAACATGGAACTGGGGCAGCTTAGATGCCTGAGGGCAACTTCACATGAGATGCCTCTCCTTTCCACAGTAATAACAAGCCCATCCCTTTTCACCTGGGTTCCTCGGGGCATTTTTCTTTTCAGGCTGATTCATAGAAGTTTTCACAGCCATCACTAGAGCCTGGGCCTTTCCTTTGGTTCTTTTCTGTTGTCGTTTCTCCTCCTCATATTCTCTACTGTAATATACCATCTGAGCCAGCTGTAACAGTTTTTCTAAAGACTTATTTGGTCCAAATGCCTGTTTTTGTAACTTATGGTGAATATCTGGAGCTGACTGAGTAAGAAATCTATCTTTTAAGATCATTCCTCCTCTGCCCTTTTGGGATCAACATCAGTAAACTTACAGAGAGTCTCTTGTAGCCTATCTAGGAATTTACCATGAGTTTCCTTCTCCCCCTGTTCTATGTAAACCAACTTAGCATAGTTTAAGGTCAGCATAGTTTAAAATCTTAGTGAACACTCACTTTAGTTCTTCAAGAATGCATCTGACAAAGTGGCTCTGTTATGGAAACTGCTCGGCTTCCAACATGAAGGAGAGCTATTTCATGTTCCCCCTTTCCCTTGCCTTCAAGCCATTTATCTCTAAAAGTAGTAGCTTCCCTAAAACTTTAGTTTTTTAGTCAGGGTTCAGCGTCTGTCCTAAGACATGTATTATATCTCGCCAAGTAAGCTCATAAGGTGAAGTTAGTCCTGTAAAGGCTTCTATGGAATTTTCTGGATCCTCTAGATAGTCTTGACTGCAATTGGTACCATTTGAATTTCTGCTGAGACTGAGGCAACCCTTCCTAGAAGGGTGCCCTGACTCTCAGCCTGTTCAGTTGAGAGCCCCAGATACAGGGGCAAAGTAAGAGGACAGGAGGGAGCTGAAGGTTTCACACCCAAATCTGTACTCTTAGGACACAAGTCTGGCATGTCTCACAGAGAGATAAAGAGCAACACATATGTCACTTATACCCATTTCTCTTGTTCTCTACAGAACTGACTAATTGTAAAACAGTATTATAATTGAGATCCTTCAACAGGCCAGCGTACCATCTTCCAAAGGATACCATGGCCATTCAGTATCACAGAAGAAGATCAGGCGTGTCTTTTTTAAATTCTGGGGATCAAACTTATCCCAGTGTTTTTTTAAATACATTTTAAAGGAGTGTTTTTGGAACTGCTAGCTCCCATCTGTAAGAGGAAAAAAAAAAAGTGGCATCCACAGCCTTGGCTTCTTTCCACTGGAGGCATCCCTCCCTGCTCTGGATGGGGGTGTGGACAATCTTGCCACTGAAGCTTTCCTTCCCTGGTCGGACTTAGTCTGCCCCTTACTGACATAGGCATCGTACTCATCCCTCTTGGTTCTACCACCGAGGTAGGGTGGAAATGCATCAGGTGTAGACCTGATGGCATCCCGAATTGATTTCTAGTTCTGTACCACCAAGACCTTTGTCTGATTTACCTTTTTTCCACTGATGCCACCTGGGGTGGAGCAGTGTAGCTTTCCCAGAGTAACTAGGACTGCTTGGGGAAGCATCTGTCTTCCACGTGCCTGTGCACATTTCTGAGGACAGTCCTGACCACAGTAGAAGTGGGGAGTTATTGCTACATCAGTATATGTGATGGCAAAAGAGGTAGCAGATGGTGGCCAGTGAGGAAAAAGTGATTTTTGTCCTCGAGTTACTAGGGCCAGTCCTTCCAGTTCATTTCCACAGGCTTCTCAAAAGAAATATCTAAGGAGTTGAGACAGAAGGCAGTGGAGCACTTTCTCTGGTCTGCTAAAAGCTAGCATTACCAAAGGAAGAAGCCCATTGCAATTCCAATCATACCAGATCCTGCAATTCCAGATCTGTGTCCTCAAAAACCTCATGGTCACCAGCAGTGCTTCTATCCAAATAGATGCAAGACACAGCTGTGACACAGTCTCACTTTCAGGTCATTGGCCCCTGAGGCAGGCAGCCAAGAGAGTGCCCTCTAGCCTGAGAGACATTCCTGGAGCTAGAGTTCTGCCTTGCTCCAAAACATGCTTTGGTAACTCTCGGATCCTAGCAGGGCTAGGCGCTTCCATACTGTAACTTTCAGTTCCTAGCAAGGCTAGGTGCTTCCATACAATGGGTCTAAGTAAAATTACACAGTAACAGCATGGATCATAAGTCCCTTGTAAGTCTTTAATTTGGCAGATTACATTCAGTTCAGTTCAGTTCAATTCATTTCAGTCGCTCAGTCTTGTGTCTTTGTGACCCAATGAACCGCAGCACACCAGGCCTCCCTGTCTATCACCAACTCCTGGAGTACACCCAAACCCACGTCCACTGAGTCGGTGATGCCATCCAACCATCTCAACCTTTGTTGTCCACTTCTCTTCCTGCCCTCAATCCTTCCCAGCATCAGGGTCTTTTCCAATGAGTCAGCTCTTTGCATCAGCTGGTAAAAGTATTGGAGTTTCAGCTTCAACATCAATCCTTCCAATGAACACCCAGGATTGGTCTCCTTTAGGATGGACTGGTTGGATCTCCTTGCAGTCCAAGGGACTCTCAAGAGTCTTCTCCAACACCACAGTTCAAAAGCATCAATTCTTTGGCACTCAGCTTTCTTTATAGTCCAACTCTTACATCCATACATGACCACTAAAAACCATAGCCTTGACTAGACGGACCTTTGTTGGCAAAGTAATGTCTCTGCTTTTTAATATGCTATCTAGGTTAGTCATAACTTTCCTTCCAAGGAGTAAGCGTCTTTGAATTTCATGGCTGCAATCACCATCTGCAGTGATTTTGGAGGCCCCAAAAATAAAGTCAACCACTGTTTCCACTGTTTCCCCATTTGCCATGAAGTGATGGGACCAGATGCCATGATCTTAGTTTTCTGAACATTGAGCTTTAACCCAACTTTTTCACTCTCCTCTTTGACTTTCATCAATAGGCTCTTTAGTTCTTCTTCACTTTCGGCCATAAGGGTGGTGTTATCTGCATACCTGAGGTTTTTGATATTTCTCCTGGCAATCTTGATTCCACCTTGTGCTTCATCCAGCCCAGCATTTCTCATGATGTATTCTACATATAAGTTAAATAAGCAGGGTTACAATATACAGCCTTGATGTACTCATTTTCCTATTTGGAACCAGTCTGTTGTTCCATGTCCATTTCTAACTGTTGCTTCCTGACCTGCATACAGATTTCTCAAGAGGCAGGTCAGGTGGTCTGCCTTTCCCATCTCTTTCAGAATTTTCCACAGTTTATTGTGATCCACACAGGCAAAGGCTTTGGCGTAGTCAATAAAGCAGAAATAGATGTTTTTCTGGAACTCTCTTGTTTTTTCGATGATCCAGCAGATGTTGGAAATTTGATCTCTGGTTCCTCTGCGTTTTCTAAAACCAGCTTGAACATCTGGAAGTTCACAGTTCACATATTGCTGAAGCCTGGCTTGGAGAATTTTAAGCATTACTTTACTAGCGTGTGAGATGAGTGCAGTTGTGCAGTAGTTTGAGCATTCTTTGGGATTGCCTTTCTTTGGGATTGGAATGAAAACTGACCTTTTCCAGTCCTGTGACCACTGCTGAGTTTTCCAAATTTTCTGGCATATTGAGTGCAGTACCTTCACAGCATCATCTTTCAGGATTTGAAATAGCTCAGCTGGAATTCCATCACCTCCACTAGCTTTGTTCATAGTGATGCTTCCTAAGGCCCACTTGACTTCCCATTCCAGGATGTTTGGCTCTAGGTGAGTGATCACACCATCGTGATTATCTGGGTCATGAAGATCTTTTTTGTACAGTTCTCCCGTGTATTCTTGCCACCTCTTCTTAATATCTTCTGCTTTTGTTAGATCCATACCATTTCTGTCCTTTATTGAGCCCATGTTTGCATGAACTGTTCCCTTGGTATTTCTAATTTTCTTGAAGAGACCTGTAGTCTTTCCCATTCTATTGTTTATCTCTATTTCTTTGCACTGATTGCTGAGGAAGGCTTTCTTATCTTTCCTTGCTGTTCTTTGGAACTTTGCATTCAGATGGGTATATCTTTCCTTTTCTCCTTTGCTTTTCACTTCTCTTCTTTTCACACCTATTTGTAAGGCTTCCTCAGACAACCATTTTGCCTTTCTTTTTCTTGGGGATTGTCTTGATCCTTGTCTCCTGTATAGTGTCATGAACCTCCATCCATAGTTCATCAGGCACTCTGTCTATCAGATCTAGTCCCTTACATCTATTTCTCACATCCACTGTATAGTTGTCAGGGATTTGATTTGCGTCATACCTGAATGATTTAGTGGTTTTCTCTGCTTTCTTCAATTTCAGTCCGAATTTGGCAATAAGGAGTTCATGATCTGAGCCACAGCCAGCTCCCAATCTTGTTTTTGCTGACTGTATAGAGCTTCTTCATTTTTGGCTGCAAAAAATGTAATCAATCTGATTTCGATGTTGGCCATCTGGTGATGTCCACGTGTAGAGTCTTCTCTTGTGTTGTTGGAAGAGGGTGTTTGCTATGACCAGTGCGTTCTCTTGGCAGAAATCTATTAGCCTTTGCCCTGATTCATTCTATACTCCAAGAGAACATTTGCCTGTTTCTCCGGATGTTCTTTGCCTTCCTCCTTTTGCATTCCAGTCCCCTATAATGAATAGGACATATTTTTCGGGTGTTAGTTCTAAAAGGTCTTGTAGGTCTTCATAGAACTGTTCAACTTCAGTTTCTTCAGCGTTACTGGTCGGGGCATAGACTTGGATTACCGTGATATTGAATGGTTTGCCTTGGAAATGAACAGATATCATTCTGTTGTTTTTGAGATTGCATCCAAGTACTGCATTTTGGACTCTTTTTGACTATGATGGCTTCTCCATTTCTTCTAAAGGATTCCTGCCTTAGAGGGAATCTTTCTTCTAAGGGATTCCTGTAGCAGAGCTGTTCTGGATTCCCTTACCCTGCTGCTCTCCACCCGTGTCCTCTTTCCCAATAAAATCTCTTGCTTTGTCATCATGTGTGTCTCCTCGGGGCCGTGTGGGGTCACCCAAGTTGGATGGGTCATGGTGGAGAGGTCTGTCAAAATGTTGTCTGTCCACTGGAAAAGGGAATGGCATACTACTTCAGTATTCTTGCCTTGAGAACCCCATGAACAGTATGAAAAGGCAAAAATATAGGACACTGAAAGATGAACTCCCCAGCTCTATAGGTGCCCAATATGCTACTAGAGATCAGTGGAGAAATAACTTCAGAAAGAATGAGGGGATAGAGCCAAAGCAAAAACAACACCCAGTTGTGGATGGGACTGGTGATAGAAGCAAGTTTCGATGCTGTAAAGAGCAATATTGCATAGGAACCTGGAATGTTAGGTCCCTGAATCAAGGCAAATTGTAAGTGTTCAAACAGGAGATGACAAGAGTCAACATCAACATTCTAGGAACCAGATTAGGTTAGTAGTTCTAATTCCCCATGCAATTACAAAATGGTCAAAGAGACCAGGAAAAGATGACTGAGAAAGGAAATTTAGGTCCACACGCTTTGCCCATTTTTGGCTGCTCCCCTCGCAGGGACATTGGGAGTCTCTTGGCATTGGCAGGTCAGTATAAACCCCTGACAAGGTGCCCCTTTCTGGGGCTGGCTTCAGTGATTATGAGGCACCAGGGCTCATCACTTGCTTTGTACAGGGCATGTCATTCATTCACACAGGCACACCCTAGAGTTAGTGAAGTAAAGAAAATATGTATACTGAGAAAACAGGGCTAGAGCTGAGTGTTCTTACCTTGTCCTGAAGATCCCAGATGAAGATGAGCCCCGAAGATAAAAGCTTACAGTGAACTATGTCAAATTTGTCATCTCTGAAGAAGAAGATTTAGCTTCAGGACCAGGGACCAGGCTTGATCACTCATGAGCTTTTGTGTAACAGAGTTTTAATAAAGTATAAAAAGGGACAGAGATAGCTTCTGACATAGACATCAGAAGGGGGACAGAGAGGGCCCCCCTCTCTAGTCTTAGCAAAGGGAACTGTATACTTTGTAATTGGTTATTGCAATAAATCAAAAGAATATCTTAAGGTTGTAAAGATCTTACTAGACCCATTCCCACAACTTACATTTTAAGATGACAGGATTAGAATTAACAGTAGAAAGATTTTACCAGACCCACTCCCATAATATACATTTTAAGATAACAGGACTAGTCAGAAGGTTCTCAAGAAGGAGAAACATGTCCTCAAGCAGGATACATTGTTGGTATATAATCCTTACTAAAACTAAGGAATGTAGAAAAAAAGTTTGTCCTTTCCTCCTCCTTGAGAATTCCAGACCCCTATCTCTTCTTTGAGAGCCCCAGACCCCTTGCTCCTCTTCAGGGACCACAGACTTCTTATCAACCTACCTAGGAATTGACTCTCTCATTCCCCCTTCCCTTTTCTTTTAGGAGAATTGTGTTGCCAAGGGAAAGGGGCATCATTTTCATTCCATAACTACTTCCTGCTTTTGAGGGGTGTCATCTCTAAATTGTGGAGGCAACATATTCTTCATGTGGAGAACCATTTGGAAACTCTTTTTGTTATAGCCTTCACTGTCAAGCAAGTCTGTGAGAAGGTACTTTGAACAACTTAGTCTTACCAGTCTGTGAGTGTTGCAGAAAGGAGGATCCTCTGGTCCACCTAAACTCTCTGCATTAATTCCTTGACCTTCAGCATTTTGTCTGGCTCTAATAAGGGACTGTAGATGAATTGTGTCCCACTAGGCAAGTAAAGGACAAATTTGTTATTCTTGTTCAGATGCTAAGTCATTTCTGACTCTTTGCAACCCCATGAACTGCAGTACGCCAGGCTTCTCTGTTGATCACTATCTCCCTGAGTTTACTCAAACTCACGTCGAGTCAGTGATGCCATCCAACCATCACATCCTCTATCCCCCCTTCTGCTCTTGCCCTCATTTTTTCCCAGCATAAGGGTCTTTTCCAGTAAGTCAGGTCTTTGAATCAGGTGGCCAAAATAGTGGAACTTCAGCTTCAGCATCAGTCCTTCCACTGAATATTCAGAGTTGATTTCCTTTAGATTGACTGGTTTGATCTCCTTGCTGTCCAAAGGACACTCAAGAGTCTTCTCCAACACCACAGTTTGAACGTGTCAATTCTATGGCAGTCACCCTTCTTAATGGTTCAACTCTTATATCCATACATGACTACTGGAAAAACCATAGCTTTGACTATATATGGAACTTTGTCAGCAAAGTGATATTTCCATTTTAATACACTATTTAGGTTTTTCATAGCCATTCTTCCAAGGAGCAAGTGTCATTTAATTTCATGGCTGATGTCACTGTCCACATTGATTTTGGAGCCAAAAAAAATAAGTCTGTCAGTGTTTCCATTGTTTCCCTATCTATTTGCCATGAAGTGATGGGACAGGATGCCATGATCTTCATTTTTTGAATGTTGAGTTTTAAGCCAGCTTTTTTACTCTCCTCTTTCACTTTCATCAAGAGGCTCTTTAGTTTTCCTTCACTTTCTGCCATTAACGTAGTATCATCTGCATATCTGAGGTTGTTGGCATTTCTCCCCACAATCTTGATTCCAACTTGTGCTTCATCCAGCTCAGCATTTTGCATGATATACTCTGCATATAAGTTAAATAAGCAGGGGGTGACAATATACAGCCTTGACATACTCCTTTCCCAATTTGGAGCCAGCCTGTTGTTCCATGTCTGATTCTAACTGTTGCTTCTTCACCTGCATACAGGTTTCTCAGGAGGCAGGTAAGGTGGTTTGGTATTCCCATCTCTGTAAGAATATTCCACAGTTTGTTGTGATCCACACAAATACTTTAACATAGTCAATGAAGCAGAAGTAGATGTGTTTTTTGGTGGGGGGGATTGCCTTGGTTTTTCTATGATCCAGACTATGTTGGCAATTTGATCCCTCATTCCTCTGCCTTTTCTAAATTCAGCTTGTACATCTGAAAGTTCTTAGTTTACATTTTCCATAGCCTAGTTTGAAGGATTTTGAGCATAATCTTGCTGGCATGTGAAGTGAGTGCAATTGTGCAGTAATTTGAACATTCTTTAGCATTGCCTTTCTTTGGGATTGTAATGAAAACTGACCTTTCCCAGTCCTGTGACCACTGCTGACTTTTACAGATTTGCTGGCCTAAAGAGTATAGCACTTTATCAGCATCATCTTTTAAGATTTGAAATAGCTCAATCTGAATTCCACCACCTCCATTAGCTATGTTCGCAGTAATGCTTCTTAAAGTCCACTTGACTTCACACTCCAGGATGTCTGGCTCTAGGTGAGTGACCACACCATCATGGTTAACTGGGTCATTAATAATTTTTCTGTACAGTTCTGTGTATTCTTGCCACCTTTTCTTACTCTCTTCTGCTTCTGCTAGGTCCTCGCCATTTTTATCCTTTATTGTGCCTATCTTTGTATGAAAAGTTCCCTTCTCCAGTTTTTTTTTTTTTTAAGAGATCTGTAGTCTTTCCCATTATATTATTTTCCTCTTATTTATTTGCATTGGTCGCTTAAGAAGGCTTTCTTATCTCTCCTTGCTATTCTCTGAAACTGTGCATTCAGTTGGGTATATCTTTCCCTTTCTCCATTGCTTTTTGTTTCTCTTCTTTTCTCAGCTATTTGTAAGGCCTCTTCAGACAACAACTTTGCCTTCTTAAATTTCTTTTTCTTGGGGATGATTTTGGGTCATCACTTTCTGTACAATGCTATGAATCTCTGTTCATAGTTCTTCAGGCACTCTGTCTACCAGATCTAGTCCCTTGAATCTCTTTATCACCTCCAACTTATAATCTTAAGGGATTTGATTTAGGTCGTATCTGAATGGCCTCGTGTTTTTCCCTACTTTCTTCAATTTGAGCCTGAATTTTGCAATAAGAAGCTTATGATCTGAGCCACAGTCAATTCCAGCTCTCTTTTTTTTTTTCTGACTGTATTGAGCTTTTCCATCTTTGGCTGGAGAGAATATAATCATTCTGATTTCTGTACAGACCATCTGGTAATGCCCGTGTGTAGAATCGTCTCTTGTGTTGTTGAAAGTGTGTGTCTGCTATGATCAGTGCATTTTCTTGGCAAAACTTTTTGCCTTGATTTGCTTTTGCCTTTGTCTTGCTCCATTTTGTACTCCAAGGCCAAATTTGCCTGTTATTCCAGGTATCTCTTGGCTTCCTACTTTTGCATTCCAGTCACCTATGATGAAAAGGACATATTTTCTGGTGTTAGTTCTAGGAGTTCTTGTAGGTCTTCATGGAGTCATTCAACTTCAGCTTCTTCAGCATTAGAGGGTGAGGCATAGACTTGGATTACTGTGATGTTGAATGGTTTGCCTTGGAAACTATCCAAGATCATTCTGTCATTTTTGAGATTTCAACCAAGTACTGCATTTCACTCTTTTGTTGACTATGTGGGCTACTCCATTCCTTCCATGGAACTCTTTCCCACAGTATTAGATATAATGGTCATCTGAATTAAATTCTCTGATTTCTGTCCATTTTAGTTCACTGATTCCTAAAATATCAATGTTAACTTTTGCCATTTCATGTTTGACCACATCCAGTTTACCTTGCTTCATGGACCTAACATTCCAGGCTCCTATGCAATATTGTTCTTTACAGCATCTGACTTTACTTTCACCACCAGATACAACCATAACTGGACGTCATTTCCACTTTGGCTCACCCTCTTCATTCTTTCTGTAGCTATATCTCTGCTCTACCCCAGTATAATACTGGGCACCTACTGACCTGAGGGGTTCCTTTTTCAGTGTCATATCTTTTTGCCTTCTCATACTGTCCATGGGGTTCTCAAGGCAAGAATACTAAGTAGTGTGCCATTCCATTCTCAAGTGGACCATATTTTGTTAGCCCTAACTGGCAGGAACATGCCCTTCAGCCACTCAATATAGCTCGATGACATGCCTGGTGCCCAGGCTTTCCTACTGCTGCTTCTCGTTGAGCGTTTGAACCTTCACTGCCTGACGGCTATCAGTCAAGGACAGATTGTCATCTTATGTGTCATTTAACATTTGTGTCTCTGTATTAATTTTCTGTTTTGATGATCTGTCCATTGGTGTGAGTGGGGTGTTAAAGTCTCCTACTATTACTGTGTTACTGTCAGTTTCTCCTTTTCTGTCTGTTAGTGTTTTTCTTATGTATTGAGATGTTCCTATGTTGGGTGCATAGATATTTATAATTGTTATGTCTTCCTCTTGGATTGATCCCCTGATTATTATGTAGTGTCCTTCCTTATCTCTTGTAATATTCTTTATTTTAAGGTTTATTTTGTCTGATATGTGGATTGCTACTCCAGCTTTCTTTTGCTTTCCATTTGATTGGAATATAGTTTACCATCCTCTCACTTTCAGTCTATATGTGTCTTTAGGTCTGAAGTGGTGTCTTGTAGACAGCATGTATATGGGTCTTGTTTTTGTATCCATTCATCCAATCTGTGTCTTTTGGTTGGGACATTTAATCCATTTGCATTTAAAGTAATTATTGATATCTATGTTCCTATTGCCATTTTCCTAATTTTGGGGGGTCGATTTTGTAGATCTTTTTCTTCTCTTGTATTTCTTGAACATTTGTTGTAAAGCTGGTTTGGTGGTACTGAGTTTTCTTTACTTTTGTTTGTCTGAAAACCTTTTGATTTCTCCATCAATTCTGAATGAGATCCATGCCGGGTAGAGTAATCTTGGTTGTAGATTTTTGCTTTCAGTACTTTAATTATGTCCTGCCATTCCCTTCCTGCAGAGTTTGTGCTGAAAGATCAGCTGTTAAATGTAAGGGATTTCCCTTGTATTTTACTTGGTACTTTTCCCTTGCTGCTTTTAGTATTTTTTCTTTGTGTTTAATCTTTTTTAGTTTTATTAGTATGTGTCTTGGTGTGTTTCTCCTTGGGTTTATCCTGTATAGACTCTTTGAGCCTCTTGGACTTGGTTGACTATTTTCTTTTCCATGTTGGGGAAATTTTCAACTATAATCTCTTCAAAAATTTTCCCATACCTTTTATTTTTCTCTTCTTCTTCTGGGACCTTTATAATTCGATTTGTTGGTGTCTTTGACATTGTCCCAGAGTTCTCTGAGACTATCCCCAGTTATTTTCATTCTTTTTACTTTATTCTTCTCTTCAGAAGTTATTTTCACCATTTTATCTTCCAGCTTACTGATTCATTCTTCTGCTTCAGCTGTTCTGCTATTGATTCCTTCTAGACTATTTTTACTTTCAGTAATAGTGTTGTTTGTCTCTGTTTTCTTTTTTTTTACTGTTTAATTCTTCTAGGTCTTTGTTAATTGATTCTTGCATTTTCTGGATTCTGTTTTCAAGGTTTTTGATCATCTTTACTATCATTATTCTGAACTCTTTTTCAAGTAGTTTGCCTATTTCCTCTTCACTTATTTGAACTCCTGTGTTTCTAGTTTGTTCCTGCATTTGTGCAGTGTTTCTCTGCCTTTTTATTATTTTTTTTAAACTTACTGTGTTTGAGGTCTCTTTTTCCCAGGCTTCAAGGTTGAATTCTTTCCTCCTTTTGGTTTCTGCCCCCCTAAGGTTGGTATTGTGGTTTGTGTAAGCTTCATATAGGGTGAGGTTTATGCTGAATTTTTGCCTGTTTGTTTTTACTCTCATGGGAAAGACTGAGTGAGGTGGTAACCCTGTCTGTTGATGATTGGGTTTGTATTTTTGTTTTATTTGTTGTTTAGATGAGGCATCCTGCACAGGTGGTTGGATGATGCCTGGTCTTGTATTCAAGTGGTTTCCTTTGTGGGAGGTCTCACTATTTGACACTCCCTAGGGTTAATTCTCTGGTAGTCTAGGGTCTTGGAGTCAGTGTTCCCACTCCAAAGACTCAGGGCTTGATCTCTGGTCAGGAACGAAGATTCCACAAGTGGTTTGTTATGACAATAAGTGAAATTAAAACATAACCTAAAACAAGAAACCAAAGAGGAACCTCAGACAAATGGCTGTTAGAAAATCAGGTAAATATGATTGAAGTTATGGAATATACACACATACATATACATCCATAAGCAAAATCAAAACAGTCCAACAAAATAAAGTACAATAGATTGACCTAGCAAACAAAGGAAACCAAAAATTATATCTACCTGTTAAGAACAAGGTTAACTAAAGCACAAACTAGAAAACAAAACTAAAGCAAGGTGCCAAGTGTGGTATAAAGCAATGAAAACAAAAGTAACAAATATATTGAGAGGAAAGGAAAGAAAGAAAAGGGAAGTATAAATATTTAAAGCTAAATAGAGACAGATAAAGAAGATTTATGTAAATTAAAGTTTAACTGCAAGGGGAAGAGAACAGTAGGAAAAGCATACAAAGGAATCAGTGTAGAGAAAATAATAATAGGTTTAAAAATTAAAATTAAAAATGGAGAAAAGAAAAAAGATATCAAAAAGGAAGAGGAAAGAATAAAGAAAAAAAAAAGAAAATTCCACAGAACTGCAAAATCTCAAAATAGTCAGAGGTTTATAACAACAATAAAAAGTGTGACTGCAAAAAAAAAAAAAAAAACTCAAAAGCTTAATTAGCTTTAATAGTTTCAATAAAATTGACAACTACAACAGAAGGGGGCAAAAAGGAAATGGAAAAGAAAATCCAAAATTAACAATAGAATAAGTCAAAACATAAGCATAGTAAATGTTTTTCTTTAGTCACTGCTGTCAGGATCATTTCCCATGCTGGGAATCACAGTCCACCTCACCTTCCGAGGATGCCCTCTGATAATGTGCTGGTCTCTGGACCTGCTGTGGGGACACCTCAGATTCTAATCTGGTCCTTCACCTGTGTGATTTTGCCTCCAGTGTCCACAGCTCTGAGAACTAGTGCATTTTGTTTTGTGGGAGCCCTCAATGTCCTTTTATATATTCCACAGAAAGTTTGCCTAGTTGATCATGGGGATTCAATCTGCAGCTTGGACAGCTGGTGAGAAGGTTTTGGTTCTTCTTCCTCAGCCACACTGCCCCTGGGTTTCTATTGTGGTTTTATTTCCACCTCTGTGTGTGGGTCGTCCATTGAAGTTTGCTCCTGAGACTGTCCTGGAGGACTTGGGTCTGCCCCAGTGAGGGCCAGGTGCGGAGGTGTTGTAGCTGCTTGGGTCGCAGTGATTCTGGCAGCACCAGGTCCTAGCAGCACCAGCTGCTAGGGCAGCAGGAAATATAGTGCTCTAGAAGGGTAAGGCAACCAGTATTGGCCAATACACTCCAGTATTCTTGCTTGAAGAACCCCCTGACAGAGAAGCCTGGCAGGCCATAGCCCACAGGGTTGCAAAGAGTTGGACATAACTGAAGTGACCATGCATACATGTGGCAGCTCTACCCCAGTGAGGGTTGAGTGTGAAGGTGGCACAGCTGTTTAGGTCACCGGGATCCTGGCGGCGCCAAGTGTGCAGGGACACGGACTGCCTCAGCCGGTGGAGTTATGGCCCTTTCAGGGTCTTTTTTCGAGCCTCTGGTAGCTGGCGATCAGAAGGCCTCTTTGGCTAGTCTTTCTCTGTAGCTCTGCTTGTTCAGGCATTTAGAGGGCTCCCTTGCCTGGGGTCCTTCTCTGTTGTTCGGTGCATCAGCTACATAGAGGGGCCACCCTGGCTGGGGTCCTACTCTGTAGATCAGCACTTCAGGTGCTTAAAGGGGCACCCTGGGGGTGGTCCTGCTCTGTAGTTCAGTGTATCGGGTGCTTGATGGGCCAGTTTCTCTATTGTTCAGCTGCTGGTGCTCGCTTGTGGGGAGAGAGATGCTATGGTGATGGCTCCATCCCCTACATGTGACTCAGCAGTATTGCCTTACTTCCATGGCTGCCTCACTTACCTCCACAGGCATTTCCCACTGCAATCTCCTCCCTCATGTCCCCTCGGTCCATGTCTCTGCAGTCAACAGCAGCCCTCGCCCTAGGATTGCTCCACAATCCCTAATATCCAGCTCCCAGCCGCTGCACCTTCTAGGGTACCTGTGTCCCTGTTCAGAGTATGTATGGCTGCAGCAAGGACTGTCTGATTCTCATTCCATTTAGGCTGCCACAGATTAGCTGTTTCACTCACAGCCTTAAATGTTTCTCCTCCAACTCAGACAATTACCCTGTTGTGGGAATCAGACCCCTGCTTCAGTTCCCCCACCTGCCAAGGACAGGTCCAGTCCTAGTAACACTCCTGTTTTCCCCCTAGTTCCTTCATACTACCGAGTTTTGCTTGGTTCTATATATTCTTTTCCACTGGTCAGGAACTTCTGTCCACTCTCAGCTGGTGTCCTCCATGCATTTTTGTATCTGAAGGTTTATTACTGATGCATCTGTGGAGGGAGATGTACTCCACGTCCACCTACTCCTCTGCCATCTTTCAGGTTCCCTTTTCTTAAAGTCTTTTCTTTTCACACACAGCCACAGAACAAAATAATTTTGCTTATAATTTGATATGTGGAATGTGGCTGACTAGGTGGTTTCATTGCTAACTAGTGATTGCTAAGTCAGTGATTTAGATTGAAGCCTAAGCCAGAGGTTGTGACTGCAAAATTAGGCATGTGCTTGAAACCACACTGTGGCTTTAGGCAGATGTTGTCAGAGAGATCGCAAAAATGGACAAACATCCATCCTTTTTCTTTTCTCAGGAGAGAAAAGGTACATCCAACTAAATGCAAAGTTCCAGAGATTAACAAAGAAAGACAAGAAGGTGTTCTTCAATGAACAGTGCACAAAAGTAGAGGAAAACTACAGAAGGGGAAAGACTAGAGATCTCTTCAGGAGAACTGGAAATGTCAGTGGAACACTTTGCCCCAAAGATGGCCACAATAAAGGACAGAATGTGTAGAGACCTATAGTAGAAGCAGAAGAGATCAAGAACACTTTCCCCCCTTCTATTTGAAGTAATGGGGCTGGATGCCGTGATATTAGTTTTTTTAAATATCTAGTTTTAAAGTGATTCTTTCACTCTCCTCCTTTACCCTCATCACAAGGCTCTTTAGTTTCTCTTTTTTTCCTGCCATTAGAGTGATGTCATCCACATATCTGAGGTTGTTGATGTTTCCCCCGCCTATCTTGATTCCAGCTTGTAACTCATCTAGCCTGGCATTTCTCATGATGTGCTCAGCAATATATGTTAAACTAACAGGGTGACGGCAGACAGCCCTGTTGAACTCCCATTTCAGTCTTGAACCAATCAGTTGTTCCATACAGGGTTCTAACTGTTGCTTCTTGACTTGCATACAGGTTTCTCAGGAGACAGGTAAGATGGTCTTGTATTCTTTAAGAATACAACATGGTCTGGTATACTTAAAGACAGGTAAGGTGGTCTGGTATACTTTAAGAGCTTTTCACAGTTTGTTAGGATCCACACAGTCAAAGGCTTTAGCATGGTCAATGAAACAGAAGTAGATGT
Source organism: Dama dama (assembly GCF_033118175.1). Taxonomy (NCBI): domain Eukaryota; kingdom Metazoa; phylum Chordata; class Mammalia; order Artiodactyla; family Cervidae; genus Dama; species Dama dama. Next base: position 106,029,093 of record NC_083714.1, read on the forward strand.
TTCTCTGGAATTCTCTTGCCTTCTCTATGATCCAGTGACTGTTGGCAGTTTGATCTCTGGTTCCTCTGCCTTTTCTAAACCCAACTTGGACAGCTGGAAGTTCTTGGTTCACATAATGCTGAAGCCTAGCATGCATGATTTTAAGCATGACCTTATTAGAATGAGAGATGAGTGCAATTGTCTGATGGTTTGAACATTCTTTAGTACTACCTTTCTTGGGAATTAGGATGAGGATTGACCTTTTCCAGTCCTGTGGCCACTGCTAGGTCTTCCAGATCTGCTGACATAATGAGTGCGACACCTTTATGGCATTATTCTTTAGGGTTTTGAATAGCTCTACTGGAATTCCATCACATCCACTAGCTTTATTAACAGCAGTGCTTCCTGAGGCCCATTTGACTTCATGTGAACTCCAGAATGTCTGTCTCAGGGTGACTGACCACAAAATCATAGAAATCCAGTTAATTAAGATCTTTTTTGTACAGTTCTTCTGTGTATTCTTTCCATCTCTTCTTGATCACTTCAGCATCTACTAGTTCTCTACCATTTCTGTCCTTTATTGTGCCCATCTTTGGGCAAAATATTCCCTTGATATTTCATGAAGGGATCTAGTCTTTCCCCTTCTGTTGTTTTCCTCTATTTTTATGCATTGTTCATTGAAAAAGCTCTTCTTGTCTCTCCTTGCTATTCTTTGGAACTCTGTGTGTAGTTGGATGTGCCTTTCCCTTTCTCCCTTGCTTTTCACTTCTCTTCTTTCTTCAGCTATTTGTAAAGCCTTCTTAGATAACCACTTTGCTTTCTTGGTTTTCTTTTTCTTTGGGATAGTTTTATTCACTGCCTCCTGTACAGTATTACAGACCTCTGTCCATAGTTCTTCAGGCACACTATTTACTAGATCTACTCCCTTGAATCTATTCTTCACCTCCACTCCATATTCATAGGGAATGTGATTAAAGTCATACCTGGCTGGCCTATTGCTTTCCCCCTCTTTCTTTAATTTAGGCCTGATTTTTGCTGTGATCTAAGCTGATGATCTAAGCCACAGTCAACTCCAATACTTGTTTTTGCTGACTGTGTACAGCTTTTCCATCTTCAGCTACAAAGGATATAATCAATTTGATTTCAGTATTGACCATTTGGTTATGTCCATGAGTAAAATCGTCTTTTGCGTTGTCAAAAGAGGGTGTTTGCTATGACCAGTGCAGTCTCTTTTCATAATTCAATTAGTCTTACCATGCTTCATTTTGTTATCCAAGGCCAAACTTGCCTGTTACTCCAGGCATCTCTTGACTTCCTACTTTTGGATTCCAATCCCCAGTAATGAATAGAACATTTTTTTTTTTTTTGGTGTTAGTTCTAGGAGGTCTTCTAGGTCTTCATAGAGCTGTTCAACTTAAGCTTCTTCAGCATTGGTGGTAGGGGCATAGACTTGAATTATTGTGATGTTGAATGACTTGTCTTGGAAACAAACTGAGATCATTCTGTCATTTTTGAGGTTGCCCCCAAGTACTGCATTTCGGATTCTTTTGTTGATTTTGAGGGCTACTCCATTTCTTCTATGGGATTCTTGATCATAGTAATAGATACAATGTTCATCTGAGTTAAATTTGCCCATTCCCATCCATGTTAGTTCACTGATTCCTAAGATGTCAATGTCCATTACTTCATGGCAGGTAGAAGGGGAAAAGGTGGAAGCAGTGACAAGTTTCCTTTTCTTGGGGTCTAAAATCCCTGTGGATTGTCACTGCAGCCATGGAATCAGAAGACGATTGCTTCTTGGCAGGAAAGTGATGACAAACCTAGACAGTGTGTTAAAAAACAGAGACATCACTCTGTCAACAAATGTCCATATAGTCAAGGCTATGATCTTCCTAGTGGTCAGGTACAGTTGTGAGAGCTAGACCCTAAAGAAGGCAGAGTGCTAAAGAATTGATGCCTCCAAACTCTGGTGCTGAAGACTCCTGAGAGTCTCTTGGCCAGCAAGGTGATCAAACCAGTCAATCTTGACAGAAATCAACCCTGAATACTCATTGGAAGGACTGATGCTGAAGCTTAAGCTCCAGTGTTTTGATCATCTGATGCAAGCAGTCAACTCATTGGAAAAGTTCCTGATGCTGGGAAGGGTTGAAGGCAGAAGGATAAGAGGGCATCAGAGGATGAGATGGCTGGATGGCATCACCGATGCAATGGACATGAACTTTGGCAAACTCTGGGAGATAGTGAGGTATAGGGAGGCCTGGCATAGTAAATAGTGGGACACGACTGGGCAACTGAACAAAAACAACCATCCTTCACTTTCTCAGAAGTTTGGTGTCTTGCTTCAACTAAAACTGCATTTGACATTCAGGGATTAGAAAGAGTTTAATCAAATCTGTGTCTTTCACCATTATTAATCTTAAAATGGTAAAGAGAAGTACCAAGCTTTTGAAAAACTAAAGAATTGGTGCCCTTTGTCCAAATGAAAGATCAAAAAGTCACTCTTTGTTTTTAAGTGTATTTTATTTATTTATTTTGTTGTACCAAGTCTTAGTTGCAGCATGTAGGACCTTCAACCTTTGTTGATACATGTGGAATCCTTAGTGTCTGTGTGTGTGTGTATGTGTATGTGTGCGTGCTCAGTCATGTCCGACTCTTTCTGACCCCCTGGACTGTAGCCTATCAGGCTTCTCAGTCCATAGGATTTTCCAGGCAAGAATACGGGAGTGGGTTGCCATTTCCTTCTCCAGGAATCTTTAGTTGTGGCATGCAAATTATTAGTTGTGTCATGTGGAATCTAGTTCCTTGATCTGGGATTGAATCTGGGCCCCCTGCTTTGGGAGCATGGGGTCTTAGCCACTGGAACACCAGGGGAGTTCCTCAAAAGTCCTTTTTAATAGGTCCATTTTTCCTCTCTCAGAGGACATATGAATATCTAGCAACACTCCTCTTCTGGATGGCTAGATCTATACTTTTATTAGAAACAGTATTGTGGTAACAAAGTTCCATCCTTATGAGTTGATTAAATCTGGGTTCAGACCTTGCCTTCAGTTTTTATCCATATGATTCTGGTTGAAAGTGGTTCACCTCTCTGAACTCATCTTCTTATGGGGATAATAAAAGTACCTATCTTTAGTGGCTTTTGTTGAGGATTAAATGAGATAATATATGTGAAGGATCTAGCACAGTATCTAGTATACACATACTAGGGGTTCAGCAAATATTATATATTCTTTCCTACTTGAACATTAGGCTGCTAATGCGTAGCAGTTTCTCAGACATGCCAGACCTATTTCCAGAGAGTGTATTAGTGGTATGATGTAGCTAGCTATCTGTAGTGACTGGCCTTTTTGCTGCTGCCCAAACTGGGGTAGGGACTACTATAATTATTGTTTAATTTGTGAATGCATCCATCAATCTTAATAAACTTTCTTGTTACTAGGTGGTTGTTGCTTACACCTCCTGAGGTGTCCCTTTGATGTTTGTCATTAATTTAATGAAAGCTCAGACATTGTGTGATAAGAAATCAGAATTACCATCGTTTTTCCGTTTAACGAATATCTTGCATTCTAAGTAGAATATGTTAACTTGTAGAATTTCTTCCTGCATGTGTTAATGTGAATAGTTTGTGTTTTTGAGGTTTCAACGGCATTCTTAAATTCTTATTACTACAGAAACTACACCCTATCCATATACATGCTCCTCCTACCTTCTGAATGCACAGTAATGGGAGATTAGAAAATAGGCCCAGACAACATTAGTAAGATGGTCATCATCATAAAAGGTATTTTGGCTGCTTTCTAGTTTTTCAATTAATGTCTCCTCTCTGCGAGTTTCATTTACTCACTACCCCACCCAACATTCTTCATATGACCTACAAGTATTCTGATTATAACAGCTGAATATAGTGTTAAAATGGCCCTTGGTAGCTCCCTTTCAATTTTATCAATGAGTGAAAGTCATGTATCTCATGAAGTCATGTTTTAGACATTTTTCTACAGTAGTTCTTTATAATTAATTGGCCCTGAAGTTCTTAGACTTCTTTCAAGAGCTTCTCAGTTATAAATACTTTTGAACTTCTCAATTATAAAGATTTTTTTCTCAATATAAAGCCCTTTCAGGTGAGAAAACATTCAATGCCATTGAAACCTCAAAAACACAAACTATTCACATTAACACATGCAGGAAAAAAAAAATCTACAAGTTAACATATTCTACTTAAAATGTTGTTTGTGATAGGAAACTCAAAATTATTATTTTAGTTCTTCAGATCAGACATCCTCATAGCTGTCATATCCTTCAATCAATCTCTTAGGCTGGGTTTTAATAATAAAATAAAAATACTAAATAAAATAAATAAGTAAAATTTTAAAAATAAAAATAAATAAAAATACTAAATAAAATAAATTAAAAAAAAATACTTGGTGGGCATTTTTCATGTTCCTTTACCCATTGGGTATTTCTCTGCCTTTTCATCTTGTTTAGATTGCTGTGTCTGGAGTGGGCTTTCTGTATTCTGGTGGTCTGTGGTTCCTCTTTATTGTGGGAGTTTCACCCCCGCAATATTTATTGTGGGTGGGGTAGGGTGATTGGCTTGTCAAGGTTTCCTGGTTAGGGAAACTTGCGTCGATGTTCTGGTGCATGGAACCGGATTTCTTCTCTCTGGAGTGCAATGGAGTGTCCAGTAGTGAGTTTTGAGATGGGTCTATGTGTTAGGTGTGACTTTGGGCAGCCTGTATGTTGACGCTGAGGGCTATGTTCCTGCATTGCTGGAGAATTTGTGTGGTATGTCTTGCTCTGGAACTTATTGGCTCTTGGGTGGTGGTTGGTTTCAGTGTAGGTATGGAGGCTTTTCGATGGTCTCTTATTACTTAATGTTCCCTGTAGTCAGGAGTTTTCTGGTGTTCTCAGGTTTTGGGCTTAATTCTCCTGCCTCTGGATTTCAGTCTTATTCTTCCAGTAGCCTCAAGACTTCTCCAACTATACAGCACTGATCATAAAACTTCTAGGTTAATGGTGAAAAGATTCTCCACTGTGAGGGACACCCAGAGAGATTCACAGAGTTACATGAAGAAGAGGAGAGGGAAGAGGGAGATAGAGATGAGCAGGAGGAGAAAAAGGGGTACTCAAGAGGAGAGAGACAGATCTACACAGTTCTCTGTTCCCAAAGTTCTCCGTAGCCCAGACACCCACAGAGATTCACAGAATTGGATTGGGAAGAGAAGGGGGAGGGAAGAAATAGACGTGATCTGAGGGAGAAAATGGAGAGTCAAAAGTGGGAGAGAGTAATCAACACACTCCTGAGTAAAAATGGGTACTGAATATTGGATTCTTAAATGTCCAAAACTGATATCAAATCCTGAAAAACAAAGATTAAAAATCTAGAGTAGAGGTTAGACTCTTAAAAATACAATATTAAAAACAAAAACACACAAAAAAATTTAGAAATATATATGAAGTTCGATTTAAAAATAGGGCCTCTTCTTTTTTTTTTTTTCCCAAGGTTATAGTGAAATGAAAATGAAAATTAAGGAGTAATAGAGGACTTTAAAAGAAAATAAGAGAAAAAAAGAAAAAAAATTCTAATTAAAAAAATCCTAAAAATATATGAAAATGAGAGTTAAGGAGTAATGCAGGAGTAATAGGAAATTTTAAAGTAAAATAAAAGAGAAAAAATAAAAAATAACAAAAAAGAAAAGAAAAAAAATTAAGGACAAATATATCTAGAAATTTCTCTGGAGCTGTTGCGGTCAGTGTGGGTTCGGTTCAGTTTCAGATAGCTCCTCATTCCAGCTTACACTTCTCAATATCTATAGGCCCCTTCTGGTGTAGTCAGTGTTAACTACAGGGATTTTAATCTGTTGCACCAGTCACTTCTGAAGCGGTTCCCTTTGTTTATTTGGCTTCTGTTTGCAGGTCTCTTCAGTGTCTGATTTCCGCCCTGACACAGTAGGCAGAGGTGGTCTCTTGTTTAGGTTCGCTTGTTCAGTTGTGCTGCGGGGAGGGAGGGGCACTGCAGACAAATATCACTGGCGTGTGTGAGGAGTACTCGCAGTGTTCCGGCCACACTGGGTTTGCCCCCGCTCGTGGAGTGTGTGGGGAGCACTCACAGTGTTAAAATAAATTAAAAAATAAATAAATAAAATAAATAAGAAATAAAAATACTAAATAAAATAAAAATACTAAAAATACCTTATCTTTCCCTGTACTATTCTGTTACTTAAAATACCTTATCTAAATGCCAATGAAATTCTCTTCATTCCAGAATATGCTGTATCTGATCTGACTTATTTTTAAGTGGATAAGATTTAAAACTGTTTAGAATGAAGCATTGAGATTGACAAACCATGTTCTTTCATCATCTGCTCTATCTGTTCTCTTATGTTCTCAATATTGCAGTTAAATGCCTTGGCTAACCGAGCAGCTGGGAAGGGGTATGAAAATGAAGACAACTATGCCAATATTCGCTTCAGGTTCATGAGCATTGAGAACATCCATGTCATGCGGAGCAGCCTGCAGAAACTCTTGGAAGGTACAGGGATTTCACCTGGGCTAGGCCAGAGTCTAAACAGATCGCATAATTATGTAAGCAAAAAGTATGTCTGATTTTGGGGTGAAATATAAAAGCAACCAGGAGAGCAGAATCAATAGGTGATAAGATTTTTGACTATATTACGAATCCAGTTTGCATAGATAGTATTGAATTATAGCAGTGTTGGTCTGACAAAGGAACTACAATATTTAGTTTCATAACTCTGTGGAGTCCATCTGGGTTTAGTTGCTATGGAAATAATGTATCTGTATAAAATTATAGAGACTGCTATGTAGAGGTGGGTAGATCAACACAAATATAAGTGAATTTGGGATTTATTTCATGTTCCTCATTTAATCTGCTGTAAAGAGTCAGTCCAGTTTCATCACTGTGCTGATAAAGGGGGTGAATTTAGACTTCAAAGGAATAAAGCTGCTATCAAGCAACTGGTCATCTGTCATAGCTGCAAAATAACTGGGATCAGAATGGGGGCTAGGTGAGATCAGGGCCTCACAGGAGTCTTGAGTCTAGAACATTTCTCCCAAAGCCACTATCCAGGAATCCATGATGTGATATGTCATCTCAGGCACACATTAGGAAAAACCTGCCCTCCTTAAGTGAAGTCCCTGTTCTTCTTTTCCTCAATTTTTACTTATACTGTCTTCCAGGACCTCTCCTTCTCATGACCCTTATCAGATCCTGTCTCCTCAGTCTGCAGCCCTTTTAGGGTATTAGGATTCCTCTTCCTTAGGTCTCTTCCTCCTTTCTTTTTTGTCCCAGAATATTGTATAGTAGAAGAGAACCTTTTGCAGATTTTTTTTTGAGGCAAAAGATTGCCCTCTGTTGGATAACCAGTGCAAAATGCATGAAAATTAAAATAATTTTTTTCAACTGTTGAGACAGCACAGAACTGCAAGGGAGTAGGTGGTGATATGGAAGTCGAGACAGATGTTAAGGGCTACAGAGTTAGGATGAGTAGGAGGAGTTAGAATGGGAATCAAATGTGTTTTCTAATAGAAGGAGATATGAGTATTTTTCTGTGGATACTAACTCAGTCTTCTGTCTCTCTAGAGATTTCTGTGGTGTTGGGGGTGGATTCTATGGACTTGAGAAAGCAGAAAACCAAACTAGGAGATATGGTAGACTCTAGTCCTAGTACTGTCCCTGATTCACTGTGTGATTTCCAACTAATTATTTAACCTTTCTGTGCCTCAGGTTCCTCATTTACAAAATGGGGATCCACTTTGTCCCCTTTCTTGTTGAATAAACTGAGATAATTGTGAATTTCAATCTCTGCTTCCTTTTCTACCTTAGTTTGTGAATTGAAAACTCCAACAATGAGTGAATTTCTTAGCGGCCTGGAGAGCTCAGGGTGGTTGAGACACATTAAAGCTATTATGGATGCTGGAATTTTCATTGCAAAGGTAATAATCAGGACTTTAAAGAACTTGCACTGACATAATTATGGGATCTCTTAAAGTAGCAGTTTATCATGGAAAGAATATAAGAAAAAGACACCTGGTTTTTAGATTGAGGTCTGCCACTAATTTACTGTGTGTCCTTGGCAAGTCTCTTTCCTTCTCTAAATATCATCCTCTAAAGCAAGGTGGTTAGACTAGAATATAATGACGTAACTTTTTTGGGGGGTGGGTACTGAACTCTTTGACAATATGATTGACCCTCTCCCCTGGAAAAATATACATATGCCTATGCATACAGAAAACAGACCTTAATTTCAGAGAGTATACAGACCTCAGATCTCTGGTTAAAAAACTCTTAAATAATATCTCATTGTCCTTCCAACTCAAATACTCTGATGTATCTTTGTGTTGATTCTAAGGTACCAAGTGGGTGTAAGACTGGGTATAAAATAAATGCAGTTTGGTTCTATGGGTTTTCAGAGCTCTGAGTATAAAGCTGAGCTTTCTGATGTCTTTGTATAGGTCTGCCTCTGAATACAGTCTAAGTAGACTTCATCACTCATTTATGCTGAGTCACTTACTTTCTGATCTTCAGAACCCTGGCTTCTGTATCATTTATTAGGTGATGTTAAAAAAAAAAAAGAAGAAATTTGGAGTGTACGTTTTCTCATTTTGAAATTTTGTTTATATATTCCTACACAAGAACTCCCTCTCTTCACCCCACCCCAATTATTTGGTAGAAGTGAAGAAAAGGAGAGAATCACTTTTACCACTCTTCTGCCATTTTCTCAGTTGAAGATGAGATTTATAGCCTCTGCCTTAAAAGGTTTTTAAGAGTGTGTGTATTTAACTATCTTAAATATCTAGCCCTAATGTTTTTCAATTTCCTAGTCCTATTGCCTACATTTTTCATTATAATATATTATTAGTGCTTACTGTGTGACTCCCCTAGGTCATTTCAAACCCATTATTCTAGCCATTCTTTGTACTGTTCCTTTTTTGCATGTCCTATACCCATACATTTGTATTTCCTTTCTGAAACTGACTTCATGAGACCAAAGAGAGTGAGAATGGAGAAGAGGAATAGATTTGATAGGTAGTACAACCTCATAAACATTTGTGAATTAAAATAAATGGATGAAAAAAAATAGGCTCGCATTTGTACAATTATCCTGTGCTTCCCATCTCCATAAACACCTATATATCCCCAGATTGAAAAAGTCAGCCTTGAATTTTCTCTGTTCCCCTCCATCTGGTAATTGCCTCATCCTGTCAGCTATCCTCAAGTGTTTCTCAAATCTATCCTTTCTTTCCAGCTTCTGCCTTAAGTACTATATCTTTCTGACTGGTTTACTTGTCTCTAGTAATTGCTCCCCAGTTTGGCAACCAAACTGATTCTAAAGTCATCTTTCTTGAGCAAATATGATGTCACTTTAAACTCAAAATCCTCCAATGACTCCCCATTGCCCACAAGACCCTGGCAATCATGAAATCTTGTTGTTCTCAAAAACACTATAGTGTCCCTCCCTCTCTCTTTGTCTTTCATTATCTTTATTTATTTTTCTCATTATAAAAGTTATACATGTACATTGTAGAAGAAGTAAACAGTTCAGAAGTATATAACATAAAATGTGCATATTCCCTGTAGTTTGCTCCCACAATATATACATCACTGTTAATAGTTTAATGTATGCCTCTAGATCAGCACTATTTGAACTTCCTGTGTTGATGGCTTCCCTTGTGGCTTAGAAGATAAAGAATCTGCCTGCATTACAGAAGACCTGGGTTTGATCCCTGATTTGAGAAGATCCCCTGGAGCAGGAAATGGCAACCCACTCCAGTATTCTTGCCTGGAAAATTCCATGGACAGAGGAGCCTAGAGTCATAAAGAGTCAGACATGACTGAGTGAGAGGGTGCTGCCCGATTCATGTGATATTGAAAATGTTCTGGATCTGTACTAATACAATAGCCACTAGCCACATGTGGCAGTTGTATACTTGAAATGTGGCTAGTGAGAGTAAGGAATTTAAAACTTGATTCAATTTTGATCAGTTTAAATTTAAATAGACACTTATGGCTAGTGACTACCATATGGCACAGTACAGGTCTAGATTTTCAGCATATATAATTATATATAGGGCTTCCCTGATATCTCACTTGGTAAAGAATTATAACTATATATATATTGCTATTATTACTACTTTGTAAAAGTAAGATTATGTTGTGCATATTTTTCTGCAACTAACTTTTTATACTTAATATATGATAAATATTTTCTAGGTCAGTTCAATCAGTACTACCTCATTTTTTTCAGTGACTATATAATATTCTATTAAGTGAATATTTGAATTTCATTTATTAGGTGATGTTAAAAAAAGAAGAAATTTGGAGTGTACATTTTCTCATTTTGAAATGTTGTTTATACATTCCTACATGAGAACATGCTCTCTTCACCCCACCCCTATTATTTGGTAGAAGTGAAGAAAGGAGAGAATCACTTTTCACCTCTCTTCTGCCATTTTCTCAGTTGGAGGTGAGATTTATAGTCTCTGGCTTAAAATATTGGTCCCTGTTAATGGACAATTCAGTTATTCACATTTTTTACAAATGCAGACATTGTTGTATCAAATAGCCTTGAACATATTTCTTTATATGTGTCAACATTCTTAAAAGTGGATTTTCAGTTGAAGAGTATGAATATTTCAGACTTTACTAGATGTGGCCAAATTGCCCTTCAACTAGGTTACACCAGTTTCCATTCCCACCAACAACGCCTCTTTCTCCAGCAATGGTTATCATCAGTCTTTTTAATCTTTGCTAATTTGATAGGTGATGCATTTTATGTCTTGTTTTGATTTGCACTTCTTTAATCATTGGTGAAATTAAACATCTTTTCCTGTCTACCAGTGACTTTTCATTCCATGTCAAGCCCTAAGGAAAGAGTGTAGCTGCTATTAGGCCTCTGATACTACATGAGGTGTTTGGTTAACTGGGAAGTTTAAAAGGTTGAGAACTGTTTTCCAGATTTCTGTAATTCTTGTCTTGCAACCTAACTATTTTTCTAGGAATATCATTTTTTTGTACAGTCTATTACAGAGGTTACTCATTTTCCCACACCCCTGAACCTCACAGTCCATGGCAGGTTCAATATTCCCCTTGCTTTTTACAAAACTTGTTCCTCCTTTCAGGTCTGATTCAATTAGCTATTCTGCTCTATACCTCTCCTAGTGGCTCTCTTTTCTCCCATAAGTACTTTGGAAACCATTTTATGTAGGTGACTTCCTCTCCATCCTGATTCTTCCTCTCAATCCCGGGAGATTTGAATGTCCATGTACAAACCTATAAAACACTCAGCACTGATATAGTTCTTTGAACTTTTATACCTCAGTTCTCATACTTTTACTCCAGCTAACCTGGTTTTTCTGTCCCATGAAGACCTCTGCACTTTTAACTCCATTTTTTTCCACCTTTTCCTACTTTCTTCCCTATGAGGCCAGGACCTAGTGGTGTAGCACCTCATCAATTCCACCTTGCCTCTTTATCCTTCCATTCTACCTACCCTGCTAATCTCATTCATTCTCTGCTTTCTCTGCTTTTATATCCTGACTACTAAACAATGCTACAAAGGAATAAATCCCATAGCCATGTTAATTTGTATTAAGTTTATGGTGCATAATATTGGTTGGATCCCAGCCCTGTTCCACCAAGCAGATATTTCTAATATATATTTTACTTTCAAGCTGGCTATAACACTGTTACTTTCCTCTCTATAAGCACATATTCAGACTTGTCTTCATCTTTATAGAAAAATAAAGGTAGTCTCTCATCTTCCCACACAACTATTTTTTGCTCCTTCCTTGCTATCTTAGAGGAAATGGTGCCTCATACCTATATTCTTAATTCCATCCCCTTCTTCTTCAAGGAAACTTTTACCCCTATATTTTCGTTTTCCCACCTCTCTTACATTTTTAACCTTTTCCTTCACTGGCTTCATCCCTCAGAAATATGCTCAACACTTTTTTTGGGGGGGTAGGCTACACTGGGTCTTTGATGCTGTGAGGACTTTCTCTAGTTGCAGTGAAAGGGGACTACTCTCTAGTTGCAGTGCATGGGCTTCTCATTGTGGTGACTTCTCTTGTGCAGAACAGGCTCTAGGGCTTCAGTAGTTGTGAAACACAGGCTTTGTTGCCCCACAGCATGTGGAATCTTCCCAGACCAGGGATTGAACCCATGTCCTTTGCATTGGCAGGTGGATTCTTAACCACTCGGCCACCAGGGAAGTCAACTCAATACTTTCTTATTCCTAAGAAAAGAATTTTTCTTATCCTCTTCTTTACTGTTCTCTTTCCTCTTGCTTAGAGCTTTCTTGAAAGTAATTGACCTTCCTTATTCGCACTTGCTCACATCCCTTCACTCTTCAGTTGACTATAATCCAGTTTCCTTCCATACCATTAGTACTCTTCTTGCTGAGGTCTCTAATGACCCCTAACTTGTCGATCTCAAGGTCACTCTTTAACCTTTGTTCTGTTTTCACCACTCTGCTGCATTTGGCATTGTTATCCCCATTCTCTTTGAACCATTTTTGTAGTCCTGGCCTTAATCCAACTACTATTTCCTGGTTCTTTTTCTACCTTTCAGGCTTTTTCACAAGCTGACTCCTTTAATAGCTCGTTCCTTCCTCTACTTTCCCCATAAAAGTTACTGCTTTCTAAGGTCTTTCCTTTTCTCACTGTGGTCTCTGCATGGACAGCACCAGCCATGCAGTTTCCACTTACGATCTCTATTCATATTGTGGACACATCAATACTCTGGCTCAGTTTCCTCGTTCTCCTGAACTCCAGACCCACATATACAGTTGTCCACTGAATGCCCCATTGGACATCCCCCAACTACCTCAGACTCTCCATGGCCTCAAATGAAATCTTATCTACTCTGAACACTAACTAAAACTTGTTTCTTCCTCTGTGTTTAGTTCAGGCTAATGGTATTGTCATCCACTTAGTTATTACTAAATGACACATTTAAGAGTCATTTTTGACTTTTCCCTCTCCTTCATCCCACATCTGTTCTCTCAATATGTCCTATTAAAATTTTATTCTTAACATCCCTCTTATCCTTTTCAGCCCCACTGCTACCGCCTTTATTCAGGTGCATATTGCCTTTCACAATTTTTGTGGCTTTTTGACTGATCTTTCTAAATCCAAACTTATGTCCTCTTATTCTCCTTATTGTAACCAGAGTGAGTACATCTGATCATGGCACTTCCCTGCTTTTAACACTCCAGCGACTCCCTATTGCCACCAGATAAAGTGCACACTTGTCAATCTGAACCTTGCCCTCCTGTCCAGACTTGTCTCTCCTCATACCCTCACTTCTAGTGTAGCCTCAACCACCAAGCTAGTTAATAATTCCTCACCTATGCCATGCCTCCTTGCCTTTGTAAATATTGTCAGATTATGCCCCCTGCTTGGAATATCCATTCCTCCTGGTCTATCTGACAAATGTCTACTCATTTGACAAGGCCCACTTTAGTTGTCTCGTCTTCTTTAGTTATTATGTGCCTTTGTTGTATCTGGTGTTAACTTTCATTGTTTTAGTTATCATTGGTTTGTAGTCATTCATTTAAATGTTTGTCTTTTTTGTATCCCCAGTGCACAATATAATGCATCTTGTATAGTCAGTCGGTAGTTATTGGCTAGGTGAGTAGATGAATGAATGAGTGAATAAATGCCCTTCTTTTTCCTCACCTGAGAAAATCCTACATTTTCTTCAAGGCTCAAGCTTCCCTGGATCCTACAAAAGGCTACATTACCCTATGGCATCAGTTTTTCCACTGCATTGTATTTATTTACCTTTGGTAATCCTGAATAGTTTGCTCATTGAAGGCAGAAACTGAGTCTCATCTTTGTATCTCTAATCCTTAGCATATACATGACATAGAGGGATACATAATTAAGTGCTAGAATGAATAAGTGAATGCTCAATAGCTCCCATTGCCAAAATTGCTCAGGTTGAGTAACTGCCCATATTTTTACATCATTCTGATTATATAGAAACTTACCTAAGACAGGCAAACCTCTCCACCTTAAGTTAGAAGTATTTATATTAGTAAGACTAAATGGCTAAAGATTCCGAAGCAAATTACTGTCAGGTCTGGGACTGAGATGCAGAACTGTCCTGTTTTTGAGCATGAATTCTTCCTCTTGCCCACTCCTCTCTCTAATAATTGATCCATGCCTTTTTTGGAAGTTTTATAAATGTAGATCTTCTTTTGTTTTTCTTTTTACCCATATCATGTGTTGGTTTTGATTTTCTTTTCCTATTAGGTAAGCTCACCTTCTGTTACATTTCTTTATTTTCTTTTTCATTCCCCATGTGTGCATGCTCAGTTGTGTCTTACTCTTCACAACCCTATGGACTATAGCCTATCAGGCTTCTCTGATTCTCCAGGCAATCCTATGGACAGAGAATAGTGGAGTGGGTTGCCATTTCCTTTTCCAGGGTCATTCCTTATATAGGATACTCACATTATGAGAAGAAATTAATGTAGCCCAGTTAAGACCAAGTTCTCTGCTGTATTGATGGTAACTGTATATAATTAACCCGGCATGCTATGTAAAAGTTGTTTATGCTACTTTTTGCCTGTTGTCTTTACAGGCAGTGAAGGTAGAAAAGACCAATGTCTTAGTCCATTGTTCTGATGGGTGGGACCGTACAGCACAGGTCTGCTCTGTGGCCAGCATCCTCCTAGATCCATTTTACAGGACATTCAAAGGACTCATGGTAAGAGAGCAGTGATTGGATTTTACCTTGCACAAGGGGCAATTATGAATAGATCAAATATAACTCTCAACCAACTTGTTTTCTATAAGAAAGAGGTCTACAAAAACAGCTCTGTTTTTCAGTTTAGCTTCTTTCCACTAAAGTAGGCATTTACAGTCTACATACTTTCCACTGCACACTCAACATAGTTTCTTACCCATCAGAACATAAGTTGGATATAATAGGCTGTTTGGTGTAAGGTAAAGGAAAGACTCAAAAAGTTAACAAAGTTTAATGGATGATTGTTAAATAAGCAAACTGATGGGCTCATCATCTTCAGTGTCAGCTGTCTTGATGTCAGACACATGATTGTTTTCTGGTGCTGAATCGAACACTTTTTACTTTGTCTTTCTATGAAACAGAACTTACAGTAGGAGTTTATCCTCATTTTTCTTTTGGAAGTGCTTTATTTTTTTTAATGGTTGAAATGCATTTATACCAAGATTTGTTCTTGGTACAAATACTGCCTTTGGATTCCTGTTTCTTCATAGGTTGAATTTAATAAGTTTATCAAGATTTAGTTATGACTCATATGTCCTGTCACACATTATGTAAAAGCCAAAGAAAATGTGACACTGAGTACAAATCCAGAATTATTTCTCCTGAGAGCTTTCAAATTTGAAGACAGCCTTTATAGTCCTTTAAAGGAAATCCAAATTAATTATTTATCATTTGGGAAATTAACTTTATGATTATTCAACACAAATTTGTACAAAGTTCACTTCAGCAAAGTGTTTTGATACTTTATAGGTATGATTAATTAATTTTATGATTTTTCTAATGCAAAGTTTTCTTTTTCTATAAAAATGAAGATCCTGATAGAGAAGGAATGGATATGCATGGGCCACAAGTTCTCCCAAAGGTAAAAATATCCTCATTTTAAAGGTAGAGGCTAAGGAGAATTCAGTAGGGTGAGATTTATCAAAACCCTGATATGTTCTTGTGTAAGAAGGAAGAATAAGTTGAACATGGCATAAATCTCTTTTCATCAAGAAACACATATTCCATGCACAATGCTAGGGAACTAGGGACACAGGTGTAACTAGACTATTATATCTGCCTTCAAAGTGAAACAAATGATTATATCCAATCATTAAATATTTCAAGGAAGAATAGACATCACAGGCCACAGAAGAAAAAGAGCTTAACTGTGTTTGAAGAACACAAGATAGGCTTCCAAGAATAGGCAATATTTAAGGATGAATTTTAGGGACTGAATAGGAGTTTGCTAGAGAGAACAGTGAGCATTCAGGTAGAGGGAGTAATATCTAATGCAATGCAACTTTTAATCTTTTATAATAAAAAAAGGCATTTGCACATTTCTGTTCTTTGGTAAGAGGTGGATGCAAGGACTTATATTTATTTAGTGATCTAATGCTGCTATAAGTCAGACAGCCTCACTGAGACTTTGTGTGTTATGAGAATAAAAGATGTTTACCAAATACCTAACAATATGCTGTAAACTATGTGAGACACTGAACTGATAACAAAGGCACATAAAATATGAGTTTTACCATCAAAGAAGTTGCTATTCAAGTATTAGTATCCCACATTGGTGTGTATCCATTTAATTTCTTTGATTACCACTCTCTAGCTATTTGGGTCCATCTATTCTTCTTTTATCAACAAACTTTGGTCCAGGCAATATGTCAGGTTTTGAGGGGACTGTATTGGACCAGATGTGTTCGCTGTCCCTTCTTTTATAGAAAATAAAATCAGTGACGACAGCATAGTATGATATGGGCTTCCCAGGTAGCACTAGTGGTAAAGCATCTGCCAGCCAATGCAGGAGATGTAAAAGATAAGGTTTTGGTCCCTGGGTTGGGAAGATCTCCTGGAGGAGGGGATGGCAACCACTCCAATATTCTTGCCTGGAGAATCCCATGGACAGAGGAGCCTAGTGGGCTATAGTTCATATGGTCACAAAGAGTCAGACACAACTGAAGCGACTTAACACACACACATAGTATGATAACTGCTACAAGGGAACCTTATCCATTCTGGGCAAAGGAAACTCCCTAGAACTGGTGGTATTTTAGAACATTAAGAAGATGAGGTTGATCTATTTTTAGGTTTTGAGAAATCTCTGTACTATTTTTCACTCTGGTTGCACCATTTTATATTACCACAAACAAGTAGGATGGTTCCCTTTTCTCCATATCCTTGGTTAGTAGTTATTGTGTTTCTTTTTGAGTTTCTTTTTGGGTATATATCTGAGAAAAAACAAAACAAAAACATTAATTTAGAAACATACAATGCACCCCCATGTTCATAGCAGCATTATTTACAGTTGCCAAGGTGTGGAAGCAACCTAAGTGTCCATCAATAGATGAATGGATAATATATATACATTATACACACACACACACACACACACACACACACACAGTGGAATACTACACAGCCATAAAAAGGAGTGAAACTTTGTCATTTGCAGCATCATGGATGGACTTTGGAGGGCATTACGCTAAGTGAAATTAGTCATACAGAGAAATACAAATATGTGTGATATCACTTGTATGTGGAATCTAAAAAGCACAACAAACTAGTGAATATAACAAAAAACTAGCAGACTCACAGATATAAAGAACAAAGTAGTGGTTAGGAAGAAACTAGGGAAGAGGATAAAGAGAGGAGTAAAACAGGGGTAGGAAATTTTTAGGAGGGTTATGAAATTATATGAAATCATGTGTCTGAAACTGGTGAAAATTATAAAGCACTATAGATTTAAAGAATCTTTTCATGCAAAAAAAGTTTTAAAAAATAAGATTGAAGATCTGTGCAAAACAAAACTACAATAAGATATCACCTCACACCAGTCAGAATGGCCATCATCAAAAAATCTACAAACAATAAATGCTGAAGAGGATGTGGAGGAAAGGGAACCCTCTTGCAAAGTTGCTAGGAAAGTAATTTGATACAATCACTATAGAAGACATTATGGAGATTCCTTAAAAAAACTAGGAATAAAACTACCATATGACCCAGCAATCCCACTACTAAGCATATACCCTGAGGAAACCAAAATTGAAAAACGTCATATGTACCCCAATATTCATTGCAGCACTATTTATTTTTTTCATTGTTGCTCTCATTCTTTTTTTTTTTAATTTTTTTTATTGTAGTGGTTTTTGCCATACATTGACATGAATCAGCCATGGATCTACATGTGTTCCCCATCCTGATCCCCCCTCCCACTTCCCTCTCCATCCCATCCCTCTGGGTCTTAGTGCACCAGCCCTGAGCACTTGTCTCATGCATCCAACCTGGGCTGGTGATCTGTTTCACCCTTGATAGTATACTTGTTTCAATGCCATTCTCTCTGAACATCCCACGCTCGCCTTTTCCCACAGAGTCTAAAAGTCTGTTCTGTACATCTGTGTCTCTTTTTCTGTTTTGCATATAGGGTTATCATTACCATCTTCCTAAATTCCATATATATGTGTTAGTATACTGTATTGGTCTTTATCTTTCTGGCTTACTTCACTCTGTATAATGGGCTCCAGTTTCATCCATCTCATTAGAACTGATTCAAATGAATTCTTTTTAATGGCTGAGTAATATTCCGTAGTGTATATGTACCATGTCTTCCTTGTCCATTCATCTGCTGATGGACATCTAGGTTGCTTCCATGTCCTGGCTATTATAAACAGTGCTGCGATGAACATTGGGGTACATGTGTCTCTTTCAGATCTGGTTTCCTTGGTGTGTATGCCCAGAAGTGGGATTACTGGGTCATATGGCAGTTCTATTTCCAGTTTTTTAAGGAATCTCCACACTGTTCTCCATAGTGGCTGTGCTATTTTGCATTCCCACCAACAGTGTAAGAGGGATCCCTTTTCTCCACACCCTCTCCAGCATTTATTGCTTGTAGACTTTTGGATAGCAGCCATCCTGACTGGTGTGTAATGGTACCTCATTGTGGTTTTGATTTTCATTGCAGCACTATTTATAATAGGTAGGATATAGAGCAACCTAGATGTCCATTGACAGATGAATGGATAAAGAAGCTGTGGTGTGTATATACAATGGAATATTAGTCATAAAAAAGAACATATTTGAGTCAGTTCTAATGAGGTGTATGAACCTAGAGCCTATTATACAGAGTTAAGTAAGTCAGAGAAAAAAACAAATGTCATATATTATCACATATATATGGAATCTAGAAAGATGGTACTGATGAACCTATTTGCAAGGAAGAAAAAGAAATGCAGACATAGAGAACAGACTTATGGACATTGGGTGGGGGGAAGGAGAGGGTGGGATGAAAGTAGAGAGTAACATGGAAACATATATACTACCATATATAAAATAGGTCAGTTCAGTTGCTCAGTCATGTCCGATTCTTTGTGACCCCATGGATAGCCAATAGGAATTTAAAGTAGATAGCCAATGGGTATTAGCTATATGACTCAGAGAACTCAGATTGGGGGTCTGTAACAACATAGAGTGGTAGGATCGGGTAGGAGGTGGCAGGGAGGTTCAAGAAGGAGGGGGCATATGTATACTCATGGCTGATCCATACTGATGTATGGCAGAAGCCCAATACAATACTGTAAAGCAGTTGTTAGTCAATAAAAAATAAATAAATTTTAAAGAAGATTAAAGATTTGAAAGAAATAGTGGGTGTTTTATAGAATGACTCCTTAGGAGAAAAAAGGGATTAAAAACTTCCTTCCAAATGAAAGCATTTAGCTTGAGGTATAACCAAGAACCACCCTTACAGCAGAAAGCAAAGAGGAACTAAAGATCCTCTTGATGAAAGTGAAAGAGGACAGTGAAAAAGCTGTCTTAAAACTCAACATGTGAAAAACTAAGATGATGGCATCTGGTCCCATCACCTCATGGCAAATAGATGGAGAAAGAATGGAAACAGTGAGAGACCTTATTTTCTTGGGCTCCAAAATCACTGCAGATGGCAACTGAATCCAGGAAATTTAAAGATGCTTGCTCCTTTAAGAAGAAAATTAAGTCCTTGCTCCATAGAAGAAAATCTATGACCAACCTAAACAGCATATTAAAAAGCAGATACATTACTTTGCTGACAAAGGTCCATCTAGTCAAAGATATGGTTTTTCCAGTAGCCATGTATGGATGTAAGAGTTGGACTATAAAGAAAGCTGAGTGCCAAAGAATTGATGCTTTTGAACTGTGGTGTTGGAGAAGACTCTTGAGAGTCCCTTGGACTGCAAAGAGATCCAACCAGTCCATCCTAAAGGAAATCAGTCCTGAATATTCATTGGAAGGACTGATGGTGAAGCTGAAACTCCAATACTTTGGCCACCTGATGTGAACTGACTAATTGGAAAAGACCCTGATGCTGGGAAATATTGAAGGCAGGAGGAGAAGGGGACGACAGAGGATGAGATGGTTGGATGGCATCACCCACTCGATGGACATGAGTTTGAGCAAGTTGGTGATGGACAGGGAAGCCTGGCGTGCGGCGGTTTATGTGGTCACAAAGAGTTGGACATGACTGAGCACCTGAACTGAACTGATAAGAACACCTCTTCAATGGAGACTACATGGAAGGACAGGTGGAGAAGGAATTAAGTTTGTAAATGTCAAAGGCAGAAGTTAGATACTTTTACTTGATGGCCTTCCTCTTTTTCATTAATACTGTAGACATCAATGTGAAATGTGTCAGGGTTACAGAAGATAGCTTAAAATTTGCAAGAGCTGTAAGGGTTAATGGGAAAACTGTGTTAAGGATATACATAAAGGTTGCTGCTGCTGCTGTTTAGTTGCTTCGATCGTGTCTAACTCTGTGCGACCCTCTGGACTGCAGCCCGCCAGGCTCCTCTGTCTGAGATGATTCTGTCTATGGGGATTCTCCAGGCAAGAATACTGGAGTGGATTGCCATGTCCTCCTCCAGGGGATCTTCCCAACCCAGGGGTTGTACCCAGGTCTCTTGCATTGCAAGCCGATTCTTTACTGTTTGAGCCACCAGGGAAGCCAAAGGATACTGGAGTGGGTAGCCTATCCCTTCTCCAAGGGATCTTCCCAACCCAGAATTGAACCTGGGTCTTCTGCATTGCAGGTGGATTCTTTACCAGCTGAGCTATCAGTGAAGCCCATTAATAAAAGTTACTTGGGAGCAATTAAGTTCCAGCTGAGTATGGAGACTTAAGTTCTCGATTTGCCTGGTTTTAAATTTTTCTCAAGCAGCATTCATCAGTCAGGATGTGGAAGTAGAGAATGTAGCTTAGTTTGTTCCTCAGTGGTTGGATTTTGAAGGAAAATAATGACAAAAAAGACCAGAAAGTTGAAGAAAATGGGGAAAGAATAGTTGATGGGAGCAGATCTAGAATATAGGGTGGTAAGGAAGCTGGGAGGAATCTGGCAAGTAGAGAGGTCCAAAGATGAGGGCTGGATGAGGTAAGATGAGCAGCTTTTGGAAATATAATATGTGGTGACCAGAGCAGGCTATTGAGATTAAGGTTTCAAAGTGGAGGAAGCACCTTTAGCTAACATCAGGAAACATGGATGTCATGGATACACAAGCCTGATGTGAAGTAGATGTAAAGATCAGTGAAGTACATTAGTTAGTTAAAGAGTCTAAGCCATTGTAGGTTATCTGCATCTACTCCAAAGATCAGTACTTACAACTGGAGTCAGATTCTTCAGAAAATGTAGAGAAGTGACCCAAATATTGTAGAAAACAACACTGAGGAAAATGAATGAGCATGGCCCATAATGGAAGTATTTTTAAGAGAGTAAACAGAATAGTTGAATGCAGTGGTAACAAGGAGAAAATTGATCCCACTTCAGCTTTCTTTTAGGATTATGATACATGAAGAGTGAATGATGAGCCTTCTCCATTTTATTTGGGCCCCAAGAAGTAGTGTCCTTGGTGAGGTAGATTTCAATTATATCAAAAGGCAGAACATTCAGTGTAGAAGCTAAGGATGCCATGTATGTTTACAGTGGATTAGGGCTTCTAGTGGATGGTAGAGTTGAGAAAGAGCATCATGGGAGAGAAAACATTAAACAGTTCTGGGATGAGATTTTTTCATTCATTTTCACACCAGGCACTATCCAGTAAACAACATAGATATGATCTTTGATCACATGGAGCTAAATGTAGCTGTTAAATTAATTGAAATTAAATATAATTGAAAATTCAGTTCCTTAGTCATACTAGCCACATTTAAAGTGCTTAATAGTGACTGCCATATTGGACAGCACAAATATGGAACATTTAATCACTGTAGAAAGTTCTATTGTAGAGGATGTAAAAGGAAATAGAATAGATGACCAAAGGGTTTACGATCTGGATAATAGTGAAAGTTGCTGGTGGCTAAGAGGTCCACTGGGCTTAATGAACTTTGAGATTCTAAGTGGTATTTTGGCATTACGTATTTCCTTACCAATTCCAACACAGAAACAGAAAGCGACCTTGCTATAGCCTGTTCCAAACAGTGTAATCCCTGATGTTAATCCTTGTCTTTCTTTACCTTTACTTGTATCTCTTAGGTGTGGCCACCTGGATGGGGACTCTAAAGAAGTATCCCCTATTTTCACACAGTTCCTAGACTGTATCTGGCAATTAATGGAACAATTTCCATGTGCCTTTGAGTTTAATGAAAATTTCCTGCTGGAAATTCATGACCATGTTTTCTCCTGCCAGTTTGGGAACTTCCTTGGAAACTGCCAGAAGGATCGAGATGATCTGAGGTGAATTCAGTTTGTGAGAAAACACTGAATAGGGAGAGGAGATCAGTGTAAATTTACCAGTCACCCTGAATTTGGGACAGCAGTTCACAAAAGGGGAGGAGAGGACAACTATAAAAATAATTTTTGAAGCATAAAACACTTGATATTTGTATGGGTAGTCCTCAAAACCTTAGATTCTTTATCTGTGAAATAGGGATAATAATACCTATTTTTCAGATCTGTCATGAGGAACCAATAAAGCAATGGATGTGCAAAGATTTTATAAGGAATGAGTGTGTGAGTAGTCATTAGCTACTGTCCTTTATCATTTGTGTCTAAGATAACTAAATAGCAGGTCATAGGCCAAGTCTGGCTTAACAGGCATATTCTGTTTCATCTGTAGAGTATTTTTTAAACTATTAATTAGTAGTCAGCATTTAAATATCTTAATATTTCACATAAAAATCCAGTTGTTTTAGGATTTTTTCCTCAATCAAAAAGCCACTGTGGCAAGTTATTGCGCAAAATCAGGAACTCTGGCAGTACTGGACCTGCATTTTCTAATGGCAATAATCATCTGGAGATGAATAATAGCCTGCTTCATTTGAATGAAGCAAGCTCACTCTTGTTTGCCACAATTCTCACTACTCTCTGTAGTTTATTCTCAGCTCACTTCGTATGTTACTTCCCCAGCTCCTATAAGCACTTGAATTGGTATCAGACATAAACTCTAACATCCTTGCAATGTATAAAATGTAAAGAATTTTTGAAGTTGACAAGACAGAGTTTCTGGGAATAGCATTCTCCTTGTTTTAAAGTCAGAGAAAAAGAATAGAGAGGGGAAGTGACTATCTCACAATCCATTCTTGTTTCATAGTTGTTAGCTGAGTAGCAATTAGCTCAAGTTCTCAGGCCCTGATATGATATATCCTGGATAAGTCTCTAATTCTGTTTTCTTGTCAACACTGAGAACAGTGGTGAATCTTCCTGCTTCAAAATCTGTAGTTACTTAGTAGCTTCTGTGCACATTTCTATTTCATTTTGCAACGAGAACTTTCTTACCCTCTTCCCAAATGCTTATAAACACATTTGTTCTGTCTCTGACCTGCTTTTCTAGCACTAAAATCAGAGATCTTTTCCGTATACTTTTTCTCCACCCTCTTAAAATGAGGCTAATATATCCTCAACCCATTCCTCACACAAATCTGAATCTCCATGTAAAAGTATGAAAGTTGAAAATTTTAACATATGCTTTAATAGTGGTTATGTAAAACAAGCAGACATATCATTCATCCATGAAAGAAGAGACATGGACTCTAGGATCAGAGAGACCTGGGTTCAGATTTTGGCTCTGTCACCTACTAGCTGTGTGACTTTTTGCAAATTAATTTTTGTCTCATTTTCTCATTATTATTTTGGGAATAAAATAACTCACAAGGTTTTATTATATAATTTAATAGGGTATTTTAAGTAGAGTCTGGGACAGTGTTTGACACATAGTAAATACTCAACAAATACTACTTACCTTACCTCTGCAAGATTTTTTTTTCTTTTTTCAACCAACAACAAATGAGAAAGATGCATATATAGTTCCTTTGGCCTCATTGAAATGATCTGAGAATTCTAAAAGTTACAAGACTACAATTTTTATGTCATATACCCCATATCACTTCTCTTTGTTGTCCTCCTAGAGCTTTTTTGACACTGTATGAGCAAATGAACTTCCCATGCGTGGATACACAGCAGCTTTCACTGGAGACAATGAATTCCATGCTTTTTTGTGTTAACTAAGTCACTTCCCAGGGACTCAGCTAAGGGATAAGAAGAATCAGTCTTTTAATATAAATATCACAGTCAGTACTGTTCACCTAGGATAACTCACAAATATTTGCTAATATAAATTGCTAAATTGTCTTTCACTGTCTTATACCTTCTGAGTGGAGGAGAAGCTGGCTTGAAATCAAATATAGAAAAGCCAGAAATTCACCTCTTGTCTGTTAATTTACCAGATTTTTTTTTAAATAATTCTAGATTTTTTAAAAACTGGAAACGTTATTCGTAGAATACAAGATTTGGAAGAGACTGTAAAGATCACATTATACAAATGAGAAAGTAGGCCCAGAAAGGGCTAGGGACATCGCTAAGATTACATCACTACTCTGTGGCAGAGAAAGTATCTCTACATATATACTCGGCATGTTTCTCTTCAATGTGGAATTCTTTCTAATCTCTTTAAAAACGGATAAGTTGAAGCCCAGATAATTTGTTACTCTGTCATTCTTCATTACAATTTATTTTCGTTTTCCTTGTATCATATCCTAGCCCTCTGTCTTAAGTTAGGTTACTTGTTAATAGAATTTAGATAATTGTCAAGTTCAGCAGATCTATTGATGTTACTTGCTTGCTGCTTTTAATTTTTTGGCTTGTTTTTCTTTTCTTACAGAATATATGAGAAAACCCATTCAGTGTGGCCTTTCTTGGTTCAGAGGAAACCAGACTTCAGGAACCCTCTCTATAAAGGCTTCACTGTGTATGGGGTACTCAATCCTAGTACTGTGCCGTACAACATTCAGTAAGTTACTAAGCTGTTCATCCTTTCTTACAGCAAGCCCTAAGGCCTCAGCTTCTTTGCCTCTCCTTGTATAGCTGACATCATCTCCATAACCCAAGCTATGGAGTAGGACATTCTCTCCCAGATTACCCATTCCTTGCTGCCTCTGAAAGCAAGACCACACTCCCATTGGTTTTCATGGCTTTGTAGTTACTTGCTTAGGGAAATAAACAAGAAACAATAGTTTATTTATAGTAGTACAACCAGTCAAGATGTAGGTTGTTTCATTCCTTTTAGTCTTTTCTTACATATTTCTCTTCTTTCTTATCCTTTTCCCCAACAAAGAGAAGGAAAAACAGAGAAAGAGAATGTGCTGATATAGTTTGTTCTACTTTCCCCACAAAGTGTTAAGTACAGGGTGCCATGCTCACTGACCACAATTCAATGAGTACAAGACAGAACTGAATGCATTTATTAAATCTAATGGTTTATTTTGTATATTCTGTAGGATTTTATATATGTAAGGTCATGTCATTTCTGAATAGATATTGTTTTAATTATTCCTTTCCAATTTGGATGCCTTTTATTTTCTTGCCTAATGCCTTATGTAGAACTTCCAGTGCTGAATAGAAGTAGTGAAAGTGAGCATCGTTATACTGTTCCTTATCTTAGGAGGAAATCTTTCAGTCTTTCTGCATTGAGTATGTTATAGTTTTGTTTTGTTTTACAAATGACCTTTATCATGTTTAGGACATTCCATTCTGTTCCTAGTTTGCTGAGTGCTTTTATGATGAAACTGTTTTAGATTATATCAAATTTTTTTTTTTCTGAATCACATTGAGATACAGGTGATTATGTATTATTTTCTCCTTAATTTTATTTTTTGTTTGTTTTTGTTTGGCCACACTACATGGCTTGAGGGATCTCTGTTCCCTGACCAGGGATTGAACCCAGGCCATGGTAGTGAAAGCTCAGAATCCAGGGCATTAGGCCAGAGAACTCCCTCTCATTAATTTTGTTAATGTGGTGTGTAGCACTGATTTTCAGATGTTGAACCAGCCATGCTTTCCTAGGGTGAATCCCACTTGGTCATGGTATATAATCCTCTTAATATGCTGCTGCATTTGGTTTCCTAGTATATTGTTGAGGATTTTTGCATATATATTCATAAAGCATATTAATCTACAGTTTTGTTTTCTTATAATGTCCTGGTCTGTCTTTGATATCAAGGTTATAGTGACCACATAGAATGAGCTGAGAGTGTTCCATTCTGTTTAACATTTGGAATAGTTTGAAAAGGATTATTGTTAATTCTTCAATGTTTAGTAGAAGTCACCAGTGAAGCCATCTGTTCCTGAATTTTTCTTTATTGGGAATTTTTTGATTACTGAATCAGGAACTGTTATAGGTCTGTTCAAATTTTTTATTTCTTGAGTCATTTTTGGAAGTTTGTGTGTTTCTGAAAGTTTTTCCATTTCATCTAATTTGTGGGCATGCAATTGTTCATGACTTTCTCTAGTATTTTTCTTTATTGCTATAACTTCAGTAGTAACATCCCTAACTTAATTTATGATTTTAGTAATTTGAGACTTTCCTCTTTTATTTTTTGAGACCAAAATACCTTTGTTTAATGTCAAAAGCATCTTGTACATAAACTGGATAATACATATTAAATGATGTATTTCGGTTACTTTTGGTAGTTTGAGGGGCATTTTTCCAGTTTTATTGTGATATAATTGACATATAACATGGTGTAAGTTTAAGGTATATAATGTGATGATCTGATACATGTAAATATTGTGAAATGCTCACCACAATAAGATCAGTTAGCACATCCTCTACTCATACAGTTACCATTTTGCTGTTTGCTGTTATGGCGAGAACATTAAAGCTCTACGATCATAGCAAAATATGGCATGATTCACAAATTTGCATGCTATTATTTTACACCTGTCATGCTAACCCCTGTATCATTCCAATTGTAGTATATATGCTGCCAAAATGAGCACCCTGTCATTGTTTGTAATCAGTTTAACTTAATGTTTTATTGAATTTATTAATCTTTTCAAAGAACCAACTTTAGTTTTGTTGATTTTATCTATTTTATAATCTCTATTTCATTTATCTCTGTTTTAATCTTTATTATTTCTTCTCTTATGCTAACTTTGGGTTTAATTTGCCCTCCCTTTTTAGCTTCATAAGGTGTAAGATTAAGTGATTCTTTTTTAATGAATGCATTTACAGTTATAAATTTCCTTTTTAGCGGTTCTTTCTCTGTATCCCATAAGTTTTGGTATATTGTATTTTTGTTTATATCAATCCCAAAGTACTTTTTAATTTGAATTTCAGATAGTTCAGTTCAGTTGCTCAGTCGTGTCTGACTCTTTGCGACCCCATGGACTGCAGCACGCCAGGCCTCCCTGTCCATCACCAACTCCCAGAGTTTATTCAAACTCAGATAAACAAACAATAATTTGCCTAAAGAGCTTAGATCCTTTAATGCACTTAAAGACAGTTCTTAAATGTATACACAAATGGGTTAAAAGTTACAGTTAAAAATTAAAAATAAGAAATAATGAATTGGGGCATTCAAGGCACAGCCTTTCTCTCCTCCCTTAGTGTCATCTTCACCCAGGTGAGACTCCCTGAACATCCATTTTCCCATGCAGGTTCCAAGAAGCAGTCAGTTAAATCACTTTATTCCATAAAAGTCTACAGAATAGATTCTAAGGGAGGGGATATGTGGGTTGAAAGGAATGTATGTATTTAATTTGTTATAGGTAGTGCCAGATTGAGCCTGACCCTCTTGTGGGGTAGAAGCACTGCTTCTCCCTTTCTCTCCGCAGGCAGAGCTTGACTTCTCAGCCCAATCCCTCTATCTACTTCCTTCAAGAAACAGCTCTGTCCTTTTTCCTGACCCTTTTCATCAACAATGTAAGGTTCTAACCAGTGCTGTGATGAGCTATATCGGAGCCTGTTGTAACGGGCCTATATATGTGCTTACCGTCTCTTACTACCCTGTTCTCTGTATCTTTGTGTTTATCTTTTTTGTTTGTTTTTCTTTTTATTCCACATATGAGTGAAATCATATGTCTTTCTCCATCTGACTTACTTCACTTAGCATAAAACCCTTAATATCCATCCATGTTGTCACTAATGGCAAGATTTTGCCTTTTTATGGCTGAGTAGTATCCTGTTGTATATATATGTATTATGTGTGTATTTGTGTGTGTGTGTGTGTGTATATATATATATTTTTCTATTCTTTATCCATCCGTCAATGAGCAGTTGGGTTGTTTCTATGCCTAGGCTATTGTAAATAAATCTGCAACATACATAGGGGTGGTGTGTATCTTTTCAAAGTATTATTTTTGCATTCTTCATACGAATACCCAAAAGTAGAATAGCTGGATTATATAGTATTTCTTTCTTAACTTTTTGATGTATCTCCATACTGTTTTCCATAGTGGATGCATCAAATTACATTCCAATCAGCAGTGCACAAGAGTTCACTTTTCTCTATACCCTTTCCAACACTTGTTTCCTGCTTTTGATACTTATGGGTGTGAGGTGATATATTGGGGTTTTGATTTGCACTTCCCTAATAATTAGTGATGTTGAACTTCTTTTCATGTGCCTGTTGGCTATCTGTATGTCTTCTTTGGAAAAATGTCTGTTCAGATCCTCTGCCAATTTTTAAAAAAAATCAGGGTGTTTATTTTGTTGTTGCTGAGTTATATGAGTTCTTTATATATTTTACATATTAACCCCATATCATATATTTGCAAATGACTTGTCCCATTTGGTAAGTTGTCCTTTCATTTTGCTGATGATTTCCTTTACTGTACAGAAGCTTTTTAGTTTGATGTAGTCCCATTTGTTTATTTTTGCTTTTGTTTTCCTTGCCTGAGGAGAAAGATATTGCTAAGACCAATGTCAAAGAGCATACTGCCTATGTTTTCTTCTAGGGGTTTTATAATTTCAGGTCTTATACTCCAGGATTTGATCCATCTTAAGTTGAATTTTGTGTCTGCTTATGGGTTAATGGTCTAGTTTCTTTTTTTTTTTTTCTACATGTGGATTGTCCAGTTTTCCTAATGCCATTTTTTTGAGGAGACTACCTTCCTCCATAGTATGTTCTTTGCTCTTTTATCATAAATTAATTGTCCATATGTGCATGAGGTTATTTTTGTGCCCTCAATTCTGTTTCATTGTTCTATGTATCTGTTTTTCTGCCAATGCTGTGATGTTTCTGATACTGTAGCTTTGTGGTATGCTTTGAAATCAGGGAGGGGGATACTTTCACTTTGTTCTTTTTCCTCAGAATTCATTTTGCTATTTAAGTGAAAAGTGAAAGTATTAGTTGCTTGTTTGTGTCTGACTCTTTGTGACCCCATGGGCTGCAGCCAACCAGACTCTTCTCTCCATAGAATTCTCCAGGCAAGAATACTGGTGTGGGTAGACATAACCTTCTCTGAGAATCTTCCCAACCCTGGGATTGAACCTGGGTCTCCTGTATTGTAAGCAGATTCTTTACCATCTGAGCCACCAGGGAAGCCCGGGATGCACATAGATTTTAGGATGTTTTGTTTTATTTCTGTGACAGGTGTCGTCAGGATTTTGATAGGGATTGCATTGAATCAGTAGATTGATTTGGTAATATGGACATTTTAGTAATGTTAATTCTAATCCACAGCCATGGAATGTCTTTCATTTCTTTGTGTTTTGTTAAGTTTCTTTCAACAGTGTCATAGATTTTAGCTAACTGGTCATTCATTTCCTTAGTTAAATTTACCCCTGGGTATTCTTTCTGTTGTGATTATAAATAGGATTATTTTCTTTTTAATTTCTCTTTCTGCTTGTCTGTTGATAAGGTGTAGAAACTCAAGAGATTTTGCATATGAATTTTGTACCCTGCAACTTTATTCATTTACTATTTCTAATAGCTTTTTTTTGGTGGAGGCATTAAGGTTTTCTATAAATAAATTGTGTCATCCACAAGTAGTTACAGTTTTACTTCTTATTTTCCAATTTGGATGCCTTTTATTTCTTTTTCTTTTGTAATTGCTCTTACTAGGACTTCTCATGTTGAATAAGACTGGCAAGAGTGGGCATCCTTGTCTTGTTCCTAATCTTAGAGGTATAGCTTTCAGTTTTTCTTTGTTGAATATGATGTTAGCTGTGGACTTGTCATATATGACTTTTATAATGTTGAGGTATATTTATTCTATACCCATTTTATTGAGAGTTTTTATCATAAATGAATGTTGAATATTGTCAAATGCCTTTTGTGTACCTATTGAGATGATCATACAATTTTTATTCTTAATTTTGTTGATGTGGTGTATCTCATTGGTTGATTTGTGAATGTTGAACCATCCTTGCATCCCTGGAATAAATCCCACTTGGTCACATTGTATCCTTTTAATGTATTGTTGTATATGTTTTGTTAATATTTTGTTGACAACTTTTGTGTCTATGTTCATTAGAGATACTGACCTATACAATTCTTTTTTTGCATTACTCTTGTCTGGTTTTGGTATTAGGTAATATTGAGCTCATAAAATGTGTTAGCAAGCATTCCCTCCTCTTCAATTTGACAAGGGTGGACATTAACTCAACTTTTAATGTTAGGTAAAATTCACCTGAAGGGATCTGGTTCTCGATTTTTTTTTTCTTGGGGTGAGTTTTTTGATTACGCTTCAGTCTCTTTACCAATGATCGGTCTATTCATATTTTCCCTTTCTTCATGATTCACTCTTGGACAGTTGTATAATTCTAAAAATTTATCTGCTTTTAGGTTATCTAATTTGTTGCTGTATAGCTGTTCATAGTATTGTTTTATAATTATTTGTATTTCTGTGATATCCATTGTAATTTCTTCTCTTTTATTTTTTATTTTATTTAGCTGAGCCTTCTCTACTTTTTCTCTTAATGAGTTAAGCTAAATGTTGGTCAATTTTGTTTATCTTTTCAAAAAACCAGCTCCTAGTTTCATTCATATTTTTCTATTAGCTGTTTCATCTCTATTTCCTCTATTTCTACTCTGGTCTTTATTATTTCCTCACTTCCACTAACTCTTAGCTTTGTTTGTTGTTCATTTTATAGTTCTTTTATGGTTATGTTGTTTTTTGAGATTTTTCTTGTATCCTGAGGTAGGCCTGAATTGCTATAAACTTCCCTCCTCATATTGCTTTTGCTGCCTCCCATAAATATTGGTATGTCAGGTTTTCATTTTCATTTGTCTTCCTGTATGTTTTAATTTTGGAGCTTCTCAAGTGGTGCTAGTGGTAAAGACCCCACCTGCCAATGTAAGAGACATAAGAAACATGGATTCGATCTGTGGGTTGGGAAGATCTCTGGAGGAGAGCCTGGCAACCTACTCCAGTATTCTTGCCTGGAGAATCCCATGGACTAGCAGGCTACAGTCCACAGGGTCACCAAGAGTCAGACACGAGTGAAGCAACTTAACACACCCACATGCACGTGTTCTTATTTTATCTTTAATTTCTTCATTGACCCAATAGTTGTTTAGTAGCATGTTTTTTAGTCTCCAAGTAGTTGTAATTTTTTCCAGCTTATTTCTTGTAGCTGATTTCTAATATATATGCCACTGTGATCAGAAAAAAGACTTGATATGATTTCAATCTTCTGAAATTTATTGAGACTTTTTTGTGTGTATCCTAGCATAGGATCTATCACTGAGAATGTTCCATGTACACTTGATAAGAATGTATATTCTTATCAGAACCCTGCTGGTTCTGAATCTGAATCTGTATTTTTAAGAAGTAGTCAGTACCAACCTATCAAATCTACATGCTCTAATGTTTTCTTTCAGGCAGCTGTTTCCTTGAAGACTTTCTGCCTGGATGATTTGTCCATTGATGTAACAGGGTGTTAACATGTGCTACACTTACTGTGTTGCTTTTAATGTACCCCTTCAATTCTGTCAATAATTCCTTTATATATATTTGTCACTCCTTAACATGGTTCATATATGTTAATACTTTTTATATCTTCTTGATGAATTATACCCTTTATCATTTATAATGTCCATCTTTGTCTCTTGTTAACTTTTTTTGGCATAGTCTGTTTGTCTGATATGGTATGGCTACATCTACTTTTTTTTGACTGCCATTTACTTCACTTTGAGCCTAGGTTTGTCTTTAGAGCTGAGGTAAGTCTCCCAGAAGCAGCATATAGTTGAGTCTTATTTTTTTTCCCTTTATTTATCCAATCACTCTGTGTCTTTTGATTGCTAAATTCAACAAATTTTTATTTAGAGTGATTATTGCTATCAAGTACTCAGAACTGCCATGTAAACTTTTGTTTCTGACTGATCTATATCTCTGTTGTTTCTTTTTCCTTGTGTTTCTATCTGCTATTTAAATTTGGTGGCTTTCTATGATGTTTTTCTCAGTTACCTCTTTCTTGTTTCGTGCTCTACTTTAGATTTGTGTATGGTAGTTACCGTAAAGTTTATACAAAGACTCTCTTAAAGTAGTTTTTTCCTTCTGATAACATCTTACCTTAATTTTTCTAAACCATAAAGTTTATACAAAGTATTTCTTAAAGTATGTTTTTTTTTTCTTCTGATAACATCTTATCTTAATTTTTCTATACAATTTCCATCCCTTTTCTCTTTCCTTTATATATTTCTGTTGTCTCAAATTATCCTTTTTTATGTTGTGAGTTTGTTACTAAGTGGAAGTAGCTATAGTTAGTTTTGCTTCTTTTTTGATTTAAATTTTATAATTAAGTTTTAAACAACCTATTCTAATATACAGTTGTCATTTTCTGATTCTGTTTATCACCTTATTCAACATTTTCTGTACCTTTGCCTTTTTCTGTCTGGTAGAAGAGCTCCTTTTAAACATTTCTTGTAAGGCAGTTCTAGTGCTGATGAACTTCCTCAGCTTTTGTTATTTGGGGAAAACCTTCAAACCTTCATCTTTCATATGTAATATCTTTGCTGAATAAAGTATTCTTGGGTTATAGTTTTTAATCTTTCAGTATTTTTAGGATGACATTCCATTCCCTCCTGGCTGGCAGAGAAATCTAATAGAATAATGGAGGTTCTTTTGTAGGTTACCATATATTTTTCCCCTGGCTGCCTTTGAAATTTTTTCCTTGTCATTAACTTTTGACAGTTTTAATATAATATTTCTTGGAGAAGGTCTTTATTCATCAAGGTAATTAGCTAATTAGGTATTCTCTTGGTTTCATGGACATGCATATCTAATTCATTATCCAGGTTTTAAAAGTTCTCAGCTATTACTTCTTCAAATGAACTCTTCACTCCCTTTCCTTCTCTTGTCCTTCTCGGATAGCTCTCATGCAATTTCTTCATTTTTTGATATCTTATTTGTCTGTCCTCTTCTACTTGTGTTATTTCTAGATTGTTATCTTCAAGCTCAAGAAATTTCTCTTCCATATGATCAACTCTGTTTTCCAGTGGTTTCTAATGTGTTCTTCATCCCACTTATTGTGGTCTTTAGTTTTAGAATTACTGTTTGGTTCTTTTTGGAGGTTTTAAACTGCTTGGTAATGTACTCCTTCTGTTATTTAATTTTATTCCTCATCTCATTGAACTGCTTTTCTGAGTTGTTATAGATTATTGAATTTTTTCATGAGCTATATTTCAAATTTTCTATCATTTTGATCACAGTATTCCATGAAATATTTTTCACTGAGGTATAGTTGATGCACAGTATTTTATTATCTAAGTTTCAGGTATACAATTTGGTGATACAATTTTAAGGTTATATTCCATTTATAGTTAATATAAATATTAGCCATATTCCCTATGTTATATAATATATTTTTGTAACATATATTTTATACATAGTAGTTTGTTCCTTTTCATCCCCTACCCCTAATTTGCCATGGCCCTCTTCCCTATCCCCAGCAATAACCACTAGTTTATTCTCTATATCCGTGAGTCAGTTTCTTTCATTTATATTAACTTGTCTATTTTATGTTTTAGATTCCTTATGTAAGTGATAACATATTGTGTTTCTCTTTCTCTGGATAACTTATTTCACATAGCCTAGTACTCTCCAAGTCCATCCATGTTATTGCAAATTTCAAAATTTTTATGGGTGAGTACTATTCCATTGTATATGTATATACCACATCTTCTTTATTCATTCATGAACACTGGAGTGCATTTAGTTTTTTGAATTAGTGTTTTCATTTTCTTCACTTATACGACATATAACCCAGCAATTCTACTGTGAAATTGCTGGGTTATATTGTAGTTTTATTTTTGAGAAACCTCCATACTGTTTTCCATGATTACTGTACTAGTTTACATTCCCACCAACACTATACAAGAGTTTATCTCCACATCCTTAATTGTGTTCTTTTTGCATTCTGACATCTTTTGACCCTTCTGACAGGTGTGAGGTGATATCTCATTGTGGTTTCCATTTTCATTTTACTGATAACTGAGGATGCTGAGTGTCTTTTCATGTCCCTGTTGGTCACCTGCATTTCCTCTTTGGATAAATGTCTATCCAGTTTTTCTGCCCATTTTTCAGTCTGTATGTTGTTGTTGTTTTTTTTTTTTTTTTGATGTTGAGCTGTATGAGATATTTATGTATTTTGGATACTAACTCATTACCATTCATGTCATTTGCAAATATTTTCTCCTATTCAGTGGGTTGTCTTTTTGTTTTGTCAATTGATTCCTTTGCTGTGCAAATGCTTTTAAGTTTTATTAGGCCCTATTTACATATTTTGCTTTTATTTCCTTTGCTTCAAGAGACAATTAAAAAAAAAAATTACTGCTACTATTTATTTCAAAAAGTGTTCTTTCTTCTTGTGTTTTCTTCTAAGAGTTTTTTTGGTTTGTAGACTTACATGGAGGTCTTTAATCCATCTAGAGTATATTTTTATATACAGTGTTAGAGAGTATTCTAATTTCATTGTTTTACATGTAGCAGTCCAGTTTTACCAGCATCATTTATGGAAGAGACTATCTTTTCTATGTTGTATATTCCTGCTTCCTTTGTGATAGGTTAATTGACCATAGTTGCATGGGTTTATTATTGGACTTCTATTCTGTTCTGTTGATCTGTGTGTCTGTCTTTGTGCCAGTACCATACTGTTTTGATTTGCATTGTATTCAGTAGTATAATTTGGTGTCAGGGAACATGATTCCTCTTGCTCTGTTCTTCTTTGCAAAGATTGTTTTACCTATTTTTGGGTTTTCTTTTTTTCCATAGAACCTTTAAAATGTTTGTTCTAGTTCTATTAAAAATTCTCCTTTTTTGACAGGGATTGCATTGACTCTGTAGATTGTGTTGGGATGTATGGTCATTTCAATAATATTAGCTTTTCCAATCTGTATACTGAGTTATATACCATCTATACCAACTTTGATGAGAGTTTTTATCATGAATCAAAACTGAATCTTGCCAAAAGCATTTTCTACATCTATGGTGTTGATCACATGGTTTTTATTCTTCAATTTGTAAATGTGATATATCACATTGATTGATTTGCAGACATCAAAAAATCCCATTTGATCATGTGTGTGATTTTTTGATGTATTGTTGGATAAGTTTTTCTAATATTTTGTTGAGGATTCTGGCATCTATGTTCATTGGTGATATTGGCTTGTAATTTTCTTTTTTGTGTTGTCTTGTCTGCTTTTTTGTATCAGGATGATGCTGGCCTTATAGACTGAAGCATTGCTTTCTCAGCAATGTTTTGGAATAATTTAAAAGGATATGTTAACTCTTCTCTAAATGTTTGGTAGAATTCACCCATTAGGCTGTATAGTTCTTTGGTTTCAGTTTCCAGTTTTATAGTTTATATTTCAGTTCCCGGTTATAATTTCCAGTTTTATTGAGAGTATTTTTATTATTAATTTGATTACATTACTTATAATTGGTGTGTTCATACTTTCTATTTCTTCTTGGTTCAGTCTTAGGAGATAGTACATGTCTAGGAATTTTTCCTTTTCTTCTAAGTTGTCCATTTTATTAGTGTGTAATTGTTCATGGTAGACTGTTAAGATCCTTTGTATTTCTCTGATGTCAGTTGCAGATTCTTTCTTCTCATTTCTGATTTTATTTATTTTGGCCCTTTCTCTTTTTTTATGATGAATCTGGCTAAATATTTATGAGTTTTATTTATCTTTTCCAAGAACCATCTCTTATTTGATTTTTATTTCAGTCTCCATATCATTTATTTCTGCCCTGATATTTATTTCTTTCCTTCTACCAACTTTGGGTTTTGTTTGCACTTTTTTTATAGTTCCTTTAGGTATAAAGTTAGATTATTTGAATTTATTATTGTTTGCTGAGGTCAGCTTGTTTCACTACAAATGTCCCCCTCAGAACTGCTTTTGCTGTGTCTCATTGATTATGGACCATTGTATTTTTGTTTTTATTTGTCTCCTGGTATTTTTTTGAATTCCTCTATGAGTTCTTCAGTGATGCATGGTTGTTTAGTACCATAAGTTTAGCCTCCATGTGTTCTTTTTTTTATTTCCAGGTATTTTTCAGTTGCTAGTCTCACAACTTGTGTGCTTGGAAAAGATGCTTGATAAGTTTTCAAATTGTGTCAATTTACTGATGCTTCATTTGTGGCCTAGTATGAGATCTACCCTTAGAGTGTTCCATGTGACCTTAAAAAATGTGTATTGTGTTGTTTTGGCTTGGACCATTTTATATAACATATATTGGACCATTTTATATAACATATATATATATATATATATATATATATAAGGTCTTCTCCAACACCATAGTTCAAAAGCATCAGTTCTTTGGCACTCAGCTTTCTTTATAGTCCAACTCTCACATCCGTACATGACAAGTGGAAAAACCGTAGTTTTGACCAGATGGACCATTGTTGGCAAAGTAATGTCTCTGCTTTTTAATATGATGTCTAGGTTGGTCATAGGTTTTTTCCCAAGGAGCAAGCATCTTTTAAGTTCATGGCTGCAGTCACCATCTGCAGTGATTTTGGTGTTCAAAAAATAAAGTCTCTTACTGTTTCCATTGTTTCTTCATCTATTTGCCATGAAGTGATGGGACTGGATGCCATGATCTTAGTTTTCTGAATGTTGAATGTTAAGCCAACGTTTTCACTCTCCTCTTTCACTTTCAAGAGGCTCTTTAGTTGTTCTTCACTTTCTGCCATAAGGGTGGTGTCATTTGCGTATCTGAAATTATTGATCATTCTCCTGGCCATCTTAATTCCAGCTTGTGCTTTATCCAGCCTGGCATTTTGCATGATGTACTCTGCATATAAGTTAAATAAGTAGGATGACAATATATGACCTTGATGTACTTCGTTCCCACTTTGGAACCGGTCTGTTGGTCCATGTCCAGTTCTAACTGTTGCTTCTTGACCAGCATACAAATTACTCAGGAGTCATGTAAGGTGGTTTGGTGTAACCATCTCTTTAAGAATTTTCCACAGTTTGTTGTGATCCACACAGTCACAGTCTTTGGTGTAGTCAATAAAGCAGTAGTAGATGTTTCTCCGGAGCTCTCTTGCTTTTTTGATGATTCAACAAAGGTTGGAAATTTGATCTCTGGTTTCTCTGCCTTTTCTAAATCCAGCTTGAACACCTGGAAGTTCATGGTTCACATACTGTTGAAGCCTGGCTTGGAGAATTTTGAGTATTACTTTACTAGCATGTGAGATGAGTGCAATTATGTGGTAGTTTGAACATTCTTTGACATTGCCTTTCCTTGGGATTGGAATGAAAACTGACCTTTTCCATTCCTGTGGCCACTGCTGAGTTTTTCAAATTTGCTGGCATATTGAGTGCAGCACTTTCCCAGCATCATCTTTTCAGATTTGAAATAGCTCAACTGGAATTCCATCACCTCCGCTAGCTTTGTTCATAGTGATGCTTCTTAAGGCCCACTTGACTTCACATTCCAGGATGTCTGGCTCTAGGTGAGTGATCACACCATCATGGTTATCTGTGTCATGAAGATCTTTTTTGTACAGTTCTTCTGGGTATTCTTGCCACCTCTTCTGCTTCTGCTAGATGCATACTATTTCCATCCTTTATCATGCCCATCTTTGCATGAAATGTTCCCTTGGTATCTCTAATTTTCTTGAAGGGATCTGCTATTACTGTGTTATTGCTAATTTCTCCCTGTATATCTTAATATTTTCTTTAGGTATTTAGATGCTCTTATGTTGAGTACATAGATATTTACAACTGATGTAACTTTGGTCTCTTGGTTCTTATGTAATGTTCTTTTCTTTTGTAACAGTCTTTATTTTAAAGTCTTATTTGTCTGATACATATATATGTGTTATATATTGTATATATATATACTTTATTTTAAATTTTATTTGTCTGATACATGTGTGTGTGTGTGTGTGTGTGTGTGTGTGTGTGTGTATTCCCTGTTGGCTCACATGGTAAAGAATCTCTCTGTAGTGCAGGAAACCTGGGTTCAATTACTGGGTCAGGAAGATCCCCCAGGGAAGGGAACGATGACTGCCCACCACAATATTCTTGCTTAGAGAATCCCATGGACAGAAGAGCCTGGTGGGCTGCAGTCCATTGGGTCACAAAGAGTCAGACACAACTGAGCAACTTAGTGCATGTATATATATATATATAATTACTAACCTTTGCCACTTAAATTACAGTGTATCAGTAGGTTTCTCTTTGAGTTAACCTTATATGGGACTCTGTGCTTCCTGGATCTTGATATCTCTTTCATTTCTCAGGTGAGAAATGAAATTTTTAGCTATTATGTCTTCAGATGTGTTCTCATCTCCTTTATCTCTCTTCTCCTTCTGAGAACCCTGTAATGTGAATATTAGTGCATTTGATATTGTCCCAGAGATCTCTAAACTGTCCTTATTTTATTTCATTCTTTTTTTTTTTTTTCCTTTTTCTATTCAGGAAAACTAATTTTCACTACTCTATCATCCAGATCACTGATCTGTTCCTCTCTATCTTTTAGTCCTCTATTTATTTCTTCTATTATATTTTCATTTCAGTTATTCTATTTCTTATTTCCAGTTGTTGTTTATATTTTCATACTCTTTGTTAAAACTTCTAACTTCCTACTTTGTGCATCCATTCATCTCCCGAGTACTTTGATCATCTTTTAGATCACTATCCTGAACTCTTTGTCAGGTAAATTGCCTATTTCCACTTTACTTTGTTCTTCTAGTGTTTTATTTTGTTCCTTTGTTTGGAACATGTTCCTCTCTTACCTCATTTTCCCTAAGTTTCTGGTTTTATTTTCATGTATCTAGTAGGTTGATTATGTTCCAAGCCTTAAAGTAGTGGCCTTAAATAAGTCTGAAATAGAAAAACAAATATCGTATATTAACACATTTATAGAATCTAGAAAAGTGATACTGATGAACCTATCTGTAGGTTCAGCAATAGAGATGAACCTATCCGTAGGGCAGCAATAGAGGCACAGACATAGAGAACAGACTTGTGGACACTGTGGGGGAAGGGGAGGGTGAGATGATTTGAGAGAGTAGCATTGAAACTCATATACATTACCATATGTAAAATAGATAATTGGTGGGAATTTGCTGTATGACACAGGGAGCACAACACAGTGCTCTGTGACAATCTAGAGGGATGGGATGGGGTGGGAGATGAGAAGAGGTTCAAGAGTGTGGGGGACATGTATACCTGTCTGATTCATGTTGATGTATGGCAGAGACCAAGACATCATCATAAAGCAATTATCCCCCAATTAAAAATGAATAAATTTTTAAAATAATATTTAAATTGATAATAAAAAAAGAAGTGGCCCTTTTAAGGAAATGTCCTAATACATCCTGTAGCAAACTCCTTGCTCATAAACCAAGATATATGCTCTAAGGCTTCCTGCTATGTTGGGCTTTGTGGGTCTGTCTTTTGTGTTATGCTGATTATACGGGCAGTCTGATAAATTTGGTTGGCCCCCAGTCTGGTTGGTTGCTACATCTTACCTTATAATGAGGTTGCTAGCTGCTGGTTGATAGAACTTGATTGACTGTGGTCATAAGATTGACTGTGGAAAGCTGGGGCTCTCTGGTGCAAGTGCTTAGTCACTGGTAGATAGAGTAAAGTTCAGGAGAACACAGGGCTTTTGCCTGCTTGCTGGTGAGTGAAACTAGGTCCTGGGTCTAGTGCTGGTCCACTTGCATGCAATGTTGTGGCCTAGAGACTGGTTATAAGTCCTAGGTATCCCAGAGCTGGTGTTGGATCACTGGTGCTTGGTGGCCTGTTCATGACACAGTTCACTGTACATTCTGAAGTATCCTAAAGTTTCTATTGACCTGCTGGTTGGTGTGGCCAAGGCCCAGCTGATTCTAGTGCAGAATCTAGCCTGCTAGTGGGTAGGCTATGTCGACCAGATGCATAGCTGCTATTTTCTCATGGCTAGTGTCTGTCTGCTGGGGGTTATGATGATCCCAAGGCTAGAGCAGGTTCACTGGTGTTGCATTTCCAAGACCCAGCTCATCATAACACGGAGTCTGGCTTGCTAGTGGGCAGGTTGGGTGCACAAATTGCAGGACTGTGGTTTTCTTGTGTTTAGTGTCTGCCCCCAGTAGGTGCAGCTGGTCCAAACTACAGTAGACTCCATGGAAGGCCTTGTCCTTCAGAGAATTCTGGAAGATTTTGGGATTCTGGGCCTAGTTCCTGCCAACTGGTGAGTGGAGCTGAGTCCTAGGCCCTCTGGTAGGAATGGCCATTTCCAGAGACACTTGGGGACTCAAAGGGTCTTAAGGATGCTTGTCTGCTGGTGGGTGGGGCTGTGTCCTTACATAGTTAGTTGCTTGATTCGAGGTATTCTGGTACTCCAACCTATAGTCCCTTGGGCCAGAATGGGGCTAGATCCTGGGGCTCATAAGATACAGGGAAAATTCAACATTGGCACCTGCCACCACTATTGTCCACCTAGTAAAACAAACTGCCAATGATGGCAGCTTCCAGTGCCTGTTTCCCTCAGGTGAGCTAAAGTTTGCTCAGTGTCTGGTACACTCTCCAAGTCTCTGTTTACCAGCCCTCTGACACTCTTGAGAGTAAGCCCCACTGACTGTCAAAGTCAACTGCTCTGGGCCCTTGTCTTACAGGTACAGAACCCCCATGATTGAGAGCCCAATGTCAGGCTCAGACATCTCACTAATTAGAGCCTCTACAACTGTAATTATTCTGTTTGTGGACCATCAACATGGATATTTGACTATACTGAGACTTGCCTGTACTGAGAACAGTTACTCCTACCAATATGGTTTTGATTCCTTCTTCATATCTTTCATTGTAGAAATTTTTCTGGTAGGTACCAGGTTTTTTCATCAGTGATTTTTTTTTCTATAAATAGTTGTGATTTTGGTGTTGCTGTGAGAGGAGATTAGCTTAAGGTCTTTCTATTCTGCTATCACTGCCAATCTTAACTATTCCATGACTTTTAAGTTTGATTTCTGGTGAATTATCATTTTCTTTTTGTGATACAGTGTTACTGTGGTTTTTCTTGGGATATGATGAGTTGTTTATCTAGTAGTGCATGTGAAGTCAGAAAAGACTTTCTTCTTTAGGTAAAACTATTATTATTTTTTTTTTTTACTTTATTCTGGAGTGTAGCTGATTTACAGTATTGCAATAGTTTTTTTTTTCTTAATAATTCATAAATTTTACTTTTTTTTCCATTTATTTTTATTAGTTGGAGGCTAATCACTTTACAATACCACAGTGGGTCTTGTCATACATTGACATGAATCAACCATGGATTTACATGTACTCCCCATCCTGATCCCCCCTCCCACCTCCCTCTCCACCCGATCCCTCTGGGTCTTCCCAGTGCACCAGGCCCGAGCACTTGTCTCATGCATCCAACCTGGGCTGGTGATCAGTTTCACTATAGATAATATACATGTTTCGATGCTGTTCTTTCGAAACATCCCACCCTCGCCTTCTCCCACAGAGTCCAAAAGTCTGTTCTGTACATCTGTGTCTCTTTTTCTGTTTTTGCATTAGTTTTGAGTGTACAGCAATGTGATTTAGTTGTATATATTCATATATCTATTTCTCAGATTCTTTTCCCACATAGATTATTACAGATTATTGAGTATGTGCTATATAGTAGCTCCTCGTTGATTTTCTGTGGTAGTGACTACGTGTTAATTCCAGCTTCCTTATTTATCACTCCCCCACATTTGGTAACCATAAGTTTGTTTACTAAGTCTGTGATTCTCTTTCTGTTTTATAAGTAAATTAATTTCTATCATTTTTAGATTACACAAATAAGAGATATCATGTAATATTTGTCTTGTCTGACATACATCACTTAGTAGGATAATTTCTAAGTACATGCATGTTGCTGTAAATGGCATTATTTCATTATTTTAAATAACAGAGTAATATTCCATTGTATACATGTACCACATCTTCTTTATCCAATCATCTGTCAGTAGACATTTAGGCTGCTTCCGTGTATTTGCTAAGTGCTACAGTGAACACTGATGCTGATGCTAGGAGGGATTGGGGACAGGAGGAGAAGGGGATGACAGAAGATGAGATGGCTAGATGGCATTACCGACTCGATGGGCATGAGTTTGAGTAAACTCCGGGAGTTGGTGATGGACATGGAGGCCTGGCGTGCTGTGATT
The DNA here is from genome assembly GCF_033118175.1 of Dama dama. Classification (NCBI taxonomy): domain Eukaryota; kingdom Metazoa; phylum Chordata; class Mammalia; order Artiodactyla; family Cervidae; genus Dama; species Dama dama. The sequence goes on from NC_083714.1 coordinate 106,071,663, forward strand.
CTTGGGGTCGCAAAAAGTTGGACACAATTGAGTGACTGAACTGAACTGAACAGTGAACACTGGGATGTGTGTATCTTTCTGAATTATGGTTTTCTCCAAATATATGCAGAGGAGTGGGATACTGGATCATATAGTAGTTCTAGTTTTAATTTTTTTCTTAACATATATATATTTTATTGAGGTATAGTTGACTTATAATGTTTCAGGTGCATGGCCAGGTGATTCAGTTATACATATACACACATTAATTTTGAAATTATTTTCCATTATAGGTTATTGCAAGATTTTGACTATAGTTCCCTATGTTATCCAGTAAACCTTCATTGCTTGTTGCATATATGTATGTATGTATGTATGTGTGTGTGTGTGTGTGTGTGTATATATAATTAGAAAAATATTCATACTAAGCCAAAAGAATGGAATCAAAATGTTATAATTTTTTTAGTAGACAAAAATGTCTGTTTTCTAAAATATATATTATACATTAGTTATACATATGTATACAAAAGCTTTTCTACTGTGCTTGATAAAGTCTTCAGAAAGAACATTAAAAGAAAAAGAAGAGATGGAGAAATTGGAAAATATAAGCTAACTTAAATGGGGGAACTAAATATGAAATAGAAAAAGTGGAACAAACTAGGTAAAAGTAAAAGATCATCATAGGGTCCCGTTATTTTTATTTTATTTATTTATTTTTAATTTATGTATTTATTTCAATTGGAGGCTAATTACAATATTGTAGTGGTTTTTGCCATACATTGACAAAAATCAGACATGGGTTTACGTGTGTTTCCCATGCTGAACTTCCCCATCCCATCCCTCAGGGTCATTCTAGTCCACTGGCCCTGAGCACCCTGTCTCATGCATCGAACCTGGACTGATGATCTATTTCACATATGGTAATATACACGTTTCAGTGCTGTTCTCTTAGATCATCCCACCCTCACCTTCTCCCACAGAGTCCAAAAGTCTGTTCTTTTCATCTGCGACTCTTGCTGTCTCGCATATAGGATCATCATTAACCATCTTTCTAAATTCCACATATATGCATTGATATACTATATTGGTGTTTTTCTTTCTGACTTACTTCACTCTGTATATTAGGCTCCAGTTCCATCCACCTCATTAGAACTGATTCAAATGCATTCTTTTTAATACCTGAGTAATGTTTCGTGGTGTATACGTACCACAGCTTTCCTATCCATTCGTCTGCTGATGGGCATCAATGTTGCTTCCATGTCCAGGCTCTTGTAAACAGTGCCACGATGAACATTGGGGTACACGTGTCTCTTTCAATTCTGGTTTCCTCACAGTGCGTGCCCAGCAGTAGGATTGCCGAGTCGTTATGGCAGTTCTATTTCCAGTTTCTTAAGGAATCTCCACATGGTTCTCCATAGTGGCTGCATGAGTCTGCATTCCCACCAACAGTGTAAGAGGGTTCTCTTTTCTCTGCACCCTCTCCAGAATTTATTGTTTGTAGACTTTATGATAGCAGCCATTCTGACTGGCGTGAGATGATACCTCATTGTAGTTTTTATTTGAATTTCTCTGATAATGAGTGATATTGAGAATCTTTTCATGTGTTTGTTAGCCATCTTATGTCTTCTTTGGAGAAATGTCTGTTTAGTTCTTTGGCCCACTTTTTGATTGGGTCGTTTATTCTTCTGGAATTGAGCTGCAGGAGCTGCTTGTATATTTTTGAGATTAATTCTTTGTCAGTTGCTTCATTTGCTAATATTTTCTCCCATTCTAAAGTCTGTCTTTTCACCTTGGTTAAACTTTCATTCACTGTACAAAAGCTTTTAAGTTTAATTAAATCCCATTTGTTTATTTTTGCTTTTATTTCCATTAATCTGGGAGGTGGGTCATAGAGGATCCTGCTATGATTTATGTCAGAGAGTGTTTTGCCTATGTTTTCCTCTAGGAGTTTTATAGTTTCTAGTCTTACGTTTAGATCTTTAATCCATTTCTAGTTTATTTTTGTATATGGTGTTAGAAAGTGTTCTACTTTTATTCTTTTACAAGGGGTTAACCAGTTTTCCCAGCACCACTTGTTAAAGAGATTGTCTTTTCTCCATTGTATATTCTTACCTCCTTGTCAAAGATAAGGTGTCCATAGGTGTATGGATTTACCTCTGGGCTTTCTATTTTGTTCCACTGATCTATATTTCTGTCTTTATGCCAGTACCATACTGTCTTGATGACAGTAGCTTTGTAGTATGAAATAGTAGTCTGAAATCAGGCAGGTTGATTCCTCCAGTTCCATTCTTCTTTCCCAAAATTGCTTTGGCTATTCGAGGTTTTTTGTATTTCCATACAAATTATGAAATTATTTGTTCTACTTCTCTGAAAAACACCGTTGGTAGCTTGTTAGAGATTGCATTGAATCTATAGATTGCTTTCTGCAATATACTCATTTTCACTATATTGATACTTCTGATCCATAAACATGGTATATTTCTCCATCTATTTGTGTCATCTTTGATTTATTTCATCAGTTTTTTATAGTTTTCTATATATAGGTCTTTTGTTTCTTTAGGTAGATATACACCTAAATTTTTTATTCTTTTTGTTGCAATGGTGAATGGTATTGTTTCCTTAATTTCTATTTCTGTTTTCTCATTGTTACTGTATTGGAATGCAAGGGATTTCTGTGTGTTAATTTTATATCCTGCAACTTTACTATATTCATTGATTAGCTCTAGTAATTTTCTGGTGGAGTTTTTAGGATTTTCTATGTAGAGGATCATGTCATCTGGAAACAGTGAGAGTTTTATTTCTTCTTTTCCAGTCTGGATTCCTTTTATTTCTTTTTTGTCTCTGATTCTTGTGGCTAAAACTTCCAAAACTATGTTGAATAGTATTGGTGAGAGTGGGCACCCTTGTCTTGTTCCTGACTTTAAGGGAAATGCTTTCAATTTTTCACCATTGAGGATAAAGTTTGCTGTGGGTTTAACATATATGGCTTTTGTCATGTTGAGGTATGTTCCTTCTATGGCTGCTTTCTGGAGGGTTTTTATCATAAATGGATGTTGAATTTTGTCAAATGCTTTCTCTGCATCTATTAAGCTAATCATAAGGATTTTATCTTTCAGTTTGTTAATGTGGTGTATCAACCAGTCGATTTCTGAATATTGAAGAATACTTGCATCCCTGGGATAAAGTGCAATTAGTCATGATGTATGATCTTTTTCATATGTTGTTGGATTCTGTTTGCTAGACTTTGGTTAAGGATTTTTGCATCTATGTTCATCAGTGATATTGGCCTGCAGTTTTCTTTTTTGTGGCATCATTTTCTAGTTTTGGTATTAGGGTGATGGTGGACTCATAGAATGAGTTTGGAAGTTTACTTTCCTATGCAATTTTCTGGAAGAGTTTGAGTAGAATAGGTGTTAGCTTTTCTCTCGTCTCGATTTTTGGTAGAATTCAGCTGTGAAGCCATCTGGTCCTGGGCTTTTGTTTGTTGAAAGATTTTTTATTACAGTTTCGATTTCTGTGCTTGTGATCAGTCTGTTAAGATTTTTCTGTTTCTTCCTGGTTCAGTTTTGGAAGATTATACTTTTCTAAGAATTTGTCTATTTCTTCCCAGTTGTCTGTTTTATGACATGTAGTTGCTGATAATAGTCTCTTATGATCCTTTGTATTTCTGTGTTGTCTGCTGTGATTTCTCCATTTTCACTTCTAATTTTGTTGATTTGATTCATCTCCCTTTGTTTGTTGATGAGTCTGGCTAATAGTTTGTCTATTTTATTTATCTGCTCAAAGAACCAGTTTCAGCTTGTTGCTTTTTGCTATGGTCTCTTTTGTTTCTTTTGCATTTATTTCTGCCCTAAGTTTTAAGATTTCTTTCCTTCTACTAACCCTGGAGTTCTTCATTTCTTCCTTCTCTAGTTGCTTTAGGTGTAGAGTAAGGTTATTTATTTGACTTTTTTCTTGTTTCTTGAGATAAGCCTGTATGCTATGAACCTTCCCCTTAGAAGTGGTTTTACAGTGTCCCATGGGTTTTGGGTTGTTGTGTTCTCATTTTCATTCATTTCTATGCATATTTTGATTACTTTTTTTATTTCTTCTGTGATTTTGGTTATTCAGCAGAGTGTTGTTCAGCCTCCATATGTTGGAATTTTTAATAGTTTTTTTCTTGTAATTGACATCTAATCTTACTGCATTGTGGTCAGTAAAGATGCTTGGAATGATTTCAGTTTTTTTTTTTAATTTACCAAAGCTAGATTTATGGCCCAGGATGTGATCTATCCTTGAGAAGGTTCCATGTGCACTTGAGAAATTGGTGAAATTCATTGTTTTGGGGTGAAATGTCCTATAGATATCAATTAGGTCTAACTGGTCTATTGTATCATTTAAAGTTTGTGTTTCCTTGTTGATTTTCTGTTTAGTTGATCTGTCCATAGGTGTGAGTGGGGTATTAAAGTCTCCCACTATTCTTGTGTTATTGTTAATTTCCCCTTTCATACTTGTTAGCATTTGCCTTACATATTGCGGTGCTCCTATGTTGGGTGCATATAGATTTATAATTGTTATATCTTCTTCTTGGATTGATCCTTTGATCATTATGTAGTGTCCTTCTTTGTCTCTTTTCACAGCCTTTATTTTAAAGTCTATTTTATCTGATATGAGTATGGCTACTAATCCTTTATTTTGGTCTCTGTATTTGTGTGGGATATCTTTTTCCAGCCTTTGACTTTCGGTCTGTATGTGTCCCTCATTTTGAGGTGGATCTCTTGTAGACAGCATATATAGGGGTCTTGTTTTTGTATTCATTCAGCCAGTCTTTGTCTTTTGGTTGGGGCATTCAACCCTTTTACATTTAAGTATGATCCCGTTTCCATTTACTTTGTTGTTTTGGGTTCACGTTTCTACACCCTTTCTATGTTTCCTGTCTAGAGACAATCCTTTAGCATTTATTGAAGAGCTGGTTTGGTGATGCTGAATTCTCTCAGCTTTTGCTTGTCTGTAAAGCTTTTGATTTCTCCATATTTGAATGAGATCCTTGCTGGGTACAGTAATCTGGATTGTAGATTATTCTCTTTCATCACTTTAAGTATGTCCTGCCATTCCCTTCTGGCCTGAAGAGTTTCTATTGAAAGATCAGCTGTTATCCTTATGGGAATCCGCTTGTGTGTTATTTGTTGCTTTTCCCTTGCTGCTTTTAATATTTGTTCTTTGTGTTTGATATTTGTTAATTTGATTAATATGTGGATTGGGGTCTTTCACCTTGGGTTTATCCTGTTTGGAACTCTCTGGGTTTCTTGGACTTGGGTGACTATTTCCTCACCCATTTTAGGGAATTTTTCAACTATTATCTCCTCAAGTATTTTCTCATGGCCTTTCTTTTTGTCTTCTTCTTCTGGGACTCCTATGATTCGAATGTTGGGGCGTTTCACATTGTCCCAGAGGTCTCTGAGGTTGTCCTCATTTCTTTTAATTCTTTTTTTTTTCTTTTTTCCCATCTGCTTCATTCATTTTTACCGTTCTGTCTTCTACCTCACTTATCCTATCTTCTGCCTCCATTATTCTACTGTTGGTTCCCTCCAGAGTGTTTTTTGCCTCATTTATTGCATTATTCATTATATATTGATTCTTTTTTATTTCTTCTAGGTCCTTGTTTAACATTTATTGCATCTTCTCAATCCTTGTCTCCAGGCTATTTATCTGTAATTCCATTTTGTTTTCAAGATTTTGGATCATTTTCACTATCATTATTCTGAATTCTTTTTCAGGTAGATTCCCTACCTCTTCCTCTTTTGTTTGGTTTGATGGACATTTATCCTGTTCCTTTATCTTCTGAGTATTTCTCTGCCTTTTCATCTTGATTTAGATTTCTGTGTTTGGGGTGGCCTTTCCACATTCTGGTAGTTCGTGGTTCCTTTTTATTGTGGAGGTTCCTCACTGTGGTTGGGTTTGAATGGGTGGCTAGTGAAGGTTTCCCAGTCAGGGAAGCTTGTGTTGGTGTTCTGGTGGGTGGAGCTGTATTTCTTCTCTCTGGAGTGCAATGAAGTGTCTAGTAATGAGTTTTGAGATGTCAGTGGGTTTGGTGTGACTTTGGGTAATCTGTATATTGAAGTTCAGGGCTATGTTCCTGTGTTGCTGGAGAATTTGCATGGTATGTCTTGCTCTGGAACTTGTTGGCTCTTGGGTGGTGGTTGGTTTCAGTGTACATATGGAGGCTTTTGAATGAGCTCTTATCTATTAATGTTCCTTGAAGTCAGGAGTTCTCTGGTGTTCCCGGGTTTTGAACTTAAGCCTCCTGCCTTTGGATTTCAATCTTATTCTTACAGTAGCCTCAAGACTCCTCCATCTATACAGCACCAATGTTAAAACATCTACGTAAATGATGAAAAGTTTCTCCACAGTGAGGGACACCCAGAGAGATTCACAGAGTTACATGGAGAAGAGAAGAGGGAGGAGGGACATAGAGGTGACCAGGAGAAGAAGGGGAATCAAAAGGAGAGAGACAGATCCAGCCAGTAATCTGTTCCCTAAGTGTTCTCCTCAGCCCAGAACACACAAAGAGATTCACAGAGTTGGATAGAGAATAGAAGGGTGAGGGATGAGATGGAGGTGACCTGGTGGAGAAAAAGGAGATTCAAAAGGGGGAGAGAGCAATCAAGCCAGTAATCACACTCCCAAGTAAAAATGGGTACTGAAGACTGGGTTCTTAAAGGTACAAAGTTGATAACAAATACCAAAAAGCAAAGATTAAAAATCTGGAGTAGAGTTTTGACTCTCAAAAATACAATGTTAAAAAAAGAAAACAAAGTCACAAAAATTATTATATATATATATATATACATTTTGCTTTAAAAATAGGGTTTTATTTTGCAATGTAATAGATTATAAAAATAAAAATTAAAGGAGTGATAGAGGACTTTAAAAATACTTTTAAAAATTAAAAAAATGATAATAGTAAAAATATATCTAGGAATTTCTCTGGAGCTGTTTCGAACAGTGTGGGGTCAGTTCAGTTTCAGATAGTTCCTTGATCTGGCTTATACTTCTCAAGATCTATAGGCCCCTTCCTATGTAGTCAGTGCTAACTACAGGGTTTTAATCTGTTGCACCTGTCACTTCTGTGACTTACTTGCCATTAGGCACGTAATCTGTGGGTTTTAATTATTTATTTATTTTCCTCCCAGTTATGTTGCCTTCTGAGATTCCAAGATTCCCCACAGAACCACCAGTGAGAGTGTTTCCTGGTGTTTGGAAACTTGTCCTCTTTTAAGGCTCCCTTCCTGGGATGGATCTCCATCCCTACCTCTTTTGTCTCTCTTTTTATCTTTTATATTTTGTCCTGCCTCCTTACGAAGACAATGGACTGCCTTTCTGGGTGCCTGATGTCCTCTGCCAGCATTCAGAAGTTGTTTTGTGGAATTTGCTCAGCATCAAATGTTCTTTTGATGAATTTGTGGGGGAGAACAAATTCAGTGGTCTTCCCGTCCTATTCCTCCACCATCTTCCATGACTAAATTTGAGTAATGTGGTTTTCATTTTAACCTCTGTAAGACTGTTTCTTCTTGCTTCTTATGTCTGCCCTCTGATGGAAGAGGCTAAGAGGCTTGTGTAAGCTACCTGATGGGAAGGACTGGTGGTGGGAAAAACTAGGCCTTGCTCTGATGGGTAGGGACTTTCTCAGTAAAGCTTGAAACCATTTATCTACCAATGGGTGGGGTTGTGCTCCCTCCCTGGTAGTTGTTTGTCCTGAGGCAACACAGCCCTGTGTCAGGCTCTATGGTAGGGTTGACGGCAACCTCCAAGAGGGCTTATACCAAAAGGGCTCACTCCAAGTGAAACCTTCCCAGGTTGCTGCTGCCAGTGCCCATATCTCTGTAGTGAGCCCTTACTGACCCATGCCTCCACAGGAGGCCCTCCCAACAGTAGCCAGTAGTTTTGGCTCAGTCTCCTGTGGGGTCACTGCTCCATTCCTCTGGGTCTTGGTGTGTGTAAGATTTTGTTTGTGCCCTCCAAGACAGGAGTCTCTGTTTCCCCCAGTCCTGTGTAAGTCCTGTAATCAAATCCCACTGGCCTTCAAGGTCAGATTCCCTGGGGATTCCCAGACCCTTTGTTGGATCCCCAGGCTGAGAAGCCTGATGTGGAGTTCAGATTCTTCACAACAATGGGGGAGCTTCTTTGGTATTATAGTTCTCCAGTTTGTGGGTCACCCACCCAGTGAGTATGGGATTTGATTTTATTGTGATTGTGCACCTCTTAATGTCTCACTGCAGCTTCTTCTTTGTCTTTGGATGTGGGGTATCTTTTTTTTTTTTTTTTTTTGGTGGGTCTCAGCATCCTCCTGTCAGTGGTTGTTCAACAGCTTGCTGTGATTTTGGTGCTCTTGCAGGAGGACATGAGTGCACATCCTTTTACTCTACAATCTTGAAACAGAGGCCCCTATTTTTAATTTTTTGAGAACCTCTATACTGTTCTCCACAGTGGCTGTACCAATTGACATTTCCACCAACAGTGTAAGAGGGTTCCCTTTTCTCCAGACCTTCTCCAGCATTTTTATTGTTTGTAGTCTTTTTGTAGAGAGCTATTCTGGCTGGTGTGAGGTGAATGCCTCATTGTCGTTTTTTTTTTCCTTTTGGAAGATTGTTGCTTTACATTATTATGGTGCTCTCTACCATACATCAACATGAATCTGTCATAATTATATGTGTGTGTGTGTGTGTATCCCCCCTCCCTCTTGAGCCTCACCTCCCTCTTCTTTGTAGTTTCTCTAATAATTAGTGATGTTGAGCTTTTTTTTTTTTTGATGTGTTTTTTACCATCTATCTGTCTTCTTCAAAGAAATGTCTATTGAGATCTTCCAACCATTTTTTAATTGGATTGTTTGTTTTTGTAACATAGAGCCACATGAACAGATGGCCAATAAACACATGAAAAGATGCTCACCATCACTCATTATTAGAGAAATGCAAATCAAACGTATAATGAGGTATCACCTCACACCAGTCAGAATAGCCATCAACAACAACAACAGCAAAAAATCTACAGACAATAAATACTGGAGAGGATGTGAAGAAAAGGGAATCCTCCTGCACTGTTGGTGGGAATCAAACTGATATAGGCAATATGGAGAACAGTATGGAGATTCCTTAAAAAAGTAAAAATAAAACTAACCTATGACCTAACAATCCTACTACTGAGCATAGATACCTTGAGAAAACCACAACTGAAAAGACACATGTACTCCAGTATTCACTGCAGTACTATTTACAGTAGCCAGGACATGAATGCAATCTAAATTTCCATCCACAGATGAATGGATAAAGAAGTTGTGCACATATATATAATGGAGCATTACTCAGTCATAAAAGGGAATGATTTGAGTCAGTTACAATGAGGTGAGTGAACCTAGAGCCCATTATATAGAGTGACATGTCAGAAAGATAAAAATATCATATGTTAGCACATGTATGTGGAATCTAGGGGACTTCCCAGGTGGTGCTAGTGGTAAAGAACCTGCCTGCCAATGCAGGAGACATAAGAGATGTGGTTTCAGTCCCTGGGTTGAGAAGATCCCCTGGAGGAGGGCATGGCAACACACTCCAGTATTCTCGCCTGGAGAATCCTCACAGACAGAGGAGCCTGTTGGGATACAGTCCATAGGGATGCAGACAGTCAGAGACAACTGAAGGGACTGAGCACGCATGCATGGAATCTAGAAAAATAGTACTGATGAACCTATTTGCAGGGAAGGAATGGAGATGCAGACATAGAGAATGACTTGTGGGAATAGTGGGAGGCGAGGGTAGGCAAATTGAAAAAGTAGCATTGACATATATACATTATCATGTGTAAAATAGCTAGTGGGAAGCTGTTATAAAACACAGGGAGCTCAACCTGGCATTCTGTGACAACCTAGAGGAGTGGGATGGGAGGTGGGAGAGAGGCTCAAGAGGGATGAGATGTATAAATAATCATGGCTGATTCCTGTTGTTATACTGCAGAAATCAATACAACATTGTAAAGCATTTATCTTCCAATTAAAAAAAGCAACAAAGAGCTTCATGAGCTCTTCATATATTTTGGAAATTAATTTCTTGTCAGGTACTTCATTTGCAAATATTTTCTCCCATCCTAGGGGTTGACTTTTCATTTTGTTTATGATTTCCTTTTCTGTGCAAAAGCATTTGACAAGGCATATTTTTTTATTATTGTTTTTGTTTTCATTACTCTTAGAGGAAGATCCCAAAAGATATTGATGCAATTTATATCAAAGAGTGTTCTGCCTGTGTTTTTGTCTAAGCAGCTTATATTGTTTGGTCTTATATTTATGTCTTTAATCCATTTTGAGTTTATTTTTGTGTATAGTGTTAGAAAATACTCTGGGTTCATTATTTTACATGCCGTGTCAGTATTTTCAGCACCGCTTATTGAAGAGAGGATATTCTTGCTACCTTTATCAGAGATGAATTGATTATAGTTGTGTGGCCTTATTTCTGGACTTGTCTATCCTATTTCATTGTTCTGTTTTGTGCCAGTACCATATTGTTTTGATGACTTTGTTTTGATAACTTTTTGGTATACCCTGAAATTGGGATTCCAGATACCACCAGTTCCATTTTTCTTTCTCAAGACTGCTTTGACTATGCAGGTTCTTTTGTGCTTCCACACAATTTCAAAAAAATTTATACTAAATCTGCTAAAATTGCCATTGGTAATTTGATAAGAATTGCATTGAATCTGTAGATTGCATTAGATAGTATAGTCATTTTAACAGTATCGATTTTCTCAGTCAGAGGGTATGGTGTATCTTTTCATCTATTGGTGTCATCTTCAGGTTTTTCATCATTGTCTTATAGTGTTCCTGGAAAAGACAATGGCAACCCACTCCAGTACTCTTGCCTGGAAAATCCCATGGCTGGAGGAGCCTGGTAGGCTGCAGTCCATGGGGTTGCAAAGAGTCGGACACGACTGAGTGACTTCATTTTCACTTTTCATTTTCATGCATTGGAGAAGGACATGGCAACCCACTCCAGTGTTCTTGCCTGGAGAATCCCAGGGATGGCGGAGCCTGGTGGGCTGCCATCTATGGGGTCACACAGAGTCAGACATGACTGAAGCAACTTAGCAGCAGCAGCTTATAGTGTTCACAACACAAGTGTTTTGCCACTTTTGTTTAAACAATGTTCAGTCACTAAGTCATTTCTGACTCTTTGTTACCCCATAGACTGCAGCACACCAGGCTTCCTTGTACTTCACTGTCTCCCAGAGTTTGCTCAAACTCATGTCTACTGAGTCAGTAATGCCATCCAACCATCTCATACTCTGGCACCCCCTTTCCTTCTGCCCCCAATTCCCAGCATCAGGGTCTTTTCTGATGAGTCAACTCTTCACATCAGGTGGCCAAAATATTGGAGTTTGAGCTACAGCATCAGTCCTTCCAATGAATATTGAATGTTGGTTTCCTAAAAGAACAACTGGTTTGATTTCCTTACTACCCAGTGGACTGTCAAGAATCTTCTCAGGCACTACATTTTGAAAGCATCAGTTCTCTGCTCTCAATCTTCTTTGTGGTCCAGCTCTCACATCCGTACACGACTACTGGAAAAACCATAGCTTTGACTTTACAGAACTTTGTTGGCAAAGTGATGTCTGTACTTTTCAACATGCTGTCTAGGTTTTTCATAGCTTTTCTTCCAAGGAGCAAGCATCTTTCTATTTCATGGGTGCAGTCACTGTATGCAGTGATTTTGGAGCCCAAGAAAATAAAATCTGTCACTGTTTCCACTTTTTCCACATCTATTTGCCATGACCTGATGGGACTAGATGCCGTGATCTTAGTTTTATGAATGTGGAGTTTTAAGCCAGCTTTTTTTCACTCTCCTCTTTCACCTTCATCAAGAGACTCTTTACTTCTTTTCTCTCTGGCATTATAGTGGTTATCTTCTGCATATCTGAGGTTGTTGATATTTCTCCCAGCAAACTTTATTCCAGCTTGTGATTCATCCATCCTAGCTTTTCACATGATGTACTCTGCGTATAACTAAAATAAGCAGGGTGACAATATACCGTCTTGATATACTTCTTTCCCAAATTCGAACCAGTTTTTCCATGGAAGGATCTAATGGGTGCTTCTTTATCCTCATACAGGTCTCTCAGGAGACAAATAAGGTGATCTGATATTTCCATCTCTTTAGGAATTTTTCCACAGTTTGTAGTGATCTACACAGTCAAAGGCTTTAGCATAATCATGAAGAAGAATTAGATGGTTTTTTTTTTTTCTGGAATTCCCTTGCTTTTTCTATGATCCAATGGGTGTTGGCAATTTGATCTCTGATTGCTCTTCCTTTTCTAAATCAACTTGTATATCTGGAAGCTCTCAGTTCACATACTCCTGAAATATAGTTTGAAGGATTTTGAGCATTACCTTGCCAACATGTGAAATGAGCACAATTGTATGGTAGTTTGAACATTCTGTGGCATTGCCCATTTTTGCCATTGGAATGAAAACTGACTTTCTCCAGTCCTGTGGCCACTGTTGAGTTTTCCATATTTGCTGGCATATAGAGTGCAACACTTTAACAGCATTATCTTTTAGGATTTGAAATATCTTAGCTGGAATTCCATCACATTGACTAGCTTTATTCATAAAACACTTCCTAAGACCCACTTGACTTCACACTCTAGGATGTCTGGCTCTAGATGAGTGGCCACATCATCATGGTTCTCTGGGTCACTAAGATGTTTCTTGTATAGTGCCTCTCTGTATGTTTGCCACCTCTTCTTAATCTCTTCTCCTTCTGTTAGCTCCTGGCAATTTCTTTCCTTTATTGTGCCCATCTTTGCATGAAATATTCCCTTGATATCTCCAAGAGATCTCTAGTCTTTCCAATTCTATTCTTTCCCTCTATTTCTTTAAATTGCTCACTTAAGAAGGCTTTCTTATCTCTCCTTGCTTTACTTTGGAACTCTGCATCCATTTGGATGTATCTTTCCCCTTTTCCTTTGCCTTTCACTTCTATTCATTCCTCTGCAACTTGTAAGGCATTCTCAGACAACCATTTGCCTTTTTCCATTTCTTTTCTTTGTGATGACTTTGATGACTGTCTCCTGTACCATAATCCATGTAGCTGAACCTCAATCCATAGTGTTTCAGGCACTCTATCAGATGTAATCCCTTGAATCTATTCCTCACGTCTACTGTATAATCATAAGTGATTTGATTACATCATACATAACTTTTGCAATAAGGAGCTCATAATCTGAGCCACAGTCAGATCCCAGTCTTGTTTTTGCTGACCGTATAGAGCTTCTCCGTATTCAGCTGGAAACAATATAATCACTCTGATTTTGGTATTGACCATCTGGTGATGTCCATGTGTAGAGTTGTCTTGTGGTTTTGTTGTTGTTGTTGTTGTTGTTGTTTTAAACCTTAAATTGTCAATGAGGTTGACTTTATTATTATTATTTTTTCGTTTATTTTTGTTAGTTTGAGGCTAATTACTTTACAGTATTGTAGTGGTTTTTGCCATACATTGACAAGAATCAGCCATGGATTTCCATGTGTTCCCCATCCTGAACCCCGCTCCCACCTCCCTCCCCATCCCAACCCTCTGGGTCATCCCAGTGCACCAGCCCTGAGCACTTGTCTCATGCATCCAACCTGGACTGGCGATCTGTTTCACACTGGATAATATACATGTTTTGATGCTGTTCTCTCGAAACATCCCACCCTCGCCTTTTCCCATAGAGTCCAAAAGTCTGTTCTATACATCTGTGTCTCTTTTTCTGTCTTGCATATACGGTTATCATTACCATCTTTCTAAATTCCATATATATGAATTAGTATACTGTACTGGTGTTTATCTTTCTGGCTTACCTGACTCTATATAATGGGCTCCAGTTTTATCCATATCATTAGAACTGATTCAAATGAATTCTTTTTAATGGCTGAGTAATATTCCATGGTGTATATGTACCACAGCTTCCTTATCCATTCGTCTGCTGATGGGCATCTAGGTTGTTTCCATGTCCTGGCTATTATAAACAGTGCTGCGAAGAACATCGGGGTACACGTGTCTCTTTCAGATCTGGTTTCCTCGGTGTGTATGCCCAGGAGTGGGATTGCTGGGTCATATGGCAATTCTATTTCCAGTTTTTTAACGAATATCCACACTGTTCTCCATAGTGGCTGTACTAGTTTGCATTCCCACCAACAGTATAAGAGGGTTCCGTTTTCTCCACACCCTCTCCAGCATTTATTGCTTGTAGACTTTTGGATAGCAGCCATCCTGACTGGTGTGTAATGGTACCTCATTGTGGTTTTGATTTGCATTTCTCTGATGATGAGTGATGTTGAGCATCTTTTCATGTGTTTGTTAGCCATCTGTATGTTTCCTTTGGAGAAATGTCTGTTTAGTTCTTTGGCCCACTTTTTGATTGGGTCTTTTATTTTTCTGGAATTGAGCTGCAGGAGCTGCTTGTATATTTTTTAGATTAATCCTTTGTCTGTTTCTTCATTTGCTATTATTTTCTCCCATTCTGAAGGCTGTCTTTTCACCTTGCTTATAATTTCCTTTGTTTTGCAAAAGCTTTTAAGTTTCATTAGGTCCCATTTGTTTATTTTTGCTTTTATTTCCAATATTATGGGAGGTGGGTCATAGAGGATCTTGCTGTAATTTATGGTGGAGATTGTTTTGCCTATGTTTTCCTCTAGCAGTTTTATAGTTTCTGGTCTTACATTTAGATCTTTAATCCATTTTGAGTTTATTTTTGTGTATGGTGTTAGAAAGTGTTCTAGTTTCATTCTTTTACAGGTGGTTGACCAGTTTTCCCAGCACCACTTGTTAAAGAGGTTGTCTTTATTCCATTGTATATTCTTGCCTCCTTTGGTGAAGATAAGGTGTCCCTAGGTACGTGGATTTATTTCTGGGCTTTCTATTTTGTTCCATTGATCTATATTTCTGTCTTTGTGCCAGTACCATACTGTCTTGATGACTGTGGCTTTGTAGTAGAGTCTGAAGTCAGGCAGGTTGATTCCTCCAGTTCCATTCTTCTTAAGATTGCTTTGACTATTCGAGATTTTTGTATTTCCATATAAATTGTGAAATTATTTGTTCTAGTTCTGTGAAGAATACCGTTGGTAGCTTGATAGGGATTGCATTGAATCTATAGATTGCTTTGGGTAGTATACTCATTTTCAAAATATTGATTCTTCCAACCCATGCACACGGTATATTTCTCCATCTATTTGTGTCCTCTTTGATTTCTTTCATTAGTGTTTTATAGTTTTCTATGTTTAGGTTTTTTGTTTCTTTAGGTAGATATACACCTAAGTATTTTATTCTTTTTGTTGCAGTGGTGAATGGTATTGTTTCCTTAATTTCTCTTTCGGTTTTCTCATTGTTATTGTACAGGAATGCAAGGGATTTCTGTGTTTTAATTTTATATCCTGCAACTTTACTATATTCATTGATTAGCTCTAGTAATTTTCTGGTAGAGTCTTTAGGGTTTTCTATGTAGAGGATCATGTCATCTGCAAACAGTGAGAGTTTCACTTCTTCTTTTCCTATCTGGATTCCTTTTATTTCTTTTTCTGCTCTGATTGCTGTGGTCAACACGTCCAAAACTATATTGAATAGTAGTGGTGAGTGGTCACCCTTGTCTTGTTTCTGATTTTAGGGGAAATGCTTTCAGTTTTTCAACATTGAGGATAGTGTTTGCTGTGGGTTTGTCATATAGGGATTTTATTATGTTGAGGTATGTTTGTTCTATTCCTGCTTTCTGGAGATATTTTATCATAAATGGATGTTGAATTTTGTCAAAGGCTTTTTCTCCATCTACTGAGATAATCATATGGTTTTTATCTTTCAATTTGTTAATGTGGTGTATTACTTTGATTGATGTGCAGATATTAAAGAATCCTTGCATTCCTGGGATAAAGCCCACTTTGTCCTGATGTATGGTCTTTTTAATATGTTGTTGGATTCTGTTTGCTAGAATTTTGTTAAAGATTTTTGCATCTGTGTTCATCAGTGATATTGGCCTGTAGTTTGTTTTTTGTTTGTTTGTTTGTTTGTTTTTGTGGCATCTTTGTCTGGTTTTGTAATTAGGCTGATGGTGGCCTCATAGAATGAGTTTAGAAGTTTACCTTCTTCACCAATTTTCTGGAAGAGTTTGAGTAAGATAGGTGTTAGCTCTTCTCTAAATTTTTGGTAGGATTCAGATGTGAATCCATCTGGTCCTGGGCTTTTGTTTGCTGGAAGATTTCTGATTACAGTTTCAACTTCCGTGCTTGTGATGGGTCTGTTAAGATCTTCTATTTCTTCCTGGTTCAGTTTTGGAAAGTTATACTTTTCTAAGAATTTGTCCATTTCATCCAAGTTGTCCATTTTATTGGCATAGAGCTGCTGGTAGTAGTCTCTTATGGTCCTTTGTATTTCAGTGTTGTCTGTTGTGATCTCTCCATTTTCATTTCTAATTTTGTTGAATTGGTTCTTCTCCCTTTGTTTCTTCATGAGTCTGGATAACGGTTTGTCAATTTTGTTTATCTTTTCAAAAAAACAGGTTTAGTTTTGTTGGTTTTTGCTATGGTCTCTTCTTTTTTTTTTCTTTTTTTGCATTTGTTTCTGCCTTAAGTTTTAAGATTTCTTTCCTTCTATTAACCCTGTGGTTCTTCATTTCTTCCTTCTCTAGTTGATTTAGGTGTAGAGTTAGGTTATTTATTTGACTTTTTTCTTGTTTCTTGAGGTAAGCCTGTATTGCTATGAACCTTCCCCTTAGCACTGCTTTTACAGTGTCCCATATGTTTTGGGTTGTTGTGTTTTCATTTGTTTCTATGCATATTTTTATTTCTTTTTTGATTTCTTCTATGATTTGTCAGTTATTCAGAAGCGTGTTATTTAGCCTCCATATGTTGGAATTTTTAATAGTTTTTTTTCTTGTAATTGAGATCTAATCTTACTGCATTGTGGTCAGTAAAGATGCTTGGAATGATTTCACTGTTTTTGAATTTACCAAGGCTAGATTGATGGCCCAGGATGTGACCTGTTCTCGAGAAGGTTCCGTGTGCGCTTGAGAAAAAGGTGAAATAGATTGTTTTGGGGTGAAATGTCCTATAGATATCAATTAGGTCTAACTGGTCCATTGTGAAATTTAAAGTTTGTGTTTCCTTGTTAATTTTCTGGTTAGTTGATCTGTCCATAGGTGTGAGTGGGGTATTAAAGTCTCCCACTATTATTGTGTTATTGTTAATTTCCCCCTTTCATACTTGTTAGCATTTGCCTTACATATTGCACTGCTCCTATGTTGGGTGCATATAGATTTATAATTGTTATATCTTCTTCTTGGATTGATCCTTTGATCATTATGTAGTGTCCTTCTTTGTCTCTTTTCACAGCCTTTATTTTAAAGTCTATTTTATCTGATATGAGTATGGCTACTAATCCTTTATTTTGGTCTCTGTATTTGTGTGGGATATCTTTTTCCAGCCTTTGACTTTCGGTCTGTATGTGTCCCTCATTTTGAGGTGGATCTCTTGTAGACAGCATATATAGGGGTCTTGTTTTTGTATTCATTCAGCCAGTCTTTGTCTTTTGGTTGGGGCATTCAACCCTTTTACATTTAAGTATGATCCCGTTTCCATTTACTTTGTTGTTTTGGGTTCACGTTTCTACACCCTTTCTATGTTTCCTGTCTAGAGACGATCCTTTAGCATTTATTGAAGAGCTGGTTTGGTGATGCTGAATTCTCTCAGCTTTTGCTTGTCTGTAAAACTTTTGAATTCTCCTTCATATCTGAATCAGATCCTTGCTGGTTACAGTAATCTGGATTGTAGGTTTTTCTCTTTCATCACTTTAAGTATGTCCTGCCATTCCCTTCTGGCCTGAAGAGTTTCTGTTGATAGATCAGCTGTTATCCTTAGGGGAATCCCTTTGTGTTATTTGTTGTTTCTCCCTTACTGCTTTTAATATTTGTTCCTTGTGTTTGATCTTTGTTAATTTGATTAATATGTGTCTTGGGGTGTTTCACCTTGAGTTTATCCTGTTTGGGACTCTCTGGGTTTCTTGGACCTGTGTGACTGTTTCCTTCTCCGTTTTGGGGAAGTTTTTAGCTATTATCTCCTCGAGTATTTTCTCATGGCCTTTCTCTTTGTCTTCTTCTTCTGGGACACCTATGATTCGAATGTTGGGGCGTTTCAAATTGTCCCAGAGGTCCCTGAGGTTGTCCTCATTTCTTTTAATTCTTTTTTCTTTTTTCCTCTCTGCTTCATTTATTTCCACCATTTTATCTTCTACCTCACTTATCCTATCTTCTGCCTCCGTTATTCTACTGTTGGTTCCCTCCAGAGTGTTTTTGATCTCATTTATTGCATTATTCATTTTTAATTGACTCTTTTTGATTTCTTCTAGGTCCTTGTTTAACATTTATTGCATCTTCTCAATCCTTGTCTCCAGGATATTTATCTGTAACTCCATTTTGTTTTCAAGATTTTGGATCATTTTTATTATCATTATTCTAAATGCTTTTTGAGGTAGATTCCCTATCTCCTCCTCTTTCGTTTGGCTTGGTGGGCATTTTTCATGTTCCTTTACCTGCTGGGTATTTCTCTGCCTTTCATCTTGTTTACCTTGCTGTGTTTGGGGTGGCCTTTCTGTATTCTGGTGGTCTGTGGTTCCTTTTTATTGTGGAGGTTTCTCCCAGTGGGTGGGGTTGGACGATTGGCTTGTCAAGGTTTCCTGGTTAGGGAAGCTTGCATTGGTGTTCTGGTGGGTGGAGCTGGATTTCTTCTCTCTGGAGTGCAATGGAGTGTCGAGTAGTGAGTTTTGAGATGGGTCTATGGGTTTGGTGTGACTTTGGGCAGCCTGTATGTTGACACTCAGGGCTATGTTCCTGCATTGCTGGAGAATTTGTGTGGTATGTCTTGCTCTGGAACTTATTGGCTCTTGGGTGGTGGTTGGTTTCAGTGTAGGTATGCAGGCTTTTGGATGATCTCTTATTACTTAATGTTCCCTGTAGTAAGGAGTTCTCTGGTGTTCTCAGGTTTTGGGCTTAAGTCTCCTGCCTCTGGATTTCAGTCTTATTCTTCAATTAGCCTCAAGACTTCTCTAACTATACAGCACTGATAATAAAACTTCTAGATTAATGGTGAAAAGATTCTCTGCAGTGAGGACACCCAGAGAGGTTCACAGAGTTACATGAAGAAGAGGAGAGGGAGGAAGGAGATAGAGATGAGCAAGAGCAGATAAAGTGGGACTCAAGAGGAGAGAGACAGATCTATGCAGCACTCTGTTCCCTAAGTGTTCTCTGTAGCCCAGAACACCCACAGAGATTCAGAGAATTAGATTGAGAAGAAAAGGGGAAGGGAGGAAATAGAAGTAATCTGGGGGAGAAAAAGGAGAATCAAAAGGGGGAGAGAGTAATCATCACACTCCTGAGTAAAAATGGGTACTGAAGATTGGATTCTTAAATGTCCAAAAGTGATATCAAATCCTGAAAAATCAAGATTAAAAATCTAGAGTAGAGGTTAGTCTCTTAAAAATACAATATTAAAAACAAAAACAAAAACACAAAAATTTAAGAAATATATATGACTTTCTCTTTAAAATAGGGTCTTTTTTTTGCAAGGTTATAATGAAATGAAAATAAAAATTGAGGAGTAATAGCAGAATTATAGAGGACTTTAAAAGAAAATAAAAGAAAAAAATTAAAAAGAATTTTAATTAAAACAATAGTAAAAATATATGAAAATGAAAATTAAGGAGTAATAGAGGAGTAATAGAGGACTTTAAAAGGAAATAAAAGAAAAAATAAATTAAAACAAGAAAAAAATAGTAAAAATTCATCTAGGAATTTTTCTGTAGCTGTTGCGGGCAGTGTGGGTTTGGTTCAGTTTCAGATAGCTTCTTGTTCCAGCTTACACTTCTCGATATCTGTAGGCCCCTTCCGGTGTAGTTGGTGTTAACTATAGGGATTTTAATCTGTTGCACCTGTCGCTTCTGTTTATTTGGCTTGTTTGCAGGTCTCTTCAGTGTCTAATTTCCGCCCTGACACAAGTGGGCAGAGGTGGTCTCTTGTTTAGGTTCGCATGTTCAGTCATGCTGTGGGGAGGGAGGGGCACTGCAAACAAATATCACTGGCGTGTGTGGGGAGTACTCACAGTGTTTCGGCCACACTGGGTTTGCCCCCGCTCGTGGCGTGTGTGCTTTCCCCGTCTACACTGCTCAGGCTTCAGGTTGCTCTACAGGGAGCAGGCCCTGAGTTGCATGCACTTCCCAGGCCTAAGCTGCTGAGGTTCCAGTTTTCGGGTACTCCACAAAAGCGCAGACTCGGTTGGGTCTGCGTTTTGTGCCTTCCCTGTCTGAGCAGCTCAGGCAGCCAGGAGCTAGATGAGTGCACTCTCTCCGGGTGCGGTGCGCCTTATCCCCTCCGGGGTCCCAGCCTCAGTTTGTGCATGTCCCAGTCCACTGCACCTTGTGTTTCTTCTGGGGAGCTGGTCTATGGCTGCGACCCTCCTGGCAGATGTCAACCATCCAGAATCTCAGGAAGTCTTTGGTTAGAAACTGGAAGCCTGTTTACAGTTTGGTAGGGGATGCCATCTCTGGGGCCCAGTTTACCCTTTTTCCCTGCCCCCTGCCTCCTGCCTCCGGCGGGGGATGGACCAGTCCACAGCCAGCTAACTCTTCTCTGGAATTGCTCAGTCCTTCCTTTGTTCTGCGAACGGGCCAGCAGTGTCTTCGGTTAGGGCTTTTCGTAGGTTAATTTTCTCTCCCTCTCTTGCTATCCCAAGTTTAAGTTGCTATCTCACATTAGCTCCCTCCGATTGCCCTCGGGGCATTCAGGCTCAGTCCTTACCCTAAGCAATGCCGCCTATTCCTCTCCATTCAGCCCCCACTTGCTGGTGGCGGATGCAAGCGTCTGGGGTACTTTTCTGCTGGGAGTTGCCTTTAGGCATGTAATCTGTGGGTTTTATTTATTTGTTTTCCTGGTTAGGTTGCCCTCCGAGATGCGAAAACTTGCCCCAGACCCTCCAGTGAGAGGGTTTCCTGGTGTTTGGAAACTTCCTCTATTAAGACTCCCTTCCCGGGACGGGTCTTTGTCCCTAACTCTTTTGTCTCGCTTTTTACATTTTATATTTTGTTCTACCTCCTTTTGAAGACAATGGGCTGCTTTTCTGGGCGCCTGATGTCCTCTGCTAGCGATCAGAAGTTGTTTTGTGGAGTTTGCTCAGCATTCAAATGTTCTTTCGATGAATTGTAGGGGAGAAAGTGGTCTCCCCGTCCTATTCCTCCACCATCTTAGCTCCTCCTTCCTCTTGTGTTGTTCAAGAGGGTGTTTTCTATCACCCATGTGTTCTCTTGACAAAACTCTGTTAGCCTTTACCCTGCTTCATTTCATACTTCAGGGCTAAACTTGCCTGGTACTCCAGGTTCCTCTTGACTTCCTACTTTTGTTTTCTAGTCCCCTATGATGAAAAAGTCATCTTTTTTGGTGTTATTTCTATAAGGTCTTGTAGGTCTTCATAAAACCATTTAACTTCAGTTTCTTTGGCATTAGTGGTTGGAGCATATACTTGGATTACTGTGATATTGAATGCTTTGCCTTGGAAGAGAACCGAGATCATTCATTTTTGAGACTGCACCCAAATACTGTATTTCGGAATCTTTTGTTGACTATGAGGGCTACTGCATTTCTTCTGAGGGATTCTTGCCAACAATACTAGAATTCATGGTTCAGTTCAGTTCAGTCGCTCAGTTGTGTCCAACTCTTTGTGACCCCATGAATTGCAGCATGCCAGGCCTCCCTGTCCATCACCAACTCCCAGGGTTTACTCAAACTCATGTCCATGAAGTCGGTGATGCCATCCAGCCATCTCATTGTCTGTCATCCCCTTCTTCTCCTGCCCTCAATCCCTCCCAGCATCAGGGTCTTTTCCAATGAGTCAGCTCTTCACATGAGGTGCCCAAAGTATTGGAGTTTCAGCTTCAGCATCAGTCCATCCAATGAACACCCAGGACTGATCTCCTTTAGGATGGACTGGTTGGATCTCCTTGCAGTCCAAGGGACTCTCAAGAGTCCTCTCCAACACCACAGTTCAAAAGCATCAATTCTTTGGCACTCAGCTTTCTTCACAGTCCAACTCTCACATCCATACATGACCATTGGAAAAACCATAGCCTTGACTAGATGGACCTTTGTTGGCAAAGTAATGTCTCTGGTTTTTAATATTCTTTCTAGTTTGGTCATAACTTTCCTTCCAAGGAGTAAGCGTCTTTTAATATCATGGCTGCAATCACCATATGCAGTGATTTTGGATCCCCAAAAAATAAAGTGTGACACTGTTTCCACTGTTTCCCCTGTTTCCCCATCTATTTCCCATGAAGTGATGGGACCAGATGCCATGATCTTAGAAGTCATTGTTATCTGAATTAAATTCACCTGTTCCCATCCATTTTGGTTCACTGATTCCCAACATGTTGATGTTCAATCTTTACATCTCCTGCTTGTCCCCATCCAGTTTATCTTGATTCATGGATCTAACATTCCAGGTTTCTATACAGTATTGTTCTTTTCAGCATTGGACTTTCCTTTCACGAAAAGACATATTCACAACTGTGTTGTTTCTGCTTTGGCCCAGTCTCTTCATTCTTTCTGGAATTATTCCTCAGCTCTTCCCAAGTAGCATATTGGACACCTACCGACCTGGGTGGCTCATCTTCCAGTGTCATATCTTTTTGCTTTATCATGCTGTTTATGGGGTTCTCTAGGCAGGTTGGTTCATTTGTAGGTGTTTTTATTATTTTGGATATGATGGTAAATGGGATTATTTCATTACTTTCTCTTTGTTAAGTGTATAGGAATGCAAGTGATTTCAGTGTATTAATTTTGTATCCTGCTACTTTACCAAATTCACTGATGAGCTCTGTTGGGGTCCTTTAATGGACTGGAACCTGGTGGTCCAGAGTCGACAATAAGAAAGTGAAAGAGAGCAAGAGAGAGAGAGAAAAAGAGAGAGAGAGAGAACGAAAGAAAGAAAGAAAGACACAGGGACCCAAGCTCTGATGGAGCAAAGGTATTTTATTAGCAGAAATGCAGGCTTATATATCTTTAGTAAGATGATTACTTAGCTATTACACAGGATGAAATTTTATCAATAGTCACAGTATGGATAGTCTAATACATACAAGGTCGCTGACGCAGAAAAGAGTCACTGAAGGGAGTTACTGAAAGGAATCCAAGCAGATACCATTTCTCATGATCTCAGTCCTGAGAGCTGCATGCAGCTCCACTTGTTCCCAGAATAGGAACTGATAAGGAACAGAGGATTTATGAGAAATAGAAAACAGCATGCAGGAATCCTCCTGTTAAATGTTCCCTGACAGAGCTCTTATAGTTTTGTGGTAGCAGCTTTAAGATTTTCTATTATAATATCATGTCATCTTCAATCAGTGGTAGTTGTACTTCTTTTCCATTTTGGATTCCTTTTATTTCTTTTTATTCTCTGATTTCTGTGGCTAGGACTTACAAAAGTGTGTTGAATAAAAATGGTAAGATTGAAATCCTTATCTTGTTCTTGATCATTGAGAAAATGCTTTTAACTTTTCACCTTTGAATATGATGTTAGCTATGAGTTTTCTTATATGGCTTTTATTATGTTGAATTAGGTTCCTTCTATACCCACTTTCTGGAGAATTTTTTTATCATAAATGGGTGTTGAATTCTGTCAAAAGCTTTTTCAGCATCTATTGAGATGATCATATGGTTTTTATTCCTCAACTTTTGATGTGGTGATTTGGTACATCACACTGATTGATTTGTGGATATTGAAGAATCCTTGCATCCCTGGGATTGATTCCACTTGATCATGGTGCCTGATCATTTTATTGTATTATTATATTCATGTTCCTAGCATTTTCTTGAGGAGTTTTGTGTCCATGTGCTTCAGTAACAATTCCCTGTAATTTTCTTTTTCTGTACTATCATTGTCTGCTTTTAGTGTCAGGATGATGGTAGCCTCATAGGAAGAGACTGAAAATGTTCCTACATCTGTATCTTCTTTGGAAAGAGTTTCAGAGGGGTAGGTGTGAACTCTTCTCTAAATGTTTACTAGAATTTGCCTCTGAAGTCACCTAGTCCTTGAGTTTTAAATCACAGATTTAATTTCAGTGTTTGTGATTGATCTCTTCCTAATTTCTGCTTCATTCTTGGGAGATTTTACTGTTCTGAGATTTTGTCCATTTCTTCTAGGTTGTCTATTTTATTGGCGTGTAGTTACCTATAGTAGTCTTTTGTGACTCTTTGTATTTCTGTGGTGTCAGTTGTAACTTCTTTTTCATTTCTAATTTTATTGATTTTTGCCCTCTCCCTTTTTTTTTTTTTTTTTGATGAGTCTGGCTAAAGGTTGATCAGTTTTGCCTATCTTTTCAAATTGCCAGCTTTTACTTTCATTGTTCTTTTCTATTTTTTTTCATCTATGTTTGATTTATTTCTGCTCTAATCTTTATGATTTTGTTGCCTGGAGTAAAGTTGTGTTGCTATAAACTTACCTCTTAGAACTGCTTAACTGTGTCCCATGTGTTTTGAGTCACTGTGTTTTAATCACCATCCGTCTCTAGGTATTGGGTTGGCCAGAAATTTCATTTGGGTTTTTCTATTACATGTTACCAAAAACCCAAATGAACTTTTTGCCCAATCCTGTATTTTTTTTTAATTTCCTGTTTGACTTCTTCAATGATCCAGGTTATTTAGTAACATATTTTCCAACCTCCATGTGTTTTTGTGTCTTATGCTGTATTTTTCTCTAATTGATTTATAATAAAAAAATGCTTGATACAGTCTCAATTTTCCTAAATTTACTGAGATTTGCTCTGTGGCACATCATGTGATCTATCCTGCAGAATGTTTGATATGCGCTTGAGAAGAATGTGTATTCTGTTGCTTTTGGATAGAATCCTCTATTAAATATCAATTAAGTCTATCTTCTCTAATGTGTCATTTGAGGCCTATTTTTTCTTACTGATATTTTCTCCTAATGATCTGTCTATTGATGTAACTGAGGTGTTAAAGTCCCCCACTTTTATTGTGTTATTATTTCTCCTTTTATGACTTTTAGCATCTGCCTTATATATTGAAGCACTCCTATGTTGGGAGCACCTTTATTTACAATTGTTATATCTTATTCTCTGATTGATCCCTTGATCATTATGTAGTTTCCTTCTTTGTCTCTTGTAACAGTCTTGTTTTAAAGTCTATTTTGCCTTATATGACTACTGCTGCTCCAGCTTTCTTTTTATTTCCATTAGCCCAAAATACCTTCTGTATCCCCTCACATTCAGTCTGATTGTATCCCTAGGTCTGCAGTGGGTCTCTTGTAGACAGAATACAGTTCTTGTTTTTGTATCTCTTCAGTCAGTCTATGATTTTTGTTTGGAGCATGTAATCTATTTACATATGTATTTAATCCATATAAATATGGATAAAGTAGTTATCAATGTGCATATATTTATTATCAATAACCTCAGATATGTAGATGACACCACCCTTATGGCAGAAAGTGAAGAGGAACTAAAAAGCCTCTTGATGAAAGTGAAAGATGAGAGTGAAAAAGTTGGCTTAAAGCTTAACATTCAGAAAACTAACTCATGGCATCTGGTCCCATCACCTCAGGGGAAATAGATGGGGAAACAGTGAAAACAGTGTCAGACTTTATTTTTGGGGGCTCCAAAATCACTGCATATGGTGACTGCAGCCATTAAATTAAAAGACGTTTACTCCTTGGAAGGAAAATTATGAGCAAACTAGATAGCATATTAAAATGAAGAGACATTACTTTGCCAACAAAGGTCCGTCTAGTCAAGGCTATGGTTTTGCTAGTGGTCATGTATGGATGTGAGAGTTGGACTGTGAAGAAAGCTGAGTGCCAAAGAATTGATGCTTTTGAACTGTGGTGTTGGAGAGGACTCTTGAGAGTCCCTTGGACTGCAAGGAGATCCAACCAGTCCATCCTAAAGGAGATCAGTCCTGGGTGTTCATTGGATGGACTGATGCTGAAGCTGAAACTCCAATACTTTGGCCACCTCATGTGAAGAGCTGACTCATTGGAAAAGACCCTGATGCTGGGAGGGATTGGGGACAGGAGGAGAAGGGGCTGACAGAGGATGAGATGGCTGGATGGCATCACCGACTCGATGGACATGAGTTTGACACCAACACCACCGGGAGTTGGTGATGGACAGGGAGGCCTGGCATGCTGCAATTCATGGGGTCACAAAGAGTCAGACACGGCTGAGCAACTGAACTGAACTGATTGCCATTTTATTAACTCTTTTGGATTTTTATAGGT
This sequence comes from Dama dama, assembly GCF_033118175.1. Lineage (NCBI taxonomy): Eukaryota > Metazoa > Chordata > Mammalia > Artiodactyla > Cervidae > Dama > Dama dama. The sequence goes on from NC_083714.1 coordinate 106,097,965, forward strand.
TTTTTCTTTCATCTTCTTTTATTTTTTTCTCTTGTATTTTGAGGACTACCTTTAGTGTTGTATTTGGATGGCTTCTGCTTTCATTTTTTGTGTATCTATTTTAGATTTTTGGTTTGTTGTTACCCTGAGGTTTTTATATAGCAGATCATATACATACATACATACATACATATATACATATATATATATATATGATTGTTATAAGTTGCTGGTCTCTAAATTTCAGATGCATTTTTAATATTCTGCATTTGTATTCTTCTCATGATTACTGATTTAGATAACATTTTCAGCTGTGGATGATGTCCTACTTTTATTATGTTTGCCATTACTGGTGAGCTTTCCCATTTGTGATTTTCTTGTTTCTTGTTGTGGCCTTTATTTTTATGCCTAGAGAAGTTCCTCCAGCATTTCTTTTGAACCTGGTTTGATGGTACTGAATTCTCTTAGCTTTTGCTTATCTGCGAAGTTTATGATTTCTCCATCAAATCTGAATGAGAGCCTTGCTTGACAGTTTTATTGGTTGTAGAGTTTTGCCTTCCATTACTTGAAATATATCATTTTACTCTTTTCTGACCTGTAGGATTTCTGCTGAAAAATCCACTGATAACCTTATGGGGATTCCCTTGTGCGTTATTTGTTACTTTCCTCTTGTTGCTTTTAATATTTTCTCTTGGTGTTTAATATTTGTCAGTTTGAAAAATATGTGTCTTGGCATGATCCTCCTTGGGTTTATCCTGTACAGGACTCCCTGTGCTTCCTGGATTTGAATATTTCCTTTCCCCTGTTCAGGAAGTTCTGGCTATAATCTCTTTAAATATTTTCTCAGGCCCTTTCTCTCTCTCTTCTTTATCTAGGACCCAAATGTTGGTGTATTTAATGTTGTCCCTGATGTCTCTGATACTGTTCTCACTTATTTTCATTCTTTTTTTCTTTATTCTATTTTGTGGCACTGGTTTCCACCCCTGTCTCCCAGCTCACTTTATTTGTTCTGCCTCAGTTATTCTGCTACTGATTCCTTCTAGTGTGTTTTTCATTTCAGTTATTGTATTTCTCAGCTTTGTTTGTTTATCGTTTAAATCTTTTATGTATTTTAAAACATTTCTTGTATCTTTTTTTTTCATTTTTTTATTAGCTGGAGGCTAATCACTTTACAATATTGTAGTGGTTTTTGCCGTACATTGACATGAATCAGCCATGGATTTACATGTGTTCCCAATCCTGATCCCCCCCACCCCACCACCTCCCTCACCATCCCCTCCGTCTGGGTCATCCCAGTGCACCAGCCCCAAGCACTTATCTCATGCATCCAACCTGGACTGGCGATCTGTTTCACACTTGACAATATATATGTTTCGATACTGTTCTCTCAGATCATCCCACTCTCACCTTCTCCCATAGAGTCCAAAAGTCTGTTCTGTACATCTATGTCTCTTTTTCTGTCTTGCATATAGGGTTATCTTTACCATCTTTCTAAATTCCATATATATGCATTAGTATACTGTATTGGTCTTTATCTTTCTGGCTTACTTCACTCTGTATAATAGGCTCCAGTTTTATCCATATCATTAGAACTGATTCAAATGTATTCTTTTTAATGGCTGAGTAATATTCCATGGTGTATATTTACCATAGCTTTCTTATCCATTCGTCTGCTGATGGGCATCTAGGTTGTTTCCATGTCCTGGCTATTATATACAGTGCTGTGATGAATATCGGGGTACACGTGTCTCTTTCAGATCTGGTTTCCTTGGTGTGTATGCCCAGACGTGGGATTGCTGGGTCATATGGCAGTTCTAGTTCCAGCTTTTTAAGGAATCTCAACACTGTTCTCCACAGTGGCTGTACTAGTTTGCATTCCCACCAACAGTGTAAGAGGGTTCCCTTTTCTCCACACCCTCTCCAGCATTTATTGCTTGTAGACAAGTAGCAAGATAAAAATGCATAAAAACTAAATGAAGTGGAGACAGGAAATCTACCGGAAAAAGAATTCTTAGTAATGATAGTAAATTTGTTCCAAGAATATTCTTGTATCTTCTTGATCTGTTTCTCCATTATTTTCTTGAGATCTTGGAACATCTTTACTATCATTACTATGAATTATTTTTCAGGTAGATTTCCTGTCTCCACTTCACTTAGTTTTTATGCATTTTTATCTTGCTCCTTGTTTTGGACTGCATTTGTCTCCTACCTTATTTTGTCTAAATTTCTGTGTTTGTAGTCTCCATTCCACAGCTTGCTGGGTTCTAGTCTTCTTGCTTCTGGTGTCTGCCCCCTGATAAGTGAGCTTGGTCTAGGGGCTTGTGTAGGCTTCCTGGTATGAAGAACTTGTGTCTGCTCAGTATTGGGTGGAGCTGAGTCTTTTCCTTCTGTTGGGCAGGGTCCTGTTGTAGGGTGTGTTTAGAGGTGGCTGTGATCTCAATATGACTTTCAACAGCCTGACTGCTGATGTATCAGGCGGCATTCTCGCCCTGCTGTTTGATTGGCCTGAGGCATTCCAGCACTGGAGCCTGAAGGTTCTTAGGATAGGCCAAGTCTCTGTGGCTAAATGGCAACCTCTGAGAGAGCCAACTCCAGCCAATATTCCCTAGGACCTCTGCACTAGTGTCTTTGCCCTCACAGTTAACTACAGCCAACCCTCATACCCCCCCCAGGAAACCCTCCATGACCTGCTGGGAGGTCTAGCCCAGGCTTCTATGTAACTTCTGGAGTCGCTGCCTTGTGCTGGGTCAAGTGCACGTGAAGTCTTTTGTGCTTCCTCCACAAGTAGAGCCTCTGTTTCCGCCAATCCTGTGGATCTCCTGCAGTCAACTCATTTTACTTCAAAGCCAAATGCTCTAGGGGATCCTCTGCCAAATGCCATACCCTCAGGCTGGGGATCCTGTTGTGGGTTTCAAAATTCTCAGTTCTGTGGGAGAACCTCAGTGGTATGATGATTTTTCAGTTTGTGGGTCACCCACCCAGCCGGTATGGGATTTGATTAAATCGTGAATGTTCCCCTCCTAGCATCTCATTTTCTTTATATCACTTGTTTGTCTTTAGATGTAAAATATCTTTTTGGTAGGTTACAGTCTTTTTTGTTGATGGTTATTCATCATTTAGTAGTGATTTTGATTTTTTTCATAAGAGGATGTGAGCTCAAGAACATCTACCCTGCCATCTAGTCCAGAATCTGTTACAGGGTTCAAGGAAACAATGTTCAAAATGATCAACAAGTTTCATTTCTCCTGAAGTTAGGGCACACCCATGATGTCTGTTATTGATCAGACTAAGTCATGTCTGACTCTTTAAACCACATGGATGCTGCACACCAGGCTCCCCTGTTCTTCACTGTCTTCCAGAGTTTGCTCAAATGCATGTCCATTGAGAGGGTAATGCCATCCAACCTTCTCATCCTCTGCTGTCCCCTTTTACTTTTGCCTTCAGTCTTTCCTGACATCAGGTCTTTTCCCATGTGTCAACTCTGTGCATCAGGCAGCCAAAGTATTGGAGCTTCAGCTTTAGCATCAATCCTTCCGATGAATATTCAGGGTTGATTTCCTTATGGATTGACTGGCCTGAACTCCTTGCAGTCCAGAGGATTCTCAAGTCTTCTCCAGCACCACAGTTTGAAAGTATCAGTTCTTCAGTGCTCAGTCTTCTTTATGGTCCAGCTCTCACATCCCTACATGACTCCTAGAAAAACCATACCTTTGACTATATAGACATTTGTCAGCAAAATGATGTCTCTGCTTTTTATTACAATGTCTAGATTTGTCATAGCTTTCCTTAAAAAGAGCAAGTGTCTTTTAATTTGTGCTTCTGGAGCCCAAGAAAATAAAAATGTCACTGTTTCCACTTTTCCCCTTTTTATTTGCCATGAAGTGATGGGACCAGATGACATGATTTTAATGTTTCGAATGCTGAGTTTTAAGCTAGCTTTTTAACTCTTTGCTTTCATACTCATCAAGAAACTCTTTAGTTCTTCTTCACTTTCTGCCATTAGAGTGGTGTCATCAGTTGTAGAATCAACAGTATTGATTCTAGCTTGGGATTCATCCAGCCTGGCATTTCACATGATGTACTCTGCATAAAATTTAAATAAGCAGGGGGACAATATACAGCCTTGATGTAATTTTTTCCCAATTCTGAACCAGTCAGTTGTTCCATGTCCAGTTCTAACTGTTGCATCTTGAGTTGCATCTAGGTTTCTCAGGAGACAGATAAGGTGGTCTGGTATTACCATCTCTTTAAGAATTTTCCACATTTTGTTGTGATCAACACAGTCGAAGGCTTTAGCATAGTCAATGAAGCAGAAGTAGATGTGTTTCCGGGATTGCTTTCTCTATGATCCAGCAGATGTTGGCAATTTGGTCCTGGTTCATCTTCCTCTTCTAAGTCCAGCTTGTACATCTGGAAGTTCTCGGTTCATATACTACTGAAGCCTAGCTTGAAGGATATTCAGCATAAATTTACTAGCATGTGAAATGAGTGCAGTTGTACAGTAGTTTAAACATTCTTTGGGAGAGCAGAGGGCAATTACTAAAACTCCAGAAGGAATGAAGTAGCTGGGAAAAAGCAGAAACAACACTCAGTTGTGGATGTGTCTGAGGGTGAAAGTAAAGTCTGATGCCGCAAAGAACAATATTGCATAAGAACCTGGAATGTTAGGTCCATGAATTAAGGTAAATTGGATGTGGTCAAGCAGGAAATTTAAAGATTGAACATCTTAGGAATCAGTGAACTTAAATGAATGGGAATGGGCAAGTTTAATTCGGATGACCATTATATCTGCTACAGTGGGCAGGAATACCTTAGAAAAAATGGGGTAGCCCTCATAGTCAACAAAAGATTCTGAAATGCAGTATTTGGGTGCAGTCTCAAAAATGACAGATTGATCTGTTTATTACCAAGGCAAACCATTCAATATCACAGTAATCCAAGCATATGCCCCAACCACTAATGCTGAAGAAGTTGAAGTTGACTGGTTTATGAAATCTACAACACCTTCTAGAACGAACACCAAAAGCCAAAAAACAAATAGGGGGTTGGAATGCAAAATTAGGAAGTCAAGAGATAATGGGAGTAACAGGTAAGTTTGTCCTTGGAATACAAAATGAAGCAGGATAAAAGCTAACAGAGTTTTGTCAAGAGAACACACTGGTCATGACAAACATCCTTTTCCAACAACAGAAGAAATGACTCTACACATTGACATCACCAGATGATTGATACTGAAATCAGATTGATAATATGCTTTGCAGCTGAAGATGGAGAAACTATATACAGTTATCAAAAGAAAAACAAACAAACAAACAACAACAACAACAAAAAACCCTGCAGCTGTCTGTGGCTCAGATCATGAGCTCCTTATTAGAAAATTCAGGCTTAATTTGAAGAAAGTAGGGAAAACCACTAGGCCACTCATGTATGACCTAAATCAATCCCTTATGATTATACAGTGGAGGTGACAAATTGATTCAAGGGATTAGATCTGATAGAAAGAGTACCTGAAGAACTATGGATGGAGATTCTTAACACTGTATAGGAAAGAGTGACCAAAATCACCCCGTGATGTCTAGTAAAGTTTTTATATCTTTATTCTGAGCTGTCTCTTGGTATTTTTGAGAATAAGAACTCTCAACTATCCGTCATCTCTACTAGAGATGTCATTGAGTGCTTTCTTTCCAGGCACTTGTGCCTCTGGGTTCATTTCAATTGCTCAGTCATGTCTGACTCTTTGCAATCCCCTGGACTGTAGCATACGAGGTTTCTCTGTCCTTCACCATCTCCCAGAGTTTGCTCAAATTCATGTCCATTAAGTCATTGATGCCATCCAACCATCTCATCTTTTGTTGCCCTCTTCTACTCTTGCCCTCAATCTTTCCCAGCATCAGGGTCTTTTCCAGTCAGTCCGCTCTTTGCAGCATGTGGCCAAAGTATTGGAGCTTCAGCTTCAGCATCAGTCCTTTCAATGAATATTCAGGGTTGATTTCCTTTAGGATTGACTGGTCTGATCTCCTTGCTATCAAAATGACTCTCAAGACTCTTCTCCAACACCACAGTTCAAAATTATCAATTATTTGGTGCTCAGACTTCTTTATGGTCCAACTTTCACATGTGTACATGACTCCTGGAAAAATCATAGCTTTGATTATACAGACGTTTGTTTGCAAAGTGACATATCTGCTTTTTAATATGCTGTCTAGGATTGTCATAACAATCGTCTTTTTATTCCGTGGCTGCGGTCATTGTCCGTAGTGATTTCAGAACCCCCCAGAAAATAAGCTGTCATTGCTTCTACTTTCTCCCACCTCTTTGCCTTGAAGTAATGGGACCAGATGCCATGAGTTTATTTTTTTTGACTGTTGAGTTTTAAGCCAGCTTTTTCACTGTCTGCTTTCACCCACATCAAGAGCCTTAGTTCCTCTTCATTTTCTGCCATTAGAGTGGTATTACTGCATAAATGAGGTTTCTCCAGGCAATCTTGATTTCAGCTTGTGATTCATGCAGCCCAGCATTTCATATGATATACTCTGCATGTAAGTTAAATTAGCAGCATAACAGTTTAATATATTTTGACTTAATGTCAATTTAAATTTATTAGTATAGTGCCACCAGCTCTCTTTTGTTTACTCTTTGCGTGGAATATCTTTTTCTGTTCATTCAGTTTTTTCAAATTAAATCAAAATCAAAGTGAAAATAGCTTGTAGCCACAAATTTTTATCCTTTTCACAAAGTTTTGTATTGTGATTAGACAGTTTATTCCATTTATATTTAAAATAATCACTGATAAAAATTATTTTACTGATTGTCTGAGGAGCCCTTTACAAACAGCAGAGAAGAGAGGTGAAAGGCAAAGAAAAGGAAAGGTATACCCATCTGAATGCAGAGATCCAAAGAATACCAAGAAGGGATAAGAAAGCTTTCTTAAGTGAACGATGCTGAGAAATAGAGGAAAACGACAGAATGGGAAAGACTAGATATCTTTTCAAGAAAATTAGAGACACCAAGGGAACATTTCATGCCAACGTGGGCACAGTAAAGGACAGAAACTGTATGGACCAAACAGAAGCAGAAGAGATTAAGAACAGGTGGCAAGAATACACTGAAGGACTGTAGAGAAAAGATCTTAATGACCCAGATAATCATGATATTGTGATCACTGACCTAAAACCAGACATCCTGCAATTCAAAGTCGAGTGGGCCTTAGGAATCATTACTACAAACAAAGGTAGTGGAGGTGATAGAATTCCAGCTGAAGTGAAGTGAAAGTTGCTCAGTCGTGTCTGACTGTGCAACTATACAGTCCATGGAATTCTCGAGGCCAGAATTGTGGAGTGGGTAGCCTTTTCCTTCTCCAGGGGATCTTTGCAACCCAGACCTCCCACATTGCACGCAGATTCTTTGCCAGCTGAGCCACAAGGGAAGCCCAAGAATACTGGAGTGAGTAGCCTATCCCTTCTCCAGGGAATCTTCCTGACCCAGGAATCGAACTGGGGTCTCTTGCATTGCAGGCGGATTCTTTACCAACTGAGCTATGAGGGAAGCCTGGAAATTCAGCTGAACTATTTCAAATCTTAAAAGACGATGCTGTTAAAGTGCTGCACTCAATATGCCAGCAAATTGGAAAACTCAGTAGTGGCCACAGGGCTGGAAAAGGTCAGTTTTCATTCCAATCCCAAAGAAGGGCAATGCCAAAGAATGTTAAATCTGTCACACAGTTGCACTCATTTCACATGCTAGCCAGGTCATGCTCAAAGTCTTTCAAGCTGTGCATCAACATTACCTGAACTGAGAACTACCAGATGTATAACTAGATTTAGAAAAGACAGAGGAAACAGAGATCTAATTGCTAATATCTGTTGGATCATAGAAAAAGCAAGGGAATTCCAGAGAAACATCTCAGTTCAGTTTAGCTCAGTCGCTTAGTCATGTCCTACTCTTTGAGACCCCATGAACCACAGCACACCAGGCTTCCCTGTCCATCACCAACTCCCAGAGCCTACTCAAACTCATGTCTATAGAGTTGGTGATGCCATCCAACCATCCCATCCTCTGTCATCCCCTTCTCCTCCTGCCTTCAATCTTTCCCAGAATCAGGATCTTTTCCAATGACTCAGTTCTTTGAATCAGGTGGCCAAAGAACTGTACTTTCAGCTTTAGCATCAGTCCTTCCAATGAATATTTAGGACTGATTTCGTTTAGGATGGACTGGTTGGACCTCCTTGCAGTCCAAGGGACTCTCAAGAGTCTTCTCCAATACCAGAGGTCAAAAGTATGTATTCTTCGGTGCTCAGCTTTCTTTATAGCCCAACTCTCACATCCATACATGACTACTGGAAAAACCATAGCTTTGACCAGATTGACCTTTGTTGGCAAAGTGGTGTCTCTGCTTTCTAATATACTATCTAGGTGTGTCATAGCTTTTCTTCCAAGGAGCAAGCATCTTTTAATTTCATGGCTGGAATCACCATATGCAGTGATTTTGGAGCCCGAAAAAATAAGGTCTGTCACTGTTTCCATTGTTTCCCCATCTATTTGCCATGAAGTGATGGGACAGGATGCCATGATCTTAGTTTTCTGAATGTTGAGTTTTAAGCCAACTTTTTCACTCTTCTCTTTCACTTCGTCAAGAGGCTTTTTAGTTCTTCTTCGCTTTCTGCCATAAGGGTTGTGTCATCTGCATATCTGAAGTTATTGATATTTCTCCCGGTAATCTTGATTCCAGCTTGTGCTTCATCCAGCCTGGCATTTCTCATGATGTTATCTGCATATAAGTTAAATAAGCAGAGTGACAATGTACAGCGTTGATTTACTCCTTTCCCGATTTGGAGCCAGTCTATTGTTCCATGTCCGGTTGTAACTCTTGCTTTTTGACCTGCATACAGATATCTCAGGAGGCAGGCCAGGTGGTCTGGTATTCCCATCTCTTTAAGAATTTTCCACAGTTTGTGATGATCCACACAGTCAAAGGGTTTGGCATAGTCAATGAAGGAGAAGTAGGTGTTTTTCTGGAACTCTCTTGCTTTTTTGATAATCCAACAGATGTTGGCAATTTGATCTCTGATTCCTCTGTCTTTTCTAAATTCAGCTTGAACATCTGGAAGTTCAGAGTTCATGTACTGTTGAAGCCTGGCTTGGAGAATTTTGAGCATTACTTTGCTAGCTTGTGAAATGAGTGCAATTGTGCAGTAGTTTAAGCATTCTTAGGCATTGCTTTTCTTTGGGATTAAAATGAAAACTGACATTTTCCAGTCCTGTCACCACTGCTGAGTTTTCCAAATTTGTTGGCATATTGAGTGCAGCACTTTCACAGCATCATCTTCCAGGATTTGAAATAGTTCAACTGGAATACCATCACCTCCACTAGCTTTCTTCATAGTGATGCTTCCTAAGGCCCACTTGACTTCGAATTCCAGGATGTCTGGCTCTAGGTGAGTAATCACACCATTGTGGTTATCTCTTTCATGAAGATATTGTTCAAAACAACTACTTCTGCTTTATTGACTATGCTAAAGCCTTTGACTGTGTGGATCACAACAAACTGGAAATTCTTAAAAAGATGGAATACCAGACCACCTTACCTGCCTCTTTAGAAACCTATAGGCAGGTCGAGAAGCAAAATTTACAGCCTTACATGGAACAACAGAGTGCTTCAAAATTGGGAAAGGAGTACGTCTAGTCTGTATATTGTCACCCTGTTATTTTACTTTTATTCAGAGTCCTGCTGGCTTCTCTGGTGACTCGATGGTTAAAAAATCTGCCTGTGATACAGGAATACCAGTTTCTGTCCCTGGGTTGAGAACATCCCCTGAAGAAGGGAATGGCTACCCACTTCAGTATTCTTGCCTGGAGAATTCCATGGACAGAGGAGCCTGGTGAGCTACAGTCCATGACATCACAAAGAGTTGGACATGACTAAGTGAAAAAGCAAGAGAGTTCCAGAAAAACATGTATTTCTGCTTTATTGACTATGCCAAATCCTTCGACTGTGTAGATCACAATAAACTGTGGAAAATTCTGAAGGAGATGGGAATACCAGACCACCTGACCTGCCTCTTGAGAAACCTATATGCAGGTCAAGAAGCAACAGTTAGAACTGGACATGGAACAACAGACTTGTTCCCAATTGGAAAAGGAGTACGTCAAGGCTGTATACTGTCACCCTGCTTATTTAACTTATATGCAGAGTACATCATGAGAAACGCTGGGCTGGAGGAAGCACAAGCTGGAATCAAGATTGCCGGGAGAAATATCAATAACCTCAGATATGCAGATGACTCCACCCTTATGGCAGAGAGTGAAGAGGAATTAAAAAGCCTCTTGATGAAAGTGAAAGAGGAGAATGAAAAAGTTGGCTTAAAGCTTAACATTCAGAAAACATTCAGATCATGGCATCTGGTCCCATCACCTCATGGGAAATAGATGGGGAGACAGTGGAAACTGTCAGACTTCATTTATTGGGGCTCCAAAATCACTGAAGATGGTGATTGCAGCCATGAAATTAAAAGACGCTTACTCCTTGGAAGGAAAGTTATGACCAACCTAGATAGCATATTAAGAAGCAGAGACATTACTTTGCCAACAAAGGTCCATCTGGTCAAGGCTGTGGTTTTTCCAGTGGTCATGTATGGATGTGAGAGTTGGACTGTGAAGAAAGCTGAGGGCTGAAAAATTGATGCTTTTGAACTGTGGTGTTGGAGAAGACTCTGGAGAGTCCCTTGGACAGAAAGGAGATCCAACCAGTCCATCCTAAAGGAGATCAGTTCTGGGTATTCATTGGAAGGACTGATGCTGAAGCTGAAACTCCAGTACTTTGGACACCTCATGCGAAGAGTTGACTCATTGGAAAAGACCCTGATGCTGGGAGGGATGGGGGCAGGAGGAGAAGGGGACGACAGAGGATGAGATGGCTGGATGGCATCACCAACTCAATGGGCATGAATTTAAATAAACTCCGGGAGTTGGTGATGCACGGGGGGGCCTGGTGTGCTGCGGTTCATGGGGTCGCAAAGAGTCGAACACGACTGAGCGACTGAACTGAACTGACTGAACTGAAGCGATTAACTCCCTTTGGAATGCTGTTGCTGCTTAGTCACTTCAGTTGTGTCCAACTCTGTGTGATGCTATGGACTGCAGCCCACCAGCCTTCTTTGTACATGAGATTCTCTAGGCAAGAATACTGCAGTGGGTTGTGATGCCGTCCTCCAAGAGATCTTCCTGACCCAGGGACCAAACCCGGTTCTACTGAATTACAGGCAGATTCTTTACCACTGAGTTACCAGGGAAGTCCCTGTATACAGAGTATATCATGTGAAATGGCAGGCTGGATGAAGCTCAAGTTGGAATCAAGATTTCTGGGAGAGATAGCAACAACCTCAGATATGCATTTGATACCACCATAATGGCAGAAAGGGAGGAGGAACTAAAGAGTCTCACATTAAGGTGAATGAGGAGAGTGGAAAAGCTGGCTTAAAACTCAACATTCAAAAAACTAAGATCATAGCATCCTGTCCCATCACTTTGTGGGAAATAGATGGGGAAAAAATTAAAACAGTGACAGGTTTTATTTTCTTGGACTCCAAAATCACTGTGGATGATGACTGCAGGCATGAAATTAAAAGACACTTTCTTCTTGGAAGAAAAACTGTGAAAAACCTAGGCAAAGTATTAAAAAGCAGAGACATTACTTTGTCAACAAAGATCTGTAGAGTCAAAGTTATGGTTTTTCCTGTAGTTATGTACAGATGTGAGAGTTGAACCATAGGAAGGCTGAGCGCTGAAGAATTGATGCTTTCTAACTGTGATTCTGGAGAAGACTCTTGAAAGCCCCTTGGACAGCAAGGAGATCAAACCAGTCAATCCTAAAGGAGATCAACCCTGAATATTCATTGGAAGGACTGATGCTGAAGCTGAAGTTCCAAAACTTTGGCTACTTGATGAAAAGAGCTGACTCATTGGAAAAGTCCTTGATGCTGGGAAAGTTTGAGGGCAGGAGGAGGAGGGGGCAGCAGAGGTTGACATGGTTGGATGGCATCATTGACTCAATGGACATGAGTTTGAGGACTCCAGGAGATAGTGAAGGACAGGGTAGCCTGGCATTCTGTAGTCCGTCACGTCACAAAGAGAGGGATACAAATGAGTGACTGAACAACAACTGATAAAAAGGACTTTGACTTTTTTCTTTTCTTTTTATATACCCCTTTTTTGTTCCTCAATTTCTCCATTACTATTTTCTTTATTGATTTTTATGCATATCATTTTTGTTCCCTTCCTCTTTCCTTTTCTGTATATATTTTTGTTATTCTCTTAGCATTAACTTTGGCAATTGCAAATAACATCTTAAATTCATAACAATCCAGTTTTACTTGATGCCAGCTTTGCTTCAATAGTGTATAAAATCTCTGCTTATATAGCACTTTATTCCCCTCTTTAAGGTATTGTCACAAATTGCAACCTGTACATTGTGTATCCATTAACAAAGACATAATTATGTTTTTTTAATTATTTAAGGAAAAAAAAGCAGAATTATGTACCAAAAACACAGTAATGTTTACTTTTATATTTCCCTGACTAGTTGCCTTTATTGGCATTCTTTATTTTTTTTGTATGGCTTTCAATTACTATATAGTGTATTAATTTCAGCCTGAAGTTTACCTTAAAACTCTTCTTATAGCACAAGATTACTAATGGTTAACTCCTTCAGCTCTACTTTATCAAGAAATATCTTTATTTCTCCTTAATTTTAGAAAGATATGACAGATATATAATTCTTGGTTGACAGGATTTTTTTCTTTTAGCACTTAAAGTAATGGTTGATATATATGATCCTATTACCATTTTCTTAATTGTTTCGGGTTTATTTTCTGTAGATCTTTTTCTTTTCTTGTGTTTCCTGCCTAGAGAAATTCCTTTAGCATTTGTTGTAAAGCTGGTTTGGTGGTGCTAAATTCTCTTAACTTTTGCTTATCTGGAAAGCCTTTGATTTCTCCATCAAATCTGAATGAAAGTCTTACTGGGTAGAGTATTCTTGGTTGTCAGTTCTTCCCTTTCATCACTTTAAATATATCATGCCATTCTCTTCTTTCTGGCTCGTAGAGTTTCTGTTGAGAAGTCAGCTGATAGCCTGATGGGAGTTCCCTTGTATGTTATTTGTCATTTTTCCCTTGTTGCTTTTAATATTTTATCTGTCTTTAATTTTTTTTGGTTTGATTTTTATGTGTCTCAGTGTGTTTCTCCTCGGGTTTATTCTGCCTGGGACTCTGTGCTTCCTGGACGTAATTCACTATTTCCTTTCCCATGTTAGGGAACTTTTCAGCTATTATCTCTTTAAATATTTTCTCAGGTTCTTTATCTCTCTCTTCTCCTTCTGGGACCCCCTATAATGTGAATGTTGATGCATTTAATGTTGTCCCAGAGGTCTCTTAGGCTGTCCTCATATCTTTTCATTCTTTTTTTTTTTTTTAATATTCTGTTATGTGGCAGTGATTTCCAGCATTCTGTCCTCCAGATCATTTATCCATGCTTCTGCTTCAGTTATTCTGCTATTGATTCCTTCTAGTGTATTATTCATCTCTGTTCTTTAGTTCTTCTAGGTAAACATTTAGTTCTTCTTGGTAAACATTTCTTGCAAGGGGTGCATATATGTCTTTGAAATAGTGACTTTATTTCTTTCCTGTATATACACAAAAGTGGAGTTGTTGGATCTGATAGTTCTATTTTTAATTTTTTGGGCAACTTCCGTACTATTTTCCATAGTGGTCCAGCTCATCTACCAACAATGCACAATTGTTCCTTTTTATCCACATCCTTGCAACACTTGTTATTTCTTGTCTTGTTGATAATAGTGATTCTAATGTGTAAGGTGATAGTTTACTGTGGATTTAACTTGAATTTCCCTGGTGATTAGTGACACTGAACATCTTTTCATGTGCCTGTACCTCATCCAAAGATATCTTCTTTGGAAAAGTGCCTATTCAGATCCTCTGCCCATTTTTATATGGGTTCTTTGTTTTTTGTTGGTGGCTTGAGTTACATGAGTTCTTTATGTATTTTGGATATTAATCCCTTATCAAATTTATGATTTGAAAATATTTTCTTTCAGTGGGTGTGTTACCTTTTCATTCTATTGATGATTTATTGGGCTGTGCAGACACTTTTTAATTTGATGTAGTCCCATTTATTTTTGCTTTCATTGCCTTTGCTTTTGATGTCAAAAGGGTTCAAACTTCTGGAGCTCATGAATCCAGATGTCCATTTCTCTCAATAAATTTGGTAAGTTTCAGTTTTCATTGCTTTCAATATATTTTCTCTCATTTTATCCTTTTCTTCTTCCTCAGTTCCCATAATGCATTTTTTTTTGTGGTTAGTCCCATAAATCCATTGCAATCTCTTCACACTTTTTAATTCTTTTTTTTTTTCTTTTTGCCCCTCTGCCTGGAATTATCTTTGTCTTCCTTGATACTTTTTTTATTCTTAGTTGAGTCTGCTATTGAAGCTCTATTGAATTCTTCAGTTCACACATTGTACTTTTCAATTCTCAGTTCAGTTGTCACTCAGTTGCGTCCAACTCATTGCAGCCCCATGTACTGCAGCACACCAGCCTTCCCTGACCATCACCAACTGGTGAACATTGCTCAAACACTTGTGCATCTAGTTGATGATGCCATCCAACCATCTCTTCCTCTGTCATACTGTTCTCCTCATGCCTTCAATCTTTCCCAGCATCAGAATCCTTTCCAGTGAGTCAGTTCTTCGCAACAGGTGGCCAAACATTGGAGCTTCAGCTTCAGCGTCAGCCCTTCCAATGATTATCCAGGACTGATTTCCTTGAGAATTGACTGGTTGGATTTCTTTGCAGTCCAAAGGACTCACAATAGTATTCTCCAACACCACAGTTCAAAAGCATCAATTCTTCAGCACTCAGCTTTCTTTATAGTCCAACTCTCACATCCATACATGACTACTGGAAAAACCATAGCTTTGACCAGACGGACCTTTGTCGGCAAAGTAATGTCTCTGCTTTTTAATATGCTGTCTAGGTTGGTCATAACTTTTCTTCCAAGGAGCAAGCATCTTTTAATTTCATGGCTGAAGTCACCATCTGCAGTGACTTTGGGGCCCCAAAGAATAAAATCTCTCACTGTTTCCAATCCTTCCCCATCCATTTGCCATAAAGTGATGGGATTGGATGCCATGATCTTAGTTTTCTGAGTGCTGCATTTTAAGCCTACTTTTTCACACTCACATTCATCAAGAGTCTCTTTAGTTTTTTTTTTTTCCCCTTTCTGCCATAAGGATGGTGTCATCTGTGTTTCTGAGGTTATTGATATTTCTCGTGGCAATCGTGATTCCAGCTTGTGCTTCATCCAGCCTGGTATTTTGCATGATGTATTCTGCATATAAGTTAAATAAGCAGGGTAACAATATACAACCTTCATGTACTCCTTTCCTTATTTGGAACCAGTCTGTAGTTCCATGTCCAGTTCTAACTGTTGCTTCTTGACCTGCATACAGATTTCTCAGGAGAGGTGGTCTGGTATTCCCATCTCTTGAAGAATTTTCCACAGTTTTTTTGTGATTCACACAGTCAAAGAGTTTGGCATAGTCAATAAAGTAGAAATAGGTGTTTTTCTGGAACTCTCTTGCTTTTTTGTAATCCAACACATGTTGGGAATTTGATCTCTGGTTCCTCTGCCTTTTCTAAATCCAGCTTGAACATCAGGAAGTTCATGGTTCACGTACTGTTGAAGCCTGGCTTGGAAAATTTTGAGCATTACTTTGCTAGTGTGTGAGATGAGGGCAATTGGGTGGTAGTTTGAACATTCTTTGGCACAGCCTTTCTTTGGGATTGGAATGCAAACTGACATTTTCCAGTCCTGTGGCCACTGCTGAATTTTCCAAATTTCCTGGCATGTCGAGTGCAGCACTTTCACAGCATCATCTTTTAGGATTTGAACTAGATCAACTGGAATTCCATCACCTCCACTAGCTTTGTTCATAGTGATGCTTCCTAAAGCCCACTTGATTAAACACTCCAGGATGTATGGATCTAGGTGAGTAATCACACAATCGTGGTTATCTGGGTCATGAAGATATTTTTGTATAGTTCTTCTGGGTATTCTTGCCACCTCTTCTTAATATCTTCTACTTCTGTTAGGTCCATACCATTTCTGTTCTTTATTGAGCCTATCTTTGCATGAAATGTTCCCTTGGTATCTCTAATTTTTTTAAGAGATCTCTAGTCTTTACCATTCTATTGTTTTCCTTGATTTCTTTGCAGTGATCACTGAGGAAGGCTTTCTTATCTCTCCTTGCTCTTCTTTGGAACTCTGCGTTCAAATGGGTATATCTTTCCTTTTATCCTTTGCCTTTAGCTTCTCTTTTTTTTCCTCAGCTATTTGTAAGGCCTCATCAGACAGATATTTTGCCTTTTTGCATTTCTTTTTCTTGGGGATGGTCTTTATCACTGCCTCCTGTACATTGTCACTAACCTTCATCCATAGTTCTTCAGGCACTCTATCAGATCTAATCCCTTGAATCTGTTTGTCACTTTCACTGTATAATTGTAAGGGATTTGATTTAGGTCATACCTGAATCGTCTAGTGGTTTTCCCTACTTTCTTCAATTTAAGTCTGAATTTGGCAATAAGGAGTTCATGATCCGAGCTACAGTCAGCTCCCAGTCTTGTTTTTGCTGACTGTATAGAGCTTCTCCATCTTTGGCTGCAAAGAATATAATCAGTCTGATTTAGGTATTGACCATATGGTGATGTCCATGTGTAAAGTCGTCTCTTGTGTTGTTGGAAGGAGGTGTTTGCTATGACCAGTGAGTTCTCTTGGCAAAACTCTGTTACACTTT
Organism: Dama dama; assembly: GCF_033118175.1. Lineage (NCBI taxonomy): Eukaryota > Metazoa > Chordata > Mammalia > Artiodactyla > Cervidae > Dama > Dama dama. The sequence continues at coordinate 106,114,804 of NC_083714.1, forward strand.
GCCCTGCTTTTGTACTCCAAGGCTTAACTTGGCTGTTACTCCAGGTATCTCTTGACTTCCTACTTTTGCATTCCAGTCCCCTGTGATAAAAAGGACATTTTTTTGGGGTGTTAGTTCTAAAAGGTCTTGTAGATCTTCATAGAACCATTCAACTTCTGCTTCTTTGGGATTAGTGTTTGGGGCATAGACTTGGATTTCTGTGATATTGAATGGTTTGCCTTGGAAATGAACAGAGATCATTCTGCCGTTTTTGAGACTGCACCCAAGTACTACATTTCAGACTCTTTTGTTGACTATGAGGGCTACTCCATTTCTTCTAAGGTGTTCTTGCCCACAGTAGTAGATACAATGGTCATCTGAGTTAAATTCGCCCATTCCCTCCATTTTAGTTCACTGATTCCTAAAATGTTGATGCTTACTCTTGCTATCTCCTGTTTGACCACTTCCAATTTACCTTGATTCGTGGATCTAACATTCCAGGTTCCTATGCAGTATTATTCTTAGCAGCATCAGACTTTACTTACATCACCAGTTGCATCCACAACTGGGCATCCTTTTTGCTTTGGCTCCATCTCTTCATTCTTTCTAGAGTCCTTTCTCCACTCTTTCCGGTAGCATATTGGGCACCTACTGACCTGGGAGTTCATCTTTCAGTGCCATATTTTTTTGCCTTTTCATAATGTTCATGGGGTTCTCAAGGCAAGAATGCTGAAGTGGTTTGCCATTGCCCTCTCCAGTGGACCTCATTTTGTTAGAACTCTCCACCATGATCCATCTCTCTTGGTTGGCCCTACATGGCATGGATCATAGTTTCGTTGAGTTAGACAAGGCTGTGGGCCATGTGATCAGTTTAATTAGTTTTCTGTAATTATGGTTTTCATTTTGTCTGCCCTCTGAGGGATAAGGATAAGAGACTTATGGAATCTTCCTGATGGGAGAGACTGACTGTGTGGGAAACTGGGTCTTGTTCTGATGAGCAGGGCCATGCTCAGTAAATCTTTAATCCAATTTCTGTTGATGGGTGGGGCTGTGTTCCCTCACTGTTGTTTGACCTGAGACCAAACTATGGGGGAGGTAATGGCGCCTTCATAAGGCCCTTTGCAGGCACTGCCACACTCAGTGCCCCTGACCCTGCAGCAGACCATTGCTGACCCACGCCTCCACCAGAGACTCCTGGACATTGATGGGCAAGTCTGGGTCAGTCTTTTGTGTGGTGACTGCTCCTTTCTCCTGGGTCCTGGTGCACACAAGGTTTGGTTTGTGCCCTCCAAGAGTCTGTTTCCCCAGTCCTGTATAAGTTTTGACAGCTCAGTGGTGGAGTTAATGGCGACCTCCTCCAAGAGGGCTTATGCCACACCCAGCTCTGCTGTACCCAGAGCCACTGCTGACCAGTACCTCTGCAGGAGACCCTCAGATACTCAGAAGGCAGATCTTGCTCAGTCTCTGTAGGGTCTCCTGGTGTGCACAAGGTTTTGTTTGAGCCCTCTGAGTGTCTCTGGTGGGTATGGGGTTCGATTGTAAATGTGATTTTGCCCCTCCTCTAGTTATGCTTTTTTTAATCATTTATTTTTCTTTGTTAAATTTCTCATTGTGTTCATGGATTTTTATGTTCCTGTTTTTATTTAGCTCTCTGTGTGTTCTTATTGTTCACTGAAAATTTTAGAGGATTATTCTGAGTACTTTACCAGACATTTCACAGATCTCTATTTATTTAGGATCAGTTAGTAGAACTTTGTTACTTTCATTTGGTAGTGTCATGTTTACCTGATTCTTCATAATCCTTGATTCCTTTTGTAGGTATCTGTACATTTGAGTAAACAGTCTCCTCTCCCAGACTTCACAGATTCTCTTCAACAAGGATATTCCTTCAGTTATCAGCATACCTTGAGGTTCTGGATGGCTCAGCTGATAGCATCCTTTGGCATATAGGGCTTCCCACTGGGTTCTCTATTAGGGTGAAGCCACTGCCTGAACTTTGAGAGTGGCGGCTACACTACTAACTTGGCTTCATGGTTGCATGAGATTATTGGCTGGGCTTCATGTTCAAGCAGGGCTGATATTTGGGCTTCCTGTTCAGGGGCCCTGCTGATTGTGTTCCTCAGTAATGTGGGGGCATTAAATGGGTTCTGCAGTCACCTCTATTCAGGCAGGGTCACTGGGCTATGTTCCCTTTTAGTATGGTACCACTGGTTGAATTATTCAACTGGACAGGGGTATGGGCTTTGCTCCACAATCAGTCCTAGTTGGGTAGAGATTTAGGCTGTGATGCCCAAGTAGACAGAGCTTCTAGCTGGACTCTGTTTAAGTGGGGCCACAGGCCAGACTTCAGTGTTGAACAGGTATTCAAGCAGTGATATGTAAACAAGCTGAGATTCAGACTGTGCTCCAGAGTAGAACGGGCCATATGCTGGGTTTAGTAATCAGGTATGTTGCTATTCAGATGTACAAACTGGGTTTAGAAAAGGCAAAGGAACCAGAGATCAAACTGCCAACATTTGTTGGATCATAGAGAAAGCAATGAAATTACAGAAAAAAACATCTACTTCTGCTTCATTGTCTATGTGAAAGCTTTTGACCATGTGGATCACAACAAACTGTGGAAAATACTTAAGAGCTGGGAATACCAGATCACTTTATCTGTCTCCTGAGAAACCTGTATGCAGGTCAAGAAACAACAATTAGAACTGGACATAGAACAACTGACTGATTCAAAATCAGGAAAGGAGTACGTCAAGGCTGTATATTGTCACCCTGTTTATTTAACTTATATGCAGAGCACATAATTTGAAATGTGGGGCTGGATGAATCAAAAGCTGGATTCAAGATGGCTGGGAGAAATATCAACAACCTCAGATATGCAGATAACATTACTCTAATGACAGAAATGTGAAGAGGAATTAAAGAGCCTTTTGATGAATGGAAAGAGGGGAGTGAAAAGGCTGGCTTAAAACTCAGCATTCAAAAAACTAAGATCATGGCATCTGGTCCTGTTACTTTGTGACAAATATTTGGGAAAAAAGTGAAAGTAGTGACAGATTTTATTTTCTTGGGCTCCAAAATCACTTGCAGACAGTGACTGGAGCCATGAAATTAAAAGACACTTGCTCCTTTGAAGGAAAACTATGACATACCTAGACAGTGTATTAAAAAGCAGAGACATCACTTTGCTGACAAAGGTCCGTATAGTCAAAGCTATGGTTTTTCCAGTAGTCTTGTATGGGTGTGAGAGCTGGACCATAAGAAGGCTGAGCACCGAAGAATTAATGCTTTTGAGTTGTAGTGCTGGAGAAGACTCTTGAGAGTCCCTTGGACTGCAAAGAGATCAAACCAGTTAATCGTAAAGGAAGTCAACCCTGAAAATTCATTAGAAAGACTGATGCTAAAGCTGAAGCTCCAATATGTTGGCTACCTGATGCCAAGAGCCAACTCATTGGAAAAAGCCCTCATGCTGGCAAACACTGAGGGCAAGAGGAGAAGCGAGTGACAGAGGATGAGATGGTTGGATGGCATAATCGACTCAATGGACATGAGTTTGAGCAAACTCCAGGAGATAGTGAATGTCAGGGAAGCCTGGCATGCTGCAGTCTATGGAGTTGCAAAGAGTCAGACATGACTTAGTGACTGAACAGCAACATCCTGCTGTTCAACATGTTTTCTGGTTGGGGCCTTGGCTCAGGAGGGGACTCCAGCTGTATGCCACAGGTAGGAGGGGCTACGTATTGTGTTTTGCAATTGAGCAGGGTTGCTGGTTAAGCTCCCTCATGAGGTAAGGCTGCAGGCCATGCTCTTTGATGGGGTGACATGACTGGCTGGGCTTCCTGGTTGAGCATGGCTATTGGCTGACCTCTGTTGCCTGTAGACTAGGCTCCATCACCTGATGGTACCATAGGCTGGATTCTGAGACTGTCCATGGTCACTGATAAGCTTCCCTGGTTATGCAAGGCAGAATCTATACAATTTGGCAAGACTGCTGTCTTGGTTCCCTGCCCAAGTATTGCTTTAGGATGGGCTCTGAGGCTTTCTGGATTCTCTAGTTAGGCTTCCTGGTCGGGTGGGACTAGTGGCTATATTCAGCAGCACACAGAGCTTTGAATTTGGTTCCCTACACAGGTGGAGCTACAGAATGAAATTAATGGCTGATTTGGCTTTCTAGTATCAGAACCAGGTAGATCCACCCACTTATCTCCCCAGCCAAATAGAGCCACTGGCTCAGCTCTGCCGATGGATAGAACTACTGGCTGAACTGCAGTAAACATGACTGAGGATGGGCTACAGGACTGCTGCAGTTTTCTAGTTAGGTTTGGGTGTTTATAACATGATATCAAACAAACAAGTATGTTTTCCACCTTACATTCAGCACCTGGGTCAGCTAAATTGGTCAAGGTCTTAGCCCACCACTGTCCATTTACCTATGTGAGATAAGCCTCTCAATTTTGTTGTTGAGTATCAGTGGTTAGGGGAATAGGTGCATCTTGATAAGTGAGGTTTATGCGTGAGCTGGGCTAGGGAAAAGTTAATATGTTGTGTGCACTAAAATTAGGTTGCTAGAAGCAACCTCATAATGTGGTTAAATTTGCCATCTTATTTATTTCTGTGGCTAAACCTATATGAAGTTTGGGTTTTGTGGGCAACTGTATATTCCTCCTTTTTTATATTGGTATACTTTGGTGTTTTGGTTTCTTGCCAGTTGCAATGGCAAACAACATTATGTTTCCACAATTGTGAGATAAGCTTCACAGGGGCACTCAGAAGTTTTTTTTTTTTTTTTTTTAAGTTATTAATTTATTAATAAGACAACAAATTAGATCCTAAATTATGGGACATTGCAACATGGGATCCTCATAGGTGGGCACATTATTTCAAAAATAGACATCAATTGTATTGTACACTTTAGCCTATTTCTGTCTCTGTTTATCACAACATTGCTGTGTTTCAGTGCAGGACCAGCTGCTCCATTGCTTGTGTTCTAGGGAAAATCTCTCTAGGACAGGCATTTTTATAGCTTTAATAACCTCATAGTGGACCCTTGGGAGTAGTGGTGTAACCAAACCAACAAATTTCTTCCCATGCTAACTTTGCTGCTAAGTTTCTTTCTCATAATCATTTCTATCTCCTCAAAGGTAGGTTGTATATGTTTTTTAGGACCCCCAGAAGACTACCTTTGGGTCTTAATTTCCCTCGAGTATTTTCCAAATCCTTCTAACAGTGACCTTTGTAGGCCCAGCAGATTTTGTAACAGCCATAAACACATAGATATCAATTTGATTGGGGATTCCCATGTAGAGAGTGGTTAGATTTTTATATGGAATCAAGTATGATTTTTATAAGAATTATCTTTTCAATGATACACAAGAGCTATGGCTATTTACTATGGGCAGACAGCATTGCATCTGTGTTATATAAAATTTGCAGTTGGTCCTGTGAGGTTAGATTAGGGAAGAATTCCCAAGCTGATTATGCATGCATGTATGCTCAGTTGCTTCAGTTGTGTCTAATTCTGCAACTCTATGAACTGTAGCCCACCAGGCTCCTCTGTCCTTAGAATTCTCCAGGTAAAAATACTGGAATGAGTTGCCATGCCCTCCTCGAGGGGATCTTCCTGACCCAGGAATCGAACCCACATCTCCTGTGTCTCCTGCATTGCAGGTGGATTCTTTACTGCTGAGCCACCAGGGAAACCCCAAGCTGATAATATTCCCCAGTTTTTTATTTATTTTTTTTTTTATTATTTTTATCCCCAGTTTTTTAGATATGCCTTGACTTAGGCAATGTTATATACTATACATTGCCTTCCATTTAATATATTAATTAGTGGTCAAGGAAGAAGTTTGTGGTAAGGATCCCTTGGTCATATGGTTAGTACAGTTTCTCTCTGCTTCAATAAATGAGATTCATAATGGAGGGGGAGAGAGAATATTATAATTAATGTTATAGTAAAAATGGGCTATAGCCCTATAATGTAATGTAAGATTGTACATTATTGGCAGGTTTTTACATTCATCATCCTGCCAAGGAATAATAAAAACCAAAATTTTATCTCTGTAATCCCACAGAGTTTGTTGGTATTAACTCTGCATTACAGCATTTTTTATTTGATTACACCAATCTTGAGCATACTGATTGTAATATTAGGTACATACTATTTCTAGGAATTCCTTAAATAAAACCCAACAGGTCGTGACGTGCTGCTCTGTTCGATGGCCTTAATAATAGTGGGATTCATCTGATTTGAAGTAAAAGTTAGCACATAGGGCTTACAAGTCATTTATGAGTCACAAGTGATATTTTAAAGTTGGCTTAGTCAGAATGTGTTTAATTAATAGTAGTAGACTAGACTTGAGGAGGAGGGTTAACCTCAGTATTGATGTTTGTGATCATGTTAGTGGGATTGACTGACCCAGATAGTCAATAACATGGTCTCTGTTGTCCTCAGTCTGACCCATGTTGTGTGTTTCCAACGGTATGTATGTGGCATGCTGTTTCCAGACATACTTTGTCAACCATGGAATGTATGGTTCAGGGTTAGGTGATCAATGTGTAGTTGACACTGGTGATAGTAGGAGTGGCACAGCAACAGAGTAGGGATTAAAGTTAGATGTCACCTGCAGCCAGCACTAAGGATTACGATTGCACACTGGGTATCACCCAAATGGCATTAGTCAGTCCAGGGTTGATTAGTTCTAACCTCTTAGATGTTGGAAGTAAGTTCTGGTTTGTTCCACAGTGCTTTTAGTGGACAGAATATGAAGTCACGTCTCCAGACAATGGTAGGTGGTTTGCTTAGCTTACATTGAGTCATGAGTGAACACAAGCTGAGGATGGTCCCAGAATCAATGGTTCGAGTTAGGTCCTTGTCACAACTGATGGGGAAGTAACTAGGCTCTGGATTTTTCTATGAGGGAGAAGAGAAGGGTGAAAGACAGGGAAGATATTACTTTGCTGTAGATAGCAATATCAGGGCTCCCAAGTCCAAGAAAAGTGGTAATTGGGTTGTATATGGTGTGAGTGTATATGCCAGCAAGGGTTACAGCATCTCTGTTGGTGTTCCCTTTATTTGTTGAAGATGTCAGCATGGTGTAGTTATGCCATAAGGGTGTGGGGGTGGGTTAATGTAATCAAGACTATATGCAGTAGTTTTGGCCACTTGGAGGACCATTGTCCTCTAAGATCTCTCAGGAGCCCTTGTTTTAAAAGCTCACTATTGCCTTCTGTGATATCTGCTGTCATAAGATAGTGGGGTAGGTGAAAAACCCAAGCAATATTAGTTTGTAATGCCCGCTGTTACATTCACTTTATGATGAACTGGGTGCCTTGAACTGACTATGTAACTGTGGCACACCCAAAGACTGTAAAAGTTGTTTTGTTAACCCCTCATAACATTAGCATTTTATCTTTGCATAGGGAAGCCAATAGAAGGCCTCTGTAGGTATCCATCATTGTTAACACATACATAATGGCTCTGTCTGCTACATGGAGAGGCCCAGTGAAATTGGTTTGCCAGTTCTCATGTGGCCATTACTATAAATTTCTCCTCCCATGCCACAGGCCCAGAGTCTAGATTTCTGGTATGTGGTACAATCCCTAATAGCTTTGTGTAAATGTTTCTCTGCTGGTTTGACTCCTCTATTAACAATCTATTTTTGCAACCCCATGATACCCAAGTGCCTTGACTGACTTCTGGTATGCTTACAAATGGAAGTAGTAGGATGGCTCCTCCCAAAGTTTTGGGGACTGTCCCTTCTTTAAGTGGTTACCTGAATTGCTGCTTTGATTAGTTAATCAGCTTCAGCATTATATTGTGCCCCATCTGTGTTTTGTTTAATATGAGCCATGGTATGATGCTTAAGTAAATATCTTCAGAGTGGTAGCCAATGTGGTGATTTTTAGAACTCTTTACCCCCAAATGTTTCAGCCTGTGTTTTCCAGCCTTGATCAAGTAGTTAGCACACAAGCCATCAACCAGGGATCAGTGAAAATATGAACCTTAGGAAAATGTCTGTCAAGGGCATGCTGTATTGCTAGAAGTACTGCATATTGCTTAGCCAACTGGATACTTTTGTATATCCCTGTTTGGAAATTGGAGTGTTTAAAAAGGGTGAATTTTATGCATTGAACTGTCTGGCCACCTTATGCTCTATGCTCAATCCATCAGCAAAGAAATACTATTGCTTTTCTTTTTCCATGAGTGCTGATGATTCCCACTTAATTCCTTGCTTAGCAAAAGTCAGAGACATTTCTTGGGGTTTTGACAAGTTAACCTCAGTGGCAAGGTTTGTGACAGTTGTTTCTTCATGGAATTATGACACTCCAGTAGAACTGGGTTTAGCCTAATCTTGCAGATAACATTTCTGTTTTAATTAGTAAACCTCTATTGCTGATCCAGTTTTGCAGGGAACTTTTTCCATTACTCAGGTCATAATAGGAATATTGGTCTATAAGTGAAAGCCTCTGCTCTTGTAAGAACTTCATTTTGATAAATGCCTAATACACCACTAGGAGTTTCCTCTCGTGGTGAATACTTATGGGCTTAGTTTGGGACTTTGCTTACCCTAAAGATCATGGATAGACATTTATCTGTCTGGTCAAGAGGATCCATGAAGCAAAATCACAGGTGTCAAGAAACTTCCAATTTTGAGTTCTACCCTGCTAGTTTATCTAGTACTTGTTATTGTTCAGATCCACACTGAGAAGTAGATATTCACAGGTGACATGATAGCTGGGGACCAGCAAATATTGGTGATAAGAAATGTATTAAAGCCAGAGTCCAAACATTCCTATCAAATATTCGACATTCTTTACCAGTATGGGAGATTGAAATGCTAGGAGCTTGTATTTTACTAGGTTGGGAAATAGTTTACCCTTCTGAATTCCAAATGTAGTCCCAAAATGTCAACAGATTGGAAGAGGTTTTATGCCTTATGCAGGGCATTTGCACATCCCCTGTCTGTGACATGTTTGCTCACAGTTGTGATGGCCTATAAAACAGAGTCTTGGTCAGGTTCAATGAGGAGGATGTCATCAATATAATGGCAGAGCCAAGTTTCTAGTGGGATGTGCAGCAGGGATCTAGGTCCTGTCTGCAAAGCACATGTACTATTACAAGATTATTTACATATCCCATAGGCAACCAAGGAAAGATACCTTCGACCCTGAAAGGTGAAGATGAATTGTTACTCTCCTGAAATATTTTTAATGAACAGAACATATTAGTCAAGTCTGTTACTTCAAACTGTTTATCTATATTTCTTTGAATGTTAAGGTGAAGATATCTGGTAGGGATGCTCTAAAAAAGGGAACAGCCTTGTTCAACTCTCTATATATAGTCTATAATTAGCTTCCACTTATCAGTAGTGGCTTTATAGCACAGGTCATACCAGGGAATTGAAAGGTGAGATAGGAGGAATCAATACCCATTCTTTAAGTCAAGCCATAATCCTTCAGTGCCTTGTCTTAGCTGATACTGTCTTATAGGTAAGGGATCGATAACTGGTTTTTACCATGCAGTGCCCACCAATAGCATAAAAGCCTTAAGTTTGTTCAATGAAATACTTGCTAACTGAAGAGCTCCATTCCAGTAATGGATAGAGGGATAGTCTTAGCAGAAGGGACAGAAGTTACAACCAAACTTTTTTTTTGCAGAACTGGGTGAATTTCAGTAGATAAGTGGGTAATTATTACTTTAATCATTCCTCCTCCCAAGCTGATCACCTCCTGTGTTGGGAGGAGAGTTGAGGGGTCCTTTTAAAACATGAGTGATGAACATTGGGGTGCATGTGTCTCTTTCAGATCTGGTTTCCTCGGTGTGTATGCCCAGAAGTGGGATTGCTGGGTCATATGGCAGTTCTATTTCCAGTTTTTTAAGAAATCTCTACACTGTTCTCCATAATGGCTGTACTAGTTTGCATTCCCACGAACTTTTATGGGATAAGGGAGGTTTGAAAAACCATGTCCAACAGAGCCAGCCAGTGGTAGTTAGATTTTGAAATACAAAACTATAGTTTTGTTTGTTTGTTTTTTAATTTTTAACATTATATTGTACTATAGTTGATTGACAATGTTATGTTAGTTTCAAATGTACAGCAAAGTGATTCAGTTATACACATATCTATTCTTTTTCAAATTATTTTCCTATTTAGGTTATTACAGAATATTAAGCAGAATTCCCTCTGCTATACAGTAGGTCTTGTTGGTTATCTATTCTAAATATAGGAGTGTGTATATGTCAATCCCAAACATTCAATCTATCCCTCCCACCCCCACCCTTCATTCCTGGTAGCCAAAACTTCGTTTTCTATGTCTGCAAGTCTCTTTTTGTTTGTAAATAAGTTTATTTGTATCTTTTTGTTTTGATTGCACAAATAAGCGATATTATATATTTGTCTTTCTCTCTCTGACTTACTCCACTTAGTATAATAATCTGCAGACCCACCCATGTTGCCAAAAACAGCATATTTCATGCTATTTAATAGCTGAGTCTCCATTGTACATATGTACCACATCTTCTTTACCCATTCATCTGTAGATGGACATTTAGGTTGCTTCCATGTCTTGGCTATTGTAAACAGTGCTGCAGCGAACACTGGGGTGCATGTATCATTTTGAACCATGGTTTTCTCTGGATATATGCCCAGGAGTGGGATTGCCTGATCACATGGTAGCTCCATGTTTAGTTTTTTAAAGAACTTTCATACTATTCTCTGTAGTGGCTCTACCAGTCTGTACAGTTTGTACCAGTTTGTAGGAGGGTTACATTTTCTGTACACCATCTCCAGCATTTACTGTTTGAAGACTCTTTGATAATGGCTATTCTGATTGTTGTAAGGTGACATCTCATTGTAGTTTTGATTTGCATTTTTCGGTGGCTCAGTGGTAAAGAATCCACCTGCAATGCAAGAGACTTGCAGGGTTCAATCCTTAGGTCAGGAAGATCCCCTGAAGATGGCAACCAACTCCACTAATCTTACCTGAGAAATCCCGTGGACAGAATTGCCTGGCAGGCTACAATCTATTGGCTTACAAGAGAGTCAGACACAACTTCACAGCTAAACAACAACAAGAACAATAATTAGCAATGCCGAACATCTTTTCTTGTGCCTCTTGGCTATATGTATGTCTTCTTTGGCAAAATGTCTATTTAAGTGTTGTCTCCATTTTTCAATTGGGTCATTTGTTTTTTTTCAAACTTATTCTATGAGGCCACCATCAACTTGATACCAAAACCAAACAAGGATACCAAAGGAAAACAAAAAAAATTACAGGTGAGTATCATTGATGAACATGGATGTAACAGTTCTCAAAAAAATACCAGCAAACTGAATTCAACAATTTATTGAAAGGATCATACACCATGATCAAATGGGAGTTTTCCTAGGGATGCAAAGAATTTTCAATATTCACAGACTAATCAGTGTCATACACTACGTTAACAAATTAAAGAATAAAAACCACATGATCATCTTCTGCAATATGTGCAGAAGAAAACTTTTGACAAAATTCAACATGCATTTATGATGAAAACACACCAGAAGGTGGGCATAGAGAGAACCTACTTCAGCATAGTAGTGTATGTGTGTGTACTCAGGTGTGTCCGACTCTTTGTGAACTCCATGGACTACTTCAGCATAATAAACCCATATATGACAAATCTAGAGCTAACATCATACTCAACCATGAAAAACTGAATGCATTTTCTCTAAGATCAGGAACAAGAAAATACTGTCCACTGTTATCACTTTTATTCAAGATAGTTTTAAAAGTCCTACTATGGGAATCAGAGAAGAAAAAGAAATTAAAGGAATCCAAGTTAGAAAAGAAGTAAAGCTGTCACTGTTTGTAGATGACATGATACATACATAGAAAATCCTGAGTTCAGTTCAGTCACTCAGTCGTGTCCGACTCTTTGCAACATCATTGACTGCAGCATGCTAGGCCTCCCTGTCCATGACCAACTCCCAGAGTTTCCTCAAACTCATGTCAATCACATTGGTGATGCCATCCAACCATCTCATCCTCTGTCATCACCTTGTCCTCCCACCTTCAATCTTTCCTAGCATCAGGGTTTTTTCAGATGAGTCATTCTTTGCATCAGGTGGCCAAAGTATTGGAGTTTCAGCTTCAGCATCAGTCCTTCCAATGAATATTCAGGACTGATTTCCTTTAGGATGGACTGGGTGGATCTCCTTGCTGTCCAAGGGACTCTTAAGAGTCTTCTCCAAAACCACAGTTCAAAAGCATCAATTCTTAGGCGCTCAGTTTTCTTTATAGTCCAACTCTCACATCCATACATGCCTACTGGAAAAACCATAGCCTTGACTATTGGACCTTTGTCGGCAAAGTAATGTCTCTGCTTTTTAATATGCTGTCTAGGTTGGTCATCACTTTCCTTCCAAGGAGTAAACGTCTTTTAATTTCATGACTGCAGTCACCATCTGCAGTGATTTTGGAGCCTAAGAACATAAAATCTGTCACTATTTCCCATCTATTTGCCATAAAGTGATGGGACCAGATACCATGATCTTAGTTTTCTGAATGTTGAGTCTTAAGCCAACTTTTTCACTCTCATCTTTCACTTTGATCAATAGGCTCTTTAGTTATTCTTCGCTTTCTGCCATAAGGGTGGTGTCATCTGCATATATGATGTTATCGATATCTCTCCTGGCAATCTTGATTCCAGTTTGTACTTCATCCAGTCCAACATTTGTCATGATGTACTCTGCATATAAGTTAAATAAGCAGGGTGAAAATATACAGCCTTGACGTACTCCTTTCCCGATTTGGAACAAGTCATTTGTTCCATGTCCAATTCTAACTGTTGCTTCTTGACCTGAATATAGGTTTCTCAGGAGGCAGATCAGATGGTCTGGTATTCCCATGTCTTTAATAATTTACCATAGTTTGTTGTGATCCACACAAAAGGCTTTGGCATAGTCAATAAAGCAGAAGTAGACTTTTTTTTTTCTGGAATTCTCTTGCTTTTTTGATGATCCAACGGATGTTGGCAATTTGATCTCTGGTTCCTCTGCCTTTTCTAAATCCAGCTTGAACATCTGTAAGTTCTCTGTTCACATACTGTTGAAGCCTGGCTTGGATAAACTTGAGCATTACTTTGCTAGTGTGAGATGAGGGCAATTGTGTGGTAGTTTGAACATTCATTGGCATTACCTTTCTTTGTGATTAGAATGAAAACTGACCTTTTTCAGTCCAGTGGAAACTGCTGAGTTTTCCAAATTTCCTGCCATGTTGAGTACAGCACTTTCACAGCATCATCTTTTAGGATTTGAAATACCTCAGTGGGAATCCATCAGCTCCATTAGCTTTGTTTGTAGTGATGCTTCCTAAGGACCACTTGTATTGAACATTCCAGGGGTCTGGCTCTAAGTGAGTGATCACACCATCATGCTTATCTGGGTCATGAAGATCTTTTCTTTTTAGTTCTTCTGTGTATTTTTGCTGCCTCTTCTTAATATCTTCTTCATCTGTTGGGTCCATGCTATTTCTGTCCTTTATTATGCCCATCTTTGCATGTAAAGATCCTTTGGTATCTCTGATTTTCTTGAGGAGATCTCTAGTCTTTCCCATTCTATTGTTTTCCTCGATTTTTTTGCAGTGATCACTGAGGAAGGCTTTCTTATCTCTCCTTGATCTTCTTTGGAACTCTGCATTCAAATGGGTATATCTTTCCATTTCTCCTTTGCCTTTAGCTTCTCTTTCTTTTCTCAGCTATTTGTAAGGCCTCGTCAGACAACCATTTTTCCTTTTTGCATTTCTTTTTCTTGGGATGGTGTTTATCACTGCCTCCTGTACAATGTCACCATCCTCCATCCATAGTTCTTCAGGCACTCTGTCTATCAGATCTAATCCCTTGAATCTATTTCTCACTTCCAGTTTATAATTGTAAGGGATTTGATTTAGGTCATACCTGAATGGTCTAGTAGTTTTCTCTACTTTCTTCAATTTAAGTCTGAATTTGGCAATAAGGAGTTCATGATCTGAGCCAGAGTCAGCTCCTGGTCTTGTTTTTGCTGACTGTATTAAAGCTTCTCCATCTTTGACTGCAAAGAATATAATCAATCTGATTTAGGTATTGACCATCTGGTGATGTCCATGTGTAGAGTTTTCTCTTGTGTTGTTGGAAGAGGGTGTTTCTATGACCAGTCCGTTCTCTTGGCAAAACTCTATTAGCATTTGCCCTGCTTCATTCTGTACTCCAAGGCAAAATTTGCCTGTTACTGCAGATATCTCTTGTATTCCTACTTTTGCATCCCAGTCCCCTATAATGAAAAGGACATATTTTTGGGGTGTTATTTCTAGAAGGTCTTGTAGGTCTTCATAGAGCTGTTCAACTTCAGCTTCTTCAGCATTACTGGCTGGGGCATAGACTTGGATTACTGTGATATTGAATGGTTTACCTTGGAATGAACAGAAATCATTCTGTCGTTTTTGAGATTGCTTCCAAGTACTGCATGTCAGACTCTTATGTTGACTATGATGGCTACTCCATTTCTTCTAAGGGATTCTTGCCCACAGTAGTAGATATTAATGGTCATCTGAGTTATATTCACCCATTCCAGTCCATTTTATTTCAGTGATCCCTAAAATGTTGATGTTCACTCTTGCCTTCTCCTGTTTTCCTGTTTGACCATTTGCAATTTGCCTTGATTCATGGACCTAAAATTCCAGGTTCCTATGCAATATTGCTCTTTATAGCATTGGACTTTACTTCCATCACTAGTCACATCCACAACTGGGTGTTGTTTTAGCTTTGGTCCCATCTCTTCATTCTTTCTGTAGTTATTTCTCCACTGATCTCCAGTAGCATATTGGGCACCTACCAACCTGGGGTGTTCATCTTTAAGTGTCCTATCTTTTTGCCTTTTCATACTATTCATGGGGTTCTCAAGGCAAGACTAGTGAAGTGGCTTGTCATTCCGTTTTCCAGTGGACGACATTTTGTCAGAACTCTCCACCATGACCCGTCCATCTTGTGTGGCCCACACTGCATGGCTCATAGTTTCATTGATTTAAACAAAGCTGTGGTCCATATGATCAGATTGGTTAGTGTTCTGTGATTGTGGTTTTCAGTCTTTGGGATTTTTTTTAGAAAATCCTAACAATGCTACCAAAAGACTACTAGAGCTCATGAATGAATTTGGTAAAGATATAGGTTACAAAATTAATATACAGAAATCTGTTACATTTCTGTAAACTAAAAATGGAAGAACAGAAAGAGAAATTAAGGAAACAATCCAATTTACCATCACATCATAAAGAAAAAACAATACCTATGGAATAAAAAACCTTTACTCCAAAACCTAAGATGCTCATGAAAGAAATAGACTTCCCTGATCTTTCAGAAGGGAATCTGTCTTCAATGCAGGAGACCTGGGTTGGGAAGATCCAGTGGAGAAAGAAATGCAAGCCACTTCACTATTCTTGCCTGGAGAATTCCATGGAGAGAGGAGCCTGGCAGGCTACAATCCATGGGATCACAAAGAAAGAAAAAGAAGGTGACACAACCAGATGGAAAGATACACCATGTTCTTAGACTCAATCAATACTATCAAAATGACTGTACTACCCAAGGCAATCTACAGATTCAGTGCAATCTCGATCAAATTACCAATGGCATTTTTCACAGGACTAGAATAAGAAACTTTAAAATTTGTATGGACACACAAAAGACCCAAAATAGCCAAAAAAAAAAATCTTGAGAAGAAAAACAGAACTGGAGGAATCAGGCTCCCTGACTTCAGACTATACCCCAAAGCTACAGTAATCAAAGTGATATGGTACTGGCAAAAAAAAGAAAAGAAATATAAGTCAATGGAACAGGATAGAAAGTACAGAAATAAACCCACCTACCTATAGTCAGTTAATCTTTGACAAAAAGAGGCAAGAATATACAATGGAGAAAAGACCATCTCTTCAATAAGTGGTGCTGGGAAAACTGGACAGCTATATATAAAGAGTGAAATTAGAATATTTTCTAACACCATACACAAAATGAAACTCTAAATGGATTAAAGACCTAAATGTAATACTGTATACTATAAAACATAAATAGAACCATCTCTGTCATAAATTTGAAGCACTACCTTTTGCCATCAGTCTCCTAGAGTAGTGAAAATAAACACAAAAATAAACAAATTGGGTCTAATTTAGCTCAAAAGCTTTTGCCTAGCAAAGGAAACAATAAATAATATGAAAAGACAACCCAGAGGATGAGAGAAAATATTTGCAAATGATGCAACCAATGAGGGATTAATCTGCAAAATTTACAAACAGCTCAAGCAGCTCAATACCAAAAAATAAAATTAAATTAAAATTTAAAAAAAAAAAAACTATAGTTAAGATGGCAAAGGGTGATTTTCCACTAGAAGGGGCCAGCTCCTACAACCACCCCTTCTGTGACTGCCAGATCACTATATGGAGGTTGGTGCCTGTTACTGGAGGAGATCAGAGGTAATCTTTGCAAGGGTAGCTATTTTGAAGGTGATGCCTGTTGTGGATTGTAATCTAACCCTAGTAAATATTGTAATTGCTCCACCAATTTATCAGAGAATATCCAATTTGGATTTCTCTTGTTTCTTAGGATCCAATATAACCACTCTTGTTCATCTCATACTTCACACTTAAGTAAGGACCTGGTTATAATTGGTTTGTATAGTGTAGAGGAAAGAGACATCCCTATTGATAGCAATTTTAATTTAGGCCAAATAGGGTATTGTTTGTATAATTAACAAGTGATGCTTGACTCTGAGTTTCTCTTTCATGTGTTTCTATTAAATGTAGTGCAGCTGTGACCTCTTCAATTGTTTTAGCATTAGCTGTTATGGCTCATAAAGAGAACTGAACTTATACTTAACAGAAAAGAGGGTATGGCAACCCACTCCAGTATTCTTCCCTGGAGAATCCCATGGACAGAGGAGCCTGGCGGGCTAAAGTCCGTAGGGTCACAAAGAGTCAGACACGACTGAAGCAACTGAGCATGCACATGTGCATACATAACAGAAGCCCTCCTGACAAACAACTAGATAGACTCAAGATATAATTAAGTCACTTCTGGACTTGCAAAGTCATCATACTACATGCCATGGTGCATCCATCTATTGCCTAATAAGTCCACTCCAACATCCCAGCTGACAGAGGACATATTTGGCCTCAGGTAATATTTTCCATTGACAGTCTGCCTATGCCTTTATCAGTCCTAATATAGAATGGTCAACCCTATAAGCCATAAAAATTCACATCAAAAGGAATATGTGGACCAGAGTCCAAAGCTTTCTCTATTGGTCAGTCCAACCTTTCACACTAATTGTATAGGATCCTTTATTAGGCACACCATTTTTCCATTCTGAGCAACCAACTGCTTAAATTTAGCACCCATAAGGTGAATTTTATTCCTCACCAGATCTATTCTATATGGCCAGGCAGCCTCTTTTTTACTTGGCTCCAGGGTTATTTCTTCAAGAAGAGACTAGGACTCAGGGGCACTGAGTACAACAGTCTGTTTACCCTGCCATTACCCCTACCATACTTTGGCCTCAGACCAAACAACGGGGTTGGGGGGGGGAGTGGGGAGACACAACCCCATCCATCAACAGAAAGTTGGATTAAAGATTTAATGAGCATGCTCCTGCCCATCAGAAAAAGACCCATTCCATTCAGTTCAGTTCATTAGCTCAGTCGTGTCCAACTCTTTGCAACCCCAAGAACCACAGCAAGCCAGGCCTCTCTGTCCATCACCAACTGCCAGAGTCTACCCAAACCCATGTCCATCGAGTCGGTGATGCCATCCAACCATCTCATCCTCCGTCATCCCCTTCTCCTCCTGTCCTCAATCCTTCCCAGCATCAGGGTCTTTTCCAATAAGTCAACTCTTCGCATGAGGTGGCCAAAGTATTGGAGTTTCAGCTTCAGGATCAGTCCTTCCAATGAACACTCAGGACCAATCTCCTTTATGATGGACTAGTTGGATCTACTTGCAGTCCAAGGGACTCTCAAGAGTCTTCTCCAATACCACAGTTCAACAGCATCAATTCTTTGGTGCTCAGTTTTCTTTATAGTCCAACTCTCACATCCATACATGACTACTGGAAAAGCCATAGCCTTGACGAGACGGACCTTTGCTGGCAAAGTAATGTCTCTGCTTTTTAATATGCTGTCTAGGATGGTCATAAGTTTCCTTCCAAGGAGTAAGTGTCTTTTAATTTCATGGCTGCAATCACCATCGGCAGTGATTTTGGAGTCCCCAAAAATAAAGTCAGACACTGTTTCCACTGTTTCCCCATCTATTTGTCATGAAGTGATGGGACTGGATGTCCATCTGGATCTTAGTTTTCTGAATGTTGAGCTTTAAGCCAACTTTTTCACTCTCCTCGTTCACTTTGATCACGAGGCTCTTTAGTTCTTCGCTTTCTGCCATAAGGATGGTATCATCAGCGTATCTGAGGTTGTTGGTATTTCTCCCAGCAATCTTGATTCCAGCTTGTGCTTCCTCCATCCCAGCGTTTCTCATGATGTACTCTGCATGTAAGTTAAATAAGCAGGGTGACATTATACAGCCTTGACAAACTCCTTTTCCTATTTGGAACCAGTCTATCGTTCCATGTCAGTTCTAACTGTTGCTTCTTGACCTGCATACAGGTTTCTCAAGAGGCAGGTCAGGTAGTCTGCTATTCCCATCTCCTTCAGAATTTTCCACAGTTTATTGATCCACAGTCAAAGGCTTTGGCATAGTCAATAAAGTAGAAATCGATGTTTTTCTTAAACTCTCTTGCTTTTTTGATGATCCAGCAGATGTTGGCAATTTGGTCTCTGGTTCCTCTGCCTTTTCTAAATCCAGCTTCCCTACAATCAGTCTATCCCATCAGAAAGCTTCAACAGCCTCTTATCCTTATCCATCAAAGAGCAGACACAATGAAAACCACAATCATAGAAAATTGACCAAACTGATCACGTGGATCACAGCCTTCTCTAACTTAATGAAACTATGAGCCATGCCGTGTAGGGCTACCGAAGACTGATGGGTCATGGTGGAGAGTTCTGACAAAACGTGCTCCACTGGAGAAGGGAATGGCAAACCACTTCAGTATTCTTGCATTGAGAACCCCCTGAACAGTATGAAAAGGAAAAAGATAGGACACTGAAATAAGAACTTCCCAGGTCTGTAGGTGCTCAATGTGGTACTGGAGAAGAGTGGACAAATGACTCCAGAAAGAATGAAGAGACGAAGCCAAAGAGAAAACAATACCCAGTTATCAGTGTGTCTGATGTTGGAAGTAAACTCCGATGCCATAAACAGCAATATTGCATAGGAACCTGGAATGTTACGTCCTTATGAATCAAGGCAAATTGGAAGTGGTCAAACAGGAGATGGCAAGAGTGAACATTGACAATTTAAGAATCAGTAAACTAAAATGGATTGGAATGGGCGAATTTAATTCAGATGACCATTATATCTACTACAGTGGGCAAGAATCCCTTAGAAGAAATGGAGTAGCCCTCATAGTCAACAAAAGAGTCTGACATGCAGTATTTTGGGTGCAATCTCAAAAATGACAGAATGATCTCTGTTTTTTCCAAGGCAAACCAATCAGTATCATAGAAATCTGAGTCTATTTCCCAACCAGTAATGCCAAATAATCTGAAGTTCAATAGTTCTATGATGACCTATGAGATCTTCTAGAACTAACACCAAAAAAAAGGTTCTTTTCATCATAGTGGACTGGAATGCAAAAGTAGGAAGTCAAGAGATATCTGGAGTAACAGGCAAGTGTGGCCTTACAGTAAAAAATGAAGCAGGGCAAAGGCTAACAGAATTTTGTGAAGAGAACACACTGGTCATAGTAAACACACTCTTCCAACAACACAAGAAGTGACTCTACACATGGACATCACCAAATAGTCAATACCTAAATCAGATTGATATATTCTTTGCAGCTGAAGATGGAGAACCTCTATACAGTCAGCAAAAACAAGACCGGGAGCTGACTGTGGCTCAGATCATGAACTCCTTACTGCCAAATTCAGACTTAAATTGAAGAAAGTAAGGGAAAGCACTAGACCATTCTGGTATGACCGAAATCAAATTCGCTACAATTATGCAGGGAAAGTAACAGATTCAAGGGATAAGATCTAATAGACAGAGTACCTGAAGAACTATGGATGAAGGTTCAAAACAATGTACAGGAGGCAGTGATGAAGACTATCTCCAAGAAAAAGAAGTGCAGAAAGGAAAAATGGTTGTCTGACGAGGCCTTACAAATAGCTGAGAAAAGAAGAGACGGTAAAGGCAAGAGAGAAAAGGAAAGATATACCCATTTGAATGAAGAGTTTCAAAGAATAGCAAGGGGAGATAAGAAAGCCTTCCTCAGGGATCAGTGCAAAGAAATCGAGGAAAACAATAGAATGGGAAAGACTAGAGATCTCTTAAAAAATTAGAGATACCAAGGTAACATTTCATGTAAACATAGGCACAATAAAAGACAGAAATGATATGGACCTAACAGAATCAGAAGATATTAAGAAGAGGTGGCAAGAATACACAGGAGAACTTTACAAAAAAGATCTTCATGACCCAGATAACCACAATGGTGTAATCACTCACCTAGAGCCAGACATACTGGAATGTTCAAGTCAAGTGGGCCTTAGGAAGCGTCACTACTAGCAAAGCTAGTGGAGGTGATGGAATTCCAGTAAAGCTATTTCAAATCTTAAAATATGATGCTGTTAAAGTGCTGCACTCAATATGCCAGCAAATTTGGAAAACTCAGCAGTGGCCACAGGACTGAAAATGGTCAGTTTGCATCCAATACCAAAGATAGGTAAAGCCAAAGAATGTTCAAACTACCATACAATTGCACTCATCTCACATGCTAGCAAAGTAATGCTCCAAATTTTCCAAGCCAGGCTTCAACAGTACATGGACTGAGAACTTCCAGATGTTCAAGCTGGATTTAGAAAAGGCAGAGTAACCAGAGATCACATTGCCAACATCAGGTTTGATCATAGAAAAAGCAAGAGGGTTCCAGAAAGACATCTACTTCTGCTTTATTGACTATGCCAAAGCGTTGATTGTGTGGATCACAGCAAACTGTGTAAAATTCTTTAAGAGATGGGAATAACAGATCACCTGACCTGCCTCCTGAGAAATCTGTATGCAGGTCAAGAAGCAACAGTTAGAACTGGACAGGGAACAGCAGACTTGTTCCAAATCAGGAAAGGAGTACACCAAGTCTGTATGTTATCACCCTGCTTATTTAACTTATATGCAGAGTATATCATGTGAAATGCCAGGCTGGATGAAGCACAAACTGGAATCAAGATTGCTTGGAGAAATATCAATAACCTCAGATATGCAGATGATACCATTCTTATAGCAGACAATTGAAGAGGAGCTAAAGAGGCCCTTGATGAAAGTGAAAGGCGAGAGTGAAAAAGCTGGCTTAAAATTCAGCATTCAAAAAACAAAGATCATGGCATTTAGTCCTATCATTTCATGGCAAATAGATGGGGAAACAATGGAAACAGTGACAGACATTAATTTCTTGGGCTCTGAAATCACTGCAGATGGTGAATGCAGCCACGAAATTATAAGAAGCTGCTCTTTTTAAGAAAAGCTATGACAAACGTAGACAGCATGTTAAAAAGCAGAGACATTACTTTGCCAACAAAGGTCCATCTAGTCAATGCTGTTTTAGTACTCTTGTATGGATGTGAGAGTTGGACCATAAAGAAAGCTGAACACCAAAGAATTGATGCTTTTGAACTGTGGTGTTGGAGAAGACTCCTGAGCGTCGCTTGGACTTCAAGGAGATCCAACCAGTCCATCCTAAAGGAAACGTGTCCTGAATATTCATTGGAAGGACTGCTGCTGAAGCTGAAGCTCCAATAATTTGGCCTCCTGATGCAAAGAATGGACTCACTGGAATAGACCCTGATGCTGGGAAAGATTGAACGCAGGAGGAGAAGGGAACAACAAAGGATGAGATGGTTGGATGACATCACCAACTCGATGGACATGAGTATGAGCAAGCATTGGGAGTTGGTGATGGACAGGGAAACCTGGCTTTCTGTAGTCCATGGTGTCGCAAAGAGTCATATGCTACTGAACGACTCAACTGACCTGAGGCCTCAAGGGAAAAGAGATGACATATCTCTTTATCCAGCTGAGATTCGGCCCCTCCTTTTTGGCCCTCCCCTTTTGCTACTTCAATATCTCTTACTTTTGCAATCCGTTACCAGGAAAACAGGGTAAGTTATCCTCATCACTATCATGATGATACTGTGTTGCCTTTCCCTCTAGTGGAAACTTCATAGGGTCCTACCTTCCATTTCATCTCCCCCAGAAGTTTAATCTTCTACCTCATCTTTAGGCAGTGTTCTGGTGAGAAGCACCCTCTGCAGAACTCAACACATAGCTAGTTGAGCTCAGACGCACCTGTTCAGTTACCGTACAGAAATTCATCTTATTTATGGCTTGCAGATACTGAGTGCACTTTCCCAGGGTATGCAAAGCAAGTAGGCATTAAATAACTAAAAACTGCTTATTTGGGCTATGTAGAAAATGACTGGATGGGTAAAATTTTGAGTTTGGCGCTGATGGGCTTTGCAGCTAACAGGTCCCAGCCTTCTGTGAAGAAGTAAATAATATAGAGCCATATGCAGAGGCCTTTTTTTAGCTCATTTATATAACAGCAATGTCTAATAGTATAATCACTGTGGTAGTCAGTTTTTCAGTTTCCTAAAAAGCTAAACATGCAACTACCATTTGATCTAACAATTGCACTAATTGCACTTCTGGACATATATCCCAAATAAATGTAAAATTTTGTTCACAAGAAACCTATACACTAGTGTTTAGCCAAAAACTGAAAACAACCCAAGTTTCCTTCAATAAGTAAATTGTTCATATGTAAACAAACTGGTACATCAATGCCAGTGATTATTACTCAGCAATAAAGAATGAACTATTGATACATGCAACACCCTGCAGAGAATTGTGATGAAATTTTAAAGCTAATCTCAAAATATTACATACTTTATGCTTCCATTTATATAAATTTTTTGAAAGGCAAAATTAATAGTTAATGGTTAAGATAATGATTACCAAGGGTTAAGGACAAGGTTGAGGGATAGAAGGTTCAGAGCTGTGTGTGGCTATAAAAGTACAGTAGAAATATTCCTTATAAAGGAATTGTTATCTTGAATATATCATATTTGCCTAGTTGTGATATTATACTACAGTTATCCATTGAGGAAACTGGATACAGCTTTTTGGGGATTACTCTTTACTATTCCTTTTAAAAATTGTGGTAAAATACACATAGCACAAAATTTATGATCTTAACCATTTTTAGGGGCTTCCCAGGTAGCACTAATTGTAAAGAAGCCAGCTGCCAGTGCAGGCGACATAAGAGATGCAAGTTTGATCCCTATGTCAGGAAGATACCCTGGAGAAGGAAATGGCAACTCACTCCAGTATTGATGCCTGGAGAATCCCATAGACAGAGGAGCCTGGTGGTCTACCGACCATGGGGTCGCACAGAGTCAGACACAACTAAAGTGACTTAGCACAATGATCATTTTTAAGTGTACACTTTAGTAATGTTAAGTATATCTGAATTGTTCAGTCTCCAGAAATTTTTCATATTAGGAAACTGAATCTGCACCCATTAAGTTTTCTATTTCCCTCACTCCATCCCCTGACAACTACCATTCTACTTTCTATCTCTATGAATCTGAACACTCTAGATACCTCATATGAGTGGAACCATATATTATATGTTCTTTTATGCCTGGTTTATTTCACTTAGTATGATGTCCTCAAGGTTCATCCATGTGAAACTTCTGTCAGAATTTTCATTCTCTTTCAAGGCTGAGTAATATTTCATTGATTGCATATCACATTTTGTTTATCCATTCACCTGTATATAAACAACTGTATAACTTCTACCTTTTGGTTTTTGAAATTAATCCTGCTATGAACATTGGCATAAAAGTATTTTTGAGGCCCTATTTTCAAATTCTTTTGAATATATACTGAAAAGTAGAATTAATGGATCATATGGTAAATCTGTTTTTAATTATTTTGAGGAATGACCATTGTGTTTTCCATAGAAGCTGTACCACGACACAAGTAGTTCCAATTTCTCCACATTTTTACCAATTGTTTCTCTGTTTGCTTGTTTTGAAATTCCAGCCATTCTACTGGGTACGAGATGATGTGTCATGGTTTTAGTTCCATTTACCTAATGAGTTGGTGTGGTTCAGTCACTAAGTCATGTCCAACTCTTTGCAACTCCATGGATTGCACCATGCCAGGCTTCCCTGTCTTTCACTATTTCCTGAACTTTCCTCAAACTCAAGTCCATTGAGTCGGTGATGCCATCCAACCATTTTATCTGGTTGCCCCCTTTTCCTCCTGCCCTCAGTCTTTCCCAGCATCAGGGTCTTTTCCAATGAGTCAGCTCTTTGCATCAGGTGGCCAAAGTATTGGAGTTCCAACTTCAGCATCAGTCCTTCCACTGAATATTCAGGGTTGATTTCACTTAGGATTGACTGGTATGGTCTCCTTGCAGTCCAAGGGACTCTCAAGAGTCTTCTCCAACACCACAGTTCAAAAGCATCAATTTTTTGGCACTCAGCTTTCACTATGGTCCAACTCTCACAAACATACATGACTACTGGAAAAACCATAGCTTTGACTGTAGGGACCTTTGTCAGCAGTGATGTCTCTGCTTTTTAATACACTATCTAGGTTTGTCATAGCTTTCCTTCCAAGGAGCAAATGTCTTTTAATTTCATGGCTGCAGTCACCATCTGCAATGATTTTGGAGCCCAAGAAAATAAAGTCTGCCACTGTTTCCATTGTTTCCCCATCTATTTGCCACAAAGTGATGGGACTGGATGCCATGATCTTAGTTTTTTGAGTGTTGAGTTTTAAGCCAGCTTTCTCACTCTCTTCGTTCACCCTCACCAAGAGGCTCTTTAGTTCCTCTTCACTTCCTGCTGTTAGAGTGGTATCATCTGCATATCTGAGGCTGTTGATATTTATCCCAGACATCTTGATTTCAGCTTGTATTTCATACAAACCAGCATTTCACATGTTGTACTCTGCATATAAGTTAAATAAGCAGGGTGATAATATATAGCCTTGACGTGTTCCTTTCCCGATTTTGAACCAGTCTGTAGTTCCATGTCCAGTTCTAACTGTTGCTTCTTGACCTGCATACAGATTTCTCAGGAGACAGGTAAGGTGATCTGGTATTCCTGTCTCTTTAAGAATTTTCCACAGTTTGTTGTGATCCATTCAGTCAAAGGCTTTCACTTAGTCAATGAAGCAGAAGTAGATGTTTTTCTGGAATTCCCTCGCTTTTTCTTTGATCTAGTGGATGTTGGCAATTTGATTTCTGGTTCCTTTGCCTTTTCTAAATCCAACTTGTACATCTGAAAGTTCTTTGTTCACGTGCTGCTGAAGCCTAGCTTGAAGGATTTTGAACATTACCCTGATAGCATGTGATACCCTAATGATTAGTGATGATATCTTTGTATGCTTATTGTCCGTATGTATCTCTTATTTGGAAAAATTGTCTATTCAGGTCCTTTTTTTAACTGGAGTATAGTTGGTTTACAGTGTTGTATTGGTTTCAAGTATACAGCATAGTGGTTCAGTTATGCATACTCATATAATTTTTTTCTTTTTCAGATTCTTCCCTCATATAGGTTATTATAGAATATTGAGTAGAGTTTCCTGTGCTGCACAATAGGTTGTTGTTGGTTATCTATTTTATATATAGTTGTGTATGTATGTTAATCCCAGGATCGTAATTTATCCCTCCCCCTACATGATTCCCCTTTGGTAACCATTGGTTTGTTTTTGAAATCTGTGAGATCTGTGAGTTCATTTTAGTTGCCCAGTTGTGTCCAACTCTTTGCCAACCCCATAGGCTGTAGCCCAATGCCAGGGTTCTGCAGCCCAACAACACTGGAGTGGGTTGCCATTTTCTTATCCAGGGGTTCTTCCCAACCCAGGGATTGAACCTGGGGTTCCTGCATTACAGGCAGTTTCTTTACTTTCTGAGCCACCTGGGAAGCCCCTGAGTGATTTCATATGACATTTGTCTTTGTCTGAGTTCACTTAATATGATAATCTTTAGGTCCATGCCATGTTGCTGCAAGTGGCATCATTTTTTCTTTTTATGGCTGAGTAATATCCCATTGTATATATGTACCACGTCTTTATCCATTCCTCTGTCAATGTTTGCTTCCATGTCTTGACTTTTGTAAATAGTGCTGCAATGAACATTGCTGTGCATGTATCTTTTTGAATTGTTTTTCTCTGATATATGTGTGTGTGTGTGTGTGTGTGTGTGTGTGTGTGTGTGTGTGTGTGTGTGTATGGAGTAGGGAGTAGGATTGCTGGATCATATGGTACATCTGTATTTAATTTTTTCATGAACCTCCATACTGGCCTCCATACTGGTTGTTCCAATTTATCAGTACATTCCATCAATGCTGTAGGAGGGTACCCTTTCTTCCCACTCGCTCTATCATTAGTTGTTTGTAGACTTTTTAATGATGGCCATTCTGACCAGTGTGAGGAGATACTTTGTTGTAGTTTTGATTGGCATTTCTCTGATAATTAGTGATGTTGAGCATTTTGTCATGTACTTTTTGGCTATGTGTATGTCTTCTTTGAAAAAATGTCTATTTAGATCTTCTGTTCATTTTTTAATTGGGTTGTTTGTTTTTGTGACATAGAACTGCATGAGCTCTTTGTATATTTTGGAGATTAATCCCTTGTCAGTCACAAATATTTCTTCCCATTCTGTATGTTGCCTTTTCATTTTGTTTATGGTTTCCTTTGCTGTACAAAGGCTTTAATTAGTACAAAGTTTAATTAGTCCCATATTTTAAATTTTTGTTTTCATCTTCATCACTCTAGGAGGTAAATAAAAAAATACTGCTTTGATATTCTGGTTCCTGCCCAGTGGTGTGGAGAGCTGGGTCTTGTCTCTCTGATTTGCAGGGCTGTGCTCAGGAAGACTTTAAGCTACTTCTCTGCTGATGGGTGGGCCTGTATTCTTGCCCTGTTGGCTGTTTGGCCTGAGGCATTCTAGCACTGTAGCCTACAGGCTGTTTGGTGAAGCTAATGTCCAGGAGGGCTCATGCCAATGAGTTCTACCCAGAAGTGCTGCTGCCAGTGTCTTTGTCCCCAGAGTGAGCCACAGCCACCCCTGCCTCCGCAGGAGATCCTCTAATATTAGCAGGTATGTCTGGCCCAGTCACTTATATGGTCACTCCCTTTTTTCTCCTGTGTCCTGGTACACACAAGAACACTTGTGCACCCTCCGAGAGTGGAGTTTGTTTCCACCAGTCCTGTGGAATTCCTTGATCAAATCCCAGTGGCCCTCAGAGTCAGATCTTCTGGGGGATTCTCCCAGTGCCAGACCATCAGACTGGGAAGTCTGATGGTGGGCTCAGAAATTTCACTCCTGTGAAAGAACTTCTGTACTATAATTGTTTAGCAGTTTGTGGGTTGCCCACCCAGCAGGAATGGGATTTGATTTTATTGTGATTGCACCCCTCCTACCATCTCCTTGTGACTTCTTTGTCTTTGGATGTAGGGTATCTTTTTTTTTTTTTTTTTTTTTTGATAGGTTGTAATGTTTGTTTGTTTGTTGTTGTTGCTGGTTGTTTAGCAATTAGTTGTGATTTTGGTGTTCTCATAAAAAGGTGTGAGCTCATCTCCTTCTGTTCCACCATCTTGAACTAATCTCATGTCAGAGTGTTCTACCTATGTTTTTCTCTAATTTTATAGTGTCTGGCCTTAAACTTAGGTCTTTGATCCACTTTGAGTTTAATTTTTCTGTGTGGTGTTAGATAATGTTCTCATTCCATTCTTTTAAATGTAGCTGTCCAATTTTCACAGCACCACTCTTTGAAGAGGCTGTCTTTTCTCCATTGTATATTCTTGCTTCCTTTGTCAAAGACATGTTGACCATAGGTGTGTGGATTTATCTCTGGGCTTTCTATCCTGTCCCACTGATCAATATTTCTGTTTTTGTGCCAGTATGATCCATACTGTCTTGATTACTGTAGCTTCATAGTATAGTCTGAAGTCAGGGAGCCTGATTCCTCCAGCTCTGTTTATTTCAAGATTGCTTTGGCTATTTGGGATCTTTTATGTTTACATACAAATTTTAAAAATTTGTTGTAGTTCTCTGAAAAATGACATTGGTAATTTGATAGGGATTGTTTTGAATCTGTAGATTGCCTTGGGTAGTATGGTCATTTTTACAGTTTTGATTCCTCCAGTCCAAGAACATGACATATCTATCCATCTGTCTGTGTAATCTTCAATTTCTTTCATCATTGTCTTATAGTTTTCAGAGTACAGATTCTTTTCTGTAAGTAGATTTGCCCCCAGGTATTTCATTCATTTTGATGTGATGTTAAATGTAATTGTTTCCTTAATTTCTCTTTCTGATCTTTCATTGTTGATGTATATGAATGGAAGAGACTTCTGTGTATTAATTTTGTATCCTACAACTTTACCAGATTCATGTTTGCCTTTACCACTGAGCCTTCCCATTTGCAATTTTATTGTCTTAGTTGTGGACTTTTCATTTCTTCCTAGAGAAGTTCCTTTAGCATCTGTTGTAAGGTTTTTTTGGTGATGCTGAATTCTCTTAGCTTTGATTGCCTACAAAGGTTTTGATTTCTCTGTCAAATCTGAATAATAGCCTTGCCAGGTAGAATATTCTTGGTTGGAAGTTTTTCCCTTTCATCACTTTATATATATCATACCACAAGCTTCTGGCCTGCAGTTTCTACTGAAAAATCAGCTGTATATATTTATGTTGTCTGTTACTTTTCCCTTGTTGCTTTCAATATTTTTGTTTGTTTTTTTTTAATTTCTGTCAGTTTGATTAATATGTGTCTCAGCATGTTCTTCCTTGTATTTATCCTGTATGGTACTCTGTATTTCCTGGACTTGAGTGAGTGTTTCTTTTCTCATGGTAGAGAAGTTTTTGGCTATTATCTATTCAAATGTTTTCTAAGACTCTTTCTCTTTCTTCTCCTTCTAGGACTCCTATAATGTAAATATTGGTGCTTTTAACATTGTCCCAAAGGTCTCTGAGACTGTTGTCATTTGTTTTCATTCTTTTTTCTTTATTCTGTTTCATGGCAGTGATTTCCCCCACTCTGTTTTCTAGCTCATTCATTAGTTCTTCTGCCTCATTTATTCTGCCACTGATTCCTTCTAGTGTATTTTTTTCATCCCAGTAATTGTATTATTTATCTCTGTTAAATCTTATAGCTCTTTCTTAAATATTTCTTGTATCTTCTCAGTCTACCTCCATTCATTTTCCAAGATTTTGAAACACTTTTACTATCATTACTCTGAATTCTTTTAGGTAGATTGTCTACCTCCACCTGACTTAGATGTTTTTCTGCAGTTTTATCTTGTTCCTTCATCTGGAACATACTTCTCTGCCATCTCATTTTGCCTGATTTTCTGTGTTTGTGGTTTCCTTTCTGTATGCTTGCAGGACTACAGCCCTTCATTCTTCTAGTGTCTGCTCTTTGGTGGATGAGGTTGATCCTGGGGCTTGTGCCTGCCCACTAGTGGCTGGAGCTGGGTCTTATTCTTTGGGGTAGGCAGGGTATGTCAAGGGGTGTGTGTCAGAGGTGGCTATGAGCTCAGTACAACTTTAGGCAGCTTGTCTTCAGCAGAGATCTTTCTGCTAAGAACTTTACTTTTAAATTATGAGCATGTCCTGTGTTTTTAATGTTATCATAGTTACCTTACTTTTGAGATCTGCCTACCTACCAAGCTAATATTTTCTTGACATGAACAAAACATAAATAATCTATTTCTTTAGCTAAACTAACCCACTTTTTTTTTTCTTTTTGTTTATTCAAGGTTCTGGTGTGGGATGTATAACCGCTTTGACAAAGGGTTGCAGCCCAAGCAGAGTATGCTAGAGAGCCTCCTGGAAATTAAGAAGCAGAGATCAATGCTGGAGGCAGATGTGCACAAACTAGAAAAGGTGAAAAGTTGAATCTCAAAAAGAGAATCTCTTACACCTTCTGAGTAGTCCTAACTCACTTGGAATTGATTTGGTACTTGTGAGAAGCAACCTGGCTGGCTTGTTATCCTCTCTGCTTTCCAAGCATCCTGTGTCTATAAAGCTCTGATGCACAGCTCTTCTTTTTTTTTTTAACCTCCCATATCAAGTGGTAAATATCACAGTCAGCTAGTTAAGCCAGTTTGTTCCCTTTTTGGATCTGGATGGAATTAGGAGGAGGAACAAGAGGGAATTTCATGGAAATAATGGAGGTATTTGTTATCCATAAAGAAAATAAGTATAACTTCTTGGGTGTACTAAGGAGAACAATGACATTGCTATTTCCAACAAGGAAAACCTTTTAAAAAATCTGATTTCCTTCCCATGCAGATGATAAACTCTGTTCATTGAATGGTTCTTTTGCTTTAGAATATGATTATGTGTTGATTTCCTTTATGATACCAGCAAAACCAAAGTCACACAGTTGTTTTTAATTAGAGTTGAACAAGTCAACAGGGATTTCTTTTCAAAAAAAATGGAAAATGCTGAACTGCTTCTGGAATCCAGAGGTCCCTAGGGTATGTTTGAAGTAAAGGGGAGGGATACTTCTTAGAAAAGAATTCTTAGAAAGGGTATGCTGCTTAGGAACTGGGCATGAACCTCCTTTCAATCAGATAAGGCATAGCATTTCTGCTGCTCCCTGTAAGTAAACAAATATCCTTTTATTTTTAAAATAAATGTATTGTGGTTGCATCAGATCCTAAACTTTTGAATGTCCTCTTGAAAAGCAACAGTCAGTTACTTAGTTCCATTAAAAAAAAAAAAAAGATGAAGACAAGTGAGGGGAAGGAAGAAAACTGAAGTATGACTTAAAATCAGGAAACAAAGGAAACAAGCAGCCCCAGGAAAGAAGCCATAGGCAGAACTGAGAAGTAAGGAACCTTTCTCCTGCCTCCTCTTTTACCTATTAGCAACCTCCTCCACAGGGTCTCCAGAGCAGGTCCTCTATTATAAACCTAGCCCTTTTACTTATTCCTAATTCCTAAGAGAATCAGATTCATTCTGTTAACAGACAGAATCTTATCAACTCTCTGATTCTAAAGTTAAAAAGTAAGTAAGGCTTCCTTTTAAAATAACCAATACAATATTTTAAAGCAATTATCCTCCAATTTAAAAAGAAGAAAAAGCAAAAAAGACAATAACTATTATTAACATTCCTTTTTTAATACAGAGAAATAAAAAGCAGCACATATTATATACAGATACCCTGTTGATGTTTTTTAAAAGGCAGTACAAGTATAAAGTTATAATATGCACAATACAAAAACATACAAAATGAAATGTTGAAAAAACTCTCCCAGCCACCTATACAGTCAGTTTCTTTCTCCAAGTGTTATTACTGTATGCATGTGTGTGTGTGTGTGTGTGTGTGTGTGTGTGTGTGTGTATGATTTTGTGACTTCCAGGAAAATAAGAATGGTATGCTTATCCCTAAGGCAGGAGCTCTTAACTGGAGTCCATAAACCCATATATGTCCACAGATGACCTTTAAGGGATCTGTGAAACCCCTGAAATTATCCCTAAAAACTGTATGCCATCTCATTTACTCACTTGTGCCTGCATGTGATTTTCTGAGAAGAAGTTTCATCCTTTTCTCCAGATTTTCAAAGGTGTCTGTGACCTCCTGAGAAAGCTAAGAATCACTGTTGTAAAATATCAGTGAATCATTGTGTTATCCCTGAAAGTGAAAATTTCCATTGGAGACAGCATGAAGTAGTAGACAGGTCATAGACTTTGGCATTAAGGAGAGGCGGGGTCAGATCCCAGCTCTGCCACTTCATAAATGTGTGAATTTGGGTGAACTTACTTAAATTCTCTGAACCTCAGTTTCCTCATCTGTAAAATATAGCTAATACTTAACTAATAGAACTTTAGCATAAAATGAAATACTATAGTGGTTGGCACATGGAAGTAATCAATGAATGTTAGTGATCCTTTCCCTTGCCCTCCCTGTTCTCAGTAATAAAATTGCATTTATCAGAAAAGGGAACTTTTATAGATACAAGACCTTTGAGGATATTTAGTGGTAGGGCTTTTAAAGCACTGTGTTAAGTGATGAATAAAAGATGCTTGAAGATAAGGAGGGGGCAAAAAGTCATTGGCTACCATATAAGTGACAGCTGACATGATCCCTATACGTCAGTGTGATATTTGTCTAGTTTTACTCCAGTTTCTAATTCTTTTCAACCATTCCTTGCCCCCATGACAGAAACTGAAAGCCCATGATGAGCCACCAGAAGAAGTCTGTACATGTTCTCAATTAGGGCATTTATTATCTCAGCACCTGGGAACTCCTTTGACAAATTCTGTCTGTTTTATGGGTATCGATGGAGACCTGAATACCTTGATGGAGAATGGCACTCTTTCTAGAGAAGGAGGCCCTCTAGTTCAGATGGGTCAAGTAAAAAGTCAGTGCGCAGACGTCTACCATGACTATTATGGGATCATGGGCAACCTTAGGGCCATAAACATTTCTAGGGATGTGGGCTTCTCTGGAGACAAAAGCATCTCTGGGGTCTTGGGCATCTCTAACAACATGGGCACCACTGAGGCTATGGGCTTCTATGAAGACATCAGCATCTCTGAGACCATGAGCTTCTCTGGGAACATGGGCATCTCTGAAGACATAGGGCTCTCTAAGGCCAGCAACAAGACAGGCTTCTCTAAGCAACAGTGAGCTATTCATCTATTTCCATTGTTAGTTATACCTACAACACCCACAGTGATGCTTGTCTCAAAAAAGGCTGTGCTGCTTTTCTAACTGGATTAAATGGCTGAGGCTTAAGATTCTAGAAGGGGATTTAGGGCCTTACCTAGTTAAGCAATCAGTACATGCACGTCAGGAATTCCCTGGTGGCTCAGTGGTAATGAACCCACCTGCCAATGCAGGAGATGTGGGTTTGATCCCTGGATTGGGAAGATCCTCTGGAGAAGGAAATGGCAACCCACGCCAGTATTCTTGCCTGAGAAATCCCATGGACAAAGGAACCTGATGGGCTCCAGAACATAGGGTCGCAAGAGTCAGACATGACTTAGCAACTAAACAACAAGAACAAACAACATATGCATGTCAAGCAGCCTAGAATATAGGAAAGAGAAAGAATGCGTTATAGTTCTAGAATGGGATTTAGCTTTAAAAATATAATATCTTGCTTTTCAGCTGAGATATTAGATTGGTTCCATTATTCCATTTCCCTTAAAGGCCAGTCTCCCTTACTTTTCCACCCTTACTATTCTAGCAGGAGAACAAGTAGAAATACTGTCACAGTGAAGAATTAAGATCCTGTTGAAGGGATGGTGTGCAAAGGTAACTGAATTGCAGAATGACTTGTGCAAAATTTTACTTAAAGATATATATAGTCATACAATGTAAGCTCACGTTATTGCCAGTAGAGACCCCCAACATTTGCCTGAGAAATAAATCAAAATGGTACATTGGTACTTGGTGGTTTAGAACATACAAGGAAAATGTTCCCA
This sequence comes from Dama dama, assembly GCF_033118175.1. NCBI lineage: Eukaryota > Metazoa > Chordata > Mammalia > Artiodactyla > Cervidae > Dama > Dama dama. Next base: position 106,148,418 of record NC_083714.1, read on the forward strand.
ATTTGTTCCCTAGCTAGGTCTTATAATACTCACTTAGCCAACTCCCTTTTTTATAGATGGCCCATCAATAAACTTGAATCCACTACATTCTAAAATGATCTATTCCAAAACAGTGGGGTCTGAATTAATAATGTTGATCAATAGCATTTTCAATATCAGTTCAGGAGACAACTGAAAATCTTAGTGCTTTAGACCCTGGCTTATACATGGCATATGTGCCCACCTAAGTTTTCCTAAAACAGGACTCTTCTTAGGTCTTTTTTTTTTTTTTTGGCCATACCACATGGCCTGTGGGATCTTAGTTTTCTGTGCATGGATCAAACCCATTCCCTCTGCAGTGGAATCATGGAATCTTAATCATTGGACTGCCAGGGAAGTCCCTCTTCTTAGGCATTTTTATGAAGATCAGTGGTTTTACTTCCCTAGACATCACATCAGTATGTGGATTTTTAGACATAATTGGCACTACTTTTAAAATCTGGTAGGCTTAACACCTTGTACTAATATAGACTTTTGAAAAAAGTCTGTTCTTAAGGCATGTCCAGCTACTCCAGGGGAAGGGGAAACTAAACTTTCCCTGATTTGGGGTTGATACACTTGCTGTACACTTTCCTATTGGATATACAGTCATAGTTTACCCATTTCCACATGTTGGGGTAGGATAAGCCTTGCATAGTTTGGGTCATGCAATATATTGTCAGCATTTTCAGAATTTCCTTTGGCAGTAGAATCCATATCTTCACCCAGGATGTCTATTTTGTATACCATGTATCTGGTTTAAGCTAAAAACAAAACAAAACAAAACAAAAAAAAACCTTAGATTCTTAGTGAAAGAGCCATCTCTGTTACTATCACATCCATTTGTAAATACAGACATCTCTAAAGGATCACCTCATTAGTTACTCTATAAGAAAGGTAGGCCTTTTAATCGAAGTGTTAGAAGTAGCAGAGAAGAGGCAGCATAGTTCCTTGATTTCTTACCCCTAGCTAAAATTTGGACCAAAAAATAGCCCTATTTAGAAGAAGAACTCTAAGTCATTTTGGTTGTCTTTTTTATATGTAAATAGGAGCCATTTTTCTACTTACCACTTCTTGGTAGCTGTTTTAATTCTGTGTTTTTAAAGAACTAGTTCATATGTGTCTTTTCCACTTATAAATAGGAACTGCTTTTCTACTTACCTCTTCTTGATAGCTGCCTTCTTCCTATAATGTTAAAACATCAATGTGATTTCCTATTATATCTTCTCTGATGCCCCTCTTTCCACTATTTGATCTTTGACTTATGTGCTTAGTTGCTCAGTCATATCTGACTGTTTGCGACCCCATGGACTGCTACCTGCGAGGCTCCTCTGTCCATTGGGATTCTCCAGGCAAGAATACTAGAGTGGGTTGCCATGCCCTCCTCCAGGGGACCTTCCCAACTCAGGGATCGAACCTAGTTCTCCTGCATTGCAGGCAAATTCTTTACCGACTGAGCTACCAGGGAAGCCCAGGGATCTTTGGTTTATATAACATAAACCATCAGATGTTGCCAGTTGTCATTTGACTTGTTACTTCTTGAAAAAAATTGGATTTGTGCAAGTCATTTTGATCTGGAAGCCCCATTTAACTCTGGCTCTGTGAAGGAGGATGTCAAAGACGATGACAATAAGGAAGATGTCAAAGACAATGACAATACCAATCATCTGCCACAAGTGAGTTTATTCTGGATTTTGCTTTGTAACAAAGACTTTCTCCCACATCTCAATCTGAATTTTATAGTCCATTAGCTAGCATGATATTTCCAATAGTGTGTTAAGAGTTTTCTAGAGAAAAGAAAAAGGCAAATGACTTTTGCAAATCCTATATAAGTTAAAGTCTCATATTTATTTCTACAGACCTGTAAAATAGTGTACATAGTACCAAACTTTATTTCTTAGATCCAAAACAAAATTAATCATTAGTGACAAGTTCTTTTCAATACAATTCTAAACTGAGAAGTGGTGAAGAAAAACACAGTGTTTCCAGTCAACTTGTTTGGTGTTTATTATGTTTATTCCCTAACATGTCCTATATTACTTGTATATAACATACATGGAATTTGAAAATCTGAGGAAGGAAAAATGTTCAGTAGAATCCAAATATTTATGCACTGGTAAAAACCCAGTAGCTATCTGTAGTCAAGAGCCTAGCAATAGAGGGGAGAGTCCTAAAGGAAAGTTACTGAGTATACTAGAAAAGATCATCTATTAATGGCTTTCATTTCATATCCTCATATAGTATCTATGTTGTTAAAGAAATGTGACTCCCTCCACTACTGCCCTACCCTTCCAATTCCCTGAGCAGAAAATTCCATTCTCGTGTGACTGCCCCATTTAAATAGGAAGGCATTTAACCACCTGCCACTGTCTTATGCATGAACCTGACATCTGCCTGTTTCCTATACAGTTTTCACAGGTCTGGGGTCACTGCCTATCTTTTCCAAGCCTGAGGCAGTCTTTGTGCCTGGGAGTGTGGCCATTCTCAGATTTTACATGAACACTTTTTTAAAAAGTTCATTAATTATTAGTTTATAGAATAACAGATCCTTCATGGTAATAAGTAAAACAATCCTAAATAACAAACCTAAGTAACAGTTAATAGTCCAAGTTTTTAAAGAAAAAATTTAAGGCTGAGGTTTGCTGTATGACAGAAAGCATGAAGATTTATTTAGCACTAATTTGGCAAGACTAGAAAGTTTATGGTACATGTATTAGGCACAGGTATCTTTTGGAAAGTCACCCTAGAAACTGTGTTCAATTACTACCAAGATAGTTGTCATGCCTGTCAACATGCATCAACATATTTTTTCTGAGACACACCTCAAACTTCACTGAAAGTAAAATCTTTCCTTGAACATTTCCAACAAGAAGGAATCAGAGTCTTTTTAAGAGATGTTTTCAAATAAAAATTGTAAATATTTAAGCTTGGCCTGAATTTAGCAGAAAGAGAAGTTTAATAACTATATCAGATTTTTGTTACATAGTGATTTTTATTAACACATAACACCTTTTCTTGATGCTATTAAGCGTTGATGTACCACTGGGAAATCTTTCTATGAGAACATTTTATAAAGTGGCTTTTTAAAAAAAACAGGTGTGCGGGAAAAGGTAAAGTTGTCTCAAAAGGGGAATATTATATTTTGAGATTGGTTTCTTCCTAGGAAGATTGTTCTCATTTTCTCTCTCAATCTCCAAAGTAAATGATTTAATGATGTCTGTTGTACCAAATCATTCCCCCACCCTCAGGCCTCTCCTTCCCAGAATTCCATGTATGATACAGGCAGATATGATTATAACCAAATCTGGTTACTTTCTTCTAAGTGCCAAATCTAGACCTGACGTTTTATATAGACATTTCAAAACAAAAATTAGAAATGAATTAAGCCTTAATTTTTTTCCTATGAGGTTACTTTTTTTAATATAATGTAAAAAAATGATGATTATTAGATGAAACCAAACAGGAAAAGGATAAGGGAAAAGATTTGGGGTCGTAAAGGATTCTTAGTTTGTTGCCCTTTTGGAGGAAGTTCTGTTTGCACAGCATTTGATGGCAGCAGTAGAAGCTTTTTCAAGGCAAAAAAAAAAAAAAAAAAGGATTTTCAAGCCATATGGAACATGTCTTCTCTGATTCCCTGGCTATGAGACTTGACAGTCTTCGCCTTCCCCTTAAATGGGAAGTATTGATTTTATCACCAGTCACAGCAGTCCATGTCTCCTTTCGATGTCAGTGCAAGTAGACGTGTATTACATGCTCTGTGATTGTAACTTGTCTTCACAAAAGGCAAGTACTCTTTGAAAGCTATCTAATTTAGGCCCATGTGTCTTGCTGGGGCTAAAAAAAAGAAAATTTCAGAAGTTGGCCTGCATGAAACCAACAGCTTCTATGTTAAATCTGGTGCCCTGGTCCTTGGCATTTTCTAAAGCTTTGGGGGTTACCTAAAAGCCTCTTTCTCTTCCAAAGCTTTGTTGCCTTTCAACCATTTTCATGACTTTGTACTCTGACTCTTTAGAGAGCTGTACACTAGCCCTTATAGAATACCAGTTGTGGAGAAGGTAAGAGAAAAGAAGGAGGAAAGAGAAGGTACAGAAATACATCTGGCCAGTTAATCAAAAGGAGCATATGGCAGTCCAGGATGACCAGAATGACAATTAATTAAGATTGAATATGCTCTAATAAGGTCCAAATTAGATCCTATTTTCCAGTTAGTATTATGACTAACATATTTTCTTTTAAGGTTATATTTTACACTGGTAGAATTTTTTTTTTCCTTTAGAATGCTCTGTGTATTTTCTGTGTCGACAATTTTCACTTCTAGGTTATGTGGTCCTGGATTTTCTTTTCTTTTAAAGGGTAAAGGGTGGTAGGTGGTATCCTCTCCCATCAATATGCCTCTAAGGCTTATGTGTCCTGAGTTCCTTCTTTGCCTCTTTGTAGATAAACCACCTTTTGACACCCCTCTCCCTGGGTCAGATGAGACTGTATGCACCAAGGTCACTAGGTGATCACTGTTCAAAGACTCACGTCTCTGACCCCACCTCACATGCAGTTGGCCATACCAGTTCACATAAAGTCTTTCTATGTCTCCACATCACATTTGCTGACAGGGTTGTTTCCGTATTTTGCAAATGTCAATAAGAATGCAGAGCATGTATCCTAATTTCTTCCCCCTAGTTTTGAAATAGAGCATGTCCTATATTCTAGTTAACAGTATATCAGGCTTAGGAACAGGTAACAAATTCAGTCTTTTTAGAATGTAACTCAGAGTTTGTATATGTGTATATGTTTACTGTAACTTTAGTAGCATCTGGTTGAACAGGTTATTTGGGCATTCATTCAGATGAAGAAAATTTATCCAAGAATAAAAATCTGCTTTAATGCTAGACCTCTAACTATGGGGCTTCCCTGGTGGCTCAAAGGTAAAGAATCCTCCTGCAATGCAGGAGCCACAGAAAATGCAGGTTCAATCCTTGGGTCAGGAAGATCCCCTGGAGGAGGGCACAGCAACCCACTCCAGTATTCTTTCCTGGAGAATCCTGTGGACAGATGAGCCTGGCGGGATACAGTTCATAGGGTTGCAAAGAGTTGGACTTGACTGAAGCCTGCATGCATGTACTCTAACTTTGATATTGTCCAGCTGAGTGCCATAGGACTTTAGGACATGTTAAGCCAGACATACAAACCAAAGAGATGGTGAAGCAACTGTCCTTTTCACTGTATCAATCAGGCATCTTTAGAAGTACTATTCAAATATATGATCACTGTTACCTGTAGTGTGATAATATTAGCCATATACCTGCATGAATGTCATGCAACTGATATATAAATCAGAACCCAGGCTGTGTAGGTTCTTTGAAAACCTGACTTTTCATTAGCCCCAGGTTTACAGAATGACTATCACAGCAGCTCAAGTCTGAACTTTATAAGGTACAACAGTGTATATGATTGATTTTAAACTTCCTATTGTGTGTTATCTTGAACCTGTCATACCAGTGGGGTATGGGTGTGTGATGCTGTAAAAATATTCACTGTTATTTGTTTAGTCCAGTGTCAAATTGTTCACTGGCCCCATTTTGCACTTGTGTCCAATTTGAAGATATTTTGTTAATAACAGTTTTTTGACCTAGAATTTAAAAGCTTCAATTTTTTATGTGTGTGAGGTTACCATGTAATAGTTACAAATTAGAGGAAAAGTGGCATACCTTCAAAAAAGAAACGTACACTGACCTAGCCTTAATGGATGAACCTCATTATAAAGACAAAATCTGCAGGTAGGTTAAATATTGATGTTAAAATAAGACAAGTATCAGAGAGGATGCCTGGCTCTGGACAGCACTATGGAGTGCAGAGTCTAGCTAGCTTTCATGAGCTGGGAGAGCAAGACTGACACCCACTTAACTCACAAACCATACTGTCTGACAACACATTTTGTTCATTCACATATACCCTATTTCCCTCTATTGGAATCCTCAACCTCTTTTCTGATATAACATACCCTCTTCCCTGAGGTGACCTGTTCAAATGGATAATTTCATCTATCTGGCAGGATTTTTTACCAACAGATTCTCTAAGCATAATTTGATCTCTCAATCAGGGTATGACATGGAATATAACTTTGTACTTGGAATTTATCCACTGTATAGTCCCATGATAACTTATTGCATTAGTTGCAGCTGAGGACATGGCAAGCCAAGTCCCCTTAAATCAGCTATTTCCACAGCCTCCTGTCACCCATAGAAATCTGGTTTCACAGGGGAAAAGGTATCAATGGAAGGCCCTGGTTGGGAAATCACTTCTGGATAAGTCTCAGCCCCTCAACTTATTATGTTTTCTTATTTGCAAAATACTAATAATCTCTTTCCTGTGAGTTTCACACTGTGATTCTGGAAAGCAAGGGAAGTTGTAACTACAAAAGCATTTTGTAAATTTGGAGTTGTTTTTCATATATAAATTGGCAAATCCTGTCAAACTGAACCACATAGAAGCTATTGCATAGAAGCAAGGAACCAAATAATCAAGAATTGGCAATGTCAATTATTTAAGGGGAAAATGTCACTTGGGTATATGTGAGTCACAGCACATTTGAAAGGCTTCTTCATTTCTCTAGGCCTCTGTTGCCTTGTGTTTAAAACAAATGATTTGAACTAGATGATTTCTAGGGAAAGATACTAAATACCTATTGAATGACTCATTGTGTCAGGCCTTGAGGTAGGAGCTTTAAATGTATTTCATGTGGCTTAAATAACTGAAATCCTGTGTAAGACACCAACTGAGTATGTAGGCTATTTGGAACCCAAGGCCGCCTTAAAATTTTGTCTCTCTTCAGAATTTGGTACTCTAAAATCCTGTTTATTGGACTTCTGGTACAGACAAGATGTTGTAGACTCATTTATCACTGCTCCTGCCAATTAAGTACAACTTTTAAACCCTGTGAATAACACAAGAGCCAACCAAAGGAAGACTCTGAAAGGTGGTAAAAGAACTTGTTTGGGACTCCAGGACTGGAGCAACAACCCAAAAGAAGAAGGCAGTCTGACTTAGCTATTTCCTGACCTCTAACTTAAGAATAGAAGGGCAGCCCAGGGAGGGTCATTTCTCCCCCAGATTGAAAAAGAGTCCCTCTGACAGGTGAGCATGGCAGCATCAGTAAGAGGGATTGATTAAGACCCTATCCCCCACTAATAATAATAAACTAGGTGAAGGGCATTCCATCCCTGCCTTTCCCACTGAGAGACACTGTAGTAGCCAGGAGGTATCAACAAGAGATGCCTTGCCACAACAAGTGCTCATCCCAGGAAGCTCCCTCCATTTCCACAGGCAGGGAGGACACTGTAAAAATAAAGGACCAGCCAGGGAAGCCTCTTTGTCCTTGAAGACCTGAAATTTCCATTCCCTACTGAGAGACACAGGGCAACAGGCCTGGGGAAAGCCCTTCCACCCTCTGAGCTAACACAAGCAGAAAGCAGTGGTAGCACTCATTATACCAGATAAGTCAGGTAGAAAAAAGCACTACAAAGGCTCTGAAGCCTAAACTTCCATTGTAACCACAGCTGACAAAAGTGGGCCAGAATCAGCATGCTAAAATTAAGGTGACTGCCTTCTAAAAAAGATTTAAATAGGACCCAGAGTCTCCTAACATACTAAACTGAAATGTTCAGGATACAACAGAAAGTCACTCATAATACCAAGCCAGGAAAATCACAATTTGAATAAGAAAAGATAAACAGCTGACATCAACACTGAAATGAATCAGATTATCTGAAAAGGATTTTAAAACTGTCATCATAGGTACTATTAAAAAGGCAAAGAAATTATTTTGAAGCAAAAGGAAACATGAATATATAAAAAAAAATAATATAACAGAGGATAAAATTAGTGAACTTAAGGACAAGTTAATATAATTTACCCATTCTGAAAAACATTTAAAAATGGCTTTAAAAATAAATAAGCAGAGCCTCAGGGGCCTGTGTAACATTTTTTAAGCCAGCATTCATATCTTTGGAATCAGAGAAAGGAAATAGAAAGAGAATTGCACTGAAAGAGTACATGAAGCAATAATGGCTGAGAACTTCCCAAATTTGGTGAAAAGTGCAAACCTAAGGATTTCAACTGAGCAAACCCCAAATAGAATAAACCCAAAGAAATCCATGCCAGGACACATAATTAAACTTCTAAAAACTAAAGACAAAAAATATTGAGAACAGCCAGAGCAAAATGATACATTATCTGTAGGAGCTAGCAGTTCAAGTGAAAGTAAATTTTTTATATGAAGCTGTGGAAGCCAGAAAAGAGTTGATATTTTTTCAACTGCTGAAAGGAAAAAAAAATTGCCAACTGGAAATGCTGTACTCATTGAAACTATCCTTCAGGAATGCATAGGAAAAAGACATCCTCAGATGAAGGCAAACTAAAAGAATTTGTTGGACCTACTCTTAAATGAAGCTCTTCAACAGAAAGAAGAAATGAACAACATGCAAGAACAGATGGGTAATTTAAGTTGATAGATGGGAACTCTGAGGAAGAATGAAAAATAAGTGTTGGAAATGAAGCATAATGTAATAGAAACGAAGAATGCCTTTGATTTGGCTCATCAACAGATTGGACACAACCAAGGAAAGAATCAGTGACTTGAAAAAACATCACTAGAATCCTCCAAAACTGAAATCCCAAGAGATTTTAAAAATGGAAATTACAAAACAGAATAACCAAGAATTGTGAAACAGTTACATAAGGTATAACATGGGTGTAAGGGGAATATAGAAGAAGAAGAAAGACAAGAAAGAAAAAGAAGGGAGGAAGAAAGAAAAGGAGGGAGGGAAGGAGGAAGACAAGCAATATTTGAAGCAATAATGACTAAGAATTTCTGAAAATTAATGATAGACACCAACCCACAGACCCAGGAAGCTCATAGAATACCAAAAAGAATAAATACCAGGAAAGTCTACACATATGTAAATCATATTTAAAATGCAGAAGATCAAAGACAAATTCTTGAAAGGAACTAGAGAGGCAGAATTGCTATACCTATAACAAAGCAAGGGTAAGAGTTATATCAAACTTCTCTTCAAAATCTTGCAAGCACAGACAGACTAGAATAAAATAGTTAAAGCATTAAAAGGAGAAAATAACCAATCTAAAATTTTGTACCAGTGAAATTATTCTTCCAATGTGAAGAAGATAAAAGCTTAAAGTAAGATGATAGACTAGGAAGATCCAAATCCTCATTCCCCCATAGGAGCATTTTTTAAAACAACTAGAGAGTAAATAAAATGACTTTATAAGGTTTCTGGAAATCACATAACTGTAACATCCAAGCAAATGCCCAACCAAGAAAAAGCCCCATTCAAAAAGCTAGAAAAATTTGTGATGTTTTTACTCATCCTTGACCTACTCCCTCCCTAGCATGGTGTGGATGGAGGGAAGCGGTGGCCCAGTCCCCAGTTACTTCTTTAAACCAGAGAAAGCAGAGTGGAGTTAATTTGCAATGTTGTGACCTTCCTGGGGGCTGCAGGAAGGATTGGTCTCTGTATTGTTGAAAATGGATCTCAGATACCAGGCTAGGAAAAACCATGTGAAACAGTGAGCACAGTTCATGAAAGCCACAGAAAGACTACAGAGCCACAGATAATGGAGGCAAGAAAATACTGGTAGAGGAATACAATATAAAAGCAAAGACCTTGAGAAATTGGGATGTTAATTCTTAGGGAAGTTATTATATTTATAAGCCGCTATTTGTTAGCATAACACCTGACCTACAAGAAATACTAGATAGAGGTCCTTCAAGTTGAAGTGAAAGAATTCTTGAAAGGAGTTCAAAGTCATACAAAAAATAAAGTTCTCCATTGAAGGTAAATATGTAGATAAATGTAAAAACCAGTATTACTGTGATTAGGTTTAAAACTCAGCTTTTCATTTTCTACACTATTTAAAAGAGAAATGCCTAAAGAATAATTGGAAATCTATGTCAGTTGGTTACATTGTATAAAGATGTAGCTTGTGACAACACTAACATAAAGTAAGGGAGGCAGAGATGTAAAGGGTAGTTTCCATAGGCAGTTGAAGTTAAGGTGGTAACAATTTAAAATTGATTGTTATAACTTTAAGATGTTTTTGTTATCACCATGGTAACCACAAAGAAAATATAGATAATATCCAGGAGGCAATGAGAAACGAATCAAAATGTGTCACTACAAAAAAACCCAACTGAACACAAAGGAAGGCAGTAATGGAGAAAGTGAGGTTCACTAAGGGCATAAGACGTGGAAAACAACAAAATTGAAATAGCAAGCTTTTCACCAATAGCAATTACTTTACATGTAAATGAATTAAACTCCCCAATAGAAAGATATATATTGACAAAATGGATTAAAAAAAAGAAACAGAATCTAATTGTATGCTATCAGCAAGGGACCCAACTTAGATCCAAGGGCATGCATAGGTTGAAAATTGTTGGAAAAGGTGTTCCATGCAAATAGTGACCAAGAGAGGAGGGGTGGCTATACTAACGTCAGACAAAATAGACTTTAACATAAAAACTGTTATGAAAGGCAAAGAAGGACAGTATATAATACTAAACGGGTCAATTCATTAGAAAGATATAACAACCCAAAGCTACCAGAAATAACAATAGTTCAACATACTAAAATCAATCAAGGTAATATACCACATTTATGTTACAGAATACAAGTCTGTGTTCCCAATGTTGAGTGAGGCCAAACAATACCAAAATGTCAGAGTTTGGAGCAGAGAAAGTTTTATTGAAGGGCCGTGCAAGGAAACTGGTAACTCATGCCTTAAAAAGCCTGAACTCTCTAAGGCTTTCAGAAAAGCACTTTTAGAGGCAAGGTGAGGGAACAATGTAGTTAGTTGTTGCAGACTCCTTGGTGTAGGCTTCTTTGTTCTTGCAGCTGTCCAGGTAGGTCAGCCCACGGTCAGGTCACAATATTACTGTAAACCTCCAACAAGACAAACTATTTTCAAGCTATAGGCAACATTCTTTTAGAAAAGGTGCAGAGTCAACATAACTTAGCACAGGCAACAGAGGATAAAGATTAAAGTAAATGTATGGCAAAAACCACTATAATATTATAAAGTAATTAGCCTCCAATTAAAATAAATAAATTTTTTAAAAAAGATTAAAGTAAGGTTAAAGTAAAAGGAAAGTATCAGGGGTAAAAGTAAAGTAAATAAAGTATCAGGGCTTCCCTGATGTCTCAGTTGGTAAAGAAAACGCAGGAGACCCCAGTTTGATTCCTTAGGAAGATCCGCTGGGGAAGGAATAAGCTACCCACTCCAGAATTCTAGGCCTTCCCTGTAGCTCAGCTGGTAAAGAATCCACCTGCAATGAGGGTAGACCTGGGTTCAATCCTGGGTTGGGAAGATCCCCTGGAGAAAGGAAAAGCTACTCACTCCAGTATTCTGGAGTGGAGAATTACATGGACTGTATAGTCCATGGGGTTGCAAAGAGGAAGACACGACTGAGCAACTCTCACACAAAGTAAAAGGAACAGGTCTAATAAGTAGTCAGATTTGCTGTTCCCTGTTACATTAATAGAATGAAGGAGAAAATCATATGATCTTTTCAATTCATGAAGAAAAAAATATTTTTTTAATTAACACTATTCCATGATTTTAAAAAGCCCAAAAACATCTCACTAAACTGGGACTAGAAGGAAACTATCTCAACACAATAAAGGCCATATATGGAAAATCCAGCACTAACACCACACTCAATGGTGAAATATTTTTCTCTAAAGTGAGCAACAAGAGAGTAGTGACTGCTTACACCATTTCCTACTCAGCATTGTACTGGAAGTTTTAACCAGAGAAATTTGCAAGAAAAAAAAAATATATATAAGGGATACAAATTGGAAAGGAAGAGGCAAAATATGTTTGAAGATGTAAATATTTAAAATAAATAAAATATATAATATAGTGTTAGGACTGATAAGTGAGTCTAACAAGATTGCAGGATACAAAATCAACATGCAAAAAATTATTTGCACTTCTATGTGCTAATAATGAGCAATTTGAAAAGGAAATTAAGAAATCAATTCCATTTACAAAGCCATATATAATAATAAAATACCTGGGAGGAAATTTAATGAAGGAGGTCAAAGAAATGTACACTGAAACCACAAAAGGATGCTGAAAGAAATAAGACGCAAGTGGAAAGACATTCATATTCATGGGCTGTAAGAACTAATTTTGTTAAGTGTCAATACTACCCAAAGTAATCCACAAGTTAAATGCAAACCCTATCAAAATTGTAGAGGCATTTTTTTTGGCAGAAAGAGAAAATTCCATCCAAAAATTCATATGGAATTTTGAGTATTCCCAGAGAGACAAAAATACCTTGAAAAACAAAGCTCAAAACCTCACACTTTCTGATTTCATTGCATATAGAAAGCTATAGTAATCAAAACAATGTGGGACTTGTATAGGGAAGTACACTAATGGAATAAAATGTCAAGAAATAAACTCTCATGTTGTTCAGTCGCTGAGTCATGTCTGACTCTGTGACCCCATGGACTGCAGCATGCCAGGCTTCCCTGTCCTTCACTATCTCCTGTAGTTTGCTCAGATTCATGTCCATTGAGTTGGTGATGCTATCTAACCATCTTATCCTCTGCCACCCTCTTCTCCTTTTGCCCTCGATCTTTCCCAGCATCAGGGTCTTTTCCAATGAGTCACCTCTACATAAGGTGGCTAACACATTGGAGCTATATTCAGGGTTGATTTCCTTTAGTATTTATTGATTTGATCTCCTTGCTGTTCAACAGACTCTCAAGAGTCTTCTCCAGCACCACAGTTCAAAAGAATCAATTCTTTGGCTCTCAGCCTTTTTCATGATCCAGCCCTCACATCTGTACATGACTACAGGAAGAACCATAGCTTTGACTATATGGACCTTTGTCAGCAAAGTGATATCTCTGCTTTTTAATATGCTGTCTAGATTTGCCATAGATTTTCTTCCAAAGAACAAGTATCTTTTAATTTCATGACTGCAGTCACCATCTGCAGTGATTTTGGATCCCAAGAAAATACTACCTGCCACTGTTTTTATTTTTTTCCCATCTATTTGCCAGAAAGTGATGGGACCAGATGCCATGATCTTGTTTTTAATTAATTATTTTAATTGGAGGTTAATTACTTTACAATAGTGTGATGGGTTTTGTCATACATCAACATGATCCAGCCACGGGTGTACATATGTGTTTCTTTTTATTTTTAATGTCGAGTTTTAAGCCAGCTTTTTCACTCTCCTCTTTCACTCGCATCAAGAGGCTCTTTAGTTCCTCTTCACTTTTCTGTCATTAGAATGATATCATTTGCATTTCTGAGGTTGTTGTTATTTCTCCCAGCCATCTTGATTCCAGCTCATGCTTCATCCAGCCCAGCATTTCACATGATGTACTCTGCATATAAGTTAAATAAACTAGGTGACAATATATGGCCTTGATGTAATCCTTTCCCAATTTTGAACCAGTCAGTTGTTCCAGGTCTGGTTCTAACAGTTTCTTGAACTGCATGCAGATTTCTCGAAGACAGGTAAGGTAGTCTGATACTCCCATCTCTTTTAGAATTTTCCACAGTTTGTTGTGATCCACACAGTCAAAGGCTTCAGTGTGATCAATGAAGGAGAAGCAGATGTTGTTGTTTTTTTTTTTTTTCTGGCATTCCCTTGCTTACTCTATGATCCAATGAGGTTTACAATTTGATCTCCGGTTCCTCTGCCTTTCCTAAACCCAGCTTGTACATCTGGAAGTTCTCAGTTCTCAACTGGGTCAAAGCAGAAACTCTCATATGTATGATCAAATGATTCTCGATAGAAGCACTAAGATCATTCAACAGGGAAAGGATGAAAGGATGTCTTTTCAACAAATGGTGTTGGTAAAATTATATCCACATACCAAAGAATCAAATTGGAAATTATAGGGGAAAGTTTCATGATATTTGATATATCAATTATTTCTTGTATATGTCATTAGAAGTAGAGACAACAAAAGGAAAAAAAACTGTATAAATGGATTTCACCAAAATCAAAAACTTTGTCTATAAAAAACTATTACTGAGAATGAAATGAGAGAAAATATTTGTGAACCATAAATCTGATAAGGGATTAGTACTTAAACACAAAAACAACAAAATGTACCTGATTAAAAATGGGCAAAGTACTTAAACAGACATGACTCTAAAGAAGATATACAAATGACAATAAGTACATGAAAGGTGTTCAATGTCACTAATCATCAGGGAAATGCAAATCAAAATCACAATGATATACCATTTCACACCTGTCAAAAGGGCTATTACCAAAAAGACCAGAGGTAATAACTGCTGGCAAGGATGTGAAGAAAGGGAACCCTGGTGCACAACTGGTGGGAATGTAAATTAGTAGAGCCACTAATAAAAACTGTATGGTTTCTAACCATAAAAAGCCCTTGATTTAAAAAAAAATGTATGGTTACTCAAAAGATTAAAAGCAAAACTACCATATGATCCAATAATTTCACTTCTAAGTGTATATCCAAAGGATACAAAATCATTGTCTCAAAGAGGCATCTGTACTCTCATGTTCAGCAGCATTATTCACAATAGCCAAGACATGGAGACAACCTAAGTGTTCTATGCTGTGCTTAGTCGAACAGTTCTGTCTGACTCTTTTGAGACCCCAGGGACTATAGCCCACCATGCTCCTCTGTCCATGGGGATTCTCCAGGCAAGAATACTGAAGTGGGTTACCATGCCCTCCTCCAGGGGATCTTCCCAAACCAGGGATCGAACCTAGGTCTCCCACATTTCAGGCAGACTCTTTTTCCATCTCAGCCAACAGACAAATAGGTAAAGAAAACATTTTAGATATAGATACATAATAGTATTCAGCCATTAAAAAGAAAGAAAGCCTGCCAACTGTGACAACATAGATGGACCTTGAGGGCACTATCCTAAGTGAAATGTCAGACAAAGACATACTGAATGATCTCACATACATGTGGAATCTAAAAACATTCAACTCATAGAAACATAAAACTCGCAGAAACAGTAGAATGGTGGTTGCCTAAGGGATAAGGGAAATTGGGAGATATTGGTCAAAGTGTACAAACTTTCAGTGACAAAATTAATAAGTTCGGGGGATCTAAGGTACAGAATGGTAAATACAGTTAACAATACTATATTCTATACTTGAAAGTTTCTATGAGAATAGAGTTTTATTTTTCTCACCATAACAACAAAATGATAAGGAGTTAAAAGGTGTTTTAACTAACCTTATTTTCATAGATAGTCTACATTATATATGTGTATCAAATCATCACATTGTATACCTTAATTTACATAATGTTATATGTCAGTTATATCACAAAAAAGCTGAAAAAATAAATTAAAAACTAGAAGTTAAAAAAGTATACTCTCAGACCACAATAGAATTATGCCACAAATTGATCATCAAAATGTAGCCATAAAAGTCTCATATATAAGGAGATTAAACAATACATTTCTAAAGAACACATGGGGCAGGGAAGAAGCCTGAAAAGAAATTTTAAATGTTTGAAAGTGAAAATTAAAAATACAATACAATATCAAAATCCAGGGAATGCAGTGAAAGTAATGCATTGAGAGAAATTATAGTGTTAAGTTAGAAAAGAAGAAAGAGCTAAAGTAACTAATATAAGATTCCACATTAGGAAACTAGAAAAAAAAGAGCAAGTTAAACCAAAAGAAGGAGAAAAAAATAGAGCAGACACTGAGGAAAATTATAAAGATCAAATAAGACAGAAATTCAATAAAGAAAATAACAAAACCAAAAGCTTGTTCTTTGCAAACGTTACTAAAATTGCTAAGCCTCTAGCCAAGTTAACTATGTGAAGAAGAAAGAAGATATAAATTATTATTTGGACAATAAAAGGGTAATAAGAGAATATTATGAACAACTCTGTGTCCACAGATTTGATAACCAAATGAAACAGACCTATTGCTTGAAAGACAAAATCAACAAAAATTCACACAAGAAGAAATAGACAATCTGAATGGGCCTATACCTATTAATGAATTGAATCAAGAAATGATGAAACAGAATAGAGAGCCTAGAAATAAACCATAATTAAATAAAGCATAATTATATGTTCAATTAATCTACAAGAAAGGATACAATGGGGAAAAGACAGTCTCTTCAATAAATGGTACTGAAAAAACTAGACTGCTACATGCAAAAGAATGAAACAGGACCACTTCATTACACCATATACAGAAATAAACTAAAAATGAACTAAAGACTTAAATAAACCTCATACAATAAAACAGGCAATATGCTTTGACATTGGTTTTAGCAATGTTTTTTGGACATGTCTTTTCAGGCAAGGGCAACAAAAGAAAAAGTAAACAAATGAGACTAAAAACTAAAATGCCTACTTTTTTTTTTGCAGGTACAAAGTTTATTATTAGAGACAGAGCACAACAAGGGGGAGGGCATATAGAGAAATGCTTTGTTTAGTTAAGATAGAAGCAAGGCAGAGATACACACCAGGAGAGAAAGGTAAAATGCCTTTTACAGTGAAAAAAACTATCAACACAAAAAGGCAACCTACTGAATAGGAGAAGACACTTGTAAACAATATAACCAATAAGGGGTTGATATCAAAAATATATAAAAAATTATACAACTCAATATCAAAATACCAACAACCCTATTAAAAATTGCAGTAGTGATGAATAGACTCTTTTTTCCCCAGGGAAAGCATACAAATGGCCAACAGGCACATTGAAAATATGCTCAACATCACTAATCATCAGGGGAGTACAAATCAAAACCACAAAAAATACCACACCTCACACCTGTCAGAATGGCTATTATCAAAAAAACAAGAAACAATTGTTGGCGAGCATGTAGAAAAAAGAGAACACTCATACACTGTTGGTGGGAATGTAAATTGGTACACCAAGTATGGAAAACAGTATGGATAATCCTCAAGAAACTAAAAATAGAACTACTATCTAATCCACAATTCTACTTCTGAGTACTTATTTGAAGAAACAAAACTAATTCAAATAGATATATGTACCCCTATATTCATTGCAATACTACTTACAATAGCCAAGATATGGAAGCCACCTAAGTGTCCATCGATAGACAAATAGATAAAAAAGAGGTAGTATATATTAAAAAATGGAATATTACTCATCCATAAAAAAGAATGAAATCTTGCCATTTGCAACAATGTTGATGGAGAGAAATGTCAGAGAAAGATGAATATTATGATTTCACTTGCATGTTTTGTAATCTATAAAAGAAAACAAATGGACTAACAAAGTAAAACAGAAACAGACTCATAGGTATGAAGAACAAATTGGTGGTTGCCAGAGGGGAGGTGTGTTGGGGGATGGGCAAATAGATAAAGGGGATTAAAAGATAAAAACTTTCAGCTATAAAAAAAGTCATGAGACTATAAAGTACAGTATAGGGAATATAGTTAATGATATTGTAATAACTCTGGTGACAGATGGTAACTAGATCTTTCATGGTGATCATTTTATAATTTATAAAAATAGTGAATCACTGTTCTACACTTAAAACTCATGTAACATTGTATGTCAATTATAATTTCTAAAAAATTAATAACCTTACAAAGCAAATCACTAGTCTTAGATGGGTTCACTGATGGATTCTATCAGACAATTAAGGGGAAAAAATTATACCTATTATCTACAGTTTCTTCCAAAAATTGAAACAGAGGGAATACTTCTTACTATGAGGGGTTTACCATAGGTGGCACCAGTGGTAAAGAATCTGCCTGCCATGCAGGAGATGCAGGAGACGCGGATTTGTTGATCCCTGGGTCGGGAAGATCCCCTGGAGTAGGAAATGACAAGCCACTTCAGTATTCTTTTCTAGAAAATTCTGTGTACAGAGGAGCCTGGCAGGCTATATAGTCCATGGGGTCGCAAAGAGTTGGACACGGCTAATCATGCACGCGCGTGCACACACACACACACACACACACACACACACACACACACACACACACACACATGATGAGGCCAGCATTATACTAATACCAAATCTAGACAAAAAAACTTCATAGGAAAACTACAAATCAATATTTATCATGAACATAGCTGCAAAATCCCTCAACAAAATATTAGCAAATCAAACCAAACAGTGTTTAAAAAGAATAATGCAACATTTAACAAGTGGAATGACCACAAGTTTGGTTCAACATTTGAAAATCAATTAATGTACTTCATCATAGCAACACACTGATAAATAAAAATCACATCATTATTTCAATAGATGCAGAATAAACATTTGCGATATCAAACACTAATTTATGATTTAAAAAAAAAAAAACATTGAAATGGGAGTGCAGGGAAACTTCCTCAATTTGATAAACAACATCTGAGAAGCCTGCAGCAAACATCATACCTAATGGTAAGAACCTCAAAGCATTCCTATGAAGGAATTCCTATGAAGGAATCAATATCAATAGATATTGATTAGCAAGAATGCAAGGATAACTCTTGTTACTACTCCTTTTCTACATCATACTGGAAGTCCTAGCTAAGAAAAGAAAATAAAAGGTATAAAGATTCAGAAGGGAGATATAAAACTGTCTATGTACTAGATGACATTATTGCATATAGAAAGTCCAAAATAATGGATGGAACAACTTCTGGAACTAATAAGCAATTATAGCAAGCTTTCAGGACACAAGGTTAATATATAAAAGCCAACCATTTTCCTATATACCAGCAATGAATAAGAAGAATTTAGAAATTCAAAACACAATACCATTCACATTAGCACCAAAAAATACATAGAGACAGGTTTATCAAAATATATGCACGATCTACTTGAAGAAAACTACAAAACCTTGATGTATGAAATCAAAGAAGAAGGAAATAAATGGAGAGATAGTGCTTGTTAACGGATAGAAGACAAAATGTTGTCAAGTTTTCAGTTCTCCAACTTGATCTATAGATTCAATGCAATCTCAATCAAAATCTCAGGAAGTTTTTTTGTGACTATCAACAAACTGATTATAAAGTTATTATAAAGTTCATATAGAGGGGCAAAAGATCCATAATAACTGACACATTATTGAAAGAGAAGAACAACAGAGGGCTGACACTACTCAACTTCAAGACTTACTATAAAGCTATAGTAACCAAGAAAGTGTATTATTGGTAAATAATAGACAAATAGATCGATGGAAAGCTTAGAAGTAGATCCACGTAAATATAATCAACTGATCTTTGACAAAGTAAAGGCAACACTATGGAGCAAAGATAGTCTTTTCAACAAATGGTGCTGAAACAACTGGATATCCACATGTAAAAAAAATGAATCTAGACAAAGACCTCACACTTTGACAGAAATTAAAGATGGATCACAGACCTATGTGTAAAATGGAAAACTATAAAATTACTGGAATATAACCTAAAAGAAAACCTCGATGATCTTGGGCATGGCAATGACTTTTTAGATACAACACCAAAGGCAGGATCTAGGAAAAAAATTATTGATAAGCTGAACTTAATTTTTTTAAGTCTGATAGGCAAAAGACACTAGTAAAAGAATGAGAAGCCAAAGACTTGGAGAAAATTTTTACAAAAGAGACATCTGTACAGCAGAAAACAATACAACACTGTAAAGCAACCATACTCCAATAAAAAATTTAAAAGATACCTATGATAAAAGACTGCTATAGAAATTACAAAAAGAACTCTTAAAAGTCAACAATAAGAAAACAAACAACCCAATTAAAAAATGTGACAAACATTGTAACAGACACCTCACCAAAGAAGGTATACAAATGGCAACTATGCATATAAAAAGATGCTTATGTCATATTCATCAGGGAAATGCAAAATAAAACAATAAGATACTACTGCACACCTATTAGAATGGCCAAAACCATGAATATTGACAACACCAAATGCTGAGAAGGGTCTGGAATAATAGGAACTCTTGTTCATTGCTAGTAGGAATGCAAAATGGTACAGCCACTTTGGAAGACACTTTGGCAGTTTCTTACAAAGCTAAATATAATTTTACCATACAATCCCATCAATCAAACTCTGGAATTTACCCAAAGGAATTGATAATTTATATTCCCTCAGATGGGCTTCCATGGTTGCTCAGACAATAAAGAATCCATCTGCAATGCAGGAGACATGGGTTCGATCCCTTGGTCAGGAAGATCCCCTGGAGAAGAGAATGGCTCCCCACTCCAGTATTCTTGCCTGGAGAATTCCATGGACAGAGGAGCCTGGTGGGCTAGTCTATGGGGTCACAAAGTGTCGGACACAACTGAGTGACTAACACATTTCAGTACTTTTCTTTTGCACAAAACCTGCATACAGATATTTCTAGCAGCCTTATTTATAATCTCCCAAACTTAAAAGTCACCAAAATAGTCTTCAATAGATGAACTTACAAATAAACTGTGGAACATCCAGACATTGGAAAATTCTTCAGCACTGAAAAGAAATGAGATATTAAGTAATATAAAGACATATAGGAACTGTAAAAACAAAAACAAAACCATAGAACCCTCAATTAAATAGAGTTGGGAGAGAGAAGGAGGAGCTCTCATGCCCTATGAGGATAGCAGAGCCCAATAGAAAGATGGACTTCTTTCCTGGCAAGAACTCTGACAAAGAAAAGTCATGAATTCTGTTTACTATAGCCCTCCCAACTTTCTTTTCCTCTCTATAAAAGTGTTCTTTCCTTGCTGTGGGAGGAATTCAACATGACTCACCATGGTTACTGACTCCAAATTGCAATTCTCTGCTGATATTGAAGAGACTAATTTTTGCTTGAGAGATATCTGATACTCTACTTGTTTTAGGTCAACAGAATCTTAAATTCACATTACTAACTGCAAGAAGCCAATCTGAAAATGCTACATTCTAAAAAAGGCAAAACTATGGAGACAATAAAAACATCAGTGTTGCCTGAGCTTGGGTAGGGGTAGGATGAATAGGTGGAGCACAGAGGATTTTTGAGGAAATGAGAATACTCTGAATAATACTATAATGATGGCTACATATCATTCAGTTCAGTTCAGTTCAGTCACTCAGTCGTGTCCGACTCTTTGCGACCCTATGAATCGCAGCACGCCAGGCCTCCCTGTCCGTCACAAATTCCCGGAGGTTACTCAAACTCATGTCCATCGAGTCGGTGATGCCATCCAGCCATCTCATCCTCCGTCGTCCCCTTCTCCTCCTGCCCCCAATCCCTCCCAGCATCAGGGTCTTTTCCAATGAGTCAACTCTTCGCATGAGGTGGTCAAAGTATTGGAGTTTCGGCTTCAGCATCAGTCCTTCCAATGAACACCCAGGACTGATCTCCTTTAGGATGGACTGGTTGAATCTCCTTGCAGTCCAAGGGACTCTCAAGAGTCTTCTCCAACACCACAGTTAGATATAAATATTTGACCCAATCATAGAACATACAACACGGAGGATGAACCCTCATGCAAGCTATGAACTTAGGGTCATTATGATGTATCAATGTAAGTTCATCGGGTGTTATAAATAGCCCACTCTGGTAGGGGATGTTGATAATGGGGAAGACTATTTGTGAATAGGGACAGAGTATTTGGGAAATCTATGTACCATCCTCTCAATTTTGCTATGAACATAAGACTTCTCAAAAAAAAGTTTTTTCTTTTCTTTTTCAAGTGAGTAAGATGGTAACACATGGACATCACCAGATGGTCAACACCGAAATCAGATTGATTATATTCTTTGCAGCCAAAGATGGAGAAGTTCTATACAGTCAGCTAAAACAAGACCAGGAGCTGACTGTGGCTCAGATCATGAATTCCTTATGGCTAAATTCAGACTGAAATTGAAGAAAGTGGAGTAAACCACTAGACCATTGAGGTATGACCTAATTCAAATCCCTTATGACTATACAGTGGAAGTGAGAAATAGATTTAAGGAACTGGATCTGATAGACAGAGTGCCTGATGAACTATGGATGGAGGCTCGTGACATTGTACAGGAGACAGGAATCAAGACCGTCCCCAAGAAAAAGAAATGCAAAAAAGCAAAATGGCTGTCTGAAGAGGCCTTACAGATAGCTGAGAAAAAAAAGGAAGCGAAAAACAAAGGAAAAAAGGAAAGATATACCCATTTGAATGCAGAGTTCCAAAGAATAGCAAGGGGAGATAAGAAAGCCTTCCTCAGCAATCAGTGCAAATAAATAGAGGAAAACAATAGAATGGGAAAGACTAGAGATCTCTTCAAGAAAATTAGAGATACCAAGGGAACATTTCGTGTAAAGATGGGCTCAATAAAGGACAGAAATGGTAGGGACCTAACAAAAGCAGAAGATATTAAGAGGTGGCAAGAATACACAGAAGAACTATACAAAAAAGATCTTCATGACCCAGATAATCATGATGGTGTGATCACTCACCTAGAGCCAGACATCCTGGAATGTGAAGTCAAGTGGCCCTTAGTAAGCATCACTATGAACAAAGCTAGTGAATGTGATGGAATTCCAGTTGAGCTATTTCAAATCCTAAAAGATGATGCTGTGAAGGTGCTGCACTCAATATGCCAGCAAATTTGGAAAACCCAGCAGTGGCCACAGGACTGGAAAAGGTCAGTTTTCATTCCAATCCCAAAGAAAGGCAATCCCAAAGAATGCTCAAACTACCACACAATTGCACTCATCTCACATGCTAGTAAAGTAATGCTTAAAATTCTCCAAGCCAGGCTTCAGCAATACATGAACTGAGAACTTCCAGATGTTCAAGCTGGTTTTAGAAAAGGCAGAGGAACCAGAGATCAAATTTCCAACATCCGCTGGATCATCGAAAAATCAAGAGAGTTCCAGAAAAACATCTATTTCTGCTTTACTGATTATGCCAAAGCCTTTGGCTGTATGGATCACAGTAAACTGGAAAATTCTGAAAGAGATGGGCACACCAGACCACCTGACCTGCCTCTTGAGAAATCTGTATGCAAGTCAGGATGCAACAGTTAGAACTGGACATGGAAAAACAGACTGGTTCCAAATAAGAAAAGGAGTACGTCAAGGCTGTATATTGTCACCCTGCTTATTTAACTTATATGTAGAGTACATCATGAGAAACGCTGGGCTGGAGGAAGCACAAGCTGGAATCAAGATTGCCAGGAGAATTATCAAAAACCTCAGATATGCAGATGACACCACCCTTATGGAAGAAAGTGAAGAAGAACTAAAGAGCCTCTTGATGAAAGTGAAAGAGGAGAGTGAAAAAGTTGGCTTAAAACTCAACATTCAGAAAACTAAGATCATGGCATCTGGCCCCATCACTTCATGGCAAATAGATGTGGAAACAGTGGCTGACTATTTTTCTGGGCTCCAAAATCACTCTGGGTGGTGATTACAGCCATGAAATTCAAAGACGCTTACTCCTTGGACGGAAAGTTATGACCAATTTAGACAGCATATTAAAAAGCAGAGACATTACTTTGCCAACGCAAGTCCACCTAGTCAAGGCTATGGTTTTTCTATTAGTCAGGTATGGATGTGAGAGTTGGACTATAAAGAAAGCTGAGCTCTGAAGAATTGATGGTTTTGAACTGTGGTTTTGGAGAAGACTCTTGAGAGTCCCTTAGACTGCAAGGAGATCCAACCAGTCCATCCTAAAGGAGATCAGTTCTGGGTGTTCATTGGAAGGACTGATATTGAAGCTGAAACTCCAATACTTTGGCCACCTGATGCAGAGAGCTGAATCATTGGAAAAGACCCTGATGCTGGGAAAGATTGAGGGCAGAAGGAGAAGGGGACGACAGAGGATGAGATGGTTGGATGGCATCACCTACTCTATGAACATGGGTTTGGGTGGACGCTGGGAGTTGTTGATGGACAGGGAGGCCTGGCGTTCATGGGGTTGCAAAGAGTCAGACACGACTGAGCAACTGAACTGAACTGAACTGAAGATGGCAAGTAAATATCTATAATAAAATAATTGATTAGTTTTAAAATGAAATGCTACAAAAAACTTCACCCTTATAATCATGACAATTTAGAAAAACCTGACCTTCAAAACCCACCAACTACCAAAACTTTAATAAAAATTAAATAACTGATGTGAATAGTTCTGTATCCATTAAAGAAATGCAATTCATTATGTAAAAGCTCCTCTCCCCCAAAAATCTCTGGGCTCAAATCATTTCACTGGAGAATTCTACCAAACATTTAAGAAATTAACACCAGTCTTATGAATTTACACAATTTCTTCCAAAAATGGAAGAAAGGAGAAGATTTCTAAAGTCATTTTATGAGGTCAGTATTACCCTGATAACAAAATCAAAGAGAGAAAGAAAAAAGAAATCTACAAACCATTATTTTTCATCAACCTAAGCATAAAATTCCTTACCAAAATATTAGGAAATGTAACCCTGTGCATGCTAAGTTGCTTCAGTTGTGTCCAAGTCTTTGAAACCCTCTATGAACTGTAGTCCACCAGGCTCCTCTGTCCATGGGATTCTCCAGGCAAGAATACTGGAGTGGGTTGCCATGCCCTCCTCCAGGAACCTAACCCCACGATGCACTAAAAATTATTTACCATTTCCAAGTGGAATTTATTTCAAAGATGAAAGTGATTCAGCATTTCAAAATCAATGATGGTAATCCACCATATAAACAGGTTAAAGAAGAAAACTTATATGACCACATCAATTGATGTAGAAAAAGTATTTAACAAAATCCAACGTACATTCCTGATATAAACACTGAGTAAGCTATGAATAGAAGGGAAGTTCGTGAACCTAGACGAAGGGCATCTATTTAAAAAACCTATAGTTAACATCATACCTAGTGATAAAAGACTAAATGTTTCCCGATAAGACTAGGAAAAAGCAAAGATGTTCACTCTCATCACTCTTTCTCAATATATTTCTGGAAGTTCTAATCACTACATAAGACAAGAAGAGGAAATAAGGCATACAGATTGGAAAGGAAGAAATAAAGTTGTCCCTATTTGCAGATGACATGACTGACTACATAGAAAATCAAAAGGAATATACAAAAAACAAAAACACTGAAACTAGTAAATTCAGCACTGTGGCAGGATATAAAATCAAAACACACACACACACACACACACACACACACACACATCATATTTCTATATGAACACATAGAAACCAAAATTAAAACCCAATGTAATTTACAATGTATCCAAAGAAATTGAAATACTTAGGTATACACTTAATAAAATATGTACATGGTACATACACTGAAAACTACAAAATGTGATGAAAGAAATTAAGGACTTAAATAAATGTAAAAACATAACATGTGTAGAAAAGACAAATATCATACAATATCACTTATTTGTGGAATCTAAAGAAAGGATACAAAGGAACTTATCTACAAAACAGAAATAGTTACTGATGTAGAAAACTAGTGTATGGTTACCAGGGAGGAAGGAGGGATAGGGATAAATTGGGAGACTGGGATTGACATATACACACTACTATATATAAAAATAAATAACAATAAGGACCTACTCTATAGCACAGAAAGGCTACCCAGTACTCTGTAATGGCCTATATGGGAAAAGAATCTAAAATGGAGTGGATATATGTTTAAGTATAACTGATTCACTTTGCTATACACCTGAAACTACCACAACAGTGTAAGTCAACTATACTCCAATAATTAAAAAAAAATAATAATACCATGGGTTCAACACAGTAAAGCAGTCACTTCTCCTGAAATTATTATGTAGACTTAACACAATTTCTACCAAAGTCTCAGCAATTTTTTGTAGACATAGACAAGCTTATTCTAAAAGGTATTGATAATTAAAAGCTTCAGGTTCTAATATAGCTAAAACAATCCTGACATGGAAGAGTAAAATGGGAGTAATCACTTAAGGGTTAGGGTTAGGGTAATCACTTTACTCATAAATCCTATGATATAACTGGAGTGATAAAGACCTGTGAATAGATGTTCATAGAATGTTTTTCCTTAATAGCCAAATAACTACATACAATCTAGATGTCTTTCACTGGGTCAATGGTTAAACAAATCATGGTACATACATACCACAGAAACAAACAATGCAGGCAACAACTTGGATGAGTCCCAAGGGCATGCTGGGTGGGAAAAAAGCTACTTTCAAAGGGTACAGTTTCATTTATATAATTTTGAAATGTCAAAATTATAGAAATGGAAAAGAGATTAGAGATTGCTAGGTTAAGGACCAAGGAGGGAGAGTGGGAAAGAAATAGATATAGCTCTAAAAAGGAAATCTGAGATATCCTTATTGTGCTAGAACTATTCTGTATACTGTCTGTATATTCTGTATATTGGGGTGGTATACAAAGAACCTACTATGTGATAAAATTGTACAGAAGTAAACAAACACTGAGACACACATGACTACAGGTAAGCTTGGGAAATCTGAATAAGATAGGTGAGTCAATGTCAACATTCTACTTAAGGCACTGCATTGTCTTACAAAATTCTACCATTGGAGGAAATAGTAAAGTCTACAGGGGATCTCTGTATGTTAATATGCAATTATCTCCAAAATTTTCTATTTAAAAAATCCTACTATTTTTTTTTTCAAGAATAATACTGCATCATAAATAGCTTGTTTGTTGGCTGCTAATCAGGTTTGCATGAGACCTCGGGTAATAAACAGCTACAGGCCACTGCCTCAAACTAAGCTGAAGGAGATATGCTTTTTTATGTTTCCAATGGTCAGTCATTGATCACACTGGGACACACTTGACACTCTCCTAAGGAGTTATCTGACCTCCTGTGAACTCCCTGGTGCTGTTAAAGTGTAAGCAGGCTGCACAACCACTTCATGAATTGGCAGACAAGACTTGGAAAGGGATTAGATAGATCTTGAAATAAATAGTTGATGGAACTGAGCTGTTTCCACAGAGATAAGATGATATCTGGGATCAGATCCCCAGAGGGCTGTTTTGGGACAAACAAAGTGACTGTGTTGTCTGATGTTCTAATAGTAAGTGAAAATTGGATCAACAGTTGACCTCAGGAGTGCTTTATAGATGCAGATAGAGGCTTGGCAGAAAGAAGGACCAACTGAACTGTCCAATAATGAGATGTGCTACTTTTGGATGTAGAGAGTGTTCTATTTTTGGACGCATTTAAGCAGAAGTCATTGAACATCTCAGAAATGTGGACATTTCCTTTCAATATGCAGATTCTAATACCAAAGTAATCATGTAAAACACAGCTGCTGGTATTTAATTGCAACACATCTCTTGTTCCCTCACTGGCTTTTCTTTTTCCCTGACTGGAACCTTCTCTTCTGTGATAATTGGAAAGGGAAAAAAGTACTCTGAGGTCTTGGGGTCAATGTAGACTGCAATCTCTGCAGGAAAATTCAAGTTATTGTTTTTGGTGGCATGTAGGGACACAGAACCCTGCAATTACTCCCTGGACTAATCTGAGAGATTGATATGGACACAAGATAACCATTGTTGCATTATGAGAAATACCAATTGTTTTCATGTCTGTTTTTCCTAATAAACTGTGAACTCTTTCAAGGATACCATATTTTACATTTTTTTAAAGTTCTTCCTACATCTAGAACCTTACACATAGTGGCTTCTCAATAGTTTCTCCATAAAGTGTTTCTCAGGCATGATCAGATGGTTTGTGGTGTAGTTTGTATAACAAATGCTAGGCTGGCATTTCTTCCCAGGAGGAGGAAGGTGCTCGCTTCCACTTGCTTTTTTTGGGTGACATCTAAGGTAGATAATGTGACTATTTCTAAAGATATCTCTCTACCATTTCCTTCATTTAATGCCAACCAGAGAGCTAAAACAATACTTTAAAGATCTGAGCTTTTGACAGAGTTCCTAGTGCTGGACACATGAATCTGGTTCAATGTCTTAGATGTGAAAATGGTGGAAAGGCTGTGGATATTTTCTTTAACCTCAGTCTGGTGGGTTGGTGGACAGGGGAGGCATTTATAAATTGATCAGGGCCAACTGAGTGACTTAGCACACATAGGGCCTTCTAAACTTTGGAAAACCTTGTTGATGTATGTTCCAGTGTGGCATTCTCTGCTTCCCACCATCCTCCTCACTCTTGGGAGTAGGGGTATTGGGGTGGAGGAAGGAGAAGGCAATGTGTTGTTGGTCATTCAAAAAAGGAAATAGGAAATCCAAAGAGGCTAAGTTAGGAAGAGGAAAAGAAGAGGCCTGGGACCAGAGGAAGGTGTGCTAAGGAAGACTGGGCCTTCTCTGGCCCCTTGGTGAAAGGATAGGAACACCCACAGCCAGGAGTCTGGCCTTGTAGCCTATTTGAATGGTGGGGAGGGGTACCCTGGGACACACTAGGAGCCTAAGTCTCAGCACAGCCAGACACCTGTCAGTCAGTCCTTCCAAGACTTCCCCATGGATGGCCCTGCTCTCAAAGGGATCTCTCCCAGAATGGCATTAGTAAGATAACACGGCCTTCAGAGCGAGGTGGAGGCGGGGTGGAGGGTAGCCTAAAATTAGCCCTCTGGATCTATTCAGTCAGACTTCAGGCAGTGTTATTAACAGTGGAAACTGGGGGCTCTGCCTGCCCCAGCCCCTGGGGCAGTAGGGGGCTCCCCTTGGAGGGGCCACCAAGGCCCAGTGCTTCGCAGAGGTGTAGGGGCAGTCTGGTGAGTACCTGGAGCCTAGAATATGACGATGCTATCAGGAACAAGTGAACTCTTAGGGCTGCCGGGTGGTGAACCTATGATCACCACCCTTTGTAGTCTTTCCACTGGGTCTGGTTTCTGGCGGTGCTTGGGAGGTCAGTGAGGAAACCTCACAGAGAGAAGGACAAGTTCCTGCTGTGTTTGTCCCAGGAAAGTATGTCTGCCAGGGCTCTGGGATTCAAATGGGCCTACTTCTTCAGGGAAATTGCTTCAGTTATGCAATACAGGAAAAGGGAAGGTTTGTCTTTGTGTCCTTGTTTAGCATTTGTGAGTATGTGTGGATGCAGAAGGGTAGGTTCAAGGACAGAAAGGCAGAGCTCCTCAATGTGGAGGGGAGGGGAAAACGAGTGTTAAAAATAGTCTATTAATGCTTGGCAGACTATTCTGGGGCCTACTGAAACCAGCCACTCTCCCAAAGGAGTTCTTAACCTAGATTCACAGACACCCCCACAAGAGGGCCTTAGATAGAATGCAAAGAGTCCAAAAATACAGATGATATGAACAAACATTTTTATTTCCCCTTAATCTAACTGAAATTTACTACTTCCTTCAAGGATGAATGCAGGCAGCAAATAGCAATCATATTACTAGTTCCTGTAACTTGGTCACCAGAAGAAATCATAGATATTTCCTTTCATATTACAGTTGTGACAGAGATCTAGAAATGCCATTTGTGCTCATTATAACTTAGAATTTATTAGTAGAGCTTGTTATTTAATGTGTTAATAAAGAACTTTTATTACTATATCATGCAATTTTTAAAATATTTTCATAGCTATTTTTCAATATAATTGGTTTCCTTTGATTCTATGTATCTTATGGATGGAGGGACACATATGCCTGTGGCCGATTCATGTTGATGTATGGCAAAAACCATCACAATATTGTAAAGTAATTATCCTCCAATTAAAATAGATTAATTAATCTAAAAAGAAAGAAAAAATTAAAAATCATTCTGAGATGGGGCCAGAGACTTAATAAGATTGTCACAGGGGCTGATGTCACCAAAAAAGAGTTTAAAACCCCTGCACTTTGGGGATCAGGAGAAGGATCCTTGCACAGAATGTCCCCACATAATAACTCTGATTAATAAACAATAGTACGGTGAGGTTAGACAATAGATGACTTAGATTTTCTTACCCTATCTAATGAGGTGAGGTACAATTCACTCAAGTACCCAGGGCTGCTGGGGTTTATGTCTTGTTCTCCCTCTGGAGGCTCATTATATTGGCCCTGCTGTAGGCTCATAATATGACCTTGGTAAGATCTTCAGCATTTCCCTTCATACTCCCTTTCCTCTTCATTTCTCTGAACATCACTCCCCCAAGAGTAAGATAGTAATATTGTAAAATAGTAAGATTTATTTTATTTAATGATTTTGTAAAGAAATTACAAATCATATGATTAAGGTCCTGGAATCCAGCATGACCCTCAAACCTGAGGATTCTTGGAGCTACAATACAACTGCTTGAGGCAAGGAGGAGGGATATGTGTTTGCTTTTCAGGTGGTAATAGAATGTACAGGATGGGGTGTAGGGAAACCTGGATTCTATTCCATCTCTAAATTGAAGTTATGGAGCTTTAACCTCTGGAGGGAGCAGCAGTCATAGAAATCGAAGACCTAAGTAGTAATAATAATCATAATGAAAATGGTTACTGAGTACTACATTCAAGTGGTATTGTAAATATTTAAGATGTATTAACTCATTTAATCCTAACAATAGTCCTCTGAGACAGATACTACTATTACTCTATCTTTACAGATGAAGGAATAGACATAGAGAGATTAAATGACCTGCCCTAGGTCACAGAGCTACTAAGTGGTAGAGATGAGATTGAAACAGAATCCTAGACCATGTTTTACTACTTCCATACATGTACTCTCAATCTGCAGTGGGGACAAGACAGATCCACACAGAAGGAGTTGTGATACAGTGTGATGACTGCTCTAGTGCTATAAGAGCCAAGACTCAAGGAAGTAACCCATCAGAGGAAGTTGCATGTGAAAGAAGGAAGCATGATATATATTAAGAGCCATAATTTCTCCTCCCTTATCGATGGATTTTGGAGTATAACTAGAGAAGTGGTAGAAAGTGAGGCTGGAGATTTGGGCCAAGGTTTTCTCATGAAGGACCTGTAAGCTTGGCAAGGCATCTGGGCTATACTCTGAAAGAAAAGGGAGTCATTAAAGGATTTAAAATAGAGGATTGGCACAGACAAGGTTTATATTTTTAAGTGATCACTTTAGCAACAATAAGAAGAAATTATTGAAAAAGTAAACTAGCTACAGTAAGAGTTGATGCAAAAGATGATAGAGGCCTAGATAAAGTACTGGCAATGAGTATGAGCCTGAGAGGGGTAGCCTATAGAGGTCTCTAGGAAGTAAAATCCATATGATTAGGTAATCAGTTAGATGGGGATGGGAGAAAGAAATAAAGAGGCCTGACATTAGTCTTGGGTATTTGGTTTGGTTGACCAGTTGGATGATGAGGAACTGAGATGTGGATCTAGTTTAGTGATGGTGATGGTAGTAGTGATGGTGTGATAGTGCTGATTTTGAAGTACCTGAAAGAATTCAATGAACACATACCTTTGCTGAAGAGAGAGCTGGGGTACTTGGAGTAGTGGGCTTGAAATCATCCTGATAAAGGTGAAAGCTATAGCTCTAGAAGGAGAGAACACGGAGGACAAAACTATTTCAGGGGAGAACAGAGAGGGGAAATCAGAAGAGTGTGCTGGCCAGGAAGCCAAGAGAAGACTACATAGGAAGAAGTGGTCAGCTGTTCCAGGAGAGTCAGAAAAGGAAATATCTGATAAGTAGCCAGTAGATTTAACCACAAGGATGACTTTTAAAGAACTATTCAGTGTATGATTAAGGGTGGATGGAGCCACTGCAGAGGGTGGAAAAGTGACTTGGAGGTGAAGAAGAAAAGAAAGGTAGCTAGAGTAGGACAAAGGACCATAGAAGTGTTTTGTTTCCAAAGATGACTGAGGGAGAGGAACCAGTGGAGAGACTGAAGGCACAGAGGAAGCTCACCTTTGAAGATCTAACATGTGGTAGCTCAGTTTCTCTTGGGGCTTCCCTGGTCACTCACCCAATAAAGAATTCTCCTGCAATGCAGGAGACTTGGATTTGATCCCTGAGTCAGGAAGATCCCCTGGAGAAGGAAATGGCTACCGATGCCAGTATTCTTGCCTGGAGAATCCTGTGGACAGAGAAGCCTAGTGGGCTACAATCCATGGGGTTGCAAAGAATCAGACATGACTGAATGACTAAGCATACATGCACACACACTCTTTCTCTTAACAGTTCCATGAGGCAGGGACAATTATTTCTGTCTTATAAATGAGGAAACTGAATCCCAAAGAAGGGAAGAAACTTGCCCAAAGGTTACTCAGATAGAATATAAGGGTGCTGAGTTGCAAACTTAGATCTGTCTGATTTCTAAAATCCTGTTATAATTGCACCCCAAAAAATGGATAAATAATAAATATATGGAGTTGATGCTGATGCATAGGGAGAGCTAAAGTTGAGGGAGACCCATCCACCCACCTCACAAATCATTCTATGAAGTGTGTATTCGAGGTACCAGGCTAACAAAGAGGGGTCGAGGTCGATGGTGAATATAAGGAGGTGTGTGGCCTTGAGCCCAGGGCTGCAGGGTATGGGAAAGGATGAAGACTCTACTTCTGAAAAACCTACCAGCTTATCCTGATGACATTACAAACTGAGGTGGGTGACTTTGACTTTGGAGTATTACAGACAGGACAAGAAAGGTCAAAGCATTAGCTTGAGTCAGTCACTGGGCAATGAGTGATTTTGTAGAGCCTGGGGATAATGAAGAGACAAGAGCTGAGGGTTGAGGCAAGGCTCCAGGCTGGGTAGAGCAGAGAGGATGGGAAAAGGCTTGACTCAGAGAGATGGGAAAGATTGAAGTCAGGAGGAGAAGGGGGCAACAGAGGATGAGATGGTTGGGTGGCATCACCAACTCAATGTACATGAGTTTGAGCAAACCTTGGGAGATAGTGAAAGACAGGGAAACCTGGCATGCTATAGTCTATGGGGTTGCAAAGAGTTGGACACGACTTAGTAACTAAAAAAACAATAGCAGAGAGATGGAGAAGCCATAGTTTCCAAAGAGTTGCTGGCAATCAAAGGTGCTCCTGGATTGGAGTGGTCCTGGTGGAAAATCTAGTTGTCAACAGAGAGAAGGACTTGCCCTGGAAACCTCAACTATTTCTTACTATCTCTTTAAATTTATTTTACTTGAAATGTATTTCTTATAATGTCATTTCTTTATTTAATCAGTGAATGCCATTCACCATCCATTTCCTGAGCAACTCTGTTGCCTGAAGCATGGGACCTGAGTCTGCGTGGACATCACTTATGAGGGGCTATTAAGAGGTTGAAAAGTAAAAGTGAAAGTTAGTCACACAGTTGTGTCTGACTCTTTGTGATCCCATGGATTGTAGCCTGCCAGCTTCCTCTGTCCATAGAATTCTCCAGGCAAGAGTACTGGAGTGGGTTGTCATTTCCTTCTCCAGGGGATTTCCCAATCCAGGGATCAAACCCAGGTCTCCTGCACTGCAGGCAGATCTTTACCATCTGAGCCACTAGGGAAGCTTGTGAAGTTGTTGAATCTCATCTAAAAGGCTGAGAGGTAGAATTGAGGGCCTGCCCCCATAAGACTGATGTCAGAATGCTCAGGGATGACCGCTTGACACCACAAAGCACCATTCTGTTGGCCTAGCAACTGCCAGACCAGAACCACCTTATTAGCCCACACATTCTGAATTAAGATTCATCTATCAACTTCCTAGCCATGATGTAGACTCTGCCGGGAGTGGAGGAATAATAAGATGGATACAGGAGTCCTCACCTTGGAGTTTACACACTGATGAAGCACAGATAAGTGGAAATAAGATGTGAAAGTTCATAGCTAAAGCCTAGTTGTAATCCTTTAGAATCCCTGAGAAGGGGCAGAGATTAGGGAAGGCTTCCCAGAAGTAGGAGTTTGAAGAGTAGGCAGAACAACATATGCAAAGGTACCAGGCTGTGAAATGACCTGATCTATTTTTGCAGCCATCTCTAGGGTCTGAAATAAGATGGAGTAGGAGTTAGAAGCAGGGGGCCAATGAGGGAGGAGCCTGATAGTGAAGGATGGGGGAGCAAGCATCCAGGCTTTCGATGGCAGCCCTCAGTCTCCCGTTTTTGTCACCCACAGATCTGGCATATCCTCCTGCTCATAATGAGAATAGTTTTGCTCCAATCAGCCAAGGTGAAAACCTCATGGACATCACCAAGATCTTCTCCCTCCTGCAGCCTGATGAGGAGGAGGATACCGACACAGGAGAGAAGCAGGCTCTCAATCAAGCAGTGTACAACAATGATTCCTATACTTTGGACCAGCTTTTGTGCCAGGAGCGTTACAAAAGATTTATCAACAGTAGGAGTGGCTGGGGTGTCCCTGGGACACCCTTGCGCTTGGCTGCTGCTTATGGCCACCTTAGCTGCCTGCAGGTCCTCCTGGCACATGGTGCTGATGTTGACAGCTTAGACGTCAAGGCACAGACACCACTTTTTACCGCCGTCAGTCATGGTCATCTGGACTGTGTGCGTGTGCTTTTGGAAGCTGGTGCCTGTCCTGGTGGTAGCATCTACAACAACTGCTCTCCTGTGCTCACAGCTGCCCGTGATGGTGCTGTTACCATCCTGCAGGAGCTCCTGGGTCATGGTGCAGAGGTCAATGTCAAGGCGAAACTACCAGTCTGGGCATCGAACATAGCTTCATGTTCTGGCCCCCTCTATTTGGCTGCAGTCTATGGTCACCTTGATTGTTTCCGCCTACTTTTGCTCCATGGGGCAGACCCTGACTACAACTGTACTGACCAGCACCTGTTGGCTCGAATCCCACGGCCCCGCACCCTCCTCGAAATCTGCCTCCACCATAATTGTGAGCCAGAGTACATCCGGCTGTTAATTGATTTTGGTGCTAACATCTACCTTCCATCTCTCTCCCTGGACCTGAACTCGCAATATGATAAAAGCACTGCATTGCTGGTACAGGCCCGAGGTGAGTGTCAAGCAGACCAGCTCTAATAGGTCTCCTGGCTTGGATGTCCCAGGGACACAAATCACCCCCTAAGTTAATATTTCTGGGGTGAATTGGAGAAAACACTATTTTCTCCCCTTTCTTGGGGCCCTAGTAGAAAAGAGGTTACAGATTCCTTTTTAGGAGAAGGTTCACTGAGATGAGGTAAGGTTTGCACAATCCCAATTTGTGGTTCTGGCTCTGCCAATGACAGTTTTGTGGCCTTGAACATGCCTTCTCTAGGCTTCAGTGTGTCCCCATTGGTACCATGCGTTTTAGGGCAGGGAGGGGGACATTTCTTAGAAGGGAGAGAGCAGTTAGGGCTGCAGTAGCCAGGGCAGGATGGATGTAGGCTTGGGTGGGAGAACCACACTGAGAATTGCTTCTCAAAACCTGTTTTTCCTTACTGTAGCTACTCCACGGTCACTGCTATCACAGGCTCGTTTAGTTATCCGCAGATCCCTGTGCCACACCAGCCAGCCACAAGCCATCGACCAGCTGGATATTCCCCCCATGTTGATTAGCTACCTCAAACACCAACTGTAATCTTGCAGCCTCCCCAGAAACCTACAATGCCTCCAAGAAATCACCTGGGGATCCAGGTAGCTGGAGGGAACTACAGCTCTATGCACTCACCCAAAGCTGCTCTCCTGTATTATCCTCCACAATAAAATCCTCAGAAAATAAATCCTGGGGGCTGTTGTGTCTGGTGTGTGTTAGGTTGTGGGGGGGCACAGAGTTCACTTGGGGAAGGTGTCTGGTTGGTCATGGGAAAGAATTATACTGATCTGGCATTCAACAGGCATAGGAGCCTGACTTCTGAAAGATAAAACTAACCCAGTGGCCTATACCTCCCCACCAAGATCCTTGAGACAATTGGCACTGTAATGTCCTAGCAGCAAGGTCCTGAATAAATCAGGTAAGTATAAGGGTAGCATCATCTTGTTCAGCCCTGGGTCTCCATTGAATCTCTGGCTGCTATTGTTACTGAACCAAACTTGGGTCCACAACCAATCTATTGACACCAGGTTGTGGTGAATGAAAGCCACCTTTTCAGGGGCTGTTGCCTGTCAAGACTGGCTCGACAAGCAGGGTTTCCAAAAGTGTGATGTGGCAAGAGAATGAGAAACAAGGCACAAGGAGGATCAAGGGACCAGGGGACCAAGACCACTCCAAAGTGAAGGTGCCAAAACTGAATCTAAGCCAGCTTTATTATACTTTCAGCCGTGAATGAATATGCAGGGAGTTAAACTATAACTCATGTGGCCTTCAAGGCCAAAGAACAAAATGATCATTAACCATTGAGTAATTAAGAAACAGTAATCAATAACAAATCTGTAACTAATATTCTTATCTATAGATTTTCCACCAGATACGTAAAACATGTGACTCTGAGACACCAGTTGAGAAACAGTCTGGGGTTGGTTTTCCAACCCAGGATCATATCT
Source organism: Dama dama (assembly GCF_033118175.1). Classification (NCBI taxonomy): domain Eukaryota; kingdom Metazoa; phylum Chordata; class Mammalia; order Artiodactyla; family Cervidae; genus Dama; species Dama dama. Next base: position 106,184,658 of record NC_083714.1, read on the forward strand.
TGTTTTCAAGATTATGAACTGTTCCCTCTGGACTTGTTCTAAGAGTCTCATGCCTTATAGCATCCAGTTTATCAATAATTATAAATTTCTTTTGTGGCACTTACCGGGGCCTGCTTTTCTTTTATTCTTCCTGTCTCCTGCAGTTGCCAAACACCTTTGAGTCAAATGGCCAAGGAGTCTCCCATTCACTCACCTTGAATCATAGGCTGCATTATCACTAGTCTATTATATAGTCAAGATCTAGCTAGGAACACAAATTACCAAATATTTATGACAACAGATTTAACATGGAAAATGGTTACATAGGTGATAGGCAGAGAATCTAAAAAGGACAGGAAGTTATAGATTAGTGAAAGCAGGAGTCTAACACCATCCTTAGGCTAAAGGGGTGAGGGAAGAGATATGTCCAGAGGCTAGGGACTTGGGTCACCTGATGGAAAGTGAAATCACAGGTCTATCATGGGTATCCAAACAAGAGGAAAGGAAGAAACACCCTCTCCTTTACATCATTCTTGCCCATCAGTCTGCTTCCAGTGTTTCAATGGAGTAAACTACAGGTCAAATAATATTAGAGCGTGGGAAACACAACCTAGAGGGGTCAGCCCCTCTTACAACATCTGGCAGAGCAGGGCAAGGTGAAAAATGGACAGTGGAAGGAGGTTGTATGACCTGAGCCAGGAATTGGATCACACAGCAGAATTGGAAGTATACTGATAGCAGAAGCCATAGAAGAGACACAGCAGAAATGCCACCAAAGGCACAGAAGGTAGAGCCTAAGTACCCTGATGTCCCCACATTTCTTACCTTCCCATCAGTGCCTTCCACTGGTTGAACCCAACCAGAAGATGATTGACAAGGAAGCCTGGGAAATGCAGCCTGCAGTGTTCAGTCAACCTATGATGTGGAGAATAACAGGGGAAGGAGGCAAATGGGGCCTGGACCAGCACAAATAGCCACCCAAATCCAGATCTAGGCACCTTCAATTTTGCTAAATCTTCATCCTTTCACAGTACCTTCTTTTATATCTCCTGCACAACTGTGGGTGAAGATATGGATGAGCAGTTAGAGAGATACAAGGTGAAGGCATAGAGGATGCAAGCCCAGATAATAGCTATGTGGGAAGTACTTTTGATGTTTAGAGCTTTTCCTCAGAGCTGTCTTGACAGACCCACCCCCCACACCCCTACATAATTATCTCCTATCATGCAGAACAGGAGGAAGGGAATGGGGTCGAAAATTACTTGCCTCTCCTTCTTCTTACTGCCTGCACACTCCCCTAGCTCCTAGTGCTTGAGAGCCTTTAGAAAGGAAGGCAAGAAAACTGGCCATCTATCCCCATGGTCCTGCCCCATGCAGCTTCCAGACTTTCAAATGCATAAGGCATTTTGGAGGGGAGTGCAACTGTTCATGTCCAAGAAACAAGAGAAGTAAAGGACTGGAATATATTATAAACAGACTTCAGGGCAGAGAGCCACAGGTATCTTTTATCTTTCTTTCAATCTGGGTTCCTGATGGGTGTTATCTGGGACCCCACTTCTTGTTCTGTTCCCCATCCCCTTAGTCAAGGTTTAGGAGATTTGGAGTCAAGTTCAGCAGCCCCATCTACTGGGTTGGCCACAAAATTCGTTTGGGTTTTTCTGTAAGGTATTATGGAAAAACCTGAATGAATTTTTTTGGCCAACCCAATACTTTATGACCCAGGGAAAATACACCCTTCAAATGGGGTCTGCCCAGAGTAGCCTCTCCTGTGCCACCTAGAATACAGATTCCCTGCTTGACCTTTGAAAACGTGTGGATACTCTCGGCATGCCAGAAGACTTGCATTTGATGAGGATGTAGGAGCACACCAAATACTAGACAGAGAGGAAAGGCTGAAACTCTTTGCCCTATTTCCAAGATAATCAGATTGAGAACCTTTCAAAGTTAAGTGCCCATGTTATTGGTAGCTCAGCACTCCAGGCCTCTGAGCTATTGTTCTTCTACTGGCCTGTGCTTCTATGGACAGAAACAACTTTAAGGCCTGGTACCTTGGTCTCTTTCCCATCCAGACAACAGACCAGGAGTTAAAATGGATCAGCTCAAATTCTGATGATGAATCTTCTGAGGCAACTTTCCCTAGGAGATATGAGGAGAAGGTGCCTGGAATGAAAGCTCACTCCTGCCTTTAGTCTCTTGTTGGCACTGCCCCTAGATGTTAATCTAGCTTCCTTCATATCCCCATTACAATCAGCAGTTTCCATGTTCTTTGTTTTCCCAGTTAGATCTTGACTATAAGCTAGACTAGTGGGAATGCAGCTTCCAAGAAAGTCAAATTATAACCCTTCTCTCCCTCTCTCCTCCTAACATTTATTTTACTTTCTTCTCTCCCTATGTCCTACCCTCCCTTCTATACTGGAATTGCCATGAGCCTAGGGCTGGCTCTGCTCTGCACATGACACTAACAAGTCTGCATTCTTTCCTGTAATAGGAAAATTATTTCACTTTATTCAGAAAGGTGGCTACCAAAGACAAGATCCAAATTGCAAATGGTCCACTGTCTGCAGAAACCAGAGAGTTATCCTTCAGGTACTAATTTGAGGGAAAGGATAATGGAAGAGGTGGTGTTTGATCTTGGCCTTGAATGGTGGAAAATGTTGTAATTGGTAGAGAGCAAAAAAAAAAAAAAAAAAAAAAAAGGTATTAGTCGGGGAAACTCAGTGAGCAAAGTCATTGCTGCTGTTAAGTCACTCAGTCATGTCTTTATGACACAATGGACTATAGCATGCCAGGCTCCCCTGGCTTTCACCATCTCCAGGAGTGTGTTCAAACTCATGTCCATTGAATCAGTGATGGCATCCAACCATCTCATCCTCTGTCATTCAATTCTCCTCCTGTCTTCAATGTTTCTCATCTTCAGGGTCTTTTCCAGTGAGTTGGCTCTTCGCATCAGGTGGTCAAAGTATTGGAGTTTCAGCCTCAGCATCAGTTCCTCCAATGAAAACTCAGGATTGATTTCCTATAGGATTGACGGGTTTGATCTCCATGCATTCCAAGGGACTCTCAAGAGTCGTCTCCAGCACCACAGTTCAAAAGCATCAGTTCTTTGGCCTTCAACTTTCTTTATAAACCAACTCTTACATCCATACAAGACTTCTGAAAAAACCATAGCTTTGACTAGATGGACCATTGTCAGAAAAGAAATATCTGTGCTTTTTAATACGGTGTCTAGGTTTGTCATAGCTTTTCATCCAAGGAGCAAGTGTCTTTTAATTTCATGGCTTCAGTCACCATTGGCAGTGATTTTTAGAGCCCAAGAAAATAAAGTCTGTCAATGTTTCCATTGTTTCCCCATCTGTTTGCCATGAAGTGATGGGCCTGGATGCCATAATCTTAGTTGTTTGAATGTTGAGATTTAAACCAGCTTTTTCACTTGTTCACCTTTATCAAGAGCCTCTTTAGTTCCTCTTCACTATCTGTCATAAAGGTGGTGTCATTTGCATATCTGAAGTTATTGATATTTCTCCTGGCAATCTTGATTCCAGCTTGTGCTTCATCCAGCCAAACATTTCGCATGATGTACTCTGCATGTAAGTTAAATAAGCAGGGTGACAATATACAGCCTTGACTACTCCATTCAAAATTTGGAACAAATCTGTTGTTCCATGTCTGGTTCTAACTGTTGCTTCTTGACCTGCATACGGGTTTTGCAGGAGGCAGGTAAGGTGGTCTGGTATTTGCATCACTAAGATTTTTCCACAGTTTGTTGGGATCCACACACTCAAAGGCTTTAGCATAGTCAATGAACCAGAACCAAATGTTTTTTTTTTTTTTCCTGAAATTCCCTTGCCTTTTATATGTTCCAACGGATGTTGGCAATTTGATTTCCGGTTCCTCTGCCTTTCCTAAATCCAGCTTGAACATCTGGAAGCTCATGGTTCACATACTGTGAAGCCTACCTTGGAGAATTTTGAGCATTATTTTGCTAGCATGTGAAATGAGTGCTCAACATTCAGAAAACTAAGATCATGGCATCTGGTCACATCACTTCATGGCAAATAGATGGGGAAACAGTGGAAACAGTGGCTGATTTTATTTTTCTGGGCTCCAAAATTACTGTGGATGGTGATTGCAGCCATGAAATTAAAAGACGTTTGCTCCTTGGAAGGAAAATTATGACCAACCTAGACAGCATATTAAAAAGCAAAGACATTACTTTGCCAACAAAGGTCCATCTAGTCAAGACTATGGTCTTTCCAGTAGTCATGTATGGATCTGAGAGTTGGACTATAAAGAAAGCTGAGCACCGAAGAATTGATGCTTTTGAACCGTGGTGTTGGAGAAGAACCTTGAGAGTCCCTTGGACTGCAAGGGGATCCAACCAGTCCATCCTAAAGGAGATCAGTCCTGGGTGTTCATTGAAGGGACTGATGTTGAAACTGAAACTCCAATAATTTGGCCACCTGATACGGAGAACTGACTCATTTAAATGGCCCCTGATGCTGGGAAAGATTGAGGGCAGGAGGAGAAGGGGACGGCAGAGGATGAGATGGTTGGAGGGCATCACCGACACAATGGACATGGGTTTGGGTGGACTCTGGGAGTTGGTGATGGACAGGGAGGCCTGGCGTGCTGTGGTTCATGGGGTCACAAAGAGTCGAACATGACTGAGCAACTGAACTAAACTGAACTGAACTGAGTGCAATGATGTGGATGTTTGAACAATCTTTGACATTGCCCTTCTTTAGGATTGGAATAAAAACTGACCTTTTCCAGTCCTGTGGTCACTGCTGAGTATTCCATGTTTGCTGGCATATTGAGTGCAGCACTTTAACAGCATTATCTTTTAGGACTTGAAGTAGCTCAGCTGGAATTCCATTACCTCTGCGAGATGTTTGTAGTGATGCTTCCTAAGGCCCACTTGACTCCCCACTCCAACATGTCTGATTGTAGGTGAGTGATCACACCATTGTGGTTATCTAGGTCATTAAGATCTTTTTTTGTATAACTCTTCTGTGTATTTTGTCACATCTTCTTAGTATCCTCTGCTTCTGTTAGGTCCATACCATTTCTCTCCTTTATTGTGCCCATCTTTGCAAAGAAATGTTCCCTTGGTATATCTAGTTTTCTTGAAGAGATCTCTAGTCTTTCTCCCGTTTCTTTGCAATATTCATTTAGGAAGGTTTTCTTATCTCTCCTTGCTATTCTTTGGAACTCTGCATTCAGATGGGTATATCTTTCCTTTTCTCCTTTGCCTTTCACTTCTCTTCTTTTCTCAGCTCTTTGTAAGGCCTCATCAGACAACCATTTTGCCTTTCTGCATTTCTTTTTCTTGGGGTTGGTTTTGATCACCACCTCCTGTACAATGTTACAAACCTCCATCCATAGTTCTTCAGGCACTCTGTCTATCAGATCTAATCCCTTAAATCTATTTCTCACTTCCACTGTATAGTCATAAGGGATTTGATTTAGGTCATACCTGAATGGTCTAGTGGTTTCCCCTACTTTCCTCAATTTAAGTCTGAATTTTTCAATAAGGAGTTTATGGTCTGAGCCACAGTCAGCTCCCAGTCTTGTTTTTGCTGACTGTATAGAGCTTCTCCATCTTCAGCTGCAAAGAATAGAATTTGATTTTGATATTGACCATCTGATAATATCCATGTGTAGAATCATCTCTTGTGTTGTGGAAGAGGGTGTTTGCTATAACCAGTGCATTCTCTTGGCAAAACTCTGTTAGCCTTTGCCCTGTTTCATTTTGTACTCCAAAGCCAACTTGCCTGTTACTCCAGGTATCTCTTGATTTCCTGCATTCCAGACCCCTATGATGAAAAGGACATCTTTTTTTTAGTGTTGGTTCTAGAAGGTGTTTAGGTCTTCATAGAACTGTTCAACTTAAGTTTCTTTGTCATTAGTTGTTGGGGCATAGACTTGGATTACTGTGATATTGAATGGTTTGCCTTGGAATCAAACAGAGATTATTTTGTCATTTTGAGATTGCATCCAAGTACTGCATTTTGGATTTTTTTTGCTGACTATGAGGGCTACTCCATTTCTTCTAAGGGATTCTTGACCACAGTAGTAGATATAATGGTGATCTGAATTAAACTCACCCATTCTGGTCCATTTTAGTTCACTGATTCCTAAAATGTCAATGTTCACTCTTGCCGTCTCCTGTTTGGCCAGTTCCAATTTACCTTGATTCATGAACCTAGCATTCCAGGTTCCTACGCAATATTGTTCTTACAGCATCGGAATTTACATTCACCACCAGACACATCCACAATTGGGCGTTGTTTCCACTTTGGCTCAGTCTCTTCATTCCTTCTGGAGCTATTTTCTGCTCTTCTGCAGTAGCGTATTGGTCACCTAACAACCTGGGAAGTTCATTTTTCAGTGTCACATATTTTTACCTTTTCATACTGTTCACCAAAATCACAACTAGCTCCTGAACAACCATAGACAGAATGTTGGACCCCACAAAAGAAGGGTATTCCACATCCAAGGACAAAGGAGAAGCCCCAACAAGTTGGTAGCAGGGGCACAACATATTTAAAATCAAATTTCATACCCACTAGAGATGCTCAGAGGGCACAAACAAAACCTCGTGCACACCAGGACCCAGAGAAAGGAGCAGTGACCTCCACAAGAGACTGAGCCAGACCTGCCTTTGAGTGTTTGACTGTGTCCTGTGGAGGAATGGGCCAGCAGTACCCTGCTGCGGGGACAGGGGCTCTGGCTGCAATAGTCCTGTGAGGTGCAGTGTGTGGCATAAGTCCTCTTGGAGGAGGTTGCCATTAGCTCTACACTTAGAGCTGCTGAACAGATGACCCACAAACTGGAGAACAATTGTAGCAAAGAAGTTCTTGCACAGTTGCAAAAGTTCTAGGGCCCACAACAGATTTCCCAAACTGGGGATTCGGCAGAGGGACTGAGAACCCCCAGGGAATTTGAAGGCCAGTGGCACTTGATTACAGAAATTCCACAGGACTAAGAAACAGATTCTTGGAGGGAACAAACAAAACCTTGTGTGCACCAGTACCCAGGAGAAAGCAGTGACTCCACAAGAGACTGAACCAGACTTGCCTGTGAATGTCCAAGAGTCTCTGGCGGAGACATGGGTCGACAGTGGCCTGCTGAGAAGTCAGGGACACTGACTACAACAGTCCTCAGAGCCGCAGCGTGCTGGCATAAGTCCTTTTCCAATCCAAAGAAGGGCAATGCCAGAGAATGTTCAAACATTGGCATAATTGCACTCATTTCAAATGCTAGAAAAGTCATGCTCAAAATCCTGTAAGCTAGGCTTCAACAATACATGAACCAAGAACTTCCAGATGTATAAGCTGGATTTAGAAAAGGCAGAGAAACCAGAGACCAAATTGCCAACATCAGTTGGATCATAAAAAAAAGCAAGGGAATTTCAGAAAAACATAAAATTCTGCTTCATTGACTATACTGAAGTATTTGAGTGTGTGGATCCCAACAAACTATGGACAATTCTTAATGATGGGAATACCAGACCACCTTACCTGCCTCCTGAGAAACCTGTATGCAGGTCAGTAAGCAATACTTAGAACCACACATGAAACAATGGACTGGTTCAAAATTGGGAAAGGAGTACATCAAGGTTGTATATTCTCACCCTGCTTATTTAACTTATATGCAGAGTACATCATATGAAATGCTGGGCTGGATGAAGCACAAGCTGGAATCAAGATTGCCAGGAGAAATATCAATAACCTCAAATATGCAGATAACATCACCCTTATGGCAGAAAGTGAGGAGGAACTAAAGAGCCTCTTGATGAAAGTGAAAGAGGAGAGTGAAAAAGCTGGCTTAAAACTCAATATTCAAAAAACTAAGATTCTGGCATCCAGTCCCATCACTTCATGGCAAATAGATGGGTAAACAATGGAAACAGTGACAGACTTTATTTTCTTGGGCTCCAAAATCACTGCAGATGGTGACTGCAGTCATGAAATTAAAAGATGTTTGCTCCTTGGAAGAAAAGCTATGACAAACCTAGACAGTGTATTAAAAAGCAGAGGTGTCACTTTTCTGGCAAAGGTCCATATAGTCAAAGCTATGGTTTTTCCAGTAGTCATGTGTGGATGTGAAAGTTGGACCATAGGGGAGGCTGAGCACCGAAGAATTGATGCTTTTGAACTGTGGTGTTGGAGAAGACTCTTGAGAGTCCCTTGGATTGCAGGGAGATCAAACCAGCCAATCCTGAAGGAAATCAACCCTGAATATTCATTGGAAGGACTGATGCTGAAGTTGAAACTCCAATACTTTGGCCACCTGATGCAAAGAGCCAACTCATTGGAAAAGACCCTGATGTTGGGAAAGATTGACGGCAGGAGGAGACGGGGATGACGGAGGATGAGATGATTGGATGCATTACTGACTCAAAGGACATGAGTTTGAGCAAGCTCTAGGAGATGGTGAGGGACAGGGAATCATTGCGTTCTGCAGTCCATGGGGTTGCAAAGAGTCAGACATGACTGAGCAACTGAACTGAACTGAAAACACAGAGTCAGCCATAGAATTTGTTGTTGTTTAGTTGCTAGTAACTATAGTTGCTAGTAAGCAATAAATGTAGTTTGAAAATTCTTTGGCATTGCCCTTCTTTGGACTGGAATGTAAACTGACCTTTCCAGTGCTGTGGCCACTGCTGAGTTTTCCGAATTTTCTGGCATATTGAGTGCAGGACTTTAACAGCATCATCTTTCAGGATTTGAAATAGCTTAGTTGGAATTCAATCACCTCCCGTAGCTTTGTTTGTAGTGATGCTTCCTAAGGCCCACTTGACTTCACACTCAAGGATGTCTGGCTCTAGGTGAGTGACCACACCATCATGGTTATCCCAGTCATTAAGAACTTTCTTGTAGAATTTTTTTTGTGTATTCTTGACACCTTGTCTTAATCTCTTCTGCTTCTCTCAGGTCCTTGCAGTTTCTGCCACAGAGTAGATCTGAATGAATATATTTTTGCTTGAAAGAATGGGAGATTCTCTGGGGTCAAACCATAATGTTCTAGGAATGTCACATCTGCAAGCACGCAATATGGCTAGAATGGAGGTTCTGCATTTCTAGGTGAAGCCTAGTAACAGGTGGTAAAATGGAAGGAAGATGGTGTTGTGAGGGTCAAGGAGGTGAAGATACTGCAGCTGAAGGTACTGGAGGGGTCACTTGAGCAGATACTGCCATCAGTCCATGCTCCACCTTTCTACTGAGAGGAGGCATCTTGTGCTGGCAGTAGACTGGCAAAGTAGGAGCTAGCAAGTAGACTAGTGTCTGGAAGCTAACGTCATCTGTGACTAGCTCAGATGGTACCAGGATGAAACAGATGGTTGTTCATCTTGCATCTCATCAAGAAGATGTCTTAAAAAATAAGAAGATGGCTTATACATGGAAGAACAGGGTTTCCCTGTGGCTAGAACAATGAAGCCCCTTTAGGGTTTGGAAAATACCAGCAAAAATAGAGAAATGAGAAGAGCTCTGCTCCTCCAAAGGCCCAGCCACATTTCCTTACCTTTGCTGCATCACTCCTGAGTGCCAACTCTATCATGAGGGCCAGGGCTGAGGCCTCTGACAACTAAGGGTTTGCCACCATTCTCAGTAAGAGAGAGCCCTGTACACACACTGCCCAGGCCTGTGATATGAAATCAGGGCTTGACCCCTTCTTCCCCAATGCTCCTACTCATACATGAGGCAGAACATGGTATCATATGAAAATCCCTGTCTTGGGCAACAAGAAACCTCATGGGTTCTAGTTCTGGCTCTATCATTGACTCACTGTATGGCCTTTGGCGTGTTTCTTCCCTTCTCTGGGGCTTAGTTTCCACATCTGTAGAAAAATTGTTCTGCCTACCTCAGAGTTATTCTAGAAGTAAATGAAATGATAAATGTGCAAATGTTTTATAAGCAGTCAAATGCTCTGGGCCCATAAGATAGTGCATAAATTAATGCTGCCAGAAAAATCCCAAGCATATATGGTCAATTAATTTATGACAAAATACCCAAGATATACAATGAGGAAAGGACAGTCTCTCTTTAACAGATGGTGTTGGGAAAACTGGATAGACACATGCAACAAAAAATTAAACTGGACCACTATTTTATACTATACAAAAAATTAACTCACAATGGATTAAAGCCTTGAACATAAGACCTGAATCCATAAAGCTCCTAAAAGAAATCACAGGTGATAAGCTCCTTGACATCAGTCTTAGTTTTGGATTTGACAATAAAAGCAAGGGCAACAAAAGCAAAAGTAAACAAGTGGGATTACACCAAACTGAAAAACTTCTGCACAGCAAAGGAAACTATTAACAAAATGAAAAAGTAACTTACCAAATGGGAGGAGATACTTGCAAACAATATATCCTATAAGGAGTTAATATAAAATATAAAGAGAACCCATACAACTCAACATCAAAAGAAACAAATAGCCTGATTTAAAAATGGGTAGAGTACCTAAATCAACCTTTGTTTTGAAGAAGATACAGATGTTCAACAGGTACATGAAAAAGTGTCCAATATCACTAATCATCAGGGAAATGCAAATTAAAACCACAGTGAGATATGACCTCACCCCTGTTAAAATGGCTATTATCAAAAAGATAAGAAATAACAAGTGCTGGCAAGGATGTGGAAAAAATGGAACCCTTGTGAACAGTTGGGAATGTAAATGTAAAAGCCACTATGTAAAACAGTATGGAGGTGCCTCAAAATTAAAAATAGAACTACCATATGATCCAGCAATCCTGCTTATGTGTATTTATCCAAAGAAAACGAAGATACTATATATGTGCAAACTCATGTTCACTGCAGCATTATTTACAATTAGCCAAGATATGTAAGCAACCGAAGTGTTCATCAGTGAATGAATGGGTAAAGAAAATGTGATACACACACATGCACACACTGGCATATTATTTTGACATAGAAAATAGTGAATTTTTTGCATTTGCAACAACATGGATGGACCTGGAGGGCATTATGCCAAGTGAACAAGTCAGACAGAGAAAGACAAATAGTATATGATTTCACTTATATATGATTTCACTTATATATGAAATCTATTTTTTTTTAGATGAGCTTATAGGCACAGAGAAGAGATTGGTGGCTGCCAGAGGCAGGGATTGTAAGTGGACAAAATGAGTGAAGGATGTCAAAAAGTACAAACTTCCAGTTATAAAATAAATAATTCATTGAGATATACAACATGGTGAATATGCTCAGTACTGTATTGCCTGTCTGAAAGTTGTAAGAGAGTAGATCTAAAAATTTCTCATCACAAGAAAAAAAAATTGTAACTATGTATGGTGACAGATGTTAACTAGACTTGTGTTGATTATTTCACAATATACACAAATATCAAATCATTATGCTATATACTTGGAATTAATACAATTTTCTATGTCAATTTTATTTTGATAAAAAATGTAATTATTCCAGATTTGCCCTAGGAAATCAGGAAATATGTTCTCTATACATTCAGTAAATCATTCCCATGAGTATGCATGCCCCATTCTAAGGACCAAAATCTTCAACATCAAAAGACCCAGGATTTTCAAGGCCCTCTCCAGTCTAGTCCCCTGCCTAGCTCTTGTTGACACATCCTGAATTCAAACCAGACTCAATTGGTTACCCCAATTACCCTGATTTTCCCTACTTCTATGCCTTTGCTCACATCTTTTTACATTTTCATACTGTTCATGGGTTTCTCAAGGCAAGAATGCTGAAGTGGTTTGCTATTCTCTCCTCCAGAGAACCATGTTTCTCAGAACTCTCCACCATGACCCATCCATTTTGGGTGGCCCTACACGGCATGGCTTCCATGGTGGCTCAGATGGTAAAGTGTCTGCTTGCAATGTGGGAACTCAGGTTCAATCCCTGGGTTGGGAAGATCCCCTGGAGAAGGAAATGGCAACCCACTCCAGTACTCTTGCCTGGAAAATTCCATGGACTGAGAATCCTGGTAGGCTACAGTCCATGGGGTCACAAAGAGTTGGACACAACTGAGTGACTTCACTTTCACACGGCATGACTCATGGTTTCACTGAGTTAAACAAGGCTGTGATCCATGTGATCTGTTTGGTTAGTTTTCTGTGATTATGGTTTTCATTCTGTCTGCCCTCTGATGGATGATGATAAGAGGCTAGGAGGGACTGGCTGTGGGGAAAACTGAGTCTTTCTCTGGTGGGCAAAGCTATGCTTAGTAAATCTCTAATCCACTTTTTGCTGATGGGTATGTCAGTGTTCCCTCCCTGTAATTTGGCCTGGTAGAGGAAACAGTAATAATAACATCACTGTAGTTATCTGGGTCATTAAGATCTTTTTTGTATAGTTCTTCTGTGTATTCTTCCCACCTCTTCTTAATATCTTCTGCTTCTGTTATGTCCATACCATTTCTTTCCTTTATTGATTTCATCTTTGCATGAAATGTTCCTTTGGTATCTAGTTTTCTTGAAGAGATTTATAGTCTTTTCCTTTCTATTGTTTTCCTCTATTTCTTTGCATTGTTCACTTAGGAAGTTTCTGTGTTTTAGACACCATATTATCCCCTACCTTCTCTCTATTTGCTCCTCTCCCCTGTCTTCACTTCCTTCCTTGACTATATTTTACCCTGTGTTCATTCAATAATTTCAATCTCTCACCTAGTAACACACAAACTTTGGATCAAGCCATTGTCTTCTTCTAATCCTGGTTTGATATACACTATAGAAGAAATTTTAAAAGGCCTTTATCTACTTGCACATTCTCTGCAGTAACTACTTCAAACTTTGTCCAATAATAGCAGGTTTTCTCGCATCTCCCCAGCTACCTCTCACTTGAGGGACTTTGCCTCCCACTTACCAGAGCAGGTAGAGGTCATAGATGTGGTATCATCAACTTTCCATAACAACACATTCTATTGCATCTACACATCCTTCCCTCTTGTCTCGGTCTTCCTTCCAAGCCAAGTGCACCTCCAGGGGCTCTGGATCTCATCCCCAACCCCATCCAGGGCCTCACATTAATCAATTTTCCTGTTTCCTATATCCTCACCTTGATTGGTTTTTCCTCCTCAGCTTGTAAGCAAGCTCATACTCTTTCATCTTATAAAAACAAACGTGAAACTCAGGGACCCCTTTAGCTACTCTTTGCAGTCACACTTCTAGAGCAAGGAAACTGCATACAGTCTTCCTTTTCTTTCAGACCAAACTCTTGACATTCCATTGCAGTCTGGCATACACCCTTACCCCTGCTCCAAACTGGCCTTGCCCACATCACCAGTGACTACTCAGATCCATATCCAATGGCATCCTTTCTACTTTTATCTTCCTGTGCCTCTGGGCAGCATCTGACAAATACATTGTTGGTAATACCATCTTTTATATGGTTTCTGGGAGAGTCAGATCTCCTGGCTTTGGTCTCATTTTGCCAGTCCCTCCCTCTCACAGTTTTGTAAGTTCCTATTCCTTACTCTTCTCTCTCACATCATCAAATCTGGCCAGTTCTATTTTCCAAATGCATCTAGAACTCAATTACTTCTCAGCATGTCTACTGCTTCTCCCCTGGTCTGAGCCACCATTACGTCTCAACTGGATCCTTGTAGGGGCCTCCATTTGGTCTCACTGCTTCCTTCCTTGACACTACAACTCCCTAGCCATTTTACTAAGACCATGTCAACTTCTCAGCTCAAAATCTGCAAAGCTTAGTCTTTAAATAATGTACAAAGTCATATGCCATCTGCCTCCCATGTCCTCTCTGACCCCCTCTTCTATCACTTTTCCCCACACTCACTCTGCTCTAACTATACTGGCTTCCTTGTTGTTCCTACCTTAGGATCTTTTTAGTTGTTGTTCCTTCTGCCTGGACTGTTTCTCTTCCACATATTCTCATAGTTTGCTCCCTCAGTTCCCTCGGATCTTTGCTTGACTTTCACCTTTTCAATAAGTGATACCTCAACTGCCCTATTTAAAGCAGTATTCTCCCACCAATACTCCTTGTACCCCTTTCCTGCTCTATTTTGCTTCATGTCATTTATTGCCATCTGACATACAATATACTTTACTTATGTATTTTGTTACTTGTCTGTCAGCCCTCATGGAGCTTCCATTAGCATGATGAGAAATAGACAATAACTTAGAGGGGTGGGATGGGGTGGGAGGTAGGAGGGAGGTTCAAGAGGGAAGGGCCATACATATACTTATGGCTGATTCATGTCGATATATGGCAGAAGTCAGCAAAATATTGTAAAGTAATGATCCCCCAGTTAAAAATAAATAATTTTAAAAAGACAATAAAAATAGTATACCAGGAAGTAATAAATTCTATGGGTAAGAATAAAAGGACAATTAAAGGATTGGAGAATGAAGGAGGTAGGAATGGGGATTTTCTATTTTATATTTCAAGTATCCAGGGAAAGTTTCACTAATAAGGTGACACTTGAAAGATATCTGAAGAAAATGAGGCACAAACTATGTCAGTATTCAGAGGACAAACATTAGGGGCACTCTGAACAGCAAGTGCAAAATTCCCAGAAGGGGAACTTTAAAACAAGTCAAACTCAGACAGTCCTAAACAGAATCATTACATCCTCTAATCCTATTCCTATATTCTTCAGTTTAGCAGATGGTAACCTCATCAAGTGCCTTGCCCAAGTCAGATACTGCAAGGCATTAGTCAGATTGGCTGTGTGCCTCCTCCACTACACTGGCTGCCCTGAGGCTATAAACTGTGTCTAGTTTATCACCACAGATATGGCATCAAACACATGGTCTGGTGCAGATGAGAGTGACAACATCACATCTCAATGATGGCTGTTGGCAATTAAGCTCAATATTAGACCTGAAGATGCCTTGTTTGACTATGTTCAGCAAACACATGATTAGCACTAAGTCTGTGCTAAACTCTCTTCTGGGCAGAGAGGGTATAAATATGAAAGAGACCCCCTTCTCTGGGAAACTTGGTGTGTCTGTGCTCAATCAAAAAGAATCTCTGGGTGGGAGAGATAAGATGGTGGAGAAGGACCCTAAGTTCATGCCCTCTAATGAGCACACCAAAATCACAACTAACTGCTGAACAACCATCTATAAAAAAGACTGGGACCTACAAAGAAAAGACATTCTACATCCAAAGACATAAAGAAGAAACCCAATGAGACAGAAAGAGGGGCACACTTGTGATATAATTAATTCCCCAGGTGGGCAACCCACAAACTAGATAACAATTGTATCACAGAAGTTCTCCCACAGGAGTGAGAGTTCAGAGACCCATATCAGGCTCCCCACCCTGGGGGTTTGGCATTGGGGGGAGGGGCCCCTAGAGCATCTGGCTTTGAAGGCCAGGAGAGGTTGAGTGCAGGAGCTCCACAGAACTGGGGGAAATACAGACTCCACTCTTGGAGAGAGTGCGCACAAGGTCTAATGCTCACCAGGACCCAGGGCAAAATCAGTGACGTCATAGGAGCCTGGACCAGACTTACCTGTGTGTTTTGGAGAGTCTCCAGCTGAGGCAGGGGTAAGCTGTGGCTCACTGTCAGATAAGGAAACTGGAGGCAGAGGTACTTAAGAATATTCATCAGCATGAATTATCCTGGAAATCACCCATGAGCCAGTCCTGCTTATGGCGCCAATTGTCTCGCTGTTCACACTGTGTGCACTGTTCGCTGAACCCAGGGTAAGCAAGGCACGAGCTAAGAGGCTGAAAAGAGACTCAAGGAACAGTAGGAATTGCAGACACATTTATTCTTTCCTGATTTCCCTGATGACCTGGGTTCAATCCCTGGGTCGGGAAGATCTCCTGGAGAAGGAAATGACAACCCACTCCAGTACTCTTGCCTGGAAAATCCCTTGGATGGAGGAACCTGGTAGACTACAGTCCATGGGGTTGCAAAGAGTCAGACACGACTGAGCAACTTCACTTTCTTTTATTCTTTCCTGGCTGGCATGGCAGCCATAACACAGTCTTTCTCCTGGCTGATGCAGCAGCCATAGCAGCAGCCACAACATAACCATAGCATAGCTGTAACAGAGCCATAACATAACCTCATATAACATAACCATGATATTACTCCAGTGTAACCCCAAAGAAGTAGCAGCTAGGGCTTTCATGGTGAAGCTCATACAGGGGTACTGCACAAAGTAGCCGTGACCAAAAGAGTACCTTGTGATGCACATGTGCAGTGTTATAAGTGATCTCAGCTGTTACATAACCGTGCAAAGTCATTGTTTACAGAACATGGGGCAAGAGGGCATGAAAGCATGGGGTGAGAGAGCCTGACTGGCACCATCTTGCTAATTTCCCCACACCTACTTTTCTAACTTGTTTAACTTGACATAACCATCAAGGCCATCCTCCACAAAACTTTGATGCCCCCCCCCCCCCGCCCCATGGAGAGAAGGAATCTTTTCATCTGCAGTGCTCCAGATCACCTTTGCTAGACCTCTAGTCTACCTTTCAGCTCCTCTCAGAACTCCATCCCCAATTTCCCCCTTCTCCCAGAATGTTATCACTGTACCCACTTCTCCCAATGCTTATCACCAGGTCTGCCATAGAGGAGGTGCCCATGGAACATTTGTGGAAGAAAGAAATGAGCACTGTAGTCAGGTGAATCAGTCTATGTTTATAGAGTTTCCTCTAAACAGCCTGCACATCTGTTCTCATGGGTTTTCCAATACAGGAACAAGGTACTGAGCAGCAAAGAGATTATCTCCACTTTGTAGGTGAAGAAACTTAAGGACATATTCTTGCTCTCCACCACCAGCCCCTGTAGTGACCAAACAAGTTGATTGTGTGTCAGTCAGCATGTATAATGGGGGCCTGGAGGGCACTCTCTTCGAGAAAGCAGTTTGAGGTATAAGTTTGTGCCCACACTTGGTCTTGCCATACATTGTTCCTGGGGAGGAGTGGGCCATACAAACAAGAAGCTGTGCCATCCCCCACAACATCCCTTCTACCTTAACATGCATATATACAATCTTCACCTGAGACTTAGAAATATCAGCACCAAGAAGAAGTGCACCCATCTGGGACCTCTTTATCATGTCAAAAATTACTTTCATTTTCTGCAATCCCTATTTCTTTTGGGCCCAGCCCAATGTCAAATACTTATCAGTCCCAAATCTGACTGGTGTGGAATATTGCTGGTAGCTGGGTAGAGGATATTGAGGACTAGCTCCTGTGACAGGAGCAGTGCGTCAGTGCCCCTCACCTCAGTGTTATTTCAAGCCCACCACTTCACTACTCTGTACATCTCATCTTCCTGCTCCCACAGCTGAGACTATCCTGGCCCTGCGTTTCCCTGGACTCCAGATTTAGAAACTGTCTCCTCCAAATTGTAATCTTTGGTCTACTCCAGAGAATCAAGGTTCTGGGTGAAATGGGAACAGGTGGCAGGCAACCAAAGGCATGAGGCAGTGAAGAAGTTTATGAAGGAGGTACTGGGAAAAAAGACACCACCAAATCAGGTCCAATAAATGAGAATCAGGGCTTTACAAAGCAGGAAATCACAGCTCCAGGGAAACATTACAGTCCAGCCATCTAAATGGGGAAACTGAGGCTAGGGAGAAGAAAGCACTTGCCCAACAAAGTTGCACAATGAGCCAGCAGCAGCCCCGTTCTCTCTGACATTTATTTGGACCTAAGACAAGGAGAGGAGGTATGATGTTCAAATACTGATGTTTGTTGACAAAGTATAGAATGTCATGGAAAGTCACGTAATATTATAAAAAGAATTGAGTTGAACTGTCAGAGTTGGAAGACTCTATATGCTTGATCAGTTTTACACCCTCATTGTGGAGATGGTGTGATGGTCTGGCCCACAGAAGAAAACGGACTGGCTAAGGTCATACAGCAAGTCTGAGGCAGACCTGGAGCAGATCCCAGTCCTAGCAACCGTGTAACTTCCTTTGGTCCACACACGCAGGGGGCAGTAGTCCTCCTCTTACCAGTTTAGCAGCTGGATCTTTTCAAGGCAGATAGAACCCAATACAGCAACATACAGCACTCCTCCTGCAATGCAAAAAATGGCAGGCATTGTTCTTTATTCCCTCCCCTCTCCTTAACTGTACCACTTCCACCCCTCCTCGCCCCCCTCCCCTGCTTTTTAGACATTCACAGAGTTTTAGGGCTGGGCCTTCTGGATACTCCTGAGCTAGTGGTAGAACTGGATTCTTTGTTGCCTCAGCTCACCTGGCCCTGACAGCCACTAATGCCATTTAATGCCCTCAGGCTAGAGACCCAAGTTCAGGCTGGCCCCCTACCACATCCCAGACACATCAGCAGCAAGGCTGGTACAGGCTTCCTCATTCCACCTTCAACTTTGACCTCCAGTAGCCCAGACAAGATTTTTCTCTCAGTACCCAGGTTTCTCAGGGATAGGGAACTGCACAAAGCCTAGCTCAACATCAAAGGGCTGAGAAGTCCACTAGAGACTTTGGGGATCCCCTCAAGTTCCATAAAAAGTGGGAAATTAGGGTGAGAGTCAATCACAGAAACAGGTCTTTACGAAGAAGAAAAGTGAAAGCAGCCCTGGACTGGGAGCCCGGGTCCTAAATTCCAAATCTGCCCCAGTTACTAGCAGGATAGGTGACCTTGGGGAAGCATTTTCTCTTCTCTGGGCAGCAACAGACTTTTCAGTAACTGGTAGAAGCTGGACTCTATGGTCTCTTAAGGCTCCAGTGTGCCGAAAAGGCGGAGGAAGCTGGGACGCTGGAGCTGCAATTGACTTTCCTGGCAGGTGGGTTCCCTCTGAGCGGCTCCGGGGCAGGCGCCCGGGGCCCTGATTCTACGCCTAAGGATGGGGGCGGCAAAGTGCAGGGGGTGCGTTGTAGTCCCCCAGGAACCCCAACCTCTCCGCCCCGCCTCTCCCAGCTGGCCTCTCGTTCTGGAATAAACTACCGGTGGCGGCCAGCGCGCCGCAGCCCGATTGCACCGCGGCCCGATTGCACCGCGGCCACGGAAATAAAAGCGCATGCAAAAGCGAAACCGGGCTCCAGAGAGCTCCGTACTGACGGGACCAGCCCCTGGAGTTTACGGCGTCGCCAAGCAGCTACCCGCCCGGCGTGAGGGGGTGGGGGGACTGAGGAGTCCCAGCTAGGGGTTCTGGAGCCTCTCCGCCCCCTGCCAACACCACGCCCGCGCTTATTTGCATTTAAAGAGAAACGCACCAAGGAAAACAGTGGGCGAGTCAGGAAACGCCTTCTCACCGTGGCGATTGGACCACACGCCTGCCAATCAGGAAGCCAATGCCCCACCCTGTGGCTGTGAAGTCCGGGGTGGGGGGGAGGGGTATGGGGGAGCAGTCCAGAGCCTGGGGAAGGGGAGCTGGTGCAGGAGGTGACTGGAGCCACAGCGGCGGCAGAGGCGGCGGTGGCGACGCTCTCAGCCGTAGCAGCCAAGGCTCCAGCTCCGGCCAGGGCGGCGCAAGAGACAAAAACCGGGCTGGAAACCGGACCGAGCCGGGTAAGCATTGCGCGCAGCAGGAGCCTCCGCCTGCCCGCCATACGGTGCAGTCTCGCGTGCTCCACTCTGGCCGCCTGGAAAGGAGCTCTAAGGGCTGGGCCGGTCGGCGTCCGGACGGCTCTGCGCTCCTCTTTGGAACCAGCTTTGAGGACTTTCTGGTGAGGGTCAGAGCCATGTCCTCTGAGCGCTAGCGACCGCGGCTGGAGGTGGAAAGAGGAAGGCAGGCCGGCGGGCTATCCTGGGCCATGCCTCGGGGCTCTCGGGGGAGGCAGCCCGCACGTGCTGCGCTGTGGTCCCATGAGGGGAGAAGCCAACCAGCACCCCCAGCGGTGCTTTTGTAGGCCGGGAGCTCTACAGCTTTGTTGTAGCACATTAGCTGGAACAGCTGTGTTAGAGGAGTATCGCTCATCACAGCGGCCAGGCTGCCGCCCCTCCCCTTCCCGGTGCATCTCCTGCCTCTCCCTCTTTTCTAGGGACGAAGCCTACGCGCTGGCCTGGGTCCGACGAGTACTTGCTTTGGCGTGGGTTGGGGTATCTACTTTGTCTGTCTCCTCCCTGGAGGAGCTCAGTTGGGCCTGTGGGCTGCTCACTTCCCTTTGGAACC
This sequence comes from Dama dama, assembly GCF_033118175.1. Lineage (NCBI taxonomy): Eukaryota > Metazoa > Chordata > Mammalia > Artiodactyla > Cervidae > Dama > Dama dama. The sequence goes on from NC_083714.1 coordinate 106,204,692, forward strand.
TCGGCCTTGAGGCCCCAACCAGCCGCGCCCCCTGCTCCTGGGCTTCCGGGCGCATCTGGCGCCCGCCCCCGCGGGCAGAGGGGCTGGCAAGCCATCTCTCGCAGTACCTTAGGTTAGGGCAGCAGCTCAAGCTAGTCCTTGGGTTAGAGCTGCAAGGCCGCTTTGTCAAATTCCCTCTCGCCCCCGCGCCTCCCTCCTGTCCCTGCTCCCCCCTCCCCCGCCCTGCCTCGCCTCCTGTCCCCTTGGAGGGTACTGGCCGCGCTTTTTTCTCCAACCTCTGGTTTAAAAATAGCGATAACCATGGTGTGGTGTGGTGTGGTATGGTGTGTGTGTGGCGGGGGGCGGGGGGGACGCACGGTTCTGTGCCATAGGTCGGGGGAGTAATTATTGTAGTAGAGAAAGAGCCGTTTGGGTGTGTGTGAGAGCTAGAGAAGCAGCCAAATCCCCCAACTTCAAAGTTACTGAAAATACCCAGCCTGCTGGGCTGCTGTCATTGTCTGCTGCAGACACCTCTGACTGGTGACCGTCAGACTTGGCCTAGGCTCTTCCAGTGGTGAGGGGCTGTGCCAGGCGTGCCACAGTTCAGGACAGGCCCTGCAGAGCCAGCCTCCATGGGCCAAGCTTGCCTTGGTGTGGGCTGCAGGAGTCAAGGTGAACCTTTGCCCCTCACACAAATATCTCCTGCAGCTTTGCCTGCCTGCTGCATTCACATGGGCTTGATGGAGGGTCCTGCTTTGTTGGACTCCCCACCCCCCCCCACCTTGGGAAGTCCAGCAGAGCCCCCTCCCTCAGTGCAGCTCCCCTCATTCGGCCCCACTCACTGCTCAGTCTGCACCGAAGTGTGCCCCTTTCTGTGGACTCTAGGCCTTTCTGAGGAACAAGAGGGAAGGAGCTACCTGTGCAGTGCTTAATCGCTCAGTTGTGTCTGACTCTTTGCTATGCCATGGACTGTAGCCCACCAGACATCTCTGTCCATGGGGATTCTCCAGGCAAGAATACCAGAGTGGGTTGTCATGCCCTCCTCAGAGGAGCTTCCCAACCCTGGGATCAAACCCAGGTCTCCTGCATTGCAGGTGGATTCTTTACCATCTGAGCCACCAGGGAAGCCCAGGAGCTATCTAGGGACTTGAAAGGCTCTTCTTGGACCTTTAACACACCTCTGAGGGTGGAAAACTCTGTGTACTACAGGGCCTGGCAAAGCCTAGGCACCTCTGAGAGGAGAAAATGAGACCCAGTAAATCCCTCACTTTAATGGAAGGCTAGCTGGGGACTTTTGTGACACTAGCAAGAACTGCAGATAGGACACTACATTCACCTCCTCTCAATTTGACCAAGCACCAATACAAAACCCCTACTTACATCTGGGCATCTCTGGTTCAGAGCTGGACATGTCCGCTGCACTATCTCAAACCAGCAACCACCCAACATATCTGCCCTATATGACTCCCCTCTCCACACTCAGACTCTCTCACCCTACACTGTTCAAATTCTCTTCCCTCTCAGCTCTGGGCCTATCTCCTTAGTGCCTTTCCATCTCTTGCAATCCGTGATGACCTCTTCTTTCTCAGAACTTAGAACTCCTCCAGGCCACCTGCATCCCTTGGGCATTTTCTGACTTAAATTATAATAGGAAACAAACTATAATTAAATTTCCCTGCCTCTACTTTGTTTCCCTGATACCATGGACGTCTGGGTTCTTTCCGAACTTCTCACAGGGCAAAATGAAACCTGAATCTCAGCCGAAGTTCCCTGAAACCCTAGCAATGCATAGCAGTTAATGAATGCTCAGGAAGTACTTAATGTCTGTAAAGCTTTGGAGAAGATCTTTATGTTCCCAACTGGCACTTGTCCTGATTCACATGAAAATGATACTCAAGTCTCTGATATTTATTGAGTATACATAATGAAGATTAAGAAAGGGAATGGGTTTCATCTACAATTTAAAAAAAAATAAAGCACAATGTCTAACTTTATAAGCTCAGGACCTGCATTGCCCAGTCCCCAGCTAATTCATGAATCTAAAGACAGCTGCCATGGAGGGAGATGAGAGATCTGTGTGTACATGGGGTATTGTCCTGGGAAGCCTCCAGAAATTAGAGGGGTTTTGGTTAGGCAAAGGATAGTTGTATAAGCAAAATTAGGAATGGGAGGGAGTGGCTGGCAAGCAGGATGAGTGGTGAGAGTCTTTTCTGGTTGAGATTGTATGGCTCCAAGGTACAAAGGCCCCTTACAATATCAACCAGAAAAGACCCAGAACTTCCAGATGTTCAAGCTGGATTTAGAAAAGGCAGAGGAACCAGAGATCAAATTGCCAACATCCGTTGGATCATAGAGAAAGCAAGGGAATTCCAGAAAAACATCTACTTCTGCTTCATCGACTACGCTAAAGCCTTTGACTGTGTGGATCACAACAAACTGTGGAAAATTCTTAAAGAGATGGGAATGCCAGACCACCTGACCTGCCTCTTGAGAAACCTATATGCAGGTCAAGAAGCAACAGTTAGAACTGGACATGGAACAATGGACTGGTTCAAAATTGAGAAAGGAGTACATCAAGGCTGTATATTATTACCCTGCTTATTTAACTTGTATGCAGAGTATATCATGTGAAATGCTGGCCTAGATGAATCACAAGCTGGAATCAAGATTGTCAGGAGAAATATCAACAGCCTCAGATATGCAGATGATACTACTCTAATGGCAGAAAGTGAAGAGGAACTAAAGACCCTCTTGATGAAACTGAAAGAAAAGAGTGAAAAAACTGGCTTAACACTCAACATTCAAAAAACTGAGATTATGGCATTCGTTCCCATCACTTCATGACAAATAAAAGGGGGAAAAATTGGAAGCAGTGACAGATTGTATTTTCTTGGGCCCTAAATCACTGCAGACAGCGATTGCAGCCATGAAAATTAAAAGATGCTTGCTCCTTGTAAGGAAAGCTATGACAAACCTACATAGCATATTACAAAGCAGAGGCATCACTTTGCCAACAAAGATCTGTATAGTCAAAGCTGTGGTTTTTCCAGTAGTCATGTATGGATGTGAGAGTTGGACCATAAGAAGGCTGAGTGCTGCAGAATTGATGCTTTTGAACTGTGGTATTGGAGAAGACTCTTGAGAGTCCCTTGGACTGCAAGGAGATCAAACCAGTCAGTTGTAAAGGAAATCAGTCCTGAATATTCATTGGAAGGACTGATGCTGAAACTGGAGCTCCAGTACTTTAACCACCTGGTGTGAAGAGCTGACTCACTGGGAAAGACCCTGTTGCTGGGGAAGATTGAGGGCAGAAGGAGAAGGGGGCAACAGAGGATGAGATACCGACTCAATGGACATGGATTTGAGCAAACTCTGGGAGATAGTGAAGGACAGGACAGCCTGGCATGCTGCAGTTCCTGGGATCTTAAAGAGTCAGACATGACTTAGCAACTGAACAACAGCAACAGCAATGTAAAAAGGAAGTTGAGGCCCAGTGGTGTTGGGTTTCCCAAATGCCAGGTTGTGAAATGGGGTCTGATCTTGAAGGAATGAAGGAAGGGGCCATCAAAGAGTGGGTAATTGGGAGGTTCTGATATTTTTTTGTGTGCAGCTATGCCACAATAAAACAGGATTTTAGAAAGGGTTTTGGATTGGGTTCTTAGAAAGGGATTGGAAGAGTGCCATAAGTTGGGCAGGTAAAAAGTCATCTTTGGATCTGGAAGAACTAGGGGAGTAGGCTATCTCTAGAGGAAAACTGTATATTGTCAGCCTCTCTTTGGCTTTGCAGGGGATCTTGGTGGGGCAGCGGGGAAGGACAGAGCCAGGCTTCTGTATACCAATGTGGTAAAGGCTGAATGCCCCTTAGTCCTTTGCTGATCATTTTTCTCCCAGCTGGACAGGCCTTCAGGAAGCACCAGTTTGGACTCCTTTTCTTACAGACAGGAATCCTGAGACCTTGGAAAGAGGCAGAGACTTGCTTAAGTTCACACAGAATTTAGGGAGAGGCTTAGCAACTAAACACCACCACCAACAGCTGCCTCCTGTGCAACTCCTCTTATCCACTGTATCCGTTAAGCATAAATCTGTACAAATCACATTAATCAACCCCTCTTCTTACCTCACCCATTCATCAAGAGTGAAAAGAAGCTTGGTTAGCTTTCTAGGAACTCCTCCCCTTTCACGTCTCTTGCTTTTTCACTCTTGGTCTACAGCCTGTCAGGGGCTGAAAGTTTCAGAAGAGAAGTAGTTGAAAGAAGCTGGCAATCTAGTGTTTCTCTTATAGTAGAGTGGAGATGTTAAAAATTCCTCAAGAACTATTACATTTACACTCTCTGAACCAGCGGATGAAGGGAATGAGAAAAATAGCAACAAGTCTGGCTCCTTTGAAGAACCAAAGAGGAAGAAGGGGCTAGAAGAGAGCTGCCTAGTGTTATTTCTTCAGTTCCCCTGCCTCAAGTCCTGTCCAGGCAGATAGACTGGGTGATAAAAGTAAAGCCCTCAGAAGAGGCATTTCATTGACTTCCTGTGTCACTCATTCTTGGTTTACCCATCTCATGGCCAGGAAGTTCTTTCTCAGATGTAATCTGAGCCTCTCATGCTATACTTAAACCATGTGTGTGTGTGTGTGTGTGTGTGTGTGTGTGTGTGTTGAGAACAGCTGGCCACCATAGCTCTACTGCTTAACAATTCATGGAGATTTCATGGGCATTAAACCATCTCTTCCACCTTCAACTTCTCTGAATTAAATAATCAGAGTCTTTCTTCTCTCCTTGGTCTTATTTTTCAAACCTGTGCATGTCGCTAGCAAGGCAGGCAGGGAAACCAGAACCACTGCAGAAGTGCAGGTGCTAGCTGAGTGAGGGTGCATTGCTCCCCTGCACCTTCCCTTTTGGGATTAGGGGATAATAAGTACAATGAAGAAAATGGCCTGAGGGAGTTTGGTGGAGGCAGAGGCAGGCATAATGGTGCTGCAGGGGGTGGGGATGGGGAGCTTTGCAACCTTTTGATCTGCATTTCTTGTTGCAGAGCCTTTATTGCTTTCATCTACAGGTTCGTTTTTTGTTTTGTTTTGTTTTTTTCCCTGCTGGGTTTCCAAGCAGATACTAACACCTCTTCTCTAGATAGTGCCCCTCAACTGGGGGCTGCAGCTCTTCTTCAGAGAGAGAGGGCTGGGCCTGGCCAGCTGTGGTCCCTCGAGAATCTGTACATTTCATATAGGCTAGGCCTAGCACATTCAGAAAAGTAGAATGTTGGGTGGGCTTGCGGGGGGAGGGTAGAAGTGAGAGGCATATGGAGTGAGGCTAGGCTGCAGTTCACCTCTGTTCTACAGTGGGCCAAACCAGGTAGGCATCCAGGCCTCCCAATGAAGCCTAGAACCTCCAAAATGACATTTCCTCAACATGACTCCTGACTCAGCAGCCACTGGAAAACTAAACACAGGACTGTCCTTTCCCCAGCTTCATGCAGCCTGGAGGAAGCAGTCCAGTCTCCCATTTCTAAATGGGAAAACCGAGGCCCAGAACAGAGAAGTGATTTGTTTGCCAAAGGTTACATAAGAGCATAAAGTTCCTGGCCCTCAATTTAATGCTTATTCCTCTAAGCACACTGATCTGATCCCCTCCCAAACCTCAGTTTCTTTATTGAGGTCTCTCACTTAGGGTATGGTGCATATAGAGGATATCGTACATATAGAGGATACCTAGGAAAGTCAGGAGTCTCCATTGTTCACTTGATCCAGCTACTCCTTGCAGGCTTTCTTGACTGCCTTATCATGTCTCTTTCCCTGGAGTTAGCTCCTCTCCTGTTCTTCATCTGAACAGAGGAGGAAGGAGGTATGTTGCCTGTTTTTGATCTCACCCTTGCTGAGTTAGTACTGTAATAATGGAAGCCTTATGATGCAGGCATGACACCTTCTTTGAATACATCCCTTTCTAAGGGGGTTTGGGAGCCTTAGAGGAGAGTGGCAATTAGGTGGTTCCCAGAGCCCCCACCATTCCAGGCAATCTGGAGAGGCAGCCTCAGCAGCCTGAGGAGAAAGCTGCTGCATCAAGAAGTTTCGCCAGGTAAGCCCAATTCTAGGTAGAGGCAGAGTCTGAGTGACCATACCTCCTAGACTGGATAAGCCCTGTATATTTGGGGCTGAGGCTAAGGGGCAGAGAAGTGAGCCTAGGAAACCTGCAAACGACATGCAGAGAGCAAGTCTTAAAGGTCAGGCAAAGGGAGTTGGCCTTAATCTTGTAGGCAGTGCAGAATAATTTGATAAGTCAAGGTGTGATGCACTGAAATCAGAGTTGTAAGAAAATGAATCTGGCAAGGGTGTGCAGGATGGATGAGATGGAAGTGGGGAGGCAAGGGGTTGGGATTTCAGTGCTGCAGCAGGAAAGACCAGAGGGAATGCTGTTAAGAGACTTTTGTCATCCTCATCACAGTGAGGGGAAATCTGAGGAACTAGAGTAGAGAAGGAAGCTGCAAGAGGCCCTATCACAAGGGCCCTTTATTGAACATCTGCTTGGTACCTAACAAGTAATCAATCTTTTATATTTATCATCTCTAATCCTTACTGTGACTCCATATGGTAGGTAGTATTTTCTTCAAAAAGGTTAGGTCACTTTCTCAAATCTCACAGCCTGAAAGAAGTGAAGCTGGCATTTTAGTTCTGGGCTGATAAGCTCTAGCTGAATTAGAGTTCAGTTGAACCAACATTGTTTGAGCTGCTGCTCTGTGCTAGATGTGGTGACTGCCGTATAAGATGAAGGAGGCTGCATTCAAGAGAAAAGAACAGACAGGCTGAGGCTGGCCAGAATGAATTACTCATGGCTGAATATGATAATTCATTTGAGGGGCTGGTGTTGAGGAAATAGGAACAGGGGCTAGAGGGCTCATTTTGGGGTCTATGCTGCATCTAGAGTTGGTGAGATGCCCCCTTAAGAAGAGGTGCCTCTCAGGAAGGCTGCAAATTAGGGGAGGAGTGGTTGCAGGGATAGCTTGATTGGGGCTCTACCAGCAGCATTTACAGCTCTGACAAAGAGTATAAAGCTGGACAGCCCTTCTGTCAGGTCCTGAAAAAAAAATGGTTTTGAGAGTAGACATTGGCTGTGGGCTTTAGAAATGTTAATTCAAATTCCAGATCTTGTAGATCATTTTCCTTAAACTATAGCTCAAATTCTTTATTTTCATTTTGTCTTTACCTTCATGTTTGTCCCCAGTGTCAGGTTTCTGTCTGGACCTTTGTTTTGGCCCCTCAAACTTATCTCCCAAGGAGAAGAGTAGAGGAACACGTTCCACGGTTTGGGAGTGGTGATAGTGCAGTTTTTGGCCACAGAAAGCTTTCTGGAATGTGCTAGGTGGGGCCAAAATAGTAGCCAGTGATGACTGGAAATGCTGAAGAGAAGGCTCAACTGGTTTGGTACAAGAGTGTGATAGGAGAGGAAGAGGATGGCTCTCATAGGTGGGAGGGGAACCTGCACAGTCCTCACTCTAAGTCTTCTTCCTTGATTAGGGGCTAACACAGTGCAGCAGAATGGCATAGAATTGGGACTCAGAGGCCTGGAAGTTGGTGTGGCTCTGTCATCATCCCACTGTGTGACCTTAGGCAAGTCTTCTCCCAAGCTTAAACAATTTCCTTCTCTGTGACAAGGAGTTAACATCCCCCAAGGAAATGGCAACCCATGCCAGTATTCTTTTTTTTTAATGTATTAATTTATAATTTAAGGATAATTATTATGTTATATTGGTTTCTGCCCTACATCAACATGGATCAGCCATAGGTATACTATGTCCCTTCACTTGTGAGCCTCCCTCCCACCTCATCCCACCCCTCTAGGTTGTCACAGAGCCTCAGTTTGAGTTCCCTGAGTCATACGGAAGATTCCAACTGGCTGTCTATTTTACAAATGTTAGTGTGTATATTTCCATGCTACTTTATTCATTTGTCCTACCCTCTCCTTCCTACCACCCTGTGTCCATAAGTCTGTTCTCTATGTCTGCATCTCCATTGCTGTCATGCAAATAGGTTCATCAGTACCATCTTTCTAGATTTCATATATGTGTGTTAATACATGATATTTGTTTTTCTCTTTTTGGTTTAATTCACTCTGTATAATAGGTTCTAGGTTCATCCACCTCCTTTGCACTGACTCAAATATGTTCCTTTTTATGGCTGAGTAATATTCCATTGTATATATATGTACCACTTGTTCTTTATCCATTCATCTGTTGGACATCTAGGTTGCTTCCATGTCCTAGCTACTATAAATAGTGCTGCAGTGAACACTGGGGTACATGTGTCTTTTTCAATTATAGTTTTCTCAGGGTATATGCCCAGAACTGGGATTGTTGGGTCATATGGTAGTTTTATTCCTAGTTTTTTTAAGGAATCGCCATACTGTCTTCCATAGTGGCTATATCAATTTACATTTCCATCAACAGTGTAAAAGAGTTCCCTTTTCTCCACACTCTCTCCAGAATTTATTGTTTGTAGATTTTTTGATGATGGCCATTTTGACTGGTGTGAGATGATATTTCATTGTAGTTTTGATTTGCATTTCTCTTATTATGAGCAATCTTGACCATCTTTTCATGTGTTTTATTACTCATCTTTATGTATTCTTTGGACAAATGTCTCTTTAGGTCTTCTGCCCACTTTTTGATTGGATTGCTCGTTTTTTGTTTTTGTTTTTGTTTTTCTGGTATTGAGCTGCATAAACTGCTTGTATATTTTGGAAATTAATTCTTTGTCAGCTGTTTCATTTGCTATTTTCTCGCATTCTGAGGGTTGTCTTTTCACCTTGTTTATAGTTTCCTTTCCTGTGCAAAAACCTTTTAAGTTTACCTAGGTCCCACTTGTTTATTTTTGTTTTTATTTCCATTACTCTAGGAGGTGGGTCATGGGACTTCCCTGGTGGCTCAGTGGTAAAGAATCTGCCTGCAATGCAGGGGACCCAGGTTTGATCCCTGAGTTGGGAAGATCCCCTGGAGGAGTACATGGCAACCCACTCTAGTATTCTTGCCTAGAGAATCCCATGGACAGAGGAGCGTGGTGGGCTGCAGTCCATTAGGGTCATACAGAGTCAGACAGGACTGAAGTGACAAAGCAGCAGCAGCAGTGGGAGGTGAGTCATAGAGGATCTTGCTGTAATTTACATCAGAGAATATTTTGCGTATGTTTTCTTCTAAGAGTTTTATAGTTTCTGGTCTTACATTTAGGTCTTTAATCCATTTTGAATTTATCTTTGTGTATGGTGTTAGAACAGAGTAGGCAATGGCAACCCACTCCAGTACTCTTGCCTGGAAAATCCCATGGACGGAGGAGCCTGGTAGGCTGCAGTCCATGGAGTCACTGAGAGTCAGACACGACTGAGTGACTTCACTTTCACTTTTCACTTTCATGCATTGGAGAAGGAAATGGCAACCCACTCCAGTGTTCTTGCCTGGAGAATCCCAGGGATGGGGGACCGTGGTGGGCTGCTGTCTATTGGGTCACACAGAGTCAGACACGACTGAGGCAACCTAGCAGCAGTAGCAGCAAGGTGTTAGGAAGTGTTATAATTTCCTTCTTTTACAGATATCTGTCAAGTTTTCCCAGCAGCACTTATTGAAGAGACTGTCTTTGCCCCATTGTATATTCTTGCCTCCTTTGTCAAAGATAAAGTGCTCACAAGGTGTGTGGGTTTATCTCTGGGCTTTAGATTTTGTTCCATTGGTTTATATTTCTGTTTTTTTGCCAATACCATACTGTCTTGGGGTTGAGAAGACGGCAACCCATCTTCCAGCATCATTGCCTGGAAATCCCATGGACAGAGAAGCCTACAGCCCATGGGTTCACAAAGATTTGGACATGGTTGAGTGACTGAGCACACATACCATACTGTCTTTATGACTATAGCTTTGTAGTATATAGTCTGAAGTCAGGAAGGTTGATTCTTCCAGTTCCATTATTCTTTCTCAAGATGGCTTTGACTATTCAGGGTCTTTTGCGTTTCCATGCAAATTTTTGTTCTAGTTCTGTGAAAACTACCATTGGTAGCTTGATAGGGATTGTGTTGAATCTATAGATTACTTTGGGTAGTATACTCATTTTCACTATATTGATTTTTCCAACCCAAGAACATGGTATATTTCTCCATCTATTTGTGTCATCTTTGATTTCTTTCATCAGTGTTTTATACTTTTCTATATACAGGTGTTTTGTTTCTTTAGGTAAATTTATTCCTAGGATCATTTCCTTAATTTCTCTTTCTGATTTTTCATTGTTAGTGTATAGGAATGCAAGGAATTTCTGTGTATTGATTTTGTATCCTGCAACTTTACTAAATTCACTGATTGGTTCCAGAAAGTTTATGATAGTATCTTTGAGATTTTCTATATATAGTATAATATCTGCAAACAGTGAGAGCTTTACTTCTTTTCGAATCTGGATTCCTTTTATTTCATTTTCCTCTCTGATTGCCATAGCTAGGACGTCCAAAACTGTGTTGAATAATAGTAACAAGAGTGGGCACTGTTGTCTTATTCCTCATCGTAGAGGGAATGCTCTCAGTTTTTCACCATTGAGAGTAATATTTGCTGTGGGTTTATATGGCCTTTATTATGTTGAGGTAGATTACTTCTATGCCTATTTTTTGAAGAGTTTATATCATAAATGGGTGTTGAATTTTGTCAAAGGCTTTCTTTGTATCTATTCAGATTATCATATGGTTTTTATCTTTCAATTTGTTTTTTTCTTTTATTTTAAATTTATTTATTTTAATTGGAGGCTAATTACTTTACAGTATTGTGCTGGTTTTTGCTGTACATTGACATGAATCAGCCATGGGTGTACATGTGTCCTCATCCCGAACTCTCCTCCACTTCCTCCCCATCCCATCCCTCTGTGTTCTTCCAGTGCACTGGCTTTGAGTGCCCTGTTTCATGCAGCAAACTTGGACTGATGATCTGTTTCACATATGGTAATATACATGTTTCAATGCTAGTCTCTCAAATCATCCCATCCTTGCCTTCTCCCACAGAGTCCAAATGTCTGTACTTTATATCTATTTTTTTTTGCTGTCTCACATATAGGGTCATCATTACCATCTTTCTATATTCCATATATATGCATTAATATACTGTATTGGTGTTTTTCTTCCTGACTTACTTCACTCTGTATAATAGGCTACAGTTTCATCCACCTCATTAGAACTGATTCAAATGCATTCTTTTTAATAACTAAGTAATAATTCCATTGTGTATATGTACCACAACTTTCTTATCCATTCATCTGCTGATGGACATCTATGTTGCTTATGTGTCCTAGCTATTGTAAACAGTGCTGCAATGAACATTGGGGTACACATGTCTCTTTCAGTTCTGATTTCCTCAGTGTGTATGCCCAGCAGTGGGATTGCTGGGTCATATGGAAGTTGTATTTTCAGTTTTTAAAGGAATCTCCACACTGTTCTCCATAGTTGCTATACTAATTTGCATTCCCACCAACAGTGTAAGAGGATTCCCTTTTCTCCACACCTTCTCCAGCATTTATTGTTTGTAGACTGTTTGACAGCAGCCATTCTGACTGGTGTGAGATGGTACCTTATTGTGGTTTTGCTTTGCATTTCTCTGATAATGAGTGATGTTGAGCATTTTTTCATGCATTTCTTAGCCATCTCTATGTCTTCTTTGGAGAAATGTCTGTTTAGGTCTTCGGTGAATTTTTTTATTGGTTCGTTTATTTTTCTGCTATTGAGCTGCATGCACTGTTTGTATATTTTTAAGATTAACTCTTTGTCAGTTGTTTCATTTGCTTTTATTTCCTCCCACTCTGAAGGCTGTCTTTTCACCTTGCTTATAGTTTCCTTTATTGTGCAAAAGCTTTTAAGTTTAAATAGGTCCCATTTGTTTATTTTTGCTTTTATTTCCATTACTCTGGGAGATGGGTCATAGGGGATCGCTGTGATTTATGTCAGAGAATGTTTTGCTATGTTTTCCTCTAGGAATTTTATGGTTTCTGGTCTTACATTTAGATCTTTAATCCATTTTGAGTTTATTTCTGTGTATGGTGTTAGAAAGTGTTCTAGTTTCATTCTTTTACAGGTGGTTGACCACTTTTCCCAGCATCACTTGTTACAGAGATTGTCTTTTTTCCCTGTTGTATTCTTGCCTCCTTTGTGAAAGATAAGGTGTCCATAGATGCATTGATTTATCTCTGGATTTTCTATTTTGTTCCATCGATCTATATTTCTGTCTTTGTGTCAGTACCATACTGTCTTGATGATTGTAGCTTTGCAATATAGTCTAAAGTCAGGCAGGTTGATTCCTCCAGTTCCATCCTTCTTTCTCAAGATGGCTTTGACTATTCGAGGTTTTTTGTATTTCCATACAAATTATGAAATTGTTTGTTCTAGTTCTGTGAAAAATACCATTGGTAGCTTGATAGGTATTACATTGAATCTGTAGATTGCTTTGGGTAGTCTAGTCACTTTCACTATATTGATTCTTCCGATCCATGAACATGGTATGTTTCTCCATCTATTTGTGTCACCTTTGAATTCTTTCATCAGTGTTTTATAGTTTTCTATATATAGGTCTTTTGTTGCTTTAGGTAGATTTATTCCTAAGTATTTTATACTTTTCATCACAATGGTGAATGAGATTTTTTTCTTTAATTTCTCTTCCTGTTTTCTCATTGTTAGTGTGTGGGAATGCAAGGGATTTTTGTGTGTTAATTTCATATCCTGCATCTTTGTTATATTCATTGATTAGCAATTTTCTGGTAGTGTCTTTAGGGTATTCTATGTAGAGGATCATGTCATCTGCAAGCAGTGAGAGTTTTACTTCTTTTCTGATCTGGATTCCTTTTTTTTTTTTTTTTCCTTTTTCTTCTCTGATTGCTGTGGCTAAAACTTTCAAAACTATGTTGATTAGTAGTGGTGAGAGTGGGCACCTTTGTCTTGTTCCTGACTTTAGGGGAAATGCTTTCAATTTTTCACCATTGAGGATAATGTTTGCTGTGGGTTTATCACATATGGCTTTTATTATGTTGAGGTATATTCCTTCTATGTTTGCTTTCTGGAGAGCTTTTATCATAAATGGGTGTTGAATTTTGTCAAAGGCTTTCTCTGCATCTATTGAGATAATCATATGGTTTTTATCCTTCAATTTGTTAATGTGGTATATCACATTGATTGATTTGCAAATATTGACGAATCCTTGCATCTGTGGGATAAAGCCCACTTGTTCATGATATATGAGCTTTTAGATGTGTTGCTGAATTCTGTTTGCTAAAATTTTGTTGAGGGCTTTTGCATCTATATTCATCAGTGATATTGGCCTGTAGTTTTCTTTTTCTGTGTTGTCTTTGTCTGGTTTTGGTACCAGGGTGATGGTGGCCTCATAGAATAATCAGAAGTGTCCCTTCCTCTGCAATTTTTTGAAAGATTTTTAAAAGGATAGGCATTAGCTCTTCCCTAAATGTTTGATAGAATTCTCCTGTGAAGCCATCTGGTCCTGGGCTTTTGTTTTTTGGGAGATTTTTTATCACAACTTCAACTTCAGTGCTTGTAATTGAGTTGTTCATTATTTCTATTTCTTCCTGGTTCAGTCTTAGAAGATTGAACTTTTCTAAGAATCTGTCCATTTCTTCCAGGTTATCCATTTTATTGCCATATTGTTGTTCATAATAGTCTTTTGTAATGCTTTGTATTTCTGCATTGTCTATTGTAACCTCTCCTTTTTCATTTCTAATTTTGTTGATTTGATTCTTCTCCCTTTTTTTCTTCATTATCTGGCTAAAGGTTTGTCAATTTTATTTATCTCTTCAAAGAATCTGCTTTTAGTTTATTAATCTTTACTATTGTCCCTTCATTTCCTTTTCATTTACTTATGCTCTGATGTTTATGATTTCTTTCCTTCTGCTAACTTTGGGTCTTTTCTTTTACTCTTCTCTTTCCAGTTGTTTTAGGTGTAAAGTTAGGTTGTCTATTAGATGTTTTTGTTTGTTTGTTTGTTTGTTTCTCGAGGTAGGATTGTGTATAAACTTCCCTCTTAGAACTGCTTTTGCTGCATCCCATAGGTTTTGGGTCATCATGGTTTCACTGTCATGTTTTTCTAGGAACTTTTTGATTTCTCTTCTTACTTCTTCAATAACCTGTTTGTTATTTAGAAATTTATTGTTCAATCTCCATGTGTTTGTGTTTTATACAGTTTTTTTTTTCTCCTGTAATTGATACCTAGTCTCAGCCTTGTGGTCAGAAAACATGCTTGATATGATTTCAGTTTTCTTAAATTTACTGATTCTTGATTTGTGAACCAGGATGTGGTATATCCTGGAGAATGTTCCATGTGCATTTGAGAAGAAAGTATTCTCCACTCCAGTATTCATGCCAGGAAAATCGCATGGACAGAGGAGCCTGGTGGGGTACAGTCCATAGTGTTGCAAAAGAGACATGACTTAGTGACTAAACAGCAACAGCAACCAGGCCTGATTAATGGATCACTGGGAAGGAGAAATGGTGGTGAGTGAGGAAGTGGGGAACATTTTGTAAGCTGGTAAGTACCATGAGTGCTTCCCTTGTGGCTCAGTGGTAAAGAATCTGCCTGCCAACGCAGGAGATGTGGGTTCTATCCCTAGGTTGGGACGATCTCCTCAAGAAGGAAATGACAACCTACTGCCGTTTTCTTGCCTGGGGAATCCCCTGGGCAGAGGAGCCTGGCAGGCTGTAGTCCATGGGGGTCACAGAAGAGTAGCACATGACTTAGTGATTAAATAACAAGTACCAGGAGTGGATGAAGGACATTTGTTGATTTGAATTTCCTTTGTATCCGTACTTTAGCTAAGTTTGGATTGTTGACCTTTCTGGTTTGGGCTAGAGAACCTGGTTAGTGGAAATTCCCAGATAAACCAGAGCTGTTAACCAGTAGCTGATTTGAAGAAACATTTTAGACCCCCGAAATCAAAAGTTGACTAAAAGAACAACTGAAGCCTCCTGTGAGAAGAAATGAAGCCTCCTTCATTTACCATTTGTGGAAATTGAGGCCCAAGAAGGTTTGGTAACATACCCTTAGAGCCTGGGAAGCACCTTAGTCAACCCTGATTGAGGTAGTTTTGCTGCTAGAAATTGTCCAACTATAGTTTGAATAAAACAGAGAAGGCAGTGGCACCCCACTCCAGTATTCTTGTCTGGAAAATCCCATGGACAGAGAGACCTGGTAGGCTGCAGTTCATGGGGTCACTAAGAGTCAGACATAACTGAGTGACTTCACTTTCACTTTTCACTTTCATGCATTGGAGAAGGAAATGGCAACCCACTCCAGTCTTCTTGCCTGGAGAATCCCAGGGATGGGGAAGCCTGGTGGGCTGCCCTCTTTGGGTTGGCTCAGAGTCAGACATGACTGAAGCAACTTAGCAGCAGCAGTTTGAATAAAATATATGTAAAACTAGTTGCTATGTTTTTGAGCCTCTGTTATAAAATGGATTTTATTTGTTACTTTATATACATAAGATTTTAATTACTTAAAATAGCTTTAAAAGGTAGACACTCTTAATAGCCTCATTTTCCAGTTGAAACCAAAAGAACTTGCTGGATTTCCCCCAGGTAGGGAGAGCTGATTACAGTGCAGAATTGGCTGACTCTCAGGAAGTGGGGGGAGGGTGGCCGGACTTCCTGTCCTTATTACTCCTTCCTTAGACCACCTTCCACTGCATGTACAAGTGCAGGATGCACCCAGAGTGGGCTTGCTCCCAGGAAAACTTCTTGGAGAAGGTCTGGGAAACTACGACTGGTTGAGGCCATGCCTCTGGAGCTACTGCATAAATCCACATACTTCTTCCCTGAACTCAGCCTTCTCTAAGTTGGCTGAGCTGGCCCCAGGAAATAGGGCTGGGAGCAGAATGTGCAAGACTGCAGCTGTTTCCCCGTTACTGAGATGGATTCCTGGAGCAAATTTGTGACTGAAAAAAAAAAAAAAGAAAGAAAAAAAAATCTGTGACTGGTCTCTTGCTGTATTTTGAGATGAGAGGAGGAGGAAGTAGCTCTGACCTAGCCTTCCACTGGTCTAAGAATGGCCTGAGGCTGGCCTCTCTTGAGCAGGGATGGACACAGCCCAATTCCTGCCATGCTAGCAATAGCTGCAGCTAGTGGCCCCTGCCAGGGATCACAGGGTAGCCTTACAGTATTCCCTCACCCACAAGTCCAACTGAAACTTAGATAGGCATGCAGTTTGAGAAACCTTAGTGTGGAGGGGCTCTGCACTTAGCAGGACTACTTTCTTGGCAGAAGCTATGAAGAGAGCCAGCCTCAGCCTGAGGGAGCTGCAGAATCTCTCCCTTTGCAGTCCCCTTTGCCTTCTGCCCCACCTCACTCCTGAACTCTGGTCCCGAGCAAAGGTAGCATAGCCCACTAGGAAAGGACAGCATTGGGACCTGGTGAGGTAGTAAGGAGTATGAAAAAGAGGCCTGAGTGGGATGGCTAGGTGGAGCTGGGCTTAGGAGGCACTAGCTACAGGCGATTCCTGCGAGCTTCTGTCCTACTGCCTTGTGGGGGACACAGGGCAGAGACACTATGGGTGGGGTACTTGGCTCTGGAAGGGATAAAGCAGGGAGGTAGGAGACAGCATAATTTCAACTCTGGCCTTTGCCAGCAAAGATGGCCCTGGGCCTAGTTAGGAGGAGGACCTGAAGCTGGGGGAAGAGAATTTGATTCCCAGGGATACAACCCTGCCTAGTTCACCCACTCCCACCACATATACAGAAGGCTTTTTAAATTGCCCTTAACAGAGGACTTTGTATAAATCCACAAACGTCTTTAAAATCCCTTAACCCTTGGCTCTTCCTCAGCATGGGCCAAGGCAGCTGATTCCTTGGACTTCCTGTAGTTGAATGGCTCTCTCAAATGAGTGGCCTTTTACACATGGTCTCGACTTAGTGACTAAACAACAACAAACAACTACTTCCTAGGCAACTGGGATCTGACTTGAAATAACAGGAATGCCAGTCTTTCTCATTTGCTTTGCACTTTACAGTTTACAAAATGCTTTTGGTGTTGATTATCCCATCTAACCTCACATCACTGCAGTGGACTACAGATAGAGAAGCTATTTTGATCTCCATTTCACAAATGGCCAAGGCTTAGATGGATGCCTTGGCATGATCTGGAACCCAACTCTGTGGACCATGGCTCTATCCACAGCATGCTGCTGATCCCTATGACAGAGAAGGGGACAATGTAGAGAGCTGTGGGCTGGCCTCTACTCCAACAGAGCAAAGAAGCAACGGCAAGAGAAAACCCAAAGGGACTACCCTGTAGCCAAGGCATCAAGGTTCTATAAAGCAGCCCTGTTTGAGATTCAGTTTGCCTAATTCTTCTGTTTGCAGGAATTTCAGCTCCAAAACCCATAGGATGATTAAGCCTTCAAGTCACAAGGATGGGTAAGACTATAAGGTTTTTCACTTAGCCTTTGGTTTTCCTTGATGCCCAACCACACTTACTAGTCTTGCCCATCCTTTCCTCTAAATAATTGACAGTTTCACTCACTCCTGTCTAAAAAGGCCCAGATTGAATGCCTCCTTCTCAAGGCATTCCCTTTTCTGAGCCCAGGGATTATCTTTTTGCCTTTCAAGTTTATCCTGGGACATGATCATAAGGTATGAAGAATGATATTTCAGCACTCAGCTTAGCCAGTAAGGAGGGCTCTTCTCTAAGGTCTGCATCATATTCTGCCTTCAGACTGTTATATAGAAGATTCTCTATCTGTTAGCCTAGGAGCTTCCTAAAAGCAAGGACTGGGGTTTTGAACCCTTCTGGCAGCACTGAGCTTAATAATTATCATTTAACCAAGTGTTCTAGTGAGGTTCCTTTCATTAATACCACAGAGGGGAATATAATTTCACAAATAACTCCACTTATCGCCACCCCATCTCCTCAGTGCTCAACACCATAATGACAACATTGTCAGTAATTTCAGGGCTGAGGTAAAACATCTGTGCTTTGGAAAGTGAAGGACTCAGATAGATGATAGGGTCCCTATTCCCTTTTGATCCTGCAGCAGAGGACTTGGAGAGTGTGTGTGTGTGTATCATTGTGTATTTGAGGGGTAGCACTGTTTATTGTGGTCCTATCAGTTGCAGGGCTGAGCTGGAACAATGCCATGTTAAACTATGTCACACAGAATCAAAAAACAAAAACCTAACCTGAGCAATTTGCAATACAGATTTCTGCAGAGAAGAGATCAGATGATGGTATTTTTTTCTCTTATTTTGGGGGTAACCAAACATTATCATGCTACAAATTAAATATTAAGTTCTGCAGAGTGCTTCTGATAGAAGCTTAGAGCACATTGATGAGTCAAGTGTCAGGCCAAGCATGGTACAAGGCACAAAATTACTATTTGCAAGACAAGATCAGGGACTCCAGGAAGATTCCTCTAATGTGGTCAGAGGATAGAGTGTAGCTGCCAGGCTCTCTCCACCCCCAGAGTGCTAGTTCTTAGTTTCCCACTGTAGGTGAATGTGAGCGTGTTTTTACCGTGGCAACCAGTCACAAGGCTGATGTACTGGCCAGCTACTCTTAGGACGACAGTGTTGCTTGCCTCTCCTTCTCTCTGTCTCTCTGGCTCCCAGCAGCTATTCTGTCTCCCTTCCCTACCCAAGCTCCTTAGGTGCTGGTGGCTACCCTGCAAAGAGAGGACAGTGGTGAGGGACTTTCCAGGAAGGGGTCACTGGGCTTTAGCAGGCTAGTCACTGATCCAGCTGTTAATCAGCTAGTCACTGGAGTGGATACATCAGACGATGGGGGTGGGGAGGGGGATATGTTGGAATAGGGGATATGTTGGCTAGCCCTTCTTTTTTTTTTCTATCTCTGTGACATTTGGCTATTTAGAGGACTGGGAGCCTAGACCAGAAGGGTGTGTCTTGCATCAGGTTTGTTTATTGAAATAGCTGTTCAGAGCCTAACTGACCAGGGACATGAGTTGTGTGGAGTTGTGCCTTCAAGGAGTTCCCTTTCTAGATAAGAAGTTAGATGGGGGTCAAAATAATGAAAGGAGCAGAGAAGAAAACAGTCTGTCTCATGGTTCTCATGGTGGTTTCAGTTACAGAAAGTGAAAGTGTTAATTGCTGAGTCCTGTCTGACTCTTTTCGACCCCATGGACTGTAGCCTGCCAGGCCCCTCTGTCCATGGAATTCTCCAGGCAAGAATACTAGAGTGGGTAGCCATTCCCTTCTCCAGGGGATTTTCCCAACCCAGGGATATGAACTCCGGTCTCCTGCATTGCAGGCAGATTCTTTACCATCTGAGCCATCAGGGAAGCCCCTGTGGACCACATTAAAATCTGTTACCAGCAGAACAGTCACTATAGAGTCTAGGTTAGACCTATCCCTCACATAACCACTATGAGAGGGAGGTATTTCTAGGCCTCTTGGACAGAGGATACTGAATCTCAGAGAGTGCCTTGCCCAGAGGCTACCATGCCATATTAGCTGATTCTGGATTGCAGCTCTGGAATGTGGGTCGGCAAGGCTCCTATTCTGGGCTTTTGAAGGTCTGATCATGGTCCTACAGGCAATTTAGGTAGCCTGAAGGAAGAAAGTGAAACTTCAGGTATACTTTTCTACCCAGTTCCAGGCAAAATGTCAGTGAGAGCCCTGGCTAATGTGAAATTGAGGCCTGGTTCTTACAGAACCCAGTGAATACTTAATGGGCTGTTTTTGCCAGGTGCTTTTCAAAACTTCTCTGTCATCAGAGCTGACTTCCGTTCCACCTTCCTACACCACCACCCCTTGATAATCCCTCCTGTGGCCAATAGCACCTGGGCCTTTTTCATATCTGCAATTCCCCCTGCCCAGTGTGCTCCCCTGAACTTAAGGTGACCTGAAGTGAGTAGACCCAGCAAGTGGGGTAGGGGTCATGGCTGCCTGTTGTTCAGTGTATGGTTTTGCTGCTTTGCGGCCTAGAGAGGGCTGATCCAACAAGCCAAGCATATGGAGTGCATTAAGATTTTCCCTATATTTTCTTTCTTTGTGGTTCAATTCAAGCCTGAAACCACAGACACCTGTGAAAACAAACCCAGCCTGGATGCTTGCTCACCAGTACTGTCTCTCTTTGTCTCTCTTATCTTCAGCCCCAGCTGTGATGCTTCCTGACTGATGATGTTATAACAGTGCCGAGAAGCCAGAAGGCTGCATTTTATAGCTGAATACACCTGAGTTTTCCCCACCATCATGGAGACCCGAAAGGATGAAGCTGCTCAGGCCAAGGGAACAACAGTCTCTATGGATACCCAGGATCAAGGGACAGAGAAAGGGGCCAAAAACAAGGCATCTGAGGCAACAGAAAGGCCCGTGTCAGAGCCACCCTCATCTGGTCCAGGTAGGCTGAAGAAAACTGCCATGAAACTCTTTGGTGGCAAGAAGGGCATCTGTACCCTGCCTAGTTTCTTTGGAGGGGGACGAAGCAAAGGTTCCGGGAAAGGCAGCTCTAAGAAGGGTCTTAGCAAGAGCAAGACCCACGATGGCCTGAGTGAAGTAGTCCATGACCCTGAAGACATTGTCAGTGAAGGAACCGGCCTCTCCTTACCTTTTCCTGAGTCATCATCCCGACTTCCCAGCTCTCAGAGTGTCCATGGGTCTTTGGAGACAGGCTCCAGATGCAAGAGGTCTGTGGCTGGAGCCACAGAGAAAGCTGGAGCTGAGAAGGCTCACTTTGTGCCCAAGCCAAAAAAAGGCCTGAAAGGTTTTTTCAGTAGTATCCGCCGTCACCGAAAGAGCAAGGTCTCTGGGGCTGAGCAAAGCAATCCAGGAGCCAAGAAGTCTGAGGGCGCCAGAGCCAGGCCTCATGAGTATGTGAGCTCAGCCCTTCTGTCCCACACTGATGAGGTCCTCCAAGCCCCAAGAAAGGAAAATGCCAAATCCCAAGATGTCCCTGGGCCGAAAGTTTCTTCAATATCAGAGACTTCTCCAGCAGCCACTGAGAAAGCAGCCTTTAAAGATCCAGAAAAAACCTTGGAGGCCTTTGCCTCAGCACTCTTGCAGCCCAAACCTGCCCCTGAAGCCAGTGGCCCAGAGGAGCTCCATAGTCCAGAAACAGGGGAGAAGCTTGTGGCAGGAGAGGTAAATCCACCCAGTGGCCCTTTAGGGGATCAGCTGAGCCTCCTCTTTGGGGATGTCACATCTCTGAAGAGTTTTGACTCACTGACAGGTTGTGGTGACATAATAGCAGAACAGGATATGGATAGTATGACAGATAGCATGGCCTCTGGAGGCCAGAGGGCCAACCGAGATGGAACCAAACGAAGTTCCTGCTTGGTGACTTACCAAGGAGGGGGCGAAGAGATGGCCTTGCCTGATGATGATGATGAGGAAGAAGAGGAAGAGGAGGTGGAATTAGAAGAGGGAGAAGTCAAGGAGGAAGAAGATGATGATTTAGAATATCTGTGGGCAAGTTCCCAGATGTACCCGAGGCCCATACTAAATCCAGGCTACCATCCCACGGCATCCCCAGGCCATCTTGGCTACATGCTTCTTGACCCAGTTAGGTCTTATCCTGGCTCAGCCCCTGGAGAACTTTTGACTCCTCAGAGTGATCAGCAAGAGTCGGCCCCCAATAGTGACGAGGGTTATTATGACTCTACTACACCGGGACTTGAGGATGATTCAGGTGAGGCCCTGGGGCTTGTCCGCAGGGATTGCTTGCCCCGAGACAGCTATAGTGGTGATGCCCTCTATGAGTTCTATGAGCCAGATGATAGTCTTGAGAACTCCCCACCTGGGGATGACTGCCTTTATGACCTCCATGGTCACAGCTCTGAGATGTTTGACCCCTTCTTGAACTTTGAGCCCTTTTCTTCCCCTCGGCCACCTGGGGCAATGGAGACAGAGGAAGAACGGCTAGTGGCCATCCAGAAACAGTTGCTATATTGGGAGCTTCAGCGGGAGCAGCGAGAGGCCCGGGAGGCATGTGCCCAAGAGGCTCACACCAGAGAGGCCCATGCTCGAGAGGCCCACACCCGGGAAGCTTATGTCAGAGAGGCCCGACCTCGAGAGGCCTATGCCAGGGAGACCTGTGGCCAAGAGGTCCGTGCTCGAGAGGCTCAAGTCCGAGAGGCCCAGGTGCGGCAGGAAAAGCCCATCATAGAGTATCAAATGAGGCCTTTAGGCCCATCAGTGATGGGTCTGGTGGAAGGGGCATCAGGGGCCTCTCAGACTTCCCACAGAGGAACCACCTCAGCTTTCCCTGCCACTGCAAGCAGTGAGCCAGACTGGAGGGACTTCCGTCCTTTGGAGAAGCGTTTTGAGGGAAGCTGCTCCAAGAAAGATCAAAGTACTTGCCTGATGCAACTCTTCCAGAGTGACGCTATGTTTGAGCCAGACATGCAAGAAGCAAATTTTGGAGGATCTCCCAGGAGGGCCTACCCTACTTATTCACCCCCTGAGGAGCCAGAGGAAGAGGATGTTGAGAAGGAAGGGAATGCTACTGTGAGTTTCTCTCAGGCCCTTGTGGAGTTCACCAGCAATGGGAACCTCTTCTCCAGCATGTCCTGCAGCTCTGACTCTGATTCATCCTTCACTCAAAACCTTCCTGAGCTGCCTCCCATGGTGACCTTTGATATTGCTGATGTGGAGCGGGATGGGGAAGGCAAGTGTGAAGAAAATCCTGAGTTCCACAATGATGAAGACCTTGCAGCCTCCTTGGAAGCTTTTGAACTGGGCTACTACCAGAAACATGCCTTCAACAACTACCGCAGCCGATTCTACCAAGGCCTACCCTGGGGTGTGAGCAGTCTCCCTCGATACTTGGGACTACCTGGCATGCACCCTCGTCCTCCACCTGCTGCCATGGCCCTCAGCAGGAGGAGCCGCTCCCTTGACACTGCTGAGACCCTGGAGCTGGAGCTCTCCAATTCTCACCTGACCCAAGGCTATATGGAGTCTGATGAGCTTCAGGCCCAGCAAGAAGATTCAGATGAAGAAGAGGAGGAGGACGAATGGGGCCGAGACAGTCCCCTGTCTCTCTATACTGAACCTCCAGGATCCTACGACTGGCCTGCCTGGCCTCCCTGTCCTCTCTCAGTGGGACCTGGCCATGCCTGGATAAGTCCTAGCCAGTTGGATGGGCCTTCTAGCCATCCCTATGGGCAGGCAGTCTGTTGCATATCTCCTCTCACCATGTCAATGTTGCTGTCAGTATCAGGGCCAGAGCCAAGGGCACCTGGGGAATCCAAGTCTCAGCTAGCTCGGCCTTCACACCTACCCCTGCCCATGGGCCCTTGTTATAACCTCCAGCCAAAGGCCTCCCAAAGTGTGAGGGCCAGGCCTCCAGATGTGCTGCTGCCTGTTGATGAGCCCAGTTGCTCCTCCATTTCTGGAGGCTTCAGCCCCAGCCCTGTGCCCCAGGCCAAGCCTGTGGGCATTACTCATGGCATCCCTCAGCTGCCCAGGATCCGGCCTGAGCCCCCAGAGCCTCAGCCCATTCACTATGGGGCTCCCAGCCTTGACCTGTCAAAGGAGAAGGCTGAGCAAGGTGCCTCTCTCCCCACCAGCTGCTCCTCCACTGCTATGAATGGAAAACTAGCTGAGTAGTTATCATCAATTCTGGAGTGAGGGGCATGGGGCCTGAGCATGTGAATGGGGATAAGGGTTGGGCAGAGGGGTGGGGGTGGGGGTTGCTGTTTAACTTGAAAATCCTTTTGGCCAAGGAAAGCTCCTATGAGTTTTCACCTTTGTTTTCCCACTTCCCTTGTCTGCCATCTGTGGCCACATTCAGCTCAAGTACATCTGCCCTGAGAGATTGCTGCTTCTGTGCTCCAATTTTTGCTTTTGGGTTTTTTCCTTGTGACCCATGCAGGGTTTGAGATGCTCTAATTTTGTGCCTATTCCAATTGCCAAGGTAATGATCATATATATATACATATATATGTATATATATATATATATATGTATGTATATATATTATATATATATATATATATATATATATATATATATATATATATATATATAATGCATCCTTGACACAGTCTGAACCCTTAGCACCTCTGCCGTTTCTCCATCCAGTAGATGAGCAGCCAGGTCTACACTGCCTCCCACTTGGGGACAAGGAGCTTGTTAGCTTGTTTGCTATTAGCAGTGTGAAATTATGGTACAGATCCTCCCCACTCCCACTTCCTTTGGTCTTGGCATAGCTGCCACCATCACATCAGATGTATAATCTAGTAGCCCCAGCTTGCTGTCCTCAGAGAGGATCAAGTAGCATGTGTCTCACTGCCTGTTCCTATGGACTTAGGCATCATAACCAGTGAGGGTCTTCTAACCTGGCCTGCTATAGCTTGGGTTGAAGACAAAAATGCTAATTTCCTTAATGTAATGACCAAATTCATCTAGTTGCAAACAAGACAAAATAGGGTTATATTGTAGACACTACCATAAGTCTTGAGCTCCAGAATGATAGTTTTTTTTTTCCTTCTTTGTTTCTTTAAGCTTGTGACAGCCTGAATTGCAGATGCTTTTGAATTTTGGTTATTTTTTTCTCCAAAGGAAATTTTCGTTATCTCATTACAAGGAACACATTCTTTTAATTGAGATACGGGAAGAGAAGTGGCCTAAACTAGGCTCGGCTGTAGGGGATGGGATTTTTACAGGTTGCAGGAGAAGGATAGGAAAAGGAGATTCATTCATTCTTTTCATCAGGAGAGAGGATTTCATACATTGCAGAGCTCATGTCAACTCAGCTTCTTAAAAGGGAAAATTGCTTTCCCCCAAAGACAAAAAGTTCCTTAAGCCTTGCCCACCCTTTCACTGGATGCTTTAAAGAGGCTTCATGCTAGCATTCCCAAGAGACAGGACACCAAGGGTATTTAGGTTGCTGTTCCAGTTTTTCTAAAGAGCCTTCATTTTCCAATTAGCCAAGTTCTTAGTATCATCATAGGACTGGGCGTCTTGAGAGGAAAGACTGTGATCTGCCCTTGCTCTGCCAAGCTGAAGGACTCCGATTTGTGTGGTAATTGCAGCCCCTTATGGAAAGAATGGCACCCTTATTTCTGCATTCACACAGTTTTCATGTTAAACTAGCCTGGAAATATTGGTGAGGAAGAGTTGCTGTCAGGAAGACATTGCAACAGGCTAATCTTGCCAGGCTCTATCTCTCATTAATCACCAATACGGAGGGGTCCTTTTAAATTTCACCATTGGAAATGGTATATGAAACTTTTTACCTATATATGTTGACCCAAATTATGATCCTTGCTCCCTTGATCCTGTCTCCATCCTCCACCCATCTCCATGCCTATTAAGAGGTAAACAGGGCTCTTGCTATTCCAGAAGAGATGCTGTTGCCTGCCACCCCAAGTCAAGATGACTTTGTGGGAAAACTGCCCCTTGGCCATGGGATGTATCTGTGCTGGTCTTTGTCACCATTTTTTGGATTGGGGTTGGCCCAGTGCCCCTCCCCACAAAAAGTAAACCTGGATGGTACAAGCTGTACCCCTGGAAGCACCACATGAATTTGCATGGCACCAACACCAGCATTCAAGGGATGCAGACCAGCTCTCCAGGCTGACTTTGTCTGCATTATGAAGAAATCTGTTAATCATGAAGCTGGAGAATCAAAGAAGGTGAGAAAGGCCCTCCTCAACCCTAGCAAAGCATTAAGAGAGAAGTGCCCCAATTCTGGCTTCTCACCAAAGTTGCCCTGGGAGGGTGGGACTAGAATTGGCCTGGCTGTTTGGCAGGAAGGAGACACTCACCAAATGCCTTTACAACAGGGGAACGCTCACCACTTGCCTCTTCTGTCTCTGCCTGTCCTTCAGGGCAGCTCAAGCTCCTGTTTGTATGTAGACTGTGCCAGCCACAGCAGGTAGTAGAGCCATCACCAACCACCAGAGCCTGCTGGATCACCAGCCTGTCTGAGAAGAGAAAAAGTAGGTGGTCAAACTTTGGCCAAGGGCTGAGAGCTGCCCTCTGTAGCACAAGGGCAGCAAGAGGTGCCACCTCTGAAGGGGGCAGTCATAGCCCTGACACACATTGCTGGGCTCTGGAAAGTCTCATATCACAGTAAGTTTTACGACTGAGCATCAGCTCATGGTTTGAACACTGCTGCCTGCAAGTCCTTTCACTTTCCTGGCCAGCCAGCCCAGAGACAGGATCCTCACCACCAGAAATAAGGCAGTCAGGGTGTATGGCTGCAGAAGCAGGCTCCTTTGAGTCTACTCTAGATCCAAGCAGTTCATTTCTGAATCCCAGCTGTGGCCTAGAAGAGGAAGGAGGACCAGCTGGAGACTTTGTGTGACAGCACAGGGTGACACTGGGAGAGCCAGCCAAGCTCTAGGCCCCTCCCCAAAAATACACCAGTGTTTGCTTGGCTAACACCAAATATATCCCAGGCTGTTAAATGTGTAGATGGTAAGTCCACAAATAAACACCATTTCAGCATTGCAAAGTCAATGTTTTTGGATGTGACTTCACAAGAAGGTACGACTTGGGAGAAGGTGACTGCTCTTACCTTGCTATCCAGCAAGCAGGCTTATATATAGTGTCAGATAGCTCTGATCCTGAGAATTCCCAAATGAGACTAATCTTAGGGGACCAATGACTGGATAGAGAAGACCACCTAGAACGTCCCTCCCAGGGCTGTCAGTTTCTTTGTTTTAACACCTTCAAGGAAGCCCTGCCTTGGGGCTCTTTTAGGTCCTGCCCCAATCATCTGGACTCAACTTAGGCAACAGTCCATGAGCCTTCTGGGCCAGAGGCTTTGGTCAACACCAGTCTTTTCTCCCTCAATACTGTACCAAGGAGGGAAGTAACTTCCCACACCCAGGGTGCATTCCCCTCATCCTGCTGCCAGTGACTTTCCTCCCCTTGCCAGTGCTACCACCCCACCTGCCCTTGGCCCTCAGGCCCAATTGCTAGAGGGAGTCTGGGTTTAGCAGGGAGACTTCAAGTTTACCCATGTGTATGTTGCATCCAAGTTGTTTTTAATATATATATATATATATATATCAAAATTCAATTATCTATTTTTGTATTGTTTGCATTTTATATTCATGGAAAACAATGTATCAATTGTTCTTTTCTGATATATTTTATTTTTAAGCGGTGCTGTTTACAGTTTTAGACAAAACGAAGATGACACAAAAATTGCTGCTGCTTGTGCAGAGGGCTGGCATCTCAATTGCCCAAGACCCTCGCTCTTTCCCCTCTCCCCACCCCTGATGTATCGCACTGTCCATCCCCTCCCTCCATGATAGGGACAGCATAAGATGCCCAGGTATTAAGACAAATGCCAGGTGACTCAGGCATGTGGAACCTGGTAGATAGCATATCTTTTTATGGTTTTATTTTTTTTCTTTCAGACTCGCCCTTCCCTGTGTGTAGATCTTCTAGAAGTACTCATGTCTGTGTCTCTCTCTTTCCTCTTTATGTTTTCTGCTCTAGTTTTGAAACTAGAATGCCCATGTTTTGCTATTTGTCATGTTGGGTTTCTCCAAAGAGCATTTTGGGGGTATTCTCCACCCAATAAGGAGGGCAGGAGATTTCTCAACTATTCCCCATTTCCCCAAGAAGCTGGGGGAGACAAATGAAAGTGATGCTTGAACCATCAGGAATTGGCCATCTCATTGAGGAAACCCTTACATGGGACTTTCCAAGGAGCTCAGTTGATTGTGACATTCACCCAGAAGAGACGTTGGGGAATTCCTTGACCCCTCTTGCTGCTTTGGGGGAATCTCTTCCTCTACCACCATTCCCACTCCCCTGCTGTGCTCCAGCTCACACATGGATGGAACTTTGGGGGAACAGTGACTATTAGGGTGATGGCTTGCTGGCCTGATTACCTACTTTTCCATTATATAGTCACTCCAAAGAAGAAAATTCACATGGCATGTGTGTGTGTGAGGACTGGACCTACTGAGAGGTGGGGCTTTAATTATTATTCTTGTTACTATTGGTGCTTATTTTCCCTGATGTATATGGGGGTGGGGCGGGGTGGGGTGGGGTGGAGTGGGGTGGTGGAAGGTGGGGGGGGACCAGGAATGTATACTTAGGTCATGTTAAATAAAATGGCTGGGGGACAAAGGAAAGAAGTTGGAAACTGCAGTACATCCTTACCCCAGGTGTAAGAGTTCTTTCTCTCCCAGTGAAATATGGGAAGCATGGCCCCTGGATGTGCCCTAGCTTCCCCTTCCCTATCCCTGAGACATCATGGAATTGCCTGGATTGTGACCTCTCCAATCCTAGTTCTCATTGATGTCTGGATATCTTGATGCACTGCCTGTTTGTAATAACAAATATTTCTTTTACTGAATGTTAATAAACTGGGTTCAAGAGGGACCCCCGGTCACTAAAGCGCATTCTTGTGGTTTGTTCCACATCAGTATGCCTGTGACCCATGGTTGCTGGGTTTGCCCTTGAAGGGAAATGAAGAAAGCAAAGGGATGTGGGGTGGTCAACTGGCAAGGGGGAAAGAAAACAGAGCTGAAAGTAAAGGAAACTTTAACTTCAGTTCATCCAAACCATGCCCCGAATCTCAATCTGATGATGTAGTACTCTCCATCATATTGCCCATGCCCTGAAACCTTCCAGGGAGCTGGCTTCTGAAATTAACCTCTGTTCATGTAAATGTGTTAGCCTCCCCACCAGCCGGGAGGCAGAGGTGTGAAGCTCTTATCCATGGCTCCAGCAAAAGGATACATTTAATGGTAAGACTCTCAGGCCAACCTGAAAAGAATAGCATCCTTTACTCAGGCCTATGGGCAGAGCTGCTGGCCAGGCTGCCTGAGAGATGCTCAGGCCTATGGGCAGAGATGCTGGCCAGGCTCCCCCAGCTATTCAATTGTGCGGCTGAGTGAGGAGCATGTGGCTTCTGCACTATTGCAAGTCATCTCATCTGTTGGCACCAGAGGTGTACCACAGCAACAACTTAGTCACCTGGGTCATATCCTGATTTCCAGGCCTTTTCTAGCCTAAGCAGTAATCACTTTCCCCCTTTCTGTTACCTGTGCCATCAACTAGGAGAAGGTGACTGTGTTAATGGCTCAGATTTCTCTAATCCAAGCTCTTAACCATTCATCCCTGGTGAGCAAGGGTGTCTGGCATCTGTTGGTGGGCTTCCTTGAGTTCTGCCCAATTGCCATGTCCAAGCCAGGAGGACTAAAATAGCTGCTTGAATGTGCTGTGGATAGTGCTCCTAGGCTCCTTGGGGCCCCTTTTCAGACTAAGATGCTTATTGGCCCCCAGGACTTCATGAGTCAAGCAAAGCCAAAATAGATGCAAATTAGCAAGAGAGAAAAAGGAACATTCTGGGAGGGAAGTTGATAATGATGTATAGAAATGAAATTCTCTGTCCTGGGCTCTCATGAAAGGAATCATCATTGCTCAGGGGACGTTTGGGGCAACACCTGGAAAGGCCTTATTACATCTATGGGAAATTCATGGGGGTCAGGGAGGCTTAGATTTCTGCTGTAATTTTTGCCCCTCATTAATCAGTGAGAACTTGGCCAAATCCCTTCTCCTTGTGAGTCTCAGTTTCCCCAATAATAATATATGGGTGGCATGGACATACATTAGATTTCCCTAATGGCTCAGCAGGTAAAGAATCTTCCTGCAATGCAGGAGATAAGAGTTCGATCCCTGGGTCGGAAAGATCTCCTGAGGGAGGAAATGGTAACCCACTCCAGTGTTCTTGCCTGGAGAATCCCCATGGACAGAGGAATCTGGCAGACTACAGTCCAAAGTGTTGCAAAGAGTTGGACATGACTGAGTGACTAAGCACACACACACACAGCACATGGGCATAGATTTGACTAGACTAGTTTCCATATGTAAGACACGAAGATAGGGCTACCCCCAAGTGACCTATGGCATTTTATCAACTACCTAAGTCCAGCACGCCCCAGCTATTTAATTCAGTTGGACTTGGGGGGAGTTCTATTGTGGTTCCCACCATGACTGATGTATTAGACCTCTTTCTGTTCTGTGACTAATGGCTGCCTTTGCTGTGACCCCCTGGGGAGTCCTTAGCAATACTGGAGAGAGCCATTGGTGGAGGAAATCTCTAAAGACCTTTCTTAGATCATCAAGAAAACTGCCTTGGTCAGCTGTAGTGCTATTCTCTGGTCTGCTTGGACTCTGGGGTTGTGTGTAGTGAATGGCCCTTCTTTGTTCCTCATTTCTGTTTAGAGCAGATGGAAATCTGATAGACGAGACATTTGTGCAAGTCTTCTGGAGGATGCTGTAGGCAAGCTGTTAGCTCTGTACTGCCACTACCTTGACTGGACTCTGGACCCCAGTGACTCTGTCCCTTTTCTCTCTAGATAATTCCTAGACTTTGGCTTGTATGACTTTTGGGGGCCAGACCTAGCCAATAGGAACAAGTGGCCTGAGGTAGCACTTTCTAGTCTGCAAATTTCTTCTGTCTCCATTAGTTTCTAAAAGGCCACTGAAGTAGTTGGGCAGAATGGATGAGTTTATCCCAACTTTACAGATAAGGACATGGAAGCAGTGAGAAGTGAAATGACTTGCTCATGGTGATCTAGAACATTGACTGCAAGTCAGGATGGGTAAGAGGATGGGCAGGCTGGGGTGAAATATGTGTAAGAGAATACTACTAATAATTTTCCAAGCACAAAATAAATAATATAATTGATATGTACCAGGCACTAGACACTTTAACTGCATTATCTTGTGTAATGTTTACCTTAACTGTATGAGGTTGACATTATTGTATCTGCATTTTCAGATAAGAAAACAGAGCCTCAGAAAGGTTAAGACCCTTGCCAAAATTCACACAACCAGGTCATTAGACTTCAAATATCCTGCTTTTTCTGTTGCATTTGTAGTGAAGCTGCTGTTTCTATGTACATTGGGGTACTAGGGGTTGAATCTCAGCAGCAGGCCCAAAGTCAGAACATCCTAAAGCTAAATTGGACCTCTGGCTGCCTCTTTATCTCACTGAGCCCAGCCAAGCTTCCCAGCTCCAAGCCCAGGTCAGAGGCCCTTGTGAGCCCAGGGAGCAACTACTTTCCCTCATTCCCACCTCTAGCCTTGGATCTCTGGGAATTGTTCCCAGCCAGGTGGGCCTATCCCTTCTCCCATTTAAACCTGCTAATAAGCAGCCTGGGGGAAAAAGATGACTAGCAGAGTGAATCAATAGGTGTGAGGTTGGAGAACTGGTGTCTGGCCACTCAGACCTTCACCATCAATTGGAGCATTTCCTCATGAAGAGTTAATTGCAAATCACTTAACAGTCACGGTGAGAAACAGTCTTATTTTCTGGAAGAATAATTGCTGTCTGATGGGCTCTTGAAGGCTACTCTACTCTGCTCCTTCAGTTTCTCTCCTGCTTTTCCACTTCCTCCCTCTGGATGCCTGAACATATTTTCTCTCAGCCCATGAAGAACCTTATGAGATTTCCAATGGGCTCCTATGTAGAACCCAGTGCCAACAGGAAGTGGATGCTCTGTCTGTCCACAAATTCTGTGATTAAAATTAATATGTATGTCCTTCAAGAGGCAGAAAATGGAATGGACATCCGTGTCCATCCACAAACTCAGATGTGGGTGGGCAAGAAAATAGTCCTTGTTTGTTTTATTTAAAGTAACTGAATTCTGACTCCAAAACTCCCATTCAAGCAGAGAAGCAGAAAATTCCATGTTTTTCATGACTGGGGACCCACTGAAGTTTGGCACTGGAATCCAAGGGGTACTTGTATTACCCAGAAGTTAAGGGTAACTAATCTCTAATCTATTCCAGTCACCACTGATATCCTCATTTTCCATGCCCACAGTGATGGAAGAGAAGCTGAGAGCCCCAAGGTCCTAGGTCCTGCCTCCCTCTGGGTACCTTAAAACAATCTCCTCCCCATCTTTGAGGCACTGCCCTAAGCAGTTTTTGTGCTTCCCTACTGCCCCAGACTCAGGAGCTCTCCATTCCCACGTGGGGCTGGGAGTGGGAGGGATCCCTCTTCATTTTTTTTTCTTTCAGGGCTTTTCCTTGTCCTTTATGATTATATATCAATGGTGGCTTCATAATTTTATAAAACAGTGATAGAGTCAGTGATGTCAGCCTGCTTTGGCTTTCTACACTGTGAAATCCATCTTGCAAGAGGTCTTTTAAGGGCCTGGTTACCTCCATGTAGTGGGGGTATGGGGTGTGGGGATATAGAGGGGCAGCAAACAAATAAACATGAATATTTCCAGAAATTACCCTGCCACAAAATACTGCTTTATTGAAGGAAAAAATTATTTCACTGTCCTACAATTTAGGACAGCAAGATTTTAGTCCCTGTTCTACCTGCAACTGATGGAAACTTCATATCTCAGAGCCTCAGGTTCTTTCATCCTTAAATGAGTTGGAGAACACAGAATCTCAGACTGTGGTCCTTTCCTCACCCTTTCCTTTTTGATGCTTAAATTCTTCCTATATCATCTGTCTTGCTCCTGCTCACCTCCACTGGCATAGATTCCTGGGGCAGTTTTAATGCCTAAGATGTCCCTACTTACATTGAACTGGAATAGGCCTAGCTTAGTCTCTGGGAGTCACACAGATCCTATTTGCTATCTACTCTTTTTGCCCCATAACAGTCCTTCCAGATCTGAAGGCAGAGATAGTATTCTTTGGTTCAACAAATGTTAAGTACCTATTCTAGGTGCTGAGGGTCAAGCAGTGAATAAGTAAGATAAAAATAAATCCTTCCCCCACCCCCCACCCCCACTTATGGGACTTACTTTTTTCTGCAGGTGGGCAGATAATGAAGCAAAATAAAGTTATCATATGTCAGATGGTGATAGGTACAATGGAGGGAAATAAAGGAAAGACAGGAGGTTCCAATTTAAAATAGAGTGCTCAAGAGAAGACTCACTGTGCAGGTCACATTTGAGAGAAGAACTGAAACCTCAAGGTAAGAGAAGATAATAAATACCAGGAACAACCAGGAGTCCAGTGTACCTGAAGTGGAATGAGTGAAGGGATGAGGTCACAGAGGTAATGTTGGAGTGAGGGAGATGAGAAGACTGTTGAAAAGACTGACTCCTGTCCTGAGTTAGAGTGGAGCAGAGAATGACATGGCCTGATTCTTGTTATCTGGCATTGTCTCTTTTCCAAGCTAAACAGTGCTACATCCTTCCAGTCTTTCCTCATATGTCCTTGGTCTAAGTCCCTTTCCCAGCATTCTCAATCCATGCTGAATGCACTCCACTATTAGTGGCCCTCTTCAAGTGTGGGTCTCAGAATAAGACTCTTTAGACAAATTCACCTAGGTCCTTTTTTATTACTCCTGAACACCTGCAAGCGTCTAAGTGGTATGAGTTTTCAGTCAAACAGACCTTGATTCTCTTTTTGGTTCCATGACCTACTTATGTGAGCTTGGATAAGTGAGACCTTCTCTAAGTCTCAACATCTTCATCTATAAAATGGAAGAGATAATCTGTACCTTGTTGGAATTAGCAATGATGTGTATAAAGCTTCTCTATCCAGTGCCTGGCCCATGTGGGCCCTACCCAGATGATGGTCAATCTCAGTTGTCACTGTGGCCTGTACCCTTGGCACATAGGCAACCTCAATTTGGATCCTTGGTAGGTGTGGACCCTATAGTGGTTGAGAATCTAGTCAACCTGGTCACCTTCTGTGAAGACCTAAGCTGCTCAAGAAATATGAGTATGGGCCCCTCATATTTCCCTCACTGACTTTTGTGAGTGCCTGTTGGTGGCTAGACTTAAGCATCCCAGAAAAGCCAGAGCTGTCAGCAGGGTGCAAATAAAGGACTAACCAAAATGCTTTCCTCAGGGTCCCTCCCTTGAGGGCTGCTTTCAGGCCTTAAAGCCAAGTGTTTGTAGGATATTTATAATGTCACCTCTGGGGCTGGACTTAGAGGTATGCCAGTCTGAAGGACCCTACTCACCTGGAAGTTGAAAAAAATGGCTTGGGACAGACCTGTGCAGAGAGCAGCCAGAGTGTGTAACAGGCAAGTCCTTGAGATTCTGACTAGGTCTGTCATCAGCCCTGAGCATGTTTTCTCCCCTGATAAATGGGGTCATTAATGCCTACTCAGGCTCTCTCTCCCACCAATCCTGTGCTTCAGCAGAGACTATCTGCATTTTTCCTACTGGAAAATGCGTGCGTGCTAAGTCGCTTCAGTCATGTCTGACTCTTTGCGACCCTATGAACTGTAGCCCACCAGGCTCCTCTGTCCATGGGGATTCTCCAGGCAAGAATACTGGAGTGGGTTGCCATGCCCTTCTCCAGGGCATCTTCCCTACCCAGGGATTGAACTAGCTTCTTTTATGTCTCCTGCATTGGCAGGCTGGTTCTTTACCATTAGGGCCACCTGGAAATACAGTAGATACTAAATGTGAAAGTACTTTTTAAAAAGTTGTAAAAGGCTACAGAAATGCAAAATGGTAGTAGTATTCAAATGCTTTGGTACTGGTTGTCTGCCCTCTATGAGTTCATTTTTCTCACAAAGTCAGGGCCCTGTGAAAAGGCATTTGTACCTACCAGTAGCCAGATCCCTTCTGCTAAAAATGACATTCTATTAGGTTGAAGTACATGAATTATCCAGTCATTGGATACAGTGACTTAAGAGTTTTATTTTTGACGTGTATGTGTGGGGTGTATTTTTTTAATTGCCTTTAACTAAAGGAATTCACTCTCTTAATGCTCCCAACCTCTCAATCTCAGTTTATCCCCAACTTCCTCATTCAATCAGGTAAGACTATGAATTGCTATCCTATCTCCCTCCTGCCTTCCTCCTAAAATAGATATGCAAATTATCTGGAAAACTGTAAAGCAAAGTGCCAAAATGGTTGTCATTATTACTGGCATTTTCTGTGCAATTTGAATTCTTCAGGAGGAAGCTTCATGTTCAAATTGACCATTACTGCCCTCATACTGAGATCCTTTACTAAATGTTATAAAGGGATGTAGAGATAAGCAGTGGTATGTTACAGCCAACTTGTATCAACTCTTAAGAACCAATTGTGTATGCACATCTCTTCCCAATTCCACATTCAGTGACATCACATGGTGGTGGTGGTTTAGTTGCTAAGTCGTGTCCAACTCTTGCAACCCCATGGACTGTAGCCTGCCAGGCTCCTCTGTCCATGGAATTCTCCAGGCAAGAATACTGGAGGGGATTGCCATTTCCTTCTCCATGGAATCTTCCCAACCCAGGAATCAAACCTGGGTCTCCTGCATTGCAGGCAGATTCTTTACCGACTGAGCTACGAGGGAAGACATCACATTGGTAGATGAAATTGGCAATGATAATATCCTCTATGGAAATGGGCAAACACTACAAATATGAATTTTTTTTTCAAAAATCTAGAATTGTTTCAATCATAAAGGATCTGCCAATTTAGCAGTGGTGTGTGTGTTTCCATGTATATATGTCTGACTGCACATTCATACATACTGTGTGAAAGTGGTAAGGTACACTTTATTTTCCTCTGATTCCTTACCAAAATGGACAAGGCTCTGACGTGAGAAACACAGCACTGATGGGGTAAGAATAACCACAGGTCTTTTGCCTCATTGTCTGCACTAAGTTAAAGGTCAGAATTCAGGTCCTTATATCCTTATACCATAGCCTCATTATTCCACCACACACTTTCTCGCTTCCTCACTCTTTCTCTTCACTCCACCCTCACCAGTCTGCCTGTGTCTTATCCTAAGAGTGCTGGAAATTTGAGTATGTCCAAAGGAGAGCAAAGGAAAGTTATTACAACAGTTGGAAATAGGATCTATGAGGAAGGGTGAAAGGAAGTGTCCCTTGAGAAAAGAAATGTGCCTGTCAACAGAATAATAGTCTTCACATATCAAAAGACTGATATACAGGTGATGCTATACTGCTTTTTTACATTTCCTGAAGGCAGAAGAATTCAACATATCACTTAATGGCATTACTAGCCAGCCAGACTCCTAAAAAGAGTCATCCTTTCTTTTACTCAGTCACCATATCTAATAAGTCACTAAATTCTCTTGATTCTACCCCCTAAATATCTCCTAAATCAATTATCTCCTTTCCATCTTGACTGCCATGGTCCTAGGTCAGGCCTTCACCCCTAGTCTCCATGAGCTCCATTTATCTACTCTCAGCTACTGCCACTAGAATGTTCTTTAGAACATCACCAAACTACTCAGGTCATGCCTCTTGTGAAGTCACTATTGCCTATGAAATTAATACTGACTTCCTCAACTTGGCATTCAAAGACTTATATCTTATGGCTCCAAACATTTTTATAGTCCTAACTCTCACCACTCTATATACTAGAGTGGTTTCCTCAATAGGCCCCATTATTACCACCACAGGGTCTTTATACATGCTCTTCTCTCATACTAGACTTTCACCACCTTAAACCATTGAAATCCTTCTTATCCCTCATTACACCTCCTAAATGCCACCTCATCCTGATTTCCACATCATAGGATGTTCATTTACTGTTCTGAACCCTATTCATTTGCCTCTTTGTGTTGTTACCCAGCTTAGTATAGTAGAGTAGCAGCTTTTAAGTAGGACTGCTTAGGTTCCAGTCCTGACTTTGCTAGTTACTAGCCATGTGACTTCCTTGGTGGCTCAGATGGTAAAGAATCTACCTGCAATGTGGAAGATCCCTGGGTTAGATCCCTGGGTTAGAAAGATCTTCTGGAAAAAGGAATGGCAATCCACTCCAGTATTCTTGCCTGGTGAATTCCATGGACAGAGGAGACTGGTGGGCTACAGTCAATGGGGTCACAAAGAGCTGGACACGACTGAGCAACTGACACAGTCATGTGACACTGAGCAAGTTGCTTAAATTTTCTTGCACATATTTAAAATGGGCAACTGATTAGTACCTCTTTCAGAAGGTGTTATAAAATTTTAAACACTTATTAACTTAAACTCATGATGCTGTGAAAGTGCTGCACTCAATATGCCAGCAAATTTGGAAACTGAATGCTTACTAACTATAAACTGAAACATAGTAAATAGTAAGTGCTATTGTTATGTTTATATTCTTGTCTCATCTCTCTGACTAGCCTATTGTTCCTTAAGGGCAAAAGTAATACATTACTCTACTTTATGACAGGTAGTAATGATTTTTAAAAATGCTTTATGGGTGTCTTCTGGACAGAGGAGCCTGGTGGGCTACAGTCCATGGGGTCGCAGAGTTGGACACAACTGAACAACTAACCCACACTGGTCCAGATGTGCTTCACTTAAAGTACAATGATAAATTCTGGAAATAACATAAGACATACCAGAGGAGAACGTGACAAGTGGTAAGAAGAGGTGAACTGGTTAGGGATCATAGAACTGGAGGAATATAGCACAACAGCAGAGCATCATACATCCTCCAACCCATGAAAAAAAGGTGACATAGACCTGGCATTTCCTGACCCCAAACCTAACAACAGAAGGCTGTCAAGGAAGGTTTAAACTTCTCCCAGAAAGAACAGATATCCCTCTGACAACATCATGTGGTTCCAACAGCACCAGCAAAAATTGACAGGGAGTCTGGCTGATAAAAAGCTGTAAAAGGAATCATTTTCCTTCTCTGCCAGGCCTCAGAGTCTACTGTTAAGAGACATCAAGTAACTAGGTGATAACAGCAAGGGGTATCCTAGCAAAACAAATGGCCCAGCCTGGGATATGCTCCTCCTCCTTGCAGAACAGTGACTATTTTCACCCAATCTAGGTTCACCAGGTAGCCTGGCCTGGAGGATTCTCTCTAACCCCCAGGCAGCAGCATCAGAAATAAATGGGAATTCCATCAGGACCAGATAGACCAAGAGCACTAAAATAGTATGGTAAAGACCCAAAGAAAACTACCATCAAAGTCACAGCTAACAAAAGTAGTCCAGACTACTGTTAAACCTAAACAGGATGACTTCCTTCCGACATAAAACATTTATATAGAACTTAGAGTCTCCTAACAAGCTATACAAAATATCCATGATAAAATAAAAAAAAATCACCCATCATACAAGAGCCAGGAAAATCAAACTTTAAAGAGAAATGACAATCAAAAGATGCCAACACTGAGATAAATTAGATGTTGGAAATTATATGAAAAGGATTTTAAAGCAGCCATCATAAAAATGCTTCAGTAGCCAATAATAAATTCTCCTGAAGCAAATGAAAAATCAGAAAGTCTCAAGAATGAATTAAAAGTTACCAAAAAGAACCAAATAGAAATTTAAAAACTAAAATAAAAAATTAAAATGTGGGTAGGCTCAGAATTGAAGAAGATAACAGAATCAGTGAACTTGAGGACAGCTTAGTGGCATTTAGAGACAGTTTAGAGACAAAATAGGTGGAAAACAATGAACAAAACCACAATACTGGTGGGACTAAAAAAAAAGATATAACATTTGTATCATCTGAGTCACAGAAGGAGAGAAAAGAGAGTGGAGGTGAAAGAGCATATGAAGAAATGATAGGTGAAAACTTCCAAATTTCGGTGAGAGGCATAAACTTGCATATTTAAGACACTGAATGAATCCCAAATCGGATAAATTCAAGCAATATAATTAAAACTTGGAAACTAAAGAAAAGCAAAAAAACCTTGAAAGCAGCCATAGAGAAACAATATATTGCTGTAGGGAAAGATGAATTTGATTTTATTTTAAAAATTATTAAAGAAAGTCAAAATTTTATTCAGTTTATTTTTTCTGATTTTAGTAAATAAAAATTCAGTGGTTCAGGAGTAATTCTTTTCATACTGAAATATGATTGAATTATATATATTTCAGGTATACAACATATTGCTTTAGTATTTTTAGATTATGCTCCATTAAAAGGTTACAAAATAATGTAAGCCCCTGAGTCTCCCTGTGCTGCACAATATATCCTTGTTGCTTTTTCTATTTTATACATAGTAGTTTGTGTCTCATAACCCTGTACCACTATTATGCCCCTCCACTCTTTGCTCTCCCCACTGGGAATCATTAGTTTCTTTTCTATATCAGTGAGTCTGTTTCTATTTTACTATTTATAACAGTTTTCTTTATTTTCTTAAATTCCATATATAAGTGATATCTCTGACTTAACTCACTAAGCATTATATTCTCTATGTCCATTCATGTTGTTGAAAATGGCAGAATTGCATTCTTTAATATGGCTGAGTAATATTCCATTGTATGTGTGTTAGTTGCTCAGTTGTTTCCGACTCATTTGCCACTCCATGGATTGTAGCCCACCAGCTCCTCTGTACATGGAATTCTCCAGGCAAAAATACTGGAGTGGGTTGCCATTCCCTTCTCCAGGGGATCTTCCTGACCCAGGGATTGAACCCATGTCTCCCACACTGCAGGCAGATTCTTTACCATCTGAGCCACCAGGGAAGCCCATTGTATACATATGACATATCTGCTTTTTTTTGTTTTTGTTTTTTTTGGTCAAACTTTGATGATAGCCATTCTATCAGGTGTGAGGTGATATTTCATTGTGGTTTTAATTTGAATTTCTTTAATGATTAATTATGTTGAACAGCTTTTCATGTGCCTGTTAGCCATTTGTCACCTTTGGAAAAATGTCTACTCAACTCTTCTCATTTTTTTATTGGATTTTTTGGACCTTCAGTTATATGAACCATTTATGTATTTTGTGTATTAGCCTCTTGGTAGTGATATCAATTGGAAATATTTCTTCCATTCTATATGTTGTCTTTTCATTTTGCCAATGGTTTCCTTTGCTGTACAAAAGCCTTTAAGTTTAATTAGGTCCCATTTGTTTGATTTTGCTTTTATTTCTTTTGCCTGAGGCAGATAAAAAAATATTGCTATGATTTATGTCAAAGAATATTCTGCCTATGTTCTCTAAGAATTTTAAGTTTTATCTTTCAATATTTAATTCATTTGAGTTTATTTCTATGTGGTATAAGGAACTATGCTAATTTCATTCTTTTACATATAGTTGTCCAGTTTTCCTGGTACCACTCATTAAAGAGATTGTCTTTTCCCTGTTGTATATTCTTCCCACCTTTGTTATAGATTAATTGACCATAGTTGTGTGGATTTATTTTTGGACTCTCTATTCTGTCCTATTGTTCTATGTGCCTATTTTTGTGCCAGCATCACATTGTTTTGATTACTGTAGCTTTGTAATTCAGGGAAGGTGATACCTACAGCTTTGTACTTTTTTACTTTTTTTCTCAAAGTTGCTTTGGCAATTTGGGGTCTTTCATGTAAAGACCTAAAATATAAATTTTAGAATTATTTGTTCCAGTTCTGTGAAATATGTCATGGGTGTTTTGAGGAAATTACATTAAATTTATAGATTGCTTCAAGAAGTTTGGGCATTTTAGCAAAGTTAATCATTCCAATCCAAGAACACTGGATGCCTTTCCACTTCTTTGTATAATCTTTAATTTCCTTCCTCAGTGTTTTATAGTTTTCAGAGTATAAGTCTTTCAACTTGTTGGTTAAATTTATTCCAAGGAATTTTATTCTTTTTGATGTGATTTTTAAACAGGATTTTTTTTCACTTTCTTATTCTGATAGTTTATTATTAGTGTATAGAAAA
The DNA here is from genome assembly GCF_033118175.1 of Dama dama. Classification (NCBI taxonomy): domain Eukaryota; kingdom Metazoa; phylum Chordata; class Mammalia; order Artiodactyla; family Cervidae; genus Dama; species Dama dama. Next base: position 106,245,131 of record NC_083714.1, read on the forward strand.
GTAACAGATTTCCATACATTAATCTTGTCTCCTGAAACTTTGCTGAATTCATTTACTATTTCTAATAGTTACCTGGTAGAGACTTTAGGGTTTTCTATATAAAGTATCATGTAGATGACAGTAGTGACACTTTTACTTCTTCTCTCCCAATTTGGATGCCATCTATTTCCTTTTATTGTCTGAATGCAATGGCTAAGACTTCTGATGCTGTGTTAAATAGAAGTGGTGAGAGTGGCCATCCTTGTTTCTCTTTCCTCAATTTAGAGGAAAGACTTTCAAATTTTCACCATTGAGTATGATATTAATTGTGGATTTTTCATAAATGGCCTAGCTAATGTTTGAGATATGTTCCGTCTACATTAACTTTGATGTGTTTTTTAAATCATGAATGGATATTGAATTTTCTCAAATGCTTTTTCTGCATCTTTTGAGACGATCATGTAATTTGTATTCTTCCTTTTATTGCTGTGGTGTGTTACATTGACTGATGAATACTGAATCATCCTTAAGTTCCTGAAATAAATCCCACTTGATCATGATGTATGACTATTTTATATATTGTTGGATTCATTTGGTTAATATTTTGGGAGGGATTTTGTTTGTATATTCATCAAAGATATTGGCCTGAAATTTTCTTTTTTTTTTTTTAATTGTGTCTTTGTCTGATTTTGTTATCAGAGTAATGGTGATCTCATAGAATGAACTTAGGATCGGTCCATCCTCTTCAATTGTTTCAAATAGCTTTAGAAAGATAGGTATTATTTCTACATTCTATGTTTGGAAGTGTTCCCCTGTGAAGCCATCTGGTCCTGGAGTTTGGTTGCTGAGAGTTTTGTTTGTTTTGTTTTTTATTTACAAATTCAATTTCACTTCTAGTGTTTGATCTTTTCAAATTATCTGTTTCTTTTTGCCAGGTGTATGTTCCTAGAAATGTGTCCATTTCTTTTAGGTTGTCCAATTTGTTGTCATATAGTTCATAGTATTCTCTTATGATTTCTTGCATCTTTGTGGTATTGGTTGTTACTTTTCCTCTTTCATTTCTTATTTTGCTTATGTCTCTGCCCTTTTTCCTTCTTGGTGAGTCTAGCTAAAAGTTTATCAGTTTTATTTATCTTTTGTTATATCTTTTAAAAAACAGCTCTTGGCTTCATTGATTTTTTTATTGTTATTTGGTTTCTATTTCATTTATTTTCTCTCTAATCTTTAATATTTTATTTTGTGCCTATTCAGACTCTTTTCTTCTTTTTCTAATTGTTTAGAGTGGTACTTTAGGTTGTTTATTTGAGATTTTTCTTGTTTCTTTAAGAAGCCCTGTAACACTATAACATTCCCTCTTAGGACTGCTTTTTTTTTTGGATCTTAAAGATTTTGGAGAGTTGTGATTCCATTTTTTTTCTGTCTTGAGGTATTTTCTGATTCTCTCTTTGATTTCCTCATTTAGCCCTTTGTTTTTTAGCAGCATGTTGTCTTGACTCCATGTGTTTGTTCTTTTTCCATATTTCTTACTGTAATTGAGTTCTAGTTTTATAACATTGTGATCAGAGAAACTGCTTGATATATTTTCTATCCTTTTAAATTTGTTAAGCCTTGTTTTGTGGCCTAACATGTGACATACACTGGAGAGTGTGCCATGTGCACTTGGAAAGAATGTGTATTCCACTGTTTTTGGATGGAATGTCCTATAGGTATCTATTAATTCCCACCGGCCTATTGTGTCATTTAATACCACTGTTACCTTACTGATTTTCTGTCTGGATGATCTGTCCATTGATTTCAGTTGTGTTACAGTCCCCTACTATTATGGTATTATTGTAAATTTCTCCCTTTACATGTTAGTATTATTAATAGCTTTATATATTTAGGTGCTTCTGTATTATGTTCATATTTTTTTGTTCATATATCTTCATGAGTATAATATTCTCTTCTTATACTGATCCCTTCATCATTATATAATGTCCTTTTTTATCTTTTTCTATCCCCCTTGTTCTAAAGTCTATTTTGTCTGATATGAGTATTGCTACCTCTACTCTCTTGTTCTTTCTGTTTACATTAAATGTCTTTTCCCATCCCCTCACTTTCAGTCTGTGTGTGTCTTTAGGTCTGAGGTGAGTCTCTTGTAGGCAGCATATAGATGGGTCTTACTTTTTTATCCCATCACCCTGCATCTTTTGATTGGAGCATTTATTCCATTGATATTTAAAGTAAATATTCATAGGTATGTACTTACTGCCAAGTTATTACTTCTTTTCTGGTTTTTTTTTTTAGTTCTTTGATCATTACTTCTTTTTGTTTCTTTCCTTGTAATTTGACACTTTTCTTCCCTGATAGCTCAGTTGGTAAAGAATCTGCCTGCAATGCAGGAGACCCCGATTCAATTCCTGGGTCAGTAAGATCCGATGAAGAAGGGATATGCTACCCACTCCAGTATTCTTGGGCTTCACTTGTTGCTCAGCTGGTAATGAATCTGCCTGCAGTGTGGGACGCCTGGGTTCCATCCCTGGGTTAGAAAGATCCCCTGGAGAAGGGAAAGTATACCCACTCCAGTATTCTGGCCTGGAAAATTCCATGGACTGTATAGTCCATGGGGTTGTGAAGAGTCAGACATGATGGAGTGACTTTCACTTCACTAGTTTTATGCTTGTTTTCCTTTATTTTTAGTTTTTTGTATCTATTGTAGGTTTTTTATTTTTGGTTACCGTGTGTTTCATATATGTTGACCTGGTGGTGGTTTTTTAAGTTCAAACTGGCAGTTATTTAAGTTCAAGCACATTCTAAAATATCTATTTTTTTCTCTCCTTCCTCATATTTTGTGTTTTTGATGTCATATCTTAAACCTTCATGTTTATCCCTTACTGGTTTTTGTAGTTGTAGTTCCTTTTACAGTTTACATGATTTTTCCCTTTTGAATAGATTCTTACTTCTTGTCCATTTAGAGAAGATCCTTCAGCATTTATTTTAATGCAGTTTTAGTATTAATGGACTTTTAAAATTTTGCTTGTCTCAGAAGAGCTTTTATTTCTCCTTCAATTCAACATGATAATCTTGCTGGGTAGAGTATCCTAGGTTGCATGTTTTTCCCCCTCATCACTTCCAAAATACCATACCACACTACCTTCTTGTCTACAAATTGTGTGCAGAAAAATCAGTGTTCCCTTGTATATGACTTTTTTCCCCCTCTTATCGCCTTTAGAATTCTTTCTCACCTTTAAATTTACCATTTTAATTATTAAATGTCTTGGCATAGGTCTTTCTGAGTTCATCTTGTTTGGGACCCTCTATGCTTCTGTACCTGGATATCTGTTTCCTTCTTAAGATTTGGGATGTCTTCAGCTGTAATTTCATCAAATACAATTTTGATCTCTCTCTCTTCTCCTTCTGTGACCCCTGTAATGTGAATGTTGGTATGCTATTGTTATCACAGAGACCTCTTAAACTTTTCTCATGTTTTTACTTACTCACTTTATAGACACTTATTATTTTTTTATAATTACTCATTTAAAATAAGATTTGTTTGCTATACAGTAGGTCCTTGTTGGTTATCCATTTTAAATATAGCAGTGTGAAACTGTTCTCATGAAAAAAATTAATTTCCTGTTCTAACCATTGATTTCCATTATTCTATCTTCCAGATCACTTATATATGCTTCTGTGTCACTTAATCTGTTCTTCATTCCTTCTAGTGTGCTTCTCATATCAGTTATTGAATTCTTCATTTCTGATTGGGTTTTTAAAAATAGTTTTCCAGTTCATTATCAAAATTCTTACTGTGTTCATATATTATTTTTTCCTAATTCAATTAGTGTTCTTATTACCAATGATATAGAGTAAGTGGGGCTGGGGCTTTGCTTGGCTCAGGCTGGGGTACAGAGCTAGGTGGTTGTGGGAAATGAGTCAGCCAGCCATGTGATTTCAATCTGCCCTTTCTCCTCTGCCTTGAGGGAAAAGCAGGGTTCACATGCTCCTCAAGAGCAGAGTCCAGGCTTCCTTCAGCTTTCTTGTTAGTCCCAACCCTCTTCCAACCAGCCAAGGGGGCTCAACTCCTCTGTGTAGGACTCCAGAACTGCGGCACCCAATCTGTGGCTCAAGGTACTCATTCCCCAGGTAGATTTCTACCCATATATTCTCTTTTCCTGTGAGTCTCCTCCCAGGTGTACAGGTCATGACCTGATCACTTTTCTTCCCTTCCTACCCAATTACCTGTAGATCTTTCTTACAGCCTTGGTTGTACAGAAGTTTCTGCCAGTTTCCAGTTAGTTTTTAGTGAGAATCGTTCCACATGTAGGTGTAATTTTGATGTGTGTGTGGAGGGAAGTGAGTTTCCCATCCTCCTATGCTGCCATCTTGATCTATTCTGCAGGGGAGCTAGAATTTGAATGGGAGCAGATTTCTCATCCAAAGCCATGAAGGACAAAGGGAAGTGGCAAAATATTTTTCAAATGCTGAAAGAAAGGAAGAGTAAACTGGGAATTAAGTGTCCTGTGAATAGGGAAATAAAAGCATCCTTGGAAAACCAAGACTAAAATGTTTAGCAAGGTTAAAAATATAAGATCAATATACAAAAGTTAATCTCACTCTGTGTAATAACAATGAACCTGTGTAAAGCAAAATTAAAAACTCAATAACAGCATGTACAACCTAAAGCAGAACAGAGACTTTAAAGTGAAATGTAAAGCTATATCACGTAAAAACTAGAAGAAAATTTGGAGAGATCTAGGGCTACTCCATGAGTTCATAGACTTTATAACATATGTGATGTATAAAAGGAAAAACTGTTAAACTGGATCTTTAGAAAATTAAAAACTTTTGCTTTGCAAAATACTCACAAGAGGATAAAATGATAAGTTACATAAAGGGAGAAACTTTTATTTTTGTTATGGTCATAACTGTAAATGTGAAGTGGCATTACATCGCACGAAGAAAGCTGAGTGCCGAAGAATTGGTGCTTTTGAACTGTGGTGTTGGAGAAGACTCTTGAGAGTCCTTTGGACTGCAAGGAGATCCAACCAGTCCATCCTAAAGGAGAGCAGTCCTGGGTGTTCATTGGAAGGACTGATGCTGAAACTGAAACTCCAATACTTTGGCCACCTCATGCAAAGAGTTGACTCATTGGAAAAGACCCTGATGCTGGGAGAGATTGGGGGCAGGAGGAGAAGGGGACGACAGAGGATGAGATGGCTGGATGGCATCACCAACTCGATGGACATGAGTTTGAGTAACCTCCGGAAGTTGGTGATGGACAGGGAGGCCTGGTGTGCTGCAATTCATGGGTTCACAAAGAGTCGGATACGACTGAACGACTGAACTGAACTGAACTGAATAAAGAATGATGTTGAGCATTTTTCTCGTGCTTGTTTACCACTGTAGATCTTCTTTGGATGAACATCTATTCAAATCCTCTGTCCATTTAAAATTAGATGATCTGCCTTTTTCTGGTTGTGTTGTAAGTTATGTATATATTCTAAATACTAGGCTCTTTTCAGATATATGAAGGCCTTCTCTGGTGGCTCAGTAGTAAAGAATCCACCTGCAATGCAGGAGATGCAGTTTTGATCCCTGGGAAGATCCCCTGGAGGAGGGCATGACAACCTACTCTAGTATTCTTGCTGGGAAAATCCCATTGACAGAGCACCCTGACAGGCTACAGTCCATAGGGTCACAAAGAGTTGGACACAACTGAAGCGACTGAGCATGTGTCAGATATATGAATTCCAGTCTACAGCCATACTACCCTGAATGCACTCAATCTCATCAGATATATGAATTCCAAATATTTTCTCCCATCTGTAGTTTATTTCTTAACTTTCTTGATAGTCTTCTGACTCACAAAATTTTAAAATCTTGATGAAGTCTAATTGATCTGTTTTTTTTTTTTTCTTTTGTCACTAGTTATTTTGCTTTAATATATAAGTGTGCATGCATGGTAAGCTGCTTCAGTTGTGTCTGACTCTTTGAGGCCCTATGGGCCATATCCCACCAGGCTCCTCTGTCCATGGGATTCTCCAGGCAAGAATATTGGAGTTGGTTGTCATGCCCTCCTCTGGGGATCTTTCTGACCCAGGGATAAATATAAAAACCATTGCTTAACCTAAGATCATGAAGATTTACTCCTGTGGTTATGTATTAGTGAACAGCAGAAATGTGTTGTCCCACAGTTCTGGAAGCTAGAAGTCCATGATCAAGGTGTCAGTTGAATTGGTTCATTCTGAGATCTATGAGAAAAATTATGTTCCATGACCCTTGCCAAACTTCCTATCATCTCTATGTGTGTGTGTGTGTCTCTGTGTCCAAATTTTCCCTTTCTATAAGGCAACCGATCATGTTGGATTAGAGCCCATCCTACTGGACTCATTGTAAAATTACTACCTCTGTAAAGACCCTGTCTTCAAATGTGGTCACATGCTAAAGTTTATAAATGCAACAATTGGAGGGGAGCAATGCAATTCAACCCATTACAGTTTTTATCTAAAAATTTAATAATTTTAAATTAGTTTTAACTCTTACATGCAGGTATCCCTTCTATTTTGAGTTAATTTTTGTGTATGGTGGGAAGTAAACATCCACATTCACTCTTTTGCATGTGGATATCCAATTGTCACTGTAGAAGGGACTGGCTACCCACTCCAGTATTATTGTCTTGGAAACCTCATGGACAGAGAAGCCTGGCAGACTACAGTCCATGGGGTTAAGAATCCCCCTACAAAGCTAGAGTTGCAGAAGGTGCGGGTTTGACCCCTGGGTCAGGAAGATCCCCTGGAGGAGGAAATGGCAACCCACTCCAGTATTCTTGCCTGGAAAATCCAATGGACAGGAGAAGCAGATGGGCTGCAGTTCATGGAGTCACAAAGCATCAGACATGACTTGGTGAATGAGCACACAGTAATGACCTCATAAGATGAGTTGGAATGTGGTCCAATAGAATTCAGTAAGAAATCATCCTTGACTTCTTTTTGTAAGATTTTAGATAACTGAATCACTCTCTTTTAAGTAATATGTCTATTAATGTTTCCTATTTTTCCTTGAATCATTTTAAATAATTTGTGTTTTCATGGGAATTTATCCATTTCATCTAGGGTAACTATTGGCATGCAATTGTTCATAGCATTCCATTATAATACTTTTTATTATGTAAAATTATTGTTAATGTCCATCTCTGATTTTAGTAATTTGAAATTTCTTTTTTTTTTCTTGGTCACTTGAAGTAAAAGTTTGCCACTTTTTTACCTTTCTGAAGAACAAAGGTTTGTTTGTTTGGTTTTTTTTTTTGCAGATTTTCTTTGTTGCTTTTACATTCTTTATTTCATTCACTGATGTTCTTTTCCTTATTTGAATGGAAAGACATGAAAAGGCCTTCATCTATCACTTCTGTCTGACTTTGTGATGCTTCACTATGATCATGAAAGCTAAGGCAGAGTTGAAAACAGCTTAACTGAATATTTAAGGCTTGCTCCAACATATACACTGAACTCCTTTGTAACAGCTAGAAAATGTACTGGTTTCAGGCATTCAAGGACATTTTAATTCACTTATTAGTTGGTCATTAAGCTATCCAAGCAGGAACTTCAGTCGCCACATATGTTAAAGAATATAGACTTCACAGAGTTAGATGAGGAAAGCCACTAAACAAACAGTAACAAAAATAAGAGCCATAAAGACAAATCTTGTGGAAGAGAGCAACTAATTTCCTGAGTTGCCACATTATATTAGTTAAAAAGTTTTTTTTTTCACTAAAAGTTATGCACATTAAAGAATTCTTTAATTCTTAGTTAAAGAAAAGCATTAAAACAATGACTCACTAAATATAGATTTACTAAAGAGAAAGATGCTTCCCTGGTGGCTCAGATGGTAAAGAATCTGCCTGCAGTGTGGGAGACCTGGGTATGATGCCTGGGTTGGGAAGATCCCCTGGAGGAGGGCATGGCAACCCATTCCAGTATTATTGCCTGAAGAATCTCCATGGACAAAGGATCCTTGCAGGCTACAGTCCATGGGGTCACGAAGAGTAGGACATGACTGGGTGACTAAGCACAAAGAGAAAGATAATGAAAGTTTAAAAAAAAAGAACTGAATAAAACTTCTAGAGTTGAAAAGTTAAATAACTGAAATTTAAAAAAAAAATTATTAAAGGTGCTCAATGGAAGATTTAACCTGGTAGAAGAAAGAATCAGTAAGCTTGAAGAATATATCACTTGGTATTGTCCAGTCTGATGGACAGAAAGGAAAAACAATGAGAAAGAATAAAGAGACCTGTGGGACACCATCAAGGGTACACATAGTGGGAGTCCAGAAGTCGATCAGAGAAAGAGAAAGAATATCTGAACAAATATTAGCTGGGATCATCCCAATTTTATTGAAAAACAGTAATCCACACATCCAAAATGCTCAGTGAACTTCATGTAAGATAAATTCAAAAATATCCACATCTAACCACAGTTTAACTGCCAAAAACAAGGATTCTTGAAAAGAGAAAAGTGACTCATCATACACAAGAAAATCACAAGAATAACAGATGACCTGTTATCAGAAACAATGGAATTACTTGGACAGCATAGCCAAAGTGCAGAGAGAAAGAAAATAAACTATGAAACAAGAATTGTATATATGGCAAAGTTATCCTTAAAAATGAAGGAGAAATTAAGACATTCACAAATTAAAACAAAGAATTTGTTGCTTGAAGATATGCCTTACAAGAAATACTAAAGGAAATTCTTTAGCTTGAAAGGAAGTGACACCAGATTCTAATTTGAATCCCCATGAAAATATTAACAACTCCAATACATGTAATTATGTAGGTAATAATAAAAGCAGAATTGCATACTTGTTTACTTTTTTTCTTAATCAATTAAAAAGAATTGTATAGGATGATGTCAGTGAAAAGGACAGGCATTTGGACCTCCCCAAATTTTCCCTATTATAAAAGCAAGGTAAAACCTGGTAAAATTTGTCAAAATTAACATTTTCAAAACACTGAAGTTAACAAAAGACTTTTAGAAACCTGACTAGTGTTTATTCAAGAAACACAATTGAATCTCAGTAAGAATAGTGAGCTGTATGGTATTATCATTTTCTATATGGTATTATAAGTTCCAGGCTCTAGAAGTGAAGTTGCTCAGTCGTGTGCAACTCTTTGTGATCCCATGGACTGTAACTTACCAGGCTCCTCTATCCATGGAATTTTCCAGGCAAGAGTACTGGAGTGGGTTGCCATTTCCTTCTCCAGGGGATCTTTCTGACTTCAGGATAGAACCCAGGTCTCCCACATTGCAGGCAGATGCATCCAGGCTCTAACTTCTCTCTGATTATGCCATAAACTTTAAAAAATACCAGCCCATATTCCAAAGCATCTTGACAGCCACTAGAGGAAGTAAAATGAAACAACTCTCTTGAAAAATTATTATCAAAGAATTGTTATCTGTCTGTTGGTTTACTGCAAGATCTGCCTTACAAGACCAACTCAGCTCTCAGTACAGTTCAGTCTCTCAGTCGTGTCCAACTCTTTGCGACCCCATGGACTGCAGCACACCAGGCTTCCCAGTCCATCACCAACTCCTGGAGCTTACTCAAACTCATGTCTATCGAGTCAGTGATGCTTTCCAACCATCTCATTCTCTGTCATCCCCTTCTCCTCCTGCCTTCAATCTTTCCCAGCATCAGGGTCTTTTCCAATGAGTCAGTTTTTTACATCAGGTGACCAAAGTATTGGAGTTTTAGCTTCAGCATCAGTCCTTTCAATGAATATTTAGGACTGCTTTCCTTTAGGATTGACTGGTTGGATCTCCCTGCAGTCCAAGGGACTCTCAAGAGTCTTCCCCAACACCACAGTTCAAAAACATCAGTTCTCCGGTGCTCAGCTTTCTTTATAGTCCAACTCTCACATCCATACATGACTGCTGGAAAAACCATAGCTTTGACTAGATGGACCTTTGTTGGCAAAGTAATGTCTCTGCTTTTTAGTATGCTGACTAGCTTGATCATAGCTTTTCTTCCAAGGAGCAAGCAACTTTTATTTCATGGCTGCAGTCACCATCTGCAGTGATTTTGGAGTCCAAAAAAATAAAGTCTGTAACTGTTTCCATTGTTTCCCCATCTATTTGCCATGAAGAGATGGGACTGTATGCCATGATCTTAGTTTTCTGAATGTTTAATTTTAAGCTCTCATCCAATGATAAAAAGTGTTCTTTCTTGGCGGGGGGTGGGGAGGTGTAGAATGTAGGTATTTGTTAAAAACTACCACAGATATGTGTTTTAAATTTTCATCTGGCTGAGATAATGAATCGGAGAAGGCAATGGCACTGTACTCCAGTACTCTTGCCTGGAAAACCCCATGGACAGAGGAGCCTGGTAGGCTGCAGCCCATGGGGTCGCTGAATGTTGGACACGACTGAGCGACCTCACTTTCACTTTTCACTTTCATGCATTGGAGAAGGAAATGGCAACCCACTCCAGTATTCTTGCCTGGAGAATCCCAGGGATGGGGGAGCCTGGTAGGCTGCCGTCTATGGGGTCGCACAGAGTTGGACACGACTGAAGTGACTTAGCAGCAGCAGCAGCAGAGATAATGAATAATGTTTGTGGAAAACAGTAGATTAACAAAAAGATTAAAAGGAGAAGCAGAGGATTGAGTTGTATTTTAGATAAGGACTTTGACAAGCTCCAACATATTCCTAGGAATCTAGAAGGCCTACATATGCCTAGGGCTGTGTGCATGCTTGGGTAAGAACTGAGAAGAACCTGTACCCTCTCCACTAGCTGACCTTGGAGTTCTGTACAAGTAGGGACAGAAAGGTAATGTATGGTTATCAACTGCTTGGCTGAGTGTTGAAGGCATGCCCAACAAACATACAGTATTCCTCAGCAAAGATGGGAGCATTTATTGTTTCCAAGACTTTAAGGAAATTGCTGTCCAATTATTAGCAGATTACTAAGCAATCAGGGCAGAGAGTTCAATAGCTATACACAAAAAACACAGAGTTTACAAAAATAGCTCATAAAACTCACAAAAGAAATGAAATAACAATGACAACAATAAGCAGCAACATTAAATCCTGAGAAGCTAGGAGAATCTGATTTTCAGAGTTGCCACATTATGTTATTTAAAATGTAGAATTTTAATTAAAAAATATGAGGTGTGTAATGACAAAAGACAGTAAGGGTCATACAAAGGAGAACAACTTTTAATAGAAACTGCCCCTGAAAAAACTCAGACGTGAGTTAAATGTACTATTTTAAACATTTCCAAAGAACTAAAGGAAACCTTGTCTAAAGAACTGAATATGACAACTTATTCTCTCATAAAAGAAAGTAGGAGGATTATTTCTTACCAAATATCAATGAGATAGAAATTGTAAATATATATATATATATATATATTCTAAAGTTTCATATCTACAAAGGTAAATGATAAAAACAGTATAAATGTATTTTTGTAACTCATTTTTAGTTCTACCTGATTTGAAATACAACTGCATAAGGCTGTGATTATAAATCAATGTTGATAAGCATATGATTTACAAAGATATATTTTGTGATAATAACAGCATAATGGGGAGATGGAGTAATACAACAGCAAATTTTTTTTATTATTATTGAAAAAAAGATGGTAATCCAAACTATTTAATGTATCATTATATATTAAGATATTAATTATAATCCTCAGAGAACCCATTAAGAAAATAGAATTATGTAGAAAAGAATTGACAAGAGGGACTTCCCTGGTGCTTTAGTGGCTAAGACTCTGCACTCCCAATGTAGGGTCCTAGGTTCAATTCCTGGTCAGGGAACTAGATCCTACATGCTGCAACTGAGAGTTGGCATGCCGTGACTAAAGATTCCACATGCCACAATGAGGACTGAAGGTCCTGTGTGGTGCAACTAAGACTGGTACAGTCAAACAAATAAATAAAATAAATATCTTTTTTTAAAAAGCAAAGTGACAAGGGAATTAAAATAGTATACATAAAAGTATGTATTTAACTACAAAAATCCAATGATAGAAGAACAAAAAGACATGAAATATATGACATCAAATAGAAAAATGTTAGGCATAAATAGTATTTTATCCTTAATTGCATTAAACGTAAATGGACTAAACTCTGTAATTAAAAGTAAGATACTGAAAGATTTGATAAACATAATGCATGCACATAAGAGACACAACTTAGATTCAAAGACAAACTTCAGTTTAAAGTAAAAGTATTTAATATGAAAACAATAACCATCATGAAAACAATAATAAAAAAGGAGATGGAGCAAGTATGAAAATATTAGACAAAATGGACTCCTGCAAGTGATCTACAGATTGAATGCAGTCTCTACTAACAATACTAGTTGGGTTCTTTCAGAAATTGTCTTACTTGTTCTAAAATTCATATGGAAATGCAACAGATTCAGAATAGCCAGAAAAAGTTGAAAGAGAATAATGAATTTGAAAGACACATATTCCTGATTTTAAATCTTACTACAATGCTGCACCAATCAACTCTGTGTAGTATTGGCATATATATTATAAATATGAGTCTAAAAGGAAACCCTTACATTATTGGTCAATTGATTAAAGTTTTTTTTTTTTAGTTTTTATTTTATATTGAATGTTAGTTGGTTAAAAATGTTGTTAGTTTCAGGTGTACAGCAAAGTGATTCAGTTATACATATACATGTATCTAATCTTTTTCAAATTATTTTCCCATTTAGGATATTAAAGAGTATTGAGCAGAGTTCCCTGTGTTATACAGTAGGTCCTTGTTGGTTATCTATCTATAGCAGTGTGTATATACCAATCCCAAACTCCCATTATATTCCTCTCCATCACCCTCCCTTCCTGGAAACCATAATTTCTTTCTGTAAGTCTTTGAGTCTGTCTCTGTGTCATAAATAAGCTCATTTGTATCACTTTTAAAAAGGTTCTACATACAAGTGATATTGATATTTGTCTTTCTCTGTCTGACTTACTTCACTTAATCTATACTCTGCAGGTCCATCCGTATTGATGCAAATGGCATTATTTCATAGTTTTTCATGGCTGGGTAAATATTCCATTATATTTATGTACTGCTTCTTCTTTTATCCATTTATCTGTAGATGGACATTTAGGTTGCTTTCTTGTGTGACTATTGTAAATAGTAATACAATGAATATTGTGCTGCAGGTCTGCTTTCAAAACATGTTTTTCTCCAGATATATGCCAAGAAATGGGATTGCTGGATCATATGTTAGCTCTATTCTTAGTTTCCTAAGAAACCTCCATATGGTTCTCCATAAGGATTCCACGTATTTACACTACCAGCAACAGTGAGGGCGGGGGAGTCCCATTTTCTCCATATACTCTCCAGCTTTTATTGTTTGTAGATTTCTTGATGATGGCTATTCTAACTGGTGTGAACTGGTACCTAATTGTAGTTTTTATTTTAATTTCTCTAATAATTAGTGATGTTGAGCATCTTTTCCTGTGCTTTATGGTCCTCTCTATGTCTTCCTTGGAGAAATGTCTATGTAGATATTCTGACCATTTAAAAAATTATTTATTTTTTAGTTGAAGGATAACTGCTTTACAGAATTTTGTTGTTTTCTGTCAAACCTCAACATGAATTAGCCATAAATATACATATATCCCCTCCATTTTGAAACTCCCTCCCATCTCCCTCCCCATCCCATACCTCTAGGTGATATAGAGCCCCTGTTTGAGTTTCCTGAGCCATACAGCAAATTCCTGTTGGCTATCTGTTTTAAATATGTAATGTAAGTTTCCATGTTACTCTCTCCATACACTTCACCCTCTCCTCCTCTCTCCCCATATCCAGAACTCTATTCTCCATGTCTGTTTTTCCATTGCTGTCCTGTAAATAAATTCTTCAGTACCATTTTTCTAGATTCCATATATATGCCTATATGCCTTAGTATATGATATTTATCTTTCTCTTTCTGATTTACTTCACTTTGTATAATAGGTTCTAGGTCCATCCACCTCATTATAACTGACTCAAATGCGTTCCTTTTGATGGCTGAGTAATATTCCATTGTGTATATGTACCACAACTTCTTTATCCATTCATCTGTCAATGGACATCTAGGTTTCTTCCATGTTCTAACTTTTGTAAATAGTGCTGCAATTAACAATGAAATACATGTGTCTTTTTTAATTTTGGTTTCCTCGGGATCTATGACTAGGAATGGGATTGTTGGGTCACATGATGCTTTTATTCTTAGTTTTTTCAGGAATCTCCATACTGTCTTCTATAGTGGCTGTATCAATTTACATTCCTACCAACAGTGCAAGAGTGTTCCCTTTTCTCTACTCACTCTCCAGCACTTACTGTTTGTAGACTTTTTGATGATGGCCATTCTGACTGACATAAAGTGATATCTCAATGTAGATTTGATTTGCATTTCTCTAATAATGATCACGGTTGAGCATCTTTTCATGTGTTAGCCTTCTCTATGTCTTGTTTGGAGAAATGTCTGCTTAGGTCCTTTTCCCACTTTTTAATTGGGTTGTTCGTTTTTCTGGTATTGAGTTGTATGAGCTTCTTGTATATTTTGGAAATTAATCCTTTGTTGGTTGTTTCATTTGCTATTATTTTCTCCCATTCTGAGGGCTGTCTTTTCACCTTGCTTATAGTATCCTTTGCTGTGCAAAAGCTTTTAAGTTTAATCAGGTCCCACTTGTTTACTTTTGCTTTTATTTCCATTACTCTAGGAGGTGGCTCATAGAGGATCTTGCTTTAACTTATGTCATTCAGTGTTCTACCTATGGTTTCCACTAAGAGTTTTATAGTTCCTGGTCTTACATTTAGGTCTTTAATCCATTTTGAATTTATCTTTGTGTATGGTGTTAGGAAGTGTTCTAATTTCATTTTACATGTAGCTGTACAGTTTTCCCAGCACCTTTTATTGAAGAGACTGCCTTTGTGCCATTGTGTATTCTTGCCTCCTTTGTCAAAAATAAGGTACCCATAGGTGCATGGGCTTATTTCTGGGCTTTCTATCTGGTTCCAATGATCTATATTTCTGTTTTTATGAAAGTACCATACTGTCTTGATGACTGTAGCTTTGTAGTATAATCTGATGTCACGAAGATTGATTCCTCCAGCTCTATTCTTTCTCAAGACTGCTTTGGCTATTTGGGGTCTTTTGTGTTTCCATATGAATTGTGAAATATTTTGTTCTATTTCTTTGAAAATTGCCATTGATCACTTCATAGGGATCACACTGAATCTGTAGATTGCATCTGATAGTGTAGTCATTTTCACAATATTGATTCTTCCTACCCAGGAACATGGATTATCTCTCCATCTGTTTATCTCATCTTTGATTTCTTTCATTAGTTTTTTATAATTTTCTCTGTACAGTTCTTTTGTCTCCTTAGGTAAGTTTATTGCTAGATATTTAATTATTTTTGTTGTAATGGAGAATGGGATTGATTCCTTAATTCCTCCTTCTGATATTTTCACTGTTAATAAATAGAAATGGAAGTGATTTCTGTGTATTGATTTTGTATCCTTTGATTTTGCTAAATTCACTGATTGGCTCTAGTAATTTTCTAATACTATCTTTAGGATTTTCTATGTACAGTAGCATGTCATTTGCAAACAGTGAGAACTTTACTTCTTCTTTTCTGATCTGGCTTCCTTTTATTTCTTTTTCTTCTCTGATTGCTGTAGCTAGGACTTACAGAACTACATTGAATAATAGTGGTGAAAGTGGATACCCTTATCTTGTTCCTGATCTTAGGGGGAATGCTTTCAGTTTTTCACCATTGAGAACAATGTTTGCTGTAGGCTTATCATATATGGCCTTTACTATGTTGAGGTAGGTTCCTTCTATGCCCACTATTTGAAGCAGTTGAAGCATAAATGGGTGATTAATATTGTCAAAGGCTTTTTCTGCATCTATTGAGATGATCATATGGTTTTTTTATCTTTCAATTTGTTAATATGGTGTATCACATTGATTGATTTGCATATACAGAAGAATCCTTGCATCCCTGGAATAAACCCAACTTATCATGGTGTATGAGATTTTTGATGTGTTGCTGAATTCTGTTTGCTAAACTTTTGTTGAGGATTTTTGCATCTATGTTCATCACTGATATTGGCCTGTAGTTTTCGTTTTGTTGTTGTTGTTGTTGTTGTTGTTGTCTTTGTCTGGTTTTGGTATCAGGTGATGGTGGCCTCATAGAATGAGTTGAGAAGTATTCCTTCTTCTGCAATTTTTGGAAAGAGTTTTGGAAGTTAGGCATTAATTCTTCTCTAAATGTTTGATAAAATTCTCCTGTGAAGCCATCTGGCTTTTGTTTTCTGGGGGATTTTCGACCACAGCTTTAATTTCAGTGCTTGTAATTGGGTGACTCATTATTTCTATATCTTCTTGGTTCAATCTTGAAAGACTGAACTTTTATAAGAATCTGTCCATTTCTTCCAGGTTATCCATTTTATTGTCATATAGTTGTTCATAATAGTCTCTTATAATCCTTTGTATTTCTGCATTGTTTGTTGTAACCTCTCCTTTTTCATTTCTAATTTTGTTGATTTGATTCTTCTCTTTTTTCTTCATGAGTCTGGCTCAGGGTTTATCAATTTTGTTTATCTTCTCAATGAATCAGCTGTTAGTTTTTATTAATCTTTACTATTGTTTCTTTCATTTTCATTTAATTTTACTCTGATCTTTATGATTTCTTTCCTTCTACTAATTTTTTTTCTTCTTCTTTTTCCAGTTGTTTTAGGTGTAAAGTTAGGTTGTCTATTTGAAGTTTTTCTTGTTTCTTGAGATAAGATTGTATTGCTATAAACTTCCCTCTTAGAACTTTTTTTGTTGCATCCCATAGGTTTTGAGTTGTCCTGTTTTCATTGTCATTTTTTTCTAGAAATTTGTTGATTTCTTTTATGATTTCTTCAGTAACCTGTTGGTTATCTAGAAATGTATTGTGTAATCTCCATGTGTTTGTGGGTTTTTTCTTAAAGTTTTTTTTTTTTGTAATTGGCATCTAATCTCATAGCATTGCGGTCGAAGAAGATGCTTGATGCAATTTCAATTTTCTTAAATTTACTGAGGTTTGATTTGTGACCCAAGATCTGGTCTATCCTGGAGAATGTTCCATGTGCACTTGAGAAGGTATATTCTTCTGCATTTGGATGGAATGTCCTGAAGATATCAATGAGATCCATCTCATGTAATATATTATTTAAGACTTGTGTTTCCTTATTAATTTTTTGTTTTGATGATCCATCCATTGGTGTGAGTTGGGTTTTTAAGTCTCCTACTATGATTGTGTTACTGTCAGTTTCTCCTTTTATGTCTGTTAGTGTTTGTCTTATATATTGCAGTGCTCCTATGTTGGGTGCATAGACATTTACAATTGTTAAATCTTCCTCTTGGATTGGTCCCTTGATCATTAAGTAGAGTCCTTCCTTATCTCTTCCAATATTCTTTATTTTAAGGTCTATTTTGTCTGATATGAGGATTCCTACTCATGCTTTCTTTTGCTTCCAATTTGCATGAAATATATTTTTCCATCCTCTTTCAGTCTATTTGAGTCTTGAGGTCTGAAGTGGGTTTATTGTAGACAGCATTTATATAGGAATTGTTTTTTTACCCATTCAGCCAGTCTGTGTCTTTTGGTTGGAGCATTTAATCCATTTACTTTCAAAGTAATTATTGATATATATGTTCCTATTGCCATTTTCTTAATTTTGGGGGGTTGATTTTGTATATCTTTTTCTTCTCTTGTATTTCTTGAATATATAAGTCCCTTTAACTTTTGTTGTAAAACTGGTTTGGTGGTCCTGAATTATCTTAACTTTTGCTTGTCTGAAAAGCTTTTTATTTCTCCATCAATTTTGAATGAAATCCTTGCTGGGTAATCTTGGTTGTAGATTTTTCCCTTTCAGTACTTTATATATTCCCTGCCATTCCCTTCTGACCTGCAGAGTTTCTGTTGAAAGATCAGCTGTTAAGCGTACGGGGTTTCCCTTGTATGTTACTTGTTGCTTCTCCCTTGCTGCTTTTAATATTCTTTCTTTGTGTTTAGTCTTTGTTAGTTTGATTAGTAGGTGTCTTGGCATGTTTCTCTTTGGGTTTATCCTGTATTTGATACGATACTTCGTGCTTCTTGAACTTGACTGCCTATTTCCTTTTCCATGTGGGGAAATTTTTAACTATAATCTCTTCAAAAATTTTCTCATACCCTTTCTTTTTCTCTTCTTCTTTTGGGACCCCTATAATTCAAATGTTGGTGCATTTGATATTGTCCCAGATATCTCTGAGACTATCCTCAGTTCTCTTCATTCTTTTTACTTAATTCTATTCTTCAGAAATTCTTTCCACCATTTTATCTTCCAGGTCACAGATTTTTGTGCTTCATATATTCTGCTATTGATTCCTTCTAGAGTATTTTTAATTCCAGTAATTGTGTTGTTTGTCTCTGTATGTTTATGCTTTTATTCTTCTAAGTCTTTGTTAATTGATTCTTGCATTTTCTTCATCCTGTTTTCAAGGTTTTTGATAATCTTTACTAACATTATTCTGAATTCTTTTTCAGATAGTGTGCCTATTTCCCCTTCATTTATTTGGACTTCTGTGTTTCTAATTTTTCCTTCATTTGTATAGTATTTCTCTGCCTTTTCATTATTATTTTTTAAGTTATTGTGTTTGAGATCTCCTTTTCCCATGTTTCAAGTTTGATTTCTTTCTTCTTTTGGTTTATGCCCACCTAAAGTTGGTCCAGTGGTTTGAGTAAGCTTCATATAGGGTGAGATTTGTGCTGAGTTTTTTTGATTTTTTGTTTGTTTGTTTTTCCTCTGAATGGCAAGGCTTAGTGAGGTGGTAATCCTGTCTGCTGATTATTGGGTTTGCATTTTTGTTTTGTTGTTGTTTATTTTTCTTTTTTTTTTTTCTTTTTCTTTTTTTTATTAGTTGGAGGCTAATTACTTCACAACATTTCAGTGGGTTTTGTCATACATTGATATGTTGTTGTTTAGATGAGACATCCTGCACAAGGTGCTACTGATGGTTGGGTGATGCAGGGTTTTGTATTCAAGTGGTTTCCCTTGTGTAGGTTCTCATGATTTGATACTCCCTAGGATTAGTTCTCTGGTATTCTAGGTTCTTGGAGTCAGTGCTCCCACTCCAAAGGCTCAGACCTTGATCTCTGGTCAGGAATGAAGATTAAACAAGTGATTTGTTATGGTATTAAGTGAGATTAAAACACATATCCAAAAATATCTAAAAATGAGAAACCAAAGATGAATCCCAGGCAAAAGGCAGGTGCAAAATAAGGCAATAATAATTAAAATAATGGAATATACACATATGCATATACACCCATAAACACAATCAAAACAGTCTAACAAAAATAGCATACAGTAGATTCAGCCAGCAATCAAAACAGATCAAAAATTATATTTACCAGTTAAAAACAAAACTAACTAAAGCACAAACTGAAAACAAAACTAAAGCAAGGTGCTAAGTGGGGAATAAATCAATGGAAGCAAAACTTACAAATATATTGAGAGGAAAGGAAAGAAGGAAAAGAAAGAAAAAATACACATTCAAAGTTAAATATAGGTAGATGAAGATTTATATATATTAAAGATTATCTGCAAGAGGAAAAGAACAGTAAGAAAGAGAAACAAAGGAAAGGTGTAGAAAAATATAATAAGTTAAAAAAAATTAAAAATTAACAAAAGGGAAAAGAGTAAAAGAGGAAAAAGAAAGGGAAAAAAAAAGAAATTAAAAAGAAAGGGAAAGTTCTACAGTACTGCAAAAGCCCAACGGAGAGGCAGAGGTTTATAACAACAATAAAAAGTGTGGCTGAATATATACACACACCCATAAGCAAAATCAAAACAGACAAAAATAAAGTACAATAGATTGGCCTCGTGAACTAAGGAAACTAAAAACTATATATACTGGTTAACAAAACTAACTAAAGCAGAAAGTTGAAAATAAAACAAAGCAAGGTGGCAAGTAGGGAGTAAAACAATGAAAATAAAACTAACAAATATGTTGAGAGGAAAGGAAAGAAAGAAAGAATAAATATGCAAAGTTAAATAGATGTTGATAAAGAAGATTTATATCCATTAAAGATCAACTTCAAGGGGGAAAGAATAGTAGGGAAAGCAAACAAAAGAATAATTGTAGAAAAGATAATAATAGGTTTAAAAATTAAAATTAAATGAAAAAAAAAGGAAGAATAAAGAAGAAGAAAAAACGGAAAACTTCACAGAACTGCAAAAGCCCAACGTAGAGGCAGAAGTTTGTAAGAACAATGAAAAATGTGACTGAGGGGAAAAAAGTTCCAAAGCTTAATTAAATTTCATAGTGCAAATAAAATTGATAACTACAGCAAAGGGGGAGGAAGGGGGAAAAAAAAAACTCTAAAAGTATCTGCAGAACAAATCAAAACGTATGAATAATATACGCTTTTCTTGATTCACTGCTGTCAGAGTCCTTTCCCTCGCTGGGAGTCACAGTCCACTTCACCTCCCTAGCATACCCTTCAACACTGTGCTCGTCTCTTAACCTGCTGCGAAGGCAGCTTAGATTCTAATTTGGTCCTACACCTGTGTGTTCTTGCCTCCAATATCCACAGCTATGAGAACTAGTGGATTTCCTTTTGCGGGAGTTCTCAATGTCCTTTTATATATTCCATAGACAGAGAGTCTGCGTAGTTGATCATTTGGATTTAATCTGCAGCTTGTACAGCTGGTGGGAAGGTTTTGAGTATTCTTCTTTAGCCACACTGCACCTGTGTTTCAACTGTGGTTTTATTTCCACCTCTACATGTGGGTCATCCACTGGGATTTGCTCCTGAGGCTGCCCTAGAGAAATTCAGTGTGCCCCAGTGAGGGCCAGGTGCAGAGGTGGTGCAGCTGCTTGGTTCGCAGGGGTTATGGCAGCATCAGGTACTCAGGGGAGTTGGCGGCTAGGGTCAGTTCAGTTCAGTCGCTCAGTCGGGTCAGACTCCTTGTGACCCCATGAACTGCAGCAGGCCAGGCCTCCCTGTCCATCACCAACTCCCGGAGTTTACTCAAACTCATGTCCATCAAGTCGGTGATGCCATCCAGCCATGTCATCCTCTGTCGTCCCCTTCTCCTCCTGCCCCCAGTCCCTCCCAGCATCAGGATCTTTTCCAATGAGTCAACTCTTTGCATGAGGTGGCCAAAGTATTGGAGTTTCAGCTTCAACATCAGTCCTTCCAATGAACACTGAGGACTGATTTCCTTTAGGATGGAGTAGTTGAATCTCCTTACAGTCCAAGGGACACTCAAGAGTCTTCTCCAACACCACAGTTCAAAAGCATCAATTCTTTAGCCCTCAGCTTTCTTCACAGTCCAACTCGTACATCCATACATGACCACTGGAAAAACCACAGCCTTGACTAGACCTTTGTTTGCAAAGTAATGCCTCTGCTTTTCAATATGCTATCTAGGTTGGTCATAAATTTCCTTCCAAGGAATAAGTGTCTTTTAATTTCATGGCTGCAATCACCATCTGCAGTGATTTTGGAGCCCCCCCCCAAAATAAAGTCTGACACTGTTTCCACTGTTTCCCCATCTATTTCCCATGAAGTGATGGGGCCAGAGGCCATGATCTTAGTTTTCTGAATGTTTAGCTTTAAGCCAACTTTTTCACTCCCCTCTTTCACTTTCATCAAGAGGCTCTTTAGTTCCTCTTCACTTTCTGCCATAAGGGTGGTGTCATCTGCATATCTGAGGTTACTGATATTTCTCCGAGCAATCTTGATTCCAGCTTGGACTTCTTCAAGCCCAGCGTTTCTCATGATGTACTCTGCATATCAGTTAAACAAGCAGGGTGACAATATACAGCCTTGATGTACTCCTTTTCCTATTTGGAACCAGTCTGTTGTTCCATGTCCAGTTCTAACTGTTGCTTCCTGACCTGCATATAGGTTTCTCAAGAGGTGGGTCAAGTGGTCTGGTATTCCAATCTCTTTCAGAATTTTCCACAGTTTACTGTGATCCACACAGTCGAAGGCTTTGATATAGTCAATAAAGCAGAAATAGATGCTTTTCTGAAGCTCTCTTGTTTTTTGATGATCCAGTGGATCATCAATTTGATCTCTGGTTCCTCTGCCTTTTCTAAAACCAGCTTGAACATCTGGAAATTCACAATTCACATATTGCTGAAGCCTGGCTTGGAGAATTTTGAGCATTACTTTACTAGCATGTGAGATGAATGCAATTGTGCAGTAGTTTGAGCATTCTTTGGGATTGCCTTTCTTTGGGATTGGAATGAAAACTGACCTTTTCCAGTTCTGTGGCCACTGCTGAGTTTTCCAAATTTGCTGGCGTATTGAGTGCAGCACCTTCACAGCATCATCTCTCAGGATTTGAAATATCTCAACTGGAATTCCATCACCTCCACTAGCTTTGTTCATAGTGATGCTTTCTAAGGCCCACTTGACTTCACTTTCCAGTATGTCTGGATCTCGGTGAGTGATCACACCATCGTGATTTTCTGGGTTGTGAAGATCTTTTTTGTACAGTTCTCCTGTGTATTCTTGCCACCTCTTCTTAATATCTTCTGCTTCTGTTAGGTCCACACTATTTCTGTCTTTTATTGAGCCCATCTTTGCATGAAATAGTCCCTTGGTATCTCTAATTTTCTTGAAGAGATCTCTAGTCTTTCCCATTCTGTTCTTTTCCTCTATTTCTTTGCATTGATCGCTGAGGAAGGCTTTCTTATCTCTCCTTGCTGTTCTTGGGAACTCTGCATTCAAATGGGAATATCTTTCCTTTTCTCCTTTGCCTTTTGCTTCTCTTCTTTTCACAGATATTTTTAAGGCCTCCTCAGACAGCCATTTTGCTTTTTTGCATTTCTTTTCCATGGGGATGGTGTTGATCCTTGTCTCCTATACAATGTCACGAACCTCCATCCATAGTTCATAACCCACTTTGTCTATCAGATCTAGTCCCTTAAATCTATTTCTCACTTCCACTGTATAATCATAAGGGATTTGACTTAGGTCATACCTGAATCGTCTAGTGGTATTTCCTACTTTCTTCAATTTAAGTCTGAATTGACAATAAGGAGTTCATTATTTGAGCCACAGTCAGCTCCTAGTCTTGTTTTTGCTGACTGTATAGAGCTTCTCCATCTTTGGCTGCAAAGAATATAATCAATCTGATTTTGGCATTGACCATCTGGTGATGTCCATGTTTAGAGTCTTCTCTTGTGTTGTTGAAAGAGGGTGTTTGCTATGACCAGTGCATTCTCTTGGCAAAACTCTATTAGCCTTTGCCCTGCTTCATTCCATACTCCAAGGCCAAATTTGCCCGTTACTCCAAGTGTTTCTTGACTTCCTACTTTTGCATTCCAGTCCCCTATAATGAAAAGGACATATTTTGGGGGTGTTAGTTCTAAAACGTCTTGTAGGTCTTCATAGAACCATTCAACTGCAGCTTTTTCAGCGTTACTGGTTGGGGCATAGGCTTGGATTACCGTGATATTGAATGGTTTGCCTTGGAAATGAACAGAGATCATTCTGTCGTTTTTGAGATTGAATCCAAGTACTGCATTTCGGACTCTTTTGTTGACCATGATGCCTACTCCATTTCTTCTAAGGAATTCCTGCCCACAGTAGTAGATATAATTGTCTTCTGAGTTAAATTCACCCATTCCAGTCCACTTTAGTTCGCTGATTCTTAGAATGTCCACGTTTACTCTTGCCATCTCCTGTTTGACCACTTCCAATTTGCCTTGATTCATGGACCTAACATTCCAGGTTCCTATGCAATATTGCTCTTTACAGCATCAGACCTTGCTTCTATCACCAGTCACATCCACAACTGGGTATTGCTTTGGTTTGGCTCCATCCCTTCATTCTTTCTGTATTTATTTATCCACTGATCTCCAGTAGCATATTGGGCACCTAATGACCTGGGGAGTTCTTCTTTCAGTATCTTATCATTTTGCCTTTTCATACTGTTCATGTGGTTCTCAAGGCAAAAATACTGAAGTGGTTTGCCATTCCCTTCTCCAGTGGACCACATTCTGTCAGAATGTGGCAGCTAGGGTAGTAGGAAATATAGTGCTCTAGAATGGTATGACAAGCAGTGTTGGCCAATGTACTCTAGTATTCTTGCCTGGAGAACCTCCCTGACAGAGATGCCTGGAAGGCCACAGTCCACAGTGTTGCAAAATCAGACATGACTGAAATGACCCTGTGCACATAGACGCAAGACATTTTTGCCCGAGGCAGCTCTGACCCAGTGAGAGTTGAACATGAAGGCGGTGCAGCTGCTTTGCTTGTGGGGATCCTTGCAGTGCCAAGTGTGCAGGGACGCAGACTGTCTCCATTGCAGGAGTTATGGCCCTATCACAGTCTTTTTTTGAGTCTCTTGTAGCTGGCAATCAGAAGGCCTCTTTGGCCAGTCTTTCTACATAGCTCCACCAGTTCAGGCACTTAGAAGGCTCCCTTGCCTGGAGTCCTTCTCTGTTGTTCCTCACGTGAGGCACATAGAGTGGCCCCCCTGGCTAGTGTCTTACTCTGTAGATCAGTGTATCAAGCACTTAAAGAGGCACCCTGGGTGCAGTCCTACTCTGAAGTTCAGTGCGTCAGGCGTTTGATGGGCCAGCCTCTTTATTGTTCAGCTGCCAGTGAACAATAAAGGCTATGGTGATGGCTCCACCCCCTATGCATGACTCAGCACCATTGCCTTACCTCCATGGCTGCCTGACCTTTCCCCACAGGCATTTTCTACCACAATCTCCTCCCAAACAGCCCCTCAATCTGTCTTCTCACAGTCACAAATAGCCCTCACCCTGGGATTGCTCCACAACCCCCAAACTCCTGATCCCAGCTGTTTGTTGTGCCTTCTAGGGGACCTGTCTCCCTGTCTGGAGTATGTATGTCTGTGGCAAGGAATGTCTGGTTCTCATTCCATTTAGGCTGCCACAGATCAGATGTTTCACTCCCGGTCTTAAATGTTTCTCCTCTGACTCAGACAATTGCCCCGGTGTGGAGATCAGACCACTGCTTCAGTTCCCCCACCCCCTGAAGGTAGGTCTAGTCTTAGTAACACTACTGTTTTTCCCCCAGTTTCTTTGTCCTACCAAGTTTTGTGTGGTTCTTGATATTCTTTTCCACTGTCAGGTACAACTGTATGCTCTCAGCTGGTCTTCTGCATTTACTTCTGGGTCTGAAGGTATATTCCTGATGTATCCATGGAGAGAGATGTACTCCATGTCCACCTGCTCCTCTGCCATTTTGTCTGTCCTGATCTTCTGCCCATTTTTTTAATTGGGCTTTTGTTATTGTTGTTTTTGATACTGAGCTGCATGAGCCATTTGGATATTTTGAAGAAAAATCTCTTGTCAGTTGCTTCTTTTGCAATTATTTTTTTCCATTCTGTGAGTTGTCTTTTCTTTTTGTTTATGGTTTATTTAGTTGTGCAAAAGTTTTTAAGTTTAATTAGATCCCATTTTTTTTTTTCATTACTCTAGGTGGTGGATTGAAAATGATCTTGCTATGATTTACATAAAAGTGTGTTCTGCCTATGTTTTCCTCTAAGAGCTTTATATTATCTGGCTGCACATTTAGGTCTTTAATCCATTTTGAGTTTATTTTTGTGTATGGTGTTAGGGAGTGTTATAATTTTATTCTTTTACATGTAGCTGTCCAGTTTTCCCAGCATCACTTATGGAAGAGGTTGTCTTTCCTCCATTGTATGTTGTTGCCTCCTTTACCATAGGTTAGGTGACCATAGGTGAGTAGGTTTGTCTCTGAACTTTCTATCCTATTTCATTCATCTGTATTTCTGCTTTTGTGCTGAAGCCATACTGTTTTGATTATTGTGCTTTGTAATATGGTCTCTTTTTGAAGTATGAACTTCTCCAGATACATACCCCATAGTGGGGTTGCTGGATCATATATGCTACTTCTATATTTAGTTTTTTAAGGAATCTGCATACTGTTCTCCATAATGGTTTTACCAATCAACATTCCACAAGCAGTGTGGGTGGATACCCTTTTCTCCATACTGTTTCCAGCATTAGTTGTTTGTAGACATTTTGATGATAACCATTCTGACTGGTGTGTGGTGATATGGCCATTGCAGTTTTGATTTGCATTTCTCTGGTAATTAATGATGTTGAGAATCTTTTCATGTGATTTTGGACATCTGTGTATCTTCTTTTGGGAAATGTCTGTTTAGGTCTTCTGTCCATTTTTTGATTGGCTTGTTTGATTTTTTGTTGAAGTGCCTGTGCTGTTTGTATATTTTGGAGATAATTTTCTTGTCAGTCAATTTGTTTGTATTTTTTTCTTCATTACGGATGTTGCTTTTTTTGGTTGCTGTTTATGATCGCCTTTGCACTGCAAAAGTTTTTACTTGTAATTAGGACCCATTTGGGCTTTTTTGTTTGTTTTTATTTTCTTTACTCTGGGAGGTCAAGGAGTATTCTGCTTATGTTTTCTTCTAAGAGTTTTATAGCAACTGGTCTAACATTTAGGTGGTTAATATATTTTCACTCTTATCTCTAGATTATTTTGCCATATAGCCCATTACAGAATATTGAGTAGAGGAAGGAGCTAAGATGGCAGAGGAATAGGATGGGGAGACCACTTTCTCCCCTACAAATTCATCAAAAGAACAATTGAACGCTGAGCAAACTTCACAAAACAACTTCCAATCACTAGCAGAGGACATCAGGTGCCCAGAAAAGCAGCCCATCATCTTCAAAAAGAGGTAGGACAAAATATAAAAGATCAAAAGAGAGATAAAAGAGCTAGGGACAGAGACCCATCACAGGAAGGGAGTTGTAATAGAGGAAGTTTCCAAACACCAGGAAACCCTCTCACTGGCAGGACTGGGGGGAAGTTTTCAAATCTCGGAGGGCAACCTAACTGGGAGGAAAAATAAGTAAAACCCACAGATTACATGCCTAAAAGCAACTCCCAGCAGAAAAGTACCCCAGATGCCTGCATCCTCCACAAGCAAGTGGGGACGGAACGGAGAGGAGCAGGCGGCATTGCTTAGGGTAAGGACCAGGCCTGAATGCCCTGAGGGTAATCAGAGGGAGCTAACAGTGAGATAACAACTTAAACTTGGGATAGCAAGAGAAAGAGAAAATTAACCAGCCTGAACACACTGCAGGCCCATTTGCAGAACAAAGGAAGAACTGAGCGATCCCAGAGAAGAGCTAGCTGGTGGCGGACGGGCCCATCCCCTGCCAGAGGCAGGAGGCAGTGGGGAGGGGAAAGGGGCAAACTCAGCCCCAGAGAGGGCATCCCCTACCAAACTGAAAACAGGCTCCAGCTTCTAACCAAAGACTTCCTGAGATTCTGGATGGTTGACATTTGTGGGGAGGGTTGAGGCTAGAAGCCAGCTCCCCAGAACAGACACAAGGTGCACCCAACTGGCGCGCACGGAAACTGAGGCTGGGACCGTGGAGGGGATAAGGCGCGCTGCACCTGGGGAGAGTGCGCTCGTCAAGCTCCTGGCTGCCTGAGCTGCTCAGGCTGGGGAAGGCACAAAACGCAGGCCTAACCGAATCTGCACTTTTGTGGAGTACCCGAAAACTGGAACTGCATTCCAGGCAGGGCCCGCTCCCTTCAGAGCAGCCTGGAGCCTGAGCAATGTAGACGGGGAAAGCACACACACCGCAAGCGGGGGCAAACCCAGTGTGGCCGGAACACTGCGAGGGCTCCCCACACAGGTCAGTGATATTTGTCTGCAGTGCCCCTCCCTCCCCACAGCACGACTGAACAAGCAAACCTAAACAAGAGACCACCTCTGCCCACTTGTATCAAGGTGGAAATTAGACACTGAAGATACCAGCAAACAGAAGCAAAATAAACAAAGGGAACCACTTCAGAAGTGACCAGTGCAACAGATTAAAATACCTGTAGGTTTATTTTTGTGTATGGTGTTAGAAAGTGTTCTAGTTTCATTCCTTTACAAGTGGTTGACCAGTTTCCCCAGCACCACCTGTTAAAGAGGTTGTCTTTTCTCCATTGTATATCCTTGCCTCCTTTGTCGAAGATAAGGTGTCCATAGGTGCGTGGATTTTTTTCTGGGCTTTCTATTCTGTTCCATCGATCTATATTTCCGTCTTTGTGCCAGTACCATACTGTCTTGATGACTGTGGCTTTGTAATAGAGCCTGAAGTCAGGCAGGTTGATTCCTCCAGTTCCATTCTTCTTTCTCAAGATTGCTTTGGCTATTTGAGGTTTTTTGTATTTCCAAACAAATTGTGAAATTATCTTTTCTAGTTCTATGAAAAATACCGTTGGTAGCTTGATAGGGATTGCATTGAATCTATAGATTGCTTTGGGTGGTATAGCCATTTTGACAATATTGATTCTTCCAATCCATGAACATGGTATATTTCTCCATCTGTTTGTGTCCTCTTTGATTTCTTTCATCAGTGTTTTATAGTTTTCTGTGTATAAGTCTTTTGTTTCTTTAGGTAGATATACTCCTAAGTATTTTATTCTTTTTGTTGCAATAGTGAATGGTATTGTTTCCTTAATTTCTCTTTCTGTTTTCTAATTGTTAGTGTATAGGAATGCAAGGGATTTCTGTGTGTTAATTTTATATCCTGCAACACTTTCTAACACCATACACAAAAATAAACTCAAAATGGATTAAAGATCTAAATGTAAGACCAGAAACTATAAAACTCCTAGAGGAGAACATAGGAAAAACACTCTCCGACATAAATCACAGCTGGATCCTCTATGACCCACCTCCCAGAATATTGGAAATAAAAGCAAAAATAAACAAATAAGACCTAATGAAACTTAAAAGCTTTTGCACGACAAAGGAAACTATAAGCAAGGTGAAAAGACAGCACTAAGACTGGGAGAAAATAATAGCAAATGAAATAACAGACAAAGAATTAATCTCAAAAATATACAAGCAACTCCTGCAGCTCAATTCCAGAAAAATAAGTGACACAATCAAAAAATGGGCCAAGGAACTAAACAGACATTTCTGCAAAGAAGACATACAGATGGCTAACTAACACATGAAAAGATGCTCAACATCACTCATTATCAGAGAAATGCAAATCAAAACCACACTGAGGTACCATTACACGCCAGTCAGAATGGCTGCTATCCAAAAGTCTACAAGCAATAAATGCTGGAGAGGGTGTGGAAAAAAGGGTACCCTCTTACACTGTTGGTGGGAATGCAAACTAGTACAGCCACTATGGAGAACAGTGTGGAGATGTCTTAAAAAACTGGAAATAGAACTGCCATATGACCCAGCAATCCCACTTCTGGGCATACACACTGAGGAAACCAGATCTGAAAGAGACACGTGCACCCCAATGTTCATCGCAGCACTGTTTATAATAGCCAGGACATGAAAGCAACCTAGATGCCCATCAGCAGACAAATGGATAAGGAAGCTGTGGTACATATACACCATGGAATATTACTCAGCCATTAAAAAGAATTCATTTGAATCAGTTCTAATGAGATGGAAGAAACTGGAGCCCGTTATACAGAGTGAAGTAAGCCAGAAAGATAAAGACCAATACAGTATACTAACACATGTATACGGAATTTAGAAAGATGGTAACGATAACCCTATATGCAAAACAGAAAGAGAGACACAGATGTACAGAACAGAATTTTGGACTCTGTGGGAGAAGGCGAGGGTGGGATGTTTCCAGAGAACAGCATTGAAACATGTATATTATCTACGGTGAAACAGATCACCAGCCCAGGCTGGATGCATGAGACAAGTGCTCGGGCATGGTGCACTGGGAAGACCCAGAGGGATGGGGTGGGGAGGGAGGTGGGATGGGGGATCAGGTTAGGGATTACATGTAAATCCATGGCTAGTTCATGTCAATGTATGACAAAAACCACTACCAAAAAAAAAAAAAAAAATACCTGTAGGTAACACTGACTACACCGGAAGGGGCCTATAGATACCGTGAAGTGTAAGCTGGAACAAGAAGTTTTCTGAAACTGAACCAAACCCACACTGACCACCACAGCTCCAGAGAAATTCCTAGATATATTTTTACTTTTTTTTAACTAAAAAATTTTTTTTCTTTTTCTTTGTTTTTTTTTTTCTCTTTTACTTTCTTTTAAAATTCCCTATTACTCCTCCAATACTCCTTAACTTTCATTTTCATATATTTTTACTATTTTTTTAAATTAACAAATATTTTTTCTTTTTTTATTTTTTTCTCTTATTTTCTTTTAAAGTCCTCTATTACTCCTCTACCATTCCTTAATTTTCATTTTCATTTCACTATAACCTTGCAAAACAAACAAACAAACAAAAAATAGGCCCTATTTTTAAACTGAACTTCATATATATTTCTAAATTTTTTTGTTTTTGTTTTTCATATTGTATTTTTAAGAGTCTAACATCTACTCTAGATTTTTAATCTTTTTTTTCAGGATTTGATATCAATTTCAGACATTTAAGAATCCAATATTCAGTACCCATTTTTACTCAGGAGTGTGATGATTACTCTCTCCCACTTTTGACTCTCCATTTTCTCCCTCAGATCACCTCTGTTTCCTCCCTCCCCATTCTCTTCCCAATCCATTTCTGTGAATCTCTGTGGGTGTCTGGGCTACGGAGAACACTTTGGGAACAGAGAACTGTGTAGATCTGTCTCTCTCCTCTTGAGTCCCCCCTTTTCTCCTCCTGCTCATCTCTATCTCCCTCCTCCCTCTCCTCTTCTTCATGTAACTCTGTTAAACTCTCTGGGTGTCCCTCACGGTGGAGAATCTTCTCACCATTGACCTAGAAGTTTTATTATCAGTGCTGTATAGTTGGAGAAGTCTTGAGCCTACTGAAAGAATAAGACTGAAATCCAGAAGCAGAAAACTTAAGCCCAAAACCTGAGAACACCAGAAAACTCCTGACTACAGGGAACATTAACAAGATGAAAAGGCAGAGAAATACCCAATAGGTAAAGGAACATGAAAAATGCCCACCAAATCAAACAAAAGAGGAGGAGATAGGGAATCTATCTGAAAAACAATCTAGAATAATGATAATAAAAATGATCCAAAATCGTGAAAACAAAATGGAGTTCCAGATAAATAGCCTGGAGACAAAGATTAAGAAGATGCAAGAAATATTTAATAAGGAACTAGAAGAAATAAAAAGAGTCAGTTAAAAATGAATAATGCAATAGATCAGATAAAAACACCCTGGAGGGAACCAACAGCAGAATAACAGAGACAGAAGATAGGATAAGTGAGGTAGAAGATAAAATGGTGGAAATAAATGAAGCAGAGAGGAAAAAAGAAAAAAGAATCAAAAGAAATGAGGACAACCTCAGGGACCTCTGGGACAATGTGAAATGCCCCAACATTCGAATCATAGGAGTCCCAGAAGAAGAAGACAAAAAGAAAGGCCATGAGAAAATACTCGAGGAGATAATAGCTGAAAACTTCCCTAAAATGGGGAAGGAAATAGCCACCCAAGTCCAAGAAGCCCAGAGAGTCCCAAACAGGATAAACCCAAGGCAAAACACCCCAAGACACATATTAAATTAACAAAGATCAAACCCAAAGAACAAATAATAAAAACAGCAAGGGAGAAACAACAAATAACACACAAAGGGATACCCATAAGGATAACAGCTGATCTATGAATAGAAACTCTTCAGGCCAGAAAGGAAAGGCAGTACATACTTAAAATAACGAAAGAGAATAACCTACAACCTAGATTACTGTATCCAGCAAGGATCTCATTCAGATATGAAGGAGAATTCAAAAGCTTTACAGACAAGCAAAAGCTGAGAGAATTCAGCACCACAAAACCAGCTCTTCAACAAATGCTAAAGGATCATCTCTAGACAGGAAACACAGAAAGGTTGTATAAAGACGAACCCAAAACAACAAAGTAAGTGGCAATGGAAACATACCTATCAATAATTACCTTAAATGTAAATGGGTTGAATGCCCCAACCAAAAGACAAAGACTGGCTGAATGGATACAAAAACAAGACCCCTATAAATGTTGTCTACAAGAGACCCACCTCAAAACAAGGTACACACACAGACTGAAAGTGAAGGGCTGGAAAAAATTATTTCACGCAAATGGAGACCAAAAGGAAGCAGGAGTCACAATACTCATTATCAGATAAAATAGACTTTAAAACAAAGGCTGTTTAAAGAGACAAAGAAGGACACTACATAATGATCAAAGGATCAATCCAAGAACAAGATATAACAATTATAAATATATATGCACCCAACATAGGAGCACCACAATATGTAAGGCAAATGCTAACGAGCATGAAAGGGGAAATAAACAGTAACACAATAATAGTGGGAGACTTTAATACCCCACTCACAGCTATGGATAGATCAACTAAACAGAAAATTAACAAGGAAACACAAAGTTTAAATGACACAATGGACCAACTAGACCTAATTGATATCTATAGGACATTTCACCCCAAAACAATCAACTTCACCTTTTTCTCAAGTGCACACGGAACCTTCTCCAGAATAGATCACACCTTGGGCCATAAATCTAGCCTTGGGAAATTCAAAAAAATTGAAATCATTTCATTCATCTTTTCTGACCACAGTGCAGTAAGATTAGATCTCAATTACAGGAAAAACATTATTAAAAATTCAAACATATGGAGGCTAAGTAACATGCTCCTGAATAACCAACAAATCATAGAAGAAATCAAACAAGAAATCAAAATATGCATAGAAATGAATGAAAATGAAAACACAACAACTCAAAACCTATGGGACACTATAAAAGCAGTGCTAAGGGGAAGGTTCATAGCGTTACAAACTTACCTCAAGAAACAAGAATAAAGTCAGATAAATATACTAACTCTACACCTAAAGAAACTAGAGAAGGAAGAAATGAAGAACCCCAGGGTTAGTAGAAGGAAAGAAATCTTAAAAACTAGGGCAGAAATAACGATCTAAATGTAAGACCAGAAACTATAAAACTCCTAGAGGAGAACATAGGCAAAACACTCTCCGACATAAGTTCACAGCAGGATCCTCTATGACCCACCTCCCAGAATATTGGAAATAAAAGCAAAAATAAACAAATGGGACCTAATGAAACTTAAAAGCTTTTGCACGACAAAGGAAACTATAAGCAAGGTGGAAAGACAGCCCTCAGAATGGGAGAAAATAATAGCAAATGAGGCAACAGACAAAGGATTAATATAAAAAATATACAAGCAACTCCTGCAGCTCAATACCAGAAAAATAAATGACCCGATCAAAAAATGGGCCAAAGAACTAAACAGACATTTCTGCAAAGAAGACATACAGATGGCTAACAAACACATGAAAAGATGCTCAACATCACTCATTATCAGAGAAATGCAAATCAAAACCACACTGAGGTACCATTACACGCCAATCAGAATGGCTGCTATCCAAAAGTCTACAAGCAATAAATGCTGGAGAGGGTGTGGAAAAAAGGGTACCCTCTTACACTGTTGGTGGGAATGCAAACTAGTACAGCCACTACGGAGAACAGTGTGGAGATGTCTTAAAAAACTGGAAATAGAACTGCCATATGACCCAGCAATCCCACTTCTGGGCATACACACCAAGGAAACCAGATCTGAAAGAGACACGTGCACCCCAATGTTCATCGCAGCACTGTTCATAATAGCCAGGACATGGAAGCAACCTAGATGCCCATCAGCAGATGAATGGATAAGGAAGCTGTGGTACATATACACCATGGAATATTACTCAGCCATTAAAATGAATTCATTTGAATCAGTTCTAATGAGATGGAAGAAACTGGAGCCCGTTATACAGAGTGAAGTAAGCCAGAAAGATAAAGACCAATACAGTATACTAACACATGTATATGGAATTTAGAAAAATGGTAATGATAACCCTATATGCAAAACAGAAAAAGAGACACAGATGTATAGAACAGCGTTTTGGACTCTGTGGGAGAAGGTGAGGGTGGGATGTTTCCAGAGAACAGCATTGACACATGTATATTATCAAGGGGTAACAGATCACCAGCCCAGGTTGGATGCATGAGACAAGTGCTCAGGGCTGGTGCACTGGGAAGACCCAGAGGGATGGGGTGGGGAGGGAGGTGGGATGGGGGATCAGGTTAGGGATTACATGTAAATCCATGGCTGATTCATGTCAATGTATGGCAAAAACCACTACAATATTGTAAAGTAACTAGCCTCCAATTAATAAAAACAAATGAAAAAAAATTGTGTAGAGTTCCTAGTGCTATATACCCGGTTCTTATTAGTTGTCTATTTTATGTATAAAAGTGTGTATGTGTCGACCCCAATCTCCTAATTCATCCCTTCCCTGGATTATCCACAGGTTAAGTTTGTTTTCTACATCCATAATTCTACCACTATTTTGTAAATAGGTTCATTTGTACCCCTTCTTTAAAAGAGCTCACATACAAGTTATATATGATACGTATCTTTTGTTGTCTCACCTGATTTTGTGTGATAATCTCTAAGTCCACTGATGTTGCTGCAAATGGCATCATATTGTTCTTTTTATGGTTGAGTAATATTCCATTGTATATATGGTCTATAACTTCTTTTAGGTATTTAATACATTTGAGTCTATTTTGTGTATAATTTGAGAGAATGTTTGAATTTGATTCTTCTACATGTAGCAGTTCACTTTTCCCAACACTATTTCCTGAAGAAGCTGTCTTTTCTTCATTGTATATACTTGACTCTTTATTGAAGATTAATTAACCATAGGTGCATGAGTTTAAATCTGGATTTTTATCCTGTTCCACTGATCTATATTTCTGTTTTTGTACTAGTACCATACCGTTTTGATTACTGTATCTTTACAGTATAATGTGAAGTCAGGGAATCTGATTTATCTAGGTTCATCTTTCTTTCTAAGAATTAATTTGGCTCTTCAGGGTTCTTACTCTTTCCATACACATTTAAAAATTTTTTATTCCAGTTCTGTGAAAAATACCACTGGCAATTTGATAGGGATTGCAATGAATCTGTAGCTTGCCTTGGGTAGTATAGTCATTCTGACAATATTGATTATTCCAATCCAAGAACATGGTATATCTTTCTATTTATGCTGTCTTTTATTTCTTTTATCAGTGTGTTATAGTATTCATAGTGCAGTTCTTGTGCTTCATTAGATAGGTTTATTCTTAAATATTTTATTATTTTTGATGCAAGATAAATGGGACTGTTTCCTTAATTGTTCTCTTTCTAACCTTTCATTGTTAGTGTTTAGAAATGCAACAGATTTCTCTTTACTAGATTTGTATCCTGCAACTTAAACTGAATTTGTTGATGCACTCTAGTAGTTTTCTGGTAGTGTCTTTAGGATTTTCTGTGTATACTATCATGTCATCTTCACACAGTGACAGTTTTACTTCTTTTCTAATTTTCATTTCTTTTTCTTTTTCTCTGATTGCTCTGGCTAGGACATCAAAACTATAACTATATTGAATAAAGGTGAGAGGAGACATCCTTTTCTTGTTCCTGATCTTGAAGGGAATTCTGTCTTTTTTTTTTTTTTTTTTTTACCATCAACAATAATGTTTGCTGTGGGTTTGGCATATGTTTCCTTTATTTTGAGGTAGAATCCTTCGATGCCCATTTTATCGAGTTGTGTTTTTTTTTTTTTTTTTAATCAGAAGTAGGTGTTGAATTTTATGAAAAATTTTCCTGCATCTATTGACATGATCATAATGTTTTTATTCTTCAATTTATTGATGTACTATATTCCACTGATTGATTTGCAGATATTGAAATTTCCTTGTATTCTTGGGATGAACCCCACTTGATCATAGTATATAATTCTTTCAATGTATTATTTGGTTTGGTTTACTCATATTCTGTTGGGGATTTTTGCCCTATTTTCATCAATGATATTGGCTTTTAATTTTCTTTTTTGTGGTATCTTTGTTTGGTTTTGGTATTGGGGTGATGGTAGCCTCATAGAACAAATTTGGGAGTGCTCCTTTCTCTGCAATTTTTGAATAGTATCAAAAGGATATGTGTTAACTCTTCTCTATATGTTTGATAGAATTCACACATGAAGTCGCTTAGTCCTGGAGTTTTGTTTGTTGGAAGTTTTTAAGTCACAGTTTCAATTTCAGTACTTTTGATTGGTCTGCTCGTGTTTTCTTTTTCTTCCTGGTTCAGTCTTGGAAGCTTGTATCTTTCTAAGAATTTGTCCATTTCTTCTAGATCTTGTTAACAAAAATTCCTTGTAGAAGTCTCTTATGATCCTTTGTATATATGCTGTGCCCATTGTAATTTCTCCTTTTTCATTTCTAATGTCATGGATTTTAGGTCTCTCCCTTTTTTTCTTGAGGAAATTGGCTAGAAGTTTGTCAATCTTCTTTTTTTTTTAATCTTCTCTAAGAACCAGGTTTTACTTCCATTGATCTTTGCTATTATTTACCTCATCTCCATTATTTATTTCTGCTCTGATATTTATGATTCTGTTTCCTTCTACTAACTTTGTGTGTTGTTTGTTCTTTCTCGAGTTGGTTTAGGTTTAAGCTTAGGGTGTTGTTTTTTGAGATTTTTCTTGTTTCTTGAGGTAAGATTCCATTGCTATAAACCTCCTTCTTAGAACTACTTTTGCTGCATCCCATTTGTTTTGGGTTGTTGTGTTTTTCTTTTGTCATTTATCTCTAGGTTTTTTTTTTTTTAATATCCTCTTAGATTTCTTTAGTGATCCATTGGTTGTTTAGTGATACATTGTTTAGCTTCTATTTATTTGTGAATTTTATATTTTTGTCTTGTAATTAATTTCTAATCTCATAGTATTGTTCTCAGGAAAGATGCTTGATATGATTTCAATTTTCTTAAATTTACCAAGGCTCACTTTGTGGTCCACCATGTGATCTACTCTGGACAATGTTCCATGGCACTTGAGAAGAATGTGTATTCTGCTACTTTCAAATGGACTGTTCTATAAGTATCAATTCAGTCCACTTGGTATAATGTGTCATATAAGGCCTGTGTTTACTTATTGATATTTGTCTGAATGATATGCCCCTTGTTGATAATAGGATGTTAAAATCCCCAATCATTCTTGTGTTGTTACTGATTTCTCCTTTTATGGCTGTTAGCATTTCTCTTATTTATTAAGTGCTCTGTGTTGGATGCATGTTTATTTACAATTGTTATAGCTTCCTCTTGGATTGATCTCTTTATCATTATGTAAAGTGCTTCCTTGTGTCTTGTAACAGATTCAGATTGTATGTTTTTTTTTAATGGATTAGTCTTGCTAAGATTTGTGCCTAGGCATCTGTTCATTTCATCTGGGTTAGCCAATATATTGACATGTAATTGCTTATAGTATTTTTTAAATACTTTTTATTTTTGTAGAATTGATAGTAATAGTCCCTTTTTCTTTTCTAAGTTTATCAACTAAAGTGTTATCCCTTTTTTCTTAACCCATCTAGTTAAAGGTGTGTCAATTTTCTTAATCTGTTTGAACTTTTAAACTTTAGGTTTAACTGATTTTTCCCTTTTGTTTCTTTATTCACATTTATTTATCTCTGCTGTAATCTTCATTATTTCCTTACATCTGCTAGCTTTGAGTTTAGGCTCCTTTTCTTTTTCTTAAAGTGTGAAGTTAGGTTATTCTTTTTTTAATGCCTGCATTTACAGCTATAAATTTTTCTCTACATGCCACTTTCCCTGTATCCCATAACTTTGGTGTGTTTTCTTTTCATTTTTATTACTCTCTAAGTACTTTCAATTTCCCTTTTAACTTTCTCCTTGACCCATTGAGTGTTTAAGACTGTGTAGTTTAATGTTGGCAGATATGTTAAATTTTCCAGTATTCCTTTCTTTATTGACATCTAACTTTATTCTACTGTAACTGAAAGAAGTATTTTGGATGATTTCAATCTTTTAAAACTTTTAAAAAACTTTTAAGAATTGTTGTACAGCCTGAATATGGCCTTTCCTGAAAAACATTTCATGTACTCTTGACAAAACAATGTACATTCTGCTGCTCTTGAGTTGAATTTTCTTTATATTTCCTTTCATTCTAATTGGTTTATAGTGTTTTCAGGTCTTCCATTTTCTTCTTGATTTTCAGCCTTATTTTTCTATCCACTTGTTGAAAAAGAGTACTGGAGTCTCCAATGATTATTGTGTAACTAAATCCTCCTTCAAATCAATCAATGGTTGCTTTATATATTTTTGTGTTCTGTGGAGTTTCAGTTCAGTTCAGGTCAGTTCAGTAGCTCAGTCGTGTCCAACTCTTTGCGACCTCATGAATTGCAGCACGCTTGGCCTCCCTGTCCATCACCAACACCTGGAGATTGTTCAAACTCATGCCCATCATGTCGATGATGCCATCCAGCCATCTCATCCTCAGTTGTCCCCTTCTCCTCCTGCCCACAATCCCACCCAGCATCAGGGTCTTTTCCAATGAGTCAACTCTTATCATGAGGTGGCCAAAGTACTGCAGTTTCAGCTTCAACATCAGTCCTTCCACTGAACACCCAGGACTTATCTCCTTCAGGATGGACTGGTTGGATCTCCTTGCAGTCCAAGGGACTCTCAAGAGTCTTTTCCAACACTACAGTTCAAAAGCATCAATTTTTCGGCGCTCAGCTTTCTTCACAGTCCAACTCTCACATCCATACATGACCACTGGAAAAACCATAGACTTGACCAGACGGACCTTTGTTGGCAAAGTAATGTCTATGCTTTTTAATATGCTATCTAGGTTGGTCATAACTTTCCTTCCAAGGAGTAAGCGTCTTTTAATTTCATGGCTGCAATCACCATCTGCAGTGATTTTGGAAACCCCCCAAAAATAAAGTCTGACACTGTTTTCACTGTTTCCCCATCTATTTCCCATGAAGGGGGACCAGAGGCCATGATCTTCGTTTTATGAATGTTGAGCTTTAAGCCAACTTTTTCACTCTCCTCTTTCACTTTCATCAAGAGGTTTTTTAGTTCCTCTTCACTTTCTGCCATAAGGGTGGTGTCATCTGCATATCTGAGGTTATTGATATTTCTCCCAGCAATCTTGATTCCAGCTTGAACTTCTTCCAGCCCAGTGTTTCTCATGATGTACTCTGCATATAAGTTAAACAAGCAGGGTGACAATATACAGCCTTGACGTACTCCTTTTCCTATTTGGAACCAGTCTGTTGTTCTATGTCCAGTTCTAACTGTTGCTTCCTGACGTGCATATCGGTTTCTCAAGAGGCAGGTCAGGTTGTCTGGTATTCCCATCTCCTTCAGAATTTTCCACAGTTTATTGTGATCCACACAGTCGAAAGCTTTGATATAGTCAGTAAAGCAGAAATAGATGTTCTTCTGAAACTCTCTGGCTTTTTCGATGATCCAGCGGATATTGGCAATTTGATCTCTGGCTCCTCTGCCTTTTCTAAACCAACTTGAACATCTGGAAGTTCACGGTTCATGTATTGCTGAAGCCTGGCTTGGAGAATTTTGAGCATTACTTTACTAGCATGTGAGATGAGTGCAATTGTGTGGTAGTTTGAGCATTCTTTGGCATTGCCTTTCTTAGGGATTGGAATGAAAACTGGCCTTTTCCAGTCCAGTAGCCACTGCTGAGTTTTCCAAATTTGCTGGCATATTGAGTGCAGCACCTTCACAGCATCATCTTTCAGGATTTGAAATAGCTCAACTGGAATTCTGTCACCTCCACTAGCTTTGTTCATAGTGATGCTTTCTAAGGCCCCCTTGACTTCACCTTCCAGGATGTCTGGCTCTAGGTGAGTGATCACACCATCGTGATTATCTGGGTCATGAAGATCTTTTTTGTACAGTTCTTCCGTGTATTCTTGCCACCTTTTCTTAATATCTTCTGCTTCTGTTAGGTCCATACCATTTCTGTCCTTTATTGAGCCCATCTTTGCATGAAATATTCCCTTGGTATCTCTAATTTTCTTGAAGAGATCTGTAGTTTTTCCTATTCTGTTGTTTTCCTCTATTTCTTTGCATTGATTGCTGAGGAAGGCTTTCTTATCTCTCCTTGCTGTTCTTGGGAACTGTGCATTCAAATGGGAATATCTTTCCTTTTCTCCTTTGCTTTTAGCTTCTCTTCTTTTCACAGCTATTTGTATGGTCTCCTCAGACAACCATTTTGGCTTTTTGCATTTCTTTTCTATGGGGATGGTCTTGATCCCTGTCTCCTGTACAAAGTCACGAACCTCCATCCATAGTTCATCAGTCACTCTGTCTATCAGATCTAGTCCCTTAAATCTATTTCTCACCTCCACTGTATAGTCATAAGGGATTTGATTTAGGTCATACCTGAATGGTCTAGTGGTATTCCCTACTCTCTTCAATTTAAGTCTGAATTTGGCAATAAGGAGTTCATGATCTGAGCCACAATCCTCTCCTGGTCTTGTTTTTGCTGACTGTATAGAGCTTCTCCATCTTTGGCTGCAAAGAATATATTCAATCTGATTTTGGCATTGACCATCTGGTGATGTCCATGTTTAGAGTCTTCTCTTGTGTTGTTGAAAGAGGGTGTTTGCTATGACCAGTGCGTTCTCTTGGCAAATCTTTATTAGACTTTGCCCTGCTTCATTCCATATTCCAAGGCCAAATTTGCCTGTTACTCCAGGTGTTTCTTGACTTCCTACTTTTGCATTCCAGTCCCCTATAATGAAAAGGACATCTTTTTGGGGTGTTAGTTCTAAAAGGTCTTGTAGGTCTTCATAGAACTGTTCAAATTCAGCTCCTTCAGCATTACTGGTTGGGGCATAGGCTTGGATTACCATGATATTGAATGATTTCCCTTGAAAACGAATAGAGATCATTCTGTTGTTTTTGAAATTGCATCCAAGTACTGCATTTTGGACTCTTTTGTTGACCACGATGGCTACTCCATTTCTTCTAAGGGATTCCTGCCCACAGTAGTAGATATATTACTGTCCCCCTATTGTTACTGTCAATCTCCCCTGTTATGCTGTTAGCACTTGCTTTATGTATTGAAGTACTTTTATGTCAGGTTCATAATTTACAATTGTTATGTCTTCTTGAATTCATCCCTTGATCATTATATAGTATCCTTCATTGTCTCTTACAATATAGTCTTAAAGTCTATTTTGTCTGATATGAGAGTTCCTTCTGTTTCTCTCTGTTGATTTCCATTTGCTTAGAAATTATTTTTCCATCCCTGCACATTTATACTCTATGTGTCCCTAAGTCTGAAGTGAGTCTGTGGCAGGCAGCATATGTACAAATATTTTTTTTAAATCTGTTCAGCCAGTCTGTGTCTTTTGGTGGGAGAATTTTATCCATTTACATTTAAAGTAATTATTGATATAAATTCCAAATTGTCATTTTCTTAATATTTTGAGTTTGTTTTCATAGTTCTTTTCCTTCTCTTGTGTTTCATCCCTAGATAAGCCCCTTTAGCATTTATTGTAAAGCTGATTTAGTGGTGTTGAATTATCTTAACTTTTGATCATCTGGAAAGCTTTTTATTTCTCCAATGATTTAGAATGAGATCCTTTCTGTGTGAGGTAATCTTAATTGTAAATTTTCACTATCACTACTTTGCCTATATACTGCCACTCTTCTCTGGCCTGCAGAGTTTCTGCTGAAAGATCAGTTGCTAACCCTATGGGGATTCCCTTGTATGTTGCCTGTTGTTTTTCCCTTGCTACTTTTAATATTTTTTCATTGTGTTTAATTTTTGTTGATTTGATTAATATGTGAGTTGTCATGTTTCTCCTTGCGTTTATTCTGTATGGGCTCTCTGCACTTCTTGGACTTGACTATTTTCTTTCTCATTTTAGGGAAATGTTGACTATAATCTCTTGAAATACTTCCTCAAACCTTTTCTCTTCTTCTGGTACTTGTACAATTCTAATGTTGCCATGTTAATATTGTCCCAGAGGTCTCTGAGTTGCTCCTCAGCTCTTTTCATTCTTTTTACTTTATTCTGCTTTTCAGCAGCTATTTCCAATATTCTATCTTCCAGCTCATTTATCTATTCTACTCCTCAGTTATTCTGCTACTGATTCCTTCTAGAGTATTTTTAGTTTTAGAAACTGTATTGTTCATCACTGTTTGTTTATACTTAATTTCTTCTAGGTCCTTGTTAAATGTATTAAATGATTATTGCATTTCTCCCATTGTATTTTTGAGATTTTGGATCATCTTTTCTATCATTACTCTGAATTCTTTTTGGGTACTTTGCTTATCTCCTCTTTGTTTATTTGGTCTTGTGTGTGTTTACCTTGTTCCTTCATCTGCCTGATATTTCTCTGCCTTTTCATTTTCTCTGATTTATTGTGTTTGAGGTCTCCTTTCCCCAGGCTGGCCAAGAGGAGAAACCTCATGTCCAAGGAGAGGCAGATGCGTGGGCGCAGGAGGGCCGAGAGGAGCTACTCCACGTTGAAGGTCAGGAGGGGCGGCCGTAAGGAGATAGCCCTCGTCCAACGTAAGGATCAGTGGCTGGAAAAGGTCAGTTTTCATTCCAATCCCTAAGAAAGGCAATGCCAAAGAATGCTCAAACTACCACACAATTGCACTCACCTCACACACTAGTAAAGTGATACTCAAAATTCTCCAAGCCAGGCTTGAGCAATACATGAACCACGAACTTCCAGATGTTCAAGCTGGTTTTAGAAAAGGCAGAGGAATCAGAGATCAAATTGCCAACATCTGCTGCATCATCAAAAAAGCAAAAGAGTTCCAGAAAAACATCTATTTCTGCTTTATTGACTATGCCAAAGCCTTTGACTGTGTGGATCACAATAAACTGTGGAAAATTCTGAAGGAGATGGGAATACCAGACCACCTGACCTGCCTCTTGAGAAACTGATATACAGGTCAGGAAGCAACAGTTAGAACTGGACATGGAACAACAGACTGGTTCCAAATAGGAAAAGGAGTACATCAAGGCTGTATATTGTCACCCTGCTTGTTTAACTTATATGCAGAGTACATCATGAGAAACGCTGGGCTGGAAGAAGTTCAAGCTGGAATCAAGATTGCTGGGAGAAATATCAATAACCTCAGATATGCAGATGACACCACCCTTATGGCAGAAAGTGAAGAGGAACTAAAAAGCCTCTTGATGAAAGTGAAAGAGGACAGTGAAAAAGTTGGCTTAAAGCTCAACATTCATAAAACGAAGATCATGGCCTCTGGTCCCCCTTCATGGGAAATAGATGGGGAAACAGTGGAAACAGTGTCAGACTTTATTTTTGGGGGGGGGGGCTCCAAAATCACTGCAGATGGTGATTGCAGCTGTGAAATTAAAAGATGCTTACTCCTTGGAAGGAAAGTTATGACCAACCTAGACAACATATTAAAAAGCAGAGACATCATTTTGCCAACAAAGGTCCGTCTGGTCAAGTCTATGGTTTTTCCAGGGGTCATGTATGGATGTGAGAGTTGGACTTTCACATGTGAAGAAAGCTGAGTGCTGTAGAATTGATGCTTCTGAACTGTGGTGTTGGAGAAGACTCTTGAGAGTCCCTTGGACTGCAAGGAGATCCAACCACTCCATCCTGAAGGAGATAAGTCCTGGGTGTTCAGTGGAAGGACTGATGCTGAAGCTGAAACTCCAGTACTTTGGCCACCTGATTCGAAGTGTTGACTCATTGGAAAAGACCCTGATGCTGGGAGGGATTGGGAGCAGGAGGAGAAGGGGAGAACAGAGGATGAGATGGCTGAATGGCATCACCAACTCGATGGACATGAGATTGTGTATATTCCTGGAGTTGGTGATGGACAGGGAGGCCTGGTGTGTTGCGATTCATTGGGTCGCAAAGAGTTGAACATGACTGAGCGATTGAGCTGAACTTCCCCAGGCTATAGGATTGTATTCCTTCTTGATTATAATTTCTGCTCCTGATTGGTGAGGTTGGTCCTTGTGTATGCTTTGTGTTAGAAAGTATTTTACCTGCATTCTTGTTGGAGGTGAGTTTTTCCCTCTGATGTGCAGGGCCATGTGAGGTGATT
Organism: Dama dama; assembly: GCF_033118175.1. Classification (NCBI taxonomy): domain Eukaryota; kingdom Metazoa; phylum Chordata; class Mammalia; order Artiodactyla; family Cervidae; genus Dama; species Dama dama. Next base: position 106,289,030 of record NC_083714.1, read on the forward strand.
TTTTTGGGGTGTCTATGGGCAGCCTATCTATTGATGATTGAGTTTGTGTTCCTGTCTTCCTTTTGTTTGGGTCAGGCATCCATTACTTGGTGCTGCAGGCAGTTGGGTGGAGCCGGGTCTTTAATTTCGGTGCAGGTCTTCATGAGAGTTCTCCCTGGAGTCGGAGTTTTCTGGAAGTTAATGTCCTGGACTCTGTGTTCCTGCCCCAGAGGCTCAGGATGGGCTTCTGATCGGGGAAACAAGAACCCTCAAACCATTTGTCATGGATATGAAGGGGATTAAAAAAAAACAAAACCCTCAAAACCGCCCAAATGAAACCCAGACAAATGAGACAAGCAAAAGCCAAAAACAAAAACAAAACAAAGGGTCACACACACACACACACACACACACACACACACACACACAGATGAATGAAACCAAAACATAGCAAAGAAAGCAAAGTACGATAGAGTAACCCAGTGAACGAAAGAAACCAAAATGAAATCAATCAATTAAAAATAAAACCAACTAAAACACATAACAGGAATCAAAGTGAAAGCAAAGTGCTGAGAAATAAAACACAGAATACCAAAAAAAAGTGAATAAAAGAAAAGTAAAGTTAAATAGATGTTCATTAAAAATATCTATATATACTAAAGAAAAATAACGGGAAAAAATGCCAAAAAAAGATAAATAACAAAACTATGGGGAAAAATATCCCACAGAGTACCAAATAATCAGAGTAGCAGAGAACAGCAAACACCTGTCCTACTCAAACTCTTCCAGATAATCGACAGGGAGGAAACCTCCCAAACTCATTGTAGGAGGCCAAAATCATCCTAATACCAAAACCAGACAAAGATGCCACCCACAAAAGAGAAAAATACAGCCCAATATCACTGTTGAACATAGATGCAAAAATTCTCAACAAAATTCTCACAAACAGAATCCAACAACATATTAAAAAGATCATACAAAATGACTAAGTGGCCTTTATTCCAGGAATGCAAGGATTCTTCAATATTCATGAATCAAACAATGTGATACATCATATTAACAAATTGAAAAACAAAAGCCATATGATTATCTCAATAGATGGAGAGAAAGCCTTTGACAAAATTCAGTACCCATTTATGTTAAAAACTCTCCAGAAAGCAGACATAGAAGGAACATACCTCACCATAGTAAAAGCCAAATATGGCAGACCCACGGCAAACATCATCCTCAATGGTAAAAAATTGAAAGCATTTCCTCTAAAATCAGGAACAAGACAAGGATGCCCAGTCTCACCACTATTATTCAACATAGTTTTGGAAGTTCTAGCCACAGCAATCAGAGAAGAAAAAGAAATAAAAATAATCGAGATTGAAAGAAAAGAAGTAAAACTCTCACTATTTGCAAATGATATGATCCTTTACATAGAAAATCATAAAGATACCGCCAGAAAACTACTAGAGCTAATAAATGAATGTAGTATAGTTGCAGGATATAAAATTAATACACTGAAATCCCTTGCATTCCTATACACTAACAATGAAAAATCAGAAGGACAAATTAAGAAAACAATCCCAGTCACTATTGCAACAAAAATAATAAAAATACTTAGGTATAAATTTGCCAAAAGAAACAAAAGACCTGTATATAGACAACTGCAAAACACTGATGAAAGAAATCAAAGATGACACAAATAGATGGAGAAATATACCATGTTCTTGGACTGGAAGAATCAATATAGTGGAAGTGAGTGTACTACCCAAGGCAATGTATAGATTCAATGCAATCACTATCAAATTACCAATGGTATGTTTCACAGAACTAGAACCAATAAATTCAAAATTTATATGGAAACAAAAAAGACCTCGAATAGCCAAAGCAATCTTGAAAAGAAGAATGGAACTGGAGGAATCAACCTTCCTGACTTAAGAATGTACTATAAAGCTATAGTCATCAAAAGAGCATGGTACTGGTACAAAGACAGAAATATAGATCAACAGAACAAAATAGAAAGCCCAGAGATAAGTCCACGCACCTATGGACACCTTATCTTTGACAAAGAAGGCACAACTATATGCAGTGGAGAAAAGACAGTCTCTTCAACAAGTGGTGCTGGGAAAACTGGTCAACTACATGTAAAAGAATGGAACTAGAACGCTTTCTAACACCACACACACACACACACACACACACACACACACAAAGTCAAAATGGATTAAAGACCTAAATTTAAGACCAGAAACTACAAAACCCTTAGTGGAAAACATAGGCGGAACATTCTCTGACATAAATCACAGCAAGATCCTCTATGACCCGTATCCCAGAGTAATGGAAACAAAAACAAAAATAAACAAATGGGACCTAATTAAACTTAAAAGCTTTTGCACAACAAAAGAAACTATAGACAAGGTGAAAAGACAGCCTTCATTATGGGAGAAAATAGGAAATGAAATGACTGACAAAGAATTAATCTCCAAAATATACAAGCAGCTCATGTAGCTCAATAACAGAAAAGTGAACAACCCAATCAAAAAGTGGGTAAAAGGCCTAAGCAGACATTTCTCCAGCGAAGACATAGAGATGACTAATTAACACATGAAAAGATGCTCAACATCACTCATTATTAGAGATATGCAAATCAAAACTATAATGAGGTATCATCTCACACCAGTCAGAATGGCCATAATCAAGTGTCTACAAACAGTAAGTGTTGGAGAGGGTGTGGAGAATAGGGAACCCTCTTACACTATTGGTGGGTATGAAAATTGGGGCAGCCACTATTGAGAACAGTGTGGAGATTCCTTAAAAACTGGGGATAGAACTGCCATACGACCCAACAATCCCACTGCTGGACATAAACCCCAAGGAAGCCAGAATTGAAAGAGACACATGTACCCTAATGTTCATTGCAGCACTATTTACAATAGTTAGGACATGGAAGCAACCTAGATGTCCAGTAGCAGGTGAATGGATAAGGAAGTCGTGGTACATACACACAATGTATATTATGAATATATACTGAATATTACTCAGTTTTAAAAAAAAGAATGCATTTGAGTCAGTTCTAATGAAGCAGATGAAACTGGAGCCTATTATAGAAACCAAAGTAAGTCAGAAAGAGAAAGAGAAATACTGTATATTAATGCATATATACAGAATTTAGAAAGATGAAATGACAGTCCTACATGTGGGGAAGCAAGGGAGGTGTAGATGTAGAGAACAGACTTTTGGACATGTGGGAGAAGGTGAGGGTGTGACAATGTGAGAGAATAGCATTGAAACATGTACATTGCCATACATAAAATAGATGACCAGTGAAAGTTCAATGCATAAAGGAGGGCACCCAAAGCTGGTGCTCTGAGACAGCCAAGATAGATGGAGTGGGGAGGAAGATGGGAGGGGGATTCAGGATGGAAGGACACGTGTTTACCCATGGCCAATTCATGTTGATAATTGGCAAAACCATCACAATATTGTAAAATAATTATCCTCCATTTAAATAAATTAATTAAAAATAAAATAAATAAAAGGAATGATTTGAAAACATCACAAAAGACTAAATGTGTGCTGTATGTGCTAAGTTGCTTCAATCATGTCTAACTCTGTGACCCTATGAACTGTAGCCCACCAGGCTCCTCTGTCCATGGGATTCAGCAGGTAAGAATACTGAAATGAGTTGCCATGCTCTCCTCCAGGGGATCTTCCCCTCCAGGGGTTGAACCTATGTCTCTTACATCTCCTGAATTGGCAGGTGGGTTCTTTGCCGCTAGCACCACCTGGGAAGCCCAATAGCCTAAATATAGGAATAATGCAAACAACAGCCAAACAGGAAAAAAAAAAAAAAGAAAGAAAGAAGGAAAACACACAAAGTAGAACCAAGAACAGAATATATTGAAACATAGAAATGATAAATGTTTTCTTAGTGTCTCAGCTGTCAGCCTCCTTGCCTCTGCTGTGAGTCACAGCCCACCACTGCCTCTTTAGGAAGCCCTCCAGTGCTGGGGTGGGTTGGTATCTGGAATTGATGTGGGGATAGCTCAGACTCTAATCTGGCCCTACTCCAATGTGTGCTTGCCTTCAATGTCAAACAGCTGCCAGATCTAGAGGTGTGTGTGTGTGTGTGTGTGTGTGTGTGTGTGTAGGAACACTCATGATCATTTCATATATTCCATAGACAGAAAGTCTGCCTAGTTGATCGTTTGGATTTAATCTGCCACTTTTGAAGATAATGGAAATGTTTTTGACCCTTCTTCTTAGTTGCTCCACCACTCAAGCTCAATTGTGGTTTTATCTCCACCTCTGTGTATGGGGCATCCACAGAGGTCTGCTCCTGAGGCTGCCATTTAGGACTTGGGGAGGGGGACCCAAGTGAGGACCATGAGTGGAGGTGGTGTGGCTGCTTGGATTTGGGGGACCCAAGTGGCACCAGGTGTGCAGGGAAGCTGGCGGCCCTGGGCACAGGAGATATGACTGCATTAGAAGTCTTTTCTAGCTTCTAGCAGACGGTGCTCAAAGGGGCTTGTAGGTCCTTCACTATTGCTTGGTGCCTCAGTTGCTCAAAGGGCTTCCCTAGCTAGCATCATTCCCTGTTGCTCAGCTGTCATCACTGGTGTGTGGCAAGAGAAAGACTCTGCACATGACTCAGCAGTGAATCTCCCTCTTCCATGGTTGCCTGATTTTCCTCCAAAGGCATTCTGTGCTGTGAATTTCCTCCCTATTGTTCTCTCAGGCCATCTCCCTGCAGTCAACCACAGTCCTAGTACCAGAATTGCTCTCCAGTCCCCATGCTCTAGCTCCCAGCCCCCATATGCACCAGTGGACATACAGCCCTGTGTGGTGTGTGGGGACCATGACAGATTGTCTGTGTTGTTCTTACTCTTTCAGATTGTCACAGATCAGCTGCTTTACTCTCTGACAGCATCAAATGCATCCCCTCTGTCCTAACCAGTTTCCCTGGGCGCAGGTATCTCTCCCATGTGCAGCTCCCCCACCCCTGGGTGCTGGTCTGGTCCTACTTGCTCTCCTCTTCCTTCTCCCTTCTTTCTTTTTTTCCTCCCTTGTTAAGCATGGATCCCTATCTTTTTTTTTTATGGTTAGGGACTTCTGCTAGTATTTTGGCAGTGTTCTGTGAGAAAGAATTTTTGCATCTGTGGATATATTATTGATGCATCAATGGAGAAATATGTGCTTCACGTCCACCTACTCTTCTGCAATTTTGCCTCTGCCTTTAATTCATTTTGAGTTAATATTTGCATATGGTATAAGATAGGAGTCCAGTTTCATTCATTTGCATGTGACTTTTCAGTTTTCTCAACACCATTTATTGAAGTGATTGCCCTTTCTCCATTGTATATTCTTGGTTATTTTTGTTGCAAATTAATTGATTTTTTATAGATGAGTTTATTTCTTGATTCTCTTCTGTGTTCCACTGAGCTATGTCTGTTTTTCCCCATACCATACTAATTTTATTCATTACTTTTGTAGTGTAGTTGGAAATCAGTGAGTGTGATTTCCAGCAAGAATGCCTCTTGCTTTGTTCTTTCTCAAGTTTGCTTTGCCTATTTGGAGTCTGGCATTTCTTAATGAAACTGCTTCCATGCCTATTGGACTCCGCTGTTAAATTCCTTGAGCAGTGGTTGTAGTCATGTTTACTCTTCTAATGCTTTTGGGTCCTGTAAACACTAAAATAAGATCTACCTGCTTCTACCAGTAGAGAAGTTCAGTGAGATCCAAAAGAGGTGGAAGAGGCTTCCAAAGGACGGAAGATCCAACGAGTCCATCCTAAAGGAAATCAGTCCTGAATATTCACTGGAAGGACTGATGCTGAAGCTGAAACTCCAATACTTTGGCCATGTGAAGAACTGACTCATTTGAAAAGACCCTGATGCTGGGAAAGATTGAAGGCAAGAGGAGAAGGGGACGACAGAGGATGAGATTGTTGGATGGCATCACCGACTCAATGGACGTGAGTTTGAGTAAACTCTGGGAGTTGGTGATGGACAGGGAGGCCTAGTGTGCTGCAGTCTATGGGGTCGCAAAGAGTCAGACACAACTGAATAACTGAACTGAAAGACAGAAGGATTCATCTGAGCCTGGAACAGTGGCCAGGTTTGAATAAACAGAAGACAATTGAGAGGGCATATCAAAATGGGAGAATAGCATAGGTGAATATGTGGAGGCAGGAATGAGCAAAATCTGAGAGTGACCAGTCTAGCTGATGAAGAAAATCCTTTCTGGTTAAGAGTGAGAGATATAGATGAAAGGTAATGTGGGACTGTTTTATAAAGGAGCTGGAATGCAAGGATAAGGAATTGGAATGTATGTTGTTTTTCAGTCTGTCAGTCATGTCTGACTCTTTGCAACCCCATGGACTGCAGCATGCCAGGTTTCCCTGCCCTTCAGCATCTCCCAGAGCTTTCTCAATATCATATCCATTGAGTCAGTGATGCCATGCCTTGATTGGGATGTATAAGGGCACTGAAAACTGAGATTCTCCAGGCACAGTCTCAAGCAAGGCTCCAGGCTCTTGTCAGCAAATGTTAAGATGGAACAGGAGGGCTTCTTACTTAACCTTGGGGTCTTTATCATCCTTCTTTTGGCACATAGTAGGCACTAAATAAATGTATTTTTTCTCCCCTACTTTGTCTATAGAGCATATGATCAGGGTGGGTAAGGTTAATTTTCTCCAGTTCCACAGACCGCTTCTCATGCAAATGCTAATCATTGAGAGCTGTGGAAGCAATCATTTAAGGCCTTTCACATTTTCTTTTCCTTGGAGACAGCCTGAGAGGCTCCCAAGAGCTCTGTGAGGCCTATTGTATTTAATCATATTAACTTCAACATTAGGACAAACCAAGGTCTTATTGATTTGTTGGTATATTAATTTTCTATTGCTGCATAATAAATTGCCACAAATTTAGAGACTTAATATTCATTTCACATTTCTCAGTTCTATGTCAGAAGTCAAGCACAATATGACTGGGTTTTCTGCTCAGGGTATCACAAAGCTAACATCAAAGTGTTGTCTGTGCTGAGTTTCTACCTGGAGAGTCTGGAGAACAATCCATATTTAAGCAAGTCTTGTTGGCAAGAATCAGTTCTTTGCTCCTAGAAACAAGGTCCTAGGTCCAATCTTTTAGATCTTCCATGTGGCCTTGTCTACCTTCAGACTAGCCAAGACAAGATGAATTCTTCTCATTCTTAACTTCCTCTCTTAAATTCCTCTTCTGCTACCAGACTGAGAAAACCTTTTTTTAATTGAAGTAGTTAACTGACACACAATGTTCTATTAGTTTCAGGTATAAAATATAGTTATCCAACATTTATATACCTATAAGATGATTATCATGGTAAGTCTAGTTACTATCTGTTAGCATTTAAAGATATTACAATGTTATTGACTATATTTTCTCTTCTGTATATTACATACTCATGACTTGCTAATTTTATTTTATAACTGTAAGTTCGTGTCTCTTAAGCCCCTTCACTGGCAATGTTTTTAGTGCCCATGTTTCTAATAACAGTATATTCATGACAAGGCATTCTCTATCATATTCCTCAAAATTATTCTAGCCTTCACCCGTTGCTTGATTACAAAACTGCTTCCATATTTTTTTAGTATTTACAGCAGCACCTCACTTCCAGGTATCAAAATCTGTATTAGTTTTCTACTATTGTATAACAAATTGCTACAAACTTAGAAGCTTTAAATCACAATCATTTATTAGTTCAAACTTCTTTAGATTAGAAGTCTGGGCAAAGTACACCTGGGTTCTCAGCCCAGAATATTCCAAGGCTGAAATCAAAGTGACAGCTATGGTGACTTATCTGGAGGCTCTGGGGGGAAAAAAATCCGCCCCAGCTCATTTTTGTTGGTAATAGAATTTGGTTTCGCTTCATCCAGCCCAGAATTTCGCATGATGTACTCTGCATAAAACTTAAATAAGCAGGGTGACAATATACAGCCTTGATGTACTCCTTTCCCAGTTTGGAACCAGTCTGTTGTTCCATGTCCAGTCCTAACTGTTGCTTCTTGAACTGCATACAGATTTCTCAGGAGGCAGGTAAGGTGGTCTGGTATTTCTATCTCTTAAAGAATTTCCCACAGTTTGTTGTGATCCACACAGTCAAAGACTTTAGCATAGTCAATGAAGCAGAAGTAGATGTTTTTCAGGAATTCTCTTGCTTTTTCAATGATCCAATAGATGTTGACAATTTGATCTCTGATTCCTCTGCCTTTTCTAAATCCAGCTTGAACATCTGGTAGTTCTTGGTTCATGTACTGTTGAAGCCTGGATGTTGAATATAAAACTAAGGGCTTCATTTCTTAGTTGAATGTCAGTTATGAGCTGCTTTCAGCTATTAAAGTCCACCCACTTTCCTTGCTACTAAGGTTCTTCAATCTTTAAGCTAGCAATAACACAAATCTTTCTCATTTTCAACAGATACTCTAATCAAATTCATAGCCCTCAGGAGTTATGTAGGTCATGTACATGATGGGGGCAGGGAAACTTGGGGTTATCCTAAAATTCTGCCTACACAGTGGATTTACCTAACTCTGTAGTTATGATGTCATTCACTGGCTGGTTTTTTAATCCCCTAACACTGGGTGAATTTGGCCCCAGTCTGTGAAAGCATCTGAAGTTCTGAGTTTATCCCTGTGACTTTCACTTTCCTGGTAGAGGTCTAGTCACTCTAGGGCTTTATTTCCAGCCTGATATGATTTTTGAGGTCTTACAACTGAGGTCATTAAAGCCAGTTTCACTTTATCACCAAGCTAATTTTTACTTTTGGTTTAGTTAATCCATGCATTCCTTTCCAGCTGAGCTATTTCAAATCCTAAAAGATGATGCTGTTAAAGTGCTTCACTCAATATGCCAGCACATTTGGAAAACTCAGCAGTGGTCACAGGACTGGAAAAGGTCAGTTTTCATTCCAATCCCCAAGAAGGGCAATGCCAAAGAATGTTAAAACTACAGCACAATTGCACTCATCTCACACAATAGCAAAGGAATGCTCAAAATTCTCTGAGCTAGGCTTCAACAGTATGTGAACCGAGAATTTCCAGATGTTCAAGCTGAATTTAGAAAAGGGAGAGGAACCAGAGATCGAATTGCAAACATCCTTTGGATCATAGAGAAAGCAAGGAAATTCCAGAAATACATCTACTTCTGCTTCATTGACTATGCTAAAGTCTTTGACTGTGTGGATCACGAAAAACTGTGGAAAATTCTTAAAGAGACTGGAATACCAGACCACCTTACCTGCCTCCTGAGAAACCTATATGCAGGTCAAGAAGTAACAGTTAGAACCAGACATGGAATAATGGACTGTTTCAAGATTGGGAAAGGAGAACATCAAGGCTGTATATTATCACCCTGCTTATTTAACTTGTATGCAGAGTACATCATGTGAAATGCTGAGCTGGATGAATCACAAGTTAGAATCAAGATTGCTGGGAGAAATATCAACAGCCTCAGATATACAGATGATACTACTCTAATGGCAGAAAGTGAAGAGGAACTAAAGACCCTCTTGATGAAAGTGAAAGAGGAGAGTGAAAAAGCTGGCTTAAAATTCAACATTAGAAAACAAAGATCATGGCATCCGCTCCCATCACTTCATGCAAATAGATGGGGAAACAATGGAAACAGTGAAAGACTTTATTATCTTGGATTCCAAAATCACTGCAGATGGTGATTGTAGACATGAAATTAAAAGACGATTACTACTTGGAAGAAAAGCTATGAGCAACCTAGACAGCATATTAAAAAGCAGAGACATTACTTTACCAACAAAGGTCCATCTAGTCAAAGCTATGGTTTTTCCAGTAGTCATGTATGGATGTGAGAGTTGGATCATAAAGAAATATGAGCACCAAGGAATTGATGCTTTTGAACTGTGGTGTTGAAGAAGACTCTTGAGATTCCCTTGAACTGCAAGGAGATCCAACCAGTCCATCCTAAAAGAAAACAGTCCTGAATATTCATTGGAAGGACTGATGCTGAAGCTGAAACTCCAATACTGTGGCCACCTGATGCGAAGAAATGAGTCATTGGAAAAGTTCCTGATGCTGGGAAAGATTGAAGGCAAGAGAAGAAGGGGATGACAAATGATGAGATGGTTGGATGTCATCACCGACTCACTGGACATGAAGTTGAGGAAGCTCCAGGTGTTGGCGATGGACAAGGAAGCCTGGTGTGCTGCAGTCCTTGGGGTCGCAAAGAGTCAGACACAACTGAGAGACTGAACTGAACTTGCTTTCATCTGTCCCAGAACAAAAGATGTGGAACCCCCATGGGGCAGATATCCCTGGTCTCCTCAAACCCAAGATATAGCAGGGGCACCAATGGATTTATTGATATTCTCCTAGTAATTGCTTCTAGAAAACTGCACAGTCATTATTTTTGTTTTCTTTTTCCAGTGCAGCAGAATTGCAACTGGAAAAAAAAAAAAAGAGGTAGACTACTTCTAATATGAACGAGTGATTTTAGTGTCTCCAGTAATCAAAACACTGCAGTCCTATTTTCTGCTCTCTTCAATGAACAACGGAAATTTCAAATGCTGGGGAGAGACTGGGAAGCATATGGTGGTTAAAATACCAAATCTCTGAAAAGGCCATCTCTCTGACATTACTCCATCTTCAAACAGGAGAAGGCAGGCAAGAGTTCGTTGTATATGATTTAGATTCTTATGGAAGTAACAGAATGTCAGGACTGTAAAAAAAAAAAAAAAAAAAAAAAAAACTAACATGGGCTTTGTACATTAGTAGCCTCTTGGGTGAAATTAGGCATATGAAACAAAATGTGTTTTGTTTGACCAACCCAGTATTTTCTTTTAAATGTTTGAACCTGAAAACCTTTAAGTAGGGCATAAATGGTCCAGTTTTTGATGCAGTCCTCACCAATCTTTAGTGTCATAAAGCAGGATTCATATATTTTCCCAAAGTCTGATAAATAGAATGGAAAGATGAAGAATGTGGCCTCTGAAGACAGACTGCTTAGGTACAAGTTCAGTTCTCCTTGTGATTTTGTGCAAAGTACTTTACTTTGTGCTTTCATTCCAAAATCTGTAAAAATGAGGTTAATAAAATAGCATGGTACTTCCCTGGTAAGACCAGAGATATCTGCCCCATGGGGGTTCCACATCTTTTATTCCACATCTAGTGCCTGGCACATAGTATTAGTGCTGTTGAACCCCAGAAGTCATTTCAGTTTGTGTCTCCTGATTTCAGTAAAATTTCCTGATCTCATATTTACAGGTGAAGAAATTAAATCCTGACAAGGTCAAAGGGTTACCCTGGCTGCCTGATGCCAAGGCCTATGTACTTAGTCACTGTTCATTGACAAAACTATATTAATGATAATGATATTATAACAGTGACTTACATAAGATTTCTCTGTACCAGGTGCTATTCCAAGTACTTCATACAAATTAACTCTTTTAATACCCTTAGCAATCCCAGAACATAGGTATTAATATTTGTTCTGTCTTAATCAGTTTGGGTTTCTGTAACAAAAACATCATAGACTGAGTGGCCTAATTAAACATTTATTTCTCCCAGTTTTGGAGGCTTCAGGTTCAAGATCAAGAACCTATTTAATTCCTGATGATGGCCCTCTTCTTAGTTTGTAAATGGCCATCTTCTTGCTGTGTCCTCACATTGCAGAAAGAAGTGAAGGGAAGCAAGTTCTCTCACATTTCTTCTTATAAAGTCACTAATCGTATCACAAGGCCTCCACCTTCCTGATCTAATTACCTCCCAAAGTCCCCAAATCCAAATACTATCACAGTGAGGATTAAGGTTCCAACATATGAATTGGGGGTGGGTGCACACTCAATCCTTAGCAAGCTCCGTTTTTTATGGTTGTGAAAACCAAAGCATGGGAGACTTGAGTACTTTCTAAAGCTATGAGCTTAAATTATCATGTTTTACCCAAGGAATTTTGGTGTTTTCCTTGGTCTCCACTCAGATGGATTTAATATGGTGCATACCATAGCGAACAGGACCTGGGATTTATAGTGGGACAGCTGTGGGCTTCTCTGCTACCAAGCTATGAACTTGGAAAAGTCATTTAACCTGAGGCTTGATAAAAAGTAATGAGAGATATATCCCAGGGTTGATGCATGGGTCAAATGAAGTGACTGTGAAAAATCCTAGCACATAGTTACATAGTTAAGCATTCAACAAATGTGTTCTTTTTCTTTCCAACTATGTACAAAAGTTGTGTTCTTGTATAGTGATGTTTTTGTATATAAATCTTGCAATTGACCCCCAACCCTGACTACCATATAGAGCATATAATATTTTAAAATCTTTATACCATGAGTCTTGGCTACATTTTGGCTTTGCTGTCTTTGGCATTTTTACTGGTGGGTTGTCTCTGTCAACAGTGTATTCTGGAATGTCTCATAGTGATAGTTATTTCCTTCCCCTTGTTCCATATATCCATTGATTTAGGGGAATCCAGTTCCCCCACTGGGAAGACCTGGGTCTAAATTTCAGCTTTTCCCTGTGTGGCCTGGGGCCTATTCTTTCTATTCTCTGGCCCTCAGATCTCATCTGAAAAATGAGAGAAGTTGGACTAAATCATCTCTAAAGATCTTTCATCACCCAACACTGGCATTCTTCTGGGCTATGACAAGGTTGCGGTAATTTTGGCAGTAGCTGTGGGCAACTTTTAGGTAAGGGAATGGGGTAGTGTCCCAACTCTGAACCTAGAAAGCCTGTGGCAAGTAGGTTAAGATTTCTCCTAGGCCCAACCAGTACTCAACTGAAAATATTTTAAAAATGCTTCCAGTCTTAAGCAAAATTATGTACCAGTTTTGCTAATTAATGTTTTCTTTGGCCTTTTGTCCCCAGGGATAAAGGTTGTTTGGGAAGTCATATATTCTTTGACTAATAATTAACAACTGTGAATGGAAAAGTGTCATTGAATTGCAGTCAAGTTAGAATTTCGCAGATCTTCCAGTGTGTTACAGAGAACCATATCTGGCCAGCAAGCTTGTATGTGTTAAACTGAATTGTGACAGGATCCTTTGCTTTACGTCATTTGGCATTTCCAGATTTCAGTCTTTAGTTCTACCTACAAATACATTCTGTTTAGATTCTGCCACTCTCTGTGTGATATTGGATCAATCCCTTTCCCTCCCTAGGCCTCAGTTTCCTTCTCTGTACAATGTGAGAAGTTGAACTAGAAAGCTATGATGTAGGATTGCATGAATGGTAATGATGAGCTTACACTTATCTTGCAAATACTATATGCCCCATATGCTTCTAGACTCCTGTGGGTTATCTCATTATATTCTTACACCATTGATATGAGGTAAGCACTATTTTATAGGTAAGAGTATTGAGGCAACAAAGACGATAAGATTAAGGATGGATTTATGTCTGAGTAGTCTAGTTATGATATAAATACTGTGACCAGAGTTTCACCATAGGTTTTTCATTTGATCTGCACAATACAAGTTAGTTCTATATAATGCAAGCTGGAAGCAGGAGTTGGGGGCTTCTTAAGTTACCAGACTTGATAGAGGGCAAAGAAGGCAAAGGCAGAGAATGGATCCTGGCCACAAGACTTTATCTTCCTATCAAATTATATGTATATGTGTGTTTGTGTGCTTTAATGTTTAAAAATTATTTCACATCTATTTTCCATGTAACTTGCACATAACACTGGGAAGCTATCAGGACAGGGAATATAAAGTCTGCTTTATAGAAATAGATGCTAAAACTCTGAGAAGAGAGGCTCCTAAGTGAAGAATCCTCTAGGTCAGGCAGTTCAGCATATTAGTTAAAAGCTGAAGACTCTAGACTTGGGCTGCCTTCACAACCACTGGAAAATTCTGATCTTCTGAGAGAAAGTGTAATTTTTGATAGATAAAATGATGAGCAAAGAGAGCTGCTTATTTGGGCAAAATTAGGGCTTTCCTGAGGCTGCTATAATGCCTTGAGAGATGTCTGTCCCCCAGAGTAGAGTGACGAAGAGTAATTGTGCCAGACATTAAACTTAATTCATTCTCCAAACTACCTGCTAGAAGAGCTCTATTAGCTTTGTTTTACTAATGAGGAAACTAAAGTTCAGAGAAACTTTGTAGCTTATCTAATATTATTCAGATAATAGGTGACATAGTGATATTTGAATGCAGGTTTATCTACTTCCCATCTTCTGAACCACAGCAGAATCATAGGAAAAAGTGGACAGCTTCTTCGGGAGCATGCACGCTTGCTAAGTTACTTCAATCATGTCCAACTCTTTGTGAACCTATGGACTGTAGCCCACCAGGCCCCTCTGTCCTTGGGATTCTCTAGGCAAGAATACTGGAGTGGGTTGCCATGCCCTCCTCCAGGGGATCTTCCCAACCCAGAGATTGAACCTGCATCTCTTACATCTCCTGCATTGGCTGGTGAGTTCTTTACCACTAGAGCCACCTGTAACTTTGCAAAACAACCTTCTAGGATATGTAACTTGAAGGAAAAAACCTCCTCTCTTTAGTTTGCAATCACATATATTTATGTAATATCAGAGAGGCAATGATCCCAGGGCAATTTATTCATGAAGCTGAACACATCAACATTCACATCCACAGACTGAGCCTGATTCATTCAATGAGCTTCTAATGTAAAGATGGGAGAGAAAGTGCTAAGTTAGTGTGGGGTATAGCACCTGTGTTGGCACCACTCATGGTGTGATTTCAGAAATCTGTTCTATCCACTCCAACTGACCAATGCCTGAAATTCTTCCATTAAAGCAACACCCTTATAGCTTACAACTCTTCTCATTAAAATATAGCTTCAAGGGGGAAAGGTAATAGCATAAACAAGTATTTCTTAAAGTGCAATCTGTTTTGGATATCTGGGATGGGGTAAAGTTACTAGGTGTAATAGTTAAAAAAAAAAAAGCAAAAACCAAGAGGTTCTTTCATCTTGAAATTTCACAATGTATATTAAAACCCCTGAGAAGTTCTGTGGCAGACAAAGTATTGATCTTTATTTAACTCACCATTTCCTAAACTTGTTTGAAGATGAGACTTTGTCTACAGGTTTTACTATCCTGAACACGCCCAATCTTGTTTGAAGAGGAGATTTTTTTTTCTTTTAATATAACAGCATTCTACAGAAAGAGTGTTGTCCAGAGTAGACATTAATGTACTTTAACCTGTTCTCAGTGGTTTATACCTTACCTGAAGAAACATTAGATGAGAGATTGGGGATAAAAAGTAATATGCCTGTGATAGAGTGAGAGTGCCTGCAGTTTATGATATTGTCTATGGTATCCTGCATTTTGTTATGTCTTGCCCTTTTTTTTTTTTTTTTTTGGCTGTGCTGGGTCTTTGTTGAGGCACACAGGCTCTTTTTTGCAGTGTGTGGATTTCTCTAGTTGTGGTGTGTGGGCTCTAGAGTGCAGGCTCAGTAGTTGTGATGCTTGATGCTTGGGCTTAATTGCTCTGTGGCATGTGGGATTTTAGTTCTCTGCCCAGAGAATGAACTCACATCCCCTGCATTAGAAGGTGGATTTGTAACCACTGAACCACCGGGCCACCAGGGTAATCCCATGTCTTGTCTTTTTGATATTGGCCATTCTAACAGGAGTGAGGTGATATCTCATTGTGATTTTGATTTGCATTTTCCTGATGACTAGTGATCATCTTGAGCATCTTTTCATGTACTCATTGGCTTTTTGTATATCTTCTTTGGAGAGATGTCTATATATATTTTGGATATTTTCCTCTTATGAGATATAGGATTTGCAAATATTTTTTTTCCATTCTGTAGGTTGTCATTTCACTTTGTTGATTGTTTCTTTTGCTGTGCAGAAACTTTTTAGCTTGATGTAGTCCCATGTGAATTTTTTGTTTTTTGGTAGCTTGTGCTTTAGGTGTCATGTCAAAGACCCATGTCAAGGATCTCTTTTCCTATTTTCTTCCACGAGTTTCATGGTTTCAGGCCTTACATCTAAGTCTTTAATACATTTTAAGCTAATTTTTGGGTGGTGTAAGATAGGGGCTGAGGGAATTCTCTGGCAGTTCATTTCTATGATTTCACTGCCAAGGGCCTGAGTTCAGTCCCTGGTAGGGGAACTAAGATCCCACAAGCCATGCAATGAGGTAAAAAATAATAATAATAAATTCTACTCTTTAAAAAATAGGGGTTGAGTTTTGTTCTTTTACATCTGATTCTTCCAGCAGCATCTGTGTAAGAGATTGTCTTTTTGTCCATTGTGTATTCTTGGTTCCTGTGTCAAATATTTGTTGACCATATTTGTTTGGGTTTATTTCTAGCCTCTTGATTTTATTTCATTGATCTATTTGTTTTTATGGTAGTGGCATACTATAGCTTTATAGTATAGTTTGAAATCAGCAAGAGTGATACCTCCCCCTTTGTTTTTGTCTCAGGATTGCTTTGGATATTTGGGGTCTCTTGTGGTTCTATAGAAATATTTTTTAAATTTCTGTAAAAAATGCCATTGGAATCTTGATAGAGATTGTGTTGAATGTGTAAAAGTAAATAACAAAAACTTCTTTTAAAATGGAATTGAAAGCCCTGAAGGGATGGCTCTCGTTAACATACCACTTGTTGCAGCCTGCAAAACCAACAGGAAGAAGGAAAATAATAATTACTTTTAAAAAGGTCTGTTTGAGACTTTTGAACTCTGTGGGAGAAGGTGAGGGTGGGATGTTTCGAAAGAACAACATGTATATTATCTATAGTGAAACAGATCACCAGCCCAGGTGGGATGCATGAGACAAGTGCTCAGGCCTGGTGCACTGGGAAGACCCAGAGTAATCCGGTGGAGAGGGAGGTGGGAGGGGGGATCAGGATGGGGAATACATGTAACTCCATGGCTGATTCATGTCAATGTATGACAAAACCCACTGAAATGTTGTGAAGTAATTAGCCTCCAACTAATAAAAAAAAAATAAAAATAAAATAAAAAATAAAAAGGTCTGTTTGTATAGAATTCTTTGTATAAAATTCTCAGTCTCAATTTCTTATTCCTGATGGTAAGAATATTACTTTTCTTCTGGTAAAAGGGAGGATATATATCACATGGGAATTTCATCTCCTGCTTTTTTTTAAAAAGGAAGGAATATCCCCCCTGCCCTAGTAACAATGAGCTTACCACCACTTGTAGCCAATAAGAAACTGCCACAACCTTGAACTCTTGTTCTTCTCCAATTAACTGTTATTCAAATCCACCCTTCCCATTTCCCTCCTAAAACCTAATAAAAGATGACATTCCTTTTGTCTCTTCAGACTTGCCTGTGATTCACCATAGCTTGCCTACTTCAAATTACAATTATCTGCTATTCCTGAATATACCTTTTTTTTTCTTATAAAATAAAGATAATTCTCTCTTTTCTGGTTTTGAGTTCTCTGGCTTTACTTAGGGTCTGCTTTTATGACGATTCTTGGTAAGTCATCCATTGTGTTCAAAAGAGGGGAAACCATGTGATTCCTGCTGTTTTACAACAATCAGAAAACAGTGCATGCATGCATGCTAAGTCACTTCAGTCATGTCTGACTGTTTGTGACCCTATGGACTGTTAGCCTGCTAGGCTCCTCTGTCCATGGGATTCTCCAGGCATGAATACTGGAGTAGGTTACCATGCCATCCTCCAGGGGATCTTCCCAACCCAGTGATCGAAGCTGTGTCTCTTATTTCTCCTGCATTGGGCGAGTTCTTTACCACTAGCGCCACCTGGGAAGCCCTGTTGGAAAACAGGGCCCCTTATAATTAAGATGATTTAGGGAATTCAAAGGCAAGATGGGTTTCACCTGGTCCTTGGACCATGGTCTTGTGCCTTTCTGGAAAAATGGGTGAACTTTTGAATACTTTGGAATTACAATGGCCAGGAAAACTTAAACAAACTTTTAAAACAAAGTCTAGAGAAACTTTGTTTTAAATAAGTCCACCTTAAATGGTACCCTTAAAAGAGAAGATTTCAAGTCTCTCAGACAATGGAATGCATTATTTAATTAATATGCAGAAACTTCTAAAAACTAAATCATCACAGCATGTATAGGAAAAGAGCAAATTAGTCAAGATGGCAGTGGTCAGGCTCTCTTACCCCATGGCCTCTCACATTTTGTAAATACATGGTTATGTAACAGCTGAGATCACTTATAGTGCTGCACATGCATGTCACAATGTACCCCCTTGGCCATAGGCCAGTTTTGTTCTGTAAAGCTATATGAGCTCCACCTGAAAAGTCCTTGTGGCTGTGCTATGGCTGTGTCTCCTGGGTCAACCACAAGAGAACACAGCATGTCTGCTGCATGGATGCTGCACCAGCCAAGAGGAAAAAAAAAAAAAAAAAACATATCTGCAGTTCCCATGGCTCCTCAAGTTTTCTTCAGGCTTCCCTACTTGCACCTTACCTACCCTGTGTTAAGTGAACAGTGTGAGAAGTGAGACAATTGGTGTAGTTGGCAGGATTCCCAGCAGGTAGGGGAGCCTGAGGCTCCAATGATAGAGGAAGCCAGTAGCCACTACATAGTATGAGGTACCTAATGGCCACTGTCCTCTTGGAAAGGGCCCCAGTGGAAGACTGTGAAGTGGTGGGTAGGTTACCAGATAGTATTAAAAAGGTGTTACAGGCAGTGAGTTCCTGTTTGCCAGACAAAGTGGCACATACTGCTGCTGGCACTATGGGGTGGATTTTTCTTGACTGACTTGAATGTGAATATGGAGAGTTAATGATGTTACAAAAGTGTGCAAACTGCAGAGATGAGAAGAAAAGTTGGAACAGTGTATATGTATGCTAGAAAAAGAGATGTGTGGCCTTGAGGAACTTAGTGTCTTGGACTATGAAGTAATGAGGGATGATGATGATAAAAATTGTGAGACCATGGGTCCCTGCTTGGCAGTGAGGCTCATTGTACAGCAAAAAGTGAAGCCTGAGCAGCCTATGGCCCAGGGAGAGCATCCTCAAGGGGCCCTCATTGTTACTGAGTTCATGACATATTGACCATATACTCAGGTGCAGTTGATCGACTTGGGTTAGCAGTTTTGGCAAAAGCAAGAGGAACCCTTGGCAGCATGGCTCTTGCAACTCTGGGACACAGGGGTGGTTGGTATCATTTGTTCCAGGGTAAAATAGAATGGTTGGCATCTATAACCACTCACCCTTCATTGAGACAAAGGGTGCTGAATGCTAGGCGACTCATGCAGGGCATGCCTAACCAAACACATGCTCTGATGAAATGGATTAACACTGCCATCCACACTGTGTGGGTGAATGCAGGAGAGCTCCTCAATACTGTAAGTAAATGGTATTCCTATGCCGAGTTGACCCAAGTTGTGAGAGAAATGGTCATGAAGCAGTCTATGTTTAACTCACATACCTGAGGCCCAGATGACAAACATTTTACTGGTGGCATGTGTGATACCAATTTGAACAATGCCCCATCCACAACTTTTGGATCCCTGACTGCTATTCTTGTGCCATTTGTGGAGCACCCCATCTATGACGTGACCTTGGTGGTGGCTAGCTTAGGAGAAATAGAGGGGTGGCGACCGGCAAAAGGTGTTAGTGTGAAGACCCCAAAGGGGGGCCAAGCTGGTAAAGGCCCTGTCCAGATGACATAAATGCAAATCTGGAATGACTTGCTGGCAGTGGGAATTGACAGAAATAAAACTGATAAAGAGCCTAATGCTACATTCCTAGAGATATGGAGACAACAGACCAGAGCAGCAGTTCACCAAGTGTGGGAAGTGCCCACAGCAAGAGATACGGGTGGTTCAATTAGCAGATTTTATGGCACTCAGGGATTTTCCCTCAGATGCCCTTTTCCGCTTTGAATAGGGCTCAGGCCAAGGTGCCTGCCCGAAGAGCCTAAGCAGGGATCAGAAGCCCCATGTAGAACTTGCAATTCACTGGTCACTGGCTAATGTACAGAAAGTAAGGGTCCTGGTTGACACCAGTGCTGAATGCAGCCTTGTTTATGACAAGCTGGAGCAGTTTCTTGGTCCTAGAGCACGCATTGATGGCTATGGAGGCCAAATGGTTAAGGTTTAGACTGTGTCCTCTTTTGTAGATTTAGAACAGTGTACTGTAAAAGTTGTGTCCTCACAGTGTGAAAGTATTTGGAATCATGTGGGTGAGCTGTGAACACCACAAAACATTCCCTCTTTGAAGTGGTGGGCCTGGCACCTGTGGGGGTTTTGTGGTCCTTAAAAAAACCCTACAGGGATGCAGTTGGCCCTGTGGAGGCTTTTCTGAAATTTCAAAAGAAAAGATGGTGGACTGGACTTGGCTGTGGAAGATAAATACACCCCACTTGTGGTGGGTGGCTCTTCTAACCCCATAGGGAGTTCCAGGTGATACCTGGTATTGGGTTTTGCTATGTGTTGAGGATGTAGCTGTTTGTTGTTGTAGCATCTACTGCTGTTGCAGAATGTGGGTTCAAGGGTCAGTGTTACTTGCCAAGGGAATATTGTGGAAGTTGGACTGCACATAGACTGTGAGGCAAGAGACCCTGAAGGGGTGGAAAAGCAAATCAGCCAAGATGGTGGTGGTCAGGCTCTCTTGCCCCATGGCCTCTCACTCTAGCCCCATATTTTGCAAATACATGGTTATGTAACAGCTGTGATCACTTATAGCACTGTGCATGCATGTCACAATGTACCCTCTTAACCACAGACCACTTTTATTCTGTAAATATAAGCTCCACCTGAAAAGCCCTTGCAGCTGCATTATGGCTGGGTCTGCTGGGTCAACCATGAGAGAATTCAGCGTGTCTGTTGCATGGCTGCTGTGCCAGACCAGAGAGAATAAACATATCTTCAATTCCTATGGCTCCTTGAGTTTTCTTCCAGCTTTCCTGCTTGTGCCATGCCTACTCTGGGTTCAGTGAACAGTGTGAGAAGTGAGACAGCATGCAAAAAAAAAAAAAAATAGTAAAATCTTTGGCCATCAGTGCAAATAATATTTACTTACTCCATTTGCCAGAAACAGTGTGGATCTAACCATTCCTCTGAGTTTGTACTTGAGACATGGCTAAATTTAAAAAAAAGCAAACCCTGTAAGTTGTCTGTGACTGTTTCTGTATTATGTATGTATATATGTGTATGTTGTTAGTATATGATATTTTTTCTACCTCCTGGTGGTATTGACAAAATTAATTGTAAAGAGCTATATTTAATTGGCATATAACTTCCCTCGTGGCTCAGATGATGAAGAATCCTCCTGCAATGCAGGAGACTTGGGTTCGATCCCTGGGTTGAGAAGATCCTGTGGAGGAGGGAATGGCTACCCACTCCAGTAATTTTACCTGGAGAATTCGATGGACAGAGGAGCCTGGCAGGCTACAGTTCATGGGGTCACAAAGAGGTGGACAGGATTGAGTGACTAACATTTCAACAACATATATAAATCAAGTATACACTTAGATATACACTTGGAAACTAACCCAAATGTTCACATGATCAACATTTAATAAATAAAAGTTAGTTTAAATTTCTTGGTTTAATGAAAACAAGCGTGTTCTCAGCATTATTGATACTGAATGAAAGGCAAATGTACAACTTTTTCTCCCTGGGTTGTCTGATCAAATGAGCTCCTGTTATTTCTGCTACAAAATTGGCCAACAACAACTCATGGTGATGCTTAGTTGTTTAAGGTCTAATCAAAGCATAATTGTTAAAAATGTTTTAAAGAAATTAAAATAAGATGAATATTTATGCTGTTAAACTAAATAATGGGTTGAATATATCTAAATCCTTTCCAGGTAAGATAAACATTAAATGCTAAACATAATTTTTACAGAGATAAAAATATTTGAGTCTATTAAAAATTATTATGAGGAAAAGTATACTTCTAAAAATTTTAATTATAAGTTTTCTAATCTACTACAGAATATGATAGCTCACAATTGACTGCTTCCTAGTATTCATTGGAATGCAAATATTATAGATGGTTGGAGGAAGATTTAGATGAGGAGCTCAAGTGCAGGGTAAGCCAGGGCATAGTGTTAGAATATTTGGAGTGATAACCATGAATAGATGCTGCATAATCTATGCATTGGTCTATCAAGCTACCAAAGGTATTTTTCACAGAACTAGAACAAATAATTTCACAATTTGTATGGAAATACAAAAAAAAAAAAAAACAACAAAACCTTGAATAGCCAAAGCAATCTTGAGAAAGAAGCATGGAACTGGAGGAATCAACCTGCCTGACTTCAGGCTCTACTACAAAGCCACAGTCATCAAGACAGTATAGTACTGGCACAAAGACAGAAATATAGATCAATGGAACAAAATAGAAAGCCCAGAGATAAATCCACGCACCAATGGACACCTTATCTTTGACAAAGGAGGCAAGAATATACAGTGGAGAAAAGGCAATCTCTTTAACAAGTGGTGCTGGGAACCACTTGTAAAAGAATGAAACTAGAACACTTTCTAACACCATACACAAAAATAAACTCAAAATGGATTAAAGATCCTAAATGTAATACCAGAAACTGTAAAACTCCTGGAGGAAAACATAGGCAAAACACACTCTGATTTAAATCACAGCAAGATCCTCTGTGACCCACCTCCCAGAATATTGGAAATAAAAGCAAAAATAAACAAATGGGACCTAATTAAACTTAAAAGCTTTTTCATAACAAAGGAAACTAAGCAGGGTGAAAAGACAGCCTTCAGAGTGGGAGAAAATAATAGCAAACAAAGCAACAGACAAAGAATTAATCTCAGAAATATACAAGCAACTCCTGCAGCTCAATTCCAGAAAAATAAAAGACCCAATCAAAAAGTGGGAAAAAGAACTAAACAGACATTTCTCCAAAGGAAACATACAGTTGGTTAAAACATGAAAAGATACTCAACACCACTCATTATCAGAGAAATGCAAATAAAAAACCACAATGAAGTACCACTTCACACCAGTCAGAATGGCTACTATCCAAAAGTCTACAAGCCATAAATGCTGGAGAGGGTGTGGAGAAAAGGGAACCCTCTTACACTGTTGGTGGGAATGCAAACCAGTACAGCCACTATGGAGAACAGTGTGGAGATTCCTCCAAAAACTGGAAATAGAACTGCCATATGACCCAGCAATCCCACTGCTTGGTATACACACCAAGGAAACCAGAATTGAGAGAGACACGTGTACCCCAATGTTCATTGCAGCACTGTTTGTAATAGCCAGGACATGGAAGCAACCTAGATGTCCACCAGCAGACGAACTGATAAGAAAGCTTTGGTACATATACACAATGGAATATTACTCAGCCATTAAAAAAAGAATACATTTGGATCAGTTCTAATGAGGTGGATGAAACTGGAGCCTATTATAGAGAGTGAATTAAGCCAGAAAGAAAAACACCAACACAATATACTAATGCATATATATGGAATTTAGAAAGATGGTAAAATAACCCTATATGTGAGACAGCAAAAGAGACACAGATGTATAGAACAGTCTTTTGGACTCTGTGGGAGAGGGCGAGGGTGGGATGATTTGGGAGAATGACATTGAAACATGTATATTATCATATGTGAAACGAATCACCAGCCCAGGTTCGATGCATGAGACAGGGTGCTCAGGGCTGGTGCACTGGGATGACCCAGAGGGATAGGATGGGGAGGGAGGTGGGAGGGGGGTTCAGGATGGGGAACACATGTACACCTGTGGCAGATTCATGTCAATGTATAGCAAAACCACTACAGTATTGTAAAATAATTAGCCTCCAATTAAAATAAAAAATTTATATTAGAAAAATCTATGCATTGGTGTTGAGAGGATACAGGATGGGCAGCAGATGTTCCTTTGGAGTGTGGGGGATGATGAAGCTACCATGAGAGCTTTCTCCCACTGTGGAATGAACCGACATATTTGAAAGCCACTGTTCTTATACCACAATGGATTAACCTACAAAAGGGTTGTGCAGTCAGCTGAAAAGACCAGTACAATAGCAAAGACCCCTTTGTGTGCTATACATTTACTGTTTAGTTGCTCAGTCATGTCTGACTGATTGCAAACCCATGGACTGCAGCACGACAGGCTTGCCTGGCCTTCACTATCTCCCAGAGTTTGTTCAAACTCATGTCCATTGTTTGATGATGCCATCCAACCATCTCACCCTGTGTCACCCCCTTCTCCCCCTGCCCTCAATCTTTCCCAGCATCAGGGTCTTTTCCAATTAGTCGGCTCTTCACATCAGGTGGCCAAAATATTGGAGCTTCAGTTTCAGCATCAGTCCTTCCAATGAATATTCAGGGTGATTTCCTTTAGCGTTGACTGGTTTGTTCTCCTTGCTGTCCAAGGGACTCTCGGGTCTTCTTCAGCATCAATTCTTCAGTGCTCAACTTTCTTTATGGTCCAACTCGCATATCCATACATGACTACTGGAAAACACACAGCTTTGTCTATATGGGCGTTTGACAGCAAAGTCATATATCCACTTTTTAACATGGAAGGCTTGTTATAACTTTACTACTGAGGAGCAATCATCTTTTAATTCCATGGCTGAAGTCACTGTCCCCAGTGGTTTTGGAGACTGAGAAAGGAAAAGCTGTCACTGCTTCCACTATTTCCCCATCTATTTGCCTAGAAGAGATGGGATCCAATGCCATGTTCTTAGTTTTTTGAATGTTGAGTTACAAGCCAGCTTTTTCACTCTGCTCTTTCACCTTCATCAAGAGTCTCTTTAGTTTCTCCTCGACTGCAGCCATGAAGTTAAAAGACTCCTTGAAAGGAAAGCTATGACATACCTAGCACATTTGTCATGGGCTTCCCTCATAGCTCAGTTGGTAAATAATCTACCTGCAATGCAGGAGACCCCAGTTCGATTCCTGGGTTGGGAAGATCTGCTGCAGAAGGGATAGGCTACCCACTCCAGTATTCCTGGGCTTCCCCTGTGGTTCAGATGGTAAAGATTCCACCTGCAATGAGGAAGACCTAGGTTCGATCCCTGGATTGGGAAGATCCCCTGGAGAAGGGAATGGCTACCTACTCCAGTATTCTGCCAGTAGAATTCCATGGACTGTATAGTCCATGGGGCCACAAAGAGTCGGACATGACTGAACGACTTTCACTTTCAGTTTCACAAGATTTGTCTTAGCTTTTCTCCCAAAGAACAAATATCTTTTAATTTCATGGTTGCAGTCATTGTCCACAGTAATTTCAGAGCCCAAGAAAATAAAGTCTGTCACAGTTTTCATTGTTTCCTTATCTATTTGCCATGAAGTGGTGGGACAGTATGCCATGATCTTAGTTTTTTGAATGTTGAGTTTTAAGTCAATTTTTCACTCTCATCTTCCACCTTCTTCAAGAGATTCGTTAAATCCTCATTACTTTCTGCCATTATGGAGGTGTCATCTGCATATCTGAGGTTACTGATCTTTTTCCTGGCAATCTTGATTCCAGTTTGAGCTTCATCCCACGGGGCATATATGTGTATTCTGCATATAAATTAAATGATCAAGGTGACAATATACAACCTTGATGTACTTCTTTCCCAATTTTGAATCAGCCCACTTTTCCATGTTCAGTTCTAACTGTGGCTTTTTGACATGCATACAGGTTTTTCAGGAGGCAGGTAAGGTGGTCTGGTATTCCAATCTCTTTAAGAATTTCCCACAGTTTGTTGTGACCCACACAGTCAAAGACTTTAGCATATTCGATGAAGCAGAAGTAGATGTTTTTCTGGAATTCCCTTGCTTTTTCTGTGTTCCAGCAGATGTTGGCGATTTGAACTCTGGTTCCTCTGCCTTTTCTAAATCCAGCTAGTACGTATGGAATTTCTTGGTTCACATACTGTTGACGCATAGGTTGAGGGATTTTGAGCATTACCTTGCTACCATGTGAAATGAGTGCAATTGTGTGGTAGTTTTACCTTGGCATCTCTAATTTTCCTGAAGAGATCTCTAGTCTTTCCCATTCTATTGTTTTCCTCAATTTCTTTTTACTCTTCACTTAAGAAGGCTTTCTGTTTTTGTTCTCGTCTAAAATTTTTTAATTGAAGGATAATTGCTTTACAGAATTGTGTGGTTTTCTTGTCACACATCAACAAGAATCAGCCATAGATACACCCATGTCCGCTTGCTCCCTAACCTCCTTCCCATTACCCTCCCCATCACACCCTTCAACCTGTCACAGAGCCCCTGTTTGAGTTCCCTCAGTCACACAGCAAATTTCAATTAGCTATCTATTTTACATATGGTATTGTAAATTTCCATGTTACTCTCTCCATACATCCCACCTTTTCCCTCATCCCCTCCCTCCATGTCCATAGGTCTGTTCTCTGGTTCTCTATTGCCTCCCTGAAAATAAATTTATCAGTGCCATCTTTTTAGATTCCATATATATGCCTCAGTACAAGATATTTATATTTCTCTGTCTGACTTACTTCTCTCTGTATAATAGGCCCTAGGTTCCTCCACTTCATTAAAACTGACTCAGATATGTTCTTTTTATGGTTGAGTAGTATTCCATTGTGTAAATATATCACTGGCTTTTTATCCATTCATTTGTCGCTGGACATCTAGGTTGCTTCCATGCTCTAGCTATTGTAAATAGTGGTGCAATGAACATTGGGGAACATATTTCTTTTTCAATTTTGGTTTCCTCAGGGTATATGCCTAGGAATGGGATTACTGTGCCATATGGGGGTTTTATTCCTAGCTTTATAAGGAATCTCCATACCATCTTCCACAGTGGCTGTATCAGTTTACATTCCCACCAACAATGCAAGAGTGTTCCCTTTTCTCCACACCTCCAGCATTTATTCTTTGTAGAATTTTTGATGATGGCCATTCTGACTGGTGTGAAGTGGTTTCTCATTGTTGTTTTGATTTGGATTTCTCTAATAATGAGTGACCTTTAGCGTCTTTTTGTGTGCTTGTTAGCCATCTGTATGTCTTCTTTGGATAAATGTCTGTTTAGGTCTTTTTCCCACTTTTTGATTGGGTTGTTCGTTTTTCTGGTATTGAGTTGTATGAACTGCTTGTATATTTTGGAAATTAATTCTTTGTCAGTTGTTTCCTTTGCTATTATTTTCTCTCACTCTGAGGGTTGTCTTTTCACCTTGTTTGTAGTTTCCTTTGCTGTGCAGAAGCTTTTAAGTTTAATTATGTCCTACTTGTTTATTTTTGTTTTTATTCCCATTACTCTAGAGGGTGGGTCATAGAAGATCTTGCTTTGATTTATGTCATTGAGTGTTCTGCCTATGTTTTCCTCTAAGAGTTTTATAGTTTCTGGTCTTACATTTAGGTCTTTAATTCATTTTGACTTTATCTTTATGTATGGCATTAGGAAGTGTTCTAATATCATTCTTTTGCATGTAGCAGTCCAGTTTTCCCAGCACCACATATTGAAGAGGCTATCTTTGCCCCATTGTATATTCTTGCCTCCTTTGTCATAAATAAGGTGTCTGTAGGTTTGTGGGTTTATCCCTGGGTTCTCTATCTTGTTCCATTACCCCATATTTCTGTTTTGTTTTGTGTGTGTGTGTGTGTGTATGTGCCAGTACCATACTGACTGTAGCTTTGTAGTATAGTCTGAAGTCAGGAAGGTTTACTCCTCCAGCTTCATTCTTCTTTCTCAAGACTGCTTTGGTCATTCAGGGTCTTTTGCATTTCCATATTAATTGTTAATTTTTTTCTTCTAGTTCTGTGAAAAAAAAAAGCCATTGGTAATTTAACAGGGATTGCATTGAATCTGTAGATTGCATTTTGTAATATAGTCATTTTCACAATATTGATTCTTCCTACCCAGGAACATGGAAAATCTCTCCATCTGTTTATGTCATCTTTGATTTCTTTCACCAGTGTCTTATAATTTTCTGGATACAGTTCTTTTGTCTCCTGAAGTAGGTTTATTCCTAGATCTTTTATTCTTTTTATTGCAACTGTGAATGGGAACTGACTCATTGGAAAGACCCTGATGCTGGGGAAGATTGAAGGCAGGAGGGGTAGGGAACGACAGAGGATGAGATGGTTGAATGGAATCACTGACTTGATGGACATGAGTTTGAGAAGCTCTGGGAGTTGTTGATGGACAGGGAAGCCTGGTGTGCTGCAGTCCACGGGGTCACAGAGTCAGATATTACTGAGCGACTGAACTGAACTGATGTTGTGTGCATAAATATTTACAATTGCTATGTCTTCTTCTTGGATTGATCCATTGATCATTATATAGTGTCTTTCTTTGTCGCTTATATTATTTATTTTAGAGTCTATTTTGTCTGAAATAAGGATTGCCACTCTGGCTTTCTTTTGGTTTCCATTCACATGGAATATCTTTTTCCTTCTTTTACTTTCAGTCTCTATGTGTCTCTAGGTCTGACGTGGATCTCTTGTAGGCAGTTCATATATGGGTCTTGTTTTTGCATCCATTCAATCAGTCTGTATCTTTTGGTTGGTGCATTTAGTTAGTTTACATTTAAGGTAATTATTGATGCTTATGTTCCTATTGGCATTTTCTTGTTTGTTTTGGGTTTGTTTTTTTAGGTCTTCCCTTTCTCTTGTGCTTACTGGCTACGTAAGTCCCTTTAGTATTTGTTGCAAGGCTTGGTTGGTGGTGGTGAATTCTGTTAACTTCTGCTTGTCTAAAGCTTTTGATTTCTCGATCAATTTTGAATGAGATCTTTGCTTGGCCATAGTAATCTTGGTTTTAGATTTTTAACTTTCACTATTTTAAATATATCCTGCTACTCCCTTCTGGCCTGCAGAGTTTCTGCTAATTGTATGGGCTTTCCCTGGTATGTTACTTGTTGCTTTTCCCTTACTGCTTTTATTCTTTCTTTGTGCTTAATCTCTGTTAGTTTGATTAATATGCATCTTGATGTGATTCTCCTTGAGTTTATCCTGCAAGGGACTGTCTGTGCTTCTTGGACTTAACTGAATTTTTCCTTTCCCATGTTGGGGAAGTTTTCAACTATAATTTCTTCAACACTTTTCTCAGTGCCTTTCATTTTTTCCTTCTTCCTCTGGGACCCTTATAACTCAATTGTTGCTGTTTTAATATTGTCCCAAAGGTCTCTGAGGCTATACTCAATTCTTTTCATTCTTTTCCCTTTATTCTGCTCTTCAGCAGCTATTTCCACCATTCTATCTCTCATCTCAGTTACATGTTCCGCCTCAGTTATTCTGCTATTGGTTCTTTCTAGAGTATTTTTAATTTCAGTAATAGTGCTATTCATCTCTGTTTGCTTATTCTTTATTTCTTCTATATCTTTTGTTATTGTATTAGCTGTGTTAAATCTTTCTTGCATTTTGTCTATTCTATTTTAAAGTCTTTGGAGAATCTTTACTATCATTATTCTGAATTGACTTTCAGGAAGCTTGAATATTTCCTCTGTTTATTTGGTCCTGTGAGTTTCTACCTTGCTCTTTCATTTCTGCTGTATTTCTCTGTCTTTTCATTTTTTTCTAGGTTTTTTCTTGAGGTCTTCTTTCCCCAGGCTTTAGGGTTGTATTTCTTTTTCTTTTTGGTTTTTGCCCTTGGAAGGAAAGCTTCATTTAGTGGTTTGTGTTTGTTTCTCATTAGTAGTAGCTTTGCCTGTTTTCTAGTGGGAGATCAGTAGATTAAGCAGGTAATTACAGATATAATGGGAGATGTACACACACTTCCAAAGGTACAGGTATAATCAAAGTATTCTGAAGAAAACAGTAAAGTAGATTGACTTGTTGAATAAGGGAAAACAAAAGTGATATAAACCAATTAAAAGCAGAGCTAGTTAATGCTCAATCTGGAAACATGAGCATGAGCAGAGTACCATCTGGGGAATATTGTGAAGAGATACCAACAATTTAACTCATTTGGTGAAAGAAGAAATTGAAGGGAAAAAATGGAGGAAAAAAGAGAGAGAAAAAAAAGAGGAGAAGGGAGAGAAAAGAGAAAAGGAAGGGGTTGGGAAAGAAGGTTTAAAAAAGAGAGTGAGAAAAGAGAAAAATAGAAAATCAAATTAAATAGACATATGTGGTAAAGAACTAAATCAAATCCCCTATGATTATACGGTGGAAACGAGAAATAGATTCAAGGGATTAGATATGATAGACAGAGTGCCTAATGAACCAAAGACAGAGGTTTGTGACATTGTACAGGAGACAGGGATCAAGACCATCCCCAAGAAAAATAAATGAAAAAAAGCAAAATGGCTGCCTGAGGAGGCCTTAAAAATATCTGTGAAAAGAAGACAAGCAAAGAGCAAAGGAGAGAAGGAAAGATATAACCATTTGAATGCAGAGGTCCAAAGAATAGCCAGGAGAGATAAGAAAGTCTTCCTCAGTGATCAGTGCAAAGAAATAGAGGAAAAGAATAGAATGGGAAAGACTAGAGATCTCTTTAAGGAAATTAGATACCAAAGGAATATTTCATGCAAAGATGGGCTCAATAAAGGACAGAAATGGTATGGACCTAACAGAAGCAGAAGATATTAAGAAGAGGTGGCAAGAATACACAGGAGAACTGAACAAAAAGGATCTTCATGACCCAGATAATCAAATGGTGTGATCACTCACCTAGAGCCAGACATCCTGGAATGTGAAGTCAAGTGGGCCTTAGGAAGCATCACTACAAACAAAGCTAGTGGAGGTGACAGAATTCCAGTTGAGCTATTTCAAATCCTGAAAGATGAAGCTGTGAAAGTGCTGCACTCAATATGCCAGCAAATTTGGAAAACTCAGCAGTGGCCACAGGACTGGAAAAGGTCAGTTTTCATTCCAATCCCTAAGAAAGGCAAACCCAAAGAATGCTCAAACTACCACACAATTGCACTCATTTCACATGCTAGTAAAGTAATACTCAAAATTCTCCAAGCCAGGCTTCAGCAATACGTGAACCATGAACTTCCAGATGCTCAAGCTGGTTTTAGAAAAGAGAGAGGAACCAGAGATCAAATTGCCAATATCCGCTGGATCATCGAAAAAGCAAGAGAGTTCCAGAAAAACATCTATTTCTGCTTTATTGACTACGCCAAAGCCTTCGACTGTGTGGATCACAATAAACTGTCTAAAATTCTGAAAGAGATGGGAATACCAGACCAGCTGACCTGCCTCTTGAGAAACCTGTATGCAGGTCAAGAAGCAACAGTTAGTACTGGGCATGGAACAACAGACTGGTTCCAAATAGGAAAAGGAGTACATCAAGGCTGTATATTGTAAACCTGCTTCTTTAACTTATATGCAGAGTACATCATGAGAAACGCTGGGCTGGAAGAAGCACAAGCTGGAATTAAGATTGCCAGGAGAAATATCAATAACCTCAGATATGCAGATGACACCACACTTATGGCAGAAAGTGAAGAGGAACTAAAGAGCCTCTTGATGAAAGTGAAAGAGGAGAGTGAAAAAGTTGGCTTAAACTTAACATTCAGAAAACTAAGATCATGGCATCTGGTTCCATCACCTCATGGGAAATAGATCGGGAGACAGTGGAAACAGTGTCAGACTTCATTTTTTTTGGGCTCCAAAATCACTGCAGATGGTGATTGCAGCCATGAAATTAAAAGACACTTACTCCTTGGAAGGAAAGTTATGACCAACCTAGATAGCATATTAAAAAGCAGAGACATTACTTTGCCAACAAAGGTCTGTCTGGTCAAGGCTATGGTTTTTCCAGTGGTCATGTATGGATGTGAGAGTTGGACTGTGAAGAAAGCTGAGCGCCAAAAAATTGATGCTTTTGAACTGTGGTGTTGGATAAGATTCTTGAGAGTCCCTTGGACTGCAAGGAGAGCCAACCAGTCCATCCTGAAGGAGATAAGTCCTGGGTGTTCATTGGAAGGACTGATGTTGAAGTTGAAACTGCGTACTTTGGCCACCTCATGAGAAGAGTTGACTCATTGGAAAAGACCCTGATGCTGGGAGTGTTTGGGGGCAGGAGGAGAAGGGGACGACAGAGGATGAGATGGCTGGATGGCACCACCAACTCGATGGGCATGAGTTTGAGTAAACTCCAGGAGCTGCTGATGGACAGGGAAGCATGGTGTGCTGCGATTCATGGGGTCACAAGGAGTCGGACACGACTGAACGATTGCACTGAACTAAACTGATGAGACCATGTACCGTAATCTTAGCTTTCTGAATATTGAGTTTTAGGCTAACTTTTTCACTCTCTTTCACTTTCCTCAAGAGGCTCTTAAGTTCTTTTTTGCTTTCTGTCATAAGGGTGGTGTCATTTGCCTATCTGAGGCTATTGATACTTCTCCTGGAAATCTTGATTCCAGCTTGTGCCTCATTGACCCCAGCATTTCTCATGATGCACTCTTCATATAAGTTAAATAAGCAGGGTGACAATATACAGCCTTGACCTACTCCTTTCCCTTTTTGGAACCATTCTGTTTTTCTGTGTCCAGTTCTAACTGTTGCTTTCTGACCTGCATACAGATTTCTCAAGAGGCAGGTCAGGTCGTCTGGTATTCCCATCTGTTTAAAAATTTTCCACAGTTTGTGGTGATCCACACAGTCAAAGGCTTTGGTATAGTCAATAAAGCAGAAATAGATGTCTTTCTGGAACTCTCTTGATTTTTCAATGATTCAGCAGTCATGGGCAGTTTGATCTCTGGTTCCTCTGCCTTTTCTAAATCCAGCTTGAACATCTGGAAGTTCATGGTTTATGTACTGCTAAAGCCTGTCTTGAAGAATTTTGGGCATTGCTTTACTGGCGTGTGAGTGCAATTGTGTGGTAGTCGGAGCATTCTTTCACATTGCCTTTCTTTGAGATTGGAATGAAAACTAACATTTCCAGTCCTGTGGCCACTGCTGAGTTTTCCAAATTTGCTGGCATATTGAGTGCAGCACTTTCACAGCATCATCTTTTAGGATTTGAAATAACTCAACTGGAATTCCATCGCCTCACTAGCTTTGTTCATAGTGATGCTTCCTAAGGCCCACTTGGCTTTGCATTCCAGGATGTCTGGCTCTATTTGAGTGATCATACCATTGTATGCATGCAATCTCAAAAATGACAGAATGATCTCTGTTCATTTCCAAGGCAATCCATTCAATATCATGGTAATCCAAGCCTACGCCCCAACCAGTAACACTGAAGAAGCTGAAGTTGAACGGTTCTATGAAGACCTACAAGATCTTTTAGAACTAACACCCAAAAAAGATGTCCTTTTCATTATAGGGGACTGGAATGCAAAAGTAGGGGGTCAGGAAACAGCTGGAGTAACAGTGAAATTTGGCCTTGGAGTACAGTCTCATCACTTCATGACAAATAGATGAGGGAATAGTGACAGACATTATTTTTGGGGACTCCAAAATCACTGCAGATGGTGACTGCAGCCATGAAATTAAAAGATGCTTACTCCTTCGAAGAAAAGTTATGCCCAAGCTAGATAATATATTAAGAAGCAGAGACCTTACTTTGTCAACAAAGCACCGTCTAGTCAAGGCTATGGTTTTTCCAGTTCTCATGTATGCATGTGAGAGATGGACTATAAAGAAAGCACCGAAGAATTGATAACTTTGAACTGTGGTGTTGGAGAAGACTCTTGAGATTCCCTTGGGCTGCAAGGAGATCCAATCAGTGCACCCTAAAGAAATCAGTCCTGAATATTCATTGGAAGGACTGATGCTGAGGCTGAAACTCCAATACTTTGGCCACCTGATGCAATGAACTGACTCATTTGAAAAGACCTTGATGCTGGGAAAGATTGAAGGCGGGAGGAGAAGGGGACGACAGAGGATGAGATGGTTGGATGGCATGACTGACTCAATGGACATGAGTTTGCATAAACTCTGGGAATTGGTGATGGACAGGGAGGACTGGCGTGCTCCAGTCCATAGGATTGCAATGAGGCAGACATGACTGAATGACTGAACTTAACTGAAATGATGTGGAAAAGATATATATATATATAAAACTAGGAATAGCTTCTGGGGAAGGCAATGGCACCCCACTCCCATACTCTTGCCTGGAAAATCCCATGGACAGAGGAGCCTGGTTGGCTGTAGTCCATGGAGTCGCTAGAAGTTGGACAGGACTGAGCGACTTCACTTTCACTTTTCACTTTCATGCATTGGAGAAGGAAATGGCAACCCACTCCAGTGTTCTTGCCTGGTGAATCCCAGGGACGGAAGAGCCTGGTGGGCTTCACTTTGTATAATAGGCTCCAGTTTCATCCACCTCATTAGAACTGATCCAAATGTACTCTTTTTAATGGCTGAGTAATATTCCATTGTGTATATGTACCAAAGCTTTCTTATCAGTTCGTCTGCTGGTGGACATTTAACTTGCTTCCATGTCCTGGCTATTATAAACAGTGCTGCAATGAACATTGGGGTACACGTGTCTCTCTCAATTCTGGTTTCCTCGGTGTGTATACCGAGCAGTGGGATTTCTGGGTCATGTGGCAGTTCTATTTCCAGTTTTTGGAGGAATCTCCACACTGTTCTCCATAGTGGCTGTACTAGTTTGCATTCCCACCAACAGTGTAAGAGGGTTCCCTTTTCTCCACACCCTCTCCAGAATTTATTGCTTGTAGACTTTTGGATAGTAGCCATTCTGACTGGCATGAAGTGGTAACTCACTGTGGTTTTTGATTTGCATTTCCCTGATAATGAGTGATGTTGAGCATCTTTTCATGTGTTAGCCATCTGTATGTTTCCTTAGGAGAAATGTCTGTTTAGTTCTTTTTCCCACTTTTTGATTGGGTCTTTTATTTTTCTGGAATTGAGCTGCAGGAGTTGCTTGTATATTGAGATTAATTCTTTGTCTGTAGCTTTGTTTGCTATTATTTTCTCCCATTCTGAAGGTTGTATTTTCACCTTGCTTATAGTTTCCTAAGTTGTGCAGAAGATTTTAAGTTTAATTAGGTCCCATTTGTTTATTTTTGCTTTTATTTCCAATATTCTGGGAGGTGGGTCATAGAGGATCCTGCTGTAGTTTATGTCAGAGAGTGTTTTGCCTATGTTTTCCTCTAGGAGTTTTGCAGTTTCTGGTCTTACATTTAGGATCTTTAATCCATTTTGAGTTTATTTTTGTGTATGGTGTTAGAAAGTGTTCTCGTTTCATTCTTTTACAAGTGGTTCCCCAGTTTTCCCAGTACCACTTGTTAAAGAGGTTGTCTTTTTTCCATTGTATATCCTTGCCTCCTTTGTCAAAGATAAGGTGTCCATAGGTTCGTGGATTTATCTCTGGGCTTTCTATTCTGTTCCATTGATCTATATTTCTGTCTTTGTGCCAGTACCATACTGTCTTGATGACTGTGGCTTTGTAGTAGAGTCTGAAGTCAGGCAGGTTGATTCCTCCAGTTCCATTCTTCTTTCTCAAGATTACTTTGGCTATTCGAGGTTTTTTGTATTTCCATACAAATTGTGAAATTCTTTGGTCTAGTTCTGTGAAAAATACTGTTGGTAGGTTGATAGGGATTGCATTGAATCTATAGATTGCTTTGGGTAGAATAGCCATTTTCACAATATTGATTCTTCCAATCCATGAACACGGTATGTTTCTCCATCTGTTTGTGTCCTCTTTGATTTCTTTCATCAGTGTTTTATAGTTTTCTATGTATAGGTCTTTTGTTTCTTTAGGTAGATATACTCCTAGGTATTTTATTCTTTTTGTTGCAATGGTGAATGGTATTGTTTCCTTAATTTCTCTTTCTGTTTTTTCATTGCTAGTATATAGGAATGCAAGGGATTTCTGTGTGTTAATTTTACATCCTGCAACTTTACTATATTTGTTGATAAGCTGTAGTAATTTTCTGGTAGAGTCTTTAGGGTTTTCTATGTAGAGGATCATGTCATCTGCAAACAGTGAGAGTTTCACTTCTTCTTTTCCTATCTGGATTCCTTTTACTTCTTTTTCTGCTCTGATTGCTGTGGCCAAAACTTCCAACACTATGTTGAATAGTAGTGGTGAGAGTGGGCACCCTTCACTTGTTCCTGATTTCAGGGGAAATGCTTTCAATTTTTCACCATTGAGGGTGATGCTTGCTGTGGGTTTGTCATATATAGCTTTTATTATGTTGAGGTATGTTCCTTCTATTCCTGCTTTCTGGAGAGTTTTAATCATAAATGAGTGTTGGATTTTGTCAAAGGCTTTCTCTGCATCGATTGAGATAATCATATGGTTTTTCTCTTTCAATTTGTTAATGTGGTGTATTACATTGATTGATTTGTGGATATTAAAGAATCCTTGCATTCCTGGGATAAAGCCCACTTGGTCATGGTGTATGATTTTTTTAACATGTTGCTGGATTCTGTTTGCTAGAATTTTGTTAAGAATTTTTGCATCTATGTTCATCAGTGATATTGGCCTGTAATTTTCTTTTTTTGTGGCATCTTTGTCTGGTTTTGGAATTAGGGTGATGGTGGCCTCATAGAATGAGTTTGGAAGCTTACCTTCATCTGCAATTTTCTGGAAGAGTTTGAGTAAGATAGGTGTTAGCTCTTCTCTAAATTTTTGGTAGAATTCAGCTGTGAAGCCATCTGGTCCTGGGCTTTTGTTTGCTGGAAGATTTTTTATTACAGTTTCGATTTCCTTGCTTGTGATGGGTCTCTTAAGATCTTCTATTTCTTCCTGGTTCAGTTTTGGAAAGTTATACTTTTCTAAGAATTTGTCCATTTCATCCAAGTTGTCCATTCTATTGGCATAGAGCTGCTGGTAGTAGTCTCTTATGATCATTTGTATTTCAGTGTTGTCTGTTGTGATCTCTCCATTTTCATTTCTAATTTTGTTAATTTGGTTCTTCTCTCTTTGCTTCTTAATGAGTCTTGCTAATGGTTTGTCAATTTTGTTTATTTTTTCAAAAAACCAGCTTTTAGCTTTGTTGATTTTTGCTATGGTCTCTTTAGTTTCTTTTGCATTTATTTCTACCCTAATTTTTAAGATTTCTTTCCTTCTGCTAACCCTGGGGCTCTTCATTTCTTCCTTCTCTAATTGCTTTAGGTGTACAGTTAGGTTATTTATCTGGCTTTTTTCTTGTTTCTTGATGTAAGCCTGTAATGCTATGAACCTTCCCCTTAGCACTGCTTTTACAGTGTCCCATAGGTTTTGGGTTGTTGTGTTTTCATTTTCATTCATTTCTATGCATATTTTGATTTTTTTTTATTTCTTCTATGATTTGTTGGTTATTCAGAAGCGTGTTATTTAGCCTCCATATGTTTGAATTTTTAAAATTTTTTTTCCTGTAATTGAGATCTAATCTTACTGCACTGTGGTCAGAAAAGATGACTGGAATGATTTCAATTTTTTAAAATTTTCCAAGACCAGATTTATGGCCCAGGATGTGATCTATTCTGGAGAAGGTTCCGTGTGCACTTGAGAAAAAGCTGAAGTTGATTGTTTTGGGGTGAAATGTCCTATAGATATCAATTAGGTCTGGCTGATCCATTGTGTCATTTAAAGTTTGTGTTTCCTTGTTAATTTTCTGTTTAGTTGATCTATCCATAGCTGTGAGTGGGGTATTAAAGTCTCCCACTATTATTGTGTTACTATTTATTTCCTCTTTCATACTCGTTAGTGTTTGCCATACATATTGCCGTGCTCCTATGTTGGGTGCATATATATTTATAATTGTTATATCTTCTTCTTGGATTGATCCTTTGATCATTATGTAGTGTCCTTCTTTGTCTCTTTTCACATCCTTTATTTGAAAGGCTATTTTATCTGATATGAGTATTGCGACTCCTGCTTTCTTTTGGTCTCCGTTTGCCTGAAATATTTTTTTCCAGCCCTTCACTTTTAGTCTGTATGTGTCTCTTGTTTTGAGGTGGGTCTCTTGTAGACAGCATATATAGGGGTCTTGTTTTTGTATCCATTCAGCCAGTCTTTGTCTTTTGGTTGGGGCATTCAACCCATTTACATTTAGGGTAATTATTGATAGGTGTTGTCCCGTTGCCATTTACTTTGCTGTTTTGGGTTCACGTTTATACAACCTTTCTGCATTTCCTGTCTAGAGAAGATCTTTTAGCATTTGTTGAAGAGCTGGTTTGGTGGTGCTGAATTCTCTCAGCTTTTGCTTATCTTTAAAGCTTTTGAATTCTCCTTCATATCTGAATGAGATCCTTGCTGGGTACAGTAATCTAGGTTGTAGGTTATTCTCTTTCATTACTTTCAGTACATCCTGCCATTCCCTTCTGGCCTGGAGGGTTTCTATTGATAGATCAGCTGTTATCCTTATGGGAATCCCTTTGTGTGTTATTTGTTGTTTCTCCCTTGCTGCTTTTAATATTTGTTCTTTGTGTTTGATCTGTTTTAATTTGATTAATATGTGTCTTGGGGTGTTTCGCCTTGGGTTTATCCTGTTTGGGACTCTCTGGGTTTCTTGGACTTGGGTGGCTATTTCCTTCCCCATTTTAGGGAAGTTTTCAGCTATTATCTCCTCGAGTATTTTCTCATGGCCTTTCTTTTTGTCTTCTTCTTCTGGGACTCCTATGATTCGAATGTTGGGGCGTTTCACATTTTCCCAGAATTCCCTGAGGTTGTCCTCATTTCTTTTGATTCTTTTTTCTTTTTTCCTCTCTGCTTCATTTATTTCCACCATTTTATCTTCTACCTCACTTATCCTATCTTCTGCCTCCGTTATTCTACTCTTGGTTCCCTCCAAAGTGTTTTTGATCTCATTCATTGCATTATTCATTTTTAATTGACTCTTTTTCATTTCTTCTAGGTCTTTATTAAACATTTCTTGTATCTTTTCAATCTTTGCTTCCAGGATATTTATCTGTAACTCCATTTTGTTTTCAAGATTTTGGATCATTTTTATTATCATTATTCTAAATTCTTTTTCAGGTAGATTCCCTATCTCCTCCTCTTTTGTTTGACTTGGTGGGCATTTTTCATGTTCCTTTACCTGTTGGGTATTTCTTTGCCTTTTCATCTTGTTTAGATTGCTGTGTCTGGAGTGGGCTTTCTGTATTCTGGAGGTCTGTGGTTCCTTTTTATTGTGGAGGATTTACCCAGTGGGTGGGGTTAGACAATTGGCTTGTCAAGGTTTCCTGGTTAGGGAAGCTTGTGTCAGTGTTCTGGTGTGTGGAACTTGATTTCTTCTCTTTGGAGAGCAATGGAGTGCCCAGTAATGAGTTTTGGGATGGGTCTATGTGTTAGGTGTGACCTTGGGCAGCCTGTATGTTGACGTTCAGGGCTATGTTCCTGCGTTGCTGGAGAACTTGCGTGGTATGTCTTGCTCTAAAACTTATTGGCTCTTGGGTGGTGGTTGGTTTCAGTGTAGGTATGGAGGCTTTTGGACAGTCACTTATTACTTAAAGTTCCATGTAGTCAGAAGTTTTCTGGTGTTCTCAGGTTTTGAGCTTAAGTCTCCTGCCTCTGGATTTCAGTTTTATTCTTCCTGTAGTCTCAGGACTTCTCCAACTATACAGCACTGATAAGAAAACTTCTAGGTTAATGGCGAAAAGATTCTCCCCCATTAGGGACACCCAGAGAGGTTCACAGAGTTACATGAAGAAGAGGAGAGGGAGGAGGGAGATAGAGATGAGCAGGAGGAGAAAAAGGGGGACTCAAGAGGAGAGAGACAGATCTACACAGCTGTCTATTCCCAGAGTGTTCTCCGTAGCCCAGTCACCTACAAAGATTCACAGAATTGGATTGGGAAGAGAAGGGGAAAGGAGGAAATAGAGGTGTTCTGAGGTAGAAAACAGAGAGCCAAGATTGGGAGAGAATAATCTTCGGTTTAAAAATAGTGCTTCTCTTCTTTTTTTTTTTTTTTTTTTGTAAGGTTATAGTGTACTGAAAATGAAAATTAAGGAGTAGTAGAGGAGTACTAGAGGACTTTAAAAGAAATAAGAGAAAAAGAAAAATAGAAAATAGAAGAGAAAAAGGAAAGAAAAAAATAAGAGAATAGAAAAAAAGAAAGAAAAAAAATTTTTTTCCTAATTAAAAAAATCGTAAAAATCTATGGAAATGAAAGTTAAGGAGTAATGGGGAAGTAATAGGGAATTTTAAAGGAAAATAAAAGAGAAAAAATAGAAAAAAGAAAAAAAGAAAAAAAAAGAGAGAAAAAAGTAAAATTATATCTAGGAGTTTCTCTGGAGCTGTTGCGGTCAGTGTGGGTTCGGCTCAGTTTCAGCTAGCTCCTCGTTCCAGCTTACACTTCTCGATATCTACAGGCCCCTTCCGGTGTAGTCGGTGTTTTCTACAGGGATTTTAATCTGTTGCACCAGTCCCTTCTGAAGCAGTTCCCTTTGTTTATTTGGTCTCTGTTTGCCGGTCTCTTCAGAGCCTCATTTCCGCCCTGACACAGGCGGGCGGAGGTGGACTCTTATTCAGGTAGCTATTTCCGTCGCTCTGCGGGGAGGGGTTGGCGCTGCAGGGAGGGGCTGGCGCTGCGGGGAGGGGCTGGTGCTGTGGTGACGGGGTTGCGCCGCGGGGACGAGCTGGAGCTGCTGGGAGGGGCTGACACTGCTTTCTCCGTCTGCACTGCTCAGGCTCCTGGCTGTTCTATATGGAGCGCACCCCGCGCTGCGCGAGGTTCCAGCCCTCGGGTGTTCCACAAAAGTGCGGAAGGAAAAGCTGCGCCTGCTCTCTGTGCCTTCCCTGTCAGAGCGGTCCAGGCAGCCAGGGGCTCGGTGGGCGCACTCTCCCCAGGTGTGGCGCGCCCACTCCCTTCCACGGACCCAGTTTCAGTTTCCGCTGGTGCCAGTCGGGTGCGTGCGCCTTCTGCCCTCCGCGTCCCCAGCCCCAGTCCCCGCCCGCGCCGGTCGGGTGCCTGTGCCCTGTGTCTCGCCGCAACCTTCCCCTCCCTGCTGCCTCCTGCCTCCGGCGGGGCTGGGCCGGTCCGCAGCCTGCGAGTTCTTCTCTGGACTTTCTCAGTCTCTTTGTTCTGCGAACGGCCGGCAGTGTGTTCGGGCGGGTTAATTTACTATCTCTCTTTTGGTCTCCCACAGTTCAAGATGGCAACTCACAGAAGCTCCCTCTGATTGTCCTCAGGGCACTCAGGCCCGGACCCTACCCCAAGCAATGCTGCCTAAGACTCCCTTCCCGGGACGTCCTTAGCTCTTTTGTCTCACTTTTTATCTTTTATATTTTGTCCTACCTCCTTTCGAAGACAATGGGCTGCTTTTCTGGGCGCCTGATGACCTCAGCTAGTGATCAGAAGTTGTTTTGCGAAGTTTGCTCTGCGTTCAGTTATTCTTTTGATGAATTTGTAGGAGAGAAAGTGGTCTCCCCGTCCTACTCCTCCGCCATCTTCTGATAAGTTTTTCTATTTCTTCCTGGTTCAATTTTGGAAAGTTGTACTTTTCTAAGAATTTGTCTATTTCTTCCAAGTTGTCCATTTTATTTGCATATGGTTGCTGATAATAGTTTCTTATGATCCTTTGTATTTCTATTTTGTCTGTTGTGATATCTCCAATTTCCTTTCCAAAATTTGTTGATTTGATCTTTTTCCCTTTGTTTCTTGATGAGTCTGGCTAAAGGTTTGTCAATCTTTTTACCTTCTCAAAGAACCAGCTTTTGGTTTTGTTGATTTTTACTATGGTCTCTTTTGCTTCTTTTGCATTTAATTCTGCCCTAATTTTTTTTCTCACTTACATATATTAGTTGGAGACTAATTACTTTACAGTATTGTAGTAGTTTTTGCCATACATTGATATGAATCAGCCATGGATTTACATGTGTTCCCCATCCTGAACATTCCCTCCCACGTCCCTCCCTATCCCATCCCTCTGGGTCATCCTAGTTCACCAGCTCTGAGCACTTGCCTCATGCATCAAACCTGGACTGGCGATCTGTTTCACAATTGATAACATACATGTTTCAATACTATTCTCTCAGAACATCCCACAGAGTCAAAAAGTCTGTTCTATACATCTGTGTCTCTTTTCTTGTTTGCCCTAATTTTTAAGATTTCTTTCCTTGTACAACCCTGGGGTTCATAATTTCTTTCTTTTCAAGTTGCTTTAAGTGTAGAGTTAGGTTATTTATTTGACTTTTTTCTTGTTTCTTGAGGTAAGCCTGTATTGCTATGAACCTTCCCCTTAGCACTGCTTTTACAGTGTCTCATAGGTTTTGGGTTGTTGTGTTTTTATTTTCATTCGTTTCTATGCATATTTTGATTTCTTTTTTGATTTCTTCTGTGATTTGTTGGTTATTCAGTAGCGTGTTATTCAGCCTCCATATACTGGAATTTTAATAGTTTTTCTCTGTAATTGAGATCTAATCTTACTGCATTGTGGTCAGAAAAGATGCTTGAAATGATTTCAATTTTTTTTAATTTACCAAGGCTAGATTTATGGCCCAGGATGTGATCTATCCTGGAGAAGGTTCTGTGTACATTTGAAAAAAGGTGAAATTCATGGTTTTGGGGTGAAATAACCTATATATATCAATTAGGTCTAACCGGTCTATTGTATCATTTAAAATTAGTGTTTCCTTGTTAACTTTCTGTTTAGTTTATCTATCCATATGTGTGAGTGGGGTATTAAAGTCTCCCACTATTATTGTGTTATTGTTAATTTCTCCTTTCATACTTGTTAGCATTTGTCTTACATATTGTGGCACTCCTATGTTGGGTGCATATATATTTATGATTGTTATGTCTTCTTGGATTGATCCTTTGATCATTATGTAGTGTCCATCTTTGTCTCTTTTCACAGCCTTTATTTCAAAGTCTATTTTATCTGATATGAGTATTGCTACTCCTGCTTTCTCTTGGTCTCTATTTGCATGGAATATCTTTTTCCAGCCCTTCAATTTCAGTCTGTATGTGT
Source organism: Dama dama (assembly GCF_033118175.1). Lineage (NCBI taxonomy): Eukaryota > Metazoa > Chordata > Mammalia > Artiodactyla > Cervidae > Dama > Dama dama. The sequence goes on from NC_083714.1 coordinate 106,331,644, forward strand.
CCCTTGTTTCATGGTGGGTCTTTTGTAGACAACATATATTGGGGTCTTATTTTTGTATCCATTCAGCCATTCTTTGTCTTTTGGTTGGGTCATTCAACCCATTTACATTTAAGGAAATTATTGATAAGTATGATCCCATTGCCATTTACTTTATTGTTTTTTTGGGTTTGAGTTTATACACCCTTTCTGTGCTTCCTGTCTAGAGAAGATCCTTTAGCATTTGTTGGAGAGCTGGTTTGGTGGTGTTGAATTCTCTCAGCTTTTACTTGTCTGTAAACCTTTTGATTTCTCCTTCATATTTGAATGAGATCCTTGCTGGGTACAGTAAATTGGGCTGTAGTTTATTTTCTTTCATCACTTTGAGTATGTCCTGCCATTCCCATCTGGCCTGAAGAGTTTCTATTGAAAGATCAGCTGTTATCCTTATAGGAATCCCCTTGTGTGTTATTTGTTGTTTTTCCCTTGCTGCTTTTAATATTTGTTCTTTGTTTTTGATCTTTATTAATTTGATTAATATGTGTCTTGGGGTGTTTCACCTTGGGATTATCCTGTTTGGGACTCTCTGGGTTTCTTGGGCTTGGGTGATTATTTCCTTCCCCATTTTAGGGAAGTTTTCAACTATTACCTCCTCAAGTATTTCCTCATAGTCTTTCCTTTTGTCTTCTTCTTCTGGGACTCTTATGATTCGAATGTTGGGACGTTTAACATTGTCCCAGAAGTCTCTGAGGTTGTCCTCATTTCTTTCAATTCTTTTTTCTTTTTTCCTCTCTGTTTCATTTATTTCTACCATTCTATCTTCTACCTCACTTATCCTATCTTCTGCCTCCATTATTCTACTGTTGGTTCCCTCCAGAGTGTTTTTGATCTCATTTATTGCATTATTCATTATATATTGACTCTTTTTTATTTCTTCTAGGTCCTTGTTAAACCTTCTTGCATCTTCTCGATCCTTGTCTCCAGGCCATTTATCTTTAACTCCAGTTTGGTTTAAAGATTTTGGATCATGTTCACAATCATTATTCGGAATTCTTTATCATGTAGATTCCCTATCTCTTCCTCTTTTGTTTGGTCTGTTGGGCATTTATCCCATTCCTTTACCTGCTGAGTATTTCTCTGCCTTTTCATCTTGTTTATGGTGCTGTGTTTTGGGTGGCCTTTTTGTATTCTGGCAGTTGGTGATTCCTGTTTATTGTGGAGGTTCCTCACTGTGGGTGGGGTTGGACGGGTGACTTGTCAAGGTTTCCTTGTTAGGGAAGCTTGTGTCGGTGTTCTGGTGGGTGGAGCTGGGTTTCTTCTCTCTGGAGTGCAATGAAGTGTCCAGTAATGAGTTTTGAGATGTCAATGGGTTTTGTGACTTTGGTTAGCCTGTATATTGAGGCTCAGGTTTACGTTCTTGTGTTGCTGGAGCATTTGCATGGTATGTCTTTCTCTGGAGCTTGTTGGCCCTTGGGTGGTACTTGGTTTCAGTGTAGGTATGGAGGCGTTTGATGAGCTCCTATCAATTAATGTTCCCTGCAGTCAGGAGTTCTCTGGTGTTTTCAGGATTTGGACTTAAGTCTCCTGCTTCTGGTTTGCAGTGTTATTCTTACAGTAGCCTCAAGACTTTTCCAACTATACAGCACTGATGATAATATATCTAGGTTAATGATGAAAAGTTTCTCCACTGTGAGGGACACCCAGAGTGGTACACAGAGTTACATAGAGAAGAGAAGAGGGAAGAGGGAGTTAGAGGTGACCAGGAGGACAAGAGGGGAAATGAAAAGGGGCCAGAGCAAGTTAGCCAGTAATCACTTCCCTATGTGCTCTCCACAGTCTGGACCCCTCAGAGATGTTCATGGAGCTACACAGAGAAGAGAAGATGGAGGAAGGAGACAGAGGTGGCCAGGAGGATAAAAGGGGGAATCAAAAGGAGAGAGACAGATCCAGCCAGTAATCAGTTCCCTAAGTGTTCTCTGCAGCCTGGAACACACAAAGACATTCACTGGGTAGGGTAGAGAAGAAAAGGGGGAGGGGGAAGATAAAAGCGACCTGGTGGAGAAAAAGGAGATTCAAAAGGGGGAGAGAGCAATCAGGCCAGTGATCACACTCCCAAGTAAAAATGGATACTGAAGATTGGGTTCTTAAAGGTACAAAGTTGACAACAAATACCAAGAAGCAAAGATTAAAAATCTAGAGTTTAGATTCTCAAAAATGCAATATTAAAAAAACAAACAAACAAAAAACCAAGGTCACAGAAATTATCAAATATATATATATAAATATAAATATATATATATATATATATAAAGTTTGCTTTAGAAATTGGGTCTTTCTTTTTTTTGTTGTTTTTTGAAAGGTAATAGTAGGTTATAGAGATGAAAATTAAAGGAGTAATGTGGACTTAAAAAATAAAAATTTTTTTTCTTTTAATCTTTTTTAAATTAAAAAAAATGATAATAGTAAAAATATATCTAAGACTTTCTCTGGAGCTGTTGCAGACAGTGTGGGGTCAGTTCACTTTCAGATAGTTCCTTGGTCCGGCTTGTGCTTCTTAAGGTCTATAGGCTCCTTCTTATGTAATCGGTGCTAACTACAGGGTTTTAATATATTGCACCTGTCACTTCCAAAGCGGTTCCCTCTGTTTATTTTACCTTCTTCTGTTCTGCTGGTCTCTTCAGTGTCTAATTTCTGCCCTGACACAAGGGGTGCGGTGGTGATCACTTTTTTTTAGGCTCACTTGTTCAGTCGTGCTTTGGGGAGAGAGGAACACTGCAAACAAATATCACTGGCATGTGCTCACAGTGATTCAGCCACACTGGGTTTGCCCCCGCTCACAGCGTGTGTGCTTTCCCAGTCTACACTGCTCAGACTCTAGGTTGCTCTGCCGGGAACTCTCTGATGCGGGCACTGATTTGCATGCACTTCCCAGGTCTAAGCTGCTCAGGTTCAGGTTCTCTGGTACTCCACAAAGGTGCAGACTTGGTTGGGCCTGCGTTTTGCATCTGTCCCAGGTCCTAGCAGCTCAGGTGACCAGGTGCTTGGCGCTCAGAGTCGCCCCCAGTTGAAGGCTGCGACTTGTTCCCTCCCCTGTCCCAGCCGCTCGGTTTTCTGGGTGTGCAACAGGTGCGCCTTCCCAGGTGTGCCCGTGTGTCTTTTCTGGGGGGTTGATCTCTGGCTGTGACCCTTCCAGCAGATGTCGACCGTCCGGAATCCCAAGAAGTCTTGGTTAGCAACGAAGTCTGCTTGCAGTTTGGTATCAGATGCCTCCCTGGAGCCTCAATTGCCCACTTCCAGCTCTGGCTGCCCTCGTCTGCCTGTCTTCAGCGGGGGATGGGCCAGTCTGCAGTGGGCTAGCTCTGCTTAGTCCTTTGTTCTGCAAGGGTGCCTGGTGGTGTCTTAGCTTAGGGCTTTTTGCAGATAGCTACCCCCTGGAGAAGGAAATGGCAACCCACTCCAATATTCTTGCCTGGAGAACACCATAGACAGGGGAGCCTGGTAGGCTACAGTCCATGTGGTCGCAAAGAGTCGGACACAACTGAGCGATTTCACACTTCACACATCCCACAGGCTGGGTTGCTTTCTCAAGTTAGTTCCCTCAGATTGCCCTCAGGGCATTCAGACCCAGTCCTGATCCTAAGCCATGCAGCCTGCTCCTCCCTGTCACTCCCCCACTTGCTAGTGGGGGATGGGAGCGTCTGGCTGCTGCTCCGCTGGGAGTTGCTGTTAGGCAGGTAATCTATGGGTTTTAATTATTTATTTATTTTTCTTCCTGGTTATTTTTCCCTCGGAGATTCCAAGGCTCGCCACAGACCTGCTGGAGAGAGTGTTTCCTGGTGTTTGGAAACTTCTCTCTCTCTCTCTTTTTTTAAAGACTCCCTTCCCCGGATGAATCTCTGTCCCTACCTCTTTTGTCTCTCTTTTTATCTTTTATATTTTGTCCTCCCTCCTTTCGAAGACAATTGGCTGCCTTTCTGGATGCCTGATGTCCTCTGCCAGCTTTCAGAAGTTGTTCTGTGGAATTTGCTCGGCATTCAAATGTTCTTTCAATGAATTTGTGGGGGAGAAAATGGTCTCCCTGTCCTATTCCTCTGCCATCTTAGGACCGCCTCCTGAATTGACTTTTTAAATAAGAGAACCAAAGAGGAAAACTCCACAACACCACAACAGGCTAATGTGATGGTGGAAATGTTTAGGAGGAATAAACAGTGTGATTTATAAGAAAAGAAAAAAAATCTCAAAATGAATTATTTTTACAAAAAAAGCAAAGATGACTAACTCCCCAGCTCTGCAAATTGCTAATGTGAAGGTGGAAATATGTAGGGAGAATAAACAGTGTGATTTATAGGGGAAAAAAATGTTCTCAAGATTGTAGTTCTTCTTGGTTCTGGAGGCTGCCCCCATGGATGGGGTTGGATTAGTGTCCTGTGATGTTTTCCTTGTTGGGGGAGCTTGTGTCTGTGTTCTGGCTGATGGAGCTCGATCTTATCTTTCTGAAGGGCAGTGCAGTGTCCAATAGTAGGTTTTCGGGTGTCTATGGGCTCCGTATGCCTTTGGGCAGTCCTTCTGCCTTGGCGGTGTTAGACATGTCTAGTTCCATAGCCACTTCAAAGTGGCTCTCTCAGCATGTCTTCACTGCTGCCAGTCCCCTGCTTGTCTCTGGGATCATTGCCAGTGCTTCTGTTCCCTGTCTGGCCCTGCAATGCTGGCGAAAGCTTGGTAGTGGCTTGTTTGGATCTTTTCTTGTGCCCTCTGCATCACGGAGGCTTTGTGGGCTTCTCTCAACCCCCTGAGCTCACCCTTTGTGTTGTGGGGCTTGTGTACACTTATATCATCTCTCCAGGCCCACCCTGTGTATCACGGGACTTGTGTTCACTTGTCTCAGTTCCCTGTGTCGCCCTCTGCATCAAGGGTTTTGTGTGCACTTGTTTCATCTCACCTGTCTGACCTCTTTGTTACACGGCTTATGTGTTCTTCTTTAGACTCCCCAGGCCTGCCCTCTGTGCTGTGAGTGTTGTGTGTGCTCCAGGGGTTTGTACGCCATGCCACACTCAGCTACTTGGGCCTGCCCTCTGTGCCATAAGTGTTGTGTGTGCTGGCTAGGTTTGTATGCCTTCCCACTCTCGGTTCCCCAAGCCCACTGTCTGATTGGGGCCACAATCTGTGAGCTATTTATGGGCTGAGAAGTGCAGCTTTCTCTGTTTTCTGCCCTCCAAGTCCCTGCTTTGCCCAGTTTTCCAAGACTCTGCAGCTCCCCCTTGGGCCCACCTGTGAGGGAGCTTCCCTGTGCATGGGGACTCCTCTTGTTTCAGGACTCCCTCCCTCCCTTGGGGCACAAGCTCCTGCCCAGTAGATCTCCATCTTTCCCCTTTTTATGTCTCCATCATCTCTCCTACCTCATTTCAGAGAGCTTAGCCTGTCCCCCTGGAAGCCTGGGGTCTTTTGCTGTTACCTAGAGGTTGCTTTGTAGGAGCTGTTCCCTTTCTTGATGAGTTTTTGACGTATTTGTGGGGAGGCATATATCTCCCCATCTTACTCCTCCACCATCTAATTCTGCCTCAGGAAGGCTTTCTTATCTCTCCTTGATATTCCTTGCAACTCTGAATTCAGATGATTATATCTTTCCTTTTCTCCTTTGCCTTTCACTTCTATTCTTTTCTCAGCTATTTGTAAGGCCTCCTCATACAACCATTTTGCCTTTTTGCATTTCTTTTCCTGAGGATGGTTTTGATCACGTCCTCCTGTACAATGTTCCAAACCTCCGTCCACAGTTCTTCAGGCTCTCAGTCTATCAGATCTAATCCCTTGAATTTATTTGTCACTTCTACTGTATAATCATAAGGGATTTGATTTAGGTCATATCTGAATGACCTAGTGGATTTACCTACTTTCTTCCATTTAAGTCTGAAATTTAAAGAGTTCATGATCTAAGCCACAGTTGGCTTCAGGTTTTGTTTCTGCTGACTGTGTAGAGCTTCCATGTCTTTGATTGCAAAGATTATGATCAATTTGACTTTGGTACTGACCATCTGGTGATATCCATGTGTAGAGTCCTTTCTTGTGTTGATAGAAGTGGGTGATTGCTTGACCAGTGTGTTCTCTTACCAAAACTCTATTAGCCTTTGCCCTGCTTCATTTTGTACTCCAAAGCCAAACTTGCCTGTTATTCCAGATATTTCTTGACTTCCTACTTTTGTATTCCAGTCCCCTATCATGAAAAGGACATCTTTTATGTGTTTTAGTTTTAGAATATCTTGTAAGTCTTCATAGAACCATTCAACTTCAACTTCTTTGACATTAATTGGGGCATAGATTTCTATTACTGTGGTGTTGAATGGTTTGCCTTGGAAACAAAGCAAGAGCCTTCTGTTGTTTTTGAGATTTTACCCAAGTACTATGGGGAAACAGTGGAAAGAGTGGCTGACTTTATTTTTCAGGGCTCCAAAATCACTGCAGATGGTGATTGCAGCCATGAAATTACTTACTCATTGGAAGGAAAGTTATGACCAACCTAGACAGCATATTAAAAAGCAGAGACATTACTTTGCCAACAAAGGTCCGTCTAGTCAAGGCTATGGTTTTTCCAGTGGTCATGTATAGATGTGAGAGTTGGACTGTAAGGAAAGCTGAGTGCTGAAGAATTGATGCTTTTGAACTGTGGTGTTGGAGAAGACTCTTGAGAGTCCCTTGGACTGCAAGGAGATCCAACCAGTCCATCTTAAAGATCAGCCCTGCTTGTTCATTGCAAGGACTGATGTTGAAGCTGAAACTCCAATATTTTGGCCGCCTGATGCAAAGAGCTGACTCATTTGAAAAGACCCTGATGTTGGGAAAGATTGAAGGCAGGAGGAGAAGGGGACAACAGAGAATGAGATGGTTAGATGGCATCATTCACTCAATGGATGTGAGTTTCGGTAAACTCTGGGAGTTGGTGATGGACAGGGAGCCCTGGCGTGCTGCGGTTCATGGAGTCGCAAAGAGTTGAGCACAACTGAGAGACTGCACTGAACTGAGCTGACCCAAGTTCTTCATTTCAGACTATTTTGTTTACTACGAGGGCTACTCCAATTCTTCTAAGGGATTCTTGTCTGCAGTAGTAGACAAATGGTCATCTGAATTAAAGTTACCCATTCCAGTCCATTTTAGTTCACTGACTCCTAAAATGTCGATGTTCACTCTTGCCATCTCCTGTTTGACCACTTCCAATTTACCCTGATGCATGGAACTAACGTTCCGTGTTCTTAAGCAATATTGTTTTTTTATAGCATTGTACTGTACTTTCACCACCAGACACATACACAGCTGGGCTTCATTTCCACTTTGGCTTAGCCTCTTCATTTATTCTGGAGCTTTTTTTTGTGTGTGTGTGCTCTTCTTCAGTAGTATATTGACCACCTACTGCCCTGTGGGGTTCATCTTTAGTGTCATATCTTTTTGCCTTTTCATATTGTTCATTGGGTTCTCAAGGCAAAAGTGATGATGTGGTTTACCATTCTCTTCTCTAGTGGACCACGTTTTGTCAGAACTCTTCACCATGACCCATTCATCTTGGGTGGCCCTACATGGCATGCCCTATAGTTTCATTAAGTTACACAAACCTGGGAGCCATGTGATCATTTTGCTTAGTTTTTTGTGATTGTGCTATACATACACAGTGATAACTCCTTAAGGCCAGGTTGTAATCATTATTTGGTAAGTCATAAATCTTTGGGAATATCAGACCACTTGACCTGCCTCTTGAGGAATCTGTGTGCAGGTCAGGAAGCAACAGTTACAACTAGACATGGAACAACAGACTAGTTCCAAATAGGAAAAAGAGTATGTCAAGGCTGTCTATTGTTACCCTGCTTATTTAACTTATATGCAGAGTACATCATGAGAGACGCTGGGCTGTCAATTAAAAGACATTTACTTCTTGGAAGGAAAGTTATGACCAACCTAGACAGCATAATAAAAAGCAGAGACATTACTTTGCCAACAAAGGTCCGTCTAGTAAAGCTATGGTTTTTCCAGTAGTCACAGATGGGTGTGAGAGTTGGACTATATATAGAAAGCTGAGCACCAAAGAGTTGATGATTTTGAACTGTGGTGTTGGAGAAGACTTTTGAGAGTCCCTTGAACTGCTAGGAGATCCAGCCAGTCAATCCTAAAGAAAATCAGTCCTGAATATTCATTGGAACTCCAATACTTTGGCCACCTAATGCAAAGAGCTGACTCATTTGAAAAGGCCATGATGCTTGGAAAGATTGAAGGCAGGAGGAGAAGGGGACAACAGAGGATGAAATGTTTAGATAACATCATCAACTCAATGGAAATGAGTTTGGGTAAACTCTGAAAGTTGGTGATGGACAGGGAGGCCTGGAGTGCATCCATAGAGTCACAAAGAGTTGGACACAACTGAGCAACTGAACTGAACTGAACTGAAATCTTTGCCTCATTTTCTCATATTTGTAGCTGACAATTTTTCTTAAAATAGTGCCCGCATTTCTTATAACTATTTGCAATACTCTGACTCTGAAGGTAGCTTTCCAAATTTTGATATCTCTGACATGACTTAAGAGGTTGCCCCATATTTTATACCTTTATTTTCCCTACTCAATTTAGAGCAACCCTCTTTAGTAACAATGTGGAAGATCCAGTTGCCTCTCCTTGATGTAAAATTTTCAACCTAGCAGAGCGATCTCAGGGTGAACTGATAGACATGGGTGAATGTCATACTTTAATCTTCCAAGAACATGTGATTTATTTTAACTATATTATGTATAAGGATTTTATATTCATTTAATATTGTTCATAGGCAATTAGGCCATGCTCAAAAAGTAAATCTGCCATTATTCTTTAACAAATGTCTTGCCTAATTTCTTTTCTAAATAAGATTTGTATATTTTTGAAATAGAAAAAAATATATTTCAATTAATGTAGTTGGAGTTGTCAGCAAAAAGTTTTAAAAAATAGAAAACTGATTTGTAAGAGAACAAAGTTGTTGTTTTGCTTTTTGTTTTTTACAAGACTGCTAGAAATAACAATGTTGGAAAGAAAATGACAATCTATAAAAAGTAGAATATGCTTTTGGTAAAGGAAGATATGAAAAATAAAAATTCATTTTTGATAACAGGAAAAAACAATTTTGTCCTAAGGTAAAATGATTGTTCTGAAATAAGAAGGGAAAAATATTATACAATGTATAAATGGATATAGGAAAGTTGTAGGTTTGTGGAAAAGATATATTGGAAAAGAAGTTTTATGTGTGACTAGGTTTGTGTGAGTATGTTATATGAGTTTTCAAATTAAGCTTTAATATTGATAATCTAGTTATGTAAAACTGGAACTTATTTTTTTCCTTTGCTGAAAGGGCAAAGTTTGATTGGACTACTGTTCTTGTCCTGATAAGAGATTATGAAAGATTTTACCTTACCCTTTTACATAATCTCCTTGAAAGCAAAGATTTTGTTTCACACTGTCTACACTGTGTCTATGATTAGTTAAGAAAGCCTAATCTTCTCAATATTAAAAGAGCTAAGTTTTGCTTAAAATTATGTAACCTATATTTGCCTGTGAATTCCTTAGCTATTTTGGTTCACTAGATAATTATGTATTGTTTTGCAGTGACCTATGATCCTCTTTTACCAAGAATTTTGAAATATTTTGTTATTTTTGACAAACTCTTTCCTCCCCACATCAAACTCTAAATGAAGTATTTTTACATCAAACAGACCTTCGGATTTTTGAGAGGTCCCCTGGAATAGATGGGGAAACAGTGGAAACAGTGGCTGACTTTATTTTTCAGGGCTCCAAAATCACTGCAGATGGTGATTGCAGCCATGAAATTACTATTTGGAAGGAAAGTTATGACCAACCTAGACAGCATATTAAAAAGCAGAGACATTACTTTGCCAACAAAGGTCCGTCTAATCAAGGCTATGGTTTTTCCAGTGGTCATGTATAGATGTGAGAGTTGGACTGTAAGGAAAGCTGAGTGCTGAAGAATTGATGCTTTTGAACTGTGGTGTTGGAGAAGACTCTTGAGAGTCCCTTGGACTGCAAGGAGATCCAACCAGTCCATCTTAAAGATCAGTCCTGCGTGTTCATTGCAAGGACTGATGTTGAAGCTGAAACTCCAATATTTTGGCCGCCTGATGCAAAGAGCTGACTCATTTGAAAAGACCCTGATGTTGGGAAAGATTGAGGGCAGGAGGAGAAGGGGACGACAGAGGATGAGATGGCTGGATGGTATCACTGACTCAATAGATATGGGTCTGGGTGGACTCCAGGAGTCGGCGATGGACAGGGAGGCCTGGCATGCTGCAGTTCATGGGGCCACAAAGAGTCGGACACAATTGAGCAACTGAACTGAACTGAACTGGAACATCTCAAAAGATTTTTTCTCTATACTTATAAAAAGATATATTAGTTATGCTTATTTAATATATTAAATTATGGGGAAAACGTTGTCAAGTGATGCTAGTCCTTGATGGGTTATATTTTTGTAGATATATGCTATTAACATGAGTATTCCAGAAATTGTATGAAATTCCTAGAGATTTGCTATGTCCAGGTATGCTATCACTTGTAATTCTAGTTATTGTCTTGAAATGTTATTTGTCACAGAAATAATCAAGTTTCTTTGGCAATTTGCAACTCTCAGCAGATCTTTAAGTGTGGAAATTAAGTCTTTTGTCATTTATAATTACTGCTTTACTCTGATGCATTTATAAAATTGTCCGTGTGAAGAGCTTGCAGGGGGGATCCGACGGTGGAGTGGGAAGTTGCTGAGCTCACCTCCTCCCACAAATACACCAAAATTGCAGCTTTGACATAAAAAATATAGAAAAACTCTCTCTGAGAATAGCTCTTCTACAACTAAGGATATAAAGAAGAAAATATATCAACACAGGTAGAAGGGAAAAAGAAGTGATCCAGTCATGACACATACCCCTGGAAGAGGAAGAGGCTATCACAAACTTGGAGATCACCTCTATGGAGTGAAGAATTTGAGCTCCACATTGTGCACCTCAGCCCGGAGATCTTGCACCAGGAAGACAAAACCCTATAACTGATTTTGAAAACCAGTAGGACTTATAACTGAGAGAACTGGAGGGCTCTCGGAAACTGAGACTCTACTACTACAGGGTGTGTGAGCAAACTTACTCATTTCCAATCCCAGCACAGAAGCAGCAGATGTAAAAGTGTTTGGTGCTTAAGTGTTAATTGCTTAGATGTGTCTGACTCTTTGTGACCCCAGTGGACTGTATTCCACCAGACCTCTCTCCATGGAATTCTCCAGGCAAGAATACTGGAGTGGGTAGCCATTCCTTTCTCTAAGGGATCTTCCCAAACCCACATCTCCCATGTCTCCTGCATTTCAGGCATATTCTTTACCCGCTGAGCCACTTGGGGAGCCTGGTGCTTGACATGGCTTTCAAAAACTGTCCCAGCATGTCCACCAGCCTGCACCAGGCTCTGGAACCAACAATCCTTCTGAGAAGGTGGCCACCAGTAAGCCCAGGGGAAACTGTACCTTGAATCAGGCTCTGGCTCTAACCCCTCAACTCCACTCACAATCCTTGCTGATGCAACAGCTTCCAGCATGCCGCTGGTGAAGACGTAACTCACATGGGGCTACAGCTTTAGCCCATCTACCTCCAGCATCACTCCTCCATGAAGGCAGCAGTCAGCAATGCATCCCAGAGAAAAGCCCTGGCCCACACTTGCTTCAGATCAACCATTCTCACCAAAACCACTGGCTACAAGTAGACTGCATAGGGATGCTCCCACACAAGGACATACCTTCAAGAACAGTATAGGCCATTGTTTCACCTAACTTCATAGATACAAAAAGTAAAGCAAAATGAGAAATTAGAGGAATACATTCCAAACAAAAGAAAATTAAACCTAGGGAAAAACAAATAAAAAATGTGTAAGTCTCCATGAGAAACAACAACAAAAAAAATATATAAGTATTTTATTTGATAAAATGTTCAAAGTGGTTGTCATAAAAATGCTCTGAACTCAGGGGAAAACTAGAGGAACACAGTGAGAACTTCAACAAAGGATTAGAAAATATAATGTCAGAAAATATAAAATTAGAGTTCAGGAATATAATAACTGAACTGAAAAATACACTAGAAAGAATCAACAACAGATTGGGTGATATAAAAGAATGCACGAGACCTGGAGACAGAATAGTAGAAATCACCAAATAAGCAAAGCAAAAAAATATGTTTTTTAATGAGGATAGTTTAAAGGAACTCCAGGAAAACATCAAGTGTGCTAACATTAGCATTATAGTGGTACTAGAAGAAGAAGAGAGAAAAGGGGGTAGAAAATACATTTGATAAAATAATGACACAAAACTTCCCTAACCTAAACAAGGAAAGATATCCAGGTAGAGGAAGCACAGAGTCTCAAAGAAGATGAACTCAAAGAGATCCACATAAAAACAGCATGATTAAAATGGCAAAAGTACAAGCGAGAATTTTGAAAGCAACAAGAGAAAAAGAAACACATTCAAGGAAAATTCCATTAGACAATCAGCTAATTATTCAGCAGAAACTTTGCAGACTAGAAGGGTGTGATATATTTAAAGTGTTGAAGGGCAAAATCCTACAACCAAGGACATTTCACCCAGGAAGGAAATCATCCAGAATGGAAGGAGAGGTAGTTTACAAGACAAGCAGAAGTCAAGAGTTCATCACCACTGAACCAGTCTTGCAAGAAATGTTAAAGGATCTTCTTTAAGAAAAAAAAAAAGAAAAAAAAAGGCCATAACAAGAAATAGGAAAGTACAAAAAGGAAAAAAAAAACGTCACTGCTGAAGGCAAATATAGTAAAGATAGTGGAACAAACACTTTAAAAAGTTACTATAGAGAATGAAAAACAGAAGTTGTAAAGTCAACTATAGCTACATAACAGTTATAACAGTTAAAGGACTTACATAAAGATGTAAAATATGACATCAGAAACAAAATGTTAAGGGGGAATAAAAATGTAGAGCTTTTAGAATGTTTCAGAACTTACATTACTGTCATCTATCTATCTATCTCATGGTATTCACAAATCAGTAAACCTACAAAAGAGACACAAAAAACAAAGAGAAAGGAATCCAAACATAACAATAAACAAAATCATCAACCGAAAAGGGAAGAAATGAAAAGAAGAAGAAAACAAACAGCAAAATCAACCAGCAAACAAGTAACAGAATGGCAATTAAATCCATACCTACAGTCTTCCCTTGTGGCTCAGCTGGTAAAGAATCCTCCTGCAATGCGGGAGACCTGGGTTCGATCCCTGGGTTGGGGAGATCCACTGGAGAAGGGAAAGGTTACCCCTGCCAGTTTTCTGGCCTAGAGAAATTCCATAAACTGTATAGTCCATGGAGTCACAAAGAGTTGGACATGACTGAGAGACTTTCACTTACTACCTTACTTATCAGTAATCTCTTTAAAAGTAAATGGACTAGATACTCTATTCAAAAGACTAAGAGGGGCTGAATGGATGAAAAATAAGACTCATTTGTATGCTGCCTACAAGAAACCCACTTCAGAGTCAAAGACACACAATTGTTCTCCAATTAAAAATAAAAAAGTATCCTGAAACAAGTGAAAATATATAAAAAGCTTTCAAAAATCTAACACAACAAAAGCATATCTAAGAGAGAAGTTTATAGTGATACAGGTCTACTTCAAGAAAGAAGAAAAATATCAAATAAATAATCCATTTTCTTCACCTGAAGTAATTAGAAGAAAAGAGAAAACAAAGCACAAAATAAGCAGAAAGAAGGAAATAATAAAAGTGAAAGCAGAAATCAATAAAATAGAGACAAAGATAGAAAAGATCAATGAAATTAAGAACTGGCTCACTGAATAGATAAACAGGGTTGATAATCCTTTAGCCAGACTCATCAAGAAACAAAGGGAGAGGGCCTTAGTAAATAAAATTAGAAATGGAAAAGAAGTTACAACTGATATCACAGAAATATAAAGAATCATAAGAGAAGATTATATGCCAACAGTTAAACAAACTGGAAGAAATGAATAAATTCCTAGAAACATACAATCTTCCAAAACTGCATCAGGAAGATATAAATCTGAAGAGACCTATTACTAGTAATGAAATTAAATCAGTAGTCAAAATACTACTGATAAAAAATAAGTAAAACTCAACAAGAAATAAAAATTAAGGACAGGATGGCTTCACTGGAGAACCCTACGAGAAGAATTAAAGAAGCGTTGATGCCTATTCTTATTAAACTATTCCAAAAATTGAGGAGTATGGCATACTTCCAAACTCATTTTATGAGACCAACATTATCCTGATACAAAGACACTACAGAAAATTAAAATTACAAGCCTGATGAACAAGGATGTAAAAATTCTCAATAAATATTACCTAGCTGAATTCAACAGTACATTAAAAGCATCATACCTCATGATCAAGTGTGATTTATTCTAGAGATGCAAGAACAACTCCATATCCACAAATAAATCAGTGTGACACACCACATTAATGAAACAAACAACAAAAATCACAGGATAATATAAGTAGGTGCAGAGAAAGTATTTGCAATATTTAACATCCATTCATAATAACAGCTCTCAAAAAAGTTGGGATAGAGATTAAATGAGATTACTGATGCCATTCTGTGCTGTTCTTGGCATCTGATAAGCACTCAAAACACATGAACTATCAGTATTTTACAGCTCCAGCAGCAAAGAATTTAGAAAAGATTCCCAGTGATTACAGAATCAAAGATATGAACAGACAAATCACTTAAGAAATACAAATGGATAATATACACATTGAAAAATACTCAGTTTTCTAAATGCAAATTAAGCAAGTCAGCATTTTTCTCCTATCAAATTAGCAAAGCCCTTTTAGAATGTGCATACCATTTTCCAGAGAGTGACGTGTAACTGGGATTGCTGGTGAAAATACAAATTGATATAGCCAATCTGGAAATAATTCCAGCTAAATATATCATGAGCTTTCAAACAACCAATTTCCGAGTCTGGGGATTCCATCTCTGGGAATTGGTCCTTCAGTTCAGTCGCTCAGTCATGTCCGACTCTGTGATCCCATGGAGCGCAGCAGGCCAGGCCTCTCTGTCCATCACCAACTCCCGGAGTTTACTCAAACTCATGTCCATTGAGTCGGTGATGCCATCCAACCATTTCATCCTCTGTCATCCCCTTCTCCTCCCACCTTCAATCTTTCCCAGCATCACGGTCTTTTCAAATGAGTCAGTTCTTAGCATCAGGTGGCCAAAGTATTGGAGTTTCAGCTTCAACATCAGTCCTTCCTATGAATATTCAGGACTGATTTCTTTTAGGATGGACTGGTTGGATCTCCTTGCAGTCCAAGGGACTCTCAATAGTCTTCTCCAACACCACAGTTCAAAAGCATCATTCTTCAGCGCTCAGCTTTCTTTATAGTCCAACTCTCACATCCGTACGTGGCTATTGGAAAAACCGTAGCCTTGACAAGACGGACCTTAGGTTCTTATTTGAAATACAGAAACACTATGCACAAAGATTTTCGCCACAGCTTCATTTAAAATAATAAAACCTCAGTAGTGACCTCAACTTACATTCACTTTAGAAAACATTCATAAATTAAAATTATGCTTATTTTAATATATGCAACATATTGGCAAATAATCCTCAAGTGACTTGAAGAGGGGAAATGCCTGTGTGGTTGTGTTCAATGAATAAAACAAGAACAAAAATTAACATATATAGCATGATATAAACTCTATACAATGTACAATGCAAAAACACTCTGGAGGAAAATAAAATATTCATTAACAATGTCTCTAGGCATGAGATCATGGAAGATTTAAAATTGTTTCCATATTTTCCAGAATGCATACAGTGAGCATTTATTTAGTAAGTTTATTTTTTTAACTTTTAATTTTTATTGGAGTATAGTTGGTTTACAATATTGTTTTGTTTCAGGTGTACAGCAAAGTGAATCATATATAGATATAGCTATAGTTATGGATATAGATAGATATAGATATACAGTATAGGTAGATATGTGTGTGTGTGTGTGTGTATGTATGTATGTATATATATATATATATATATATATATATATGGGCTTCTCTGGTGGATCAG
Source organism: Dama dama (assembly GCF_033118175.1). Taxonomy (NCBI): domain Eukaryota; kingdom Metazoa; phylum Chordata; class Mammalia; order Artiodactyla; family Cervidae; genus Dama; species Dama dama. The sequence continues at coordinate 106,347,735 of NC_083714.1, forward strand.
ATAGTAAAGAATCCACCTGCAATGTGGGGGAGGCCTGGGTTTGATCCCTGGGTTGGGAAGATCCCCGGAAGAGGTCATGGCAACCCACTCCAGCATTCTTGCCTAGAGATTCCCTATGGACACAGGAGCCTGGTGGGCTACAGTTCATGGGTTCACAAAGAATCAGACACGAATGAAGTGACTAAGCACACACACACACACACACACACACACACACACACACACATATATATATATATTCATTCTTTTTCAGATTCTTTTCTCATATAGGTTATTTCAGAATGTTGAGTAGAGTCCCCTGTGCTATACAATAGGTGCTTGCTAATTATCTATTTCATATATGTATATGTATGTTAGTCGCTCTGTCATGTCTGACTCTGCTACCCCACCAGGCTTCTCTGTCCATGGAATTTTCCAGGCAAGAATACTGGAGCAGGTTGACATTTCTTACTCCAGGTGATCTTCCTGACCCAAACCTGCATCTCTGGTGTCTCCTGCATTGGCAGGTGGATTCTTTACAACTGTGCCACCATATAATAGTGTGCATATATTAATCTCAATCTCCTAATTTATTACTTTGCCTACATTTCCCCCTTTGGTATATTTGGTAAATTTATAACCAGAAATGATTTCATTTTTAAAAAATAGTTTCTGAGCCTAAGTCCTAGCCCTCTAGTGGTAATATTTGAGTATTACAGGCCTGTGTGCCAGGGCCACTACAATCCCATTTCTAGTCAGATTCCCAGCATCCTGTCTTCCTCTGCAAGTCATTTCCTGTGAAATGTCATGTCTTAAACAACAGAAAGACTTAAATGCCCCACCTGCCTGCTGATGTCTGAAAAAAGTAATTTCTCCAGCCTGTGGACAGCATTTAGTGTACCAGTTGCCCTCAAATACAGTATTTCAACTCTCATAATTCTCCTGAAGAACAGAAATTATTATATTTTTTATTATACAGGTAGGGCTTTTGTTAAAACCCAAAGAGGCAAATGAACTTGATTAAATCAAACAGTTTATAAGTGGCAGGGTCAGAATTTCAAACAAGCTTGACAGGTTCTAAAGTCTGATTTTTTTTTCTTTCCACATTGGAAAAATTGAGCTGAGAAGCAAATCTTCTAGGACAGTGAACTTAGACACCAGTATGTTTCTATCAAAAGAAGGGTCATGGTGCTGGGCTCTCCTGATAGGAGTGTAGCTATGACAGCATTTTCCAAAATATGATGTCCTCCTACTAAAAGGAGGGCTCCTTGTTCAAGTAAATTTAATAAATGCTGTAACTCTATTTTTCCTATTGGAGATTCTCAATGCACATTAACAGAGTAGAGGTTCCTAGAAAAGTTTGTCTTTATCATGAAATTTGATAATGAAACACCTCACACTCCCTTCAGGAAAAAAAAAAAACAAAACTATTAACATTCAGCAGGATATCCATTTGAAGGTATCATACAGATAGAGAGAGCAGGTATCTTTTGAAGAGATAAGTCAAATAATATAAAAAATAATCCAGAAAAGGAAAATAGAGGCAAGAGTCCAGTTTCATGAAGCATCAGCAGCTTGCCAGAACCTTTCCCCAGCATACACTCCATACATATTCTGTAATAAATTCTATTAAATTTAGCCCATCCTGGGAACACCTGATACAAAGACTGCCCAGATAAGTGTAGTCTCCCTTCCTGACTGGGGTACCTTCTCCTCTACCTAATTGTAGACAGCCTATGCACCACAGCCTGAGTTGGCCATATGAGCCTCCGCTGTTTATCTTCTGCATCCCAATAGAGGGAAGACAAAGTCAGAAGCAAGAAGAGGACACAATAGTAAACGTGATATGAGATCCAGAGCACAGGATTAGAGGGATGAAGCTTATAAAACTGCAAGTGCAGCCACTAGAAAGGAAAAATTAAACAAGTAACAGAGCATTTACTTTGCCAGGCATTGTTCCAAGTGCTTTAACTCTATTAATTTATGTAATCCTTACTACTATCCTATTATATAAGTACTGTTATTATCACTGCTATTATCCCTTCTATGCTGATGGGGAAGTTGTAACTATGAGAGATTAAAAATTTGCCAAAGGCCACAAACTATAGCAATGAGATTTGAAGCTAAGCAGCTTGGTTCCTAGGAATGCCAGGCCACCATACCTGCCTGCTGAGAAACCCACATGCAGGTCAAGAAACAACAGTTAGAATCGAATATGGAACAACAGACTAGTTCCAAATTGGGAAAGGAGTATGTCAAGGCTGTATATTGTCACCCTGTTTATTTAACTTATATGCAGAGTACATCATGTAAAATGCCAGGCTGGATGAATCACAAGCTGGAATCAAGATTGATGGGAGAAATATCAATAACCTCAGATATACAGATGACACTACCCTAATGGCAGAAAGCAAGGAGAAACTAAAGATCCTCTTGACAAAGGTGAAAGAGAAGAGTGAAAAAGCTGGCTTAAAACTCAACGTTCAAAAAATTAAGATCATAGCATCTGGCCCCATCAATTCAGGAAAAATAGATGGGGAAAAATGGAAACAGTGACAGACTTTATTTTCTTGGGTTCCAAAATCACTGTGAAAGGAGATTGCAGCTATGAAATAAAAAATGCTTACTCCTTGGAAGAAAAACTATGACAAACCTAGACAGTGTATTAAAAAGCAGAGACATCACTTTGCTGACAAAGGTCTGTATAGTCAAAGCTCTGGTTTTTCTGGTAGTCATGTATGAATCTGAGAGTTGGACCATAAAGAAGGCCGAGTGCAAAGAATTGATGCTTTCGTACTGTGGTGTTGGAGAAGACTCTTGAGAGTCCCTTGGATAGCAAGATTAAACCAGTCTATGCTAAAGGAAATCAATCCTGAATATTCATTGGAAGGACTTATGATGAAGTTCCAATATTTTGGCCACCTATTGTAAAGAGTTGACTCATTGGAAAAGACCCTGATGCTTGGAAAGATTTAACGCAAGAGGGGGAAGGGAAAACAGAGGATGAGATGGCTGGATGACATCACCAATTCAATGGACATGAGTTTGAGCAAACTCTGGGAGATGGTGTGGGACAGGGAAGCCTGGTGTGCTGCAGTCCATGGGGTTGCAGAGTCGGACACTACTTAGCAACTGAACAAAAAAAAAAAGCTTGGCTCCAGAGTCCATATTTTAAGCACTGGGATTACACCACACTCTTACCTAATCTTTCTCATCTCAGAAAATAATACAAACTTCAGTCTTGTTGCAGAAAATCCCAAACCTAGGAGTCATTCTTGATTTATCTCTTTTATCTCTTCTCCCACTGTGAAGCCATCAACAAATCCTGGTGATTCTATCTCAAAAACATATCTTAATTACAAAATTGTCTCATCTCCACTGACCACACCCTAGTCTGAGACACCAATCATATTTCACATGGACTACTACAATAGCCTCATCATTGGGCTCCCATTCTGCTACAAGTGTTCTCCATGCTTCAATCAGAAGAATCAAGCTTAAAACTCTGCACCAGATTATGTCATGAAAGTGTTAGTCACTCAGTCCTGTCCTACTCTTTGTGACCAAAAGGACTGTAGCCTGCCAGGCTCCTCCATCCATGGAATTTTCCAGGCAAGAATACTGGAGTGTGTTGCCATTTCCTTCTCCAGGGGATCTTCCTGATCCAGGGATTGAACCCAGGTATCCTGCATTGCAGGCAGTCTCTTTACCATCTGGGCCACCAGGAAAGCCCTGCCTTTATTTAAAACCTCCTATCATATTTAGAATAATCCAAACTCCTTTTTGTGGTTTACAAAAATGACATGTGATTTAGCCTCTTCCCCTATTTGACTTCATTTTATACTCACTTCCTACACACTTAACTATATACCAGCCCCACTGAAACAGGAGGGAAGGGGGCAGGGCACAACCTTTGAAAGAATGAAATAGCCCAAGGATGGAACCTAAACCAATTAGAATCAAATGGATCCAAGATGGCAGACTAGTCAACTTCAACTAGACCTTGATCCTCATTATACCCTCATTGTAACACATCAGCAAGCTGAATGACACACTCAGAGGCACCATCACAGTTCCAAGACCAACAATCAAAAACCAAAAGCTGAGCGGTGGCCCAATTCCTGGAAATCTCTGCCCCTTTCCCCAAAATATTTGGAATAATCCTCCCACTCATTAGGCTATGAAATAACCCAGCCTATAAAAGTTAACTACAGCACATTTTGAGGCCACATTCACCCTCTGCAATGGCCCACACTCTGTCTGTGGAGTGTGTTTCTGAATAAATCCACTTCTCACATATCACTTTGCCTCTCACTGAATACTTTCCATGATAAGACATCAAAAACCTGAGCTTCATTAGGTCCTGAAACCAAGCCTGTGATCTCAGTTAGAAGAGCATGGGTTTTGGCTGCATTTTGAGTCCCAGCACTGGGTTAAAGTCCCAATCTGAGATAAATGGTTTCACTATCAACCTTTCTTTTGTCCCTCAAATAAATGATGGTAGTTCTTACCTCTGGATCTTTGCTTTTGCTGTTTTCACTTGCCTGGGATGTTCTTTCTTTACTCTGCTTTACTAGCTTTCCTCATCCTTCAGGTCTCAACTAAAATGTTACCTCTTCATAGAAGCCCTCCCTGATCACTTTACTGATGGTATACTCTTTGCCCAGTCACACATAATCATATGTTTTCTTCATGGTTCTCATTATCATTTAAAACAATTATTTATTTGTTTACTGGTTCTCATCAGTTGTTAGCCCCATGACTGCAAGGATTTAGCTATGTTAATTCGTCACCATACCTCCAGGACCGAAAACAGTACATGGCGCATACCTTTCCTTTAGGTCACAAGTGAGGAATTGGAGGCCCAGAGAGTGAAGGATATGTACCCAGGTGAGTGGCAAAGGTTAGACTGCAGAGGAAGGGATGCTAAGGGGAGTCTTCCATGACAGCACCAACCAGACCTGGGGCAAGCATGGAGGCCTCAACTGGACCAGGCAGAGACTCTTCTATATCTTATTCCAGCAAGATCTTGATACTCTCAGACTCTTTCTCATTTGATGCCCACCAAAAGAAAATGAGCTGGAGTCTTATAAGTTTACCAGCACTGGCCTCATGCCACTCCTAAGGACAGTGAGTATACAGGAGACTCCAAAATTGAACACAGTTTGGCTTGTGTATTTCCCTATTTGCTCTGTTTTTCAGCTTCTCATCTTAAAGGGAACTAGTATCTCATTCAATTCATCTCATAGGGTAGTTATGGAGATTAAACAGGATAACACAGGATATACATAAATCACTTAGCACAAGTCCTGACATGTAGTAAATTCTCAAAAGTGTTTATTATTGTTATTGCTATTATTATCCATCTATTCTGCTGAAAACTTTTCCTCAGCCTCAAGTGTTTTGAAAGTAGATTTTTAAAATATTTTGATATTAAAAAATACCCAAGGACCCTTGTAATCTGGCCATTTTCTACCTCTGCCACCCTATCTATTTTCATTTTCTTGCCTATACTTTAATAACATATTCTAGCCAATCTACCTAACTCTAGTCTCCGAACACACTATGTGCCTTCTGAGGCTTGACTCATGTTGTCTTTCCACCAGTACCCTCCCTTTTTGCCTCCATATTCATTTTTCTTCCTTTCAAAGTACTAGCAATTTTTTAGGACTTCTCTCAAAACAGACTAAATAGGTCCTATCCATGAGGAAAGCACAGATAGATATTCCTTACAGTAGCCTCAATAAACCCAGCCCTTAGAAGTCCTCAAGTCTGGGACAGAAAGTGACAGAGGGATTGCCATCCTCAGAGTTTGCAGCTTGCTTAGGCTATTTTTGGGGTACGACTCTTTCCCATAAACTTTCTTCCTCTACTAGGTTTGATGCCTCCCTGGAGAGTAAAGATGAGAAAAGACAGCAAAACTGAGGCTCAGCTCAATATATAAGAAATGGCCCCTGGTGAAAAGTAGCAATAGGCCCTTCAAGGATGTCCAGTTATACTAAAAGCCATTATCTTACTTATGGGATTAAGGAGAAATGCCAGAACACCAGCATCGAGCTGCATGCCCCTCTTTCCCAGGCTTTGTGTTCCAGGACCAGTATAATCCTAATTCCTAGCTTCCTCTGCTCTCATGGAAGATCATCAGGTACTGTGATAGATGGGAAGAACTACCTCTTGTCACACAATCTCATTCTCTTCAAGTCCTTTCTGGTTTACTCTTAAAGGTAGAAAAGAGTGTTGACTGTTCTGTTCTTGAGCTGTCAGGGTCTGAAGTAGACCAAAGCATAGTGATGAAATCAGAGAAAGAAGAGAGAGGAGAGAAAGAGAGAGAGTGAGAGAGACTGAGACTGAAGTATGTGATGTTTGGAGGCAGAGCCTCTTCCTGGACCTTCCCTTTCTGGGCCTTCAATATAATTATTATGGTAGGATATCATCCTCTCACTAGCTGTATTACCTTGACTATTTAACTTCTCTATGTCTTAGTTTTCATGTATGTAAAATGGCAATAGCATCTTCTTCATAGAATAGAATCCTTACTAATATTAAGCAAGGATTCACTAAACTAATATATACCTGAAGAATTTATAACAGTGCCTAGCACATAGTAAGTGCTGACAATGTCAGTTATTCTTACTATTGCTGTTTATTTTCTCAGTGACTTACTTATCCCAGGGAATGCAAGACACAGAGCAGCATGATCCCTCAGATACCATCTAGCCTTACTCTCTCAGGTTTCAGATGGGTAAACTGAGCCTCAATGAGGAGAAAGCTCAGTAGTGGGCCAACCAGGAATGATGCCCAGGCCTTGTGACTCCTAATGCTGTGTTCTTCCCAAAGGAACACTGCTTATTTGTTCTTTGGTAGGAACAGAAGAAAATGGCAATCTTTGTGTTTTCTCAACTAGCATACTCAGCATTCTAGGCCTGATTCTTTCCTGTGGAAAGAAGGCCTCATTTCCAGCTGAAAAATTCACAGGCCTCAGTGAACAAGGGGACGAACAAAAAGACTTGAATGGAGTAGCATGAATCCAGCCTGGTATGCAGTGAGAGATGGATGAGGGAGATTGACTTTTAAGAGCTGAGTCAGGCAAGGAGTCAAGAGTTCTGCCAAGTCTGGGGAAGAGAGAGGCTCTAAGTATGCAAGTCTGAGAGACACTAAATAGAAGGAACTTCCAGGCTATCTCAAGGTGTCCCAAGATGACAAGCCTGCTGAGAGGCCCAAGGGAGTTCCTCTGGTCTTCACAGGATGTCAGTTCACCTTCCTGAGAAGGCTAGGAAAACATTGCCTGGCAGGGCTCTGACTCACTTTCCCCAAACAAGTGTACCTTCATAGAGGCTCAGATGGCGCTTCACTCCCTCTACAACCCCATATTCATCCAGAAGTTCCAAGAGATATAGGGATCTGGAAAAACTTAAAAGATTTCACAGTCTGTCACTGACCCCATCCACTATTCTTTTCCAGAACACTCACCTCACCCTTGTATACAGGGCAAGGGCCCTGGATCCTCAGACACTTCCCTCTCACTCCTCTTAGGAAGCACTGGCCTTTTTAAGTAGCCTGTCACATCCAGTGAGAGTATTAGTTGGTTCTCTATCCAAGAAGGGGATAACTTTGAATAAAGGACCTTGAGTGACTGAAAAGCTTCAAATTTCTGGCACTTTGAGAAGTAAGTAAAGAAGATGATTTAAACAAATTGGATTCCTATAGCAATTTTTGCTATGTGATCTTCAGATAATTATTTACATTTTCTGTGACTCATTTATAAAATGTGAACCATACTACCTAGTTCATAGTTATTAAGAGAGACTATGTAGAAAACCTACCTAATACAGTGCAAGGCAAATAGTAGTTGATTAAATAAGAGATAGTGTAATGATGCAGTTAAGAGAAAGGACTCTGGTGCCAGACCACTTGGGTTAGAATCCTGACTCTGACATTTACTAGCTGCATTCCCTTGAGCAAGCCATTGCCTACCACCCCCCCCTCCCCACACACAAAATCTTCACCTTTCTATTCCTCAATTGCCTCCTGGACAAAATGGGCGTGATAACAATATAAATGTCTCATGAGCTTGTCCTCAGAACTGAATGAATTAGCTTTTGTAACATGTTTAGAAAAGTCCCTGACATGTGAAAGAAAGTGAAAGTATTAGTCACTCAGTCGTGTCCAACTCTTTGCGACCTGATGGTCTGTCTGTGGGGTTCTCCAAGCAAGACTCCTGGAATGGGTTGCCATTCTCTTCTCTTCTTGAACCCGCAGATTGAACCCGGGTCTCCTGTATTGCAGGCAGATGCTTTACCATCTGAGCTACCAGGGAAGCTGACATGTAGTAAACTATTATTAAATATTAGCTGTTATTGAATTAGAGACACAAATATAGAGAACAAATTTATGGATACAAAGGGGGAAACTGATGGGATGGATTGGGAGATTGAGATTGACATATATATACTTCTATGTATAAACTAGATAATTAATGAAAATCTACTGTATAGCACAGGGAACTCTACTCAGTGCTCTGTGGTGACCTAAGTGGGAAGGGAATCCAAAAAAGATGGGATATATGCATATGCATAGCTGATTCATTTTGCTGTACAGTAGAAACTAATACAACATTGTAAAACAACTATACTCCAATAAAATAATTAAAAATAAAAAAGTGTTAGTTGCTATTATTACTATTGCTGTTATTTTTGTTATTCTCTGCTAAAAATCGGTCAGAGCTGCAGAAAGTCAGAAGCAGTCTGTAGCCTCTTACTATTCAAAGTAGGAAACATACAAAATTTCAGGCCCATTCACAGATCTGCTGAAAATGAATTTGCATTGTCAAAAGATTCCTTAGAAATTCCCATGCAAATAACAGTTTGAGAAACACTGGACTTCAGATAACAGACATAGAGCTTCACAGGGGTAAATGGTAAATGGGAAAGTGTTAGGAGAGAAAACAAACAGCAGGGCTAGGGAGTTAAGAGTTGGGGAATGAGGATGGAATGAGGTCAAAGCAAGGCCTTTTATAGAATAAGCCAGACAAATCTGAATGATACTTGGCCCAAATATCTCAGATGGTATCCTAATGAAAATTAGAAAAAGGCACATATTATTTGGGAAGATGCAGTCCCACAAGGGCAAGACTTGGTAAATGGAGTTCAGGATTTGTTTCAGCACATGATTTCTCACTTAGCCTGGAGCCCTAGTTAAGTGCTCCAATTTGCACAACCATGCATTGTGGAAAGAACGGAAGGACAGATACCAGGAAGTCACAAATGTACATGAATCCAAGTGGCTATGTGGCTACTACATACATGTGGTAACCACCATCCAAGACAGCCCCCAATAATTCTTGCCTCTTGGTATTTATACCCATCTGTAATCCCTGCCCTGCATAGGGTTGACCTATTTGGCAAATAGGATATTGTGGGAAGTGTGACTTCTGAGGCTAGTTCATAAAAGACATTGCAGTTTCCACCATAGCCATCTCTTGGATCACTTGCTCTGTGAAAATTCAGGTGCTGTGTCATGACGACACTCAAGTGGATTGCATGGTGAAGAACTGAGATCTCCAACCAAAAAATACCGTTAATTTTCTAGTCATGTGAGAGACCCATAGAAATTATGTGGGATAACAAATGGTTACCTCACTTTTGAGATATTTTGTAACACAGGAAAATATAAACAATACTACAGGTTTTAAAAAATCCAAAGTCACCAGGGAAACCATAAAGGGACAAGGTAGATAACAACCACAACAGTGATAAATATTTCCATTCACAGGCCAAATCCTCAGCCTGGGTGAGTCCTCAGATGGCATGAACTCCAAGCTTCTTGGGCTACAGATAGGAAAATTGAGGCCCAAAGGCACAGAGCCAACTGGTAGCCAAGTATATTTGTCTTCTCATGTTCTCGTTTTTTTTTTTTTTTTTTTTTTGCTATTCCACATTACAGTGAGAATCCATAACATCTTATCCTATAAGTTGGAAGGAAGAGGTAATCAAAATTGAATTCTCTTGAAGCATTCTGCTACAGTGCCTGGTAAATAAGCAAATACTAAATGACTGCATGTATTTTCTTTTCTCTTCTCTTTTGTCTCTCTCTCTCATCTTTAATACCTCAACATCAGAGTTGATGATTCTCCCACAAAGCTCGCATCTGATTGGCTAAGAGATTATTTCTTTCTCTGCTAAAGTTCCTTTCCATGGCCTAGAAAAAATGTCAGGTTCCAAAGACAGAAGTAAAATTCTGGAGGTATGTTCAATAAGCTCAAAGCTGTAGTACACATATAAAGATTTCTATTCTTTAAGATAAAAATTGGAAATTTCATGAATACATAGAAATTAAGCAATACTTTTCTGAACAACCAGTGGATTCAGTAAGAAATTAAATGGGGGAGATAAGCTCAAAATGGTGGAGTAGAATGACATGAGCTCACCCCTTCTTATGTAAACACCAAAATGACAACCGACTGATGAACAACCTTTGATGAAAAACAGAAGCTAGACCCTACCAAAAAATATACTCCACATCCAAAGGCAAAGAAGAGGCCCCACTGAGATGGTAGGAGGGGCACAATTATAATAAAATAAAATCCCATACCCACCAAGCATGTGACTCAAAAAGAGGAAAACAATTGTACCCCAGAAGTTCTGCCACAGGAGTGAAAGTTCTAAACCCCTCATCAGATTTCCTAGTCTGGGGGTCCAGCAGCAGGAAGAGAAGACCCCAGAGAATTTGGCTTTAAAGACCAGCAAAGTTTGATTGCAGGAATTCCACAGGGGTAAGGGAAGCAGACACTCCACTCTTGAGGTCACGCACAAGGTCATGTGCACACCAGGACCCAGAGGGGAAAAGTAGTGACCTCATAAGAAGCTGGGTCAGACCTACTTGCCAGTATTGGAGGATCTCTCACAGAGGTGGGGGAGAGGGGAGCAGCTGTGACTAATGCCAGAGACAAAAACACTGGCAGCAACAGATCTAAGGAGTAATCATTGGCTTGAGGCCTCCTGGAGGCCACCATTACCCCACCCACCCTGTAGACTGCAGGCTCCCATGCTGGGGTATCTCAGGCCAAGCAACCAACAGGGAAGGAATACAGCCCTGCCCATCAGCAGACAAGCTTTTAAAAGTCTTCCTGAACAAAGCCCTGCACACCAAAGGGGAAAAAAATACCCAGTTCAACTCAACAGTAGGCAAGAACAACCCTCTCCCACCAGGAACCCTGCACAAGTCTCTTAAGACAACTTTATCCACCAGAGGGCAGACAGCAAAAGCAAGAACTACAAATCTGCAACCTACAAAATAAAAACCACAATCAAAGAAAGTTAGATAAAATGAGATTACAAAGGAAAATGTCCCAGATGAAGGAACAAGACAAAACCCCAGAACAACTAAGTGAAGTGGAGATAAGCAATCTACTGAAAAAGAAATTCAGAAAAATGATAGTGAAGATGATCCAAGGTCTTAAAAAAAGAATGGAAGCAAGGGTAGAGAAGATGCAAGAAATATTTCACAGAGAACTAGAAGAATAAACAAGCAAACAAACACAGATGAAAAAGACAACTCAAGGGAGAAATACACTAGAAGGAATCAATAGCAGAATAACTGAGGCAGAAAAGTGGATAAGTGAGCTGGAAGAAAGAATGGTAGAAATCACTATCAAATAACAGAATAAAGAAAAAAAAGACTAAGATGAAATGAAGACAGTTTCAGAGACATCTGGGACAACATTCAATGCACTAGCATTCATATTATAGGGGTCCCAGAAAGATAAGAGAGAAAGAAAGGACCTGAGAAAATATTTAAAGACATAATAGCTATAAAATTCCCTAACACAGGAAAGGAAGCAGTCCCTCAAGTCCAAGAAGCACAGAGAGTGGTACACAAGATAAACACAAGGAGGAACATGCTGAAATCAAATTGACAAAAATTAAAGACAAAGAAAAGATATTCAAAGCAACAAATAACATACAAGGGAATTCCTATAAGATTACCAGCCAATTTTTCAGCAAAAACTCTGCAGGCCAGAAGGGAGTGGCACAATATATTTAAAGTGCTGAAAGACAAGAACCTACAACCAACAACACTTTACCCATGAAGACGCTCATTCAGACCTGGTGGAGAACTCAAAACCTTTACAAACAAGCAAAAGCTAAGCAAATAAAGCACCACCAGACCAGCTTTGAAACAAATGCTAAAGGAAATTCTCTAAGAAAGAAAAGAAATAAAACACAACTAGAAACAGGAAAATTACAAATGGAAAGGTCACTGGTAAAACCAAACATAGAGTAAAGGTAGGAAAACTCTGCACACAAATACAAAATCAAAACCATCAATAGTGAGAAGAGGAGAGAATAAATGAAGAATATAGGAAATACATTTGAAAGTTAAAGACCAATTTTAAACAATTTTGTTTATATACAGAATGTAATATAAAAGACTCATGGTAACCACAAACCAAAAATCTACAATATATACACACACACAAAAGAAAAAGCAACTGAAACACAACACTAAATTTAGTCATCAATTCACAGAGGAAAGAACAAAAGAGGAAGGAAAGAAAAAAAGACCAACAATGACAAACCCAAAAGAGTTAACAAAATGGCAATAAGAACATGCCTGCATTCTCTTCGTAGGAAATCCTAAAGATGCTACCAGAGAAATACTAGAGCTCATCAATGAATTCAATAAAGTTTCAGAATACAAAATAAATACACAGAAATATGTTTCATACCTATACAGTGACAATAAAAGATTAGAATCTGAAATTAAAGAAACAATCCCATTTACCATCACATCAAAGAATAAACTACCTAGGAATATAACCTACCTATGGAGACAAAAGACATGTACTCCGAAAACTATGACACTGATGAAAGAAATCAAACATGACACAAACAGATAGAAAGATAAACTGTGTATTATAAACAGTGCTGCAATGAACATTTGGGTGCACGTGTCTCTTTCAGATCTGGTTTCCTCAGTGTGTATGCCCAGAAGTGGTATTGCTGGGTCATATGGCAGTTCTATTTCCAGTTTTTTAAGAAATCTCCACTTCTTGGGTTGGGAGAATCAAAGTTGTGAAAATGACTATAATACTGAAGGCAATCTACAGATTCAATGCAATCCCTATCAAATTACCAATGGCATTTTTCACAGAATAAGAATTTAAAAACTTTGAAATTTGTATGGAAATTAAAAAAGGCTCCAAATACCCATAGTAATCTAGAGAAAGAAAAATGGAACTGGAGGAAACAAGATCCTGGGCTTCAGGCTATACTACATAGCTATAGTCACCAAAACATTATGCTATTGGCATAAAAACAGAGATATAGATCAATGGAACAGGATATAAAGCCCATTAATAAACCCACACACCTATTGCCAATTAATCTACAACAAAGGAAGGAAGACTACAAAATGGAAGAAAGACAGTCTCCTAAATAAATGGTGTTGGGAAAACTTGACAGCTACCTGAAAAATGAAATTAGGACATTCTTTAGCAGCATATGCAAAACTCAAGGATTAAAGACCTAAAAGTGGGACCACATACTATAAAACTCAGAGGAAAATATAGGCAGATGAAGAAGTATGTCAAACAAATACATCTCAACATCTTTTTCAATCCATTTCCCAGAATAATGGAAATAAAAACAAAAGTAAACAAGCAGGATCTATTTAAACACAAGCTTTTCCACATAAACCATAACAAAATTAAAATACAACCCATAAAATGGGAGGAAATATTTGCAAACAATGTGGTCAAGAAGGCATTAGTCTCCAAAATTTATACAGTTCATGCAATTCAATATAAAAAAGCTGGCTTTAGAAAATGCAGAGCAACCAGAGGTCACAGTCCAACATCCGTTGGATCACAGAAAAAGCAAAGGAGTTCCAGAAAAACATCTACTTCTGCTTTATTGACTAGGCCAAAGACTGTTTATGTGGATTACAACAAACTGTGGCAAATTCTTAAAGAGATGGGAATAACAGATCACCTTACCTGTCTCCTGAGAAATCTGTATGCAAGCCAAGAAGCAAGAGTTAGAAACGGACATGGAAAAACAGACTAGTTCCAAATTGGGAAAGGCGTATGTTAAGGCTGTATATTGTCACCCTGCTTATTTAACTTATATGCAGAGTACATCATACGAAATGCCAGGCTGGATGAAGCACAAGCTGGAATCAAGATTGATGCGAGAAATATCAATAACCTCAGATATGCACATGACACCACCCTTATGGCAGAGAGAGGAGAGGAATTAAAGAGCCTCTTGATGACAGTGAAAGAGGAGAGTGAAAAAGTTGACTTAAAACTCAACATTCAAAAACAAATATCATGGCATCCAGGCCCATCACTTCATGGCAAATAGATGGGGAAACAGTGGAAACAGTGACAGACTATTTTTGGGGGGCTCCAAAATCACTATAGGTGGTGACTGAAGCCATGAAATTAAGATGCTTGCTCCTTGGAAGAAAAACTATGACCAACCTAGACAGCATATTAAAAAGCAGAGACATTACTTTACCGATAAAGGTCCAGCTAATCAAAGCTATGGTTTTCCCAGTAGTCATGTATGGATGTGAGAGTTGGACCATAAAGAAAGCTGAGCACCGAAGAATTTGATGCTTTTGAACTCTGGTGTTGTAGAAGACTCTTGAGAGTCCCTTGGACAGCAAGGAGATCAAACCAGTCAATGTTAAAGGAAATCAGTCTTGAATATTCATTGGAAAGACTGATGCAGAACCTGAAGCTCCAATACTTTGCCTACCTGGTGCAAGAAGACAACTCACTAGAGAAGCCTTATTGATCCTGGAAAAGACTGAAGGCAAAAGAAGTTGTGTCAGAGGATGGGCTATTTAGATAGCATCACCGACTCAATGGACATGAATTTGAGCAAACTCTGGGAGATAGTGAAGGACAGAGAAGCCTGGTGTGCTACAGTCCATGGGGTCTCAAAGAGTCAGATCCAACCTAGCGACTGAACAACAACAATACATATTATAATGGGGATTGCATTAAATCTGTAGATTGCTTTGAATTGTGTGTACAGTTTAATAACACTAATTTTTCAAATTCTTGAACACAAACATTTTTCCGATTATTTTATATCATCTCCAGTTTCTTTCAACAATGTCTGTAGTTTTCAGTGTCTTTCACCCCTTTGGTTAAGTTTATTCTTAGGGATTTTATGGTTTTGATTCAGTTGTATATTTGATTATTTTCTTGCTTTCTCTTTCATTATTAGTGTTAATATATAAAATATATTCCATATTAATATATAGAAATGCAATATATTTCTGTATATTAACCTTACCTGCAAAATTTCTAAATTCATTTCCTAGTTTTAATTGTTATTTGATGGAGTCTTTATGGTTTTCTACATATAATATCATGTCATCTATAAATAGTGAAAGTTTTACTTCTTCTCTTCCAATTTGGATGATTTTATTTCTTTCCTTGTCTTAATGCTGCGGCAAGGACTTCCAGTACTGCATTATATAGAAGTGGTGAGAGTGGGCATTTTTGTATTGTTCCTGATCTTAGAGGAATAACTTTCAGCTTTTCACTGTTGATAATCATGTTAGCTGTGTGTTTCTCATATATGGCCTTTATTGGGAGGGAGGACTGAGCGACTGAACTGAACTGAATATTATTTTTAAAAAAATTTCTGAGATACCTATTTGGATTGGACCAACCTATGTTTGTTTGGTTTCAGGAATAAGGTTCTTTTTAAAATCAAGACTGCAATCTGTATCACTAATTGTCAGCTTAGGCCTATTTGGTTGTTATTCAAATTAATTATGTTATTATTTTGTAAACATTTAAACACCAGATTTATAAGGATAATGTTGAAGCAGAGATAGGAGACTCTTCATCAAGCCTTCACCTCATAATATGCCTTGCATCTTCTGAGGGATCACCTAACTCTGAACTTAATTGAGATTTTACTTGCCTGAGAGCATATCTTTAAAGCCTCTTGTTGCTCACACTTGGCCCAAGCTTGAAACACTAAAACTCTCTTCTGTCACTCCTTTTGGGTCCATCCTATTTCTGTGGGACCAACAACAACAACAAAAAATCCTGGGAGAAATCCATCCCAGCCTCATGGTATAAAACAGCTAATCAATACAGAAGATTGAAAGACCTCTTTCTGTTTATTTACATAGGTTTGTCTAGACATCCATGTTACGGGAAAACTAATCAGTCAAAATGAACAAGCAGATGTATTCTAATTGGGAAACATTTTATAGGCTATATATTTTATCAGTTATATTAAACCGTCACACAAGCATTATATGTGGGCTTTTAGCAGTAAACTTGAAAGAAGGAATGATATATGTCAGGAGTAGTTATATACCCTGACAACTTTACTAGAGAATTTGATTTCCCTCCTGAACATTGGGACAAAAGTATAGCTAGAAGTAAAAAGATAATTTTACATTTTGATTGGGAGATAAGCATTTATTAGCTCATTTGAATAAGTAGGATGAGTCTTATAGGCTTGGTCCAAATTCTTGGGTCAGCCATTTAGTATTGCTTTGTCTTCTTTTCATCTTTGTGTAGATGTCATTTGAGATATGAAATGCTTTCTACAGGTCAGTTCAGTGCATAGACTTTCTTAAAGTCAGAACTTATTCCTTTAGTTTATATTATAGAGTGTGAGATACTTAAAAATACCAGATAAGGGTCCTTTCTCCTAGGTTAGAGTGAGAGAGTCCTTTATATGATATCTTTTGCAGTGTGCATAATCACCTGGTTGCAGGTAATGGAGCATCTGATCTTCATCTAAAGATTACTGTGATTAGCTTCAGAAAGAAGCTTAGAAAATCCTTTTAATAATTCAATGAAGCTTTACAAAAATGTAGCATATCAACAAGGAGCCAGGTTGGATGTAGGTAATAAATACAGTACCTCAATATCCACAAAGGTATATATGAAACCTCAATATACATAAAAGAAAATTATTGAAACATAATTTTCTCTCTAGATTAACATCATTCCTACTAAATATAGCTAAATTAAGACTAATTTGTTTGCAAAGAATATCTGATTTCAATAAACTTGGCCTGGTTATTGGCACAAGTGCAATTGATCATATAGGCTCTTTTAAATTGACTGTGTTAGAATTTTTCATAAGGAATGTCAAATTACATTTTTATGAAGCCTCTCAAGACCAGGAATGTTACATCAAAGATTTGCCATCAGATTTTGCTGGCAATATCTACAGATTTGCATAAACTTCTTTCTTCTCTAGGTCCCTAGAATATCTTTAGATTTCTGCACTTGCCAGGAAGTTGCTTTTCTTTCTGGAAAGACTTCTGAAAACCCAGTAAGAAGACACCAAGTTCTTTTTCCAAGGAGCTTTATGACTTAATAAGTCTACTTTAGTTCTTTAAAACTTTCTGGTTGTATTTGATTTTATGCATTTTCCAAATATGACATTTCAGTCAAAACTATGGTAATATAACCAATATTTCCAGCTGTGTCTTTTTGAGAATAGTTTTTTACTGAATTCATGCAAATAACTATATTCCCATAAATATGAGAATGCTCAATAAGATTTTCCAAATTCTGGAGGAATTTGATGGAGAGAGAGGATAAATATGTAGTTTACATAAAAATGTGTAATTTATCAAATTGCTATATTTTGCTTAAGGAGAAATGTTTTCTTATATCTGGAAAACACAGATTAAAAGCCAATATTATTTTAGACACAGCCCGTAAAATTTATAAACATATTTTTCAGTTCACTTAGTCCTGTGTAATAATCCTTGATCTTGTCTTCTGTTAACATTTTATGAAGTCATCATTTAAAATCAGGATTATTTAATTTCTTACCCAGTTCAGTGGTATGATCTGAAAGTTATCAGACACCTGTACTTGTCAAAAAGTATTTTCTGTGAATCTTCTTGAAGGTGAAACATTTTTAGTAAAAACATCAGAGTAAAGCAATAACTGTTTACAAGTGAAAAAAAGACTTTAAAAGGCATGGCCAAAGATATGATTACAAAGTAGCTGACATGGGAACTTGGTTATTTTGTGACATATCAATGTAATAGCTAGAATTATGACTGATAGCATACCAGGATGTATTTAAATTTTGGGAACTTCATATAATTTCCCAAACTTTTATATTAAAAACATTCACTCATACAACATAACCTAAGAAGGTTTATCACCATTCATTTTGCAATGCTTCCCATGAAATTTAATATACCAAGTAAGCCTTATTTTAATTTCTCTTTCTGAGATATATCAGGGGCCCTCTAAAATGTTCCAAAGTTAGCTAGAGTTCAAAAGACTTTCATTTATAATTTTATTGGAGGAATTTTGTCAAAAGTATGAAAAATGTTTTAAAATACTTGGACAAATAAGATCATAGGGGACTCTGAAGATATACTTATTCACTTAACTAAAGTGACAATAAACAAATTCAGACTTGTACAAAATGTTACAACAGATTACTTAAAATGTAAAGAAAAATGTAATTTGTTACCTAAAACAGATATATAGTTCAGGATAATTTTATTTTCTTAACCTAGAGAGAAAACCAAACTCCATTCTTGTACCAACTTACTTCAAATAACAAAATTAATTTACTTTATTAGATTAATCTAATCTTAGTCAGTCTTGACCATACACAAAACTATTTTCTTAGGGTTCCTTTTCCTTCTATAACTTCTGTAGCTATTTTAGTCTCTCCCTGATTGTTGTCAACTGCAAATTGGCACTTGCCATCTACCTCTACAAGGATTAAATCATGTGCTGCTGCAGCTGCTGATTTTTAACACCTCCTAAAAGGAGTTAAGGGTAGAGAACAGAAATGAAGCTCTCTGTGCTCTGCGGAAAGCTGGCAGAACATATCTTCAGATAATTAGATATTTTTAGGGGCCAATTTTATGAGCCCAATTATTGTATCTCTTCATATCTAGAAAAGCACTAAAATCCTTCATGGTGACAACTGCTCCTCATTACTAGCAGAAACCTTCTGCAAAAAAATATGTGCTGCTTGATTGCATGCATTCCTCCTTCACCAAAATCATATATATAAACATATATACACACACAGGCTTTCCAGGTGGCACTAGTGGTAAAGAACTCACCTGCCAAGGCAGGAGACATGAGACATGGGTTTGATCCCTGGGTTGGGAAGATCCCCTGGAAGAGGGCATGGTAACTTATTCCAGTATTCTTGCCTGGAGAATCCTATGGACAGAGGAGCCTAGTGGACTACAGTCCATAGGGTCACAAAGAGTTGGACATGACTGAAGCTACTTAGTGCACACACACACACACACACACACACACACACACACACACACACACTAACTTTCCCTCTTGCTTCTTTAGAGAAATTTCTCAGAGCTATCTAATGTGTTGTCTCCCAGGCTATAGTCCTCATTTAGCCCCCAAATAAAACTTGACTCACAACCCTCATGTTGCACAATTTTTAAGTTATTTTCTTTCCTGTCCAGGAACAACCGGCTTTAGGACTAAATTACTTTATTTCCCTTAACAAAAATCTATCCGTTCTTCATACTTTCTCTTACCAACAACATATATCCTACTATTTTTTTAATCAAGAAAGAATTTGACTCCTTTTTTCCTACTGTCAGTCTGAAAAAAATTTTCAAAGTTATTAAAATAATAAAGATGTGTTTTCAAAGGTTAAAGTATATAATGTAAAACATCATTTCAGTTCTGTTTCAAAATTCAAGAAAAAAAAGACAAAAAAATTGTAAATCCACATGCTTTTATAATTTAAGAAACGTGGCATACTACATTCTTTACATTCTAAAATGTTCCCCTTATGACTTCTAGAAGCTTCAATTACATGTACATTACAATTTTTGACCCTAAAAACCTTAATCTCTAGCAAGAACCAAGGAGCAAGCAAGGAATTGTGGACTACTTGTCATACCAGCAGTTTTTGATTGGCAGACTTATAAACATATTCTATAACCTCTATAAACAAATATTTTCTAATTGCATAATTTCTTTTCTCAATGTGGAAAATATGTCTAATAAACCCAAATATCTTTAGCTCTTTTTCATAAGAAGACAAAATTAAGTAAACTTAGACTTACCCACTAATTGATATTTTAGCATTTTATTCTATTTAAAAATAATCTAGACCTTTTACAAATTTTCATCATTTAACTTAAGAAAACTTTAAAACTCCAAGTTACCAGCAATCTCGAAAAGCTATTTTATATAGATATACTTAAAATATAATTATTCCTTAAGAATTAACCTAAAAACACTTATCTAGTGTACCTCTATTTTATTGCTTATGAAAATATTACTGTACCAACTCAATTTTTTGTTTTTGACAAACTTTGCAACAGAAATAATATTTATTTTACACTAAAGTACAATAAAAGTGTTATGTTCAAGGTTAATGACAAAAAACAAGCCTGCATTAATTAACTCAAAAATTTAATGTCAAATAATTTAATATTAACTATTTCTCATGTTAGTTTCTTTTATATTTTTGAGAATTTATATAAGTGCTTAATTTTCTTTAAGTCAGTTGAATAGAGATCACTTATACATTGATTTTGGTATAATCCTCTTGAAGTAAAGATATATCATAATTATAATGTATACACAGCTGTAAAGATAGAACCAAATATCTCATAGTTTTAGATTGACTATTCATAGTCATGAATCAGATATTATAATATAAAACATTATTTTATAAATAGAAGTTGTAATAAGTTTACTCATTAAAGTTTTTAAAGACCCTCCCTTTTCCTTTTTTTTCAATTTTAGGTTCTGCAATGGAACCCAGACTGTAGTTTCCTTTTTTTTTTTTTTCAATTTTAGGTTCTGCAATGGAACCCAGACTGTAGTTTCAGGCAATGTGTGCTGTGTTTGAGTTTCAAGAACATGATAGAGGTTCTTGAGTTTTGGAATGTCAAATGAGTCCCATCTTGGGTATCTTTTTCCAGATTCTAAAGAATATTGTGTCCATGTGGTGTTATAAATAAAAATCTTTTTTTTTCTTTTTACATTTTCCAATTCAGTAAAAAATCTTAAGGAAGCTACAAGATAAGACAGAGCTGTCAATCTCATTTTAGTAGTTCATGGATAGTGTAGAATATCTAGCAAACAAAATGCAAAGTAGTCTTTCTGGGCCCTAGATCCATAGTCCAAAAGGAAGGTCCTAATCAATGGAGTCAAATGAGTGTCAAATAATGGTGTCAAATAATAAACACTGGTGTTTTCATATGTGGGTTCTGCTATTTACCAGAGTCTCAAACAGCCAATACCTTGTTTCCTTTAAAAAAAAGATTATTTAGTTTTAATCAAATGATAATTGCTTTACAGAATTTTGAAAATTTTTATGTCAAATATCAGCATTAATCAACCATAGGTATACATATGTCCCCTTCATCTTGAACCTCCTTCCCAATCTCCCCACCCCATCCCTTTAGGTTGTAACAGAGCCCCCGTGTCTGAGTTCCCTGAGTCATACAGCGAATTCCCATTGGCTATTTTATGTATGGTAATATATGTTTCCATATTACTCTTTCCACACACTCCACCCTTTCCTTCCTTCCCTGCTCCCTCCATGTCCATAAATCTGTTCTTTATGTCAGTTTCTCCTTTGCTGCCATGCAAATAAATTCATTAATACCATTTTTCTAGATTACATATATATATATGTGTTAATATATAATATTTATCTTTTTCCTTCTGACTTACTTCACTGTCTATAATAGACTGTAGGTTCATCCACCTCATCAGAACTGACTCAAATGCATTCCTTTTTATGGCTGCGTATATGTACCAGGGCTTCTTTATCCATTCATCTGTCCATGGACATCTACATTGCTACCATGCTCTAGCTATTGCAAATAGTACTGAAATGAACATTGGGGTACATGTGTCTTTTTCAATTTTGGTTTCCTCAGGGTATATGCCTAGTAGTGAGATTGCTGGGCCATATGATGGTTTCATTCCTAGTTTTTAAGGAATCTCCATATTGTCTTCAATAGTGGCTGTATCACTGTATCAATTTACATTCCCCCAACAGTGCAAGAGGGTTCCTTTTACTCCACACTCTATTCAACATTACTGTTTGTAGAATTTTTGATGATGGTCTTTCTGATTGATGTGAGGTGATATCTCATTGTAGTTTCGATTTACATTTCTCTAATAATGAGCAACATTAAGCATCTTTTCATGTGTTTAGCCATCTGTATGTCTTCGTTGGATAAATGTTGTTTAGGTCTTTTTCCCACTTTTTGCTTGGGTTGTTTGTTTTTCTGGTAATAACTAATATGAGCTGCTTGTGTATTTTGGAAATTAATTCTTTGTCAGTTGTTTCATTTGCTATTATTTTCTTGCAGTCTGAGAGTTGTCTTTTCACCATGCTTATAGTTTCCTTTGCTGTGCAAAAGCTTTTAAGTTTAATTAGGTCCCACTTGATTATTTTTGGTTCTATTTCCATTACTCTAGGAGGCAGGTCATGGAGGATTTTGCTTTGACTTATGTCATGAAGTGTTCTGCTTATGTTTTCTTCTAAGAATTTTATAGTTTCTAGTCTTACATTTAGGTCTTCAATCCATTTTGAGTTTCTCATTGTGTATGCTGTTAGGTGTTCTAATTCCATTCTTTTACACACAGCTGTCCAGTTTTCCCAGCACCACTTACTGAAGAGGCTATCTTATTGAAGAGGCTATAATTGCCCCATTGTATATTCTTGCCTCCTTTGACAAAAATAAGGTACCCATAGTTGTATGGGTTTATCTCTGGGCTCTCTATCTTGTTCCATTGATCTATATTTCTCTTTTTGTGCCAATATCATACTGTCTTGATGACCGTAGCTTTGCAGTGTGTAGTCTGAAGTCAGGAAGGTTGATTCCTCCAGCTCCATTCTTCTTTCTCAAGACTGCTTTGGCTATTCAGGGTCTTTTGTTTCCATATGAATTGTGAAATTTTTGTTCTAGTTCTGTGAAAAATGCCATTGATAATTTGATAGTGATTGAATTGAATCTGTAGATTGCATTTGGTAGTATAGTCATTTCCACAATATTGATTCATCTTGCCAGAAACATGGAATATCTCTCCATTTGTTTATGTCATCTTTGATTTTTTTCATTAGTGTCTTATAATTTTCTGTATACAGTTCTTTTTTCTCCTTAGGTAGGTTTATTCCTAGATATGCTATTCTTTTTGTTGTAATGGTGAATGGGATTGATTCCTTAATTTCTCTTTCTGATTTTTCATTGTTAGTATATAGGAATGCAAGTGATTTCTTTGTATTGACCTTGTATCCTGCGACTTTGCTGAATTCACTGACTAGCTCTAGTAATTTTCTGATAGCTTCATTTGGATTTTCTTTTTTTTTTTTTTCATTTGGATTTTCTATGCATAGTATCATGTCATCTGCAAACAGTGGAAGTTTTACTTTTTCTTTTCCAATATGAATTTCTTTTATTTCTTTGTTTACTCTAATTGCTGTAGCTAGGACTTCCAAAACCATGTTGAATAATAGTGGTGAGAGTGGACACCCTTGTCTTATTCCTGATCTTAGAGGGAATGCCTTTAGTTTTTCACCATTGAGAATAATGTTTGCTGTGGGCTTATCATATATGGCCTTAACTATGTTGAGGTAGGTTCCTTCTATGCCCATTTTTGGAAGCATCTTTATCATAAATGGGTGCTGCATTTTGTCAAAGGCTTTTTCTACATCTATTGAGATGATCATATGGTTTTTACCTTTTAATTTGTTAATATGATGTATTGCATATTTTTATTTGCATATATTACAGAATATTTGCATCCTTGGAATAAACCCACCTCACCCTGGTGTATGAACTTTTTAATGTGTAGTTGAATTTTATTTTTAGAAGTTTGTTGAAGATTTTTGCATCTATGTTCATCAGTTATATTGGCCTGTAATTTTCTTTTTTTGTGTAGTCTTTGCCAGGTTTTTGGTATCAGGGTGATGGAGGCCTTGCAGAATGAGTTTGGAAGTGTTTCTCCCTCTGAAATTTTTGGAAAGCATTTCAGGAGAAAAGGCGTTAACTCATCTCTAAATGTTTGATAGAATTCCCCTGTGAAGCCAGCTGGCCCTGGGCTTTTGTTTTGGGGGAGATTTTTTTTTTTTTATCACTTTCAGTGTTTCTAATTCACTTGTTCATAATTTCTGTTTTTTCTTGTTTTTTTTTTTTTTTCTAAGAATATGTCCATTTCCTCTAGGTTGTCCATTTTATTAGCATATAGTTGCTCATAATATTCTCTTATGATCCTTTATATTTCTGTGTTGCCTGTTGTAACCTTTCCTTTTTGATTTCTAATTTTGTTGATGTGATTTTTCTCCCTTTTTTCTAGATAAGTTTGTCTAGTGTTTTGCCAATTTTGTTTACCTTCTCAAAGAACCAACTTTTAGTTTTATTAATCTTTGCTATTGTTTCCTTCATTTCTTTTACATTTATTTCTGCTGTGATCTTTATGATGACTTTCCTTCTGCTGACTTTGGGGCTTTTTCGGTTGTTGTTCTTCTTTTTCAAGCTACCTTAGATGGAAAGTTAGGTTTTCTATTTGATACTTTTCTTGTTTCTTGAGGTAGGATTGTATTGCTATAAACTTCCCTGTTAGAACTGCTTTTACTCAATCCCATAGGTTTTGGGACATCATATTTTCATTGTCATTTGTTTCTGAGAATATTTTGACTTCCCTTTTTATTTCTTGAGTGACTTCTTCATTATTTAGTAGTGTATTGTTTAATCTCCATGAGTTTGTGTTTCTTGCAGTTTTTCTCCTGTAGTTGATAGTTTCATAGTGTTGTGGTCAGAGAGATACTTGGTACAATTTCAATTTTCTTAAATTTACTGAGGCTTGATCTGTGGCCCAAGATGTGGTCTATCCTGCAGATTGTTCCATGTGCACTTGAGAAAAAAGTGTATTTTTCTGCATTTGGATGGAAAGTCTTGAAGATATCAGTTAGGTCCATTTGGTCTAATGTTTCATTTAAGATTTGTGTTTCCTTATTGATTCTGTTTTGATGATCTGTCTATTGGTGTAAAGGAAGTGATAAAGTCCCCTACTATTATTGTGTTACTGTTGATTTCCCCTCTTATGCCTATTAGTGTTTGCCTTATGTATTGAGGTCCTCCTATGTTGGGTGTATTAATATTTACAATTGTTATATTTTCTTCTTGGATTGATTATCTCATCATTATGTAGTATCCTTCTCTTACAATATCCTTTATTTTAAAGTCTAATTTGTCTGAAATAAGGATCGCCACTCCAGCTTTCTTTTGGTTTCCATTCACGTGAAATATCTTTTCCAACCTTTTACTTTAAGTCTGTGGATGTCTCTAGTTCTGAAGTGGCTCTCTTGTAGGCAGCATATATATATATATATGGGTCTTGTTTTCATATCCATTTAGTAATTCTGCATCTTTAGGTTGGCGCTTTTAATCCATTTACATTTAAGGTCATTATTGACATATATGTTCCTAGTGGCATTTTCTTAATTGTTTTGGGTTTGTTTTTGAAGGTTTTTCCTTTTGCTTGTGTTTATTGGCTATGTAATTCCTGTTATAATTCCTATTAGTATTTGTTGTAAGGATGGTTTGGTGGTGCTAAATTGTTTTAACATTTGTTTGTCTATAAAGCTTTTGATTACTCCATCAATTTTGAATGTGATCTTTGCTGGATATTGTAATCTTGGTTGTAGATTTTTTTTTCAGTACTTTAAATGCATCCTAACTTTCCTTCTGGCCTGCAGAGTTTCTTCTGAAAGATCTCCTGTTAATCGTATGGGTTTTCCCTTGTATGTTACTTGTTGTTTTCCCTTGCTTCTTTCAATATTCTTTCTTTGTGCTTAATCTCTGTTAGCTTGATTAATACATGCATTTCTCCTTGGGTTTAGCCTGTAAGGGACTCTCTGTGCTTCTTGGACTTGATTGACTATTTCCTTTCCCATGTTGGGGAAGTTTTCAACTACAATTTCTTAAAAAAAATTCTCAGTGACTTTCATTTTTTCTTCTTCCTATGGGACCCTTATAACTCCAATACTGATGTGTTTAATATTGTCCCAAAGAACTCTGAGGCTATCCTTAATTATTTTCACCCTTTTTCTTTTATTTTGCTCTTCAGCAGTTATTTCCACCTTTCTATCTTCCAGATCACTTAACCATTCTTCTGCCTCAGTTATTGGGCTATCAGTTCCTTCTAGGGTATTTTTAATTTCAGGAATTGCATTATTCATCTCTGTTTTTGTATTCTTTATTTCTTCTATGCCCTTGGTGATTGTCTTAACTGTGTTAATAGTTTCTTCCATTTTCTCCATTCTATTTTCAAGTCTCTGAGAGTCTTTACTATCATTATTCTGAATTGTCTCTCAGGTAGACATTTCCTCTTTGTTTATTTGTTCTTGTGAGTTTCTACCTTGTTCTTTAATTTGTGCTGTATTTCACTGTCATTTCATTTTTTTTCCCCTAACTTGCCCCACTTCAGGTCTCCTGTGCTCAGTCTATAGGGTTGTATTCCTTCTTCTTTTTGGTTTTTGCCCTTGGAGGGAAAGGTTGGTTGAGTGGTTTGTGTTGACTTCTTGTGTGTCTTTGTTTTGGTGGGAAGAGATCAAGCTAAACATGCAGGTAATTACAGAAATGATGAGACATATACACACACTTGCACACACACTGTTATAACCAAAGTATTCTAAAGAAAAGAGTAGAGGAGATTGACTTGGTGAATAAGGAAAAACCAAAAGTGATATTGACCAATTAAAAGCACAGCTAGATAATGCTCAATCTGGAAAACTGAACCTGAACAGAGTGCCAACTGGGGAATATAGCAAAGAGAGCTCAACAATTTAACTTACTTGGTGAAAAAATGAAGAGTGAGGGAAAAAATGGAGAATAAAACCAACAATGCAGAAATACAAAGGATTATAAAAACTATTATGAACAACTATATGGCAATAAAATAGGTAACCTGGAAGAAATGGACAGAGTCTAAGAAAACTTCAATCTTTCAAGACTTAACTAGGAAGAAATAGAAATTATGAACAACCCAATTACAAGCACTGAAATTGAAGCTGTGATCAAAAATCTCCCAGAAAACAAAAGCAGGGGACCAGATTGCTTCACAGGAGAATTTTATCAAATATTTAGAGAAAAGCTAATGCCTATTCTTCTAAAACTCTTTCAAAAAATTTCAGAGGAAAGAACACTTCCAAACTCATTCTATGAGGCCAGCATCACCCAAATCCAGACAAATACAACACAAAAAAAGAAAACTACAAACCAATATCATTCATGAACATAGATGCCAAAATCCTCAACAAAATGTTAGCAAATAGAATTCAGCAGCACATCAAAAAGCTCATACACCATGGTCAAGTTGGGTTTATCCCAGGGATGCAAGGATTCTTCAATATATGGAAATCAATCAATGTGATACATCACATTAACATATTGAAATATAGAAACCACATGATCATCTCAATAGATGCAGAAAAAGCCTTTGACAAAATTCAGCACCTATTTATGATTAAAACTCTTCAAAAAGTGGAATGTATGACAAAAACCACTACAATATTGTAAAGTAATTAGCCTCCAACTAATAAAAATAAATGAAAAAAATTGAAAAAACAAAAGCAACCAAAAAAACTTCAAAAAGTGGGCATAGAATGAACCTATCCCAACATAGTAAATGCCATATATGATAGGCCTACAACAAATATTATTCTCAATGGTGAAAAACTGAAAGCATTCCCCCTATGATCAGGAACAAGATAAGGGTGTCCACTATTATTCAACATAGTTCTGGAAGTCCTAGCTACAGCAATCGGAGAAGAAAAAGAAATCAAAGAAATCCAGGTTGGAAAAGAAGAAGTAAAGCTCTCACTGTTTGCAGATGATGTGATACTGTACATAGAAAGCCCTAAAGCAGTGTCAGAAAATTACTAGAACTAATCAGTGAATTTAGCAAGTTGCAGGATACAAAATCAATACACAGAAATCACTTGCATTTCTATATACTTACAATGAAAAATCAGAAAGAGAAATTAAAGAATCAATCCCATTCACTATTGCAACAAAAAGAATTAAATATCTAGGAATAAACTTACCTAAGGTGACCAAAAAAAAACTGTACATAGAAAATTATAAGACACTAGTGATAGAAATCAAAGATGACATAAACAGATGTGAGATATTCCTTGCTCCTGAGTAGGAAGGATCAATATTGTCAAAATGACTATACTACAATTTAATGAGATCCCTATTAAATTGCCAATGGCACTTTTCACAGAACTAGAGCAAAATATTTCACAATTCATATGGAAACACAAAGGACCCCAAATAGCCAAAGCAGTCTTGAGAAAGAAGAGTGGAGCTGGAGGAATCAAGCTTCATAACTTCAGGTTATACTACAAAGCTACAGTCATCAAGACAGTATGGTACTGGAACAAAAACAAAACATAGACCAATGGAACAAGACAGAAAGCCCAGAAATAAACCCATGCACATATGGGTATCATATTTTTGACAAAGGAGGCAAGAATATACAATGGGGCAAAGACAGCCTCTTCAATGAATGGTGCTGAGAAAACTGGACAGCAACATGTAAAAGAACTAAATTAGAACACTTCTTAATACCGGACACAAAGATACTCTCAAAATGGATTAAAAACCTCAATGTAAGACCAGAAACTATAAATCTCTTGGAGGAAAACATAGGCAGAACATTCGATGACATAAATCAAAGCAAGATCCTCTATGACCCACCTCCTAGAATAGTGGAAATAAAAACAAAAGTAAACAAGTGGGACTTAATTAAACTTAAAAGTGTTTGCACAGCAATAGGAGATATAAACAAAGTGAAAAGACAATCCTCAAAATGGGAGAAAATAATAGCAAATGAAACAATTGACAAAGGATTAATTTCCAAAATATACAAGCAGCTCATACAACTCAACACCAGAAAAACAAACAACCCAATCAAAAAGTGGGAAAAAGACCTAGGCAGACTTTTCTCCAAAAAAGACCTACAGATTGCTAACAAACACATGAAAAGATGCTCAACATTGCTCATTATTAGAAATGCAAATCAAAACTACAATGAGATATCACCTCATACCAGTCAGAATGGCCCTCATCAAAAAATCTACAAATACCCATGGCTGGATTCATGTTAATGTATGACAAAAACCACTACAATATTGTAAAGTAATTAGCCTCCAATTAAATAACAAACAAAAAAGGTCTACAGAAAATAAATGCTGGAAAGTGTTTGAAGAAAAGGAAACTCTTGCACTGTTGGTGGGAATATAAATTGATACAGCCAGTATGGAAGACGGTATGAAGATTCCTTAGAAAACTAGGAAAAAACCACCATATGACCCAGAAATCCAACTCCTAGGCTTATACCCTGAGGAAACCAAAATTGAAGGAGACACATGTATCCTGTTGTTCATTGCAGCACTGTTTACAATAACTATAACATGGAAGCAACCTAAATGTCCATCGACAGATGAATGGATAAAGATGTTGTGGTATGTATACACAATGGAATATTACTCAGCCATAAAAAGGATTGCATTTGTTTCAGTTCTAATGAGATGCATGAACCTAGAATCTATTATACAGTGTGAAGTGAGTCATAAAGTGAAAGATAATAACATATTCTAACACATATATATGGAATCTAGAAAAATGGTACTGAAGAATTTATTTACAGGGCAGCAGTGGAGAAGCAGACATAGAGAACAGACTTATGGACATGGGGAGAAGGGAGCAGAGGGTGAGATGTATGGAAATAGTAACATGGAAACATATTACTGTATGTAAAATAGATAGTCAATGGGAATTTGCTGCATGGCTCAGGAAACTCAAACAGGGACTCTGTATCAATCTAGAGGGGTGGAAATGGGAGGGAGATGGGAGGGAGTTTCAAAAAGGAGGAGATATATATATATACATACCTATGGCTGATTCACGTTGAGGTTTGACAGAAAACAGCAAAATTCTATAAAACAATTATCCTTCAACAAAAAATAATTTAAAAAAAAGTAAAGGAAGAGAAAAGAAAAAATAGAGAAACAGATAAATAGACATATATGAAAAAGATTTATATATATTCAGGAATGGCCACTGCCAGTAAGCAACTATCAGAAAAGCTGCTGAATATATAAAAAACACAATCAGAAAACTCACCAAAAAAAAAAAAAAAAAAAAAAACAGTGAAAAAGAATTAAAAATAAATCTTAAAATGAGTTTTTTTTTAGCAATAAAAACACAGAGAAAAATGCTACAGCACTGCAAAAGCCTAATGTGAAGGCAGAAATATGTAAGGGGAATCAACATTGTCATTTATAAGGAAGAAAATTTCTCAAGTTCGTAGTTCTTCTTGCTTGTGGAGGCTGCCCCCATGAATGAGGTTGAAATAGTGTCTTGTGATGTTTTCCTGGTTGAGGGAGCTTATACCTGTGTTCTGGTTGATATAGATGGATCTCATTTCTCTAGTTGGACAAGGAAATGGCAAACCACACCAGTATTCTTGCCTGGAGAATCCCATGGACAAAGAAGCCTGGCGGGCTACAGTCCATGGAGTCACAACAAGTCGGACACGACTGAGCGACTAACACACACACACACACACACACACATCTCTCTAAAGGTCAATGCAGTGTCCAGTAGTAATTTTGGGGGTGTCTATGGGTTCAGTATGTCTTTGGGCAGTCCTTCTGGCTTTGGCAGTGTTAGACATATAGCCACGTTGCAGCCTCTATTTTTGCAGCCATGTTGAATTGGCCCTCTTAGCATATCTTCACTGCCACTCGCTCTGTACTTGTCTCTGGAATCTTTGCCAGTGCTTCTATTGCCCAGTTCTGCCCTACACTGCAGGCCAAAGCTCACTTGGTAGGGGCTTGTGTAGATCTTTCCCCAGCTCCCTGACCCTGCCCTCTGCAGAGACTTGTGTGGGCTTCCCTCAGCCCCCTGAGCTTGTGCAGTAGGGCTTGTGTGCACTTGTCTTGGCTCACCAGGCCCGCCCTCTATGTCAGGGCTTATGTGCACTTGCTTCAGCCCACTGGCCTGCTATTTATGTTGTGGGGCTTGTGTGCTCTTTTTTCATCTCCCCAGCCCTGTGATTTGTGTGCATGGGAGAGGTTTGTCTGCTGCCTCTCTATCAGCACCCTGGGCCTGCCCTCTGTGCCGTCGGGCTTCTGTGACCTTCTTTTGGTTCCCTGAGCCTGCCATCTGGTTGGGACCACAGTTCGTGAGCTGTTTATGGGCTGAGAAGTACAACTTTCTCTGTTTTCTTCCTTCTAAGTCCCTGCTTTGCCCAGTTTCCTGAGATTCTTCAGCTCCCCCTTGGGGCCACCAGTGAGGGAGCTTCCCAGGGCATGGGAACTCTTCCTGCTTCAGCACTGCTTCTCTCCCTTGGGGTACAAGCTCCTGTCCAGAAGTTCTCCATCTTTTCTCTTTTTTATGTCTCCATCCTCTCTCCGACCTCATTCTAGCGAGCTTAGCCTGCCTCCCTGGTGGCCTGGGGTCTTCTGCTGTTGCCTAGAGGTTGCTTTGTAGGACTTGTTCCATATCTTGATGAGTTTTTGATGTGCTTGTGCAGAGACTGGTGATCTCCCTGTCTTACGCCTCCACCATCTTCTTCCACTCTTGATCATCTTTATACTATCATTATTCTAAATTATTTTTTAGGTAGGTTGCATATTTCCTCTTCATTTATTTGGACTTGTGTGTTTCTAGGTTGTTCCTTCATTTGCACAGTATTTCTCTGACTTTTTTTTTTTTAACTTAGGTGTTTGAGGTCTCCTTTTCCCTGGCTTTGAGGTTGAATTCTCTCTTCTTTTTGGCTTTTTCCATTGTATGATTGGTCCAGTGGTTTGTGTAAGCTTCATGTAAGGCATGACTTGGGCTTGCATTCTGATGGGAGGAGGTGAGATTTTATTTTTTCCTCTGATGAGCAGGGCTGAGTTAGGTGGTAATCCTATATGCTGATGGTTAAGTTTGTATTTTTGTCTTGTTTATTGTTTGGATGAGGTGTCCTGCACAGGGTGCTACTGGCAGTTGGGTGATACTGGGTCTTGTATACAAGTGGTTGGCTTTGTGGGAGTTCTCACTATTTGATTCTCCTTAGTGTTAGGAGTTCCTTGGTAGCCAGGGTCTTGGAATCAGTGCTCCCACTCCAAAGGCTCAGGGCTTGACCTCTGGCTGGGGAACGGAGATTCCAATGCTGGTTTCTTATGGCATTAAATGGGATTAAAGCAAATACACAAAAGCTAAAAACCAAAGATGCACCCAAGACAAATAGCAATTACAAAATCAGGTAAATAATAGCTGAAATAATGGTGTATACACACATACATAGACACCCTTAAACAAAACCAAAACAGCCCCCCAAAAAATGAAGTACAATATACTGACCAAGCAAACAAAGGAAACAAAAAATCATATCCATCAGTTAAAAACAGAACTAACTAAAGCACAAACTGAGAAACAAAACTCAAGCAAGGTGCCAACTGGGGAATAAAGCAATAAAAACAAACAAATGAACAAATATGGTGAGAAAAAGAAAGAAAAGGAAGAATAGAAATGCAAAGCTGAATAGAGATAGATAAAGAAGATTTATATATATTAAAGATTAACTACAATGGGAAAAGAACAGTAGGAAAAGCAAACAAAGGAATAAATATAGAAAAATTATAATAAATTAAAATTTTAAAAGAGAAGAAAAAAGGACAACCCCACAGAACTGCAAAAGGCCAATGTTGATGCAGAAGTATATAACAGAAATAAAGTGTGATTTAAAAAATTCTCAAAAGTTTGAATAGATTTAACAGTATTAAAAAAGATCAACTACAACAATGGGGGTGGGGGAGGAAGGAAAAACAAAGAAAGAAAAAAAAAACCGGAAGCAACTACAAATCAAGTCAAAATATAAGAATAGTAAATGTTTTTTCTTGAGTCTCTGCTGTCAGTGTACTTTCCCTCGCTGGGAGTCAGTCCACCTTGCCTCCCTAGGATGCCCTCTATCACTGGGATGGTCTTTGGACCTGCTGTGGGGGCAGCTCAGACTCCAATCTGGTCCTGCTCCTGTGTATTCTTGCCTCCAATGTCCACAGCTCTCAGAACTACTGCGTTTTCTTTTGTGGGAGCTCTCACTGTCCTTTTATATGTTCCATGGACATGGAGTCTGCCTAGTTGATCAGGTGGATTTGATCTGCAGCTTCTGGGAAGGTTTTGGGTCCTCTTCCTTAGCCACTCTGCCCCTGAGTTTCAACTGTGGTTTTATCTCCACCTCTGCATATGGATCGTCCACAGGCGTTTGCCCCTGAGGCT
Source organism: Dama dama (assembly GCF_033118175.1). NCBI lineage: Eukaryota > Metazoa > Chordata > Mammalia > Artiodactyla > Cervidae > Dama > Dama dama. The sequence goes on from NC_083714.1 coordinate 106,381,038, forward strand.
GCCCTGGAGGACTTGTGTCTGCCCTAGTGAAGTCCATGTGTGGGGGTAGCACAGCTGCTTGGGTCGCAGGGGCCCTGGGAACACCATGTACTCAGGGGAGCTGGCAACTAGGGCAGCAGGATATATGGTGCTCTAGAAGGGTAAGGCATCCCCATCCAGTAGTCTTGCCTGGAGAATCCCCCAGACAGAGAAGCTTGGCAGGCCACAGTCCACAGGTTCGCAAAGAGTTGGACACGACCAAAGTGACCCTATGTGCACAGATGCAGGGCTTTCTCTAGCCTCTGACATCTCTGTCCCAGTGGGGATCATGCCTGGAGGTGGTGCAGTTGCTTGGATCATGGGGACACTGGCCATGCCAGCTACATCACAGGAGATATGGGGCTATTGTCACAGGAGATATGGTGGTATTAGGACTTTTTCTAGCCTGAGGCAGCTCTGCCACATTCTCATGCTCATGCCTTGAACAGACAAGTAGCATAGCTGTTTGATTTTTGGGGACCCTGGCAGTGCCAAGTGTGCAGGGACATGGACTGCCTCAGTTACAGGAGCTATGGCCCTATAGGAGTCTTTTCCTAGCCTCTGGTTAGTCCTCTGTTGCTCTGCCCATTTAGGTACAGAGGGCTCCCCTGGATGGGGTCCTTCTCTGTTGCTCAGTGCATCAGACACATAAAGGCGCCCTCCTGGCTGCGGTTCTACTCTGGCGTTCAGGTGCATAAGGCACTAAAAGGGCTCACCTGGCTGGGTTTCTTCTCTGTTGTTTGGTGTCTCAGGAGCTTTAAAGGCCAGCCTGTCAATGGCTCAGCTGCTAGCACTGGTGTGTGGGGAGAGAGAGGCTATGGTGATGGCTCCAACCCCTATGCATGACTCAGCGGTATCGCCTTGCCTCCATGGCTGCCTTGTTTTCCTCCACAGGCAGTTTTCACCACAAACTCCTCCCTCTTGGCACCTTGGGCTGTTTCCTTGCAGTTAACAGCAGACCTCGCCCTGGGATTGCTCCATAATCCCTACACTCCAGCTCCCAGTCTCTGTGCCTTCTTGGGGACCCCCATCTCTGTCTGGGGTATGTATGACTGCAGCAAGGATTGTCTGTGTGAGTCTCATCCCACTGAGACTGTCACAGATCAGCTGCCTCACTCTCTGCCTCAAATGTTTCTCCTCTGTCCAAACAGTTGCCCCAATGTGGGGATCAGACCCCTGCTTCCGTTACCCCACCTTCCAAGGACAGGTCCAGTCCTATTAACTCTTATTTTTCTCCTTCTTTCATCCTACCGAGTTTTGTGTGATTCTGTATATTTTTTTCTGGTCATCAGGTACTCCTGCCGGCTCTCAGCTGGTGTTCTGCAAGCACTTCTGTGTCTGAAGTTGTATTCTTGATGTATCGGTGGAGAGAGATGTACTCCATGTCCATCTACTCCTCTGTTATCTTGTTTTCCCTTTGTTTCCTTTAACACACACTCTAAAGGGTTGTAAACCAGTGATGCCCAGTGTGAGGCATGTGCTCAAGGCTGTCCCTGAGGCAAAGGTGCTCAGGCAGCTGCTCTACAGAATCAGTGAGCCTCCACCAGCCAGAGGCTGATGTGCTATGGCAAGATTCTCACTCAGGACACTGCTACTTTTATGGTCACCCACATTTTTAACAAACTGAACTTGGGTTCACTTGTCTCACATGCAGTAAAGCCAATGTACTGACATTGGGTTGAGGTCAAGGACAGTCTAGTGTTTATCTACAGGGTAGCAAGCAAGGAGATGGAGAAGGAAATAGCAACCCGCTCCTATATTCTTGCCTAGAGAATCCCATGGACAGAGGAGCCTGGTGGGCTGCCGTCTATGGGGTCACACAGAGTCGGACACGACTGAAGTGACTTAGCAGCAGCAGCAGCAAGCAAGGAGAATGAGCAGCTAATGCTCAAAAAGCTTGAACTCCCCCTTGGCTTACATGCAGAGGTTTTTAAAGGCAACATCAGGGGTGAAAGTTACTGGTTGATGATAAGTTTGTGGACACCCTTCAGATTGATTGGTGGTGAGGTAACAAGGTAATGTTGTGAGAATCTCAATTATCAATTTTCTTGCTTTCACCAGCCTGTGATCTATATGTTTGTAAGCAGTATGCAGACAATTAAATCCACCCAGTGTGGGAGGGGCATAGTTTCTATGTAAGTATTCAAAGATATGCACAGGATATTATCTATAGTCCTTGAGGAGGAACTAAGGGCTCTTCATTTTTTTTATGACTAAACTGTTATTATTTTGTCTTGCTTAACTGTTTTCCTTAGTTTCTGCATTTTCTCACTTCTGTAATTGTTAACTAATTAAAATTTCTAATTGGAACTCAGAGAAGGCCTGTGAGAGTAAAGTTAAGCAGGGAACTCAGAGAAGCTTACATCTGGAAAGGCCCCATAGTGTCTTGCTTTATTTCAACCTAATGCATAGTAAGTATTTAATGAATATTTATTGACTAAATAAAAGAATTGTACTTAAACCTCCCATAATCTGGACCAAGGTTTATTTCTGCAGCCTCATCCCCTACTTCCCCATCTTCTTGTACTCTAGGCTCTAAGCCTATCAAACAATTTTGTTGCCCATGAATGCACTACATTCTTTCACACTACAGTAATATTTTCTGTGCTCTTGCCCCTTTTTCAACTGGTGAACTTACTTCAATCCCAGAAGACTCTGTACATTCATCAACTTCTCTGGAGGAGCCCATACCAACATATTTTCTCTTAAATCCTCTTACTGTAGCACAGACTATGTCATATTAAAGTTCTTTTACTTACCTTTGGAATCCTCCACTAGCTGGGAGCTCCTCATGGGCTAGGACTAGATGAAAGACCTATTTCTGTTCACAGTGCCTGGAATATACCCCCTAAGTAACAGGATCTCAAGAAATGCTTGCTACGTAGATGAATGAAACAAAAAATGAACCAATCAGCAAAAGAGAGATGGAGAGTCAGTGTGGAAGCAAGTGACTATGGTTTTAAAAAGATAAGGAGCCGGAGCACAAGACCCAGAGGAATCGGGTGGAGAGGGAGGTGGGAGGGGGGATCGGGATTGGGAATACATGTAAATCCATGGCTGATTCATATCAATGTATGACAAAACCCACTGGAAAAAAAAAATAATAATAAAAATAAATTTAAAAAAATAAATAAAATAAAATAAAAATCAAAAAAAAAAAAAAGAAAAAGATAAGGAGCAAGTTCATGTGTGAAAGGAGCTTTTTGGAGGCAGGTACATTTGACTTTGAACCCTAACTTCACAAATATTTGTCTGAACTTGGTCAAGTCATTTCACAGCTTGTTCTTCAGCTTCTATGTTAGTAACAGGGGTCTTATAATTACTTCTGAATATGTTTGAATGATAGAGGAAACAATATCCACAAAATACCTAGTATAGAATCAGATATATGGAATATAATCAGAATGAGTTTTCTTTCCCTTCCCACTATTGTCTACTTGTCATCCTGCATTGTTCCCAAATACTTTATTCTTTACACACCTCCACCAACTCCCTCTTTATCCTGTCCTCTGCTAATTCCAGGATGTCTTAGTCTCCAACCTCCTAGCTGCTGGGAGACTGAATCTTCTCCACAGGACACACTTCTGACTTGTTGTTGCTGTTCCATCCCATGCAGAAATGTTATTTTGGGCCATCAAGCTGACTCCAGGCTGTTTTCTTGTTAGTGCTTGGCCACTCTGGAACCAATGCTGTGCTTAGTCACTCAGTCATGTCTGACTCTTTGCGACCCCATGGACTGTAGCCCACCAGGCTCCTTTGTCCATGGAGATTCTCCAGGCAAGAATACTGCAGTGGGTTTTCATGCCCTCCTCCAGGGGATCTTGCCAACCCAGAGATCAAACCCAGGTCTCCCTCATTGTTGGCTGATTCTTCATCATCTGAGCCACCAGGGAAGCCCAAGAATACTGGAGTGTGTGGCCTATCCCTTCTCCAGCAGATCTTTCCAATGCAGGAATGGAACTGGAGTCTCCTGCATTGCAGGCAGATTCTTTACCAGCTGAGCTACCAGGGAAGCCCCACAGAACCACTAGACATTGCTTTATAATTGCCTTTCTTGAATTTGTTTTAAATATTCCATATAGGATTTGTGCTCTCTAATGCACCCCTGTACCCAACCTCCATCCTGCTAGTAAGGAATATCACCTCTCCTTGAAGGGGAGGAAAAGAGGCACTGCACTGTACAGCCCTGTCTACCTTTTCTCCTGAGAGATTTTCTGTTCTAGGATCCTGGGAGCCAAGCAACAGAAATAGCCCAGAGGTTAGAGCCTTCCATGTTCCTGCAAGCCTGCCTTCCTCTAATACTTGTATGTGTATGTTTATTTTGGGGTCAAGAATGCATTGGTGGACTTACATGGTGGTCCAGTGGTTAAGAATCCACCTGCCAATACAGGGAACGTCCATTCAATCCCTGGTCTGGGAGAATCCCACATGCTGCAGGACAACTAAGCCCATGTGCCACAACTACTGAAGCCCGCATGCCCTAGAGCCCATGCTCCACAACAAGAGAAGGCATCATAATGAGAGTCCCTTGCACCACAACTACAGAGTAGTCCCCACTTGCTGCAACTAGAGGAAGCCCATGAATAGCAACAAAGACCCAGCACAGCCCCCTCAAAAATGCCTTGATAGTGGAGAGAGTGTGAGGGAAAAGGTAAGATACTTTTTTTTCCCCCCTGGGGAAAGGAATTGGTAACTTTTCTTTACCTCTTTTATAAGCATCTCTCCATTTTCAAGCTCTTCTGGAGTCCTGTAGGTAACTATACAGACAAATCCAGTCTCAGAACTGAAAAGACCTTCACAATTTCTTTAACTTATCCCCCCATTTTTAAGGTAGGGAAAGCAAAGTCTAGAGAGGTGGAAATAATTTACTCAAGGTTACCTAGTGAGTTATCTCTTTTGTGTCTTTAGACTTTCCTTAGAGAATCACAGAGCTCATGTGAGTAGCAGTTTCATTCTCTAGGGGCCTGTAAATTTGTCATGATCTAGAAATTTTACTCAGGGTAACCCAGAGAAAAAGACATCCTAAAATAAAAGAATTTTTCTGCCCACAAGTACACTTTACTAAGCATGTCACAAATACTTCACTGATGCTTTCAAAATTCTTTTTGCCATGCTGAATTTCAGGTACAACCATTAACTAATGATTCTGAAGAGTGGGAGAAATTATGAAGGGTAGATAATAGGAAAATGCCTAATTTTTCCAAAAAGAGAAAGGAGCACATATTGAAAATGAGGGATAAAACACCTTAATTTTGACTTGAAGCAAGATTCTGGGATAGACTATGCAAAAACTGGTGTATGAAAATTTAGAAAACAAAGTGGTAATCAGGACAACCATCATAGGAACACCTGGAACACAAACATTTCCGGTGGATCAACGGTGCTACTTTTATGCAATGAAACTGGCCTTATGCATTGGGCAAAAGGAGATGAATGATTAACTGGACAATGGTAGGGCACTAACAAAAACTTTTTTTGTCTCTTGGTCTACATAGATAAATAAAGATTGACTGACAGGGCAGTTTGGTGAACTTTTAATTGGCTAAACGATTATACCCAGTATATGGTTACTGCTATTATTACTGATATTATTGTTGCTACTGCTGCTATATTATTAACATTATATCTATCTATCTATATATAGATGTATATATGCATTTTATATATATATATATATATATATATATATATATATATATATATTAACTTTAATAGCATGAAGACCCATAGAATTAAATACAATTTTTAATGTTTACTATTTCTTATAAGGGCTATAGATGAATAACCAGGTGAAATATTTTAGTTTCTATAAATGAATAGGACGTTCATTTGTGGCCAACTGACTTTTGACAATGATGTCAAGACAACTCCATGGGGGAAATCTTAGTCTCTTCAACAAATTTCACTAGAACAATTAGATAGTCACATGCAAAATGATGAATTTGGACTCCTATCTCAGGTGATAAACATAAATGAACTCAAAATGGATCAAAGTCCTAAATGTAAGAGATTAAGCAATAGAACTCTAACAAGAAAATATCTGTCAGTTCAGTCACTCAGTCGTGTCCTGCTCTTTGCGACTTCATGGATTGCAGCAAGCCAGGCTTTGCTGTCCATCACCAACTCCTGGAGCTTGCTGAAACTCATGTCCATTGAGTCAGTGATGCCATCCAACCATCTCATCCTCTGTTGTCGCCTTCTCTTCCTGCCTTCAATCATTCCCAGCATCAGGATCTTTCCAGTCAGTTCTTTGTGCAAGGTGGCCAAAGTTTCAGCTTCACCATCAGTCCTTGCAATGAATATTCAGGACTGATTTCCTTTAGGATTGACTGGTTGGATTCCTTGCAGCCCAAGGGACTCTCAATAGTCTTCTCCAACACCACAGTTTAAAACCATCAATTCTTTGTTGCTTAGCTTTCTTTATGGTCCAACTCTCACATCCATACATTAATACTGGAAAAATCATAGCTTTGACTAGATAGAACTCTGTTGGCAAAGTAATGTCTCTGCTATTTAATATGCTGCCCGAGTTGTCATAGCTTTTCTTCCAAAGAGCAAGCATCTTTTAATTTCATGGCTGCAGTCACCATCTGCAGTGATTTTGGAGCCCCCCAAAATAAAGTCTGTCACTGTTTCCACTGTTTCCTCATCTATTTGCCATGAAGTGATGGGACCAGATGCCATGATATTAGTTTTTTGAATATTGAGACTTAAACCAGGTTTTTCACTCTCCTCTTTCACTTCCATCAAGAGGCTCTTTAGTTCTTCCTCGCTTTGTGCCATAAGGGTGGTGTCATCTCCATATATGAGGCAATCTTGATTCTAGCCTGTGCTTTATCCAGCCTGGCATTTTCATGATGTTCTCTGCATGTAAGTTAAATAAGCATGGTGACAATATACAGCCTTGACTTACCCCTTTCCCAATTTGAAACAAGTCTGTTGTTCTATGTACCTTTCTAACTGTTACTTCTTGAATTGCATACAGATTTCTCAGGAGGCCAGTAAAGTGGTCTGGTATTCCAATCTCTTGAAGAATTTTCCACAGTCTGTTGTGATCCACATAGTTAAAGGCTTTGGCATAGTCAGTTTCATTGGAACGAAAACTGACCTTTTTCCCATCCTGTAGTCACTGCTGAGTTTTCCAAATTTGCTGACATATTGAGTCCAGCACTTTAACAGCATCATCTTTTAGGACTTGAAATAGCTCAGCTGAAATTCCCATCACCTTCACTAGCTTTGTTCATAGTGATGCTTCCTAAGGCCCACTTGACTTTTCACTCCAAAGCATGTCTGGCTCTAGGCATAACCACCATCGTGGTTATCTGGGTCATGAAGGTCTTTTTGGTATAGCTCTTCTGTGTATGCTTGCCACCTCTTCTTAATATCTTCTGCTTCTGTTATGTCCATAACGTTTTAGTCCTTTATTGTGCCCATCTTTGCATGAAATACCCCTTAGTATCTCTAATTTTCTTGAAGAGATCTCTAGTCTTTCCAATTCTAATGTTTTCCTCTATTTCTTTGCATTGATCACTGAGGAAGGCTTTCTAATCTCTCCTTACTATTCTTTGCAACTTTGTATTCAGATGGGTATATATTTCCTTTTCTCCTTTGCCTTTAGTTTCTCTTCTTTTCTCAGCTATTTGTAAGGCCTCCTCAGACAACCATTTTGTCTTTTTGCATTTCTTATTCTTGAGGTTGATCTTGATCAATGCCTCCTGTTCAATGTCACGAACCTCTGTCCATAGTTCTTCAGGCACTCTATCAGATCTAATCCCTTGAATCTATTTGTCACTTCCACTGTATAATCATAAGGGATTTCATTTAGGTCACACTTGAATTTTCTAGTCATTTTCCATACTTTGTTCAATTTGAGTGTGAATTTGGCAATAAGGTGTTCATGATTTGAGCCACAGTCTGCTCCTGATCTTTTGTTGTTGTTGTTTACTGTATAGAGCCTATCCATCTTCAGCTGTAAATAATATAATCAATCTGATTTCGGTGTTGACCATCTGGTGATGCCCGTGTGTAGAGTCATCTCTTGTTGTTGGAAGAGGGTGTTTGCTATGACCAGTGCATTCTCTTGGCAAAACTCTTAGCCTTTGCCCTGCTTCATTTTGCACTTCAAAGCCAAACTTCCCTGTTACTCCATGTATCTTTTGACTTCCTGTTTTTGCATTCCAGTTCCCTATAATGAAAAGGACCTCTTTTTTTGGCGTTAGTTCTCAAAGCTCCTGTAGATTTTCATAGAACCATTCAACTTCAGCTTCTTCAGTATTAATGGTTGGGGCATAGACTTGGAATACTGTGATACTGAATGGTTTGCCTGGGAAACGAACAGAGATCATTCTGTCATTTTTGAAATTGCAGCCAAGTATGTCATTGGAATCTTTCGATGACTATGAGGGCTACTCCATTTCTTTTAAGGGATTCTTGACCACAGTTGTAGATATAATGATCATCTGAATTAAATTCACCCATTCCAATCCATTTTAGTTCACTGATTCCTAAAATGTCGATGTTCAGTCTTGCCATCTCCTGTTTGACTGCTTTCAAATTATGTTGATTCATGGACCTAACATTCTAGGTTCCTATGCAATATTGTTCTTTACAGCATAGAACTTTACATCCATTACCAGTCACATCCACAACTGGGCTTTCTTTTCACTTGGACTCCGTCTCTTCTTTCTTTCTTTGACACCTTCTCTTCTTCTTTCTTTTTTCTTCACCTTTCTTTCTTCTCCTTGCTTCCTTCCTTCCTTCCTTCCTTCCTTCCTTCCTTCTTTTCTTCACTCTTCTCCATTACTATACTGTTCAACTACCAACCTGGGGAATTCATCTTTCAGTGTCATATCTTTTTGCCTTTTCATAATGTATATGGGTTCTCAAGACAAGAAAACTGAAGTGGTTTGCGGTTCCCTTCTCCAGTGGACCACATTTTGTCAGAGCACTCAACCATGACCATCCATCTTGGGTGGCCCTACATGGCATGGCTCATAGTTTCATTGAATTAGACAAGGCTGTGGTCCATATGATCAGTTTGGTTAGCTTTCTGTGATTGTGGTTTTCATTCCATCTGCCCTCTGGTGAATGAGGATAAGAAGTTTATGGAAGCATGCTGATAGGAGAGACTGACTATGAGGTAAATTGGGTCTTGTTCTGATAGGCAGGGCCATGCTCAGTCAGTTCAGTCACTCACTCATGTCTGACTCTTTGCGACCCCATAGACTGCAACATGCCAGTCTTCCCTGTCCATTCACCAACGCCCAAGAACTTACTCAAACTCATGTCCATCGAGTCAATGATGCCATCCAATCATCTCATCCTCTGTTGTCTCCTCCTCCCACATTCAATCTTTCCTAGCATCAGCATCTTTCCAATGAGTCAGTTCTTCGCATCAGGTGGCCAAAGTATTGGAGTTTCAGCTTCAGCATCAGTGTTCCCAATGAATATTCAGGACTGATTTCCTTTATGATGAACAGATTTGATCTCTTTGCAGTCCAAGGGACTCTCAAGAGTCTTCTTTTAAAAAAAAATTTTAGTTGGGGGCTAATTACTTTACAATGTTGTAATGATTTTGTCATACATTAACATGAATCACCAATGGGTGTACATATGTTCCCCATCTTGAACCCCCTCCTACCTCCCTCCCCACCCCTTCCCTCAGGGTCATCCCAGTTCACCAGCCTGTCTCATGTATTGAACCTGGACTGGTGATCTGTTTCACATATGATAATATACATGTTTCAATGCTATTCTCTCAAATCATCCCATCCTTGCTTTCTCCCACAGAGTCCAAAAGACTGTTCAATACACCTGTGTCTCTTTTGTTGTCTCGCATGTAGGGTTATCATAACCATTTTTCTAAATTCCACATATATGCATTTGAATACTGCACTGGTGTTTTTATTTCTGGCTTACTTCACTCTGTATAATAGGCTCCAGTTTCATCCACCTCATTAGAACTGATTCAAATGTATTCTTTTTAATGGCTGAGTAACATTCCATTGTTTATATGTACCACAGCTTTCTTATCCATTTGTCTGCTGATGGACATCTAGGTTGTTTCCATGTCCTGGCTATTAAAAACAGTGCTGCGCTGTTTATAATAGCCAGGACATGGAAGCAACCTAGATGCCCATCAGCAGATGAATGGATAAGGAAGCTGTGGTACATATACACCATGGAATATTACTCAGCCATTAAAAAGAATTCATTTGAACCAGTCCTAATGAGATGGATGAAGCTGGAGCCCATTATACAGAGTGAAGTAAGCCAGAAAGATAAAGAACATTACAGCATACTGACACATGTATATGGAATTTAGAAAGGTGATAACGATAACCCTATATGCAGAACAGAAAAAGAGACACAGAAACACAGAACAGACTTTTGAACTTTGTGGGAGAATGTGAGGGTGGGATATTTGAAAAGAACAGCATGTATACTATCTATGGTGAAACAGATCACCAGCCCAGGTGGGATGCACGAGACAAGTGCTCGGGCCTGGTGCACTGGGAAGACCCAGAGGAATCGGGTGGAGAGGGAGGTGGGAGGGGGGATCGGGATTGGGAATACATGTAAATCCATGGCTGATTCATATCAATGTATGACAAAACCCACTGGGAAAAAAAAATAATAATAAAAAAAAATAAATAAATAAACTTTCCCATTCCAACATTCAAAAAAAAAATAAAAAAAAAAAAATAAAAACAGTGCTGCGATGAATATTGGGGTACATGTGTCTCTTTCAATTCTGGTTTCCTTGGTGTGTATGCCCAGCGTGGGATTGCTAGGTCATATGGCAGTTCTGTTTCCAGTTTTTTAAGGAATCTCCACACTGTTCTCCATAATGCCTGTACTAGTTTTCATTCCCACCAACCGTGTAAGAGGGTACCCTTTTCTCCACACCCTCTTCAGCATTTATGGCTTATAGACTTTTGGATAGCAGCCATTCTGACCACCGTGAAATGGTACTTCATTGTGGTTTTGATTTGCATTTCTCTGATAATGAGTGATGCTGAGCATCTTTTCATGTGTTTGTTAGCCATCTGTATGTCTTCTTTGGAGAAATGTCTGTTTAGTTCTTTGGCCCATTTTTTGATTGGGTCGTTTTTTTTTTTTTTCTGGAATTGAGCTGCATGAGCTGCTTGTATATTTTTGATATTAATTCTTTGTCAATTGCTTCGTTTGCTATTATTTTCTCCCATTCTGAAGGCTGTCTTTTCACCTTGCTTATAGTTTCCTTTGTTGTACAAAAGCTTTTAAGTTTAATTTAGTCCCATTTGTTTATTTTTGCTTTTATGTCCATTAATGTGGGAGATGGGTCATAGAGGATCCTGCTGTGATTTATGTCAGAGAGTGTTTTACATATGTTCTCCTCTAGGAGATTTATAGTTTCTGGCGTTACATTTAGATCTGTATTCCATTTTGAATTTATTTTTGGGTATTCTGTTAGAAAGTGTTCTAGTTTCATTCTTTTACAAGTAGTTGACCAGTTTTCCCAGCACCACTTGTTAAAGAGATTTTCTTTTCTCCATTGTATTGTCTTGCCTCCTTTGTCAAAGATAAGGTGTCCATAGGTGCATGGATTTATCACTGGGCTTTCTATTTTGTTCCATTGATCTATATTTCTGTCTTTATGCCAGTACCATACTGTCTTGATGACAGTAACTTTGTAGTATAGCCTGAAGTCAGGAAGGTTGATTCGTCCAGTTCCATTCTTCTTTCTCAAGATTCCTTTGGCTATTCTAGGTTGTTTCTATTTTTAAAAAATTCAAATTACTTGTTATAGTTCTGTGAAAAATACCACTGGTACCTTGATAATGATTGCATTGGATCCATAGATTGCTTTGGGGTAATATACTCATTTTCACTATATTGATACTTCTGACCCGTGAACATGGTATATTCTTCCATTTATTAGTGTCCCTTTTAATTTCTTTCATCAGTGTTTTATAGTTTTCTATATATAGGTCTTTCGTTTCTTTAGGTAGATAATTCCTAAATATTTCATTCTTCTCATTGCAATGGTGAATGGAATTGTTTCCTTAATTTCTCTTTCTGCTTTCTCATTGTTAGTGTATAGGAATGAAAAGGATTTCTGTGTGTTAATTTTATATCCTGCAACTTTACTATATTCATTGATTAGCTCTAGTAATTTTCTGGTGGAGTCTTTAGGGTTTTCTACATAGAGGATCATGCCATCTGCAAACAGTGAGAGTGTACTCTTCTTTTCCAATTTGAATTCTTTTATTTCTTTTTCTACTCTGATTGCTATGGCCAAAACTACAAAATTATGTTCAATAGTAGTGGTGAGAATGGGCACCCTTGTCTTGTTCCTGACTTTAGGGGGAATGCTTTCAATTCTTCACCATTGAGGATAATGTTTGCTGTGGGTTTGTCACATATAGCTTTTATTATGTTGAGGTATATTACTTCTATTCCTGCTTTCTGGAAGTTTTTTTTTTTTTATCATAAATGAATGTTGAATTTTCTCAAAGGCTTTCTCTGCATCTATTGAGATAATCATATGCTTTTTATCTTTAAATTTGTTAATGTGCTGTATTACATTGATTGATTTGTGGATATTTAAGAATCTTTGCAAGGCAGGGATAAAGCCCACTTGGTCATGATGTATGATCTTTTAAATATGTTGTTGCAATCTGTTTGCTAGAATTTTGTTGAGGATATTTTCATCCATGTTCATCAGTGATATTGGCCTGTAGGTTTCTTTTTTTTTTGGCATCTTTGTCAGGTTTTGGTATTAGGGTGATGGTGGCCTTATAGAATGAACTTGGAAGTTTACCTTCCTCTGCAATTTCCTGAAGAGTTGGAGTAGGATAGATGTTACCACTTCTCTAAATTTGTTGGTAGAGTTCAGCTGTGAAGCCTTCTGGTCCTGGGCTTTTGTTTTCTGGAAGATTTCTGATTACAGTTTCGATTTCCTTGTTTGTGATGGTTCTGTTAAGATTTTCCATTTCTTCCTGGTTCAGTCTTGGAAAGTTATACTTTTCTAAGAATTTGTCCATTTCTTCCAAGTTGTCCCTTTTATTGGCATATAGTTGCTGATAGTAGCCTCTTACAATCCTTTGTATTTCTGTGTTGTCTGTTGTGATCTCTTCATTTTCATTTCTAATTTTGTTGATTTGATTCTTCGCCCTTTGTTTCTTCATGAGTCTGGCTAATGGTTTGTCAATTTTATTTATCTTCTGAAAGAACCAGCTTTTGGCTTTCTTTGTTGATTTTTAGTATGGTCTCTTGTTTCTTTTGCATTTATTTCTGCCCTAATTTTTAAGATTTCTTTCCTTCTACGAACCCTGGGGTTCTTCATTTCTTCCTTCTCTAGTTGCTTTAGGTGTAGAGTTAGGTTATTTATTTGACTTTTTTCTTATTCCTTGAGGTAAGCCTTCCCCTTAGCACTGCTTTTACAGTGTCCCATAGGTTTTGGGTTGTTGTGTTTTCATTTTCATTCGTTTCTATGCGTATTTGATTTCTTTTTTGATTTCTACTGTGATTTGTTGGTTATTCAGCAGCGTGTTGTTCAGCTTCCATATATTGGAATTTTAATAGTATTTCTTCTGTAATTGACATCTAATCTTACTGCACTGTTGTCAGAAACGATACTTGGAATGGTTTTAGTTTTTTTTTTTTTTTAATTAACTGAGGATAGATTTATAGCCCAGTATGTGATCTATCCTGGAGAAGGTACCACGTGCACTTGAGAAAAAGGTGAAATTCATTGTTTTGGGTTGAAATGTCCTATAGACATCAAATAGGAATAAGTGGTCCATTGTATCATTTAAAGATTGTGTTTCCTTGTTAATTTTCTGTTTAGTTGATCTATCCATAGGTGTGAGTGGGGTATTAAATTCTCCCACTATTATTGTGTTATTGTTAATTTCCCCTGTCATAGTTGTTAGCATTTGCCTTACATATTGCAGTGCTCCTATGTTGGGTGCATATATATTGTTATATCTTCTTCTCGGATTGATCCTTTTATCATTATGCAGTGTCCATCTTTGTCTCTTTTCACAGGCTTTGTTTTAAAGTCTATTTTATCTGATATGAGTATTGCTACTCCTGCTTTCTCCTGGTCTCTATTTGCATGGAATATCTTTTTCCAGCCCTTCACTTTCAGTCTGTATGTGTCCCTTGGTTCAAGGTGGCTCTCTTGTAGACAACATATGTAGAGGTCTTGTTTTTGTATCTATTCAGCCAGTCTTTGTCTTTTTGTTGGGGTATTCAACCCATTTACATTTAAGGTAATTATTGATAAGTATGATCCCATTGCCATTTACTTTGTTGTTTTTTGGGTTCAAGTTTATACACCCTTTCTATGTTTCGTGTCCTTTAGCATTTGTTGGAGAGCTGGTTTGGTGGTGTTGAATTCTCTCAGCTTTTGCTTGTCTGTAAAGCTTTTGATTTCTCCTTCATATTTGAATGAGATCCTTGCTGGGTACAGTAAATTGGGCTGTACGTTATTTTCTTCATCACTTTAAGTGTGTTCTGCCATTCCCTTCTGGCCTGAAGAGTTTCTATTGAAAGATCAGCTGTTATCCTTATAGGAATCCCCTTGTGTGTTATTTGTTGTTTTTCCCTTGCTGCTTTTAATATTTTTTCTTTGTGTTTGATCTTTATTGATTTGATTAATATGTGTCTTGGGGTGTTTCACCTTGGGTTTATCCTGTTCGGGACTCTCTGGGTTTCTTGGACTTGGGTGACTATTTCCTTCCCCATTTTAGGGAAGTTTTCAACTATTATCTCCTCAAGTATTTTCTCATAGTCTTTCCTTTTGTCTTCTTCTTCTGGGACTCTTATGATTTGAATGTTGGGGCATTTAACATTGTCCTAGAGGTCTCTGAGGTTGTCCTCATTTATTTTAATTCTTTTTTCTTTCCTCCTCTCTGTTTCATTTATTTCTACCATTCTATCTTCTACATCACTTATCCTATCTTCTGCCTCTGTTATTCTACTGTTGGTTCCCTCCAGAGTGTTTTTGATCTCATTTATTGCATTATTCATTTTTAATTGACTCTTTTTTATTTCTTCTAGGTCCTTGTTAAACCTTTCTTGCATCTTCTCAATCCTTGTCTCCAGGCTATTTATCTGTAACCTCATTTTGTTTTCAAGATTTTGGATCATTTTCACTATCATTATTCAGAATTCTTTATCGGGTAGATTCCCTGTCTCTTCCTCTTTGGTTTGGTTTGTTGGGCATTTATCCTGTTCCTTTATCTGCTGGGTATTTCTGACTTTTCATCTTGTTTATATTGCTGTGTTTGGGGTGGCCTTTCCGTATTCCAGCAGTTTGTGGTTCCTCTTTATTGTGGAGGTTCCTGGTTGTGGGTGGGGTTGGATGGGTGGGTTGTCAAAGTTTCCTGGCTAGGGAAGCTTGTGTCGGTGCTCTGGTGGGTGGAGCTGGATTTCTTCTTTTTGGAGTGCAATGAATTGTTCAGTAGTGAGTTTTGAGATGTCAATGGGTTTGGTGTGCCTTTGGGCAGCCTGTATATTGAAGCTCAGGGCTATGTTCCTGTGTTGCTGGAGAGTTTGTGTTGTATGTCACCCCTCGAGTGGTGCTTCATTTCAGTGTAGGTATGGAGGCATTTAATGAGCTCCTATTGATTAATGTTCCCTGTGTTCAGGAGTTCTCTGGTGTTCTCAGTATTTGGACTTAAGCCTCCTACCTCTGGTTCTCAGTGTTATTCTTATAGTAGCCTCAAGACTTCTCCATCTATACAGCACCAATGATAAAACATCTAGGTTAATGATGAAAAGCTTCTCCACAGTGAGGGACACCTGGAGAAATTCACAGAGTTACAAGGAAAAGAGAAGAGGAAGGAGGGACATAGAGGTGACCACGAGGAGAAGAAGGGGAATCAAAAGAGGAGAGAGCAAACTAGCCAGTAATCACTGCCCTATGTGCTCTCCACAGTCTGAATCCCTCAGAGATTTTCACGAAGTTACAGAGAGAAGAGAAGATGGAGGAAGGAGACAGAGGTGGCCAGGAGGAGGAAAGTAGGAATCCAAAGGAGAGAGACAGATCCATCCAGTAATCAGTTCCTAAGTATTCTCCATAGCCCAGAACACACCAAGAGATTCATAGAGTTGGGTAAAGAAGAAAAGGGGGAGGGGGGAGATAGAGGTGACCTGCTGGAGAAAAAGGAGAGTCAAAAGGGTGAGAGAGCAATCAGGCCAGTGATCATGCTCCCAAGTAAAAATGGGTACTGAAGATTGGGTTCTTAAAGGTACAAAGTTGATAACAAATACCAAAAAGCAAAGATTAAAAATCTAGAGTAGAGGTTAGATTCTCAAAAATACAATGTTAAAAAAAAAGTCACAACAATTATAAAATATATATATGAAGTTTCCTTTAAAAATTGGGTCTTTTCACAGATGTACAGAACAGACTTTTGGACTCTGTGGGAGAAGGTGAGGGTGGGATGTTTTGAGAAAACAGCATAGAAACATGTGTATTATCAAGGGTGAAACAGATCACCAGCCTAGGTTGGATGCATGAGACAAGTGATCGGGGCTGGTGCACTGGGAAGACCCAGAGGGATCAGGTGGAGAGGGAGGTGGGAGGGGGGATCGGGATGGGGAATACATGTAAATCCATGGCTGATTCATGTCAATGTATGACAGAAACCACTACAATATTGCAAAGTAATTAGCCTCCAACTAATAAAAATAAATGGGAAAAAATAAATAAAAATAAACTGTCATACTTAAAAAGAAGTAAAAAAAAATTGGGTCGTTTTTTTGGTAATGTAATAGTAGGTTATAAAAATGAAACTTAAAAGAGTAATAGAGGACTTAAAAAAAATAAAAATGATAATTGTAAAAATATATCTAGGACTTTCTCTGGAGCTGTTGTGGGCATTGTGGGGTCAGTTCATTTTCAGATAGTTCCTTGATCCGGCTTATAGTTCTCAAGGCCTATAGGCCCCTTCCTATGTAGTCAGTGCTAACTACAGGGTTTCAATCTATTGTACCTGTCATTCCAAAGCAGTTCCCTCTGTTTATTTTAGCTTCTTCTGTCTGATGATCTCTTCAGTGTCTAATTTCTGCCCTGGCACAAGGGGGGCAGTGGTCGTCACTTTTTTTTAGGCTCACTTGTTCAGTCGTGCTGTGGGGAGGGAGGAATACTGCAAACAAATATCACTGGCATGTGTGGGAAGTGCTTGCAGTGTTTCAGCAGCACTGGGTTTGCCTCCGCTCATGGCGTGTGTGCCTTTCCAGTCTATACTGCTCAGGCTCTAGGTTGCTCTGCCGGGAACTGTCTGAGGTGGGCCCTGGGTTGCATGCACTTCCCAGGTCTAAGCCGCTTAGGTTCAGGTTCTCGGGTACTCCACAAAGGTGCAGACTCAGTTGGGCCTGCATTTTGTGCCCTTCCCAGGTCCAAGCAGCTCAGGTGACCAGGTGCTTGGCAAGCGCAGTCACCCCCAGTTTAAGGCTGCGTTTTTTCACCTCCCCTGTCCCAGCCACTTGGTTTTCTGGGCGTACAATGGGCGTGCCTTCTCAGGTGTGCCGTGTATCTCTTCTGTGGAGCTGATCTCTGGCTGCAATCCTCCCAGTGGATGTCGACCATCCAGAATCCCAAGAAGTCTTGGTTAGTGAAGAAGTCTGCTTGCAGTTTGGTATCGGATGCCTCTCTGGGGCCGCGATTGCCCTCTTCTGGCTCTGGCTGCACTCGCCTGCCTGTCTCCTGTGGGGGATGGGCTATTTCGCAGCTGGCTAGTTCTGCTCAGCCCTTTGTTCTGTGATCCTGCCTGGCAGTGTCTTAGGTTAGGGCTTTTCACAGGATAGCTATCCCACAGTCTCGGTTGCTATCTCAAGTTAGTTACCTCAGATTGCCCTCGGGGCATTCAGGCCCAGTCCTTACAGTAAGCAATGCATCCTGTGCCTCCCTGTTCAGCCCCCACTTGCTAGTGGTGGATGCGAGCTTCTGGGCTGCTGCTCCACTAGGAGTTTCTGTTAGGCACGTAACCTGTGGGTTTTAATTATTTACTTATTTATTTATTTTTCCTCCTGGTTATTTTGCCCTCTGAGATTCCAAGGCTCGCCATAGACACACCGGAAGGAGTGTTTCCTGGTGTTTGGAAACTTCTCTCTTTTTTAAGACTCCCTTCCCACGACAGATCTCTGTCCCTACATTTTCTGTCTCTCTTTTTATCTTTTATATGTTGTCCTACTTCCTTTAGAAGACAATGGGTTGCCTTTCTGGGTGCCTGATGTCTTCTGCCAGCATTCATAAGTTGTTTTGTGGAATTTGCTCAGTGTTCAAATGTTCTTTAGATGAATTTGTGGGGGAGAATGTGGTCTCCCCATCCTATTCCTCTGCCATCCTAAGACCGCCCCCCCCCCTAATTTTCTATTCTTGTAATGTCTTTATTTGGTTTTGGTATCTGTGTAAGACTGGTTTCATAAAATGAGGAAGTGTTTCTTTTTCCTCAATTCTTAGAAGAGTTGTGAATGATTGGTATTATTCTTTAAATGCTTAGTTGAATTCACCAGTGAAACTATCCGGTCCAGGGCTTTTATTTGTTGGGAAATTTTGATTACTCTTTCAATCTCTAATGGTTACAGGTCTATTGAAATTTTCTATTTCTTCTTGAATCAGTTTAGCTAATGTGCGTGAGTCAAGGAATTTGCTCATTTCTTTTAGTTTATCCAATGTGTTAGCACAAAACTGTTCATAGTATTCTCTTAGAATTATT
Source organism: Dama dama (assembly GCF_033118175.1). Classification (NCBI taxonomy): domain Eukaryota; kingdom Metazoa; phylum Chordata; class Mammalia; order Artiodactyla; family Cervidae; genus Dama; species Dama dama. Next base: position 106,399,772 of record NC_083714.1, read on the forward strand.
TTTTATCTCTGAAGATCAATAGTAATGTTCAGTATTTCATTTCTGATTTTAATTATGTGATGTTTTCTCTTTTTAATTCCAGTCTAGATAGAAGTTTGCAATATTTGTTCATCTTTTCGAAGAAACAACTTTCGGTTTCATTGATTTTATTGTTTTGTAATTTCTCTTCTGTTTAGTTCTGCTCTAATCTTTATTATTTCCTTTATTCTGCCAGCTTTGGTTTGGTTCACTCTTCTTTCTCTAGTTCCTTCAAATATAATGTTATAGTACTGATTTCTTCTTTTTTAATGTGTACATTTACGGCTATCAATTTCCTTTTGAGCACTGATATTCTTGCATACTGTATCTTTATGCTGTGCTTTTGTTTTCATGTGCCCTTAGGCATTTTTAATTTTTATTGTGATTTCTCCTTTGCCCTATTTGTTGTTCTTAAGTGTGTTGTTTAATGTATTTTTTTTGTGTGTGAAATTTTAGTTTTCTTTTTGTTATTTACTTCTAACTCAATTTCATCATAGAAAATACTTTGACTGAATTCCATCTTTTAAACATATTGGGACTTCTTTTGTGGTCTAATCTGTGATCTATCCAGGAGAATGTCCTGTATGCATTTGAAAATATTGTGTATTCTGTTATTGGGTAGACTGTCCTACATATATCTAAGTCTGGTTGATTTGTTGTATTGCTCGAGTCCACCATTTCCTTACTGAGCTTCTGTCTATTTCTTCTATCATATCTGTTATTGAAAGTTAGGTATTGAAGTTTCCAGCTATTATTAAAGAAATATCCCTCCCTTCACTTCAGTCAAGGTTTGCTTCCTATATTTGAAGGCCGTTTGTTAGGTCTGTTAATGCTTAGAATTTTACCTTTTACTGTGCTAAGTTGTTTATTAAAATATAGTGTCCTTCTTTGTCTCATAATATTTTTTCATTTACACTCTATTTTCTCACAGGTTAGGATAGCCCCTCCAGCTCTCTGTTGTTATTGTTTGTATGGAATACCTTTTCAATGCTTTCATTTTTCAAAATTTTTATTGGTGTATAGTTGCTTTTCAATTCTGTGTTAGTTCCTGCTGCACAACAAAGTGAATCAGCTATATACATGTATATCCCCTCATTTTTTATTTCCCTCCCAGTTAGGTCACCGCAGAGCATTGAGTAGAGTTCCCTTAGCTATACAGTAGGTTCTCATTAGCTATTTTATAGATAGTAGTCTATATATGTCAATCCCAATCTCCCAATTCATCCTGCTGTGATTTGCCCTCTTGGTGTTGATACATTTGTTCTCGGTGACTGTGACTTTATTTATGCATTGCAAATAGGTTCTTTTGTACCATTTTTCTAGATTCCACATATATACATTAATATATGACATTTGGTTTTCTGGATTACTTCACTCTGTATGACAGTTCCTAGATCCATCGGTGACTCCACAAATGGAACATTTTTTTTCCTTTTTATGGTTCAGAAAGATGCCATTGTATATGATGTCCTACTTCTTTTTTTAATCCATTCCTCTGTTGGTGGACATTTAGGTTTCTTCCATGTCCTGGCTATTGTAAATGGTGTTGCGATAAACATCACAATACATATATCTTTTGGAATTCTGGTTTCCTCCATGATACATGCTCAGAAGTGGGATTGTTGGGTGATATGGTAGTTCCATATTTTAAGGAACCTCCTTATTGTCCTCCATAGTGGCTGTATCAGTTTACATTCTCACCAACAGTGAGATGTTTTGAGGATGGCCACTCTGACCAATGTGAGGTCATAGCTTTGACTTGCATTTATCTAATAATTAGTGGGATGTTAAGCATCTTTTTATATTCCTCTTGGCTATCTGTATGTTATCTTTGGAGAAATGTCTATTTAGGTCTTCTACACGTCTTTTGATCGGGCTGTTTGATTGTTTTGATATTGAGTTGCATGAGCTGTTTGACTATTTTGGAGATTAATCCTTTGTCAGCTGCTTCATTTGCAAATATTTTCTTCCATTCTGAGGGTTGTCTTTTCCTCTTTGTTATGGTTTCATTTGCTATGCAAAAGCTTTTAGGTTTGATTAGGTCCCATTTTTACTTTCTGTTTTTGTTTTCATTACTCTAGGAGGTGAGTCAAAAAAGATCTTGCCATGATTTATGTCAAAGACTGTTCTGCCTATATTTTCCTCTAAGAGTTTTTATAGTATCTGACCTTAAGTTTAAATCTTTAATCCATTTTGAGTTTATTTTAGTGTATGGTGTTAGAGAGTGTTCTAATTTCCTTCTTTTGCATATAGCTGTCCAGTTTTCCCAGCATCACTTATTGAAGAGACTGTCTTTTCTTCATTGTATATTCTTGTCTCCTTTGTCAAAGATCAGGTGACCATAGGTGCATCGGTTTATTTCTGGACTTTCTATCCTGTCACATTGATCTATATTTATGTTTTTGTGCCAGTACCATACTGTCTTGGTTACTGCAGCACTGGAGTATACCCTGAAGTCAGAGAGTCTGATTTATCAAGCTCCATTTTTCTTTCTCAGGATTGCTTTAGCTATTTGTAATCTTTTGTGTTTACATGCAAATTGTAAAAATTTTTATTCTAATTGTGTGCAAAATGTTATTGCTAATTTGATAACGAACTGTAGATTGCTGTCAAAATTGTATCTGAATACATTGCATGTTCAGTAATATAGATAAATAATTGCTTTATATATCTGTCTTTCAAATACTGTAGTAAATTAAATAGTGGATTTATATGCCAAAATTACAATAGGAGTAGATTTTATAATTGTCCATGAGCTTACCTTTCCCAAGGATCTTTATTTATTCATACAGCTTCAATCCACTGTCTATTATTTTTTTCATTTTCAATATTATGAATTCCCTCCTTTTGCATCTCTTGCAGGGCAGGTCTTGTGGTAATGAACCTACTTAGCTTTTGTTTATTTGAGAATGTATAATTTCTCAGTAATTTTTGAAGGACAGTTTTGCTGGACATAGCACTCTCAGTTGACAGTTTATTACTTTCCTTCATCACTTTGAATATATCAGCTCACTGATTTCTTGTCTCCAAGATTCTTGATAAGAAATCAGTTGATAAAGTTATTTAGGATCCATTATATGTGATGAGTTGCTTCTCCCATTCTGCTTCCAAGATTCTCTTTTTGTCTTGACTTTTGACAGATGATTATAATGTGTCTAAGTGTGGGTGGTGGGTGTCTTTCTTTTCATTCTACTTGGAGTTTGTTGAGACACTTGAGTTTGTAGATTCATGTATTTCATCGAATTTGAGAAATTTTCAGTCATTCTTCCTTAAATAACCTTTTCCAGGCCTTCCCCTTTTCTTCTCTTTCTGGACGCCACAATGTATGTGTTGGTCTGCTTGATGATATTCATGAATGTCTTAGTCAGGCCAAAAGAATACCAGGGAGGGAGTGCCACCCCACCTGTCAGCAGATAATTGGATTAAAGCTTTACTGAGTAAGGCCTTGCCCACTAAAGCAAGACCCAGTCTTTCCCTCCCATCAGGAAGCTTACACAAAACTCCTATCCTCAGCCATCAGAGGGCTGACAGAAGAAGCAAGAAGCATAGTTTCACAGAGGCTAAAACAAAAACCATATTACAGAAAGTTAATCACAATGAAAAAGCATAAAGTCATGTCCCAGATGAAGGGGCAAGACAAAATCCCAGAAAAACACTAAATGAAGTGGAGATAGGTAACGTTTCAGAAAAATAATTCAGAATAACAATAGTGAAGATGATTCAGGATCTTGGGAAAAGAGTGGAGGCAACAACTGAGAAGATGCAGGAAATGTTTACCAAAGATTTAGAATCACTAAAGAACAAACAATGAAGAATAATACACTGAAAAGAAAGTGTTTGATGCTAAGTCATGTCTGACTCTTTGCAACCCCATGGACTATAGTCCACCAGGCTCCTCTGTCCATGGGAATTTCCAGGCAAGAATCCTAGAGTGGATTGCCATTTCCTTCTTCAGGAGATCTTCTTAACCTGGGACTGAACCCGGGTCTCCCACATTGCAGGCAGATTCTTTACTGTCTGAGCTACCAAGGAAGCCTGATAGGCTTGTGATTGTTGTTGGTCAGTTGCTCAGTCATGTCTGAGTCTTTGAGACTCTGGACTGCAGCATGCCAGGCTTCCCTATCCTTTACCATCTCCTGGAGCTTGCTCAGACTCATGTCCACTGAGTCAGTGATGCTATCCAACCATCTCATCCTCTGTTGCCCCCTTCTCCTGCCTTCAATTGTTCCCAGCATCAGGGTCTTTTCCAGTAAGTCAGTTCTTCGCATCAGGCGGCCAAACTATCAGAGTTTCAGCTTCAGCATCCATCCTCCCAATGAATATCCAGAGTTGATTTCTTTTAGGATTGACTGGTTTGATCTCCTTGCTGTCCAAGGGATTCTCAAGAGTCTTCTCCATCACTACAGTTCAAAAGCATCAGGGACTTTTCCAATGAGTCATCTGTTTTCATCAGATGACTTAAATACTCGAGTTTCAGCTTCAGCATCAGTCCTTCCAAGTACTCAAGGTTGATTTCCCTTGAGATTGACTGGTTTGATCTCCTTGCTGTCCAAGAGATTCTCAGGAATCTTCTGCAGCACCACAGTTTGAAGGCATCAATTCTTTGGCACTCTGCCTTCTTTATGGTCCAGCCCTCACAATGGTATGTGACCACTGGGAAGACCATAGCCTTGACTATACAAACGTTTGTTGACAGAGTAATGTCTCTGCTTTTCAACACACAGTCTTGGTTTGTTATAGCTTTCCTGCCAAGAAACAAATGTCTTCTGATTTCATGGCTGCAATCACTGTCTGCAGTGATTTCAGAGCCCAAGAAGAGGAAATCTGTCACTACTTCCACCTTTTCCCCCTCTTTTTGCCATGAAGTAATAGGACCAGATGCCATGATCTTAGGTTTTTTAAATACATATTTATAAATATGCATTATATATATATATTCATACATGTTCATGTATGATGAAATTTTTGATATGAATAAAAAATTCATACATTTTCTAATATATATATATTAGAAAATGTATGAATTTTTTCCTAACTCATGACTGAGTGACTGAACTGAACTGAACTGAAAAAATTTATGACATTTTGATCCCACTTGTTTAACTTATTATGAATAAAATGTTAGATTTCAAATTAAAAAATAAATGTGCACTAAGCAACAAAAGTTTATTGTATAGCATAGGGAACTATAGTCAATATCTTGTAATAACCTATGATGGAAAATAATTTCAAAAATAATATATGTGTTTTTATATAACTGAATCACTTTGCTCTGCACTTGAAACGTTGTAAGTCAACTATGCTTCAATAAAATATACATATTTTTAAAAACTTGATAATTTCAATTGTCCTGTCTTCAAGTTTGATTTTTTCTTTCCCCTGATTAAATCTGCTTTGAAGCCTGTAGGTGATTTTTCATCTTAGTCATTGTATTATTCAAGTCCAGCATTTCTTTTCAGTTTTTCTCTGTATTTTATCTCTGCATTGATATTTTCACTTTGTTAATGCACTGTTTTCCTGTTTTTGTCCACGTCTTCCTTTATCTCTCTGAGCATCTTTAACACAACTGTTTTAATGTCTCTGTTTAAAAATCCCATCATCTGGACTCCATTAGAGGAGCTTTCCATTGATTTATTTTCTTCATTTAAATAGATTATACTTTCATGTTTCTTTATATGCTTTGTGATTTTTTGCTGTTGCTGCTGCTGAAAACAAAATCTGTTGGGGAGTCTCACTAATGGATGAAATTGACTGAAATTAATCATAATTTACCAGTCTGTTTTGCCTTAGAAACTTCAGTTGTTTACTAGAACCTGCAGTTCCAAAATAGATACTCCAGCAGTTTGTAAATTGTAATTCTTGTCTAGTGCAGAGACCCAGATTCGTACTGTTTCCTACTCTGCCATCTTCCTTCTCAGCTTCACCTCAAAGCTTCATATGAATGAATTATATTTCATTGTATGGATAAAATATATTTTTTTAATCTGTTCATGAATTGATGGACATTTGTGCTATCTTGACATTTTTGTCTACCTATGAATAATGTTGCTATGAAAATTTGTGTAGAAGTTTTGGTATGGACATAAATTTTAATTTCTCTTAAGTATATATACCTAAGAGTGGAACTGTGGAGTCATATTGTAACTCTATTTTTAACTTTTTGAGAAACCACCACTACATTTTTCATAGTGGGTGCACCATTTTACATCATCTTCAGTGATATATAAAGGTTCCAATATCTCCACATCCTCACCAGAGTTGCTGCTGTTTACTATAGTCACTATAAAATATGTGAAGTGGCATATCACTGTGGTTTTAATTTGCATTTTACTAATCCGAATTCACTAATGATGTTGAGCACATTTTCATCAACTAATAGACAATTGCATATCTTCTTTGGTAATTGTCTATTAGCATCCTTGCATATTTAAAAATTAAATTATTTCTCTTTTACTTTGAGTTGTAATATATTTAGTTCTTTACACATTTTAGATACTAGGTATAACAGGGATATGACTTGTAAAAATTCTCTCGTTGTGTGGATTGTCTATTTCAATTTATTTTTCAGCTCAGTTCAGTTCAGTGGCTCAGTCGTGTCCAATTCTTTGTGACCCCATGGACTGCAGCATGCCAGGCTTCCTTGTCCTTCAACAACTCCCAGAGCCTACTCAAACTTATGCCCATCGCATTTGTGAGGCCATCCAACCATATGATCATCTTTCGTTCCCCTCTCCTCCTGCCTTCAATCTTTCCCAGGATCAGGGTCTTTTCCAATAAGTCAGTTATTTGCATCAGATAGCCAAAGTATTGGACTTTCAGCTTCAGCATCAGTCCTTCCAATGAATATTCAGGTCTGATTTCCTTTAGGATGGACTTGTTGGATCTCCTTGCAGTCCAAGGGACTCTCAAGAGTCTTCTCCAACATCACAGTTCAAAAGCATCAATTCTTCAGTGCTCAGCTTTCTTTATAGTCCAACTCTCACATCCATACATGACTACTGGAAAAACCATAGCTTTGACTAGACAGACCTTTGTTGCTAAAGTAACATCTCTGCTTTTTAGTATGCTGTCTAGGTTGGTCATAGCTTTTCATCCAAAGAGCAAGCATCTTTTAATTTCATGGCTGCAGTCACCATCTGCAGTGATTTTGGATCACCCCAAAATAAAGCCTTTCACTGTTTCCATTGTTTCCCCATCTATTTGCCATGAAGTGATGGGGCAGGATACCATGATCTTAGTTTTCTGAATGTTGAGTCTTAAGCCAACTTTTTCACTCTCCTCTTTTACTTTCATCAAGAGGCTCTTCAGTTCCTCTTTTCTTTCTGCCATAAGAGTGGTGGCATCTGCATATCTGAAGTTATTGATATTTCCCCTGGCAATCTTTATTCCAGCCTAGCATTTCCCATGATGTACTCTGCATATAAGTTAAATAAGCAAGGCAATAATATATAGCCTTGACATACTCCTGTCCCAATTGGAACCAGTCCAGTGTTCCATGTCTGGTTCGAACTGTTGTTTCTTGATCTACATACAGGTTTCTCAGAAGGCAGTTTAGATGGTCTGGTATTCCCATCTCTTGAAGAATTTTCCACAGTTTGTTTTGATCCACACAGTCAAAGACATTGGTGCAGTCAATAAAGCCAAAGTAGATGTTTCTCTGGAACTCTCTTTCTTTTTCTATGATCCAATGTGTGGCAACTTGGCCTCTGGTTCCTCTGGGAGCCAGCAGGCACAGGAGAGTCAGTCCTGGCAGGGCTCTTCCTGCTGCCTGGCCAAGGACATGTGTGAGCCAGCCCAGAGGCAATGAAGTAAGTGGAAAGGCCAACAACTGCAGGCATGAGAGAGCTGGCCCTGGTGGTGGCCCTTCCCAGTGCCTTGGGGAGCAGGAGCTGGTGCATGTGGAGAGAGGTTGCAATGGTGACTCTATTCCTTGCATGTCATTTAATAATGGCACTCTGCTTCTATGGCAGTCATGGTTTCCTCCACAAGCCTTCCCAATTACAGACCTCTTCACTCTTATTCCCTCAGGCCTTCTCTTCCCAGCCAACAGCAGTCAGTCCTCTCCCAGAGTTTTCTCTCCAAACCTCAAGTTCCAGTTCTCATCTGCACCAGCATACACATGTCTTAGGTTGGGGTGTGCAGGGCTATGATACAGACAATCTGTGTAGGTCTCACTTTGTCCTGTCTGCCACAGATCTGTTGCTGTACTCTCCTTCAATAACCCTCGAAGTTCCTCTTCTGTCTCAACTGATCTCCTCACTGGTGAGGGGCCTTCCTCAGGTGCAAGAAGCACACTCTACTCTCCTTCAGCTCTTCCATTGATGGGTGAGAGCCCTGTCCTGCTTCCTCTCCTCTTTTTTTCCCCTAATTCTCTCCTCCTACCCAGTTATGTAGGGATCTTTCATGTCCTTTTAGGTGTCTGACGTCCTCTGTTTGGTGAGAATTGTTCAATTTGCAGATGTATTCTTGATGCATTTGTGGGGAGATATGAACTCCATGTCCTCCTACTTTTCTGTTAGGTTGTCTTCTATTCTCTTTAGTTGTTTATTATTTCCTTGTTAATAAACTTAATTAACACTAATTATTCTAATATTTTTACTGGCATCTCTAGGACCCATTGAGTGGAAGCAGACACCAGAAATAAGGCTTCCCAAATTGTTTTTGTTTGTTTGCTTTAAATTAAAGGAGTTGTTAGGTTGACTATTATACTGTGCTGTGCTTAATCACTCAGTTATGTCTGACTCTTTGTGACCCCATGAACTGTAGCCCTCCAGGCTTCTCTGTCCATTAGGAGTTTGCACAAATAGAAAGGATCATAGTACACTAAGTTGAACACTGCGTGTGTGCTTATTCACTCAGTCATGTCCAACTTTTTGCAACACCGTGGACTGCAGCTCACCAGGCTCCTCTGTCCATGGGGATTCTCCAGGCAAAAATACTGGAGTGGGTTGTCATGCCCTCCTTCAAGGAATCTTCCTGAGCCAGGGACGAATCCAGTTCTCTCACATTGCAAGCAGATTATTTATCATCTGAGCCACCAGGGAAGCCCAAAAATACTGGGGTGCATAGCCTATCCCTTCTCCAGGGGATCTTCCTGATCCAGGAATTGAACTGGGTTCTCCTGCATTGCAGGTGGATTCTGTACCAGCTGAGCTATTAGGAAAGCCGATATATATATATTTCCCACCCTCTAATTTGTTTGTTCTTAAACATTTATCAGTTTAGAAGTTTTTCCAATTTAAAAGATTTATCACTTGCCTGTTAGGAGACATATCTTAATAATATCTCAAATCAATCAGATGTAAGAGCCATCCCCACAATAAAGTACAAAGAATGCTGCCTAAGTGAGACCCAGAAAGTTTACTCCAAAAAATATCATAAGAAAGTAAAGACCTTCATTGTACAGGCTGATACATCACAGGTTAAGATGGCAAAAACACACCGAGAATTGGCACAGAAAAAAGACTGCATAGCATCCCAGTCTATTTGATTGATTGCCAAATGTACACCCTATGTGTATCTTGCAGATGGCAGAGACCATGTTCTCAGTATACACACACACACACACACAGAAGATCATGTAGAACATTTACTATTATTAATATTTACTATTTTAGTAAATTGACTAAATTTACTGTTTACTGTTACTTTTACATTTACTATTACTTTTGAAAGACACAGAAGGAGAAATATAAGTTCTTCCTCAAAGGACTTTAGATTCTTTAAGGTCAGAATTCTTAAAAGATGTATTATCAAGTTGGCTTTCTCTGACCTAACTGTGTATGCAATAAAAGAGCCCCATCTTAGTTATTTTTCAGGGTGAGGTTGCTTCAATTTATAATTAAATAAGTATTTTAAGTGTAAGTTTTGTAGATACATAAGCCTCAGATATGCAGATGCCACCACCCTTATGGCAGAAAGCAAAGAAAAACTAAAGAGCCTCTTGATGAACGTGAAAGAGGAGAGTGAAAAAGTTGACTTAAAACTCAACATTCAGAAAACTAAGATCATAGTATCCTGTCCCATCACTTCATGGCAAATAGATGGGGAAACAATGGAAACAGAGACAGATTTTACTTTGGGGGGCTCCAAAATCACTGCAGATGGTGACTGAAGCCATGAAATTAAAAGATGCTTGCTCCTTGGAAGAAAAGTTATGACCAATCTAGATAGCTTATTAAAAAGCAGATACATTACTTTGCTGACAAAGGTCCATCTAGTCAAAGATATGGCTTTTCCAGTAGCCATGTATGGATGTGAGAGTTGGACTATAAAGAAAGCTGAGTGCCAAAGAATTGATGCTTTTGAACTGTGGTGTTGGAGAAGACTATTGAGAGTCCCTTGGACTGCAAGGAGATCCAACAAGTCCATCCTAAAGGAAATCAGACCTGAATATTCATTGGAAGGACTGATGCTGAAGCTGAAAGTCCAATACTTTGGCCACCTGATGTGAAGAACTGACTTATTGGAAAAGACCCTGATGCAGGGAAAGATTGAAGGCAGGAGGATAAGGGAAAGAAAGAGGATGATATGGTTGGATGTCATCACCGACTCGATGGACATGAGTTTCAACAAGCTCCGGGAGTTGGTGAAGGACAGGGAAGCCTGACATGCTGCAGTCCATGGGATCACAAAGAGTAGGACATGACTGAGTGACTGAACTGAGCTGAACTGAAACCTCAGTGGGGTATTAGTTGGAGCCTGGCACTCTTTCACTCCTTTTTCTCTTGTTTTGAAAGTTTTGTTCTCCATTCTGAGATTACTTTGTCAAGATAATTAAAATGAATGTGTTCCCCTATAGGGTTAGCTGCATGATACGAGGACTTGCCTCCACTGCTCCATAAGTTTCTCAGTTGTCTAAGAACATCATTACTGGCTGGGAGGAGATATACCTTCTTTGGAGCTGAAGGTTCTCATGAGATAATTTAAATTTTGTTTTAACATTATCTTAAAAGAGCGAATTCAGGGAAAAACAAAAAGCCAGTCTTGTACCTAATTATCCAGTCCAACTTCACTCAGTATCTTTCAACTGTGCAAATTCTTCTCAGTCTTTGAAGTGAGGATAACCTACTCAGTGACTAAACTGAGCAAAAATCTTTGCAGTATCTTTCAACTGAATGTAACCCAGATACCTTTACTTGAAACCAAGTTTCAAGGATAACTTCCTCTTTCAGAGAGAAGTTCAACACCATGAAATAAAACTTATGATCATCAGCCAATAATGGGAGATCCAAGAACCAGGTGAGACTCACACAAATTCATCTAGACTCCGCAAGGAGTCAGACAGGCCCAAGAGGCTTCTGCTGATACCAGGCTGAAAAAGCTGCCCTGGGTCCCTTTGTTGGTTGCCAAAGCAGCCAATTAAAAAAAAATGCACAACCTAAAAGTTAAGAACTGTGTTTTATTCAGCAGAGTTACTGAAAACTTAAGCCTAGGAGGCAGCCTCTTAGAGAACTCTGAGGGACTGCTTCAAGAGGTAAGGTGGGGGGGGGGCGTCCAGGGTATACAGAGGTTTTTGAAACAAAAACTAAGTAGTAGGAATATTAAAAAATTGTGATTAATTTAAGAAAACTAGAAATCTCATGTTAATGAATTTAGCACTTTTTATGTATGGAAAGATGCAAGAGTCTGGGCTCATTTAAATCATTCCTTTTACATGCACTTTAACTATCTAGGGTGAGTATCTTGTTTTTCTCCATCTTGAATCCCCTCAGGGTACACAGTCAGGGGCAGCTGCTGTGGCTGATGGTTGCAACATCCTTTGTTTATCCATACAGCAGAAGACATTTTTGTCCACAACTGTGACAATAGTTTTCAGACAGTAATGTATGAATTGCTGCCTTTTTGTTTTGTCTTGTTGTTTCCTGCAATGGGTTCTCCCCTTAGCTCTCCAAAAGAAACTATTCTGCAACCCTTCTGGATCACATCTCCTGGTGTTTCATAGTCAGAAAGTGTTTAATAATGTCTACCTAGAAGTTGAACTGTTGCTCTTGGCATCATTTTTGTCCTGCCTGGCTGTTGGGAAACCAGTAATCAAAAACCAGTGATTACCCGTATCTCCCCACTTTCACTCCATTATTGTTAATGGTCCCTTAATAGAGTTGGAGTTGCTGTATATAGGGTTGCACAATCTGTGTTCTATACAACTCCAGGGAGTAAGATTCACCTAGACTTCAAAGTGAATTGTACCCCTTGGAATTGAGAAACTTATTGGTTCTCTGAGAGCTCTGCGAATCAGATAGGCCCAACTGGTTTTTATAGCAAGTAAAGCCTTTGTATTTTTATAATGCACTTCCACTGCTGAAAGCAGATGGGGAGGAAGTGAGACAACCCCCACATCCTCTTTGTCTAGGAACGACAGTTGTAATGGCTATACCTCAACTTCCCTTTCCTCTTGCAGCCTCAGCCTTCACTAGCAGTCCTCACACAAGACTAAAGAGTACTCAAGAGAGGGAATACTTCTTTTATCTTCTTCTTTGGCTCTGTTAAGCTTATAAATTTTTATTTCTTATTCAAGATAATATCCCTAACAAGTATCTTTAGAATTTCTTTGAAGAAGACATGGCTTTCCCAGAAACAATAGAGACAACATTTTCTTGGATGACTTTTTGGTTGTGAATAAAACAGAAATGTTATTTTTTTTTTAACAGAAATGTTTAATAATGTTACAACCCATATCTACCCACTAATGTTTTAATTCCTTCAAGGTCTACCTTTTAGCAGCCCATGCTTAATAACAGTCCTTACTTTCCACACCTCTAAGAAGCTTGCCCCAGAAATGGACAATTCTGCTGATTTGGAATATAATTCTCCAGAATTGAAGGATATGATTGTGAAATGCAGCTAGAAACTAGACTACTAGATTTTTGAATGGAGGGGAAAAAGAAGCCATGGATAACTCCGCCAGGATGGGTAATCAATATGTAACAACTTGATTAACCACTGTCAGATTTATTTGAACTTAACATGTGTGATTGCTTCAGAAGGGACCAAGCAAATCTTGTCAGCAAGAGTCTACTTACTGGGGTCTCAGCACCAGACTACAGGCTTATGCCATATGAGGAAATGCTTGTTTATTTTCTTCTGTGACTCACTCTCAGAGTTGTGAGAAAAGGGACTGCCACAGCAATGGTGTGGGCACAATGAGGCACAAAGCCTGGATCTCATGCCAAGACATGGTGCTCAGGTACTACTAGGTGCATCAGAAGAATTCAAAACCAGTAAGACCTATGGGATCATTCTTCTCTGCCCAGGAACCAGTAAACTATTCCACCTACTCCTTTTACCCTCCTCTATCTACCTATTGGATGATTCAGAAAGCAATATTTTCTTTATCTTTTCCTCTATTTTATATTTAGTAGTTACTCTAGCTAGAGTGCTGGGCAGGACAGTCTGTTCTTTTTTAGTCCCGGGTTTAATTACAATAGATGAACTTGTCAACATGCAGTCAAGAGTTTTTTAGGCAAGAAAACCAGGATGCAGCAAAATATAGTAGCCATTCCCAGTCTCTCCCTCACCCCCGACATGCAAACGCCTGAAGTGCATGTAGGTGCAATTCAACACAGGATCCTAGACATGAGGAACATGGCTTAGATAAGGAATGACAAGAGGCTAAATCATCATTCAGTATCTTGCTGGCTTGACTGGGGATGTACAATCAGAGATGGCTAGTTCTTTTCTACATATTAGCTTGGGGATTGATTCAAATTGATTGACTTCTAATCAATCTTGAGTGGAGGGGTGGCACTTATAGCCCTCAGAACAAAAGATGCTTTCAAATGGGCACTTATAATAAAGGGTAAAAGACTTTGGACAGTCAATGATGATCACATCTACATTCTCTGTGGTCAAAACAGAATAAAACCATAGCTTCATATTTTTAAAAGAAATCTCTAATATATTTACATATTTAAGATTTTGTACATATCTATATGTTGGTTGACCATTTTAATCAAACTTATCTTCCTTTTTTAAACCAGTGGTATTACAGGGTAAATGCTCTTTTAAAAATTATTCATTAAAATTTTAATTCTTTGATAACTGATTTCATTCCTTCTAATTTAGATCTTAACAAAAGATATATAGTACATTTGGCCTGATTTATCCTTTTTATTAAAAAAAACACAGACTTTATTTTGTGCTAATTGTAGATTCACATGCAGTTATAAGAAATAATGTAGAGAGATCTTGTATATTCTTTATCCATTTTCTAATGTTACCCATTAGTAACATTTTGCATAACTGTAGTACAATATCACAATCAGAATATTGTTATTGATACAATCCAGTTTTCAGATTTCACCAGTTTTATATGCAGTCAAGTATAAGTGTGTGTGTGGGGTAATTAAGTTCTATTCAATTTTATAACATGTGTAATCATCGCCAGAACTAAGATAAAGAACTCTACTGTAGAAAGTATCCTTTATGCAATGTTTTTATAGATACAGTCACCAACATCCTACTATCCTTCCTAACCAACTGGAAGCCACTAATATCTATAATTGTGTCATTTCAGGAACATTATAAAATTGGAATTATACACTATGCAACTTTGGGGATTGCCCTTTTTTTCACTCAGTATAATTCCTTCTAGGTTCATACAAGTTGTTGTGTGTATCAAGAGTTTGCTTCTTCTTATTGCTGATTTGTATTTGATGACATGAATATACCTTTATTGATTTAACCATGCAGCTTCTAAAGGACATCTGGGTTATTTCTGGGTTTTAATTATTACAAGTAAAGCTTCTATGAATATTCACATATAAGTGTTTGTGTGAACAATAGTTTCTTTTTTCTCTAGAACAAATGCCCAAGAATTCAAGGTAGATTGTGGTAATTGCATGACTTGTTGTCTAAGAAACTGTCAAACTGTTTTCCAGAATGTATGACCATTTTACATTCCTAACAGCAATGGACAAGTGATTCAGTATCTTTACATCCTCCCCAGCATTTGGTGTTACACTATTTTATCTTTAATTTCTATATTTGGTTTTTTATATACATTCTTATAGGTGTATAGTGATATCTCATGGTGGCTTTAATTTGAATTTCCCTATGACTATTAAGGATCATCTTTTCAAGTGTTAATTTGTTATCTATATAAAGATCAGTAGTATGATTTCCCTTCAGTGAAATATCTGTGTCTCTTGGAATGATTTCACTTTTCCCTCCTTTCTCTACTTCATAAGTCTGTCCAAAATTCTCAAGTGCAATGTACAATCCCCAAACACTTTGGAGATGTAGAAGTCACTGATAAGGATATTGACTGGGTCTCAGAATCATGTCTAACCATCTACCTATCACCAAAAAAGCCCTGATAAGAAAGAATCAGAGATGGAGTTTTTATGAAAAGTCCACTTTCAAAAAGTACACATTAACATGTAGAGATGAAACTAAATAGCTTGTCAGTGCAGAAAGATCTTTATGCCCTATCTTTAGTCTTCTCTGAGAGGCTCCAGAAACACACAGTTAGGCATGAGAATAGGAAAGCTGAGGCTCCCATTTTTTTCACTGGATTGTAAATGTTAGCCACAGATTCTTCTTGAGCAATTCCTCAAGTTCTTATTTTAGTATCAGTACTATGTTTGTTATGCTTATGGGAACTGTTTCACAAGACTAGCTGGATATTAGACCTTGTGAAGAAGATTATTTAGATAAGGGCTCAGCTTTTATGCAGTTGGCAATAAGAAAATTCAGAAGCTTGGATGTGCCTATGCTTGAAGACTGATGTGTGATTCCACAGGTAAGGCTGAGGAGGCGGTTGAACCTGCTCTTTTAGTTAATAATTAATGACCAGACTCCAGATCACCTCTTCTCTAAAAGGTAATGAACGAAATTCCAAGTCTGAAGCAACATCATATCTAGGGTGTCCTTTCCCCTGTTATGAGTGCTAACTGAACACTATGATCTTTGGGGCCTTGAATGGGTGTGAAGAAATAACCTCTCTTCCCTTTCCAGTTTATATCATGTGTTTTGTGATCAGATAAGTAACATAATGTATATGAAGTATTTAGCATGAATGACTGACACTCAGTAAGACTTGGATTTAGTCTTGCCCCTGACTTTGCTTGAATGAGAGGTGTTTAAGTATATTATGGACTTCCAATATGCTACTGTAATATCCAGGTGGTGACATCAGGCACAAAGAAGAGAAAAGCTGTTTGGAGATGGAAACTGAAGAAATGGTGGACTAAAAGAAGTTCAAAAGAGAAAAACTTGAGATGAGGGGAGGTCAAGATGGCAGATTAGGAAGATGCTTCTTCCACATGGAACATATAATAAATACATCTACATGTGGAACAATTCTCACTGAAAACAAACTGAAGGCTGGCAGTAAGGTTCTCCTATGAACAAAGCTATAAAGAAAGATTCACATGGAATTGTGTAGGAAGAGAGAAGCAATCAAGTCTGGATCCATACTCCTAGCAGCAAACACAGAAGAGACTATCATGGGCTCAGGAATCCTTCCTGGCAAGCTTGAGCCACATATTGGGCACCTAGGCACTGGGGTCCAACACTGTAAAGATAAGTCCACTTAATTGATTCAAAAACCAGTGTGACTTACTGGAGGACTGTAAGAAACTGAGACTGATCCTGAAGAGTGTGAACACTATGGGATGCAGTAAAAGCACTTCTAAGAGGGAAGTTAATAACAATACAGGCTTTCCACAAGATAAAAGAAAAAATTTAAAATAACAAATCTAAACTCCCATCTAAAGGACTTAGAAAAAGAAGAATGAATAATATCCAAAACCAGCAGAATACAGAAAATAATAAAGATCTGAGCATAAATAAATAAATAAAGTACATGAATAAAATAGTAACCAGAAAGTGATAGAAAATATCAATGAAATTGAGTTGCTTTCTTCAAAAGATGAACAAAATTGTTAAGCCTTTATCTAGACCCAATAAGGAAAAAAAGAAAGAGGACTCAAATAAACAAAGTAAGAAATGAAAGGGGAGAAATTACAACTGATTTTACAGAGATTACAACTGATATACTGGAGAAGACAATGGCAACCCACTACAGTACTCTTGCCTGGAAAATCTCATGGACGGAGGAGCCTGGTAGGCTTCGGTTCATGGGGTCGCTAGGAGCCAGACACAACTGAGCGATTTCACCTTCACATATTGGAGAAGGAAATGGCAACCCACTCCAGTGTTCTTGCCTGGAGAATCCCAGGGACGGGGAAGCCTGGTGGGCTGCCATCTATGGGGTCGCACAGAGTTGGACATGACTGAAGTGACTTAACAGCAGCAGCAGCAACTGACATATACAGAATTCTGCTGCTTTTATATACTCTTATAATGAGAAAGCCAAAAAAAGAAACATTTAAAATTGCATCAAAAAGAATAAGTACCTAGGAATACACTTAAAAATGGAATTGAAAAACCTATATTCTGAAACTACAAAAAATAATGAAGGAAATTAAAGATGACACAAAAAGTGCAGAAATTAATATTATTAATGCAGTCATACTATTCTAAGCAATCTACAGATTTAACATAGTCTGTATCAAAATACCAGTGTCATTTTTTACTGAACTAAAATAAATAATCCTAAAATTTATATGGAACCACAAAAGACCATAATAGCAAAAGTAATCTTAAAAACAACAAAGCTGGAGGTATTACACTCCCTGATTTCAGACTACATTACAGAGCTACAGTTATCAAAATTGAATGGTACTGGCACAGAAACACAGACATAGATTAATGGAGCAAAGTAGAAAGCCCAGAAATAAACTCATACATTCATGGCCAATTAATCTACAACAAAGTAGGTAAGGACATACAGTGCAAAAAAGGCAAGTTCTTCAATAAGTATTGCTGGAAAAAGTGGACAGCTAGATATAAAGCAATGAAATCAGAACATTTTCTCACACCATATAAAAAATGAGCTTGAAATGGATTAAAGACCTAACTGTAAGACTGGAAACTATAAAAGTCCTAGAAGACAACATAGGCAGAACAGTTTTTAACATAAATTGTAGAAGTTTTTTGTTTGTTTGTTTTTGTTTTTTTGTGTCTGTCTCCTAAGGCAAAGGGAATAAAAGTAAAAATAACCCATAGGACCTAATTTATCTTAAAAAGTCTTGCACAGCAAAGGAAACCATTGACAAAAATATTTAAAATATATAAGCAACTCACATAATTCAATATCAAGCAAACAAACAACCTGGTTAAAAAAATAGGAGAAGATCTGAGTAATCATGTTTCCAAAGAAGATTCACAGATGGCTAACAGGAATGTGAAAAGGTTCTCAACATCACTACTTGTCACATAAATAAAAATCAAAAGCACAAGGAGGTATCAGCTTACATCTGCAACAATGGCTATAGTTTAAAAGTCTACAAATAGAGACTACACTGGATCTGTAGATTGCCTCAGTAATATGGTCATTTAAAAATATAAATTCTTCCAATCAAAAAACACAGTTTATCTTTCCATCTGTTTGTGTTGTCTTCAATTTCTTTCATCAGCATCATAGTTTTCAGAGTATGGGTCTTTTGCCTCCTTAGGTAGGTTTATTCCTAGGTGTTTTATACTTTTTGATGCAATGGTAAATGTAATTGTTTCCTTAATTTCTCTTTCTGATCTTTCATTGTTAGTGTATAGTAATGCAACAGATTTCTGTATATTAACATTGCATCCAGCAAATTTACCAAATTCATTGATGAGACCTAGTAGATTTCTTGTATGTCTTTAGGATTTTCTGTATAGAGCATCATGTCATCTGCAAAGAGTGGCAATTTTACTTCTTTTCTAACTTGGATTCTTTTCATTTATTATTTTTTTCTTCTCTGATTGCCATGGCTATGACTGCCAAAACTATGTTGAATAAAACTGGTGAGATTGGGCATCCTTATCTTGTTCCTAAATGTAGAGGAAATAATTTCATTTTTTAACTGTTGAGAATATTAGCTGTGGGCTTATCATGTATGGCCTTTATTATTTTGAGGTAGGTTCCCTGTATGTTAATTTTCTGAAAAGATTTTTTATCATAAGTGGATATTGAATGTTATAAAAAACTTTTTCTGAATCTATTTAAATGACCATGTGGTTTTTATTCTTCAATTTGTTAGTGTGCTGTATCACATTAATTGATTGGTGGATACTGAAAAATTGTTACATCTCTGGGATAAGTCCTACTTGATCATGATATTATTGGAGTTGATTTATTGGTATTTTGTTGAGGATTTTTGCATCTGTGTTCACCAGTGATATTGGCCTGTGATTTTCCTTTTTGTGTGTGGAAGCTTTGTCTGGTTTTGGTATCAGGGTGATGGTGGCCTCATAGAATGAGTTTGGAAGTGTTCCTTCATCTGCTAGTTTTTGGAATAGTTTTAGAAGAATAGTATAATCCCTATCAAATTACCAATGGCATTTTCCATAGAACTAGAACATGTTTTTTAAAATTTGTATGTAAATACAAAAGACTCTGAATAGCAAAAGTAATCCTGAAAAGGAAGAATAGTGCTGGAGGAATGACCCTGCCTGACTTCAAATTACATTAATAAACTACAGTAATTAAGACTGTATGGCACTGCCAGAAAAAGAGAAATATAGATCAGTGGAACAGGATAGAAAGCACATAAATAAACTTACATACCCATTGTTAAATTAATCTACAACAAAGGAGTCAAGAATATACAATAGAGAAAAGACTGTCTCTTCAATAAGTGTTGCTGAGAAAACTGAACAGCTACATGGAAAAGATGAAATTAGAACATTCTGTAACACCAATACAAAAATAAACTCAAACTGGATTAAAGACCTAAATGTAAAGCCAGGTACTATAAAATTCCTAGAGGAAAACATAGGCAGAATACTCTTGGGAAAAAATCACAGGAATAACTTTTTGGATCTATCACCTAGAGTAATGAAAATAAAAACAAAAACAAATGGGACCTAATTAAACATAGATGTTTTTGCATAGCAAAGGAAACCATAAACAAAACATAAAGCAAAGAAAATATTTTCAAATTATGCTACGGACAAGGGATTGATTTCCAAAGTAAACAAACAGCTCACAAAAGTTAATATTAAAAAAAAATGGGCAGATGACCGAAACAGACATAATAATTTGGCCTCAGGTCAAATTACAGGGAGGGAACACAGCACCACCCATCAGCAGAAAATTGGATTAAAGATTTATTGAGAATGGCCTTGCCTACCTAAGTAAGAACCAGTTTCCCCCACATCCAGTCCCTCCCATGAGGAAGCTTGCACAAGCCACTTATCCTCATCCAACAAGGGAAGACAGAATGGAAATCACAATTACAGAAAATTAACCAAACAGATCACATAGATAACAGCTTGTCTAACTCAGTGAAACTGTGAGAAATGCCGTATAGGGCTACCCAAGAAGGACTGGTCATGGTGGAGAGTTCTGAGAAACGAGGTCCATGGAGAAGGAAATGCAAACCACTTCAGCAATCTTGCCTGGAGAACCCCATGAGAAGTATGAGAAGGCAAAAAGATATGCCACTGAAAGATGAAATCCTTAGGTCAGTAAGTACCCAATATGCTACTGGAAGAGTGGGAAAATAGCTCCAGAAGGAAAGAAGAGGCTGAACCAAAGTAGAAGCAATGCCCAACTGTGGATGCCTCTCGTGGTGAAAGTAAATTCCAATACTGTAAAAGAACAATATTGCATAAGAACCTGGAATGTTAAGTCCATGAATCAAGGTAAACTTGACATAGCAAAAACGCTCTTCCAACAACACAAAAAGATGGCTCTACACATGGACATCACCAGATGATCAATACAGAAATCAGGTTGATTCTATTCTTTGCACCTGAAGATAGAGAAACTCTATAAAGTCAGCAAAAACAAGACCAGGAGCTGATTGTAGCTCAGATCATGAACTCCTCACTGCAAAATTCAGACTTGAATTGAAGAAAGTAGGGAAAACCACTAGACCATTCAGGTTTGACCTAAATAAAATTGCTTATGATTATACAGTGGAAGTGAGAAACAAATTCAAGGGATCAAATTTGATAGACAGACTGCCTGAAGAACTATGGATGGAGGTTCATGACATTGTACAGGAGACACTGATCAGGACCATCCCCAAGACAAAGAAATGCAAAAAATCAAAATGGTTGACTGAGGAGACCTTACAAATAGCTGAGAAAAGAAGAGAGGCTGAAGGCAAAGGAGAAAAGGAAAGATATCTGAATGCAGAGTTCCAAAGAATAGCAAGAAGAGATAAGAAAGTGCTCCTAAGTGATCAATGCAAATAAATAGAGGAAAACAATAGAATAGGAGAGACTACAGCTCTCTTCAAGAAATGAGATACCAAGGGAACATTTCATGCAAAGATGGGCACAGTAAAGGACAGAAGAGTTATGGACCTAACAGAAGCTGAAGTTATTAAGAGGTGACAAGAATATACAGAACTCTTCAAAAAAGACCTTAATGACCCAGATAACAGCGATGCTGTGATCACTCATCTAGAGTCAGTCTGGAGTGTAAAGTCAAGTGGGCCTTAGGAAGCATCATTACAAAAAACTAGTGGAGGTGATGGAAATCCAATTGAGCTATTTCAAATCCTAAACGATGATGCTGTTATAATACTGCACTCAATATACCAGCAAATTTGGAAAACTCAGCAGTGGCCACAGGACTGGAAAACGTCAGTTTTCATTCCAATCCCAAAGAAAGGCAATGCCAAAGAATGTTCAAACTGCTGCACAATTGCACTCAACTCACACACTAGCAAAGTAATGGTCAAAATTCTCCAAGCTAGGCTTCAACAGTACATAAACTGAGAACTTACAGATGTTCAAGCTGGATTAGAAGAGGCAGAGGAATCAGAGATCAAATTGCCAATATCTGTTGGATCATAGAAAAAGGAAGAGAGTTCCAGAAAAACATCTGCTTCTGCTTAATTTACTATGCCAAAGACTTTGACTGTGTGGATCACAACAAATGTGGAAAATTCTTAAATATATGGAAATACCAGGCCACCTTAACTCCCTCCTGAGCCATGTGTGTGTAGGTCAAGAAGCAACAGTCAGAACCGGAGATGGAAAAACACACTGGTTCCAAATAAGAAAAGGAGTACGTCAAGGCGGTATCTTGTCACCTTGCTTATTTAACTTATATGCAGAATATATCATGCAAAATGCTGGGCTGGATGAAGCAAAAGCTGGAATCAAGATTGTCAGGAGAAATATCAGTAACTTCAGACATGCAGATGGCACCACTGTTATGGCAGAAAATGAAGAGGAACTGAAGAGCCTCTTGATGAAAATGAAAGAGGTGTGAAAAAACTGGCTTAAAACTCAACATTCACAAAACTGAGATCATGGCATGCAGTCCCATCACTTCATGGCAAATAGATGGGGAAACAATGGAAACAGTGACAGACTTTATTTTCTTGGACTGAAAAATCACTGCAGATTGTGATTGCAGCCATGGAATTAAAAGACACTTGCTCCTTGGAAGAAAATCTATGACCAACCTAGACAGCAGACTAAAAAGCAGAGATGTTACTTTGCCACCAAAGGTCCAGATAGTCAAAGTTATGGATTTTCCAGTAGTCATGTAGGGCTGTGAGAGTTGGACCATAAAGAAAGCTGAGTGCTTAAGAATTGATGCTTTTGAGCTGTGGTGTTGGAGAAGACCCCTGAGAGTCCCTTGAATTGCAAAGAGATCCAACCAGTCACTCCAAAAGGAAATCAGTCCTGAATATTCATTGGAAGGACTTAGGCTGAAGCTGAAGCTCCAATACTTTGCCCATCTGATGGGAAGAACTGACTCGTTGGAAAAGACACTGATGCTGGGAAAGATTGAAGGCAGAAGAAGGGGACAACAGAGGATGAGATGACCTCACTGACTTGAAGGACATGAGTTTGAGCAATCTCTGGGTATTGGTGATGTACAGGGAAGCCTGGCATGCTTTAGTTCATGGGGTCTCAAAAAGTTGGACACGACTGAGTGACTGAACTGAATGAACTGAACTGATAAGGAAAGATACACGTTGAATTTTATACCTTAAGTAACTAATAAGTTACCCATTTCCCAATTGTCAATTACATAGTAGTCATGTATGGGTGTGAGAGTTGGACTATAAAGAAAGCTGAGCACCAAAGAATTTATGCTTTTGAACTGTGGTGTTGGAGAAGACTCTTGAGAGTCCCTCGGACTGCAGGAAGATTCAAACAGTCCATCCTAAAGGAGATCAATCATGTGTGTTCATTGGAAGGAGTGATGTTGAAGCTGAAACTCCAATACTTTGGCCAACTGATGCAAAGAGTTGACTCATTTGTAAAGACCCTGATGCTGGGAAAGATTGAGGACAGGAGGAGAAGGGGACGACAGAGGATGAGATGGTTGGAGGGCATCACCGACTCAATGGACATGGGTTTGGGTGGACTCTGGGAGTTGGTGATGAACAGGGAGGCCAAGCGTGCTGCAGTTCATGGGGTCACAAAGATTTGGACACAACTGAGTGACTGAACTGAACTGAACTGACTGAATTACGCAGTCTTCTCAGGCCTAAGGTGATTGCAATTGCTCCTGGAATTGTTTTCTTATGAAAGCATTTGATGGGTATTTATATTTTGTTGGTATGTTTGGCTGAGGTATTGGGCCCATCCCAAAGACCTGTAAATACTGTGGCTTCCCTTCCACCGGTAAAGAGATGTATGACATGTATACCTATATACATATATACTCCTTTGCTTCCTCTCTCCCTCCTTCTCAAACTAGTAGTCCCAAACTGACAAGGATTCTCTCTACTTCTCTTGTGGAGCTCTCTCTCTAGTCAGTCCTCTATCCCCAATCTCCTCCTCCAGATAAAGTGCAGTAAAGTCCTTCTCTGCATTGCATTGGCAGGCGGCAGCATGTCTTTCAGGCAAGGCCTTCCTTGCAAGTAAGTGATGAATGCATGAAGAGAAACATCTTGGGCCTCTGCCAGGCAGAGCAGACAGCTGTTTGGGGTAACCCACAGGTTACTGGATAAAAGTCTGGCTATTGCTATGGAGAACAGTGTGGAGATTTCTTAAAAGACTGGAAATAGAACTGCCATATGACCCAACAATCCCACTTCTGGGCATACACACCAAGGAAACCAGATCTGAAAGAGACACGTGCACCCCAGTGTTGATCGCAGCACTGTTTATAATAGCCAGGACATGGAAGCAACCTAGATGCCCATCAGCAGATGAATGGATAAGGAAGCTGTGGTACATATACACAATGGAATATTACTCAGCCATTAAAAAGAATTCATTTGAATCAGTCCTAATGAGATGAATCTGAGGAGGCCTTACAAATAGCTGTGAAATAAGACAAGCGAAAAGCAAAGGAAAAAAGGAAAGATATTCCCATTTGAATGCAGAGTTCCAAAGAATAGCCAGGAGAGATAAGAAAGCCTTCCTCAGCAATCAACGCAAAAAAATAGAGGAAAACAACAGAATGGGAAAGACTAGAGATCTCTTCAAGAAAATTAGAGATACCAAGGGACCATTTCAGGCAAAGATGGGTTGGATAAAGGACCAAAATGGTATGGACCTAACAGAAGCAGAAGATATTAAGAAGAGGTGGCAAGAGTACACAGAAGAACTGTACAAAAAATATCTTCATGACCCAGATAACCACAATGGTGTGATCACTCACCTAGAGCCAGACATCCTGGAATGTGAAGTCAAGTGGGCCTTAGCAAGCATCACTACGAACAAAGCTAGAGGATGTGATGGAATTCCAGTTGAGCTATTTCAAATCCTGAAAGATGACACTGTGAAAGTGCTGCACTCAATATGCCAGCAAATTTGGAAAACTCATCAGTGGCCACAGGACTGGAAAAGTTCAGTTTTCATTCCAATCCCTAAGAAAGGCAATGCCAAAGAATGCCCAAACTACTGCACAATTGCACTCATCTCACACGCTAGTAAAGTAATGCTCAAAATTCTTCAAGCCAGGCTTCATCAATACGTGAACTGAGAACTTCCAGATGTTCAAGCTGGTTTTAGAAAAGGCAGAGGAACCAGAGATCAAATTGCCAACATCCACTGGGTCATCAAAAAAGCAAGAGAGTTCCAGAAAAACATCTATTTCTGCTTTATTGACTATGCCAAAGCCTTTGACTGTGTGGATCACAATAAACTGTGGAAAATTCTGAAAGAGATGGGAATACCAGACCACCTGACCTGCCTCTTGAGAAACCTGTATGCAGGTCAGGAAGCAACAGTTAGAACTGAACATGGGACAACAGACTGGTTCAAAATAGGAAAAGGAGTACATCAAGGCTGTATATTGTCACCCTGCTTATTTAACTTATATGCAGAGTACATCATGAGAAACGCCGGGCTGGAAGAAGCACAAGCTGGAATCAAGACTGCTGGGAGAAATATCAGTAACCTCAGAGATGCAGATGACACCACCCTTATGGCAGAGGGTGAAGAGGAACTAAAAAGCCTCTTGATGAAAGTGAAAGAGGAGAGTGAAAAAGTTGGGTTAAAGCTTAACATTCAGAAAACTAAGGTCATGGCATCTGGTCCCATCACCTCATGGGAAATAGATGGGGAGACAGTGGTAACAGTGTCAGACTTCATTTTTTTGGGCTCCAAAATCACTGCAGATGGTGACTGCAGCCATGAAATTAAAAGACGCTTACTCCTTGGAAGGAAAGTTATGACCAACCTAGATAGCATATTAAAAAGCAGAGACATTACTTTGCCAACAAAGGTCTGTCTGGTCAAGGCTATGGTTTTTCCAGTGGTCATGTATGGATATGAGAGTTGGACTGTGAAGAAAGCTGAGTGCCAAAAAATTGATGTTTTTGAACTGTGGTGTTGGAGAAGACTCTTGAGAGTTCCTTGGACTGAAAGGAGATCCAGCCAGTCCATCCTAAAGGAGATCATTCCTGGGTGTTCAGTCTCAAAGGAGACTTATGCTGAAGCTGAAACTCCAATACTTTGGCCACCTCATTCGAAGAGTTGACTCATTGGAAAAGACCCTGATGCTGGGAGGGATTGGGGGCAGGATGAGAAGGGGGCGACAGAGGATGAGATGGGTGGATGGCATCACCAACTCGATGGGCATGAGTTTGAGTAAGCTCCGGGAGTTGGTGATGGACAGGGAGGCCTGGTGTGCTGCAATTCATGGGGTCACAAAGAGTCGGACACGACTGAGCGACTGAACTGAACTGAATGAGATGGATGAAACTGGAGCCCATTATGCAGAGTGAAGTAAGCCAGAAAGATAAAGACCAATACAGTACACTAACGCATATATATGGAATTTAGAAAGATGGTAACAATAACCCTATATGCAAAACAGAAAAAGAGACACAGATGTACAGAACTGACTTTCGGACTCTGTGGGAGAAGGCGAGGGTGGGATGTTTCGAGAGAACAGCATCAAAATATGTATATTATCAAGGGTGAAACAGATCACCAGCCCAGGTTGGATGCATGAGACAAGTGCTCGGGGCTGGTGCACTGGGAAGACCTAGAGGGATCAGGTGGAGAGGGAGGTGGGAGGGGGGATCGGGATGGGGAATACATGTAAATCCATGGCTGATTCATGTCAATGTATGGCAAAAATCCACTACAATATTGTAAAGTAATTAGCCTGCAAC
The DNA here is from genome assembly GCF_033118175.1 of Dama dama. Classification (NCBI taxonomy): domain Eukaryota; kingdom Metazoa; phylum Chordata; class Mammalia; order Artiodactyla; family Cervidae; genus Dama; species Dama dama. The sequence continues at coordinate 106,426,384 of NC_083714.1, forward strand.
TAATAAAAGTAAATGGAAAAAAAAAAAGAAGAAAGAAAAGAATCTGAAAAAGAAAAAAAAAAAATGTCTGGCTATTTACTAGGACCATCTAGAATAGGCCTGAGTCATAGGCCTACTGTCCTTTAGGAAAGGGAAAGTTAGAAGAATCCCTGTATTCGTTTTATACTATTAACACGCAGCTGTCTGCTTCCAAGGAAACTGGTAGTTAAGAACTTGAGGAAAAACATTTGACTGACTTACAAAGATTCTGCTATACAGGTGGTCAGAAGCAGTTTAAGCCGAGGTCAGGAAGAAATCAGGTGAGGCTAAAAAGAAATCAGACTGTAAGGAGGAATTATTAGTAAAATGCAAACCCATACTGGAATTTTGGTCTTTTCCTATAACTTTGTTTACATGGGATATCGCATGTGTTAAAAAAAAAAAAAAATATTTCTTGAGTATAATCTGCATACCATAAAAATTCACTCTTTTAAAGTATATGACAAAACCCACTACAATATTGTAAAGTAATTAGCCTCCAACTAGTAAAAATAAATGAAAAAAAAATAAATACAAAAAAAAATAAAGTATACCATTCAGTGAAATTAAATATATTCAGAATTCAGCAACCATTACTGTTATCTTTTTAGCAGCCCAAAAGGAAACTCCATACCAATTTCCAGTTTTTTCCCATTTCCTTCTCTCCCCTAGTCCCTGGCAACCATTAACCAAATTTCTATCCCTATGAATTTGCTTTTTCTGGATATTTCATATAAATATAGTCATAATATATGGCCTTTTGTCTCTGTCTTTTGTCACTTAGCATAATATTTTTAAGGTTCATCCATATTTTAGTTCATCCTTTCTAAAAGTTGAGTAATATATAGTACTCAACTGTATGGATAGACCACATCTTGTTTGTCTGTTCATCAGTTGATAACATTTGGTTTGTTTCAGCTATTATAAATGTTGCTCCTATGAACCTAGGAGAGGAATTGTAGGTCATATGGTGACTCTATAATTAACATTGTGAGGAACTACCTCACAGTGTACGAGGGGCATTTTTAAGTATGGGACGTTTTAGGTTTCTTTTGTGGACTGATTTGGTGAGTATCTACCAGGACTCTTACTCTGTGTGTAAGAAGATGAAAATATTAGGTTGGCCAAAAAGTTCATTCAGGTTTCCATACCATCATATGGAAAAACCTGAATGAACTTTTTGGCCAACTCAATATGTCAAATAAATAGGGTTCAAGTAAGGGAAGGGAAAAGGTGCTTCATTTTTGCTGTCTGAGGGAGGGCTTCATGGAGAAAGTGTCATTTTTTTAAGCTTTGAAAGATGAATAAAATTTCCTTAGGCAGGTGAAAGGGAGTGGAATAGAGGGGACAGTGTTTTCCAAGTAGCAGGAGCAGCATAGCAAAACAGGAGTTTTGGAAAGGATGTGACAACGTCAGCTGTAGCACAGACTTCAGATACTGATAATTGATTAGTAAAGGAAGGCAGGGCTAGATCATAGAAAGCCTCCAAATGTCATGCAAAGGATTTGAGACTATATTTCTAAAGCAATGAAAAGCCACGGTATATTTTTGCTGATACAAGTGACATTTTGGGGTGGGTGTTTGAGGAAACCCAGTACTGGTGCCCTGTTTTTCTTTTCTTAGGATTACTGTGACATTGACTAGAAAATGAAACCAGAGAATGTTAGTGCTATGAGAATAGATACTGTGAGGTACTCTGAGTAAAGTGATTGTAAAAGGCCAAAGCAGAGGTACAGAAATACATTATGTCTGCAAGTGCATGGGAATATGTCATTTCCTTTCAAGAAGATTAAAAAGCTTTGATGATTTCCTTCCAGTACCATCATTTCTTGATTTTATTACTGCTTACAACCTCACCATCACTGATTTAGTGCCTCCCTACCAAAGTGTAAAAATAAAGGGGATGCAGACAGTCACAGAACAGTGGTGTAATTCTAAGAACTATTGAACAATGTTGGAAGGGATCTTCCAGATAGTCTAGAAACTTCCTTATGTTACAGATGGGGAAACAGAGGCTCTGAGTTGGAGTATTACCTACCCAAGGTCACAAGTGAACTGATAGCAGAGCTAGGATTTAAAACTGAAGCCCTTACGTAACTACTTCAGCATACCATACTGCCTAATTAACATCCTGTAGGATATTTAGAAATTACATAATGTATTGTTCTTTGTTTAAGAAAAAATATACCAACTGAACTCAGCACACCATTAAGGTATAGAAGCAATAGACGTGGGTTACAATGAGCAAGGCACTCTTTCCCTACTCTGACCACTTCACTGATGAGTGTCATCAGTTCATTCATTCATCAGGTTAGTTAGTTGTCCAGTAAGTAGAAATTTGTGGAATGCCCTTTGCTGTGCATTGTAGCTTAAAACATGGTAGGGAGTTGTAGCAAGGACACAGACAACAAACTAGATGAGATAGAATTAAATATAATTATAAAAGTGTGTTCATTTTCTTTGGCTACTGCAACAAATTACCACAAAGTTAGTGACTTAAATTTATTCTCTTACTGTCTTGGAGATCAAAAGCCTAAAATTAGTTTTTTGGGGCAAAAATCAAGGTGTTGACAGGGCTGTTTCTTCTAAAGGCTCTGGAGGAGAAAAATTTCCTTGTCTCTTCCAGCTTCTGGTGGCAGTTGGGATTTCTTTGCTTGTGGCTTCATCAGTACAATCCTCAAGGTCAGCAGCTTTAAAACTCACTCTGCTCCATCTTCATATCCCTTTATTCTGTGTGTGTATAAATCTCCCTCTGTCTCCTTCTTATAAGGATACAGGCGTTTGCACTTAGGGCCCAGCTGGGTAATCCAGGATAGTCTCCCCATCTCAATAGCTTTAACTTAATTACAACTGCAAAGTGGCTTTTGTTATGTAAGGTAACATTTGACAAGTCTCAGGGATTAGGATATAGATATTTGTGTGAAGTAATTATTCAGTCTACCACAAAAGGAACACATTTTAAAGTTGATAGAAGGCATAAAACACAAGTATGGATCTAAGAGGAAGATGGCAGGATGAAATATAAGGGCTGGGGAAAGGGTTTTTCTCTTGTTATCACCAATTGCAGATAACAATTGTTATCACCAATTGTTACCCAACACAGACATTATTATTGTTATTATCACAGTGAGTATGATGAAGAAGAATTATGGCAATCAAAATATGTATTCTTACCTATTTTCAAAAGTGTGCCTGCAACTTGTGTTGCTCAGTCGTGTCTGACTCTTTGTGAGCCCATGGACTAGGGTCCCTAGGCTCCTCTGTCCATGGAATTTTCCAGGCAAGAATACTGAAGTGGGTTGCCATTCCCTTCTCCAGGGGATATTCTCAGGGACCTACACATAGTATGTAGAAAGAGTTGGCCTTTGTTTTGAAGTCTCTGATTTGAGCTCATCAAGACAGGCCTGTAGAGACTCTTCTGGCAGTCCAATGTTTAAGACTCCATGCTTAAGGGGCATAAGTTCAATCCCTGGTCAAGGAACAAAGATCTTACAAGGCACAGGGAAAACTAAAAGGAAAAAAAAAAAAAGCCAGGCCTTGTGAAAAGCATGAAGGGACTTGTTTTTAAAGCAGGAAGCTAGGCCCTTTCCCTCAGAGTATGGTCATCCATTGGTGATCTGGTTCTGCCTTCATCAAGGGCAATGGGCCATGTACAACAATGAGAATAAAAGGCAATCTTGGAATCACTATCTTTCTTTAATCTTGGAAGAGGAAGAGAAATACAGAGCTCTGATTATGGGCCAGGGATAGATCAACCCATTGAATCCTTTCTGAAATACTGGGAAGAAGGTCCTTTTATTAGGGTCATTTAATAGATGAAGAATATTGAAGGTCTAAGGGCTTCCCTCCTCTTTGACCACTTCCAATTTGCCTTGATTCATGGACCTAACATTCCAGGTTCCTATGCAATATTGCTCTTTACAGCACTGGACCTTGCTTCTATTACCAGTCACATCCACAAATGGGTATTGTTTTTGCTTTGGCTCCATCCCTTCATTCCTTTTTAAAAAAATTAAGTCTACAAGCAATAAATGCTGGAGAGGGTGTGGAGAAAAGGGAACCCTCTTACACTGTTGGTGGGAATGCAAACTAGTACAGCCACTATGGAAAACAGTGTGGAGATTTCTTAAAAAACTGGAAATAGAACTGCCATATGACCCAGCAATCCCACTTCTGGGCATACACACTGAGGAAACCAGATCTGAAAGAGACATGTGCACCCCAATGTTCATCGCAGCACTGTTTATAATAGCCAAGACATGGAAGCAAACTAGATGCCCATCAGCAGACGAATGGATAAGGAAGCTGTGGTACATATACACCATGGAATATTACTCAGCTATCTATTTGTTTTTTCATCCCTTCATTCTTTCTGGAGTTATTTCCCCACTGATCTCCAGCAGCATATTGGACACCTACTGACCTGGGGAGTTCCTCTTTCAGTATCCTATCATTTTGCCTTTTCATACTATTCGTGGGGTTCTCAAGGCAAGAATAGTGAAGTGGTTTGCCATTCCCTTCTCCAGTGGACCACATTCTGTCAGACCTCTCCACCATGACCCATCCGTCTTGGGTGGCCCCACATGGCATGGCTTAACTTCATTCAGTTAGACAAGACTGTGGTCCATGTGATCAGTTTGGCTAATTTTCTGTGATTATGGTTTCAGTGTGCCTGCCTTTTGATGACCTCTTGCAACACCTATCGTCTTACTTGGGTTTCTCTTACTTTGGACATGGGGTATCTCTCCATGGCTGCTCCAGCAAAGCACAGCCGCTGCTCCTTACCTTGCGCACCAGCTGCGATGGACCTTGCAAAAGAGATGGCCAGAGTGAATGTCGACATTCTAGGAATCAGCGAACTAAAATGGACTGGAATGGGTGAATTTAACTCAGATGACCATTATAGCTACTACTGTGGGCAGGAATCCCTTAGAAGAAATGGAGTAGCCATCATGGTCAACAAAAGAGTCCAAAATGCAGTACTTGGATGCAATCTTACAAATGACAGAATGATCTCTGTTCATTTCCAAGGCAAGCCATTCAATATCACGGTAATCCAAGCCTATGCCCCAACCAGTAACACTGAAGAAGCTGAAGTTGAAAGGTTCTATGAAGACCTACAAGATCTTTTAGAACTAACACCCAAAAAAAGACGTCCTTTTCATTATAGGGGACTGGAATGCAAAAGTAGGAAGTCAAGAAACACTTGGAGTAACAGGCAAATTTGACCTTGGAGTACGGAATGAAGCAGGGCAAACGCTAATAGAGTTTTGCCAAGAGAACATATTGGTCATAGCAAATAACCTCTTCCAACAACAGAAGAGAAGACTCTACACATGGATATCACCAGAAGGGAAACACCAAAATCAGTTGGTTATATTCTTTGCAGTCAAAGATGGAGAAGCTCTATACAGTCAGCAAAAACAAGACCGGGAGCTGACTGTGGCTCAGATCATGAACTCATTGCCAAATTCAGACTTAAATTGAAGAAAATAGGGAAAACCACTAGACCTTTCAGGTATGACCTAAATCAAATCCCTATGACTATACAGTGAAAGTGAGAAATAGATTTAAGGGACTAGATCTGATAGACAGAGTGACTGATGAACTACGGATGGAGGTTCATGACAGTGTACAGGAGACAGGGATCAAGACCATCCCCATGGAAAAGAAGTGCAAAAAGGCAAAATGATTGTCTGAGGAGACCTTACAAATAGCTGTGAAAGGAAGAGAAGCCAAAAACAAAGGAGAAAAGGAAAGATATTCCCATTTGAATGCAGAGTTCCAAAGAATAGCCAGGAGAGACAAGAAAGCCTTCCTCAGCAATCAACGCAAAAAAATAGAGGAAAATAACAGAATGGGAAAGACTAGAGATCTCTTCAAGAAAATTAGAGATACCAAGGGAACATTTCATGCAAAAATGGGTTCTATAAAGGACAGAAATGGTATGGACCTAACAGAAGCAGAAGATATCAAGAAGAGGTGGCAAAAATACACAGAAGAACTGTACAAAAAAGATCTTCATGGCTCAGATAATCACAATGGTGTGATCACTCACCTAGAGCCAGACATCTTGGAGTGTGAAGTCAGGTGGGCCTTAGAAAGCATCACTATGAACAAAGCTAGTGGAGATGATGGAATTCCAATTGAGCTATTTCAAATCCTGAAAGATGATGCTGTGAAAGTGCTGCACTCAATATGCCAGCAAATTTGGAAAACTCATCAGTGGCCACAGGACTGGAAAAGGTCAGTTTTCATTCCAATCCCTAAGAAAGGCAATGCCAAAGAATGCCCAAACTACCTCACAATTGCACTCATCTCACACGCTAGTAAAGTAATACTCAAAATTCTCCAAGCCAGGCGTCAGCAATACATGACCTGTGAAGTTCCAGATGTTCAAGCTAGTTTTAGAAAAGGCAGAGGAACCAGAGATCAAATTGCCAACATCCACTGGATCATCGAAAAAGCAAGAGAGTTCCAGAAAAACATCTATTTCTGCTTTATTGACTATGCCAAAGCCTTTGACTGTGTGGATCACAATAAACTGTGGAAAATTCTGAAAGAGATGGGAATACCAAACCACCTGACCCACCTTTTGAGAAACCTGCATGCAGGTCAGGAAGCAACAGTTAGAACCGGACATGGAACAACAGACTGGTTCCAAATAGGAAAAGGAGTATATCAAGGCTGTATATTGTCACCCTGCTTATTTAACTTATATGCAGAGTCATCATGAGAAACACTGGGCTAGAAGAAGCACAGCTGGAATCAAGATTGTTGGGAGAAATATCAATAACTTCAAATATGCAGATGACACCACCCTTATGGCAGAGGGTGAAGAGGAACTAAAAAGCCTCTTGATGAAAGTGAAAGATGAGAGTGAAAAAGCTGGCTTAAAGCTCAACTTTGAGAAAACTAAGATCATGGCATGCAGTCCCATCACTTCATGGCAAATAGATGGGGAAACATTGGAAGCAATATCAGTCTTTATTTTTGGGGGTTCCAAAATCACTGCAGATGGTGACAGCAGCCATGAAATTAAAAGACGCTTACTCCTTGGAAGGAAAGTTATGTCCAACCTAGATAGCATATTAAAAAGCAGAGACAATACTTTGCCAACAAAGGTCCATCTAGTCAAGGCTATGGTTTTTCCAGTGGTCATGTATGGATGTGAGAGTTGGACTGTGAAGAAAGCTGAGCGCCAAAAAATTGATGTTTTTCAACTGTGGTGTTGGAGAAGATTCTTGAGAGTCCCTTGGACTGCAAGGAGATCCAACCAGTCCATCCTAAATGAGATCAGTATTGGGTGTTCATTGGAAGGACTTATGCTGAAGCTGAAACTCCAATACTTTGGCCACCTCATGCGAAGTGTTGACTCATTGGAAAAGCTCTGATGCTGGGAGGGATTGGGGGCAGGAGGAGAAGTGGACGACAGAGGATGACATGGCTGCATGGCATCACCGACTCGATGGACATGAGTTTGAGTAAGCTCCGGGAGTTGGTGATGGACAAGGAGTCCTGGGGTGGCAAAGAGTTGGACACGACTGAGCGACTGAACTGAACTGCAGTGCTTCCCTCATAGATCAGTCAGTAAAGAATTTGCCTGCAATGCAGGAGACCCAGGTTCGATTCCTGTGTTGGAAAGATCCCCTGGAGAAGGAAATGGCAATCCACTCCAGTATTCTTGCCTGGAGAATCCCCATGGACTCTTTTGAGCCTGACGGGCTACAGTCCATGGGGTTGCAAGAATCAGACACAATTTAGCGACTAAACCACCACCATTGAAGGTCTAAAGATGTGAATGCTTAGCTCATGGGTTTCCTCTCCGTTTGGAGGTGGTGAAGTCTTCTCAGACTCCTATCATATACTACACACCCTGGAAGGAAGACTAGGAGCAAAAGGAGAAAGTGAGAGGTAGGAGGAGTGTAATGTAAGAGAAGCCCCAGATCTGGCTTTTGTATGGAGTTGACCGTCTATCCTGAAAGTCAGGTCCCATTTCACATCTCCGTGGCATTGTTACAGGATAAACTTGTTCAGTACACGCATTTGTCAAGGATGGTTGCTTTTCAACCTACCGGCAGAATTTCAAGAAAATCTTTTCCAGAGGAGTGCGGCCTCACACAATTCCCTCCATTGAACACTGATGTTTTAAGAGTGCTGAAGTGATTCATGTGAGTCCACCCCCCTCCCCGCATCAACAGCATGTTATACAGATTCATTAGTATAATTTCTAGGTTGATTAGCTTAACTTCTCTATTTAAAAACAGAGGTGTGTTCACCAAGCCCTCCGGAAAAATTCTGAAGTCAGTTCCTTCCACCTAGCAAGGGCTCAAATGTAGGTTTCCTCAGCCAGGAAGTGGGATATCTAAGAGGCAATGCTCCTTCGTGTTCTAGTACACATCTGGTGAGAGCTGAAGTAAAGAAACTTTCAAGTCCTCCTGCCCACCGCACTTGAGCTGTGGAGCTGTGTCTTTTCCCAACCATCCCAAGCTTGTAGGCTGGAAGCAGGCCAGTTACATTTTCAAAAAGATGGGGGGAGGTGGTTTAAAAATGCACACCGTGATTAACAGGCGGGGAATCTGCCCTCCTGGGGATGTTGTAATTGCCAGGAAACTTCGAGTAGCAGATTGAATGGATCCAGGAAAAGGTTGTCGACAGTCCGTCGCGCCATTCCACCCCACCCTCCCCTTCCCTCACAAATCGCCGGGCCTCCCGGGGGCAAGAGATGGGGACTCCGGGCCAGGGTGTGGTGCTCCGTAGGGCTCTCCGGCTGCCTCTCAGAGAGGCCTGGAACGGGGAGGATCCCTCCTTACTCTGCCCTCCCAGCCTTTGGCTCCAGAGAGGTCAGCCATTTGGCTAATGAAATGTTTGTGTTACGTCAGGTATTGGTGGACCAAGTCAGTCTTCACGACCCAAGCACACGGCCGGGCGGGGAGGTGGGTGGCATTAGCAAGCAGCGAATTTGACTAGCTCCGGTACCTCTGCCTCCACCCGCTGGAGTATCTAGGCCGCCCAAGTCCGCCCCTGGGAGGGAGTGTGTGTTGGCCTTCAGCCAGCCTTCTCCGTGCAGGCAGCAGAGTTCTGATCTGCACTTCAGGGTTGGGGCCCCTCCCTACCACTCCCACTCACTTTACTAGCCTCTAAGGCTCCATCTTCCGCCTATTGTGACCCGAGGAACCCGCCGCCCTGACGCCCAGTAGCTGGCGAGCTGCAGCGCCAGGAGAGGCTCAGTTGAATGCAAACCTCCTTGACCCCTAGCTGGCTCCGCATGCACCTCCGCCAGAGCTCTCGGGCGTGCCGGTAACCTGCTGAGAACGACTGCAGCCTACAGGCGAGGCGCAGCTGGGGGCCAGGGGCGGTCACAGCAACCGGTGGCTGGTTCTCTCTTTTGGGCTGCCTCGGCGGCGACCAGCAGCGCTCCCTCCGCAGCGGCGCCCCTTCCGGAGCTGCCTCTGTGCTATCCTCCGCTGGTCCCCTAGCCCTGCCGCTCATCAGTGGGTCAATCCAACTCCTGGCTACGAGGGACGGGGACCCACCATCCAGCCTGCCGCTCTACTCGGGGCCTGACCGTGGCAGAAGGAGCGCAACCTAGGTGAGGACCCACCCACCCCTAGGTCCAGTCGTCCAACTGAGCGCTTCTACCTCTCAATGCTTGCAAGGTAACTCCCACTGTAGGCTCTCTGCGGAACTAGTGCCTTGTGCCGGCCAGGGCAAAGGCCCATTTTTGCCACAAGCTTGGGGAAAATGGCCTAGACTAGGGCTACCTGGGGAGCCTGCAGGGACCACTCGGGCATGCCAGGATAGGTAGTTGAGCAGGAGCACCTGCCTGGCGCGACTCAAGGCTTAACAGTTTGCATGGTTCAACAATTGAGCTTACAGATTTAGGAATGTAGGGTAGCTGAGTTCTACCGTGGGAACGGGATGGGGAAATGAGGAAAAGAGATGGGGGAGGTAAGAAGCCAAAGACAGTGTTGGGGAAGCTACCAGGGGCAGTGTGAAGCTACTGGCTCCCCTGAGGACCGAACACTTCAACACTTGGCCACCTTGGAGTGTTGTGCTAAGTTCAGCCTTTGCTTGTGGTGTAAGGGGCTTGAGGCCACAAGGTAAGTGCACTTCTGTTGACCCAACTCTCCAGGTAGATATCGAAAGACAACCTCTCGTTATAAATATCATGAATTTGTGGGAAATGAGGCCAAGCTTAGTCCCCCTATTTGCAGAAAGATGAAATCTGAGTGGGTGAAGGATAGTCTTGCAGTGAACCATTTTGAAGGAAGGGAAGTAGAGCAGGGGTGCTCTCTTCAAATGCCTTCAAAGCTGTCATGTGGAAAAGGATTATTTGTCTTAAGTGTCTCTAGAAATGAGAACTCAGGATGGGTCAGATTTCAACAGAGTGAAAACCACCAGGAGGCAGAATTAAGCTTACTATAAAGGAACCTCATTCTAACAGGAGGGAGGAGCATCTTTATTGTGTATCAGGCAATTTGCTAAGTGCTTTACATAAATTATCCCATTTAACACTTAGCAAGGTTTGGATATGTCCAATGATAAAATGGAATGCCAGGAAATAGTGGAGTCTCTGCTCATTTAGGCTGAAGCTCTTTCTGTTCTTAAGACGAGGTTTGTGACAACCATCTATTCATTTGCTGGGGCTGAAAAAGGCTTGTACAAGAAATTGGGAGAGTCTATCATTCATTCATGTCGTGACTTTACAGAAATCCCATCATCTCTCTGGACTTCAAGTCCCTCTTCTGTAAAGTCAGAGAATTGGACTTCACTAGATTGCCTGAAAAAAAATCCCTTTGACCAGTAAAAATAAAATTGTAAAAAAAAAGTGGACTTTAGTTTTTTGCACTCTTGAATTTACAAGAGTTGTAGAATTGGATCTCCACAACATCTTGAAGATGGACCCCTAAAGGAACTAAAATGCCTATCCCTTCTTTCACTGACTGAGGTGTGACTCTAATGTCCATCCAACAGATACACTTTCAATAGCTGTAGTGTTTCCCAACAGCCAAGGTCTCTGAAGAGTAAGAACTCAGGGCCTCCTTTGATGTTGCTTGAATTGTCCTATGACAACAGCATTGCTTTCTAGTCACTGCAAAGACAGTTGCTCTGTCTTGTTATGCAAAAATGCAGAGCATCTGCTGTTGTGGTGCATTGTACTGAGCAGCTGGAGATAAGGGCAGAAAGTGATGGATGAAATAGGCTCTTTCCTTAGAGAGCTTCAAGTCATTTGTGGGAAAGGCAGGTACAAGGATCACAGACCATGTTATAAGGCAGAATGTTGCTTTGAGGCGGGTGTACAGAAAAGGCAGAAATCATGTGGAGCCATAAAAATACACTAGGTTAGAAATTTGGGAACCTTAGATTCTAATCTTGGCTGGTCACTTAAGGCAGGTCAGCCAACCTTCTGAGACCTGAAACTTTAAGACTTTCTGATATTAGATGAGAATTTCTTGTTTGGGTGGATTCTCAAGAGGCATTTGTGGTGGGCCTTGAAGTGCTCTGGGTAGGGTTTACACTAACAGGAAGACAGCAGAGACTGGGACAAAATTTCTGGGCACATGAAAATCATGTGTGCTTTCATGGATATGTTGTTGTTGTTCAGTTGCTCAGTTGTGTGCTACTCTTTGCAATCCCATGGACTGCAGCACACCAGGCTTCCCTGTCCTTCACAATCTCCCAGAGCTTGCTCAAACTCATGTCCATCGAGTCAGTGATGCCATCCAACCATCTCATCCTCTGTCATCCCTTCTCCACCTGCCTTCAATACTTCCCAGCATCAGGGTCTTTTCCAATGAGTCAGCTCTTCACATCAGGTGGCCAAACTATTGGAGCTTCAGCTTCAGCATCAGACCTTCCACTGAATATTCAGAGTTGACTTCCTTTAGGATTGACTGGTTTGATCTCCTTGCTGTCCAAGGGAGTATCAAGAGTCTTCTCTAGCACCAGAGTTTGAAGGCATCAGTTCTTCGGTGCTCAGCCTTTTTTATTGTCCAGCTCTCACATCTGTACGTGACTACTGGAAAAACCATAGCTTTGACTATACGGACCTTTGTCGGCAAAGTAATGTCTCTGCTTTTTAATATGCTGTCTAAATTTGTCATTGTTTTACTTCCAAGGAGCAAGCATCTTTTAATTTCATGGCTGCAGTCATCATAGGCAATGCTTTTGGAGTCCAAGAAAATAATCTATCACAGTTTCCATTGTTTCCCTATCTATTTGCCATGACATAATGGGATCAAATGCTATGATCTTAGTTTTTTTGAATGTTGAGTCTTAAGTCACTTTTCACTCTCCTCTTTCACTTTCATCAAGAGGCTCTTTAGTTCCTCTTCACTTTCTGCCGTAAGGGTGGTATCATCTGCATATTTGAGGTTATTGATATTTCTCCCAGCAATCTCAATTCCATCTTGTGATTTACCCAGCCCAGCATTTCGCATGATGTATTCTGCATATAAGTTAAACAATCAGGGTGACAAGATACAGCCTTGACATACTCCTTTCCCAATTTGGAACCAGTCTGTTGTTCTATGTTTAGTTTTAACTGTTGCTTCTTGTTCTTGACCTGCATACAGGTTTCGCAGGAGGCAGGTAAGGTGGTCTGGTATCCCTATGTCTTTAAGAATTTTCCACAGTTTGTTGTGATCTACACAGTCAAAAGCTTTAGCATAGTCAATGAAACTGAAGTAGATGTTTTTCTGGAATTCTCTGGCTTTTTCTATGATCCAGCAGATATTGGCATTGATCTCTGGTTCCTCTGCATTTTCTAAATCCAGCCTGTACATCTGAAAGTTCTCAGTTCACATACTGTTGAAGCCTAGCTTGAAGGAACTGGCAGCTAATGGCTAGTGTGACTGCTGATCCAAAAAAGGGAAATAGAAATTGGGGTTGAAAATGGAGCCTTTGAACACTAGACTCAGACAGTTTGGACCTGCTCCTGAAAAGGCAAATTTAGCAGCTTGCAGCCATGCTTGGTTTTTGAGCTAGAAAGTGCCAGTGAACAAATACCTGTGCCATTGTGTAGTTTCCTGCAAAAAACCATGGCTTATCCAATCTTCATTTTACTCAGAAGTTCAAGGAATGGCAGTGCTTCCCTGTCTAATGGTAGACAGTACCTGCTAATGCCAATGGAGAAGAAACACCATAGGGCTGAAGTGACCCATCCTTGAGATGGCTGCCAATGAACTGCACGTGGTCTGGCCCTTTGCTAGGAGTGAGGATGGTCAGCCTTGTTGGCTGCTGAGGGATGGAAGATGACACTGGTGGACTGAGTATAATCCTCACTGTCTGACTGAGGCTGAAGGACATAGGGCACAGTGGAGACCTGGAGAAGGGCAAGGGAAGACAGAGTCTTCCAGATCATGTGACTTGACTTAATGGTGTATCCTGTCCAGAAAAAAAGATTTTGGAAACCACCAGTGGAATCAAGAGTGAATCCAGGTTTCTGATGTGGTCTGGTGATATTGAAGAAGCCTAGCCAATTCTGCTACAGAGATGGAAAGAACTTTTGCCTGAGAGTCAGGAGACTTTAGTTTAATCAAGTCTCTTTCCCTCTCTGAGTCTCACTTTTTCCACTGTTAGTTATGGAAGTGGGGGAGGTTGGCCTCAGTGATTCTTTAGGTCCTTTCTAGCTCTAAAGACCTAGGAAAGATATATGATTTTTATCCCCCATGGGTGAATCCAGAGAGACTTTGTCCAGATTTGAATTTATAAAACTGGGATTCATTGTGAACTGAAGGCTTACAAAAAATCTGTGTATTGCAGACTGGGACTCCTTGTCCTTGTCAGAGGAAGGTCAGAAAGAGTGTCACTGAACTGAATTCTTAGGATATTTCCTTTCTCAAATCCACTTCCTTTTCCATCCTCTATCAACAATTCTTTTTCAGATTTCCAGTGACCATTGCTCTGCCCTTAGCACCTGGCACATTGGGCCTTTTTTTTTTTCTATTTCTTCTTATAGAGGGGAAATTTTGGGCTCTTTGCCTTGTGTTTACACAGTGAACCTCAGAGCCATCATCATATTCTCTTTCCTAGAATCCAACATACACAACCTTGTCCCAGTTGACTTAACTGCTAAGTCTTTATAGTCAATGTTGATAATATCTTTTGTCTTTTATTGAATTTTAAAACATAAGAGTAATTCTGCAGCTTACTTAGAAATGCATCAAAAAATAAGAAAATACAATGCCAAACTGGGCTCTATGCTACACAGCCATGGATGGGATGGGGGGAGGGGAGGGAGGCTAAGGATGGAGGGGGTGTGTGTATAATTATGGCTGATTTGCATTGTTGTATGGCAAAAACCAGCACAACATTGTAAAAATTAAAAAAAACTTTACAAAAAAACTTCAATCAAAAAATGAATAGATGGATTATTAAGTAAATAAATGAATAATTAACAAATTGATGCTAAATCAATAGATAAATGAATGAATGGCAAACAGATAAATAAAATATGGGGGTGAAAATAAGTAACATACAGTTAAAAGGGCTATGTGCTCAATCGCTCAGTTGTGCCCGACTATTTGTGGCCCCATGGACGGTAGTCTGCCCTACCCACCCAGGCTCTTCTGCCCATGGAATTTTCCCAGGCAAGAATAAAGGAGTGGGGTGCTATTTCCTTTTCCAGGAGGTCTTCCCAACCCAAGGATAGAACCTGCCTTTCCTGCATCTCCTGCATTGACAGGCAAATTCTTTTACCACTAGTGTCACTGTCTTATTGGTTGTGCTAGTGGTAAAGAACCCTTCTGCCAATGAAGAAGATATAAGAGATGCAGGTTCAATCCCTGGGTTGGGAAGAGCGCCTGGAGCAGAGCGTGGAAAGCCACTCCAGGATCCGTGCCTAGAGAATCCCATGGACAGAGGAGCCTGGCAGGCTACCATCCACAGGGACTCACAGAGTTGGATACAACTGAAGTGACTTAGCAAGCACGCCACCTGGGAAGCCCCAATAAACAGTCATATTGCAGGTAATTCAAACTATATACAAGTACACAGAATAAAAAGGAAAATCTTCTTACATCCATATTTTCCTCCTAGAGGTAAATATAGTTCCCAGTTTTCTGTGTATCCTTCTAATCCTTCTTTCTATATGTGTCCAAAACTAAATACATCCATATTAACCTAGTAGTTTTGCTTTTAAATTTAAATGGATCACAGTTTATAGCTGAGTCAGTAATTTGCATTTTTGACTTCACAGTATATTTTGGAACTCTCATTTCAGTATATGGATCTACCTCATTTTAAAAAACAGCTACATATTTCATAGTATGGGTATACCATAGTGTATTTAAATATTTTTTCTGATGGACAGCTAAATGATTTCCAATTCTTTCCTATGACACATAAGGCTTCAGGATATTTCTTTGCCCGTTGGTGGTATAGTGGTGAGCATAGCTGCCTTCCAGGATACTTCTTTGGTTATTTATTATGTACATGTGAACATCTATTTCTGTAAGGTAGATTCCTAGAAATGGAATTGTTGTGCCAAAAGAGCTATGCTTTAAAATTCTGCCCCTCCCCCCGATATTTCATTATGGATATTTTCAAACATACAGATAAGTTGAAAGGATTATACAGTGAACACCCATATATCCACTACCTAGATTCTACCATTAACATTTAACTATATTTGCTTTATCACATATCCCTCTTTCTATACATTCATTAAGTCATCTTTCTAATTCTGTACATTGTACAAATGAAATATGATATTTTGAGCCATTTACATATTTCTTACCACTGCAGAGGTTAAGCACATAAAAATACACTTATTAGCCATTTATATTTCTTTTCTATAAATTTTCTTTTCATATTAGTGCTCATTTGTCTGTGGTAGCTTGTTCATATTTTGCTCGTGGATCTGTGAAAGCTCTTTATTTTGTAATATGTCTTATGCAGTGATGATCTTGCAGAACTCAGAGTTTTTCCAAAAACATTATTTGGCTGATTGAAAATTCTTTCCTTTCAACCCGTCTCACTATTTTCATCCTCAAACTGTCATAATTTCTCTCCTGGACAATTTGTTTAAAAACAAATCTGATGGTATCACTCTCCTGCTTAAAACAAATCTGATGATGTCAACAGTCCCACAATGCAGAATATAGTCCAAGCTCTTTAGCCTTAAGTCTAACTTTGTCTGGCAATAAACTGCCTCTCTACTGCTTCTCTTCTACTCTAGTTTAAAACTCCTGAATTCAGCCAAATCTAGCAACTTGCTTTTCTTCATATGCACACCAAAATTTTTATCCTCTTTTATTTTTCCTCAGGCTTTCCATCTGAAATATTCTTTACTCCTCCCATCTCCACATGACTAAATTTTGTTTATCCTTTAAGGCCTCTTCCACATAGTCATCCCAAAGTCCATTCCTTCAAAATGCATGTACTTCAGAGGAAATGTACACTCCTCTCTGAAGTTTCAGCCTCTCTCACTCTCCCCCTCCTCTTCCCCATGCTCCACACCTGAACTAGCTATTATCCTGTTTATTTAGTTACATGCATAAAAAGTATTGCATTTTTCTGTTTTCTTTTTCTTTGAGGGCCTTAAACATTAGGTGCTGAAAAAATTAAGAAACGAATGAATTTAGCCTGAAAATAAGTGCAGACCCATATACCTAAAGAAAGGAATTTGCATATCTGCCTTGGCATTTTTGGTGTATCTGAAGATTTTTGGGTGGAGTGCAATAGAAGCATATGGAAGGATAGAACAACTTGGAATATTTTCAGTGCTGATTGATGTACTTTCTCTCAGACGGATGATTTAAGAAGTACAGCTTAGTGATGGAGGTTATGGGTGGGAACCACAGAGCTATTTCTGAGCTGTTAACACTTTGGGCACTGCTGATATGCCAAAGTCAATCTGAATGTAATGTGGCTAAAGCTGCTTTGTTATGTCATCTTGGACAGACTGCTAACACACTCTGAGCTTCAGGTTCTCATTGGTCAAACGATGGGAAAATAATACTTATTTTGCCACAGGAAAGAGCAAATTACATGATCTGTGGAAATATAGAGTTTAAAAAGAATTAAAATACTACATACGTTTGAAGTATTTCTGATTCTTGTGGTGTTGAGTCAGGAGACCTGAGTTCGAGGCATTACTTTTGACAAGTACCTTGCTCTTTCTTGGATTTGGTTTGCCATCTATACAACTTGATTAGACTAGATTTGTGATTTTCAGCAAAGATGTATTTCATGGAGGCCCAGTATGCTCCCAGTGGAACTCCTTGGACTCTTAGATTATCTTCTGGGTTTATACACAAGACATGGTCTAGACTAAGCTAAATAATCTCCAAAATTCTGTGAGTTCTGATGTTCTTGACTCTGTCTCTCTAGTGGCTCTGCCATCACTGCAAAATGTGGAGGTAATAAATCTATTCAGATAGATATATTCAAGATATTCCTATCTTAACCTCTCTCACACTTCTTTCCCAGGGTCTTTACTGTCTCCAATTTTCTGCCAGGGTCTGTGGCCTCTCTCCTAGGACTGGCTATTTTTGGAGCTTGTTCTCAGATACCAAGGCCATTGTTAATGCCACAGATGAGGGCTGTGGGGGCAATGGCCAATGGAAGAAGGAAGGAAGACACAGCCTGAGTTCCCAAGTGCTTTGTGGAAGCCCCCTCGACCACGACATTTTGGGTTATGAGTGGGAAGAGCAGCATTAGTGAAATAAGTAGTCTATGAAGGTTCACTACCCATTCCCCTAGTTTGATTCCCAAAGCTTACAGCTAGCTTCAATTAGCTTACAGTTGCTATCTGAAGTCACTCCTGGCTTTTGGACACACAAGCAGATGGAACTGGCCCTTGCCTAACACTTAAAGCCAAGCTCTCAGTGTAGCTCCCAAGGCATAATTCTAAGCTAGCCTATCTCTCCTATTTTTTCCATCCATTTATTAGGTAACTGAATCCTGATAAACCTAATTGAGGACCACCCTCAAATAAAATGTAACTGAGCTCCAGAAAACCTCGTTAATGACCATTTGCAAACAAAACACCACAGTTTGTTCTGTGCTGTGGGGGTAGGGTTAGAGGACAAGAGAATGAAACACTACTTGTTTCAGAATGGCATTTTCCTGATTTAAAAAAGAACAAGGAGGGAAAAACTGTATTCAACAGTTTGAAATTCCTCCCAAGTATATTTCAATCCAAATATTGACCAGTTAAAGACTGAGGAGAGAAACAAAAGGGGAAGAAAAGGAGAAAAAGAGAGATGGGGGTGGGAAGGTGGGATGAAAATCAGTGAGTGACAGAGGCACTCACAAAGTAAAATCGTGAAGTTTTGAAGTGCTCTTTACCCCTGTGCCTTCACAGCTCCAATCTGAATGAGAGGGAAATTATTCATAACAGCTCATAAGAAGCAGTGATCAGAATACCATTACCCCAGACAACTTTTGGTCTCCCAGAAGTAAGCCCCCTTAAACAAGCCATTTGTTCACTTTTGCCTTGTTTACCCATCCCCCCAACCTGCTTGTTGTATCTTGATGCTTTCATAACTACAATTCTGCAAGCTAGACTGGGGTTCAGGTGGTCAAGAGAATTGGGATGTTGGAAGATGAAGAATGGGTAGGAAGTTTGGACCCTCGGGCTGAGGACCTTGAAGCTAGAACTGGGAGAGTTTATATAGTCAGTACTCTGTTCTTCCTGTCCCTGGTGATGGGGGGTTGTTGGGAGCTGGGGGTAGGGTTAGAGGACAAGAGAATGTAGGCTAAAGAAACTGGGTCATGAACATTGTTTAAGTCAGATAATCTTGAAGCCTGATTTTAGTCAACAGCTTCCATCACTTTTTTCCTAGTCCCAAACCAGTGATGAAAGCACATTTGCTTTTTTCTTAGTCTTACCATTTTTATTCCTGTGGAGCAAAATGAGAAAGAGCCAGGGGGATAAGACTTGGGAGGAAGGTCAGGTGAGATAAGAGTCAGCTAGGGTTTCAGAGAAGAGCTGATAATCAGGACAGTAGGAATGGGTTTCTGGAGCAGAACAGGGGCTGGTGGGCAGAGGTTCCCTGCTTATCTATCTTGACTTCTGACAGAATCCTGAGAAGAAAACGGGCTGTACTCATATTGTTCTCCAAGGTTGGAGGACAAGCGCCTTGTGGCCTTCTCCATCTGCAAAAGTAGAGACAGGTCTGTTGGGAAAGCACTAGGCCCTGTGTCTGGGGTCTCTGCTCTTCCCATCCCCAACTTTGATTACTGGGCCTCCTTTTCTTGTTTGTGTGTGTGTGTGTGTGTGTTTATTTTATTTTTTTCTGGTATGGAAATCAGTAGACTTCATGAGTCCTGAGAGTCTGATTCCAGGAAATAAGGGGTGAAGATGGGTGAGTGTGGGGCATAGTGCCCAGCTTCAGGGTATTCTAATTGCCCACTTCATTTGCTTCATCCCTTTGCCCTTAGCTCCCAAGTGCCGTAGCTCCACAGTTCCTTGTCTTTTCTCTCTTCCCTTCCCTTCTGTTCCTCCCCTCAGTTAAAGCCTAGTTTCTTCCATGCCATTTGATCTCAGCTAGATTTTAAGAAATGTCCTGTGATTAATTCATACTAAGGTGTACGTGATTGATTTACAGTCATCCTTTCCATTCTCTCACAGAATAGTTCTTCCTCTCTGATAGCAGTGTTTGGCTATCATTGGTGGACCTTTCTGGCTTCTGGCCCCCATTCTCACTTATAGTTCAGTTCTGTTCAGTCACTCAGCCATGTCCGACTTTTTGTGACCCCATGGACTGCAGCATGCCAGGCTTCCCTGTCCATCACCAACTCCCGGACCTTGCTCAAACTCATGTCCATCAAATCGGTGATGCCATCTGCCATACCATCCTCTGTTGTCCCATTCTCCTCCTGTCTTCAACCTTTTCCAGCATCAGGGTCTTTTCCAATGAGTCAGTTCTTCACATCAGGTGGCCAAAGTACTAGAGCTTCAGCTTCAGCATCAATCCTTCCATGAATATTCAGGACTGATTTCCTTTATAATTGATGGGTTTGATCCTTGCTGTCCAAGAGACTCTCTCTTCTCTAACACCACAGTTCAAATCTGACTTCACAGATAGGTAATAAATAGAGCAGATTTTTCTCTGTTGTCAGGTTATTCATCTGTAAACCAGGATAATAGTAACTACCTCATCAGCTTATTATGAGAGTTAAATGAATTTATGCAGCAAAGCACTTGGAACAGGGCCTTACACAGAGTAAGCCCACAATAACTGTTAGCTGTTATTAATTCTATCATGAAAGAAGCAGTGTGGTACTATGAAGAGAGCACTGGATTAAGAGTCAAGAGTTCTAGTACTAGCTATTCTACTCTCTTGCTATGTCTCCATGGACAAGTTCCTGATCCCTCTGGGTTTTAGTTTCACTACTGCACCATGAGGAATGGAACCAAATTATTTCTAAGGGCCCTCATAAGTCTGTCATTCCCAGTTATAGAATTATAATCCCCTAAGGACAGCGGATACTTAGTCAAGATGGTGAGGTAAGAGCAGGATATGTAAAATGCCTGGGTAGTAAGCCTTCCACAAAGTAAAGGTTTTTGCTTGATACTGGCATTAGAGTTGCCTTTAGGCTGTTATAAGTTGACATATAAGCCAGAGAGTTTCAGCTGTAGACTGAGAAGCTGCAGCAGCTCCAGAAGTCCTCTGTATTTAGTTATATAAAGGCTTAAAAATCCTTATATATAGGCAAATTCACAAGACTCTTACTACCCTAGGGGTGTATGGGAGCTATCGTCCAGAATATAAACTTACTCTCTTTGCATGTCATTCTCACTTCAAGCTTCCCTATGATCACCTGTCTCTTAGTTCCAGACAGAGTTGGCTGGGCCATTCACTGTTCCCCAGAGAGAAACACTGGGTTACATATGTGAAACATAGACTGATTTTCCCTGGGTTGAGATCATCTTCTCACTTCTCACTATATCTCCCTCCCCAGAAATCTGAGGCTCTTTAACTTCCTAGGCTTGGGATGTGAGAGAGATCACTAATCTAATATGAATATAAGAGGAAGTGGAGCATTTTGCTGAACCTTTGGTTTGACCCTTGGTAATGAATGGAACAGAGTTTTCTGCACTAATCTTCTTTTGCCTATAACTAGAATTTGGTGTGCCAACTTCCTCTTGGCTGAGACAAGAATGAATTTTATACCATGGGGTCATGATGTATCTCAGCTTAGAATCATAGGAAAATGTTTTTCCTACTACTGTCTTTTAATTCCCCCCCTCCCCACTGAATCTTATGCATCAAAGTAATACAGGCTGGTTGGCCAGTCTTAAGGCTCTGGTGGAGAAGCAGCTGCTCTGTCTGAGCCCATGCTATTCCTGTGACAGAAGCCTGCAGATGTAAATTAATCTGCAAAGGTAGGAATGAGCCACTCAACCTCTTTCCCTTATGCAGAGATGAACCTATGGAGTTTAAAGGTTGGAGTTGGTTTGGGAGAGTGTTTGGGTAAAAAGGAGAGCAGGATGGGAAATAGTAAGACTAACTTTTATACAGTCAACATTTATTGAGAGTCAACTATGTGCTTAGCCTTTGACCAGGCAATGTTGTAGAGGGGAGGAGAGACTAAGGATGGGTGCAAAGAGATTGTAGGGGGTGTCAGAGGGGCAAGGACCCTAGCCCAGAATTCTTCACATCTAAGACTTCCTCACTGCACTTTTGGAGCAGCAAATGATAGTTAAGTTATAACCTGTGTGATCTTAATATTCAGAAAATCAGAGGAAGTAGAAATCACTTCCCACTGATATGGGCCAGTGCAAACCTTTGTAGGATGTGTAAAGAGAAGCAAGGATAATATTACAAGCAGACTGTAAGGCATTATGGCTGAACTGTGAATAAATGTTGATCCTCTTCATCTGTTTCACCATCTAGGACAATTACTTCATTTTTCTCCCCACATCTCTTACCCTCCCTTCCTCATGTTCTTTGACTGAATAAAAATGCAGCCAACACTTGGAGATGCCTCTTTGGGAGCCAGGCAACACTACAGCTTTGTGAACTGGTCCATGTGTCTCTTGGTCATTATATTCCACTGTCCTGGAACATGCAATAGAGAAGTTTTGAAGGTGGCAAAAGCCTCTTATCCTCATCTCATACATCAGAGGACAGAGAGAAGAAGCAAGAACTACAATCCTGCAGCCTCCAGAACGAAAACCACAATCACAGAAAGCTGACCAAAATGAACATATGGATCACAGCCTTGTGTAACTCCATGAAGCTATGAGCCATGCCATGGAGGGCCACCCTAGAAGAATGGACGTGGTGGAGAGTTCTGAGAAAACGTGGTCCACTGGAGATGGGAATGGCAAACCACTTCAGTATTCTTGCCTTGAGAACCCCATTAACAGTATGAAAAGGCAAAAAAATATGACATCAGAAGATGGGCCCACCCAGGTCGGTAGGTGTCCAATATGCTACTGGGGAAGAGCAAAGTAAGAGCTCCAGAAGGAATGAAGAGGCTGAGCCAAAGCAGAAATGATGCCAAGTTGTGGATATGACTGGTGAAAGTAAAGTGTGATGCTGTAAAGAACAATATTTCATAGGAACCTGGAATGTTAGGTCCATGAATCAAGGTAAATTGGAAGTGGTCAAACAGGAGATGGCAAGAGTGAACATTGACATTTTAGGAATCAGTGAGCTAAAATGTTCACTAACTAAACTAAATGAACTAAAATCAGTGAACTAAAATGGGCAGGGATGGGTGAATTTAATTCAGATGATCATTACATCTACTACTGTGGGTAAGAATTCCTCAGAAGAAAATGGAGTAGCCCTCACAGTCAACAGAAGAGTTCAAAATGCAGTACTTGGGTGCAATCTCAAAAACGACAGAAGGATTTCAGTTCATTTCCAAGGCAAATCAATCAACATCACAGTAATCCAAGTCTATGCCCCAACCACTAATGCTGAAGAAGCTGAAGCTGAATGGTTCTATGAAGACTTACAAGACCTTCTAGAACTAACACCAAAAAAAAAAAAAAAAATGTCCTTTCATCATAGGGGATTGGAATGCAGAAGTAGGAAATCAAGACATACCTGGAGTAACAGGCAAGTTTGGCCTTGGAGTACAAAATGAAGCAGGGCAAAAGCTAATAGGGTTTTGTCAGGAGAAAACACTGGTCATAGCAAACACTCTCTTCCAACAACAAGAGAGGCCATTCTATTCATGGACATCACCAGATGGCCAATATAAAAATCAGATTGATTATAATATATTATTTGCAGCAGAAAATGGAGAAGCTCTACAGAACGAGCAAAAACAAGACCTGGAGCTGACTGTGGCTCAGATCATGAGCTCCTTATTGCAAAATTCAGGCTTAAATTGAAGAAAGTTGGGAAAACCACTAGGCCATTCAGATATGACCTAAATCAAGTCCCTTATAATTACCTAGTGGAGGTGATGAATAGATTCAAAGGATTAGATATGGTAGACAAAGTGTCTGAGGGTTTCCCAGGTGGGGCTAGTGGTAAAGAACTCACCTGCCAATTCAGGAGGCATAAGAGACATGGGTTTGATCCCTAGGTCAGGAAGATCCCCTGGAGGAGGGCATGGCAACCCACTCCAATATTCTTACCTGGAGAATCCCATGGACAGTAGAGCCTGGCAGGCTAGAGTCCATGGAGTTTCACAGAGTCTGATATGACTGAAGCAACGTAGCATGCACACACACACAGAGTGCCTGAAGAACTATGGATAGAGGTTCACAACATTGTACAGGAGGTGGAAAGAATGCAAAATGGTTATCTGAGGAGGCCTTACAAATAGCTGAGAAAAGAAGAGAGGTCAAAGGCAAAGGAAAAAGGGAAAGATATGCCCAATTGAATTAAGAGTTCCAGAGATAGCAAGGAGAGATAAGAAAGCCTTCTTAAGTAAACAATGCAAAGAAATAGAGGAAGACAATAGAAGACCAAAGACTAGAGATCTCTGCCAGCAATTTGGAGATACTAAGGGAATATTTCATGCAAAGATAGGTACAATAAAAGACAGAAACCACAAGAACCTAACAGAAGTAGAAGAGATGAAGAAGAGGTGGCATGAATACACAGAAGGCCTATACAGAAAAAAGTCTCAATGACCCAGATAACCACAATGGTGTGGTCTCTCTTCTAGAGGCAGACATCCAGGAGTATGAATTTAAGTGGGCCTTAGGAAGCATTACCTGGAACAAAGCTTGTGATGGTTATGGAGTTCCAGCTGAGCTATTTCAAATCCTAAAAAGTGCTGCACTCAATATGCCAGCAAATTTGGAAAACTCAGCAATGCCCACAGGACTGGAGAAGGTCAGTTTTCATTCCAATCCCAGAGAAAAGCAGTGTCAAAATATGTTCAAAGTACCATACAACTGTGCCAATTTTATATACTAGCAAGGTAATGCTCAAAATCCTTCAAACTAGGCTTCCACAGTAACTTAACTGAAACTTCCAGAAGTACAATCTGGGTTTAGAAGAGGCAGAGAAACCAGAAATCAAATTTCCAACCTTAGTTGGATCATAGAAAAAGCAAGAGAATTCCAGAAAATATCTACTTCTGCTTCATTGATTATGCTGAAGCCCTTGACTGTGTGGACCACAACAAACTGGAAAATTTTTAAAGAGATGGGAATATCGGATCGCTTTACCTGCCTCCTGAGAAACCTGTATGCAGGTCAAGAAGCAACAGTGAGAACCGGACATGAAACAACGGAGTGGTTCAAAATTCGGAAAGGGGTACATCAAGGCTGTATATTATACAGCAGAGTATATATAAGCAGAGTACATCATGCGAGATGTCTTACAGGTTGACTCACAAGCTGGAATCAAGATTGCTGGGAGAAGTATCAACAACCTCATATATGCAGATGTTACCACTCTAATGACAGAAAGTGAAGAAAAACTAAAGAACCTCTTGATGAAAGTGAAAGAAAAGAGAGAAAATGCTTGTTTAAAGTTCAATATTCAAAAAACAAAGATCATGGCATCCGGTCCCATCACTTCATGGCAAATAGATGGAGGGAAAATGGAAACAGGGACAGATTTTATTTTCTTGAGCTCCAGAATCTGTGCGGTTTGTGACTGCAGCCACAAAATTTCCAAGCCTACTCCTTGGGAAAAAAGCTATGACAAGCATAGTGCATTAAAAAAAAGAGACATCATTTTGCCAACAAAGGTCCATATAGTCAAACCTATTGATTTTCCAGTAGTCATGTACAAATGTGAGAGTTGGACCACGAAGAAGGCTGAGTGGAAAGAATTGATGGTTTCCAATTGTAATGCTGGAGAAGACTCTTGAGAACCCTTTGCACTGCAAAGAGATCAAACCAGTCAATCCTAAAGGAAATCAACTGTGAATATTCATTGGAAGGACTGATGCAGAAGTTGAAGCTCCAGTGCTTTGGGCACTTGATGCAAAGAGATGACACATTGGAAAATACTCTGATGCTGGGAAAGATTGAAGGTAAAAGAAGAAGGGGAGGACAGAGGATGAGATGGTTAGATAGCATCACTGACTGAATAGACATGAATTTGAGCAAAGTCCTGGAGGGAGTGAAGGACAGAGGAGCCTGGAGTGTTGTAGTCCATGAGGTCACAGAGTCAGATGCGACTTAGCAACTGAAAAACAACAAAATTTATTTAATTTTGCTTTTATTTCTTTTGCTTTAGGAGACAGGTACCAAACATATTACTACAGTTTATGTCAAACAGTGTTCTACCTATGTTCTATTCTAAGAGTTTTACAGTTTCAAGTCTACCTTTGTGTTTTTAATACATTTTGAGCTTTTTTTTAAATATGGTATGAGGGAATGTTCTAATCTCTAATTATTTAAAATATAATTGTCTAGTTTTCACAGGAGTAGTTATTGATGGGACTGTCTTTTCTCTATTGTTTATTCTTGCCTCATTTGTCATACATTTATTGACCAGAGGTGCATGTGTTGATTCTGGGGTCTCTATTCTGTTACATTGATCTATGTGTTTGTTTTTATGCCAGTACTATGCTTTTCTTTAAAAAAAAATAGTGTTAGCTTTGCAGTATAGTCTGAAGATGGGAAAGTTGATACTTCCAGCTTTGTTGTTCTTTTTCAGTCAAGATTGCATTGCCTATTTTTGCTCCTTTTTCGTTCCAAATGAATTTTCAAATAATTTGTTCTCATCCTGTGGGAAAAATATGATGGGTATTTTAATAAGGATTGCATTACATCTGTAGGTTCCTTTAGGTAGTTATGCCATTTTCACAATATTATTCTGATACAAAAACACAGGCCATCTTCTCACTTCTTTGTATTATCTTTATTTTCCTTTATGAATATTTTATAGTTTTTAGATTATAGGTCTTTGACCTACTTGGTTATTTCCCAGATATCTTGTTCTTTTTTTGTGACATTAAACAAGATTTTTAAAGAAACTTTCTATTTCTGATATTTCATTATTTGTATATAGAAAAATAATAGATTTCAGTATATTAATCTTGTATCCTGCAACTTTACTGAGTTAATTTTTTTCATTTATCTTTATTAGTTGGAGGCTAATTACTTTACAATATTATAGTGGTTTTGGCCATACATTGACATGAATCAGCCATGGATTTACATATATTTCCCATCCCGATCCCCCCTCCCACCTCCCTCTCTACCCGATCCCTCTGGGTCTTCCCAGTGCACCAGGCCCGAGCACTTGTCTCATGTGGTGTTGGAGAAGACTCCTGAGAGTCCCTTGGACTTCAAGGAGATCCAACCAGTTCATCCTAAAGGAGATCAGTCCTGGGTGTTCATTGGAAGGACTGATGCTGAAGCTGAAACTCCAATACTTTGGCCACCTGATGCGAAGAGCTGACTCATTTGAAAAGACCCTGATGCTGGGAAAGATTGAGGGCAGGAGGAGAAGGGGAAGACAGAGGATGAGATGGTTGGATGGCATCACCAACTCATGGACATGGGTTTGGGTGTACTCTGGGAGTTGGTGATGGACAGGGAAGCCTGGTGAGCTGCGATTCATGGGGTAGCAAAGAGTCAGACATGACTGAGCGACTGAACTGAACTAAACTGAACAATGAATAATCAGAAAGAAATTAAGGAAACAATCCCATTCACCATTGCAGTAAAAATAATAAAATATCTAGGAATATATTTGCCTAAAGAAACAAAAGACCAAGTGCCTGAACAGGTGGAGCTATGCAGAAAGACTGGGCAAAGAGGTCTTTTGATCACCAGCTACAAGAAGGTCAAAAAAAGACTGAGGGTCATAACGTCTGCCACAGAGGCAGTCTGTGTCCCTGCACAATTGGCGCCTCCAGGGTCCCCGTAAACCAAGCAGCTGCACCACCTTCATGATCAACTCTCACTGGAGCAGAGTTGCCACCAGCAAAAAAAAAAAATCTTGTGTTTATGCGTGCTGGGTCTCTTTGGTCCTGTCCAACTCTTTGCGACTCTGTAGACTGTGGCATGCCAGGCTTCTCTGTCACAGAGGGGGTTCTCCAGGCAAGAATACTTGAATATATTGGCTGATACTGGCTGCCATACCCTTCTAGTGTGCTATATTAACCGCTTCCCTAGCTGCCACCCCCCCCCCGAGTACCTGAACCCATGCCACCCAAGCAGCTGCACCACCTCTGCACCTGGCCCTCAGAGGGGGTAAACCCAAGCTCTTTAGGGTAGCCTCAGGAGCTAACCCCAGTGGACGACCCAAATGCAGAGGTGGAAATAAAACCACAGTTGAAACCCTGGGGCAGTGTGGTTGAGGAAGAAGTCCCAAAACCTTCCCAATAGATGTACAAGCTGCAGATTAAATCCACTTGATCAACTAGGCAGACTCTATATCTAAGGAATATATAAAAGGATATTGAGAGCTCCCACAAAAGAAAATGCACTAGTTCTGATACCTGTGGACATTGGAGGAAATAACACACAGGAGCAGGACCAGATTAGAATATGAGCTGCCCCCACAGCAGGTCCAGAGATCAGGACAGTGTTGGAGGGCATCCTAGGGAGGTAAGGTGGACTGTGATTCCCAGTGTGAGAAAGGACACTGACAACAGTGACTCAAGAAAAACATTTATTATTCTTATCTTTTGACTTGTTCTGTAGATCCTTTTGGACATTTTTATTCTTTTTTTCCCCCTTTTTATCCCCCTTTGTTGTAGTTGTTGATTTTAGTGGCACTAAGAAATTCAACTAAGCTTTTGAGATTTTTTTTTCCCTCAGTCACATGTTTTATTATTGTCATAAACCTTTGCCTCTACGTTGGGCTTTGGCAGTTCTGTGGAGTTTTCTTTTTTTCTTTTTTTTAATTTTAATTTTTTAAACCTATTACTATTTTTCCACATTTATTCCTTTGTTTGCTTTTCTTACTGTTATTTTCCCCTTTTAGTTAATCTTTAATGTATATGAATCTTCTATATCTACCTCTATTTAACTTTGCATATCTATTCTTTCTTTCTTTTCTTTCTCTCCTTTCCTCTCAACAAATTTGTTAGTTTTATTTTCATTGCTTTATTCCCCAATTGGCACCTTGCTTTAGTTTTCTTTTCTAGTTTGTGCTTTAATTAGTTTTGTTCTGGTAGATATAATTTTTGGCTTCCTTTGTTTGCCAGGTCAATCTATTGTACTTAATTTTTGTTGGACTCTTTTGATTTTGCTTATGGATGTATATGTGTATATTCAGTCACACTTTCTATTGTTGTTATACACCTCTGCCTCTGCAACGGGCTTTTGCAGTTTTGTGGAGTTTTCCTGCCCCCCCCCCTTTTTTCCTTCTTCCATTTTTTCTCTTTTCTCTTTTTTATAATTTTAATTTTTAAAACCTATTATATTTTTCCTACATTTATCCCTTCGTTTGCCTTTCCTACTGTTCTTTTCTCCTTGCAGGTAACCCTTAATGTATATAAATCTTCTTCATCTACCTCTATTTAACTTTGCTTATCTATTCTTTCTTTTTTTTCTTTCCCTTCCTCTCAACATATTTGTTACTTTTGTTTTCACTGCTTTATTCCCCACTTGGCACCTTGCTTTAGTTTTGTTTTCCAGCTTGTGTTTAAGATCGTTTTGCTCTTAACTGGTAAATATAATTTTGATTTCCTTTATTTGCTGGATCAATCTACTGTACTTTATTTTTGTTGGACTGTTTTCACTTTGCTCATGTGTGCATATGTATGTGTGTATATTCCATTATTTGATTTATTATTTGCCTGATTTTGTAACTGCATTTGTCTGGGATTCATCTTTGGTTTCTTGTTTTTGGATATTTGTTTTACTATCCCTTAATGCCATAACAAACCACTTGTGGAATTTTCGTTCCTGACCAGAGATCAAACCCTGGGACTTTGGAGTGGGAGCACTGACTCCAGGACCCTAGACTACCAGAGAACTAACCCCAGTGAGCATCAAATAGCGCAAACTTCCTTAAAGGAAGCTACTTGAATACAGGACCCTGCATCACCCAATGACCAGTTGCACCCTGTACAGGATGCCTCATTTAAACCACAAAGAAACAAAAGTACAAACTCAATCATCAGCAGACAGAATTACCACTTCACTCAGTCTTGCCCATCAGAGAAAAAACAAACAAACAAACAAACAAAACTCAGCACAAATCTCACCCTATATGAAGCTCACACAAACCACTGGACCAACCTTAGGAGGGCAGAAACCAAAAGGAAGAAAGAATTCAACTTTCCTTGAAGCCTGGGAAAAGGAGACCTGAAACACAATAACTTAAAAAAAAAAAAAGGAAAAGGCAGAGAAATGCTGTATGAATGAAAGAGCAAACTAGAAACACATAAGTCAAAATAAATGAAGAGAAGACAGGAAAATTTCCTGAAAAAGAATTCAGAATAATGATAGTAAAGATGATAAAAAAAAAAAAACCTTGAAAATGGAGAAAATGAAAGATTCAATTAACAAAGATGTAGAAGAATTAAAGAATAAACATACAGAGACAAACAACACAATTACTGATATTAAAAATACTCTAGAAGGAAACAATAGCAGAATATCTGAAGCACAACGAATCAGTGAGCTGGAAGATAAAATGGTGGAAATAACTTTTGAAGGGCAGAATAAAATAAAAAGAGCTGAGGACAGTCTCAGAGACCTTTGGGACCATATCAAATGCACCAACATTCGAATTATAGGGTTCCCAGAAGAAGAAGAGAAAAAGAAGAGATATGAGAAAAGTTTTGAAGAGATTATAGTGGAAGTTTTCCCAACATAGAAAAGGAAATAACCAATCAAATCCAAGAGGCACAAAGAGTCCCATATGGAATAAACCCAATAAAAAAACATGCCAAGACACATATTAATCAAACTAACAAAAACTAAACACAAAGAAAGAGTATTAAAATCAGCAAGGGAGAAGCAATAAGTAACATACAAGGGAAACCGTATATGCTTAATAACTGCTCTTTCAGCAGAAAGTCTGCACCCCAGAAGGGAATGGCGAGATATATTTAAATGACTGAAATGGTAAAATCTGCAACCAAGATTACTGTACCCAGCAAGAATCTCATTCAAAATTGATGGAGAAATCAAAAGCTTTTCAGACAAGCAAAAGTTAAGAGAATTTAGTACCACCAAACAAGCTTACAACAAATGATAAATGAGCTTATATAGTCAATAAATATAACAGAAGAAAACAGGTCTACAAAATCAACACCAAACAATTAGAAAATGGCAATAGAAACATATATATCAATAACTAATTTAAATCTAAATGGATTAAATGCTCCAACCAAAAGACAAAGACTGGCTGAATGGATACAAAAGCAAGACCCATATATATGTTGTCTACAAGAAACCCACTTCAGACCTCAAGACACATATACACTGAAAGTGAGAGGATGGAAAATATATTCCATGCAAATTGGAAGCAAAAGAAAGCTGGAGTAATAATCCTCATATCAGACAAAATAGACCTTAAAATAAAGAAGATTACAATAGATAAGAAAGGACACTACATAATGATCAAGGGATCAGTCCAAGAGGAAGACATAGCAATTGTAAATATCTATGCAGCCAACATAGGAGTGCCTCAATATATAAGACAAACACTAACAGCCATAAAAGGAGAAATAGACAGTAACAAAGTAATAGTCAGAGACTTGAACACCCCACTCACACCAATGGACAGATCATCAAAACAGAAAATTAATAAGGAAGTACATCTTAAATGATACATTGGATGAGATGGATCTCATTGATATCTTCAGGACATTCCATCCAAATGCAGAAGAATACACCTTCTTCTCGAGTGCACATGGAACATTCTCCAGGATAGACCACATCTTGGGTAACAAATCAAACCTCAGTAAATTTAAGAAAATTGAAATCATATTAAGTTGCATCTTCTCTGACCACAATGCTGAGACTAGATATCAATTACAAGAAAGAAGTATAAGAAAGACAAACCGTGGATATTAAACAACACGCTTCTAGATAAGAACAGGTTACTGAAGAAATCAAAAAGGAAACAAAAAAATCTAGAAACAAATGTCAATGAAAACACAAGTAAAAACCTATGGGATGCAGCAAAAGCAATTCCAAGAGTGAAGTTTACAGCAATACAATCCTACCTAAGGAAACAAGAAAAACATGGAATAGACAACCTAACTTTACACCTAAAGCAACTGGGGAAAAAAGAAAGAAAAAGCCCTCAAAATAATAGAAGGAAAGAAATCAGAAAGATCCAAGCAGAAATAAATGAGAAAGAAAGAAACAATAGTAAAGATTAATAAAACTAAAAGCTGGTTCTTTGCAAAGATAAACAAAATTAACAAACCCATAACCAGATTCATCAATAAAAAGGAGAGAAGAATCAAATCAGCAAAATTAAAAATAAAAAAGGAGAGGTTACAACAGAAAATGCAGAAATACAAAGGATTATAAGAAACTATTATGAGCAACTATATGGCAATAAAATAGATAACCTGGAAGAAATGGGCAGATTCTTAGAAAAGTTCAATCTTTCAAGACTGAACCAGGAAGAAAAATAAATTATGAACTACCCAATTACAAGCACTGAAATTGAAGCTGTGATCAAAAGTCTCCCAGAAAACAAAAGCACAGGACCAGATGGCTTCATAAGATAATTCTACCACACATTTACAGAAGAGCTAATGCTTTTCTTTCCAAAAATCTTTCAAAAAATTGGAGAGGAAGGAACACTTCCAAACTCACTCTATGAGGCCAGCATCACCCTGATACCAAATCCAGACAAAGACAACACAAAAAAAGGAAACTGCAAACCAATATCACTCATGAACATAGATGCCAAAATCCTCAACAAAATGTTAGTCAACAGCACATCAAAAAGCTCATACACCATGGCCAAGTTGGGTTTATTCCAGGGATGCAAGGATTCAACAGCACATCAAAAAGCTCATACACCATGGCCAAGTTGGGTTTATTCCAGGGATGCAAGGATTCTTCAATATATGGAAATCAATCAATGTGATATGCCATATTAACATATTGAAATATAGAAACCATATGATCATCTCAATAGATGCAGAAAAAGCCTTTGACAAAATTCAGCACCTATTTATGATTAAAACTCTTCAAAAAGTGGGCATAGAAGGAACCTATCTCAACATAGTAAAGGCCATATATGATAAGCCTACAGCAAACATTATTCTCAATGGTGAAAAACTGAAAGCATTCGCCCTACGATCAGGAAGAAGACAAGGGTGTTCACTTTTACCACTATTATTCAGCATAGTTCTGGAAGTCCTAGCTACAGCAATCAGAAAAGAAAAAAAAATCAAAGAAATCCAGGTTGGAAAAGAAGAAGTAAAGCTCTCACTGTTTGCAGATGACATGATACTGTACATAGAAAACCCTAAAGCAGTGTCAGAAAATTACTAGAGCCAATCAGTGAATTTAGCAAAGTTGCAGGATACAAAATCAATACACAGAAACCACTTGCATTTCTATATACTTACAATGAAAAATCAGAAAGAGAAATTAAGGAATCAATCCCACTCACTATCACAACAAAAAAATTAAATATCTAGGAATAAACTTACCTAAGGTGACAAAAAACTGTACATAGAAAATTATAAGACACTAATGATAGAAATCAAAGATGACATAAACAGATATAAGATATTCCTTGCTCTTGAGTAGGAAGAATCAATATTATGAAAATGACTATACTGCAATTTAATGAGATCCCTATTAAATTGCAAATGACACTTTTCACAGAACTAGAGCAAAATATTTCACAATTCATATGGAAACACAAAGGACCCCAAATAGCCAAAGAAGTCTTGAGAAAGAAGAATGGAGCTGGAGGAATCAAACATTCTAACTTCAGGTTATTCTACAAAGCTACAGTCATTAAGACAGTATGGTAGTGGTACAAAAACGGAAACATAGACCAATGGAACAAGACAGAAAGCCCAGAAATAAACCCATGCACCTATGGGTATCTTATTTTTGACAAAGGAAGCAATAATATACAACGGGGCAAAGCCAGGCTCTTCAATGAATGGTGCTTGGAAAATTGGACAGCTCCATATGAAAGAATGAAGTTAGAACACTTCCTAACTCCATCCACAAAGATACACTCAAAACGGATTAAAAACCTAAATGTAAGACCAGAAACTATAAATGTCTTGGAGGAAAACATAGGCAGAACACTCAATAACATAAATCAAAGCAAGATCCTCTATGACCCACCTCCTAGAATAACAGAAATAAAAACAATAAAGAAGTGGGGCCTAATTAAACTTTGCACAGCAAAGGAAACTGTAAGCAAGTTGAAAAGACAACCCTCAAAATGGGAGAAAATAATAACAAATGAAACAATTGACCAAAGATTAATTTCCAAAATATACAAGCAGCTTATACAACTCAGTACCAGGAAAACAAACAACTCAATCAAAAAGTGGGGAAAAGACCTAAACAACATTTCTCCAAAGAGAACATACAGATGGATAACATACATATGAAAAGATGCTCAACATTGCTCATTATTATAGAAATGCAAACCAAAACTACAATTTGACATCACCTCACACTGGTCAGAATGGCCCACATCAAAAAGTCTACAAACAATAAATGCTGGAGAGGGTGTGCAGAAAAGGGAATGCTCTTGCACTGTTGGTGGGACTGTAAGTTGATACAGCCACTATGGAAGATGGTATGGAGATTCCTTAAAAAACTAGAATTAAACCCACCATATGACCCAGCAATCCCACTCCTAGGCATATACCCTGAGGAAACCAAAATTGAAAGAGACACATATATCCCATTGTTTATTGCAGCACTATTTACAATAGCTAGAACATGGAAGCAACATAGATGTCCATCAGCAGATAAGTGGATAAAGAAGTTGTGGTATATATGTGCACTGGAATATTACTCCACCATCAAAAGGAACACATTTGAGTCAGTTCTAATGAGGTGGATGAACCTAGAACCTATTATGCAGAGTGAAGTGTGTCAGAAAGAGAAAGATAAATACTGTATTCTAATACATATGTACGGAATCTAGCAAAATGGTACTGAAGAATTTATTTACAAGGTACCAATGGAGAAACAGTCATAGAGATTAGACTTATGGACATGAGGAGAGGGGAGGAGAGGGTGAGATGTATGGAAACTTACATTACCATATGCAAAATACATAGCCAACGGGAATTTTCTGTATGGCTCAGGAAACTCAAACTGGAGCTCTGTATGAACCTAGATGGGTGGGATGGGGAGGGAGACAGGAGAGAGTTTCCAAAGGGAGGGGATATATGTATACGTATGGCTGATTCACGTTGAGGTTTGACAGAAAACAGCAAAATTCTGTAAAGCAATTAACCTTCAATAAAAAGTAAATTAGTTTTTAAAATGAAGAAAAACCTATATCCAGAAAACTATTAAATGCTGATGAAAGAAATCAAAGATGACATGAATAAATGGAGAAATATACCATGTTCTTGGATTGGAAGAATCAATATAGTGAAATGAGTATACTACCCCCCTAAGCAATCTATATATTCAACACAATCCCTATCAAACTACCACGGTATTTTTCATAGAACTAGAACAAATAATTTCACAATTTATTTGGGTAGGACCTCTATATATCCTGTGTATAAGAAACTCATCTCAAACCTAGGAACACATTCAGACTAACTGTGAGGGAATGGGAAAGATTCCATTCAAAAGGAAATAAAAAAGAAAGCAGGAATAGCAATACTCATATCAGATAAAATAGACTTCAAAATTAACACTGTTACAAGAGATAAGGACACTACATAATGATTAAATTATTAATTCATGAAGAAGACATAACAATTATAAATACATATGCACCCAACATCAGAACACCTTAATACATAAAGGCAAATGCTAACAATTACTAAAGGGGAAATCAACAGTTATACAATAATAGTGGAGGACTTTAATACCTCACTCACAGCAATTGACAGATCATCCAGGCAGAAAATTAATAAGGAAGCACAGGCTTTGAAAAATACAATAGACCAGTTGGGCCTAGTTGATATCTACAGGACATTTAATTAAAAAACAATAGACTTCACTTTTTTCTCAGTGCACATGAAACATTCTCCAGGATAGATCACATCCTGGGCAACAAATGAAGCCATTGTAAATTAAAAAAAAATGAAATCCTTTCAAGCATCTTTTCTGATCACAATGCTGTAAGATTAGATATCAACCATGGGAGAGGGAGTATAAAAGATAAAATGCATTGAGGCTAAACAAGATGCTTCTCAATAAAAAACAAATCACTGAAGAAATAAAAAAGGAAATAAAAATATGCCTATAAACTAATGGCAATGAAAACAGAGCAAATCAAAAACCTAAGGGGTTCAGTAAAAGCAGTGCTAAGAGGGAAGTCTATATACAAGCCTATCTCAAGAAACAAGAGAGACATCATATAAACAACCTAACCTTAACCCCAAAGCAACTAGAAAAAGAATAGCAACAACAACAAAAACAAAGTTAATAGAAAGAAAGAAATTAAAGACAGAGCAGAAATAAATGGAAAAAATGGAGACTGTGGGAAAGATCAATAAAACTAAAAGCTGGTTCTTTAAGAAAATAAACAAAACTGACAAACCATTAGCCAGACTCATCAAGAAAAAAGGGAGAAGAATCAAAACATCTTATGAGTCAGGAATAAAAAGGGAGTGTTTACAACCAACAATACAGAAATATGAAGATTCTAAAGAGACTACATTGAACAACTATGTACTGATAAAGTGGACAACTTTTGAAGAAATGGTCAAATTCTTAGAATACTATAACCCTCCAAAACTGAACCAGAAAAAAATAGAAATTATGAACAGACCAATCACAAAACAATAAATTGAAACTATAGTAAATTTTTTTCCAACAAACAAAAGTCAAGGGCCAATGACTTCACAGGTGAAATCTACCAAGAGTTTAGAGAAGAGCTAATACCTATCCTGCTCAAACTCTGGCAGAAAATTGCAGAGGAAAGAAAACTCCCAAATTTATTCTATGAGGCCACTATGATCCTGATATCAAAACCAAAGATTCCACAAAAAATAAAACTATAAGTCAATACCACTGATGCACATGGATAGAAAAATCCTCAACAAAATTCTAGCAAACAGAATTCAACAACACATTAAAAAAAAATCATACATCATGATCAAGTGGGCTTTATCCCATGGATGCAAAGATTCTCCAATATATGCAAATCAATCAATGTGACTCATCATATTAGCAAAGAGAGATGAAAACCAAATGATCATCTCAATAGATGCAGAGAAAGTCTTTGACAAAGTTCAACACACATTTATTATAATAATAAAAGAAAAACTGTCCAGAAAGTAGGCATAAAAGGAACATACCTCAGCATATTAAAAGCCATATGCAACAAAGCCACTGCAAACATTATTCTCAACAGTGAAACATGGAAAGCATTTCCTCTGAGATCATGAACAAGACAAGGGTGCCCACTCTCGCCAGTATTATGCAACATAGTTTTGGATGTTCTAGCCACAGCAATCAGAGAAGAAAAAGAAGTAATCATCCAGACTGGAAAAAAAAAGGATAAGTCTCGCTCTTTGCAAATGACATAATTCTCTACAAAGAAAACCCTAAAGATGCCACCAGAAAATTACTAGAGCTAATCAATAAATATAGTAAAATCACAGGATATAAAATTAATACAGAGAAATCCCTTGCATTCCTATACACTAACAACGAAGAATCAGAAAGAGAAATAAAGGAAACAATCCCATTCATCATTGTAATAAAAAGAAGTAAATGCCTAGGAATAATTTGATCTAAAGAAACAAAAGATATTTTTGTAAAAAACTAAGACACTGACTTTATTTTTGGGGGCTCCAAAATCACTGAAGATGGTGATTGCAGCCATGAAATCAAAAGATGCTTACTCCTTGGAGGGAAAGTTATGACCAACCTAGATAGCATATTAAAAAGCAGAGACGTTACATTGCCAACAAAGGTCCATCTAGTCAAGGCTATGGTTTTTCCAGTGGTCATGTATGGATGTGAGAGTTGGATCACCAAAGTATACAAACAAATGTTGGAGAGGGTGTGGAGAATAGGGAACATTCTTACACTATTGGTGGGCATGCAAACTGATAAAGCCACTATGGAGAACAGTATGGAGATTCCTTAAAAACTAGGAATAAGCCACCATATGACCCAGCAATCCCACTACTGAGCATCTACCTTGAGGAAACCATAATTGAAAGAGACACATGTATCTGAATATTCATTGTAGCACTGTTTAAATAACTGGTACATGGAAGCAACCAAGATGTTCATTGACCAATGAATGGAAAGGAAGTTGTGGTACATATACATGCTGGAATATTCAGTTCAGTTCAGTTCAGTCGTTCTGTCTTGTCCAACTCTTTGTGACCCCATGAATTGCAGCATGCCAGGCCTCCCTGTCCATCGCCAACTCCCAGAGTTTACCCAAACTCGTGTCCATCAAGTCAGTGATGCCATCCAGCCATCTCATCCTCTGTCGTCCCTTTCTCCTCCTGCCCCCAATCCCTCCCAGCATCAGGGTCTTTTCCAATGAGTCAACTCTTCACATGAGGTGGCCAAAATATTGGAGTTTCAGCTTCAGCATCAGTCCTTCCAATGAACACCCAGGACTGTTCTCCTTTAGGAATATAACTCAACTCTAAAAAGGATGGAATTCCAGCTGAGCTATTTCAAATTCTAAAAGGTGATACTGTTAATGTACTACACTCAATATGCCAGCAAATTTGGAAAACTCAGCAATAGCCACAGGACTGGAAAAGGTCAGATGTCATTACAATCCCAAAGAAAAACAATGTCAAAGAAAGTGCAAACTAACGTCCAATTGTACTCTTTCCACATGCTAGCAAGGTAAGGATCAAAATCCTTCAAGCCAAGCTTCAACAGTATATGAATCAAGAATGTCCAGATATACAAGTTGGATTTAGAAAAGGCAGAGAAACCAGAGATCAAATTGCCAACTTCACTTGGATCATAGAGGAAGCAAGGAAATTCCAGAAAAACTTCTACTTCTGCATTGTTGACTATGTGAAAGCCTTTGACTGTGTGGATCACAACAAACTGTGGAAAATTCTTAAAGAAATGGGAACAGGAGACCTCCTTTTCTGCCTCCTGAGAAACGTGTATGCAGGTCAAGAAACAACAGTTAGAACCAGATGTGGAACAACAGACTGGTTCAAAATTGGGAAAGGAGTACATCAAGGCTATATATTGTCACCCTGCTTATTTAACTTCTATACAGAGCATGTTATGCGAAATGCCAGGCTTGATGACTCACACACTGGAATCAAGATTGCCTGGAGAAGTATCAAATATGCACATGATACCACTCTAATGGCAGAAAACAAAGAGGAACTAAAGAGACCCTTGATGAAGGTAAAAGAGGTGATTGAAAAAGCTGG
Organism: Dama dama; assembly: GCF_033118175.1. NCBI lineage: Eukaryota > Metazoa > Chordata > Mammalia > Artiodactyla > Cervidae > Dama > Dama dama. Next base: position 106,465,261 of record NC_083714.1, read on the forward strand.
CTTAATACTCAACATTCAGAAATTGAAGATCATGGCATCTGGTCCCATCACTTCATGGCAAATAGATGGGGAAACAATGGAAACAGTGACAGACTTTATTTTCTTGCACTACAAAATCACTGCAGATAATGACTGCAGCCATGAAATTAAAAGATGGCTGCTCCATGGAAGAAAAGCTATGACCAACCTAGACAGCATATTAAAAAGCAGAGGCATCACTTTGCCAACAAAGGTCCATCTAGTCAAAGTTATGGTTTTTCCAGTAGTCATGTATGGATGTGAGAGTTGGGCCATAAAGAAAAATGAGTGCCAAAGAATTGATGCTTTTGAACTGTGGTGTTGGAGAAAACTCTTGAGAGTCCCTTGAACAGCAAAAAGATCAAACCAGTCAATCCTAAAGGAAATCAATCCTGAACATTCGTTGGAAGGACTGATGCTGAAGTTGATGCTCCAATGCTTTGGCCACATGATGGGAAGAACTGACTCATTGTAAAAGACCCCGCTGCTGGGAAAGATTGAAGGCAGGAGGAGAAGGGAACAAAAGAGGATGAGATGGTTGGATGGCATCACCAACTCAAAAGAAATAAGTTGAGCAAGCTTCAGGAGTTGGCAATGGGCAGGGAAGCCTGGTGTGCTGTAGTCCATGGGGTCACAAAGAGTTGAACACGTCTGAATGATTGACCTAAATTGAAGAAGCAGAATTCACCTTCTAACACAGAAACTTGACAACTGAATCACAACAACCTAAAAGGGGGTGAATTTGAGTCAATTCTAATGAGGTGGATGAACCTAGAGCCTATTATACAGATTGAAGTATGTCAGAAAGAGAAAGACAAATATCATATATCAATGCATATACATGGAATCTAGAAAGATAATACTGTCTATCCCACTTGTAGGGCAACAGAGGAGTCACAGACGTTTTGGATACAGTGGGGGAAGGGGATGTTTGGATGATATGAGAGAATAGCTTTGAAACATATACATTACCATATATAAAATAGATAGTCATTGGGAGTTCAGTGTATGACACAGGGAAGCCAAAGTCACTGCTCTGTGACAAACCTAAAGGGGTGGGATGGGGAGGGAAGTGGAAGGGGTTTTCTGGAGGGACAGAACATATGTAAACCTAGTGCTGATTCATGTTGATGTGTGGCAAAATACCATTGCAATATTACAAAGTAATTATCTTCTAATTAAGAAAATAAAATATATTTAAAAAAACAAAAAATAGTTTGATATAACTTCTATTCTATACTCTTGAGATTTGTTTTGTGGTGCATTATATGATTTATCCTGGGGAATATCCCATGTACAACTGAAAATAATGTGCATTATCCTGCTTATGGATATAATGTCTAAATATATACCAGTTCCAACATTTAAGATCACTGTCAGCTGATTCAGTTTCCCTCTGGATGATCTTTCCATTGATGCTAATGAGTGTTAAAGTCTCCTACAAATATTGTACTATTGTCAATTTCTCATTTTTTGAGTCTGATAGTATTTGCATATTTAAGTGTATATATTTATATACTTTATATATTGGATGCATGTGTGTTAATGAGTGTAATATCCGTTTCTTGTGTTGATATTTTTTATCATTATATAATGCATTTCTTTTTTTTTATTATAGCCTTTGTTTTAAAGTCTATTTTGTCTTATGAGTATTGCTATCACTGCTTTCTTGTCCTTTCCATTTACATGAAGTATTTTTCCAACTCTTACTTTCATTCTTGTGTGTCTTTAGTCCTGAAGTGAATCTCTTGTAGGCAACATACTGAACAATCATGATTTTATTAACTCAGTCATCCACACTATATCTCTTGAAATTTAATCCACTGGCATTTAAGGTAATTAAAATTTGTATTATAGTTGATTTACAATGTTAGTTTCTGCTGTACAGCAAAATGGAACAGATATAAATATACATATATCCACTTTTTAAGATTCTGTCCCCATATTGATCACTATAGAGAATTGAGAACTCCTTGTCCTTTACAGTATGTGTTTATTAGTTATCTATTTTATATATAGTAGTGTGTATATGTCAACCCTAATATCCCAATTTACATCTCCCTTCCCCCATGATAATCATAAGTGTGGATTCCATATCTGTGAGTCTGTTAATATTTTAAAAATAAGTTCATTTGTATCATTTTTTCAGATTCCACAGTTAAGCAGAATCATATGATAATTATCTTTATCTGTATGACTTACATCACTCTATGACAATCTGCAAATCTATCCATGTTGCCACAAATGGCATTATTTTATTTTATTTTTTTTTATAGTGGAGTGAGCTTTATCTCTCCATTGTGAGCTTCCCTGTACCACGTCTTTATCCATTTCACTGCTAATGGGCATTTAGATTACCTCCATGTCCTAGACATTGTATATAGTGTTGCAATGAGCACTGGAGCGCATGTTTCCTTTCGAATTATGGTTTTCTCTGGTTATATGCCCAGGAAGTGGGATTATAGGATAATATGGGATGGCAAATATAATAATATGGAAAATCAAAGAAGAAGGCAGCAGAAGATGAGATGGTTAGATAGCATCATGAACGCAATGTACAAGAATATGAAAAAACTCTGGGAGATAGTGAAGAACAGAGAGGCATGATGTGCTGCAGTCCATGAGGTTGCAAAGGGTTGGACATGACTTAGTGACTGAACAGCAAAAAGTGGTAGGTCTCTTTTTAGTTTTTAAAGAAATCTCCATACTGTTCTCTGTTGTGACTGTACCAATGTACATTCCCATCAACAATGTAGGAGGGTCTTCCCATTTTCTTCACACTCTTTCCAGCATTTATTGTTTGTAGATTTTTTGATGATGACCTAAACACTTTGAAGTGATACATCATTGTGGTTTTCATGGGCATTTCTCAATAATTAGCAATATTGAGTGTCTTTTCATGTGCTTTTTGGCCATCTGTGTCTCTTTTTAGCAGAAATATCTATTTGGCTCTCTGCTCATTTTTTGACTGAGCTGCTTGGGTTTTTGTTATTGAGCTGCATGACCTGTTTGAATATTTTGGAGATTATTCCTTTGTCACTCACTGTTTCCATATTTTTTCTCCCATTCTATGGGTTGTCTTGTCATTTTGTTTACAAAAGTTTGTGGTTTCCTTGCTGGGCAAAAACTTTAAGTATAATTAGGTCCCATTTGTTTAATTTTGTTTTTATTTTCATTACTCTCAGAGATGAATCAAAAAAGATCTTGTGATTTATGTCAGAGAGTGTTCTTTCTATATTTTCCTTTAAGAGTTTTATAGTATCCAGCCTTACATTTAAGTCTTGAGTCTACTTTCATTTTATTTTTGTGTATGGTGTTAGGGAGTGTTCTAATTTCATTCTTTTATATGAAGCTGTCCAGTTTTCTTCTCATCACTTACTGAAAGACGGTCCTTTCTCCATTGTATATTCTTGCAAACTTATCATAGATTAATTGATCATAGGTGTGTGGGTTTATCTCTGGACTTCCTGTCTTGTGGGTATTGATCTAAATTTCTGTTTTTGTGCCAGTATCATACAGGTTTGATTACTGTTTTGGTTATTTCTATTTCTTCCTGGCTCAGTCTTGGAAAGTTTTTTCTTTCTAAGAATTTATCCTTCTCTTTTAGGTTGTCCATTTTGTTAGCATATAGTTGCTTGTAGTAACCTCTTATGATGTTTTTTATATCCATGGTGTCTGATAAAGCATCTCTTTTTTTCATTTCCAACTTTAATGATTTGAGCCTTCTCCCATTTTTTCTTGATAAATCTGAGTAGAGGCTTGTCAACTTTGTTTATCTTTTCAAAGACCAGCTTGGAGTTTCACTGATATTTTTGCTTTCTTCATCTCTATTTCATTTATTTCTGTAGAAATGTATGATTTCTCTTCTTTTACTAATTCTGGGTTTTGTTTGTTTTTCTTTCTCTAGTGGCTTTATCTCTACTTGTTATTCTCTGGAACTCTGCATTCAGTTGGGTATATCTTTCCCTTTCTCCTTTGCCTTTAGCCTCTCTTCGATTCTCAGCAATTTGTAAGGCCTCCTCAGACAACTGTCAGGGAATGTTTGATGGGAGGATTCCTACGTGCTGTCTCTCATGAGTCCTTTGTCCCTCTTCAAGCGGAACAGTACGCTACTCCCAGGGACTGAGGTCATTGTGTGAGGCAGGCTTGGGTCTCCTTTAGTAAACATTCTCTTTAGGACAAAACTGCTTAGTCTTGTTCCCCCTTCTTGAGATATGGATTGTCTCCTGACCTTGTGACTAACATTACCCCTTGTTTCCTTGGTAACAGTTGCTGTACATTTGGTTTTCTGATCTCTATCATTCCCGAAATAAGTTTCTTGTACCACAACCTATATATACTCATAGAAAAATCATTAAAGCACCTTTGCTCCATCAGAGCTTAGGTCCCCTGGTCTTTTTTTGTCTTGCTCTCTCTCTTTCTCTCTCTTTTTCTGGCTGACTCTCTGGAGCGTGGAGACCCGTCGTGCTCACTTTCCTGCCCGGGCTTCTAAGACCCTCTCGAGAAGGCACTTTGTGCCTTCACCCCCTCGAGGGGGCACCTGGTGCTTTTGTGAGCAATGCAAGTCCTGTGTCAAGGGCTTTATTGGTCCTCTGTGTAAACCAGGGAATATCAGCCTCTTTCTCTCTTTTACTTTCTTATCGCCGACTCCATACCACCAGGTTCTGGTCCACTAAATGACCACAACAGACAACCACTTTGCCTTCTTGCATTACTTTATTTTTGGGATGCTTTTAGTCACCACCTCCTGTACAATGGTATGAACTTCCATCCATAGTTCTTTAGGCACTCTGTCTATCAGATCTAATCTCTTGAATCTATTTGTAACTTAAACTGTATAATTGTAAGGGATTTGATTTAGGTCATACGAATGGCCTGGTGGTTTTCCCTACTTTCTTCCATTTGAGCCTGAATTTTGCAATAAGGAGCTGATGATCTGAGCCATAATTAGCCCCAGGTCTTGTATTTGTAGACTATATAGAGCATCTCCATCTTTGGCTGCTAAGAATATATTCAGTCTGATTTCAGGATTGACTATCACTTGATGACCATGTGTAGGGTAATCTGTTGTGTTGTTGGAAGAGGTTGTTTGCTATGACCAGTGCATTCTCTTCAAAAATTCTGTTAGCCTTTGCCCTGCTTCATTTTGTAGTCCAAAGCCAAACGTACCTGTTACTCCAAGTATCTCTAGGTTTCAATAGGCCAGAAATTTTGGAAAACTCAGCAGTAGGCACGGGACTGGAAAAGGTCAGTTTTCATTTCAATCCCAATGAAAGGCAATGCCAAAGAATGTTCAACTTACCATACAATTGTACTTATTTCACATGCTAGCAAGTTTATGCTCAAAATCCTTCAAGCTAGGCTTCAACAATATGTTAAGTGAGAACTTACAGATGTAGAAGCTGAATTTAGAAAAGGCAGAGAAACCAGAGATCAGATTGTTAACATCCAGTGGATCATAGAAAAAGCAAAGGAATTCCAGAAAACATCTAATACTGCTTCATTGACTATGATAAAGCCTTTGACAGTGGATCACAACAAACTGTGGAAAATTCTTAAAGAGATGGGAAAAAAATATCACCTTTCCTGCCTCCTGAGAAACCTGTATGCAAGGTAGGAAGAAACAGTGAGAACTGGACATGAAACAAGGGACTTGTTCCAAACTGGGAAAGGAGTATGTCAAGGCTTTATATTGTCACCCTGCTTATTTAACTTCTATGCAGAGTACATCATGTGAAATGTCAGTCTGGATGAAGCACACGCTTAAACCAGCAGAATTATCAACAACCTCAGATATGTAGATAACACCACCCTTATGGCAGAAAGTGAAGAGGAACTAAAGAGCCTCTTGATGAAAGTGAAAGAGGAGAGTGAAAAGGCTGGCTTAAAAATAAACCTTCAAAAACCAGATATCATGGAATCTGGTCCCATCACTTCATGGCAAATAGAAAGGAAAATTGGAAACAGTGACAGATTTCATTTTCTTGGGCTCCAAAATCATTTCAAACAGTAATTGCAGCCATGGCCTTTAAAGATGCTTGCTCCTTGGAAGAAAAGCTGTGACCAACCTAGACAGCAATATTAAAAAGAAGAGGCATCACTTTGCTGACAAAGGCCCATACAGTAAAACCTATGGTTTTTTCCAGTAATCATGTACGGATGTGAGAGTTGGACGGTAAGGAAGGCTGAGTGCTGAAGAACTGATGCTTTCAAACTGTGGTGCTGAAGAAGACTCGTGAGAGTCCCTTGGACTACAAGGACATCAACCCAGTCAATCTTAATGTAAATCAACCCTAAATATTCATTGGAGGGACTGTTGTTGAAACTGAAGCTGCAATACTTTGGCCACCTGATGCAATGAGCCAACTCATTGGAAAAACCCTGATGCTGGGAAAGATTGAGGGCAAGAGGAGAAGGGTAGGACAGGGGGTGAGATGGTTGGATGACAAAACTGACTCAATGGACATGAGTTTGAGCAAACCAAGGGAGATGGCTAATGAGAGGGAAGCCTGGCATACTGCAGTTCATGGGGTGGCAAAGAGCTGGACATGCTTTAGCATCTGAACAGCAATAACAACAGTGACTTTATGTGTAAGGTTAAGTTACTTATTTGAGATTTTTGTTTGTTTGTTTTTTCCTGAGGTAAAATCGTATTTCTATAAAATTCCTTCTTTGGACTTCATTCCCAGAGATTTTGGATAATCTTTTTTCATTGTCATTTTTCTCTAGGTATATTTTTTTAATTTCCTTTTTTATTTGTTAAGTGATCCATTGGTTGTTCAGTAGGATATTGTTTGTGTTTTATAATATATTTTTTCAATTAAAAAAATTAACTTACAAAAAAAAATTAACTTACTATTTTGTATTACTGTATAACTCACTCCAGTATTCTTGCCTGGAAAATCCCATAGATGGAGGACCCTGGTGGGCTGCAGTCCACAGGGTCGCAAAGAGTCAGATATGACTGAGCGCCTTAACTAACTAACTAACTAATAGCCAATTAACAATATTGTGATAGTTTCAAGTGACCAGCAAAGGGGACTCAGTCATACATATAAATGTATCCATTCTCCATACTCCCCCTCCCCTCCAGTCTGCCACATAACACTGAGCAGTGTTCCATGTAGTATACAATAGGTCCTTGTTTGTTATCCATTTAAAATATAGCACTGTGTACGTGTCCATCCCAGATTCCCTAACTATCCTTTTGCCTTATCCTTTCCCCTGGCAATCATCAATTTATTCTCAAAATCTCTGAGTCTGTTTTGTTTTGTAAGTTAATTTGTTTCATTTCATTTTGGTTTCCACATATAAGGAATTTCATATGATATTTCTCCTTCTCTATCTCACTTCCTTCACTCAATATGACTATCTCTAAGTCCATCCATGTTGATGAAAATGGCAGTATTTCATTCTTTCTGAAGGCTGAGTACTATTCCATTGTATATATAAGTACCACATTTTTTAAAAAAATTTTATTAGTTGGAGGCTAATCACTTTACAATATTGTAGTGGTTTTTGTCATATATCGACATGAATCAATCATGGATCCACACGTGTTCCCCATCCCGATCTGCCTTCCCACCCTCCTCTCCACCCCATGCCTCTGGGACTTCCCAGTGTACCAGCCCTGAGCACTTGCCTCATGCATCCAACCTGGGCTGGTGATCTATTTCACCCTTAATAGTATACTGTTTCAATGCTATTCTCTCAGAACATCCCACCCTCGCCTTCTCCCACAGAGTCCAAATGTCTGTTCTGTACATCTGTGTCTCTTTGTCTGTTTTGCATATAGGGTTATCGTTATCATCTTTTTAAATTCCATATATATGCGTTATTATATGCATTAGTTAGTATACCCATTAGTATACGCAATACGTTAGTATTGGTCTTTATCTTTCTGGCTTACTTCACTCTGTATAATGGGCTCCAGTTTCATCCATCTCATTAGAACTGATTGAAATGAATTATTTTTAATGGCTGAGCAATATTCATGGTGTATATGTACCATAGCTTCCTTATTCATTCGTCTGCTGATGGGCATCTAGGTTGCGTCCATGTCCTGGCTATTATAAACAGTGCTGTGATGAACACTGGGGTGCACATGTCTCTTTCAGATCTGGTTTCCTCAGTGTGTATACCCAGGAGTGGGATTGCTGGGTCGTATGGCAGTTCTATTTCCAGTTTTTTAAGGAATCTCCACACTGTTCTCCATAGTGGCTGTACTAGTTTGCATTCCCACCAACAGTGTAAGAGGGTTCCCTTTTCTCCACACACACTCCAGCATTTATTGCTTGTAGACTTTTGGATAGCAGCCATCCTGACTGGCATGTAATGGTACCTCATCATGGTTTTGATTTGCATTTCTCTGATAATGAGTGATGTTGAGCATCTTTTCATGTGTTTGTTCACCATCTATATGTCTTCTTTGGAGAAATGTCTGTTTAGTTCTTTGGCCCATTTTTTAATTGGGTCATTTATTTTTCTGGAATTGAGCTTCAGGTGTTGCTTGTATATTTTTGAGATTAATCCTTCATCTTTTGCATCATTTGCTATTATTCTCTCCCATTGTGAAGCCTGTCTTTTCACCTTGCTTATAGTTTCCTTTGTTGTGCAAAAGCTTTTAAGTTTAATTAGGTCCCATTTGTTGATTTTTGCTTTTATTTCCAATATTCTGGGAGATGGGTCATAGAGGATCCTGCTGTGATTTATGTCGGATAGTGTTTTGCCTATGTTCTCCTCTAGGAGTTTTATAGTTTCTGGTCTTACATTTAAATATTTAATCCATTTTGAGTTTATTTTTGTGTGTGGTGTTAGAAAGTGTTCTCATTTCATTCTTTTACAAGTGGTTGACCGGTTTGCCCAGCACCACTTGTTAAAGAGGTTGTCTTTTTTCCCTTGTATATCTTTGCCTCCTTTGTCGAAGATAAGGTGTCCATAGATACGTGGATTTAACTCTGGGCTTTCTATTCTGTTCCATTGATCTATATTTCTGTCTTTGTGCCAGTACCATACTGTCTTGATGACTGTGGCTTTGTAGTAGAGCCTGAAGTCAGGCAGGTTGATTCTTCCAGTTCCATTCTTCTTTCTCAAGATTGCTTTGGCTATTCGAGGTTTTTTGTATTTCCATACAAATTGTGAAATTATTTGTTCTAGTTCTGTGAAAAATACCTTTGGTAGCTTGATAGGGATTACATTGAATCTATAGATTGCTTTGGGTAGTATAGTCATTTTCACAATATTGATTCTTCCAATCTATGAACACGGTATATTTCTCCATCTATGTGTGCCCTCTTTGATTTCTTTCATCAGTGTTTTATAGTTTTCTATGTATAGGTCTTTTGTTTCTTTAGGGAGATATACTCCTAAGTTTTTTATTATTTTTGTTGCAATAGTGAATGGTATTGTTTCCTTAATTTCTCTTTCTGTTTTGTCATTGTTAGTGTATAGGAATGCAATGGATTTCTGTGTGTTAATTTTATATCCTGCAATATTACTGTATTCATTGATTAGCTGTAGTGATTTTCTGGTAGAGTCTTTAGGGTTTTCTATGTAGAGGATTATGTCATCTGCAAATAGTGAGAGTTTTACGTCTTCTTTTCCTATCTGGATTCCTTTTATTTCTTTCTCTGCTCTGATTGCTGTGGCCAACACTTCCAAAACTATGTTGAATAGTAGTGGTGAGAGTGGGCACCCTTGTCTTGTTCCTACTTTAAGGGAAATGTTTTCTATTTTTCACCATTGAGGATAATGTTTGCTATGGGTTAGTCGTATATAGCTTTTATTATGTTGAGGTATGTTCCTTCTATGCCTGCTTTCTGGAGAGTTTTTTATCATAAATGGATGTTGAATTTTGTCAAAGGCTTTTTCTGCATCTATTGAGATAATCATATGGGTTTTATCTTTCAATTTGTTAATTGTGGTGTATTACACTGATTGATTTGTGGATACTAAAGAATCCTTGCATTGCTGGGATAAAGCCCACTTGGTCATGATGTATGATTTTTTTAATATGTTGTTGGATTCTATTTGCTAGAATTTTGTTAAGGATTTTTGCATCTATGTTGATCAGTGATATTGGCCTGTAGTTTTCTTTTTTTGTGGCATCTTTGTCTGGTTTTGGAATTCGGGTGATGGTGGCCTCATAGAATGAGTTTGGAAGTTTGCCTTCTTCTGCAATTTTCTGGAAGAGTTTGAGTAGGATAGGTGTTAGTTCTTCTCTAAATTTTTGGTAGAATTCAGCTGTGACGCCATCTGGTCCTGGGCTTTTGTTTGCTGGAAGATTTCTGATTACAGTTTCAATTTCCTTGCTTGTGATGGGTCTGTTAAGATCTTCTATTTCTTCCTGGTTCAGTTTTGGAAAGTTATACTTTTCTAAGAATTTGTCCATTTCTTCCAAGTTGTCCATTTTATTGGCCTAGAGTTGCTGGTAGTACTCTTTTGTGATCCTTTGTATTCCAGTGTTGTCTGTTGTGATCTCTCCATTTTCATTTCTAGTTTTGTTGATTTGATTCTTCTCCCTTTGTTTCTTGATGAGTCGGGCTAACGGTTTGTCAATTTTATTTACCTTTTCAAAAAACCAGCTTTTAGCTTTGTTGATTTTTCCTATGATCTCTTTTGTTTCTTTTGCATTTATTTCTGCCCTAATTTTTAAGATTTTGTTCCTTCTACTATTCCTGGGGTTCTTCACTTCTTCCTTCTCTAGTTGCCTTAGGTGTGCAATTAGGTTATTTATTTGACTTTTTTCTTGTTTCTTGAGGTAAGCCTGTATTGCTATGAACCTTCCCCTTAGCACTGCTTTTACAGTGTCCCATAGGTTTTGGGTTGTTGTGTTTCATTTTCATTCATTCATTTCATTGATTCATTTCATTCATTCATCTACGCATATTTTGATTTCTTTCTTGATTTCTTCTATGATTTGTTGGTTATTCAGAAGCGTGTTATTTAGCCTCCATATGTTTGAATTTTTAATAGTTTTTTTTTTTTCCTGTAATTGAGATCTAATCTTACTTCATTGTTGTCAGAAAAGATGACTGGAATGATTTCAGTTTCTTGCATTTCCCAAGGCTAGACTTATGGCCCAGAATGTGATCTATTCTGGAGAAGGTTCCGTGTGCACTTGAGAAAAAGGTGAAATTGATTGTTTTTGGGGTGAAAATTCCTATAGATATCAATTAGGTCTAGCTGGACCATTGTGTCATTTAAAGTTTGTGTTTCCTTGTTACTTTTCTGTTTAGTTGATCTATCCATAGGTGTGAGTGGGGTTTTAAATTCTCCTACTATTATTGTGTTATTGTTAATTTCCCCTTTCATTCTTGTTAGCATTTGCCTTATATATTGCATTGCTCCCTGTTGGGTGCATATATATTTATAATTGTTATATCTTCTTCTTTGCTTGATCCTTTCATCATTATGTAGTGTCCTTCTTTGTCTCTTTTCACAGCCTTTATTTTAAAGTCTATTTTATCTAATATGAGTATTGCCACTCCTGCTTTCTTTTGGTCTCTGTTTGCATGAAATATTTTTTTCCAGCCCTTCACTTTCAGTCTGTATGTCCCTTGTTTTGAGGTGGGTCTCTTGTAGACAGCATATATAGGGGTCTTGCTTTTGTATCCATTCAGCCAGTCTTTGTCTTTTGGTTGGGTCATTCAACCCATTTACATTTTATGTAATTATTGATAAGAACGGTCCCGTTGCCATTTGCTTTGTTGTTTTGCGTTCACGTTCATACAACCTTTCTGTGTTTCCTGTCTAGAGAAAATTTTTTAGCATTTGTTGAAGAGCTGGTTTGGTGGTGCTGAATTCTCTCAACTTTTGCTTGTCTTAAAGCTTTTGAATTCTCCTTCATATCTGAATGAGATCCTTGCTGGGTACAGTAATCTGGGTTGTAGGTTATTCTGTTTCATTACTTTAACTATGTCCTGCCATTCCCTTCTGGCCTGAAGAGTTTCTGTTGAAAGATCAGCTGTTATCCTTGTGGGAATCCCCTTGTATGTTATCTGTTGTTTCTCCTTTGCTGCTTTTAATATTTGTTCTTTGTGTTTGATCTTTGTTAATTTGACTAATATGTGTCTTGGGGTGTTTCGCATTGGGTTTATCCTGTTTGGAACTCTCTGGGTTTCTTGGGCTTGTGTCATTATTTCCTTCCCCATTTGGGGGAAGTTTTCAGCTATTATCTCCTTGAGTATTTTCTCATCGCCTTTTTTTTTTTTTTTTTGTCTTCTTCTTCTGGGACTCCTATGATTCAAATGTTGGGCGTTTCACATTGTCCCAGAGGTCCCTGAAGTTGTCCTCATTTCTTTTGATTCTTTTTTCCTCTCTGCTTCATTTATTTCCACCTTTTTATCTTCTACCTCACTTATCCTGTCTTCTGCCTCCGTTATTCTACTGTTGGTTACTTCCAGAGTGTTTTTGATCTCATTTATTGCATTATTCATTTTTAATTGACTTTTTTATTTCTTCTAGGTCCTTATTAAACATTTCTTGCATCTTCTCAATCTTTGTCTCCAGGCTAATTATCTGTAACTCCATTTTGTTTTCAAGATTTCAGATGATTTTTATTATCATTATTCTAAATTCTTTTTCAGGTAGATTCCCTATCTCCTCCTCTTTTGTTTGGCTTAGTGGGCATTTTTCATGTTCCTTTACCTGCTGGGTATTTCTCTGCCTTTTCATCTTATTTAAATTGTTGTGTTTGGGGTGGCCTTTCTGTATTCTGGCAGTCTGTGGTTCCTTTTTATTGTGGAGTTTTCTCCCAGTGGGTGGGACTGGATGTTTGGCTTGTTGAGGTTTGCTGGTTAGGGAAGCTTGTCTCGGTGTTCTGGTGGGCGGAGCTGGGTTTCTTCTCTCTGGAGTGCAATGGAGTGTCCAGTAGTGAGTTTTGAGATGGGTCTATGGGTTTGGTGTGACTTTGGGCAGCCTGTGTATTGACACTCAGGGCTATGTTCCTGTGTTGCTACAGAATTTGTGTGGTATGTCTTGCTCTGGAACTTATTGGCTCTTGGGTGGTGGTTGGTTTCAGTGTAGGTATGGAGGCTTTTGGATGATCTCTTATCAGTTAATGTTCCCTGTAGTCAGGACTTCTCTGCTGTTCTCAGGTTTTGGGCTTAAGCCTCTTGCCTCTGGATTTCAGTCTTATTATTCCAGTAGCCTCAAGTCTTCTCCATCCATACAGCACTGATAATAAAGCTTCCAGGTTAATGGTGAAAGGATTCTCCACAGTGAAGGACACCCAGAGAGTTTCACAGAGTTACATGAAGAAAAGGAGGGGGAGGAAGGAGATAGAGGTGAGCAGGAGGAGAAAAGGGGGGATTCAAGAGAAGAGAGACAGATCTAGGCAGTACTCTGTTCCCTAAGTGTTCTCCACAGCCCAGAACACCCACAGAGATTCACAGAATTGGATTGGGAAGAGAAGTGGGAGGGAGGAAATAGAGATGATCTGGGGGAGAAAAAGGAGAGTCAAAAGGGGGAGAGAGTGATCAAACCAGTAAACACATTCCTGAGTAAAAATGGGTTCTGAAGGTTGGATTATTAAATGTCTAAAATTGATATCAAATACTGAAAAACAAAGATTAAAAATCTAGAGTAGAGATTAGACTCTTAAAAATACAATATCAAAAAAACAACAAAAACACAAAAAATTTAAGAAATATATATGAAGTTCGCTTTAAAAATAGGGTCTTTTTTTTTTTTTTTTTTTGGCCAGGTTATAGTGAGTTATAAAAATGAAAATTAAGGAGTAATAGAGGAGTAATAGAGGACTTCAAAAAATAGAAAAAATGAAAGAGAAAAAAATTTAATTAAAAAATAATAATTATTGTAAAAATATATATAGGAATTTCTCTGGAGCTGTTGTGGGCATTGTGGGTTTGGTTCAGTTTCAGATAGCTCCTTGTTCCAGCTTACACTTCTCGATATCTATGGGCCCCTTCCAGTGTAGTCGGTGTTAACTACAGGGATTTTAATCTGTTGCACCTGTCGGTTCTAAAGCAGTTCCCTTTGTTTATTTGGCTTCTGTTTTCAAGTCTCTTCAGTGTCTAATTTCCGCCCTGACACAGGTGGGTGGAGGTGGTCTCTTGTTTAGGTTCGCTTGTTCAGTTGTGCTGTGGGGAGGGAGGGGCACTGCAAACAAATGTCACTGGCGTGTGTGGGGAGTACTCGCAGTGTTCCGGCCACACTGGGTTTGCCCCCGCTCACGGCTTATGTGCTTTCCCCGTCTACACTGCTCAGGCTCCAGGCTGCTCTACAGGGAGTGGGCCCTGAGTTGCATGCACTTCCCAGGCCCAAGCCACTCAGGTTCAGGTTTTCAGGTACTCCACAAAGAAGCAGACTCGGTTGGGCCTGTGTTTTGTGCCTTCCCCGATCGGAGCAGCTGAGACAACCAGGAGCTTGATGAGCGCACTCTCATCAAGGTGCACTCTCACTAAGGTGCAGTGCGCCTTATCCCCTCTGCAGTCCCAACCTCAGTTTCTGGGCACGCCTGTTGGGTGTGCCTTGTGTCTTTTCTGGGGAGCTGGTCTCTAGCTGTGACCCTCCCAGTGGATGTCAACCATCCAGAATCTCAGGAAGTCTTTGGTTAGAGACTGGAAGCCTGTTTGCAGTTTGGTAGGGGATGCCGTCTCTTGGGCTGAGTTTGCCCTTTTCCCCTGCCCCCTGCCTCCTGCCTCCAGAGGGGGAGAGGCTGGCCCACAGCCGGCTAGCTCTTCTCTGGTATTCGCTCAGTCGTTTGTTCTGGGAATGGGCGGGTAGTGCCTAGATTTAGGGCTTTTCCCAGGTTAATTCTCTCTCTCTTGCTATCCCACAGTTTAAGTTGCTATCTCTCGTTAGCTCCCTCAGATTGCCTTCAGGGCTTTCAGGCCCAGTCCTTACCCTAAGCAATGCCGCCTGCTCCTCGCTGTTCAGCCCCCACTTGCTGGTGGTGGATGTGAGCGTCTCAGGTATTTTTCTGCTAGGAGTTGTTTTTAGGCATGTAATCTGTGGGGTTGCCCTCTGAGATTAAAAAACTTCCCCCAGACCCGCCGGTGAGAAGGTTTCCTGGTGTTTGGAAACTTCCTCTATTAAGACTCCCTTCCTGTGACGGATCTCCATCTCTTAACTCTATTGTCTCTCTTTTTATCTTTTATGTTTTTCCTACCTCCTTTCGAAGACAATGGGCTGCTTTTCTGGGTGTCTGATGTCCTCTGCTCTCTGCTAGCGATCAGAAGTTGTTTTGTGGAGTTTGCTCAGCGTTCAAATGATCTTTCGATTAATTTGTAGGGGAGAAAGTGGTCTCCCCGTCATATTCCTCCACCATCTTAGCTCCCTCTCGTACCACATTTACTTTATCCATTCCTCTGGTGATGGACATTTAGGTTGCTTCCATGTGTTGACTATTGTAAACAGTATTGTAATGAACAATGGGTTGCATGTATCCTATTACATCGTGTTTTTCTGTGGATATATACTCAGGAAAGGAATTGCATGGTCATATGGTAGCTCTATTTTTAGTTTTTAAATTGACCCTCCATACTGTTTTCCATAGTTACTGTACCAATTTACATTCCCACCAACAATGTAGTGGGTTCCCTTCTCTCCACTCCATCTCTAGCATTTACTGTTTGTGGGGTTTTGATGATAGCCATTTTGACTGGTGTGAGGTGATATCTAACTGTAGTTTTGGTTTGCATTTCTCTAAGACTTAGCAATATTGAATATCTTTTCATGTGCCTACTGTCCAACTGTATCTATCTTTGGAGAAAGTCTGTTTAGGGCTTCTGCCCATTTTTGACTGGGTTGTTTGTTTTGATGCTGTTAAGCATCATGAGCTGTTGGTAAATTTTGGAGACTAATCCTGTACTGGTCACACTGTTGCAAATATCTTCTCCAAATCTGTGGGTTGTCTATTCTTTCCGCTTATTGTTTCCTTTGCTGTGCAAAAACTTTGGAGTTTAAGTGGGTCCCATTTATTTAGTTTTGCTTTTATTTCAATTATTCTGGATTGGTGTTCAGTCACTAAATCATATCTATCTCTTTGTGACCCCATGGACTGCAGCATGCCAGTTTTCTCTCCTTCCCTATCTCCCAGAGTTTTCTCAAACTCTTGTCATTGGGTTGATAATGCCGTCAAACCATCTCACCCTCTCTCACCCCCTTTTCTTCTTACCCTCGATCTTTCCCAGCATCAGGGTCTTTCCCAATGAGTTGGCTCTTCACATCAGGTGAAAAGTATTGGAGCTTCAGCTTCAGTATCAGTCCTTCCAATGAAATTTTGGGGTTGACTTCTCTTATGAGTGACTGGTTTGATCTCCTTGCAGTACAAGGGATTCTTAAGAGTCTTCTACAGCACCAGAGTATGAAAACATCAATTGTTTTGTTCTCAGCCTTCTTTATGATTCAACCCTCACATCTGTGTATGACTACTGGGAAAGCCATAAAACTCTGACTATACAGACCTTTGTCGGCAAACTAATGTCATTGCTTTTAATACACTGTCTAGGTTTGTCATGGCTTTTCTTTCAAGGAGCATGTGTATTCTAATTTCATGGCTGCACTCTCCATCCTCAGTGATTTTGGAGCCCAGGAAAATAAATTCTATTACTGTTTCCATTTTTCCCCATCTATTTGCCATGAAATGACAGGACCAGTTGTCATGATCTTAGTTTTTTTAATGTTGAGTTTTAAGCCAGCTTTTTCAATCTCCCCTTTCACCTTCATCAAGAGACTCTTTAGTTTCTCTTTGCTTTCTGGATTACAGTGGTATCATCTGCATATATGAGGTTCTTGATATTTCTCCCAGAAATCTTGATTCCAGTTTGTGAGTCATCCACCAGGCATCGCATGACGTTCTCTGTATAGAATTTAAATAAGCGGGGTGGCAATATATAGCCTTGACGTACTCCTTTCCCAATTTTGAACCAGTCTGTTCCATGTCCAATTCTCACTGTTGCTTCTTCACCTGCATACAGTTTTCTCAGGAGACACATAACGTGGTGTGTCTTTAAGATTTAATCTCTTTAAGATTTTCCCAGTGTGTTGAGATCCACATGGTCAAAGGCTTTAGCATAGTCAATGAAGAAGAAATAGATTTTTTAAATTTACTTGCTTTTTCTATGATCCAACAGTTATTGGCAATTTGGTACCTCTGCTTTTTATAAATCCGGCTTGTACATCTTGAAGATCTCAGTTCACATACTATTGAAGCTTAACTGGAAAGATTTTGAGCATTGCCTTTCTAGCATATCCAACGAGTGCAATTGTGTGGTATTTGAACATTCTTTGAAATTCTTTGGGACTGGAATGAAAACTGACCTTTTCCAGTCTTGTGGGCACTGCTGAGTTTTCCAAATTTGTTGGCATATTGATTGCAGCACTTTTAACAGCATCATCTTTTAGGATTTGAAATATCTCAGCTGGAATTCCATCACCTCCACTAGCTTTGTTCATAGTAATGCTTCCTAAGTCCCACTTGACTTCCCACTCCAGGATGCCTAGTTCTAGGAGAGTGACTGCTGCTGCTGCTGCTGCTCCTAAGTCGCTTCAGTTGTGTCCGACTCTGTGCGACCCCAGAGACGGCAGCCCACCAGGCTCCCCCATCTCTGGGATTCTCCAGGCAAGAACGCTGGAGTGGGTTGCCATTTCCTTCTCCAATGCATGAAAGTGAAAAGTGAAAGTGAAGCTGCTCAGTCATGCCCGACTCTTAGCTACCCCATGGACTGCAGCCTACCAGGCACCTCCGTCCATGGGATTTTCCAGGCAATAGTACTGGAGTGGGTTGCTATTGCCTTCTCCATAAGAGCGTGACTACACCACTGCAGTTATCCAGGTTATTAAGACTTTTTTTGTATAGTTCTTATGTGTCTTCTTGCCACCTCTTTTTAATGTCTTCTACTTCTGTTAGATCCTTGCTGTTTCTCTCCTTTACTGTGCCTATCTTTGCATGAAATATTCCCTTAGTATCTCCTGATTTTTTAAAAAGAGATCTGTAGTCTTTCCCATTTCATTATTTTTCTCTATTTCTTTGCATTGTTCACTTGAAAAGGCTTTCTTATCTCTCCTTGCTCTTCTCTGAAACTGCATTCAGTTTGGTACATCTTTCCCTTTCTCCTATGCCTTACACTTCTTTTCTCCGCCATTTGTATGGCCTTCTCAGACAACCACTTTTTCTTCTTGCATTTCTTTTTCTTGAGGGTGCTTTTGGTCACCAACTCCTGTACAGCATTATGAACCTTTGTCCATAGTTCTGGCACTGTATACCAGATCTAATCCTTTGAATCTATTCATCACCTCTACTGTGTAATCATAAGGGATTTGATTTAGGTCATACCTGAATGGTCTAGTGGCTTTCCCTACTTTCTTCAATTTTAGCCTGAATTTGGCAATAAGGAGCTTATGATCTGAACCACAGTCAGTTCCAGGTCTTGCTTTTGCTGACTGTATAGAGTTTCTCTATCTTCAGCTGCAAAGAATATAGTCAGTCTGATTTCAATGTTGTCCATCTGGTGAGTCATTTCTCGTGTTGTTGGGTAAGGGTGTCTGCTATGATCAGTGCATTTTCTTGGCAAAACTTTGTTAACCTCCATGGCCAATCTTGGTTGTTACTCCAGCTATCTTTTGGATTCTTACATTTGCATTCCAGCCCCATACGATGAAAAGAACATTTTTTTTTTTTTTTGCTGTTATTTCTAGAAGGTCTTGTAGGTCTTCATAGAACTGTTTAATTTCAGGTTCTTAGTGGTTAAGGCAATAGATAGGATTACTATGATGTTGAATGATTTGCCTTGGAAATGAATAACATTCTGTTGTTTTTGTGATTGTACCCAAGTACAGCATTTCAGACTCTTTTCTTGACTGGGAGCTACTTCATTTCTTCTAAAGGGATTCTTGGCCACAGTAGTAGATATAATGGTCATCTGAATTAATTTTGCGCATCCCTGTCCATTTTAGTTCACTGATTTCTACAATTTTGATGTTCACTCTTGTCATCTTCTGCTTGGCCACGTCCAATTTACCTTGATTCATAGACTTAACATTCCATGCATTTATGCAATATTTTCCTTTATGGTATTGGACTTTTATTGCCAGACACATCCACAACTGAATGCCATTTATGCTTTAGCCTAGCCTCTTCATTCTTTCTGGAGTAATTTCTCCACTCTTCCTCAATAGCATAGCATATTGGACACCTACCAAACTGGAGGGCTCATCTTCCAGTGTCATATCTTTTTGCCTTATCATACTGTTCATGGGGCTTTCAGGAAAGAATACTGAGGTGGTTTATTCTGGGAGATAGATCAAAAGATATATTGCAGTGACATATGTCAGAGAGTGTTCTGCCTTTGCTTTCCTCTATAAGTTTTATTGTCTCTGGTCTTACTTTTAGGTATTTAATCCATTTTAAGCTTAGTTCTGATTATCGTGTTAAATAGTGACTGAGTTTCATTATTTTACATGTAACTGTCCAATTTTCTAAGTACCATTTGTTGAAGAGACTGTCTTTCCAACATTGTGTGGTCTTGCCTCCTTGGTCATAGATTAACTGACCATAGGTATATGGGTTTTTCTTGGTTTTCTCTTCTGTTTAATTGATCTATATTTCTATCTTTGGGTCAGTACCCTACTCTATTAATGACTATAGCTTTGTAGTATTGTCTGAAGTCAGGGAGTCTGATTCCACCAGGTCCGTTTTTGTTTTTCAAGATTACTTTGGGTATTTGGAATCTTTTTTATCTTTACACAAATTTTAAGAGTATTTTTCCTAGTTCTGTGAAAACTGTAATTGAAATTTAATAGTGATTGCATTGAATCTGTAGATTGCCTTGGGTAGTAGAGTCATTTTGACAATACTGAATCTTCTTATCCATTAACATGGTATATCTTTCCATCTGTTTGTATCTTCTTCTGTTTCTTTCATCGGTGTCATACTTTTCAGAGCACAGGTCTTTTGTCTTCTTAGGTAGGTTATTTCCTAGGTGTTCTATTCTCTTTGATGTGATGGTAAATGAAATTTTTTCTTGATTTTCTGATCTTCTGCTGCTAAAGCATAAAAATGCAACTAATTTCTGTATCTCAATTTTGTAACCTGCAACCTTACCAAATTAGTTGATGAGCATTAGTAGTTTTCTGGTACCATCTTTATGACATTCTATGCATAATATCATGTCTTATGCAAACAATGACAGTTTGGCTTCTTTTCCAATTTGGATTCCCTTTACTTTTTCTTCTTCTCTGATTGACATGGCTGGGACTTCCAGCATTAGGTTGAACAAAAGTGATGAGAATGAACATTCTTGTCTTGTTCCAGGTATTAGAGGAAACACTTTCAGCTTTTCATCATTGGGTATGATAGTAGCTGTAGGCTTGTCATATATGGTCATTATTATGTTTAGGCATGTTCCCTCTATGCCTGTTTTATGGAGGATTTTTATCATAAATCAGTGCTGAATTTTGTCAAAAGTTTTCTGTACCTATTGAGATGATCATATGGTTTTTATTCTTCAGCTTGTTGATATGGTGTATCACATTGATGGATTTGCAGATATTGAAAACAGTCCTTGCATCCCTGGGATGAATCCCTCTTGATCATGGTGTATGATCTTTTTAATGTATTATTGGATGTGGATTGCTAGTATTATGTTGAGGATTTTTGCATCTACGCTCATCAGTGATATTGGTCTGTGATTTTCATTTTTTGTGTGTGTGGTATCTTTGTCTGCTTTTGGTGTCAGTGTGATGATGACATCATAGAATATGTTTGGAAGTTTTCCTTCCTCTTCAATTTTTTGCAAAAATTTCAGAAAGATAGGTGTTAAGTCTTCTTCAAATGTTTATTAGAACTCATCCGTGAAGCCATCAGGTCCTGGACTTTGGTTTGTTGGGAGTTTTTTAATCACTTTCAATTTCAGTATTTGTTATTTGTCTGTTTATATTCGCTATTTCTTCCTGATTCAGTCTTAGCAAACTATACCTTTCTAAGAATTTGTCCATTTCTTCCAGGTTATCCATTTTATTGGCAATGAGTTGCTCATAGTATTCTCTTATGATCTTTTGTATTCCTGTTGAGTCAGTTGTAACTTCTTTTTCAATTCTAATTTTATTGATTTGAGTATTCTCTGTATTTTTCTTGATGAGTCTGGCTAAAGGTTTATCAATTTTGTTCTTTTCAAAAACAGCTTTTACTTTTATTATTGTTTGCTATTGTTTTCATTTATTTCTGCTCTGATTTTTATAATGTCTTTCCTTCTACTAACTTTAGGGTTTTTTTTTTTTTTGTTGTTGTTGTTCTTTCTCTTGTTTTAGGTGTAGGGTTAGGTTGTTTATTTGGATTTTTTTCTTGTTTCTTGGGGCAAGATTTTATTGCTATCTGCTTCCCTCTTTGAACTGCTTTTGCTACATCCTGAAGGCTTTGGACTTTTGTGCTTTCATTTTCTTTTGTCTTCACATACTTATTGATTTCCTTTTTGATTTCTTCAGTGATTCATTGGTTGTTTAGTAGCATATTATGTAGCTCCCACGTGTTTATGTTTTTTGTAGTTTTTTCCTTACACTTTATTTCTAATCTCATAACACTTTGATCAAAAAAGATGCTTGATTTGATTTCAGTTTTCTTAAATTTATGAGGCTTCCCATGTGTCCCAGCATGTGGTCAATACTGGAGAAAATTCCATGCACTTGAGAAGAATGCATAGTCTGTTGCTTTTAGGTGGAATGCTCTATAAATATCAATTAAGTCCATCTGGTCTAATGTATACTTTAAGGCTTGTGTCTCCTTATTAATTTTTTGTCTGGATGATCTATCAATTGAAGAAAGTGGGTTGTTAAAGTCTCTCACTATTATTGTGTTTCTGTCAGTTTCCCCATAGTATTTGTCTTCCATTTTGAGGTGCTCTTATATTGAGTGCATATATACTTATAATTGTTATATTTTGTTCTTGAATACTTGATCACTATGTAGTGCCCTTCTTTTTCTCCTATAAAAATCTTTGTTTTGCAGTCTATTTTGTCTGATATGAGTATTACCACTCCTGGTTTCTTTCAATTCCATTGTGTGTAATACCTTCTCCCATCTCATTACTTTCAGTCTGTAATTGTCCCTAGGTCTGAGGTGGGCCTTTTATAGACAGCATGTATATGGGTCTTGATTTTGTATCCACCCAGCCAGTCTGTGTCTTCTGGTTGGTACATTTAATCGATTTATATTTAAAGTAATTATCAATATGTATGATCCTATTACCATTTTCTTAAATGTTGTGAATTTTTTTTTTTGTTTTTTTTTTTTTTTAATAGGTACTTTTCTTCTTTTGTGTTTCCTCCCTAGAGAAATCCCTTGAGTATTTGTTTTAAAGCTAGTTTGGTGGTGTTGAATTCTCTTAATGTTTGCTTGTCTGGAAAGCTTTTGATTTCTCCGTGAATTCTGAATGAGAGTCTTGCTGGGTAGAGTATTCTCAGTTTCAGGTCCTTCTCTTTCATCACTTTAAAGATATTATGCCATTAACTTCTGAATTGCAGATTTTCTGTTGCAAAATTCTCTGATAACCTTATGGGAGTTCCCTTGTACGTTATTTGTCATTTTTTCCCTTGTTGCTTTTAATATTTTATCTTTGTCTTTATTTATTTATTTTTTGTCAGTATGATTGCTATGTGTCTCAGTATGTTTTTCCTTGGATTTATTTTGCCTAGGACTCTGTTCTTCTTGGACTTGGTTGACTATTTCCTTTCCCATGTTAAGAAAGTTTTCAGCTGTAGTCTCTTCAAATATTTTTTCAGGTCCTTTTTCTCTTCTCCTTCTGGGATCCCTATAGTATGAATTTTGTTCCATTTAACATTGTCCCAGAGGTCTCTTAGGCCATCTTCATAACTGTTCATTTTTTTTTCTGTATTCTATCTTGTGTTTGTGATTTCCACTGTCCTTCTTCCAGGTCACTTATCCATTCTTCTGTCTCTACTATTCTCTTATTGTTTTCTTCTAGTGTATTGTTCATCTCTGTTTGTTCTTTAGTTCTTCTGCATCTTTGGTGAACATTTCTTGCTTCTTTTTCTGAAATCCTGTATTATATTCACTATCATTATTCTGAATTCTCTTTCTGAAAGATTGTCTATCTCCACTTCATTTAGTTACTTTTCTGCAGTTTTATCTTGTTCCTTCATCTGTAAAATAACCCGGTAACTTTTCATTTTATTTTTGTGTCTGTGGTTTTAGTTTTGGAGGCTGTGGGATTGTAGTTCTTCTTGCTTCTTCTGTCTACCTTCTGGTGGATGAGCCTATCAAAGAGGCTTGTGTAAGCTTCCTGATGGGAGGGACTGGTAGTATGAAAAATGGGTTTTGCTTTCATGGGCAGTGTCAGGCTCAGTGAAACTTTAATCCAATTGTCTGCTGACGAGTGGGACTGTGCTCCCTCTGTTAATTATTTGCTTGAGGTGACCCAACCCTGAAGGCTATATGGTATCCTTCAGTCAGGCTCATGTCAATGGGCACTTCCCAGAACTGCTACTGCCAGTACCCTAGTCTCCACAGTAAGCCACTACTATCCCATGCCTCTGCAGAATACCCTCCAACACTAACAGGTATATCTGGTTCAGTTTCCTGTGGGATCACTGCTCCTTTCCCTAGGGTCTTAGTATGCATAAGATTTTGTATGTGGCCTCTCAGAGTGGAGTCACGGTTTCCCCCAGTCCTGCATAAGTCTTGAAATCCAATGTCACTGGCCTTTAAAGTCAGATTCCTGGGAACTCCTAGTTGTCTTGCTGTATCTCCAGGTTGGGAAGCCTGACATGGTGCTCAGGACCTTTACAGCAGTGGAAGAACTTCTCTGGTATTATCGTTCTCCAGTTTGTGCATTGTCTGCCCAGTAGGTATGGGATTTGACTTTATTGTGAATTCACCCATTATACTGTCTTGTTGCAGCTCCTCATTCATCTTTAGATGTATGGTATCTTTTTTTGGTAGGTTCTATCATCTTCCTGTTAATGGTTCTTCAACAACTTGTGGTTTTGGTGCTCTCACAGGAGGAGATGAGCACACATCCTTCTACTCCACAAAATTGAACTTACTAGAATATTGTTTGGCCTTCATGTGTTTGTGTTTTTTATAGTATTTTCCTGTAATTGATTTCTAATTTCATATCATTGTGGTCAGAAAAAATACTTGATATGATCTCACTTTTCTTAAATTTACCAAGGCTTGGGCTTATGGCCCAAGATGTGATCTATCCTGGAGAATGATTCTTGTACAATTGAAAAGGAACTGTATTCTGCTGTTTTCTAATGGATTGTTCTATAAAAATAAATTAAGTGCAACTGGTATAATGTGTCATTTAAGGCCTGTGTTTCTTTATGAATTTTCTGCCTGGTTGATGTCTTATTTGGTGTAACTGAGGTGCTAAAGTTCCCCACTATTATTTTGTTACTGTCACTTTCCACTTTTATGACTGTTAACATTTGTCTTATATATTGAGATGCTCCTGTGTTGGGTACATATATATTTACAATTGTTATGTATCTTTTTGGAATGATCCCTTGATCATTATGCAATGCCTTTCATTGTCTCATGTAACAGTCTTTGTTTTAAAGTCTATTCTGTCTGGTATTTATATTGGTAGCCCAGCTCTCCTTTGATTCTTATTTGCATAGAATAACTTTTTTCATTCCCTCACTTTCAATCTGTATGTGTGCCTAGGTCTGAAGTTGGTCTCTTGTAGACAGCATATATACGGGTCTGATTTTTGTGTCCATTCAGTCAATCTATGTCTTTTGGTTGGAGTGTTTAATCCATTACATTTAAGGTAATTATCAGCATGTATATTCCTATTACCGTTTTCTTAATTTTGGGGAGTCCATTTTTATAGGAATTTTTTCTCTATTTCCTTTTTTGTTCTTTTCTCTGGTGGTTTGATGGTCAAGATAAGTGTTGTGTTTGGGTTCCTTTTTCTTTTTTGTGTATTGTTTTCTGGTTTACATTTCCCCTGAGGGTTTCATATAGCAGTCTTTGTATATACAGTTTTGCTTTAATTTGCTGTTCTCTTAATTTTAAATGTAATTCCCATTTCCTGCATTTGTACTCTCCTCACGTTTGCTGTTTTTGATACCATGTTTTTGTGTGGATACTTTGTATGTTTGCATTTACCAGTGAACTTTCCCATTTGTGATTTTCTTCTTTCTAGTTTGGCCTCTTATTTAAGATAATTAGTGATAGTTATCTACTTACTGCCACTTTGTTATTTGTTTTACAATTGTTTTTGCAGTTAATATCTGTTCATTTCTTCTTTCTATCATTTTGTCTTGATGATTTTGTTTAGTAGTATATTTGAACAACTTTATTGTCGGTTTTTGTGTACATATTGTATATTTTTCTCTTTTTTAAATAGATTTATATTTTTTTAAAAAAATATTTGCTTATTTTTTGTCATGCTGGGTCTGTTTTGTGTAGTCTTTCTCTAGTTGTGGAATGCGGGAGCTAGTTTTTTTGGTACATGGGCTTCTCATTGTGGTGGCTTCTCTTTTGTGGAACAGTCTCTAGATGCATGGCCTTCAGTAGTTGCAGCATGCAGGCTCAGTAATTGTAGCCTGTGGACTCTAGGTTTTTGTGTTTCAATAATAATGGCACACAGGCTCAGTAGTTGCAGCTCACAGGCCCTAGAATGCCAAGGATTCAGTAGTTGTTGTACATGGCTCAGTAGTTGCAGCTTGCAGTCTCTAGAGTGCAGGCTCAGTGGATGTAGTGCACGGACTCAGTTAAACTGCATCATGTGGTATCTACCCAGATCAAGGATCAAACAGGTGTACCCTGCATTTGCAGGGAGATTCTTATCCACTACTGTACCAGGGAAGTGTATTGTACATTTTTGATTTATTGTTACCATGTAGTCCATGTATGTTGACCTGTAATGATATCTACTTGTTATAAACTGGTACTCATTTAAGTTTAATACATTATAAAAATCTTTATTTTTTATTCCCCTTCCACACATTTTGGTTTTTACTATCATAATTTGCATCTTCATACTTATCTCTTAACAGCTTATTCTAGATAAAATTGCCTTTACCTTTTTGTCTGTCAACACACATACTAGCTTATTTAAGTAATCTTCAGACCTTATTATACAGTTGTATTTCTTGATATGATTTTCCCTTTCCTATAAGTTCTTACTATTTTCCATTTAGAGAGGAGAGGACTTTTCAACTTTTCTTTTAGCTTAGGTTTATTATTGGTGGCTCAGATGGTAAAGAATCTGCCTGCAATGCGGGAGACCCAGGTTTGATCCCTGGGACTGGAAGATCCCCTGGAGAAGAGAAAGGCTACCCACTCCTGTATTCCTGCCTGGATAATCCCATGGACAGAGGAGCCTAGCAGGCTAAAGTCTACGGGGTCACAAAGAGTCAGACATGACTGAGCCACTAAGACACTTTTATTATTGATGTACTCTTTTTCTTTGAAAAGTTTTTTCCTTCTATTCTAAATAATAATCTTATTAAAGTATAGTAAATTACAAGTTTTCACCTTCAGCACATTGACTATATCATACTACTCCCTTCTGTCATGCAAATTTTCTGCAGAACAATTAGCTGATAGCATTATGGGGATTCTCTTGTACATCAATCTTTTTTTTTCCCTTGCTACCTTTAGAATTATTTCTTCATGTTTAATTTTGCCATTAAAGTGTTCTATTAATTGGTGTGGGCATGTTTCGGTTCATCTTGTTTGTGACACTCTATGCTTACTGCACCTTGGCATCTCTTTCATTCTTCAAGTTTAGGAACTTTTTAGCCAAAATTACTTCAAATATTTTTCGGTCCTCTTCTCTTCTTGTTTTCTTTTTGGAATACTTATCATGCTAATGTTGGCACACTTATTCTCCTAGAGTTCTCATGGACTATTTTCATTTCTTTCATTTATCTTTCTGCTCTAATGATTGGATGATTTCCATTATTCTATCTTCCAGATTACATATGCATTCCTCTGTATCACTTAGTCTAGTACTCATTCCTTCTAGTGTGTTTTTTTTTTTAAATTTCAGATATTGAATTATCTATTTTTGATTGGGTCATTTTCATATTTTCTACTTTCATCTTAAAATGATCAATTCTTTACTCCAATTCAGTTAACATTTTTATTGTTGTTCAGTTACTAAGTCATGTATGACTCTTTGAAACCCCATGAACTGCAGCACACCAGGTTCATTATCCTTAATTACCTCAAAGAGTTTGTTTAAATTCATGACCATTGAGTCTATCTAAACATTTCATCCTCTGCCACCCTCTTCACTTTTTGCCTTTAACTTTTCCCAGCACCAGGGTAATTTCCAATGAGTTGGCTCTTCCCATCAGATGGCCAAAGTACTGGAGCTTCAGCTTCAGCATCAGTCCTTCCAGTGAATATTCAGGGTTAAATTCCTTTAGATTGACTGGCTTAATCTCTTTGCAGTCCAAGAGACTCTCAAGCATCTTCTCCAGCACCACAACTCAAAAGTAAAAATTCTTTAGCGATTCAACTTCCTTTATGGTCTAACTCTCACATCCATACAGGTCTATGGGAAAATTCATAACTTTGACTATACAACGTTTGTCAACAAACTGATATCTCAGCTTTTTAATTCACTGTCTAAGTTTGGCATAGCTCTCCTTCCAAGAACCATGCTTCTTTTAATTTCATGGGTACAGTCACCATCCACAGCGATTTTTGTAGCCCAAGAAAAGAAAACCTGTCACTACTTCCACTATTTTACCTTCTATTTTCCATGAAATAATGGAACCAGATATCATGATCTTAGTTTTATTCATGTTGAGTTGCAAAGCCAGCTTTTTCACTCTCCTCTTTCATCCTCATCAAGAGGCTCTTTAACTCCTCATCACTTTCTGCAATTAGAGTCGTATCATCTGCATATTTGAGGTTGCTGGTAATTCTCCCAGCAATCTTGATTCCAGTTTGTACATCATCCAGCCCAGAATTTTGCATGATATACTCTCATAGAAAGTGAATAAGCAGGGTGACAATCTGCAGCCTTGTCATACTCCTTTCCAATTTGTAACCAGCCAATTGTTTCATGTGCAGTTCTTTTTTTTTTTTTTTCTTTTAAACTATTTTTTTATTAGTTGGAGGCTAATTACTTCACAACATTTCAGTGGGTTTTGTCATACATTGATATAAATCAGCCATAGGTCTTCACGTGCAGTTCTAACTGTTGCTTCTTGACTTGCATACACGTTCCTCAGAATACAGGTAAGGTGGTCTGGTATACTCATCTCTTTAAGAATTTCCCACAGTTTATTGTGATCCACACAGTCAAAGGTTTTAGCATAGTCAATGAAGCAGAAGTAGATGCTTTTCTGGAATTCTCTTACTTTTCATATTATCCAATGAATGTTGGCAATTTGATCTCTGCCTTTTCTAAACCCTACTTGTACATCTGGAATTTCTAAGTTCACATACTCTTGAAGACTAGCTTTAAGGATTTTGAGCATAAAATTATTAGCATGTGAAATGAGTGCAATATTTACAGTAGTTTGAACAATCTTTCACATTGCCCTTATTTGAGATTAGAATGAAACCTGAGCTTTTCCAGTCCTATGGCCACTGCTGAATTTTCCAAATTTGCTGATATTGAGTGCAGCACTTTAACAATGTCATCTTTTAGGAATTTAAACAGCTCCTGTGTATTCTTGCCACCTTTTCTTAATCTCTTTTGCTTATGTTAGGTCCTTACCATTTCTGTCCTTTGTCATGTCAGTCCTTGCATTAAATGTTCTCTTGATATCTCCAATTTTCTTCAAGAGACCTCTAACTTTTCCCATCTATTGTTTTTCTCTATTTGCATTGTTCACTTAGTAAAGCCTTCATATCTCTCCTTTCCATTCTCTGGAACTCTGCATTTGGTTGGTATATATTCCCCTTTGTCCATTGTCTTTGGCTTTTCTTCTTGCCTCAGCTATTTATAAAGCCTCCTCAGAACCACGTTGCCTTCTTGGATTTATTTTTCTTTGGGATAGTTTTGGTCACTGATTCCTGTACAATGTTACAAAACTTAGCCCATATTTCTTCCAAAAAATGGACAAGTTTCTAGAAATGTACTGTCTCCCAAAAGTGAACCAGGAGGAAATATAAAATGAACAGATCAATTACCAGTAATTGAAATTAAGCAGTACTTACAAAAATTCCATGAAACAAATTTTCAAAATCAGATGGCTTTGCAGAGAAATTCTAGCAATCATATAAAGAAGAATTAACATTTATCCTTCTCAAATTGTTCAAGAAAATTGCAGAGGAAGGAAAACGTCTGAACTAACTCTACAAAACCAGAATCACCTTGATACCACAAGTAGACAAAGACTTTTTAAAAAAGAAAATTACAAGTTAATATCACTAATGAACAGAGATGCAAAAACCCTCATCAAAATATTAGCAAACAGAACACAACAATAGGCAGCATATTAAAAATCAGAGACATTACTTTGCCGACAAAGGTTCATCTAGTCAAAGCTATCGTTTTTCCAGTAGTCATGTATGAATGTGAGAGTTGGACCAAAAAGAAAGCTGAGCATCAAAGAATTGACACTTTTGAACTGTGGTGTTGGAGAAGACTCTTGAGAGTTCCTTGGACAGCAAGGAGATCAACCAGTCAATCACAAAGGAAATCAGTCCTGAATATTCACTGGGAGGACTGATGCTGAAACTCAAATACTTTGGCCACCTGATGTGAAGAACTGACTCGATGGAAAAGACCCTGATGTTGGGAATGATTGAAGAGGATCACAGAGGATTAGAAGGTTGAATGGCATCACGGACTTGATGGACATGAGTTTGAGCAAGCTCCGGGAGTTGGTGATAGACAGGGAAGCCTCGCGTGCTGCAGTGCATGGGGTCACAAAGACTCAGACAGGACTTAGCAACTGAACAACAACAAGGGGATAGTGACTGGCAGGTGAAAAGTCAACAGTGACAGACTGGGGTATGAACAATGCTGCAGTAAGGCAGACTAAGAGTGTGCTTCCCTCAGGAAGTACTTAGAAAGCTGGTACTTACAAAACTGAGCAGTTATATGTCAAAGATTGAATCTATAACATTTGCTAATACCATAAACAGAAATAAAGTCAAAATTTATTTGGACCTACATGTGAAACCAGGAATCATAAAATTCCTAGAAAAAAGCATAGCCAGAACACTCTGACATAATTAATTATTACTGTTATATTTTAATTTGTTTCCTAAAGCAAACAAAAGCAAAATAAAGAAACAGGATGTAATTAAACTTAAAAGCTTTTGCACATTAAAGGAAACCATTAATGAAATGAAAAAGCAACCTACCTGAGACTATTTTTGCAAATGATATGACCAATAATGGGTTAATATGCAAAATATAGAAACAGCTCTTACAACTCAATATCAAAAAACAAAGAGGGCATTCCTAAGATGGCAGAGGAATAGGATGGGGAGACCACTTTCTCCCCCACAAATTCATTGAAAGAACATTTGAACACTGAGCAAATTCCAGAAAACAACTTCTGAACACTGGCAGAGAACATCAGGCACCCAGAAAGGCAGCCCATTGTCTTCAAAAGGAGGTAGGACAAAATATAAAAGATAAAAAGAGAGACAAAAGAGTTAGGGATGGGTACCCATCCTGGGAAGGAAGTCTTTAAAGAGAAGTTTCCAAACACCAGGAAACTCTCTCACTGGCGGGTCTGTGGGGAGTTTTGGGATCTCATGGGGCAACATAACCCGAAGGGAAAAATAAATAAATAAATAAATAAAACCCACAGATTACGTGCCTAACAGCAACTCTCAGCAGAGAAGTAGCCCAGATGCTTGCATCCACCACCAGCAAGTGGGGGCTGAGCAGGGAGGAGCGGGCTGCATTGCTTAGGGTAAGGACCAGGCCTGAATGCCCTGAGGGCAATCTGAGGGAGCTAATGTGAGATAGCAACCTAAACTGTGGGATACCCAGAGAGAGAGAGGAAGAAAAAAACAAAGAACCCTATTAATGAATAAGCGTAAGTCCTGAATAAACTTTTTTTTTTTTTCCAAACAAGAAAAAACTGCAAATGGCCAATTGGTACATTAAATAATACTCAAAATTATTAATCATCAAAAAAGTGAAAGTCAAAATCACAATGAGATATCACTTAAAACCTGTCATAATGACTCTCATCAAAAAGACCACAAATAACAAATGTTAGTGAGAAAATGGAACCAGTGTATAATGTTGGTGGGAATGTAAATTGGTGCAGACACTTTTGAAAACATTATGGCGTTTCCTCAAATAATTAAAATATAATACAGCAATTCCACTTCTGGCTACCTATCCAAAAATAAAATGGAATGTACTGTATGATATCATTTATATGTGGGATATAAAAAAATAACAAACAAACTAGTGAATGTAACAAGAAGGAAACAGACTCACATATGTAGAGAAGAAACTAGTGATTATCAGTGGGAAGAGGGAAGTGGAGAGGGCCATATTAGGGGTAGAGGATTAAGGGATGCAAAATACTATATGTAAAATAAGGTTCAAGAGTATATTGTACATCACTGGGAGTTTAGGCAATATTTGATAATAAGTATAAAGTATACTATAATCTTTAAAAATTGTTCAGCACTAAGTTATACATATGACTTATATAATATGACTAATCAACTATATCTCAGTAAAATTAAAAATAATAAAAAACAAGCTTTTTTTCCCTTCACATAGTATTTCTTCAAACTCTTCCGTATTTTTATGTAGTTCTGAGTTCCTAGCATATATAATTTTCCTTCTCTTCAGATAACATTTTATGTTTATTAGAAGGGATGTGGCCTTGGGTGTGAGGGAAAACAGGGAGCAAGGCCCAGTAGAAAAGAGGCAAAACTGATACCTTGGGGGACCTGTGTAGCAGAGAAGGGCTTATCAGTTTATTCTTCCCAGTAAGAAGAGGAAGCAGTAGGCAGAAGACTTAAAAAATACAGGCAAGTGTAACAGAGGGGTGTGTGGTGGCTATTTATATGGTGTGGTTTGATGAGTGCTAGGAAGTTTCCCTGCCCCCAGATTTCTCTCTCACATACCTGAAATTCTACTCTCAGTGATTCATTTGTTTCCATGAACTTACCAGTGGGTTTTGCAGAGAAGACTGACTTACTGGCTTGAAAGGAAATTCTCTGAATCTTGTTGTAACTCTATGTGAGGATCTGAGGAAGAACTTGGGAAATAAATCTCAGAGACTTAAGGGGCTTTGGAGAGCTACAGATTATGTTTATGAAAGAAAGAAATGAGAACCCTCCCCTCACTTTTTGCTGAGAGGTGCTCTTTATATTCAGAATACAGTGTCCAGATCAGCAGCATTGGCATCAGTTGGTAACTTGTTAGAAATGCAAAATCTCAAGTCCTATTACATATCTACTGAATCAGAATTTGCATTTTAATAAGATCCTCACATTATTCAGGGCTTCCTTTGTGGCTCAGACAGTAATGGATCTGCCTGTAATTCAGGAGACCTGGGTTTGATCCCTAGATTGGGAAGATCCCCTGGAGAAGGGAATGGCTACCTACTCCAGTATTCTTGTCTGCAGAATTCCATGGATAGAAGAGTCTGGGGACAGAACAGCCTACAGCCCATGGGGTCACAAAGAGTCAGACACACCTGAGCAACTAGCACTTCACTTTCACATTATTTAGGTACACATTCAAATGTGAGAAGCTAGAGATTTTCATAGTTATAGTTCCTTTATTTCCATTGTTACATAGTATTTCATTGTCTGAATATACAAAAACTATTTTTTAATTGAAGTATAGTTGACTTACAATATTACATTAGTTTTACACATATAACATAGTAACTTGATACTTTTATAGATTATGCTCCACGCAATGTTATCATAAAATATTGACTATATTCTCTGTGCTATACGTTACATCCTAGTAACTTATTTTGCACCTAGTAGTTTGTACCACTTAGTCGCATATTTTGCCCCTCCCCTAAACCTTTTCCTCTCTAGTAACTGCTATTGTCTTTCTGATTTATTGTATTTGTTCATTTGTTGTATTTTTTAGAATCCACATAAAAGTGGATAAAGTATTTTTCATTCTCTAAGCATAATGCCTTCTAGGTCCATCTATGTATTACACATGGCATATTTTCATTCCTTCAACAGCTAATACCACATCTTCTTATCCATTCATTTGTTGATGGACATTTACTACCACAAGCTAGAAATTTCTAAAGTAACAAAGGAGCCTGCAGTGGTCACGATTTGGTTCATTCCAGCCTCAGTATCTTCTTGGAATGCTCTCACTTATGCCCTGATGTTACTCCCACTGTCTCTCCTAAAACATAGCCAAAACCTAGACACAGACAGACCCTGGGACTCTCTGTTGACATTCATTAATAAGAAAGTTAAATAAAGGTAAACAAAAAACTAAATGAATTAATTACAAACAATGTAGATAATAACAGGTTTTCAAAGTTCATCTTGGTATAAACATAACATTAGTAATTTTTTCCTATGTGAAACAGTCAACACAATAGCCTGTTGAGAGAATATGAAATACAAGTTTCTGATTCTACAAATGTAATATATGTAGAATATTCAGTTCAGTTCAGTTCAGTCACTCAGTCGTGTCCAACTCTTTGTGACCCCATGAATCACAGCACGCCAGGCCTCCCTGTCCATCACAAACTCCCGGAGTTTACACAAACTCATGTCCATCGAGTTGGTGATGCCATCCAGCCATCTCATCCTCTGTCATCCCCTTCTCCTCCTGCCCCCAATCCCTCCCAGCATCAGGGTCTTTTCCAATGAGTCAACTCTTTACATGAGGTCGCCAAAGTATTGGAGTTTCAGGTTCAACATCAGTCCTTCCAATGAACACCCAGGACTGATCTCCTTTAGGATGGACTGGTTGGACCTCCTTGCAGTCCAAGGGACTCTCAAGAGTCTTCTCCAACACAACAGTTCAAAAGCATCAATTTTTCAGCTCTCAGCTTTCTTTACAGTCCAACTCTCACATCCATACATGACCACTGGAAAAACCATAGCCTTGACTAGACATAGAATATTACAGTTACCCTTTTCTCAAGGTAATAATTCCCTTCTTGTCCCAGATGAGCTGGCTTTGCTTTTCAATTACTTCACTAGGGTTTTACTCCCCTTCAGGTTCCTCCCAGCAACATGAGGTGGGCAGTGCAGCTCTTGCTACATGGCAGTTAGTGATAGACAGGGAAGCCTAGCATGCTACAGTCCGTGGGGTCACAAAGAGTCAGACACGACTGAGTGACTGAACTGAACATGGCAGTGGCTTTCCACGAGTAAGAACAGACACAAAAGACCTTCACTTTTCATTCTTAGGCCCTAGTTCCCAAACTCTGTGTGGCTCAGAATCATTGAAGGTACTTGTTAAAGATGTATATTTCTTGGTTCCAACTACCAGGATTTCTGTATTAGGTGGCTATGACTCAGGTGGGCTATACCATACTTTGAGAATGTTGTCTTAGGGGAAAGATGCTAGCCAAATGGGAGAAAGGTTTTTAATTATCAATGTTTCTTCCTTTCTCTTGACTTCAATGTTTCTATCAATATTTACTATTTAGGGTTGGCTAGACCATATGTTTCCCATGGTCTTTTCTATTTTCATTAGCCCATAGATATGTATATGCAAAGTAGTTAGTGTGTATACTATGACAAAGGAAGTGCCAGTGCTGTGAAAACTAAGAAAAATGACTGAGTCCAAATATGAAAGAGGGCCCAACAAGCTAGGAATGGGGTCAGGTGAGCAAATTGCAGAGAGGTTGAAGGAGTTGGTGCTTTATACTTTCAACAGAGGAAACTCAGGGAGATGCAGTCTTTGGCTTCAGGAACTGTAATATAGAGAAGAAAGAGCAAATAGGGCCTCTGTGGCTCTACCCATGCATGCATAGAAGGGAAAGTGTGAGAATATTAAGTATTTAGTGAATACTTAACATGCTTACCTGAAAGCTATAGGGTGACATATTTCAGCTTCACACAAACACAACATTTCTGACGATGAAATGTTCCATCATAAGGTTAATGAGCTCTCCATTAAGGAAGGGTGCAAGCTAATTTTTGTTTTATGGGAGTGCCACACATGCTTGCATGCTAAATTTCTTCAGTTGTGTCTGACTTTTTGTGATCCTGTGGATGTAGACCATAAGGCTCATCTGTCTGTGGGGTTCTCCAGGCAGGAATATTGGAGTGGGTTCCCATGCCCTTCTCTAGGGAATCTTCCCGACCCAGGGATCAAACCCGCATCTCCTCCAGCTTCTGCATTGTAGGTGCATTCTTTTTTTTTTTTTTTTTCATTTATTTTTATTAGTTGGAGGCTAATTACTTTACAATATTGTAGTGGTTTTTGTCATACATTCCATGGGGCTTTCCTGGTGGCTCAGCAGTAAAGAATGCACCTACATGTAAATCCATGGCTGATTCGTGTAGGTGCATTCTTTACTGCTGAGCCACCAGGAAAGCCCCATGAGAGTGTCATAGGAAAGATTTAAACATTAGATAGTGACAAATGCTGGCAATGGTTGTTGAGGAGTGGGGAGAGAAGAGGGTCAGATAAGATGGTCTTTAAGGTCCTTTGTCAAAATACTAAGAACCAGTGAAGTTAGCCTTTGACATTCCTGCTTCAGTTTTCTGTACCCACTTGGCCCCAAATCCCTTGTGCTACCTGCCTAGCCTACTAGGGGCATACAGTAAGGCTTCAGACACTTTAGCAACCCTCTTCCTTCTCCAGAGTTATTTTTCTCCAGGTTTTGGACCCCTCTGACATCAGGAAATTCTAGGAAATCCTAAACAGTCACCAGCATCCTGTCTGAGGATGCCCAATTCTGTTTTCTGGCACATAGAAAAGATGCAGTTTTATGTCATTGTCTGTCTGTGTGTGTGCATGAAAGAGACAGAAAATGAATACTAATAACATTACAATAGTATAGATATTAAAACTGTAAAATTGGCTTGAATTTTAAGAAAAAAGGCAGAAGCATTCAGAAATTCTCATCTGGGGACTGTCTGACTCTAATTCTGTGTGGATTGCTGAAAGAGGAAAGTGTGAGGAAAGGCAGGCTTGAAGAGTACTGAAAGGCATCCTGGGATGAGAGTTGCCCTGCTACTAAGGACCTCAGGTAAATTGGCTTCTTTCTCTGGTTCTTAGCACCACCATCTGTGATGTGAAGTTGTTGGCTCAACGGTACATGGCAAGAGAATTTGGGCCAGCACCTGCTCTCTCATGGTCATATAAGATGGTAACATCTCCATTAGTCATACCTCCAGTTCTCAAAATACTCACATGGCAGGTCTACATGGGCCCTATAAGACTATTAGAAAAGCAGCAGAGGGTAGTGATTAGGAGATTTAATAATCTCAAGCTTTCAGGTGGTCCTAGATAGCAGTCTTTACTCTTCTACCTAGGAGCTATGTGTCTTTGGCAAGTCACTTAATTTCTGTTTTCTATCTGTAAAATGAGAGCCCAGTAGCACCTGTATTACAGGATTTTAGGGATGGTCAAGGAAAACAGTGATTGACAGTACTCAGAAATTTGTGCCACAAAGTAAAGGCTGAATAAATGGTAGCTATTTTGTTACCATTTTCTCATCCTTGCTCCTGGTGCCCTGGACTTTCATCAATATCACACTGTGGACAGGAGTTGTGTTGCTTAAGCAGGAACAAATTTTAAAATTGTGACCATCACTGCAAGGAGAAGCTGCCTCTTCCTCTGCCCTCCTTGAAGTGTGAGGTACTTGGGAGTGGTGACTTCTGTTTCTGTGGACTCTGAGTTGGGATTTATTCTTTCTGTTGGGCTAGGCACAACCACACAGCTGGGTCTCCTGCTACTCATGCTTACAGTGTTACTGTGCCCTTGTTGGTTTAAAGACTATGAACTGAGGGCAGTGGGGTGTTTTCCTCTGGCTGGGAATTTGGCCAAGGAACACAGGAAATCCAACTAGGGTGGGGCCAGGCTTTCTAGCTGGTAAGCAGGAACAATGGGAAGAGAGGGCTTTAACTGGGATTTCTGAGTAGGGAAAAAAGAGAAGAAAGATGAACTGACAGAGGCGAGCTCCACGAAGACTCAGGTCCACAACTGCTCTATTCGGTCCACATTCAAATGTTAGCCCAGTGTCTTCTGAACTGATACACCAGTTTCCTGTAGGTATTTGAAAATGGTGCTTCTTGGCAGGTCAGTGAACAGCAATTATGGAGAACATGCATTCAAGCATACATTGACAACATACTGAGTAACAATGTAGTGGAATGGTTAGGGACAGGACTCTGCAGCTAGACTGTCTAGGTTTGAACTTTTACTCAAAAACTTACCAGTTGTATTATTTTACTTCTCTGTGCCTCAGTTTCTTCATCAGTAAAATACAAATAATACTACCTACCTTGTAGTCTTTTTCTGAGCATTAAGTGAGTTAATAGTGAAAAGCACCTACAGCAGTGCCTGACACAGAGTAACAACTCCACAAGTGTTTACCATCACCATTAAGTCAATAAGCAGTTCAATCAATAATTTAAGGAGCGAAGTGCAAAAGGGAGGAAATATATCGATGCTTAGGACTGATTCACACTGTTGAAAGGCAGAAACCAACACAACATTGTAAAGCAATTATTCTTCAATTAAAAAATTTTTTAAAAATTTAGTCCAAAAGTCTATTCTGTACATCTGTGTCTCTTTTTAAAAAAATTGAAAAAGAATTTAGTCTTCAATCAATGCTTACTCTGTGCCATACTGGTAGAGAACAGAAAAGTCATGCATAGGATGTGGCACTTGCTCTCGGAGTCCTTATATCTAGTAGTGTTATGCAAAGAGCTTTGAATGATGAGGCAGAAGACCTGAGTTTGAGACCTTGCTCTACTACTTACAAATCTAGAGTAGTAGGTTGAAATGGAGGTAATCTGGCTTAACACTGTCCTCCTGCTGCCATGCAATATGTAAAGTCCCCTACTGCCTGCTAGAAAAGGACAATCAAATTCTGATTAAAACCTTCAGAACCAAGGACTCACTCCCTATCCAGGTTAGCCATGACACATTACTTGACTACTCTATGCCTCAGTTTCTCATCTGTTAGAATGATGGCAAATAATATGTACATTAGAAGCTTTTGTGAACATCAAAAGAAAGAATGATTGTGAATCTGTTAAGCACTCTAAGACTTTAATATTCTTTTCATTAGGGTCAAGGAACATCATTGCAGAGTAGAAATAAGATTGGCAGTCTTTCAAAAGGGGCATCAGTCCTTCCGACTAATATTCAGGGTTGATTTCCTTTAAGATTGACTGATTTGATCTCCTTACTGTCTAATGGACTCTCAAGAGTCTTCTCTAGAACCATAGAAAGAGCCAACTCATTGTAAAAGACCCTGATGCTGGGAAAGATTGATGGCAGGAGGGAAAGGGAGTGACAGAGGATGAGATGGTTGGATGACACCACTGACTCAATGGATGTTAGTTTGAGCAAAATCTGGGAGATAGTAAAGGGCAGGGAAGCCTGGTGTGCTGCAGTCCCTGGGCTCACAAAGAGTCAACATAACTTAGTGACTGAACAACAACAACAAAAGGGGCAAGAGAAGTTTCTTCTCCCATCTTGTGATACATGTGTGCAGGGGATGGGTGGCTATGTATCAATCACGAGAGCTGAGATGAGAAGCAGAAGGTGGAGCTTACATTATTCTTGGGAATGGAGCTAAAGGGGATTTTCATAGCTTGGTGGGCTGGAGATCAGGGTGGGGAGAAGAGAAGCTGTGCTGTCAGCTTTCAGCACCCACAGAGATGCACCTGTGCTGACTGCTAGACTGTGACAAAGAGAGGTATGGCAGCTGGAACTTGTCTACAGGGAACTGACTGTAGGCTCATGTACCAGGTCTGGCACACTGCCAAAGGTTTGAAACTTTTTGACTGACACATGGATCCCTGCCTTTGCCCAGAGGCATGCTGCCACATCAAGTTACCAAATGTTTGTGGCAACCAGAGTGTAGACTCAGGTTATCAGTTACTAGAGTGTAGACTCAGGTTATAAGTTACTAACGACTGTCTGATTGTATTCTCAACATCTCTGTCAACAGGATAAGGGAAAGGAAGGAAGAGGAAAGTAGTTCTGAAGGACACATCCTTAGAGCTCACCCCAACGCTCCTGTGTTTAAGAAATATGATACATAGCCCCTCCCTATCACATTCTGAGCCTACCTAACAAATACAGATTTCTATCACTACTTTTAGGGTGCTGACAGGCTGACCCCTGATGCCACTGGATGTACCCAGTGCATCAGAAATAAGAGGGATCAGTGCAAACAGTGTTAATTGAAGCCTAGGAATACTTGGTCATATTACTGATGCATCTTAAGTCTGGGAGCATGAAGCAGTGAGTAGCATGAGAAGAGCTTTAGACACTTAATGCCATGAATCAACTAACATGTACCCAGTCCTTTTCTGGACATAGTAGATTACTAAGAAAAAAGTCTCACTCCTAGCCTCCAGGAGATTCCCTCCATGGGACTATGTCTCAAGAGGGACAGTTCATCATAGCAGACAAGGTTCTGAGCTACAAAAAAAAGAAATCAACTCTGATTTAGCCATTCAAGGAATGGCAAAAAGGAAACAGTCGTATATGGGCAACAGATTGAGGCCAGCCCTGGGAACATAACCTGAGTCTGACAGGCTCCAAAGCCCATCCTCTATCTATGTTCATGGAGTAGCAATAGTCAAAAGAGTTCATAATTGTGTAAATTTTGCAAGTTTACATATTGTTCTATTAAAATCATTATGTGTTATTATGATTACTCGATCTGCACAAATAAAGCTTGGAGTACACAGGGAAGGTATTATTTTGACCATTCTCCAGATGAGGTAAATGAGGTTCAGCAGGACTGGACACTATACAGGAATCACGATTTCAAATCAGGGTTTCAACTCCAAATCTGATATTCTTTTCCTTATATGTGTCACAGATCCCTCTGACTATATAAGTAAAGGAGTTGACCCACTTGGTGCTGATCCCAAGAATCATAATTAGGAGAAAACAACTATAAGAAGACAGATGACACAAAAAAGAAGGTCCTAGCTAAAAGGTTCATCATAGAGGACTGCTTCAAGAATGAGTGAGCTCCTCAACACCAGGGAATAAAGACTGAATATTGCTTGCTGGGAACAGAATGGAGTATCTGTCTGAGTCTCTTAAACTAGCACTTCCTGTAATTGGCCTTTCCAATCAAGACTGGCCTTAAAATACCTACTCAGTGTTTCAAGCATCCTAGAAACAGAGGCCAATTATCTTTGTTTCCCTGACTTCAGTCCACCTAATTAACTTCTCCACAAATTAGTGGGTGGTTTTCTGTGCCTTTTTCTCTGAGCTGAACCATCTGTTTCTTCTTAGCCTCTCTTCTAGGATCAACAAGCTTGTCTGACACCTTTTTGTTTTCCTTTTTCCTGATTATTGTCTTTGTAACTTTACCTGTGGAATGGTTCTCATATAAGATATTGCTGTCATCTCTTCCTCTTGTTTCCTCTTTGCTTCCTTTAACATACTCAGAATTACTCCCAGCTCTAATTATCTCGACCCACTCCCCAAGCCATCCTAGAGCTCCACAACATGGTCTCAAGGTTTCCCAAATAGTAATTTCCTCTTTGGCACATTCACATATTTCTCCCACACCTCCACTCTGACTTTTAGACTCCCCTAGTATCCTCACACTAGTTACCTGAGGTGATTAGGTAAAGAATTCTTCCCAAATTTGACATGGGGAAACTAAGGCCCCAAGGAGGAAGGATGAGCAAGTTCCTCTAGCATTTGCATTGGCAAGTTTTTTCTGTGATGGGCTGGATTCTAAATATGTTAAGTTTCAGGGCCACTGTGGTCCTTATCATTCCTTCTCCTCTTTCTCATCTTTCTCTTTCAAAACTTTAAAAAGTGAAAATCTTGTTAAGGATTTTTGCATCTATGTTCATCTGTGATATTGGCCTGTAGTTTTCTTTTTTTGTGGCATCTTTGTCTGGTTTTGGAATTAGGGTGATGGTGGCCTCATAGAATGAGTTTGGAAGCTTACCTTCATCTGCAATTTTCTGGAAGAGTTTGAGTAAGATAGGTGTTAGCTCTTCTCTAAATTTTTGGTAGAATTCAGCTGTGAAGCCATCTGGTCCTGGACTTTTGTTTGCTGGAAAATTTTTGATTACAGTTTCGATTTCCTTGCTTGTGATGGGTCTGTTAAGATTTTCTATTTCTTCCTGGTTCAGTTTTGGAAAGATACTTTTCTAAGAATTTGTCCATTTCATCCAAGTTGTCCATTTTATTGGCATAGAGCAGCTGGTAGTAGTCTCTTATGATCCTTTGTATTTCAGTGTTGTCTGTTGTGATCTCTCCATTTTCATTTCTAATTTTGTTAATTTGGTTCTTCTCTCTTTGTTTCTTAATGAGCCTTGCTAATGGTTTGTCAATTTTGTTTATTTTTTCAAAACACCAGCTTTTAGCTTTGTTGATTTTTGCTATGGTCTCTTTAGTTTCTTTTGCATTTATTTCTGCCCTGATTTTTAAGATTTCTTTCCTTCTGCTAACCCTGGGGCTCTTCATTTCTTCCTTCTCTAATTGCTTTAGGTGTAGAGTTAGGTTATTTATTTGGTTTTTTTCTTGTTTCTTGATGTAAGCCTGTAATGCTATGAACCTTCCCCTTAGCACTGCTTTTACAGTGTCCCATAGGTTTTGGGTTGTTGTGTTTTCATTTTCATTCATTTCTATGCATATTTTGATTTCTTTTTTGATTTCTTCTAGGATTTGTTGGTTATTCAGAAGCGTGTTATTTAGCCTCCATATGCTTGAAGTTTTAACAATTTTTTTCCTGTAATTGAGATCTAATCTTACTGCACTGTGGTCAGAAAAGATGACTGGAATGATTTCAATTTTTTTGAATTTTCCAAGACCAGATTTATGGGCCAGGATGTGATCTATTCTGGAGAAGGTTCCGTGTGCACTTGAGAAAAAGGTGAAGTTGATTGTTTTGGGGTGAAATGTCCTATAGATATCAATTAGGTCTAGCTGGTCCATTGTGTCATTTAAGGTTTGTGTTTCCTTGTTAATTTTCTGTTTAGTTGATCTATCCATAGTTGTGAGTGGGGTATTAAAGTCTCCCACTATTATTGTGTTACTATTAATTTCCTCTTTCATACTCGTTAGTGTTTGCCGCACATATTGCGGTGCTCCTATGTTGGGTGCATATATATTTATAATTGTTATATCTTCTTCTTTGATTGATCCTTTGATCATTATGTAGTGTCCTTCTTTGTCTCTTTTCACATCCTTTATTTGAAAGTCTATTTTATCTGATATGAGTATTGCAACTCCCGCTTAAAATCCTTAACAAAATTCTAGCAAACAGAATCCAACAACATATTAAAAAAATCATACACCATGACCAAGTGGGCTTTATCCCAGGAATGCAAGGATTCTTTAATATCCGCAAATCAATCAATGTAATACACCACATTAACAAATTGAAAGAGAAAAACCATATGATTATCTCAATAGATGCAAAGAAAGCCTTTGACAAAATTCAACACTCATTTGTGATTAAAACTCTCCAAAAAGCAGGAATAGAAGGAACATACCTCAACATAATAAAAGCTATATATGACAAACCCACAGCAAGCATCACCCTCAATGGTGAAAAATTGAAAGCATTTCCCCTGAAATCAGGAACAAGACAAGGGTGCCCACTCTCACCACTACTATTCAACATAGTGTTGGAAGTTTTGGCCACAGCAATCAGAGCAGAAAAAGAAGTAAAAGGAATCCAGATAGGAAAAGAAGAAGTGAAACTCTCACTGTTTGCAGATGACATGATCCTCTACATAGAAAACCCTAAAGACTCTACCAGAAAATTACTACAGCTAATCAACGAATATAGTAAAGTTGCAGGATATAAAATTAACACACAGAAATCCCTTGCATTCCTATATACTAACAATGAAAAAACAGAAAGAGAAATTAAGGAAACAATACCATTCACCATTGCAACAAAAAGAATAAAATACCTAGGAGTATATCTACCTAAAGAAACAAAAGACCTATACATAGAAAACTATAAAACACTGATGAAAGAAATCAAAGAGGACACAAACAGATGGAGAAACATACCGTGTTCATGGATTGGAAGAATCAATATTGTCAAAATGGCTATTCTACCCAAAGCAGTCTATAGATTCAATGCAATCCCTATCAAGATACCAACGGTATTTTTCACAGAACTAGACCAAAGAATTTCACAATTTGTATGGAAATACAAAAAACCTCGAACAGCCAAAGTAATCTTGAGAAAGAAGAATGGAACTGGAGGAATCAACCTGCCTGACTTCAGACTCTACTACAAAGCCACAGTCATCAAGACAGTATGGTACTGGCACAAAGACAGAAATATAGATCAATGGAACAGAATAGAAAGCCCAGAGATAAATCCACGAACCTATGGACACCTTATCTTCGACAAAGGAGGCAAGGATATACAATGGAAAAAAGACAACCTCTTTAACAAGTGGTGATGGGAAAACTGGTCAACCACTTGTAAAAGAATGAAACGAGAACACTTTCTAACACCATACACAAAAATAAACTCAAAATGGATTAAAGATCCTAAATGTAAGACCAGAAACTATAAAACTCCTAGAGGAGAACATAGGCAAAACACTCTCCGACATAAATCCCAGCAAGATCCTCTATGACCCACCTCCCAGAATATTGGAAATAAAAGCAAAACTAAACAAATGGGACCTAATGAAACTTAAAAGCTTTTGCACTACAAAGGAAACTATAAGTAAGGTGAAAAGACAGCCCTCAGATTGGGAGAAAATAATAGCAAATGAAGAAACAGACAAAGGATTAATCTCAAAAATATACAAGCAACTCCTGCAGCTCAATTTCAGAAAAATAAATGACCCAATCAAAAAATGGGGCAAAGAACTAAACAGGCATTTCTCCAAAGAAGACATACAG
Source organism: Dama dama (assembly GCF_033118175.1). NCBI lineage: Eukaryota > Metazoa > Chordata > Mammalia > Artiodactyla > Cervidae > Dama > Dama dama. The sequence continues at coordinate 106,509,210 of NC_083714.1, forward strand.
ATGGCTAACAAACACATGAAAAGATGCTCAACATCACTCATTATTAGAGAAAGGCAAATCAAAACCACAATGAGGTACCATTACATGCCAGTCAGGATGGCTGCTATCCAAAAGTCTACAAGCAATAAATGCTGGAGAGGGTGTGGAGAAAAGGGAACCCTCTTACACTGTTGGTGGGAATGCAAACTAGTACAGCCGCTATGGAAAACAGTGTGGAGATTTCTTAAAAAACTGGAAATAGAACTGCCATATGACCCAGCAATCCCACTTCTGGGCATACACACTGAGGAAACCAGATCTGAAAGAGACACGTGCACCCCAATGTTCATCGCAGCACTGTTTATAATAGCCAGGACATGGAAGCAACCTAGATGTCCATCAGCAGATGAATGGATAAGGAAGCTGTGGTACATATACACCATGGAATATTACTCAGCCATTAAAAAGAATTCATTTGAACCAGTCCTAATGAGATGGATGAAGCTGGAGCCCCTTATACAGAGTGAAGTAAGCCAGAAAGATAAAGAACATTACAGCATACTAACACATATATATATCGAATTTAGAAAGGTGGTAACGATAACCCTATATGCAAAACAGAAAAAGAGACACAGAAATACAGAACAGACTTTTGAACTCTGTGGGAGAATGTGAGGGTGGGATGTTTCAAAAGAACAGCATGTATACTATCTATGGTGAAACAGATCACCAGCCCAGGTGGGATGCATGAGACAAGTGCTCGGGCCTGGTGCACTGGGAAGACCCAGAGGAATCGGGTGGAGAGGGAGGTGGGAGCGGGGATCGTGATGGGGAATACGTGTAAATCCATGGCTGATTCATACCAATGTATGACAAAACCCACTGAAATGTTGTGAAGTGATTGGCGTCCAACTAATAAAAAAAATAAAATTAAAAAAAAAGTGAAAATCATTCTTCCCTAAGGGCCTTTCAAAAACAGGCTCCTGAATGCATTTTGCCCAAACTTGGCAATCTATCAACATCTGCTATAAAGAATTCTTCCCATCTAGTATTTAAAAATCTTTACTTTCAAGGAGTTCTCCTCAACATCTAACTCTTGTTTCCACTTGTGTATTTTAAGACAATTCCACCTTGGTAAAAATTTTCTGTAAAAGGTTTGTTTTTGTTGGTGCTATTTTCCAAAGTGCTCATGAAAGTTTGTTCCTGAGCTGTGAAAGATGCTGGGATTCTTGGCCTCTAGAGGAGAGGAATTCAATCCAGGGCCAGTGACAAGGCTTGATCGCTAAGAGATTTTGTGTAATAAAGTTTTATTAAAGTATAAAAGAAATAGAGAAAGACATAAACATCTGAAGGGGGCAGAAAGAGTGCTCTCCTGCTAGACTTTAATAATATGTTATATACCTGTCAGTAGGCTGTTAATTAGAGAAAGGAGATTCATCAAAAGTCTGAGTGGCACCAGGCCCCTCACCCACAACATGCATTTTGAGATAACATTGACACCAGGTGAGTCATTCCCGGCCATAAAATGATTTACATGAATCTTGAAGAAAGACAGGTTTCCCACTCTCTGATATAAATCACAGCAGGATCCTCTATGACCCACCTCTCAGGATAATGGAAATAAGAGCAAAAATAAACAAATGGGACCTAATTCGACTTAAAAGCTTTTGCACAACGAAGGAAAACTATAAGCAAGGTGAAAAGACAGCCTTCAGAATGGGAGAAAATAATAGCAAGTGAAGCAACTAACAAAGAATTAATCTCACAAATATAAAAGCAGCTCATGCAGCTCAATTCCAGAAAAATAAGAGACCCAATCAAAAAATGGGCCAAAGAACTAAACAGACATTTCTCCAAGGAAGACATACAGAAGGCTAACAAACACATGAAAAGATGCTCAACATCACTCATTATCAGATAAATGCAAATCAAAACCACAATGAGGTACTATTTCATGCCAGTCAGAATGGCTGCTATCAAAAAGCCTACAAAAAATAAATGCTGGAGAGGGTGCAGAGAAAAAGAAGCCCTCTTACACTGTTGGTGGGAATGCACACTAGTACAGCCACTATGGAGAACAGTGTGGAGATTCCTTAAAAATCTGGAAATAGAACTGCCATAGGACCCAGCAATCCCACTGCTGGGCATACACACCGAGGAAACCAGAATTGAAAGAGACATGTGTACCTCAATGTTCATTGCAGCACTGTTTATAATAGCCAGGACATAGAAGCACCCTAAATGTCCATCAGCAGACAAATGGATAAGAAAGCTGTGGTACATATACAGAATGGAATATTACCCAGCCATTAAAAAGAATACATTTGAATCAGTTCTAATGAGGTGTATGAAACTAGAGCCTATTATACAGAGTGAAGTAAACCAGAAAGAAAAAACACCAATACAGTATACTAACGCATATGTATGGAATTTAGAAAGATGGTAACGATGATCCTATATGCAAAACAGCAAATGAGACACAGATATAAAGTCTTTTGACTCTGTGGGAGAAGGCGAGGGTGGGATGATTTGAGAGGGTAGTGTTGAAACCGTGTATATTATATTATGTGAAGTGGATCACCTGTCCAGTTTTGATGCATGAGACAGGGTGCTCAGGGCTGGTGCACTGGGATGGCCCTGGGGGATGGGATGGGGAGGGAGGTGGGAGGGGGCTTCAGGATGGGGAACACATGTGTGCCCGTGGCTGATTCATGTCAATGTATGGCAAAACCCACTACAATATTATAAAGTAATTAGCCTCCAATTAAATCAATAAATTAATTTAAAAATTAAAAAAAAAAGAAAAGAAAAGAAAGATTTTCAAGTAAATATATAGTTTCATTAACAGATTAGGAGAACAATGTATGAGTAAAGCATACAGGTTTTTTGAGCCCTTATCGGTTCTGAGTCTTAAGTGGAACCACCTTGAAGAAAGACAGTCTAGCATAAATATATAGTTCACTAACATAGCTTAAGAAAAACATTTCCATAAGAAAAACACATTGATTTGCTCAAGGTTTAAGAAACGTTAAGTTCAGGTGGAGCCAGGTGTCATTATGGCAACACATAATTTTAAGAGAAATCTCTTTTTAAATTTGTATAAAGAAGGGGGAAAAAAATCTAACACTTGTTTGTTTCCTTCTGCCGCTTTAAGAGAGAGATAAAAAATGTCTGACAGTATTTCCTCCGTTACCCTCTCACTCATCTCCTGCTGCTCTTTGCCCATTTCTCAGATTTTTTTTTAACTACTCTAAGGTACTGTTGTATTTTTTTTACTACTCTAAGGTACTGTTCTTCTAAGTAGGAAGTCAAGAAACACCTGGAGTAACAGGCAAATTTGACCTTGGAGTACAGAATGAAGCAGAGCAAAGGCTAATACAGTTTTGCCAAGAGAACGCACTGGTTATAGCAAACACCCTCTTCCAACAACACAAGAGAAGACTCTACACATGGACATCACCAGATGGTCAACCCATGCATGTTGCTGCAAGTGGCAAAATTCATTTGTTTTTTTGGCTAAGTAGTATTCCATTGTATCTATCTATCTATATCTATACCACATTTTATTCATTCATGTATATCCCGATGGACACTTAGCCTGCAATTTACATCTTGGCAATTATAAAAAATGCTGCTATGTTGAATTTTGTCAGATGCTTTTTCTGCATCTATTGAGATAATCATTTGGGTTTTATCTTTCATTTTGTTAATGTGGTGTATTACATTGATTGATTCGCTGATATTAAAGAATCCTTGCATTCCTGGGATAAAACCCACTTGGTCATGGTGTATAATCTTTTTAATATGTTGTTGGATTCTGTTTGCTAGAATTTTGTTAAGGATTTTTGCATCTATGTTCATCTGTGATATTGGCCTGTAGTTTTCTTTTTTGGTGGCATCTTTGTCTGGTTTTGGTATTAGGTAGGGTGATGGTGGCCTCATAGAATGAGTTTGGAAGTTTACCTTCTTCTGCAACTTTCTGGAAGAGTTTGAGTAGGATAGGTGTTAGTTCTTCTCTAAATTTTTGGTAGAATTCAGCTGTGAAGCCATCTGGTCCTGGGCTTTTGTTTGCTGGAAGATTTCTGATTACAGTTTCAATTTCCATGCTTGTGATGAGTCTCTTAAGATCTTCTATTTCTTCCTGGTTCAGTTTTGGAAAGTTATACTTTTCTAAGAATTTGTCCATTTCTTCCAAGTTGTCCATTTTATTGGCCTAGAGTTGCTGGTAGTACTCTTTTGTGATCCTTTGTATTCCAGTGTTGTCTGTTGTGATCTCTCCATTTTCATTTCTAATTTTGTTGATTTGATTCTTCTCCCTTTGGTTCTTGATGAGTCTGCCTAATGGTTTGTCAATTATATATATATATATATATGCAGAGGAATCATATTGGTGATTGCCAGAGGTAGGGTGTGATGTATAGGAGAAATATGTGAACTGTTTTGCAGTTTTTGTTTGTTTGTTTTAATTAAGTGAATTTGAAAAGAAAAAAGATGGTCAAATCAACTATCTGCAACTAGAACCTTTTAGATTTGCCTTCCTTGTTTGTAGGAGGTCTTTGGCCATATTTCCTCTGGTTTTTCCAGTAGGTCTATGTTCTTAGCCATTTTTCAGGCTGAGGGGTCAGTCTTTCTGTTCTCCTGTGGTTTCAGACTCCAGTTGTCTCTTCTCCTTAAAATAAGACAATTCATCTGCTGAGAATGCTGCTTATCAGGGAAGCACCTGAGACTGTGTATCAAAGTGTGCTGTTGTCATGCTGAAAATGGTCCAGGTTCTCCATTCACTTCCACTTTATGATAGGTGGAGTTTCCATCCTGATTCTTTTTTTTTTTTTTTTTTTAACATAAAGCATTATGCTGGGGACTTTTGGCATGTCTTTATACCATCTTACTGAGGGGGATGTCTTTCTCCCCATTTTATAGATATATAGACTGAGGCTTGGGAATTGAAACTTACATGCACAGGATTATGCCCGATGAGAAAGTGACAGAGCTGGGTTGGATGTCTTATGCCTGCAATGCTAATATTTTAAATGAAATATTAGAAGTAGAGGAATCTGCTTTTTATCTCTCCTTAGCAAGAGCAAAGATGAGTGGTCTGAGTAGGGTGAGTCCCAAGGAAGAAATTCATCACTGCTATTATCACCTTTTCAAGGAGGCTTTAAAGCATCAGTTGCTTGTGGCTCTTCTCCACGTAGTGAAATGCCCTATTTATTTTTCTACAGAAAGTGAAAGTTCTAGAAGGCAGTTCATTCCTATCACAGCAATTTGAAGGAAAGTGGGCATTATTCCCTCAGGTCTCACTAATCCCCAAAGCTACTCACTTTCCTTTATATCACTGTCTGGAGTTGGGGGGATCATGAACTACCAGGTGGTTTTACAGATTTCTTCCAGGCCTGAATCTCAATCCCCTCTTCCCCTAGAGTACAAGGTACACTGATAGTTCCAACTATCTGCTAGCTTCTAAGTCTTTGTGCACCTCAGCTTCTTATATTGCAAAATGGACATAATAATGGTACCAAACTCATTGTGTGGTTGTGAAGATTCAACTTAAGAAAATGCATAAACATTCAATAAAAGGTAGCTACTGTTATAAAACATAATCCTAGGAATTGCAAATTGAGGGATATCATGTGCCAGACACTGTTTTACACTTAAAGAAGCAGTGTGGGTGATGATTAAAAAGCGCTGACTCTGGCATCAAACAAACTTGGGTCACATTCTGGCTCTAAGTGTAACCTTGGGCACGCCATCTCTCTATTCTGAGCCTTCTTTTCTCCACTTAAAAGAGATTCATAATATTTATTAGCTGTGTGATGAGGAATGGTGAGATGATACATATAAAATAGTGCTTAGCCCCTTGCTTGGTTCAGAGTAAGTGCTAAAGATGTATTAGTTATCATTACTCTTATTATGTTAGCCATAGCTCATTAATGCTGACAAAACTTACATGGTACAGAAAGCTGATTATAAGATTTCTTGTTAATTAGGAGAACTGTATTAAGGTTTCAAGTGAGGTTGGGAATGAGTAACTATTGGTCTAAACAATTCTTATATCATGCAATAGCACCAAGTTAAGAATCAGTGATGAATCGTCTTTTGTTATACTACTTAAAACTTCTAGGAAAGTAGTAGGTGCAGAAGAATAGGCATTGGACTTGGCACCAGATGTCCAGTGTTCTTGTCCTTGCTCTGCTACTCATTGCCTGGGGGGCAATGAGTCAAAGATGCCTTTGACTAAGCAAATGAAAAAATGTCTCTATTGCTAAATCTTACCCAGATATGTGGAATACTTCTGAGTAATATAAATCGGTTCACTCTCCTAAGTCCTGTTGTGATTATCTGAAAATCGAGCCATAGATAACCACTCTAGAGGAATGTAAAAGTGAACTATAGAGGTCTATACACACAAAATATTACAGCAGGAGTCAACAAACTTTCTTTGTAAAGGGTCATATACTAAATATTTTAGGCTTTTGAAGGCCACACAGTCTCAACTGAAACTACTCGTTCTGCTTTTGTGGAACAAAGGCATCCATAGAAAATATTTAAATGAATGAGTGTGGCTGTATTCCAATAAATCTTTATTTACAAAAGCAGGTGGCAGGCCTTGGTTTGCTGACAGTCTGATTTATAACCTCATTATTGAACATCAGTAGTATGTTAGGCACCTGGTAAATACTGAGAACAGCAAGGTAAACAAGACCTCATATCGGTATTTTCCTGAAAAAGTTCCATTTCTTATGAGGTAGTCAGGCATGTAAATAAATAATCAAAATTCAGGTAAGTGCTCCATTATGGCATGAATGGAGCATGTTTGCTTTGTGACAAAGGAGGTCCCTGTTGTGTAATATGATGATGGCTCTGCTTGTGCCTTCATATCATTTTGGCCCTATGAATCTTATGAGATTTATTAATAAGGATTCACCTCATATATCTCTTTTGTTAATCATAATTATACACTGAGACTCATAAAACAGTGCCCAGAACAAACTGGGTTGTTTTAAAATACATTTTTATTGTATCCATTCTTAACTCTGCCCACATAAGGAAATACAGCTTTGTAGTCTTTGCTTTTGTCAATGGATTTCCTCCAAACACTAAAGCAGTGAAAGAACCAGAGGGGCACAGTGCCTGGTCACCATACTGGGAAGCCTGACCCTACTCTTTCATTTACTACTTATGTTCTGGGAGTAGGTCCTTGGTCTTTGTCATTTTCAGTTACTCTGCTACAACATGAGGGGCCCAGATAAACAGTTTCCAGTATTCTTTCCAGCTCTGCAGCTGTGGTTGGTACATAAATATGTACTGTGCCCTTGGTATACTTTTCTTCTATTTTTTTTTTTTCAAATTGAAATTGATTTCCATTGGAGTATAGTTAATTTACAATGTGTGTTAGCTTCTGCTGTACAGCAACATGAATCAGTTATCCACTCTTTTTTAGATTATTTTCCCATATAGATCATTATAGAGTACTGAGTAGAGGTCCCTGGGCTATATAGTAGGTTCTTATTAGTTATCTGTTTTATGTATAGTGATGAGGATTCTTTACCACTAGCACCACCTGGGAAGCCCAATATGTCAATACTAAATTCTCAATTTATCCCTTCCTCCCTTTCCTCTTTTGTAACCGTATGTTTGTTTTCTACATCTATGGCACTATTTTTGATTTGTAAATAAGCTCATTTGTACCACTTTTTAAAATTATACGTGTAAGTGATATCACATATTTGTCTTTCTCTGTATTCACTCAGTATGACAATCTCTAGGTCCATCCATGTCTCTGCAAATGACTTTATATCTGAGTAATATACCATTATGGACTTCCTTGGTGGATCAGATGGTAAAGAGTCTGCCTGCAATGCAGGAGACCCAGGTTCAATCCCTGGGTCAGAAGATCCCCTGGAAAAGGTAATGGCTACCCACTTTAATATTTTTGCCTGGAGAATTCCATGGACAGGGGAGCTACAGTTGGGCTACAGTTCATGGGGTTGCAAAGAGTCAAACACAACTTAGCAAATAACACTTAACTTTTTCATTTCTACCATTGTATATATGTACCACATCTTCTTTATCCATTCCTCTGTTAATGGACATTTAGGTTGCTTCTATCTCCTGACTATTGTAGATAGTGCTGCAGTGAACATTTTGACTTAAACTTTCTGTGCCTTAGTATCATCCTGTGAAATAATGAGTGGGTGGACTAGGGGATCTCAAAGTTCTCTTCAGTTTTAGTTATACTTAAAGGCTAAGACTGGATCTTTTCTGGAAATATTATTATTATTATTTTTGAAGAGGCTATGCACTTGAAGCAAATCTCGAGGGGAAGGGTTATGACAAGATGGAAAACGGGAAAGTGAGAGTTCTGAGTTTACCTGCCTAATTTTGGAAGGCTTTTTGTAAGAGGGTTATCAGAAATAGTCATCATCTCCCCTCATCTACTGCCCTCCTTCCCAACCATGCCCCACTCTGGGCTATGTATCCAGATGCCTTTTAGGAAGCTTATTCTGTTCTGATATTACCAAAGGAAATCAGGAGACAGGCAGGGAGAAAGGGAGACTTGTGTTGAACCATCATTTTCTCTGTGTAAATCCCTGTTCTAGAAAGGGAATATAGTGTAATGGTTAAGTGTATGGCCTCTGGGTTCATGTTGCCTGGATTCAAATCACAAATATATTATTAGTGGCTATGGAGAACTTGGGGTTTCCCAGGTGGTTCTAGTGGTAAAGAACCTGCCTGCCAGGAGACATGAGACAGGTTTGATCCCTGGGTCAGGAGGATCCCCTGGAGGAGTGCATGGCAACCCACTCAAGTATTCTTGCCTGGAGAATCCTTTGGACAGAGGAGCCTGGCAGGCTACAGTCCATAAGGAGAACCTAGGTAAATCATTTAACCTTTATGCACCTTGGTTGAACTATCTTTAAAATTCAGATGACAGTTTTAACCACCTCATAGAGTTGTGAGATCTAAGTAAATAAAGAGACATTTTAATGTAGTGCCTTGTATTTATAAATGTTAGCTATTGTTATTATCATCTTGAGTTGTACAGAAAGCCTACTTGGAGAAACAGAATTCATGGATGAGGGTAGAAATGTGTGACTGAGGTAAGGAAACTTCCTGGCCTGGAAGGCAGGAGGACTAGGCTTCTATTTTGGCCTGCCACTGGCTTGGCATATGACCTAAGTCAAGTCTCTTCCTCTTGTTTTTTTTTTTTAATTTTGAATTTATTTATTTTATTCATTGAAGGATAATTGCTTTACAGAATTATGTTGGTTTCTGCCAAACAGCTACATGAATCAGCCATAGGTATACCTATATCCACCCCCTCTTGAAGTTCCCTCCCATCTCCCTGCCCATCCCATCCCTGTAGGTTGTTACAGAGCCCCAGTTTGAGCTCCCTGAGTCATACAGAAAATTCTCATTTGCTATCTATTTTACATATGGTAATGTAAGTTTCCATGTTACTGTCCCCATACATCCACCTTTTCCTTCCTGCCCACTTCCATGTCCATTAATCTGCTCTCTATGTCTGTGTCTCCATTGCTGCCCTGCAAATACTTTCATCAGTACCATCTTTCTAGATTCCATATATATGTGTTAGTATATGATATTTGTTTTTCTCTTTCTGACTTACTTCACTCTGTATAATAGGCTCTAAGTTCATCCACTTCATTTGAACTGACTCAAATGGGTCCCATTTTATGACTGAGTAATATTCCATTGTATATATGTACCACAGCTTCTTTATCCATTCATCTGTTGATGGACATCTAGGTTGCTTCCATGTTCTAGCTATTGTAAATAGTGCTGTAATGAACATTGGAGTGCATGTGTCTTCAATTTTGGTTTCTTCAGGGTATATGCCTAGCAGTGGGATTGCTGGGTCATACAGTGGTTTTAATCCCTAGTTTTTAAAGAAATATCCATACTGTCTTCCATAGTGGCTGTATCAATTTCTATTCCCACCAACAGTGCAACAGGTTTCCCTTTTCTCAAAACCCTATCCAGCATTTATTGTTTGTAGACTTTTTTGATGATGGCCATTCTGACTGGTGTGAGGTGATATCCCGTTGTAGTTTTGATTTGCATTTCTTTAATAATGAGCAATGTTGAGCATCTTCTCATCTGTTTGTTAGCCAGCTGTATGCCTTCTTGGAGAAATGTCTGTTTAGGTCCTTTTTCCCACTTTTTGATTGGGTTGTTTGTTTTTCTAGTATTGACTTGTATGAGCTGCTTGTATGTTTTGGAAATTAATCCTTTTTCAGTTGTTTCAAGTCCCTTCCTCTTTTTGGTCTCATTTTCCCAAAATAGATAATCTCACTGATCAAATGAACATTTTGTAAGTCAAACAGATTCTGCACAGTCTGTGCTCAAAAGTATAGGAAAGACACAGATTAAAGACATACTTCAGGTCAAGTGAAGTTAACTCTGCAGACCAAACCAGAGGAAGAGGAACAAATAGACCCTGAGCTAGTAACCTGACACCTGGGACAACCATCAAAAAGGCAGAAACTGTCCTTAAGCTCTGGGCTCCACCCACTTTCTCCTCTTTTCCCTTTCTTTCCTTTCAGTCTCTTAATATTAACCTGCCTTCTTGCCTCTCTCCCTCTTAGCAAATTCTGTTCCAGCCTGTTCAGGGCAGAGGGTCAAAAACACTGAATGGAGAAAGACTTCATCATGAGTGAGCTTCTAGTTCTAGTCCCAGCTACTCTGGGAAACATACTTGAGGCCTCTAATCTCCTTTTTGCTTCCTTGAAGAGGTACATCCTCTACTGTTCCCTCTCTCCTTCCCTCTAAGTTTCTGCTGCCCTTGTGGATACCTCTGTTAGAGCACCTATCAGGATGTATTGTAATTGTTTATGTCTACAAGTCTCTCCCAGTAGCAAGTTATCTCAGATGAGTAGCTATATGTGTCCATAATCTTAGTGGTGTCCAGCTCTTAGCTAAGGGGTCAGTGCTGAGTGGGTGTTTGACTGGTGAACTCACTTCCTGCTGTTTTCCTGTGTGAATGGAGGAGCAAATGACAGAGAGGGAAGCATGGACTGGATCCTTACCTGCTGCTCCCTTGGTTTTGTAGTTTAGACAAGATAAGTATCTTCTCTGGATTTCTAGAGCCTCTCTATAAAATGAGAGGATCAAAGTGATAGACTTTTTAGATACCTTGTTTTTTTTTAACTTATTTTTTGGCTTTTTAATGTATTTACTTAATTATCAATATCTGATTATAATAGCTGTTAAGTTTTGCCCTTCTCAAGTATATTTGCATTTAAATAAGAATTGAAGGATGTTTTGGCACACAAGATAAGCTGTGATCTTCTCCAATCCTAAATTAGTGGGGTCCAAATGAATTGACTTTTGCTTTACAAAGGTCCTAAAAATTTGGTGGTCCAATGGTGACAAAGTATGAATCATTTATTTGATGGTGACAAATCTGCAAAAAACCTTGTTTGTGGCTTTGTGTAATCTAGCTCTCTCTCTCTTCCCCTCTCTTTGTCTCTCTCTCCTTGTCAGCTGGAAATAACTCACCAACCCTCCCTCTATGCCTTTGTGGCCCCATCCCCTGCTGTGACAATGGAGACTCTCAGCAGCTGTCGGACTACATTCCTCTCTGATCTGGTGCCCAATGGTTACCTGGTTCAGGTCTTCCCAGGCCATCCTGAGGTAGAAGGCCTGGCCAGGGAGGTAGGGCTGGAGAAGTCTGAGCAGTGTGACCAAGGTGATTTGAGCTCCAGGGAAGAGAATGGTCAGAACAAGAAGAAAATCAAAGTCAACAAGATATGGAATTTTATGAGTCGTAGAAAAGGGGCCTCCAGTCAGGGGAAGAGACCCCAGTCCATGATTTTACTGGGAGACACTTCCAGACCATCAGAGTTGAAGCCCAAAGTCACGTTAAAAGATCGAATGAAGTCATTTAAGAGGTTGAAGCCTTCAATTGGGGCCTCCAAGAATACTACTTCTAGGAGCAGCAAGGTCCAGGAACCCCAGGAGGTGTCACATATTTACCAGATGAGAAAGGCCCAGGAGGCCTCAAAGCCTTTTCGTTATTCCTACTCAGGACACACTGAGGGCCTGGAGCCCTTCCTTGCAGATGTGCAAAGACTGATGCCCAAGAACCAGAAAGTGTTGGCCTTTGATGATTTTGGCATCCATGTGGAGGAGGATCACTGGGAAAAAGAGTCCTCTGAGCAGCCTGGTAGGGGCAGGTGGACCAGGAGCTACATGAAACACACATTCTCTGGAGACTGTGAGGCCCCATATAGATCAGCTGGAGACTCCAGAATCCCGCATCCTGAGTCTGCCATTAAGGCCTCCACCTTAGAAGGGGATGTGGAAAGGGGCTACGAGGAGAGCCTTAGGCACCTGCGTCGAGACAAGGCTGTGCCTTTTGGTAGTGTTATCAAGTTCTTCAGCAACGTGGCCGAGGTGGCGCGCAAGTGGCGTGCATTATCCCGGGAAGAGCTGCAGATGAGCCAACAGCGTGACAAGACCTACTTCATCAGTGGTGACAGTGAAGCCCTCATCATAGAGGGTGCTGCCTCCCAGGCCTCCTTCCCACTCAACCTGCCCTGCCAGCCCCCTGAGGTTATGGTGTGGGGCAGTGTCATTGAGAGGTGCCAGCACTGTCACCAAAAGGCCTCAGAAGCCTCATGCACATTTGAAATGAGCATTGAGGGCAAGAAGAATTTGGGCCAGGCCGTTGAAGACCCCTGGCCTGCTGCTGCCTTAGTCTCAACCTCCACCTCACCTGTCTTTGAGCTCCAGAATAACCCAAATCCACAGGCTAGGTGCAGTTGTCATTATGGCCATGTCTTTACCAGGGAGAACTCCTCAGAGGAACTTGATGAAGACATTGAGACTGTGGTCAGCGTCCTTAAGGAAGATGACAGTGCTGGACATTCCCCTGAGCTGGGCACCTGTGCCAAGTTAACCACCAAGGCTGTCATGGAGAAGCTAGAAGAGAAGCCTGATGAGATGGAGAAACCAGAGGCCTGCAAGGGGCCCGGGGCATCCATCCAGGCAGGACAGCCCCCGGATTCTGACTTGGATATGAGAACAGCAGGTCCAGAGAGGAAAGCCAGCAAGTCCAGTACTGGAGTCCTGGGTACTCAGGTAAGGTGGGAGCTGACTTTCCAAATCACCATTTGAAACATTCAGAACCCCAGAAGCCAGTTAAACTCTCATGCCTTTCCCATAATCCTACCTTCCATCAGGAATGTCCCAGAAGGAATGTTCCCACCAGTCAGTTGCTTGAGAATTGACTCATCCTAAAATACTGGGCAATTTTTGTCCCTTCATTGGGCTGAATCCCTGCAGTTACATCTCAGTTCAAACTTGAACAAAAACTGAAACTCTGGGAATGCCAGAAAAATGACCAGGGTCATTTAATGATGCTCAAGACAGCCATAGTTTCCTATTTTCCTTAGCTGTGGGGCATTTCCATGGCTTTGCCACCCGATCCTTCCCCTACAACAGGAGCTGAATTCAGAGATTGGTGTCCAGCAAATCCTCTGGGACTGAGTGTCAGGAGACCTGGATTTATGTCTCAGTTCTGTTCCCAGTTGTCCTTATGACTTTGAGAAGAGTCCTTCATCTTGTTGGACCTCAGTTTCCCTGTGGAGAGGAAGGGGCTTTCTTGGTGTCTGGAAAATCTCTAGGTATCTTCTGACAACAACACTCTATTGTTCAGCCTGAAGAATGTAGGTAGAAAAAAAGCCCAATAACCTTCTTCCAGCATCCACTATATCCAACATCTGTGAGGGTACAGTCACATTACATTGTTTTCATTTAATTAAAGTAACCTTGTAAGGATGGAGTGATTATCCTCATTTTACCAGTGAAGAGGCAAGCTGAAGAGGGGTTTAATGACTTATCCAGAGCCATAGATTGTGGCAGAATTTGGATTCAAATTTTCACTTTTGACTCCAAGTCTGGTGCTTTTATCTAGTTGTCTGTAGTATTCCAGGGATTTTACTTGAATGATGACAAGCAGGTGCTCACCATGCCCTTATGCATGGACAAAAAGAAATGTGCTAAAAGTAGTAGGAGGAATGTTGGATAAATATGAGAAGGGACTATTCTTGAGATTTAAGAATGTCTTTATAAGCAGATATGCTATAGTTTATCCAGATAATTTTAGGGCAAAGTGTTTTTTAAGGGTAGTTAATTAAAATTCTTCTTGGTGGTGGTGATGGGAGTAGTCTAGCCTGATAGTTCTCAACCTATCCTGTCATCTATCAAATCATACTTTGAGAGAAATTGGGTCCCAGCAGGACAAAAGCAATAAGCCTGCTTTTTCTGGAAGGGAATTAATGTTTATAAATATTTTATCTCTATTTTTATCATATTTGGTAAGCTTTAAGAATATAAAGATTGGCATAATATTATTAGGAGTAAATTTTATTGCAATGGTTTTAAGACCAACAATCAAACAAGCAAATAAACAAACATACTTAATGATTCCATTAGCTGATAATTGCAGCTGGAGACTGCATGTCTGATGTTACCAGTCACTAGGAAAATGGTCATAGATGAGCACAGCACCTCACTAAGTGGCTGTGTGGACTGGACACAGAGATGCTTTGTAGGTTCTTTAAAAGCACGGACTTTGGAGTCATAAAGGCTTGAGTGGGATTTTCCCTCTCATCTGTGAAACAGGACAAAACACACCCTATATAAGGGGACTTCTTATAGGGAATCAAATGAGTTAGAGTACCCAGTCTATCACCTTTTGTGACACATTGCAGATTTCCACAAAGTGGTAACCTGCAATTATTAAATTTTGGTAAGTTATTAATAATTGTGAACAATATCCAGTCAGGAAAACAATTCAAAACAGTACTGCAGCTGGTTAACGCTGCTGAAGGAAGTGTCTGAAGTCAGGAAACTGGCTTCTTCTAGTGCCATTTATATCCTTGAATTTGTGAAGCTGAGACAGATATTTCCCTTCTCTGGGCCTCAATTTCTCCATATGATCCAGAGAATTTGTACCAGATAATTCCTGAGTATCTTTCCTCTTTGCCATTCTCTAGTTTTTTCCTCTAAGCTATTTTCTGAGTCCAGTGGGAGATTTCTTGCTGTGCAGTGGATTGTTTTGGATTTTAGATCTCTTTGGCAGGCTTCCTGTGCCCTCTGCTGGTTGCTCAGAGATGCTACCTATCTATCCTTGGAGTAGTAAACAGCAACCCAGACAGGCATTGAGGTCCAGGGAATAAGCAAAGTGGCATGGAAAAGCTGAATGCCAGGGAACATTGGTGTAGGACAGGGGTCCTGTTGACCATCTGATCCAATCACTCTATTTTACAGATGATGGGGACACAGTGCAACAGGGACAGGATCTCCCCTGACACACACAAACTGGGAAGCAAGTGGGATATGAGAGTTCTAGTCTAGGATCAGCCACAAATTTCTCCTGACAAATCCCCCTCTCCCTTTGGGTTTTAGCATCTACCAAATCTTCATCCTTCCCAAAGACACCTTGCAGGTCCACTGTGAGGCTAAATTGACATAATGAATATGAAAGCAGTGCATTGTTAAGCAGCAAAGACCATGTGATTACAGTGGATCATTATATGCTGCTGCTGCTGCTGCTAAGTCACTTCAGTCATGTCCGACTATGTGTGATCCCATAGATGGCAGCCCACCAGGCTCCCCCGTCCCTGGGATTCTCCAGTCAAGAACACTGGAGTGGGTTGCCATTTCCTTCTCCAACGTGTGAAAGTGAAAAGTGAAAGTGAAGTCGCTCAGTCGTGTCCGACTCTTAGCGACCCCATGGACCGCAGCCCACCAGGCTCCTGCATCCATGGCAAGAGCACTGGAGTGGGTGCTATTGCCTTCTCCATATTATATGCTAATATAGGTGAAAAACCCTGCCTGCAGAATGGCTTAGGTCTTTTTGCGTTTCCTAGGGAAACTGCTCGGCTTGCTTCCTCCAGGGTGTTTTATTTTTTGAGATCTATTCTCTCTACCCTACAGAGCTAAGTGACTCTGGCAACTGCAGCCTCTTTGGTTCAGATTTGGCTGTGGTCAAGCCTGGGGCTATACCCCCACATCATTGTACCCCACAATGATGGGGTTTACCTTCAAGGGAATAATATCAAAATGTAGGGATGGGCTTTCTTCAGAGTCCTTAATTTGGAGTTTATCAAGGAAACTGAAACTTCTCTGTGCCCCACCCTTTGTATTAGGAAAACCAGGGGATTGATACTAGTAATTATAGCTAATATTTACAAAGTGCTTATTATGCGCTCAGGCACTGACACATATGGACTCATTTCATCACACAACTACCCTCTGAGTCAGGGAATGTCTTTAAAATAAAGATGATAATAATACTTACTTTATAGGGGTTTTGGGAAGATGAAATGAGTAAATACACATCTTATAGTAGTGTCTGGCTAAGAGTCATGGTGCAATAAATGTTAGCTATTTGCATAAGTTATTAAAAACAAATTGTTACTTTAAAAAGTATTCACAACCTAAGAAGTTGAGAGTTATGTTTTATTTGGGAAATGTTATGTTATGTTATAAATGTTATGTTATATGTGGGAACTTTTAGAACTTCAAGCCTGGAAGACAGCTTCTCAAGTATCTCTCGAGAACTAATCTGAGGAGGCAAAGAGAGGAGCCAGGCTATATAGAAGTTTTTCAAAAAGAGGCAGGTAGTCTGAACATCAAAAGGTGACTGTTAGTTAAGGAAAACCAGATAACCCAAGTTAAGGAATTTAGCACTTTTCTGTGTATGGGAAGATGCAAGAGTCTGGGTTCACTGAAATCATTCCTTTGATATGCACCTGAGCTATCTGGACCAGTATCCTGTTTCCACATACTAAGTTTCTCATGACTCACCAAGGGGAGTGATTGTAGTCTGATGGCTACTAGATGACAGATATTCTTCTTCCTGAGTTCCCTTAGTACTCACCAGCTCACATTGGAGGACTGCAATGGCTGATGACTGTGGCATCCTTGTTTACTGATACAGAAGGAAATACTCCATTCTTCAAAATATAACAAGAAGAGACCGTACCTCAAGTTTGGCATTAGCTAACACTTTAGTGAGGATTAGTAGAGTACAACTTGAAGGAAAAAGTGGGAAAAAGATAAGCATTCTTTAGATTGGTACAGGACTTTATACCTTGCAGAGTGCTTTTCTATATATAAATTGATTGCAAAACTAATTATCATTATTATTATTTTCATATGATAGACAAGGAAATTGAGGCATGGTTTATGAGGAACAAAATATTGAAGCTGGAGGCAAAATGCCTATTATCAAATTTGTGGCTTGTCAACTGGTGCGACAAAACATACAAATACTTGCTCACCAGTTTTCATTAAAGATTAAGACTTTTAAAATTTAGAATTGTAATATATGCAGTTAAAGCTACAGGGATAGTAAGAAAACTATTTCAGTATTCAGGAAAGTAGGATTTGTACTTTCAGGGAAAGATGGTATGAGGAATAGAAATGCATTTTGTTTAGAGGAAGAAAGTGATTTTTCTCCCTAACACTGGTTATTTCTGTATGGGAATGAAAATATGGGACAAATAAGTATAGATACAAAAAATTATGAGAGGTTTGTAAAAAGGGAGCCCTGAGAAAAGAGTTTTGTACAAAGTCAGGCTGGCATTAGATTATGTTTAATTAAGAAAGTGAATTTTGTTACTGAAGGTAGGCAGGTGTAGGCCTAGAGTTTGGTTTACTCTCTTTGTTAAGAGAACAAAATTTTCTTGGACTGTTGAACTACTTTTGATAACAGATTGTGAGTTTCCTTGCTTTCTAAATAATCTGTATCTGCATTAAAATATTTTATTGTCACTTCTGCTGAAAAAATAAGTATTGTTTCATAGTGATCTATGCTGCTTTTAATATTTGCTCTTTGTTTATTTTATTTTTTAAATTTATTTTAACTGGAGGCTAATTAATTTACAATATTGCAGTGATTTTTGCCATACATTGATATACATTGAATGTATTCTTTTTATTTATGTTTTAGTATTAACTATAGATTTTTTAAAAATTAATATAAATTTATTTTAATTGGAGGCTAATTACTTTACAATATTGTAGTTGTTTTGCCATACATTCATATGAATCCACCATGGGTGTACAAGTGCTGCCATCCTGAGAGCCCCTTCGCCCTCCCTCCCCATCCCATCCCTCTAGGTCATCCCAGTGCACCAGCCCCAAGCACTCTGTCTCACGCATCGAACCTGGAGTGACAATTCATTTCACATATGATAATATACATGTTTCAGTGCCATTCTCCCAAATTATCCCACTCTCGCCCTCTCCCACAGAGTCCAAAAGACTGTTCTATACATCTGTGTCTCTTTTGCTGTCTCACATATAGGATTATTGTTATCATCTTTATAAATTCCATAAATATGTGTTAGTATACTGTATTGGTACTTTCTTTCTGACTTACTTCACTCTGTATAATAGGCTCCAGTTTCATCCACTTCATTAGAACTGATTCAAATGTATTCTTTTTAATGGCTGAGTAATATTCCATTGTGTATATGTACCACAGCTTTCTTATCCATTCATCTGCTGATGCGCATCTAGGTTGCTTCCATGTCTTGGCTATTAAAAACAGTGCTGCGATGAACGTTGGCATACACATGTCTCTTTCAATTCTGGTTTCCTTGATATGTATGCCCAGCAGTGGAATTGCTGGGTCATATGGCAGTTCTATTTCCAGTTTTTTAAGGAATCTCCACACTGCTCTCCATAGTGACTGTATTAGTTTGCATTCCCACCAACAGTGTAAGAGGGTTCCCTTTTCTCCACACCGTCTCCAGCATTTATTGCTTGTAGACTTTTGGATAGCAGCCATTCTGACTGGCATGAAACGGTACCTCATTGTGGTTAATGAGTGATGTTGAGCATCTTTTCATGTGTTTGTTAGCCTTCAGTATGTCTTCTTTGGAGAAATGTCTGTTTAGTTCTTTGGCCCATTTTTTGATTGGGTCGTTTATTGTTCTAGAATTGAGCTGCAGGAGTTGCTTGTTTATTTTTGAGATTAATTCTTTGTATGTTGCTTCATTTGCTATTATTTTCTCCTATTCTGAAGGCTGTCTTTCATCTTGCTTATAGTTTCCTTTGTTGTACAAAAGTGTTTAAGTTTAATTAGGTCCCATTTGTTTATTTTTGCTTTTCTTTCCAATATGCTGGGAGGTGGGTCATAGAGGATCCTGCTGTGATATGTTGGGGAGTGTTCTGTCTATGTTTTCCTATAAGGGTTTTATAGTTTCTTGTCTTACATTTACATCTTTAATCCATTTTGAGTTTATTTTTGTGTATGGTGTTAGAAAGTGTTCTAGTTTCATTCTTTTACAAGTGGCTCACCAGTTTTCCCAGCACCACTTTTTAAAGAGACTGTCTTTTCTCCATTGTATATTCTTGCCTCTTTTGTCAAAGATAAGGTGTCCATCAGTACGTGGATTTAATCTCTGGGCTTTCTATTTTGTTCCATTGATCTATATTTCTGTCTTTGTGCCAGTGCCATACTGTCTTGATGACTTTGGCTTTGTAGTAGAGCCTGAAGTCAGGCAGGTTTAGTCCTCCAGTTCCATTCTTCTTTCTCAAGATTGCTTTGACTATTCGAGGTTTTTCATATTTCCATACAAATTGTGAAATTATTTGTTCTAGTTCTGTGAAAAATACCGTTGGTAGCTTGATAGGGAGTGCATTGAATCTATAGATTGCTTTTGGTAGTATACTCATATTCACAATATTGATTCTTCCAATCCATGAACATGGTATATTTCTCATCTATTTGTGTCCTCTTTGATTTCTTTCACCAGTGTTTTATAGTTTTCTATATATAGGTCTCTTGTTTCTTTAGGTAGATTTATTCCTAACTATTTTATTCTTTTCGTTGCAATGGTGAATGGAATTGTTTCCTAAATGTATCTGTTTTCTCATTGTTAGTGTATAGGAATGCAGAGGATTTCTGTGTGTTAATTTTATATCCTGCAACTTTACTATATTCATTGATTATCTCTAGTAATTTTCTGGTGGAGTCTTTAGGGTTTTCGATGTAGAAGATCATGTCATCTGCCATAAGTGAGAATTTTACTTCTTCTTTTCCTATCTGGATTCCTTTTATTTCTTTTTCTGTTCTGATTGCTGTGTCCCAAACTTCCACAGCTATGTTGAATAGTAGTGGTGAATGTGGGCACCCTTGTCTTGTTCCTGAGTTTAGGGGAAATGCTTTCGATTTTTCAGCATTGAGGATAATACATGCTGTGGGTTTGTTATATATAGCTTTTATTATGTTGAGGTATGTTCCTTCTATTCCTGCTTTCTGGAGGGTTTTTATCCTAAATGGATGTTGAATTTTCTCAAAGGCTTTCTCTGCATCTATTGAGATAAACATATGGATTTTATCTTTCAATTTGTTAATGCGGTGTATTATGTTGATTGATTTGCGGATATTGAAGAATCCTTGCATCTCTGGTATAAAGCCCACTTGGTCATGATGTATGATCTTTTTAATATGTTGTTGGATTCTATTTGCTAGAATTTTGTTGAGGATTTTTGCATGTAATTCATCAGTGATATTGACCTGTAGTTTTCCTTTTTTGTGGCATCTTTGTCTGATTTTGGTATTAGGGTGATGGTGGCCACATAGAATGAGTTTGGAAGTTTACCTTCCTCTGCAATATTCTGCTAGAGTTTGAGTAGGATAGGTGTTAGCTCTTCTCTAAATTTTTGGTAGAATTCAGCTGTGAAGCCGTCTGGTCCTGGGCTTTTGTTTGCTGGAAGATTTCTGATTACAGTTTCAATTTCCATGCTTGTGATGGGCCTGTTAAGATTTTCTATTTCTTCCTGGTTCAGATTTGGAAAGTTGCATTTTTTTGTGAATTTTTCCATTTCTTCCAAGTTGTCCAATTCATTGGCATATAGTTGCTGATAGTAGTCTCTTACAATCCTTTGTATTTCAGTGTTGTCTGTTGTGATCTCTCCATTTTCATTTCTAATTTTGTTGATTTGATTCTTCTCCCTTTGTTTCTTCATGAGTCTGGCTAATGGTTTGTCAATTTTGTTTATCTTCTCAAATAACCAGCTTTTGGCTTTGTTGATTTTTAGTATGGTTTCTTTTGTTTCTTTTGCATTTATTTCTGCCCTAATTTTTAAGATTTCTTTCCTTCTACGAACCCTGGGGTTCTTCATTTCTTCCTTTTCAAGTTGCTTTAGGTGTAGAGTTAGGTTATTTATTTGACTTTTTTCTTGTTTCTTGAGGTAAGCCTGTATTGCTTTGAACCTTCCCCTTAGCACTGCTTTTACAGTGTCCCATAGGTTTTGGGTTGTTGTGTTTTCATTTTCATTCATTTCTATGCATATTTTGATTTCTTTTTTTATTTCTTCTGTGATTTGTTTGTTATTCAGCAGCCTGCTGTTCAGCTTCCATATGTTGGAATTTTTAATAGTTTTTCTCCTGTAATTGACATCTAATCTTACTGCATTGTGGTCAGAAAAGAGGCTTGGAATGATTTCAGTTTTTTTGAATTTACCAACGCTAGATTTATGGCCCAGGATGTGATCTATCCTGGAGAAGGTTCCATGTGCACTTGAGAAAAAGGTGAAATTCATTGTTTCGGGGTGAAATATCCTATAGATACCAATTAGGTCTAACTGACCTATTGTACCATTTAAAGCTTGTGTTTCCTTGTTGATTTTCTGTTTAGTTGATATGTCCATGGGTGTAAGTGGGGTATTAAAGTCTCCCACTATTGTTGTGTCATTGTTAATTTTCCCTTTCATTCTTGTTAGCATTTGTCTTACATATTGCGGTGCTCCTATGTTGGGTGCATATATATTTATTCTTGTTATAACTTTTTCTTGGATTGATCCTTTGATCATTATGTAGTGTCCATCTTTGTCTCTTTTCACAGTCTTTATTTTAAAGTTTATTTTATCTGATATGAGTATTGCTACTCCTGCTTTCTTTTAGTCTCTACTTGTGTGGAATAACTTTTTCCAGCCCTTCACTTTCAGTCTGTGTGTGTCCCTTGTTTCGAGGTGGGTCTCTTGTAGACAACATATATAGGGGTCTTGTTTTTGTATCCATTCAGCCAGTCTTTGTCTTTTGGTTGGGGCATTCAACACATTTACATTTAAGGTAATTATCGATAAGTATGATCCTGTTGCCATTCACTTTATTGTTTTGGGTTCGAGTTTATACACCCTTTCTGTGCTTCCTGTCTAGAGAAGATCCCTTAGCATTTGTTGGAGAGCTGGTTTGGTGGTGTTGAATTCTCTCAGCTTTTGCTTGTCTGTAAAGCTTTTGATTTATCCTTCATATTTGATTGAGATCCTTGCTGGGTACAGTAATCTGGGCTGTAGCATTTTTTCTTTTATCACTTTAAGTATGTCCTACCATTCCCTTCTGGCCTGAAGAGTTGCTATTGAAAGATCAGCTGTTATCCTTATGGGAATACCCTTGTGTGTTATTTGTTGTTTTTCCCTTGCTGCTTTTAATATTTTTTCCTTGTATATGATCTTTGTTAATTTGATTAATATGTGTCTTGGGGTGTTTGGCCTTGGGTTTATCCTTTTTGGAACTCTCTGGCTTTCTTGGACTTGGGTGATTATTTCCTTCCCCATTTTAGGGAACTTTTCAGCTATTATCTCCTCAAGCATTTTCTTATGGTCTTTCTTTTTGTCTTCTTCTTCTGGGACTCCTATGATTCGAATGTTGGGGCATTTCACATTGTCCCAGAGGTCTCTGAGGTTGTCCTCATTTCTTTTAATTCATTTTTCTTTTTTCCTCTCTGCTTCATTTATTTCTACCATTTTACCTTCTACCTCACTTATCCTTTCTTCTGCCTCCATTATTCTACTGTTGGTTCTCTCCAGAGTGTTTTTGATCTCATTTATTGCATTATTCATTATATATTGACTCTTTTTTATTTCCTCTAGGTTCTTGTTAAACTTTTCTTGCATCTTCTCAATCCTTGTCTCCAGGCTATTTACCTGTAACTCCATTTTGTTTTCAAGATTTTGGATCATTTTCGCTATCATTATTTGGAATTCTTTATCGGGTACATTCCCTATCTCTTCCTCTTTGGTTTGGTTTGGTGCGCATTTATCCCGTCCTTTACCTGCTAAGTATTTCTCTGTCTTTTCATCTTGTTTATATCGTTGTGTTTGGGGTGGCCTTTCCATATTCTTGCAGTTTGTGGTTCTTCTTTATTGTGGAGGTTCCTTGTTCTGGGTCGGGTTGGATGGGTGGCTTGTCAAGGTTTCCTGGTTATAGAAGCTATGTCAGTGTTCTGGTGGGTGAAGCTGGATTTCTTCTCTGGAGTGCAATGAAGTGTCCAGTAGTGAGTTTTGAGATGTCTGTGGGTTTGGTGTGACTTTTGGCCGCCTGTATATTGAAGCTCAGGGCTATCTTCCTGTGTTGCTGGAGAATTTGCGTGGTATGTCTTGCTCTGGAATTTTTTGGCCCTTGTGTGGTGCTTGGTTTCAGTGTAGGTATGGAGGATTTTGATGAGATCTTATTGATTAATTTTCCCTGGAGCCAGGAGTTCCCTGGTGTTCTCAGGATTTGGACTTGAGCCTCCTGCTTCTGATTTTCAGTCTTATTCTTACAGTAGCTTCAAGACTTCTCCATCTCTTTTTGAAGACAGTGGGCTGCCTTTGTGGGTGCTTGATGTCCTCTGCCAGCATTAAGAAGTTGTTTTGTGGAATTTGCTCAGTGTTCAAATGTTCTTTCGATGAATTTGTGGGGGAGAAAGTGGTCTCCCCGTCCTATTCCTCCACCATCTTAGGACCGCGTCCAAATGTATTCTTTTTAGTGGCTGAGTAATAGTCCATTGTGTATATGTACCATGGCTTTCTTACCCTTTCATCTGCTAATGGACATCTATATTGCTTCCATGTCCTGGCTATTATAAACAGTGCTGTGATGAACATTGGCATACATGGGTCTCTTTCAATTCTTTTTTCCTCAGTGTGTATGCCCAGAAGGGAGATTGCTGGGTCATATGGCAGTTCTATTTCCAGTTTTTTAAGGAATCTCCACACTGCTCTCCATAGTGGCTGTACTAGGTTGCATTCCCACCAACAGTGTAAGAAGGTTCCCTTTTCTCCACACCGTCTCCAGCATTTATCGCTTGTAGACTTTTGGATAGCAGCCATTCTGACTGGCATGAAACGGTATCTCATTGTGGTTTTGATTTGCATTTCTCTGATAATGAATGATGTTGAGCATCTTTTCATGTGTTTGTTAGCCTTCTGTATGTCTTTGGAGAAATGTCTGTTTAGTTCTTTGGCCCATTTTTCGATTGGGTCTTATTTTTCTGGAATTGAGCTGCAAGAGTTCCTTGTATATTTTTGAGATTAATTCTTTCTTGCTTCATTTGTTATTATTTTCTCCCATTCTGAATGCTGTCTTTTCACCTTGCTTATAGTTTCCTTTGTTGTGCAAAAGAGTTTAAGTTTCATTCTGTCCCATTTGTTTATTTTTGCTTTTATTTCCATTACTCTGGGAGGTGGGAAGGTGAGTCTTTTTAATATTTCCACCTTGTTGGGAAGAAGTCTCTAGACTTTCTCTTATTTTATCTTATTTCCTTGTTAATCAACCTAATTAACATTAGTTACCCTAATGTTTTATTTGCATCTATAAGACCCATTATTGTAAAGCTGGTTTATTTTTTTGTTTTAAACTAAGGAAGTTCTTATGTTAGCCATACACACACACACACATACATATATCTCACATACTAGCAAAATAATGCTCAAAATTCTCCAAGCCAGACTTCAACATTACATGAACCATGATCTTCCAGATGTCTGAGCTGGGCTTAAAAAAGGTAGAGGAACCAGAGATCAAACTGCCAACATCTGTTGGAATATAGAAAAAGCAAGAGAATCCTAGAAGAACATCTACTTCTGCTTCATTGATTATGCCAAAGCCTTTGACTGTGTAGAGCACAAGAAACTGTGAAAACTTCTTCAAGATATTGGAATACCAGACCTCCTTAACCTGCCTCCTGAGAAATCTGTATGCAGGTCAAGAAGCAATAGTTAGAACTGGAAATGCAGGGGTTAATAATCAGCTGCCTGTTGCTCTGGCTAAGCCATGAGAAAAACACCATGGGGAAAGAATGAAAGCAAAATATAGCAATACAGTATAATCTAAACAAAAGTACATCAGGTTGATTAGTTTGGGTCATCATGCCCTGCAAAGCTAAGGAAAAAATTGTGTGGACCTTGGGATGCCAGGTCAGCACAAGTTCAGAATGCTGCTTGTGCACACTCGAAGATGTTTTCCCAAGGCATATGTGGGTCTATGAACTCCAGCTGGTGATACCACTTTTACAAGAAAATAACAAAGAAAACTAATCAATAAAATGAGAGGTGTGACCAGGGACACAGGAGGCTGACTTCATCGTAGCACAACAGATACCTTCTGCTTGCCAAGACACTAAATAAAAGTGATGTGACTCCAAGGAACAGGGCTCTTGATCCAAGAGGTCTTGAGTTCCCCTGTCCCATCTTTAAAACTTTAATTCTGTCTCTAGCTTCTTTTTCCCAAACTGTGCATTGACCACTTTTTATCCCTACTTGCTGCGCTGACCACAGCAAGTGGTGCCCAACATGGGGCTCCAAAGTGAAGGATCTCCGAGAGCAAAGCTAAAGTTGAAATATCGGTGCAGAGTCCTGAAGAAGAGTGAAAATCCCCCTTTGCATTAAGTAATACTCTCTCAGGCATTGAAAGTGGGGTTAAGCATGGGAAATTCAGAAAGCTCAGAAAGATACCGGCCATATATATGCCTCTTAAGGCAACTTTTAAAAATGTGGGTGAGGGGGTAAAAAAAAAAAAAAAAAAAAAATAAGTGAGGGCCGGCTATTGGAACTTTTATGAACCATTGAGAAACACTGCTCATGGTTCCCTTCTCTCGGTACTTTGGATTATATTGTATTGCTATATTTTGCTTTTATTCTTTTCCCATGGTGTTTTTCTCATGGCTTAGCCAGAGCAACAGGTGGTCGATTATTAACCCCTGCACCTTACCTGCCTCCTGAGAAATCTGTATGCAGGTTAAGAATCAACTTCTAAAACCAGACATCAAACAACAGACTGGTTCCAAATTAGGGAAGGAGTATGTCAAGGCTGTATATTGCCACCCTGCTTATTTAACTTTTATGCAGAGTACATCATGAGAAATGCTGGGCTGGATGAAGCACAAGCTGGAATCAAGATTGCCAGGAGAAATATCCATAACCTCAGATACACAGATGGTACGACCTTTAGGAAAGAACGTGAAGAGGAACTGAAGAGCCTCTTGATGAAAGTGAAAAAGGAGAGTGAAAAAGCTGGCTTAAAATTCAACATTCAAAAAACATGGCATCCGGCCCCATCACTTCATGGCAAATAAATGGAGAAACAATGGAAACAGTGACAGATTTTATTTTCTTGGGCTCCAAAATCACTGCAGATTGTGACTGTAGCCATGAAATTAAAAGATGCTTACTCCTTGGAAGAAAAGCTATGACCAACCTAGACAGCATATTTAAAAAAAGAGACATTACTTTGCTGACAAAGGTCTGTCTAGTCAAAGCTATGGTTTTTCCAGTAGTCATGTGTGGATATGAGAGTTGGACCATAAGGAAAGCTGGGAAATCAAGAACTGATGCTTTTGAACTGTGGTGTTGGAAAAGCGTCTTGAGAGTCCCTTGGACTGCAAGGAGATCCAACCAGTCCATCCTAAAGGAAATCAGTCATGAATATTCATTGAAAGGACTGATGCTGAAGCTGAAACTGCAATACTTTGGCCACCTGAAGAGAAGAACTGACTCATTGGAAAAGACCCTGATGTTGGGAAAGATTGAAGGCAGAAGGAGAAGAGGACAACAGAAGATGAGATGGTTGGATGGCATCACCAACTCAAAGGACATGAGTTTGAGTCAACTCTGGCAGTTGGTGATGGACAGGGATACCTGGTGTGCTTCAGTCCATGGGGTCACAAAGAGTTGGACATGACTGAGCAACTGAACTGAGTGATATATATATATCACTGAGTGATATATATATATATGGGGTGGAGTGGGCAGGGCACTCCCTAAGTGAGTAAGACTGCCCCCCTCCCCACCACTTGTGGGTTCTGCTATCCAGTCCTTCAAGGACACTTGAAAAGGAAGAAGAAAGTCCAAAATGAGTACCACATCAAGATGTTTCTCAATGCACCAAATTGTGAAGTTGATGCTGTTGGAGCCCCAATTTGGCAGCCAGTAGTATATTTTCCTTAAAGACATTATAGGCTATGGTTGGTGTAACCTTAATTCAGAATGTGCCTTAGTAAAAGTACAAATGACTGCCTTTTACTTTATTTTTCTTGGCCTCTGACTGATTTGGAGGCCCCTACCCCTGTCTTCTAGGCTTAAAGCTGCTTAGTTCTGGTATCCCTCCAAGGTCAGTTTCCAAAAGGCTGTGTCCTCCTGAACTGCATAGAATAGTGTTTCACAAAATCTTCAAGTCCTAACCCTCAGTACCTGTGAATGTGACCTTATTTCGGAATAGAGTGTTTGTAGATGTAGTCAAGTTAAAATGGTGTCATACTGGATTAGTGTGGGCCTTAATCCAATGATTGATGTGTTTATGAAAATTGAGAAATTTGTACAAAAACACAAAGACACAGGGAAGAAGACAATGGAATGATTGATACAGAGGTTGGAGTAATGTACCTGCAAGCTAAGGAATTCCAAGGATTGCTGAGAGCTACCATGAGCTAGCAGGCAAAGAAATATTCATCCCTGGAGTCTTCATAGAGAGCATGTTCCTACTGATACCTTGATTTCAAACTTCCAGCCACTAGAGCTGTAAGAAGAAATTCTGGCTGTTTAAGCCACTCAGTTTGTGGTGATTTGTCATCGCAGCCCTAATAAAATGTATGCTCCTCCAACTAGAGCTCTGGCCCCAGGTACATCCTGGAAAGTGATCTAATTAGGCTAATTAATATGGAGGTCTGTTTTCATCCTCACAGAAAATGGTGAACCCATACCGCAAAATGATGTTGAAATTAGTAGACTGTCAGTAATTGTGACCAGAGAAATGAAGATATTCAGATCATATAAAGAGGATTTAGGGGCAAGTATCCCCAAAATCTTATTGTAGAATTTGGCTTCATGCTCTGTAGGTATCTCCCCTTCCCTTTATCCAAAATCAAAAGAATTAAATGATCTAGTCCCTTCCATTTCTGAGGCTCAGTTTTGTTTTGTTTTTTCCGTCTGTTTAATGAGGGAGTTAGATTATACGCCCATAAGAGGCTTTCCAGTTCTAACAATTTATGGATCTAGGAGACAGAGTTAGTTAGGATTAAGGAGAATTATAAAAAGCAACCTTGAGACCACGTCTAAGAATTCATACAGATTTAGTACAGTAACTTGTACCTTTTACTGCTTTATTTTCAGTACTACCCAGTGGCTTTTGTTGTGCCTAAGAATGAACTGACTTTGATAACTTGTCTCAGCCCTTGGAAACTGGGTTACCAATTTGGCAGAGAACCTTACCCATGTTGACCTAAAACAAATAGACTGCCAGATATTTCTCCAACAAAGATGGTTTCTTGGAAAGCTGCAGAGAAATGCAATTCATGGTCTGCAACTTTGGCAGGCCATGTACATGTCCTTGCACAGAAAGGGAAGGAGAAAATTTTTATACAGGAGAAAAGAAAGTTAGGAAGGCTATAGTAAACAAAGAGTCCATGGCTTTTCATTGGCTGAATCCTTGCCAGGAAAGAATATGAGTCTTTCCTCTTCTTTTTGAGTTTTGCTTTTGTTTCCAAATCAAATATGACCCACTCACCTGATGGGCCACAAAACCAATCTACTGACACTAGGCTGTGGGGAAGGAAAGTACTAGGTCAATTTTCTCTCCTTTGGTTCTTATCTTGTCATAACAAAGAATTGAAATGACAGACCAGGATAGCTTGGGGAGGCAAGGTTTATCGAGCAAGCAGTAAGCAGTACACTCTCAAGACATGAGAGCAGGCCAAACCCTGCAGGAGTGGTCCCGTTCAATCTTTGCTTTCATTTTTATATCCTTTGTTCCCTCCCCTGGGTGGTACCTGGGGTTTAATTGCTTGTGCCCTATGAAAATGAGGCATGAGCCTGAGACCAAACAGGGAAGCGGATGTGCCAGGCATGTTTTCCCAGAGGAAGTCTTCAATCAATTCCACAGTTCTCCTTTTTTTGTTTTTTTCTTTGTTCACCCTCTGTGTGTGTGTGTGATCTCCTAGTCATCACTTCCTCTGACTGCAATTTTAGACCCTTTTCTTCCTACTCTAACTGCCCTTAAGAGATGGGAGGCCCAATTCTTTGGGAGTAGGGACACCGAGATCTCTCTGACTACTTCCTGTTGAGCTGGAGTGGCAAGGGGTGTTGAGCCTCCCCCTTTTGCTGTTCTTAGGCCTTGGGGCTCTCAGGGTGTGGATGACAGTGTCTATCTAAGGGCAAGTGGTAGATACCATCAGCATTTATCTGTAGTTCTGTGTATCCCCTCTGCATCATTATGGCATTTTGTAATTCGGTTACCTGGGCAGAAATAAAATGGGTTAAGCAATTGATAATGCATGGAGCAACCATGAGTAGAATTAGTATGGTGACAACAGGGATCAGCAGGGGCTGTAGCCAACTCCAAATCCCTCCTCTCCAATAGAAGTTCCCAAAGAGGGACTGGAGCCAATCTGGAGGTGCCCCTGCTCAATCATTAAGATCTTGGATGATTTATATGATCTTTTTGAGAACTGAAAAGCTTTCTTCAACTTTGATTGAGGCATTAACTCCAACACAGCAAGTCTCATTCAGGATGGCGCAGGTTTCTCCTTGTTCTGCATTCAAAAGATCTGTAGCCTGCCTATTTTGGAATACCACCCCTGCCAAGCTGTCAATAGACTTTTGTTGAGCCTCTAGAGCTGATACAGTGGCTTCCCATCCCTGTTGCATCATTATTGAAATATTAAGCACTGCCCTTGTGAGGAGGGTGATCCCCACAAACTGAAAGAGCCCTGTAGCTATAGAATGCCCTATCCCCAGTCTTTCCAAGATGGGATTATCACTCACATATGTGCCTCCCCAATTGGATGATATTTGGTAAGAGGGGAGGTTGCATTAGTGTTGGTATGTGACTTCTTCTATCGCCTGTTTCAGGAATTAACTCAAGTCGGAGATAGCCCCTGAGGTTGTCCTAAGTTTTCTGATGGTGAGAAACCAGACTCTTGGAACCATCAGGACTATTATGCAGATCCTATACCATTTGGTCAGGAGAATAAAGTATAGAGACCTTTGACATAAGAAATGATGTCCCATTTCTACAAGGGAAAGTCCCCCCTAATGGGGGCTGACCCAGGTTGTTAGATTTAGCCCTAATTGAGTGAATCTGTTCCCTGTACATTGGATGGAGGCCTGTGCTTGGTGGTGATACCCCCCATTTTGTATACTGTGTCACTATTGAGGGTGATGTTTGAAATGAAGGATGTGTTCTCATTAGTTGACAAATAGTGTTTCAGAAGGTGACTGAAATAATATTATGAGGGTGTGCATGGACTAGTTATTGTCAGTTCAGTCACTCAGTCGTTTCTGACTCTTTGCGACCCCATGAATCGCAGCATGCCAGACCTCCCTGTCCATCACCAACTCCCCGAGTTTACTCAAACCCATGTCCATCGAGTCGGTGATGCCATCCAACCTCTCATCCTCTGTCATCCCCTTCTCCTCCTGCCCCCAATCCCTCCCAGCATCAGGGTATTTTCCAATGAGTCAACTCTTCGCATGAGGTGGCCAAAGTACTGGTGTTTCAGCTTCAGCATCAGTCCTTCCAATGAACACCCAGGACTGATCTCCTTTAGGATGGACTGGTTGGATCTCCTTGCAGTCGGACCTTTGTTGGCAAAGTAATGTCTCTGTTTTTTAATATGCTATCTAGGTTGGTCATAACTTTCCTTCCAAGGAGTAAGCGTCTTTTAATTTCATGGCTGCAGTCACCATCTGCAGCGATTTTGGAGCCCCCCAAAAATGAAGTCTGACACTGTTACCACTGTCTCCCCATCTATTTCCCATGAGGTGATGGGACCAGATGCCATGATCTTAGTTTTCTGAATGTTAAGCTTTAAGCCAACTTTTTCACTCTTCTCTTTCACTTTCATCAAGAGGCTTTTTAGTTCCTCTTCACTGTCTGCCATAAGGGTGGTGTCATCTGCATATCTGAGGTTACTGATATTTCTCCTGGCAATCTTGATTCTAGCTTGTGCTTCTTCCAGCCCAGCATTTCTCATGATGTACTCTGCATATACGTTAAATAAGTAGGGTGACAATTATACAGACTTGACGTACTCCTTTTCCTATTTGCAACCAGTCTGTCGTTCCATGTCCAGTTCTAACTGTTGCTTCCTGACCTGCATACAGGTTTCTCAAGAGGCAGGTCAGGTGGTCTGGTATTCCCATCTCTTTCAGAATTTTCCACAGTTTATTGTGATCCACACAGTCGAAGGCTTTGGCTGGTTAGTGTAGCGTGGTCTTATTCCTCATCCATTTCCACAGTCTTGGTCAGGGTTTCAGAGATTTGTTCCCCATTCATTCCCCAGATCCTCCCCCAATCTCAACTCAGATAGACGTATATAATTTTATGTGGGCATCTGCAAACCAGGCTCAATTATTATTGTTAGGGAAGTTATTGGTATTGTTGTAGGTCTAATAGCCATACACTGTGCCACCTGTTTTCCAATTTGGGGGAAGAAGGTTCCATTTCCAGCCCCAAGGATTGGTGGTTAGACTTTCACATGAGGTAATTCCTTCTGACGTGTGTCCTGGGAAGCTTTTAGCTTTAGCATATTTGAATCTAGCAACCCAGAGTTGAGAGGAGTTCAGTAGCTCCATAGTCTAGTTACCGTGGGAGGATGAGTTACATGCCCCAATGAAGAGATCACAAGGCATCTTTATGAACGGTTTTCCATCTCACCAAAGGGATAACTCACAAAGCATATGGGCATGATGCCAGACATTGTTTCAACTTCCCCGAACTTTGAGATATTTTTTTTCCTTCCGAGTTAACTCATTTAGGTTTTGCAGAATTGAGAGTGGAACCTAACCAACTCCCATTGACTTGTGTTAGGTTGGCAAAGGATACAATAATGGCCAATAGGGAACACTCAAGCAAGTTACCATTGGCACAATTTTGTTTTTTATGGCCAGATCAAGGAACACCCAACAGTTAGACTTGTTCAGGCACTTGGTGACCTTGGTGATGGCTAGTCTTAAAGGATGTATCTATGAATAGTGTAAGCCAATGAGACAGACAAGAAAGAGGTGCCACATCATGGTATCTAGGGCATGAGGCTTGTGGGATCTGAGTATAACAAATATGGAAAGAGTTTCCCTGGGAAAAGCAAATCAAGACGGCAATTGTAATAAAGTATAGGCAGAGCAGTAGGCTTAACCTGAGAAATTCAAGTCCCTGAATATTCATCTGAATGGCACTAATCTGTAGTCTTGAATAGATAACAGAGGTTTCCCAGGGGTTCGCAGGTGTACTGAGCATCCCCTTTTTCCTTCCACAGCTTGACTCGAGAGTGGTGAATCTAGGAGTTGTGTCCTGGTACCTTGACTGTTGTAAGAGTAAAAAAGTAGGGTATGGGACCTTCCGTGTAGGCCGAAGTTGAGACCCTGGAGATTCATCTTTCTGAACTTTGATTAGCACCTAGGTCCCAAGAGCATACAAAGGTGACTATTTGAGCTCCGCTGAGTCCTGAGTATTTGCCCATAAGCACATCTCTCACTGAAATTGCCCAATAGTCACAGCATAGGAACAAAGAGCTTGGGTTTCTAGATCTAGGAGGAGGTCATTTACATAGACAAAGCGTCTCCCATATGTCTCACAGGGGCTGAGACTGACTTGTTCTTTAGGTGCAATAAGAGTGCTAAGGAGAGCTAAAGGTAGGGCCTTTCTCCACCCCAAAGAGGTCTCTTGGATTCTTTCTTATTGCTACTTTTAAAAATTGGTTGGCTCTCTCTACTTTTCCTGAAGACTGAGGTCTCCAGGCACAGAGTAGACAATAGTTTATACCTAGAGCTTATTTTTATTTATTTTTTTAAAAATATTTATTTTAATTGGAGGCTAATTACTTTACAAAATTGCAGTGGTTTTTGCCATACATTGACATGAATCAGCCATGCGTGTACATGTGTTTCCCATCTTGAACCCCCCTCCCACATCCCTCCCCATCCCATCCCTCAGGGTCATCCCAGTTCGCCAGCCCTGGGGACCCTGTCTCATGTATCAAACCTGGACTGGTGATCTATTTCACATACAATAATATACATGTTTCAATGCTATTCTCTCAAATCATCCCACCCTTGCCTTCTCCCACAGAGTCCAAAAGTCTGTTCTTTACATCTGTGTCTCTTTTGCTGTCTTGCATATAGGGTCATCATTATCATCTTTCTAAATTCCATATATATCCATCAATATACTGTTGCAGTACCAGGCTTCTCATTGCGGTGGCTTCTCCTGCTGCAGAATATGGGCTCTAGGGTGCCTGGGCTTCAGTAGTTGTGGCACATGGGCTCAGTAGTTGTGGTTCCCAGGCTCTCGAGCATAAGCTCAATAGTTAGAGTTCACAGGCTTAGTTGCACCACGGCATGTGGGATCTTCCCAGTCCAGGGATTGAACCTGTGTCTCCTGAATTGGCTGGCAGATTCTTTACCACTGTGCCACCAGGGAAGCCCCAAGGACACATTCTTAGAGATGAAAAGGAAGTTGGGAGGGCTATAGTAAACAAAAAGCCCATGGCTTTTCATTGACTTAGTCCTTGCTAAGAAGGGCTTCCCCAGTAACTCAGATGGTAAATAATCTGCCTGCAGTGCAGGAGATCCCTGGCTGGGATCCTTGGGATTTGATCCCTGGGTGGGGAAGATCCCCTAGAGAAGGGAATGGCAACCCACTCCAATATTCTTGCCTGGAGAATCTCCTGGATAGAGGAGCCTGGTGGGCTATAGTCCATAGGGTTGCAAAGAGTTAAATATGACTGAGCGACTAACAGTTTCACTTTACTTGCTAGGAAAGGACTCTTCTTGTTGGGCTCTGCTATCATTACAGGTCCTAAGAGCTCCCCGTTCTGATCTCTGAACTTTATTTATTTTTCTTTTTTTTTCTTTTTAACTTTTCATTTTGTATTGGAGTATAGTCAATGTTGCAATAATTTCTGGTGAATAGCAAAAAGACTCAGCCACACATATACATGTAGCCATTCTCCCCTAAACTCCCCTCCCATACAGGATGTCTAATGAGGTGGATGAACCTAGAGCCTATTATACAAAGTGAAGTAAGTCAGAAAGCAAAAGACAAATACTGTATATTAATGCATATATGGACTTTATTTAATTGAAGTTTTTATTAGTTTTTTATACCTGTTCCATCCAAATTGTTAACTTCTCTCCACATCAAATCCTCTTAGGAATGAATAGTACAGGTGGAAGAAACCTGTTCTATGTTTATGTGACTTAGGAATATTGAGGAGGAACTTTAAGAATGTCAGCTCAAGGAACTATTTACCTTTTCTGGTCTGCAGTTAGATAGACCTACAATTTAGTAGTTGTGAGACCGTGGGCAACTCATTTATTTTTTCGAACTCTTGGTTTCCTTATTGTAAAATGTGCTACTAGCTAACTTATGGAGTAGTCATGAAGACCGAATGAGAAAATATGCATAAATATAGTCAGTAGGGTATCTAATACATAATACCGTGCTGTACAGTTATTTCACAGATGTTAGTTACTTCCCTCTTTTTCCACTTGGAGGTCAGGATTTTGTAAAAGAAAGGATTGGGATCGAAAACAGATGGTTATGTTGATATCAAAGGAGAGGACTTGGTCTTAGCTAAAATGTACTTCTGGCAAGAGAAAGTTTGTCTCTCTTTCAATCATTATCTCTCACTCTCTCATTTTCATTTTTGTGCTTTATATGCATTATCTCATTTTTGAATCCTAATAATTCTGCAAGTTAGGTGTTATCACAATCCCTTTTATGTAGATGAAGAAACTGAGACTTAGAGAGATAAATTAACTTGCCCTAGGTCTCACACTGAGTAAAGCTTAAAGTTTATAGCAGATGCAGAATCCTCACTTCCTCCATCCTAATACTAACCAAACAAACACACAAAAAAATGCCTAAGAAAGAGTAAACAAATATATGCTATTTTCTTTAAATAAGTTAGTTTATTTTCCTTTTCTACACTCCTTGATGTCTTTTAAGCTCTTTGTAGTTGGATCTTTGATCACATTTATTGATAGTATATAGTAACCCTGCTTGAATTTGGAGGCTGGATCAGATGATATTTCAGATTGGAAGTTCTTCTATTTAAGCAAAGTGTTGGCCCACACCCCAACCCCATGTGTAACTGATCCTGAACAGTTTTCTTTGCAGACTTTCTTTCCCCCAGCTGAACCATCACCAAGGACTGTACCACTCAAAATCCTTCTGGGAAAATGCCATTCTCTGTCCATCTCACAGAGCATCCCCATGGAGCTGGATCAAGTGGGTTGGAGGAGATCCAGGAAGCTTTACACAGGTATGACTTTTATGCCCTTTTTTTTCTTGAAGTGGGACAGGCTTGGCAGGCCTCACGCACAGACAGATTGTGTTGACATTACCCTATTTCTCTGACAATCCTTCCTCCCAGTTCCCTAGTACTTTTCCTCATTGACACTTGAAAATTCACATTAGCAATGACAAGGTATAGATTTTTCCCTCTCCATGTGCTTCTTTTCTTATTTGGGACCTTTAATCTCAATACACTCAAATATCCTATCTTGCTAAAGCCTTATTTTTCCCCCCAGGCCCTCTGTACCCAGTACCTTCCAAGTCTCATAAATTCTAGTTTCCCCTCTTCACCATTTTCACAGTACTCCTATATACACCTTCCTCCTGGCCTCAAATGGACCAGTCTCATTGTTCCCACCTCCCAAGGTGTCATTCTAGCCATGTCTCTCTTGCATCTTGCCTAGATTTACTCTCTGTGGGTCCCAGGTCCTCCCCTGTTTTGCTGACCACTGACCATGGAAAGCCCCTCAAGGAAACTTCATTTACCTCACTCAAAACAGAGGTTTCCCCCAACCAAAACCAGTTACCTCCTAGAGCTTCAGGGTATAACCTTTCTAACTCAGGTCACTGACCCTGCCTGCTAGACTCTTGTCACTTGCAAGTAAAGCTCCATCTTTTGGTACAACTGGGAGAATTCATGCTCTCTTACCCATGGGCCTTAGACCACACCCTAACAGTCTCCTAACAGACCCCACCACTAGTCATTTTTACAGCAACATAATTTGCATGAATACTAAGGATACACAAGATTTCATAACATTCCTTTCCAAAGTTTTCTATAGTGTCCACAAGCTCTGGGAATCTTGATCCTAATTCTCTATGAGCCAAAGATTCCCTCAATCCCAAGGATCTGTAGCTGTTTTGAACTGGCCACTTCTTTTTTATTATCTTCACTCCATGTGTGGAGAACATGTGGGATGCTTTGACTTGGAGTTTATTTTCAACCCTGCGATTCCTTGCCAGAATTCCGTTAAGGTAGGAGTCAAAGAAATTGCAAGCTTGGGTCTTTTGTAGCTTCATCTCCCTCAGAAATCCCCAGAAGCCCGCAAGTTGGTGAAAGGAAAGAGTGAAGAATTCTGAAGGGAGATAATCCTTCATTGTCAAAACTAGGAGGGTCCTTAGAGGTTGCTCAGTCCTCTTGATTTATGAATGGGGAAATAGGCTGATACAGGGAAAGGGACCCGTTCAAGGTCATAAGTCAGTTCATAACAGAGTTAAGACAGGACTTCAACCTCCTAACTTTCAACCATGTCAGAATGTGACTTTACTACAGTTCTAGAACAAAGCCTTAAACATTGGAATTACAAACTTTGATTACTTTCAAGCTCACCTGTACTGGAATAACCAGTCACCTCCTTCCCCTTAAAGAAGACTGCAAGTGGTGAACACAAATCAAGCCATCAAAGTGGCAGCAGATGCCTACCATAATGTCTAAGTCCTCTGCCTGAGAATAAAGCATGCTCTCATAATCCCCTGGGAGATCAGGCCAGGAGTATAAAGCAGGGGATATGGTCAGAGCTGCTTCCTTCCTCTCTCCCTCTTAGAAAATGAGCCCAACCCTTTAGCAATTCAGAAGCTTTTTAGCAGCTGCTCCACTCCACTGCCAATTGCATCAGAGTGCCCCACCCCCACCATGCTGCTGACTGTTAACAGCAAATAACTATCCCTCAGGGAGAGTCTGGCAAAGTCAGGATTCATAGCTACCTTGAGGACTGCTCTGGGCTTATTTATAAGCCATGGGTGGGAAAATGTACCCCTGAGTTTGGCACTTTCACCTCAGGGATATAAGGGGCTCCCATGTTCTCAAGGTCCCAAACAGACACTTGGGTTGAAAATATCCCTAGGAAGGAGGATGATATCAGGATCCCATTTGGGAAGCCTTTTTCAGCTCCTCTTACAACCCTGACTGTGATAGCAATGAGATCCAAGGATCCCATTCTCACTATGTTTAGTACCTGTTTTACTTCCATATTGCTCAGGGGTCTACTGGTTCCTTCCTCTTGGCATCTAATCAGGAGTTTCTTAAGACAGACTATTATAGTGGAAAGAATCAGCTTTGAAGTTGAACAGACCCAGG
Organism: Dama dama; assembly: GCF_033118175.1. Classification (NCBI taxonomy): domain Eukaryota; kingdom Metazoa; phylum Chordata; class Mammalia; order Artiodactyla; family Cervidae; genus Dama; species Dama dama. Next base: position 106,546,868 of record NC_083714.1, read on the forward strand.
TTCAAATGTCTGTTCCACCACCTTGTGCAAGTTGCATATCCTCTTTGCACCTCAGTTTCACCATCTGAGGAATGAGATGCTGGATAATATCTGACTCATGGGATCATTGTGAAGATTGAGTGAAACAGAATCTATGAATGTCCCTGCCACAGTTTCTGGCTTGCAGAGTGCTCAGTGATAGCAGTTTTCTTCTCCCCATTGCTCTCTACCAGTTCTGAATACCCAAGGACTTACCCCACATATACACAAACAGACATTACTATGGGGCCCAACTTGAATTTGCTACTTCCTCTGATTGTTCATTCATTTTCTCATTCACTCAACACACACTTATTGAACAAAATTAGAAAGTCAGTGGAGTTTGCTCTCCAATAGCCAGATGTGCTGGAAGGAGCAAAAATTTTGAAATCAGACTTGCCTGGATTTAACTCTTGCCTCTGTCACTTATTAGCTATGTGATGTGGAATAAATCACTTTACTACTTTGAGACTTCGTTTTCTTATCTGTAATGTTAGGGTAATAATTTGAATGTCACAAGTTCAAAGCAGATAGCAAACATAAAAGTGCTTTATAACCTCTGAGGTGCTATACAACTAGATGGGAATGATAGTAATAGTAATAACAATAAACAAGTTAAGAAATAAGAGCTATGTCATACCTATCCAGGGCCCTTACATATATATATAATCAATTATATTATGATAATATTGTGTGTGTGTGTGTGTGTGTGTGTATATGGCAATATTGGAAGTCGAGATTTACTTTCTAAATGAAGTATTGAAAAAGTGGAGTGTTAGTCGCTTAGACATGTCAGACTCTTCGTAACCCCATCAACTGTAGCCTGCTAGGCTCCTCTATCCATGGAATTCTCCAGGCAAGACTACTGGAGTGGGTTGCCATTCCTTTCTCCAAGGGATCTTCCTGACCCAGGGATTGAACCCTGGTCTCCTGCATTGAAGGCAGATTCTTTACCATTTGAATCACCAGGGAAGCCCAAATGAAGTGTGTGTGTGTGGTGGGGCAGGGGGTTGGGGGGAGAGTGGCACTTCCTACTTGAAAGGGCCAGAATTCTAGAAGCAGACCCTAGGCAAGAATTATCCTTATGCATATCACCCCACATATTTACTGAGCTGTGCTCAAACCCCTTGAAGCTTGGCTGACTCAGAAGCTCTTTTGGCAATGACATTCAAATAATTTCCCACTGAAGATCTATCCCTCCCAGTGGGGATGACTTTAGGTTCATATTGATCTAGAGTGTTGGAAGGTATAGCAAGAAGAACCTAATGCCACTCAGTTAAATGGCTCTGGGGCAGTTGTAAGCAATGCTAAGCAAGACACTGGCTGCATGAAGGTAACAACAAACTGATGTATCTTTATCTATTATTTTAGTATATCTGTGGTGATGGTATCCTTTAGCCATGCTTGATGACTGAGCCAGGTGTTAGAAGACCTGAGTTCTCTTACTGGTTTTCTTTTCTTTCTTTCTTTTTTTTTTTTTTTTTTTTAAGTGTAGTCGATTTAGAGTACTGTTTTAGTTTCAGGGGCATGTCATAACGATTCAGTATTTTTGCAGATTATATTCCTTTACAGGTTATGGGTAAGATAATAGGTATAACTACCTATACTATATAGTATATCCTTGTTGCTTATCTATTTTATATTTAATAGTTTATGCAAATTCCAAAACAGTAGCAATATAGACTATTTCACAACATTTTAACATCTACTTAGCAGTCCATTTTTGCATTTTGTCACCTCTATGCAAATACACTAGATTAAAACAACAGTGCCCTTAACCCCAAGTTCAGTGCCTGAGTATTTCCAATATTTATTTTGAGCACATAATAAAGCAGAGGCAATTACTTTTCTTGAACATCTTATTTCCATTCAGAGCTTAGCAATTACTTTAGCTTCACATTATTCTTTCATAAATGATAATCAAATGACCTAGATAAGTGGTTAAAATCATAAAACTATTGTAAGCCAAGTCAATGGTATATATATAAAGTTAAAATAAAATGGCAACTATACTGGTACATATTTGTTTTGAACCCTACTAAAATATGCCAAAATAACAAGCTTTAGTAAAGAATGAGGTCCTTGGGTAGACAGGGGAATGAAGAGTTATATCACCAAAAATTATTAGGAAATTGTGGGCAAAAAAAAAAAAAAAATTCTACAATTTTAGCCAAATAAAGGAGTAAAGAACAGTACAACAGCGGGACGATGACAATTCAGGAAAGCACATTCACCATCCATCACAGACTTGCTCACCAGATCAAGAGCACAGCACCAGGCTCTTCAGGCATTGCTACTCTCCCACTAAGTTTCTTTATGTGGAACATAAACCTACATTTATGGTAACAACCGGATTTTATACTGCTCTTTAATCTCACAGCAAAAAAACAGGAAAAATTTGTTAGGGCCAGACTCAACCTCAGACCATGTCTGTCAGACCATGTATGTCTGTTAATCTCATACTCCTAATTTATCCCTCTCCCCTTAACTCTCTTCTTTGACAATCACAAGCTTATTTTCTATATCTGTGAGTCTGTTTCTATTTTGCATATTGACTTACTTTTTTTTTTTTTAAGATTTTACCTGTAAGTAGTAGCATATAGTACCATTCTTTCTCTGACTTATTAGACTAAGCATATTATTCTCTAAGTCCGTCCACATTGTTGCAAATGGCAATATTTCATTATTTTTTTGGCTTCAGGATCTTTTGTGGTTCCATATACATTTTGGGAGGGCTTCCCTCAGATCAGTTAGTAAAGAATCTGCCTGCAATGCAGGAGACTCCAGTTCAATTCCTGGGTCGGGAAGATCCACTGGAGAAGGGATACACTACCCATTCCAGTATTCTTGGGCTTCCCTTGTGACTCAGCTGGTAAAGAATCAGCCTGCAATGTGGGAGACCTGGTTTCAATCCTTGGTTGGGAAGATGCCATGCCAATATTCTGGCATGGAGAATTCCATGGACTGTATAGTCCCTGGAGTCACAAAGATTAGGACATGACTGAGCAGCTTTCACTTCACATATGTTTTGGGATAATTTGTTATAGTTCTGTGAAAAATGTCATGAATATTTTGGTAGGGATTACTTTAAATCTGTAGATTGCTTTGGGGAGTATGGCCATTTAAACAATATTGCTTCTTCCAATTCAAGAGCACTGGGTATCTTTCCATCCCTTTTATCATCTCCAATTTCATTCATTAATAATTTATAGTTTTCAGAGTGTAGGTCTTTCAACTCCTTGGTTAAGTTTACTTCTGTGTAGCTTTATGTGATTTTTAAATGATACTTTTTAAAACATTTATCTTTCTGATATTTCTCCCCATTACTCCAATCACTTGAGCATAACTTTACCTCCCATGCCTCATTCACCTCAGGTCTGGTGGTTCTGAGTGGTATACAAGGTTGACCAGCAGCCAGAACCTCTCTAAAAGAAGCTGCAGTCGGTATTCAATCTAAAGGGTATTCTTTTACCACAGATAACTTGGACCAGGGTTCCAAGACACTAGAAACCTGCAAGAACTTCGGTGGATACTTGAAACCTCAGGGAACAGGAACTAAGCATATTAATGAGGTAAGATCTCTTTTCTTAGTTCCTTTGGAACTTACTGGGCATCCAAGGCTATTTATTTTCTCTAAGCTTTCTTTTTATTAGACAGAGCATATTAATGAGGTAAGATCTCTTTCTTAGTTCCTTTGGAACTTACTGAGCATCCAAGACCATTTATTTTCTCTAAGCTTTCTTTTTATTAGACAAATTGCAAGTATTAGAGCTTCCAGTATGTGGAATGGAGACAATTTTTAAATGGTTTTAAAATAGGTTTATTTTATGACCTCCAAAAAAAAAATTGGGAGCATTAACCTTTTCTCCCTGAGGTTAATTTTCCTATGAGATAAATTGAGGACTTTTTGTGACTTCCACACACCCTGCTGCTGCCAGTGTATTTGGCTGCTTTTCCTGTAGCAGACTGGATGGTGGACTGTGAGATTTTTAAGGCATACGTAGTTTGATTTACTTTTATTATAACCTTTGGGTTCATGATCATCTTCAGTGTTAACTGGTGGCATGTTTATATGCGTTTCCTTGGAGAAGATGTTTTATAAATGCAGAAATAATACCTGATGCTTAGGAGTTCAGAGGCTTCTCTACCTTCATGTCTTCATATCCATGTCTGTTGAGTACTTATGTGAGTGTAGTAAGTGTAGGTTTTCTTGTTATGTCTCTGTGCATGTGCATGCTTGTTCACATATACCTATTAATATATATGCATCTTTGTCCATCTACATATCTGAATCAGAGTACTTCTTTTATGCATGTATGGATGTCCTTGAGCATGACTACAATGTTTTTTTAAGTGAAGTCTTTGTTTGTGTGTGCCCTCCCTTTCGGTCTCTCCCTTTCTATATATCTATATCTCTCTATATCAATATATTTTTATCTGAGTTTATCTTTGGGTATTTTGACATTTGATACTTTTTTGTATGCATTTGTATCTATGGGCCTGTTAATTTGCATCTTTTTGCTTGAGGTGTGTGCAGATAACTTTTTCTAATATGTCTCTATGTCTACATGAGTCAGTCTATATGAGAGCAAGTATCTACAGCTCTGTGGTTAAACCCTGGTGAAAAATTACAGCTAAGAATGCAATCTCCAGAGGTATCTGACCTAGTGACTTAGCTTTCACTAATCATTACCCTCCAACTTGAATATTCTTGCTCAGAAATAGACATCTAGTCACAGCAGTTCAAGCCTGTTTCATGACAAAAACTCTTGGTCAGGTAGAGGTGTCAAGAAGTTAAGAGTTTTGTTTTGTTTTGTTCTGTTAGTTTGGTAGTTGCAAAGTGTGGCCCAAAGAAAAAGTTCTATGGCACTTGGCTTGCCTTCTGTTTGCTGCCTCTGATCACTTGCTTTCTTGCCAGCCTTTCCTCACTTGAGTTCCTTGGTACAGATTCAAACTGGTTCATTAATCCTAATACAAAGGGCATCAACAGACAAAGCTGAACACTTGTTGTCTTTCTTTTATTTTTTTATGTTTTATTTATTTATTTATTTATTTATTTATTTTTTACTAGTAAGAGGCTAATTACTTAACAACATTTCAGTGGGTTTTGTCATACATTGATATGAATCAGCCATGGATTTACACGTATTCCCTATCCCGATCCCCCCTCCCACCTCCCTCTCCACCCGATTCCTCTGGGTCTTCCCAGTGCACCAGGCCCGAGCACTTGTCTCATGCATCCCACCTGGGCTGGTGATCTGTTTCACCATAGATAGTATACATGCTGTTCTTTTGAAACATCCCACCCTCACATTCTCCCACAGAGTTCAAAAGTCTGTTCTGTATTTCTGTGTCTCTTTTTCTGTTTTGCATATAGGGTTATCGTTACCACCTTTCTAAATTCGATATATATATGTGTTAGTATGCTGTAATGTTCTTTATCTTTCTGGCTTACTTCACTCTGTATAAGGGGCTCCAGCTTCATCCATCTCATTAGGACTGGTTCAAATGAATTCTTTTTAATGGCTGAGTAATATTCCATGGTGTATATGTACCACAGCTTCCTTATCCATTCATCTGCTGATGGACATCTAGGTTGCTTCCATGTCCTGGCTATTATAAACAGTGCTGCGATGAACATTGGGGTGCACGTGTCTCTTTCAGATCTGGTTTCCTCAGTGTGTATGCCCAGAAGTGGGATTGCTGGGTCATATGGCAGTTCTATTTCCAGTTTTTTAAGAAATCTCCACACTGTTTTCCATAGCGGCTGTACTAGTTTGCATTCCCACCAACAGTGTAAGAGGGTTCCCTTTTCTCCACACCCTCTCCAGCATTTATTGCTTGTAGACTTTTGGATAGCAGCCATCCTGACTGGCATGTAATGGTACCTCATTGTGGTTTTGATTTGCCTTTCTCTAATAATGAGTGATGTTGAGCATCTTTTCATGTGTTTGTTAGCCATCTGTATGTCTTCTTTGGAGAAATGCCTGTTTAGTTCTTTGCCCCATTTTTTGATTGGGTCATTTATTTTTCTGAAATTGAGCTGCAGGAGTTGCTTGTATATTTTTGAGATTAATCCTTTGTCTGTTTCTTCATTTGCTATTATTTTCTCCCAATCTGAGGGCTGTCTTTTCACCTTACTTATAGTTTCCTTTGTAGTGCAAAAGCTTTTAAGTTTCATTAGGTCCCATTTGTTTAGTTTTGCTTTTATTTCCAATATTCTGGGAGGTGGGTCATAGAGGATCTTGCTGGGATTTATGTCGGAGAGTGTTTTGCCTATGTTCTCCTCTAGGAGTTTTATAGTTTCTGGTCTTACATTTAGGATCTTTAATCCATTTTGAGTTTATTTTTGTGTATGGTGTTAGAAAGTGTTCTCGTTTCATTCTTTTACAAGTGGTTGACCAGTTTTCCCATCACCACTTGTTAAAGAGGTTGTCTTTTTTCCATTGTATATCCTTGCCTCCTTTGTCGAAGATAAGGTGTCCATAGGTTCGTGGATTTATCTCTGGGCTTTCTATTCTGTTCCATTGATCTATATTTCTGTCTTTGTGCCAGTACCATACTGTCTTGATGACTGTGGCTTTGTAGTAGAGTCTGAAGTCAGGCAGGTTGATTCCTCCAGTTCCATTCTTCTTTCTCAAGATTACTTTGGCTGTTCGAGGTTTTTTGTATTTCCATACAAATTGTGAAATTCTTTGGTCTAGTTCTGTGAAAAATACCGTTGGTATCTTGATAGGGATTGCATTGAATCTATAGACTGCTTTGGGTAGAATAGCCATTTTGACAATATTGATTCTTCCAATCCATGAACACGGTATGTTTCTCCATCTGTTTGTGTCCTCTTTGATTTCTTTCATCAGTGTTTTATAGTTTTCTATGTATAGGTCTTTTGTTTCTTTAGGTAGATATACTCCTAGGTATTTTATTCTTTTTGTTGCAATGGTGAATGGTATTGTTTCCTTAATTTCTCTTTCTGTTTTTTCATTGTTAGTATATAGGAATGCAAGGGATTTCTGTGTGTTAATTTTATATCCTGCAACTTTACTATATTCGTTGATTAGCTGTAGTAATTTTCTGGTAGAGTCTTTAGGGTTTTCTATGTAGAGGATCATGTCATCTGCAAACAGTGAGAGTTTCACTTCTTCTTTTCCTATCTGGATTCCTTTTACTTCTTTTTCTGCTCTGATTGCTGTGGCCAAAACTTCCAACACTATGTTGAATAGTAGTGGTGAGAGTGGGCACCCTTGTCTTGTTCCTGATTTCAGGGGAAATGCTTTCAATTTTTCACCATTGAGGGTGATGCTTGCTGTGGGTTTGTCATATATAGCTTTTATTATGTTGAGGTATGTTCCTTCTATTCCTGCTTTCTGGAGAGTTTTAATCATAAATGAGTGTTGGATTTTGTCAAAGGCTTTCTCTGCATCTATTGAGATAATCATATGGTTTTTCTCTTTCAATTTGTTAATGTGGTGTATTACATTGATTGATTTGCGGATATTAAAGAATCCTTGCATTCCTGGGATAAAGCCCACTTGGTCATGGTGTATGATTTTTTTAATATGTTGTTGGATTCTGTTTGCTAGAATTTTGTTAAGGATTTTTGCATCTATGTTCATCAGTGATATTGGCCTGTAGTTTTCTTTTTTTTGTGGTGTCTTTGTCTGGTTTTGGAATTAGGGTGATGGTGGCCTCATAGAATGAGTTTGGAAGCTTACTTTCATCTGCAATTTTCTGGAAGAGTTTGAGTAAGATAGGTGTTAGCTCTTCTCTAAATTTTTGGTAGAATTCGGCTGTGAAGCCATCTGGTCCTGGGCTTTTGTTTGCTGGAAGATTTTTGATTACAGTTTCGATTTCCTTGCTTGTGATGGGTCTGTTAAGATCTTCTATTTCTTCCTGGTTCAGTTTTGGAAAGTTATACTTTTCTAAGAATTTGTTCATCTCATCCAGGTTGTCCATTTTATTGGCATAGAGCTGCTGGTAGTAGTCTCTTATGATCCTTTGTATTTCAGAGTTGTCTGTTGTGATCTCTCCATTTTCATTTCTAATTTTGTTAATTTGGTTCTTCTCTGTTTCTTAATGAGTCTTGCTAATGGTTTGTCAATTTTGTTTATTTTTTCAAAAAACCAGCTTTTAGCTTTGTTGATTTTTGCTATGGTCTCTTTAGTTTCTTTTGCATTTATTTCTGCCCTGATTTTTAAGATTTCTTTCCTTCTGCTAACCCTGGGGTTCTTCATTTCTTCCTTCTCTAATTGCTTTAGGTGTAGAGTTAAGTTATTTATTTGCTTTTTTTTTTTTCTTGTTTCTTGTTGTAAGCCTGTAATGCTATGAACCTTCCCCTTAGCACTGCTTTTACAGTGTCCCATAGCTTTTGTGAACACTTGTTTTCATTTCAGACAGATCTCCATGCTGGTCCTCTTTTTACTCAGAGAACAAATGATCAACATACTTCTAATCAATAGTTTTTGTGTGCTCAAAGGTAACAACTAGTCATCTGTGATAAAGCCCTTGCTTTGGGGAAGCCAGACTTTGTAAGGCCTCAGGAAGTGAAATCCAGGGAGATGGTTCCAGCAGGATAAAGTGTCCATACTCAATGATTAAAGGGAATGATGGAAGTCACCAAGAAAGCCTTGATGAACTCTATGGCATTCACAGTACTTGAAATACTTAAGCAATTGTTTTTGTATTCCTGGTCCATCCTTGGTCTTTTTATGAGAGTAATAATAGTAATAAAAATGGCTTACATCAAATGGTCTGGATTCTCAGGAAGAAAGGAGCTTTAAAATCCAAGGCTAGAAAGATAAAACAGTTAGGTGTAGTATAATTAACACAGATTTGATAATCAAGACACCCAAGTCCAATACTGGTTTTGCTAATATTAGCTAATCTTAAGGTTGTTTAAGATCAACTTGAGACTTATTCTCTGACTCTGTTAAATAGGGGCAATAATACGATGCCTTGCCCTCCCAGGATATGAGGCTCCAAAGAGATAATGGATATGGCTGCATTTTAAAAACTTTAACACATATTATTGTGATCAGAATCTCTACTCTGTATAGAAAAAAGTAACCAGATCCAGAGACTGCCTATAACCTAGAGTCAGGGGAAACACATTGGATCCTGAAACTCAAAGCTCATCCTCCCCAACTCTTCTAAACTACTTTCTCCTCATCAACTGATTAATAAGAGATAATCTAGAGCATTTTGGTTCAGTTTTATTAATATATAATTTACTCAAATTAAAACTCACCAAGTTTAAGTGTGAAATTCAATGCAGTTTGAAAAATGGTGTCTTACAATTCAATTAAATTCTGACACTAACTACACAGAATTAGCATCAGACTACACAGATTTAAGAGCACAGTCCTACAAGACTGCCCTCACTTTAGACAACAGTCTTCAGTATCAGGTCCCTTGGTTACTCACACTTTTGTCCTACTTACCTACAAATTTGAGAGTTCCTACTACCCCCACCCCCAATTTACTAGGACACCTCACAGGACTCAGGAAAGTACTTTACTTCCTTTTACTGGTTTATTATAAAGGATGCTGCTGAGGAACAGCCAAATGGAAGAGGTACAAAGGGCAAGGTGTGGGAGGAGGGGTGTAGAGTCTCCATGCCTTCTCTAGTCACACTGCCCTCCCAGAACCTTCAGTAACCTGGAAGGCAGCTCTCCAAGCCCTGCTGTTTAGGAGGGTTTATGGAAATTTCATTTTGTTGGCACAGTTGAATAAATCATTGGCTTTTGGTGGCTGCACTCAATCTTGGGCCCCTCTCTCCTCCTGGGAGGGTGAAGTTCTAACTCTAATCACATGCTTTGGTTTCTTTGATGAAAAGCCCCCATCCTGAAGCTACCTAAGGGCCCCTATTGATTAGTTATACCTTTAGCTTATAAAAGATACTCTTGTCACTCTGGAGTTTCCAAGGGTTTTGGAAGCTCATGTGCCAGGAGCTGGGGACAAGGACCAAATATTTAACCTTTATTATACCACAGTACCCAAAGATCCCTTCTGATGGCAAGCCATTGAAATAGTACTAAATGAAGAGACAGAAGTCCTGGGCTCTAGCGCTGGTCTTGGGTAACTTGGGGGCCTTTCTCTTCCTTCACATCCCTAGGCCTACGTTCCTTCCTCTTGAAATTAAAAAAAAAAAAATCAATGCCCTCAAAGGTCCCTTTCGCCTAACCAAAGGTGTATTGTGGTATCCAAAGAGGTCTCCATAGCTATACTCATAAAGCCAGGCCCCACTATTGTCTGGGTTGCCCAGGAAATAGGTGCTTCAGGTACATAGAGAAAGCAGCACTGGATAGAGCAAAATGATTAGAGATGTGTTCTTTTTTTCCTTCTGCTCCACTTAATTCCAGGGCTGAAACTAAGATGAGGTGAGTAAGGTACAAAATTTAAGGAGGGTGCCAAAAAAAATCAACAATAAGTATAAATAATACTTTAATAAAATATTTTAAAAGACTGAAAATTAGTGTAAAAATTCACATTTGACAAAATATCAGAATTTAAAATAAATGCAGGATCAGTATTACTGATTTTTCTTTTTTTCCTTGGTTTACAATATGGCTTGGCACAGCATTGCTCAACTTCCTTTCATTTCTCTCCAGCTGACAAATTATATACCTCAATAAGGGATCCAAGACTAAGCTGAATTTCTGCATTATGACAATTGGGTTTGTGACCTACTTTTTAAGAAAAGTGACTAGTATATAATAAAAGCATAATGGTTGTCTCTGGAGCTAGACAGTCTGTTATCCTGTTAGGTCTGCTATATTACCTTGTGACCTCAGACAAATTGCTCAACTATTCTGTGTCACAGTTTCTTTTATAAGCTAGGGCTAAGACTAATACCTACTTCTTAGGGCCATTCTGAGAACTAAAGTAATTAATATATGTGAATATCTAAGCAAGAAATCTGGCACATGGTATGTGCCTGGTGAACATTTGCTCTTGTTTATATTTAGAAAGATTTTAGTTTACAACAACTTAAAAGTTAGTGGTGATGATGCATTAGAGGGCTAAGGCTGTCTGTTGTGTCATCCTTCCTGTTGCTCTGTAAAAACTTCCTAAAGGACTTGAGTACAGTGTTGCTTGAGGCAGAGAGATGAAGTACATTAGTTCTGAAAGTTGTTTCCATCATTTATTGTGATGCTTGTGACAGAATAGTTTTAAATTTTGAGAGCCACTCATTGTTTTGATCTATTTAAACTATCCAGAAAGTGTTGAACTATTTTTTGATGAACTTGTTTCCTACACTGTGGCTTCATGGCCACTCTACGCAGCCTAGCTAGTAGAACTTTCTTGAGGTGCTTAGCCATGCTCCACTGACTAAGCCTAGGACTGACTGATGAGTTAATTTAACTCTCATCAGCTTAATAGGGATTACATGAGTGTCTACTTTGTCCCAGGTCCTGTGCTGAGCCCTCAGGATATAGGGAAGAGTCAAACCAAGTTCCTTTCCTCAAGAGACCCCCACTCCAGTGGTGAAGAAAGACACAGTCTCTTCTAACTTAAAACCAGTCTCAATTTTCTCTGTCTGTATTAGTTAAGGCTCTCCAAAGAACAGAACCAATACATATTTGTATTTAATCACATACATGAAGAGATTTATTATGAAGAATTGGTTCATATAATTGTGGAGGCTGGAAAATCCAATCTACAGACTGCCCCAATTGGGCTGAAAACTCAAGGGGAGTCAACATTCCATTTAGAAGGAGGAAGAACTGAAGTTCAAGTTAAAATCTAAAGGCAGTACACTGGAAAATACTCTATTTCTTGGGGCCTTCTATCTAGGCCTTTAACTGATTAGAAGAGGCCCACCCATATTAGAGAGGGAAATCTACTGATTAAAAAGTTAATCTAGTGAAAACATCTGGGAAGAAACACTCACACAAACCTATGTAAAACAAAATGAGAAGGAAATAGTCATGTTAATTATAGTCCTCATTTCTATAACTGGTCAAATAGTCATAGCTAGTATTCATAACCACATTCTTCCACTATCCATTCAGTATTCCCTTTACTCTCAACAAGCGCCTCCGCTGGCTGTAGTTCTTTACATGACAGAGTGACCCAAACCTTCATTTCTGAAAAGTCTAAGCCATTAGCAGTCCTACCTGGCTTGGGTTGTCACAGTTTTCCACTAACTTTAATCACTGGCATGGTAAATAGTAAGAGATGCCACAAGGAATTTCATGTACTCCAGACATGATCTTCTTTACTTTTATTGTGAAGTAACAGTTCAATTCTTCCTTGATAGTCAGGCATGATCACCCCAACTAGCATAGTAAATCCCTTATTTGCCAATTGATTTAGAGACAAATTTTGAGGACCTAAGTAGAAGTCCTAGGTGTGTGCTATGAAATCCTGGATGATGAGTTACATCTGACTAGTGGGAGAGGGGGCAGAAGAGGATCATGTGAAATTTCATGGACTGCTCACTTTTGAGCAGGGCTTTGAAGAACCCTCTGGAAATTCAGTGCTGACTTAAACCAAGGATATCCTCCAAAGGAGGCCTTTGAATGAGAAATTGGTGTGTGCTCTGCCCTAGCCAAAGCATGTAAAACACATGCATAGTTAAACTGGGAAATCAGAGAAGGGGGAACTCAAGTTATTTTCTTACGAGAAGCCAGTGTTCTACACTCTATCCTCTCTCCACTTCTCACAGTGTTCTCTTTTTTTTATTTCTTAATTTTTATTTTTTAATTAATTTATTTATTTTAATTGGCATACCAAGAGAACATTTCATGAAAAAACAGGCTCAATAAAGGACAGAAATGGTATGGAACTAACAGAAACAGAAGATATTAAGAAGAGGTGGCAAGAATACACAGAAGGACTGCACAAAAAAGATCTTCACGATCCAGGTAATCACAGTGGTGTGATCACTCACACTCACCTAGAGCCAGATATTCTGTAGTGTGAAGTCAAGTGGGCCTTAGGAAGCATCACTATGAACAAAGCTAGTGGAGGTGATGGAATTCCAGTTGAGCTATTTCAAATCCAAAAAGATGATGCTGTGAAAGGGCCACACTCAATATGCCAGCAAATTTGGAAAACTCAGCAGTGGCCACAGGACTGGAAAAGGTCAGTTTTCATTCCAATCCCAAAGAAAGGCAATCCCAAAGAATGTTCAAACTACTGCACAATTGCACTCATCTCACACACTAGTAAAGTAATGCTCAAAATTTTCCAAGCCAGGCTCCAGCGTGAACCGTGAACTTCCAGATGTTCAAACTGGTTTTAGAAAAGGCAGAGGAACCAGAGATCAAATTGCCAATATCTTCTAGATCATCTAACAAGCAAGATAGTTCCAGAAAAACATCTGTTTCTGCTTTATTGACTATGCCAAAGCCTTTGACTGTGTGGATCACAATAAACTGTGGAAAATTCTGAAAGAGATGGGATTACCAGATGGCCTGAACTGCCTCTTGAGAAAGCTGTATGCAGGTCAGGAAGCAACAGTTAGAACTGGACATGGAACAACAGACTGGTCCCAAATAGGAAAAGGGGTACGTCAAGGCTGTATATTGTAACCTTGCTTATTTAACATATACACAGAGTACATCATGAGAAATGCTGGGCTGGAGGAAGCACAAGCTGGAATCAAGATTGCCAGGAGAAATATCAATAACCTCAGAGATGCAGGTGACACCACCCTTATGGCAGAAAGTGAAGAAGAACTAAAAAGCCTCTTGATGAAAGTGAAAGAGAAGAGTGAAAAAGTTGGCTTAAAGCTCCACATTCAGAAAACTAAGATCATGGCAAATGGTCCCATCACTTCACGGCAGATAGATGGGGAAACAGTGGAAACAGTGGTTGACTTTATTTTGGGGGGCTCCAAAATCACTGCAGATGGTGATTGTAGCCACATAATTACAAGACGCTTACTCTTTAGAAGGAAAGTTATGACCAACCTAGACAGCATATTAAAAAGCAGAGACATAACATTGCCAAAAAGGGTCAGTCTACTCGAGGCTATGGTTTCTCCAGTGGTCACGTATGCATGTGAGAGTTGGACTATAAAGAAAGCTGAGCACCAAAGAAATGATGCTTTTGAACTATGGTGTTGGATAAGACTCTTGAGAGTCCCATGGACTGTGAGGAGATCCAACCAGTCCATCCTAAAGGAGATCAGTCCTAGCTGTTCACTGGAAGGACTGATGTTGAAGCTGAAACTCCAACACTTTGGCCACCTGATGCGAAGAGCTGACTCATTTGAAAAGACCCTGATGCTGGGAACGATAGAGGTCAGGAAGAGAAGGGGATGACAGGGAATGAGATGGTTTGATGGCATCACCGACTCAATGAACATGGGTTTGATTGGACTCCAGCAGTTGGTGATAGACAGGGAGGCCTGGCAAGTTGCGGTTCATGGGCTTGCAAAGAGTCAGACACGACTGAGCGACTGAAGTGAGTGAATTACTTTACTATATTTTAGTGGTTTTGGCCCTACATCTACATGAATCAGCCACAGGTGCACACGTGATCCCCATCCAGAACCCCCCTCCCACCTCCTTCCCCATCCCATCCCTCAGGGTCATCCCAGTGCACCATCCCTGAGCACCCTGTCTCATGCATCAAACCTGGACCAGTGATCCACTTCACATATGATAATATACACTTTCAACGCTACCCTCTCAAATCATCCCACCCTTGCCTTCTCCCACAAAGTCCAAAGGATTGTTGTTTACATCTGTGTTTCTTTTGCTGTCTCACATATAGGGTCATCATTACCATCTTTCTAAATTCCATATATGTATACATTAATATACTGTATTGGTGTTCTTTTTTTCTCTGACGTACTTCATTCTGTATAATAGGCTCCAGTTCGTTAGAACTGATTCAAATGCATTCTTTTTTAATCTCAGAGCAATATTCCATTGTGTATATGGAATATACAGCTTTCTTATCACAAAGCTTATCACAGCTTTCTTATACATTCATCTGCTGATGGACATCTAGGTTGCTTGCATGTCCTGCCTATTGTAAACAGTGCTGTGATGAACATTGGGGTACACGTGTCTCTTTCAATTCTGATTTCCTCGGTGTGTATGCCCAGGAGTGCGATTGCTGGGTTGTATGGCAGTTCTGTTTCCAGTTTATTAAGGAATCTCCATACTACTCTCCACAGTGGCTGTACTAGGTTGCATTCCCACCAACAATATAAAGGATTCCCTTTTCTCCACACCCTCTCCAGCATTTATGGCTTGTAAACTTCGGGATAGCAGCCATTCTGACCACCGTGAGATGGTACCTCATTGTGGTTTTGATTTGCATTTCTCTGATAATGAGTGATGTTGAGCATCTTTTCATGCTTTTCATGTGTTTGTTAGCCATCTGTATGTCTTCTCTGGAGAAATGTCTGTTTTGTTCTTTGGCCCACTTTTTGATTGGGTCGTTTATTTTTCTGGAATTGAGCTGCAGGAGTTGCTTGTATATTTTTGAGATTAATTCTTTGTCTATTGCTTCATTTACTATTATTTTGTCCCATTCTGAAGGCTGTCTTTTCACATTGCTTATAGTTTCCTTCATTGTGCATAGCTTTTAAGTTTAATTAGTTCCCATTTTTTTATTGTCACTTTTATTTCCATTACTGTGGGAGGTGGGTCATAGAGGAACCTGCTGTGATTTATGTCCAAGAGTGTTTTGCCTATGCTCTCCACTAGGAATTTTATAGTTTCTGGTCTTATGTTTAGATCTTTAATCCACTTTGAGTTTATTTTTGTGTATGGTGTTAGAAAGTGTTCTTGTTTCATTCTTTTACAAGTGGTTGACCAGTTTTCCCAGCATCACTTGTTAAAGAGATTGTCTTTTCTCCACTGTATAGTCTTGCCTCCTTTGTCAAAAATAAGGTGCCCATAGGTGCGTAGATTTACCTCTGGACTTTCTATTTTGTTCCATTGATCTATATTTCTGTCTTTGTGCCAGTGCCATACTGTCTTGGTGGCTGTAGCTTTGTAGTATAGTGTGAAGACAGGTGGGTTGATTCCTCCAGTTCCATTCTTCTTTCTCAAGATTGCTTTGGCTATTCAAGGTTTTTTTGTATTTCCATACAAATTGTGAAATTATTTGTTCTAGTTCTCTGAAAAATACCACTGGTAGTTTGATAGGGATTGCATTGAATCTACAGATTGCTTTCGGTAGTATACTTATTCTCACAATGTTGATTCTTCCAATCCACGAACATGGTATATTTCTCCATCTATTTGTGTCATGTTTGATTTCCTTCACCAGTGTTTTATAGTTTTATATATATATAGGTCTTTTGTTTCTTTAGGTATATTTATTCCTAAGTATTTCATTCTTTTTGTTGCAATGGTGTATGGAATTGTTTCCTTAATTTCTCTTTCTGTTTTCTCATTGTTAGTGTATAGGAATTCAAGGGATTTCTGTGTGTTAAGTCTATATTCTGCAACTTTACTATATTCATTGATTAGCTCTAATAATTTTCTGGTGGAGTCTTTAGGGTTTTCTATGTAGAGGATCATGTCATCGGCAAACAGTGAGTTTTACTTCTTTTCCAATCTGGATTCCTTTTATTTCTTTTTCATCTCTGATTGCTGTGGCTAAAACTTCCAAAGCTATGTTGAAGAGTAGTGGTGAGAGTGAGAACCCTTGTCTTATTCCTGACTTTAGGGAAATGCTTTCAGTTTTTCACCTTTGAGCATAATGTTTGCTGTGGGTTTATCATATATGGCTTTTTATTATGTTGAGGCATATTCCTTCTATTCCTGCTTTCTGGAGGTTTTTTTTTTTTTATCATAAATGGATGTTGAATTTTCTCAAAAGCTTTCTTTGCATCTATTGAGAAAATCATATCGTTTTTATCTTTCAATTTGTTAATGTGGTGTATCACATTGACTTGTGGATATTAAAGAATCCTTGCATCTCTGGGATAAAGCCCATTTGGTCATGATGTATGATCTTTTTAATATGTTGTTGGATTCTGTTTACTAGAATTTTATTGAGAATTTTTTCATGTATGTTCATCAGTGATGCTGGCCTGTAGTTTTCTTTGTGTGTGTGTGTGGCATCTTCGTCTGGTTTTGGTATTAGGGTGATGGTGGCCTCATAGAATGTGTTTCGAAGTTTACCATCTGCTGCAATTTTCTGGAAGAGTTTGAGTAGGATCGGTACTAGATCTTCTCTAAATTTTTGGTAGAATTCAGTTGTGAAGCCGTCTCATACTGGGGTTTTGTTTTTACATTTTTATTTTTAAAAAAATTTTTAACATAAATTTATCTTAATTGGAGGCTAATTTCTTTACAATATTGAATTGGTTTTGCCATACATTGACATGAATCTGCCATGGGTGTACATGTGTTCCCCATGCTGAACCCCCCCTCCCACGTCCCTCCCAATCCCATCCCTATGGGTCATCCCAGTACACCAGCCCCAAGCACCCTGTCTCATGCATTGAACCTGGACTCGTGATTCACTTTACAGATGATAATATACATGTTTCAATGCCATTCTCCCAAACCTTCCCACCCTCTCCCTCTTCCACAGAGTCCAAAAGACTGTTCTATATATCTGTGTCTCTTTTGCTGTCTCGCATACAGGGTTATCATTACCATCTTTCTAAATTCCATATATATGTGTTAGTATACTGTATTGGTGTTTCTCTTCCTGGCTTCCTTCACTCTGTATAATAGGGCCAGTTTCATCCATCTCAGAACTGACTCAAATGTATTCTTTTTAATGGCTGAGTAATATTCCATTGTGTATATGTACTACAGCTTTCTTATGCATTCATCTGCTGATGGACATCTAGGTTGCTTCCATGTCCTGGCTATTATAAACAGTGCTGCTATGAACACTGGGGTACACATCTCTCTTTCAATTCTGGTTTCCTTGGTGTGTATGCCCAGCAATGGGATTGTTGGGTCATATGGCAATTCTATTTCCTGTTTTTTTAAGGAATCTCCACTCTGTTCTCCATAATGGCTGTACTGGTTTGCATTCCCACCAACAGTGTAAGAGGGTTCCCTTTTCTCCACTCCAACATTTATTGCTTGTAGACTTTTAGATAGCAGCCATTCTGACTGGCGTGAAGTGGTACCTCATTGTGGTTTTGATTTGCATTTCTCTGATAATGAGTGATGTTGAGCATCTTTTCATGTGTTTGTTAACCATCTGTATGTCTTCTTTGGAGAAATGTATGTTTAGTTCTTTGGCCCATGTTTTGATTGGGTTGTTTATTTTTCTGGAATTGAGCTGCAGGTGTTGCTTGTATATGTTTGAAGTTAATTCTTTGTCAGTTGTTTCATTTGCTATTATTTTCTCCCATTCTGAAGGCTGTCTTTTCACCTTGCTTATAGTTTCCTTTGTTGTACAAAGCTTTTAATTTGCTGGAAGATTTCAGGTTACAGTTTCGATTTCTTTGCTTGTGATGGGTCTGTTAAGATTTTATATTTCTTCCTGGTTCAGTGTTGGAAAGTTTTAGTTTTCTAAGAATTTGTCTATTTCTTCCCAGTTTTCCATTTTATTGGCATATACTTGCTGATAGTAGTCTCTTATGATCCTTTGTATTTCTGTGTTGTCTTTTGTGATTTCTACAATTTCTAATTTTGTTGATTTGATTTTTCTCCCTATTTTTCTTGATGAGTCTGGCTAATGGTTTGTCTATTTATTTACCTTCTCAAAGAACCAGCTTTTAGTTTTATTGATTTTTTGCTATGGTCTCCTTTGTTTCTTTGTCACTTATTTGTGCCCTATTTTTTTAGGATTTCTTTCTTTCTACTAATCGTAGTGTTCTAGATTTCTTCTTTTTCTAGTTGCTTTAGGTTTAGAGTTAGGTTATTTATTTGATTTTTCTCCTGTTTCCTGAGGTAAGCTTGTATTGCTATGAGCCTTCCCCTTAGCATTGCTTTTACTGAGTCCCATAGGTTTTGGGTTGTTGTGTTTTCATTTTCATTCATTTCTATACATATTTTTATTTCTTTTTTGATGTCTTCTGTGATTTATTGGTTATTCAGAAGCATGTTGTTTAGCCTTCATATGTTTGTATTTTTAATAGTTTTTTTTTTTTTTTTTTTTTTTTTTTCCTATCGTTGACATCTAATCTGACCACCTTGTGATCAGAAAAGATGCATGGAATGACTTCATTTTTTGTGAATTTACCAAGACTAGATTTTTGGCCCAGAACGTGGTCTATCCTAGAGAATGTTCCGTGCACATTTGAGAACAAGTTGAAATTCATTTTTGGGGGGTGAAATGTCCTATATATATCAATTATGTCTAACTGGTCCATTGTATCATTTAAAGTTTCTGTTTCCTTGTTAATTTTCTGTTTAGTTGTTCTATCCATAGATGTGAGTGGGGTATTAAAATCTCCCACTATTATTGTGTTATGTTAATTTCCCCTTTCATACTTGTTACCATTTGCCTTACATATCGTGGTTCTCCTATGATGGGTACATATATATTTATAATTGCTATGTATTTTTCTTGGATTGACCCTTTTATCATTATGTAGTGTCTATCTTTGTCTGTTTTCATGGCCTTTATTTCAAAGTCTATTTTATCTGATATGAGTATTTCCATTCCTGCTTTCTTTTGGTCTCCGTTTGCATGAAATATATTTTTCCAGCCCTTCACTTTCAGTCCGTATGTGTACCTTGTTTTGAGGTGGGTCTCTTGTAGACAGCATAAATAGGTGTCTTATTTTTGTATCCAATCAGCCAATCTTTGTCTTTTGGTTGGGGCATTCAACCCATTTACATTTAAGGTAATTATTGATAAGTATGATCCCACTGCCAATTACTTTGTTGTTTTGAGTTTGACTTTATACACCTTTCCTGTGTTTCTTGTCTAGAGAAGATCCTTTAGCATCTGTTGAAGAGCTGGTTTGGTGGCACTGAATTCTCTCAGCTTTTGCTTGTCTGTAAAGCTTTTTGATTTCTCCTTTATATTTGGATGAAATCTTTGCTGGGTACAGTAATCTGGGTTGTAGGTTTTTCTTTCATCACTTTAAGTATGTCCAGCCATTCCCTTCTGTCCTGAAGAGTTTCTGTTTCCTTTAATGGACTGGAACCAGGTGATCCAGAGTCTACGATAAGAAAGTAAGAGAGAGAAAGAGGCTGATATTCCCTGGTTTATGCAGAAAGCCAATAGAGCTCTATTCTTAGAGCTCACACTGCTGCATGTAGACACCAGGCGCCCTCTCGAGTGGGTGAAGGTACAGTGTACCTGCTCGAGAGGGTCTTAGAAGCCTGGGCAAGAAAGTGAGCTCAGTGGGCCTCCACACTCTAAGGAATTAGCCTGAAAGAGAGAGAGAAGGAAGGAAAGAAAGACACGGGGACCCAAGCTCTGATGGAGCAAATGTGTTTTAATCAACATGGTATGGGCATATATACTGTCTTACAAGGTAGTTATTCTCAGCAAAGATAAAGACTAAAATTCCAGATTTACAAAACATAATGCCATCCCTATCAAAGAGAGAGTTGCAAACAATCACTTTTTACCGTACGGTTCATAAAAAGAAAGAGGGTACTTATCACCGTAATGAGAAATGCCTGGATTCCTCAGCCCCGGGAAAGGCGTGCCTCTCCTCTTAATTATATGCAGGAATTAACAAGGGCCAGAGGGTTCCTGACAGATCCAAAACAGCACACAGGAAGACTCTTGTCAAACATTTCCTGACAAGTTTCTATTGAAAGATCAGTTGTAATCCTTATGGCAATGCCTTGTGTGTTATTTGTTGTTTTTCCCTTTTTGCTTTTAATATTTGTTATTTGTGTTTGATCTTCATTAATTTGATTAAAATGTGTCTTGTGGTGTTTCACCTTGGGTTTATCCTATTTGGACTCTCTGGGTTTCTTGGACTTGGCTGACTATTTCCTTCCCCATTTTAGGGAAGTTTTCAACTATTATCTCAAGTATTTTCTCATTTACCTTTCTTTCTGTCTTCTTCTTCTGAGATTCCTATGATTCAAATGTTGGGGCATTTGACATTATCCCAGAGTTCTCTGAAGATGTCCTCATTTCCTTTAATTCTTTTTTCTTTTTTCCTCTCTGCTTCATTTATTTCCACCATTCTCTCTTCCACCTGACTTATCCTATCTTCTGCCTCAGTTATTCTACTGTTGATTCCCTCCAGAGTGTTTTTTATCTCAGTTATTGCATTATTCATTATTGATTGACTCTTTTTTATTCTTCTAGGTCCTTGTTAAATATTTCTTGCATCTTTTCAATCCTTGTCTCCAGACTACTTATCTGTAACTCCATCTTGTTTTCAAGATTTTGTATCATTTTTACTGTCATTATTGTGAATTCCTTTTCAAGTAGACTCCTATCTCCTCTTTTGTTTGGTTGGGTGGGCATTATCATATTCCTTTACATGCTGAATACTTCTCTGCCTTTTCATCTTGTTTAGATTGCTGTGTTTGGGGTGGCCTTTCTGCATGCTGGAAGTTTGTGGTTCCTCTTTATTGTGGAGGTTCCTCACTGTGGGTGGGGTTGGACGTGTGGCTTGTCAAGGTTTCCTGATTAGGGAAGCTTGTGCTGGTGTTCTGGTGGGGGGAGCTGGATCTCTTCTCTCTGGAGTGCAATGAAGTGTCCAGTAGTGAGTTTTGAGGTGTTTGTGGATTTAGTGTGACTTTGGGCAGCCTGTATATTAATTCTCAGGGCTATGTTCCTGCATTGTTGGAGAATTAGCATGGTATGTCTTGCTCTGGAATTTGTTGGCTCTTGGGTGAAGCTTGGTTTCAGTGTACGTATGGAGGCTTTTGGATGAGCTCTTCTTGATTAATGTTCCCTGGAGTCAGGAGTTTTCTGGTGTTCTCAAGTTTTGGATTTAAGCCTCCTGCTTCTGGTTTTCAGTCCTTTTCTTACAGTAGCCTCAAGTCTTCTGCATCCATACTGCACTGATGATAAAACATCTAGGTTAATGGAGAAAAGATTCTTCATAGTGAGGGACACCCAGAGAGGTTCTCATAGTTACATGGAGAAGAGAAGAGGGAGGAAGGAGATAGAGGGGACCAGGAGGACAAGAGATGCAATCAAAAGGGGAGAGAGCAGTCTAGCCAGTAATCAATTCCCTATGTGCTCTCCACAGCCTGGAACACCCAAAAAGGTTCATGGAGTTACATAGAGAAGGAAGAGGGAGGAGGGAGATAGAGGTGACCAGTAGGAGAAGAGGGGGGAGTCAAAAGGAGAGAGGCAGATCTAGTCAGTGATCAGTTCCTTAAGTGTTGTCTGCACCCAGAATACCCAAAGAGATTCACAGAGTTGGGTAGAGAAGAGGAGGGGGAGGGAGGTGACAGACGTGACCTGGGAGAGATAAAGGAGAGTCAAGAAGGGGAGAGGGCAATCAAGCCAGTAATCACTCCTAGGTAAAAATGGGTATTGAGGATTAGATTCATAAAGGTACAAAGTTGATAACAAATACCAAAAGGAAATGATTAAAAATCTAGAGTAGAGGTGAGACTTTCAAAAATGCAATATTACCAAAAAAAATCACAAAAATTATAAAAAATGTATATGATTTTTTTAAATGGGGTCTTTTTTTTTGCAATGTAATAGTAGGTTATAGAAATGAAAATTAAAGGAATAATAAAGGACTTAAAAATGTTAATAGTAAAATATATCTAGGAATTTCTCTGGAGCTGTTGCAGGCAGTGTGGGGTCAGTTCAGTTTCAGATCATTCCTTGTTCCAGCTTACACGTCTTCTTGAGGTCTATAGGCCCCTTCGAATGTAGTCGGTGCTAACTACAGGGTTTTAATCTGTTGCACCTGTCACTTCCCAAGCTGTTCCCTCTGTTTATTTTGGCTTCTTCTGTTTGCAAGTCTCTTCAGTGTCTAATTTCTACCCTGACACAAGGAGGCAGAGGTGGTCACTTATTTGGGTTCACCTGTTCAGTTGTGCTGTGGGGAGGGAGGAACAGTGCAAAGAAATATCACTGGCATGTGTGGGGAGTGCTCACAGTGTCTGAGCCACACTGGGCTTGCCCCCACTCATGGCATGTGTGTTTTCCTGGTCTACACTGCTCAAGCTCCAGGTTGCTCTGCAGGAGAACTGTCCAAAGAGGGCCCTGGGTTGCATGCACTTCCCAGGTCTAAGCCATTCAGGTTCAGGTCTCAGGTACTCCCACAAGGCACAGACTTCGTTGGATCTGCGTTTTGTGCACTTCACAGGTCCGAGCAGCTCAAGCAACCAGGTGCTTGGCAAGCACATTCTCCCCGGGTGGAGTGGTATGTCTTATCACCTCCCTGGTCCCAGCTACACGGTTTCCTGGGTGTGCAGTGGGAGTGCCATCTTAGGTACGCAGTGTGTCTCCTCTGGAGAGCTGATCTCTGGCTGTGACCCTCCTGGTGGATGTCAGCCATCCAGGATCCCAGGAAGACTTGGTCAATAACTGGGGGCCTGCTCACAGTTTGATAGAGGATGACATCTCATGGGCCCGATATTGCCCCTCACTGGCTCTGGCTGTCACCCGCCTGCCTCTCTGCCTCCGGTGGGGGATGGGCCAGTCCGCAGCTGGCTAGCTCTCCTCTGGTATTCGCTCACTCCTTTGATCTGTGAGTGGGCCAGCAGTGCCTTAGGTTAGAGCTTTTCATGGGAAAATTCTCTCTCTCTTTTGTTTTTTTTTTTTCTCTCTCTCTCTAGCTATCCTATAGTTTGGGTTGCTATCTCACGTTAGCTCCCTCACATTGTCCTCTTGATCGTTCGATGAATTCATGAGGAAGAAAGTTATCTCCCCATCCTATTCCTCTGCCATCTTAGGACCGCCTCCCACAGTGTTCTTAGGGGAAAGTCTCAGCATTGACTCTCCTTTCCCCACTGTGGTACTCAAAATAATGGCCACTCAAATATGTGCTCATCCTAGTCTCCAGAACCTGTGAATATGTCACCTTTTATAACAAAAGGGATTTGTAGAGCTGACTGATTTGTGGATCTTGAGATCGAAGGTTAATTCTATATTGTCTAAATAGACACAATAAAATCACAAGTTTCCTTATAAAGGAACAACAGAAGTAGAAAACAGAAACAGACATGATGATGGAGGCAGGAGGGTCAGAGTCAGAGAGACTGACTACTGGGCTACTTTGCTGGTTTAGAAGATGGAAGAAAGGGCCTTGAGACAAGGGATGCTTGAAACAAGGCTTTCAGAAGCTGAAAAAAGCAATGGAAAAGAGGTTCCTCCCTAGAGCTTCAAAAGAAATGCAGATCTATTATCCAAGAGGAATGGCACTTTGATTTTCGCTCAGTAAGCCTGATTTTGGTCTTCTCTCTTCCAGAAATGTAATATAATAAATTTGTGATTTGTTGTTTTAAACCATGAAATTTTCAGTAATCTTTACAATATAAACAAGAAATGAATATACCCATTTGAAGCATTTCTGTTTGAGTCCAAACCTTCTCCAGAGTATAAAGAAATGTTCAAGGCCCTGAAGTTTGGCTTACAGTATCCAGCCATCAGGCAGGAAGAGATGCTATTTTAGAAGTCTAGGACAATAGAATGGGAAAGACTAGCGATCTCGTCAAGAAAATTAGAGATATCAAGGAATATTTCATGAAAACATGGGCACAATAAAGGACAGAAATGGTATGGACCTAACAGAAGCAGAAGATATTAAGAAGAGGTGGCAAGGATACTCAGAAAATCTGTACAAAAAAGCTCTTAATTACCCAGATAACCATAATGGTGTGATCACTGACCTAGAGCCAGATATCCTGGAGTATGAAGTCAGGTGGGCCTTAACAAGAATTACTATGAATAAAGCTAGTGAAGGTGATGTAATTCCAGCTGAGTTTTTTCAAATCCTAAAAGCTGATGCTGTGAAAATGCTGCACTCAAAATGCTAGCAAATTTGGAAAACCTAACAGTGGCCACAGGATTGGAAAAGATCAGTTTTCATTCCAATCCCAAAGAAGGGCAATACCAAAAAATGTTCAAACTACTACACAATCACAATTATTTCACATGGTAGCATGTTAATGCTCAAAATCCTTCAAACTAGGATTTGACAGTATGTGAACTGAGAGCTTCCAGATGTACAAGCTGAATTTAGAAAAAGGCAGAAGAACCAGAGATCAAATTGCCAACATCCATTGGATCATAGAAAAAGCAAGGAAATTCAAGAAAGGCATCTACTTCTGCTTCATTAACTATGCTAAGACTTTGACTATGTGGATCACAACAAACTGGAAAATTCTTAAGAGATGAGAACAGCAGTCCACTGTACCTGCCTCCTGAGAAACATGTACTCAGCTCAAGAAGCAACAGTTAGAAACAGACATGGAACAATTAACTGGTTCCAAACTGGGCAAGGAGAATGCCAAGGCTGTATATTGTCACCCTGTTTATTTAACTTATATGCAGAGTATATCATGCAAAATGCTGGGCTAGAATGCTGGATATTATCTTAATATCTTCTACTTCTGTTAGTTCCATACCATTTCTGTTCTTTATTGTGCCCATCTTTGCATGAAATGTTCCCTTGGTATCTCTAATTTTCTTGAAGACATGTTTAGTCTTTCCCATTCTATTGTTTTCCTCTATGTTTTCGCATTGTTCACTTAGGAAGGTTTTCTTATCTCTCCCTGCTTTTCTTTGGAACTCTGCATTCAGATGGGCATATCTTTCCTTTCCTCCTTTGCCTTTGTCTTCTTTTCTCGGCTATTTGTAAGGTCTCCTCAGACAACCATTTTGCCTTTTTGAATTTCTTTTTCTAGGGGATGTTCCTGATCACTCCCTCCTGTATAGTGTCATGAACCTCCATCCACAGTTCTTCAGGCACTCTGTCTATCAGATCTAATCCCTTGAATCTATTTGTCACTTTCACTCTGTAATCATAAGGGATTTGATTCAACTCATGCCTGAATGGCCTAGTGGTTTTCCCTACTTTCTTCAATTTAAGTCTGAATTTTGCCTAAGGAGTTCCTGATCTGAGCCACAGTCAGCTTTCAGTCTTGTTTTTACTAACTGTATAGAACTTCTCCATCTTTAGCTGCAAAGAATGCAATGAATCTGATTTTGATATTGACCATCTGGTAATGTCCATGTGTAGAGTCTTCTCTTGTGTTTTTGGAGGAGGGTGTTTGCTATGACCAGTGCGTTCTCTTGGCAAACACTGTTAGCCTTTGCCTTGCTTCATTTTGTACTACAAGGCCAAACTTGTATGTTACTCCAGGTCTCTCTTGACTTCCTGGTTCTGCATTCCAGTCTCCTATGACGAAAAGGATAACTTTTTTACTGTTAGTTCTAGAAACTCTTGTAGGTCATCATAGAACCATTCAACTTCACCTTCTTTGGCATTAGTGGTTGGGGCATAGACTTGGATTATTGTGATTTGGAATGGTTTGCTTTGGAAATGGACAGAGATCATTCTGTCATTTTTGAGATTGCACCCAAGTACTGCATTTTGGGCTCTTTTGTTGACTATGATGGCTACTCCATTTCTTCTAAGGAATTCCTGCCCACAGTAGTAGATATAATGGTCATCTGAATTAAATTCTTCCATTCCAGTCCATTTTAGTTCACTAATACCTAAAATGTTGATGTCCACTATTGCCGTCTCTTGTTTGACCACTTCCAATTTGCACTGATTCGTGGACCTAACATTCCAGGTTCCTAACAGTATTGTTCTTCATATTATTGGACTTTACTTCCATCACCAGTCACATCTACCAGTTTTTGCTTTGGCTCTGTCTCTTCATTCTTTCTGGAGTTTTGTTTTTGTTTTTTTGTTTTTTGTTTTTTGGTTTTTTTTTTCCTCTTCTCCAATAACATATCAGGCATCTAGCGACCTGGGGAGTTTACCTTTCAATGTCATATCTTTTTGCCTTTTCATACTGTTCATGGGCCATTAACCCCACCATAGAGCTGCCAGAACTTACACAGGGCTGAGAAATGCTTGTGCCCTCTGCTTGAAGGGTGCAAGCAGAACTCTGTGCACCAGGACCCAGGAGAAAGGAGCAGTGACCCCACAAGAGACTGACCCAGACTTGTCTGTGAGTGTCCAGGAGTATCCAGCAGAGGCATGGGTTGGTGGTGGCCAGCTTCAGGGTTGGGGGCACTGAGTGTAGCAGTACATGCATGGGATCTTTTGAAGGAGGTCACCATTATTTTCATTACCTCCACCATAGTGTGGCCCCAGGTAAACAACAGGGAGGGAACACAGCTCCACCATCGACAGAAAATTGGATTAAAGATTTACTGAGCATGGCCCTACCCATCAGAACAAGACCCAGTTTCCCTCTCAGTCACTCTCTCCCATCAGGAAGCTTCCATAAGCCTCTTATCCTTCTCCATCAGAGGGCAGACAGACTGAAAACCACAATCACAGAAAACTAACCAAGCTAATCACATGAACCACAGCCTTGTCTAACTCAATGAAACCATGAGCCATGCCATGTAAGGCCACCCAAGATGGACAGGTCATGGTGGAGAGTTCTTACAAAATATGGTCCACTGGAGAAGGGAATGGCAAACCAATTCAGTATTCTTGCCTCGAGAACCCCACGAACAGCATGAAAAGACAAAAAGATAGGACACTGAAAGATGAACTCCCAGGTCAGTAGGTGCCCAATATGCTCCTGGAGATCAGTAGAGAAATAACTCCGGAAAGAATGAAGAGACAGAGCCAAAGCCATGAAAACACACAGTTGTGGATATGACTGGTGATGGAAGCAAGGTCTGATGGTGTAAACAGCAATATTGCGTAGGAACCTGGAATGTAAGGTCAATGAATTGAGGCAAATTGGAAGTGGACAAACAGGAGATGGTAAGAGTGAACATCAACATGTTAGGAATCAGTGAAATAAAATGGACTGGAATGGGTGAATTTAACTCAGATGACCATTATATCTACTACTGTAGACAAGAATCCCTTAGAATAAATGGAGTAGCCATCATAGTCAACAGAAGAGTCTGAAATGCAGTACTTGGGTGCAATCTCAAAAACGACAGAATGATTTCTGTTCGTTTCCAAGGCAAACCATTCAATACCATGGTGATCCAACTCTATAGCCTGATCAGTAATGCTGATGAAGACCTACAAGACCTTTTGGAACTAACACACAAAAAAGACAGAATATGGTCCACTGGAGAAGAGAATGGCAAACTATTTCAGTATTCTTGCCTTGAGAACCCCATGAACAGTATGAAAAGGCAAAATGATAGGATACTGAAAGAGGAACTCCCCAGGTCAGTAGGTGCCCAATATGCTACTGGAGATCAGTGGAGAAATAACTCCAGAAAGAATGAAGGGATGGAGCCAAAGCAAAAACAATACCCAGTTGTGGATGTGACTGGTGATGGAAACAAGGTCTGATGCTGTAAAGAGCAATACTGCATAGGAACCTGAAATCTTAAGTCCATGAATCAATGCAAATTGGAAATGGTCAAACAGGAGATGGCAAGAGTGAACGTCGACATTCTAGGAATCAGCGAACTAAAATGGACTGGAATGAGTGAATTTAACTCAGATAACCATTATATCTACTACTGTGGGCAGGGATCCCTTAGAAGAAATGGAGTAGCCATCATGGTCAACAAAAGAGTTTGAAATGCAGTACTTGGATGCGATCTCAAAAATGACAGGATGATCTCTGTTCGTTTCCAAGGCAAACCATTCAATATCACAGTAATCCAAGCCTATGCCCCAACCAGTAATGCTGAAGAAGCTGAAGTTGAGCGGGTCTATGAAGATCTACAAGACCTTTTAGAACTAACACCCCAAAAAGATGTCCTTTCATTATAGGGGACTGGAATGCAAAAGTGGGAAGTCAAGAAACACCTGGAGTAACAGGCAAATTTGGCCTTGGAGTACGGAATGAAGCAGGGCAAAGGCTAATAGACTTTTGCCAAGAGAACGCACTGGTCATAGCAAACACCCTCTTCCAATAACACAAGAGAAGACTCTACATGTGGGCATCACCAGATGGTTGACACCGAAATCAGATTGATTCTATTCTTTGCAGCCAAAGATGGAGAAGTTCTATAGAGTTGAAAAACAAGACCGGGAGCTGACTGTGGCTCAGATCATGAGCTGCTTATTGCCAAATTCAGACTTAAACTGAAGAAAGTAGGGAAAACCACTAGACCATTCAAGTATGACTTAAATCAAATCCCTTATGACTATACAGTGGAAGTGAGAAATAGATTTAAGGGACTATATCTGATAGAGAGCCTGAAGAACTATGGATGGAGGTTCATGACATTGTACAGGAGACAGGGATCAAGACCATCCCCACGGAAAAGAAATGCAAAAATGCAAAATGGTTGTCTGAGGAGGCCTTACAAATAGCTTTAAAAAGAAGAGAAGCAAAAAGCAAAGGAGAAAAGGAAAGATATTCCCATTTGAATGCAGAGTTCCAAAGAATAGCCAGGAGAGATAAGAAAGCTTTCCTCAGTGATCAAAGCAAAGAAATAAAGGAAAACAACAGAATGGGAAAGACTAGAGATCTCTTCAAGAAAATTAGAGATACCAAGGGAACATTTCAAGCAAAGATCGGTTTGATAAAGGACAGAAATGGTATGGACTTAAAAGAAGCAGAAGATATTAAGAAGAGGTGTCAAGAATATGCAGAAGAACTGTACAAAAAAGATCTTCACGACCCAGATAATCATAATGGTGTGATCACTCACCTAGAGGCAGACATCCTGGAATGTGAAGTCAAGTGGGCCTTAGAAAGCGTTACTGCGAACAAAGCTAGTGGAGGTGATGGAATTCGAGTTAAGCTATTTCAAATCCTGAAAGATGATGCTGTGAAAGTGCTGCAATCAATACGCCAGCAGGTTTGGAAAACTCAGCAGTGGCCACAGGACTGGAAACAGTCAGTTCACATTCCAATCCCTAAGAAAGGCAATCCCAAAGAATGCTCAAATTACCTCTCAATTGCACTCATCTCACAGGCTAGTAAAGTAGTGCTCAAAACTCTCCAAGCCAGGCTTCAGCAATACGTGAACCATGAACTTCCAGATGTTCAAGCTGGTTTTAGAAAAAGCAGAGGAACCAGAGATCAAATTGCCAATATCCGCTGGATCATCGAAAAAGCAAGAGAGTTCCAGAAAAAACATCTATTTCTACTTTATTGACTACGCCAAAGCTTTCGACTGTGTGGATCACAAGAAACTGTGGAAAATTCTGAAAGGGATGGGATTACCAGACGGCCTGAACTGCCTCTTGAGAAACCTGTATGCAGGTCAGGAAGCAACAGTTAGAACTGAACATGGAACAACAGACTGGTTCCAAATAGGAAAAGGAGTACGTCAAGGCTGTATATTGTCACGCTGCTTTTTTAGCTTATATACAGAGTACATCATGAGAAACGCTGGGCTGGAAGAAGCACAAGCTGGAATTAAGATTGTGGGGAAAAATATCAATAACCTCAGATATGCAGATGACACCACCTTTATGGCAGAAAGTGAAGAAGAACTAAAAAGCCTCTTGATGAAAGTGAAAGAGGAGAGTGAAAAAGCTGGCTTAAAGCTTAACATTCAGAAAACTAAGATCATGGCACCTGGTCCCATCACCTCATGGGAAATAGATGGGGAGACAGTGGAAACAGTGTCAGACTTTATTTCTCTGGGCTCCAAAATCACTGCAGATGGTGACTGCAGCCATGAAATTAAAAGACGCTTACTCCTTGGAAGGAAAGTTATGACCAATCTAGATAGCATATTAAAAAGCAGAGACATTACTTTGCCAACAAAGGTCCATCTGGTCAAGGCTATTGTTTTTCCAGTGGTCATGTATGGATGTAAGAGTTGGACTGTGAAGAAAGCTGAGCACCGAAAAATTTATGCTTTTGAACTGTGGTGTTGGAGAAGACTCTTGAGAGTCCCTTGGACTGCAAGGAGAGCCAACCAGTCCATCCTGAAGGAGATAAGTCCTGGGTGTTCATTGGAAGGAGTGATACTGAAGCTGAAATTCCAATACTTTGGCCATCTCATGTAAAGAGTTGACTCATTGGAAAAGACCCTGATGCTGGGAGGGATTGGGGGCAGGAGGAGAAGGGGATGACAGAAGATGAGATGTTTGGATGGCATCACAGACTCAATGGGCATGGGTTTGGGTAGATTCTGGGAGTTGGTGATGGACAGGGAGGCCTGGCATGCTGTGATTCATGGGGTTGCAAAGAGTCAGACATGACTGGGAGACTGAACTGAACTGATGAAGACCTACAAGATTTTTGGAACTAACACCGAAAAAAGATGCCCTAATCATTATAGGGGAATGGAATTCAAACAGAGGAAGTCAAGAATCATCTGGAGTAACAGGCAAATTTGGCCTCGGAGTACAGAATGAAGCAGGGCAAAGGCTAATAGAATTTTTCCAAGAGAAAACACAGGTCATAGCAAACACGTCCTTTCAACCACACAAGAGAAGACTCTACACATGGACATCACCAGAAAGGCAACACCAAAATCAAATGGGTTATATTCTTTGCAGTCAAGGATGGAGAAGCTCTATACAGTCAGCAAAACAAGACCCAGTGCTGACTGTGGCTCAGATCATGAACTTCTTATTGCCAAATTTAGACTTAAATTGAAGAAAGTAGGGAAAACCACTAAACAATTCAGCTATGCCCTAAATCAAATCCCTTACAATTATACAGTGAAAGTGAGAAATAGATTTAAGAGACTAGATCTGATAGACAGAGAGCCTGATGAAGTACAAACAGAGGTTCGTGACATTGTACAGGAGACAGGGATCAAGATCATGTCCAAGAAAATGAAATACCAAAAAGCAAAATGGCTGTCTGAGTAGGCCTTACAAATAGCTGTGAAAAGAAGAGAAGTGAAAAGCAAAGGAGAAAAGGAAAGATATACCCATTTGAATACAGAGTTCCAAAGAACAGCAAGGAGAGAAAAAGAAAGCTTTCCTCAGTCATCAGTGGAAAGAAATAGATGAAAACAATAGAATGGGAAAGACTAGAGATCTCTTCAAGAAAATTAGAGATACCAAGGGAATATTTCATGCAAAGATGGGTTTGATAAAGGGCAGAAATGGTATGGACCTAATAGAAGCAGGAGATATTAAGAAGAGGTGGCAAGAATAAGCAGAAGAACTGTACAAAAAAGATCTTCATGACCCAGATAATCACGATGGTGTGATCACCAACCTAGAGCCAGACATCCTGGAATGTGAAATCAAGTGGGCCTTAGGAAGCATCATTACAAAGCTAGTGGAGGTGATGGAATTCCAGTTGAGCTATTTCAAATCCTAAAAGATTATGCTATGAAAGTGCCACACTCAATATTCCAGCAAATTTGGAAAACTCAGCAGAGGCCACAGGACTGGAAAAGTTCAGTTTTCATTCCAATCCCAAAGAATGCTCAAACACTGCACAATTGCACTCATCTCACATGCTATTAAAGTAATGATGGGGGGGGGGGCGTAAAAAAAAAAATAATGATAAAAATTCTCCAAGCCAGGCTTCAGCAATATGTGAACTGTGAAATTCCAGATGTTCAAGCTGGCTTTAGACAAGGCAATGGAACCAGAGATCAAATTGCCAACATCCGCTGGATCATCGAAAAAGCTTGAGAGTTCCAGAAAAACATCCATTTCTGCTTTATTGACTATGCCAATGCCTTTGACTGTGTGGATCTCAGTGAACTATGGAAAATTCTGAAAGAGATGTGAATACCAGGCCACCTGACCTACCTTCTCAGATATTTGTATGCAGGTCAGGAAGGAACATTTAGAACTGGACATGGAAAATCAGACTGGTTCCAAATCGGGAAAGGAGTATGTCAAGCGTGTATATTGTCACCCTGCCTACTTAACTTATATGCAGAATTTATCACGCAAAATGCCAGGCTGGATGAAGCACAAGCTGGAATCAAGATTGCCGGGAGAAATACCAATAACCTCAGATATGCAGATGACACCACCCTTATGGCAGAAAGTGAAGAGGAACTAAAAAGCCTCTTGATGAAAGTGAAAGAGGAGAGTGAAAAAGTTGGCTTAAAGCTCAGCATTCAGAAAACTAAGATCATGGTTTCCAGTCCCATCACTTCATGGCAAATAGATGTGTAAACAGTGACAAACTTTATTTTTTTGGACTCCAAAATCACTGTAGATGGTGACTGCAGCCATGAAATTAAAAGATGCTTGTTCCTTGAAATAAAAGTTATGACCAACCTACACAGCATGTGAAAAAGCAGAGACATTAGTTTGCCAACAAAGCTCCATCTAGTCAAAGCTATGGTTTTTCCAATAGTCATGTATGGATGTGGGAGTTGGACTATAAAGAAAGCTGAGTGCCAAAGAATTGATGCTTTTGAACTGTGGTGTTGGAGAAGACTCTTGAGAGTTTCTTGGACTGCAAGGAGATCCAACCAGTCCATCCTAAAGAAAATCAGTCCTGAATATTCATTGGAAGGACGGATGTTGAAGTTGAAACCCCAGCACTTTGGTCACCTGATTCGAAGAGCTGACTCATTTGAAGAGACCCTGATGCTGGAAAGATTGGAGGCAGGAGGAGTAGGGGATGACAGAGGATGAGATGGTTGGATGACATCACCGACTGGATGGACATGAGTTTGAGTCAAATCTGGAAGTTGGTGATGGATAGGGAGCCCTGGCGTGCTACAGTCCATGGGGTCGCAGAGTAGGACACGGCCGAGTGACTGAACTGAGATGAACTGAACTGTTCATGAGTTTCTCTAAGGAAGAATACTGAAGTGTTTTGCCAATCCCTTTTCCAGTGGACCACGATTTGTCACAATTCTCCACTGTGATCTGTCCATCTTGGGTGGCTCCACACGGCATTACTCATAGTTTCACTGAGTTAGACAAGGCTGCGGCCCATGAGATCAGTTTGATTAGTTTCCTGTGATTGTGGTTTTCATTCTGTCTGCCCTCTGATGGATAAGAATAAGAGGCTCCTGAAAGCTTCCTGATCAGAATGACTGACTGTGGAGGAAACTGGGTCTTTTTCAGAAGGGCAGGGGTCAGTAAATCTCTAATCCAATTTTATGGTGATGTAAACCATTAGTAATAATTAATTATCTTTATTATAATCATTTAGTTCAATTCAGTTCAGTTCAGTCGCTCAGTTGTGTCCGCCTCTTTGCGACCCCATGAATCGCAGCACGCCCGGCCTCCATGTCGATCACCAACTCCCAGAGTCTACGCAAACCCATGCCCATTGAGTCGGTGATGTCATCCAGCCATCTCATCCTCTGTCTTCCCCTTCTCCTCCTGCCCCCAATCCCTCCCAGCATCAGGGTCTTTTCCAATGAGTCAACTCTTTGCATGAGGTGGCCAAAGTACCGGAGTTTCAGCTTCAGCATCAGTCCTTTCAATGAACACCCAGGACTGATCTCCTTTAGGATGAACTGGTTGGATCTCCTTGCAGTCCAAGGGACTCTCAAGAGTCTTCTCCAACACCATTGTTCAAAAACATCAATTTTTCGGCACTCAGCTTTCTTCACAGTCCAACTCTCATATCCATACATGACCACTGGTAAAACAATAGCCTTGACCAGACAGACCTTTGTTGGCAAAGTAAATGTCTCGCTTTTTAATATGCCATCTAGATTGGTCACTTTTTAATATGCTATCTAGATTGGTCATAACTTTCCTTCCAAGGAGTAAGTGTCTTTTAATTTCATGGCTGCAGTCACCATCTGCAGCGATTTTGGAGCCCAGAGAAATAAAGTCTGACACTGTTTCCACTGTCTCCCCAACTATTTCCCATGAGGTGATGGGACCAGATGCCATGATCTTAGTTTTCTGAATGTTAAGCTTTAAGCCAGCTTTTTCACTCTCCTCTTTCACTTTCATCAAGAGGCTTTTTAGTTCTTCTTCACTTTCTGCCATAAAGGTGGTGTCATCTGCATATTGATATTTTTCCCCACAATCTTAATTCCAGCTTGTGCTTCATCCAGCCCAGCATTTCTCATGATGTACTTTGCATATAAGTTAAATAAGCAGCGTGACAATATACAGCCTTGACATACTCCTTTTCCTATTTGGAACCAGTCTGTTGTTCCATGTTCAGTTCTAACTGTTGTTTCCTGACCTGCATACAGGTTTCTCAAGATGCAGGTCAGGTGGTCTGGTATTCCCATTTCTTTCAGAATTGTCCAGTTTCTTGTGATCCACACAGTCGAAGGCTTTGGTGTAGTTAATAAAGCAGAAATAGATGCTTTTTCTGGAACTCTCTTGCTTTTTCGATGATCCAGCAGATATTGGCAATTTGATCTCTGGTTCCTCTGCCTTTTCTAAAACCAGCTTGAACATCTGGAAGTTCATAGTTCACGTATTCCTAAAGCCTGAGTTGGAGAATTTTGAGCATTACTTTACTTATAATCATTATCAGTGTTTTTTAAAGATGTCTTCTTGGTTCTGCTAAATCAGTAATTATTTCTACCAAAAAAAAACACGCAAAATATTACCAAACACTTTGTATTACTCACAACTTTCAAATATTCTTGTGGATAGAAAACTCTCCTCATAGACTTATATTATTTAGCTCTTATCTGTTTTTCTTTTCACTGCTTGAGTTCATTATTACTTAAAAAGAAGAAAAAAAAACTATTCCTGACATCTCTTCAGGGAATCTGACCTTGGGTAAGTAGCATTAACCTCTCTTTGGTTCAGTATTCTTTTCTGTGTAATAGGATTGTTAATAATAATACCTATCTTCTAAGTTTGCTGTAAAACACTTAGAACAGTGTTTTCTTTGAAAGTTGTTGTTGTTCAGTTTCTCAGTTGTGTCCAATTGTTTGCAACCCCATGGACTGCAACATTCCAGGCTAGCCTGTCCTTCACTATCTCCCAGAATTTGCTCAGATTCATATCCATTAAGTCAGTGATGCTATCTAAATATCTCATCCTCTGCTGCCCTCTTCTCCTTTTGCCTTCAATCTTTCTCAGAATCAGAGTCTTTTCCAGTGAATCAGCTCTTCCCATTAGGTGGCCAAACTATTGGAACTTCAGCTTCAGCATTATTCCTTCCAATGAATATTCAGGGTTGATTTCCTTTAAAGTTGACTACTTTGTTCTCCTTGCTGTCCAAGGGATTCTCAAAAGTCTTTTCTAGCACCACACTTTGAAAGCATGGATTATTTGGCTCTCAGTCTTCTTTATGGTCCATGTCTCACATCCATACATGACTACTGGAAAAACCACGATTGAGTGTGTGAAATTCATTCAGTCATGTCTGACTCTTTGCGACCCCATGGACTATACAGTCCATGGAATTCTGTAGGTCAGAATACTGGAGTGGGCAACCTTCACCTTCTCCAGGGGCTCTTCCCAACTCAGGGATCAAACCCAGGCCTCCCGCATTACAGGCATATTCTTTATCAGCTGAGCCACAAGGGAAGGCCAAGAATACTGGAGTGGGTAGCCTATCCCTTCTCCAGCAGATCTTCCCAACCCAGGAACTCAACCAAGGTCTCCTGCATTGCGAGCAGATTCTTTACCAACTATAGCTTTGACAATACAGATTTTTATCAGCTAGATAGGGAATTTATTGACATATAATTCTGATATCACACAATTCACCCATTTAAATGTACAGTTTAATGGTTTTTAGTCATATATTCCTTTTTGTGTATAATATGCCAGTATTTTTTAAAGTGAATATTAATAAGTAGAATTGTTTGTTTTTAGGTTAGTCACATTTAAAACTTGAATTGGCATTGCCAAATGACTTCCAAAAACATTGTTCTGACCCCATCTCCACCCTCCAGAAACATGTAAGAGGAAAAGTATTCCTGTACTTTCATTAACATTTAATATTATTAGACATTTACACTTCTGTCACACTGATGGGGCTAAAATGGTAATTTTTGGCTACTTAAATTTGCATTTTCCTGGTTATCAGTGAAGCTGTCATCTTGTCATGCTGAAGTTGGGAGTAGGGGCAAGGTTGGGAGAAGTTGGGGTATGGAGGTTAGCCTGATGATTCGAATTTTAGACATGTTGGAGTTGAGAGGTTCAGGAGGCAGTAGTGACTTGGGTCTAAACTTTGGAAAAAAGTGTAGAATTGAAAATACGATCTTGGGAGCCTTCCAGATGTTCAGAAAAATTTTGAGACTCAATGATAGTGCCCATGGAGAGTGTGAATAGCTAGAACAAAAAGTCAGAGAAGACTGAAAAATATTGTCAGAAGTATGGGAACAAAACCAGGGAAGAGTAGTGCTACAGAAGCAAAGGGAAGAGAAAGTTTTGAGAAGTAGAGAGTGCTTACTGGAATCAGTGTTTACAAGGCTGGAATAGGGCTATTTTTTTTTTTTAAAGAGTGGCTTTGGACATTAAGAGGCTTTACTTACCATAGGTGCTAAGGTAATGTAGACATAGGTGTATGGGTTTTGCAACTGACTAGACCTCCATCCAAATCTACGCCCTGATAGTGATGAGCTGTGTGACAGTGGGCAAATTACTCAACTTCTTCAGCTCAGTTCAGTTCAGTCACCCAGTCATATCCGACTCTTTGCGACCTCATTTATCTCAGCACGCCAGGCCTCCCTGTCCATAACAAACTCCCGGAGTTTACGCAAACACATGTCCATCGACCTCTTAGGGTCTCACTATTCTATAAACCAAATAAAGGTAATAGTATCTACTGCCTAGGATTATTTTGAGTATTGAAGGAAATAATGCATCTGTAAAGGATTAGCATGTTACCTGATAAGTAGGTGCCCGATATATGTTAATTTCTCTCTTTGTCCTGCCCCCTGACAAGAGAAAAGTTTTGCTGTTCACCTAAATGGTGATTGGACCCACAGGATATAATTAGGCAGGAAAGAGTTCTATATCCAAAACAAATATTTGTTTAGGCCAACTGATGTATCTCTTAGGCAACAGAGATGAAGATGTATGATTACCTTAAAGAAACTCAAAATCCAGCTGAGGAGGCAGGAAAGTCAACTTCTAATTATGGACATATTATACCTGTAATGGCCTTGGTGGCTCAGACAGTAAAGAATCTGCCCGCATTGCAGGAGACCTGGGTTTGATACCTGGTTCAGAAAGATCCCCTGGAGAAGGGAATGACTACTCACTCCAGTACTCTTGCCTAAAGAATCCCATAGACAGAGGAGCCTGGTAGGCTGCAGTTCATGGAGTTGTAGAGAGTCAGAGCTGAGCAATTAACACTATACTATACTATACATGTAATAGGCAAGGTGGAACAAAGCGATTGGGAGCATAGGGAGAGGGAATATTGGAGGATCTGTCTGAACTTAACATTTGTTTTATTCAAATATTTATAAATAATAAATAATATTCAAATAATTTATAAAAATTTATAGACCATGGCTATACTTAGATAACTTCAGAACATGTTAACTGTCTCATTTAAATACAATAAATATGTAACTGGAGACTCTTGGGGCCGAACTAATTTAATAATGAGTTATATTTTCATAGAATAATAATGACAAATTAGCTTGATAGAAAACTAATTGGTTAGGAAATTGTCAAAATTTTCTATCTCTCCTTCTCTCTTTCCCTCTCTTTGTCTTTCTTTACAAGAATCTTCACCTAGAGGAAATTAAGCTCTTCAGACCATAGCCCAGATACCATTGGCCAAAACAGGGAGAATCTCATGCTGTTGTCTTGGTAGCTAGATAGAAAGACAGCTTCCAGTCTCTATCCTGGCAACCCAAACTCTGGCATACTCGGGTAAATATTCCAGAGTGCAGGAATTGCTCAGGAAGTGATTGGGAATAAGAGTTTAGTGGGGAAGGCAGGGTGGGAGGCAGAGAGGCTAGGATAGATGGAGTTCCAATCCCCCAAATGGTGATTTAGGAGGGCCTGGAGAGAGGCTGGGATTGTAGGGATGGAGAGATGGATACAGGCTTGGGAGATGGAGGTGCAGAAAAAGTAACCACATTCATTTGCTGAAAGAGTGAATGTTAAGGCTACCAATCCAAAAATAAAAATTAGCTTTGAAGTATGCAAATGCGTAGTTTTCTATCTCAAATCCCCCTCCCTCCCTCCTTCTCATCCTCCACATCCACCAAGTCCTCTACTACCTCCTCCACTTTCTCCTCCATCTTTATTTATTCCTACTTTGGAAAAAAAAGTTCTGGGCTTCTTAAGCCTCTGCCTGGCTTCTCTCTCCCTCCATGGAATTTTCAAGGCAAGAGTACTGGAATGGGGATCCTCCTGGAGGGGATTTTCCCCATCCAGGGATTGAACCTGTGTTTCTTATATCTCCTACATTGGCAGGCAGATTCTTTACCGCCAATGTCACCCAAGAAGACAATCTTTATCTCCCTCTCTAATTTGTCCTAGTTACCACAGCTTGTAAATGTGTGGTCAATATCAAAACCTGTATCTTTCATATTTGCTTGTCAAGGTGATAGCCTTGACCAGCGTCAAATGCAATCCTATTTTGAAAATAGATAAGGTTGTGTAATATGAAGCAAAAAATATATTAGTTAGGTCCCTAATAATTTCTGACCCACTCTTTCATGTAATTGACTCTTTTTTGTTTGTCCTTTCTTTGGTTCTCATTTTCCGTCTCTTCAAAGCCCTTTTAGCTACTATTGCATTTTTCTCCTTTTCTTTTATCATGCTCTATTCTTTCTCTTGTTGTCTCATTATCTTGGCCAGTCTTCTTTAGTTCTGTTTCCTCAGGCTTACTTGCTTACTGTGTTGGCTTACCTCTCTCCTACTTGACACTTACCTTGTTGCTTTATTTATGTATTTATTTTTTCTTCCAAACCTCCTGTAGCTTATAGATCTTTTTGTCTGAGTCTCAGTTCCTCTCCTGGATTCTATTGTGTCACACTCTCTCTTCTGTCTGCAGTGGCCAGTTGAGACTATGGAGCAGTGGGTATAAGGGGCTTTTTCATCACGGCTGCTCATAGTCTCCCAGGCTGTTCTTGTTGCAGTCTGCATTATTGACACTGGTGAAAATTCCACCCATACACTGGTCCCAGGAGAGACATAATGCAGCAGGAAATGTGTTGTTCAGTTACTTAATCATGTCTGACCCTTTGTAATCCCATCAACTGCAGCACACCAGGCTTTCCTGTTCTGCACCATCTCCCAGAGTTTGTTCCAACTCATGTCCACTGAGTCAGTGATGCCATCCAACCATCTCACCCCTTTCTCCTCCTGCCTTCAATCTTTCCCAGTATCAGTTTTTTTCCAATGAGTTAGATCTTTGCATCAGGTGGCCAAAGTATTGGAACTTCAGCTTCATCATCAATTCCTCCAGTGAATATTTAGGGGTGATTTACTTTAATATTGATTGGTTTGATCTCCTTGCTTTCCAAGGAACTCTCAAGAGTCTTCTCCAGCACTGTAGTTCAAAAGCATCGTTTTTATGGCTATCAGCCTTGTTTATGGTCCAACTCTCACATCGATACATGACTACCGGAAAAACCATAGCTTTGACTATACAGACTATTGTTGGCAAAGTGATGTCTCTGTTTTTTAAAACACCGTCTAGGTTTGTCATAGCTTTTCTCCCAAGGAGCAAGTGTCTTTTAATTTCTTGTATGCAGTCACTATCCACAGTGAATTTGGAGGCCATGAAAATAAAGTCTGTCACTGTTTCCATTTTTCCCCATCTATTTGTCATAAAGTGATGGGACAGGGTGCCATGATTTTCATTTTTTGAATGTTGAATTTTAAGCCAGGTTTTTCACCCTCCTCTTTCATCTTCATCAAGGGGCTCTTTAGTTAGTTCCTCTTCGCTTTCTGCATTAAGGTGGTGTCATCTGCTTATCTGAAGTTATTGATATTTTTCCTGGCAATATTGATTCCAGCTTGTGATTCATCCAGCCTGGTATTTCACATCATGTACTCTGCATATAAGTTAAGTAAGCAAAGTGACAATATACAGCTTTCACATACTCCTTCCCCAATTTGAAACCAGTCCATTGTTCCATATCCGGTTCTGTTTCTTCTTGCCTTACATACAGATTTCTCAGGAGGCAGGTAAGTCGGCCTGGTATTTCCATCTCTTTAAGAATTTTCCAGTTTGTTGTGATCCACACAGTCAAAGACTTTAGTGTAGTAATGAAGCAAGTGTTTTTCTGGAATTCCCTTGCTTTTTCTGTGATCAAAGGGATGTTGGTAAATTGATCTCTGGTTCTTCTGTCTTTTGTAAATCCAGCTTCTACATCTGAAATTTCTCAGTTCAGATACTGTTGAAGTCTAGCTTGAAGGATGTTGAGCATTACCTTGCTAGCTTGTGAAATGAGCACACTTGTGTGGTAGTTTGAACATTCTTTGCAATTGCCCTTCTTTGGCATTGGAATGAAAACTGTCCTTTTCCGGTCTTTTGGCCACTGCTGATTTTTCCAAATTTGCTGGTGTATTGAGTGTGGCACTTTCACAGCATCATCTTTTAGGATTTGAAATAGCTCACCTGGAATTCCACCACCTCCACTAGCTTTGTTGGTAGTAATGCTTCCTAATG
Organism: Dama dama; assembly: GCF_033118175.1. Taxonomy (NCBI): domain Eukaryota; kingdom Metazoa; phylum Chordata; class Mammalia; order Artiodactyla; family Cervidae; genus Dama; species Dama dama. The sequence goes on from NC_083714.1 coordinate 106,588,246, forward strand.
CCCACTTGACTTCACACTGCAGGATGTCTGGCTCTAGGTGAGTGACCACACCATTGTGGCCATCCAGGTCATTAAGACCTTTTTTGTACAACTCTTCCATGTATTCTTGCCACCTCTTCTTAAGACCTTCTGCTTCTGGACCTTAAATGTGAATGGATTAAATATTCCAACCAAAAGACATAAGGTAGCTGAATGGATACCAAAATAAGACAAATATATATGCTCTCTACAAGAAACCCACTTCAGATCTAGGGACATATATAGACTGAAAATGAGGGCATGAAAAAAGATAGTCCATGCAATGGAAATCAGAAGAAAGCTGGAGTAGAAATAGTCACATCAGACAAAATAGACTTTATAATAAAGACTGTTGCAAGAGACAAGGAAGGACACTAGATAATGATCAAGGGATAAATCTGAGAAGATAAAATAATTGTGAATATTTATGTACCTAACACCGGAGAAGGCAATGGCAACCCACTCCAGTACTCTCGCCTGGAAAATCCCATGGACGGAGGAGCCTGGTAGGCTGCAGTCCATGGGGTCGCTAAGAGTCAGGCATGACTGAGCGACTTCACTTTCACTTTTCATTTTCATGCATTGGAGAAGAAAATGGAAACCCAGTACAGTATTCTTGCCTGGAGAATCCCAGGGACAGAGGAGCCTAGTGGGCTGCTGCCTGTGGGGTTGCACAGAGTCAGACACGACTGAAGCAACTTAGCAGCAGCAGCAGCATCTACCCAACACAGAAGCACCTTGATACTTAAGACAAATGCTAACTGGCGTAAGAGGGGAAATCAATGGTAACACCATAATAGTAGGGAACTTTAACACCCCACTTACTCCAATGCACAGACCATCCAGACAGAAAATTAAAAACAAAACAAAACAAAACAAAAAAACCCTTAAATGACACATTATACCAGATAGAATTAATTTATATTTAGAAGACATCCCAACTGAAAGCAGCAATATATACTTTCTTCTCAAGTGCACACGGAGCATTCTCCAGGATAGATCTTATCTTGGATCAGAAATCAAGCCTCTGTAAATTTAAGAAAATTGAAATCATATTAAGCATTTTTCCAACCACAATTTTTAAAATCAATTATAGGAAAAAGTTGTAAAAAACCTAAACACACAGAGGCTAAACAGTATGCTACTAAATAACCAATGGATCACTGAAGAAATCAAAGATGAAATTTAAAAATATCTAGAAATAAATGACAATGAAAGCATGGTGACCTCAAACCTATGGAATGCAGCAAAAGCAATTCTAAGAGGGAAATTTATAGCAATACAATCTCGCCTCAAGAAAGGAGAAAACTCTCAAATACACAACCTAACTTGACACCTAGATCAACTAGAGAGAAAAGAACAAACAAAACCCAAACTAGTTGAAGAAAAGAAATCATAAAGGTCAGAACAGAAGTAAACAAAATAGAAATGATGAAAACAATAGCAAAGATCAATGAAATTAATAGTTCTCTGAGAAAAACAAAGCTAAAAAAACTTTAGCCAGACTCATCAAGAGAAAAAAGGAGAGGATCAAATCAGTAAAATTAGAAATGAAGAGGGGTATGTTACAACTGACACAGCACAAATACAAAGGATCATAAGAGAATACTACAAGCAACTGTATGCCAATAAAATGGCCAACTGGGAAAAAAATGGACAAATTCTTAAAAAGGTACAATCTTCTAATACTGAACCAAAAGAAAGAAAATGTGAACAGACCAATCACAATTAATGAAACTGAAACTGTGATTAATAATTTTCCAACAAACATAAGTCCAACACCAGATGGCTTCACAAGCAAATTCTATCAAACATTTAGAGAAGAGGTAATACATATCCTTCTCAAACTCTTCCAAAAATCAGCAGACAAAAGACTACTCCCAAACTGATTTTATGAGGGTATCATCACCCTGATACCAAAGCCAGGCAAAGATATCACACACAAAAAAGTTACAGGCCAATATCACTGATAAATATAGATGCAAAAATCCTCAACAAAATAGCAAACCAAATCCAACAATATATTGAAGGTATTATATACCCTGATCAATTTGGATTTATCCCAGGGGTGCAAGGATTCTTCAAGACATGAAAATCAATCAATGTGACACACTATATTAACAAATTAAAGAATAAAAACCATATAAACATATCAGTAAATACACAAAAAGCTTTTAATAAACTTTGACACTCACTTATGTTAAAAACTCTCCAAAAGTGGTCTTAGACAGAACCTACCACAACATAATAAAGGCCATATATGACAAACCTACAGCTAATAACATACTCAGTGTTGAAAAGCTGAAAGCATTTCCTCTAAGATCAGGAACAAGATAAGGATGTTACTCATACCATTTTTTTTTCAATACACTTTTGGAAGTCCTAGACAGATATCAGAGAAGAAAAAGAAATAAAATGAATCCATATTGAGAAAGATGTCAAACTGTCATTGTTTGCATATGACATGGTATTATATATAGAAAATCATAAAGATGCTCCTAGAAAACTAGTAGAGCTCATCAATGAATTTGGTAAAGTTGCAGGATGCAAAATTAATACAGATAAATCTCTTGCATTCATATACACTAACAAAGAAAGTTAAGAAAGAGAAATTAAGGAAACAATCTCATTTAATATCACATGAAAAAATAAAATATGTAGGAATAAAGGAGCCAAAAGACCTGTACTCAGAAAGCTGTAATATATTGGTGACAGAAATTAAGGACAACACAAACACATGGAGAAATATACCATGTTCTTGGATTGGAAGAATCAACTTTTGAAAATGACTATACTACCCAAAGAAATCTACAGATTCAGTGAAATTCCTATCAAATTACCTATGGAATTTCTCACAGAATTATAACAAAATATTTTGCAATTTTTATGGAAAAACAAAAAGCCAAAGCAGTCTTTTTGAGAAAGAAAACTGTGCCTGGAAGAACCAGGCTACCTGACTTCAGACTATACTAGAAAGCCACAATAATCAAATAGGATGGTACTGGTGCAAAAACAGAAACATACGCCAGTGGAATAGTATAGAAAGCCCAGAAATGAACTCACACACCTATGCTCACCTAATCTATGACAAAGTAGGCAAGTATATACAATGGTGAAGACAACATCTTCAATAAGAGATGTTGGGAGGAATGGACAGCTACATGAAAAGGATGGAAATAGAACACTTCCTAACACCACACACAAAAATCAACTCAAAATGGATTAAACATCAAAATGTAAAGTCAGAAACTATAAAGCTCTTAGAAGAAAACATAGACAGAACCCTCTTTGACATAAATTGCAGCAAGATCCTCTTTGACTCACCTCCTAGAGTAATAAAAATTAAAGGAAAATAAACAAATGGGATCTAATTAAACTTAAAAGCTTTTGCACAGCAAAGGAACTCATAAACAAAACAATAAGACCACTCTCAGAATGGAATACAATATTTGCAAATAACACAATTGACAAGGAATTAATCTCCAAAATATGCGAATAGCTCATGCAGCTCAATATCCAAAACACTAACAGCCCAATCAAAAACAGGATGAAAATCTAAATAGACATTTCTCCAAAGGAGACATTCGGATGGCCAAAAAACACATGCAAAGATGCTCAATAGCACTAAGTATTCAGTTCAGTTCAGTTCAGTCGCTCAGTCGTGTCCGACTCTGCGACCCAATGAATCGCAGCACGCCAGGCCTCCCTGTCCATCACAAACTCCCGGATTTTACTCAAACTCATTTCCATCAAGTCGGTGATGCCATCCAGCCATCTCATCCTCTGTCGTCCCCTTCTCCTCCTGCCCCAAACACCTCCCAGCATCAGGGTCTTTTCCAATGAGTCAATGCCCCATGAGGTGGCCAAAGTATTGAAGTTTCAGCTTCAGTATCAGTCTTTCCAATGAAGACCCAGGACTGATCTCCTTTAGGATGGACTGGTTGGACCTCCTTGCAGTCCAAGGGACTCTCAAGAGTCTTCTCCAGCACCATTGTTCAAAAGCATCAAATTTTTGGCGCTCAGCTTTCTTCACAGTTCAACTCTCACATCCATACATGACCACTGGAAAAACCATAGCCTTGGCCAAATGGACCTTTGATGGCAAAGTGATGTCTCTGCTTTTTAATATGCTATCTAAGTTGGTCATAACTTTCCTTCCAAGGAGTAAATGTCTTTCAATTTCAGGGCTGCAATCACCATCTGCAGTGATTTTGGAGACCCCCAAAATAAAGTCTGACACTATTTCCACTGTCTCCCCATCTACTTGCCATGAAGTGATGGGACCAGATGCCATGATCTTAGTTTTCTGAATGCTGAGCTTTAAGCCAACTTTTTCGCTCTTCTCTTTCACTTTCATGAAGAGGCTCTTTAGTTCTTCTTCACTTTCTGCCATAAGGGTGGTGTCATCTGCATCTCTGAGGTTATTGATATTTCTCCCAGCAATCTTGATTCCAGCTTGTGCTTCTTCCAGCCCAGAGTTTCTCATGATGTACTCTGCATATAAGTTAAATAAGCAGGGTGACAATATACAGCCTTGGCGTACTCCTTTTCCTATTTGGAACCAGTCTGTTGTTCCATGTTCAGTTCTAACTGTTGCTTCCTGACCTGCATACAGGTTTCTCAAGAGGTAATTCAGGCTGTCTGGTAATTCCATCTCTTTCAGAATGCTCCACAGTTTATTGTGATCCAGACAGTCAAAGGATTTGGCATAGTTAATAAAGCAGAAATAGGTGCTTTTTCTGGAACTCTCTTGCTTTTTCAATGATCCAGCAGATGTTGGCAATTTGATCTCTTGTTCCTTTGCCTTGTCTAAAGCCACCTTGAACATCTGGAAGTTCATGGATCACATAATGCTGAAGCCTGGCTTGGAAAATTTTGAGCATTACTTTACTAGTGTGTGAGATGAGTGCAATTGTGTGGTAGTTTGAGCATTCTTTGGGATTGCCTTTTTTTTGGGATTGGAATGAAAACTGACCTTTTCCAGTCCTGTGGCCACTGCTGAGTTTTCCAAATTTGCTGGCATATTGAGTGCAGCACCTTCATAGCATCATCTTTCAGGATTTGAAATAGCTCAACCTCAACAAAGCCCTCTAGCTTTGTTTGTAGTGATGCTTTCTAAGGCCCACTTAACTTCACATTCCAGGATGTCTGGCTCTAGGTGAGTGCTCACACCATCGTGATTATTTGGGTCGTGAAGATCTTTTTTGTACAGTTCATCTGTGTGCAAATCGAAACCTCAATGAAACATCAACTCACATAGGTCAGAATGGCTATCATCAGAAAATCTACAACAATTAAATGCTAGAGATGGTGTGGAGAAATAGAAACCCTGCTACCCTGTTGATTCGAATGTAAATTGTACAGCCATTATGGAGAATGGTATAGAGGTTCCTCACAAAACTAGAACTACCATAAAAACGTAGAACTACCATATGACCTAGAAATCCCACTCCTAATTGCTTTAGTAATTAGCCTCCAACTAATAAAAATAAATGGGGAAAAAATTAAAAAATATAAAAAATAAAAAAATTATTTTATTTAAAGAAAAAAAACAAAAAAGAAATCCCACTCCTGTTTATATACCTAAAGCAAACCACAATTTAAAAAGATGCATGCACCCCAATGTTCATTGCAACACTATTTCCAATAGCCAAAATATAGAAGAAATCTAAATGTCTATCAACAGAAGAATGGATAAAGTAGATATGGTAAATATATACAGTGGAATATTACTCAGCCATAAAAATGAACAAAATAGCACCATTTGCAAAGATGTGGATAGACCTAGAGACTGAAAATACAGAGTGAAGTATGTAAGAAAGAGAAAAACAAATATTGTATAACATCACTTATATGTGGAATCTAGAAAAATGGTACAGATGAACTTATTTGCAAAGCAGAAATAGAGATACAGATGTAGAAAGCAAACTTATGGATGCCAAGGGAGGAAGAGAGGTGAGATGAAATGGGAGATTGGGACTGGCATACATACACTACTATGCATAGAATAGATAACTAATGAGAACCTATTTTACAGCACAGGGAACTCTCCTTACTGTTCTGTGGGGACCTAAATGGGAAGGAAATCTAAAAAAGAGGAGATATATGTATATGTATAACTGATTCACTTCACTGTAGAGCAGAAAGTAATACAACATTGTAAAGCGACTATACTCCAACAAAAATTAACAATAATATAAAAGAATTTGGTGCCTCCAACCATCTGTCAAAATGCACTCCACAAAGCCTTCTTTATAGAAATTCTTCTAGGGTCTATCTTAGGTCCTGAACCTAAGTTACTCAGAGAGGGAGAGATATGGGCCTGGCTGAGTAAGTGAGATATGAATCTTCAAAACAGGCATTGGTATTTCTTGTACCTGTAAGCAGGTGAGGTCTAAATAGATCTACTTGCAAATGCTCTCCAGTAGTTTTTTCCTACAAGTACATTTTAATAGACCTTTAAGAGATGATGCTTTTCTCACTCAATCCATTAATGACTCAAAGGCTAGGAATTTGAAGATATTTTAATCATTAGACACAGAATATTTAAATGGAAAGAAATTCAGAGATAATTACATCTTATCCCTTCCTTTATAATCAGGGGTAAGTGATACTCAGAGAAGTCAAATAACTTGCCCAAGGATACATACATAGTCCAAAGCAGGAATTCAACTAGAAACTATCTCTTCTCTTACAGAAGGTTCTTTTCACTAACACATGGTGTTCTTGAGTTGTAGGACAGAATCAGTGACCATACAGTTGACCATACAGGGAAAACATTAGGCCTTGGAATTATATAGTGATTTATACAGATTCTTGGGAACCAAGGTGACAAATTCATCTCCATTTTGCTTATGGAGGGTATTTTGGCCAGCTTTGTCCTACACAGCTGCCCAGCTTAGCCATTAGTGGAACAGAAAACACTGCCCACTTTATTGGCTTGCTGGCACCCCTTTCCTGAAAGAATGCTATTAAATATGTTTGCATATAACTTGCATAATCATTTAATTTATTTATAATACCTCTTGAACTGATATCAATATATGTAGAAATCTCCTTCATCTCTACATTGGTATACACAGAATCTCAAGCATTTTTGGTGCTTGCATGTAAAAGATGTGTGCCATTAAGCAGTTTAACTTGCTACAAGAGATGAAATATCTAAGAGGAACTTTAGTCTGGGGAAGGGTTTGTGTTTCCAAGAATCTCTGTTAAAATACATATACATCTTAAGAGCAATCACACCTTTTATCAGCTTTTTTATCTTGGAAGGAATTGATTTAACAATCAACCCAGCAAATCATGAGGCAGTGAGACACAGAGCTGTGTAGTGTTGAGGTAAGCCAGACCTAGGCTTGAATCTCAGCTCTGCTTGTGAATCGAACCTTGATTTCTTCTGCTATCCTATGGCACTGATGTAATAACAGATGTCATACCTCATGTGGCTTTTGTGAAGATTAAAGGAGGCAATTTAATGCTTCTTAATATAAGTTGTACTGGATAACATGCAGTTCACAGTATGGGTAGTGGATCTGAGTGAATTGTTTAATCAGAGAAAAGCAAAATTTCTTGGGGCTGACTGGAAGCAAACTGCTTAGATTCAAATCTCAGTCTCAATATGTATTTTTTGTGAAATTTTAGACAAGTTATTCAAAATTTTGTGCCTTAATTTCTTTTTTATAAACCAAAGATGGACAAAGATGGACCCCACCTTATAGGATGATTTTGATGGTTGAATGAGTAAATATATATAAAGTGCTTAAACAGTGCTTAGTATATAACAAGTGCTATGTGAGTATGCACTATTATGTTTCACTGATTGTACTGGTTCCTTAGAACTCTACCATCTCTACATCCTTTCCTTCTAACATCTCCTCCTGCCACTTATACCCCTGCCACTTACTGAAGGTCATCTTGCCCACATCTCTATGATGAGATAGCCTCTCATCACACCAACAGACTCTGGCAGAGAGGTCTCTTACTCTTTTTTTTTTTTCTTACTCTTAAAGATCTCCAAGGAAGATGCTTCAGCCACCCAAGATCCCTAAACAGATCCCACCAGTTCTAAAATCAGAATTTCTCTTCAGGTTCTAGTGTTTCGTGTCCTGAAATGGGGCAAGTGGGGGCATCCTAATTAGCAAAAGAGTATGGTGCAAAGTAAAACTTATATGCAGAGTACATCATGCAAACTGCTGGGCCTCACGAGCTGGAATCAATATCAACAAGCTCAGATATGCAGATGATACCACTTTAATGGCAGAAAGTGAAGAGAAACTAAGGAGCTTCTTGATGAAGGTGAAAAGAGGAGGGTGAATAAGCTGGCTTAAAAGTCAACATTCAAAAAACTAAGATCATGGCATCCGGTCCCATCACTTTGTGGCAAATAGATGGGGGGAAAATGGAAACTGACAGATTTTATTTTCTTGGGCTTCAAGATCACTGTGGATGGTGACTGCAGCCATGAATTTAAAAGATGCTTGCTCCTTGGAAGAAAAGCTGTGACAAACCTAGATGGGCTATTAAAAAGCAGAATATTACTTTGCCATCAAAGTATAGTCAAAGCTATGCTTCTTTCAGTAGTCTTGTAGGGATGTGAGAGTTGGATCATAAAGAAGGTTGAGAGCCAAAGAACTGATGCCTTTGAGCTGTGGTTCTGGAGAAGACTCTTGAGAGTCCCTTGGATAGCAAGGATATCAAACCAGTAAATCCTAAAGGAAATCAACCCTCAATATTCACTGGAAGGTATGATGCTGAAGCTGAAGCTCCAATATTTTGTCCACCTGATGTGAAGAGCCAACACATTGGGAAAGACCTTAATGCTGGGAAAGATTGAAGGCAGGAGGAGAAGCGGGTGACAGAGGATGAGATGGCTAGATAACATCACTGACTCAATGGACATGAGTTTGAACAAACTCTGGGAGATAGTGAAGTTATCTCACTATCCATGAGGTAGTCCATGAGGTCGCAAAGAGTTGGAAACAGCTGAGTGACTGAACAACAACATAGTGCAAAGAGCATTTCAGAGATACCTTGGTATCATATGGATCTGAGTTCAAATGTCACTCTGCCATTTACTGGAACCATGACTTGGGTCAAGTCAAATTCCCTTTATGGAGCAAGTCATTTCTCTTTCTAGGGCCTTAGTTTTGTCCACTGAAACATGGGCATAATAAGACTTAAGTACCTACTGTATAGATTTGTGATGCAAATAATGAAACAATGCATCTCAGAACCCAGCCCAGTACCTAGCACAAATTCAATAGATGATGTTGCCTGTTCTTATCATTAACAAAAACAATAAAGAGTGTTTTTTATGCCTATGCCAGGCTTTACCACTCCTGTCTCTGGAACTGGTATGAGTTTAGCTATGTCCCCTTCAAATTCATATGTTGGAGTTCCCATCACCAGTACTTTAGAATGTAACCTTTTTTGGAAATAAGGTCATTGCAGATGTACTTATTTAAGATGAAGTTATACTGTAGTGCTGTTGGTCACTCAGTCGTGTCCAAATCTTTCTGACCCTATGGACTATAGCTTGCCAGGCTCCTCTGTCCATGTAAGTTTCCAAGCAACTATACTATAGTGGGTTGCCATTTCCTTCTCCAGGATATCTTCCCAACCCAGGGATCGAACCTGGGACTTCTGCATTGCAGGGAGATTCTTTACTATCTGAGCCACCAGGGAAGCCCATACTGTAGTAGGATGGACCCCTAATCCAATATGACTGATATCATTATAAGAAGGGGGAATTTGCACACATATATGTACACAGGGACAATGCCACATAAAGATTAAGGCATGATCTACAAGCCAATAAATGTCAAATTTTGCCAAAAATAGTTTACTAGAAATTAGGAGAGAGGCATGGACCAGATTCTCCCTCACTGTCCTCAGAAGGAATCAACTCTGCTGTCACCTTGTTTTCAGACTTGTAGTCTCCAGAACTGAGAAGATAAATTTCTGTTGTTTAAGCCACTCGGTTTGTGGTACTTTGTATGGTAGCTCTAGTAAACTAATGCACAGTCTAACAAACACCACCTGAGCCCAGGTATTCTCACTGTGTCCCAGGAATTCAGCTGCTTCCTCTATTTCTGCCATCAATCCCGGAAATAAAGCAGCTGCTGCTGGCAGTCCTGATGCACACTCACTATTAGGATATGGTTTGGCACTTCTCAATCTTTGTCCAACTGCCTGTATAGTGCTAATTGTAGCAGAAACTTGTTTGTGTTAGAAAAAGAAAGAATGAAATCATTTGAAACTACCAGAGTGTAGCTTCATTTCAGCTATGACTGACTATTTTTATCATTGTTTTCTGCCTATAGATGATCTCCTAGCTAGTCAGTTTTCATAAACCTTTTAACTGTAGGCTCGATTCTTCCTTCCTCCCTTTTCTTCTGCCCAAATATAGAGTGCTGTAAGATGAGGAACCAGTTTTTCTGACTCTCTGAGCTAGGGGCTGGGGAATAGCCTGAGTGTTAGAGAAGGTCAAGCCAACAGCAAAGACTTATGAGGTGGGCATATGTTGGTGGCCCTGTCTTAGTTGTCACTGTTTTCTCCAGAGGCTTAATCAAAATAATAATCACACACCACAGTAGGAATGAGGAATGATCCAAGAGGATCCATCAGATCCACTTGGCAAGATATATGCCATCCAGCTGATTCGTGTTTTCTCATTGGCTGTGCACAAACAGAACTCAATGTGCTAGTTATAGAGGAAGGAAAGAGAATTAAGAAAGAGATTGTGTGAAATGAAAGAGGAAGAAGGGAGGATTGGGAATGAAAAGAATAAAATAAAGATAAAGAGCAGGATAGACCAGGCTAGAATTCTTAGTCTTTGAAGTGGTATCAAATTGAGGAGCCCGGTTAAAGGAAAAAGAGAAATTAATACTGCTACTGTACTGGATCATCATTTGCTGAGAAGAATTTATACATTTATTAAATGCCTGTTCCCTGCTAGACCCTTTGTGCACACTACTGTCAATGAAGAAATTTAGGATTCAGAAGTGCAATTCCAAAGCCTTCATATGGTCTCCCACTTATTGCAGGCACATGTTTCAACATGCCTTGTGGGGGTCCTTAACTTGGAATTAGAAATGATAAAAGGAAGAATTATAAACTCCCAAGGATAGGTATCAGGTTTCCAGCATTGTCTTTGGTGTCAATTAAAAATTAAAATACAGAATAATAGATCTCCATGCTATTCAACACCATAAGGACCAGCCCCTGCTTGATGCTCTCCACAGAGTAGTCATTTTCCAAATGACGTTAGCAACTTGGGAGATAAAATGATACTCACAATACACCAGCAAACCAAAGGAGATCTGAAAAATGAAAGAGTCACCCCAGGAGAATGAGCATAACCCATGGCATGCTTTAGGAAGATAGTAGATAAGTCTATTTGTAAGTCAAAACGTATTGGTCATCAATACCCCCAGAAGCCACTCCTATAATTGATTTGACTGCTAATGTATTGTATACTCACTAATCTGGAATCAAGAGGCTTAACCAGATGACCCTTCAAGGTCCTTGCTAGTTTCTTATTTTCTGGAATGGAAGATACTGGAGTCACTATTGGTGGTTAATATTTTGGCTTCTGACAAAGTTTCACCTTGGGTGAAATGGCAATGGTGCCTGTAGGAAGAAGCCTATTTTTAAACTCTTGTATTCTGATATTTTTGTTATTATTACCTGTAGGCCTAATACTTTCCATGGGCCATTTTGGCAGAAGAACTAATGAAAAATGGCTTTTAAATGAACATTAGAGTGGCTCTCTAGGTTACTGTGGCATGCTTGGAAATAACTTTCAGGTCAGAGGCAAAAAAGCAAGAGATCAAATGAAGAAGCTGCCCTCAAGAGAGAAGGATAGGGAGGAGCTCAATTAGCCAACTAATACCAAGATTCCTGGCGAGCAATTTTGTATCATTTTTTTTTCCCTTCAGTAAAAAAGCGGATCCACTTTAGATTTGGATTATGCACACTTATCACTTTGTCCCTTGGGGCCTCCAAGGGCTAAGGGAAATGCACAAAAATAACTCAAACCCAGAGAACAAATGACTTCTATCAAGATAAAATATAGAACAAGTCCTACAAACCCACTCAGCTTCGAACATCAGCAGTAAAGCATCTCACATAAAACATTTGATAGAGGCTACTAGAATCTGGGTTGCCTTTATTTTTTTGTTCCTGGACTATGACTATATGGAGGGAGACTTACCACCAAATGTTGTGCCCGCTGGATTCCTTGTGGTAAGTTGGACAGAGGGGCCCTGGCTGCACTTCCCAGGTTCCAGGAGATTCAAATATACCCTTACTGCTTCTCAGATCTCTGAGGTCCTGCCTTCTGACTTAGGTTTAAACAGAAGGGTATGATAGCTTACATGAACAATGCCAGATTCATGATTTCTGAAGATTTAGCTTTGGGACCAGGGTTAATCACTCAAGAGCTTTTGTGTAGAAGAGTTTATTAAACTATAAAAAGGGACAGATAAAGTTTCTGACATATACATCAGAATGGGGATGGAGAGTGCCCCCTCACTAGTCTTAGCAAGGGATCTATGTACTTTTTCAGTTGGTTATTACAGTAAATCAAAAGAATGTCTCAAGGTTGTAAAGGTCTTACCAGATCCACTTCCATCTTACATTTTAAGATAAGGGGATTAGAACTAACAATAGAAAGGTCTTACCAGTGATCAAGACTATCCCCCATGAAAAAGAAATGCAAAAAAGCAAAATGGTTGTCTGAGGAGACCTTACAAATAGCTCAGAGAAGCCAAAGGCAAAGCAGAAAAGGAAAGATATACCCATATGAATGCAGAGTTCCAAAGAACAGCAAGGAGAGATAAGAAAGCCTTCCTCAGTGATCAATGCAAAGAAATAGAGAAAAACAATAGAATGGGAAAGACTACAGACCACTTCAAGAAAATTAGAGATACCAAGGGAATATTTCATGCAAATATGGGCACAATAAAGGACAGAAATGGTATGCACCTAACAGAAGCAGAATATGTCTGAAGAAGAGGTGGCAAGAACACACAGAAGAACTATACAAAAAAGATCTTCATGACTCAGATAACCACAATGGTGTGATCACTCATCTAGAGCCAGACATCCTGGAGTCTGAAGTCAAATGGCCCTTAGGAAGCATCAGTATAAACAAAGCTAGTGGAGGTGGTGGAATTCCAGTTGAGCTATTTCAAATCCTAAAAGATGATGCTGTGAAAGTGCTGCATTTAATATGCCAGCAAATTTGGAAAACTCACCAGTGACCACAGGACTGGAAAAGGTCAGTTTTCATTCCAATCTCAAAGAAAGGCAATGCCAAAATGTCCAAACTACCACACAATTGCACTCATCTCACACACTAGCAAAGTAATGCTCAAAATTCTCCAAATGAGACTTCAACAGTATATGAACCAAGAGCTTCCAGATGTTCAAGCTGGATTTAGAAAAGAAAGAGAAACCAGAGATCAAATTGCCAACATCCGTTGGATCATAGAAAAAGCAAGAGATTTCCGGAAAAATATCTACTTCTGCTTTATTGACTATGTCAAAGCCTTTGACTGTGTGCATCACAACAAACTGTGGAAAATTCTTAAAGAGGTGGGAATACCAGACCACCTTACCTGCCTCCTGAGAAACCTGTATGCAGGTCAAGAAGCAACAGTTAGAACCGGACATGGAACAATGGACTGGTTCCAAATTGGGGAAGGAGCATGTCTAGGCTGTATATCGTCACCCTGCTTATTTAACTTATATGCAGAGTACATCATGTGAAATGCTGGGCTGCATGAAGTACAAGCAGGAATCAAGATTGCCGGGAGAAATATCAATAACCACAGATATGCAAATGGCACCACCCTTATGGCAGAAAGTGAAGAAGAACTAAAGAGCCTTTTGATGAAAGTGAAAGAGGAGAGTGAAAAAGCTGACTAAGACTCAACATTCAAAAAACTAAGATAATGGCATCTAGTCCCATCACTTCATGGCAAATAGATGGGGAAACAATGGAAACAGTGGCAGACTTTATTTTCTTGGGCTCCAAAATCACTGTAGATGGTGACTGCAGCCATGAAATTAAAAGATGCTTGTTTCTTGGAAGAAAAGCTATGACAAACCCAGATGGCATATTAAAAAGCACAGACATTACTTTGCCAACAAAGGTCCGTCTAGTCAAAGCTATGGCTTTTCCAGTATTCATGTATGGATATGAGAGTTGAACCATAAAGAAAGTTGAGAAATGAAGAATTGATGCTTTTGAACTGTAGTTTTGTAGAAGACTCTTGAGAGTCCCTTGGACTGCAAGGAGATCAAACCAGTCAAACTTAAAGGAAATCAGTCATGACTATTCTTTGGAAGGACTGGTGCTAAAGCTGAAACTCCAATACTTTGGCCACCTGATGCGAAGAACTGACTCATTGGAAAAGACCCTGATGCTGGGAAAAACTGAAAGCAGGAGGAAAAGGTGATAACAGAGGATGAGATCATTGGATGGCATTGCTGTGTCAATGGACATGAGTTTGAGCAAGCTCTGGGAGTTGGTGATGGACAGGGAAGCATGGCATGCTGCAGCCCATGGGGTCGCAAAGAGTCAGACACGACTAAGTGATAGAAATGAACTGAACTTAACCGAACAAGACCCATTCCCTCAATATATATTTTAAGATAAAAGGATTAGTCAGCAGGTTCTCAAATAGGAGAAACATGTCCTCAGGCAGGATACTATGTTGTTACATAATCCTTGGTACAGAGTTTAAGATGGGGTTTTTTGTTGTGTAATGATCAGTTCTGGGCTTTAACGAAAAACAAACAAACAAACAAAAAACAACACTTTATGTGACTGAGACTAAGGAATGTAGAAAAAATGTTTGTACTTTTCTCCTCCTTGAGAACCTCAGACCCCTATCCCCTCCTTGAAAGCCCCAGATCCCTTTCTCCTCCTCAGGCACCCAGGACTTCTTATCAACATATCTAAGAATTGATTCTCTCAGGTATGGCCTTGAGGCCTAAGCAGAGCTTCCAGCTCCAAACTGAAATTGGCTTTTACAGAATAGAACTGAATGACTCTGAACTAGGAGGTCATCCAGTAAACTCCATTCACTTACTGACTGACTGTTGTAACCTTGTTGTTGCTTTTGCTGTTGTTCAGTTGCTCAGCTGTGTCTGACTGTTTGCGACCCCATGGACTGCAGCATGCCAGGCTTCCCTGTCCTTTTCCATTTCCCGGAGTTTGCTCAAACTCATGTCTATTGAGTCTCTGATGCTATCCAACCATTTCATCCTCTATTGTCCTCTTCTCCTCCTGCCTTCAATCTTTCCTAGCATCAGGGTATTTTCCAATGTCAGTTCTTACCATCAGGTGGCCAAAGTATTGGAACTTTAGCTTCAGCATCAGTCCTCCCATTGAATTTTAAGGACTGATTTCCTTTAGGATTGATTGGCTTGATCTCCTTGCTGTCCAAGGAGCTGTCAAGAGTCTTCTCCAGCACCAAAGCTCAAAGGTATCAATTATTCAGTGCTCAGCCTTTTTTACTGTCCAGCTCCCTCACATCTGTACATGACTACTGGAAAAATCATAGCTTTGACTGGACAGACCTTTGTCAGCAAAGTATTGTCTGTTTTTTAATATGCTGTCTAGGTTTGTCATAGCTTTTCTTCCAAGGAACAAGAATCTTTTAATTTCATGGCTGCAGTCACCATCTGCAGTGATTTTGGAGCCCAAGAAAATAAAGTCTGTCACTGTTTCCATTTTTTCCCCACCTATTTGCCATGAAGTGATGGGACTGGATGCCATGAACTTCGTTTTTTGAATGTTGAGTTTTAATCCAGCTTTTTCACTCTCTTCTTTCACCTTCATCAAGAGGCTCTTTAATTTTTCTTCACTTTCTGCCATAAAGGTGGTGTCATCTGCATATTTGAGGTTATGGATATTTCCCCTGGCAATCTTGATTCCAGTTTGTGATTCACCCAGCCTTGGGCACACTATTTCCTCTGTCTGTGCCTCAGTTTCCTCATCAGTAAAATGAAGGTAAAATGAATAGAAATTACTTCCTAGCATTGTTATGAGGATTAAATGAGGGAATATATGTAAAGAATTTAGAACAGTGCCTGGCACAAAATGAGCATATGTAAGCATCAGCTGTCACAGTGATGATTATACTACTACCTCCATGTTACACATGAGGAAACTGAGACACAAAGAGGTGAAATCATTTGCTTAATATCCCACTGTTCCATTAAACTCCCTAATTAGCCCCAGTCTCTTGACCCAGTGCACTTTTTTGTAAGCAAAGATAAAACCATCTTTGTAGAAAATGCTTTCAAAAAAGTCTCAGAAAAAATTTTGCCAATTTCAGATTATTGGTCAGAGGTAAATTATATCATGCCTGGATTATCTAAATTCTTAACAAGTATTTCAGAGTCTAGCTTTTAGAGACAATCTATAATTAATATTTATTACATAATGAGTTGTTCTAAACCAACAACCCAATAGAAGACTCTACACATGGACATCACCAGATGGCCAATACTGAAATCAGATTGATTGTATCCTTTGCAGCCAATGATGGAGAAGTTCTAAACAGTCAGCAAAAACAAGACCGGGAGCTGGCTGTGGCACAGACCATGAACTCCTTATTGCCAAATTAAGACTTAAATTGAAGAAAGTAGGGAAAACCACTAGACCATTCAGGTGTGACCTAAATCAAATCCCTTACAACTATACAGTAGAAGTGACAGATTCAAGGGATTATACCTGATAGAGTGCCTGAAGAACTATGGACGGAGGTTTGTGACATTGTACAACAGGCAGGGATCAGGACCATCCCCAAGGAAAAGAAATGCAAAAAGGCAAAATGGTTGTCTGAGGAGGCCTTAAAAATAGCTGTGAATAGAAGAGAAGTGAAAGGCAAAAGAGAAAAGGAAAGATATACCCATTTGAATGCAGAGTTCCAAAGAATAGCAAGGAAAGATAAGAAAGCCTTCCTCAGTGATCAATGCAAGGAAATAGAGGATAACAGTAGAATGGGAAAGACTAGAGATCTCTTCAAGAAAATTAGAAAGACCAAGGGAATATTTCATGCAAAGATGGGCACAATAAAGGACAGAAATGGTATGCACCTAACAGAAGCAGAAAATATTAAGAAGAGGTGGCAAGAATACACAGAAGAACTATACAAAAAAGATCTTCACACAGATAATCACTATGGTATGATCACCAACCTAGAGCCAGACATCCTGGAATGTGAAGTCAAGTGGCCCTTAGGAAGCATCAGTATGAACAAAGCTAGTGGAGGTGATGGAATTCCAGTTGAGCTATTTCATATCCTTAAAGATGATGCTGTGAAAGTGCTGTACTCAATATGCCAGCAAGTTTGGAAAACTCAATAGTGGACACGGGACTGGAAAATGTCAGTTTTCATTCCAATCCTAAAGAAAGGCAATGCCAAAGAAGGCTCAAACTACTGCACAATTGCACTCATCTCACACGCTAGTTACCTTACTAAAATGCTCAAAATTCTTCAAGCCAGGCTTCAGCAGGACATGATCTATAAACTTCCAGATGTTCGAGCTGGAATTAGGAAATCAAGAGAAACCAGAGTTCAAATTGCCAACATCTGTTGGATCATCGAAAAAGCAAGAGAGTTCTAGAAAAACATCTGCTTCTGCTTTATTGACTATGCCAAAGCCTTTGACTGTGTGGACCACAACAAACTGTGGAAAATTCTTAAAGAGATGGGAATACCAGACCACCTGACCTGCCTCTTGAGAAATCTATATGCAGGTCAGGAAGCAACAGTTAGAACTGGACATGGAACAACAACAGACTGGTTCCAAATAGGAAAAGTAGTACGTCAAGGCTGTATATTGTCACCATGCTTATTTAACTTATATACAGATTGAATCATGAGAATTGCTAGGCTGGATGAAACACAAGCTGAAATCAAGATTGCCGGGAGAAGTATCAATAACCTCAGGTATGCAGATGTCACCACCCTTATGGCAGAAAGTGAAGAACTAAAAAGCCTCTTGATGAAAGTGAAAGAGGAAAGTGAAAAAGTTGGCTTAAAGCTCAACATTCAGAAAACTAAGATCATGGCATCTGGTCCCATCACTTCATGGCAAATAGATGGGGAACAATGGAAACAGTGACAGACTTTATTTATTTATTTATATAGTCATTTATTTTTGGCTCCAAAATCACTGCAGATAGTGACTGCAGCCATGAAATTAAAAGATGCTTATTCCTTGGAAGAAAAGTTATGACCAACCTAGACAGCATATTAAAAAGCAGAGACATTACTTTGCCAGCACAGGTGTATCTATTCAAAGCTATGGTTTTTCCAATAGTTGCATATGGATGTGAGAGTTAGACTATAAAGAAAGCTGAGTGCTGAAGAGTTGATGTTTTTGAACTATGGTTTTGGAGAAGACTCTTGAGAGTTCTTTGAACTGCAAGGAGATCCAACCAGTCCATCCTAAAGGAAATCAGTCCTGAATATTCATTAGAAGACTGATGCTAAAGCTGAAGCTCCAGTACTTTGGCCCACCTGTTGTGAAGAACTGACTCATTTGAAAAGACCCTGATGCTGGGAAAGATTGAAGGCAGAAGGAGAAGGGAATGAAAGAGGATGAGATTGTTGGATGGTATTACCAACTCAATGGACATGAGTTTGAGTAAACTCCAGGAGTTGGCGATGGACAGGGAGACCTGGCGTGCTGCAGTCCATGGGGTCTCAAAGAGTCAGATACGACTGAGCAACTGAACTGAACTGAACTGAACTGAAACTTCTTCCATACTTCCTGTCTGTACAGTAACTGGGAGGCTCATTTAGTGCAATTCTTTACCTGAGACCTGATTTCTTCCTCCATACTGGAAAAGAAATATTGAAATGCAAAAGTAGGTATTTGGGGTAGTTCTAGTGAAAGGAATTACTGATAATAAAGTTTTGCGAGGTCCTAGAACCAGTGGTCTGCTGGTAGATATTTAACAACCAGCCCTCCATTGGGATAGGGGGTAGGACGAGTGAGACCGAATTTGTAGCATTCACCGATTTCAGACTACCAACTCCATGTCATTTAATGCAAATTTAGGAAGAGATGTGCAGCAGCATATATTATGTAGTATTTCCATGATGTGTATATTATAGTACAGATATTAATTATATATTATATATGTGTATAATGTAGCAATAATATTACACATAAATAGTGAAATACAGTAAAAAATTTCTTAGAAATGATGACCTTTGAGTACTTATTACCTTGTTTATAATATCCTTTATTTAATTGTAGGTTTATATAATTTAATTACATTTTATTTTTCATTTTTAATCATGATAAAAAACACAGGATTAAGTATATTCACATTGTGAAACAGATCTTCAGGACTGAAACTTTAGGCCCGTTATCCAACTTTCTATTTCCTCCTCTCCCAGCCACTAGCAACCACCATTTAACTTTTTGTTTCAAATTTGATTACTTTGGATACTGATGTAGGTAAAATCTTACATGCAGTGTTTATCTTTTTGTGACTGGTTTATTTTACTTAGCATGTGTGTGTGCTCAGTCATGTCTGACTCTTTGCAACCCCATTGACTGTAGCCCCACCAGGCTCCTCTGTCCATGGAATTTTCCAGGCAAGATTACTGGAGCAGGTTGTCATTTCCTACTCCAAGGATCATCTTGACCCAGGGATCAAACTCGCATCTCTTGCATCTCCTGCAGGAAGATTCTTTACCACTGCACCATCTGGGAAGCCCGTTTTACTTGGTACAATATCATTACAGACATGTTATAGCATATGTAGAATTTATTTCCCTTTTTAAAGGCTTAATAATATTCCATTGTCTGAATATAGCAAAGTTTGTTTATCTATTCATTCATCCATAAACGCTTGGTTTGCTTCCACCTCTTAGCTATTGTGCATAATGCTGCTATGAACATGGATATTAATTTAATTTTAAATGATAGCTATGTTTAACAACTTGCAAAGATCCTGAGAATTTGACAATCCGTTCTTGAGAGCTAGTACTAGCTGATTTCAGGATATCACTGCTTGAAACTAATGATCATAGGTACACACAAACCTTCCCTTGAAGATTTTAAAACTGGGGCACTTTGTCTGGGTATATTAAAGCATGCCTCCCAGCTGGGGATAGAGAAATAGATAAAATTATCAGGAATTTTGGACTTGTGCAGTTGCAGAACTGGGACATCCCTGAGATAATTTAACCTTGTTACTCAATGTACCTAGGAATTTGTTAGAAATATAGAACCCCAGACTCCACTTCAGAGCTACTAAGTCAAAATTTCAGTTTTAACAGGGAGGTCGTGTGTACGTTAAAGCCTGAAAAATACTAGTTTGGTGCACCACTATTCCTAACACATACACACCACTCTACCTCTCCTACACCATTATACAGATGAGAAAATTGAGGTCTAGAGAAAGAAACTTTTCCAAAATTAGAGTGTGTATCAGTGGCAGAGGTGAAAACAAAACTGCTGAACCTGTAAAGGGGCCTTCTGTATCCTTCATTCATCTCTGATTATACAACAAGTATATTAAAAATATAATCTGAATTATTTATGAATAAAATGATATGATGATATATTTGGGTTTTGCTTTACAATATTCTGGAAGGAATGTTTATGTGTGGGAAGGAATTTGGATGAAATAAGAGTGACTGGTTTGCTAACTATTGAAGCTGAGTGATATATATAAAAGGATTCATTATATGACTCTATTTGTGTGTGTGTGTATGTGTTTGAAAATTTCCATAACCAAAAAAGTTTATTTGGAGTGAAGGTTCCAATAGTATGGTAGTAGCTGTAGGTTTTAGATTATTTGTGGATTTTATTTACCCAGAAAGTGGACTCTGTATCCAGAAAGTCCCAGCAGCTGCATGGGTCCCAGGAAGGAGGGAAGCTGGCAAAATACTTTCCTTCTGTCCAGGAGCCTGAGTATCTGACACTTGGAGGTGGGCTGGATTTACATAATTAGTACTCCTCTGCCTCTACCAGATGAGATAGGAGAGGGCTTGAAAAGGAGTCCCAAGCACTGAAAAGCAGAACCTCTCATCTTATTAGATCCTGACACACTGTGGTGCTGCCCTGTCAGGCTCTCCCAACCCAATCTGTTTGGAAAGCATCTAGTCCTGGGAATAAGAAGGGACTGGGATAGGAATGAGTAGGGAGATATACCTACTAACTAGACATTCAGCAAAACTAAATTTGGGGTGAAATTTAGGTGAAAACTTTTTGTTCTAAAGATGGCACCATGCTTGTTGGATTTTATAGAAGACTGATGCCTGAAACCCAGATCTAGGGTTGGAACCAGGGATGAAAGCCACATAATTCACCGTAGGCAAGGATTTGTTCCTCAGAAAGTTGGGGTATAGTTCAGAGACAGTTTGTGGACAGGAATCACCCAGCATCCTGTCTCCTTTCTGATTTCCTGACTCTCAGGAACAAGAAAATTACTCCTTCAGAAGCTGCTCCTTTAGGAATTATAGAATTCTCAGAGCTGTTTCCATTTCTGATTTATGGCTGTAATAGGATGGGAGAAGACTGTGAAGTTGACAAATGAGAGAGATACTCTAACAGAGTCCCGCTCTCTGAGAGACTTTCTACCCCACCTGGTCTCCTAAAAGTTCTCCCAGCTTAGCATCCACAGCTGTACCCTTGTGGCCAAGAGACCCATATTTAACAATATGCTAGCTTATGGTATATTTATTTGGTGGAGTTCACAGAAGAGTGCACTCCAAGTCTCCCAGTCCTTTGTTACCCAGTCAGGGAAGGCCTTGTATAAAACTGTGACCCTTGAACTTCTCCAAAGTTTTTCCAGCTCTCTTATTCCTAGAAATTAAGGCTTTTTATTTTACTACATGTGAAAAACATTGTAAATACCACTGTGATGATTGGACCTGGGAAACTACTAGGGGTGGGAGGTGGAGGATATAGGCCTCTGTGGTATAAGTCATTTGGGTTGGAGGTGTGGTGTACCTTATTTAGTGGGGTATAGAGGAAGGCCTGGCAAGGAGGGACAGCTCTCTGAGGCAAACTAAAACAATGATATATTTTACACTACAGTCTGTTCCTAGTACTAGGGTAAAAGTCCTGCAGACAAATTATTCAAGTCACAACAATGTCAGGGGCTCCCAAGCCATGAAACAGTCTAGGGCTGGGGGCTGGGAAATCCACTCTTCGTACTATTTCTCTGCTTTTGTATGCGTTCAAAAGTATATCTCCCTCAGTCTAAAATGTAAGTGGCTTGGTCTATCCTTAAGCCAAACTCAAGTAGGCCTGGGTTACCATAGGTAGAATGTTAAGGTATACAGAAAATATACCAAAATAGCATTGTTGAGCTTAAAGCTTAAAGTTTTAAATGTCCCCACCTTGATACATGCATTCTTTCACCTCACAGTAGTCTCCAAGGTGTGCCCTCAGAACTCTCTCTACTCTGTTCCATCACTCAGTCATATCTGACTCTTTGCGACCCCATGAATTGTAGCCCACTAGGCTTCTCTGTCCATGGGATTCTCCAGGCAAGAATACTGGAGCAGGTTGCCATTTCCTTCTCCAGGAGATCTTCCTGACCCAGGGATTCAACCGATGTCACCTATGTCTCATGCATTGACAGATGGATTCTTTACTACTGTAGTACCGAGGCTCCTTAAAATGATTGCACCAATCTATACTTCCCCTTTTTAAACATTTTCATTTATTATGAGAACTTTGAAACACATATAAAAGTAGAGAAAACAGTATAATGACCCTGCTATACCCATTATATGGCTTCTGTAATTAGTAATTTATCTATTCCTCCATCTGATACTTCACCAAAATTCTCTTTATTATTTTGAAGCAAATCTTGGACATCATATTTTGTCCTAATAGGACAAAATAACTCTAAATTACAAGGATTCTAAACATTATAACTAATATCATTATCAAACCTAGAAATATACTAAGAATAATTCCTTAATATTATCTAGTATTCAATCAATGTTCAGATTTCCTTGATGTCTCACAAATGTTATTTTTAAACAGCTGTATTCCCATACAGATCCTAATAAGATTCATATATTAAAAATGACTGACATGTCTCTTAAGTCTCTGTTAAATTTAGATTCTCTTTCACTTTCTCTCCACCCCTGCCCCCTTCTCTTTCTCTCTGTGTGTTTATTGAACAAACCTGAACTGCTTGATTTATCCTATAGTACTTTCCACTGCCTGGTCTGTGTTTCACTGACCACATCTTTGTGGTAGACTTCAATGTTCCCCACTATTCTATTTCCTGCAAATAAGAGAAATCTAGAGGCCTTGATCAAATTCAGATTCATTTTATGGCAAGATTGTTTCACAAGCAGTTATATGTCATCCAATTCAGAAGCATTTAATGGTTAGTGCCTCTCTATTTTGATGTTATTGTCTTATTTCTTTACAGATGGGAGATGCAGATTCAGACAAGGGTAATGCTAACCAGAGCTGGGAAATTTATCAAGGCCAGGTCTTCTGACTCCCTAGCTAGTACTCTTTGCCCTATACTACATCCCACCAGGACCTTGGAGGAAGTATTTAATGAACAGGTCAGGAAGACCAGTGGGAAGAACTGGCTCCTTTTTCTGTTTCAAGCAGAATTTCTCCTTAGTGTCCTAGGGGTCTCTGGCTCTAGCTCTAGCCCAGTATTCCTATAGCAAAGTTTAGAAAGGCCTCATTTGGAATAAAAGGCAGGGGTGAGTATCCTCACTTGTTTTGGAAAATTTCAAATAGGGTGGGGCAAGGTGGCTCCTACAAGACGGGAAAGGAAAGGGATCATTTGGTTTAAAACAGGAGGGGTATATGTATGAATCGGTGGAACTGAAAGGGTGAGGGGAGTGCCTTGTCTCCTAGGAGGAGCATCCTGGGCTCACTGCCAATGGAGTCTAGAAGAAAGAAAAGGTAGGAGGTAAGAGAAAGTATAGAGTGAGAATTCTGGGAAATCACCTTGAAGGAAGAGGTTGGCCTTTGGTGCTCCTGCTCTTTGTATTGATAGAAGAGAAGAAGAGCATTCTCAGCCTTCCTAAAAACACCCTTTCTGCCTGGAGATTACCTGCAAAAAGGACAAACACCTCCAAGCCATAAAAAATAACTCAGATACTTAGTATTATGGTTCAGACCTCCATTATATCCTAGGTTGATGATTCTACTTAACTATCTCTCTGCCTCATCTTTCATCCCTCTCATCATCATCATCTAGTCCTTAATCTCCACAAGACGAAGCACTCCTCATGTTAGAGAAACTGTAGAACATTATGATCAGAGTATGGACTGCCTGCTCAATCAACTATCCGGTTTGGCTACTTCCTGGCTCTGTGACCTTAAATTAACTTCTCAGGTCTGTTTACTCAAGTGTAAAAGGATATATTACATTGCTGTGAGAGTTAGGCATATGTTAGGCACTTAAAACAATATCTGGCACATAGTTTAGGCTTTGATTTTGACATTTCTTCTGCCTGAACTAACTATTCCCTATTGTCTCTCATTTCTATTTCTTGAATTCTACCATGCTTCTAAGTCTAACTCAAATGCTACCTCTTCCCTGAAGATTTTCTTGACTCCTCAGTTGGAATCAGCCATTTCCTTCTTTATGTTTTAGAGAATTTTTATTTGTATAGGTCTTATGACATCTCCACATGTTGTCATTGCTTACATGTGATATTTTAATGATATATCCTTAACAGAGATTGCCAGATACACACGTACCACTTCATCTAGTGCTCAGTCAGTGGGGATGGTATTATTCATAGATACTTGATGTTTAACCAAGTGGTTCAATCCTGGCTGCACCTGAAATCAGCTAAGAATCTTTATAAACTACTTATGTCTGGTTCCCACACCTAGAGTTTCTGATGTCACTGGTCTGGGATTGGGCCTGGGCATTTTTAAAATCCTCCCAGGTGATTCAAAGATGTACTGCCTGTGCTGAGAATCCCTGGTTTAAAAAGTTTAATAACATGATTGAATTTATGTAAGCCTCACAGCAACATTGGTGGGTTATACTGTAGACCATTGTTAATATTGTTTTCTAAATGAATAAACTGAGGCTCAAAGAGGTTAAAATGAATAGTCAAACAACACACAGACTGTAAATGACAGAGTGGAGAAGTGCAGACAAAGTTTCTAACTTTAAGTTTGGTGTGATGTCCTTCAGAACACAGATCCTTAGCCTCTCCTATCACATTGGTTGCTCCTTAAGATCAGGAACTTTGTCTTTAAGGTCAAAAATGTTTGTTCAAGTACATAAATATATCCTCGAGGTCAGAGTTTGTGCTTTATTTTCCTGAGTGCTCTGAGCATGTGGTATGGATCATTACCCTATGTAGGGAAAGGTGAAGAATGAAATGCACCAATCACTCGTATGACAAGAAAGAAAGGAGGAGGTAGGGAGTTATCAAATGTGAGAGTTTCTGGGGCAGACATTTTAATGAAAGGCAGAGAGCCAGGCATTAGCAACCAGTCTTCTGACTCCCAACCCAGTGCTCTTTCTAAGAGGAAAAGAAAGAAAGAGAGAGAGGGAAAGAAAGAAAGGAAGAAAGGAAGATTGAGCTAAATGCTTAAATGACAGGACCATAACACATTGATAAGGAAAACAAGGATATTTGACAATGTCCCTCATATTGAAGATTGCTGTCAGCAGGTCAGCCAGACCTTATTTCTGCAAATTCTTCACTGAAGGGTATCTAGACTAGAGGGGCTGTGGGTCCTCCAGTATCTGGAAGAACTATGAGTATAAGTAGAAAGTCATTGCAAGTTAAAATCACTTGCCTAAATTCCCATAAGACTGAAACTGTAGATGAGGAATGAAAAGGGAAAAGAGGAAAATGGTCAAGGGATGCTGAACCTGGGGAGAAAGTGGAATTCAGGGCATAGGAAGAAGAGCTGTCTGTAAACAGCCAAGAATATGTGTGGTATCATCCTAGGGACAATACATATAAGAGACAGAGAAGGGAGAAGAGGAGGAGGAAGAAAAGGAGGAAGAGGAAGAAGAAAAGAGAGGAGAAGAGAAGAGGGAATGTGGGGAGAGGGTAAGGCCGGGGCGGGGGGGGGGGGGGGGCAAAAGACAAAACCAGTTCTGGGACGGGGGTTGATACAATTGTGGAATGCGTCTCACAGTGTGAATAGAAACTTAACTGTACCAAAGCTTGATGAAGATAACTTCTAACACCATCCAATTTTATTTTTTCTAAGTTCACCAAGATGCCTCAATGAGATGGGAAGAGTAAATATTCATAGCTACTTTATAGGCCCTGTGGAGTTAAGTGACTTCTCTGAAGTTACAAAGTGAGTTTGTTGCTCAGCCAGGACTAGAACTCCATTTTCTGCTTCTCAATCCTGTTCCTCTTTTGCTAAAATAATAGCGTCAAAGAGCCCTTCAACCCCCTATATTTCACTTGGTTTTAGAATCAACTATTACATAGTTTTCTTTGGGGTGTCTTGAAGGCACTTTTTATGTCTTTACTATCCTAAGAAAATGTAAAGGTTCCTTCAGAGGAATCACCCCTTAAGTGTATCAACTGAGTGGAGACAATGTCAGAAACAAACATTTTTCACATTTTTTTCTAAGGAGTCATATCCCAAGCATCAGGCTTTTCTACTCAGGCATATGTTTTCATTCCCTGGGATCATTTTGAGACAGTGATTATCCTTTGGATAGATTCTAATAGTGAAATTTTGGGGACAATAACAAGTTGGTGGTGGTGGTGTGGGTGAAATTCAGGAGAATTGGTCTCATAAATCACCCCTTGTAGGATGCTGTCTGCTCCAGCCCTGTACATGGTCAGCTTCAATTAAATACAAGGTGGTGATTATCAATTTGACTGTTTTTGAGCCTAGCCTAGTTCTTGTTGAGGCAGTCTGAGTGTGGTTTGGAAAAAAATGTCCAGATACAGAGCATTTCAGAAGACAAGGAGTTTATTAAGAACAAAGAGCAGAGATAAAGTGAGCACTGTGGGCACAGCAGGCTGACAACTCCTGATAGACCAGGGAGAGTCAACAGTTTTTGTGAGTTAATGGTCAACTTTTATGCCCTCAAAACAAAGAAAATTCTTGCTGAAAGGTTGGCATTAGTGATTGGAGTGCTATAGGGTGTTTACTGGAGTGGGCATCTTTGCCTAATTTGAAGTCAGGAATCTTGTTAGTAATGATCAGGGGCTTTTGGCAATGGTTACAAAGGGGCTCAATTAACTTTGGAAGTGACCTTGGTTCTGGGTTCTGTTTCTGTGGCCTTGGCACAAGGCCTCACACCTGTGGTCTTGGCCAGGCTCCACATTCTCCTCTCTTCTTATCAATGGGCCACATCTTTGGCCCCTTAACACCCTGCTCATGTCTAACTTTCTGCCCATCTCTGTCTTGGGACATTGGGACCTAGGTCACTGGGGTAAGGGGCAAATATCATTCGGGCTTCTTCAGGCTGGACAGGGGCATTGTGGGTCCTGGGACCCAATGCCCAATCTCTGTCAGAGTGCCTTTACAGAGGGAGATGAGAGTCTAAAGGATGACAAGGTGGCTGGTTCCAGCATAGCCTGTGTGTTAACCGGCTGGTATCTTTGTTGTAACAGCATCTGGAGATTTGTTGTGTTCTAGAAGACACAAACTTAACAAAAAGGTACATGACCCAAAGAAAATAGAAAGGCTGCCAAGGGGCCTGGAAGGGAGGCTAGCCAGGAGAACTGGGACCAGACATTGGCCCATGGTACTGGTGTTTCACTAGATATGAGAAGATCCAAGAATTGGAGCTCATGAAAATCTTTACTTGAAAATATCTATCTAAAGGCCTATCCTGTCAGTTTTTCCCAGAGAACACAGTGCCTCATTTTCTTATTCCCACCCTGAACTTTCAAGAAGTGTTGAAGTTCAGCAGTTATAGTGGGTCCTGATTTAATCTTTGTAGAGGTAGCAAGTGCCAGTTTCCAGTTGGCAGGGCCCATTCATGGCCATAAATTTGATCATTGATTTGGTGGCATTTTATAATCATTTTGTGCCATGGTGCTAGTGTTGCTCATTCCCTAGTGATTTCTCTGATGGGTCACTTAATATGCCTTTACTGGACTAGGCCATGAAAGTAGCAAAATTCTGGACCATATCTATCTTACTAGCAGTCTCTTACAGCCCAAGAAAATATTCCCTCTTGTTGCTTTTTCCCATTATCTAGAGTTTCCATTATTACAGTCATTGATTTCATATGGAACTATATATCATCATGTTATTAGAGGCTCAGTCACATATCTGGTAATGTAAGAGACAACAATTTTGCAAAACAGGCAATATAAAAAACAATATAGCTAGCAATAATAGTAAAGTCACAAGTAAGAATTTAAGAACTTTTATTAGGTATAGCCCAATATATCCCAGATCATCTGACTTAGTCTGTTAAATAACTATAGCCTGTTGTTAATCTCCTGGTTGTAGATCATGGAGCATCTGATTCTTATCCAAAGATTGATTATGAAGTTAGGCTTCAGAAACAAACTTAGAATGTCCTCTTATTAACTCAATTAAATCTTATAACAGTACAATATAACCACAAGGAACTGCTGGGGAGTGAGTCTTGGCAAAGATAGACCTTAATTAACAAAACTAGAATTAAACATAGAGTGAAACATAAACTTTTTGAAGTTACACTCATTGTTATTAAACACAGTCAAGACAAATTTGTTTTTTAAAATAAGTTTGGTCCATTGGCTATAGATGCATAGGCCTGCCATCAAATTTTGCTTAGGTGAGAATTCTTTCCTCTAGAGGTCCCCAAAATAATTTGATATTTCTGTATATGTCAGGAGACAGTCTTTTTATTTATCTGAAAAGGCTTTTCAGAACCAAGGTGTCTCAAATTTCTGGAGGGACAAGGCAGAGAGAAAAGAAAAATGCTTTAATTTTATCCACAGGTATAAATCACCAAATTGTTTTGAACCATAAGTAGCTTGAGAAGACCTTCTTTATATCTGAAAACAAAGTTTAGAAGCCAGTAAATATGTCAGACAAAAAAGTCATGAAAATTATAACAATATGTAGCAGTTTATTTCATCCCTCATTATTAATTTTTGTCCTATTGTCCTTGCCTGATGATTGAGGATGATAGTGATAGTGATAGTTTTTAGAAGTTTGTGAAGTTTTTGTTAAGGCTTGCATGATTTGTTCGGTGAAGCAGGTGCCTTAAATTGCTAGGGATTTTAGAATGTATACCCAAGTGGAAGACACATTTTTGACCATTTTTTCTCTAAGGTGAGAGTATCAACTCTACAGCCAGAAAAGGCTTTATCCCATAAAAAAAAAAAAAATGAGGTTTGTCAGGGAGTCAGGAAAAGCCTAGCAACCTTCTTGGATTCCCATAGCCCGGGCTGTTTGATTTATAGCCATCGTTTATCCATTTTAAATCCCCTGACTTGCTGCTGCTGCTGCTGCTAAGTCTCTTCAGTCGTGTCTGACTCTGTGTGACCCCATAGACATCAGCCCACCAGGCTCCTCCATCCCTGGGATTCTTCAGGCAAGAATATTGGAATGGGTCGCCATTTCCTTTTCCAATGCATGCATGCATGCTAAGTCGTTTCAGTCATGTCCGACTTTATGCGACCCCATGGACAGCAGCCCATCAGGCTTCTCCATCCACAGGACTCTCCAGGCAAGAACACTAGAGTAGGTTGCCATTTCCTGCTCTGCCTGACTTAGGAGTAGACTGTTGCCATGTTTCAAGGACATCAGGATAGTAAAAGTCTGACAGTGAGGGGTTAATATTTGTAGAAGCAGAATGAGCTTTGTCTATGCATGCCATGGTCTTCATAGATCATTGTGAAATAATATTTATTTTATCACAGTAACAGTAAATTTTAAAAACAAATATAAGTCACTAAAAGGCAAAGAAATTTACATAGTCTGTTATCAGAAGCTGCATTCCAAGAAAACTTTATTCTTTTAACAGGGAGAGAAAATCAAATTCCAGTCTGGTACCAGCTTATAGTTACTGTGAAACAATAGTTATTCACTTAGTCAAAGTAATAATAAAAGGTTTCAAAGGCAGTTTAATATCTTAAGAAACTTGTACCATGCACAGATCTCTCTTCTTGTGTTTCACTTCCCACAAACCTTTTTTGCACTTTCTGTATTCATCACTTTATTTGCCCATTCATAGAACAGCCATCTGTAAGCCACACTTACTTCTTTCTCCCTTAATAAAATGTAATTCCAGTCCTTATACTTTTTTTACTGAAAACATACATCCTACTTTCCTTCAGAAACCATGAACTGTTGTTTATATTAATATGCTGTAGATTGGTAAACAAAGTTTTTCTCTCATTTGAATTTTCTTTCCTTAAAAGTTTCTTCACAATGAATTCTGAAGATATGTCTATGTTAATTAGATTCACAAACAAACATTAATAGTGAATATTTATTCACTATTCAGTTCACGTGAACCTGAAATTCATTTAGTTTAATTTTTTTCTTGAATTTGGAGTTGTTTGACTTGCAATCACTTACTTTTCTTTAGGCCAATTAAATTAGAGCTCATTTACAAATTAACCTCAGCGATATTATCCAGAGACAAAGACATACACTGAGACATACATATATATCCAGACAGACAGAGATCTCACAGTTTTCTGCTTTAAGATTTAAAAGGTCTCTTTGCCCTTTTCCTTTCCTTGGCTTGAAGTTCTACTAATTTGCCCGGGGCTGACATCTCAGGCAAAGTTGGTTGTCTATTCAATAACGTGATAAGAGTTAACTACAGGCTTTTGCTTAGGCATGTTTCTGTTATACCAGGGTTGGAGCTCCAAAAAAAAAAAAGTATTTTAACAAGCCCACTTTTTCTAATTGCACATGCAAGAAGAACCTGTTTTGCAATTTCAAAAAAATTTCATTTTAACCAGCTTTCTCCAGGATTTAAAGAATGTCATGGCCATTCTTTGTCAAAAATTCCATCTCTCAAAAAAAAAAAAAATTCCATCTCTCCTTTTTTGTAGCCATAGTATCATAGCTAAACTATAGACTGAATAGTGCTTAAATTGGTTCTGCTGACAGAGGCAGACTGACTGAAGATGTTGTCCCAGCAGGGATTGTTCCTTTGGGGAGGTGGGGTCTTCATTTGATCAGAAGAATCTGAAGGAGTAAGGGAACTTGCATGAATAGGGAAAGCTTGGTTTTTTCTCATCCCCTCCTCACCTCCCCCACCCCCAACCCTGCTGCCCCAGCTCTGAGAGATATGAGGAGTTAGCAGGGGATTCTTATGGGAGAAAGTCCTGAGCTAGGAGATCTGATGAAGGGAGAGATGAAAGGGAATGAGAGGATAGTGCATCAACAGACATAGATATGCAGCATGAGTCCCTTAGGTCTGAATTCTGACTGAGTGCCCTAAAAATTTGAGTGTAAGGAATGATAAAAGAGATAAAGCTGGAGGATTATGTTATAATTTAGTGTGCCATTAAGAAGGTATTTGTGTTGGTTCCCCAATTTATACTGACTCCAAGTTTTTTTTTGCAAAAGAATCTGAGTCTCTCTAAGATTTTCAGGGTCAGATTTTTTCCAGTTCCTGAAAATATAGCCCAGAGGTGAGTGTGAGGGAGGTTCTCAACATGTGCTCAAGCCCATTCTTACAATGGGGGTAACAAGAGTTCACCAGCCACAGAAGGTATCCGAGATGTCCCAGTGAACCCTCCACATGTGACAATGTATTTTGTAGCTAATGGCACAAATGGTCAATGATCCCAACAATTGTGTCCAACAGTGAGAGGGGACCCCTGAGCATGTGACAGAGAGTGGTACAAAACTGTGCAGCTAGGCCCAAGCCTAGGCACAAACTGTGTGAAAGTGCACTGGTCAGTAGCCTAGGACTAAAAATAATAGAAAAGAGTTTCCTGGAACCAGTTGTGACCCAGTTTTTGATGACTCCCTGAAACATGGAAGGCACCTTTGGGATGATTCCAAGGCTGGTCCTAAGGCTCCTTGAATTCATCCAAACCAAGGGAGGAAAAGTGCAAGAGACAGAAAAGACAGGCTGTGGAATCCACTTATAATACTGCTGGGAAGGCAGTGGTCTGGGGAACGGGCTTAGTGTTTTGCCTGAATCAGTATGTGCCTGAAGTCACATGGATGTTGTCTCGCTGGGGGCAGACACTCTGATAGCCTGTCTGTTCTGTGACCTCCACCTATCTTATCACAGGAATCTTAAAGTGACAGGTGCCCTAATGACTTTTAACTGCCCGACCCATGCCTGCACACTTTTAATTGGCCTGCTCCTTACCTTAAGGGAGAAGCAGGAAAAAGAAGAAAGGAGAGCCCTCACCTGTTTGGGTGGCAGCTACTGGGGCACAGTGGGCAGTGGAACCTTTGTAACACACCAGAGAGCAACTCAGACCAGAGTTCCTCAGTTGATTCCACAGTCTCTTGCCCGTTGTCAGAGGGTTCGAGAAAAAGGAAAAGAAAGAAGAAAGGAGAATGGAGGTAGAGCCCCCGAGAGTCCCCAGATGGGGCACCAAATGTTGAGGCAGTCCAAGTATGGGTTGGAAAAGTATTTCCAGACACAGAGCATTTCAGAAGAAAGGGAGATTATTAAGAACAAAGAGCAGAGATAATGTGGGCACTGAGAGCACAGTGGGCTGACCTCCTGGCAGACCAGGGAGAATCGACAGTTTCCAAAAGTTAACAGCCAATTTTTATAGCCTCAAGATAAAAAAAATTCCCTCTGGAATGTTGGCATTAGGTGATTGGTTGGGGTGCTATAGGGTGTTTACTGCAGTGGGCATCTTTGCCTAATTTGGAGTCAGGAATCTTGTTAGTGATGATCAGGGGCTTTGGCAATGGTTACAAAGGGGCCCAATTAGCTTTGGAGATGACCTTGGTTCTGGGCTCCACTTCTGTGACCTTGGTACAAGGCCTCACACCTGTGGCTTGGGGCAGAACTCAACAGTTTCTTTTAGTTCCCAAGACCTGATTTTTTTTAGCATCTGAGTCACACACACACACACACACACATACACACACACAGACACACAAACATGCATTGCCATCTTTCATCCTTTATATGTAAATTTCTCAACCATTGTCCTGCTTACTGGATGGTTATTAAGATCTATCAGGCCTCCATGTGGTGAGGGGAAATGGGAGGTGAGGGCTTTCTACTGGAAAAGCAATTTCAAGTTACATCATGCCACAAGTGCGTGTTGGTAAATGTTCACTCAGGAAATTCTGAAAGTATGTAATGTTATATACTAATTTCCTGTATTTAATTTTCTCAATAGCAAAGTGACCATACTAGGAATGACAAAGCCAATTTATAAGTAATACAAGGAATAAGAACCCCTTTTCCTATTTCCCTTACCCAATGGTGATTGTATGGTATAGTACAGGATGGTAAATATGTCACCCATGCTCAGTCTATGTCCAAACCAGACAGCAATAACCAGTTATGGCCCCTCTTTCCCAATGAGCCTTAATGCAGCCTTCCTCATTAAGTGCTACAGGCAGCTATCACCCAACTGATCACAGTCTGTATCAGTCAAGAAATTCATTTTCTTTCCTCAAAGTGAGGGAAAAGTCAGAGTTTTAGGATCATAAAGGCCTAGAGTCACCTTCCACTTTTGCCACTTACAAGCTCTGTAGCCTTTGGCAGGTCATTTCTCAGAGCCTCAGTTTCCTTATCTGTGAAATAAGGAAAATAAGTCCTATTCAATGAAAATTCAATGTGTAAAACACTTTACACATAGTGGATATCCAATACATGTTATCACTGAGTTCCACAATCTTATAATTAATATGTTTGCCTTTCAGGATTCTTTTTAAAATGGGCTAGGGGCACTTGAGAACTTATCAGTAGCTAGTGGAGAAAATGCAAACCAAAAGAGATAAACGGTATCAAAGAAAAACCTTACTGAGCTGAGCATTGTTTTTTGGTCAGATCTTGTTTCCCTTGACCCTGGGCATTCACATTCCTTATGCCCAATCTGTTCTTTCCTCAGAATTTCCTTGTTGTCGTTCAGTCATTCAGACGTGTCCAACACTTTTTGACTCCATGAACTACAGCAGTCGGGCTTCCCTGTCCTTCATTATCTCCCAGAGTTTGCCATCCTCTTCTCCAGTGAACCACATTTTGTCATAACTCTCCACCATGACACATGTCTGTCTTGGGTGGCCCTATATGGCATGGCTCATAGTTTCATTAAGTTACACAAGACTGTGATCCATGTGATCATTTCGGTTAGTTTTGTGTGATTATGGTTTTCATTCTGTCTGTCTTCTGAAGGATGAGGATAAAGAGGCTTGTGGAAGCTTCCTGATGGGAGGGACTAGATGTGGGGAAAATTGAGTCTTGTTCTGGTGGGTAAGGTCATGCTCAGTAAATCTTTAATCTAATTTTCTGTTGATGGGTAGGGCTATGTTCCTTCCCTGTAGGGAAAGGGTAATGGTGACCTCCTCCAAAAGGACTTATGTCAGCATGCTGGGCCTTCCAGGACTGTGGCTGTCATTGTCCCTGACCCTGTAGCAGGCCACTTTTGACCTGCACCTCTGCCAGAGATTCTCACTTAACAGGCAAATCTGGCTCAGTGTCCTGTGGGGTCAATGCTCCTTTCTCCTGGGTCCTGGTGTACACAAGGTTTTGTTTGTGCCCTCCAAGAGTCTCTGTTTTCCCAGTCCTGTGGAAATTCTGTAATCAAATCCCAATGACCTTCAAAGTCACATTCCCAGGGGATTCCCATCCCTTTGTCAGATACCCAGGTTGGGAAGTCTGTTGTGGAGGCTGAACTTTCACAACAATGCAAGAAGGTTTTTGGTATAATTGTTTTCCAGTTTGTGTGTTACCCATCCAGTGGCTCTATAGTTGGGATAATGGCAACCTCTTCCAAGAGGACTTATGCAACATGCTACACCTCCCAGGACTTCTGCTGCCAGAGCCCCTGTTCCTGCAGCAGGGTGCTGCTGGCTCATGCCTCCATAGGAAACCCTCAAATAGTCACAGGCAGGTCTGACTGAGTCTCTTGTGGGGATCACTGCTCCTTTCCATGGGTCCTGGTGTGCACAAGGTTTTGTTCGTACCCTCCAAGTGTCTCTGGCAAGCATGAGGTTTGATTTTAAACGTGATTGCACCGCACCTCCTACTGTCTTGCTGCGGCTTCTCCTTTGCCCTTAGATGTGGGGTATCTTTTTTTGGTGGGTTCCAACATTCTCCTTTTGATCATTGTTCAGCAGCTAGGTGTGATTTTGGTGTTCTCCCAGAAGATGAGTGCACGTCCTTCTACTCTGTCATCTTTTATTAACTTTGTTTCCTGGGAAACTAATAAATGCTTCAAGATACTTAATTGGAACAAAACAGCACTTCATGGAGAGCCATGCTCTTGCTAGCCTCCTACCTTTTCTGGTGGCTCAGCAGTAAAGAATCTGCCTGCAATGCAGGAGCCGCAGGAGACATGAGTTCGATCCTTGTTGCCTGGAGAATCCTATGGACAGAAGAGCCTGGGCGGGGTGGGTAGGGGGATGGGGGGCTACAGTCCATAGGGTCACAAAGAGTCAGACACAAATGAAGTGAGTGAGCACACATGCACAGTCACTTCTAGGAATTTAACTCCTAGTTGCCTAGTTTTCTAGGGCTGCCATAAAAAAGCATCACAACTTGGTGGCTTAAACAACAGAAATTTGTCTCACATTTCTGGATCCAAGAAGTTCTAAATCAAAGTGTCAACAAGGTTGGTTCCTTCTGAGGGCAATGAGGGAAAGTCTATTCATGCCTTATTCCTATCTTTTGGTTATCTGCTGGAAATATTTGGCATTCCTTGGTATTTGCTGTATTATTCTAAACTTAGCCCTCATCTTTACATGGCAATCTACCTGTGTGTGTGTAAATCTAAATTTCTGTTTTATATAAGGACACCAGTCATATTGGTGTATAGGTCAACCCTGTTACAGTATGACCTAATATTAATTCATTAAATGTACAGTGACCCATGAAATTAAAAGACACTTGTTTCTTGGAAGGAAAGTTATGACCAACCTAGACAGCATATTAAAAAGCAGAGACATGACTCGACCAACAAAGTCCTTCTAGTCAAAGCTATGGTTTTTCCAGTAGTCATGTATGGATGTGAGAGTGGGACTATAAAGAAAGCTGAGCACTGAAGACTTGATGCTTTTGAACTGTGGTATTGGAGAAGACTCTTGAGAGTCCTTGGACTGCAAGGAGATCCAACCAGTCCATCCTGAAGGAGATAAGTCCTGGGTGTTCACTGGAAGGACTGATGCTGAAGCTGAAACTCCAATACTTTGGCCACCTGATGCGAAGAACTGACTCATTGGAAAAGACCCTGATGCTGGGAAAGACTGAAGGTGGGAGGAGAAGGGGATGACAGAGGTTGAGATGGATGGATGGCATCACCAATGCAATGGACATGAGTTTGAGTAGGCTCTGGGAGTTGGTGATGGACAGGGAAGCCTGGTGTGCTGCAGTCCATGGGGTCACAAAGAGTTGGATATGACTGAGTGACTGAACTGACTGACAGTGACCCTGTTTCCAAATAAGTGCATATTCTTAGGCATTGTGGTTTAGGACTTCAATGTATCAACTTGGGGGGAGGTACAATTCAACCCGTGACACCCATCATCTGATGAATTCCCCCAAAGACCATCAGTACTACTATGCCTACTGACATTCAGATCTGTATGTCAACTGCCTGATGGACTAGTCCATCTATATATCCCTTAGGCATTTCTAGCTCAATCCAGATGCTTTCCCTGCTACCACCACTAGGATCCCACTTAAATTTGGCTCTCCTGAATGATTGCTGGCATTAGCTCTACCATTCTCCTAGTCATGTAGCTGTTAAACCTCAGTCTTCTCTGACTCTTCCCTCTTTCTTCCCCTCCCATTATAATCATTTGTCTGGTCTTGAAGATTCTAGTTTTATGATATCTTAATTATGCCTTGTCTTGCTTCTCCTTTGTCCTAATTGAAGGCCAGTATTGCTTTTCACCCCACAACCTCCTAGCTGTTCTCCCTACCTCTCATCTCACCTCCCCTCAGGTCCATCCTCCTTGGCATATGAGTCACTGTCTTTAACCACAGTTCTTCCAGTGCCTCCATTCATCAGCAGCAGCTGCTTTCCCATTTCTGAGCCTTTCCTGTGTTGAACCTGATCCATTTAATGCCCTCCCCTTAAACTCACCTATTTAGATTTTAGCTGAATGCCCATACAGTTTCTGGGCTCTATTTATAATTCTTCAAAAGCACTTAACATATTCTACCCTGTCTCAGAGCTGTATAATGCATTATCTCCATTATTACCCTCCACACACACACTAATACAGTGTAATTGTGTTAAGGCAAGATCTGAGGCTTCCTCATCATGGTGTTCTACATGTCTGGCTCACAGCAGGTGCCCAATTGGTTGAATGATTCTAAAATCCTTGAAGTTTGCTGCCCTGGTCTCTTTGTGCATTGCTGTATATTGCAGCATAAAACCCAGCCCTCTCAGGTTTAAAAAAATCTTCTAAATTGGGTCAGTTTATTGACTAGGAATATCAGCTGCCTAGAGCTCACCAACCAACCTCTTCAGCAAGCACCTTCCAGTGAGCTGATAGGGAAGCCTGGGACAAAGAGGGATTGGATGAGCTCCCCCCACCTAGCAGCAGCTGCTCAGCAGTAGGATAGGGCAGGCTCAGAGAGCAACAAGGCCAAATATACAGGTCAAAACCCGATTTATACAGGCAAAAAAATGTGTGGTGACCTTAATGGCAAGGAGGCTTATCATCTAAAACTTACTGTGTCAGAGATCCCAGAAGCATTCATTGAAGGATAACTTTCTAACCCACCCCTATTCTAAACTTCATTTGAATCTTCTTTTGACTTCTCTTTGAAATGAAATACACACACACACACACACACACACACACACACTAAGCTGTTACTGGGTATACAAAACAATCATTTGTACATCCTCTGTTGCTAAACTTGAACACAAAGACTTTTCTTCTGCCCACTTCTCAGCAGTGGAGATGAACATGAAAACATCAGAAAGGTGAACTGTCTTACACAAGGTCACAAGGTACCAAGGAGGGGCTCAAGCTTAAAATTAGAAGGTATCTTTGCCATCTTTTCTCCTTGCAAGAGTCCAAGGATGGAATGATGCATCACTGGAAATGAGCTCTCCAATGGACTAAAGGGGGCAGATAGTGAGATGCAAATAAGTATAATCTGAGGCCTAGAATACCTAAGAGCACCACTGTAGCAAATGCCAAGAGAAAGGAACTGCCCACAGCTTGAAAGCATGGACCCCGGGGTGTGAATGACATAAACAAATGATAAAATGTGTGTTACTACTTGTCTTAGGGCTACAGAGAGAAAAGTAGTTTATTGAATAAATGAATGATGTGATTATAAGGACTGCAATAGCTCTTCACTTCTTAGGTAACGGGTAAGAGTGTGGGCCCCAGGCTAGCCTGTTTTCATTCCAGTCTTGATTCTACCATTTGATTCTACTTCATATTACCCTTGTGACCGTGGGCAAAACATTTAAATTCTCCAAACCATAAAACTTAAGCCTTAGTTTTTTTTTTAGTTTCCTCACTCAGAAAATGGTGCCTGTTATTCACAAATATATATTGAACACATGCTACCAAGGCACTGTTTTAGGTACTTGGAATATAGCAGTGAACATAACAGACAGAAATCTTGACCTTGTAGAACTGGTATTCTACTTAGGGGGATAGTTACAGTGATAGTCATCACTTCTTAGGGCTGTAGGGAGGGGTAAATGAAAGAATTCTTGAAAAGTGCTAGGCACAGAGCTTGTACCTAATGAATATTCCAGGTTAAACTTGACTTGGCAAAAGGGAGAGATTAGATGTTTTAGAGTAGTGAAAATGGTGCCTACCTTCCTGTCCTGTCTTTCTGCTCTTCCATTTAGCTCCAGCCCTATTCAGAATGGAATAGATACTGTACTGATGGACATCCAAGATCAGAGGAAGGTAGAGGAAATGGCATTTGAACTTGACCTTTAAAATGAGTGAGAGAATAAAGAGGTGGAAAGGCCATTACAGGCCAGGCCAAGGTCTTTGGGCTTTGTTATGTGTGGGGACACTGACAGTTTAGGAGTAAAACTGTCACAGACTAGGGAAGCTTTGACTGGGTAAAGGGTAAGAGGTCTCTATTATTTTAGATTGGAAGTGGGTGACAGAGCTTCAGTTCTATGGTACCTTGAGGTGTGTGTGTGTGTGTATAAATTAACTGGAGTTTCAGCAAGTCGCTCTGAGGGGAGAAATCCAGCATTAATCTTGGCAAATTACATGAAAGATCTTATCATTGTTTTGAGGTGGAGTTTATAGAGGCCAATTGAGGCTGCAGTTAAGCCAACAAAATATAGAGGCTGGGAAAGTCCAGGTAATTGGAAGGGCAACAAATACTGGGAAGGTGATTCTGTAGCTTGAATTCAAGTCCATTATCCCCTGACTCCCTTCCTTCTGGACTTGTAACACCTTTTCCCACCCTGAAAGCCAACAAGAGCCCTGACTGCACCAAGTTCCCCAGCTCTTATTTCAGTGGAACAGAATCAGGCATGATTTTCCAGATCTTTTGCCCCTCTATGGAGGGTCATTAAAGGACAGTACATTTGCTACCTTCAGCCTGGGCTTATTGTCTGTTGCTATACTATCGATACGGCCTTCATATAAGACTGACTGTTTTTTTTTCTTCCCATGTCAAGATTTCTGGCTTTCACCTTGCAGTAAAACATAGCAGTAAAGAGTGTGTTGGTTCTGAAATCAAACTGCTTTTGTTTGAAACCTGTTTCTGTTACTTCCAAGCAGTGTGATCTTAGGTAATACGGTTAATTTCTCTGGACCTCAGTATCCCCGTGTATAAATTGTGGACAATAATACTTACCTCATGGGATTGTTATGTATGAGGATTTGGTAACTTTCTTCAGGTAAAGCTACTAGAATTTTGCCTAGCTCATAGGAAGTACTATATAAGTTATAAGCTAATATCTTGCTCTAGTCACTTCCCCTTTTGGGGAGGGGGCTCTCTTTCCTCATATGTGCAATACAATAATGCTTACCCTGTAGAGATCCTGAAGTCAGGGACCAAATGAATGAGACAGCATTTTAATAAGAAAAGTAATAAAGAATGTGGTGTATTTGCAGGGAGCGGTATACTGTCTAGGGCATCTTTCAACAGAATTTTGGCTATAACTGTAATTAATGCAAATTGCGGAAATTAAGGTGTAGATATGATTGGTGAACTTCACGTAATGACTTAAATAGCAGAGATTAACTGCGGATGTTTGCACCAACCTGTATTCTGATTGACATTATGTGGTCTCTCACCTTTAAATTTCCAGACAGTGAAATATTTCACAGCCACTTGTTACTTTTGACTGTTATAGTTTAACACTTACATGTAGTTAGGTTATAGCTAATATTTAATAATGTCAAAGGTAATTTTATTCAATCAGTCCTCTTAAAGAAATTATATTTTACTAATTTAAAAATTTATTTTAAAAATTTAAAACTAATATTATGATAAGTAACTTTTAATCTTATGTTAGAGTTTTGGAATTTCCATGCAAAATCAAAAAATGGCCATGTAAAATATCAGGAATGTGAATAGAGTCCAGTCAGGTCAATTTCCTCATCTGTCACCTGGGATTAATAATCCTTTCCCTGACAGGACAATGGTAAAACTCAAATGTGATCATAAATGTCAAAATGAGTAAAAATTATAAAGCAATATATACCTGTGAATTATAATAACAGTAATACTAACAATAATGATCATGTATTGAGTATCTACTTTGGGCTAAGTGCTTTTAATAATGATAAACAGCACTCCATGCCTGATGCTACTTTACAAAATTACATGAATTAATTCTTACAACAACCTTAGCGAGTAAGTACTGGCATCATCACCATCCCTGTGGTACAAGGATGACACTGATGTACAAAGTGGTGAAATCACTTGTTCTAGGCCACATAGCTAATATGTGGCAGTTCTGGGATTTGATCCCAGATAGTTTGATTGTAGAATGTATACATATAATCACTATACTGCATGCCTTTAGAGTCTTTCAGAGTTGTGTTGGGTAGTGTTGTTTAATGACAGTTAATCTACCCTGAAAAGCTCTCCCATTGGCCAAATAGTGACAAATTTTTTAAAAAGTAAAAATATACACTCCCTTTCCTTCTCCACAAAACCGAAACATCATGGCTAAATGAATGAGTTGAGTCCATAAGAATCTTGAATCTATAAGCATGCTAAAAAAGAGCAAATAAAACACTGACTCAGTAGAATTGGGCAGAAATGCTTCAGGCAGCAACAATAGTGATAATAGCTAACATTTATTGAGTTTAATGCTTATTGACTTTATTGGATTACTTACTGTGGACCAAGGACTGTTCTAAATAATTTACACATATTAGCTCATCTAATCCTCACAATAGATGCAATCATTGTCATCCCCATTTTACACATGAGATAAATTGAGGTACAAAGAGGTTATATATTATATCCAATGTTCTAAGAATAACAAATGGTAGAGAAAGGATTTACAACCCAAGCAGTCTGGCTCCAGAGTCCTTTGTACTCATCCCTCATACATTACTCCCCAAATATATCCACTTATATTCTTTCCTGAGGCTAAATCCTGGGTTGTTAAATATAGTAATTAACATTTCTTGAACACTGACTGTGTGTCAAGCACTGTGACAGCTTTGCAGAAAGGGAGATAGATCTCTTCCAGGGCCCAAGAGTGGGACTTTTAGTATTCTTATCTAACACTTGGAAATTAATTGTCCGAGGAGACACAAGTGCTGACAAAGCAAGAGACTATTGGGAAGGAATGCCTTGGCAGAGAGCAGCAGGGTAAGGGAAACTAGAAGAACTTCTCTGTCACGGGGCTCAGTCTCAGGTTTTATGGTAACTGGGTTAGTTTCTGGATTGTCTCTAGCCAATCACTCTGACTTAAGGTCCTTCTGGTGGTGCATGCATCACTCACCCAAGATGGATTCCAGCAAGGATTCTGAGAGGTTGGTAGGATATATAGACTAGAGTCTCCTCTCTACTTTTGACTTTTCCTGAATTCTTCTGGTTGGTGGTAGCTTGTTAGTTCCACATTCCTTGCCAAGACCTCCTTTTGTAAGATAATCTATGCAAGTGGCTACTATCTTGTCTTCCTCGGGCAGGTGGTTTCAGTCAGTGTTTTCTCTAACAACAAGACCAATTACATACAAATTTATTTAATCTTTAAACTAATCCTGAAAATCAGGGACTATTTTTAGTCCCCAATTTGAGAAAAGGAAACAATTAGAAAGGATTATATGAGTTACTACTATAAACAAAACACTTAGATCTGTGCCAGGAGTGGCAAGAGTGGGGGCCCAAAGTCATAAAGCTAGCTAAGTATTGGAGGTGGCATTTGAACTTCAGTCTTTCCTCTACCCAATCCTATGGCAACAAAACCTCTTCAATGTGTTCACCATCACGGTCTCTCTAGATCTACTCTCCACACTTCAACCAAAGTAATTTTTTTCTGAAATGTAAATTTTTTCTGAAATGTAAATCCAAGCAAATTCCTTTCATTTTTCCCCTTTGGCTTTTGGATAAATCCCCTCTAGGAGGCCCAGTGGCTACATCTGAGAGGGAGGGAAGAGGCATAGGTGAATGGCTTCTGAGAGATTGGTACTAACTCCTGCAGGGCCTTGGAGGCCTTGTTTGGATTTTATGTCAGAAGCCACTGGAGGGGTTTGAGATGGGCAGTAACATGATTTAAATGGCTCTCTGGTTTCTAGGAGGAGAATGGTCTCCAGGGCCTAAGGGAGCTGGGAGCCCAGTGATGCAACATCCAGGTGGGAGAGAGTGTTGGTTTTGACGAAGTGGTCAGAGTTTGGAAATATTAATATTTAGAAGTAAAACTGATGAGCTTTGCTGACGGACTGGATAGGGGTGTGAGGGAAAGTGAAAAATCAAAATATTGCCACTAGATTTTTGGCCCCATCAATTATATGATTGGTGGCATTGCTGGTTAATGAAATGGGGAAGATGGGGGCAGGGGAAGGGAATAAGTGAAAATTCAGAGTTTTTTTTTTGGATATGTTTGAGATGCATATAAGAGAAAGAAGCTGTGGGAATTCAGAGCAGGAGGCAAATATTTCCAGATGTGGAGATCAGGGGAGACTTTCTGACAAAGGTGGTGTGTATGTTATACTGGGCTTGGAAGAAGAGGTAGGATTGGGTATAACAAGTTAGTAGAAGGAGGGGCCATGGGAAGAGGATAGAGCAGTGTTTCTTAAACTGCAGAATTTTTGCCTTTTTCAGTGATGACTTTACTTATTATTTTACCTTAAAGTGACCCATTTTTTAAAAGTTTGATACTAAAAAAGAGCTTTATAGTGGTGTTATAAATTGATTTTAGTTATCTGTTCTGAAATACACATTTAAAATAAGCATCTATTAAAGATCTTGTCGATGTAATAACAGCTGGCATTTGTTGAATACTTACTGCATAGTAGAATCAGTTCTAAGTGCTGCAAATCAATAATTTTGTTTCACTCTGACACTAATTGCTTATATATACTGTTCTAAGTGCTTTATATGTGCTAATTCATTTAATACTTTGTAACAGTGTTATGCTATAGGGATTGTCTTCCATGTTTCACAGATGGGGAAGCCATAGCCCAAAGGGGTCAGGCAACATGCCCAGAGTTGCACAAATAGTGAGTAGCAGAGCTAGACTTTGAGCTCCAGGTCTGTATTCTGAATCACTACTCCACTGGCGTTCACTCTTGGTTGGCTATGAAAATCACCTGTGTAGTTTTTTTTTTTTTTTAACACTCACATTTAATACTCATTTTTTAAAAAATACTCACCCCACCCAG
The DNA here is from genome assembly GCF_033118175.1 of Dama dama. Taxonomy (NCBI): domain Eukaryota; kingdom Metazoa; phylum Chordata; class Mammalia; order Artiodactyla; family Cervidae; genus Dama; species Dama dama. The sequence goes on from NC_083714.1 coordinate 106,632,148, forward strand.
GCCAATTAAATCAGAATTTCTGGGGTAGGAATTTGGCATTATGTCTTTGGAAAGCTCCTGGACAATTCTCATATACAGCCAGGAGTGAGAACATCGGCCCTATGCAATAAGACTTCCACCATGCATAATCACCCCTTAAATACAATATTCTGGAAAGCATGAGTTTAGGGCATTTAAGGCAGAGAAAAGCAGGCAAAAGATGAAGATGTTCATTAGCAGTTCAAATAAATGAATGTGGCCTTCTTTAGATTCACAGAGGTCCAAGGGGTCATGCATCTGGTGGGGAAGCAGCAACTCACACTGGGGATGTACTGGGTAGAGGGTCACACAGTCCTCCAAGATGAGTTTGGATCACCTGGTTCCCAATTAACATGCTGTCTGATCTTTTCACCAAATTTAATTTGCTGGCAGATTATTAACTTCCAGTTGGTGAAATGTGTTGGGGCCTGAGAGGGGGAAGGAAACCTAGCAACAAATTACATGGCTTAGCAACGAATTTCCACACTTTAGTTACAGCAGATGTGGGAGTCTGTCTGCAAAATTGCCACTGTTGGAGCTGAGAAGACAAGTCATAAACTAGTCATGCAGCAGCAGCTGGTAGCAAGTAAGGGGAAAGTACCTTGCCACTAATTCACTGCTCACATATTTTTCACTCAGTTTTCCCAACTCTAAAATAGGAATAGGTTGCAGGGATCAAATGAAAAATGCCTTTGCTTTTTTTTTTTAGCAAATATGAACTTGGATTAAGAGTTATTTCATTTTGTATTTATCATTTATAGGGCACTTACCATGTGTATTCATTTCCTATTGCTACTGCACAAACTACCACACACTTGATGGCTTAACACAAACAACATTCATTTCCTTAATGCTATGGAAAGCAAAAGTTAGAAATGGGTCTCACTAGTTAAAATTATGGTGTCAGTGATAATGTATTCCTTTTTGGAGACTTTAGGAGAGAATGCAGTTCTTGTTTTTTTCAGCTTCCATACACTGCTGACATTCTTTAGCTTAAGGCTACAGTCCATCTTCAAAGCCAGCACTGGCTGGTCAAGTGTTTTTCACATCACGTCACATCACTCTGACACCTACTCTTCTGCCTCCTGCTTCCACATTTAAGAATAATCCAGGATAATCTCCCTATTTTAAAGTGTCTGATAAGTGTTGATTGAAAAAAAAAAAAGGACACAACATGAGAGCTGTGAGTTTCAGTTTTATTTGGGAACTTATCGGGGACTATAGCAGAGGAGACAGCCTTGAGAAACTGCTCCAAAGAGGTAAGAGGGGAGATCAACATATATGTGATTTTGGTGAGAGGAGTATGTGCAACTAAGCACACAGCTTGGTAGAAGTTTGCTGTTAGTCATGAAGAATAGATGTCTTAGTTAATGGTTTTAGTGTGCTTTTATAAGCATGGGAAGATGCAAGAGCTTGGGTTCATGGAAAAAAATGTTCTGAAAATATCTACCAATAAGAAGGTCTATTCTTCCAGTTTCCCAGAATACAGCATGCCTAATTCCTGATCTCCACCCTGAACTGTTTTCAGGGTATTTTAAAGGTCAGTGATTGTAGTGGCTAGTGACATAATTATTGTAGAACTAGATGGTGAGCAACATTTGTAGTTGTCATTAGCAACCTTAATTCCATCTTCTGCCTTAATTCTCCTTTGTCCTGTAACCTTTGTCCTCTCCTTTGTTCTGTAATCTAGGGATTAGAAAACAGATATCTTTGGGACACAATTAGTCTGCTTACTATGAGTCAGTCACTTCGAAGTGCTTTACATGTATTAACCTCACTTAATCTTCACAATAACTCTCTTAAAGTAGAGAGTATTACTATTTCCAGTTTAAGGAGACTGAAGCATGCAGAGGTTAATTAGATTGCCCAAGGTCCCACAACTAAGAAGTAATAGAGTTAGAATTTGAACCCATGGGATCTAACTCCAGAGTTTAATACTCTTCCCTATTTACCTACCCAACAATGGTGCAGATGTCCCAACCAGATTGGGATGGAATCTCATTCAACTGTATATACCCCAGTGCCTAGCACACTCCCAGGCTCACATGACTATTGAACTGAATCAAGTAAGTAGGCATTTAATGGAGAGCAGATATGAATAATTGATTAGAGGCAGAAAGATAGAGTATCATTTATGATAAAGAAATAAAACGCCTGGGGCAAGGAAGGTACCACGAGAAAGATTTTTTAAGGTATTTTAGAATTATAGGGTAGTTATTTGGGTTGGACATGATGGAGCGACTTCACTTTCACTTTTCACTTTTATGCATTGGAGAAGGAAATGGCAACCCACTCCAGTGTTCTTGTCTGGAGAATCCCAGGGATGGGGTCGCACACAGTCGGACACGACTGAAGTGACTTAGCAGTAGCAGTATTTAGGTTAGGCCTAATTATATTGTTCCCTCCAGCATTCATCTTTACTACCTCAAAGCCAATCCAATGCTTGTCTTTTGTGTTAGGAATTACATTCAGCTGCTGGTAACAGAAATGAAATATAACAGTAGCTAAAATAACATAGACATTTATTTTTCTATCATGTAAAAGTGATCTAGAGGTAGGCTGTTCAGGGCTGGTATGGTGACTCTATCATCCTTAGCACATGGTTTTCATCCTTAAGGTCACAAGTTGGCTACTGGAACTCAAGCTGTCACATCTGTATTACCAACAGTGGGAAGGACAAAAATGGCATATGTTACCTGCCATTGTTTTAAGGAGCTTTCCTGAAAGCTCCCCCCAAGAACTTCCACTGACCTCCTATTTGGCAATCTTAGTAGCAAAGGACTCCTGATACATTCATACTCAAGAAGAAGGGAAATGGGGTTTTGGTAAGCAACTAGTTTCCCTAACCCAACTCTTAAGAATGAGAAACAAGCCTCTGAGAGTCCATGACTCTGCCTCCTCAGCACATCTTTCTCTAGGAAACCCTAGGAAGGGACTGTCTATCCCTTGTTTGGAAGAATGCTGCAAAATTTAAGGAGAGAGAGGTAAATCATAAGTGCCTCTAGGAGTTTAATTGATAAGTTACATGAGAGGTATTACAGAGTGAATTCATTTGAAAGTGGTGAGGAACCTGGCAAAACCCTTTTCTAAAGGAGGCAGCCACTACTTAGCTCTATTGGACGCTGGTCATTTGGAGAAGTGGACCTATTTTGCCAGATCTTATAATTCAGTTCAGGGGAATTTGGAAATCCAGATTTTTGTGCAATATTGTTCTTTTTCAATGTTGGATAAAATTTTCTTAAAATTTTGTGATACAAACTAAACAGGTTCTAGCCCCAAGATACTAGTTTTCATGAAAAAGCACTACATTTGGAGAACAGAATTCTAGTTCCAGATGTGCTGTGTGACCATGTGTAAGTATCTTCCTATCTATGGGCTTCAGAGTCCCCATCTTTATTCTGAAAGTGTTTGACTAGAGAATTTCTATGGAGTCTTTGAGCTCTGATGTTCTATAATTTTTCCTTATATGTAATAGCCAAATGAAAGATCACTTTCTTTAAAGTTTTCTAGATACTTATTCAAAATTTTGTTTTTTAGGAAACATAACTCATCATATATTGATTTTCTATCTCTGGAAATATTATCTAGTCACTTATTTACCATTTGTTGTCAAAACTTTCTTAAATAGAACCTACTTGCTTCATCCAATTCATTTAGGAATTTAATGCCACTGAAAGTCCTACTGAACTTAAATTTTCTAATGTGTTCTGTCAATGGTGACATCAACTAATAAATGGTTATATTTCCATCTAGCTCAATTATTTCTGGTAACATTTCAGCAAAGGTTGGTGGGGAAGATGGGGAGTACTGGAATGAATTAAATATAAGAGGAATTCTTCTGGGGAAAAGTGAAAGAAGCAGAGAGCTAATAGCAGAAGGATATAAAATTAATCATGAAAAACTGCTATTTTTGAGCACCTACATCTGCTTTCTATATATTATGTCACTTGATATACCCACAAACCAATCAGAGGTATTCTCTTCCCCTTTTATAGTATAGATCAGGGGATGATAACATTTTTCTGTAAAGGGCCTTATAGTAAATATTTTAAACTTTGTGGACCACATTAAGTCTCTGTTGCATGATTTTCCTTTTTTTGAACAACTCTTTCAAGATGTGCAAGAATATACAAAAACAGCATGTGTGCCGGATTTGGCCCACTTCTGCTAGTGCCTGGTTGAAAAGGTTAAGAACATTTATACTGCAGACAGCAGAGTTAAAATTCTGGATCTGCCTCTTAGTAACTGTGTGCAATTGAACTAGTCACTTAGACTCTCCCTTGCCTCAGTTTTTTCATCTGTAAAAATGGGATAATTATACAACTTACCTCATAGGGCTGTTGTGGAGATTCACTGAGTTATTATTTGTAAGTGCTTAGAACAGTGTCTCTGGAGAAGGGAAAGTCTACCCACTCCAGTATTCTGGCCTGGAGAATTACATGGAATGTATAGTCCGTGGGGTTGCAAAGAGTTGGATACAACTGAGCAACTTTCACTTTCACACTTTAGAGCAGTGTCTCACACATAGTGTTGATTGAATAAACAAGAAAGGCTAGAATCTGATCTTGGAATGGGAGGATGTTTGGAGAGTGTGCTTTTGACTACTCTCTAGTGTGCTTCTAATTATACCCTTTGGGTGGCTGCTCGTTATACATCTATTACTGGTAGTCCAGTGTTTCCAATGTGGTTCACAACTACAGCTGCTTTGCTCTCTGTATTAAGTGCCTCACATGACACACCAAGCACACAGAATTGCTGGCCAGCCCAGCCCAGGTCCATGTGCCTCTTGAACCAGAATCTTTATGCCACGCTGCCTCTATATAGACCACTCAAGAAGCTGTTATCTAGGGAGCAAGCTCTTCCCTAAAATCACGTACCACTGTTATATCAGCTTGCCATGGGGCTAACCCTCTTACTAACCCCTAAAAGAACCCCTCTCAACTGTGCTTGACAAAGTTGACTATTCCTTCATAATTGAAATTCTGTTTTCCTTGGTTTCCAGGACACTACACTCTTCTGGTCTCACTCCTTCCTCACTGACTCCTCCTCCTCAGACTCCTCTGCTCCTTTCTTCTCATTTTCCCAGTCTCTAAATGTTGGAAGGCCCCAGGGCTCAATCCTTGGACCTTTTCTCTTCTCCATTTATATTCGCTTCTTTGGTGAATTCCTCATCTAGCCTCATGACTTTAAATAATATTTATACATTAATGACTCCAAGTTTATATCTCCGGCCTGGCCTGCCTGGACACATCTAGCTGCCTATTCAATATTTTCACTTGGATATCTAATAGGCATTTCAAACTTAATATGTCACAAACTGATCTCTTGATATAAAACCCCATATCTGCTTCTCTTGCAATCTTCTTTGCTTCAGTAAATAGTAACTCCCAACTACTTTCTTCTAGATGCTCAGATCAAAATCCTCGATGACTCACTTTCTCTCACATCCCACATCCAATTTGTCAGGAAATCCAGTTGGTTCTACCTTCAAAATTCATGTGGAATTGATTATTTATCCCATGCTACCACTCTAGTCTAAACCACCATCGTCTCTCACTATTACTGCATTATTCTTCTTACTGTTCTCTCTGTTTCCTCCTTTAACCCCCTAGAGTCAATTCTTTACACAGCACCCAGAGTGAGCTTGTTAAAACTTAAATCATGTCACATATTACTTCTTGTTACACCATTCTTCATTTTTCTCCCACCTCACTTAGGGTAAAAACCTAATCCTTAATGATAATCTATTAGACCCTACATGCTCATGCCCCTATTACCTCCATGACCTCATTTCCCACCATTGTCTCTTATTGCTTACTCCATTCCAGTTACACTGCCCTTCCCTCTCTTATTCCAAATCACCAGGCATACTCCAGTCTTAGACCTTGCTTGCTATTCCTTTCACCTGGAACACTCTGACCTCATGTCTACTTTGCTTTCTCACTTCAATCAGGTCTAGTTTACATGTCTTCTTAGTGATATTGTCACTGACTATTCTTTTAAAAATTGCATGCTTGCTACCCCCATCTTCTTCTCTGCCTTTTTACCTAACAGCAGTTTTAACCATCAGACATACCATAAATTTTATTTATTTATTTTTCCTTGTTATCTGCCTCTTTCTGCTAGAATATAAGTTCTATGAAATCAAATATTTTTCACTGCTTCATTCACCAAAATATCCCCAGTACCAGGAACAGGAAGTGCCTAGCACATAGAAGGTACTCAATAAATATTCTTTGAATAAAAATAAATGACAAGAATTCTTCCCTGCCACTGCCTACTTATATCCCTTTACATCTCCCCAAGAATATAAGATAGACCTAATCATCCTGAGAAGACAAAGCAACAGGCTCACAGAAGAATCACGCCCCAAAAGGAAAGAAAGATGGAAAATAAGCAAGTGATCTTATGCCTGCCTGTATTTCATTTGTCTGACTCCCAGGGTTTCATAAGATTCTTTCAATGTATGCTCTGTGCTTTGGAGACTAGGATATTTTCATTGCTCCTAACACAACTGTCCCCCCATCCTAGGCCCCATTTTCTGCCCAGCCGTCTTGAATATTAGACCCCAAACACTTTGCTTTGTGACAGGCTCAGATTCCTCACAGGAGCAAAGTGACAGGCATGATTCACTACTGGTAGGGACTACAGTTTGTGAGGGGCTATTGGGTATACAAGTATGTGTGTGTGTGTGTGTGTGTGTGTGTGTGTGTAACTACATATAGTTTGTATCATATTTGCACCCACTATGTATGAGTGTCACTTCATGTGATCAACAACAGATCTGTCAAGGTCTTTTACCATCCTTAGAGATCCTTACTGCAATCTTTTCAACCCTACCCCCTACCTCCACCCCACAGTTAATCACCATCATCAGGGTTAACCTGTGCCAGAAACTGTGCTAAAGATTTTATGTGTATTCACTTGTTTACTCTTCACAGCAACTTTTTGATATAGTTATTATTAGTATTCTTGTTCTTCAGATGAGGAAACTGGGATCCAGAGTAATAAAGTAAATAGCTTATGTTACTCTATATTGCTCTCAGCCAATGTTGGCTTAGGAAAACATATTTCAAACTCTTTTGACTGGAACTCATATTAAAAACTATATATTCAACATCACAACCAACATGCAAAAAATAGAAACAAACTTTTCATACAATTTATTATTTGCCATGTAGTTGCTGCTGCTGCTGCTGTTGCTGCTGCTGCTAAGTTGCTTCAGTCGTGTCCGACTCTGTGTGACCCCATAGACAGCAGCCTACGAGGCTCCCCCGTCCCTGGGATTCTCCAGGCAAGAACACTGGAGTGGGTTGCCATTTCCTTCTCCAATGCATGAAAGTGAAAAGTGAAAGTGAAGACGCTCAGTCGTGTCCGACTCTTAGTGACCCCATGGACCGCAGCCCACCAGGCTCCTCCGTCCATGGGATTTTCCAGGCGAGAGTACTGGAGTGGGGTGCCATTGCCTTCTCCTTGCCATGTAGTTAGGCATTATTTATTATATGCCATGTAGTAAGGCATTAATGCCTTACTATTTGCCATGTAGCCTGAAACTTTCTCTTCAGTTAAAAAAAAAATTAATCAGGACACACCCAATTGGTTTTATTACCCAAATGGGTCCACTTTATTCATTGAAGGCTTGCAGTCTACCCTTTGAAAATCAGTGTTTTAGGGTGGGTGCCCCCTTTCAAGCTTACTTGAATTTCTCAGAGACCTCAAAAATGTCTCCAGTTCCAAAAGGGGGTCATTCTAATATTGAGATGTGAAGAATCAAGAGGCGCATTAGTGGGGGGTGGAGATGGAGACACCCCTAGTATGCCTTAGAGCCTCCAGTAAAAGGTGAACCCTACATGAGTCACTGTGCCCTTCTCAGAATCTACCCTTCTCTGAACCCATGTGGAGCCCTTTTTAAAATGCCTTCTCTGAACATAAATTCATTAAACAAACACTTTCTTTTTTTTCATTTATTTTTATTAGATGGAGGCTAATTACTTTACAATATTGTAGTGGTTTTTGTCATACATTGACATGAATCAGCCATGGATTTACAAGTGTTCCCCATCCCGATCTCCCCTCCCACCTCCCTCTCCACCCTATTCCTCTGGGTCTTCCCAGTGCACCAGGCCTGAGCACTTGTCTCATGCATCCAACCTGGGCTGGTGATCTGTTTCACCCTAGATAATATACATGATTCGATGCTGTTCTCTCAAAACATCCCACCCTCACCTTCTCCCACAGAGTCCCAAAGTCTGTTCTGTACATCTGTGTCTCTTTTCTGTTTTGCATATAGGGTTATTGTTACCATCTTTCTAAATTCCATATATATGCATTAGTATACTGTAATGTTCTTTATCTTTCTGGCTTACTTCACTCTGTATAATGGGCTCCAGTTTCATCCATCTCTTTAGAACTGATTCAAATGAATTCTTTTTAATGTCTGAGTAATATTCCATGGTGTATATGTACCACAGCTTCCTTATCCATTTGTCTGCTGATGGGCATCTAGGTTGCTTCCATGTCCTGGCTATTATAAATAGTGCTGCAATGAACATTGGGGTGCACATGTCTCTTTCAGATCTGGTTTCCTCGGTGTGTATGCCCAGAAGTGGGATTGCTGGGTCATATGGCAGTTCTATTTCCAGTTTTTAAAGAAATCTCCACACTGTTCTCCATAGTGGCTGTACTAGTTTGCATTCCCACCAACAGTGTAAGAGGGTTCCCTTTTCTCCACACCCTCTCCAGCATTTATTGCTTGTAGACTTTTGGATAGCAGCCATCCTGACCGGTGTGTAATGGTACCTCATTGTGGTTTTGATTTGCATTTCTCTGATAATGAGTGATGTTGAGCATCTTTTCATGTGTTTGTTAGCCATCTGTATGTCTTCTTTGGAGAAATGTCTGTTTAGTTCTTTGGCCCATTTTTTGATTGGGTCGTTTATTTTTCTGGAATTGAGTTGCAGGAGTTGCTTGTGTATTTTTGAGATTAGTCCTTTGTCTGTTGCTTCGTTTGCTATTATTTTCTCCCAATCTGAGGGCTGTCTTTTTACCTTGCTTATAGTTTCCTTTGTTGTGCAAAAGCTTTTAAGTTTAATTAGGTCCCATTTTAAACAAACACTTTCTAAGCCTCTGAACACTAAGTGATCTGCCAGAGGCTGTGGGGAAGCAAAATTACATGGGGGGGGGGCAAGCTCATAAACAGCTAACTACATATAGCAAGCAGTAACAAGCAACATAAAAAGGTTGCCAGTAAAACGTCGTAAGCATACAGAAAAAGAGAGATGGATTTCAATTTGGGTTGAAGCTTCCTAGAAGAGATAATTTTGGAACCAAGCCTGGAAGGATGGCTAGGACTTAGACAAGTAGAAGTAGGGGAAACATTTCACAAATGATATTTTTTCAATTAATTAATTAATTTTAATTGGAGGCCAATTACTTTACAATATTGTAATGGTTTTTGCCATACATCGACATGAATCAGCCATGGGTGCACATGTGTTCCCCATCCTGAAGCCCCCTCCCACTTCCCTCCCCATCCCATGCCTCGGGGTCATCCCTGTGCACCAGCCCTGAGTACCCTGTTTCATGCATCGAACCTGAACTGGAGGTCTGTTTCACATATGGTAATATACATGTTTCAACGCTATTCTCTCAAATCATCCCACCCTTGCCTTCTCCCACAGAGTCCAAAAGCCTGTTCTTGACATCTGTGTCTCTTTTGCTGTCTCGCATATAGGGTCATCATTACCATCTTTCTAAATTCCATATATATATGTTAATATACTGTATTGGTGTTTATCTTTCTGACTTCACTCTGTATAAAAGTTTCATCCATCTCATTAGAACTGATTCAAATGTATTCTTTTTAATAGCTGAGTAATATTCCATGGTGTATATGCACCACAGCTTTCTTATCCATTTGTCTGCCGTTGTGCATCTAGGTTGCTTCCATGTCCAAGCTACTGTAAACAGTGCTGTGATGAACATTGGGGTACACGTGTCTCTTTCAATTCTGGTTTCCTCTGTGTGTATGCCCAGCAGTGGGATTGCTGGGTTGTATGGCAGTTCTATTTCCAGTTTTTTAAGGAATCTCCACACTGCTCTACATAGTGGCTGTACTAGTTTGCATTCCCACCAACAGTGTAAGAGGGTTCCCTTTTCTATGCACCCTCTCCAGCATTTATTATTTGTAGACTTTTGATAGCAACCATTTTGACCAGCATGAGATGGTACCTCATTGTGGTTTTGATTTGCATTTCTCTGATAATAAGTGATGTTCAGCATCTTTTCATGTGTTTGTTAGCCATATGTATGTCTTCTTTGGAGAAATGTCTGTATAGTTCTTTGGTCCATTTTTTGATTGGGTCATTTATTTTTCTGGAATTGAGTTGCATGAGCTGCTTGTATAGCAAATGATATTATTTTAAAAGCATGTGAGCTGGAAAGTGTAGATACTCAGAGAGACTAAAGAGTATTTAGAAGATCTAGGGCCAGGTTATAGAGGCTTGTTAATATCTTGTTAAATAGTTTAAGCTTCATTTTGTAAGCCATGGGGATTCATTAAAAATGTTTCATGAGAGGAGGATAATGCTTTAGTGCTCTAACTCTGGAAGTAGAGTGAGAATGGATTGGACAGCAGCAAAAATGGAGGTATATTGGTATTTAAGCAATTGATGTGATGTTCAGGAGAGAAATAGAGGCTTGGCCTGAAGCAACTGTTATAAGTATGGGAAGGAGGGGATAAAGAAGAAATGCCATAGGGGCAGAGGCAACAGGACTTGGCAACTAATTGTACATATGTATGTAGAGGTGATGCCTTCTCTCTTCCCTCCTGGTTTACCCCTCAACCCTGGGCCTCCACAGAAGCCTGATGAATTCTGTTGATCCATCTATACCAGTAAGAGGAAGCATGGGTGTGGATGGGTGTCTCCGGCTATGCAACTGGTGAGGAAGAAGAGACGTTGCATCATAGGTAAGCTAGGAGGCCAGGCTGAATGGAGTCACCTTGTCCTGTTGCCATAGCATTTCAGAAGATCATTGAAAGGGACCTTAGGATCCTGCTGTGAAGATATCCTGCTGTGAGGAGTGGTCAGTTGAGGATGGAATGTACCAAGGAAGGAGCCTTTAGGAAAAGTCTTAGCCTTGACCTCTTAAGCTCACCTCTTTCTGATTCTTCCTCCCTTCCTTTCCTCCCACCTCCTCTTCCCTCTTCTTTCCCTTTTCCCCTTCCTCCTCATCTACCACTGCTTCCTCCTGTAACTCCTTTACCCTCCTTTTTCTCCCTCCATCACTTCATCCTTTTACTTCTCCTCCTTATTCTCTTATTTTTTGACTTATTCTCTTCATTTCCTCTTTTTTTCTCCCCTTATTTCTCCCTCCTTTTCTTCTCCCCTCTCCCCTGATCCTCCTCAGCACCTTCACCAGCAAAACAAATGTCCTTGGAGTTCAGGAGTCAGAATTTGGAAACTGAGAGGTGACTCAAGTCATCCAGGTTGATGGGAGTCAGGGGTGGGGGGCAGGTGCTCTTGAAGGAAACTTACCTTCTGTTAAATGGACACCTTGCTGGTTTTCTTTGCAATGCTTTTCCTGGTCAAGCACGCCTCTGGCTGGAAGAGTCTCTTCTTGTCTTCTTACCACCCCACTCTTACCATCCCCAGGCCTGGGGAATGATTAGCAGAAGATTTAGTAGTTTCCTCAGAGAAGCTCTCAATGAGAACTGGGACTGGAGCCCATGGCTCTTGCTTCTTTGTTTTTTCTATTGGCCTCTCACTTCTGTAAGTGTGGGCCATGGGTCAGTAGTATCTGTATCACCTGAAAATCTTTTAGAAATGCAGAACCTTAGGTTCCACGCTGGACTGAACTGAATCAGAATATTCATTCAGAACATCTGTGAATATTAAAATTTTAAAGGCATTGCTCTGCGTGGGCTACATCCCTATACAGACAAAGTCATTCCTAAATCATCCCATTCTGAGTTTGCCTGAAACTGTCTGCACGCTAAGTCACTTCAGTCATGTCTGACTCTTTGCAACTCTATGCACTATAACCCACTAGGCTCCTCTGTCCATGGGATTGTCCAGGCAAGAATTCTAGAGTGGGTTGGCATGCCCTCCTCCCAGGGGATCTTCCTGACCCAGGGATCAAACCCGCATCTCCTGCATTAGCAGGTGGGTTCTTTACCACTAGCACCACCTGGGAAGCCCACCTGGAACTATGAAGGGGTAAAGAAACAGAAGGTCAGAGAGCCCTAGAGAGCAGGAATCACCACTCAGATGTCTGCAGAGGCTAGATAGGGGCCAGTAGTCAGGCACACTGGCTCTAAAGAAAGAAGCTGCCACCTAGCTCCAGCTGATGGTTGTACAGCAGTAATACCAGCCCTAGGCTGCCAGACTTTCTGATGTTTCTAGAGAAGCTGGAACTTCATATTTTTATATGAAATATCACAATTAAAAATATATATCCATATATATTTGTTGAGCATCCCAAAACTTAAAGCACTGGTGGGCTGTTGGCCAGATTTCCATTTTCAGTCTTTGATGTAGTCTTGGTTGGTTTTTAGCAGCAGGGATGCTTTGCTTAACCAGACTCTTACCTAGAAATTTAATGCATTAAGCAGATGAAAGGAGAACTACTCTCATTGAAGTGGGGCCCAGAGCTCATCCTACTCAGCCTCCCTCATGTCCCCCAGAAAAAGAAATGGCCTCTGAAGGACATTCTCTACACTGTATAAAACCACAGATCAAAAAGCATTAAGAGACTCTAACAAAGACATTTGACAGGTGAAAAGACTGAATGGCTTGTCCAAGGTCGCACAGCAACTCAGCAGTCATCTGACTCCCAGTCCAGTGTTTTTTTCATCTTGGCTCACTGACTTCTTTGCATGGTTCTCTAACACAGACTTCCATCAATGGAAGATTCATTCTACAACATCTCTGGCAGGTGTTCTTCCAGACTCTACTTTGTTGCCTTCAATAATGGGAAGCTCATCACTTCATAAGGTTGGACATCAACATTTGAGTTTGTTTTGCCAGAGAATCTTTGAGCAGATACACAAGCCATACCTCTGCCCAGATAGGGATGTTTTTCCGTTCACCCAACCGAGGCTAGTAGTTCATGCAGTTATTTCAGCTCCTACCTTTGTAACTAAAAATGAATAGTGGACTGGAAAGCAAATCTCTTAGATAAACAAGAAGTTGTTTGAGGCTGAAAGGCATGGCATATGGGAGAAAGAGAAGAGGGAGAGAAGGAGGAAAGAGGTGAGTACTAGGAAAAGGGTTTGATTGAGATGAATGTGAAATTATTTCATTTATCTAAATTTGAGAGTAAAGAGCCTATGGAGAGCTTACAGGAGAAGAGTAACTAATGGATCTCTACCACAAAGGAAGGAATAGGCTTTTCATCTGACTGGTTCCTGTGATCAAGCTAAAGTTGTGTTGGGGGAAGGCGGTTGGGCCAAGGACCCTTACATTTCAGGGAAATGATTTCTGTGGCAGCTCAGGCCTCAGCTCTGCCTGTTGAGGCCTGAAGAAAGACAAGTGTGACCACTTCCTTCCTGCTCTTCCCTGGGCTGCTTGAAGCTACATTAAGAGCTTATTTCAAGTGTCTTGGGATCCATTGGATCTCTACTCTGACTTGTATCTGCAAGATCACTGAGCCACTTGGGGAGCTTAAGGATAAGGAACTATGTTCCTAGGCAAGTGACTATCTTAGCTGATGTTCCCTCAGAAGAAATGGGAGTGCACATGTTCAGCAAACCTTCTTCCCCAAATTAGTAACCCTAGCTGATCTCAACATCTCTGACTATTAATTATGCATCCATATATACATGAGGATGTTTCCTATCCTTTTTTTAGCAAGGAAAATTACCTCAATGACTCCAACCTAGTGGCTGGAGTTTGGTCTAGAGATGGACTTTCTACACTTTAATGTGCATGTGAATCACTAGGAATTTAGTAAAAAATACTGGTGTTAAGTCAGTAGGTCTGGGGTGGACCTGGGAGTCTGCATTTCTAATAAACTCCCAAGTGATGCTGATGTCACTGGTCTGAGCTCCAGACTTTGAGTAGCAACAAAGGGATAGATGACCTTAAAATTTCATCTAGTTGGATTTTTCTTCTCAAAGTCTAAGCCAGTGTATATTAAGTCTATGTATTTAGATATATACCTATAGACACTTTTCCTATTGCACTAACGTCTTGCTTTAAATTCTTCCCTGTTTTTGCTTATTTGGAATGACATCCATCATGTTTATCATTTCCCCCTCTCCTGCCTTCAAAACTCTCAACTCCTTGGAAGCACAAGTCATCTGCCTTTAGCACCAACTCTCCTTTCTTTTTTACTTTCCTCTCCTGATATTCTGGCCCTGCCTGCTTCTCTGACACCATCTCCCACCACTGTCTTATGTTTTACTACATTTTGCCATGTTGACCTTTTTCTGCCCCTCACACACATCAGTCTAATTTCCAGTTCTGAGCCTTTGCTTTGTTGTTCCTATTGTTTGGAATGCTCTTCCCCCAATTCATTTTTTAAATTAACTAATTTATTTCTTTTGCTGTGTCTGGCCTTAGTTGTAGCACACAGGATCTTCATTGTGTCATGTGATCTTTCCTTGTGGTGCACAGACTCTCTCTAGTTGTGGTACCCAGTCTCAGTAGTTGTGACATGCAGGTTCCAGAGTGTGAGGACTTCAGTAGTTGTAGCATGTGGGCTCTCTAGTTGTGGGGTGTGGGCTCTGGAGCACACTGGCTCAGTAGTTGCAGCATGCAGACTTAGTTGCTCCGTGGCATGTGGAATATTAGTTCCCTGACCAAGGATCAAATCCATGCCCCCTGCACTGCAAGGCAGATTTTAAACCACTGGGCTCCTAGGGAAGTCCCAGCTGGTTTCTACTTATCATTTTGGTGTCAACTCAGATGTCATCTACTCAGAGAGGTCTCCCTTGGCCACCTAGCTAAAATAATGTCTTCCTTCCTCAGTTACCTTTTATTATATCACCCTGTTTATTATTTTCATAATAACTATTCAGTACCTAATATTAACTTATTGTTTTGGGCATTTAATGTCTAAATCTCTTCATTATAATATAAGCTCTCAGAGAATAGAAATCTAATCTGTGTTGTTCACTTCTGTATCCCTAGTACCTAGAACAAAACTTGGCACATAGTAGGTGCTTTAAGCATAATTGTTAGCTGGTAGAGTATCTTTCTGGATATTCTTCCTCATTCATTGAAGACTTTAGCTCTCAAATCACTTGTCTTCATCTTTCTCTGGTCTGTTTAACCTCAATATTCCTGTAGTTGGCTTATTCAATCCTGGCCTCACTTTCATCCCACCTCAGTCAGAAAACTCCTGTGGTAATCTTTGGTCTTGTTATAGCAAATATCTAAATGAATTGCCTCCAGAATCTCAATATCAGGCATTTCCCCTCTGATCACTGTCCTATTCTTCCAGCCCACTTACACTGGTACATCTACTCCAACAATTCTTCTACATCATAAAGATATATAATGCCATTAACCTTACCCCATACTCATCATCCCTTCTCACGTCTTTTCTGTCCAACTTGGGTTACCTGGTCTGTTATTATTATCAATTCCTTGAAAACATTTTCAACTCTATTTCCCATTTCTTTTCCTATTGTGTTTTCCTGGCAAATCTACCCCAGATTTCACCAACCACCTATCCTTTCTATACTTGTGCTTGAATAGCAAGGTAAACTGAATAAAAAGTCCCACAGTTGAGCTGACTGATTTGCTTTACCACAAGTCTCAGCCGGACACGCAACACTTCCTGTTTAAATCTCCTCTCATGATTCCAGAGACTGAGAACCATTGCTTTTAGAGGACTACTACATACTTGCTCAGAAGCACCCTTGCAGATTTTTTTTTCTTCCTTCTTTCTAGAGTATAAGAAGTAGTTCTGTTCCTGCCAAGAGCAAGTAACATCTCTTATGCTCTGAACATTTCCCTATCACTTTCTTGAGGACTTTGCTCCTGCAAGTATCCCTTCTGCTGCACCAGGGCCTCTGAGAATTTAAAGTACATGCAAATCACCTGGATTTCTAGTTAAATGCAAATAGTGATTCAGTAGTCTGGGATGAGGCCTGGGGTTCTATGTTTATAACAAGTGTCCAGGTGATGATAATGTTGTTGTCTGTGGACCATGCTTCAAGTAGCAAGGTCCTATGTCATCAACCTTTCCTTCTCACCCTCATCATCATATAAGCATGCTCTTAAACTCTTATTTCAATTTTAAAAAAGAATAACTTCCTTGATCACACATACCTTTCCAAATATTACCTTATTTCCTATTCCCTTCAGAGCAAAACTTTTCAAAGAGGTATCTATATTCTTCCAACTTCTTTACCTTCATTAACTCTTTTCCCCCTCATTCACTCCTCAGCTCATTCCAGGATGACTTCTGTTACCTTTGTGCTAATGAAGCTACTCTTGTTAAGACCGATAGCTATGACTGTCTTACCAATACAATGGTCATATCTCTATTAATATCATCATCCATTCAACTTCTCAGTGTCATTTCTCAGAACATTTTTATCTGAATAAAATTTCTTCTGGTTTTCTTTCTACTTTACTGACCACTACTTCTCAGTCTCCATTTTTGACCCCTCCCTCTCTACTCAACGTTAGTCTAATTGTTGAGGGTCCAGGACCCTTTCCTACCTACATTCTCTCTATAGATAATCTCATCCTGTCTACATGAGGATGACTCCAAAATGTATATTTCCCAGCAGATATTTGCTCCTGAGCTCTAGGTTTGTATATCCTGTTGTCTTTCTGAAATCTCTTCTAACAATATGACTAAAATATAGCTCACACTTAATACATCAAAAATGGAAGTCTTGATTTCCTCCCCTCCTCAAATCTGTTTATTCTAGTCTCTTCATATCAGCAAATGGTGCTACCATCTACCCAGTTGTTCAAACCAGAAACCTAAAGGCATCCTTAATTTGTCCTCTCTTTGCCTCATACTCTACGTGCAACCCATCACCAAATTCTGTTGTTTCTACTTCTAAAATATATCTCAAATATTTTTACCTCTGTTCATCATCTTCTCTGCCTTTCCATCACAAGTTGCATCATCTTTCTCCTGGATGACTACAACAGCCTCAACCTATTGTCTATCAATTTGTTTATCATTTAACAACCTAAGTGGTCTTTTACGATACAAATGTAAATCAGATCAACTCATTCTCTTGCTTAAAAGCCCTCAATTCCCTCCCCTCTCTCCCTGTTGTTCTCAAAATAAAGGATTTATATGGCATGTTTCTGTCAAACATGTCTCCTACACTGTCCAACTTTCTCTCTATGTTTCAGTCTCACTGGGCTTCTAATTCCTGGGGCTCTCTGTACGCATGCATGCTAAGTCGATTTAGTCATGTTTGACTCTTTGCAACACTATGGACTGTGTAGCCTGCCATGTTTCTCTGTCCATGGGATTTTCCAGGTAAGAACACTGGAGTGGGTTGTCATGCCCTCTTCCAGGGGATCTTCCCTACTCAGGAATTGAACCCTCATGTACTTGTGTCTCCTGCAATGGCAGGTGGGTTCTTTACCCCTAGTGCCACCTGGGAAGTTGAATCATTTGGACTTTCTGTTTTCTACGCCTGTAATATTTTACCCCTACTTCTTTACATGGTTGACTCACATTCAAGCTATAGTCCTCAACTTAGATGTCATCTCCTTGGAGAAACCATTTTTATCTAAATTCTGCCTTCCCTCACAGTTACTCTCAATTCTTTCACTCTCTTTCTCTCATAGCATTTATCACCATCGGTATTAACATATTTATTTACCTCACTTACTTGTTTATTGGATAGAAATGAATGCATGAATGGTGTCTGTTTTGTTGATTGTTATATGATCAGTGGTTAACATACTATGCCTGCCACATAGGCACACATATTTATTGAATTTACAACTGAATAGATAAGTGATATAAGTAAATAATATTTTGTCAAGACATCACATGTTATAAGGTGGATTTGAGCATTGGACTCTCAATACTAGCATCATAGTAGTTTTGTACATTTAACTTTTATCCTTTTTCACTGCCACATTCCACTCTCTGTCAAGAATCAAAGGTCTTAGTCTCATTCCAGTTCAGCCATTAACTTACTCTGTGTCTCTGGGAATCACATTTATTCTTGGAGGCTACATTTGATTGTCAGTCACAGAAAACTAACCAAACAGATCACACAGACAGCAGCATTGTCTAATTCAATGAAACTATGAGCCATATGAGCCATCTAGAGCCACCCAAGACAGATGGGTCATTGTGGAGAGTTCTGACAAAAGGTGGTCCACTGGAGATGGGAATGGCAAACCACTTTGGTATTCTTGCTTTGAGAACCCCATGAATGGTATGAAAAGGCAAAAAGATATGACACTGAAAGATGAACTCCCCAGGTTGGTAGGTGCCCAATATGCTCCTGGAGAAGAGTGGAGAAATAACTCCAGAAAGAATGAAGAGATGGAACCAAAGTGAAAACAATGCCCAGCTGTGATGTGACTGGGGATGGAACTAAAGTCCAATGCTGTAAAGAGCAATAGTGCATAGGAACCTGGAATGTTAGGTCCATGAATCAAGGTAAATTGGAAATGCTCAAAAAGCTGATGGCAAGAGTGAGCATTGACTTTTTAGGAATCAGTGAACTAAAATGGACCAGAATGGGTGAATTTAATTCAGATGACCATTATATCTACTGCAGTGGGTAACAATCACTTAGAAGAAATGGAGTAGCCCTGATAGTCAACAGAAGAGTCCAAAATGCAGTACTTGGGTGCAATCTCAAAAATGACAGAATGATCTTTGTTTGTTTCCAAGGCAAGCCATTCCATATCACAGTAATCCAAGTCTATGCCTCAACCACTAATGCCAAAGAAGCTGAGGTTAAACAGTTCTGTGAAGTCTTTCTAGAAATAACACCAAAAAGATATCCTTTTCATCATAGGGGACTGGAATGCAGAAGTAGGAAGTCAAGAGATACCTGAAGTAACAGGCAAGTTTGGCCTTGGAGTACAAATTGAAGCAGAGCAAAGGCTAACAGAATTTTGTGAAGAGAATGCACTGGTCATAGCAAGCACCCTCTTCCAACAACACAAGGGATGACCCTACACATGGACATCACCAGATGGGCAATATCAAAATCAGATTGATTATATTCTCTGCAGCTGAAGATATAGAAGCTCTATACAGGAGGAAAAACAAGACTGGGAGCTGACTGTGGCTCATATCATGAACTCCTTATTGCAAAATTCAGACTTAAATTGAATAAAGTAGGAAAAAGTCACTAGACCATTCAGTTATGACCTAAATGAAATCCCTTATAATTATACAGTGGAAGTGACAAGTGGAGTCAAGGGATTAGATCTGAAAGACAGAGTGCCTGAAGAACTATGGACAGAAGTTCGTGACATTGTACAGGATGTGATGATCAAACCATCCCCAAGAAAAAGAAATGCAAAAAGACAAAATGGTCATCTGAGGAGGCCTTACAAATAGCTGAGAAAAGAAGAGAAGTGAAAGGCAAAGGAGAAAAGGAAAGATAAACCCATCTGAAGGCAGAGGTCCAAAGAATAGCAAAGAGAGTTAAGAAAGTCCTCCTCAGTGATCAATGCAAAGAAACAGAGGAAAATAATAGAATGGGAAAGACTAGAGATCACTTCAAGAAAATTAGAGATACCAAGGGAAAGCTTCATGCAAAGATGAGCTCAATAAAGAACAGAAATGGTAGGGACCTAACAGAAGCAGAAGATATTAAGAAAAGGTGGCAAGAATATACAGAAGAAATATACAAAAAAGATCTTAATGACTTAGATAACTATGATGGTGTAATCACTCACCTAGAGCCAGCCATCCTGGAATGTGAAGTCAAGTGGGCCTTAGGAAGCATCATTACAAACAAAGTTAGTGGAGGTGATGGAATTCCAGCTGAGCTACTTCAAATCCTAGAAGATGATGTTGTGAAAGTGCTGCACTCAATATGCCAGCAAATTTGGAAAACTCAGCAGTGGCCACAGGACTGGAAAAGGTCAGTTTTCATTCCAATCCCAAAGAAAGGCAATGCCAAAGAACGTTCAGACTACCACACAGTTGCAGTCATCTCACATGCTAGCAAAGTAATGCTCAATATTCTCCAAACAAGGCTTCAATAGTACATCAACAGAGAACTTCCAGATGTTCAAGCTGGATTTAGAAGAGGCAGACGAACAAGAGATCAAATTGCCAACATGCATTGGGTCAGAGAAAAAGCAAGATATTTCCAGAAGAACATCTATTTCTACTTCATTGACAATGCCAGAGCCTTTGTCTGTGTGGATCACAACAAACTGTGGGAAATTCTTAACAAGATGGGAATACCAGACCACCTTACCTGCCTCCTGAGAAATCTGTATGCAGGTCAAGAAGCACCAGTTAGAACTGGACATGAAACAATGGACTGATTTGAAATTGACAAAGGAGTATGTTAAGGCTGTATATTGTCACCCTGCTTATTTAACTTATATGCAGTGTACATCATGCAAAATGCTGGGCTGGATGAAGCAGAAGCTGAAATCGAGATTTCTGGGAGAAATATCAATAACCTCAGATATGCAGATGACACCACCCTTGTGGTAAAAAGTGAAGAGGAACTAAAGAGCCTCTTGATGAAAGTGAAAGAGGAGAGTGAAAAAACTGGCTTAAGACTCAGCAATCAAAAAATGAAGATCATGGCATCCAGTCCCATCCCTTCATGGCGAATAGATGGGGAAACAATCAAAACTGTGAGTCACTATTTTCTTGGGCTCCAAAATCACTGCAGATGGTGATTGCAGCCATGAAATTAAAAGATGCTTGCTCCTTGGAAGAAAAGCTATGACCAACCTAGACAGTTCATTACTTTACACACAAGTTACCTCTAGTCAAAGCTATGGTTTTTACAGAGACATGTGTGGATGTGAGAGTTGGACCACAACAAAATCTGAGCACTGAAGAATTGATGCTTTTGAACTGTGGTGTTGGAGAAGACTCTTGAGAGTCACTTGGACTGCAAGGAGATCCAACCAGTCCATTCTAAAGGTAATCAGTCCTGAATATTCATTGGAAGGACTGATGCTGAAGCTGAAACTCCAATACTTTGGCCACCTGATGTGAAGAACTGACTCATTGGAAAACACCCTGCTGCTGGGAAAGCTTGAAGGCAGGAGGAGAAGGGGAAGACAGAGGATGCAATTATTTGATGGCATCACTGACTCGATGGACATAAATGTGAGCAAGCTCCAGGAGCTGATAATGGACAGGGATTCCTGCCATGCTTCAGTCTGTGGGGTCGCAAAGAGATGGACACTACTGAGCAACTGAACTGAATATTTTATCATCTCTAAAATGAGAATGTTGAAGGAGATAATCTTGAAGGTCTTTGTCAATTTTGATATATATGCTTAAGTGATTGTTTAAGACTATTGCAATTTGGATGAAGCACAAGCTGGAATTAAGATTGACAGGAGAAATATCAATAACCTCAGATATGCAGATGGCACCAACTTTATGGCAGAAAGCAAAGAAGAACTAAAGAGCCTCTTGATGAAAGTGAAAGAGGAGAGTAAAAAAGTTGGCTTAAAGCTAAACATTCAGAAAACTAAGATCATGGCATCTGGTCCCATCACTTCATGGCAAATAGATAGGGAAACAGTGGAAACAATGACAGACTTTATTTATTTATTTATTGGCTCCAAAATCACTGCAGATGGTGATTGCAGCCATGAAATTAAAAGACACTTACTCCTTGAAAGAAAAATTATGACCAACCTAGACAGCATATTAAACAACAGAGACATTGCTTTGCTAAGAAAGGTCTGCCTGGTCAAGGCTATGGTTTTTCCAGTAGTCAAGTATGGATGTGAGAGTTGGACCATAACGAAACCTGAGCACTGAAGAATTGATGCTTTTGAACTGTGGTTTTGGAGAAGACTCTTGAGAGTCCCTTGAACTGCAAGGAGATCCAACCAGAAAGATTGAAGGCGGGAGAAGGGGACAACAGAGCATGAGATGGTTGGATGTCATCACCGACTCAATGAACATGAGTTTGAGTAAACTCTGGGAGTTGGTGATGGACAGGGAGGCTTAGTGTGCTGCAGTCCATGAGGTTGCAAAGAGTTGGACACGACTGAGTGACTGAACTGAACTGAAGGCTATTACGTAAATGACAATTAGTTTATTCATTGGATAACTGAGAAATGTGATGCAGAGGAGCTAGGCGCTTGACCCAGATTACCCAACTGTAGTGAATTCAGTTCTTCATTCTGCACAAAGCCACAGTCACAGTAGGTAGTGACCAATTTGGGCTGATAGCTCTGCCCTCAGAAGCCTGCCTCTGAGTTCCTTGAATCACGATGGACTCAAATAAAAAGAATGTAGCTGGGGACATACCTATGATTGTCTCTCTCCTCATGCTGCTCATGGCTGAAAAGAAGACAGCATTTGGCACTTGTCCACTGAGAGCTGATGCCAGGCTAAGTACCAAATAGGCTTCTGGGAGATCACAGGACTACAAAGGCAAGGTCTGGGGCACAGACCTTTTCTGAAAACTTACTGGCTGCCAGGGTTTTGTGCTAAGTACTTTCTTTCCATGGACAAATTTATCAAATGTTCAAAACAATCTAGTGAAGTAGACAATATTATTACCCCTATTTCACAAATAAGAAAACTATCAAGATGCAGAACATTAAATACCTGGCTGAGTAAGTATCAAAGTCAATAATTAAATTCAAGCAGTCCTGGCCTCAGAGCTTATACTCTAACCTTCTACACTGGGTACTTGCTAAGTTGCTTCAGTTGCGTCCAACTCTTTGTGACCCCAGGCTTCTCTGTCCATAGAATTCTCCAGGCAAGAATACTGGAGTGGGTTTCCACTCCCTTCTCCAAGGGATCTTCTTGACTTAGGGATTGAACCTGTGTCTCTTAAATGTCTCCTGCATTGGCAGTCAGGTTCACTAGTGCCACCTCATTGTATCACCTATAGCTGCTCATATGTTTTAGGCAAATAGCACTCCAGACATACTGGATTTGATAGTGTCTATGCCTATGGGATCACCATCTGTTCTTCCACACATGTCATACATTAACACTGAAATATTTGCCCTCAGATCGATTCTTCCCTCTTCTCCTGCAAACTAAATTTCTTAGATTCCCTTGCTGTCTCACTTGTTTTGTCCAAAGGAAGACACCTGTGGGAGACTAGTGAATGGGAGGAAGAGTATTCCTTTATTGAAGGAGGTGTATTGAAGTGGCTCTATCTCCTCAGTGACTCTAACTTCTGAGGACAATTCCTCTATTCATGGCACCTGCACCATCAGGCCAACCACCCCATGCTTTTAGTTTCAATTTAATACCAGTTTCTGAGTTCTGACAACATTACTTTTTCCCATTACCCATCTAGCTCTAGATGGGTAGAAAACTATTAACAGTTTTCTATGGTTGCTACATGTTGGCTTGCCCCACCATCCCCTATTTGACTTCTTTGTTTTGACAGTGTGATATGTTCTCTGTATTAAACCATACAGAAGAAATATCTAGAATGGTTTTTATTTTCCTGACTGGATCATTATTGATATAGACAACTTCTATAATCCCAAGGCTTCTCACTATCACACAAATTGGTGTATCTCCTTCAAAGCATGTGTCACAACCTTTCATTACCTTGTTTGTTTATTTTTTTGTTGTTTATCTTTTCTCCACTTCAAGTAGATTACAAAGTCCATGAGGAAATTTGTCTTGTATCTTGAGTAGCTAACCCAATGCCTGGAACAAGGAAGCTCAATAATATTTTTTATGTCTTGTCTTTTTATTTATTTTTTTATTGGAGTACAGTTGCTTTACAATGTTTTGTTAGTTTCTGCTGTACAATGAATGAATCAGCTATATGTATACAAATATACCCTTGGTAATATTGTCAACTGAGTGTATCCATTAAAAAAATCCAAAGTTTATTGGATATCTCCTATGTGCCAGTCACTACTGTAGGAGATAGCAAGATTAGAAATTCATTGCCTCTGCTTAAAAAAAAAAAACAACTTATATTTCCACTTAAGTGTCATTAAATAGAAAAATGTACACATAACTAGTGTATTAATTTGCCAGGGCTACCATAATGAAGTACAGCAGTCTGGGTGGCTTAAATAACATAAATTTACTTTCTTATGACTCCAAAGGCTGGAAAGTCCAAGATCAAGGTAGTCTTTTCCAAGGCCTCTTTCCTTGTCTTATAGATGGCTGTCTTCTCCTTTGTCTTCACATGGTCGTCACCTTTGTCCAAATTTCCTCTTCATGTAAGGACAGCAGACATATTGGAGTAGGGCCTATACAATGACCTTATTTTTACTTAACTACCTCTTTAAAGACCCTGTCTCACATAAATACAGTCACATTCTGAGGCACTGGGGTTTGCACTTCAACATATGAATTTGTGGGAGGGGTGCACAATTCATCCTATAACAATCAGTGAGTAAAAGATTATTTTCAATTGAGAAAACTAAAGGTGCCACTATAGAAGTTAGATGAAAGGTGATAAAATCAGGTCTTAGAGTATTTCGGAAAAGCTTTCTAGAGGCTGTGTGCCTAGTGTCAGGTCTTAAAGAGATTTTTATAGAGTCGTGAGAGCTTGAATGGGCTGGTTGGCCAGGGAGGTGCATTCAACAGCCTCAGTGTGAGTGAAGGTCCCTAGGTGAGACAGTGAGGACACATTGCAGAATCTCTGATTACTGAACCATCAAACTTGAAAGGAAGTTGAAAGGTCACCCAGGCTAAGTTCCCATTTGATTCAGGAATCCCTTGCCAAAGGGCAATTCAGCTTCTGCTTATACCCCTCCCAGGACTGAATGCTCATTAAGGCAGTTACTTTGATATTAGGCCAGCTCTGTTTGGCCAAAACAATGCCTTGGATGAAGAGGGAAAAATTTGCTAGAAAGGAGAGGACAGTGTGTGGGGCATGCCAGTGATGTCTTCATACCAATCGCCTTCAGGCACTTCTTTCTTATGTCATATTTTAATTCCCTCTTGCTGTAACCCCAATCTCTGCTTTTTGTAATCCCTTTCTTGTTTGAACCTCCCTGTGGGTCAGGAGCCTTGGAATCTTGCCTTCTTTGGTTGTGCTACCATGGGCAAATATCTTTCACTCTCTAGTCTTCAATGTTCATGTCTATAATAGGGGACTAATTAATTAACACTCACTGTCATGTCTTCCTCACAAAGTTATTGTAAGACTATATGCAATAATAATGGGTATGAATGGGACCAACAGCATCAACTCCCAACAGATGCAGAGGGGCCAGTCTGGCTTGAATTGCATAGTCAGAGACATCATGAAGAGGTGGGTGGTTTCTCCGTTTGCCTGTTTTGCTGATGTTCATTTGACTTATTCTCAGCAAAATAAGCAAATGGAAAATTCATCCATCAACAAGCTACCTTTTATATTCCTGAGGGTGTCAGGAAGAATCATGAGGGGTTGTGTGTGTGTGTGTGTGTGTGTGTGTGTGTGTGTTTGTATGAATTGTAGCAAAAAGAAGCATGGAAAGCTGCAGAGGGTAAAGTTGAGACTATCTTTTTTATATGACCTTAGGTAGGTCTCTTCCATCATCTAAACCTCCACTTATTTATGTGTAATATGGAGATACCAATGCCTGCCTCCACAAGGTTGTTCTGAGAAGTGAAAGTGATAAAGCAGGAGAGTGTTGGCAGGGCTTCACGGGCGCAGGATTCTATTATTTCAAAGGCTGGCCCAACACCTTCTGGCAACTTTGGAAATGACTTTTTGCTGACTCGACACAATTGGGGAGCCCCACAATAAACAGCATCTAACTCCAGCACAGCCGGAGGCAGGCAGAGGTGGCAGCTGCCTTCTCCTGGGCGGAGGTTATTCACCCACATCATCTCCCTGCACCCCTGCCTCCCAGATCTCAAGCCTTGGCAAAGGACAAAGGCAGTCGGTGGGAACCCCCCTCCCACATCTCCCCAGGCCAAGCACCTCGGGAGCTGTGGGGCAGAGAAGCAGAGCCTGCTGCAGGGATGGAAAAACCTGAATGAAGGCGAGGTCCGGAGAGGAGGGGATTGGGCTGTAGGGCTGTGAAGGAAACGAGGGGGAGGGGGCGCTGGGGCTTTCGCTTGCTCCAGCCCTGCCTGCCCAGCCTGCCTGAAACAACCCGCGACAGCCTCCAGGGCCTTGACAAGAAGCCGGACTTCATTAGCACCATGCAGTGGATAAGGGGCGGATCGGGAATGGTGAGTGAACATAACCGCAGCTTCCCCAGCTTCAGTCCCCTAGCCCCACCCCCAGTTCCTTCACCAGCCGCCATGCAGTGAGCCCCCTAGCTTCTGCACACAGCCCTCTCCGCTGTCCTTGAGATACCAGCAAGCTTGCTGTGGCCATTTTAGGAGTCCTTGCTCGCCTGCCTGTGAGGAAAGCCCCCTCCCTTCTCCGTCCCCTTTCTTAACACCCCGGAGTGGGATAGGAGTTGGGGGGAGGGTCACCTGGCAGACCAGAGAGGCAAGGTGGTGGGTAGAGGGACTCTCTGGGAGCAGTGAGTCTCTTAGGAGAGAGGATTGGCGGGGGTTGGGCGGGGGTTGGGAGGGTGGCACGGGGTTGGGAGGGAGGGGGGAGTTACAAAGCCTGGGATTGTGGAGGGGGCAGTATGGGAGAACTGCATGGTCCCCCAAATGGGCTGTGTGTATTCCCTTACTGGGAGAGCCAGAGAGCCCCTCTCAGAGAAGCTGCCTGTGGGAGTCCTGAAGCCCTTCCTTGCCTAGACTGGGGTCACCCTGTCCACACTTGAGGCTTTGCCAAGGAGAGGCTACAGAAACTGCCATTCTGGCCCCATTCGGTTAGAACTCTCTCCGCTACCCCCATCCAAGGAGTGTGTGCTTGTGTGTGTGTTTACTATCATCCTCCCAACAGTTCACTGTATGCTATTATGTTCCCTTCTCTACCTGGAGACCTTGGAATGACTTCCTTTGCAGAGAGGAAGTGGTGGCTTCATCTTGATGACTCTCTGACTCAGCGAGGGGTAGCTCAAGTCTGGTCTGGGACTCTGGGGCATGGGAGGCCACCTTGCCTTTGTCCTCAGCTGGGAAGCATCGACAAGAGAGTCTTGGAGGGCAGTCGAGTTGGGTCAGCAGGCACTGATGGCAATGCCAGCCTACAGTTCCCCACTGCTACCCATAACCTGCAGTTGAAGGAAAGTAGCCTGAAGCTTTTGGGGAAAAACGGATATTTAACTCCTTTTTTGTTTCCATTCTGGAAGGGAGGCGTAAATCTGGTGTGGGCTAGGATTGTGTTCAGAGGAGATTCCTCTGTTTCAGTGGTTCTTGAAGTCATTCAGTCTGTATTTGCCAGGGCTTCAAAAGACTTTTCTCAGATCTTCCTCTTTCTGTGGGGTCCCATGAGGCTATTTCAAATGTTTGTAGAACCAGAAAGCTATAGAACAGGAAAAGACCTTCAGACCTGTGTTGTCCATCCAGGAAAGTTGTGATCCAGAGAGTGGGAGAGACTTGCTCAGGGCCACACAGCTCCATGAAGGTAAAGCTTAGTCCAGCACAGGAGTCTCCTGACTCTGTCAGTGTCCCTCTCCACTGCTCCACAGAATCATCAAATGGTGCTGAGAAAGGCAGAAAGGAACAGAGAGTCATGATCTTGGTAAAGGACTTCTTTCATAATGAACTAATGCCATGAAATTTACCTTAAAAAAATGAAAGCCCTGGTATTTCTAGAAGCTGGGTCTAGGTGATATTTCCCTCCTCCTCTAAGTATATTATAGTGTAGGGATCCAGAGCCACCCATTGACAACAGATTAAGTTAATAGAGAAATCTGAAGTTTTGCTAATTGTGTATGAGAAAGAGAAAGGGCAGCAGAAACCTTGTGGAGACTATGTAATTGAAGATTGATGGAGAAATTGCATAATATTTTTAGGGGACTGAAGTAGTGAATATTGTATGGTGAAAACATTTATTTAACTGTTTGCCAGAATTCAAGTGATAGGAGTAGTAAATTCCATTAGAGTCTGGAAAGCAAGAAACTTCTAATCTTGGCTCTGCTGTTTAATAGGAGTACTTTGAGCCTCAGTTTTCTCACCTATTAAATGGGGCTATTAATGATTACCAAAATCCTTCCAGATCTGAGATTCTCAGATTCCTAGAAGTAAATGTTGGGTAAAATTTAACTAGTGGTCCATTATGAAAATATAAGAGTGCATATTTAGCCACCATTTTATAATGTGGCTAGTCGAAAGGTCATTGCTCCTTGTTCTTTCATTTTCAAAGCCCTGGAAATTCGTATCGAGCTCTTCATTACAGTCAGATTTCTTTGCTGAACATTCGACTATTGAACTGATTGCAAGTGTCACAGGTTATACAAAGGTCCTTGAACGTAAAACATCAGTTGGCATTTACAGAATAAAATCTGTCTCAGTAGATAGTGTCAAAAAAGAAAAAAACATGAGCTCACTTTTGATAATAAATTGTTCAGTGTATTTATTCATAGCTTATATCTGCAATGTCAGTTTGTGCTAGGTTAGACAGTACCTGGAGTGGAGGGAACACGGATCTCAGAATCACAAGTCTGACATTGATGGGCCTGGCTTTCATACCTCTCAACTCTGAAACACTTGACAATTGTCAAACCTCTTTCATTCTCAGTATTCTCATCCATCAAATGGGGCAAAGTACTTTATCTCATAGATGCTATCGAGTTTCTTAATTAATTCAACAAAAATATAGAGGCTACTATGAATTGACGCTGATCTAGGTGTTGGAGGTAGCAGTGAACAAAAAGAAATTTTCTGCTATCATATATCTTACATTCAAGGAGTTGAAGGGGCTCACTAAACAATTGCACAAATAACTATGCAATATGTCAGAGGGTGCTTAGCTCTAAGAAGAAAAACAAAACCTAATAAGAGAATAGAGATAGGGTTGAAATAATGTATTAGATGTCAGTTGAACCTCTCTAATTAAGAAACATTTGAGTGGAGATGTGAAGAAAATGAAGGAACAAGGTCTGTGGGGATATTTAGGTGAAATGGATGAAAAAACAGCCAGAGAAAGAGAGAGTGCATTTGGTTTGTTTAAGGAACACAAGGAGGCCACCGTCCTGGGGACATTTAATCTGAGTGAGATGGGTAATTTTTGGAAGGTTTCAAACAGATGAGGGATTTAATCTGACTTAAATTTTAAGAGGATAATACACTGTAGTGGAGCAAAGAGCTGTGAGATGGCTCTTGTAATAGTTCAGGTTAGAAGTGATGGTGGCTTGGGCCAGGGTGATGATAATCTGTATGAAAGGACTGTACTGAGCATTATAGATGATCTGTATCTTTCTCCTTTCTGGCCAGTCATCCAAATCTCAGATGGCTGAATGTGGAGCTAGAATGAACACAGAGTGGGTAGATGCATGCAAGGGGATTTTGTGTCTAAGTCAATGATCAAATGATCTGCTTTGGGCTCCTGGCCTCTAGTGGGGTTGATTCTGTATGGATTATCAATGAATCAGTCTCTTGCTTTCTGGTATTCTGGAGAATATTAAGTATATTATTAGTATTTTGGAGATATGATACACTTAACGTATGTAACATCTGGAATGGATCATTTTTAATACTCTCTTCTCTATGTGACAAAATTATTTTCAGTAATCATGTAATGATCAGTTCTAATAATTATTTTATTGATTTGTTTTTTTTAATTTTCAAATAATTAACAATGAAAAGAAGAATAATTCAATATCAAAGACATTCAAATTCAGTAACATCTCATATTTGATCTAAAATCTGTACTTATTGAACAAAAGTACTACACTCTATAGTTTGTATTGTTTTCTCTGTTCTATATTTTAAACACAAATAAAAACTCCAATTGGTCACAAATGACAGAATTGAAATAACTTACATTGTAGCTTTGACTACAATTATTGTGCTATCTTTGTTTACTTCAAACCTGCTATTTAAATTCTGGAACATTTAGTCCCACAGGGATCTGCAGACATGAAATGCACCCAAAGCTACTTTGAATGCACCTTAACCTGGGCTTCCCAGGTGGCACTAGTGATAAAAAAAAAACCCACCTGCTGATGCAGTAGATGTAAGAGACATGGGTTTGATCCTTGAGTGGGGAAAATCCCCTGGAGGAGGGCATGGCAACCCATTCCAGTATTCTTGCCTGGAGAATTCCATGGACAGAGGAGCCTGGCAGGCTCCTCCAGGAGTCCATAGGTTCACAAAGAGCTGTATATGACAGATATGACTTAGAACCCATGCACACAAACCTTTTCAAAGTAAAATGAACTAAAGGAACACATGTAAAATCTGTGTGCATGTTGGGGGTGCAAGTGTACAACTGGAATCAGCTGAATCAACTCTGAATCAACTTCCATGTAGAATACAATATTATTAAAGGATAAGTAATAAAAGTTGCTTTGAAACTGTATGTATATATTACTAAAATTCAGTAATAACAATAGTTGTTTAGCATTTTGACCAATGAAAGATTTTTTTCAAGGAGGAATATTCTGTTACTGAGATTATTTAAAATTGCTGGTGCATGGTGATAATAAAAGTACACTTTTACTTTTAGTCTTAAAAAAATCTATAGGTAGTGCACTGTTTCATTACTTGCACTAAGGATTGTCTACTCTTATTGTTCCACTCTTGGTATGCCACTGCTTTGGAAGACTATGAAATCTTGAACTAATTCCATGTCAAATTTCATATTGCCCATATAAAAGCCACAGCATTTGAGTTGGTGGAAATCTCTGCATAAGCAAGATAGAGTGGCAACTGGTAAGTTTAATGGTTGATTTATTTCTGCTATGAATAATAGGAATCTATTCACAGTGGCTTAAAACATACAGATTTCATTCTTTCACATAAAATAGGTCAGAATATAGGCATACCTGGGCCAATATGGTAGCTTTAGGAAGTCTTTGGGGACTTCTCTGCTCCACCATCCTTAGCATTTTGCTTTTATTCTGGAGGTTGCTCCATGATCCAAGATGGGTGTTGAAGCTCCAGAACATTTATTAATATCCACATTTTAGGTATGAGGAAGCATAAGAGAGGAGGAAAAGGACTTGACCCTCCTTTTAAAAGAAACCTTCCATGAAATTCTATTTAATACTTCTCCTTAAATCTAATTGGTCAGAACTAAGTAACATGGACACTTCTAGCTGCAAGGGAAACTTGGAAATGTAGTCATATAAACTGGCTGATTATGTGCACAGCTAACAATCAGGGGAAAAATTTCTGATACAAAGGAATAAGGGGCCATTGGGAGACAATCTACAGTTATTGTCACAGTTAACGCACATGTAGGCCTATCAGTGTAGAAATGCAGAGACTTAGGGCTTGAACTAAGCTTTGGACTATGAGCTACAACCTAATAGATTTGACCAACAGCTAAAATGTGGCCAATAGTAAAAATGCTGCCATCAATCTAATGAAGGATCAATCAAGACTTGATGTATTCTAGCCTTCCATTACGTCCCCTCAGTGACAGTCTTTTTGTGAGAACAAGTGGATGGTAATATCCTTCATAGAGATCGGGGATACAAAATGAGGAGCAGCAGTTAGAGAGGGTACAGAGTGGAGATGACTAATACAGTCTGAGCTACATTAAGTCTAAGATGCTCAAACAGCCTCAAATGAGAGATAGCTAATAGGCAGTTTGTGATCTACACATTGAGCTCACAGGAGGATTGGGAGGCATTGGTTACAGTTGAAGTTCTGACAGTAGATGAATTGCCAAGTAGTTTGAAATGCAGATCAGCCTGGGAAAGTGAGGGGTAGGATCAGAATTTGAGCCTTCTCCTTTTTGTGGTCCCCTACTCTTGATTAGGCCCAATGTACTCTGTTATCTACTTTCTGGAATTTCCATGGCAACAATATAATTTCAGGCTTTACTTTCTATACTGCTTAAGTTGCTTCTGGACTGCCTCAGCTGTAATGTCCAATCTGGTTGATATTGGGCATAATTTAGCCCAACTGTTTAGGTCAGGGGTCAGCAAATTATAGCCTAACGGTCAAATCCAGCCCACAGACTAAGAATGGTTTTTACATTTCTAAATAGTTGGGGAAAATTGAAAGGAGAATATTTTGTGACACACATACGTGAAATTGCATGGAAATTTATATGAAATTCTAATTTCAGTGTCCCTAAAGTTTTACTGGAGCCCAGCCATGCTCACTATGCCTTCACGGTACAAAGGCAGATTTGAGTAGTTTTGACAGAAACAATATGGCCTGAAAAGCCTGAAATATTTATTATTTGGCACTTTACACGAAAAGATTGTAGACTCCCTGCCTCAGAGCCCTAGGGTTGCCATGGCAGTTCCTCACAGGAAGGGGATGGACAGGGGCAGGCAAAAGTTTGGATCTCCTACTTTTGATTTATCCAGAGCACCTAGGTTTTTGCTTCATGTGTTAGGTTGTTGCTTACAGCTTTGGAGAAGGGCTTTGCTTTTCCTGTGTTCTCCCTACCTCCCACACAAAAATTGTTTTCATGCCACTCATTTTATAGATTTTGAAAACTGAGCCTCAGATAGAGAGGGTACTTTATCCAAGACCACAAACTGAGTGTAACTTGGAAAAGAAGCCACATAGTCAGCTATGTTTCAATTAAAAAGAAATAAAGAAAAGACACACCCATAATTCAAGAGATAGGAGTAGTAAATTCCGTTAGAGCCTAGAAAGCAAGAAACTTCTAATCTTGGCTCTGCTGTTTAATAGGAGTACTTTGAACCTCAGTTTTCTCACCTATTAAATGGGGCTATTAATGATTACCAAAATCCTTCCAGATCTGAGATTCTCAGATTCCTAGAAGTAAATGTTGGGTAAAATTTAACTAGTGGTCCATTATGAAAATATAAGAGTGCATATTTAGCCACCATTTTATAATGTGGCTGGTCGAAAGGTCATTGCTCCTTGTTCTTTCATTTTCAAAGCCCTGGAAATTCATATTGAGTTCTTCATTACAGTCAGATTTCTTTGCTGAACATTCGACTATTGAACTGATTGCAAGTGTCACATGTAAACATCAGTTGGCATTTACAGAATAAAATCTGTCTCAGTAGATAGTGTCAAAAAAGAAAAAAATATGAGCTCACTTTTGATGATAAATTGTTCAGTGTATTTATTCATAGCTTATATCTGCAATGTCAGTTTGTGCTAGGTTAGACAGTACCTGGAGTGGAGGGAACACGGATCTCAGAATCACAAGTCTGACATTGATGGGCCTGGCTTTCATACCTCTCAACTCTGAAACACTTGACAATTGTCAAACCTCTTTCATTCTCAGTATTCTCATCCATCAAATGGGGCAAAGTACTTTATCTCATAGATGCTATCGAGTTTCTTAATTAATTCAACAAAAATATAGAGGCTACTATGAATTGACACTGATCTAGGTGCTGGAGGTGGTAGTGCACAAAAATAAATTCTCTGCTATCATATATCATATAACCTGGAAAAGAATCCACATATCTAGTTATATTTCTATTAAAAATAATAAATACCCAGAATAATTTTTGACCAGATATCTAGCCCCTCTATGGCCCAGTCGAGTTAATACATAAAATTAATCATCACATAGCCTAACTTATCTTTCCAGTTTTCTGTGAGAATCGTATGTGTGAGTAGATTGGAAGGAGCTGTGTAAATTTTGTTGCTCTCTACCCATAGGGGAAGATTATTATTCTTGATAGGACAGAAGGGATACACATGTGGGTAGGAAGAATATGATCTTTCCTACTATCCTGTATTCAGCTCTCAGAAGATGAGACCCAACTTTACTCTTCTCTGAGTGCCAAGAGATCCAACAGGAATTTCATTCACAAATAACTATCCCTCCCACCCCAGCACAGGGCTTCCTGAATTCTCTGCTTGAGGAGAGACAAAAAGGCCCCCAAACAGTCCCATGACATGATGAGAAGAGCTTCTTCTTAGGAACCTACTGTTTTGAGAAGTTTGCTCATCGCACTGTTTTTGGTGTCTGTGTGGGGGGTAGTTGTATGGGGGAGGGTAGCTGTGTGTGTAAGTGTGTGTGTGTGTGTGTGTGTGTGTGTGTGTGTGAGAGAGAGAGAGAGAGAGAGAGAGAGAATGTGACTGGTTCTGCAAGTGTTTAAGCTGATCAATAATGACAACCAGTGTGTGTGTGTATGTGTGTGTGTGTGAGAGAGAGAGAGAGAGAGAGAGAGAGAATGTGACTAGTTCTGCAAGTGATTAAACTGTTCAATAATGAAAACCAAGCAGTGGCCGAAAATAAATGCATTCAGCTAGCTCTAGGAAGGCCTATTGTCATGAAGAAATATTTTGTCAAAGTGCCTGTGTGGCATACAAGGGAAGTGGCATTCAAGTTGAGTAAGCTATGTAGAGATTTGGAGAAAAATCTTAACAAACTTGCATTATAATAAAAAGTAAAGAATGAGATAGTGAAGTTTGTGGGGAGTCTGGGAGAGGCAGCAGGAATTGTGTGTGTGTAAAGTCCTTAAGGTTGAGATAGTTTTGTATGCTCAAGGGACAGAAAGAAGGCAAGTTTGGCTGGAGCACAGTCAGAAATGGAGACAAGTGGCATGATAAAAGTTAGAAAGTCAGGCAGGGACCAGATCACACAGGATCTTGTAGGCCCAGGGAGCTTGCAGGCCCAGGGAAGGTATATATCAGGGAAGGTATATATCACTATACTCAAAGATAGTATGGTTCTGTGTTTAATAGCATGTTCAACCAGACTGCCTAGGTTCAAATTCTCACTCTGCCAGTTATTAGTTTAGTGACCATGAACATGTTACCTAACCTTTCAGTGCCTCAGTTATGGCCTCTGAAAAATGAGGATAATAATGGTCTATCCATACTGTTATTGTAAAGATTGAGTTATGCTAACATTGTGTGCGATAGTGCTGGGCACTGACAAGTGCTATTTATTAAAAGTACAGTAGGAAGCATTTGAAGCTGTAGAATAATGGGACCTGCTTTGTGATTTGAGAAATTGACTTTTTCAGGCTATAGAGACTAGATTGAGGAGAGTGAAAGTGGAGAAGTCAAGCCCAGTTAAGAAACTGCTGCAGAATAAAGTCATTGGAGCTGAGGAGAGGGCAGATTGGACATAATTTTGAAGATAGAATCATTGGAAATTGATGCTGGATTGAGTGAGAGAGGTATAGGATAGGGAGGAAATGTGAAAGAAAACCTCTAGGTTTCTGGCTCTGTCACTGACTAGTTGTGTGATTTGGGGCAAAGGAGTTAAACATCCTAGGCTCCAGTTTCCTTATGTATTAATCAAGGTTCTCCAGAGAAACAGCACCAACAGGATATGTATGTGCACATGCGTGCACGCACACACACACACACACACACACACAGTTGACTCTTGAACAACACAGGTCTGAACTGAGTGGGTCCACGTATAGGTGCATTTTTCCCCAAAATACAGACTGCAGTACTACATGATGTGAAACTGTGGACATGGAGGGCTGTCTGTAAGTTGTACATGAATTTTCAACTGTGTTATTGTTCAGCACCCTTAACCCTTCCATTGTTCAAAGGTCAACATTATAAATAAATAAACACACACATACACAGAGGGTGAGAGAGAGAGAGATTTATTTTAAATAATTGGCTCCTGTGATTGTGGAGATACAAATCCAAAATCTGTAGGGTAGGCTGGCAAGCTGAGAAAAGTTGCAGTCTGAGTCCAAAGGCAGTCTGCTGTCAGAATTCCTTCTTGCTAGAGGGAGGTCAGTCTCTGTTTCATTAAGACTTTCAGTTGAGGCCCACCCACATTGTGAAGTATGATCTGCTTCACCCACA
The DNA here is from genome assembly GCF_033118175.1 of Dama dama. Taxonomy (NCBI): domain Eukaryota; kingdom Metazoa; phylum Chordata; class Mammalia; order Artiodactyla; family Cervidae; genus Dama; species Dama dama. The sequence continues at coordinate 106,668,001 of NC_083714.1, forward strand.
GCCCACAGATTTAAATGTTAATGTCACCCAAAAGAATACCTTCACAGAAATGTCAAAAATAATGTTTGACCAAATATCTGAGCATTGTGGCCCAGACAAATTGACGCATACAATTAACCATCACACTTTATCTATGGAACTAGAATAATAGTCGTCATTGGTCATTGGTACTATTGTGAAGAAGAAATTATGTAAAGCACTTGGAATAGTGTATTTCACATAGCAAGGGTTCAAATAATGATCATCTGTATTATTTTAATACAATAATAATCTCACATTTTGGGGGTATTTTGCATTTCCAAAGCCCCTTCACATACATGAATTTGTGTAGGCATCGTAACAGTCTTCATACTTTAAAGTTGGAGAAACTGAGACTGGGAGAGATGACATATCTTCTTTTCCTCTTGATGAAAGTAAAAGAGGAAAGTGAAAAAGTTGGCTTAAAGCTCAACAGTCAGAAAACTAAGATCATGGCATCCAGTCCCATCACTTCATGGCAAATAGATGGGGAAACAGGGGAAAACAGCAGCTGACTTTATTTTTCTGGGCTCCAAAATCACTGCAGATCATGACTGCAGCCATGAAATTAAAAGATGCTTACCCCTTGGAAGGAAAGTTATGACCAATCTAGACAGCATATTAAAAAGCAGAGACATTACTTTGCCGATAAAGATCCGTCTAGTCAAGGCTATGGGTTTTCCACTGGTCATGTATGGATGTGAGAGTTAGACTATAAAGAAAGCTGAGCACTGAAGAATTGATGGTTTTGAACTGTGGTGTTGAAGAAGACTCTTGAGAGTCCCTTGGACTGCACAGAGATCCAACCAGTCCATCCTAAAGGAGATCAGTCCTGGGTGTTCATTGGAAGGACTGATGTTAAAGCTGAAACTCCAATATTTTGACCACCTGATGCGAAGAGCTGAGTCATTTGAAAAGACCCTGATGCTGGGAAAGATTGAGGGCAGGCAGAGAAGGGGATGACAAAGGATGAGATGGTTGGATGGCATCATCGACTCAATGGACATGGGTTTGGGTGGACTCCAGGAGTTGGTGATGGACAGGGAGGCCTGGTGTGCTGCAGTTCATGGGGTTGCAAAGAGTTGGACATGACTGAGCGACTGAACTGAACTGAACTGATCTTCAAACAAAGCCAGGATGAGACCTTGAGCATTACTCTCCCCGCTTGCCAGGAGTGGATGTTTGTCTGGCTTCCTTCATTCCAGTGGTAAGGGGTACCAATAATAAGATCATGAATGCAGTAGGGCTTGAGAATGCTGCTGCTGCTGCTAAGTTGCTTCAGTTGTGTCCAACTCTGTGCGACCCCATAGATAGCAGCCCAGCAGGCTCCTCTGTCCCTGGGATTCTCCAGGCAAGAATACTGGAGTGGGTTGCCATTTCCTTCAGATTGAGAATAAGGGCTAACATTTACAAAGCCAATGTTCATCTTGTGACAGGCACTGCACTGCTCTGTTTTGCATGTGTATCTAGTTTAATCTTCCCAACAATCCTATGAGGTAGGCGTGAAATCACCAGGTAGGTTGTGGAAGAGAACAGGACTCTTAGGCTACATTCTGAGAACTCAGATAACTTTTGCTCCTTCCTCCCTCACCATTATAAATTCTAGAGATTGTGAAAACTCAGGGAAGCCATTTGAATGTTCGTGAGACATATGTATTTGGGTGTGTAAAGGTCAATGCGGCCTGGCAGAATGACTTTTGTGTGCAGAGAAGGCACTCCTACTAATATTTGTGGAATGGATGAGTGAACTGATAAAGGAAAAGATTCTTAGACTGCCTATAGTCAACCATGCCTGGAGCTGGCCCTAGAAAAGGCAGAGGAAGTTGTGATAAATATTTTCTTTGGCCCAGGTGAGATGCCCCTGAACCAGCCAGGCAGCTAGGTGAGGGGTACAGGCTGAAATGGGAAGCTCCAGAAGTCCTTCCTGAGAAAATTGCTTAACTCCTTTGGATACCAGTTTACTAATATGTGAAATGGGGCCATTTTATCCCTCTCTTTTTCTCTCTCTCTCTCCCACACACATGCACACTGCCCTCCGCACTCCTTCATTCACTTATTCAATAATACATATTGAGCATCTGCTATGTGCCAGACACTGTCTTAGGCACCGAATTGTGAACAAATCAAACAAAATCCTGTTCTTGTGGAACAAATTTTCTAGTACAGCAGATACATGCTAAGCAAATTATTACATAAAGCATATAGTATGTTCTAAGTGCTAAAGAGAAAAAAATACAGCAGAGAAGAGGGAGAAGAAGTACACATAAGGGCAGTTAAAATTTTAATCCTATTTCTGGCTGTACTTCTCTCACAAGTTTGCCATGAGGTTGAAATGTGATAAAAGGCTTATTTAAGAAGCTGTGAATTTCCATTTCAATGTAAGCTGCAGTTATTCTTGGGGGGGGATACTTTTTCTTGATCCTTATTTGTTATTCTCTTTTCTATCAGTGTAGTAAGAGTTCTGATCTGGAGGATAAGAAATTTGGGTTCCAGGCCTAGCCCTGGCATGATAGTTTCTTAAAAATCCTGAATGTATAGAACTTTATGGACTCGAAAGTACTGTCCCCAGAACTGAGTTTTCTGGCTTTTAATTCTTTGTTCTTTCCATTCTACCGTGAAGTGGTGAGAGCTGAGGTAAGTCTCTTTCCTTCTGAGAACCAGAGTGTTCCCCTTATGTAAATTGGGAATGATTGATTACCCTCCACCCTTTGCTAGCCTTCTTCGGCTGTTGTGAGGTCCCAACCAGATAATGTCATAAAATGAGCCTGTAAGGGCTGTTTGATGTGATCTGGAGAACTGGTACTCCTGCTTAAGTGACTTTTTTTGTACTTTATAAAATAGTTGTATGTGTGGAGGTGGGAGAGTGAGCCTTTGGGACTGAGTGCAACTTTCTTTTTGCAGAAGCTGCTGAGGACAGTGGAGGAATCAATGAGTCTCAGCACCTCCAGAAATAAGAGCAGCTATACAGAAACATTTAGCATCTCATGATGAAGTGGCAACCAGTGGTGTTCAGCCCCTTTTCACCACTCTGCTTTAGAGAAGTGGGAACCAGGACTAACCTTTTGACATTTAATACACAAATGACTCATTACCTTTAGAGACTTCCACTTGCTGCTTAGATATGATCTCATTCAGAATACTAGGGGTGGGATGGGGAGCACTGAATAAGTAGAATCTTCATTTAGTGTTCCCCTCATTTTTTCTACTATAACAGTTATTCTCTTCTTAACCAAATGTTTTACTCCATACAGAACTTTCAAATTCATTATATCATCATCTTTTTAGTAGGTATTATTTGTTTCTTCTATTATAGATGAGGAAAATGAGGCTCAGAGAGTATACAATTTGCCTAAAGTAAGGGGAAAAGATAATATTCAAACCTTCAAATAATAGTAATTGTTAGCCTTTACTGAGCTTCCTATATGCCAGGCATTATTCTAAGTGCTTTACATGAATTCACTCGTTAAACCCTCACCAACAACTGTAAGAATCTATTTTTCAGGTGAGGAAATGACAATACTAAGAGTCTGGAGCTTGCTTAAAGTGAAGGGCAGAGTGAGCACCAGGACATTATAGAATTCTCCCCATTTTAAAGGTGAAAAAAATGAGTCAAAAACATTAAGAAACTTGCTCAAGGTCAAACAACCAACAGTTGGAAGAACTGGGGTTGAAATTCAGCAAGCTGACTCTAATGCCTATGTTCAGACTCTCAAACTGTACTACTTCTAGTGTAGGGCTGTTTGTAACCAGGTTAACTGAAGCAGAGAGAAAGAAAAAGGGGGTGTATATTAACATCACACAGCATATTTAACATTTTTAAAGTGAAAAGTGAAAGTGAAGTCACTCAGTCCTGTCCGACTCTTTGCGACCCTGTGGACTGTAGCCTACCAGGCTCCCCCGTTCATGGGATTCTCCAGGCAAGAATACTGGAGTGGGTTGCCATTTCTTTTAATGAATATAATAGTCACATCTTTAAAAATCAAGCAAACTTTTAAAATGTGCACAATGAATGAAACTTACTCATCCAGGTCCCCCCATTCGAGGTTACTAGAGTTTCTTTATGCAGATATGAGCAAAATTATTTTATTTTCTTTATTTTTCATCCCCAAAACCATACATTTTATGTACTATTCAGCATATTTCCTTGTACTAATTTACTGAAGTATAATTAACTTATGATATTAGTTTCAGGTGTACAACATAGTGATTCAATATTCTTGTACTCTACCAAATAATCATGACAGTAACTCTAGTTATAATCTGCCACCATACAATGTTATTATAATATTATTGACAATATTCCCTATGCTGTACATTACATCACCATGAGTTATTTATTTTATAACTGGAAGTTTGTGCCTGTTAATCTCTCTCATCTATTTCACTCATCCCTTCCCCCTCTCCCCTCTGACAGTCACCAGTTTTTTTCTCTACATCTGAGTCTGTTTCTGTTTTGTTATGTTTGCTCGTTTGTTTGTTTTCTTTTAGATTCCACATATAAGTGAAATCATACAGTATTTTTCTTTCTCTGTCGGGCCTATTTCACTTAGCATAATACCCTCTAGGTCCACCCATGGACATGTCTCAAATGGCAAGACTCCATTCTCTTTAAGGCTGAGTAATATTCCACATCTTCTTTAGCCATCCATCCATTAATGGACACTTTAGGCTGCTTCCATATCTTGGCTATTCTAAATAATGCTGCAGTGAACATAGATATATATATATATATATATATTTTCAAATTGTGCTTTTGCTTTCTTTGGGTGCCCAGAAGTGAAACTGTTATATCATATGCTGCTGCTGCTGCTGCTGCTAAGTTGCTTCAGTCGTGTCCGACTCTGTGTGACCCCATAGATGGCAGCCCACCAGGTTCCCCCGTCCCTGGGATTCTCCAGGCAAGAACACTGGAGTGGGTTGCCATTTCCTTCCACAGTGCATGAAAGTGAAAACTGAAAGTGAAGTTTCTCAGCCGTGTCCGACTCTTTGTGACCCCATGGACTGCAGCCTACCAGGCTCCTCCATCCATGAGATTTTCCAGGCAAGAGTACTGGAGTGGGTTGCCATTGTCTTCTCCAATTGTATCATATAGAAGTTCTATTTTTAATCTTTTGAGGAACTGTTTTCCATAGTGACTTCACCAATGTACATCCCCACCAATGGTGCACAAGGATTCCCTTTTCTCCACACCTTTTCCAGTACTATCACTTGTCTTTTTAATGATAGCCAATCTGACAGGTGATATTTCATTGTGGTTTTGATTTTCATTTCCCTGATGATTAGTGATGTTGAGCATCCTTTCACATATCTGTTAGCCATCTCTATGTGTTCTTTGGAAAAATGTCCATTCAGGTCCTCTGCCCATTTTTCAGTCAGATCTTTTTTTTTTTTTCCAATATTGAGTTATATGAGTACCTTGTGTATCTTAACCTCTGATCAGCTATATCATTTACAAATATCTTCTCCCATTCATTAGGCTGCCTTTTCATTTTGTTGATAGTTTCCTTCACCACATAAAATATTTTTAGCTTTATGTAGTCTCATTTGTTTATTTTTGCATATTTCCCTTGCCTGAAGAGACACCTAAAAGAAAATATTGCTGAGACTGATGCCAAAGAGCATACCATCTATGTTTTCTTCCCTTCCAGAATTTTTATGGTTTCAGGTTTTAACATTCAAGCCATTAAACCATTTTGAGTTTAATTTTAATATATGGTATGAGAATATAGTCCAGTTTGATTCTTTTACATATGTATGTCTATTTTTCCCAACAACATTTACTGAAGAGGCTGTTTTATCCCCATTGTATGTTCTTGCTTTCTTTGTTGTAGATTAATCAATGATATAAAGGTGAGCTTTTTTCTGGACTCTCTAATCTGTTCCATTGATAGATGTGTCTATTTTTGTGCCAGTAGTATACTGTTTTGATTATTGTAGCTTTGTAGTATAGTTTGTAATCAAGGAGCATGATACCTGGGCTTCTCTGGTAACTCAGTTGGTAACTCAGGCTGCAATGCAGGAAACCCCAGTTCAATTCCTGGGTCAGGGAAATCCCCTGGAGAAAGGAAGGCTACTCACTCCAGTACTCTTGGGCTTCTTGGTGGTTCAGATGGTAAAGAATCCACCTGCAATATGGGAGACCTGGGTTCCACCCTGGGTTGTGAAGATCCCCTGGAGAAGGGAATGCCGGCATACTCCAGTATTCTTGCCTAGAGAATCCCTTTGGACAGAGGAGCCTGGCAGCTACAGTCCATGGGGTCACAAAGAGTCAGACATGACTGAGCGACTAAGCACACACACATACACAACATGATACATCCAGCTTTGTTCTTTCTTTCTTAAGATTGTTTTGGCTATTTAGAGTCTTTTATGTTTCCATACCAGTATTAGAATCATTTGCTGTAGTTCTGTGAAAAATGCCATTATCGGTATCTTGATAGGGATTGAATTGAATCTGTAGATTGCCTTGGAGAATATTAACAAAATTAATTCTGCATATTTCTTTTTTCATACAATATATCTTTCAGATGTCTCCACATCAATCCACAAAGACTTTCAGAAGTCTCATCTTAACCCTCACAAATCTCTACAAACCTTTATCCGTTTATGTGTCCTGCACACATCTTTTTATTTTTTACCAATCTTTGGTAGTATCCAACTCCGTTTACATCTTCGCTCAGAGCCTCACTGCTAAACTATCTTGGACTTCTATAGAAAATATAGTTCCTAAACTAATTCCTTAGTCTTCCTCTGACACATAATCCAGTATCTTACAAACTCCCTAGCTGAACTAACCCCCTCCCCTCCTATTGCAGTTTCAATTTATTCCTATCATCTACCTACCTACCAGCCAATCTACCTGCTTATCTATGTAATGCTTGTTAGGCATCTATTCTGAGCAAACCACCATGCTTACTTTGATGATGAATGCTTAGTGTCCTTACTGTTCAGCAGTTTTCAGTTTAAATGGAGCCTGTAAATAAATAAACTTGGATATAGGAGTCAGAGAAGTAGCTGGTTCAGTAAGTCATGAGGCCCAAGGATGGAACAATTCAGATCAGGCTCCTAAACTAAACACCGGGCCTCAGGGAAGTGTTCACTGCTCATATCAACCCTAAATTAATGCATTATTGGGTTTGGCCTTTCCAGAAAGATCCCGAGCCTGATATGAAAGCATTGTACTTCCTCTGAAGGGTCTTTTAGACCCTTGCTACTTTCTTCTAACCAGTCCTTTCTACTCTGAGTAGAGGCAAGTTGTCTGACCCGCCAGCTTGTTGGAAATGGAACTGCAATAAGCCTCCATCCTCACCCCCATCCCCCGCAAAAAAAAAAAAAAAAGAGAGAGAGAGAGAAAGAAATAGGCCCAAAATAGATCATGTAAAGAAACAGGAGGAAATGCTGGTTCTGGGTATTTATTCAGCAATGTATTCAGTCTTTGGCCACAGGAGGGCGGAATAGGCAATGTTTCTTGAGAGAAGGGCTTCTGAGTGGTGGTTTACGATGGCTTCTGCCAACAGGGAACAGAAATCCAAAGACGTCCTGAAATTCTCAGCCTGTAATCTGGAAAGTTTAGTCCCTTTGGAGAAGTTCCAATTAACGAAGGCCCTGAGGGAAGGGAGGCAGTGCAAAGGTTGATATTCACAGGCCACAGCAGAGAATAATTCGATGACACATCTCCTCTGCATCCTAAATTGTGAATCAAGAGGACTATGCCTTGGTCTTTTTCACTCATGCATTCATTTACCATCTAGTTATTCACTCATTTAAAAATATTTATTGAATTCCAAGCACTGTTCTAGGTGCTAGAGATACAGCAATGAACAAAACAGTCTCTACCCTCACGGACCTTACACTTTATAAAGGGAGAAAACAAACCAATAAACAAATACTTATAACATTTCAAGGCTAGAAAGAAAAGAAGGATGATGGAATAGACAGTGATGGGATGGTTCAGGGATGAACTCCTTTTGAAGAGATGTGCAAAAACAACACCCAGTTGTTGTGAATGGGACTGGTGATGGAAGCAAGGTTCGATGCTGTAAAGAGCAATATTGCATAGGAACCTGGAATGTTAGGTCCATGAATCAAGGCAAATTGGAAGTGGTCAAATAGGAGATGACAACTGTGAACATCGACATTCTAGGAATCAGTGAACTAAGATGGACTGCAATGGGTGAATTTAACTCAGATGGCCATTATATCTACTATTGTGGGTAGGAATCCCTTAGAAGAAATGGACTACCCATCATAGTCAAGAAAAGAGTCCAAAATGCAGTATGTGGATGCAATCTCAAAAATGACAAAATGATCTCTGTTCATTTCCAAGGCAAACCATTCAATATCACAGTAATCCAAGTCTATGCCCCAACCAATAATGCTGAAGAAGCTGAAGGTGAACAGTTCTATGAAGACTCACAAGACCTTCTAGAACTAACACCCAAAAAAGATGTCCTTTTCATTATAGGGGACTGGAATGCAAAAGCAGGAAGTCAAGAAACACCTGGAGTAACAGGCAAATTTGGCCTTGAAGTAGGGAATGAAGCAGGGCAAAGGCTAATAGAGTTCTGCCAAGAGAACGCACTGGTCATAGCAAACACCCTCTTCCAACAACACAAGAGAAGACTCTACACATGGACATCACCAGATGGTCAGTACCGAAATCAGATTGATTATATTCTTTGCAGCCAAAGATGGAGAAGCTCTATACAGTCAGCAAAATCAAGACCGGAAGCAGACTGTGGCTCTGATCATGAACTCCTTATTGCCAAATAAAGACTGAAATTGAAGAAAGTGGAGAAAACCACTAGACCATTCAGGTATGACCTAAATCAAATCCCTTATGACTATACAGTAGAAGTGAGAAATAGATTTAAGGGGCTATGTCTGATAGACAGAGTGCCTGATGAACAATGGATGGAGGTTCGTGACATTGTACAGGAGACAGGAAACAAGACCATCCCCAAGAAAAAGAAATGCAAAAAAGCAAAATGGCTGTCTGAGGAGGTCTTACAAATAGTTGTGAAAAGAAGGGAAGCAAAAAGCAAAGGAGAAAAGGAATGATATATCCATTTGAATGCAGAGTTCCACAGAATAGCAAGGAGAGATAAGAAAGCCTTCCTCAGAGATCAATGCAAAGAAATAGAGGAAAACAATAGAATGGGAAAGACTAGAGATCTCTTCAAGAAAATTAGAGATACCAACGGAACATTTCATGCAAAGATGGGCTCAATAAAGGACAGAAATGGTATGGACCTAACAGAAGCAGAAGATATTAAGAAGAGGTGGCAAGAATACACAGAAGAACTGTACAAAAAAGATCTTCACGACCCAGATAATCACGATGGTGTGATAACTCACCTAGAGCCAGCCATCCTGGAATGTGAAGTCAAGTGGGCCTTAGGAAGCATCACTACGAACAAAGCTAGTGGAGGTGATGGAATTCCAGTTGAGCTATTTCAAATCCTGAAAGATGACGCTGTGAAAGTGCTGCACTCAATATGCCAACAAATTTGGACAACTCAGCAGTGGCCACAGGACTGGAAAAGGTCAGTTTTCATTCCAATCCCAAAGAAAGGCAATGCCAAAGAATGTTCAAACTACCACACAGTTGCAGTCATCTCACATGCTAGTAAAGTAATGCTCAAAATTCTCCAAGCCAGGCTTCAGCAATACATGAACCGTGAACTTCCAGATGTTCAAGCTGGATTTAGAAAAGGCAGAGGAAGCAGAGATCAAATTGCCAACATCCGCTGGATCATCAAAAAAGCAAGATAGTTCCAGAAAAACATCTATTTCTGCTTTATTGACTATGCCAAAGCCTTTGACTGTGTGGATCACAATAAACTGTGGAAAATTCTGAAAGAGATGGGAATACCAGACCACCTGACCTGCCTCTTGAGAAACCTGTATGCAGGTCAGGAAGCAACAGTTAGAACTGGACATGGAACAACAGACTGGTTCCAAACAGGAAAAGGAGTATGTCAAGGCTGTATATTGTCACCCTGCTTATTTAACTTATATGCAGAGTACATCATGAGAAACGCTGGGTTGGATAAAGCACAAGCTGGAATCAAGTTTACCAGGAGAAATATCAATAACCTCAGATATGCAGATGACACCACACTTATGGCAGATAGTGAAGAAGAACTAAATAGCCTCTTGATGAAGGTGAAAGAGGAAAGTGAAAAAGTTGGCTTAAAGCTTAACATTCAGAAAACTAAGATCATGGCATCCAGTCCCATCACTTCATGGCAAATAGATGGGGAAACAGGGGAAGCAGTGTCAGGCTTTATTTTGGGAGGCTCCAAAATCACTGCAGATGGTGACTGCAGCCATGAAATTAAAAGACGCTTACTCCTTGGAAGAAAAGTTATGACCAACCTAGACAGCATATTAAAAAGCAGAGACATTACTTTGCCAACAGAGGTCCGTCTAGTCAAGGCTGTGGGTTTTCCAGTGGTCAAGTATGGATGTGAGAGTTGGACTATAAAGAAAGCTGAGCACTGAAGAATTGATGGTTTTGAACTGTGGTGTTGGAGATGACTCTTGAGAGTCCCTTGGACTGCAAGCAGATCCAACCAGTCCATCCTAAAGGAGATCAGTCCTGGGTGTTCATTGGAAGGACTGATGCTGAAGCTGAAACTCCAATACTTTGGCCACCTGATGCAAAGTGCTGAGCCATTTGAAAAGATCCTGATGCTAGGAAAGATTGAAGACAGGAGGAGAAGGGGATGACAGAAGATGAGATGACTGCATGGCATCACTGACTCTATAGACATGGGTTTGGGTCGACTCTGGGAGTTGGTGATGGACAAGGAGGCCTGGCATGCTGCGGCTCATGAGGTCGCAAAGAGTCGGACGCGACTGAACTGAACTGAACTGAACTGAATTACACCTAAACTTGTAGATAGCTAGGCGAAAAATCTTCAGGCAGAGTCAAATTCTTAATCCTGTCTGATTTTCCCTGTAAAATGCCATCCACACAACCATACAATTATATGCAACCTTATTCTTTAACTTAAACCAATCACTCCCCTTTCCTCTGGGTACCCCGCTTGAGACCAACTCCATGTCTGCCACATTTTTGGCAAGGCTGTTGAAATTTTAAAACAACCAATGCTTTAAATTACAACTTTAAAACAAGTCATGTTCTTTTAAGTTTTAAGTAAGTTGAAGGACTTGTTTGAGGTCATACAGCTTTAGCTTTTCATCTGCTGTGCTTTTTTCACTTTGCCATGAGCTTCTCAAGGCATTGTGGGGGCACAGCAGGACACGAAAGCATCCATCATTTTAGGTGAACATGAGTTCACAGGTAGCTTTTCCTAAGAACTAGTGTTTAGAATAAGGGAGGTGACAGTGTCACCATACTCCCCATTGTCACTTCCACCTGCATATGTGTTCTGAGGGAGGTGTGGACAAACTCCCCAAGCAACTAGCCTGGGGAGGGGACTGTAAATCATGCCACAAGGGGAAGAGCTTAAAGAAGTGTCATGTTTACTTGGAAAACAAGCGTGTGTGTGTGTGTGTGTAAGATGGGTGTTCTGGGGGGATCAGAGTTTGAACTCATCATAGACATCTTCAAACACTTAAGAAGGCTGTTGCTTAGATGGGTAGATCCTTCCTGCATAGCCCACAGGCTAACAAATGGACAGAAACCAGAGAAGAGTGAATTTTACCTCAAAATGGATAATGACCTTGGAAGCTTCAGCATGACAGGTTTTTTTTTTTTTTTTTTTGTTACTGAAGATATTCTAGTGGCTGTTGAACAAAACTCACCAGGGATATTGGAAGAAGAAAACATGGGCTTTGGAAATAGATCTCGATTCAAATCCTGCTATTGGATTTGGGTACCTATACAGCTATGAACAAATGATGTAAACATTCTTAACCTTAGTTTTCTACTCTTTAAAATAACAATAACAGTTACTAAATTAAATAAAATATGTTGAAAAGCCTAGCCCAAAGTAGCTGTTTCTTCCTCCCACTCTGCTTCCTCTATCCCATCACGTATACTGTAGTGAGGAGTCCTACAAAGGGAGGTTGGGAGGAAATAACTTTTTTCCCATTTCAAGTATGGAATTCTGTGATTTGCTCTATAATCATCAACAACTTTATTCATTATCTGATTATGCTTAGAATACTACGACTTTGAAATTACATGCATTTGTGACTCTTTTCCCTACTAGACTGTAAGCTTCCCAAGAGGCTCTCTTTACCCATTAGCTGTCAAAATAACTGCTTATTGAATTTAACTGATTTGGAGGGAGTAGTGATCTCTGTGCCGAATAACTGAACTAACCAAGAGCTCCTGTCCTCAGGGAACTGGCTCTCCTAAATAGAACTGATATCATGAATGTGCAAGAGCATCTAGTCATATAGGTTGCCAAGAAAATTAACAGACAAGGTTTAATATCTTCAGATTGTCCATGGCAAACATCAGGGACTATGAGGTGGCTGAGGTGGGAGTTGAATGGCCAGTGAATGAGTAGCAATAGGGGTCAGGACAAAATGTGGAACTTTCCTTGGGTATGCTTTCTGACAGAAGTGGGGCTTTGGGAGCTATTTGAACCACAAGAAAACCAAGCATTGGCTTTTCCCTGAGAGAAGGCAAATATTTAAGACCTAGATATCATACCTGGGTGGTAGGCCATTTGAATTCAAGTCAAAACACTGAAGCAGTTTATTCCTGTGACTGAGGAGATATCATGTCAAATGCTATTGGAAGGTGGAACATATGTCACCTAGTGGCATTTATACAGCATAGTGTTGAAAAGCATAGGCTCTAGAGCCAGACAGGGTTGGGTTTGCACCTGGGTTCCACCACTGACTAGCTATGTGACATTGGGCAAGTTATTTAAGGTCTATGCCTCAATCCCCTCATCTGTAAAATAATGAAAATAATAGTATCTTTCTCATAGGGTTATTAAGAGGATTAAAATAATTAATATATGTAAAAGGCTTAGAACAATGCTCTGAGTAAGCACTCTATAAGCATTTATTATTATTATTATTATCTAATGAGTTCCCTTTGGATCCTGAGGAATGTGCTGGGTACTTATAGTAATTTCAGTGTGAGTTTGGAAACATTTATATTCTAGACAATATTTATAAATTTATATTTATATGTATAAATACACATTTATGTGTATAAATACACATTATATATATTTATAAATATATATTATATATAAATTTATATTTTATATTTATGTGTATAAACAAACATTGATATTATGGATAATATAATTCTATATTATATTCTAATTCATGTCAATAGCTCCTTAGCAGTGGCTGTAATAGAAGTAGTGATAATATCTGGCTCAAAAAGATGAAAGAATTTTGCACCAACTGAAATTGTCCAAAGGACTACCAGGTTATCTTAGGAGGGAGGAACTTCCCTTTTGTCGTGGGTGTTAGAGCTGAGAACTGGTTGAGGATGTTACAGAAGGGATTGAGGATGGAATTGGGACTTTGCTATGCCAAGAGATTCTCTGATTCCTTGATTCTTGTCAGCAGAAGGGCTGCCTTTGAGTTGCTTCTTTTTTTTTTTTATTTTGCTCTTTTTTTTTTTTTTTTTTTTTTATTATTTTTTTCCAGTGGGTTTTGTCATACATTGATATGAATCAGCCATGGATTTACTTGAAACATCAGGGCCTCTTCTAATTTTTTGAAATTGAAATTGTGAGTCACCTTACACAGAAAGCTAACTGAAAATAAATGGGGCTGGGATCAAATGTCATGTTTCAAAGTCTGAAATCCCCCAAAAGTACTTTCAAGACTCAAGAAATGAGTTTTGTTTTCTGCTCTGCCAGCAATTAACTATGTAATCGTGTATAGCTTACTTTCTCTGGGCCTTGGTTTCCTAACCTAGAATATGAGGGGTTAGAGTAGATTTTCTCTGAGGTCTCATAAGGTTACCTTCTGTGGTTGGAAGATATAATTCTCTGAGTAGAAACGACTAGGTGAAGGAGATATTCATGCATTCAGCAGATGTCTATGAAGCACCTGCTAAGTGTCAAGCAAAGGATACTAGATTGGCAAGGCATTGTATGCTATGCTACAGAATTTGCCTTAAAGGCAGTGGGGAGCCATGGAAAGCCTTTGAACAGAGGAACTATATAACTCAGGGTTCAGCTGTGGAAATTATATCGCTCTAGATATTTTCAGCAGAGTTTTAATATAGAAAATTGAGTGTTTCCAAAATTGGTAGAAGGGCTGAAGGGGCAAGCTTTAGACTAGGCCTCCAGGAATGAATCTCAGAATGAATCCAGCTGTTTTCTCTGCCAGAAGAAAGAAGGTAAGGCATCAGGAGCTGTGGGAACACTGTACCTGATTTGCAATCTAGGAATTAGGAATCTGCCACTGCCTTAACTATTGACTAGAGTATCATCATGCCTGCTAGAGCCTCCATAGCAAAAATAAATAAGCAAAACTATTTAAAAGTCTCATTCCCTGCTTGTACAAAGACACAAAGCAGGGTCTGGACACTGGGACCTATGGAAAGGTAACACAGCTGCAGAAAATTCTAAAACCCCACCATTCTACTTGTCACCAGAAGCAGCAGAAGCATGTTTTTTGTATTATCACTTTCTTTCAAATATTGTGCATATGCCTATGATTGGCAGAAATAAATCACATACAGAACAATGGATGCAAAGAAATCACAGGTTGTTGTTATCGTTGTTGTTGTTGTTTTAGTTTTTATTAATAGCTTTTCAGCAATACAGGAAGGCAAGCTAGGAGGGTGGCATGGATCCTCAGCATCCAGTATATAGTATCCACCATAGAATTAAGAAAAGCAGGATTGCTTTTGAAAGAGATACTTTGTCCAGGAGAGTAGAGGCTGAACTGGGGAGAGAGAGCAGCACAAAAGATCACAGTAGTTGACAGTAGGGAGAGAGAGGAATGACACATTCCTCAAGGAGGAAGTGAATCACCAAGACTTAGAGACTGGTTGGCTAGCAGCAAAGTGAGGGAAAAGGAAGACTTATGGATATTTCCTTGGTATCTCCTTGGCTAATTCTGTGTGTGACATTCCCAAGGGACAGGGAACTCAGGGGAAAGGGGAAGCTGGGAGGGGTGGGAGAAAACTGCTTTGATTTTGGACTTACCAAATTTAAGGTTCTTGTGAGATATTCAGAAGACATCCAGAAGGCAGGTGGAGATTCATCTCTGGAGTTCAAGAGAGTTACCTCTGGCTTATCAGCTAACCCTCAGGGAGGTTGTAAGCTCCCTGCAGGCAAAGACCTATGTCTGTTTTGTTCCCACACTGGTGTCCTGTAAGCTTGTTGAAAGGCGGTACTTCAGTATGTAATCTGGTGGCAGGTAGTTAAAGGCTTGGGAATGGATAGATTCATCATTCAGTGCAAGTATGGAATAAGAAGAAAAGGGGACTGAGGTTAGAGGAACTTTGAGAAATCATGGCCTTAATGACTAAATGAAGAATCCAAGCAGGAAGCAAAGATAATACAATCAGATAGGTCATGTGAATGTGTCCCCAAGACAAAGGAAGTAAGGAAGGAGTAAGGCATCAATGGAGATGAGACCATTCAGCAGGTGATGGAAATTTGAATTCTTTCCATCTTTTGGCTATGGTGAATAATGCTGTTATTAATGCTCATGTACAAGTTTTTGTGTGGGCATGTTTTAACTTTTCTTAGGTGTATATCTAAGAGTGGAATTGTTGGGTCAAATGGTAACTACATGTTTAAGTTTTTGAGGAATGGCCAGACTATTTACCAAAGTGGTTTCATCATTTTACATTCCCACCGGCAGTGTTATGAAGGTTCCAGTTTCTCACATCCTCCCCAACACTTATTATATACCTTTTGATTATAACCATCCTAGCATGTGTAATGTGGTATATCATTACAAATCTGCTATAGCAAATATCTTTCATTTGCATTTTCCTGATGATGAATAGTGTAAGTGATTTGATTTAGGTCATACCTGAACTGAACTGAATGGTCTAGTGGTTTTCCCTACTTTCTTCAATTTAAGTCTGAATTTGGCAATAAGGAGTTCATGATCTGAGCCACAGTCAGCTTGTGATCTTGATTTTACTGACTGTATAGAGCTTCTACATCTTTGATGGCAAAGAATATAATCAATCTGATTTCGGTACTGACCATCTGGTGATGTCGATGTGTAGAGTCTTCTCTTGTGTTGTTGGAAGAGGGTGTTTGCTATGACCAGTGCGTTCTCTTGGCAGAACTCTATTAGCCTTTGCCCTGCTTCATTCTGTACTTCAAGGCCAAATTTGCCTGTTACTCCAGGTATTTCTTGACTTCCTACTTTTGCATTCCAGTCCCCTATAATGAAAAAGACATATTTTTGGGGTGTTAGCTCTAGAAGGTCTTGTAGGTCTTCATAGAACTGTTCACCTTCAGCTTCTTCAGCATTACTGGTCAGGGCATAGACTTAGATTATTGTGATACTGAATGGTTTGCCTTGGAAATGAACAGAGATCATTCTGTCATTTTTGAGATTGCATCCAAGTACTGCATTTTGGACTCTTTTGTTGACTGTGATGGCTACTCAATTTCTTCTAAGGTATTCTTGCCCACAGTGGTATATATAATGGTCATCTGAATTAAATTCACCCATTCCCGTCCATTTTAGTTCACTGATTCCCAAAATGTCGATGTGAGAAATAGACTCAAGGGATTAGATGTGATAGAGTGCCTGAAGAACTATTGACAGAGGTTCATGACATTGTACAGGAGACAGAGATCAAGACCATCCCCAAGAAAAAGAAATGCAAAAAAACAAAATGGTCATCTGAGGAGGCCTTACAAATAGCTGTGCAAAGAAGGAAGCGAAAGACAAAGGAGAAAAAGAAAGATATACCCATTTGAATGCAGAGTTCCAAAGAATAGCAAGGAGAGATAAGAAAGCCTTCCTCAGTGATCAATGCAAAGAAATAGAGAGAAATAATAGAATAGGAAAGACTAGATATCTCTTCAAGAAAATTAAAGATACCAAGGGAACATTTCATGCAAACATGGGTACAATAAAGGACAGAAATGGTATGGACCTAACAGAAGCAGAAGATATTAAGAAGAGGTGGCAAGAATTCACAGAAGAACTATACAAAAAAGATCTTCATGGCCCAGATGATCATGATGGTGTGATCACTCACCTAGAGCCAGACAGCCTGGAATGCAAAGTCAAGCATGCCTTAGGAAGCATTACTATGAACAAAGCTAGTGGAGCTGATGGAATTCCAGTTGAGCTATTTCAAATTCTAAAATATGATGCTGTGAAAGTGCCACACTCAGTATTGGAAGCAAATTTGGAAAATTCAGCAGTGGCCACAGGACTGGAAAAGGTCAATTTTCATTCCAATCCCAAAGAAAGGCAATGCCAAAGAATGCTCAAAGTATCACACAGTTGTCCTCATCTCATATGCTAGCAAAGTAATGCTCAAAATTCTCCAAGCCAGGCTTCAACAGTACATGAACTGTGAACTTCCAGATGTTCAAGGTGGATTTAGAAAAGGCAGAGGAAGCAGAGATCAAATTGCCAACATCCATTGTATCATCGAAAAAGCAAGAGATTTCCAGAAAAACATCTGCTTTTTTTTTTTTACTATGCCAAAGCCTTTGACCATGTCAATCACAACAGACTGTGGAAAATTCTTCAAGAGCAGGGAAAACCAGACCACCTGACCTGCCTTCTGAGATATCTATATGCAGGCAGGAAGCAACAGTTAGAACTGGACGTAGAACAACAGACTGGTTCCAAATCGGGAAAGGAGTACCTCAAGGCTGTATATTGTCACCCTGCTTATTTAACTTATATGCAGAGTACATCATGAGAAATGCTGGGCTGGATGAAGCACAAGCTGGAATCAAGATTGCCAGGAGAAATATCAATAACCTCAGATATACAGATGACACCATCCTTATGGCAAAAAGTGAAGAAGAACTAAAGAGCCTCTTGATGAAAGTGAAAGAGGAAAGTGAAAAAGTTGGCTTAAAGCTCAACATTCAGAAAACTAAGATCATGGGGTCTGGTCCCATTATTTCATGGCAAATAGATGGGAAAACAATGGAGACCATGACAGACTTTATTTATTTATTTATTGGCTCCAAAATCACTGCAGATGGTGACTGCAGCCATGAAATTAAAAGACGCTTACTCCTTGAAAGAAAAGTTATGACCAACCTAGACAGCATGTTAAAAAGCAGAGCCATTACTTTGCTAACAAAAGTGCATCTAGTCAAAGCTATGGTTTCTCCAGTAGTCACATATGGATGTGAAAATTGGACTATAAAGAAAGCTGAGTGCCGAAGAATTGATGGTTTTGAACTGTGGTTTTGCAGAAGACTCTTGAGAGTCCCTTGGACTTCGAGGAGATCCAACCAGTCCATCCTAAAGGAGGTCAGTCCTGAATATTCATTGGGAGGACTGATGCTAAAGCTGAAGCTCCAATTCTTTGGCTACCTTCTGTGAAGAACTGACTCATTTGGAAAGACCCTGATGCTGGGAAAGATTGAAGGCAGGAGGAGAAGGGGACGACAGAGGATAAGATGGTTGGATGGCATCACCAGCTCAATAGACATGAGTTTGAGTAAATTCCAGGAGTTGGTGATGGACAGGGAGGCCTGGTGTGCTGCAGTCTATGGGGTTGCAAAGAGTTGGACATGGCAGAGTGACTAAACTGCACTGATAATTAATATATTGAGAACCTTTTTATGTCTTATTGATCATTTTTTGGAGAAATGTTACTCAGATTCTGTTCCAATTTTTTAAATTGGTTTTTTTTTTTAAATAATTGAGTTATAAGAGCTCTTAATGTATTCTAGATACAATCCCTTATCAGATATATAATTTGCAAATATTTCATTCTGTGTATTCTCTTTTCATACTCTTTTTTCATATTTCTTTAATTTTTAAATTATTTTCATTATTTCTAATTGAAGGATAATTGCTTTACAATATTGTGTTGGTTTCTGCCATACATCAACATGAATCAGTCATAGGTATACCCTTCCTTTTGAACCTCCCACCCACCTCCCCCACGTCCCACTCCTCTATGTTGTCACAGAGCACCAGTTTGAGTTCCCTGAGTCATACAGCAAATTTCCATGGGCTATCTATATATTACATAGCAAATTTTTACCATATATTAAATAGATAGCCAGTGGGAATATGTTTTCCACTGTATATGTTTAGCCAGTGTATATATTTTCATGATAGTGTCCTTTGAAGCACATTAGTTTTTTAACATTGACCAAATCCAATTTATCTATTTTTTGTTGCTCATGCTTTTCATGTCATATCTAAGAAACCATTACCAAATCCAAGATCACAAAGATGTACCCGTATTCTCCTCATATTGTTAAACTTAGCCACAATATCATTACCACAGCTAAACAATTAATAGTGATTCCTTAATATTATTGAATATTCAGCCTGTTCAAGTTTCCATTTGTCTCATAAATGTCACAAATGGGTGGTGATGCACACATATACAAGTTCCTCCTGAATGGATCCCTCTTTTTTCTCCTTATTTACTTGCTAGAGAACCAGATTTTTGGTCCTGTAGTTTTTTACAGTCTGTATCACCATATTGCAGTTTAAAATGTTTTTCTGTCCTCTGTGTATCATATAAATCAATAGCTAGATCTAGAAGCTTGATCTGATTCAAGATATTTTGCTGTTTGTTTTGGCACAAATCATTCATAGGTGATGTGATAAGTCAAACTTTTAAAGTGGGCATTTTTTGGGTTTTATTCTATCTTGTAAGGCTAGGGGCCATTTTATTTATGACTTCCATTGACTCAGAATTTCCACTCACCAAGTTTGAACAGGTGACTGTCCTAGACTCAGAGATTTTTAGAAAATAGAGAGCACTTCTCATTCCTCTTAGAGTTTATGGTATGGTAGAAATACAAGATGGAGAAGGCAATGGCAACCCACTCCAGTACTCTTGCCTGGCAAATCCCATGGACGGAGGAGCCTGGTAGGCTGCAGTCCATGGGGTCACTAGGAGTCAGACAGGACTGAGCGACTTCACTTTCACTTTTCACTTTCATGCATTGGAGAAGGAAATAGCAACCCATTCCAGTGTTCTTGCCTGGAGAATCCCAGCAACGGGGGAGCCTGGTGGGCTACCGTCTATGGGGTCACAGAGAGTTGGACACGACTGAAGCGACTTAGCAGCAGCAGTAGCAGAAATAGCAGGTATTAATTAGTTCTATCCCTGGATAATCGAATTTCTTGCCCCTTTCCACCAATATCTATCTGTTCATGTGTACAGTCCTATGTAAGAGTAAGAAAGGCCCTTAGAGATATTCAGTGTAAGTTAGTCCTTGGTTTTGGGGGCCCAGAAACCTGCTCTATGTATTTTTCTGACGCAAGGGTTCAGAGGTTTCACTGAATTCTGACAGGTCTAAGTTCTCCTGTGGCAGAAGGGAGATGGAGTCCCATAGAAGGGAAAGGAGTTGCCCCAAAGTCTTATAGGAAGCTTGAAGTAAGCCTAGGAGTAAATCTGAAACATTTCTGTCTCTATTCCAGGGCTTCACCATTTCAGACACCAGACCACAAAAACAGAACAGGGCAGTGATTTCAAGCAGATTGCAAGTTTTATAGGTTTTGTGGAGGCTTTTCCAAAGCAAAACTGTCCTCTCTTCCTAGTACCCAGTATGCTGGAATAGTGCAAGCTGTCATGGTTCAAAGGAACCAGAAGTAGGAAAGAAATCTGATTTGCAAGTGCAGAGATATCAGAGAAAGACAAATATAATTGAATTTTGTATAATTTGTAGAGTGTCTTTGTGGTTCTGTACACAGCACTGATTTGTTGGATTTGTATAGTTAATTGTGAGTGGCCTATAAATACTTGAAGTGAAGTTGCTCAGTTGTGTCCGACTCTTTGCAACCCCATGGACTGTAGCCTACCAGGCTCCTCTGTCCATGGGATTTTCTAGGCAAGAGTACAGGAGTGGGGTGCCATTTCCTTCTCCAGGGATCGAACCGAGGTCTCTCACATTGCAGGCAGATGCTTTACTGTCTGAGCCACCAGGGAAGCCCAATAAAAGGCAGTGGCAAAAAGCATCTTTGCTCCCTCCTTGGCCCAGGCTCCAAAGTTGCTCCAAAGGGTCCCTTCCCGCTGTGACCCCACCCCATTCCTTTTCCCTCCTCCCCATCCTTTTTCCATCCTTTCCCCCAAGCTTCACTTTCTTCATCATACCCCCCCCCCCATTTCTTCTTTCTCTTTCCCATTTTTCCTTTCACTTCTGCTTCTCACCGTCTTCTCATCATTCCCTCCTCTCTCCCTTCCATGCTCTCTCCCCTCTGGCCCGTTCTGTCCATTCCCTTCCTCTCTCCCAGGCCTTTCCCTTCTCTCTCTCCTCAGCTCCATCAACCCACCCACAACAAGCTCTCCACCCCCACGCCAGAACTGGCAGCCTGGAGCTCCGGCTGGGCTGGATGGAGCGGGCCTGCTGGGGGGACCATGTGTTCACCGATTGGCTGCCGCTGGTAGCACGCCAGCTCAAGTACCGCCCCCCCCGGCGAGTAAACGCTCCTCTGCGGCACCTGTTATTGGTCGGCGGGCCTGTCAGCATTTTGGCTGCACCGCACGCAGGCGCCGGCAATCGTTCCGTGAATAAAAACGCAGAATATTGGCTGGGGGGTGGGGAGAGGCGAGGAAGAGAGCCAGCGAGGCAGGGATCGAAAGAGTAGCTGGCAGCCCGGAGCCCGGCGAACAGAGCGAGCGTAGAAAAGCGAGCGAATTAAAGGGAATAGAGGAGACCGAGACTGACCGGTAGCCAGCCAGGCAGGTGGACGGACGCACCCCCGGACAGACAGACTGAGCAGGCGCCGGAGAACCTCGCGCTGGTTTCTCCTGCCTTTCCCTTTGAAAGCCAGGATTTTGCCTTTTTCCGTGGCGCCCGAGAGAGAATGCTGGACTCTGCAGACTTCAGCGCAAGCTAAGATTTCTCAGCTAGGGAAGAAAGATCAGCTCAGTTCTGAGAAGGGGGAAGCGAGCGCCCCTGTCCCCATCCCCCCTTCCCCCCTCCCGTACCAAACTCGGGCGCCAAACCCAGCCCTTCCCCAACCACCCGACTTCCTCCTCTCCTTTCTAGCATGGTGGCTGTATGGACAGTCTGACAGAACAGAGACTGACATCTCCCAATCTGCCAGCCCCTCATTTGGAACACTACAGTGTTCTGCATTGCACCATGACCCTGGATGTGCAAACTGTAGTCGTTTTTGCCGTGATTGTAGTCCTTCTGCTTGTAAATGTCATACTCATGTTTTTTCTGGGAACGCGCTGAATGGAGTCCAGCCACCTGAGCTGTCTGGAATTCTCGCTTTGATTTCATCCCGAGAACCTCCAAGGAAAAAAAAAAAAAAGAGAGAGAGAGACAGGGAAAGAGAGGGAGAGAAAGAGCACGCTTTCTTACTCAGGGGGGAAAACGTTTTGAGCTTCAACATGGCCTCGCTGTGATATGTATGACGTTGGTATATTATCTCTCCCTAAATCTTTTGTTATGTCTTGTCTTTTAAGTATGCCTGTGAGTGTAGTTGCTTATTGCTCGAGTAAAATTGTTGTGTTGATAAAGAAATGCTTTCTATTTAAGTGTGTGTGTGTGTGTGTGTGTGTGTGTGTGTGTGTGTGCATTCTTCATTGATGTGACGTTCATGAAGCAAGCTCTGCATCCTTACACAATGGCTTTGCTGATTGTGGTGTTTTGTCAATTCATTTTCTGGAAAACGACCTTTAAATTCCATCAGAGAATTTTAGTCAGAATTTCTTTCTTGCCATCAGAAGATGGCATTTGGGTTTGTCTGGGGCAAGGGAGGTTGTGGGAAGAGCATGATTAATTTCTGGCATCTTAGGAAAAACAGTGTTGCACTAGATGTTTAGAGGAAAGAAACTGATACAGGAATGAATTTGGGGAAATTATTCTTCAATCTCTTAATGAGAAGCGAGAATATGGGAAGTGATGCTGTGGGGTGCGTTGTGCTGGCAGTTGGTGACTGTGTCCTCTGAATCTTAATTTGCTGTCCAGTGTTTACAGTTTCCAATTTGGAAAGAAGCCACGTTTAAAACATTTCTTAAAAAATCATTAAATGTCAATTTCTTTGGAATCATGGTATGTGACATAAAAGTGTTCTTTGATTTTTATGAATTAGCAAGAGAAGACGTTGACAGTAACTGTTTGGGTTCTTTTTCCCAAATATTGTACCTGTGAATTTGAGTTTGGGAATTTTGTTTCTATGGCCTCCAAAAACAACTAAAACTAGCTTTCTACCAACCTTGGGAATAATGTATTTAGGTATGCCTCTTTGGGGTAATCTCATTTGCAGTGATGTTCTTGAACTACATTTTAAATAGAACTTGCTAGTGCTAATGAGAAAATGGTGGTTTTGTTTGCTTCCTTGTTCTTTAAAATCAGAGGTCTCTCTATTTGGAAGGTTTCCATTTCAAAATGAAATTATGTATCGTGCTAAACTGAGAGTTTTGAGCACCCCCCCCCCAAATGACTGGATGGAAAGGGATGAAAGCTCTGGAAAACATGAGGTAGAAGCAACATTCCAATTTGATATTTATTTGCATGTCTGTATCAGGTGGTAGTGGTGGTGATTGCTGTTATTTTTGCTATTGTTATTATTTTTATATTTCTGTTTACCCTAAGAAAGCTTTTGTCAAAGCCAGTAAAAAATTTTCTCTGATGCCAGTGTGCATAATATAATGCGCCCCCCCCCCCCACCTGCTGATGTTGGCAGGTCTTCATTCTGTTGCTTACCTGACTTGAAAGAGTGCCATTTCTGTCTCATATAGCAATGAATCAGGGCACATAAAACATCCACACACATGTTCCCCCTGCACCCATGTGGGTGACTGTTCATGAGTGATGTGCAAATCTGCTGGCAGTGTGCTCTCAAGTACCATTTACTATTGTTCGGACTGTTTGGAAAAGATTTTGAAGGGAGAGGAGCTGTGAAGGGGGCTCTTGAAATTGTCCAGAACTTGGGGCCCAAAGAGTATAATTTTATGGCATTAGAAGAGGTTTTGAGTCACAAGGTGTGCGCCCGATGGTTCTGTGTGGGTGAGAAACTGATTTTTTAATTTGGTTGGCACCATGTTGTAAGCATGATCTGGGAAGTTTGCTGGCATTGATTCTTATTATTTACTCTTTAGTCCCTTTGTGGGAGCCCCTAGGTTGAACTAAAAACTTGATTTTTTTGCAAAGAGAATCTAGTGAGTCCCATTTGCTCTCCCTTCCTGCGCTTGCCCCAACAGTATTGTGTAAAGTAACCTGATATTTTAGTTGGACACTTTGTTTTGAGACAATGTTGGAGAGTGATGAAAGAAAGACTGTAGGCTGGGCAGCTACAGACCTGGGTCTTCTCTGTTCAGCGACTGCTTGACATTGAGCAATTTTGGGATTCTCTATAACATGGCATTTGGGGATGGTTGGACTATGTTTTTGAATTCTGTGATTTTGGGTGTCTTGGGCACTTGAAATCAGAGGCTAATGAACTGGGAAGATAACTGAAAAGGCAAATGACATGTTAATAAATGTTCATCAAGGGGTGATGGGAGGGGGGAAGGAGGAAATATCTGGTTGCTGGTATCTGGAGAAACTTGTTTTACATAAGAGATTCTTTTACCTAGTTATGTGGGAAGAAAACTGGACTACAACAATAGAATGCTTTTTGATATTTCCTTCAAGGGGATAAGGATTCTCCAAGGCTTGTCTTTGAACCAGGTTTATGACAAAGTATGTGTCATGAAATGCCACAGCCTTCACCTTTGGATGCCTGACAGACGCTTGGCAGAAAGCCTTTGTAAATGTATGTGTGTAGGATGTGTGACAGTATGTATGTGGGTGTGTATGCACATCTACTCTGTGTTTGTGTCGGATACAGACTCCTGGATCTGGATGGGGTTGACTGTGCTAGGAATGAAGAAAAACAGCAGGACATGAATTGAGTTCCCCAGTTCTGAAAGGCCTCCTTGTGCTAAGGCCTATAAAGATTTGACTGGTGCTAAGGTGGATGAGTGTCCCCTCTATCGGTCTTCCCCTACCCTACATAGCCTCAGACTAAAGGGGTAGCTTGAAAGAGCTCTTTCATCAGTAATTTAGTTTGTGAAATGAGTAAACATTTTTTAAATTAACTTATCTTTAGGCACATAAGGGAATGTTGCTAGCCAGATGGCAGGCTACCCTAGAGCAGCTAAAAGGGAGTTTAGGGAGTAGTGAACAGGGTGACTTTTTACTTGTGTGGATCCTAAAGGTTTGGCATTTCTTCTTCAAGATTGTGAGAGTATGCAAAAAGAGAAAAGAGTGGGAGAAAATGAAAATGCAGCTGAGAGGAGTGGAACCCTCTGCATTTTGACTTTCCCCCGCTTTCCTGCCTCTTCTCTTCATCTTCCCCCTTCTAAGCTTTTCCTCTCTTCCCTGATAACAGCCTCCTCTCTCTCCCCCACCATCCCTGCTGTAAGGGATACGAAGGAAGAGAAGAGGGCTTTTCCTCTCTGATTTGTCCCAACTTTTCCTGACAGAGCTCCTTGTTCCCTTTCCTTCTGTCTAACTCCTTTGTAGAGGATACTTTTTGCTACAAGCTCCCCACTAGAGGATTCAAGAAAATGTCCTTGACCAGTATCCAAGCAACTCCTGCATCACGTAGCTCCAGCTGAGGTCTAGGACACTTTAAAGGTCCAGGCACAAGCACTTTTGGAGAAAGGCGGGAGCTGGCAAGGCAGGACTTGGAAAGATGCTTTTGGGGAGAGGATAAACAAAGAACAAAATCCTCATTGCCCACAAATGCCTAGAAAACATATCCAGGGAAGGCATACAGAACCTAGCTGCATCCCAGTCATGGGACTATTTATTTGAAGGCTCTTGGGTTCAAATCCCTCTCTAGTCACTGCCTTCTCCTTAAGATTAAATGAGCCATTTCCCAGTCTAGCTTTAGTGCAAGGAGATCTGAAGGCCCTGAAAAATGTTTTTGCACACCGTGATTTTTGACTGATGCAGGGAGGAGGTAAAAGGGTAGCGTGCATGCATGCTAGTTGCTTCAGTGGTTGTCCGACTCTTTACGACCCTATGGACTATAGCCCTCCAGGTTCCCTCATCCATGAGATTCCTCAAAGCAAGAATGCTGGAGTGGGTTGTTGTGCCCTCCTCCAGGGGATCTTTCAAACCCAGGGATCAAACTCAAGTCTCCTGCATTGCAGGCGTATTCTTTGCTACCTGAGCCACCTGGGAAGCCCAAAGGGATAGCATGTGGGAACAAAGTGAGCAATGTTTCCCCCCTCCCCACTGAGACAGCTTCTATCTGTCAGAACATGTAACATCTGCCTGTGCAGTGTACTCCAATTTTGGCTGTGGCTAGGGAAACTTTCCCAACCTAGCTGCAGTGTGAAATTGTTTTTTTGTTTGTTTCTATGTTGTTGGTCTCTGAAGAGTTTCCAACTGAGATAGCTGGGCAAATTAGAGAGGCCAGTTTGATTGTTAGTTTGGTGAACAGGGTTTGGACCCTGATTCAGACTTTCTCATCTGTGTGTGTGTGTGTGTGTGTGTGTGTGTGTGTGTGAGAGAGAGAGAGAGAGAGAGAGAGAAAGAGAAAGAGAGAGAAAGAGAGAGAAATTAAGTTGCTAGAGACCTGAAGGATCCGATTGAACCTGAGGGTGAGGTGCTCTTCTGCACTCTGGTGAGGTCTAGACTGGGAATGCTTTGCTATGATCAGAGGGTACACTTCAGCATTTGCAGAGATGCTGCCAAAGCATGTCCTCCTTCTAGCTTCTCTTTGCATCTTGGCCTCTGCTCTCCTTGGCCTGTGGAGTACTTGCTCTGTATACAGAAATGATTGGAAACTGAGCTATTCTCCAAATATAACTGCCTCCTCAGAAGGCCTCCCCAAAAGCATCTGGATTCAGTCCCATTGGCCTTGCCCCAAAAAGTGGGGTGGCAGTAGGGAATCTTAGACCCTCTAGCCCTTATTTCTAGCTCTGCAACTTGTTTAGGCCAGCCGAGTCTCTAGCTTTCCAGGAATCCTTGATCAAAGCTTAGCTCTTCTGATGTCTACCCAGAGTGTCTCCTGTCATTAAGTAGGTACAGCTCTCAAGAGTATTTGGTATTGTGCTTTGCCTTGGCACCAAAGTACTGAGTGGAAAAACTAGATGGGGGAAGGGTCTAGTGGGGAGAGAAGACTGGGGAAATAGTCCAGTAATGACAATACTAATAATCCCTTGTCAGTGCATGGGCCTATACAGAGCAATTCTGTATCTTTCCCAATTTAGAGCATCACATCAACCTTGCAAAGTAGATAAGAAGGATTGTTATTCCTGGTTTTACCAATGCAAGAGTTAAAAGTTAGATTTATGGGATGGTAGTGGGTCTGCCTTTCAAATGGACAGGGGCAAAAGAGTAAGATTTGATCATTCCCAGTTAGTGTGCAGCTCAATGGAGTCAGGTGGAGGGGAAGGAGCATGAGTCATCCCTGAAATCATACTAGCTTCCTCAGTTACTTGCTTTCATTTTTAGTTCTTTTTCATACCTTTCATTTATATAGCAATTTTGGACAGAATTCTTTATTCAATAAAATGTTGGTTTTTAATCTTGCATATCAAAGAGTTCCCTTTAGTCTCATGAAAACTCACTATTTGGGATCTTCAAGGAGAAAGGCAGTGTGAATTGGTGAAGCCTAAACCACTATATATATGTGCCATCTGATCAGGATCAGGTAAAAAAAGGACTTTGTCTATGAAATACCTAATTTTGCAATCTTCTACTGGTCCTCAGTCCCCAGTGAACATACAGATCACTTGGAGAGTTTTTAAATACCTGTGCCAAGTTTCCACTCTGATTCTGATTGAATTGTCACATGATAGGTTCCAGGCAACTTTTTATTTTTAAAGAAAAAAATAAGTATTCCAAGGTGATTCAAACATGCAGAGAGAGTTAAAAGCCTTCTCAATGGCTTTGCTGCCTCGTCCAGTCGTCTATGCTCTTGTGAAACTAGCCTTTTGAACCTAACTTCAGGTGTTTTTGAACCAAGCACTAAATTTTGTTTGGTTGATTGATTACTCTAGCTTTTTATGACTTTTTAAAATTTTGCTTCATTGTGCCAAAACTTAGCACTTCCTTCTAGCATGCATGAGTTGAACTTTTATTTTATTTAGTTGGTGTATCCTAGCTTTTGGGGTTTTTCTTTTTTTTTTTTTTGTTTTTTTCCTTGCCATGAAACAGATTAGCAGTCTCTTCTAGCATTGCATCATTTAAAAACTGAATAAGTACCATCCAAGCTGTTGATTCAAAGAAGTGTTGAATATAATGTGATTAATGCTAGCTACTCTGGCAACTCATCAAAGCTGCCTCTTGGAATTGGAGCCAGTTAACTTTTGTGTGTACACAAAGATCTGACTATCTGGTCAGATAGTGCAGAATCCACTGGGTGCTACCATCATCTATCCTATCAGCCTGTTGATGAGGATAATTAGCATGATGGATTTGTTGTATGCTTTGTGGACATCAGTTTGTATGCAAGTTTCATAACAATCATCTACCAAGCCAATGACCCCATAAGAAAAAGTATGAGTCATTTGGTATCTTACCCCTAGTAAATCCTGTTGCAGGCTTTGGGGTTCCCTGTTTTCTTTGAATACCCACAAACCATATGTTACCTAATCGAGTCCAGAATTTGCCTGAGGGTCAGTGCCACAACTGTAGATTTTGGGTACCACTTTCTTTTCCCCTCTTTGGAAAAGCAAGGCATCATAGATTTAGCTTTAAAATAATATATTTGGTTTTCAAACAGTTCACGTAACTCTGTATGTGTATTTCTTTTGGTTGACTGAATTGTTTCCATTAACACAGTGGTTCTCAGCCCTAGGTGCACATTGGAATCACCTGGGGAGTTAACAAGACTTAGAAAAATTCCTAAGATCTCTGGGGGAGATCTTATTGAGTTGGTCATGGTGAGGCCTGGCATCAATATTTTTTTAAAAGCTCCCTGAGGTGACAAGAATGTTCAGCCAGGGATGAGAATGACTGCTCTGTTCAAAGGAAATGTCAGCTCAGCCTGAATCTGGCTTGTTGCACACATGAATAGGCAGGCTTCACAGATGGTGAAATTTTATTCTAGGATTGTGGGGGCCTTGATGAATCCTAGGGGCTTGTGCCCACACCAAAAAGGAGGATTCAACCCTAGAGAGTGAGTAGTCTGAGGGTCTATTTGGATTTTAAATTATCAGCTGTGAGATAGTTTGAACCTTTCAGGGAAAAAAAGTCCCTATGCATTTTCTATAATGGTGGAGATGATTCTGTTCATTTGCTGGGTAACCTTGGTCAAATTACCTCTCCCCTCTGAAATTTGGTCTCCTCATCTGCAAAGTAAGATCAGGTGGATTAGATAGCTTCAAAGATTTCTTCCAGGTTTAATGATCTATGCTTACTTTGTGGTTAATACTAATGATCAAAATGATTAAGAATATCATTATTATTCAAAACTAGTAGGTGATCCAAAGATCTCTTTTAGCAGGTTTGGGATGCACAGGGTTATTTTGGAGGTAGTAGACTTGACTTCTAAATTATATTTAGCTTAGGTCTCTTCTAGAATAACTGAACTATGGGGTTATATTCATTGAGCACACACTGGTTGCCCACAGGGAAGTGAAATATACTGTGAACTGAGTGGCAGGGGGGATGTTAGTTTGGGATTTAGTATTTGTTCAAGAGACATGTTGCATGGATAATTGAAACTTGCCTCTTATAGATAAAATGCCAGCCTTATAGGTCTGGGAAAGCCTAGGAGGCAAGCAGCTGGCTGTTTTGACACCTCAGAACCCCTTTCCTACAATATTTTAAGTAGTCATTCATTTAGTTAATACTACTACTAGTGCTAATATGAATTTAAATGAATACAGTTTTGTACTTAGTTCATTGGCTGTTCCCTTAAATCTGGAAGTAGTTGAGGAAACTGAGGCACTGGGAGATTAAGCGTCTTACTCGAGGTCACATATCCCGAAAGTGATCATTCCTGGCCTAGAACCCAGGTCCCTTGATAGCAGATCTTTTCAGTTCTTCCAGTGTAGCCTGCATACTGAACTCTGAGGTCAGAATGTGGTCATGACTCTGAGAATTTAAAAGTTGTTACTGACATACAGCAGAATTCAAGAGAAAACTTTGAAGAAAGGAACAAAGGGATAACCTAGAGGAAACAGAAAGGTTAAGGGAGGGATGTGTCCGAGGTCAATTCTTTCTTGCTTTTATCACTCTTCTGTGCTAGTTTCAGGCCCCTGACAAGAATTGGGCATTTGGGCTTTGAGCATCACAATTGAGAGTTGGTAGTAGAGAAGAGGGGCAATTGTGAATGCATGGAGAGACAGTATATGGAAGGCAGATCTTTAGTAGGAGAAAAAAACTCTAGAAATGGCCTTGGGCCTCCTAAAATCAAGCTGTGGCTCTGTACCTACCTTGCTGCCAGAACTTGACCAAAGCCCTTCTCCACTAGGCCTCTTGTTTCCATGTGACTAAGATGAGAAGTAGATTTAGTAGGAGAACTGTGTTCTCAAATGAAATTTTAGCCACAAACTTCTCTATAAAACATGGCATGAAAAAGCAGAACTTTGTCTGGTTGAGTGGAGGAGAGAGTCTAGAGTTCCAGACTTGCTAGTGCAGACCTTATTCATTAGGGGAATTGGAGTTAGAAGAGCAGGGATGGTTGCCCAGCACAACCAAATTGCTTGGAAGATAAGGCAACCTTGGATGGAGGAGGCCAGGGTGGGTGGGTGGTGGTGATGGTATATGCCTTTCATTTACGTGGCCAGGATTCACATAGAGAATCACATGGGGGCAGCAATTAAAGTATTTTGGAAATCTGCATGCCTCTCCCTGTCCTGTTTTACAAGTGAAAGAATTAAGGCACTGAGGGAGAAAGGGATTTACTCAAGGTTGCAGTGTTGGGTCTGGTATCCTGAGTCATCAGATCAGCCTCTTGCCCCCATAACCTTCTACCTCTGCTATAGAGTTCTGGCTCTGTGCTCTGTTGGCTGTATCAGAGACTTGGATGCTTTCTCAGGTTTGGTTGGGGAGAGCTCTTAGGGAGAGGCTGGGAGAACAAAAGTATTATGTAACCTCCTAAAGGGGAAAAGGCCTGTCAGAGCCCTTAGGGTGCCAGGCAGTAGATGTGGGTAGGGGAGCAGAGAATCTTTTGCAGACTACATCAGTTCTTCTGAGGCAGGGCTCCCTGGGTCCAACACTGTGCTGCTCAGCCATCCACCCTCAGGGTCCAGAGGCATCTAGCATTGTGCATCTATAGCCAGATCTGGGAATGGTTCTGGCAGCTCTGACCTCTGTTTGCCTGCCTTCATTAGAGGAGGGGAAGGATGCACCTCCCTGCCCAGCAGGCTGCAGGAAGGATGTGCTAAGAGCCCACCCACACCCCCTCAGAGTGTGGTGCCTAAAGGCAGCATCTACTTTTAGCTGTACTTCCCACAGCCTCTCCTCTGCCCACTCTCTTCCATCCTCCTCTCTGTGAACCCTGCTGGTTGGCAGTGGGGCTGGGCAGTGGGTGCTTTGACATTTGGAAAGAGGCATGGTAGAGCCAGGAATCCCTAGGAGAAGCTTTGATAGAGCTGACATGGTGGTGAATGCTCAGAACAGGCATATTGATGAGACTGCTTTGTGTTTAGGGCTTAATAGGCAGTGGAGAGATTTACTTATTTCCTTTGGACCTTGCGGCCAGCTGAGGCACTTGTTTTGAAAATCTAGATTGAACTGCATAGGAGGGCTCGGAAAAATTTATTGCATAGAAAGTGTATTGACACTTTCTCTACTCAGATTTAGAGAAAAGCCACTGGGGATAGTGGATGCTTGCTTGATTCTTGACTCTCCTGAACATTGTCTTAAACTTTTCAGTGGGTTTTGCACATTGTCTCGCTTGATCGTGGCCCTGTGAAGTAAGTAAAACAGGGACTACCTGCATTTTGCAGATGAGAAAAATGAGACTCAAGGAGGTATTGTCATAGAGTGCCTGATCTGGGTTCAAGCTTTGGAAGTTATAGTGCCATTTAAATCATTCTGGACAGCTCTGTCTTCTAGAAAGGGAGTTATAGCTGTCTTGAGTCCAATTTCCTCATTTTGGAAGCTGGGGAACTAGGCTCAAAATAAGAAAGGACTCACACAAGGAAACACACAGTATGTTTGAAGCAGTACTGGAGCTAGAGCTTGCAAGAATGTGAGTTCCTGGATCCATGGGACTTGCAAGCTGCTCTTGTCTTTCAGGAATGGTAAAGGAAATTTGTATGGTGTGATAGAAAGAAGAAGATCACTGAACTAATTCTTTGTTGTTTTTTAGCTCTGTGACCTTGGGCGAGTTACTTAGCCTCTCTGAGTTGGTTTTCTTTTCTATTAAATGGGGCTGATAATCCCTGAGAACTTTCTGAGGCTAAAATCCCTGGGTGACTGCTGTAGTGGAAGGGCCTGACACTTGGTAGGCCTCTACCTTTAACAATCCTCTCTGTAAAGGATTTTTTGAAGACTTACACATGAATATAAAGAGGGGCTATAAATATGAACTTAGTTGCTGGGTGACCTTTAACAAATTCCATTGTCTTTGTGCCTCATTTCTCTCTGTTACAACATGGAGGCCTCTTTTATTTTCCTCCCTTGGAAGGATAGAATCCCTATGTCCTGGCCCATGTCTTGGGTCATTGGTGGGGAGCTGGAATTTTTTTTTTCTTATAAGAAGCTTTCTTTTATTTACCCCCATCTCCACCCACCCTGCCACCTGGCCACACATGGTACTATGAATACCAGACTAGCTTTCTGTCTCCCTATCTCCTGCAAAGATAAAAGAGGAGCTTGGAAGAAAGCCAAAGTTAATTGTATTTTTATTTAGTGCCTTCTTAAATCCATCAAGCCAGAATCATTTGCTCCCAGGTCCTTGACCAGAATTTGTGATGGGCATTACTGGATTTCATGATATGATTAAAAGCTGTGTTTAGAGTTCATGAGCTCTGGACAAATGACCTAATTAGGACAAGTCTGCACTTTTTACCTTTATCTGTATTACCTTGGAAAATTCTCATTACCTCGGGAACAGGGCAAGAAGATAAGGACTATTGTATAGTCCTCTATAGTCATCTGTTCCTGCCATGTTTTTCTTTTCTCACAACCCTGTGAGGTGAGCAAGGCTTGGATTATTCTCCCCATTTTAAGGCTAAGTAAATTGAAACTATTAGTGTTTCCTCTTAAAAGCAGTGGTGTGCTCTTAAGAGCATTGCATATATAGTTAGATGTTATCAACCCACCCATACCAAATGGCCTTGAGCAAGGAGTTCATTGTAAAGATGCCTTCTGCACTTTGCTTTTATCCTTGTCTTGTTATAAAAGTTAGTCAAGATAGCAGAGAAAACTAGGCCGATGTCACCATGTAACTTTGACTAGGTTGGCATTGGATTACTAATTGGCAGCTCAGATACAGTTATCTGACCTATAAGTCCACCCATATATCATCCATGGATGCATGAGAGGCCTTGCCAAATTCAGAAGGGTGGCCCTACATCCTGTGACCCTTCATGCCCTGTTTGGAGGTTTTCTCTTTGTAGATTTATCTGGTTGTACCTTGAGCCTAAAAGATGGCTTCGTACCATCACTAGTTCCCACAATCATCCCAAAAGATGAGGAAGGAATGCTTAGGATAAACCCCATCTCATTTTGCCTGAGCTTTAGTGAACATTGTATGCATTTAGGACTTTATCCTTTTTACTCCAAGTGACTCAAGACACTGGAAAAATGAGTGTGGAATGACAAATGTAGGGAAGCGACCAATAGCCTGTCCAGGGCTAAAGGGAGCCTAGCTAGAATGAGTCATCTGTAGGTGCTAATCCATATGCACATATATGTGCACTTTATTTTTGTTGTGGTAGTGGTGGTAGGAGAGATCAGTTAGTACATAATGCTTAAACTGAGAAAGTCACTGGATAAGAATGAGGAACAATCCATAAGCCCACTCCCTCATGGTACTGCTAAGGAAACTGCTGTCTGGGGAGAGGTAAGGACTCGCCCAGAGTCTTAGAGTTGGTCCCTGATCCTTGTCTTTCTATTTGAGGCCTCTTGGATAAATGAAGTGGTGGCTAAGCCTCTTGCAAAAAGCACCTATGAACAACATATTCAGAAAGTGACAGATGAAATTTGAGTCAATGTCCTCCGACCTTCTTGGGAGCAGATTAACCCAGGTGTCTTAGGGGAAAGCTGATAGAAACAAATTTAACAGGAGGAAAATTAGTTCAGTCTTGCTGTCTATCAATGGCCTCTGCCCATATTCACACATTATAGGTCACATGTGATGCACACACTCAGACATATGTGGAGTATATTTAGGATACACATGGGACACACATGTGGGATATACTTTCTCATTGACACACTTGGAGCACACACACATTCAGTTTGCCATGGGGCACACTCACACTTGCACATGCTTGGCACAGGCAGAGTACACACATACACACTTGAGGCATGCTTATGCAAATTTGGGCATACATGGATGCATATAAAACATAACTGCACATTCACATATGTGTAGAGTATACTGAGATGCATACTCAGATATACTCCTATCCCTGGGCACACACTCCTAAGGACTTGAACAAACAACCCCTCCACCTTGAGATACATTTGAACCCATCTATGGGACACACACACAGGCCCCACACATCCTTACGGGACACATTCTGATGAACACATTGTATCCCTAAGACTAATCAGCTGTCCCAGTCTTTCAAGGAGGCACAAGAGGGCACTGGCCCCATCTGGTGGGGCCTCTATCAGTTTGCTCTGCCCCTTTATCCCTGAAATCAGACTTC
Organism: Dama dama; assembly: GCF_033118175.1. Taxonomy (NCBI): domain Eukaryota; kingdom Metazoa; phylum Chordata; class Mammalia; order Artiodactyla; family Cervidae; genus Dama; species Dama dama. The sequence continues at coordinate 106,702,853 of NC_083714.1, forward strand.
AAGGAGCAGTAAGCTCAGGAATAAAATGGATACTCAAGGTGGCATGTGTTATAGCAGGCTCCATCATTCAAACAAAACTTAAAACTGAGCCCTGAGATGTTAACAGGCAGATGGAGAAGATAAATTGACATTTATCAATGCAGAAAGTTTGAGCCTGCTCCTCTATTTCCTAATCTACTTACAGACCATTAGGGAATGGTATAATTGTGAAGTAATATCCTAGAAAACCTAAAGTAACTGATATTAAAGTTTGTTTTTCTTGGGAATGAAGTAACAACTTGGACCAGAGTAAGTTTATCTAAAGTGTGAGTGGGAGATTGTGAGAGGAAGTACATAGGATGCATAAATGGGGGCAGAGGTTCAGCCTCTCCTGGGTCAGTGGTGGATGGAGAGAACAGTCACATCCTTAATGACCACAGCCCTGCCCCTAGGCACAGCAGCTTGGACCATCTGGCCCCACTAATGAGGACCTGCTATTTTTAGAGTTTCTCAAGCTGGAAACCAGGTCGGGGTGTCCTGGAGAGGCCTTTCTGGCCCTTAGTACCAAAGGCTGGAGCTAGAAGGAGGGGCCCTAAACTGTGTCTGGGTAAAGGGTGGGGAGCAATGAGACAGGTGGCCAGTGTGCCAGGTCTGCCCTTTAGCAGCAGCTTCAGAGCCCCAGGGGATTACTGTTGAATGTGACAGCCTTATGTCTGTTTTTGAGCTTTGGACTTGAAATCGAGAAACACAAATTTCTTACTATGATTTTACATTTAGGGTAGAAGATTTTGAAGATAAAAAAAAAATTCTAATATTCTTTTATATTGCTCCTTACCTAAAGAAAGAATACAGTAAAATTTCAAACACACACACACATTTCAGTTGCTATTCTGCCACTTGGGGTGTGTCTCAGTCAGGTTCCCTTCCTCTCGCTGAGTCTTATTTGGTCTATATGTAAAATCACCAATATTGCCCCTCATACTCTGGCAAAGCTCAGATAGACTCAGTTGAGAAAATGCTTTGCAGATGTACTTGTTCTTCACCCATAAAGCTCTATCTCCCCTATTCCTAAGTTGATCTCAATACCTGCCAACTACTGAGTCTAACTTACAGAGTAGCAGTAGAAGGAAAGACCAGAGAGGCAACCTCATGGGGTCAGGTTGGGCAGTCATGCTGGGATCACCCTCACTCATACAGATGCTTTTCAGTACCAGGTCAGTCCTTTCCCAGAATACAGGTTTGCAACATTTATGTGGTCTTATAGCTTTGGCTTCTTATGAACTCTAGGTAGGGAAAGTGGGGAGCATCAGAAACAATTTTCTTCCTAAACTAGAAAAAGCAAGCTCATATAGCCTGTACCTGCCACGTGCCAGAGGATGTAGCCTTTATTTCCAGTATTGACCCTGAGAATGTGCCTTATTCTGAGTTTTGTGCTCAGGGCCATTTCCACCTGCCTTTTTGAAGGGGGTGAGTCAGGAACTAGACTATTAGCACAAGTTTAGATTTCTCCTCATCCCATAAATTATGGGCAAATTCCTTCTGAGTCTCTTTTCTGGTCTGTAAAATGGGCTTTTCTGTTAAGTTTCAGGATTGTGGGGTGCAAGAATTCATGGTGACAAAATATGTGAAAGTGCCTTTTAAAATGTTGACTATGTTTTACTATTGTTAATTGTTATGAGTCTATCCAAGTTGTGATTACAGGTACTTTGGAGGTAACCTAAGAGTTTGTATTCACTTTATTTCTCAATTTCTTCCCCCTACCCTGTTATAAAATAGTATTGTCTCCATTTTGCAGATGAGAATACTGAGTCTGAGGGTACAGGATTAGGTAATGGTGGATTCTGGTCCAGAAGCCATGCCTTCAGACTCTATTCAATGTTCTTTCTATGGCCCCAAGCTATCACCCCTTGAAGTCCAGTACTAAAAGGAAGCTGCTGGTGGCAACTTAATGTTAAAAATTTAGGTTTGTCTCTGACACACAGCAAGGGACAGGGGCTCTCTGGGGCATAGCCTAATCCAGAAGTGCCCTGCTTGCCCATGAGAGGCACTGACCTGTCATCCCTTTCACAGCAGCTCACGTCCTACTCGTCTCCTGCATATTAGAAGCAGTGAAGCGTTGTAGAAGATGCTAAGCTGTTGTGAGAGGGAATTGTGCTGCCCATTTAATTCACTTCAGGAGGATCCCTGAAGGCACTTGGTCTACCTTAGCTACTCCCACCTCCTCACAGCTTCCTGAGTACAGAAGCCCTGTGTGACTGACCTGCCTAAGGGGTTGGATAAAGGTATCTGAAGAAATAATATTTAAGGGCCTTATTCTGTGGGGTATTTTGCCAACTCTTGAGAGTTAAGATAGTAGAGATCCAGAGACCATAGCTGAGAGAGTTCCCTGAGACCATTTGGGCTGACTCTTACCGGCCTTGATGTGAACATTAAAATATAGCTAGGCTGACTTTTTCTCCCTTTGTGTAGTTTTCTTTGTACACCACAGACTCACAAGCTAGGCCAAATTTCCTAGAGCCTTTCTAGCTTGTGTATTTTTCCTTTCTCAGCCCAGGAGAAGGGTGGGTAGGCACACTGAGACAAGAGTGGTGAGAGGAAGGAAATGGAAGAATCTGTGGAGCTCAGGCCTTAGGTGCTAGGCTCTGGGGAAGAAGGCCTTTTGTGTCTTTTGTCATCTGTCCTGCCACTAATATGTTGTTTTCCTATAACTCAGATTGGCTATGAGAGCCCAACTCAAACTGTTGCTGTTTTCACTTGTGCCACTGAAACCTATGGGATGACTATAATGCTGACCTTTCTAGGGGATTGGACAAGCAACATCAAGGGTTAGGAAACTGGAATAAAAAAGGAGAGAGACACCTTCTGTTCTTAAAGTTTGAGCACCCAGAGAGGTGGATAGGGAAGGGTCAGTTGCCAGAGCTCTGCCAAGAAGCAGCCACATAGTTTCTTCAGCTCTCTTGACTATAGAAGACTCATTGAAAAATTACTTTATTTTTGAAAAGGAAATACAGTCACATGGTCCAAAAGGTACACAGTGAAAAGTCTCACTCTAGCCCTGCCCTCCAGCCACTTGGCTTCCTCTGCAGAGGCCATCAGTGAATCCTTCCAGAGAAATGTTATATGGATATATAAAACGAATATGAATATATTTTTCTCTGTTTATGGTAACATACACCCTGTTCTATATCTTGCTATGCTTTGGAGGTTCTGTGTTCCTGTAGGAGCATGAGGATATGCTGTGGAGAGCAGAGGTTAAGAGCACTGGTTCTAGAGTAAGACTACCTGGGTTTTGGTTCTGACCCTGTGTGACCTTCAGCAATCACTTCATCTTTCTGAGCCATGTTTTTCTCATTTTTAAAATGGGGATCAAGTAAGTTAGTATATGTAAAAACTTGGATTTGTCTCTGACACATACTAAAGTGAAAGTGAAAGTGAAGTCGCTCAGTCTTTGCCGACTCTTTGTGACCCCATGGACTGTAGTCCCCCCCCCCCCACCCCCGGCTCCTCGGTCCGTGGGATTTTCCAGGCACGAATTCTGGATTGGGTTGCTATTTCCTTCTCCAGGGGATCTTTCCAACCCAGGGATCGAACCCGGGTCTCCCGCATTGTAGGCAGATGCTTTACTGTCTGAGCTACCAGGGAAGCCCTGACACATACTAAGTACTCAGTAAATGTTAACCATTTTTTTTATGATTAGAAAAATTCTGGACTGTGAGTCAGAAGATTTGGGTTCTCTTTTTGTTCATGCTTCTGGGATACCTGAGGGACTTCCTTTCTCCAAGCCTTCTTCTTCATTTTAAAAATGAGGTCTCATCCCTGCTCTTCTTACTCCCCAGAATTGCTGGCAGGATCTAGTGAGCTCATGAATGTGTAATGAATATGAAAAGAATTTAGAAACTATAATGTGTTAAGCTCATGGTAGGTGAGCCTCTTTCTCTTTTCTTGAAACTACTTTAGGTGGCTTGAACCCAATGGCTTAAACTGGGTGGAAAAAGCAGTACTCATTCTTCTGGCAGCGGAGCCTAAAGGCCGTCTTTGTACTAAAGTTCTATTCTGGGTAAAGGTAGCCCATGGCAAAAATCTGAAATAGTCAAGTTTTGTCTTCTGACCTTTCTTATCCCACTCCATCTCACTTCTGACTTCCTTGTTTCCATGTCTTCTTCAACTCCCCTCTGTCTCTTGACAGCAGCATCTGTCAAAGACAACCTAACTTTCCATTTGAGATAAACTGGTCCAGCTAGCTCAGGGAGTTATATTTGCTTAAGTTCAATTTGCTTAAGTTCAATACTCAGTAACCAAGTCAAGCCTGGAGCCCATTCTTCCCTTCCCACTGTTTTTTCACTAGCATTTTCGTTTCAGTATAAATTTGAATTTCAGATCCCTTAGCAAAAACATTTAGTGATGAATGAGATACCAGAAGTAATTCTACTTAGCCTTCATTTCCAGGGAGGGTCAGATTTGTTTGGGGCCCTGAGAGGAGGGTGAAACAGGTGATGGTTGTAGTATTCAAGGGGTGACATCTGTAGGGCAGAGGGAGGAAGGAGCATCAGAAAATGTCTAAAACTGATCTCAAAAATAAAACTTAGGAAGAAAATGTTGCAAGTTCTTTATATATTAAATTGTTAATCTCATCATTTCATTTCTACTTTTTTTGTGTAGATTTTTTATAAAACACATACTACATTAGTAGTAGGTAGATACTGGGATGGATTTTTTTTTTAACCAATTGATTATTTTTTAAACAAAATCTTGAATTTTTATTTTGTATTGGGGTATAGCTGATTAACAATGTTTTGATAATTTCAGGGGAGAAATTTTTAACCAAAACAATTGACAACTGTCCTCTTAAACTATTGTAGGCTTGGTTTCTAATCTTGGCTCTGCTGCTGACTAACTTGACATGTTAGCCGACTTCTCTTTACTAGAACCTCAGTTTTCTTATCTGTAAAATGTTAGACTGAACTAGATGTGCTAGCTCTTGGGAGTCTCCAATCCTGGCCTTCTCTGAGTATAGTAAGTCACTCTTTCAGGCTTTTGAGCCTGAGACAGAGTCAAGAAGAGTAGGTTCAAGCCCTAGCATCTTGCTGGATGTTTTGTCCCTCAGTCAGCTTTCCTGGGTCCCTTCCCTTCTCTACTCCTACCTCCTCTACCTAGCCCAGACAGGCAGAGGATCTCTTACATAAGCCTCACTGACCTACTTGAAGATCTTTTGTTACAAGCACAATCACTTTTCCTGCAAACACAGATGGGATGTTTGCATCCATTCTGCAATCTATCCTTCCTGGGCCCTGAGGGTGGGTCTGATTGTGCTTCTTTTGTGTCTTCATTGTTAGCCTAGGTTTAGATGTTACATCCCTCTGTCTGTAGTCTTAAAAGACACAGTCTGAAGGGGAGACAGCTCAGCCAGTTTGAGTCCCTGGGAGCCTGATCTAGTGAATGCTCACTGACCATTCCTGCTCATCAATCATTTATCATGTCTGCTGGGAACCCAGGACAGTGCTAGACTTTGTCAGGAGAAAAATGACCCATCCCTGAATGGGAAACTACTGACAAGGGCCAGAAACACTGCTAAATGCCTTGGCCAATGTCTTTTCTCTTGCAGGGAGTAAAAGAGAAGAGGGAAATCAATAAGCTACTGGAAACCATCTTTCACTTTCTGATGGGCTGTTTAAATGCAGATTTCCCTTTTGGGCTATAAGTACTCCCCAGGAGACAGTTACATTCTCTTTGTAAATGCCTGCCAAGGCTAGAGACTTTGCAAGCCAGTGTCCTGGGTGGGCATGCTCAGTAGACTTCAAGGTGGTTTAAGATGGTTGAAATATATTTATTTTTTCTGTCTCTTCTCCATGTATAGAAGCAGGTCACAGTATACCTTACTAAATGCTGTTCCTGTTATCACTACCTTAGACCAGATGGCCACATTTAAGAATACATTAGAACTATTAGTTCCAACCTATCTCCTCCTCTGCTCCTCCCCCCCCACCTACAGTCCTCCTTCCCTTACAAGATTTTAACACGACATCTGTCAAATGGATAAAAAATGACTTTCCCTTCTTCTCGCTGCCTTGCCCACCCACCCTCTGGCTGTGGTGTTGATGAGTATAGAATTATACATGTGGGAGACACGGAGGACAAATTCTTCATGTAGTTCTAGCCCCCTCCTCCTAACCCTTCTGTAAACCTAGAGGAGCCCCACCCCCATCCCTTGGAGGAATTCCAAGGCTGACCTTCAAGTCACAGTCCAGAAAAAGTTAAAGCTCCCAAGTCTTGTCTCAGTGGAACTATGTAAAGGAATTCAAGAACCCAGGTGTAGGGTGATGGGTCTAGGTCACTTCAAGCATTTGGGGCTTTTTGAATCTCCTGCCTATCCCCTAGGCTTGCCCTGGCCATCTTTCAAGGTATGTAGGAAACAAGCAACCCACATGGGTAGCTGGAACTTAGTAGCCACAGCAAGTCCAAGAAGGATGAGATAATCAGGGCAGGAATATTTTGGAGATAGATCCCAGTCTGACTCAAGAGATAGGTAGGGGTCAGAGTGACCTCCAGCTTGGGATAACATGCTTCTGACTCAACTCGTGGAAAGAGCATTGCTGAGTCTTTTTTTTTTTTTTTTTTACTGATAATTTTTCTCTTAGAGTATTGGGAGCTGACTTGGGTAGATTGAACATAGCTCTAGGAAATTACTTCTAGATTGTAGTGTAGAGAGATGCTGCAAAAATTTTCCATTAGGGGCTTCAATGTTGAAGGTCTAGGAGGGAGTGGGAGTAGGGGTGCAGGTGCAGATAGTCTCTGAGGCAGCCTGGGAAAATCCACCTAGACAAACTACTATAATTCCTTAGCCTGCCTGAAAACTGACACAAGAAGGAGAAGCCAAGAGCCAGAATTTCAGAGATTCTGGTTTCTTCAGAAACCATTGCAGTTAGAAGAAATTCTTGTACTTCAAACTCAGGCTCTAGAAAGTTTAAAAGACACTTGGTCTCAGTGTGATATATGATTTAGAATTGCTCGGGCCGCTTGTTAAAAATGCTGGGGTGATTCTGAGCAAAGAGTCTGGGAATGACAATTGAGAAACTGGTATAAAGAATTGTTGCAGGAAGGGGGACCCCTTCCAGGGCCCGAAATTGGGCTCTTGTCTAACACTCGGAAATGAATTGTCCGAGGAGACACATGTTGACAAAGCAAGAGATTTTATTGGGAAAGGGCACCCGGGTGGAGAGCAGTAGGTAAGGGAACCCAGGAGAACTGCTCTGCCGCGTGGCTCGCAGACTTGGGTTTTATGGTGATGGGATTAGTTTCCGGGTGGTCTTTGGCCAATCATTCTAATTCAGAGTCTTTCCTGGTGGCGCACGCATCGCTCAGCCAAGATGGATGCTAGCAAGAGGGATTCTGGGAAGTGGACGGACAGGTAGTGTCTCCTCTCGATCTTTCCCGAACTCTTTCGGCTGGTGGTGGCCTATTAGTTCCGTATTCCTTATCAGGATCTCCTGCCATAAAACAACTCATGCAAATGGTTACTATGGTGCCTGGCCAGGGTGGGCGGTTTCAATCAGTGTGTTTCCCCTAACAACTCCCCCCTGAGAGACTTCATACTCAAGATGCTTCGTGGGAATTGGGGCGGAGGTCTCTTTCTTCTGTAACTTCTTCCTGCTGTGCCTGGGCGTAGGCCTGCCTAGCAGAGCAGAAGTCTCTCTCTACCTGATCTAAGTTGGGGTGTTCCACATCTGAAACCAGCTTTTACTCTTGTAATAACAGCAACTTAGTTTGAAACTGTCAGAGCACCTCTCAGAGGTAAAATAGACAGGGGCCAAACAGGAGACCTAACAGGATGGTCATCACTGGTCCCCAGAAACAGGAGGCACTTCTGGGATGATTGGCTGGTGGTCAAGCAACAGAGCTGTGTTCTAAGAATCATGTTTAGTCTGAAGTTACCATCTTCCACCTGGGTGGGGGCTCTAGTTCTGTAGAAGAACTCAAAAGACATTGTTATGCATATTTTTTTTTTTTTTGAGTAGGAACCAGGACCCGTCTCAAGGCTGTACCACCATTTGATTGTTTCCCCTCTGTTTCTGTATTTTTTTTTTCCTTCTCTGATTGGCAATTGTTTGAATCTACCCTTTGGAACTCAGGGAAGGTCAAGGAGGCTGAATAAAGCCTATATTTTACAGTACAGCAGATCTGTACTCCAGAGTTGCCACCCTGCAGAGTCCTGTTCAGTTTTATTTAGGGAACAGGGCAACTATGACTGTGATAACTTTTTGTCAAAATGGGGCAGAGGACCGCCTCATCTTGGAGAAGAGACACTGAATTGGAAGTATTCCTGAGTTCCAAGTCTTAGATCTGAGCCTTGTATGATTAAAATCTCAATCCCTTGGTCTGCCATTTTGTTGTAACATACCCAGTTAGTAGTAGCTAGAGAAGGGATAACTGGAGTTTTAATAGACAAAGTAAATCTCTTTCTTTTAGAAGAATAGACCTGAAATCTAGTCTGGACCTGGCACTTCAGGGAGACTTGTAGCCAGGTGGCCAGTTGTCTAGTTTTATAAAAAGTAAGGTAGAAGTTACTAGCTTCCAGCAGACATTGTTTTGAGAATGGTGGCATCTAAGCCTGACACGACTCAGAAAACTCAAGTGTTTGGCAATACAATGTCTAATCTGAAATTACACCCATAGTAACACCTGGTTATTTCCCAGGATGTCTGAACCAAAGCTGAGTACTCCATTTTGACTTTTAATTGTAAATTTTTTTCTTTAATAGCCAAAGCAGACGGCACCATTAATGATGTCAGTGTTTCTCTAGGTATGAGAAGATGCAAGAATTGGGACTCATAAAATCTCTTGAAAAGATCTAACTATCTGAAGGCCTGCCCTGCCAGTTTTTCCCAGAGCACGGAACACCTCATTCTTGATCTTCACCCTGAACTCCTTTCAGGGCCGTTGAAAGTCAGCAGTTGCAGTGGCCATGATAGAATCGCTGTAGATGTAGATGGCAAGTGTCAATCTTCAGTTGGCAAAGCCCCTTTTTGCTCACAAACTTGACCACGACTTTGAGGGGGGCATTTCATGACCATTTTATCCCATGGTGCTGAGAATGTCCATTCTCAGGTTTGGCAAAGATTTTGTCGACCGGCCTCTCGATGTGCTGTTACTGGATTAGGCCATAAAACAGTATCTAAAATTCTCTGGATCACCTGTCTTACTAGCCTCTTGGTCCAGGAAAACATTCCCTCTTGTTGCTTTTTCTCATATCTAGAGTTACACTGTCATCATCATCGATTTCATAAGGAACTATATATTATTCTATCAGAGGCCTCAGTCACACATTTGGCACTGTAAGAAATAGCAATTCTGTAAAACAGGTGAAATACAAAGAACGTAGCCAGCAGTATTAGTAAAGTCACAAGTAAGACCTAAGAGCTTCTATTAGATGTAGCCCAGTATATCCCAGGTCATCTGACTTATTCTACTCTGTACGAATCTTTATCTTTCAGGGAAATTATTCATTGGCACCACCATCTATAAGGCACATAGCCCAGTTTTCTAGTGTTACTAGACTGATTATCCTTAGTATGATTTAATTGTTTTTAACACAGAGGAGACTTTAAACCTAAATTACCATAGCTTAGTTAAGTTATCTATATAAATCTATCTCATAATTGTGGGAGATTTCTTTTTCTTTTGCTAAAACCTTTTTTGTTGCTCTGATTGAGCTTGAGGAATAGAAAAAGGCTCAAATTTATAGCCAGAGTCAAAGTAGGCATTATTAATTGGCCCAGTGAGGGGATCCCATCTGGTAGTATCATAGTAACCTGAATATGACTATAATTTTTCCAAGTAAATTTCCTCAGGGCCAACCAGTTAGAGTCTTGTAGTAGAGAAATTTACCAAGGTAACCCAGAGCTAGACACAGATAATTGGCCACAATCTCAACAATTGGATTGATTTTTAAAACTAGCATAGTATCAGGCCTATGATAGAAAAGCATTTGATTTATATACAAAGGTCTAAGAAGTCAAGAGAACACTATAAACGATCATACGAATCAGGTCCAATATCTTGGACAAGCTGTCTACCTCTGATGTCATTGTCTTCTCATCCTGGTGTACTGTAGTTTTTCTTGTTTGAGCATCATTTTAAGGTGAGATCAGGTCAGCTGTCTTCTCTATAGACCAATCCAGTGTAGGGGCCTTTGGAAGTGGAAATTAATCTAAGAGTTAATTTCCCTTCAGTTTCATTGTGCATGAGCTAGTTAAGAGTACCTGACAAAAAGTCTTTCCATCCAGGTTGGAGACCTGGATTATTATGTCTTTTTCCAGCCCTGGTTGCAGGTCATGAGGCATCTGATCTTCGTCCAAAGATAGATTACTGAGATAAGCTCATTTACATTTTTTAGAAGTTTTTTTAACTCGAGGTAATTTCTTTGTTGACAAACTTGTAATAGGTATAATATTTAACTTATATTAAACCTAGGTACAATGAAAATATTCCATTTGATGTTAATTACTCTAAGACATGTCTATATTAGATAGGTCAACAAAAAACATTAATATCAGGTATTTAATACTGAATATTTCCCAGTTCACCTGAACCTGGAATTTATTGTTTAATTTAGAATTATTTGATTTGTAAGCGCTTACCTTTTTTAAGCCAATTAAATAGAGCTCATTTACAAATTAACCTAAAAAATATTACCCAGAGATAAAAACATACCAAGACATATTTAGACAGACACACTGCAAGATCTAGCTTCATTTTCTAAGTTTGGTCATGAATTAGATATTACAATATAAAATTTACTAGTTTATAAAAAAAGCTGAAATAAATAACATTTTTAAAGGCTTCTTTCTTTTTTCTTTCTCAGTCTCAGGAGTTAGAGATGGTCTAGATAAGTGTTCCTGAGAGCCCTGGTCTCAAGGCACAGGGAAAGAAAATCAAGCTCTAACAAAATGGTGGCAGGTCTAAATGGTAGCCAAACAAAGCAAAATGGCATCACAAATCACAACACAGAACAGAGTTAAAACACACACATATAAACCTGGCAGTCCTCATCAGACACTCTCTTAAATACAAGAACACAGTCTCTCAGAAAACCTTTTATAGAGACACAAAACTTCAGATGTCTTCAAAGATTTCAAAAGGAGGAAAGGAAGCCAGGTTGAAAGAAGGGGGAGGAGGCGGGAAAGGGGGGCAAAAGGGGTGGCCTTACAGACGTCTTCTGCCACCTGCAGACACCCAGGCGTTACGGGACTTTTCCCTGGGCTTCCAGAAAAGGGAGGACTGGAACTCGGCCCTACTAGAAACCAGACCAGAAAATTCGAGTTCTCTGCCAAGAGGAGGTGATCAGTCTCCAATCCTCAGCTCAAGCTGAGGCCCTTCGACCAGATTCCTGCGTCCAGGACCGGGGGACTAGAAAAACGGGAAGGATAGGAAGGGCTAAGGAGAGGAGAGAGGGAGGGAAGGGGAGGGAGGTCAATAAAGTCTCTTGTTCCTTACCGGTCGGGGCACTCTGGCCAGTTGTCCGCATCAGGAGGAGACCAGGGACAAAAGGGTCCCAGTTGCGGCCGCTGGGTCTGGTCCATTGGCAGGCAAGCTGGCCCCTGAGTACCCCGAGTGGTCAGGATGTCAGTCTCAGTGAAGAAAATGTCCCTTCGTGGTCGCCATTTGTTGCAGGAAGGGGGACCCCTTCCAGGGCCTGAAACTGGGCTCTTGTCTAACACTCGGAAATGAATTGTCCGAGGAGACACATGCTGACAAAGCAAGAGATTTTATTGGGAAAGGGCACCCGGGTGGAGAGCAGTAGGTAAGGGAACCCAGGAGAACTGCTCTGCCGCGTGGCTCGCAGTCTTGGGTTTTATGGTGATGGGATTAGTTTCCGGGTGGTCTTTGGCCAATCATTCTAATTCAGAGTCTTTCCTGGTGGCGCACGCATCGCTCAGCCAAGATGGATGCTAGCAAGAGGGATTCTGGGAAGTGGACGGACAGGTAGTGTCTCCTCTCGATCTTTCCCGAACTCTTTCGGCTGGTGGTGGCCTATTAGTTCCGTATTCCTTATCAGGATCTCCTGCCATAAAACAACTCATGCAAATGGTTACTATGGTGCCTGGCCAGGGTGGGCGGTTTCAATCAGTGTGCTTCTCCTAACAGAATCAGAGGCACTTGGATGATGCCAAAAAAAATTCCCAAACAACTTGACAGTAACTTTTATTTCCGAGATGCTTTGAAGGTGCAAGCTGATGCTTATCAGGTTGGGAGCTACTCTGGTGAGGGAGACCTCTGCAGCCAATGGTATCATGATTGGTGGTCTTCTCTCTGATCTTTGCAATCCTTGGCCCTGTTGGCTGCATTTTCTCTAAAGGACTTATTCCTTCAACAGGACCAAACTCGTGACATCATAAGCTTTGGGGCAGCAGCTGGGTCTCGCTTCAGAAACTCTTGGGCCTATTAGGTTGAGCTAATGGCCAAAGTGTCATACTAGAAGAGTCCATTGCTAAGGTGTAAACCAAACAAGGAACTTCCCTTACCTCATATATTTGGTCACTGTTATAGCTGAGATCACTTCGTAGCTTCTTTTAGAAGAAGTCTAGAAAGAGGTGTTATCCTTTGTTATTAGTCTGTAATAATTGAGAAAATGTCCTGGATGGTTTCATATCTTAAGATGCTTATCTGGATTTACCAAGCTTTTAGGAGCTTACAGGTGTGAATTGGCTTTTGACATATTGGCCTCTGGATCAGGTGGTCTGTCTTGTTCTTGCTGAGCTGACCTGCATCTAGCCTATCCTTTCAAATCAAGCCAGCTGGGCTGGGGTTCGTGTCTGCCAGGTGTGGCTAAAGCCAACCTTCATTTTGTTAAAGTGAAAAATTATGTTAACAGTGGGATATTGAAGGAAGCCAATGCCTAATGACTCACAAATCACATGCCCAAACTAGGAAAAATATAATCATATCATGAAAAGTGGCAATATTTGTATACTTCCTTTCAATACATTTAGAGCCACCATCACTTGAATGCATTAATTATTCTGCTCAGAAATGAAATTATCTGGTTATGGGTGATTGCAGCATCCAGATTAAAGCTGAAACTAGATAGGTGTGAAGTATTAAATCATATAGAAAACAAATAGCAATCCTTATGTTTTAAAAAAATCAGGTTTTTTTCTTACCTGACATTTCTTCTTCCCCTGATGACCATTGAGCATCTGCAAAGATCTTCAGCAAAAGCCAGCCCACCCCAGAAGCCACCTGGCCATAAATCCTATCAGCAATGGATTGGCCTATAGGTCATCTGGTATATATTATGCAAACAATTTCTTTGACCCCATAGAATATTCTGCAACCTGACAGAGATGCTAACTCTTTTGTTGTGATCTTCCTCAGAGCTTACCTGGTTTTAGAGCTCTGGGCACAGAACTTTAGAGGCTAAAAACAATGTTGTTCATTATAGATTAAGCAGATATTTTAGATTTACTGTTCACAAGTATACAATCTGTTTGGAGAATAACACCCTGGTTAACAACTTGAATAGCTCTATGTTATTTAATATCTTCTTCTTATCCTAGGTAGAAAATAGTGAAAGAGACAAGGGAGAGAAGATATAGGGTGGAGTCGTCAGGGACAAGATTAAGGAGCAGGTGGGCCAAGATCATATGGCAAGGAAGAGGAAGCCTATCCCATGTCCCTACACTTAACCATGGACAAGGGAATGGCTGAATCAGGCACAGAGGTAGGAGTCATCTGCCTGAAAGAGACTCTGTGTTACCAGAGTGGAAGGTCCCTGTTGGTTCAAGACAAGGATTGGATCCATAGATGGGGCTAGATTAAGGAGAGCTTTGAGAGATTAACAGTAGGGAGTTTTTGAGGCTTCTTGAGCATGGATAGTGGCACCAACAAAGAAGTTTTAAGAAGTGAATTATTAAGGAGGAGAGAGACCTGTGAGCTGTAGGAAAGCCAGTTAGGAGGCAACTTGAGGTGATAAGGCCCAGGCCTAAGATAAGGCATTGAAAAAGAAGATAAAGGGTCATATCTATATGTAAAAGAAAAAATCAGCAGGCCCAGAAAATTTATCAGAAATGAGAAAAATAAGGATGCAGGGGAATGGGCCCTTAATGTTTTTACTGGATGCAGTAGCAGGCCCCCAGGGAAATGTGAAACAGGTAGTTGGAAATATGGGACTGGAGGTAGTAAGAGCTGATGTCATGAGAAAGATGATTTGTCTGAGGAGTTATGTGGCCAGAACAAAGAGCAAAGGTCCTTACTGACTTTTATTTATTTTTGGCTCTGCTGAGTCTTTGTTGCTGCTCATGGGCCTTTAGTTGTGGCAAGCTAGGGCTACTCTCTAGTTGCAGTGTGCAGACTTCTCATTGCAGTGGATTTGTTGCAGAGCACGAGCTCTGGGCACATGGGCTTCAGTAGCTGTGGCATGTGGGCTCAATAGTTGTGGTTCATGGGCTCTAGAGCACGGGCTCAGTACTGTGTGTTGTGGAGCACAGGCTTAGTTGTCCCAGGGCATGTGGGATCTTCCCAGATCAGGGATCAAACCCATGCTGCTGCATTGGCATTGAAATTCTTTACCACTGAGCCACCAGAGAAGCTTTCCCTGACATGGACAATTTTTAAAATTTATTTTTGGCTGCACTGGGTTTTCATTGTGGTGTGTGAGCTTTCTCTAGGTGTGGGGCAAGGGCTTCTCTATTTGTGGTGTGTGGGTTTCTCTTGTTCCCCCACCAAGGATTGAACTCAAGTTCCCTGCATTGGAAGGCAGATTCTTAACCACTGGACCACCAAGAAAGTTCGCCCGCCACCCCCCCCCCCCGCCCCCCGAACACTGCCCCACGGCCCACCACTGACTTTTGAATAGAGCAGTCAAGGGCTAAAGTGGAAAACCCATTCCTCAGTTTTCCCAGTCAATCTGACTGGCTTGTGCTTTAATGTGTCACTAACAATGCCTGAGTGAGTTATATTCAGGAAGGGACTAGCCAGTGCCAAGTTCTCATTTTCTTGAGTAGAGAGCAATAAAAGAATCCTATCAAGTGAAAACTTCCCTTGTAACTCAGTCAATAAATAATCTGCCTGCAGCGCAGGAAACCCGGGTTCGATCCCTGGGTTGGGAGGATCCCCTGGAGAAGGAAATGGCAACCCACTCCAGTATCCTTGCCTAGAAAATCTCATGGACAGAGTAGCCTGGTGGGCTGCAGTCCTTGGGGGTCGCAAAGAGTTGGCACGACTGAGTGGCTAATGCTTACTTACTTACTATCAAGTGCAAAGATCAGTGAGAAGAAATAATCTATAATAATGAAATTCCTAACCTTTGCAAAGCTCAAGTGTTACGCTTAATAGAAAGCCAGAACTAGAAAGGGCTATTTGATTCAAGTCTGTAACATGACAGATAAAGAAACTGAGACAGGTAAAGGGATCCATCCAAGATGATTCAGTGACTTACTGGTAGAGCTTCTTCTAATAGCCAGTCTTTTGATACCTCCCCACTATTGTTGAAACAATCTGGGTTACACCTTTGTAACCCAGAAATGGGTAAGAGTCTTATCCTTGAACACTTTGGGCAAGATAACAGTCTGTTTACAAGGACATATGAAAAAGATCTCTGGTTTATTCAGGAGAGAATAAAATACCAGCCTACTTTAGATGTGCGTAAAGGAAACAAGGGCTTCCCTAGTGGTTCAGATAATAAAGAATCTTCCAGCAATGCAGGAGACCCAGGTTCAATCCCTGGGTCAGGAAGATCCCCTGGAGAAGGGAGTGGCTACCCACTTCAGTATTCTTGACTAGAGAATCCCACGGATAGAGGAGCCCGGAGGGTTACAGCCCATAGGGTCATGAAGAGTTGGACATGACTGAGCAACTAACACCAACCAGCCAAATGGAACAAAAGAAGGGATTTTCTTTTGTCCATGCCTAGCTGTTGAGGGAGGGGATCTTTTGAGAGAATGGGGGTAAGTATCAACTGAAAAAAACCTTAAAGAAAGGCAAAATCCTTCAGGCTGCTTCTTATCCCCTTGTGAAGCTTCTCAGAATGAAAGCCAGGCTCAGCTACTTTTCATGGCAATTAGACATACACTGTTCTGAACAACAGTTTTTTAATCCTTCCCTCTGCTGCTTCTTGCCATTATAACTCTAGTATTTCTGGCAGCCACCCAGGCTAATTAAATAACTATTTTGGGGGTGGTACTGTTCAGCTAGAGGTCAAGAATGTGAAGAGGAAGACAAGAGGTGCAGCTCAAGAAAACTGGGTGAGGGTTTTATTTCTGTGTTTGCAAGGCCTGGCATTGGGAATGCTCCCTACATGACCCAAAATACTCATTCTCAGACATACCAACCACTGAGCAGTACCTTGTAACCAAGCAAGGAGTGGGGTGCCATGGGGATCCTTAGGAGAATGAGGCATCAAGAAAGGCAGGGGTAAAGCCTAGACTAGAAAGACCTTCTGGGGCTGTGGTTCACCAAATGTGGTCCCTGAACCAGTAGGCATCCCCTAGGAACTTGTTTGAAATACAAATTCTTAAGCCTTACTT
The DNA here is from genome assembly GCF_033118175.1 of Dama dama. NCBI lineage: Eukaryota > Metazoa > Chordata > Mammalia > Artiodactyla > Cervidae > Dama > Dama dama. The sequence goes on from NC_083714.1 coordinate 106,719,352, forward strand.
CAGACGTACTGAATAAGAGACTCATGAGACCTGGCAATCTGTATTTTAACAAGCCTTCCAGGGGATTGAGAACTATTGATTTAGATCATTCACAGGGTGGACTGGTCTCCCTGGAGAGAGAAACCAGCTGGGAGCCCTCTCACTTTGCCTTCTTGATAGGTAATGTTGGGGATTCACAAAAGCAAAGCTATACAATAAGGTCAACTAGACATTCATGAATCTGCTCAACCATCTACTAATTGGGTGACTGTGGGCCACTTAGTAACCTCACAGGTTATATTCAGTAAAAATGATTATATTAAAGCTTACAGTGGAGAGCTATAGAGACTAAGATCACAAAAGAAATCCCCTTACCCAATGCCTGGCACATGTTATCATCAAGTGCTTCTCTTCCTCTCTGTTTTTCTTTCTTCCTCCCTCTTCCTTGCCTTTTTTCCTTCCTCCTAAAAGGGCCCACTGGCCACTCCAAGTTAGCTATAGGTACATGCCTCATTGTTGATCAGAAACAAGCCTGAGGGATCAAACTCCCAATGCCTACAGTGTATAATGATCATATTTTCAGGTTAAAAAGTCAGGACACATGGGTCTGATAACAGATTATTTGTAGGACAATGGAATAGAATATTTGAAATTAGAATTGCTTGGAAATCTAGATTAAAAAGGAATTGGATATTATTCCTTTAAGAATTATGACTCTTCTCCCTCTTCATCTTTTTATTCATGTCCAAAAGTGTCTTTGGTTTGGGAATGCAGAACACCATGTGTCCCACTCAATGGTAAATCTGAGCAAGAACCAACTTATATTTGGTCCTGTACTTGAAATGCCCTGAGGATTGGGAAGCATTTTATTAGAAGTCACATCAACAGTGTCCCAAGGCTAAGTGCTATTTGGGCACCTTGCTGGAGTAACCCAGTACTATCTCCTGGCTTTTGGGGATGATGGGATTGCAAGATGAAGAAGTTGTGACCATTGGGAAATTAGGGATTTTGGTGGGGGGCATAAACCAGTTATAAACAAGAAATGAAGAATTTAAACCTTGATACAGCCACTCCCAAATAGACTTTTCTTGATTTTTTTTCCCTCTTATAGGTAGCTCTGTTTTATTTGATAATTTGATCAGTTCCTGCTGCTCAAAACACTTGTCCTTGGTTTTTGTGAGATTGCACCCCTGGGTATCCTAACTATGTGTTGAAAACTCCATTTTCATTTGTTTCTCTGGTTCCTCTTCTCTTCTTCACCTCCTATTATTGCTGTTTTCCTAGGTTTCTGGTCTTCTTTCTTAGCACTTTCTTCCAGGGCAAACTTCCTTGGTTTCCATAATTTCTTCTGGATCATTGGCTCTCAAACCTTTATAACTGTCTCCCTTGCTCTCTCTTGAACTTCAAATCTACTTGCATGTCCTACTGGCCACAAGCATTCATCACATTAGAGAAAACATCATGTTTTATGCCACTCCCAAACCAACATTTCCTCATTACTTATCCTTAAGCTTTAATGATCATACTTAGTTTTGAACTCCCTCTACAAAATCAACTTTGATCTCCTTTTCCTCAAATGAGATTTAAAGCCTTAAAACAAGACTCCAGTCCACCTTTCTAGCTGTCTTTCCATCCCAATCTTCCCAGCCCTTTCCAAACTTCACTACGTGTTTACCATCAAATTTCCCATACTCTTTGCCTTTGAGACTTTAGTCTGCCTCACATGCCTTTTCTGTTTCCTTCTCTATCCGTTACAATCCTACCTATTCCTTAAGGCCTACTTCAGTGCACCACAAAACTGTCTTAGAGCCCACACATGATTCTTCCTTCCTCTGAAGTCTTGCACTAGGCCAGAGTATACCAGGCACAGTACTAGACATTATACATCTAGCACTCAGTTCACTTTCTCTACAATTCTGCCTGTGAGGCAGGTATTATCCCCATTTTGCATATGAAGAAACTAAACTGAAGGTTGTATAGCTTGAAAGTTTTGTCTATGGCTTTTGTGATACTGTACTCTTGGTATCCTTAATTACATGCTGGCAGTTCCATTTTGGATTATTTATGTGGCCTCTCTTATATCCCTCATCTCCCTTTGTCACATCTACTTTCTAAAGTAGCAGAGCCCAGAACTGAAGCTAGGTTTGCTTGCCTTTAACCACTCTGGCATACTTCTTGAAGGGCATTCACTGTTGGTATAGTGTTGGGTGAAAAATGGATAAGCAGAGAAAAGTCGTATTTATGAAAAATTGTAGCAAGTTAAAAGTCAATTCTATATACAAAGGGGAGATTTGAAACCAATTTCCAGCCCACATTTACCTTCCTTTTAAAACATCTCAGAGAATAAGGGAAAAACATCCCCTTATTCCTGCTTGCATTTGTGACTAGAGAACACAGGAGCTCTATATAGCTACATCCCCTTCTAGATTGCCCTCTTCTTATTGTCTGCACACACATTTGTCAATTCTTGGTTCACTGTCTTGCAGCTCATGAATCATGTGGAAGTGTAGAATTATCTTCACTTACCAGATGAAGAAAGTGAGACTCAGAGGCAGTGTAGTTTGTAAGAGGAAAAAGATGCTATAAAAATCAGACTGTGCCTGCATTTGAATTATGGCTTCAATGCTTATTGACTATATGGATTTGAGCAAATTATTTAATTTCTCTGAGCTTCAGTTTCCTCATCTGTAGGATAAGAATACTAATAGGGCTGCTGTGAGGATTAAATGAGTTGATGTGTATAAAGTGCTTGTAATAGTGTCTGACATATAGTTAGTGCTCTGTATTAGCTAATATTATCATCTTTGCCATTACTTCGTTAGCAAGGCCTTAAATCCAGGTATCCTTTCTCTACCTTCTCTATCTATGGTGTTATGATGGGAAAACGGGAAGGAGGTTGGTGATCTGGTGACCTTAGGCAAGTCACTACTGCTATATTATACCTAATCTATAAAATGAGGTATTAAGGGTGATGATCTTTGAAGTGCTATCCAGTTTTGTCACTGACTCCAAGTAGGCCCTGACAACAGGCTTTCCAGTTGGTTTATGGCCACAGGGTCCTATCTAGGGATTGGTTTTGTCCAGGGTATAGCTGGACATTATGACCTGAGGGCCCAGGCAGGCCAACTAGACTAAATGGGGACAAGAATGAGCCAACTGCTGCTGGGGAAAGCCAAGAATGGACTCCCTAAAAAGAAGACTGCACTGTGAAAAACATACAGGTAGCAGAATCAAGTAGACCTGGGCCTAGGGGAATTCAAACAGCATCACATTTAGAGTCTTGAGCTGAGTGTTGGTAATTGATGCCAAGATACTCTTTTGACCCTTGATAAACAGTCAGTGATAAAACTTTAAACCCTTGTGGTGCTCTGAGTTGGGCTGTAGGTACTTGTTAAGCTCTAGTAACACCCTGTTGGTACCCATTTTTGGCAGGAGAGGGGAGACTTCTCTGCAAATACTTATTGAGGCCAGTGACCAGCAATTCTTTTCCTCCACTGTGGCCAGAACAAGAAGAAATTGACTTTTAGTGTAATTGTAAAAAAGCAGGTTTAAATGAAACTCCATTTAGAAGGGGTACCAGTGACTGAAAGTGGCTGTCCAAATCTCCTTCTTTGGGGTTCTTAAAGAATAGGAACCATCTGGTTTATGGTGTGAATGGAGTTCTGTGAGTTAATTATAGCTAATTAGTAAACATTGGTAGTATGCATGATAGATATTAGTGCATATGCAGTCAAAAGACTGAGCTTTATAATTTATTACATGTGTGATTGGCCAAAGGACCAGTTCACCACCCTGAGACTCAGTTTCCTCATCTTTAAAATATGAGTAATAGTGAGACCTAGTTCATTCATAAGGATCAAGTGATGCAGTAGATGTGAAACACTTTGTAAACAGTAATTCATGAGGTACTCGAAAGGTGGTATTATAAAAGGTCCTATTTGAAATCTCTTTTGCATCCAAGCTGAGGAGCTCCCTCTATGCCTTCTATCAGAAGAACAATGGCTATAACCCAATGAAGGATTCCTTAGGCATAAGCTAACCAACAGAATGTCTTAACTAAGTCAAAAGATCAGTGTGTATATCTTTTCCTATGTGTGTCATGTGTTATGCATTAATATCATGACCATAGGGTTATTCTCTGGCTGGTATGTTGGAAGGCAGACCTGTATAAGAGGATGCATGATCCATATTCTGTCTCTGTTGTCTGAATTATTTTGACTTTGGTCTTGTGGAGCCAATAATTACCTTGGTGTCCTTCATCAGAGTAGACTGATGGAAAAGATGACTTCTAGAGGACATGTTCAGCAATTCAGTTCTGGGAAGGGGATGTTTAAGTCCTTTGCCTGATGAGCCATATGTTCTCTATTCTGGAAATTGTTCCCCCAAATGCCAAGAAGATTGATGACCTATACAGGCTGGAACCAGTTGTGGGAGAAAGGAGAACAAATAATACAGTGACCAAGATGGTAGCCAGAGAGAAACAGCCTATTCCCCCATACCCATCCTCATCACTGTGCCTAGACAAGTGTCATGAACATGTGTGTGTGTGTTTATGTGGAAGTGGCATGGATGTCTGCCTGCTACTATGTGGAGCCAAGTCCTGCTGGCCATAAAGTCTAATGACCAAGGTACATAGCCCCTGCCTTGCTGAGTGATCTGAGCTTACCCTTTAATCTCCTTGTGGCTCAGTTTTGACATCTAGCAAATGCAGAAGTCAACCTATGTATTTCACAGGGTCATTGTATAAATCACTGAGTGAATCTGTGACAAGGTCGAGTTTCCTGGGAGCAAGGCATCACAGAATGCCAGATTCTTTCATACCCATGAACACATGAATTCTCTGGATAGCGTCATGTATGGTTGAGAACAGGAGGCTGCAGGACTGGGGTCCATTATATGTGAGGAATGCCATGGTCTGTAACTCATGAGGGTGAGGTACAGTAGAGTTAAATAATGTATCACCAACTCTCAATTGGACAGTTGAAAGGAAGAAGAGGAAATGGGGAGAACAGAGAATTTAGAGCAAATATGCTCGAGCCTCATTTTAGCCATTGGTTTCAGACTCTCCACTCGTTCCAGATCCAGAGCTGCCTTGAAGCATCAAGGACAGATGGACTGGAACTTTTTCTTCTCTAGGGGAGGGGCTCATGAGTAGGGATAAAAGTTTGAGTCCTGCGTAGTCCATATACACATTCTGGGTCATTCTACCCACTGGCTAATGGAGAGTTGATAGTATTGTCTTGTGGTCCAGTAGAGTTGCTCTCCCAGTGTTATCTCCATCACCCCCACCCTTCACCACTAATATGTGAGTTTTTCCATAAGTAGTAGAGCTTCGGGGAGCGGGAGAAGTAAGGTAGCTAGATGTGTGGACTGAACACATTCTTATTTTGTCTCCTAAGCTGATCACTGGAGATTCCATCGTTAGTGCTGAGGCAGTATGGGATCACGTCACCATGGCCAACCGGGAGTTGGCATTTAAGGCTGGCGACGTCATCAAAGTCTTGGATGCTTCCAACAAGGATTGGTGGTGGGGCCAGATCGACGATGAGGAGGGATGGTTTCCTGCCAGCTTTGTGAGGGTGAGTGTCAGCTTTCACTCTCCTCTCCTTTCTCCTTGGCTACTTGCCCCTGGCTTCCCCCTCACCAGCCCCTTTTCTCCTTCTCATTCCCCTTCTTGTGGCTCTTCACATTTTTCCTCCATGTTTTGGTCTCCTACCCAGGACTTGGGCTTTCTTTAATCTTTGCCCTTCTAATTTTGAGATTTTTTTCTTGTTTTTATAACAATCCCCACCTCCTGCCTCCCACCTTCTACCCATTATGACTTTGCACAAATCACTTCCCTTTTGGCCTTGATGGTTTTGAAGACCTTTTCAACTCTATATTGCTGTGAAATTTTACCTTTCTTACCTCTGTTTTCTGCTTTCTTTCTTTTACTTGCCTCTTCTTTTTTTATCCTTTCCTTTTATAGCTCTCTTCCCACCCTCTTTCTCCCCTCCCCACTCCTCTCTGCTTCCTTTGCCTCTTTTCTCTCATTTAGGGAAGTGTGAACACCCCTGCGTGTTGTCTCATGATTGTCTACAGCTGTTAATGTAAGAATCTGGGCTCCCTACCCTCTCAAGGGCTAGAGTTACTGACTGCAAATCTTGCTTTTTGCAAGGTGGTTGGGAACTAAGATGTGCCAAGGGTGGGAAGCAGGCAGCTTGATAAGGCTGCTAAGGCCTTGGCCCTTTTGACATTATACCACGAAGAACCTGGCCCTTAAAAGAAGGGGTCCTTGAGAAGGGGATCCTTAGCAGTTTCTGCTTCCTCTGTGTTACCCATTAACAGGATGCTAATGGGGGAAGAACACTGGCCTGGTGTTCCAGCTGTTGGCCTTCCTTGGTGTTATGAGCTACAATTAGCTGTTTGGCAGTCATGAGCTCTGATTTTCTCCATATGCAAAATGGTGTTGACAATTATTTCATGCTAGGGGATATCACAGTGAACAAAATAATATATATTAAAACAGATTTGTGGCAATACAAGTACCAAAGCCACATCAGGGTGTCTTATAGCCATCCTTAATATCACCTTTTGTTAGTTTCTTTTGTAAGATGAGGGTGAAGTCCTGACCTCAAACAAAAGATCAGAGTGGCTTGGGTCCTTGGAGAATGAAGGGCCTCAGGATAAGAAGGATAGAAGTGTGACATGAGGGAAGGAGCAGGGCATTTGGGATCAGATAATCCAAGATGAAGATGCAGTCTCATTTTTACTACCTCCTGCCTCTATGGTTTTTAGCAAGACCTGAGCCTTATTTCCTCATCTGAAAAATAGGAATAGCAGAAATTTTATGATGATTAAATGAGATTACTGTGTGAGTAAAGTGTCTGGCACATAGTGGGTACTTAGCACATGGTAACTTGCTTTATCATCACCACCACCACCACCTTATTATTAATAGCTTCAAGAAGGTCTGTGTATCAAGGCTGACCATAGTGGTTGAAAGAAGGCTCCTTCCTAGGAGAGTTGCAAATGTAGGAAGCACTGTTATCTGGTTATAATAATTTAGGTGAGGGCACTGCTCAGAAGCAAAGAGGTAGACAAAATGGCCTCTCACCCCCTCTATACTGAGAATTTCTTAATGAAATATCCAGTCCTTTTCCCTCTAACATATATGGTGTCTTCCATCAGAGTCTCCACAGACCATGTGTCCCAACTCAGCTTCGTTGGTTGATGAATTGGTCCCAGGGGTAGTTAGAAAGTGTACAACAATAACCATGGGCCTTTGTAACTAGCTCGAGACCTTGTATACGGACAGCTTGTGTGCCTTGGGCTGACAGCCCCCTCTTTAAAAAAAAAGATTAAATTGCACTCAGTGAAAATCACCCAAATCTGCATGTATTTCATCTTCAGTGAAATTTCATTTTTATAATAAGCTGTAATTCAAAGGGTGGCATAAAATACTAGGAAAAGCAGAAAAACTAGGAGACAAATAACAGAGCCAAGCTTTAGAATATCAATGAACTGACATTGATGCTCATACATCCAAGACCAAGAGGAGTGTTTCTCCAAGCACATAGCTTCGGTAGCCACATGGGTGGGCTGAAGCTGACCTTTGAGGAGACCCCTGACTGGGCCAGACATGCATGGTATAGAGTCTAGCCTAGTGGTCCTCAATCTTGGCTGCACAGTGAAATAATTCACTTAGGTATCTTTAAAAGACACAAACACTAAAATCCCAGCTCTAGGCTGGTTAAATCAGAATCTTTGATATTGAGAATGACTTGACTTAGGCCAGTATAGTCCAATAGAAATATAATGTGAGCCACAAATGCAAGCCACAACTATAAAATTTTCTATTAGCCACACTAAAACAAGTTAAGAAGATATCGGTGAAAGTTATTTAATGTATTTTAGTTAACCCAATATAGCTAAAATATTATGGTGTAATATTATATTATAACTATAAATTTTTTAATATTTTACTAAGTTTTTGAAATCTGATGTGTATTCTATACACATCTCAATTCACACTGGTCACATTTCAAGTGCCTATTAGCCATATGTGGCTAACTGCTACTGTATCAAATAGCACAAATCTAGACTGAGAACAATGACAGCAGACCAGGAGCATTAATGACAGAGTCTAAATCATAAGTTAGAACTCCAATATTCTATTATACCAGTGTTTTTTCTGTGAGAAACTAAGATGTTGCCTCAGATTGTATTTGTAATGAGTTTTTTGATCATTGCAAACCTTTTTAAGTGATAAGTAAATGGACTTCTGATCTCTAAAGGGGAATACAATGGAACTTTAGCAGCTAGCAGTTGTGGTGTCACCAGTAAAAGGAAATTGGGTTAAATGTTGCATGAATGATGTGAAAATTGATGCCAAGTTAGACCTTTCAGTTCTCATAAATGAGCATTTATGTATAGGTTTACATTCTGGTAAGATTGTGTTACTCAAGGAATTGAATGGCAGAGGTTATGTAGGCTCTTTTCTTGTCGTTGTTGTTTACTCACTCACTAAGTCGTGTCCGTCTCTTTTGCGACCCCACGAACTGTAGCCTGGCAGTCTCCACTGTCCATAGTATTCCCCAGGCAAGAATACTAGAGTGGGTTGCCATTTCCCTCTCCAGGGGATCTTCCCAACCCAGAGATCTAGCCCACATCTCCTGAATTGGCAGGTGGATTCCTTACTACTGAGCTACCAGGGAAGCACAGGCTCTTTTCTAGTAGGTATTTAAAAGTAGAATTACTAACAACATTCTTCTACATTGATTTTGGTTGAGGTTAGAATTGTACTGTGGAGGCAGTGCTAGCTATGTTAGAAAATGAGAGACCTGAGTTCTAATCTTGGCTTTTCCAAACATTTGACATATCATCATGGGTTTTTAGTTTCTCCTTCATCTCTGAAGCATTGTCTAGAATCTATTCAAGCTCTGACATGTCTAGGTAGGACATATAGATGAGTAACACTCAACTATTGAATCTTCATTAGTACTGATATAGGTAGATGTTGATTTCCTGAGATGACGTACCTCTATGTTGTAGTATTGTTGTCTTGTTTATCCAGTCTCATCCTGAGCTGAGATTCAGTAACTCCTTAAGAATACTGTCCTTAGGATATTTGGCATATAACATGATATAAAGTATAATGGCAAAGAAAAGACTTTCCTCCTAACACTATACCAACTGGACACCTTTGTGGATCATTGGACCAAATTGGTCACTGACATAGTGGAGTATTTCCATTTACTACCTGGAAGTCTCATTGCTATGTGAACATCACCCCTAGGATGTTTAGTGCTGTTATATCTAAGGTAGACTTACCTGCTGTTAATTAGGTTTAAAACCAATATGGAATAAAAAAAAAAATAAATAAAACCAATGTGGAATCTGAGAAACCCAGATTCTTGCCTCAGTTCTGAGTATGCACCTTGAACAGTTTTCTGTATATTTTTGAAGCCCAATTTTTCTCCTTGAAAAATGGGAATAATTAAGTCTTGTGAAAATCCTTTGTAACCTGAGGTATGCTGGATATCTGTAAATAGGAAGTGTGATACCATTTTGGGTGCTGTACAAGAAACTTCTGAGTTTATATGCCTTCTATCCAGTCAAATATCTGCCTCTCCTATTATTCAGAATTTTAGTCTGCATGTACATACATGTATGTGTGTGTGTGTGTTCTCAATCTCTCTCATATCTCTGGGGATATGACTTCACAAGAGCAATGCAGGAGTTGATTTACATTCTCAGCAGTTCGTCATGCATGTTCAGTCACTCAGTTGTGTCCAGCTCTTTGCAACACCATGGACTGTATCCCACCAGGATCCTCTGTCCATGGGTTTTCCCAGCAAGGATATCAGAGTGGGTTGCCATTTCCTCCTCCACAGTAATTGATCAGGTTAAGTGAATTAAAGCTTGCTGAACATCAATCCTCACACCTAAGTGCTGACATCTTCAGCTGCTTTTCTGAGCTGGTGTCCCTTCTGGGAGCTGAGAGCCGACTGCCAGGATATGATGTGTCTCTTAAGTAGAAAATCCCATTCCTGTGGTGGCCCTCCTATCCCATTTGGGGCCATAATTCCAAATCATTCCTATTTCTTTTACCTCCGTGTAAAAATTGACCTTTGTTCTGACTTTGGGCCATGGTCTGGGGTCAGCTTACTGCCCACTGGAGGGCAGGCTCTGTACAGAATACATAACAACTTGCTATTATTGGTAGCTGAGGCCTGAGTGACAAGGCATGGGTTTGTTCAGAGTGTAAAGAGCCTACTCAGAAGCCATCAGCATATATTTTCCTTGTTTCTTAAAATTCTAGATCTCCCTGGTTTCTGGGTTTCTGGTAGAAGATGAAAGGATGAGCTAATCAGATCATTACCATCTTTCCTTAGGGTTGTGCAGATCAGATGTCACAGAAACTAAACCTCTCCTATTTATAGGGAAACCCACTGACCCAGAGTATTACTTGGCTTTGGATTATATAGTGTCTCTTTTTTCATTGCACTTGGGAAAACTTTTCACCTATATAAAACCCTAGACTCACAGATTTAAAGCTCTAAAGACCCATTTTAGCCAGGAGTAGCTGACTTAGATGTTTACAGGGCCAGGCAGTTAACTTACATGAGTAAAACAGCCTGGTACTAGGGTAAGTGGGAGCCTGTGTCAAGTTGGGAAATCTATGCCCTATCTAAAGGGAGCAAAAGTGACCTGGATGGTTCTCGTTGGTGGAATACAGTATAGCAAGTATGAAAGTCCAATGAGCTCAGATCTTCCAGATTTTTCAAGAAAAGCCAAGAATTGGATTTCATGTAAAAATCTTCATGTTTTAAAAATATTGACCAGTAATTCACATTTTAAAAGAAACACTGTGAAGAATAAACTGAATATATTGGTAGGCTAAATTGAAACGTCAGTTCCCAGCTTGTGACCACTGGTCATCCTAATTTCTTCATTTTATAAATCCTGAGGAAACATAGACTCAGAGAATGGAAGTAACTTTCTTACTCATGTAGGGAATTAGTGACAAAACAAGGACTTGAACTCAGGCCTGCTGACTCTTACTTAAGACAGGTGATATTAAGTCTTTGTCTAGTAAGTACAACATATAGAATTCCTCAGGTATGGTTTCTTTCTGTTGTTTTCCTGTGGATGGGCCATAATTTCCTGTTTCTTTGTATGCCTTGTAATTTTTTTTTTGTTGAAAACTGGGCAGTTTGAATATTATAGTTTGATAACTCTGGAAATCAGATTCTCTTCTTTCCTCAGAGTTTGTTGCTGTTGTTTGTTGAGGGATACAATTTATTTAGTGACTTTTCCAAACATTTTTTTTTTCTGCAGAGACTGCATTCCTTGCCATGTGTAATCATGGAAATCTCCATTCCATTATGTCATTAGTCAGCCAGTGAACTGACAGTGATTGCTTTTAAATACCTGAAGCCAAAATAAAAAAATTACTGACCAGGTCTTTGCAACTTGGCTAAGATTTGGGGCATTCCTTCAACACTAATTCAGGCTGCCCACAACTCTGCCTTACTTTTCTTCTCCTACATTCCTGATTGCATGGAACCTAAAGATCCTCCAGAAGTACAAGCCTACCATCTACTCAGGCTTTTACTGAGCATACATCTGGTTCAGGGCATGTGTGTTGCACTCTGAGTTCCTCGATGTGCGTAGTGGCCCATCTGAGTCTTTATTCTCCAAAGATTTTTTTTTCCTCAGTCTCTTTCTTCCTGTGGTAATTGGATCCATGTGCTGCTTGCCCCTTCTGCCATCCTTTTCCCCAGATGGACATGGGCAGTGTAAGTCTTTAAGTCTTTCAACAAAGGCAGTCATGACCTCCAAAGCCAATTTAGCCTTGAGTAGGGGTATAAGACAAAGGTCAGTCTCTATGCCTGACCCTCAGGATCAAAAAGGTCAAAACACACAGCCACAGTATTTTAACAACAAGGTCATTAGCCCCTTGGCACCAGCAAGCTGCAGGAGGAATATGGGCCACCTTTCTCTCAGCTGCTGGGGAATCAGAAATGGTAGACAAATTAGCAAAATGCTTCAAAATTCTCTTATCAAATTTTAGCCAACCTTTTCTGCATCAAGAGGGATAAATTGGAAGATTGGGATTGACATATACACACTATTATATATAAAACAGGTAACTAATAAGGGCATACTATATAGCACAGGGAATTATACTCAATACTCTGTAATGGCCTGTATGGGAAAAGAATCTAAAAAGAAGTGTGAATACATGTATATGTATAACTGATTAATACTGATGTACACCTGAAACTAACACAACATTGTAAATCAATTATACATCAGTAAAATTTTTTAAAAAGAGTTCCCTGCTTGCTGTAAGTTTTGGATTAGATTCCAGAATTCTGAAAAAGTTGGTTCTGTTGGTCTTAGTCAGCTAAAGGGTGATTCAGTAGAGGGACTTATTATTTGTGCATCCCAATCTACCACTTTTAGTGATGTTCCCCCTTCCTGAATCTTAATCCTGTGTGTTCAGGGCTACAGAACAGTCAACAAAGGGTATACATGGGCTGCTAACACAACTGTTAACACTTGAGGACCTACTTCCCATTTTAGGCTGATGGCAACAGTGTTTTGATTTCTTGAGATGAGTTCAGACAGGCCCTTGTTTACCCATTCAAGTTTCAGGTGGACAAAGACCTCTAGAATTTTTTTTAATTTATTTTTATTAGTTGGAGGCTAATTACTTTACAATATTGTAGTGGTTTTTGCCATACATTGACATGAATCAGCCATGGATTTACATGTGTTCCCCATCCCAATCCCCCCTCCCGCCTCCCTCCCCATCCGATCCCTCTGGGTCTTCCAGTGCCCAGCCCTGAGCACTTGTCTCATGCATGCAGCCTGGGCTGGTGATCTGTTTCACCCTTGATAGTATACTTGTTTCAGTGCTATTCTCTCAGAACATCCCACCCTCGCCTTCTCCCACAGAGTCCCAAAGTCTGTTCTGTACATCTGTGTCTCTTTTTCTGTTTTGCATATAGGGTTACCGTTACCATCTTTTAAAATTCCATATATATGCGTTAGTATACTGTATTAGTCTTTATCTTTCCGGCTTACTTCACTCTGTTTAATGGGCTCCAGTTTCATCCATCTCATTAGAACTGATTCAAATGTATTCTTTTTAATGGCTGAGTAATATTCCATTGTGTATATGTACCATACCTTCCTTATCCATTCGTCTGCTGATGGGCATCTAGGTTGCTTCCACGTCCTGGCAATTATAAACAGTGCTGCGATGAACATTGGGGTGCACGTGTCTCTTTCAGATCTAGTTTCCTTGGTGTGTATACCCAGGAGTGGGATTGCTGGGTCATAGGGCAGTTCTATTTCCAGTTTTATAAGGAATCTCCACACTGTTCTGCATAGTGGCTGTACTAGTTTGCATTCCCACCAACAGTGTAAGATGGTTCCCTTTTCTCCACACCCTCTCCTGCATTTATTGCTTGTAGACTTTGGATAGCAGCCATCCTGACTGGCATATAATGGTACCTCATTGTGGTTTTGATTTGCATTTCTCTGATAATGAGTGATGTTGAGCATCTTTTCATGTGTTTGTTAGCCATCTGTATGTCTTCTTTGGAGAAATGTCTGTTTAGTTCTTTGGCCCAGTTTTTTGATTGGGTCATTTACTTTTCTGGAATTGAGCTGCAGGAGTTATTTGTATATTTTTGAGATTAATCCTTTGTCTGTTGCTTCATTTGCTATTATTTTCTCCCATTCTGAGGGCTGTCTTTTCACATTTCTTATAGTTTCCTTTGTTGTACAAAAGCTTTTAAGTTTCATTAGGTCCCATTTGTTTATTTTTGCTTTTATTTCCAATATTCTGGGAGGTGGGTCATAGAGGATCCTGCTGTGATTTATATTAGAGAGTGTTTTGGCTATATTCTCCTCTAGGAGTTTTATAATTTCTGGTCTTACATTTAGACCTTTAATCCATTTTGAGTTTATTTTTGTGTATGGTGTTAGAAAGTGTTCTCGTTTCATTCTTTTACAAGTGGTTGACCAGTTTTCCCAGCACCACTTGTTAAAGAGGTTGTCTTTTTTCCATTGTATATCCTTGCCTCCTTTGTCGAAGATAAGGTGTCCATAGGTTCGTGGATTTATCTCTGGGCTTTCTATTCTGTTCCATTGATCTATATTTCTGTCTTTGTGCCAGTACCATACTGTCTTGATGACTGTGGCTTTGTAGTAGAGCCTGAAGTCAGGCAGGTTGATTCCTCCAGTTCCATTCTTCTTTCTCAAGATTGCTTTGACTATTCGAGGTTTTTTGTATTTCCATACAAATTGTGAAATTATTTGTTCTGGTTCTGTGAAAAATACCGTTGGTAACTTTGTAGGGATTGCATTGAATCTATAGATTGCTTTGGGTAGTATAGCCATTTTCACAATATTGATTCTTCCAATCCATGAACACAGTATATTTCTCCATCTATTTGTGTCCTCTTTGATTTCTTTCATCAGTGTCTTATAGTTTTCTATGTATAGGTCTTTCATTTCTTTAGGTAGATATACTCCTAAGTATTTTATTCTTTTTGTTGAAATGGTGAATGGTATTGTTTCCTTAATTTCTCTTTCTGTTTTTTCATTGTTAGCATATAGGAATGCAAGGGATTTCTTTGTGTTAATTTTATATCCTGCAACATTACTGTATTCATTGATTAGCTGTAGTGATTTTTTGGTAGAGTCTTTAGGGTTTTCTATGTAGAGGATCATGTCATCTTCAAACAGTGAGTGGTTTACTTCTTCTTTTCCTATCTGGATTCCTTTTATTTCTTTTCCTGCTCTGATTGCTGTGGCCAATACTTCCAAAACTATGTTGTATATTAGTGGTGAGAGTGGACACCCTTGTCTTGTTCCTGACTTTAAAGGAAATGCTTTCTATTTTTCACCATTGAGGATAATGTTTGCTGTGGGTTTGTCATAGATAGCTTTTATTATGTTGAGGTATGTTCCTTCTATTCCTGCTTCCTGGAGAGTTTTTATCATAAATGGATGTTGAATTTTGTCAAGGGCTTTTTCTGCATCTATTGAGGTAATCATATGGTTTTTATCTTTCAATTTGTTAATGTGGTGTATTACATTGATTGATTTGTGGATATTAAAGAATCCTTCCATTCCTGGGATAAAGCCCAGTTGGTCATGATGTATGATCTTTTTAATATGTTGTTGGATTCTGTTTCCTAGAATTTTGTTAAGGATTTTTGCATCTATGTTCATCAGTGATATTGGCCTGTCACCCAACATAGGAGCACCACAATATGTAAGGCAAATGCTAACAAGAATGAAGGGGGAAATTAACAATAACACAATAATAGTGGGAGACATTAATACTCCACTCACACCTATGGACAGATCAACTAAACAGAAAATTAACAAGGAAACACAAACTTTAAATGACACAATGGTCCAGCTAGACCTAATTGATATCTCTTGATACCTAATTGATAGGACATTTCACCCCAAAACAATAAATTTCATCTTTTTCTCAAGTGCACATGGAACCCTCTCCAGAATAGATCATATCCTAGGCTATAAATCTAGCCTTGGTAAATTCAAAAAAATTGAAATCATTCCAATCATCTTTTCTGACCACAATGCAGTAAGATTAGATCTCAATTACAGGAAAAAAAACTATTAAAAATTCCAACACATGGAGGCTAAATAACACGCTTCTGAATAACCAACAAATCATAGAAGAAATAAAAAAAAAATCAAAATATGCATAGAAATGAATGAAAATGAAAACACAACAACCCAAAACCTATGGGGCACTGTAAAAGCAGTGCTAAGGGGAAGGTTCATAGCAATACAGGCTTACCTTAAGAAACAAGAAAAAAGTCAAATAAATAACCTAACTCTACACCTAAAGCAACTAGAGAAGGAAGAAATGAAGAACCCCAGGTTTAGTAGAAGGAAAGAAATCTTAAAAATTAGGGCAGAAATAAATGCAAAAGAAACAAAAGAGTCTATAGCAAAAATCAACAAAGATAAAAGTTGGTTTTTTGAAAAGGTAAATAAAATTGACAAACAGTTAGCCAGACTCATCAAGAAACAAAGAGAGAAGAACCAAATCAACAAAATTAGAAATGAAAATGGAGAGATCACAGCAGACAACTCTGAAATACAAAGGATCATAAGAGACTACTACCAGCAGCTCTATGCCAATATAATGGACAACTTGGAAGAAATGGACACATTCTTAGAAAAGTATAACTTTCCAAAACTGAACCAGGAAGAAATAGAAGATCTTAACAGACCCATCACAAGCATGGAAATTGAAACCGTAATCAGAAATCTTCCAGCAAACAAAAGCCCAGGACCAGATGGCTTCACAGCTGAATTCTACCAAAAATTTAGAGAAGAGCTAACACCTATCTTACTCAAACTCTTCCAGAAAATTGCAGAAGAAGGCAAACTTCCAAACTCATTCTATGAGGCCACCATCACCCTAATACCAAAATCAGACAAGGATGCCACAAAAAAAGACCTCTAGTCTTAACCACCTATGTAGAAACTCTTGTTTGTGATGCTAGAGGTGATTTATTATAAGATCTGTGAATTAAGGATGACATAAGCAGAGAGGGCCTTTCTTCCTGGATTACAGAAATTTCTCTTCTTCATACTAAAGTTTCAAATGGTGTTATTAGCAGTCATTTGCATTCACATGATCCACCTTAATTGCTTCTCATTATATACACACTTTGGATAACATTATCCAGTTCATCTTTTGGCTACTTGGAGGGGATTTTTTTTATATGGAGTCATACAGCTCAGAGATAATATGATTTCCTCCATATTAAAGCTGGTCACCCTGTAGGTCTCACTTCAGTTCAGTCGCTCAGTCGTGTCTGACTGTTTCTGACCCCGTGGACTTCAGCATACCAGACTTCCCTGTCCATCACCAACTCCTGGAGCCTGCTCAAACTCATGTCCATCAAGTTGGTGATTTCATCCAACTATCTCATGCTCTGTTGTCGCCTTCTCCCCCTGCCTTCAATCTTTCCCAGCATCAGGGTCTTTTGCAATGAGTCAATTCTTTGCATCAGGTGGCCAAAGTATTGGACTTTCAGCTTCAGCATGAGTCCTTTCAATGAACACCCAGGGCTGATCTCCTTTAGGATGGACTGCTTGGATCTCCTTGCAGTCCAAGGGAATCTCAAGAGTCTTCTCCGACACCACAGTTCAAAAGCATCAATTATTTGGTGCTCAGCTTTCCTTATAGTCCAACTCTCACATCCATACATGACTACTGGAAAAGCCATAGCTTTGACTAGACAGACCTTCGTTGGCAAAGGTCTCTGCTTTTTAGAGATATTACTTTGGTCTCATTCTAAGGTCTCACTTAGAATCCTCAAATTGGAAATAACCATGAAGGACATATAGTCTGTGTCCTAGTCTCCAGGCATGATTATAACTAACTCATCTTGGACTTTTGAGAACCTGGCTAGCATCTGTCAAATAAGCCTAAGCTACTTCTTTGATTAAAGCTGTTAGCCCTTACGTTGTAATCTAAGCCAATTTCTTGAAACATTGCTATTTGCATGAAGCAGATGATATTTAAGAGCTTGCAACAGTAGAAGATACTGTGAATCATTCCCTTCATTGTGCAGCTTTCTTTCCAAGGCTCTGTTGTTTCATCCATAACATTAATTGGAAATTTGATTGGCTGTCTTAGTTTTAAGACTATGATCTGAAGCCTAGGGCCTGTTTTTCTCTGTGTAACTAACCTCTAGGTTCATTTAGGGATCAGACTGTGCCTCCCTAGTACCATGTCCACATTGTTTTGGTGGTCTTTATGACTTGAGGAGAGGAAGATCATGACTGATTGAATGCTTGGGGATAAAATATGTTACTGAGGCTCTTTGGGAAGTACGCAGTTTTGTAAAATCATGATAATTGTACATATATTTCTGTTTATATGTGTTTCTTTTTGTCATTATAGATGTCATTATGAATCAAGGTAAGCCTCTTACCTTTTTCTTCTTCTTATTATTAGTTCTGTTACCATCTCCTCACCAGTATTTACTAATCCTTGAACAAAAGTGACTGTCCCACACTTAGCAAAGCTTCCTCCTTGAGCCAGGTAGACAAGGGCTGAAGTTATCTGGCATCTTGAGAGGCCTCCTCCCAAGAACTTTGTCCTGCTTATTAGAAGGTCACCAGAAAAATCATACTAAGATGCCCATGGGTCTCTTTTTTTATTTTCAGAAGTGAGACTTCTTTGAAGAACCTTGATCTGGGAATGCCTTAGTGTTGAATGAGAGAACTGACTCTTTTTTTTTTTTTCTTTTTCACTTTAATTCTGTTCCCAGAATGGGTTTGGTCCCTCAGATTAACTCAGGGTGGTCATTTCTGGAGGACATAAATGCTGGTTGCCAATCTCTAGGATGTGAGCCACAGAATAAGGGGCTTGAGGGCTCAGGCCTTGTCTGAATCATTCCTGTTAGAGATCCAACCAGCAAGGGAGTCTGATGTTTCGCGGCCTAAATACTAATAGGTACCATTGCTTTTTAGAGACATTTTCTCTTCTACAGTAGGACAGGAACAAAGCAAAAGTAGGCCAGAGACTTAAGCAAGAAACTAGACTCCCCCACCAAGAACGGTACTCCCTGAGTATGGTAGACTGGACTAACGTCCCCTTTCCTTGACTAGGATTAGAACTCAGATCCAGTGAGATCTGAGTTGCAATGTAACTTTTATTGAGTTTTTTGCCTTAAAGGAGTCAAGGAGTAGGTGAATGATGCTAAGAGGGCAGGAGAGGCGTATGAATAGGGAATTTTGGGCAGAAATTTCTCTAGCCTTTTGAGGTTGGGTGGTCCTTCTCTATTGGAAATATGCTGTGTAGGAATATCAAAGATCAGTTTGTGTGTGTTGAACAGGGGGCATTCTCTTTGGAGGAATAGGGAATGATAGGGCTCCTTGGGGACAGAGAAATGAAACACTTGACAGATTACCAATGCAAGAAGAACACAGTGAAGGTAGCAGGAGCATTGGGCTGTAAAGTCAGAGATCTGAATTTAAAGGTCAACTCTGATGCTAATTATCTGGGAATGTCAGGGAGGGACCTCTTCTTGGCCTCAGTGTCTCAACTAAAATTCAGGAAGTTGGACTTGGTTTCTGATGGCCATATCTGCACCAGTTTGAGCTTATTCCATGATTCTATAACCAAGATCACCTGTGTTTACCTTTCTGCATTCAGTCATAATGGTATATCAAATTGGTTTCATGGAGCTTTTTGGTGGAGAAGGAAGGATTTGGCTTCACACTACAGTTGTTGAATAGAGGGTGGAAGAGCCACTGACACAATAGGTAACACTACATCCCCAGGGTGTGGTAAGGCTGTTTCTGTGAGGCACCAGCCAGTGAGTACCAACAGGAAGACGATGCAAGGTTGTGTGAAGAAGCCGTTCAGCAAAGAAGCTGTGCCCTTCTGTCCTTTATACAGCCAGATTCTAAATTAAGAGTCAATTTGCTTTTGATCTCTACCTGTATCAGTTGAGTAGGGAGCTTTCTGAGGTGAAAATATCCCGGCCCAGGGCTCATCTTCTTAAATTGAAGCCAAGCTGCTCTCTATTAGAAATCAGAGCCTCTCATTTCATGTTTTAAAAATGTTTTTAATTTTTTATTGGAAGTAGTTGATTTATGATGTTGTATTAGTACAGAAAGTGAATCAGTTATACATATACTCTTTTATTTTTAAGATTTTTTTCCCCATATAGGCCATTATAGAGTATTATGTGGAGTTCCCTGTGCTATACAGCAGGTTATTAGTTATCTCTTTTATATATAGTAGTGTATATGTCAATCTCAATCTCCCAATTTATCATCCCTGCCTTATCCTCTGGTAACCATAAGTTTGTTTTTCTACATACATGTCTCTACCTCTGTTTTGTAAACAAGTTCTTTTGTACTCTTTTTTTTTAAGATTCCATGTATAAGCAATATCATATGGTATTTGTGTTTCTCTGGATTACTTCACTCAGTATAACAATCTCTAGGTCCATCCATGTTGATGCAAATGACATTATTTTGGTCTTGTTTTATGGCTGAGTAATATTACATTGTGTATATGTGCCACATCTTTATCCATTCCTCTGTTGATGGACATTTATGTTGCTTCCATGTCCTGGCTATTGTAAACAGCTGCAATGAACACTGGGGTGTATGGATCTTTGGGAATTATGGTTTTCTCTTGGTATATATCTAGGAGTTGGATTGCTGGGTCATATGGTAGTTCTTATTTTTAATTTTTAAAAGAACCTCCATACTGTTCTCCATAATGGCTGTACTGATTTGTATTCCCACCTGCAGTGTAAGAGGGTTCCCTTTTATCCACACCCTCTCTAGCACTTATTGTTTGTAGAGTTTTGATGATGGCCATTCTGATTGGTGTGGAGTGATACCTCATTGTAGCTTTAATTTGTATTTCTCTAACAATTAGTGTTGCTGAACACCTTTTCATGTCCTTTCTGGCCATCTGTGTATCTTCTTTGGAGGAATATCTATTTAGATCTTCTGCCCTTTTTTTTTGATTGAGATATTTGCTTTTTGATTTTGAGCTGCATGAGATTAATCCAATAAAAATAAATAATTACTCTCCTTTCATTTTATAATTACCACTTGGTTTTAAGATCCGGACTTCAGAGAAGAAAGGAGAAGGCTTTAGCCTCTTCATACTGAAGTGTGAATGACTGATATCAGACTTTTGCCTGAGAATAATTTGGAGGAGAGAAGGGACCATGAAGGAAGCAAGGAAGCAAAGTCAGCAAAACCAAAAAAAAAAAAAAAAAAAAAAGGTAGATGGGGGAAGAAAAATGGAAAGAAACACAAAACACTATGGAAAGGGAGAGGTGCAAGCACACTTACTTTTAGCACCTTCATTTGGTTGGTGCCAGGTGGTCCTCCACAGGGACTTCATGCCCCTTAGGAAGTATTTCAAATTCTAGGAGACTGTTGAGAATCAGATAGAACTGACTTCACATGTAATAACCAAGTACTCATGATCAGTGTGACCTTTAAAATAATTTCTTCATGTCTTTGAACCTTTTTTTTTCTCACCTGTAAAATGAGGACAGTGAGCCCCAATTTTCCTTAAATATCAAATCCTGATATTTGAATAGCATGCTACAGTTTGATATGGCATAATTTGCCCTCTCTCATATGGAGAGTTCAAAGGCTCATAGAGCAGGGCAGAGAGGTTACAGCTGAAAACCAGAGCAGAGAGAGACTATCTTCTCCAGAGACCTTAGAATAATACCTAAAGCCTCAGCTTCTTGGGGATCACAGTGCAGTGCCTTCTGCATTCCCCATGACCATTGTGGAGTTCGAAAGAGTTAATTCATATGAAAGGAGGTTAACAGCTCTGAAGTCTATGCCTGCATGAGCGGTTAGACTTGCTTTTAACCTGAAGCAAGCCTGAAGATTGAGTTGGCTTTCTTGAAAGGGAGAGACCACAGATAAGTGCAGATGGAAGCTGCCTAACAAATGAATGTCCCTGATACTGTCAGAGCCACCTGCTCATGATAGCTTGGACCTGACAGTTCTCTTTTGTCTCTTATTTGTCTTCCAGTTACAGTTCCAAGATGGCAGGATTCTTAGGTCTCACTTACTAATGACAAGTTTCTGGACTGGCCTAGAGCCAAAGTATCCCTGGCTATTAGACTGGTAGTCTCTAGGCTTCTTTATGACTCTGCAAAGGCCAGCCTCTCCTTTATTTGATGCCCCTCAGAGGGATCTGTAAACATCTTACAGTAGCTATGAAATCTCCAAGTATATAAAGTTTGGCTTTAGAATGTACCTCATTCTCTCTTTATCTTCCCTTCTCTTACTTGATATTGCCAAGTAAGTCTTTAAAACAAGTTGCTGCCCAGAGCAGTACATCTGCTCAGGTGAGCTACTGTCCCAAATAAGCATCAAACTCAAGTTCAGGTTGGACTGGTACCACAATATACCAGAAATAGGGTGAGCACTGAATCTCTGCCAATCTCAAAGAACTAGAGTTCTAACCCCCGGGCAACAGTTACTGGTTCAAGATGAGATTGTCTTCCTTAGGTTCATGCATTGACTGGCTGAACTCAGGATAGTCAGTAGTCTTGAGATGCAATCCAAAGGAGTTATATAACATGAGGACAACTGTCCAAACCATTCTCTTCCCTTCAGAGTTTATTACTTTCCCAAGAGCTTTATTTCTGGCTTTAATTTCTTTTTCTTGATTGGGGCAGATTGGAGACTATTCCCTGGTTCTTCCTCCCACCCCAGACACAAATGCAACCCTCTAGCTTTGGAATAGGACATTTAGAGCTAATAGAAAAAATTCACTTATTTTCTTTCTTCATATAATACTGATATGGTTGTCTTTGGAAGACGTATTAAGGCAATGGGTGGAAAGTTGAAGATAGGATATTTTTATATAACAGCATATCTAAAGTGGCATATCTAAGGTGCTTTATCCTTGATCCTTCTATAGGGATGATCCTGGAGAAGGCAAAACCAGAGCAAACCACAATTTCAGGTTACTTCCTTAAAGGTAAAAGGAAGGCATTTTCTAACTCATAAATGGCCAGTTTTCTTGTTTCACTTTGCTTGCTTTTTCCCCTGTTTGCTGGGAAAAGATGCATTTATACAAGGAGAAATCCACTTGAGGTGGTGGTGGATTGGAGTTCTTTGTTAAAAAATAGATGAAGAAGACTTTTGACAAAAAAGGGTCCACTGGAGAAGGGAATGAAAGACAATTTCAGCATTCTTGCCTTGAGAACCCCATGGATATTATTAAAAGGCAAAAATATATGACACTGAAAGATGAAGCCCCCAGGGCAGTAGGTGTTCAATATGCTACTGGAGGAGAGTGGAGAAATAGCTCCAGGTGGAATGAAGAGGCAGAGCCAAAGTGGAAACAACGCCCAGTTGTGCATGTGTCTGGTGGTGAAAGTAAGGTCCCATGCTGTAAGAACAGTATTGCATAGGAACCTGGAATGTTAGGTCCATGAATCAAGGTAAATTGAAAGTGGTAAAACAGGAAATGGCAAGAGTGAACATTGACATTTTAGGAAGCAGTGAACTAAAATGGAAAGGAGTAGGTGAATTTAATCGGAATGACCATTATATCTACTACTGTGGGCAAGAATCCCTTAGAAAAAATGGAGCAGCCCTCATAGTCAACAAAAGTGTCTGAAATGCAGTACTTGGGTGGAATCTCAAAAACGACAGAATGATCATGGTTCCTTTCCAAGGCAAACCATTCAGTATCACAGTACTTGAAGACTATGCCCTGACCACTAATGCCGAAGAAGTTGAAGTTGAGCAGTTCTATGAAGACATAATAGGCCTTCTAAAACTAACAACAACAACAAAAATGATGTCCTTTTCATCATAGGGGACTGGAATGCAAATGTAGGAAGTCAAGAGCTACCTGGAGGAACAAGCAAGTTTGACCTTGGAGTACAAAATGAAGCAGGACAAAAGCTAACACCTTCCTATGTTGGTTGGGACTGGCTGAGGCTGTGAGATGAGTGAGGACCCTTCCAGCTGTATACATTGGGAGGGGGGTACAGCTCACTAGGGAGAGTGCAGTGTCAGGCTATAGACAGAGGGTTACTTTGTTGCCATGACAAATTGTTGATGTTAGTGGGTCCAACATTGAGTTGTTGGCTGTGCTCCAATAAGTAGATGACAGGGAATTCAGAGGCAGGCAGTGTGCAATGAACCAATAATGGTTTTCTCATCTGTAAAATGAAGTGCTTATAAATTCCTCCAACAGATTATCATCAAGTAGTTACTGAGGAGATACAGAAGTACTTTGCTGACAAAGACCCATATAGTGAAAGCTATAGTTTTTCCAGTAGTCAAGTACAGATGTGAGAGTTGGACCATAAAGAAGGCTGAACACCAAAGAACTGATGCTTTTGAACTGTGGTGCTGGAGAAGACTCTTGAGAGTCCCTTGGACAGCAAGGAGATCAAACCAGTCATCCTAAAGGAAATCAACCCTGAATATTCATCAGAAGGATTGATGCCAAAGCTCTAATACTTTGGCCATCTGATGTGAAGAGTTGATTCTTGGAAAAGATCCTGATGCTAGGAAATATTAAGGGCAGGAGAAGGGGGCCACAGAGGATGAAATGGTTGGATGGCATCATCAACTCAATGGATATGAGTTTGAGCAAACTCTGGAAGATAGTGAAGGACAGGGAAGCCTGGGATGCCACAGTCCATGGGGTCACAAAGAGTCAGGCATGATGAGCAACTGAACAACAGCAACAGAAGTACTTTAGACCTGGAGCCAATTCTACAAGAATATGATAGTAGATTTGAAAACTTATATAGGAATTAATTGACTTGCCTAAGTTCTGTGACCTTACTCAAATCCTTTCTGTTTTCTAGATCACAGTTTTCTCACCTAGAAGGTGGAGGATTGGACCAGATAAACTCCAAGAATCCTTCTAATTCATACTCTATAATTTTTAACATTGACGTAAAATACACTTAACATAATTTTTTTTTTTACCATTTCAAGCATTTTAAAGTGTACAGCTCAGTGCACTTATGATGCTGTAAAACCATCACCACTATTTAGTTCTAGAACTTTTTCATTACTCCTAAAAGAAACACCTACCCATTAGTAATAATTCCTCTTTCCTCCCTCACCACAGCCTCTAGACTCCATAACATTTGTATACAGGTGAGCAGGTGAAAGGCAGAGGATTTTGAGGGAAGGGATGTGGTTCAGTAGTTCAGTATAGGAAGAAAGAGAAAAATGAGTAGCTACAGGAGACTATTTCAGCCTGGATAGGATTGAGAAGGGGTTAGAAATACAAGGCAGATGTTGCAGGAGAACCCTAAACAAGGAACATGCCAAGTGTGGAGCACTGGCACAGTTCTATAGGATTAGTTATTGAGACCCTACCTGTAGAGTAGCAAGTGGTGTAGCCTAGACAACATAACAGGTCTGACTCTAAAGTGACTCCATTTTGCCAGGTCACCACACTGAAGTAGTTTTTCTGATGTCTGTCAAGTATTGTGACGTTTCTAGGAGATGAATAGATTTCAGAGAAAAGTTAACTTCTGAAAGTTCTGGCAAAGTCAATAAATATCTATACATGTACACATGCTACTTTTTTGTTACCCATCTGCTTCCCTCTCCACCCCTAGGGCACAAGACTCTGCACACAATATTTTAGAAGTAAATTCTGCATGATTTTATTTTATTTAATCAAAGTATTCCTTTTGTGATTATTTGACTAATAGAAAACCAAATCCTATCAAGGTCTAAGCAGTTGATGAGTTTACAGATCAAATTGCCAACATCTGTTGGATCATAGAAAAAGCTAGATAATTCCAGAAAATTCTACTGTTACTACTACTTCATTGACTATGCTAAAGCCTTCAATTGTGTGGATCACAACAAACTGTGGAAAAATTTTAAAGAGATGGGAATACCAGACCACCTTACCTGCCTCCTAAGAAACCTGTATGCAGGTCAAAAAGCAACAGTTAGAACCAGACATGGAACAATGGATGGGTTCCAAATTGGGAAAGGAGTACATCAAGGCTGTATATTGTCAGACTGCTAATTTAACTTCTATGCAGAGTACATCATGCATAATGCCAGGCTGGATGAAGCACAAGCTGGAATGAAGATTGCCGGGAGAAATACCAATAACCTCAGATATGCAATTGACACCACCCTAAGGACAGAAAGCAAAGGCTGTCTTTTCTCCATTGGATATTCTTGCTTCCTTTGTCAAAGATAAGGTGCCTGTATTTGTGTGGGTTTATTTCTGAGCTTTCTATGTTGTTCAATTGGTCTATATTTCTGCATCTAGATCTTTTGTCTCTTTAGATAGGTTTATTCCTAGATATTTTATTATCATTGTTGCAATGATTAATGGGATTGTTTCCTTAATTTCTCTTTCTGAGTTTTCATTGCTAGTGTATAGGAATGCCATGGATTTTTGTGTATTAATTTTATATCCTGCAACTTTACTAAATTCCTTGATTAGCTCTGGTAATTTTTTGGTGGCATTTTTAGGGTTTTCTATGTATAGTATCATGTCATCTGCAAACAGTGAGAGTTTTTTTCTTTCCAATATGAATTCCTTCTTTTTTTCTTCTCTGACTGCCATAGCTAGGACTTCCAAAACTATATTGAATAATAGTGGTGAAAGTTGGTACCCTGATCTTGTTCCTGATCTTAGAAGAAATGGTTTCAATTTTTCCCCATTGAGAATAATCTTTGCTGTGGGTTTGTCATATATGGCCATTATTATGTTGAGGAATGTTCCTTCTATGCCTAATTTCTGGAGAGTTTTTATCCTAAAGGGTGTGGAATTTTTTTGAAAGATTTCTCTATATCTATTGGGATGATCATATGGTTTTGATATTTCAATTTGTTGATTTGGTATATCATATGAATTGATTTGCATATATTAAAGAATCCTTGCATCCATGGGATAAACCCCGTATAATCTTGGTGTATGACTTTTTAATGGGTTGTAGGATTTTGTTTGCTGGAACTTTTTTGAGGACTTTTGCATCATTGATATCAGCCTGTAATTTTCTTTCTTTCTTTTTTTTTTTCTGGTATCTTTTTCAGGTTTTGGTATCAGGGTGATGGTGGCCTTGTAGAATGAGTTTGGGAGTTTTACTCCCTCTGCAATTTTTTGGAAGAGATTGAAATTAAGCAGGGTAGGTGTTAGCTCTTTTCTAATGATTTGATAGAATTTGCCTAGGAAGCCATCTGGTCCTTGGCTTTTGTTTTTTAGAAGATCTTTTTTTTTCACAACTTCAATTTCAGCACTTGTGATTGGTCTGTTTATATTTTCTATTTCCTCCTGATTTAATCTTAGATGAGTGCTCTTTTCTACAAAATTATCCATTTTCTTCAGGTTGTTCATTTTATTGGCATAGGGTTGCTCATAGTAAGTAGTCTTATGATCCTTTGTATTTCTGTGTTGTCTGTTGTAACTTCTCCCTTTTCACCTCTAGTTTTTTTATTTGAATCTTCTCCCTTTTTCTCTTGATGAGTCTGGCTACTGGCTTGTCAATTTTGTTTATCTTCTCGAATAATTTGCTTTTAGTTCTATTGATCTTTGCTATTGTTTCCTTCATTTATCCCCATTTATTTCCACTCTGATATTTATGATTTCTTTACTTCTAGTAACTTTGAGTTTTCTTTTTCTTCTTTTTCTAGTTGTTTTATGTGTAAGCTTAAGTTGTTTATCGGAGAAGGCAAGGGCAACCCACTCCAGTACTCTTGTCTGGAAAATCCCATGGACAGAGGAGCCTGATAGGCTGCAGTCCATGGGATCGCTAAGAGTTGGACACGACTGAGTGACTTCACTTTCACTTTTCACTTTCATGCATTGGAGAAGGAAGTGGCAACATACTCCAGTGTTCTTGTCTAGAGAATCCCAGGGACGGGGGAGCCTGCTCGGCTGCCGTCTATGGGGTTGCACAGAGTCGTACATGACTGAAGTGACTTAGCAGCAGCAGCAACAGGTTGTTTCTTTTTCTCATTTTTTTTTTTTCCAGGGAGGATTGGATTGCTATAAACTTCACTATTAGCACTGTTTAACTGCATCCCATAGGTTTTGATTTGTCATGTTTTTGTTTTTCGTTTCTATGTATTTTTTATTTCCTCCTTGATTTCTTCATTCACCACTTGGTTATGTAGAAGCATATTGTTGCGCCTCTGTGTTTTTGTTTTTGTTTTTGCTTTACAGATTTTTTTCCTGTAATTGATATTTAATTTTACAGTGTTGTGATCATAAAAAATGCTTTATACAGTTTTCAATTTTCTTATATTTACCAGTGTTTGATTTGTGACCCAAGAGGTGGTCTATCCCCAAGAATGTTCTGTGTGCATTTGAGAAAGAAATGTGTCCTTCTGTTTTTGGATGAAATGTCTTATAGATATCAATTCTATCTGTCTTGATCACTGTGTCATTTAAGGCTTGTGTTTCCTTATTAATTTTCTGTTGGGATGATCTGTCCTTTGGTGTGGGTAGAGTTTGAAAGTCCCCCAGTATTACTGTGTTACTGTTGATATCTTCTTTTATAGTTGTTAGCATTTGTCTTATGTATTGAGACATATGTTTGTATGTTGGGTGCATAATCTTGATATATTTTTTCCATTCATCACTTAGTATGTTGGGTGCATAATCTTGATATTTTTTCCATTCATCTATTTAAGTATATCCTGCTACTCCATTCTGGACTGTAGAGTTTCTGCTGAAAAATCAGCTGTTAATCTAATGGCGAGTACTTCATAGGTTTATTTTGCTGCTTTTTTCTTTGTGTTTGATTTTTATTTGTGTGAATAATATGTATCTTGGCATATTTCACTTTGGGTTTATCCTGTATGGGACTCTCTAGACTTTCTAGACTTAGTTGGGTATTTCTTTGTGTTTGATTTTTATTAGTGTGAATAATATGTATCTTGGCATATTTCACTTTGGGTTTATCCTGTATGGGACTCTCTAGACTTTCTAGACTTAGTTGGGTATTTCTGTTCGCACACTAGGGACATTTTCAACTATAATATCCTCAAATATTTTTTTTTAATCCCCTTTCTCTCTTCTTCTGGGACCCCTATAATTTTAATGTTGTTGCACTTAATGTTGTCCCAGAGGTCTCTGAGACTGTTCTCCTTTCTTTTTATTCTTTTTTCCTTAATTTGCTCTGCTTCAGTTATTTCCACCATTCTCTCTTCTAGCTCACTTAACCATTCTTATGCCTCAGTTATTCTGCTATTGGTTCCCTCTAGTGTATTTTTTTCCAGTTATTATGCTGTTCATTGCTGATTGTCAGTCTGTTCTTTATTTCTTCTAGGTCCTAGTTAAACATCTCTTGTACCTTCTTAATATATTCCTTCATTCTATCTGTGCCTTCATTTTATTTCCAAGGTTTTGGATCATCCTAAGTATCATTACTCCAAATAATTTTTCAGATAGACTGCCTATTTCCTCTTTGTTTGTTCTTGTTCTTGTTCTTGTTGTTGTTGTTTTACCATACTCCTTCATCTGCTGTGTGTTTATCTATCTTTTCATTTTGTTTAATTTACTGTGTTTGAACTTTCCATTCTGCATGCAGGCTAGAAGGTCATAGCTCCTCTTGCTTGTGGAGTCTGCTCCCAGTTGGTGGGGTTGGACTAGGGCCTTGTGAAGATTTCTTGGTGAGAAGGACTGATGCCTATTTTCTGGTGGGTGGAGCTGTTTCTTGACTCTCTAAAGGAAAGTTTCATGCTCAGTGGTATGCCATGGGGTATCTGTGTGCTTGGTATAAACTTTGGACAGTCTGTCTGCTAATTGGTAGGTTTGTGTTCCTGTTTTCCTAGTTGTTTGGAGTGAGGCATCTGGCACTGGAGCCTGCTGACCTTTTGGTGGGGCCAGGTCTTAGGGTTGAGGTGGAAGCCTTTGGGAGAGCTCTCACCAATTGATATTCCATGGAGTCAGCAGTTCTCTGGTGATCCAGTGTCCTCGATTTGGGTTTCCCACATATTACTTTCAGGCCTCACCCCTTGCTGGAGCACCAAGACACCACAAGTCATGCAACATGGAAAAGAAAATGAAAGGAAGAAATAGAGAAAAAAAGTCAAACTTGCAAACAAACGAACAAACAAAAAAAACAGTGGACACACAGGACCCGAAGATAAATGGGAAAAGCAACATTAATTAGACAGGAACACATAAAGAAACTCACATACTCACCCTCACATAAAACAAAAATAAATGAAAGAATAAAAAGAGGAACCAAGAAAGAAGAGAGTTATTCTCTCAATTTATCCTGCCCTCTCCTTCCCCCACTGTGTCCACAAGTCTGTTCTCTGTCTGTGCTTCCATTGCTGCCTTGCAAAGAGCTTCATCAGTACCATCTTTCTAGATTCCATATATATGCATTAATCATGATATTTGTTTTTCTTTTCCTGACTTACTTTGTTCTCTGTAATAGGTTCTAGCTTCATCCACTGATTAAATCTATAACCATGGTTTCCTCAGGAAAAGTGGAAAATAACTAGCATGAGGAGTAGTCAAAGCAGAAATTTCACTTTATCTAAATTGTTTTAACTTTTTCTTTATTTTTCATAAAGTTGTAATCCACATATAGAAATTTAACATTTTATAGTGTACAATTTAATATACATACACACTTGTGTGTGTGTGTATATATTATATATATGTATGTATGTATGTACACCACATCATCACATTTTGGTTTATCCATTTATTAATTAATGAACGTTTTGGTTGTTTTCACTGTTTGGCTATTAAGAATAATGCTGCTATGAACATTTGCATATAAGTTTTTGTCTGAACATATATCTGCAGTTCTCTTGAGTATATGCTGAGAAATAGAATTGCTGGATTATATGGTAACTACATGTTTAACTTTTTGAAGAACTGCCACAGGGGCTGCACCATTTTATATTCCTACCAGCAGTATATAAGGGTTCTGATCTCTCCACTTTTTCATCAATACATGATATTGTCCTTTCTTTTTTTATTATAGACATCCTGGTGGGTGTAAATTGGTATCTCATAATGATTTTGATTTTGATTTCCCTAATGGCTAATGGTATCGAGCATCTTTTTATGTGTTTATTGCCATTATCTTTTTTGGAGAAATTTCTATTCAGATGCTTTGCCCATTTTAAGTGGGTTATTTGCCTTTTTACTGTTGAATTCTATATATTCTGGATACTAGATCCTTATCAGATATAAAATGTGCCAATATTTTCTCCCATTCTGTGGTTTGTTTCACTTTCTTGATGCTATCACTTACAGTGCAAAAGTTTTTAATTTCAATGAAGCCTAATTTATATTTTTTCCCTTTGGTTACTTGTGATTTAAATGTCATGTATAAGAAGCTAGTCTAATCCAAGGTCACAAAAGTTTGCTTCTGTGTTTTCTCTAAATTATTTTATAATTTCACCTTTTACACTTAGGCCTTTGATACATTTTGCATTAATTTTATATACAGAATGAGATATGAGGACAAATTTATTCTTTTGCATTTGGATATCCCATTGTCTCAGCACAATTTGTTGGAAAGATTATACTTTCCCCCTTGAATTGTCTTGACAACTTTGAAAAATCTTAATTCAGTATAAATGTAGGGTATATTACTAAACTTCCATTTATCACATTAATATTTATGTCTATTCTTGTGAGAGTATACCACACTTTGGTTATTAAAGGTTTGTAGTAAATTTTGGAATCAGGAAGTGTAAGTCTTCCAACTTTGTTCCTTTTCAAAATGTTTTGGTTACTCTCAGTCTCCTGAATTTCTATATGAAATTTGGAATCAACTGGTCAATTTCTGCAAAGACTCAGTCTGAAACTTTTGATAGGGATTGTATTGAATCTAAATCATTTTGCAGTTCAGTTCAGTTCAGTCGCTCAGTCGTGTCCAACTCTTTGCAACCCCATAGACTGCAGCACGCCAGTCCTCCCTGTCCATCACCAACTCCCAGAGTTTACTCAAACTCATGTCCATTGAGTTGGTGATGCCATCCAACCATCTCATCCTCTGTCGTCCCCTCTCCTTCTGCCTTCAATCTTTCCCAGCATCAGGGTCTTTTCAAATGAGTTAGTTCTTCACATCAGGTGGTCAGAGTATTGGAGTTCCAGCTTCAGCATCAGTCCTTCCAAGGAATATTCAGGACTGATTTCCTTTAGGATGGACTGGTTTGATCTCCCTGCAGTCCAAGTGACTCTCAAGAGTCTTCTCCAACACCACAGTTCAAAACCATCAATTCTTCAGTGCTCAGCTTTCTTTATAGTCCAACTCTCATACCCATACATGACTACTGGAAAAACCATAGCCTTGACCAGACAGACCTTTGTTGGCAAAGTAATGTCTCTGCTTTTTAATATGCCGTCTAGGTTGGTCATAACTTTTCTTCCAAGGAGCAAGTGGAATCTAAATCATTTTGCAGAGTACCACCTTAACAATGTTAAATCTTCCACTCCATGAACATGAGGCATTTTTCTCTTTACTTAGGTCCTCTTTACTTTCTTTCAACAATGTTTTGCATTTTTCAGTGTACAAATATTATACTTCTTTTATGATATATATTCCTAAATATTTTATTCTTTCTGATGTACTTAAATGTAATTGTTTTCTTAATTTCATTTTCAGATTGTTTATTACTAGTGTCTAGAAAAACAATTGCTTTTTGTATATTGATCTCATATCCTGCAACGTTGCTGAACTCATTTATAATTAGTTATAAAAGGAGTTTGTTTTGTGTGTGAATTTCTTAAGATTTTTTACATATGAACATGTCATACATGAATAATTTTGCTTTTTCTTTCTGATATGAATGCCTTTTTATTTGTTTTCTCCCCAGCTGCTCTAGTCAGAATGTTCAGTACAAAGGTTGCATGGAAGTGATGTTCATTTTGATTGCAGGATGAAAACATTCAATCTTTCACTATTAAGTATTATATTAGCTATGTTTTTAAAAATAAATTTCCATCTTCAGTTTGAGAAAGTTCCTTTTTAATCCTAATCTGTTGAGTGTTTTTTTTTTTAATCAAGAAAAGTGAAAGTGACATCGCTCAGTTGTGTCTGACTCTTTGCGACCCCATGGACTGTAGCCCACCAGGCTCCTCTGTCTATGGGATTCTCCAGGCAAGAATACTGGAGTGGGTTGCCATTTCCTTCTCCAGGGGATCTTCCCAACCCAGGGATTGAACCTGGGTCTCCCACATTGCAGGCAGACGCTTTAACCTCTGAGCCACCAGGAAAGCCCTTTATCAGAGAGGGTGTTGAATTTTGTTAAATGCTTTTTCTGTGTCTACTGATATGATCATGTCTGTTTTTTAAATCTTTATTTCATTAATATAGTATATTGTGTTGACTGATTTTTATGTTGAAATGACCTTGCATTTCTGGGATTAATCCCATCTGGTAAGGTGAAGAATTTTTTTAAGTGTTAATAGATTTTATTTGCAAAGTAAATAAAAGTAAGTATTTTGTTGAAAATTTCTGCATTTCTATTAATATTTTTTAGAAGGGCTTATGAAAGTTTGATGTTAATTCTTCTGTGAATGTTTGATAGAATGCACTAGTGATGCAATCTGGTCCTTGGCTTTTCCCAAGCGGGAAGTTTTTGATTACTAATGCAGTCATTTTACTTGTCATAGGTCTATTCAGATTTTCTATTTTTTCTTGAGTCAATTTCTGTAGTTGTTTGTAGTTTGTTTCTTTCTAGGAATTTGTCCATCTTTTCAGGTTGTCTAATTTGTTGGTATGTACAGAGTGTTTCCTTTAATCCTTTTTATTTCTGCTATATTCATATTAATATTCCCTCTTTTATTCCTGATTTTAATAATTGGAGTCTTCTCCCTTTTTTCTATTTTAACTTTTCACAAAGCAATGTATTCCTGTACCAACTATGTAACTTAAAAAAAAAAATGGAAGACGCATCAAAATAAAAAGACATATTAAAATGGTGATCTGGGTATGTTGCTAACACCTTAGTAGTCATTTCTTCTCTATGGGCCCCAGTTTCTTTATTAGGAAGTTGAGATGTTGGTTTATAGTTGCTGAAGCAGTTGAACGTTTTTGGACTGTATTATTTCCATGTTCAAATATGGGATTAAACACATTTCCATGTTCAAATATGGAATTAAAGATTATAATTGAGAATGTTTCTGGACAAAAAGTTAAACAGTTTGGGAAACGTCCAGTATTTCTGAAGGGGCATAATAGAAGGTAATGATGGAAATGTAGACTGAAGCCATATTATTGTAATGTCTCTGTAACGTGAGAGACTTGGACTTGGTAATGGGGAGCTATCTGAGAATTTGGGGGTGTGAGAGTAGCCAATCAAAGTGTTCATCAAGGAAACCGGCCTGATAGTGGTGTGTGGGCAGGGATTAGAGCTGGGAGATCACCCAGGGAAATCACCCAGGAAGTGGGGGCCTCATCAATGAAAATGGAAAAGGAAGAGATGAAAAACAGAGATTTTTTTTCCTGATTTTGAAAGTACACTCTAGAAATGAGGGAAGAAGAGTCAGTTGTCCTGCTTACCCCATGTTGCTCACAATGATTAGGCACTGAATAGGTTCAAAGTAGATATTTGTTAAATTGAATTACATTAACAGAGGCTTGCTTAGAGTTCAGTAAAGGCTGAAGGAAATTGTCTTCAAGTACTCTGAAAGTGCTTCCAAGAAAGCCTTCCAATTTTCCAGGTTTAGGCCATTGTCTATCTTCTTATTTGTGTGCATGTTTGCTAAATTGCTTCAGTCCTGTCTGACTCTTTGCAACCCTATGTACTGTAGCCCTCTAGGCTCCTCTGTCCATGGGATTCTCCAGGCATAAATACTGGAGTGAGTTGCTGTGCCCTCCTCCAGAGGATCTTTCCAACCCAGGTATTGAACCCATGTCTCCTGTGGCTCCTGCATTGCAGGCAGATTCTTTACTGCTGAGCTTACTTACTGACAGTCTTCTTACTTGTCACCCAGGAGCCTGTGTATGCTCTTGGCAGTGTCAATGAATAGTGTGTTCACACTTGTGAACAGCCTGAACAAATTGTTGGGAAACAGATTGATTTGGTACTCTGGGTACTTAGCACACCCAGGGAAAAAGCTCATGAGCTGAACTGGGTCAATGCACTTTAATGTGCAAGCAGAAAATGGCCTTCATCTCAATAGAATAGGGATGTTCTCAAGAGCAGGAAACTTAGAGGTTAGATCAGAACGTCATAGCCTCCTGCTCAATGTATCTTTTATGAGATCCTGGGCCTGGTGGGAGGCACAATAATTGGATCTTATGTGACACTTTTTTCAAGGCTGAGAAACATCATCCCTGGAATATCAGCTCCACAGAAGGCAGATATTTTTTTTTTCTTTTTCCTGTTGCTGCTTTATCTTTGGTATCTGGCATACAGTAAGCACTTAACAGATTTAATGAGTGAATGAATCTGCCAGTTGTTCTTTAGGCAGTATCTTAATACAAGTAGTGGGCTTCTGGGGTTATTACAGTATAGTAAAGAAAGGCTTTGTCTTCTGAGAATCTCCTTATGAATGGGCTAGCCAGAAGGGATTCTTCCACCAAATTCTGTGTAAGGGATCTGCATCTCCCAGGTCGCAGTTGTCTTTCTGCTCTCTCATTTTCAATTGGAGTATAGCTTAAACCTAATTATGATTTTTGTCTTGCCCTGACTTCCCTATATGCCCTCCCCTTCTAATATCCTGTGTTCCTTCCTATTTGAATTGTTCCAAAGAGTCATCTCGTTCAAGCCATCTAAAACCAGCATTTTGACCTGATTTGTCTTAAACTTCCGAGAATCAAATAAATATTCTTATCTCTTAAAGGCTTGCCTATGGTACCTTTTTAATAGCAGGACTTAGCTTGCTTTGTAAGAAGCTGGGGAAAGCTGATGGATTATTAGAGGATGGGGTTTTATTGTTATAAATAACATGATGTATATGAGGTGTTTGCTTCAATGCCTAAAAAGAGTCACCTTTTTGAACAGACTTGTTCCTTGAGTAATCCTCCCACATTATTGCCTACTGATTGTGTTAAATGGCATCTATTAACATATCAAAGATATAAAGCTGATGTTTGGAAGCTTGAAACAGAGTTTCAATAGAGCATTTGCAGAAGTTGGTAGGCTCTAGGTATAGATACATTTTTGCACACTTAGCTGTTTTGCAAAATGTATTACAATTGAGTGAGCCCTACTTGCTGTGGCCTGTAGAATAAGTAGAATATATGCTAGTGGCATCCCAAGGTTACTAAGTAGTAACCATGTTCCCTACTCTGCAAAGCAAAGCGAGAGAGGAGAATCCATAGACTTGGGAAATAACTACTGTCTCTGTGATTTCATCCCAATGCCACTGTCCCCTAAGGTCACCCACCAACAGGCTTTTCTGGTGACAGAAATAGGGGTGCATCTAAATTGCTTAATCTCAGCTTCTTGAGGCAGGAGTGTGGGAAAATCTGGGAATATGGAAAAGGAAAGATGGATTGTTGATTAAGGCAGTGGATACAACTGACAGTCTCTTTGGCTGATTTCCCTGGCAGATTTTAACCACTTCTCCTAGGGTCTCACACTTCGCTTTCTCTCTACATATGGTTTTCCTCCTTCCTAGGACTGGGATGAAATGAGCAATCTCACTGATTTACGCTAAGTCATCATCCTAGATCCAAGGAAATTTCAAACATCCTCCCCAAAGGAGGTTTTTCCTACATCCCTCTACTTTCATGGTTTGGGATGTATAGTCTCAGTCTCTATCCACTATACTCATTTCTGATCATTCTAACAATTCTCAGCTCACTTTGGGCCAAGTTCTGTCTCCCTTAGAACAAGAAGCACAAAGGTGCTAGCTAGCACAGTGGTTAAGAACACAGGCTCTGGAGTCAGAGTGCCTGACTCTTATCCCAGCACTCTACTTCTGAACTGTGTGTCCTGGGACAAATTCCTTAACTTTTCTGAGCATAAGTCCCCTCTTCTGTGAAATGGTGAAACTAATGTACCTGCTTGCAGGATTGAAAGCTCTTAGCATAGTGACTGATATATAGTAAGTGCTCAGTCAAAAGCTGTTGCTATTATTATTATTATAATGTAGTGTGAGAAACTCTGCCATCCTCTGCTTCAACTTAGAGGAAGTAGAGATCTTTGCATAGAAAAGGAGTTATACAATCAAAATGTAGAGATTATTTTTACATCCTTTGATGGAAATCTACACCAGAGGCCCTGTATCAAGATGCCCACTCTAGTATCTAACTTTGGTCTCCAAGTACATAGGAGTGTTTGATAATAATCCAGATGTGGCACCCAAGATATATAGCTTTTTAAAAATATAGTTATAATTAATATACAATATTATGTTTCAGGCATACAGCATAGTGATTCTATATTATTATATGTTATGAAATGATCCCAGCATTAAGACTAGTTATAGTCTGTCACTATACAAAGTTGTTGCACTATTATTGACAGTATTCCCTATTATACATTAAATCCCTGTGACTTATTTATTTTACAGTTGAAAGTTTTTACTTCTTAATACCATTCATTGATTTTGTCAGTCTCCCCAACCCTCTCCCCTCTGGCAACCAGCAGTATGTTTTCTATGAATCAGTTTCTGTTTTGTTTTGTTTCTTCATTTGTTTTTTAGATTACACATATAAGTAAAGGTGTATAGTATTTGTATTTCTTTGTCTGACTTGTTTCACTTAGCATAATAACATCTAGGTTCATCCATGTTGTTGCAAATGGCAAGAGTTTATTTTTTAAAACAGATTATAGGAGTATAATTGAATTATTGGGATGGCAAAAAGGTTTTTTTTTTTTTTTCCCAAAAGATATGCTAGTAGCACTTAATTGTCCTTAATTTCATTTGAAACAATTCTGTTAGATTGTATTGTGAAAGCTGTCATATTAGCATACATTTAAAAAAAAACATCAAAATTGGTGAATTTTTCTGTAGCTATTTACATATTGAAGATGGAAGAAAAATAGCAACATTTTGGGCATATTATGCTTTTTATTTCAAGAAGGATAAAAATGCAAATGAGAGGCAAAATAATTTGTACAGCATATGAAACAGGTGCTGTGAGTAACTGAATGTGTCAGACTTGGCTTGCAAAGTTTCATGTTGGAGATTTCTTGGTAGATGATGCTCCATGGTCAGGTAAATCAGTTGAACTCAATGGTGATCAAATCAAGACATTAGCTGAAAACAAACAATATTATATCATGTGGGGGATAACCAACATACTCAAAATATCCAAATCAAGTGTTGAAAGTCATTTGCACCAGCTAGGTTATGATAATTACTTTGATATCTGGGTTCCATATTTGTTGTTCAGTTGCTCAGTCGTGTCCAAATATTTGTGAACCCCATGCACTGAAGTACACCAGGTTTGCCTGTCCTTCACCATCTCCCAAAGCTTGCTCAAACTCATGTCCATTGAGTTGGTGATGCCATCCAACCATCTCATCCTCCGTTGTCCTTTGATGGTACAGACCTCTGATTGCAAAGTACTGTCTCTGCTTTTTAATATGCTAAGTTTGTCATAGCTGTTCTTCCAAGGAGCAAGCATCTTTTAATTTCATGGCTGCATTCATCATCTGTAGTGATTTTGAAGCCTAAGAAAATAAACTCTGTCACTCTTTCTATTGTTTCCCCATCTATTTGCCATGAAATGATGGGACTGGATGCCATGATCTTAGTTTTTTCAGTGTTGAATTTTAAGCCAGTTTTTTCACTCTCTTCTTTCAATTCATCAAGAGGCTCTTTAGTTCCTCTTCAATTTCTACCATAAGAGTAGTGTCATCTGCATATCTGAGGTTATTGATATTTCTGCTGGCAGTCTTGATTCCAGTTTGTGCTTCATCCAACCTGGCATTAAGCATGATGTACTCTGCATATCAGTTAAATAAGCAGGGTGACAATATATGGCCTTGATGTACTTCTTTCCCAAATTGGAACCAGTCCTTTGTTCCATGTCCGGTGTTAAGTGTTGCTTCATGACCTGCATGTAGGTTTCTCAGGAGGCAGGTAAGGTGGTCTGATATTCCATATCCTTAAGATTTTTCCACAGCTTGTTGTGATCCTCACTATCAAAGGCTTTAGCTTAGTCAATGAAGCAGAAATAGATGTTTTTCTTGAATTGTCTTGATTTCTCTATGATCCAGCAGATGTTGGCAATTTGATCTCTGGTTCTTCTGCCTTTTATAAACCCAGCTTGAACATCTGGAAGTTCTGGCTTCATGTACTGTTGAAGCCTGGCTTGGAGACTTTTCAGCATTATTTTTCTAGCATGTGAAAGGAATGCAATTGTGTGGTAGTTGGAACATTCTTTAGCATTGCCTTTCTTTGAGATTGGAATGAAAACTGACTTTTTCCAGCCCTGTGGCTATGGCTGAGTTTTTCAAATTTGCTGACATATTGAGTGCAGCACTTTAACAGCATCATATTTTAGGATTTGAAATAGCTCAGCGGGAATTCCATCAGCTCCACTAGCTTTGTTCATAGTGATGCTTCCTAAGGCCCACTTGACTTCGTGGTCTAGGATGATTGTCTTTAGATGAGTGATCACACCATAGTGGTTATCTGGGTCATTAAGATCTCTTTTGTATAGTTCTTCTGTATATTCATGCCACCTCTTCTCAATTTCTTCTGCTTTTGTTAGCTCCATACCATTTCTGTCCTTTACTGTGCCCATCTTTGCATGAAATGTTCACTTGGTATCTCTAATTTTCTTGAAGAGATCTCTAGTCTTTCCCATTCTGTTATTTTCCTCTATTTTTTTGCGTTGATTGCTGAGGAAGGCTTTCTTATCTCTCCTTGCTTTTCTTTGGAACTCTGCATTTAAATGGATATATCCTTCCTTTTCTCCTTTGCCTGTAGCTTCTATTCTTTTCTCAGCTATTTGTAAGGCCTCTTCAGACAACCCTTTTGCCTTTTTCCATTTCAATTTCTCGGGGATGGTTTTTATTACTGCCTCCTGTACAGTGTTACAAACCTTCCATAGTTCTTCAGGCACTCTGTCTACCAGATCTAACCCCTTGAATCTATTTGTCACTTCCACTGCTTAATCACAAGGTGTTTGATTTAATTCATTCCTGAATGGCCTAGTAGTTTTCCCTACTTTCTTTAGTTGAAATCTGAATTTTGCAATAAATAGTTCATGATCAGAGCCACAGTCAGCTCCCAGTCTTGTTTTTGCTGACTATATAGAGCTTCTCCTTCCTTGGATGCAAATAATATAGTCAATCTGATTTTGCTATTGAATATCTGTTGATGTTCATGTATAGAGTCATCTCTTGTTTTGTTGGAAGAGGGTTTTTACTATGACCAGTGCATTCTCTTGGTGAAACTGTGTTAGCCTTTGCCTTGCATCATTTTATACTCCAAGATCAAACTTGCCTGTTATTCTAGGTATCTCTTAACTTCCTACTTTTGCATTCCAGTTCCCTATGATGAAAAGGACATCTTTTTTTGGTGTTAGTTCTAGAAGGTCATGTAGGTCTTCATAAACTGTTTAACTTCTTCTGCATTAGCGGTTGGGTCATAGTCTTGGATTACTGTGATATTGAATGGATGTGTGCTCATCTTCTCCTGCAAGAACACCAAAATTGCAGTTAGTTGCTGAACAACCATCAACAGGAGAATGTTGGATCCCACCAAAAAGGATACCGCATGTCCAAGGGCAAAGAAGAAGCCCCAAAGAGACAGTAGGAGGGGCAAAATCACATTTAGAATCAAACCTCACACCTGCCAAAGATGCTAGGAGGGCATAAGCAAAACACTTGTGTGCAGCAGGACCCAGGGAAAGTAGCAGGGACGTCCACAAGAGACTGAGCCAGACCTGCCTTTGAGTGTTTGAGTGTCTCCTGTGGAGGCATGGGTCAGCAGTGTCCTGCCACTGGCACAGGGCTGCTATGTGCAGCAGACCTAGGAGGCGTGGTGTATGGCATAAGTCCTCTTAGAGGAGTTTTCCATTAGCCCCACCATAGAGCCATCAAGCAGACGACCTACAAACTGGAGAACAATTTTACCAAAGAAGTTCCCCCACTGTTGTAAAAGTTCTAGGGTCCACAATAGATTTCCCAACCTGGGGATCTGATAAAGGGAATGAGAACCCCCAAGGAATTTAACTTTGAAGGCCAGTGGGATTTTATTATAGAATTTCCACTGGACTGGGGAAACAGACTCTTGGAGCACACAAGCAAAGTCTTGTGTGCACCAGGACCCAGGAGAAAGTAGCATTGACCCCACAAAAGATTGAGCCAGACTTGCCTGGG
Organism: Dama dama; assembly: GCF_033118175.1. NCBI lineage: Eukaryota > Metazoa > Chordata > Mammalia > Artiodactyla > Cervidae > Dama > Dama dama. The sequence continues at coordinate 106,760,116 of NC_083714.1, forward strand.
AGTTTCCAGGAGTCTCCAGCAGAGGCATGGATTGACAGGGGGCACTGAATACAACAGTCCTGGAGCCTTGGTGTGCTGGCAAGAGTTCTTTTGAAGGAAGTCATCATTACTGCCATTACCCCTACTGTAGTTTGTCCTCAGGCCAGCCTAAAGGGAGGGAGCACAACCCCATCCATCAGCAGAAAATTAGATTAAAGATTTACTGAGCAGGGCCCTGCCCACTAGAGCAAGACCCAGTTTACCCCACAGCCAGTCCCTCCCATCAGGAAGCTTCCACAGGCCTCTTATCCTCATCCATCAGAGGGCAGACAGAATGAAAACCACAATCACAGAAAAATAACCAAACTGATCATGTGGATCATAGCCTTGTCCAACTCAATGAAACTATGAGTCATGCCGTGTAGGGCCACCCAAGATGGATGGGTCATGGTGGAGATTTCTGAAAAAAGGTGGTCCACTGGAGAAGGGAATGGCAAACCACTTCAGCATTCTTGCCTTGAGAACCCCATGAACAGTATGAAAAGGCAAAAAGATATGACACTGAAAGGTGAACTCCCCAGGTCAGTAGGTGCCCAAGTTGCTACTAGAGAAGAGTAGAGAAATAGCCCCAGAAGGAATGAAGAGGCAGAGCCAAAGTGGAAACAACACCCAGGTGTGGGTGTGTCTGTTGGTGAAAGTAAAGTCCGATGCTTTGAAGAACAGTATTGCATAGGAACCTGAAATGTTAGGTCCAGGAATCAAGGTAAATTGGAAGTGGTCAAACAGGAGATGGCATGAGTGAGCATCGACATTTTAGGAATCAGTGAACTAAAATGGACTGAAATAGGTGAATTTAATTCAGATGACCATTATATCTACTATTGTGGGCAAGAATCCCTTAGAAGAAATGGAGTAACCCTCATAGTCAAGAAAAGGTTTCCACATTGTAAGGTACAGTTCCGGCGAGGCAGAAAAGGAAAGACGACCTCAGCAGAAGTAGGTTACCTTTATTCAGGCAAGGAGGGGCGACAGTCGGCCTAATGACCAGGCTGAGCGCCGAAAGGGATCAGGGAGGCTTCATACTTATAGGGAGGTTTGTGGAAGCGATAAGGGAAACGTCAGTCAGGCGGGGTATTTTGAGTATTCTTTTGTTGAGATGACACTTGTAGTTGGGCGGGGGGTGATAAGTCTTCTGGGCGGGTGTAGGGGGTGGTAGGTTTCCGGACAGGGGGTGATAAGTCCCAGCTGGCCTGGAGCATCAGGATGGAACTAAAGTTCTGCTTTGTTTTCTCCGAAGTTAGATGATTCAGCAAGGGGCCTTTGAGACTGTTGTTCTCTTTTCTAGGCCCAAAAGACTCCTTCACACATAAGCTAAGCAAAAAAAAAAAAAAGCTTCATTGACCTTATTTCTGCTTGTTTCTTTACTTAAACATGACAAAAACATTCCATTTTAAAAGGAATTTTGTGATAGGCAATGAAAATAATGTGAAATGAAAGAGACCATGGGTAAAGTGAAACAAACCACCACCAACCACACCAAAGGCTTGTCCTCATCCAAAGAAGGTGCTATTGTGTATATGGTGAAATTGGAAGAGCATCTGCAATTATGAGCTCCTTCCCCAAAACCAAATTATTATTTCTAACAAGTAAGACCAAATGAAGCCAGCTCTCAACAAAAAGCATCAGGAAGTAGTGAACAGAATATGCATAATCTTCCTTTAGGATAACACAAGACCATAAGTTTTTTTGATGACCAGGCAAAAACTTTTACAGCTTTGCTGGGAAGTTCTTATTCATCCAGTGCATTCACCAGACATCACATCTTTAGATGTTCATTTATTTTAGTCTTTAAAAAAATTCTCTTTATGAAAAAAAACTCAATTCCCTGGAAGACTAAATGGCACCTGGAACAGTTTTTTACTCAAAAAGATCAAAACTTTTGGGAATATGGGATTATGAAGTTGCCTCAAAAATGACAAAAGGTAGTGAAACAAAACAGTGAATACATTGTTTAGTAAAATTCTTGGTGAAAATGAAAAAAAAATGTATCTTTTATTTTTACTTAAAAAAAGATGAAACTTTTTTGGCCAACCCAGTACAATGTTCTGGTAGTTTCAGGTTTGCAGCAAAGTGAATCTGATATATATATATATATATGTGTGTGTGTGTGTGTGTGTGTGTGTATGTATATGTATATATACACATATACACATACATATATGGACACACACGTAATAGCTCCACTCTTCCAGTTTTTTTTTTTTTCCCCATATAGGCCATTATAAAGTATTGAGTAGAGTTCCCTGTACTATACTCTAGGACCTTATTACTTATCTATTTATATATAGTACTGTATATTTGTCAATCCCAGTCTTCCAATTTATCCCTCTCCCCATACACACTGGTAACCATAAATTTATTTTTTATATTTCTAACTCTTATTCTCTTTTGTAGATAAGTTCATTTGTAACCTTTTTTTAGATACCACATATGAATAATATCCCATTAATGAATTTGTCTTTTTCTGATTTACTACACAGTATGAAAATCTCTAGGTCCATTCATGTTGCTGCAGATGGTATTGTTTTCTTCTTTGTTGTGGCTGATTAACATTCCATTATATATATATATACCACATCTTCTTTATCCATTCCTCTTTTGATGGACATTTGAGCTGCTTCCATGTCCTGGCTATTGTAAATCGTGCTGCAATGAACATTGTGGTGCATGTATCTTTTCAAATTATGATTTTTGCCAGATATTTTTCAAGGAGTGGGATCGCTGGATCAACTGGTAGGTGTAAGATTGCTGGGTCATACAGTAGAAGAAGGGGGCGACAGGAAATGAGATGGTTGGGCGTCATCACTGGCTCAATGGACATGAGTTGGAGCAAACTCTGGGAGATAGTGAAGGACAGAGAAACCTGGTGTGCTACAGTTCATCGGGTTGCAAAGAGTCAGACATGACTAAGCAACTGAACGACAACAAAGCTGTATTCTCAGTTTTTAAAGGAACCTCCATACTGTTCTCCACAGTAGCTGTACTTGTTTGCATTGCCGCCAACAGTATAGGGTCGTTCTGTTTTCTCCACACCCTACCCAACATTTATTGTTTGTAGGTTTTTTGATGATGGCTATTCTGACTGGTATGAAGTGATACCTCATTGTAGATTTGATTTGCATTTATCTAATAATGAGCAATGTTGATCTTTTAATGTATTTATTGCCCATTTATATGTCTTTGTTAGAGAAATGTCTATTTAGACCTTCCACCAATTTTTTTGGTTGGTTTGCTTGATTTTTGATACTGAGCTGCATGAGCTGTTTGTATATTTTGGAGATTAGTTCCTCATCTGTTGAGTCCTTTGAAATGTTTTTTCCCATTGTGAGAATTGTCTTTTCATTTTGTTTGTGGTTTCTGTTGCTGTAAAATGGCTTTTAAGATTAGTTAGGTCACTTTTGTTTGTTTTTATTTTCATTACTCTTAGGAAGTGGATCAAAAAAGATTGTCCTGTGATTTATGTCAAATAATGTTCTGCCTACGTTTTCCTCTAAGAATTTTATAATATCCAGGCTTACGTTTAGGTCTTTAATGCATTTTGAGTTTATTTTTGTGTATGGTGTTAGGATGTGTTCTAATTTCTGTCCAGTTTTCCCAGCACCACTTACTGAAGAGACTGTGTTTTTTTCCTTTGTATATTCTTGCCTCCTTTGTCAAAGATCAGGTCCTCATAGTTGCATGAGTTTATCTCTGGGCTTTCTATCCTGTTCCATTGCTCTTTATTTCTCTTTTTGTGCCAGTACCAAAGTGTTTTGATCACTGTAGCTTTGTAGTATAGTCTGAAGTCAGGAAGCCTGATTCCTTCAGTTCTGTTTTTCTTTCTGGAAATAGCTTTTTCTATTCAGGGTCCTTTGTGTTTTCATACAAATTATAAAATTTTTTGTTCTAGTTCTGTGCAAAGTGCCACTGACAGTTTGATAGGGATTACATTGAATCTGTAGAGTGCTTCGGGTAGTATTGTTATTTTCACAATATTGATTCTTCTAATCCAAAAACATGATTTTTCTTTCCATATGTTTCTCTCATCTTTGGTTTCTTTCATCAGTATCTTACAGCTTTCTGAATATAGATCTTTTGCTTCCTTTGGTAGGTTTATTCCTAGGTATCTTATTATTTTTGTTATGATTGTAAATGGAATTGATTCCTTTATCTCTCTTTCTGTTCTTTCATTGTTAATGTATAAGAATGAAAGATATTTTTGTGTATCAGTTTTCTATGTTGCAATTTTACTGAATTTATTGATGAACTCCACTAGTTTTCTGATAGCATCTTTAGGATTTTCTATGTATAGTATCATGTTATCTGCAAACAGTACCAGTTTTACCTCTTCTTTCCAATTTAGATTCTTCTTCTTCTTCTTCTTTTTTTTTTTTTTTTTTTTTGTTCTCTGATAGTCTTGGCTAGGACTTCCAAAACAATAAACAATTTTGAATAAAAGTGGTGCAAGTGGACATCTTTCTCTTGTTCCTGATCTTAGAGGAAATGCTTTCAGTTTTTCACCATAGGGTATATACTTAGCTGTAGGTTTGTCATGTATGACCTTTATTATGTTGTGGTAGGTCCCATCTTAGACCACTTTTTGAAGAGTTTTTATCATAAATGAGTGCAGAAATTACTTACAAAACACTTTTCTGCATCTATTGGCATGTCCATATGGTTTATATTCTTCAATTTGGGAATGTATTATATGACGGGGATTGACTTGCATATATTAAAGAATCCTTGCATCCCTGGGATAAACTCCACTTGATCAGGGTGTATGCTCCTTTTAATATATTGTTGGTTTTGGTTTGTGGATATTTTGTTTAGGGTTTTTTTGTGTGTTTATCAGTGATATTGACCTGTAATTTTCTTTTTGTGAAATTTTTATGTAGCTTTGGTATCCGCATGATGAGGTTCTCATAGAATGAGCTTGGGAGTATTCTTTCCTCTGCAGTATTTTGGGAGTTTCAGAAGAACTGGTGTTAACTCATTTCTAAATGTTTGATAGAATTTGCCTGTGAAGCCATCTGGCCTTGAACTTTTGTTGGTTGGAAGTTTTTTTTAATTGCAGTTTTGATTTCAGTACTTGTGATTGGTCTTTTCATCTGTCCTATTTTTTCATAGTTTAGTATTGGAAAGTTGTATTTTTTTAAAAAAATTGTCCATTTCTTCTAGATTGTCCATTTTATTAGCATATAGTTGCTTGCTGTAATCTCATATGATCTGTTGTATTTCTGTAGCAGCCATTGTAGCTTCTTTTTCACTTCTAATTTTATTGACTTGAGTCCTCCCCCCATTTTCTTGATGAGTCTGGCTAAAGGTTTATCAATTTTGTTTATCTTCTCAAGGAACCAGTTTCTAGTGTCATTGAGCTTTGCTACTATTTTCTTCATCTCAATTTATTTCTACTTTGATATTTATGATTTCTTTCCTTCTACTATCTTTGTGTTTTCCTTATTCTTTTTTTGTCTCTACTTGACCTAGGTATAAGGTTAGGTTGTTTGAGATTTTTCTTGTTTCTTGAGGTAGAAGTCAATTGATATAAATTTACCTCTTAGAACTGCTTTTGCTGCACCCCATTGTTTTTGGGTTGTCATGTTTTCACTGTCACTTATCTTTAGGTATTTTTTGATTTCCTGTTTGATTTCTTCAGTGGTCCATTGATTATTTAGTAACATACTGTGTAGCCTCCATATCTTTGTGTTTTTCACTGTTTAATTTTCCTGTAATTATTTTGAATCACACAGCATTGTTGTTGGGAAAGAGGCTTGATATGATTTCATTTTCTTAAATTTGCCATGGGTTGGTTTGTCACACAAGATGTGTCCTATCCTGGAGAATGTTATTTGTGCACTTGAGAAGACAGTGTATTCTGCTTTCAGATGGAATGTCATGTAAATATCAGTTAATTCTATCTGGTCTAATGTGTTATTTAAGGCTTGTGTTTCCTTATTAATTTTGTTTGAATGATCTGTCGATTGGTGTCAGTGGAGTACACTGTCAAATTTCCCTTTTTTTGGCTATTAGCATTTCCTTTATAGGTTGAGGTGCTTCTCTGTTGGGTGCATATATATTTACCATTGTTATGTCTTCTTGGATTGATCTCTTCATCACTGTGTAGTGTCCTTCTTTGTATCTTATAATAGTCTGATTTTAACATCTATTTTGTCTGATATGTGTATTGCTACTCCAGCTTTGATTTCGATTTGCACATAATGCCTTTATCAGTCCCTGCATTTTCATATCAAATGTGTCCCTAGATCTGAAGTGTAGACAACATATGTAGTAGTCTTGTTTTTGTTTCCATTCAACTAGTCTGCATCTTTTAGTTGGATCATTTAATCCAGTTACATGTAAATTAATTGTTGATATGTATGTTCCTATTGACATATTCTAAGTGGTTTTGGGTTGTTTTTTTTTTTTTTTTTTTGCTAGGTGTTTTTAGTCTCTTGGGTTTCCTGCCTAGAGAAATTCCTTTAGCATTTGTTGTAAAGCTGTTTTGGTGGTGCTGAATTCTATCAGCTTTTGCTCATCTGTAAAGCTTTTGATTTCTCCTTCAAATTTCAGCTAGAGCCTTGCTATAAAGAGTATTCTTGGTTGCAGGTTTTTCCATTTCATCACTTTAAATATATCATGCCACTTCTTTCTGGCCTACTGCATTTCTATTTGTAACCTTATGGGGATTGACTTCTTGTTTTTTTTTTTGCTTTTCCCTCACTGCCTTTTTTAATGTTTAAATGAAACAAAAGTGAATATTTCTAAGGATAAAGGTACAACTGACAAAGAGGATGCACATCATAAACCATTAGACACCTAACAATACAGAAGCAAAGATATATAAAGCAAAAATCAGAGGAAACATAAGGGAAAAGAAAAATTATATAATCATAGTGAGATATATTAACATTTCTCTGAGGATATTTTGCCAAGTGCCAAGAAAATAAAATAGGAACATCTTGAAAGGATAACAGTTTATATGTCAATAGAAACTCTTCAGGCCAGAAGGGAAAGGCAGGACACACTTAAAGTCATGAAAGAGAAAAACCTACAACCCAGATTACTATTCCCAGCAAGGGTCTCATTCAAATATGAAGGAGAAATCAAAAGCTTGACAGACAAGTAAAAGCTGAGAGAACTCAGCACCACCAAACCAGCTCTCCAACAAATGCTAAAGGATCTTCTCTAGACAGGAAACACAGAAAAGTTTTATAAACTCAAACCCAAAACAACAAAATAAGTGGCAACAGGATCACACTTATCAATAATTACCTTAAATGTAAATGGGTTGAATGCCCCTACCAAAAGACAAAGACTGGCTGAATGGATACAAAAACAAGACACCTATATGTGCTTTCTACAAGAGACCCACCTCAAAACAAGGGACACACAGACTGAAAGTGAAGGGCTGGAAAAAGATATTCCATGCAAATAGAGACCAAAAGAAAGGAGGAATAGCAATATGCATATCAGATAAAATAGACTGAAATAAAGGCCATGAAAAGAAACAAAGAACACTACATAATGATCAAAGGATCAATCTAAGAAGAAGATATAACAATTATAAATATCTATGCATCCAACAAAGGAGCACCACAATATGTAAGGCAAATACTAACAAGTATGAAAGGGGAAATTAACAGTAACACAATAATAGTGGGAGACTTTAATACCCCACTCACACCTATGGATAGATCAACTAAACAGAAAATTAGCAAGGAAACACAAACTTTAAATGATATAATGGACCAGTTAGACCTAATTGATATCTATAGGACATTTCACTCAAAAACAATGAATTTCACCTTTTTCTCAAGTGTACATGGAACCTTCTCCAGGATAGATCACATCCTGGGCCATAAATCTAGCCTTGGTAAATTCAAAAAAATTGAAATCATTCCAAGCATCTTTTCTGATCACAATGCGGTAAGATTAGATGTCAACTATCAGTCCTGGGTGTTCATTGGAAGGACTGATGGTGAAGCTGAAACTCCAAGACTTTGGCCACCTCATGTGAAGAGTTGACTCATTGGAAAAGACCCTGATGCTGGGAGGGATTGGGGGCAGGAGGAGAAGGGGTCAACAGAGGATAAGATGGCTGGATAGCATCACCAACTCGGTGGACACGAGTTTGAGTAAACTCTGGGAGTTGGTGATGAACAGGGAGGCCTGGCGTGCTGTGATTCATGGGGTTGCAGAGTTGGACAAGACTGAGTGACTGAACCGAACTGAATTGACAGGAAAAAAAAATACTAAAAATACAAACATATGGAGGCTAAACAACACACTTCTGAATAACCAACAAATCACAGAAGAAATCAAAAAAGAAATCAAAATATGCATAGAAACGAATGAAAATGAAAACACAACAACCCAAAACCTATGGGGCACTGTAAAAGCAGTGCTAATGGGAAGATTCAGAGCAATAGAAGCTTACCTCAGGAAACAAGAAAAAATAAAATATATAACCTAACTCTACACCTAAAGCAACTAGAAAAGAAAGAAATGAAGAATTCCAGGGTTAGTAGAAGGAAAGAAATCATAAAAATTAGGACAGAAATAAATGAAAAAGAAACAAAGGAGACCATAACAAAAATCAACAAAGCTGAAAGCTGGTTCTTTGAGAAGATAAATAAAATAGACAAACCATTAGCCAGACTCATCAAGAAAAAAATAGGGAGAAGAATCAAATCAACAAAATTAGAAATGAATATGGAGAAATTGGAACAGACAACACAAAAATACAAAGGATCATAAGAGACTACTATTGGCAACTATATGCCAATAAAATGGACAACTTGGAAGAAATGGACAAATTCTTAGAAAAGTATAACTTTCCAAAACTGAACCAGGAAGAAATAGAAAATCTTAAAAGACCCATCACAAGCATGGAAATTGAAACTGTAATCCGAAATCTTCCAGCAAACAAAAGCCCAGGACCAGATGGCTTCACAGCTGAATTTTACCAAAAATTTAGAGAAGAGCTAACACCTATCCTACCCATACTCTTCTAGAAAATTGCAGAGGAAGGTAAATTTCCAAACTCATTCTATGAGGCCACCATCACCCTAATACCAAAACCAGACAAGGATGCCACAAATAAAGAAAACTGCAGGCCAATATCACTGATGAACATAGATGCAAAAGTCCTTAACAGAATTCTAGCAAACAGAATCCAACAACATATTAAAAAGATGATACATCATGACCAAGTGGGTTTCATCCCAGGGATTGAAAAAGTTGAAAGCATTTCACCTAAAGTCAGAAACAAGAAAGGGTGCCCACATTCACTACTATTATTCAACATAATTTTGGAAGTTTTAGCCACAGCAGTCAGAGAAGAAAAAGAAATAAAAGGAATCTAGATTGGAAAAGAAGTAAAACTCTCACTGTTTGCAGATGACATGATCCTCTACATAGAAAACCCTATAGACTCCACCAGAAAATTACTAGAGCTAATCAATGAATATAGTAAAGTCACAGGATATAAAATTAACACATAGAAATCCCTTGCATCTTGAGAAAGAAAAATGGAACTGGAGGAATCAACCTGCTTGACTTCAGACTGTACACAAAGCTACTGTCATCAAGACAGTATGGTACTGGCACAAAGACAGAAATATAGATCAATGGAACAGAATAGAAAGCCCAGAGATAAATCCACACACCTGTGGACACCTTATCTTTGACAAAGGAGACAAGGATATACAATAGAGAAAAGACAGTCTCTTTAACAAGTGGTTCTGTGAAAACTGATGAAGCACTTGTAAAAGAATGAAACTAGAACACTTTCTAACACCATACACAGAAATAAACTCAAAATGGATTAAAGATCTAAATGTAAGACCAGAAACTATAAAACTCCTGGAGGAAAACATAGGCAAAACACTCTCGGACACAGCAGGATCCTCCATGACCCACCTCCGAGAGTAATAGGAATAAAAGCAAAAATAAACAAATGGAACCTAATTAAACTTAAAAACTTTTGCACAATGAAGGAAACTATAAGCAAGGTGAAAAGACAGCTTTCAGAATGGGAGAAAATAATAGCAAACAAAGCAACTGACAAATAATTAATATAAAAAATATACAAGCAGCTCATGCAGCTCAATTCTGGAGAAATAAATGACCCAATCAAAAAATGGGCCAAAGAACTAAACAGATGTTTCTCCAAAGACATACAGATGGCTAACAAAGACATGAAGAGATGCTCAACATCACAACATCACTCATTATCAGAGAAATGCATATCAAAACCACAATGAGGTACCATCTCACCCCAGTCAGAATGGCTGCTATCAAAATGTCTACAGACAGTGAATGCTGGAGAGGCTGTGGAGAAAAGCGAACCCTCATACACTGTTGGTGGGAATATAACTAGCACAACTACTATGGAGAACAGTGTGGAGATTTCTTAAAAAACTGGAAATAGAACTGCCATATGACCCAACAGTCCCACTGCTGGGCATACACAACGAGGAAACCAGAATTGAAAGAGACATGTGTACCCCAATGTTCATCACAGCATTGTTTACAATAGCCAGGATATGGCAGCAATCTTGATGTCCGTCGGCAGATGAATGGAAAAGAAAGCTGTGGTGCATAGACACAATGGAGTATTACTCAGCTATTAAAATGAATGCATTTGAATCAGTTCTAATGAGATGGATGCAACTGGAGCTTATTATACACACTGAAGTAAGTCAGAAAGAAAAACACCAATACAGTATATTAACGCCTATATATGGAATTTAGTAAGATGGTAACAATGACCCTATATGCGAGACAGCAAACGAGACACAGATGTAAAGAACAGACTTTTCGACTCTGTGGGAGAAGGTGAGGTGGGTTGATTTGACAGAATAGCATTGAAGCATGTATATTATCATATGTGAAGTAGATTGCTGGTCCAGGTTTGATGTATGAGACAGGGTGCTCAGGGCTGGTGCAGTGGGACGACCCTCAGGGATGGGATGGGTAGGGAGGTGGGATGGTTCAGAACGGGGAACACATGGCTTATTCATGTCAATGTATGGCAAAAACAGCTACAATATTTTAAAGTAATTAGCTCCAATTAAATAAGTTAAATTAAAATTAAAAAATATAAAAATAAAAATGAAAAAAAATTGTCAATAATTTAAATAGAATAGATTTCTGTTTATATTAATTTATATTAATCTTATATCTACACAAATATACTTAAAATTTTATGTCAGACATTCTTTGATATCCATAGGACATTTAGAAAAACTGGAATAAAGAAAAATTATTAAATTTCAAAAAGTAGAATTCTTTTTGTGTGTGCTTCATTTATGCATATACACATATATTATTTTTTAAATTATTTTCTTTTATAGATTATAGCAAGATATTGACTATATTTCCCTGTGCTACCCAGTAAAACTTTGTTGCTTATTGCATATATATTTTTTAAAACTAGAAATCATGTGTGGTCCAATGTTCATCACAGCACTATTCACAATAGGTAGGACATGGAAGCATCCTAGATGTATGTTAGCAGATGAATAGGTAAGGAAGTTGTGATGCATATACACAATGGAATGTTTCTTGGTTATAAAAAGGAATGCAGTTGAGTCAGTTCTAATGAAGTGGATGAACCTGGAGCCTATTATACAGAGTGAAGTAATTCAGAAAGAAGAATATAAATATTATATGTTAATGCATATATGTGATATTTAGAAAGATAGTACTGACAATCCTACATGCAGAGCAGCAAAGGAGACACAGATGTAAAGAACTGATTTTGAACTCAGTGGGAGAAGGCAAGGGTGGGATGATTTGAGAGAATACCATTGGAACATGTATTATCATATGTAAAATAGATGACGAGGGCAAGTTTGATGCATGAAGCAGGGCACCCAAAGCCCATGTTCTGGGAAAACCCAGAGGGATAGGATGGGGAGGGAGGTGGGAGGAGAGTTCTGGATGGAGGGGACACATGTATTTCTGTGGCTGATTCATGTTGGCATATGACAAAAACTGTCACAATATTTTAAAGTAATTATTCTCCAATTAAAATAATTAATTAAAAAAATAAAATGGCTGATTCATGTCAATGTATGGCAAAACCACTACAATATTGTAAAGTAATTAGCCTCCAATTATGATAAATAAATTAAAAAATAAAATATTTAAAAAAATCACAGAATGTGAGAATAGAAGAAACAAAGAGGTCAAGTGCTATACTCAACATTTAATGCTTGTTCCTCTTTGGACATCAGCAAGTGTGCTTTTTACTTTATTGTGGTAGTTTTTTTTTTTTTTTTCTTTTTCTCAAAACTGAACTATAAGGTTATTATGAAAAGAATCCTAAGTATAATCAATTTCTAATAATCCTCATTAACAAAAAGTACTATATTAATAATTCCATTAATATATGGAAATATTCTTTTCAAAAAATTGTGCTGATTGTATGCTTGGATTTATCTGAATTCAATTTTGTTTGATTTTCATGATGTTGATTAAAAAGATTAGTGTTTTCAGTTTCTCAGTGGAAAACTTTTTCTTATTCAGTTTAAATTGGGAAGAAAACCTCTAAATTTAGGTCAGATTTTAATAATTTCACTTTATAATATAAAAATGATAAAATAAATTAGAAATCTACCATTCTACTTATACTAAGTCAAACAAGTAGAATCAAGATGTCATAAATTTTTCAGTGAGGAAAAATTTCATAAGTTTCCTAAAATATTTATATGATAGATTTTATACACACACACACACACACACACACACACACAAGAGCTTTTCTACTACACTTGATAAAGGCTTAAGAAATAGCATCAAAAATAGAAGAGATAGAGAAATTGGAAAGCATAAACTAAATGAAATGGGAACACTGAATATGAAATAGCAAAAGTGAAACAATTTAGATAAAAGTAAAATATCTTCATATAGTCCAGTTGTATTTAAACATGGCTGCTCATTAGAAACGTGTCTGACTCTTTGTGATCCCATGGACTGTAGCCCACCAGGCTCCTCTGTCCATGAAATTCTCCAGGCAAGAATACTGGAGTGGGTTGCCATTTCCTTCTCCAGGGGATCTTCGCAACCCAGGGATCAAACCCAGGTCTCCTGCATTGCAGGCAGACGCTTTAACCTCTGAGGCATCTGGAGTGGTCGCAAAAAAGCAATACCTGGGCAGTTGCATTTTTTAAAAAATCAGGATAATTCTGGTATGTATCTGGATTGAAAAAGTAATTACAGGTTTTTCTATTACATGGTGGATTTGGTGATATAGAATTCTATTATTTTTCTGTTGACCAATCATAGTAGAATGTTATTAAGTGAGTAATAGTTACAAAATCACCACAATAGTGAATGATGTTTATCAGTTTTCACAATCAATAGCCTGACAAAAAATAAAAGACCATTACAATTGAAAGCCAAAATTGGAACATGATTAACCTAACAATATAAAATAGTTGCATACAATTTGAGGGATCAAGCAGAGTGATGTGGTAAGTGGAAGTGCAAACATGGACAGGTTTTCATATGCTCAGCCACTCTATGTCTTCTGGCTGATGCATTTAATCCATTGACATATAAGGTAATTATTAATATGTATGTATGCAGATCAGGAAGCAACAGTTAGAACTGGACATGGAACAACAGACTGGTTCCAAATAGGAAAAGGAGTACGTCAAGGCTGTATATTGTCACCCTGCTTATTTAACTTATATGCAGAGTACATCATGAGAAACGCTGGGCTGGAAGAAGCACAAGCTAGAAATAAGATTGCCAGGAGAAATATCAACCTCAGATATGCAGATGACACCACCCTTATGGCAGAAAATGAAGAGGAACTAAAAAGCCTCTTGATGAAAGTGAAAGAGGAAAGTGAAAAAGTTGGCTTAAAGCTCAACATTCAGAAAACTAAGATCATGGCATCTGGTCCCATCACCTCATGGGAAATAGATGGGGAGACAGTGGAAACAGTGTCAGACTTTATTTTTTGGGCTCCAAAATCACTGCAGATGGTGACTGCAGCCATGAAATTAAAAGACACTTACTCCTTGGAAGGAAAGTTATGACCAACCTAGATAGCATATTTAAAAGCAAAGACATTACTTTGCCAACAAAGGTCCATCTGGTCAAGGCTATGGTTTTTCCAGTGGTCATGTATGGATGTGAGAGTTGGACTGTGAAGAAAGCTGAGCACCGAAAAATTGATGTTTTTGAACAATGGTGTTGGAGAAGACTCTTGAGAGTCCCTTGGACTGCAAGGAGATCCAACTAGTCCATCCTGAAGGAGATAAGTCCTGCGTGTTCATTGGAAGGACTGATGCTGAAGCTGAGACTCCAGTACTTTGGCCACCTCATGAGAAGAGTTGACTCATTGGAAAAGACCCTGATGCTGGGAGGGATTGGGGGGCAGGAGGAGAAGGGGATGATAGAGGATGAGATGGCTGGATGATATCACTGACTTGATGGGCATGAGTTTGAGTAAACTCCGGGAGTTTGTGATGGACAGGGAGGCCTGGCGTGCTGTGATTCATGGGGTCGCAGAGTCGGACACAACTGAGCAACTGAAGTGAACTGAACTGATGATCCTATTGTGCTGTTCTTAGTCACTCAGTCATGTCTGACTCTGTGACCCCATGTACTGTAGCCTGCCAGGTTCCTCTGTCCATGGCAATTTGCCAGGCAGGAATACTGGAGTGGTTTGCCATGCCCTGCTCCAGGGGATCTTCCCAACCCAGGGATTGAACCCAGGTCTCCCACATTGCAGGTGGATTCTTTACTATCTGAACCACTAGGGAAGCCCTATTAGCAAATGATCCTATTACCTTTTTCTTAATTGTTTTGTGTTTATTTTCTGTAGGTAGGTCTTTTTCTTCTCTTATTTCCTTCCTGGAAAAGTTTCTTTTGTATTTGTTTTAAAGCTGGTTTGGTTGTGCTGAATTCTGTTAACTTTCATTTGTCTGGAAAGCTTTTGATTTCTCCATCAAATCTGAAGAAGAGTTTTGCTGGGTAGAATATTCTTGGTTGTAGGTTCTTCCCTTTCATCACTTGAAATATATTGTGCCATTTCATTCTTAATGTCCCAGATGTTTCTGAGTGTGTCCTCATTTCTTTTCACTCTATTTCTTCATTCTCTTCCACACCAATGATTTCCACCATTCTGTCTTCCACCTCACTTATCTTTTCTTCTACCTCATTTATTCTGCTATTGATTCCTCCTAGTTGGTTTATTTGTTTCTGTTACTGTATTGTCCATCACTGTTTATTTGTTCTTTAGTTATACTAGGTCCTTGTTAAACATTTCTTTGATCTTCTTAATCCATTGTGTCCTTTCTATTTCTAAGATCTTAGATCATCTTTACTGTCATTACTCTGAATTCTTTTTCAGGTAGATTGCTTATTTCCTCTTCATTTGTTTGGTCTTTTACCTTTTTTATGTTGCTATTTCATATGCAGTATGTTTCTGTGTCATCTCATTTTGCCTAACCTACTCTGTGGTCTCCTTTCCACAGATTTCATAGTTGTAATTCCTCTTGCTTTTGGTGTCTGCCCCCTGTTGGATGAGATTGTTCCAAGGTTTGTGTAGGTTTCCTGTTGGGAGAGACTATTTTTTGCATTCTGGTGGGTGGAGCTTGGTCATTTTCCTCTGGTGGCCAGGGCCATGTCAAAGGATGTATTTTCTGGTGTTTTAGTATGACTTGAGGTACACTGTCTCTAATGGGTGGGGTTTGTGTTATTGTTTTGCTGTTTGTTTGGGCTGGGGCATCCAGCACTGGAGCTTGCAGACAGTTTAGTGGATCTGGTCTTGGTGCCAAGATGCAGACCTCTGAGAGAGCTCACACCAACTGATACTACCTGGGCCTGGGAATTCTCTGGCAGTCTGGTGGCCAGACTAAGCTCCCACCACAGGAGTCCAGGCTTGTTGACCCCTGTCAGGGAACCAAGACCCTGCAAGCTGCATGTCATGACCAAAAAAAAAAAAAAGTAAGTAATATATACAAACAGGCAAAAATCATGACAAATAAAAGCAAATAAAATGAACAAATAAGCAAAAATACAAGAAAAGAAACAAAAACCCGAAAGAAACAAGAATGAACCTATAGAATATATTGAGTGAAGTAAGTCAGATAGAGAAGGAGAAATATTGTATGACATCTGTTATATATGGAATCTAAAATGAAATGATGCTAATGAATTTACTTACAAAACAGAAAGAGATACACAGTCTTAGAAAATGAACTTATGGTTCCTCGGGGGATGGGATAGTTAGGGACTTTGGGAAGGTCATGTACCTACTGCTATATTTAAAATGAATAACCAACAAGGACCTGTTGTATAGCACATGAAACTCTATTCAATGTTATGTGCCAGCCTGGATAGGAGGGTGAGTTTAGGGGAGAATGGATACATGTATATGTAAGGCTGAGTCCCTTTGCTGTTCAGCTGAAACTACCACAACATTGTTAATTGGTGATTGTTTAGTTGCTAAGTTGTGTCCAGCTCTTTGTAACCCCATAGACTGTTCCCTGACAGGTTCCTCTCTCTATGGGATTTACCAGGCAATAATACTGAAGTGGGTTGCCATTTCCTTACCCCAATACAAAATAAATAAATAAATAAATAAATAAATTTGGGGGGAAAAAAGGCAAACCAAAATATTACAATCATAACTGAAAAAACTGAAAAAAATAAGCACACTAAAAAAGCAAAGAAAACAAAAAATAAACCCATGAAATAAAGACAACAGAAAAGAGAAAAAGAAAACGAAAAAATTTAAAAAATAGAAAAATCAAGATATATTAAACATAAATCAGCAGAAAAAAGAAAACAAAAATTCCTGAGGCTTATGCTATCTATCCTTTCCTCCACTGTGAGCCACAGTCAACCTTCGCTTTCCCAGGAAGACCTTCAATACCTCCAGTTTGGTCTGTGGACATGCTATGGACATGGTGTGGGCAGCTGAGACTCTGACCTGGCCTAACTCCCACATATCTGTGCCCACAAACTCCACAGCCACTAAAATTAGACTGGGCTTAGTTTGTTTTCCATTCAAATGTTTCTCAGAGGCTGGGTTTACCTTGACTATCACAGAGATTTAATGTGCATCTTCTGCAGCTGCATGGAGGGATTTCAGTGTTTATTTGTTTGTTTGTTTGTTTTTCCCTTAGTAGTACAGACAATCAGCCTCAGCTTTGTTTTTGGCCCCAACTCTACATGTGGGCCACCTTCAGGCTTCTGCTCCTCTCTCAGGCAAGAGGGGGCAAAGGCAGCGACTAACTGAGGCACACTTGCTGGCTTAGGTGGAAGGGGCAAGAGGCGGCCGTAACTGGAGTGCATGTGCTCTATCTGATGAGATCTCTCTGGTGCCAGTGGAGGCAGGGGCTGTCAGGAGGCTGTGACAGACTGTTGCACAGTCACTCCAGTGGAAGTCCCTCCCAGTGCACATGGAGACAGGTGCTGGCATGTGGGAAATGAGGCCGCTACAGTTGGATGGGAAATGAGATGGTTGGATGGCATCACCAACTCAATGGACATGACTTTGAGCAAGCTCCAGGAGATGGTAAAGGACAGGGAAGCCTGGTGTGCTCCAGTCCATGGGATTGCAAGGAGTCAAACATGACTGAGCAACTGAACAACAACAAAAAGTAGCCACACACCTTGCATGCCACGCAACAATGGTGTCTTGCTTCCAAGCCAGTCAGTGCTTCCTCCGGGAACATTCCCAGCTGCAGAATTCCTAACTCTCATCCCCTCAGGCTTTCTCCTTGCAGCTAACCTCCTCACACCCATCACATCAAGCTATCTCCACACAGCCAACAGCAGGCCTCTCTCTAGGTTTGCCTGCCTAACTGCACACTCCAGCACCCAGCCCTCCTCTTGCTTTGCTGGACACCCATCTCAGTCTAGGGCACATCAGGCTGTGGCTCAGCTGTTCTTGCTCTGTCCTATCTGCCACAGGCCAGCCACTGCTCTTTCTTCTAGTAGCTCCCAAAGTTCCCCCCTTGCCATTTCAACATATCTCACTGTTGGTGAGGGAGCCTCCCCTGGAGTGGTAACCAGCTCCCCCAACCAGGAGTACAGGCCCCATCTGGTTTCTTCTTTTCTTCCCTTTCTCTCCTTTGTTCTACCTGGTTGCACAGAAATCTTTTCTTGTCCTTTTTGATGTTGAAAGTACTCTGCTAATGTTCATCAGAAGCTCTGCATGAGTGGTTTCACTTGTAGATGTATTTTTAATGTACTTGTGGAGAGAGGTAAACCCTAGGTCCTCATATTCCACTCTCTTGACCCTCCTTCATTCTTTTTTACAGCTGAGTCATATTCTGTTGTGTGTGTGTGCCACTTCATCTATATCCATTCATCATTTAATGGAAACTTGGGTTGCTTCCATGTCTTGGCTACTATAAATAATACTGAAATTTATATAGAGATGCATATATCTTTTTTGATTAGTGTTTTTGTTTTCTTCCAGTAAATACCCAGAAGCACAATTGCTGAATCGTGTGTGTGCATGTGTACTGAGTCATGTCTGATTCTTTGCAACCCAATGGACTGTAGCCAGCCAGGCTCCTCTGTCCATGGAATTTCAGGCAAGAATATTGGAGTGGGTTGCTCAATCATATGATAGTTCTAAGTTTTTGAGGAAACTTCATACTGGAAAACTGTCTTCTATTAAAGGCTCATGTGATTAGGTCAGGCCAATTGGATAATCTTACTTTCGCAGTGCCAACCATATAATATACCCTAATCATAGGGATAAAACCAACCTATTCAAACTTGGAAGGATTATTAAGGGCATGCATATCACAGAGGTGGGAGATATTGGAGACTACTTTTGAATTCTCCTTATTTATATAAGTTTTTTTTATTTAAAATAAAAGGTAAATAATATATACAAACAGACAAAAATCATGACAAATAAAAGCAAATAAAACAAACAAAAATACAAAAACCCCAAAGCAACATGGATGAACCTATAGAATGTCATATTGAGTGAAATAAGTCAGACAGAGAAGGAGAAATATTGTATGACATCCATTATATGTGGAATCTAAAATGAAATGATGCTAATGAATTTACTTATAAAACAGAAATAAACCCCTCACCAGATATATTGTTTGCAGTGTCTTCTCTCATTGAGTAGGTTGTCTTTTCCTTTTGTTGGTGGTTTCCTTTGCTGTGCAAAAGCCTTATAGTTTGATGTAGTCTGACTTATTTATCTTTTTGTTTCCCTTACCTGAGGAGACATATTCAAAAAGATTTCTAAGACCATTGCAAAGATATACTGCCTGTTTTATTTTAGAAGTTTAATGGTTTTAAGTCTTACATCTAAATCTTTAATCACGTTTGAGTTTGTTTTTGAATATGCTATAAGAAGATGGTCCAAGTTCATTATTTTGCAGGAAGCCATCCAATTTTCCTAACACCGTTTATTGAAAAGACTGTTTTCCTTCCCAAATGTATATTCTTGATTTCTCTGTCATAGACTGGTTTGGTATATGAGCATGGGTGTATTTCAGGACTCTGTCTTTTTTTTCTATTGATCTTTGTGTCTGTTTTCGTTCCTGTACCATACTGTTTTGTTTATTGTAGCTTTGTATTATAATTTCAATTCAGGACGCTCAATACCTTAAGCTTGGTTCTTTCTCAAGACTGCTTTGACTAATTGGTATCTTTTGTGGTTACACACAATATTTAGGATTAGTTGTTCTAGTTTTTTGAAAAATGTCATTGGTACTTAATAAGGATTTCATTGAATCTATAGACTGCTTAGTGTAGTATGACATTTTAATGATAGTGATTCTTCCAGTGCATGAACATCATCTATCTTTCCATTTGTTTGTAGTTGTCTCCAGTTTCCTCCATGTCTTATAGTTTTCAGAGTATATAGGAGGTCTTTCACCTCCTTTGATAAATTTATTCCTAGGAATTTTATTCTTTTAGATGAGATTGTGAATGGGATTTTCTTCATTTCTCTTTATGATAATTTGTTATTAGTTTATAGAAATGAAACAGATCTCTGTGTATTCATTTTGTATCCTGCAACTTTACTGAATACATTTATTAGTTCTAAGAGTTTTTTAGTGAAGTCTTTTCGATTTTCTATATATAGTATCATGTCATCTGCAAATAATGATATTTTTACTTCTTTCTTTCAGGTTTGGATGTTTTTCATTTCTTTTTATTGCTTAATTGCTGTGGCTAGGACTTCCAATGCTATTTTGAATAAAGTGGCGAAAGTTGTTATTTTTCTCCTGTTCCTGATCTTAGAGGAAAAACTTTCAGATTTTAACCATTGGATATTATGTGGCTGTAGGTTTGTCATATATGGCCTGTATTACGAAGTATGTTCCCTCTGTACTCACTTTGTTGAGAATTTTTATGTTAAATTGGTAGTCATTTTTGTCAACATCAAAACCAAAATTTTTCCTAAAAAAAAAATTATTTTGTATTGGAGCATAGTTGAGTAACAATACTGTATTAGTTTCAGGTGTGCCCAAACTGTTATTTTTGCATCTACTGAAATGATCATATGATCTTTACTTTTATTTTTGTTAATACGGTGTATCACACTGATTTATGAAATTCAAAATGTTCTTGCATCCCTGAAATGAATCTCAGTTAATCACGGTATATGATCCCTCTAATGTAATGTTGAATGAATTTTGTAATATTTTGTAGAAGATTTTGATATCTGTTTTCATCAGATGTTTTGGACTGTAATTTGTGTGTATGAGTGTGTGTGTGTGTGTGTGTGTGTGTGTGTGTGTGTGCGTGTGCACACATGCATGTGTGACTATCTGGCTTTGCTTTCAGGGTAATGCTGGGCTCATAAAATAAGTTGGGATGTGTCCCTTGCTCTTTAATTTTGGGGGATAATTTGAAAAGGATAGGTATTAACTCTTCTTTAAATATTTGGTAGAATTGTGAATCCTATGAAACGTTAGACTTGTGCTAAAGGTTTGTCTATTTTCTTTAACTTTTCAAAAAACCAACTCTTAATTTTATTGCTTTTTTCCCTATATTTAAATCTATATTTCATTTATTTCCACTCTGATCTTTATTACTTTCTTCCTTCTGCTAACTTTGGGCTTTGTTTGTTCTTATTGTTCCACTTCCTTTAAATGGTATGTTAGGTTGTTTATTTCAGATTTTCTTTCTTGTATCAGTATGAACTACCCTTTTAAAACTCCTTTTGCTGCATCCCATGGATTTTGTACAGTTGTGTTTCCATTTTCAGTTGTCTCAAGGAATTTTTAAAAATTTCCTCTTCAATTTTTTTCATTGATCCATTTGTTCTTTAGTAGCATGTTGTTTATTCTCCATGTGTTTGTGCTTTTTACAGTTTTCTTCTTGTATTATATTTCTAGTTTCATATCCTTGTATATGGAAAAGATACTTGATATGATTTCAGTTTTCTTAAATTATTGAAGTTTATTTTGTGGCATCCTATGATCTATCCTGAAGAATGTTCCTGTACACTTGAAAAGAATGTGCAATCTGTTGTTTCTTGATAGAATGTTCTATATATATCTATTAAGTCCATTTCTGATTTACTGTGTTGCTTAAGGCTATTGTTTTCTTATTGATATTCTGTCTAAATGATGTAAGTGGGATATTAAGGTCCCCTACTATTATTGTGTTACTGTTGATTTTGTCTTATTTTATCTAGTATTTTGTATATATTTAGGTGCTCTAATGTTGGATGCATAAATGTTTACAAATGTTAAATCCTTTTGTTGTGTTGATCTATTTATCATTATGTGTTACCCTTCTTTGTATTTTGTTGCAGTCTTTGTTTTAAAGTTTGCTTTGTCTGATATAAATATTGCCACCCCAGATTCTTTCTTTCTTTCTTTCTTTCTTTTTAACCTGCATGGCATATTTTTTTTCCCATCCCTTTACTTTTAGTCTACATGTGCCTTTAGACCTTCAGTCAGTCTCCTGTAGGCAGCATGTAGATGGGTTGTGTTTTTTATTCATTCAGCTCTCCTATATCTTTTACATAGAGTGTTTAGTACATTTATATTAAAATAATCATTGATAGATATGCACTTATTGCCATTTGGTTAATTATTTTCTGGGTTTATTTGGTCTTCTCTATTCCTGTGTTCTTCTCTTGGATTCTCCCTTTGGAGTTTGATGGATTTCTTTAGTGTTTTGTTAGAATTTCTGTCTCATTACTTTTTGTGTACCAATTGTAGGTTTTTGAGTTATAGTTGATATGAGGTTCATATATATCCACCTGTATATAGCTGTCTTTCTGGAGCTATTAGTAATTGCCTTCCACTCTTCTCCAGTAGCATATTGGACACCTTCTGACCTGGGGGCTCATCTTCCAGTGTCATGCCTTTTTGCTTTTTCGTACTGTTCATGGAGTTCTAGCAGCAAGAGTACTGGAGTGATTTGCATTTCCTCCTCCAGTGGACCATGTTTTGTCAGAACTCTTCACTATGACCCATCTGTCTTGAATGACCCTGCATCGCATAGTTCATAGCTTCATTGAGTTACACAATTCCCTTTGCCACAAGGCTCTGATCCATGAATGGGTCCAAAGCAGAAACGATGCTCACTTATGAATGTGTCTGGTGGTGAAAGTAAAGTCCGATGCTATTAAGAACAATATTGCTTAAGACCTGGAATATTAGGTCCACAAATACAGGTAAATTGGACATGGTCAAGTAAGAGATAGCAAGAGTGAACATCAACATCTTAGAAATCAGTGAACTAAAATGTACAGTAATAGGCAAATTTAATTCATATGACCATTATACCTACTACTGTGGGCAAGAATCCCTTAAAAGAAATGGAATAGCCCTCACAGTCAACAAAAGAGTCTGAAATGCAGTAATTGGGTGCAACCTCAAAAATAACAGAATGATCTCAATTCATTTCCAAGGCAACCATTCAACGTCACAGTAATCCTAGTCTTGCTTGAGCTACTGAGGCCAAAGAAACTGAAATTGATCAGTTCTATGACAACATACAAGACCTTCTAAAACTAACACCAAAAAAGATGTTATTTTCATCATAGGGGACTAGAATGCAGAAATAGGAAGTCAAGAAATACTGGAGGAACAAGCCAGTATGGCCTTGGAGTACAAAATGAAGCAGGGCAAAGGCTAACAGAGTTTTGCCAAGAAAACATACTGCTCATAGCAAACACCCTTTTCCAACAATGCAAGAGATGACTCTACACATAGACATCACCAGATTGTCAATACCAAATTCAGTTTGACTATATTCTTTGAAGCTTAAGATTGAGAAACAGTATACAGTCAGCAAAAGCAAGGCCTAGAGCTGACTATGGATCAGATCATCAACTCCTTACTGCAAAATTCAAGCTTAAATTGAAGAAAGTAGGGAAAATCCCTTGGTCATTGAGGTATAACCTATATTAAATCCCTTATGATTATACAGTGGAGGTGACAAATAGATTCAAGGAATTAGATCTGATAGACAAATTGCCTAAAGAACTATGGAGAGCATTTCATAACATTGTACAGGAAGCAGTCACTAAAATCACCACAAAGCCAAAGAAATGCAAGAGGCAAAGTGGTTGTTTGAGGAGGCTTTACAAATAGCTGAGGAAAGAAGAGAAGTGAAAAGCAAGGGAGAAACGGAAAGATATAACCAACTGAATGAAGAGTTCTAGAGAATAGCAAGGAGAGATAAGAAGACTCTCTTAAATGAACAATGCAAATGTGTAGAGGAAAATAGTATAATGGGAAATACTAGAGACCTCTTCAAGAAAATTGAGGAGGTCAAGGGAATATATCATGCAAGAATGGGCATGATAAAGGAGAGAAATAGTAAGGACCTAACAGAAGCAGGAGAGATTAAGAAGAGGTGGCAAGAACACACAGAGAATCTATACAAAATGTCTTTATGACTCAAATAACCACGATATTGTGGTCATTCATCTAGAGCCAGACATGCTGTGGTGTGAAGTCAAGTGGACCTTAGGAAGCATTAGTACAAACAAAGTTAGTGGAAGTGATAGAATTCCAGCTGAACTATTTGTTTTGAAAAATATCAAATCCTAAAATATGATGCTGTGAAAATGCTGCACTCAATATAGCAAATTTGGAAAACTCAGAGGTGGCCACAGGACTGGAAAAGGTCAGTTTTCATTCCAATTCCAAAGAAAGACAATGTCAAAGAATGTTCACATTATTCTACAGTATTGCTCATTTAAAATACTAGTAAGGTTATGCTTAAAATGCTTCAAACTAGGCTTCACTAGTACCTGAGCTGAGAACTTCCAGAGACACAAGCTGGGTCTAGAAAAGGCAGAAGAACCAGAGGCCAATTTGTACCATTCCTTGGATCATAGAGAAAGCAAGGGAATTCCAGAAAAACATCTGCTTCATTGGCTATGCTAAAGCCTTTGACTGTGTGGTTCTCAACAAACTAGAAATTCTTAAAGAGATGGGAACACCAGACCACCTTACCTGTCTCCTGAAAAACCTATATGTGAGTCAGGAAGCAACAGTTAGAACCTTACATGGAAAAGCTGACTGGCTCCAAATTGGGAATGGAATATATCAAGGCTGTATATTGATTCCCTGTTTACATAATTCATATGCAGATTACATCATGTGAAATATCATGCTCTATGAATCACAAGCTGGTATCAAGGTTGCTGGGAGAAATAGCAACAACCTCAGATATGCAAATGATACCACCCTAATGGCAGAAAGTGAAGAGGAACTAAAGAGCTTCTTCATGAGGGTGAAAGAGGAAAGTGAAAAAACTTGCTTAAAACTCAACATTCAGAAAACTAAGATCATGGCATATGGGTCCATTACTTCATGGCAATTAGAATTGTGGAATGGCAATTGGAAAAAGTGGAAGCAGTGACAGATTTAATTTTCTTGGGCTCCAAAATCACTGCAGATGGTGACTGCAGCCATGAAATTAAAAGACACTTACTCCTTGGAAGGAAAACTATGACAAACCTAGATAGTGTATTAAGAAGCAGAGACATCACTTTGCCTACAATGGTCTGTATAGTCAAAACTGGTGTTTCAAGTAATCATACAGATGTGAGAGTTGGACCATAAAGAAGGCTGAGCCCCAAAGAATTGATTCTTTTGATCTGTGGTGCTGGAGAAGACTCTTGAGAATCCCTTGGACTATGAGGTCAAACAAGTAAATCCTAAAGGAAATCAACCCTGAATATTCATTGAAAGGAATGATGCTGAAGCTCCAATACTTTGGCCACCTTATGTGAAGAGTTAACTCATTGGAAAAGACCCTGATACTGGGAAAGATTGAAGGCAAAAGGAGGAGAGGGCGACAGAGAATGATATGGTTAGCTAACATCCCTGAATCAATAGACATGAATTTGATCAAACTCCGGGAGACAGTGAAGGTAGTCCATGTGATTGCAAAGTATCAGCCACAGCTTAGAGACTGAACAGCGAACAACAATATATAGCTGTCTATTACACTGATAGTTTGAAGGCATTCTCAAAGCACTACACTTTTATTCCATCACCTCACATTTTGTTTTTGATGTCACATTTTGCCTCTTTTTATTTCGTATATCCCTTAACAAGTTAGTATAATTATAGTTGGTTATTCTGTTTCTGTCTTTTAGCCTTCATTGCTTTTTAAGTGGCTAATACACTGCCTTTTCTATATTTGCCTTTACCATTGAGATTTTTTCTTTCATAGATTTTATTTCTATTTATGAGCTTTTCTTTTCCACTTGAAGAATATCCTTTAATATTTCTTGTAAGATTGATTTAGTGGTAGTGAAGCTTTTGTGTTAGCAAATGGATTTCCTTACTGTATAGTCTAGGTGCTCTTTATTTTTACTTCTTTGATTTTCATTTTATGTTGGAATATAATTGATTAACAATGTTGTGTTTCAGGTGTAGAGCAAAGTGATTCAGTTATATGTATGCATATATCTATTCTTTTTCAAATTATTTAAGTTATTACAGAATATTGAGCAGATATAGAGCAGTTCCCCGTGCTGTACAGTAGGTCCTTGTTGTTTATTTTAAATACAGCAGTGTGTACATATCAGTACCAGACTTCCAATCTATCCCTCCCCAACCCTTCTCCTCTGGTAACTATAAGTTTGTTCTCTAAGTTTGTGTGTCTGCTCTTTAACCTGCTGGGTTTAGGTGAGTCTTTGCTTATGACCCTCAGCAATATCCCTCACTACTGCAAATTGCTACTTCAGAGGTGTGGTTCATAGATATCATGCTTCCATCTTTACTACCCATTTCTATCTGGTCCTTTTTATGTGCAGTAACTATCCAATCAGCCCTCAAAAATTGCTCTGTAAAAATAAAATGAAGTCCAGTTTTAAAATTGCTCTCTATATAGGTGTAGATTTGGTGTGTCCATGGGAGGAGGTGAGATCAGGGTCTTCTTATGTCACCATCTTGGATCCTTCACCTCCCAAGATTATAATTTAATCTGTATTTTTTGATCCAGCTGTGATGGCTCAATATGCTCCAGCACAAATGAGTTCTGCTTGCCATAACTCTTTTCTCCTCTGAAACCTTCTTAGCCAAGAAGTCTCAGAGATGATTTAGTCCTACTCTTCTCCATCGTCCATTATATGGATAGGTCACTATAGGCCTAGAGAGGAATAGACTCATAGATAAGACCAACAAATCACCCTAGAGCCAGTGCTGGCATTCAGTTTAAGAGGGCTCTGTTTGAAGGTTCTGGCTCTATGAATACCTGAAGATTTTAGTTTATCCTTTTTCTACCTGGCTGAAAACTTCTCAAAAAAGGAAGCTAACCCATTATTTTTCTTCTGCCTGCCTCTACAGCTATGGGTGAACCAGGAGGATGGGGTAGAGGAAGGGCCCAGTGACGTTCAGAATGGGCACCTGGACCCCAATTCAGACTGCCTCTGTCTGGGCCGGCCACTCCAAAACCGGGACCAGATGCGGGCCAACGTCATCAATGAGATCATGAGCACCGAGCGTCATTACATCAAGCACCTAAAGGACATTTGTGAGGTAGGCCCAGCTCTGATGGTCCCTGTGAGGGCCCTTAGGATAAGGTAGAGGACACTTCCATGAAGAAATAACAACCTTCCTGGGCTATACCTGTGACAGTCCCAAGGTGTTAGAATAAGTAGCTGGACTGATCTAGACTCAGTTCAGTGGATGAAACTGCTCCCTTGGGATTGATTACTCTCCCTCTGTTTATTTCTCCCCTTTTTGTTATCTATCTGTTTGTCTAACTTTCATATGCATATTCATATTCCCTCTCCCTCTCTCTCTCTCTCCCTCCCTTCCTCTGTCCCCTCACTGGAATCTCTATCCCTATCCTCTTGGCTTCTGATCCAGTTGCTGCCATCCCATGTAAGGGCCAGCTTCATTATAGCACACACATATCCCTGAAAGCCAGTAGTTTACAAACTTGAAGGTACACCAAAGTCCCTGTGTGAACTTATTAAACATGTCAAAGTTCTTATTTCTTGTTTTTTATTTCTTGTGGGCTGTAGTTGCCTCACAATTTTGTGTTTGTTTCTGCTATATAACAAAGGGAACCAGCCACATGTATACATATATCCACATGTATACATATATCTCCTTCCTCTTGGAACTCTTTCCCAACCTCCCCCCATCCTACCCATCTAGATCACCTCAGAGCACTGAGCTGAGCTCCCTGTACTGTATAGCAGTTTCTCACTAGCTATCTCTTTTACACATGATAGTGTATTGGGTTGGGCAAAAAGTTCATTTGAGTTTTTCTGTAAGGTATAAGGGGAAAACCTGAATGCACTCTTCGGCCAGTCTAGTATATAGGCCAATCCCAATCTGCCATTTTATCCCACCCCTCTCCCTGCCCCACTGCATGTCCACATGTCCTTTCTCTACATCCGTGTCTCTATTCCTGCCCTGCAAATAGGTTCATCTGTACCATTTTTCTAGATTCCACATATATACATTGACATACCATATTTGTTTTACTCTTTCTGACTTACTTCACTCTGTATGACAGACTCTAGGTTCATCCATGTCTCTACAAGAGACCCAATTTCATTCCTTTTTGACTGATTAATAGTCCATTGTGTATATACACCACATCTTCTTTTCCATTTATCTGTCTTTGGACATTTAGGCTGCTTCCATGTCCTGGCTATTGTAAACAGTGCTGCAATGAACAATGGGGTGAATGTCTTTTTGAACTGTGGTTTTCTTATGGTATATGCCCAGTATGGAATTGCTGGGTCATATGGTGGTTCTGGGGCTTCCCTGGTAGCTCAGCTGGTAAAGAATCTGCCTGCAATGCAGGAGACCCCAGTTTGATTCCTGGGTTGGGTAGTTCCCCTGGAGAAGGGATAGGCTACCCACTCCAGTAATCTTGGGCTTCCCTGGAGGCTCAGATGGTAAAGAAACCTCTTGCAATGTGGAAGACCTGGGTTTGATCCTTGGATTGGGAAGATCCCTTGGAGGAGGGCATGGCAACCCACTCTAGTATTCTTGCCTGGAGAATCCCCATGGACAGAGGAGCCTGGCAGGCTACAGTCTATGGGGTCACAAAGAGTCAGACATGACTGGGTGACTAATCACAGCACAGCATTGTAGTTCTGTTTTTAGTTTTGTAAGAAACCTCCATACTGTTCTTCTTAGTGACTGTAAAATCTTTTGCACAACAAAGAAAACCATAAACAAGATGAAAAGCCAACCCTCCTTGTGGGAGAAAATATTTGCAAATAAAGCAACTGTCAACGGATTAACTTCCAAAGTATACAAACAGCTCATGAAGCTCAATAACAAAAAAAGAAAAAAAACAATCAAAAAATGGGCAGAAGACCTAAATAGGCATTTCTCCAAAGAAGATATACAGATGGCCAAGAGGCACATGAAAAGATGCTCAGTATTACTAATTATTAGAGATGCAAATCAAAATCACAATGATGTATTACCTTACACTGGCAAGAATGGACATCATCAAAAAACCTACAAACAATAAATGATGGAAAGAATATAGAGAAAAGAGAACCCTCTTGCTTTGTTGGTGTGAATGTAAAGTTCTTGTTTCTGTAGTGCTGCCTAGTAGAATTTTTGCAGTGATGAACATGTTGTATATCTGCAGTCTCTATTACAGTAGCCACTGGTCAACAATTTGTGGCTTCTGAGCACTTAAGATGTGGCTAGTATGACCAAAAAATGGAATTGTAAATTTTATTTCATTTTAATTTAAATATCCACATGTAACTAATACCAATAACAACTGCATGTGGAAATACTAAGGCCAAGGACTTTGGACCTTAACTTTCTTCACCTAAACTCATTTTCTTACCCCATCCAGGAAGGTTGAAGTTTATCTTCTTCCACTTCCTCAAAGCAGTAAGGTAGGATAGAAAGAACAAGGGCTCTGTAGACATGGAGTACTGGCTTTCACATCTTAACTTAGTCACTAATTAATCTGTGGTCTTGAAGGTGCCCTTAACTCCTGTGACCTTTGATTTTATGATTTCTCCAGTGGGTTTCATTTTCAGTTCAGTTCAGTAGCTCAGTCGTGTCCAACTATTTGCGACTCCATGGACGTCAGGCTTTCTTGTCAATCACCAACTCCTGGAGCTTGCTCAAACTCATATTCATCGAGTCAGTGATGCCATCCAACCATTTCATCCTCTGTTGTCCTCTTCTCTTCCTGCCTTCAATATTTCCCAGCATCAGGGTCTTTTCCAATGAGTCAGTTCTTCACATCAAATGGTCAAAGTATTGGGGCTTCAGCAGGCATTAAAGAGAATGAAATAATGCCATTTGCAGCAACATGGATGGAACTATTTATTGTCATACTGAATGAAGTCAGTCAGAGAAGGACAGCTATCATATGATATTATGATATGGTGGAGGCATGGGTTGACAATGGCCTGATGCAGGGTCAGGGGCACTGAATACAACAGTACTGACATAAGTCCTTTTGAAGGAGGTTGCCATTACACCTAACATAGGTTTGCTTCAGGGAATGCAGACCCCATGCATAAAGAGAAAATTGGATTAAAGATTTACTGAGCACAACCCCACCCATCAGACAAAACCTAAATTCCCCAGAGCCAGTCTCTCACATCAAAGAGCTTCCACAACCTCTTAGTCCTATCTGTCAGAGGTCAGACAGGATGAAAATGACAATCACAGAAAACTAAACAAATTGATCACATGGATCACAGCCTTGTCTAATTCAGTGAAACTATGAGCCATGCTATGTAGGGCCACCCAAGGCAGATGGGTCATGGAGGATACTTCTGATAAAACATGTTCCCCTGGAGAAGGGAATGACAAACCACTTCAGTATTCTTGTCTTGGCAACCCATGGTCAGTATGAAAAAGCAAAAAGTTATGATACTGAAAGATAAACTCCCCAGGTCGATAGATGCCCAATATGCTACTGGAGAATAGTGGAGAAATAGCTCAAGAAAGAATGAAGAAATCGAACTTTAACCAAAGTTAAAACTGTGTGCAGTTGTGCATGTGAATGGTAATGGAAGTAAAATCCGATGTTGTAAAGAACAAAAATGCTTAGGAATCAGGAATGTTAGGTCCATGAATCAAGGTAAATTGGAAGTGGTCAAACAGGAGATAGCAAGAGTGAACAAACACATTTTGGGAATCAGTGAACAAAAATGGACAGGAATGGGAAATTTTAATTCAGATGACCATTATATCTACTATCCTGGGCAAGAATCCCTTCAAAGAAATGGAGTAGTCCTCATAGTCAACAAAAGAGTCCAAAATGCAGTACTTGGGTGCGATCTGAAAAAAGACAGAATGAACTCTGTTCCCTTCCAAGGCAGACCATTCAATATCACAGTAATCCAAGTCTATGCCCAACCACTAATACTGAAGAAGTTGAAGTTGAACAGTTCTATGATGACCTACAAGACCTTCTAGAACTAACACCAAAAAAAGATATCCTTTTCATCATAGGGGACTGGAATACAAAAGTAGGAAGTCAAGAGATACCCAGAGTAACAGGCAAGTGTGGCCTTGGAGAACAAAATGAAACAGGGCAAAGGCTAACAGAGTTTTGCCAAGAGAACCGACTGATCATAGCAAACACCCTCTTCCAACAACATAAGAGTACACTCTACATATGGGCATCACCAAATGGTCATTACTGAAATCAGATTGATTACATTATTTTTAGCCAAGGTTGGAGAAACTCTATACAGTCAGCAAAAAGACCAGGAGGTGACTGTAGCTCAGATCATGAACTCATTGCAAAATTTAGATTTAAATTGAAGAAAGTAGGGTAAACCACTAGGTATGACCTAAATCAAATCCCTTATGATTATGCAGTAGAAGTAACAAGTAGATTCAAGGAATTAGGTCTGATAGACAGAGTGCCTGATGAACTATGGATGAAGTTCATGACATCATACAGAAGGCAGTGATCAAAACTGTCCCCAAGACAAAGAAATGAACAAAGGCAAAAGTGTTGTCTGAGGGAGACTTACAAATGGCTGAAAAAAGAATAGAAGCAAAATGCAAAGGAGAAAAGGAAGGATATATCCAGCTGAATGCGGAGTTCCAAAGAATAGCAAGGAGAGATAAGAAAGCCTTCCTAAGTGATCAGTGCAAAGAAACAGAGGAAAACACTAGAATGGAAAGACTAGAGATCTCTTCAAGAAAACTAGAGACACCAAGGGAACATTTCATGCAAAGATGGGCACAATAAAGGACAGAAACGGTATGGACCTAACAGAAGCAGAAGATATTAAGAAGAGGTGGCAAGAATATACAGAGGAACTATAGAAAAAAAGTTTAATTAACCAGATAACCACAATAGTGTGATTACTCACCTAGAGCCAGACATCCTGGAGTATGAAGTCAAGTGGGCTTTAGCAAGCATCACTACGAACAAAGCTAGTGGAGGTGATGGAAGTGCAGCTGAGCTATTTCAAATTCTAAAAGATAATGCTGTGAAAGTGCTGCATTCAATATACCAACAAATTTGAAAAACTCAGCAGTAGCCACAGGACTGGAAGAGGTCAGTTTTCATTCCAATCCCAAAGAAAGGAAATGCCAAAGAATGTTCAAACTACCGTACAATTGCACTCATCTCACATGCTAGCAAAGTAATGCTCAAAATTCCCCAAGCTATGTTTCAACAGTAGGTGAACTGAGAACTTTCAGATGTTCAAGCTGGATTTAGAAAAGGCAGAGGAACCAGAGATTAAATTGCCAACATCTGTTGGATCATCAAAAAAGCAAGAGAGTTCCAGAAAAATATCTACATGTGCTTTATTGACTACACCGAAGACTTTGACTGTGTGGATCACAACAATCTGTGGAAAATTCTTAAAGAAATGGAAATACCAAACCGTCTTACCTGCCTCCTGAGAAATTTGTATACAGGTCAAGAAGCAACAGTTAGAACAGGACATGGAACAATGGACTGGTTCCAAATTGGGAAA
Organism: Dama dama; assembly: GCF_033118175.1. Taxonomy (NCBI): domain Eukaryota; kingdom Metazoa; phylum Chordata; class Mammalia; order Artiodactyla; family Cervidae; genus Dama; species Dama dama. The sequence goes on from NC_083714.1 coordinate 106,792,526, forward strand.
GGAGTATGTCAAGGCTGTATATTTTCACCCTGGTTATTTAACTTATATGCAGAGTACATCATGTGAACTGCTAGGCTGGATGAAGCACAAGCTGGAATCAAGATTACCGGGGGAAATATCAATAACCTCAGATATGCAAATGACACCACCCTTATGGTAGAAAGTGAAGAGGAACTAAAGAGCCTCTTGATGAAAGTGAAAGAGAAGAGTGAAAAAGCTGGCTTCATTTTACCAGTCTCTTAAGTTCATTGAGGAAATTAAGTAAATCTAGTATTGTAAGTATTTGGGAAAATATGATTTTTCTTTCCTTCTTTCCCTTTTCTTCTATTTACCTATCCATCCATGTCTCTCTTTTATCTTTTTCTCTTCCTCCTGTCTTCTTATAGATGGTTAATTTTTTTAAATTACCCTCTTTAATGTGTTAGGTAACATTGGGCATCAAACCACTGATATATCATTCATTCAGCAACAATTTAGTGGAGTTCTGCTCTTTGCCAGGCCTTGGACATATCTCCTACCCTCAAATTGTTCTGCCCTTGACCAACAGCATATGAATCACCTTGAGCTTTCAGAAATTCAGAATCTTTAACTCATTTCCAGAACTGAGTTCAAATCTGCATTTTAACTAGGTTAACATTTGGCTTACAATGCATATTAAAGTGTGTGGAGCACTGATATAAAATGGTAATTATCTTAAACTATTTACAATAGTCTGGATATGGAAGCTTCATAAATGTCCATCATCAACAGGAATGGATTAATAATTTTGTGGTACATATATACAATGGAATATTAATAAACCACAAAAGTAACAAAATAATGCTATTTGTAGCAACATGAATGGATATAGAGATTGTCATACTGAGTGATGTAAGTTAAAGAGAAAGACAAATATATGATATCACTTATATGTGGAATCCTAAAAAAGGCCATAAATGAACTTATCTATAGAACAGACAGTTACAGACATAGAAAAGAAACTTATGGTTATTGAGGGGTAAGGAGGGGAGGGATAAATTGGAAGACTGGGATTGACCTCTGCACACTACTATATATAAAGTAGATAACTAATAAGGACCTACTGTATAGCGTAGGGAACTCTACTCAATACTCTGTAAAAGCTTATATGCTGCTGCTGCTGCTGCTAAGTTGCTTCAGTTGTGTCCGACTCTGTGCGACCCCATAGACGGCAGCCCACCAGGCTCTGCCATCCCTGGGATTCTCCAGGCAAGAACACTGGAGTGGGTTGCCATTTCCTTCTCCAATGCATGAAAGTGAAAAGTGAAAGTGAAGTCGCTCAGTCGTGTCAGACTCCTAGCGACCCCATGGACTGCAGCCCACCTGGCTTCTCCATCCGTGGGATTTTCCAGGCAAGAGTACCGGAGTGGGTTGCCATTGCCTTCTCCGAAAGGCCTATATAGGAGAAAGTGAAAGTGAAGTGAAGTGAAGTCACTTAGTCATGTCCAGCTCTTTGCGACCCCGTGGACTGTAGCCTACTAGGCTCCTCTGTCTGCGGGATTTTCAAGGCAAGAATGCTGGAGTGGGCTACCATTTCATTCTCCAGGGGATCTTCCCGACCTAGGGATTGAACCCAGGTCTCCTGCATTGTAGACAGACGCTTTACCATCTGAGCCACCAGAGAAATGTTCGACCTATATAGGAAAATAATTCAAACAATGAGTCAGTATATGTTTATGTATAATCGTCACCTGGCTGTACACCTGAAAATAGCACAACATTGTAAATCAAGTATACCCCAATACAAATTTTTAAAAATGATAGCTGTCTTATAATCTCTAATGCAAGTTAGTACATTCTGTTCTTTACCAAGCAGCCAAGGGATAATGTCAATATCTAAGTCAGTTTATATCATTCCTCTGCTCAAAACTTTCCAGTGGCACACCTTTCCCTCCTGAGTAGAAGACAAAGACAAAGTTCTCATTATTACTTACAAACCTGTGTGATCAACGTTTCCTTACTTCTGTGACTTCATCTCTTGCTCCTTTCCCACGTGCTTTCACTGCTTTAGCCACGATGGCCTACTGTTGTTCCTTAATAAGGCCTGATATGCTCTCCACTCAGCCTTTCCACTGGCTTTCCCTTCCGCCTAAAGTAGTCCTACCTCAGTTCAGTTCAGTTCAGTCGCTCAGTTATGTCCGACTCTTTGCAACCGCATAGACTGCAGCACTCCAGGCTTCTCTGTCCATCACCAACTCCTGGAGCTTGCTCAGACTCGTCCATTGAGTCAGTGATGCCGTCCAACTGTCTCATCCTCTGTCGTCTCATTCTCCTCCTGCCTTCAATGTTTCCCAGTATCACAGTGTTTACCAATGAGTCAGTTCTTCGCATCAGGTGGCCACAGTATTAGAACTTCAGCTTCAGCATCAGTCCTTCCAATGAATATTCAGGACTGATTTCCTTTAGGATTGACTGGTTGGATCTCCTTGCAGTTCAAGGGACTGTCAAGAGTCTTCTCCAACACCACAGTTCAAAAGCATCAGTTCTTCATTTCACAGTTTTCTTTATGGTCCAACTCCCACATCCATACATGATTACTGGAAAAACCATAGCTTTGACTAGATGGACCTTTGTTGGCAAAGTAATGTCTGCTTTTTAATATGCTCTCTAGGTTTGTCACAGCTTTTCTCTCAAGGAGCAAGCGTCTTTTAATTTCATGGCTGCAGTCAGCATCTGCAGTGATTTTGGAGCCCAAGAAAACAAAGTTGTTTCTCCATCCATTTCCCATTCTCCCCTACTATGAAGTAAATTCCATGAGGGACAGTTTTCTTCATTTATTTACTGATACATACTCAGCACCTGGCACAGTGGTTGGCAGATGGTAGACGCTCAATAAGTATTTTTGAAACTCAGATTTAATTACAAGTGCACATGTGTATGTACTGCTTTGGCAAAGTACATTCACATCTTGACATTTCATTTTCATACAGGAAATAGGTTATTATTGTCATAACTATTTTTGAGATCAGCAGACTGAATCCCTAAGAGACAAAATTACTTTCCTAGAGTTCTCAGGCACTGGCCCAATAGGAATCTGTTAAGTCTTAGATGGATTTTATTCTCAACTCTCAAATATCTTGGCTTCTTTTCCCAAATTTCTTGGGCACGGGCTCAGGACAGCAATGCAAGAATTTATCTTTCCAAAAGATGGAGTGTCATTCCCTGCTTTGAGAAATTTCCCAGTCCAACCAACCTAACAAAGTTTTTGTTGGTGATTTGTGAGTTCCATATCTCTTAATTATTCTTGATGCTGCAGCTAATGGTTTAAATGGGAAATATCTCTTTGTCCCACCCTGCAACCACAGATGTCAAAGGAACATTTAGCTAGAACAAAAGAAGGGTAGAGAAACCTGTGTGCAGCTGGGTCAGAAGACAGTATTTTAGCTCAGGGTTGTGTCACCTCTAGACCAAAAGCTATGAGGAACAATATGATTTATAAAAAAGAATACCAAAACCAGAGTTGGGATTCCTAAGTTCAGGTCCCACCTTAGTCACTAACTGACTGAGGAACCTCAGGTGAATCTTTTCCATCTTGGACCTTGTTCCCTAATTCTAAATTAGCAGATTGGAAGAATTGCTCTTTAAGTGCTGTCTGGATATTACTTTCTCTGATTCTGTGAGATCTTTATTATGCTAAAGAACACTGTGATAGTAAGCCATGTTTTCTGCCATTTTCTCACTGATACCGATGGAAGCATGTCTTACTCATGCACAAATGTGTTAGCATGGTATAATCTACTCTTTCTGTAGGTTAAGGGAGATCTATAAATATTGTATTTGGTATAGAAAAAAGTCACTATCAGAAAATATTCATTTTTGTATTTATTTATTCATTTATTAATTACTCCTGGAAGCATAAAGTGCCTCATCAACATTTAAGTTACACTACCTTCATTTTACAAATGTGGAAGTAGGAAATAGAGTTCTTTTTATCAAAGTTATTCAGTGAGGCCAGTAAAAGAAAGTATATTTTTTAATGAGTTCTCTGAAAAGATGACATTCTTCTTTCTAAATCCAAACAGTGATATAAAAGAGAATTGGCTTAGTTCTAGGCTATCTTGACCAATGGTTTATGGTATTTACTCTTGTCTTAGAAATCATATTATGATCAGGGAAACTGAGACACAGGTCAAACAAAGTTAAATACTCTCTGAGTAAGACAATCTCAGTCAACTGATACCTGTGAAATAAACTCTGTCCTCAAATTCCTCCAGGAAAGCTGGACTAGTTTTCCTTGGTCATTTGTATTAGTCTCTGATACACCATCAAGGAATTCTTCCTAGACCTGATAGAGTTTATCATACTATAGCTTCAAGACATTTACATTCGATATGTTTAAGCCTCAAGTTTTCAAACTTACTGACTTTTCCTTTCTGTGAATTGCCTATCCTGATTTATTCCCAACTGTCTTTATATCTTGGTGTATATGTAGAAAATAACACATTGTAATAAACAATAATATTTGTATAGCATACTAAACTAAAAGGATGAGGCAGCTCATTGGCCTGTAGTGACCAGCCCAGGGTTTTCTGGCTGCTCTAGGCCCTACCTATCCATACCACCTGGACACTCGAGGCCCTGTTCCTATCCTTTGCCCATTTCCTGTAGTTTCTCTTTTTTTTTTTTTTTTGCTGATTTATAGGAGTTCCTGGTATATTCCAGATATTAATCCCTTAGCAGTTTTCCAAGTTGCAAATATCTTCTAACTGTCATCCTCTTATTTTTTAATGGTTTCGTTTAATCTGAAAAAAGACTTCATGGACAAAAAAAGTGAAAGAAGAAAAGTTCTAGAGATATAGGCTGTGAACAGGGCAACCATGGTTATTGTTCCCTAATTATATTGAAATTATTTTCAAGACATATATCAAGTCTCTTGTCAGGCTTCCAGGCAAAACAGTGTATGATATCTGTATAGAGTTGGAGCTGAATGAGGCCCTGGAAATCTTTTCTGATATATACATTTTATAGATGGAATCACCGCGGTCCAGGTTTGCACAGGCCTTTCCCTAAGTGTTTTTTAAAACCATAGTTGATCCAGAGGTTCTTTTATTCATCTTATTTCCCTCAAGTCTTTTGGAATCTTCTCTGGAGGTCATGATTTTGATTTATATCTCATATAAGGCACTGATTCTAGCTCAGTGTATTCGATTTAGACTTTTAGATCAACCCTTAGGGTTTAGAAACAGTAAAATTAATAGTCTACCTTCTTTGCCTATTACCATGGCAATAGCTGGGCTAATTCATGTTGATTGTGATTGATTTGATAACTCCCACAGTACTGCCTTCACATTCATGCTCACTTTACTCCTAGGAGAGGTGAGACTCTCAGAAACTTTTGTTTCAGTTAGTTCACACCTACTACCATACCACCTTATTCTCTGTTACCATTCAGATGGAGCTAGAAGGTGTTCGAAGCATGCTTTACAGTAAGATCCATAGACCCCTTCTGCTCCCTTTGCCCTGTGAAAAGCCTTCAGAGGTCCTCTGCAACTTCTCTTCTCTAGGACAAACAACCCTGACATTCCACCATTCTTCATGGTGTTGCTTTTCAGGCCCCTCTCTGCCCTGTCTATTTCCCTCTGGCTCTGTATCCTTTTCTTCATGTTTCTCTGAAAACAGGGCTCAGAATTAAATGATGCTCCCCTGCAGTAGTGTGATTGCCTTTCCATTACTTCTCTCATTCCACCTTCTCAGTCTGTTTCCCTTTTATCCCTAACTTGAAATGGCATTAGTTGTTTTTTTTTTTAAGTCATATTCTACTACCAACTCATCTTAAACTTATACGTTCTTAAAAATGAGTGGATGAGAAGAAACAAAGATTGACTGACCCCTAATCTAAGCCCTGTTCATTATTTTTGTGGAAAATTTTATAAAGTCACTAAGTCAGCCAAAGAAGGGAGTGAAAAATAAAATCAAGACTCCAGAGAACTAGTCAACTCTCCTGGCCTTTCTCCCCTCAGAAGCCTAGGCAGTTGGGTGAAATAGGGGTTAAGGATGACATTTAAGGGTTCTTTGGCTACTCCCATATCCTTATGTCCTTTTTTAAATTTCCTTCATAAGGACATGTGTGTGCTAAATTGCTTCAGTCATGTCCAAGTCTTTGTGACCCTATGGACTATAGCCCATCAAGCTCCTCTGTCCATGGGATTCTCCAGGCAAGAATACTGGAGTGGGTTGCCATGCCCTCCTCCAGGAGATCTTCCCAACTCAGGGATTGAACCCACGTCTCTTATGTCTCCTGCATTGATAGACAGGTTCTTTACCTCTAGAGTCACCTGGGAAGCCCAGTAAGAGCAGTTACTATCTATTATTTTTAATCCCTTCAGCAAGTCATGTGTCTTAAACACTAAGGCTGGAGAATTTAAGAAGACATTGGATATTGTGTTCAAGGCAATCTTCTCAAGGCTGTATTTTCTTTATATTCTCTGGCAAGGACTTTTTCTTATTTTTAATCATAAAGATACAGTGATACCATTTTGTATTCTACTTCTTTACATTATACCACAAACACATCTCATGTTACAAGATAGTCTTTCTGACTTTAATGGCTGTGTGATATTCCATTAAGCTAAATGCACCATAATATATTTATTTATATCTAGCATTAGCTTTAAAGAAAAACAGTTGACAGTATACTCTAGGGCCCTACCATCCTATGGGTAGTTACATTTCTCCTAATATATAACTTTATATTCCCTTGTTACAGCACATTCCCTTTCTGTATAATGTAATATAAAGAAAATGGTATCCTTGACAAAGGTAATGGATAGCATATTGGGGGAATTAGGAAGCCATTCTGACACCTCTGTCTCTTTCTTTTTCAGACCCCACTTTTTCCTTTTTTCCCCATTTCTGATGTATTCCATACTCATGTTAAGATATAGCATCCTTGCTGCACTTTTAAGGATTTGATGGTAATTTGTCACTTCCCTGAGATCTTTCAAATGGGAGCAGTAAACAAAACTATTAAGTATTTCATGAGCTGGCTTCTCAAGGGGATGAATAAGCTGTCCAGGCTGACTTCTTCTGTTTCCTCTCACTCACTAGTACTTACTACTAACCCAGAAGTGACATGCTAATGTAACATTGTTACCATTTTTTTTTTCCATTTGTTATACTCATAAGCCTACTTTAGGGTGAAAAAGTGGGAGCAGGGGTGAGTAGGTCTCTGTCCCTTACCTAATGTCAAGATGGAAAAGTTCCTGCCAGATGATATGCTCACTGATTATCTTGCTCTACTGTAGCTAAGACACTTCCAAAGGTGTTAAGAGTTAAAAAGAGAGAGTGGGGAGAGAAGGGAGGAAAATAGAGGTAAGGAAACTAGGAATTACATATTAGGCAGGGAGAAACCTTCAGGAATTTATTACCTCTCTTCCTATTAGTGAGAGAAAGTTTTTGAGGGAGGCAGAATTTGGGAACCTACCTTAGCAAAGAGAGTGAAGCTAAAAGGATATTCTGGGGGTAGAGAGTGTCCTCCTCTTGGTCAGGAATTGGATATAAATGAATGTAGGACATCTTGAGCATAGTAGTCAGGGAGGGCATAAGCCATTAATTAAATAAATGTCAACACAGGCACAAACTATTAATTTGCAAATTGTTAGAAGACACTTACTCATTAATGGCTGAATTGGAGGGTAAGAAGATAAAAGAGAAGTGAGATTTTGGTAGGAGTTGATAAAGGGCATTGAAACCAGGGATGAGAATCCTCCTGGAGTAGCCTAGATGCCTTCATTGCAAACTGTGTTAGAGGAAACAAAATGGAGTTAGACAGGGCCAGAAGTGATAAGTCATTCACCATAATGCTCCTCATTAGGGGCTAAACAGGTGTTATGAAAATCACATTTAGCTTTTAGATGAAAGCAAGTGGGCATAATTTATTCTCACCAGTAACATTTTTACGTACTAATGATTTCTAATGAAGACCATTACTATTAGTTAAAAATGTACACTGGGTGGTTCAGAATGGAAAACTGTGTTTGTTTCCTTTGCCCTGACTTAAAATGTGTTCTGAGTCTGATTGTGTTATCTCAGTTCTCTTATCAGACTAATAATTTCTTTTATTGATTCCTTTTTCATCAGTGGCTAGCTGTATTAATTCATCCATTTACTCACAAATGTGTCCTGAACACTTACCCTGTTGAAAACACCATGCCTGGGCACCTGTGGGCTTGCTCACTAAGTTCATCCAAACAATCTCTCCTGACCAGCTACCTCAGATGACTATGACATTCACTTTAAGAATGGTTTGGTTTTGTCTGTTCCTTTTTGGGGAGTTTTCCTACCAGAGTTTTTGGACTGGTCCTACAAGAAATAGAACATTAGAGTTGTGAATCAATTCAGCTAACCCAATAGCTACTAAAGCGAGTGAAATTATTTGTGCTTAACCAGATTCTGAGAAAGAGTCCTATCACGTTTGGGGGTCCTTGTCATAGAGAATGGTGGGCAAAGCTCTATGCTCTGGAATCTTTGCTCTCTGGAGACATTTGCTTAAGATCCAGCTTTCCTAATTATTCACTGATCGAGTGACTTCCTTCTCCAAACCCCAATTTTTTTGTATGAAAAATGGAAATGATTATTTCCTGTTTACATCATGGAACTGAAATAAGGCTCCCAAATGCTTAAGAAGTGATAAAACCCTCAAGGAATGAAGGGCATCCTCATCCTGGACTTTTACTTTGTCTGCAGGGCTACCTGAAGCAATGCCGGAAGAGAAGAGACATGTTCAGTGATGAGCAACTGAAGGTGATCTTTGGGAACATTGAAGACATCTACAGGTTTCAGATGGGCTTTGTAAGAGACCTGGAAAAACAGTACAACAATGATGACCCCCATCTCAGCGAGATAGGACCCTGCTTCCTGGAGCACGTAAGCATCTTCCCCTTTGGGGAGGGTTTTGAGAGACGTTTGGAATCCATGCAAGGGGTCTCTGAGCTATCTGGTTCTGCTCAGCTGCTTTGTCCCACAGTAGTGGATGGATTCCTCTCTGACCTTGATGTTCACCCCCTTGCTACAGTATGAGAACTTGGAAAGATACGATGACTTGACCAAGGACTCATTTTCTTTACTGTTCTCCTCACTTTTTCTTTCCTTCCAGATAGTTACCAGTAGGATTTTTCTTCAGCTTCTCTTTCCTGTTCCTATTGGGCTCAGTTTCCATGGGACCCAACATTTTGGGAGGGACTCTGAACATATTCACATATTCCAGGAGTCTGAGAAATAGGAAAGACTATGGTCACCATGAAGGTGGACCCCTGCAAGGCATTTAGGGGAAAACACTATGGTAGGGGAAGTGACTTGTGTTGGAAAAGGGGCTGCATGACTTAAGAGAAAGAAGCACTAGAAACAGGGAAGTGAGGATGCAAGCCATAAATATAATGACTGTCTCGGTAACTGAGTAAGTTCCTTACATTCTTTGGGCTTCTTCACGTGGATTTAAGAAGGTTTCACTTTATACTTCTATGGTTCTCTAATATCCTTTGGATCTTATTTACAGGTAACCTAGTTTTGACAACTTTTCTCCCCGTTTTTATAAAGTATTTACTTTTACAGAGATAACACATTCATGTGGTATAAAATTCAAATGACACATGGAAGTATGCAGCTGAAAGTTAAGTCTTCCTACAAGTTTTCCTACTTTGACTGTTGGAATTTATATTGAGGGGATAGCCCTCAGGCAACCCCTATGTTCAGTGATTTGCTGGAAATCCCAGGACTCAGCATATAGTCATACTCATGGCTATGATTTAATACAACTAAAGGATACAAAGCAACATCACCAAAAGGAAAAGGTATAAGGGAAAAAGTCTGAAGGAAACCAGGTATAAATTTTCAGAGTCCTCTCCCAGTGGAGTTACACAGGGTGTAATTAATTCCCTTTACAATGAGTTGTGACAGCGCATGTGAAATGTTGTCCACTGGGGAAAATTATTAAGGACTCAGTGCCCAAGATGTCTATGGGAGTCTGGTCATGTAGGCACTCTCTGCCTAGTGTGTACCAAAATTCCAGACTCACAGAATGAAAGCAGGTGTTCAGCATAAACCACAATGTTCATACAAGTAGTTTAGGCACAGTGAGCCATTCTTGTCAGGGAATGGTGAAAACCCTCTTAAGATCCAAATTCCAAGATGCCAGCCAAGGGCTAACCTTTCTTTTTTTTTTCTTTTTTTTTAAATTATTATTATTTTTTTTTCCAGTGGATTTTGTCATACATTGATATGAATCAGCCATGGATTTACATGTATTCCCAATCCCGATCCCCCCTCCCACCTCCCTCTCCACCCGATTCCTCTGGGTCTTCCCAGTGCACCAGGCCGGAGCACTTGTCTCGTGCATCCCACCTGGGCTGGTGATCTGTTTCACCATAGATAGTATACATGCTGTTCTTTTGAAATATCCCATCCTCACATTCTCCCACAAAGTTCAAAAGTCTGTTCTGTATTTCTGTGTCTCTTTTTCTGTTCTGCATATAGGGTTATCGTTATCACCTTTCTAAATTCCATATACATGTGTCAGTATGCTGTAATGTTCTTTATCTTTCTGGCTTACTTCACTCTGTATAATGGGCTCCAGCTTCATCCATCTCATTAGGACTGGTTCAAATGAATTCTTTTTAATGGCTGAGTAATATTCCATGGTGTATATGTACCACAGCTTCCTTATCCATTCATCTGCTGATGGGCATCTAGGTTGCTTCCATGTCCTTCAAGTAGGCCTTTTTAGGGATAGCAGTCTCAGGCCTGATATGTTAAGTCCTTTTTTTTTTTAAACAGCTTTAAACTGATTCAGTCATTCCATAAAACACCTGAGTAGTATTTATCAAGTTAAGCATGTTTACAACTTACTGGTTTTATTTGTGAGAATATATCCCAGAGAAATTCTCAGAGGTCCATGAGAAAGGGAATATTTACAAGGCTGTTGATAGCATGGCAGTGTTGTGTGTCGAGTGGTTAGATGCAGCTTAGGTATTTATCACCAGGACATGGATGTGAAACATATGGGGGATGCTTACTCTGGGTTAATATCTACTAAGAAATAACAAGACTATATGTGTGTACCCAATAGCAATGTGTGTAAATATCATAAATATAATATTGAGTTAGGGAAGTAGAATGTGGAATAGTGACTCTCAATTAGAGTCTACCCTGTGCCTTGTAGAGTGCTTAACAGCATACCTATTAAGCATTTTCTATCTACTGGAGGTCAGTAGCAACCCCTCCAATTGTGACAACTGAAGATGTCTCCAGATGTTGGCAAATGAACCACTAATCTATTGAAATGATCTTATGTTTTTACCCTGTAATCTGTTAACATGGTGATTTAGATTAAATAATTTTCATATCTTAAATGAGCATTGCATTGCTGGGATAGATGCTAGCTCATCATGGTGTATTATCCTTCTTTAATAATGCTGCAGTTCATGGGACTGCAGTCCATAATACTGCTGCAGTTCATTTAATGCTGCAGTCCATGGGGTCGCAAAGAGTCGGACATGACTGAGAGACTGAACTGAACTGAACTGAACTGATCCTTCTTTATGTGTTAATTCATGTTTTTAAAAGTATTAGATCGTTTACCCTTTTCAAATTCAGGTCTAAGGTTTCTTTTTTTTTTTAGGATTTCATATTTTATCATCTTTGTTTAGGTATAATTTACAAGCAATAAGATTCACCAAATGTTTATTTCAATGGGTTTTAACAAACGCATGTAGTTGTGTAACTACCACACATAATCAAGATTATGGAACATTTCTATCATTTCATCAAGTTCTAATGTTTTTCATTTGTTATCAAACTTTGCTCCCACTCAGGCTCTTGGCAAACACTGATCTGCTTTCTGTTACCATAAGTTTGCTTTTTCTAGAATGTCACATAACTAGAATCATACCATAATGATATTTTATATTGAATTTCTTTAACTTAATTTCTTTGATATCCATCCATATTCTTGCATGTATTAGTAGTTTATTTTTTTATTGTGTAGTGATATTCTCTTGTGTGGATATACCACTCATTCACTAGTTCATTCCAGGACATCTGGGTTGTTTACTAGGTTACTTCCATGTTTGGAATTACTGGGTTGCATTGTAGGTGCTTATTTGATTTTATAAGATACTGCCAAACTGTTTTCCAAAGTTGCTATATCATTTTGCATTCTCACTCTAATCCATAAGAGTTGTAGTTTTTCCACATGGTTGTCAGCACTTGATATTATCAGTATTTTTAATTTTAGCCATTCTAATATGTATGTAGTGGCATTTTATTGTAGTTTATTTTTTCATTTGCTAATGATATTGAGCATTTTTAAATGTGCTTATTTGCCATCTGCATAAAATCTCTGATGAAGCGTCCTTGTCTTTTAGCCTTGTTTACTAAGTGGGTTGTCTGTTTTCATATTATTTAGTTTTAAGAGTTATTTCTGTATTCTGTTTGCAAGTCCTTGGTCGTCATATATGTGATTTTCAAAGGTTTTCTCAGTCTGTGGCTTAGTCTTTCATTTTCTTAGCATTGTCTTTGAAAAGGCATAAAACTTTATTTTTGTCAATTCAATTAATCATTTTTCATGGTTCATGTTTTCTTCTTCTTATTTAAGAGATCTTTGCCTAATACAAAGTCACAAAGTTTTTATCCTGTTTTCTTATAGATATTATGTAGCTTTAATGTTTATATTTAGGCTTATGATAATTTTTGAGGTAACTTTTTATGTACAATGTGAAGAAAGGATCAAGGTAAACTTGTTAATTTGTTTCCATATCAATATTCAGCCATTCCAGCACCTTTGTTGAAAAAGCTTGTTAATTTCCTCATTGAATTACCTGGGCACCTTTGTCAAAATTCAGTTGATCATATATGTGTAGTTCTATCTTTAAGAAAACTATTCTGTTCCAGTGATCTATGTGACTATTTATATAGTAATACCACACTATGTTTTCTTATTGTTTAAGTTGAGATATAATTCTCATATAGCATTATATCAGTTTCAGGTGTACAGAATGATAATTTAATATTTGTATATGTTATGAAATTATTGCCACAATAAATCTAGTTAACCTCCATCACCATACATAGCTAAAATTTTTTTCTCACATCATCTTGAATAATCTAGCTTCATAGCAAGTCTTGAAAGCAGGTAAACTCCTTTGTATTCACTTTTTTTTCAAAATTATTTTAGATGATTTTTTAATTTATTTTTTATTGAAGGATAATTGGTACAGAATTTTAATGTTTTCTGTCAAACCTCAACATGAATCAGCCATAGATATACATACATCCCCTCCCTTTTGAACCTCCCTCCCATCTCCCTCCCCAACCCACCCATTTAGGTGTTTCTATATACATTTATCTTATCACAATAAGAATTTTTTTTCTCTTTATTGTATCTATACGAGATAATGGAAGTTAAATAAACATTGTGATTATCATTTCACAATATACATAAATCAAGTCATCTTGCTGTACGCCTTAAACTTATACAGTGATGTATATCAGTTATTTCTGGATAAAACTAGGGGGGAAAGAATCAGCTTGCTTAGTTCTACCAAAAAGCAAGAAACACACCAACCAAAAAGAACTCTTCTAGCAATTTAATTAGGATTACATTAAATCTCCCAGCATTGTTTATAGTTTTCATTTGTATAGGTCTTGATCTTATTTTTAAAAATTGATTTCCAAGTAGTTAATTTTTGCTACTTTATAAATTGCATTTTTATCTCAATCTCCTGTAGTTTGTTGTGATGATATAGAAATACAATTGATTTTTTATACAGCTGTCCCCCAGTATTGCAGGGGATTGGTTCCAGGACACCCTGCAGATAACAAAATCCACAGACACCCAAGTCCCATATACAAAAGGTATAATATATACTCCCATATACCTTAAATCATCTCTAGTTTATTTATGATACTTAATACAATATAAATACTATATGCTGCTGCTGCTAAGTCACTTCAGTCGTGTCCGACTCTGTTTGACCCAGACGACAGCCCACCAGGTTCCGCCATCCCTGGGATTCTCCAGGCAAGAACACTGGAGTGGGTTGCATTTCCTTCTCCAATGGATAAAAGTGGAAGTGAAGTCACTCAGTCATGTCCAACTCTTCCTGACCCCATGGACTGCAGCCTACCAGTCTCCTCTGTCCATGGGGTTTTCCAGGCAAGAGTACTGGAATGGGTAACCATTGCCTTCTCTAAAATACTATATAAATGGCTGTAAATACAATGCAAATGCTATTTAAACAGTTACTGGCATGCAGAAAATTCAAGTTTTGCCTTTTGGAACTTTCTGGAACTTTTTTCTGAATATTTTCCATCTGCAGTTGGCTGAATCCACAGATTGAGAAACTGCCACTATGGAGGGCCAACTGTATTGATGAATCCTGATGTGTTACTGAATTCATTAATTGGGTTGAGGGTTGTTGTTTTTTTTTTTTTTTTTTTTAGATTCCTTAGAATTTTATACATATGCAATCACATGATTTCTAAATAAAGACAGCAGTTTTATTTCTTTTTCTTAAATCTGTGTACCCCCTATTTTCTTTTCTTGTCTTATTGAACTAGCTAGGATCTGTAGTATAGTGTTAGTGATAAGAGCAAGCATCTTTTTACTTATACCTGATTTTTAGGGGCAAAGATTCAATATTTTACCATTGAGAATGATATTAGCTTTAAAGTTTCTCATGGTCACTCTTTATCACATGGGAAAGCTTTTTTCTAATCCTGGTTTGCTGATGACTTCTAGTGTAAATGTAGTAAATGTATTTTATCAAATGCTTATTGATGTAATATGGATTTTCTCCTTTAATTTTTTTATCATGATGAATTGGATTGAGATAAGTCCCTCCTAATCATGGTGTGTTATCATTTCAGTGTACTATTTTCCCTGATTTTTAAAAGTAGGTTGTTTGACTTTTTATTATTAAGTTACAGTATTTTTTATACAGTGGATGCAAGTTCTTTATCAGATTTGCATTTTCTGACTTCTTTTGATCTGCATGGCTTGCCTATTTATTTTTTAATAATAATTTTAAGCCCATGTATAAAAACTCTTTATCAGTTATATTTTTATTTCTCTTAGGTTTTACTCATTTATTATGTTCTTGTACACCAGGTTATTTTGTGAATGAGTACTGAACAGTGGATACAAAAAATTGTAGAGGTTTTTGTAACTCTTAGAAATAATGTCAAGCTTACAGAAAAGTTTAAAAAATAAGAACAATCCACACACAGTAATGAAGACCCAGAACAGCCAAAAATAAATAAATAAATAAAATTATATTAAAAAATAAGAACACTACAAAGGGTACCCATACAAGCATACCTCAGATATGTCAATTTGTTTTCATACCACCACAGTAAAGTGAGCCACAAAATTTTTTTTTGGTTTCCCAGTGCATGTAAAATTTATGTTTACTTTATACTATTGTCTAGTAAGTGTGTAAGAACATTATGTCTAAAAAACAATATATGCCTTACTTAAAAACACTTTATTGATAAAACATCCTAACTATTATCTGAGCCTTCAGCAAGTCATAATCCTTTGCTGGTGGAGAGTCTTACCTCAATATGTTGATAGCTGCTGACTGATCAAGGTGTTGATTGCTGAAGGCTGGGGTAGCTGTGGCAATTTCTTAAATTAAAACAATGAGTTTTGCTGCATCAATTGACTCTTCCTTTCATGAATAATTTCTCTGTAGCATGCAATGGTGATTGACAGTACTTTACTCATGATAGAATTTCTTTGAAAATGGAAACTCTGTCAAACCCTGCCACTGTTTTAGCAACTGAGCTTATGTAATATTCTAAATCCTTTGTTGTCATTTCAACTGTCTTCACAGCTTCTTCATAAGGAGTAGATTCCATCTTCAGAAACAACTTTATTTGCTCATCAATAAGAAGCAACACTTCATCCATTAAAGTTTTATCATGAGATTGCAGCAATTCAGTCACATCCTCAACCTCCACTCCTAATTCTAGTTGTCTTGCTATTTCTACCACATCTAAAATTACTTCCTCCACTGAAGTCTTAAAATTTTCAGTTATCCATGAGTGTTGGAATTAACTTCTTCCAAGATCCTATTAACACTGATTATTTTGACCTCTTCCCATAAACCACAAATGTTCTTAAAGGCATGTAGAATGTGAATCTTTTCCAGGTTTTCAATTTTCTTTGTCTAGATCTATCAGAGGAATCTATGTCAGCTATAGCCTTAAAGATTTTATTTCTTAATTCTAAGACTTAAACATCAAATTTATTCCTTGATCTAGGGCCTGTATTGTTGTTGTTGTTTCTGCTCTTCAGTCACTAAGTTGTGTTAACTTTTTGTGACCCCAGGGACTGTAGCACACCAGGCTTCCCTGTTCCTTACTGTCTCCTGGGGTTTGCCAAGTTCATGTGCATTGAATCAGTGATGCCATCCAACCATCTTAACCTCTGTTGCCGTCTTCTCTTCCTGCTTTCAATCTTTCCCAGCATCAGGGTCTTTTCTGATGAAATCAGATTTTCACATCAGGTGGCCAGTGTATTGGAGCTTCAGCTTAACCATCAGCCCTCCTATTGAATATTCAGAGTTCATTTCCTTTAGGATTGACTGGTTTGAACTCCTTGCTGTCCAAAGGACTCTCAAGAGTCTTCTCCATCAACACAATTAGAAAGCATTAATTCTTTGGTTCTAAGCCTTCTTTATGACTTCCCTGGTGGCTCAGATGGTAAAGCGTCTGCCTACAACGTGGGGGACCTGGGCTCAATCCCTGGGTTGGGAAGATCTCCTGAAGAAGGAAATGGCAACCCACTCCAGTATTCCTGCCTGGAAAATTCCATGGAAGGAGGAACCTGGTAGGCTACAGTCCATGGGGTCGCAAAGAGTCGGACACGACTAAGCGACTTTACTTAAGCCTTGTTTATGGTCCAAATCTCACAATGGTACAATAGCTACTGGAAAAACCATAGCTTTGAGTATACAGACCTTTTTCAGCAAAGTGATGTCTCTGCTTTTTATGCTGTCTAGGTTTGTCACAGCTTTCCTTCCAAGGAACAAGCGTCTCTTAATTTCATGGCTGCAGTCATCATCCACAGTTATTTTGGACCCCGAGAAAATGAAATCTCTCACTGCTTCCAGTCTTTCCCCTTCTATTTGCCATGAGATGATGGGACCAGATGCCATGATCTTAGTGTCTTGAATGTTGAGTTTTAAACCAGCCTTTTCATATTCCTCTTTCACCTTTATCAAGAGGCTCTTAAGTTCCTCTGAACATTCTGCCATTAGGGTAGTGTCATCTGCATATCTGGGGTTATTGATATTTCTCCCAGCAATCTTAATTCCAGCTTATGTTTCATCCATCCTGGTGCTTCACATGGGGTACTCTGCATGTAAGTTAAATAAACAGGGTGACAATATACAGCCTTGATGTATTCCTTTGTCAATTTTGAACCAGTCCATTGTTCCATGTCTGGTTCTAACTGTTGCTTTTTTACCTGCATACAGCCTTCTCAGGAGACAGATAAGGTGGTCTGGTATTCCCATCTCTTTAAGAATTTTTGACAGTTTGTTGTGATCCACACATTCAAAGACTTTAGCATAGTCAATGAAGCAGAAGTTGATGTTTTTTCTACATTCCCTTGCTTCCTCTGTGATCCAGTGAATGTTGCAATTTGATCTCTGGTTCTTCTGCCTTTTGTAAATCCAACTTGCACATCTGGAAATTCTAGTTTACATATCACTGAAGTCTAGCTAGGATTTTGAGCATTACCTTCCTAGCATGTGAAATGAGCACTATTGTTCAGTAGTTTGAACATTCTTTGGCATTGACCTTCTTTTAGATTGGAATGAAAATTGATCTTTTTCAGTCCTGTGGCCACTGTTGAGTTTTCCAAGTTTGCTGACATATTAAGTGCAGCACTTTAACAGCATCATCTTTTAGAATTTGAAATAGCTCAGCTGGAATTTCATCACCTTCACTAGATTTGTTTGTAGTGATGCTTCCTTAGGCCCACTTGACTTCACACTCCAGGATGTCTGACTGTAGGTGAGTGACCATGCCACAGTGGTTATCCAAATCATTAAGACTTTTTGTTGTATAGTTCTGTGTATTCTTGCCACCTCTTCTTAATCTCTTCAACTTCTGTTAGTTCCTTACCATTTCTGTCCTTTATCGTGCCCATCCTTGCATGAAATATTCCCTTGATACCTCCAGTTTTCTTGAAGAGAACTTTCCCTTTCTGCTGTTTCCTCTATTTCTTTGCATTGTTCAATGAAGAAGTCTTTCTTATCTCACCTTTCTATTCTTTTGATCTCTTCATTCAGTTGGTTATATCTTTCCGTTTCTCCCTTTCCTTTCACTTCTCTTCTTTCCTCAGCTGTTTGTAAGGCCTCTTCAGACAATCATTTTGCCTTTTTTCCATTTCTTTTTATTGGGGATGGTTTTGATCACCACCTCCTCTACTATGTTTAAACCTCTATCCATAGTTCTTCAGGCACTCTCTCTATCAGATCTAATCCCTTGGATCTATTCATCACCTCCACTGTATAATCATAAGGAATTTGATTTAGACCATACCTCACTTGCCTAGTGGTTTTCCCTACTTTATTCAATTTAAGTCTGAATTTTGCAGTAAGGAGTTCATGATATGAGCCACTGTCAGCTCCATATCTTGTTTTTGGTGACTGTATAGAGCTTCTCCATCTTCAGCTGCAAATAATGTAATCAGTCTGATTTCGGTATTGATAATTTGGTGACGTCCATGTGTAAAGCAGTCCTTGTGTTGGAAGAGGATGTTTGCTATGACCAGTGTGTTCTCTTCTCAAAACTTTTTTAGACTTTGGCCTGCTTCATTTTGTATTCCAAGGTCATGAAAGAAAGTGAAAGTGAAAGTCGCTCAGTCGTATCCAACTCTTTTCAACCCCATGTCCATGGGATTCTCCAAGCCAGAATACTGAAGTGGATACTCATTCCCTTCTCCAGGATATCTTCCCAACCCAGGGATCAAGCCGAGGTCTCGCACATTGCAAGCATATTCTTTATGAGCCTGAGCCAATAGGGAAGACCAAGAATAATGGAGTAGGTAGCCTATCCCTTCTCCAGTGGATCTTCCTAATCCAGGAATCGAATGGGGGTCTCTTGCATTGCAGGCGGTTTCTTTACCAGCTGAACTACCATGGAATCCCACTCCTAGGTCATACTTTTTTTTTCCCCTAGGTCATACTTGCCTGTTACTCCAGGTATCTGTTGACTTCCTACTTTTCCATTCCAATCCCTGTGATGAAAAATAGATCTTTATTTGGTGTTAGTTATAGAAGGCCTTTAGATCTTCATAGAACCAGTCAACTTCAGGCATGAAAACACCATTAATCTCATTGTACATCTCTCTCAGAGCTCTTGGGAATTGTCAATGAGTAGTAACATGTTGATAGAATTTTTTTCTGAGAAGTCTCAACAGCTGGCCTAAAATATTCAGTAAATTATGTTTTGTTGTTCCATTTATTGAGCACTGCCAAAGTAGATCTAACATAATACTTAAAGACCTCAGTATTTCATAATGGTAAAAGAGCATTGACTTGGACTTAAACTCACTGGAGCTATATTAACTCATAACAAAAGAATCAACTGCCCTTTGAAGTTTTGCAGCCAGGGGTTGACTTCCTTTCTAGTTTTAAAAGTCCTAGCAGAATCTTTTTTCTATAGAAGGCTGCTTTGTCTACACTGAAAATCTATTGTTTAGTGTAGACACTTTACTATCTTAGCTATATCTTCTATATTACTTGCTGCAGTTTCTGCATTAGTACTTACTGCTTTACCTTGTGCTTTTATGTTATGGAGATGGCATCTTTCCTTAGATCTCATGAGCTGAACTCTGATAGCTTCACTCTTTTTTTAATTAATTTATTTTTTATTGAAGGATAATTGCTTTACAGAATTTTGTTGTTTTCTGTCAAACCTCAACATGAACCAGCCATAGGTATACATGTATCCCCTTTTGAAGCGCTCTCCCATCTCCTTCCCCATCCTACCCCTCTAGGTTGATACAGAGTCCCTGTTTGAGTTTACTGAGCCATATAGCAAATTCCTGTTGGCAACCTATTTTGCATATGGTAATGTAAGTTTCCATGTTACTCTTTCCATACGTCTCACCCACTCCTCCCCTCTCCCCATGTCCATAAGTCTATTCTCTATGTCTGTTTCTCCACTGTTGCCCTGTAAGTAAATTCTTCAGTACCATTTTCTAGATTCTGTGTATATGTGTAAGAATACAGTATTTATCTTTATCTTTCTGACTCACTTCACTCTGTATAATAGGTTCTAGGTTCATCCACCTCATCAGAACTGTCTCAAATGCGTTCCTTTTTATGGCTGAGTAATATTCCATTGTGTATATATTACCACAATTTCTTTATCCATTCATCTGTCAATGGACATCTAGGTTGCTTCCATGTTCTTGTTGTAAATAGTTGTTGTAAACAGATAATTATAAGACACTAATGAAAGAAATCAAAGATGGCATAAAGAGATGAGAGATATTCCATATTCCTAGGTAAGAAAAATCAATATTGTGAAAATGAGCATACTTCCAAATGCAATCTACAGATTTAATGCTATCCCTATCAAATTGCCAATGGCATTTTTCACAGAACTAGAACAAAAAATTTCACAATTTTGTTGTGAAATTCACAACATCTGTTTTTCCTTGTTCATGTTGTAAATAGTGCTGCAATGAACAATGGGATACACGTGTCTCTCTCAATTTTGGTTTCCTCAGGGTATGTGCCTGGGAGTGGGATTGCTGGGTCATATGGTGGTTTTATTCCTAGGTTTTTAAGGAATCCTCATACCGTCTTCCATAGTATGGAAGTGGCTGAAGCAATTGACATTCCCACCAACAGTGCAAGAGGGTTCCCTTTTCTCTGCACCCTTTCCAGCATTTATTGTTTGTAGACTTTTTGAGGAGGGCCATTCTGACTGGTGTGAGGTGCTATCTCACTGTAGTTTTGATTTGTATTTCTCTAATAATGAGTGATGTTGAGCATCTTTTCATGTGTTTGTTAGCCATCTGTATATCTTCTTTGGAAAAATGTCTGTTTAGGTCTTTTTCACACTTTTTGGTTGGTTTGCTTGTTTTTCTGGTATTGAGTTGTATGAGCTGCTTGTATATTTTGGAAATTAATCCTTTGTCGGTTCATTTGCTATTATTTTCTCCCATTCTGAGGGTTGTCTTTTCACCTGGCTTATAGTTCCCTTTGCTGTGCAAAAGCTTTTAAGTTTAATCCATCCCCACTTGTTTACTTTTGTTTTTATTTTCATAACTCTAGGAGGTGGGTCATAGAGGATCTTGCTTTGATTTATGTCATTGAGTGTTCTGCCTATGTTTTCCTCTAAGAGTTTTATAGTTTCTGGTCTTACATTTATGTCTTTAATCCATTTTGAATTTATCTTTATGTATGCTATTAGGAAATGTTTCCATTTCATTCTTTTACATGTAGCTGCCCAGTTTTTCCAGCACCATTTATTGAAGAGGCTGTCTTTGCCCCATTGTATATTCTTGCTTCCTTTGTCAAAAATAAGGTACCCATAGGTGCATGAGTTTATTTCTGGGCTTTCTATCTTGTTCCATTGGTCTATATTCTTGTTTTTGTGCCAGTACAATACTACCTTGATAACTGTAGCTTTGTAGTATAACCTGAAGTCAGGAAGCTTGATTCCTCCAGCTCAATTCTTCTTTCTCAAGACTGTTTTGGCTATTTGGAGTTTTTGTGTTTCTATATGAATTGTGGTTTTTTTTGTTCTAGTTCTGTGAAAAATGCCATTGGTAATTTGATAGGGATAGCATTAAATCTGTAGATTACATTTGGAAGTATACTCATTTTCACAATATTGATTTTTCTTACCTAAGAATGTGGAATATTTCTCATCTCTTTATGTCATCTTTGATTTTTGTTTCATTAGTGTCTTATAATTATCTGTGTGCAGTACTTTTGTTTCCTTAGGTAAGTTTATTCCTAGATATTTAATTCTTTTTGTTGCAATGGTGAATGAGATTGATTCCTTAGTTTTTCTGATTTTTCATTGTTAGTATATAGAAATGCAAGTGATTTTTGTGTATTGACTTTATGTCCTGCAACTTTGCTAAATTCACTGATTAGCTCTAGTAATTTTATGATACTATCTTTAGGATTTTCTATATACAGAATCATGTCATCTGCAAACAGTGAGAGCTTTACTTCTTCTTTTTTGATCTAGATTCCTTTTATTTATTTTTCTTCTCTGAATCCTGTAGCTAGAACTTTAAGAACTCTATTGAATAATAGTGGCAAAAGTGGACACCCTTGTCTTGTTCCTGATCTTAGGAGGGATGCTTTCAGTTTTTCACCATTGAGAATAATGTTTACCGTAGGCTTATCATATATGGCCTTCACTATATTGATGTGGGTTCCTTCTATGCCCATTGTTTGAAGAGTTTTAGTCATAAATTGGTGCTGAATTTTATCAAAGGCTTTCTCTGCATCAATTGAGATTATCATATGGTTTTTATCTTTCAGTTTGTTAATATGGTCTATCACATTTATTGATTTCCGTATACTGAAGAATCCTTGCACCCCTGGAATAAACCCAACTTGAACATGGTGTATGAGCTTTTTGATGTGTTGCTGAATTCTGTTTGCTAAATTTTTGTTGAGGATTTTTGCATCTATGTTCATCAGTAATATTAGCCTCTAGTTTTCTTTTTTCCTGTTTTCTTTGTCTGGTTTTGGTATCAGGGTGTTGCTGGTCTCATAGAATGAGTTTGGAAGTGTTCCTCCTTCTGCAATTTTTGAGTTTTAGAGGGATAGGCATTATCTCTTCTCTAAATGTTTGGTATTATTCTCCTGTGAAGCCATCTTGTCCTGGGCTTTTGTTCTTTTGGGAGATTTTTTATCACAGATTCAATTTCAGTGCTTGTAATTGGGTTGTTCATAATTCTATTTCTTCCTGATTCAGTCTTGGAAGATTGAACTTGTCTAAAAGTCTTTACATTTCTTCTGGGTTATCTTATTCACATATAGTTGTCCATAATAGCCCCTTATAATCCTTTGTACTTCTGCATTGTTTGTTGTAACCTCTGCTTTTTCACTTCCAATTTTGTTGATTTGATTCTTCTCTCTTTTTTCTTGATGAGTCTGGCTATGGGTTTGTAAATTTTATCTTCACAAACAAGCAGCTTTTAGTTTTACTAATCTTTACTATTGTTTCTTTCATTTCTTTTCATTTATTTCTGCTAGGATCTTTATGATTTCTTTCCTTCTACTAATTTTGGGATTTTTTTCTTCTTTTTCCAGTTGCTTTAGGTGTAAAGTTAGGTTGTCTATTCAATGTTTTTCTTGTTTCTTGAGGTAGCATTGTATTCCTGTAAACTTCCCTCTTAGAACTGATTTTGCTGCATCCCATAGGTTTTCAGTTGTGTTTTCATTGTCATTTGTTTCTAGAATTTTTTTTTTATTTCCCTTTTGATTTCTTCAGTAACATATTGGTAATAGAAACATGTTGTTTAATCTCCATGTGTTTGCTTTTCTTACAGTTATTTTCTTGTAATTGATATCTAGTCTCAGCACTGTGGTCAGAGAAGACGCTTGATACGATTTCAATTTTCTTAAATTTACTGAGGTTTGATTTGTGACCCAAGATATGGTCTATCCTGGAGAATGTTCCATGTGCACTTGAGAAGATGGTATATTATTCTTCATTTGGATGGAATGTCCTGAAGATACCAACGAGATCCATCTCATTTAATGTATCATTTAAGAGTTGTCTTTCCTTATTAATTTTCTGTTTTGATCATCTGTCCATTGGTGTGAGTGGGGTGTTAAAATCTCCTACTATTATTGTCTTACTGTCAATTGCTCCTTTTATGTCTGTTAGTGTTTGTCTTATGTACTGAGGTGCTCCTATGTTGGGTGCATAGATATTTATAATTGTTATGTCTTCCTCTTGGACTGATCCCTTGATCATTGTGTAGTAGCCTTCGTTATCTGTTGTAATCTTCTTTATTTTAAGGTCTATTTTGTCTGATATGAGCATGGCTACTCCAGCTTTCTTTTGCTCCCTATTTGCATGGAATGTATTTTTCCATTCTCTCACTTTCAGTCTATATGTGTCTTGAGGTCTGAAGTGGGTTTCGTGTAGACAGCATACATATGGGTCTTGTTTTTGTATCCATTCAGCCAGTCTGTGTCTTTTGGTTGGAGCATTTAACCCATTTACATTTAAAGTAATTATAGATATATTTGTCCCTATTACCATCTTCTAATTATTTGTGGTTGATTTTGTAAATCTTTTTTCTTCTGTTGTATTTCTTTACTATATAAGTCCCTTTAACATTTGTTGTAAAGCTGTTTGCTGGTACTGAATTCTCTTAACTTTGACTTGTCTGAAAAGCTTTTGATTTCTCCACCAATTTTGAATGAGATCCTTGCTGGGTACAATAATCTTGGTTGTAGATTTTTCCCTTTCAGTCCTTTAAATATATCCTGCCATCCCCTTCTGGCCTGCAGAGTTTCTGCTAAAAGATCAGCTGTTAAGCATATAGGGTTTCCATTGTATGTTACTTGTTGTTTCTCCCTTACTGTTTTTAATATTCTTTCTTTGTGTTTCATCTTTGTTAGTTTGATTAGTATGTGTCCTGGCATGTTTCTCCTTGGGTTTATCCTGTATGGGGTTCTTTGTGCCTGTTAGACTTGATTGGCTATTTCCTTTTCCATGTTGGGGAAATTTTCAACTATAATCTCTTCAGAAGTTTTCCCATACCCTTTCTTTTTCTCTTCTTCTGCTCGGACCCCTATAATTCAATGTTGGTTCATTTGATATGGTTCCATAGCTCTCTGAGACTGTCCTCAGCTCTTTTCATTCTTTTTACTTTATTTTTCTCTTCAGAATTTATTTCCACTATTTTATCTTCCAGCTCACTGATTCATTCTTCTGAATCAGGTATTCTTCTATTGGTTCCTTCTAGAGTATTTCTAATTTCAGTAATTGTGTTGTTTGTCTCTGTATGTTTATTCTTTAATTCCTCTAGGTCTTTGTTAATTGATTCTTGCATTTTCTCCATTTTGTTTTAATGGTTTTGATCATCTTTACTATCATTATTTTGAAATTTTTAAAGGTAATTTTCCTATTTCCTCTTCATTTATTTGGACTTCTGTGTTTCTAATTTGTTATTTCATTTGTGCAGTATTTCTCTCCCTTTTCTTTCTTTTTTTTTTTTTTAAGTTATTGTGTTTTGGGTCTCCTTTTCCCAGGCTTCAAGGAAAGTTGAATTCTTTCCTTGAAGAAGGTTGAATTCTTTCTTCCTTTTGGTTTCTGCTCTCCTAAGGTTGGTCCAGTGCTTTGTGTGAGCTTTTTGTAGGGTGAGATGTGAGCTCAGTTTTTGTTTGTTTGTTTGTTTTTCCTCTTATGGGCAAGGCTGAGTCAGATGGTACTCCTGTCTGCTGATTTGGTTTGTATTTTGTTGTTGTTTAGACCAGGCGTCCTGCACAGGGTGCTACTGGTGGTTGGGTGATACCAGGTGATGTATTCAAGTGGTTTCCTTTGTGGGAATTCTCACTATTTGATATTACCTAGGGTTAGTTCTCTGGTACTCTAGGGTCTTGGAGTCAGTGATCCCACTCCAAAGTCTCAGGGTTTGATCTCTGGTCAGGAATGAAGATTCCACAAGTGGTTTGTTATGCCATTAAAGGAGAGTAAAACCAATATCCAAAAATGAGAGAACAAAGATGAACCCCAGACAAATGTCAGTTACAAAGTAATTAAAATAATGGAATATATACATATACACCTGTGATCAAAGTGAAAACAGTCCAACAAAAACAAAGTACAGTAGATTGATCCAGAGAACAAAGGAAATCAAAAATTATATTTACCTGTTAAGAACAAAACTAACTTAAGCACAAACTGGAAAACAAACTAATGCAAGGTACCAAGTGGGTAATAAAGCAATGAAAATAAAACAGACAAATATGTTGAGAGGAAAGAAAGAAAGAGGGGGATGGTCCTAAGATGGTGGAGGAATAGGATGGGGAAACAACTTTCTCCCCCACAAATTCATTGAAAGATCATTTGAACGCTGAACAAATTCCACAAAATAACTTCTGAACGCTGGTAGAGGACACCAGGCAATGAGAAAGGCAGCCCATTCTCTTCAAAAGGAGGTAGGACAAAATATAAAAGATAAAAAGAGAGACAAAAGAGTTAGGGATGGAGACCCATCCTGAGGAGGGAGTCGTGAAAGAGGAGAAGTTTCCAAACACCAGGAAGCCCTCTCACCGGCGGGTCTGTGGGGAGTTTTGGAATCACAGGGGGCAACATAACCGGGAGGAAAAAATAAATAAATAAAACCCACAGATTATGCACCTAACTGCAACTCCCAGTGGAGAAGTAGCCCAGACCCTCACATTCGCCACCAGCAAGTGGGGACTGAACAGGGAGGTACGGGCTGCATTGCTTAGGATAAAGACTGGGCCTGAATGCCCTGAGGACAATCTGAGGGAGCTAATGTGAGATAGCAACCCAAATTGTGAGATAGCAAGAAAGAGAAAAAAAAGACAGGGCAGGGGGAGAACTTTCCCATGAAAAGCTCTAACCTAAGGCACTGCTGGGCCCACTCACAAAATAAAGGACTGAGCGAATACCAGAGGAGAGCTAGCCACCTGTGGACTGGTCCATCCCCTGCTGGAGACAGAGAGGTAGGCAGGTGACAGCCAGAGCCAGAAAGGGGCAATCTCGGCCCCAGAGACAGCATCCTCTACCAAACTGCGAGCAGGCGAGCAGTTGCTAACAAAGTCTTCCTGGGATCCTGGACGGTTGACATTCATCAGGAGGGTTGCAGTCAGAGATCAGTTCCCCAGAGGAGACACATGGCACACCTGAGATGGCGCTCCCACTGTGCATCCAGGAAACCAAGCGGCTGTGACCAGGGAGGTGATAAGACGCACCGCACACCTGGGAAGAGTGCGCTCACCAAACACCTGGTCACCTGAGCTGCTCTGACCTGGGAAGGGCACAAAACGCAGGCCCAACCGAGTCTGTGCCTTTGTGGTGTACCCAAGAACCTGAACCTGAGTGACTTAGACCTGGGAAGTTCTCACAACCCAGGGCCCACTGTTGACAGTTTCCCTGCAGAGCAACCTGGAGCCTGAGCAGTGTAGACCAGGAAAGCACACACACCGTGAGCGGGCTCAAACCCAGTGTGGCCCAGACACTGCAAGCACTCCCCATAAACGCCAGTGATATTTGTTTGCATTGTTCCTCCCTCCCTACAGCACAACTGAACAAGTGGGCCTAAATAAGTGACCACGTTCGCCCCCTTGTGTCAGGGAAGAAATTAGACACTGAAGAGACTTGTAAACAGAAGACAGAAAGAGGGAGCCACTTTGGAAGTAACAGTTGCAGCAGGTTAAAACCCTGTAGTTGGCACTGACTACATTGGAAGGGGTCTGTAGACCTTGAGAAGAAGTATAAGCTGGAACAAGGAACTATCTGAAATTGAATTGACCCCACACTGCCCACAACAGCTCCAGAGAAATTCCTAGATATATTTTGCTATTATAACTTTTAGTTTTTTTTTTATTTTAAGCCCTTTATTACTCCTTTAATTTTCATTGTTATAACCTACTATTATCTTGCAAAAAAAAGACCTTATTTTTAAAGCAAATTTCATATATATTTTCAATAATTTTTGAGATTTTTAAATTTTTAATATTGTATTTTTGAGAGTATAACATCTACTCTAGATTTTTAATCTTTGGCTTTGGTATTTGTTATCAATTTTGTACCTTTAAGAATCCAATCTTCAGTACCCATTTTTACTTAGGAATGTGATTACTGGTTTGATTGCCCTCTCCCACTTTTGACTCTCCTTTTTCTCCCCCAGGTCACCTCTATCTCCTCCCTCCCCCTTCTCTTCTCTACTCAACTCCGTGAATCTCTTTTGGTATTCTAGGCTGTGGAGAACAGTTAGGGAATTGATTACTGGCTCTCTGTCGCTCTTCTTTTGACTTCCCCTCTTCTCCTCCTGGTCACCTCTATCACCTTCCTCCCTCTTCTCTTTTCCATGTAACTCTGTGAACTCTCTGGGTGTCCCTCACTGTGGAGAATCTTTTCTCCATTAACCTAGATGTTTTCTCATCAGTGCAGTATGGATAGAGAAATCTTGAGGCTACTGTAAGAATAATACTGAAAACCAGAGGCAGGGGTCTTAAATCCAAAACCTGAGAACACCAGAAAACTGCTGGCTCCAGGGAACATTAATCAAAAAGAGCTCATCCAACAGCCTCCATACCTGCACTGAAACCAAGCTCCACCCAAGAGCCAACAAATTCCAGAACAAAACATACCACACTAATTCAGCATTAATATACAAGCTGCCCAAAGTCACACCAAACCCATAGACCTCAAAACTCATGACTGGACACTTCATTGCACTCCAGAGAGAAGAGATCCAGCTCCACACACCAGAATACTGACACAAGCTTCCTTAACCAGGAAACCTTGACAAGCCACTTGTCTGAATCTATAAAACTGCTAGAGGAAAACATAGGCAAACACTCTCTGACATATATCACAGCAGGATCCTCTATGACCCACCTCCCAGAGTAATGGAAATAAAAGCAAAAATAAACCAATGGAACCTAATTAAATGTAAAAGCTTTTGCACAACGAAGGAAATTATAAGCAAAGTGAAAAGAGCTTTCAGAATGGGATAAAATAATAGCAAATAAAACAACTGAAAAAAATTAATCTCAAAAATATATAAGCATCTCATGTAGCTCAATTCTGGAGAAATAAACGACCCAATCAAAAAGTGGGCCAAAGAACTAAACAGACATTTCTTCAGAGAAGACATATAGATGGCTAACAAACCCATGAAAAGTTGCTCAACATCACTCATTATCAGAGAAATGCAAATCAAACTACAATGAGGTACCTTCTCACGCTGGTCAGTATGGCTGCTATCAAAAAGTCTACAAACAATGAATGCTGGGGAGGGTGTGGAGAAAAGGCAACCCTCTTACACTGTTGGTAGGAATGCAAACTAGTACAGCTATTATGGAGAACAGTGTGGAAATTCCTTAAAAAGTTGGAAATTGAACTGCCATACGGCCCAACAATCCCACTGCTTGGCATACACACTGACGAAACCAGAATTGAAAGAGACACATGTACCCCAATATTCATCACAACACTGTTTACAATATCTAGGACATAGAAACAACCTAGATGTCCATTGGCAGATGAATGGATGAGAAAGCTGTGGTACATATACACAGTGGATTATTACTCAGCCATTAAAAAGAATGCATTTGAATCAGTTCTAATGAGGTGTATGAAATTGGAGCCTATTTTACAGAGTGAAGTAAGCCAGAAAGAAAAATACCAATATAGTATATTAACATATATATATGGAATTTAGAAAGATGGTAATGATGACCCTAAATGTGTGACAACAAAAGAGATACAGAAGTATAGAACAGTCTTTCGGACTCTGTGGGAGAAGGCGGAGGTGGGATGATTTGAGAGAATAGTGTTGAAACATGTATATTATCATATGTGAAACAGATCGCTAGTCCAGGTTTGATGCATGAGACATGGTGCTCAGGGTCGATGCACTGGGATGACCCTGAGAGTTGGGATGGGGAAGGAGGTGGGAGGGGGGTTCAGGATAGGGAACACATTTACACCCATAGCTGATTCATGTCAATGTATGTCAAAAACCACTATAATATTGTAAAGTAATTAGCCTCCAATTAATATAAATTAATTATTTTTTAAAAAAAGAAAGAATAGCTATTCAAAGTTAAATAAAGGTAGATGAAGAAGATTTATATGTATTAGAGATTATCTGCAAGTGGAAAAGAACAGTACCAAAGGCAAATGAAATAATAAATTTAGAGATAATATAATAGCTTTAAAAAATTAAAATTATAAAAAAGGATTGAGAAAAAATGGAAGAAGAAAGAAAAAAGGGGAGAAAAGAAGAAAAGCCTGCAGAACGTCAAAAGCCCAATATAGAGGCAGAGGTTTATAACAACAATAGAAAGTGTGACTAAATATACACATATACATATTGACACATAAGAAAAATCAAAACAGTCCAACAAAAATTAACTACAATAGATTGACCTGGCTAACAAAGGAAACCAAAAATTGTATCTAACAGAACAAAACTAATTTAAAAACTAATTAAAGCACAAACTGGAAAACAAAACTAAAGCAAGGTGCCAATTGGGGAATAAAGCAATGAAAGTAAAAGTAACATATATGTTGAGAGGAAAGGAGAGAAAGAAATATAGATATGCAAAGTTAAATAGAGGTAGATAAAGAAGGTTTCTATACATTAAAGATTAACTACAAGGGGAAAAGAACAGTAGGAAAAGCAAACACAGGAATAAACGTAGAAAAATAATTATTTGTTTAAAAAAATTAAAAAAAGAGAAAAGGAAAACAAAAGAGGAAAACTCCACAGAACTGCAAATGCCCAATGTAGAGGCAGAGTTTTATGACAACAATAAAAAATGTGACCGAGGAAAAAGAAAAAAAATAAAAAACAAAACTCCAAAGCTTAATTGGATTTCTTAGTGCCAATAATAAATGATTTTCTTGAGTCTCTGCTGTCAGAATCCTTTCCCGCTCTGGGAATCACAGTCCACCTTACATCCCTAGGTTGCTCTCCAACACTGTACTGATCTCTGGACCTGCTGTGGGGGCTACTCAGATTCTAATCTGGTCCTACTCTTGGGTGTTCTTTCCTCCAATGTCCACAGCTATCAGAGCTAGTGCATTTTCTTTTGTGGGAGTTCTCAATGGCCTTTTATATATTTCATAGACACAGAGTCTGCATATTTTATCGTGTGGATTTAATCTGCAGCTTGTATAGGTATTGGGAAGGTTTTAGGTCTTCTTCCTTAGCCACAATGCACCTGGGTTTCAATTGTCGCTTTATTTCCACCTCTACACGTGCGTCGTCCCCTGGGGTTTAGCTCCTGAGGTTTCCCTGGAGGGCTTGGGTTTGCCTCTGTGAGGATCAGGTGTGGAAATGGTGCAGCTGCTTGGGTCACAGGGGTTCTGGCAGCACCAGGTACTCAGGGGGATTGACAGCTAGGGCAGCAGGAAATATAGTGCTCTAGAAGTGTATGGCAACCAGTATTGGCTAATAAGCTCCAGTATTCTTGCCTGGAGAACCCCATCTCTGACAGAGAAGCCTGGCATGCCACAGTCAACAGGGTCGCAAAGAGTCGGACAGGAATGAAGTGACCGTGTGTGCATGAACACAAGACTTTTTTTTTTTTTTTTTTTTTGGTCTGTGGCAGCTCTGCCCCAGTGAGAGTTGAGCGTGAAGGTGGTGCAACTGCTTGGCTTTCAGGGACCCTGGCAGCGCCAAGTGTTCAGGTACACAAACTGCCTCCATGGCAGGAGTTATGGCCCTATCAGTCTTTTTTCAAGACTCTTTTAGCTGGTGATCAGAAGACCTCTTTGGCCAGTCTTTCTCCATAGCTCTGCCTGTTCAGGCACTTAGAGGGATCCCTTGCCTGGGGTCCTTCTCTGTTGTTCATCATGTCAGGCACATAAAGAGGCCCCCCCTGACTGGGGTCTACTCTCTAGATTGGCACATTAGGCACTTAAAAGGGCATCCTGGGTGGGGTCCCACTCTGTAGTTCGGCACATCAATCACTTAAAGGAACACCCTGGCTGGAGTCCTACTCTAGTTCAGTGTGTGAGGCATTTGATGGGCCACCCTCTCTATTGTTCAGCTGCAGATGCTGGCATGTGGGGAGAGAGAGGCTATGGTGGTGGCTCCACCCCCTATGCATGACTCAGGAGTATCGCCTTGCTTCCATGGCTGCCTGGCTTTCTGACTTCCCTCCATAGGCATTTCCCCCATGATCTCCTCCCTCACATCCACTCGATGCGTCTCTCTGCAGTCAACAGCAGCCCTCGCACTGGGATTGCTCCATCATCCCTAAAATCCAGCTCCCAGCTGCTACACCTTCCACGGGACCTGCATCCCTGTCCAGGGTATGTATGGCTGTGTCAAGGACTGTCTGACTGTCATTCCATTTAGGCTGCCACAGATCAGCTGTTTCACTCTCAGCCTTAAATGTTTCTCCTGTGACTCAGACAATTGCCCCACTGTGGGGATCAGACCCCTGCTTCAGTTCCCCCACCTGCTGAGGGTAGATCCAGTCCTACTAATACTCCTGTTTTTCCCCCTAGTTTCTTCATTTTACCAAGTTTTGCGTGATTCTGTTTATTCTTTTCGACTGGTCACGTACTCCTGTCCGCTCTCAGCTGATGTTCTGCATGCACTTTTGTGTCTGAAGGTGTATTCCTGATGTATCTGTGAAGAGAGGTGCACTCCATGTTCACCTACCCCACCACCATCTTGTTCTCTCAGCTTCACTCTTTTCTCTGCAGCTTTCACATCTCTTTCAGCCTTTGCAGAATTGAGGAGAGTTAGAGTCTTGCTCTGGGTTAGGCTAGTTTGATCTATCCAGACCATTC
Source organism: Dama dama (assembly GCF_033118175.1). Taxonomy (NCBI): domain Eukaryota; kingdom Metazoa; phylum Chordata; class Mammalia; order Artiodactyla; family Cervidae; genus Dama; species Dama dama. The sequence goes on from NC_083714.1 coordinate 106,825,058, forward strand.
AACCTTTCTCCATATCAGCAATAAGTTTGTTTTCACTTTCTTATCATTTGTGTGTTCACTGGAGTAGTACTTTTAGTTTCCTTCAAGAATATTTCCCTTTCATTTACAACTTGGCTAACTATTTGGTGCAAGAGTTATAGCTTTCAGCCTGTCTCAGTTTTTGATATACCTTCCTTCCTAAGTTTAATTATTTCTAGCTTTTGATTTAAATTTAGAGACATATAACACTTCCTCTCACTTGAACACTAGAGATCATTGTAGAATTATAAACTGACTTGACTTCAGTATTGTTGTGTCTTAGGAAATAGTGAGGTCAGAGAAGAGAGAGATAGGGGAACAGTGGAGTAGTCAGAACACACAACACTTATGTATTGCATTCACCTTGTTATATAGGTTTGTAGTATCCACAAACAATTACAATATTAACATCAAAGATCACTGATCATAGATCACCATGACAAATATAATAATAGTGGAGAAGTTTGAAACATTGCAAGAAATACCAAAATGTGGCACAGAGGCATGAAGTGAACAAATGCTATTGGAAAAATGATGCCAATAGACTTGCTCAACCAAGTCTTTCTCCCAATCTTTCAATTTGTGAAAAACATATCAGTGAAGTGCAATAAAGTGAAGTGCAATAAAATGAAAGATGCCATTACCCAGATTCATCTAATATTAACATTCCTCTGATTTTGGTATATTATTTGAATAAACACCCCTTACCTTCTCCTCCTCCCTTCTTTACATGTACACACACACACATACACACACATTGTTTTTCTCAGCCATTTATGTTTAACTTGCATTCATCACTACTCTTTACTCCTGAAAGTTCCATGGTGTATTTCCTACAGAATATTGTTTGGAGAAAATTTGAAACTCTGGATGATGTGATTCATTCAAACAGAAATTTATTATGTTTTTCCAGATTTTCTAACTTTTCTCAGTGGTTAAGTTTCACCTAAAACTAGTCTGCCACTACAAGAAATAGATCTCGTAGTGGCAGACTAGTTTTAGGTGCTCGGGCCTGGTGCACTGGGAAGACCCAGAGGAATCGGGTGGAGAGGGAGGTGGGAGGGGGGATCGGGATGTGGAATACGTGTAAATCTATGGCTGATTCATATCAATGTATGACAAAACCCACTGAAATGTTGTGAAGTAATTAGCCTCCAACTAATAAAAAAAAAATAAAATAAAAGCAAAAACAAAAAAAGAAAAAAAAAAGAAATAGATCTCTGACCTACCTCTATGATCCAATGCCTGAATTTTATTACGATATTGTGTTTTACTATTTTCAGGGTCAGTCTCCTCTCATTAGCCTTCTTTTATAGAATTTACTTGCTATTCCTACTTATTTATTTTTATATATGATTTTTTGCAATCAGTTTGTCTAATTCCCAAATAATTTGTTATTAAATTATGAATCAGTTTAGAAAAGATTGATGTTGTTATCATGTTTATATTTCTACATAAGAAGACGGTTTGTCATTCCATATCTCCAGAACTTCTTTTGGAGTCCTCAGTAGCATTTCCTTTTCTCTCCATCTTTCCTCTGCTCACAGCAAGATGGATTTTGGATATACTCTGAGTACTGTAACAATCACCTGGACGCCTGTATGGAGCTCTCCAAACTGATGAAGGACAGCCGCTACCAACACTTTTTTGAGGCCTGTCGCCTCTTGCAGCAAATGATCGACATTGCCATTGATGGTTTCCTTTTGACGCCAGTACAGAAGATCTGCAAGTATCCCTTACAGTTGGCTGAGCTCCTCAAGTATACCGCCCAGGACCATAGGTAAGAAATTGAGGGAGGCAGTAGTGAAGGAGAGAACCTCCTTTACATGTTAGTACTTATTGACAGTATATGTTCTTTTGCCTTTTCAGAGCTGTTAGCTTATATGTACAATGGGATGATGATATATTCTTGCTTACTTCTCAAGACTCTTGTGTGTATAAAGTGAGGTAGTGTTTATAAGAGTTGTTTATAAACTTGTAAATAAATATATACACAAAATCAGTGTGCATCATTATTGTACAGCTTAAGACACTGTCTTCAGGAAGCTTATAGCCTGGTCCTTGGTCCTGAATTCAGCCAAGCGAAGGTGTTTGGCTGCTCAGTCATGTCCAGCTCTTTGCAACTCCATGGACTGTAGCCCACCAGGCACCTCTGTCCATGGGATTTTCCAGGCAGGAAAACTGGAGTGGGTTGACATTTCCTTCTCCAGGGGATGTTCCCAACCCAGGGAGCAAACCTACATCCCCTGTGTCTCCTGCACTGGCAGGTAGATTCTTTATCACTCCCTCACCTTGGGAAATTATCCAAGGGAACCAACTTTTTATTCTCTGCTTGATAGAGTCAAATATCCTGGTAACAGAATACTCAGCTTGTACTGACCTTATAATTCTTCTGAAAGGCTACAATCCTGTACTTCTTTAGTCTTTTCCTCCCTCTTCTGCCTCATCGAACTGTACCCTCCCCTTAGATCCAGAGCATAACTAGGGGAAAATAGACTTGAGAATTTCCCTGATTTTTTTTTAAGTTTTTCAGTATTTTCAAGAAAACCCCAAAAGGATAAAAGAGCTTTATTTATCTCTCTGAATGGAAATAGTACTTCTAATCCCCTATTTGTAAGGTATATATTGCAAGTTGGGCTTTCCAGGTAGATCAGTGGTGAAGGACCTGCCTGCTAAGCAGGAGATGCAGGTTCCATCCCTGGATCAGGAAGTTTCCCTGGAGAAGGAAATGCCAACCCACTCTAGTGTTCTTGCCTAGGAAATCCCATGATCAGAGAAGCTTGGTAGTCACCGAGTCAGACATGACTGAGGGACTAAACCACTGTACTGCGAGCCATCTCCAGCAATGGAAGTGGCCTACAGTAAACCATCCCCTAGTTTTGTATATCCTTTACTCCATGACCTAGAACCCCCAGGCTGTTTATAGCATGCTTTTGATTGATATTGGATATCTGACCTTAGGTTTGTTGGCCCAGCTCTCAACTCTCCTCCTGATTGAGCACTCCAAGAATAAAGAAGGCCTTTACCCAATTTCCTTTAGTTTTTGTCTCATTCTCATCAGGCTTGTTTCTTACTTTCATTTAACTCTGTTGCCTAGTTTCCTTGGATCTGACTTCCAGACTTAGTTGCGTAAGGCCATGTGTGTGGGTCAGCTGGCTTTATGTCAAGCTTCTAGGTCAATCTCTAGGTTCATTTTTAAGTTGATGTTGTTTCTTTAGCAAATCATGGGTCATGTGCTCCAGTGTTTCTGAAGCCCTGGACAGATTCAGATTTGGAACCAAATCTGGCAGCAGTGGGCTCTCCCTTTGTGTAAGTAACACCACCAGTGATAGCTCTGCCTTCGTTGATCCATTGGCTGTGAGGGAAGTAGGTATAGAAAGACTTTGCAAAGGAAGACTCTGTGTTCTCTTCTCCCTGATTCTCTATACTAGCTGGGGGATGGGAGTACTCAGACATGAAACTTGGAGGTGAGTAAATCTCACTTAAAAGGTTTACTATAGCCCATTACCAAAACTGAGTCCCAACTTTTCGAAGGAGAAGACTTGTGAGAGCTAATAGGATACTGAAGAACCCCCACTAAATTAAAAATAAAAATGAAAAACATTTATGGCCCTAAAATGGGAAGGGCCTTAAAGGAAGTTCTTCTAGTCAGACTTCCTCATTCTATGGCTGGAGAGACTGAGTCCCGGAGAGAGAAAATGACAAAGAGGAAGTCTGTGGCATAGCAGGGACACAAAGTACGGACAGTGGTCTGGGAGCCTAGCTTTTTACAGAGTCCTCCAAGTGCCCAGGAAGATTTGTGAGCCATTATACTACACAGTCTGGAAGGCCTTTTCTAGTTCTGCCTTCTCATGATGTGATGAATTTAAATGACCTCCATAGGTATATTTCAAGGTGCTAAGTGACCAGAAACAGCCACTATTGTACCTAAATCTCAGTGGAGCAGCTTTCAGACCAATGGTTCTAAAATCAGTATATTCAAAGAGTGATTCTCAAATGTTTTTATATCCCAGCTCATCTCCTGCCTGCTCCTGAGTATCTGTTCCATGGAAACTACCTAGCAGGAGGCTCTAAAAATCAAACTTATGGACTGATGATATTAATTATGTAAATTATGTATTTGCATAGGTGCTTTTAAAAGTCCTCCAAATGTCATTTTTAAAGCACAGTCAAAAACTGTGTTAGTCTGTTAGGCCAAAGCAACCCTAAGGCCTTTTTGGGCTTAGTGGGAGTCAATAAGATAGAATATCTCCCTGGGATTTGCCATTCCTATACTCCTTCACCTTGAGTGGAACCCCTGCCTCAAGGCCTTTTTGCCCCCTTGGTCTCTGGTCTCCTCCTCTTCCAGCCCCAGGCACTAGAGTGCTGAGAGAATGTTTCAGGCAGTGGCAGGCTACATCAATCCCTGTCCTCATTTGGAGTGACCCACTGAACCTAGCCCTATCCCCAGACCATAGACAGTTCCTTCTTTCCAGCCTCAGGAAGCTGTATCAAGGTGATAGCTCCTGCACCGCATGTCAGAGTAGCTTGGATTTGAAGGCAATTAGAGGCTACTGCCAGCTTGAAGGCTTAGTAAGATAGGTATTCAGCTAGCTAAGTCTGAAATGCAGGCAGTCAGAGTAGTATATGAGGGAGAAGATTAGATGGATAGAGAATGATAAGTGGAGAATAATGCTACCTTTGTTTACAGAAGGGTGACATGTCTTCACCCCTCTACCCAACCTTGCTTAAGCTGACAAGAAGGAAGGCTCTGTGCAAGAGGGAGGTTAGCTGACCTGTCTAGCACAAGACAATCTTGGTTCAGTCAGTCTCCTCACTAGGATGCTTGACTCAGACCCACTCTGGAAGCCTGAGGGCTCTGAGCAGGGTTCAGGCTAGACCATAGCTATTTATTGATTGACAGTATGGCACACTGGCAGTGAAAAATTCATGGCTGAGTAGTACATGGGGTCAGGTAGAGCATTCTCATACCAGTACTGTCCAATAAGACTTTGTACAGTGATGTAAACATTCTATATCTGTGAGGTTTAATATAGTAGACACTGTCAGCATATGGATATTGAGAACTGAGAAATGTAACTGGTGCAACTAAATAATTATTTTTTAAAAAATTTTGTTTAATTTTAATTAAATGTTGCTAGTGGCTACCATATATACAGTGTAACTCTATGCTTTACTTCCCAGAAAGTGGCTTAAGGCATCTTCCTGATGCTCTCAAATCAGAGAGTGGAATAACATGAGCCTAAATAATGGGGTGCTTATTTATATCAGTGGCTTCTACTCTGCAGCCACCCCTTCTGTCATTACCTTACCCTGCTTCTAAATGGCAGGCTAAGACAGTCTTGCCAGAGCAAAACTTTGACAGTTTTACAGAGCACAGTAGTTCCCCTATAGATTGGAGCAAGTAACTGTAAAACGTTGTAATGCAATAGGAACAAATATAATATTTTGTGGTTGGGTCTAAGGAGTCAACAATTCAAGGACCAACTGAGAGAAACACAGCTTCTAGAAAGCATATTTTAAAGAAATTTAAGAAGTGTTGGTTAATTGTAAGTTCAGTATGAGTCAGAAACGAGATCCATAAGAAAAACTGGTAATAGCTAACATTCATTAGGCTCAGAATAAAAAAAAGTTTTTGGGGTGTGTGTGTGTGTGTGTGTGTGTGTGCATGTGTGTGCACACACATGCATGTTAACAGAGTTGTCTTGAGACAGAATGGACTGCTTAGGATATGTAGTGAGTATCTTGTTACTGGGGGTGATAAGATGTAGTAACATTTGAAGACTATAGTCTGGAAGGTATGCAGAGAAAAGACTGGAGCCAGGGAAGCCAGGTAAGAGGAGGCATCTGCCCTGGCAGTTACAACTCCCTGTGCTTATGTTTGATCTACCACCCCACAGCTCAATATATTAGGAAAGAAAAAGACAGTTGCTGTGCTCTTCTCTTTCTCTTCTCTTCTTTCCGTTGGTGCTGGGACAGTGAGCAGGTTAGTGACCACAAAGCCTGTTCAGCTTCTCTAAGGAAAAGTTAGTTAAGACTGAACCATAACGCATCCTCCTACCTTCTCAGTTTATAGTAATTTCACCAAATATCTGGGATTTCACTTTCAACATGCTTTTCACAGGAGCTATTTGATTGGAAATTAGAGCAGACAAGCAGAGAAAATTTGGCAGGGTGATATAACCTTCAACACATGGGCTATCCAAAGTCCCAGGAAAATGGGATTAGGATTATACTTCTGAGTTTGAGGTTTTGAAAGACAACCCATATAACATCTATACTAGAGAAATATTTCTTTTGTATTAATAATACTGCTAACATTTGCTATAAGCCAATAGTAAAACAGTTGTCATGGATGAATAAAACTTCAACAAATTCTATTGTAATTCTCCCCCATTTTACAGATAAAAATCTGAGTCACTGAGAAGGTAAATGTGACTTGTCAAAGATCACACCACTTGTTAGTGGCTAAAGTCTGGTTTGTGTCCAAGAAGTCTATCTCTGTGGGGGAAAGTTTTGGATGTTATTTTATAGTTACTTTGGGCAGAGTTCCCTAGAAATAGTTGCTAGAACAGATGGTAAAGTTGACTGGACTATGCCATGTGTAAAGCTCCCTTCTTGATCCTTGGCTGATTGTATCAAATAGAGTACAAAAATAATGGCATAAAAAAGATAAATCTATTTCTCATTCATGTAAAAAAAAAAAAAAAAAAACAAACCTGCAGGTAGGCAGCCTATAGCTACCTTGCTTTCTCCATGATTATCAGAGACTCTTTCCAGTTTTCTCTTATCCTATCCTTAAGAGTATGGAGCTTTTGTCAAATGAAAAAAAAAAAAGAGTATTGAGCTTGTCCTTATGGTCCAAGATGGCTGGTAGAACTTCAGCCTTCACATCTAAATTCTAAGCATCAGGATGAAGTAATACCAAAGAAGGGCCTTCTGTCTTTCTTAAAGGAGATTTCTCAAAAGTTCTGCCTAACATTTCTATTTATATATCACTTAACAGAACTAAATCACATAAGTCACCTCTTGGAAATGTATTCCTTTACTCCACATGGCATCTGAAAATCAGGGCTCTGTTGCTAAGTAGGAACAGGAGAAGGATGTTAGAGTTAACACCCAACACATTGGTTCTATGGCACATTAACTCATCCAACTTGTAATTTTGTGTCTTCACAGTGACTACAGGTATGTGGCGGCTGCTCTGGCTGTCATGAGAAATGTGACTCAGCAGATCAATGAACGCAAGCGTCGCTTGGAGAATATTGACAAGATTGCACAGTGGCAAGCCTCTGTTCTAGATTGGGAGGTAGGACACTTTCACCAGCAGGGACACTGGAGAGTTCAAATACCTTAGCCAGAACCTCACATTTTAACCAAAGATGAACAAGGAGTAATTATATTTGACAAACAGGAGAAAGGATTTAAATTAGAGCCAAGGCAAAACTCACTGCTAATGAGAGGTGTCGTGTACTTAAATAGCTTTCCAAGAAAGTTGGAGATAAGTCTGTAGCAATACTTTACTAGGACAGGAAAGATTCATTTCTTTGGGTGTTACTAAGAAACAATTGGGGTGACTCAGTAACCTTTCAAAGCTATTTCAAGTCCTGGAATTTTATCACCACCAGATAAACACTTGGATAAGTCGTAATATGTACAAATCCATTCCAAGACCCAGAATGCAAGGTTGGTTCTCTGATGCAGGCCAGCCAACATACTTCTTTTCCTCTTGTCAGGGATCACCTCACCCTGACATATCTACTAGTTCTATCTAAGCCTGCACACTTGAGGTCACGATCATCATCCCTGACCAAGTGATAGACCACATTCTGTTTTTTAATCATCTGATCATAAAAATAATTCCTGAGTCTTAATTCTATTGGAAACAATTATGACTTCTCTGAACTCAGAAAGCCTTCAGTGAAGTCACTAAAGCCTTGTCATCTGAAATGTTCACTTGAAGAGGATATACACAGCCTAACAACTAAACAGAGCTTTTGCCTCCAATGCCATGGTTCCTCTGAAGTTCCTGAGGGGTCTGTTCAGTAGAAACAGAGCTGTGAGTTTTAATACCTCACAGGTACCTATATGTTAAGTACAGTATTTATTGTTTGTCTCTTGTGCCCATCAGGAGAAGCAGGAGTAATGACATTTCATATTTATCTCTCAGGCCCAAGTTATAAAATATGACAATTCATAGCTAATATAACCAAGATGGAAAAAGCTGGACATGCTACCATGGAGGAAGAGGCAATCTTAAGCTTCATAGTCATAGTGTAAAAGTTAAGTCAGCTCCCCATTCCACTGGCCTCCACACAGGTACAATTCCCTGTAATTTGAGAGGTAGTATTCCTCTAACTCCTCATATAGTTTAGCACATTCCGAGAGGATTAAATATCAGCCTTAGAGTTACTTAACCAAGATCCAGGAAAAATCATCTTTTCTTTGTTCTGCGACCTCTGTTCATCTTTAATGTAAATGGCTGGAAATGTCCACAGTTCTAAGCAGCGGGCATATTTTTGAGTCTTATTTGAAAGATAGTGTCCCCATATAGAATAGAAAACAGCAGTGATTCTTTGAGATGCAGGGAAAGGAAGGAAACTTCTAAAGAGACCTTCTTGCTCATAAGCCAGCACTGGCACAGACTTATTAGAAAATCACAGATTCTCTTTCCCTTGGGTCTGGTTTGCTTTGGCTAGTTGCCTGATCAAATGACCTCTAGCAAGCCCACAAAGTCTCAGGTACTCTGAAACTGTGGCTGGCTAGCAGGCCTCTTTTTCTCTACCCTTGATGGGATTCTCTGTAATATGAGTTTCCCAGCAGCAATTGACTTTCTATCCTATGGAACATTTTTCCCCTTTCCAATACTTGGAAGACTTTCTAATTCCTCCATGTGCTCTGAGCCTCCAGTCCCTGCATCTGGGGTCATACAATATCAAGAATAGCTTGAAATTCTTTGCCGTGATCAGAAAGCTTCAGTCACACCCAACTTGAAAGCACTGAACTATAATTTAGAGATTCAGCATCTCAGAAAGAGTTTTATATTTTTATGTCTATAGGTGGGGGGGGGCAGTGAGAAACAAAAAGACAAGTCTAAGGTAGGATTGATAGGTGGCAGTTACTCTCTCCCTCTTTTGTAAGCATGATTGATTCGTCCTCTAATCTCATCTAAGCCCACACAACCCTGCTTGACAAAGCCCTTCTTTATCTAAGTTGGTTAGGAGAAAAATTCTTTGTGGTTAACTTTTCAGATTCTGTGGTCACTGTGGAACTTACCATCTACAGAGAGGTTGCCCTCTAGGAAAGTTTTTCTTTAGCAAGGCCTGTTGGGTACATTTCAGAAACCAGGCCCAAAGTTTCGATCAAGTGTACCATATCTAGCCTTAAACACTTCTAGAATGTCAGTGTCACTAGGGCTCTTAGTGAATTCCCTGAGCAATAACCCTGGTCATGCTTATGCACATGTGTGTGCATATACATATGTGCACACATGCACACCTTGTAATGATGGTGAAAGTCTGAGAAGCCTATTCCTCAGCAGGGCCAAATAGCAAGTCAATGACAAAACTAAAACTTGAATCTAGTCTCCAAATTCTTTTTTTTTTTTTGGAGATACAAATACAAGCACTTTGTTTTAAACAGTAAACACAAAAGATAGATGTAAATTCAAAAGTGTTTAAATGCTTCCATTTTGAATAATTCAATTAATAGGGTATTGTTTTCACTGCTGCACCACATACTCTTGTAGTCTTCTGCTTCCTGCAGCGCAGTTGCTGTCCTTTATGATATTACAAGGACTTGTTTCTTCAGTAAAGTGTCCATATCTAAGAAAGAGAGTAAAACTGTCTTGGGGGGTGGGGGGGAATCCAAATCCCAGTAAGGCTAAAGGTGGATGAGTGCTGGGGCCTCCCCCAGGAAGAAACAGGATATGTCTGTTCCATGGCTGGTTGGCTCTTGGCTTAGGTGGCCCAAGCTCACTAGTTCTCTTCGTTGTATAGCCCACCTACCCAAGCAGTTGAACAGGCAGAGAGAAGCTCTGCCAGCTTGGTGGTACTGCTATGGACAAGCCTTGCACATCAAGAAAATGAAGCAGTGCTTTTCTCTTTCTGTCACTCCCTTACCTCCTCCAGATGTTTGAAAAAACAAGGTAGCTGTTAAAAACATAAACATCTATAGAATAATTCAACTTTAATTTGTCAAATGAAAAATAAGAGTCATAGAAGGAAACTTCAGAGCTTAATATCCCTTGAAGAGAAATTAGGAAAGAGGATGGACAGTTGGTAGTATACAGGCAATAGCAATTGTTGCCTTCTCAATAAATCAGAGCATTTGGATAGAGAGCAGGAGATCTTGTATTATAGCCACACCTGGCCCGCCCTTAACTTATTCCATGAACATTCTGGGTCTTTTTGCCCACCTCCCTTTACCATCCCTGCTCCCTGTCAACCTAAATGGGGCCTAGAATTCTTTGAGTACCCCTGCTCTGCCTCACCCTCTAGGGCTCCTAAAAATCAGTATCAGTATCCCCTATACTTCTAAATAATAAGTACCTTGGACAGCTTGGGGAGTAGCAGAAAGAACCTGTTCTCAAGAATTACAATTTCTCGGAAATTTCTATTTCTAATTTCTCTGATGCTGATATTTGGTTAAGCTGTCACTTTGCTACCCTTCATATGCATTAGATCCACTTAAAGGGAAGGGAGAAGGAGCATATCCCTAACAGCTTATTTTTATCTCTCTCTCTTTTTTTTTCTGGAGCTTTTTACCAGGACCCCAAATTTGCAGCTTGTGTTTAGGAACTTGATTGTGTGTAGTTGTGATCACCTGTTCATAACACCCCTCCCCTCAACAGCCTGGTTATACATACTCAAGGGCATGTTCCAGTTTACTATTGGACTTCTGAATCCAAAGAATTTAGAGGAAATACAAAAGCCCAATGTGATGGAGGCAGCAAAAACATCTACTTAAAAGCTAAAGTGACTGGATGAAGCATGCTCCTGGGACCATTAGATCAAATGTGGAGTTGAATGTATTTGTTACTTCCCTGCCCTCCTGCCAGCAGGAAGAATCAAAAATAAGCTGTGAGAAGGATAGCATTTACCTTGTCCTTCTCTCCTTTGATGTGCTCAGGGCACAGCCCCACATGAGATAATTAGCCTGTAATTAGAATGAGATGCTAGACACTGAGATATTGAGATGACTGAGATGTGGCCTTGGCTATCCAGTGAGGACAAATATGTCCTAGCAAGAGCAAAATCATGGAAGAATAGAAGAAAACAGAAGGCATGTAGGGGAAGAGAAGGTAAGAAGTGATTGCACTCGAGGGGTCAAGGCAAAGAACTATGTGGTGCAAGTGGGACAGAGGGGCAAAGCAGAGAACTCTAAACTCTAAGGTCTCTCTCCCTTACATGAACTGATTTGATGTTCTCAAGTAGCCATGTAAAGTACGTCAAACAGAAACCTTTGTATTAGCCACATTGTTTAAATGAGGAAGCAGATTGATGATAATTAAGCTAGTTCCCAAGAAAGAGAGTTGGTGGCAGCACTGTCCCCAGAACCCAAGTACTTGACAGTTCTACCTTAGAAATCTTCCAAGGCAGCTGGTTGTTCCATTATGGGATCATTATTTTGCTGTGGTTTGATGGTTTAAAGTATAACATTTAGAGGGACTCGGTCCTAGATTCTTCCACTTTGGGCATATTAATCCTAATTTTTCTGACATTGGTTTAGGAGTAAATAACAGTACCTCCCTTATTCATCAGAGGGCAGACAGAATAAAAACCACAATCACAGAAAACTAACCAAACTGTTCACATGGATCACAGCCTTGTCTGATTCAATGAAACTATGACCCATGCTGTGTAGGACCACCCAAGATGGACAGGATATTGTGGAGAGTTCTGACAAAATGTGGTCTTCTGGAGAAGGGAATGGTAAACCACTTCAGTATTCTTGCCTTGAGGACCCCATGAGCAGTTTGAAAAGGCAAAAAGATATGACACTGAAAGATGAACTTGCCGGTCAGTAGTTGCCCAATCTGCTACTAGAGAAGAGTGGAGAAATAGCTCCAGCAAGAATGAAGAGACAGAGCCAAAGCGAAAACAATGCCCAGTTGTGTTTGTGACTGGTGATGGAAGTAAAGTCCGATGCTGTAAAGAATAATATTGCATGGGAACCTGGAATGTTAGGTCCATGAATCAAGGTAAATGGGAACTGGTCAAATAAGAGATGGAGAGAGTGAACATTGGCATGTTAGGAATCAGTGAATTAAAATGGACTGGGATGGGTGGTTTTAATTCAGATGGCCATTATATCTACTACTGTGGGCAGGAATCCCCTAGAAGAAATGGAGTAGCCCTCAGAGTCAACAAAAGAGTCCAAAATTCAGTACTTGGGTGCAATCTGAAAAATGACAGAATGATCTCTGTTCATTTCCAAGGCAAGCCATTCAATAGCACAGTGATCCAAGTCTATGCCCCAACCACTAATGCTGAAGAAGCTGAAGTTGAATGGTTCTATGATGACCTACAAGGTCTTCTGGAACTAACACCTAAAAAGGATGTCCTTTTCACCATAGGGGACTGGAATGCAAAAGTAGAAAGTCAAGAGATACCCGGAGTAACAGGCAAGTTTGTCCTTAGAGTACAAAATGAAGCAGGGCAAAGGCTAATAGAGTTTTGCCAAGAGAATGCACTGGTCATAGCAAACACCCTCTTCCTACAACACAAGAGAAGACTCTACACATGGGCATCACCAAATGGTCAATACCAAAATCAGATTGATTATACTCTTTGCAGCCAAAGATGGAGAAGCTCTATACAGTCAGCAAAAACAAGACTTGGAGCTGACTGTGGCTCAGATCATGAACTCCTGGTTCATGAATTTAAATTCAGATTTAAATTGAAGAAAGTGGGGAAAACCACTAGACCATTCAGGTATGATTTCAATCAAATCCCTCATGATTATACAGTGGAAGTGACAAGTAGATTCAAGGGATTACATCTCATAGAGTGTCTGAAGAACTATGGATAGAAGTTCATGCAATTGTACAGCAGGCAGTGATCAAGACCATCCCAAAGTAAAAGAAATGCAAAAAGTCAAAATGGTTGTCTGAAGAGGCCTTACAAATAGCTGAGAAAAGAAGAGAAGTAAAAGGAAATGGAAAAAAGGAAAGATATACCCATCTGAATGTAGAGTTCCAAAGAATAACAAGGAGAGATAAGAAAGACTTCCTCAGTGATCAATGCAAAATAGAGGAAAACAATAGAATGGGAAAGACTAGAGATCTCTTTCAGAAAAAATAGAGATATCAAGAGAATATTTCATGCAAATATGGGCACAATAAAAGACAGAAGTGGTATGAACATAAGAGAAGCAGAAGATATTAAGAAGAGGTGGCAAGAATACACAGAAGAACTATACAAAAAAGATCTTAATGACCCATATTACCATGACGATGTGATCACTCACCCAGAGCCAGACATCCTGGAGTCTGAAGTCAAGTGGGCCTTAAGAAGCATCACTACACAAAGCCAGTGGAGGTGATGGAATTCCAGCTGAGCTATTATAAGCTATTACAAGTAAAAGATGCTGCTGTGAAAGTACTGCACTCAATATGCCAGCAAATTTGGAAAACTCAGCAGTGGCCACAGGACTGGAAAAGGTCAGTTTTCATTCTAATCCCAAAGAAAGACAATACCAAAGAATGTTCAAACTACTGGACAATTGCCCTCATCTCACACGCTAGCAAAGTAATGCTCAAAATTCTCCAAGAGAGGCTTCAATAGTACATGAACTGAGGACTTCAAGATGTTTAGGCTGGATTTAGAAAAGGCAGAGGAACCAGAGATCAAATTGCCAAATCCATAGGATCATAGAAGAAGCAAGAGAGTTACAGAAAAACATCATTTTCTGCTTTATTGACTATTCCAAAGCCTTTGACTGTGGGTCACAACAAACTGTGGAACATTGTTAAAGTGATGGGAATACCAGACCACCTTACCTGTCTCCTGGGAAATCTGTATGCAAGTCAAGATGCAACAGTTAGAACTGGACATGGAACAACAGACTAGTTCCAAATTGGCAAAGGATATGGCAAGAATATATATTGTCACCCTGCTTATTTAACTTATATGCAGAGTACATCATGAGAAATGCTGGGCTGGGTGAAACACAAGCTGGAATCAAGATTCCTGACAGAAATATCAATAACTTCAGATATGTAGATGACACCACTCTTATGGCAAAAAGTGAAGAGGAACTAAAGAGCCTCTTGATGAAAGTGAAAGAGGAGAGTGAAAAAGTTGGCTTAAAACTCAGCATTCAGAAAACTAAAATCACGGCATCCGGTCCCATCACTTCATGGCAAATAGATGGGGAAACAATGGAAACAGTGACAAACTTTATTTTGGGGGGCTCCAAAATCAGTTCAGATGGTAACTGCAGCCATGAAAGTAAAAGACGCTTGCTCCTTGGAAGAAAAGCTGTGACCAAACTAGACAACATATTAAAAAGCAGAGACATTACTTTGCCAACAAAGGTCCACATAGTCAAAGCTATGGTTTTTCCACTAGTCATGTATGGATGTGGGAAGAGGATCATGAAGAAAGCTGCCAAAAAAAATTGATGCTTTTGTATTGTGTTGTTGAAAACTCTTGACTGCGAGGAAATCAAACCAGTCAATCCTAAAGGAAATCAGTCCCGAATATTCATTGGAAGGACTGATGCTGAAGCTGAAGTTCCAATACTGTGGCCACTTGATGTGAACTGTCTCATTGGTAAAGACCCTAATGCTGAGAAAGACTGAAGGCAGGAGGAGAAGGGGATGACAGTGGATGAGATTGTTGGATGGCATCACTGACTTGATGGACATGAGTTTGAATAAGCTCTGGTATTTGGTGATGGACAGGGAAGCCTGGCATGCTGCAGTCAATGGGGTTGCAAAGAGTCAGACATGACTGAGTGACTGAACTGAACTGAACAGTACATCCCTTATTGGGTTATGAGTATTAATTGGAGTATGTGGCACAGGATTCGGGGCACACAGTAATATTCAAGGTAATAACTATCATTATGTGGAATGTACTTTTCTAAGCACTTTATATGTTATATAATTCTTACAACAGCCAGATGAGGTTGGTCATGTTATTATCATCATTTTAAAGATGAGGAAACTGAGGAACAGAGAACATAAGAGAGTTACCTGACAACAATCAGCTTGGTGAGAACAGAGGTGTATTTATTCAAGTTTCCTTCTTGGTAGAATGACACCAAGTGGCACTCATGGCAAGTACTTAGAATTGATAGAATTGGGGTACTCCTCGCTGGTAGAGTGGGTGGACCAGATGGCAATGAGCAGTAACCTTCGTCTGATCATCCTCGGCTTAGCAAATTGTGCCTTTGAAAGTCATCCTGGGCATCTTTGTATGGCATTGCCCCCCTTTATACCTTTCTTTCACTTCATACATGTTTACAATGGATTCTAATACAGGTTCCTGTCCTGTCTCAAGTTGGGGCATGGATGAGTGGTACACCTTTCAGCTTCCCATCCCTCCGACACTAAAACTTTGCATGGCCCCCACACTCTCAGGGATTCTTTTCCTAGTCCTGGGCTTCCAGAGGTTCTGGGTTAGTATATGGGCCCACCAGGAAGGAATATTTACCAAAATTCCAGGGAGCCCCTAGGCTGTGGTCTGGAGTCACACTAGTACCTCTGAGATTTCTTTTTGAGGTTGTAATATTAGAAAATATTTCCGCAGAGCTCCTGTTTTTCTTCCTGTCTCTTAGACTGAAAACAAAATGATATGCTCAATAATACCACTTCTAGCTACCCTCTCTTTGTGCCACTGCCTTGCCTATGTTGTTTGCCTCTGATTGTTTCCAGGAAAATGCAGGAGCCCCCATGTCTAACTTTGACTTGAAACTTTTTGGTGCAAGGCTGAGATCTTAGCATTAGAGTGTCAGAGCTGGGACCTTAGAAATCATCCTCACATACCTCATTTAACAGCTAGAAAAACTGAGACCCAGAGAGAGGAAGGGACTGACCCTTCAGTGCCTTTTTGGCCTAGAGACAATATAATGTATTGACGAAAATGAGCACACTTTCTGGAGTTGCAGACTTAGGGTTGCATTGTAGATCTTTGGCTAATTAGCTGGTTGATCATGGCTGATCACTTGACTTCTTTGTCCATCAGACTATACACATGATAGCAAGACTATCTACCTCCCAGAGCTATTGTGATGCTCAGAAGAGACAGAGTGAAAGTATGTAACATGATGTCTGACCCCTGTAGGTGCTCAGTAAGTATTAACTCTCCTGAATCATGGAGCCACTGCTCTTTGTCCCCATGGTTTGCCTTGCATTCCACAAGTTCTGAGCATACCTGTGTTAGACTCCTCTGCTGAGGTGTAAACTCCTTAAGAACAGGGCAAGATATGGCTTGGCATCTGACATACACCCCTACATATCAGAGTTCCCACAAATAAAAGGCCCTTGGAAACTGTGGAATAGAATTAGCTAAGAGTTAAATGTCTTGGTGGGGCTTTTGGTGTGTGTCTGATTCTACATAGCAAGAAAGAGAAGCAAGTTATTCAGGCTTTCTGGATATCAGACCAAGGTAGCTATTCTTATCCCTCCTTGTCTTGTTTTACTTGTCTGGGAACCAAAGCGACTTCTCACACCTGCTCAAGCTTTACTCTTCAGGTACAAGAAAGAGACTTAAAGTCTAGAACTGGGATGAAAGATTGGGATGGAAAGAGAGATTCATAGCAAAAAAAGAGAGAGAGAGAGAGAGGGAGAATATAAGAGAGAGAGAGGCAGATAGACATATCAAGGTAGCTGGTGCCTCTGTGGCCAGAGAGCAATTGGTAAAGGACTGTATCAGTCCTGGGTAGTGGGGCTCATTTGACTTCAGGATAAACAAGACTATGGGTCTTTATAACTCATGGAGCCTTTCAGGGACTCCCAGGGGTCCCTACCTCTATTCCTTCTTCCTCACTAGTCCCTTTCTGTCCTGCTTATTTCCCAGTTTATAGTCAACCCTAGGTGTCTCCAGGCAGATGAAGATGCCATGCTTCCTGCCTGGCTGCCTCTTATTATCATATGTCCTTTCCAGGGCGAGGACATCCTAGACAGGAGCTCGGAGCTGATCTACACTGGGGAGATGGCGTGGATCTACCAGCCCTATGGCCGCAACCAGCAGCGAGTCTTCTTCCTGTTTGACCACCAGATGGTCCTCTGCAAGAAGGTAACCCTACCCCTTTCTTCCCTGAGGGAGATGGTCACCTCAGAGAGCACCAGACCCTTCCTCACTGTCATCCCTTGCTCCAAATGAGGTGAGCAACCCTACTAGGCAAGAACAAGACAGGAAATCGGCAGCAATTCCATATCATGATCACTGGTATGCCTTGACATCACAGGCAGTGCTGTCTTATCAGCTGTGAAACTCTGAAATGCGTAAATTTTGTGTTGGTATATTTTTTAGACTTTTCCGTCCTGCTCTTCATGGTGATCTTTCTCACTCTTTTCCACCCAGAGCTGATAGACTACACTGCTGATCTGTACCAGTTCCTAAAAATATTGTAATATTTCTATTCTAGTTTGTGAACAGTGGCTTCCCTGAGCACCTCCTCCCATTTCTTCTCTAATAGCTTTGCCCATCTGGCCCTTACTGCCCTAGGAACCAACACGGGACATCCTAACTTACCCTTATAGGTAGGTACATTTGTAATAGGAAGTTTCCCTGTTCCCCTACCCATTTCCTCTATAAGGTGAGTCACATCACTATAACTCTCAACTGTGCTCTCCTTTACATTCCCTTCTCTTTGGTTCATTTGAGAAAATGTCTTACTCTTATGATTAACTCAGTATGAGTATTTGTTTCTTAGTATCTTCTCCTTGGCGGGTAGGAGGGTGGTATATGTTTTCAGCCTGATTCCTCCAGATTGGATACTATTTCCTCTACCTCCTCCCTTAGGATAGGGAGTTCAGATAACTTTTGGCTCCAGGGACTGGTGGAAAGAATTTGGGACAAGGGGAAGTTAAAGGAGGGCAAAACCAAAGAATGTTTAGAGTGACTTTAAATTCACCATCCTACCCTTAGCTCTTTCTCCATAAATCACTTCCTTTGTTCTCTTCTTCACCCATAGCAAATACCTTTGCAAGGGAATACTAAGTCATGAAACATTAAACACTATAATGTTTTCTAACCTGGAGAAGGAAATGGCAACCCACTCCAGTATTCTTGCCTGGAGAATTCTATGGACAGAGGAGCCTGGTGGGCTACAGTCCATGGAGTCACAAAGAGTTGGATACGACTGAGTGACTTTTTTTTTTTTTCCAGCCTGGAACAAGAACCACACATTTGTGTTTTTTTTTTTTTTTCCATTTATTTTTATTAGTTGGAGGCTAATTACTTTACTATATTGTAGTGGTTTTTGCCATACATTGCCATGAATCAGCCATGGATTTACATGTGTTCCCCATCCTGAACCCCCCTCTCACCTCCCTCCCCATCCCATCCCTCTGGGTCATCCCAGTGCACCAGCCCGGAGCACTTGTCTTATGCATCCAACCTGGACTGGCGATCTGTTTCACACTTGATAATATACATGTTTCGATGCTGTTCTCTCAGATCATCCCACCCTCGCCTTCTCCCATAGAGTCCAAAAGTCTGTTCTATACATCTGTGTCTCTTTTTCTGTCTTTTTTTAAGCTGCTTTTCTCTGTGTATGCCACATCTTGTATTAAATCTTTGTTCACTTGCCTTTGATGGTACATTAAGGGAACAAATTGAATTTCAAGTCAAACCTCCTCAGTGTTTGGAGATAAGCTTTTAAGTACCAGCTCTGGAACTGATAGCTGGCTCGTTAATAGAGATAGTTACTGCCTCGGTCTTGACCTGGCCCTGGAAGAGATAATTTTTAGGAATCTGGAACATGGCTAAGCACCTAGCCCTCTTATTATTTACCCCCAACTCTTCCTTAGACTTACATCAAATCAGGAGGCAGATTTTTGAGGATTAATTTAGGTAGCCAAGGAAATTTTCAGCATATCAGCCATGTTACCCATAGGCATCTGCCCATTCTCCCCACTGAGGCATTTTTACACTCAGAACAACCAGTCATAGAGAGACACAGAAAAACAATTAGGAAGCTGGTTTATTTTAGAGTTGTGTACAACTCAGACCCTGTTAATCTGGTTACCTGTCTGCCAAGGCTGAGATTACTTTAAGTAAAATGTGAAACTTAGCTCTGGAAAGAGGTAGATATAAGGAACTAAGAGACAGAGCCAGGAGCCAGGACACAAAATAGTGATGCAAAGGCTAGGAATAAAGGGAAGAAACAAGATGGACAGTGGGATTAGTTTATGAGCAAGGGGCAGCAGAAGAATAAGATGGAATGAGAGTCAGCTCCAGGCCAACTAGTATGAGCCAGTGATTAAGGAGAAACCAGAAGTCAAGGCAGGGTTGGGGGTTCAAGCAAGTCAACCTGGCAGGATGGGGGTAGCAGGCAACAAGGATCACAAAAACAAGAGAAACCTTGAAGCTAGCAAAGCTTTCTTCCAAGGACAGCCTTCTTTTTCTAGCAAGAACTGTGAACTTGCCTTCCAGAACAAAGCTAACTCAGACTCTTGAGTATAAAGGGCACTAACTACATACCTGGGCCTTCTTGACTCTGGTTTCTCAGAGCATGAGCAACTACAGCTTGATTTTTCAAAGGCTATTAAAGCTACATATGATGCTTGTGTTGAGGCTATGGTTGAGGATTTCTATTTGATACCTAAAATAGGTCTTTCTATTCAGCAAATAGGGAGTAACCTTTTGAGAAATGACCATGAAGCCAAAATAATGTATAGAAAGAGACAAGGTCCTTTGTCTGCTGGGTGGTTGAGAACCTCTTGTCACTGCTCTAAAGACTTTCCTCATGAGGTAGAGCTGGAAGAAATGGACAGAGCCTCTTGAAGGTGAAGATTCCTTTTGCAAAGGAAATCTATAAAGGCAAAGAAGGAGAAGGGCCAGGACTAGAACTGGGCAAGTAAGGCACACACCTTAGGCACAGATTTAAAAATGATGCCCCAGAACACAGTAATCTTTTTACAAGGAAGAAAGGGCACAAGAAAGCTAAGTAATCAAATGTTACTACACTAAGCTTTCTGATGAGTTCATATTTTAAAAGGAAGAGGAAACATGGGGCCCTAGCAAGTGGATAGATAATATGTAATATTTTATATGTGGTAGGATGTTTAATAGGAGTGACAAAGATTAGTTTCATGAATCCTAGAATGGGTAAAAGTTAGTTTTTAAAGATTCTAAGATAATATCAATGATTTTAAAAGATCTGTTCAAAGAAAGAAGAAAAAAAGTGATATTCCGTCAGCTCCCTGCTAAGGACAAATAATTTACTAGTAACAGAGGAACATAAAACTTCTCTGTCAATGGAAAAAGAGCATAAACTTGTTGAGGGGGAATTTAAACCTAAAATATCTGTAGTTGTAAGAAAACACTTCAGTGTTCTGAATTTCATACTGTAATTATTGATCCCCTGCTCTGTGCCAGCCAACTCTGCCTTCTTTGGGCTTGTGATCTAAAATAGTTTAAAAATATATACATCATTGGGCACTGAAATAATCCTCAGATGTCCCCAGCAGAATTGCTGTAGATAAACTCAATAGAATCATGTGTTCCAGGAGATCTATCAAAACACTATAGATGAGAAAATGTACCAGTTTTCAAAATTTAAAAGATTCTAGAAATACAGATTGACAATGATGGACTAACATTCACTGTATACCTCTATGATTCTGTTCTAATACCTTTATTTTCATTAACTCAATTTAATCATCACAACAAATATATGAGGTAAGTACTATTATTTTTCCCATTTTAAATATATATAAGGTGAGGTACAGAGAAGTTATATGGTTATGAAGTTGCCTAAAAATTGACAGAAGTTAATGGAACAAAACCCTGAATACATTGTTCAATAAAGTTCTTGGTGAAAATGAAAAATGTATCTTTTATTTTTGCTTAAAAAAACCAAAGGAACTTGTTGACCAACTCAATATAATTTGCCCAAGGTAATAACATAGCTATTGAGTGATGGAGCCAGGAATTGAATCTAGGAAAGCTAGCTCCAGACTTTTCATTAGTAATCTCTATGTCATTATTCCCATTGAGCTTGTCAGAATTCTATAATAGATTATCAAACAGAGGTGGACATTTAAATGGAGGTACAGTGACAGGGACTCACCAATTGGTTTCCTAAGAGCAGATCATGTCACATAAAATCCACTTTCTATCTTGCCATTAACTAGAGTAGTTGATGAGAAGGTTGCAGTAGATAGAAAATATCATGATTTTAGCCTGGTGCTTCAGATTTTCTAAGGTTTCCTTGGAGATAGAAAGAATGTGGAGTGGTAGAAAAAGCATAAAATTTATGGTCATATTTGGGGCTCCTTAGTTCCAGCACTCTCTAACTACATGATTTCAAACAAATGACTTTTCACTTCCTTCACCTTTACTTTATTGTCTGTAAAATGAAGGTAACAGCTACTCTACAGGGTTGTGAAGATTAAATGAAATCAGTGCATAATAAAATGCCTGATGGTGGGCCTTACACCTAGTAGGTACTTGTTAGTCTTCTCCCAACCCAATAAAGAACTAATCAGCCTTGTAAGATAGTGAGGCTTATGCATGCTCAGTCCTCTGTCGATGGGATTCTCCAGGCAAGAGTACTGGAGTGGGTTGCCATTTCCTCGTCCCAGGGATCTTCCCAACTCAGGGATCAAACCTGCATCTCCTGCATTGCAAGCAAATTATTTACCCACTGAGCAATCAGGGAAGCCCCTCCATCACTAGATGTGCCACCAAGTGAGCTAGATGTTTTCCTGCCAGAGATAGTATAAGAGAGATTGAAAGACCTATCTGATTCCTGAGATAATTTGGCCCAGTTATTATTAATAAGTTCTCATCCAACTCTCAAGATTCTGTTCATTCCCAAAAAGTTAAGCTAAAACTTCCCCAACTAGAAGTTGGGATTGTGTACACCACTTAGAACAGCTTGAAAAACATGTAGCTTATTTCAGAGTGTGCATATATGTGTGTGAATATATATATGAAGATGTTTTCTAAGTGTCATTATACTAGGTGGAAAATGACACCAGTGGCTTCTGACTGTGTGATCCCTGCCTTAACTTTTGCTGCTTTCCTCTTTGTCACTTTTGTTTTGAAAAACCTAGATAAGCCTTTTTTTTCCCATTTATTTTTACTAGTTGGAGGCTAATTACTTTACAATATTGTAGTGGTTTCTGTCATGCACTGACATGAATCAGCCATGGATCTACACGTATTCCCCATCCCGATCTCCCCTCCCATCTCCCTCTCCACTCGATCCTTCCGGGTCTTCCCAGTGCACCAGGCCCAAGCACTTGTCTCATGCATCCAACCTGGGCTGGTGATCTGTTTCACCCTTGATAATATACATGTTTCGATGCTGTTCTCTCGAAACATCCCACCCTCGCCTTCTCCCACAGAGTCCAAAAGTCTGTTCTGTACATCTGTGTCTCTTTTTCTGTTTTGCACATAGGGTTATCGTTACCATCTTTCTAAATTCCATATGTATGTGTTAGTATACTGTATTGAATCAGTTCTAATGAGATGGATGAAACTGGAGCCCATTATACAGAGTGAAGTAAGCCAGAAAGATAGATAAGCCTTTTTAATTTTTTTTTCTTGTCCATTATGATATCACTTATGTTTCTGCTCCTCTGC
Source organism: Dama dama (assembly GCF_033118175.1). Taxonomy (NCBI): domain Eukaryota; kingdom Metazoa; phylum Chordata; class Mammalia; order Artiodactyla; family Cervidae; genus Dama; species Dama dama. The sequence continues at coordinate 106,847,845 of NC_083714.1, forward strand.
AGCTTGTTGTTGTTCAGTCACTAAATCGTGTCTGACTCTATGTGACCTCATGGACTGCAGCACACCAGGCTTCTCTGTCCTTCAGTATCTCCCTGAGTTTGCTCAAACTAATGTCCATTAAATAGGTGATGCTATCCAATCATCTCATCCTCTGTTGTCCTCTTTTCCTCCTGCTGTCAATCTTTCCCAGCATCAGGATCCTTTCCAATGAATCAGCTCTTCTCATCAGGTGGCCAAAGTATTGAAGCTTCAGCTTCAGCATCAGTCCTTCCAGTGAATATTCAGGGTTGATTTCCTTTAGGATTGACTGATTTGATCTCCTTGCAGTCCAAGGGACTCTCAAGAGTCTTCTCCAGCACCACAGATTGAAACAGTCAATTCTTCAGTGCTCAGTCTTCTTTATGTTCCAAATCTCACATCCATATATGACTACTGGAAAACCATAGCTTTGACTATACTTTTTTGGCAAAGTGATATCTCTGCTTTTTAAAACGCTGTCTAGGTTTGTCATAGCTTTTCTTCCAAGGAGCAAGCATCTTTTAATTTCCTGGCTGCAGTCACTGTCTGCAATGATTTTGGAGCCCAAGAAGATAAACTGTGTCACTGCTCCCAATTTTTCCCTATCTATTTGCCATGAAGTGATGATACTGAATGCCATGATATTACTTTTTTGAGTGTTGAGTTTTAAGCCAGCTTTTTCACTCTCCTCCTTCACTCTCATTAAGAGTCTCTTTAGTTCCTCTGTACTTTCTGCCATTAGAGTGGTATTATCTGCATATCTGAGGCTGTTGATATTTCTCCCACCAATCTTGATTCCAGCTTGTGATTCATCCAGCCTGGCATTTCTCATGATATACTCTGCATCTAAGTTAAATAAACAGGGTGACAATATACAACCTTGACATACTCCTTTACCAATTTTGAACCAGTCCATTGTTCCATGTCCTGTTCTAAAAGTTGCTTCTTGTCCTGCATACAGCCTTCTCAGGAGATAGGTAAGGTGGTCTAGCCTTCCCATCTCTTTAAGAATTGTCCAGTTTGTTGTCATCCACACAAAGACTTTAGTGTAGTTAATGAAGCAGAAATAGATATTTTTCTGAAATTCCTTTGCTTTCTCTATGATCCAATGAATGTTGGCAATTTGGCCTCTGGTTCTTCTGCCTTTTCTTAGCCCTTGCTTATACATCTGGAATTTCTCAGTTCATGTACTGCTGAAGCCTAGCTCGAAGGATTTTGAGTTGCTAGCTTATGAAATGAGCACTACTGTACAGTAGTTTGAACATTCTTTGGCATTGCTCTTCTTTGAGACTGGAATGAAAACTGACCTTTTCCAGTCCTTTGGCCACTGCTGAGTTTTCCAAATTTGCTGACATATTGAGTGTAGCTTTTTAACAACATCATCTTTTAGGATTTGAAATAGTTCAGCTGGAATTCTATCACCTCCACTGGCTTTGTTTGCAGTAATACTCCCTAAGGCCCACTTGACTTCACACTCCAGGATGTCTGGCTCTAGAAGACTGACTACACATTTGTGTTTATCTGAGTCATTAAGACCTTTTTTGTATAGTTCTTCTGTGTATTCTTGCCATTTCTTCTTAATCTCTTCTGCTTCTATTAGGTCCTTACCAATTCTGTCCTTTACCATGCCCATCCTTGCATGAAATATTCCCCTGATATCTCCAATTTTTTTAAGAGATTTCTAGTCTTTCCCATTCTATTGCTTTCTTCTATTTCTTTGCATTAAGAAGTCTTTCTTCTCTCTCCTTGTTATTCTTTGGATCTCTTCATTCAGTTAGATATATCTTTACCTTTCTCCTTTGCCTTTTGCTTCTCTCCTTTTCTCAGCTATTTGTAAAGCCTCCTCAGACAACCACTTTCGTTTCTTGAATTTATTTTTCTTTGGAATGGTTTTGGTCACTAACTCCTGTACATTGTTACAAATCTCTGTCCATAGTTCCTAGGGACTCTGTCTACCAGATCTAATCCCTTGAATCTATTTGTCACCTATATGGTATAATCATAAGGGATTTGATGGCCTGTGGTTTTCCCTACTTTCTTCTATTTAAGCCTGAATTTTGCAATAAGGAGCTCATGATCTTAGCCACTGTCAGCTCCAGGTCTTGTTTTTTGCTAACTGTATACAGATTCTCCATCATTCACTTCACAGTATGTAATCAATCTGATTTTTTCAATGTTGACCATCTGGTGATGTCCATGTGTAGAGTTGTCTCTTGTGTTGTTGGAAGAGGGTATTTGCTACGACTGGTATGTTCTCTTGACAAAACTCTGTTAGCCTTTGCCCTGCTTCATTTTGTACTCCAAGGCCAAACTTGCCTGTTACTCCAGGTATCTCTTAACTTCCTACTTTTGCATTCTAGTCCCCTATGATGAAAAGGACATCTTTTTTTGGATGTTGATTCTAGAAGGTCTTGTAGGTCCTCACAGAACTGTTCAACTTCAGCTTCTTTGGCATTAGTGGTTGGAGCATAGACTTGGATTACTGTGATATTGAATTGTTTGCCTTGGAGACAAACCGAGATCATTCTATTGTTTTTGAGATTGTACCCAAGTACTAGGATTTCCTGATAGCTCAGTTTGTAAAGAATCTGCCTGCAATGCAGGAGACCCCAGTTTGATTCCTGGGTTGGGAAGATCCTCTGGAGAAGGGATCGGCTACCCACTCCAGTATTCTTGGGCTTCCCTTGTGCCTCAGCTGGTAAAGAATCCACCTGCAATGCAGGAGACCTGGGTTTGATCCCTGGGTTGGGGAGATCCCCTGGAGAAGGGAAAGATTACCCACTCCAGTATTCTGACCTAGAGAATTCCATGGACTGTATGGTCCATGGGGTTGCAAAGAGTCAGACATGACTGAGCACCTTTCACTTTCATTTCACCCAAGTACTGCATTTTGAACTATTTTGTTGACTGTGAGGGCTAATCCATTTCTTTTCAGGAATTTTTGCCCACAGTGAAAGTGAAAGTGAAGTCTCTCAGTTGTGTCCAACTCTTTGCCACCCCATGGACTGTAGCCTACCGTGCTCCTCAGTCCATGGAATTTTCCAGGCAAGAGTACTGGAGTGGGTTGCCATTTCCTTCTCCAGGGGATCTTCCCAACCCAGGAATCGAACCCAGGTCTCCTGCACTGCAGGCAGATGCTTTACCATCTGAGACACCAGGGAAGCCCACAGTAGTACATATAACTGTTATCTGAATTTAATTTTGTTTAATGATTTTTTTTGTTATTTTCCTCCTGAGATGATTATATTGGAAATGATTTAGTTGCTTCTGGAAATTTTACCATTTTTCGTTTCTCCCCCTTCATATTTTATTGAGGAAGAAAGGACAACCCCTTTTCCCTCTCCTCAGTTAATCATCCACCAATATTCTTACAATTCTGCTGTTGCCACAAACAGTCTTTTCCCTATCTTTCATCAATTGTGCCAGTCTGGACATGCTCTGTTGTTCCCTGTGTCATAACTGCTTAGTTTTTTGTTGCCTTCATCATATTCTGGGAGAATTGGAACTAAATTGAATGTAAGGATGCTGGAGAGACAATTTATTCTGTTCATGGAACTTTCTGCCTTTGGACCATTTTTTCATGAAGTAAAAGGCCAAACTTGGAGGTTGAGGCATTTGTGACAACTCAAAAATGCATCAGAGATGGAATTGAGTAGAAAAAAAAAGACTTCTACTTAAAACCAGTGGATTTTTTTTTCATTTATTTTTATTAGTTGGAGGCTAATTATTTTACAATATTGTAGTGGTTTTTGCCGTACATTGACATGAATCAGCCATGGATTTACATGTGTTACCCATCCTGAACCCCCCTCCCACTTCCCTCCCCATCCCAGTACACGAGCCTCTGAGTCATCCCAGTACACGAGCCCTGAGCACTTACTTCTCTCATGCATCCAACCTGAACTGGTGATCTGTTTCACACTTGATAATATACATGTTTCGATGCTGTTCTCTCAGATCATCCCACCCTTGCCTTCTCCCACAGAGGCCAAAAGTCTGTTCTATATATCTGTGTCTCTTTTTCTGTCTTGCATATAGGGTTATCGTTACCATCTTTCTAAATTCCATATATATGCGTTAGTATACTGTATTGCTGTTTGTCTTTCTGGCTTACTTCACTCTGTATAATGGGCTCCAGTTTCATCCATCTCATTAGAACTGATTCAAATGTATTCTTTTTAATGGCTGAGTAATATTCCATGGTGTATATGTACCATAGCTTTCTTATCCATTCGTCTGCTAATGGGCATCTAGGTTGCTTCCATGTCCTGGCTATTATAAACAGTGCTGCGATGAACATTGGGGTGCACGTGTCTCTTTCAGATCTGGTTTCCTCGATGTGTATGCCCAGGAGTGGGATTGCTGGGTTATATGGCAGTTCGATTTCCAGTTTTTTTTAAGGAATCTCCACACTGTTCTCCACAGTGACTGTACTAGTTTGCATTCCCACCAACAGTGTAAGAGGGTTCCTTTTTCTCCACACCCTCTCCAGCATTTATTGCTTGCAGAATTTTGGATAGCAGCCATCCTGACTGGCATGTAATGGAACCTCATTGTGGTTTTGATTTGCATTTCTCTGATAATGAGTGATGTTGAGCATCTTTTCATGTGTTTGTTAGCCATCTGTATGTCTTCTTTGGAGAAATGTCTGTTTAGTTCTTTGGCCCATTTTTTGATTGGGTCATTTACTTTTCTGGAATTGAGCTGCAGGTGATGTTTTTATATTTTTTAGATTAATCATTTGTTGCTTCGTTTGCTATTATTTTCTCCCATTCTGAAGGCTGTCTTTTCACCTCGCTTATAGTTTCCTTTGTTGTGCAAAAGCTTAAGTTTAATTCAGTTGCATTTGCTTATGTTTGTTTTTATTTCCAATATTCTGGGAGGTGGGTCATAGAGGATCGTGCTGTGATTTATGTCGGAGAATGTTTTGCCTATGTTCTCCTCTAGGAGTTTTGTAGTTTCTGGTCTTACATTTAGATCTTTAATCTATTTTGAGTTTATTTTTGTGTATGGTGTTCTAGTTTCGTTCTTTTACAAGTGGTTGACCAGTTTTCCCAGCACCACTTGTTAAAGAGTTTGTCTTTTTTCCATTGTATATTCTTTCCTCCTTTGTCGAAGATAAGGTGTCCATAGGTATGTGGATTTATCTGTGGGCTTTCTATTTTGTTCCATTGATCTATATTTCTGTCTCTGTGCCAGTACCATACTGTCTTAATGACTGTGGCTTTGTAGTAGAGCCTGAAGTCAGGCAGGTTGATTCCTCCAGTTCCATTCTACTTTCTCAAGATCGCATTGGCTATTCGAGGTTTTTTTGTATTTCCATACACATTCTGAAATTGTTTGTTCTAGTTCTGTGAAAAATACCGTTGGTAGCTTGATAGGGATTGCATTGAATCTATAGATTGCTTTGGGTCGTATAGTCATTTTCACAATATTGATTCTTCCAATCCATGAACACGGTATATTTCTCCATCTATTTGTGTCCTCTTTGGTTTCTTTCATCAGTGTTTTATAATTTTCTATGTATAGGTCTTTTGTTTCTTTAGGTAGATATACTCCTAGGAATTTTATTCTTTTTGTTGCAATGGTGAATGGTATTGTTTCCTTAATTTCTCTTTCTGTTATCTCATTGTTAGTATATAGTAATGCAAGGGATTTCTGTGTGTTAATTTTATATCCTGCAACATTACTATATTCATTGATTAGCTCTAGTAATTTTCTGGTAGAGTCTTTAGGGTTTTCTATATAGAGGATCAGGTCGTCTTCAAACAGTGAGTGTTTTACTTCTTCTTTTCCTATCTGGATTCCTTTTATTTCTTTTTCTCCTCTGATTGCTGTGGACAACACTTCCAAAACTATGTTGAAAAGTAGTGGTGAGAGTGGGCACCCTTGTCTTGTCCCTGACTTTAAGGGAACTTAAATTTTCAATTTTTCACCATTGAGGATAATGTTTGCTGTAGGTTTGTCATATATAGCTTTTATTATGTTGAGGTATGTTCTTTCTAGTCCTGCTTTCTGGAGAGTTTTTATCATAAATGGATATTGAATTTTGTCAAAGGCTTTCTCTGCATCTATTGAGATAATCATATGGTTTTTATCTTTCAATTTGTTAATGTGGTGTATTACATTGATTGATTTGCAGATATTAAAGTATCCTTGCATTCCTGGGATAGGGCACACTTGGTCATGATGTATTACCTTTTAAAATGTTGTTGGACTCTGTTTGCTAGAATTTTGTTAAAGATTTTTGCATCTATGTTCATCAGTGATATTGGCCTGTAGTTTACTTTTTTGTGGCATCTTTGTCTGGTTTTGGAATTAGGGTGATGGTGGCGTCAGAGAATGAGTTTGGAAGTTTACTTTCTTCTGCAATTTTCTGGAAGAGTTTGAGTAAGTTAGGTGTTAGCTCTTCTCTAAATTTTTGGTAGAATTCAGCTGTGAAGCCATCTGGCTTTTGTTTGCTGGAAGATTTCTGATTACAGTTTCGACATCCATGCTTGTGATGGGTCTGTTAAGATCTTCTATTTCTTCCTGGTTCAGTTTTGGAAAGTTATGCTTTTTAAGAATTTGTCCATTTCTTCCAAGTTGTCCATTTTATTGGCATAGAGCTGCTGGTAGTAGTCTCTTATGATCCTTTGTATTTCAGAGTTGTCTGTTGTGATCTCTCCATTTTCATTTCTAATTTTGTTGATTTGATTCTTCTCCCTTTGTTTCTTAATGAGTCTGGCTAACGGTTTATCAATTTTGTTTATCTTTTCAAAACACCAGGTTTTAGCTTTGTTGATTTTTGCTATGGTATCTTTTGTTTCTGTTGCATTTATTTCTGCCCTAATTTTTAAGATTTCTTTCCTTCTACTAACCCTGGGGTTCTTCATTTCTTCCTTCTCTAGTTGCTTTAGGTGTAGAGTTAGGTTACTTATTTGACTTTTTTTCTTGTTTCTTGAGGTAAGCCTGTATTGCTATGAACCTTCCCCTTAGCACTGCTTTTACAGTGCCCCATAGGTTTTGGGTTGTTGTGTTTTCATTTTCATTTGTTTCTATGCATATTTTGATTTCCTTTTTGATTTATTCTATGATTTGTTGGTTATTCAGAATCCTGTTATTTAGCCTCCATATGTTTGAATTTTTAATTGTTTTTTTTTTCCTGTAATTGAGATCTAATCTTACTGCATTGTGGTCAGAAAACATGACTGGAATAATTTCAATGTTTTTGAATTTACCAAGGCTAGGTTTATGGCCCAGGATATGATTTATTCTGGAGAAGGTTCCATGTGCACTTGAGAAAAAGGTGAAACTGATTGTTTTGAGGTGCAATGTCCTATAGATATCAATTAGATCTAGCTGGTCCATTGTGGCATTTAAAGTTTGTGTTTCCTTGTTAATTTTCTGTTTAGTTGATCTATCCATAGGTGTGAGTGGGGTATTAAAGTCTTCCACTATTATTGTGTTATTGTTAATTTCCCCTTTCATACTTGTTAGCATTTGCCTAACATATTGGGGTGCTTCTATGTTGGGTGCATATATATTTATAATTTTTGTATCTTCTTGGATTGATCCTTTGGTCATTATGTAGTGTCCTTCTTTGTCTCTTTTCACAGCCTTTATTTTAAAGTCTATTTTATCTGATATGAGTATTGTCACTCCTGCTTTCTTTTGGTCTCCGTTTGCATGAAATATTTTTTTCCATCCCTTCACTTTCAGTCTGTATGTGTCCCTTGTTTTGAGGTGGGTCTCTTGTAGACAGCATATATAGGGGTCTTGCTTTTGTATCCATTCAGCCAGTCTTTGTCTTTTGGTTGGGGCATTCAACCCATTTACATTTAAAGTAATTATTGATTAGTATGGTCCTATTGCCATTTACTTTGTTGTTTTGGGTTCGCATTTATACAACCTTTCTGTGTTTCCTGTCTAGAGTAGATCCTTTAGCATTTGTTGAAGAACTGGTTTGGTGGTGCTGAATTCTCTCAGTGTTTGCTTGTCTGTAAAGCTTTTGAATTCTCCTTCATATCTGAATGAGATCCTTGCTGGGTACAGTTTTCCAGGTTGTAGGTTATTCTCTTTCATTACTTTAGGTATGTCCTGCCATTCCCTTCTGGCCTGAAGAGTTTGTATTGAAAGATCAGCTGTTATCCTTGTGGGAATCCCCTTGTGTGTTATTTGTTGTCTCTCTCTTGCTATTTTTAATATTTGTTCTTTGTGTTTGATCTTTGTTAATTTGACTAATATGTGTCTTGGGGTGTTTCACCTTGGGTTTATCCTGTTTGGGACTCTCTTGGTTTCTTGGACTTGTGTCACTATTTCCTTCCCCATTTTAGGGAAGTTTTCAGGTATTATCTCCTCGAGTATTTTCTCATGGTCTTTCTTTTTGTCTTCTTCTTCTGGGACTCCTATGATTCAAATGTTGGGGCGTTTCACATTCTCCCAGAGATTCCTGAGGTTGTCCTCATTTCTTTTGATTCTTGTTTCTCTTTTCCTCTCTGCTTCATTTATTTCCACCATTTTATATTCTACCTCACTTATCCTATCTTCTGCCTCCATTATTCTACTGTTGGTTCCCTCCAGAGTGTTTTTTTATCTCATTTATTGCATTATTCATTTTTAATTGACTCTTTTTTATTTCTTCTAGGTCTTTGTTAAACATTTCTTGCATCTTCTCAGTCCTTGTCTCCAGGCTATTTATCTGTAACTTCATTTTGTGTTCAAGATTTTGGATCATTTTTATTATCATTATTCTAAATTCCTTTTCAGTAGATTCCCTATCTCCTCCTCTTTTGTTTGGCTTGGTGGGCATTTTTCATGTTCCTTTACCTGCTGGGTAAATGTATTTCTCTTCCTTTTCATCTTGTTTAGATTGCTGTGTTTGGGGTGGCCTTTCTGTATTCTGGTGGTCTGTGGTTCCTTTCTATTGTGGAGGTTTCTCCCAGTGGGTGGGGTTGGACGACTGGCTTGTCAAGGTTTCCTAGTTAGGGAAGCTTGCGTTGGTGTTCTGGTGGGTGGAGCTGGATTTATTTTCTCTGGAGTGCAATAGAGTGTCCAGTAGTGTGTTTTGAGATGGGTCTATGGGTTTGGTGTGACTTTGGGCAGCCTGTATGTTGATGTTCAGGGCTATGTTCCTGCATTGCTAGAGAATTTGTGTGGTATGTCTTGCTCTGGGACTTATTGGCTCTTGGGTGTTGGTTGGTTTCAGTGTAGCTATGGAGGCTTTTGGATGATCTCTTATTACTTAATGTTCCCTGTAGTCAGGAGTTCTCTGGTATTCTCAGGTTTTGGGCTTAAGCCTCCTGCCTCTGGATTTCAGTCTTATTCTTCCAGTAGTGTCAAGACTTCTCCATCTGTACAGCACTGATAATAAAACTTCTAGGTTAATGGTGAAAAGATTATCCACTGTGAGGGACACCCAGAGAGGTTCACAGAGATACATGAAGAAGAGGAGAGGGAGGAAGGAGATAGAGCAGAGCAAGAGGAGAAAAAGGAGGACTCAAGAGGAGAGAGACAGATCTAGGCAGTACTCTGTTCCCTAAGTGTTCTCTGCAGCCCAGAACACCCACAGAGATTCACAGAATTGGATTGAGAAGAGAAGGGGGAGGGAGGAAATAAAGGTGATCTGGTGGAGAAAAAGGAGAGTCAAAACGGGGAGAGAGTAATCATCACAGTCCTGAGTAAAAATGGGTACTGAATATTAGATTCTTAAATGTCCAAAATTGATATCAAATACTGAAAAACAAAGATTAAAAATCTAGAGTAGAGGTTAGACTCTTAAAAATACAATACTAAAAAAACAAAAACACAAAAAAATTAAGAAATATATATGAAGTTTGCTTTAAAAATAGGGTCTTTTTTTGCGAGGTTATAGTGGCTTATGAAAATGAAAATTAAGGAATAATAGAGGACTTTAAAAAAACAGAAAAAAATTTAATTAAAAAAATAATAATAGTAAAAATATATCTAGGAGTTTCTCTGGAGCTGTTGCGGATAGTGTGGGTTCAGTTCAGTTTCAGATAGTTCCTTGTTCCAGTTTATACTTCTCACTATCTATAAGCCCCTTCCAGTGTAGTTGGTGTTAATTACAGGGATTTTAATCTGCTGCACCTGTCACTTCTAAAGCAGCTCCCTTTGTTTATTTGGCTTCTGTTTGCAGGTCTCTTCAGTGTCTAATTCACACCCTGACACATGGTGGCGGAGGTGGTCTCTTGTTTAGGTTCACTTGTTCAGTTGTGCTGTGGGGAGGGAGGAACACTGCAAACAAATATCACTGGCGTGTGTGGGCAGTACTCACAGTGTTTCGACCACACTGGGTTTGCCCCCGCTCAAAGCATGTGTGCTTTCCCCGTCTACACTGCTCAGGCTCCAAGTTGCTCTCCAGGGAGCGGGCCCTGATTTGAGTGCACTTCCCAGGCCCAAGCTGCTCAAGTTCAGGTTTTCGGGTACTCCACAGAGGTGCGGACTTGGTTGGCCCTGCATTTTGTGCCTTTCCTGGTTGGAGCAGCTCAGGCACCCAGGAGCTTGATGAGCACATTCTCCTCAGGTGCAGTGCAACTTCTCCCCTCCCAGTCCCAGTCTCAATTTCTGGCACGCAGGTCCAGTGTGCCTTGTGTCTCTTCTAGGGAGCTGATCTCTGGCTGTGACCCTCCCAGCAGATGTCAAACATCCAGAATCTCAGGAAGTCTTTGATTAGAGACTGGAAGCCTGTTTGTAGTTTGATAGGGGATGCCATCTCTGGGGCCGAGTTTGCCCCTTTCCCCTCTCCCCTGCCTCCTGCCTCCGGTGGGGGATGGGCTGGTCCACAGCCGGCTAGCTCTTCTCTGGAATTGCTCAGTCCTTCCTTTGTTCTGTGAAACGGCCAGCAGTGCCTTAGGTTAGGGCTTTTTGCAGGTTAATTCTCTCTCTCTCTCTTTCTCTCTCTCTCTTGCTATCCTACAGTTTTAGTTGCTATTTCACATTAGCTCCCTCAGATTGCCCTCAGGGCATTCAGGCCTGGTCCTTACCCTAAGCAATGCCACCTGCTCCTCTCCATCCAGCCCCCACTTGCTGGTGGCGGATGCAAGCATCTGGGGGTACTTTTCTGCTGGGAGTTGCTTTTAGGCATGTAATCTGTGGGTTTTATTTATTTTTCCTCCCAGTTAGGTTGCCCTCTGAGATTCTAAAATTTCCCCCAGACCCGCCGGTGAGAGGTTTCCTGGTGTTTGGAAACTTCCTCTATTAAGACTCCCTTCCAGGGACAGATCTCTGTCCCTAACTCTTTTGTCTCTCTTTTTATCTTTTATATTTAGTCCTACCTCCTTTTGAAGACAATGGGCTGCTTTTCTGGGTGTCTGATGTCCTCTGCTAGCGATCAGAAGTTGTTTTGTGGAGTTTGCTCAGTGTTCAAATGTTCTTTTGATGAATTTGTGGGGGAGAAAGTGGTCTCCCCATCCTATTCCTCTGCCATCTTAGCTCCTCTCTCCAAAACCAGTGGATTTAAAACAAGAACACCTGAGTCCAAGACTCAACTGTTTCTTACTAATTTGCTTAACCTTCTGCCAGTTCTTTAAGTCTTTATTCTTATCAGTATCAAGTCAACCTGGTGATAGAATTCACTTCAGGAGGCTTTGAGGAGAATCACTTGAAGTAATAGGATGCAGTGAACTATAATGTTAAGATCACGGGTTCTAGAGCCAGACAAGAGACTACCAATTTCCTTTTTCCCATCAGCTATGTAACCTTGGACACCTCCTGGGTGCCTTTTATTATTCCCTCATTTGCAAAATGGGAATCATAATAGTATCTACATGCAAGGGAAGTGTTGCATGTTGCTGTACATCATGCAAGTACATGTACATGTGTGTTGTACCTCAGTGTTAAATGAGGTAATAGAGTTATAGGGCCTAGCACACAGTAAATATTTAGTAATCATTCATTCAGGAAGTTCTTATTCAGAGGCAGTATCAGTTCAGTTCAGTCACTCAGTTGTGTCCAACTATTTGAGGCCCCATGGACTGCAGCATGCCAGGCCTCCCTGTCCATCACCAACTCCCAGAGTTTACCCAAACTCAAGTCCATTGAGTCGGTGATGTCACCCAACCATCTCATCCTGTCATCACCTTCTTCTCCCGCCTTCAATCTTTCCCAGCATAAGGGTCTTTACAAATGAGTCAGTTCTTCACATCAGGTGGCCACAGTATTGGAGTTTCAGCTTCAACATCAGTCCTTCCAATGAATACTCAGGACTGATTTCCTTTAGGACAGACTGGTCTTTGCAGTCCAAGGGACTCTCAAGAGTCTTCTCCAACACCACAGTTCAAAAGCATCAATTCTTCGGTGCTCAGCTTTCTTTATAGTCCAACTCTCACATCCATACATGACTCCTGGAAAACCCATAGCCTTGACTAGGTGGACCTATGTTGGCAAAATAATGTCTCCGCTTTTTAATATGCTGTCTATGTTGGCCATAACTTTCCTGCCAAGGAATAAGCGTCTTTTAATTTCATGGCTGTATACACAGTGGTTAAAACAAGAACAGATTTTTAGAGCCAGATAGCTTAGACTCAAATCCAAGCCATGCCATAAATGTTACCTTTTATTCCTGGGCAAGTTTCTTAACTGCTCTATGTCCACAGTTTCTCATAAAATGGGATTATAACAGTACCTAACTTGTAAGATTGTGAGGATGATTTAAGTTAATAAATGCAAAGTGTAGCTGCCAAGGGATGAACACATAAAGGTAACATCAAACACACACACATATACACAATGTGATGTTATTCAGTATTTGAAAAAGAAAGAAACACTGCTGTGCCCAACAACATATTGAACCTGGAAGACATTATGCTATGTAAAATAGGGCAGAGAAAGACAAGTACTGTATTATCTCATTTATATGTGGAATTTAAAACAGTCCAACTCATAAAGGTAGAGAGTAGAATGGTGGTTGCCAGGGGCTCATTTGGGTGGAGAAAATGGGGAGACGTTGGTCAAAGGGTAAAAACTTTTAGTTATGTAGGATAAATGAGTTCTGGATAGCTAATGTATTATACATATGGTGACTATAGTTAGCAACACTGTATTGTATAATTGAAATTTGCTAAGAAAATAGATCTGAAGTATTTTCTCATCTCAAAAAAGACAACAATGTGAGATGATGGATATGTTAATTAACTTGATTGTGATGATCATTACATAATACATACATATATAAAAACATCACATTGTATACCTTAAATATATATATAAGTTTTATTATTTATACCTCAATAAAGCTGGGGGGGAAGCATTTAGAGTAGTGTCTGCTGCATAATGTCTGTTGTTTAAGTGTTCACTGTTGCCGTTGTTGTTATGGCTGATTCATGTCAATGTTTAAAAACCACTACAATGTTGTAAAGTAATTAGCCTCCAATTAAAATATATTAATTAAAAAAAGAATGTACTCTAGATGCTGCAATGCTATAATGATAAAGACAAATCCAGTCCTAGCACTGTGTGCCTTCCCCAGAATCTGAAGAGAAAACCAGGGTTGTCAGGCTAAAGGTGAGTAGCCAGGGCCCCCTCAAAAGAGGTAGGGAGAACCTTGCTGACAAGCAAGTGAAGCAAACTGCAATCCTGAACAGTTGCATTCCCCAGACCGCAGCATCTGCAGTACAAAATGTACTGTAGTGTTTCAATAAGCCACATGAATACCCAGTGAGGCCAAGTTCAAACAGCTCCCAGCTGTTTCAATCACATAATGTCAGGGATGGGGATAAGCTCCTTGCTGGAGACACTGCTAGAGCCAGGGTCAGAATGCTTGACTGCAGATGCCAGGACCAGCTAGAGAAGCACTAGCTCCCTTAATCTCCTCCAACTTGGATGAGTAGAAAGGAAAAGGAGGAAATTGGCCATCCTATTAGAAACGACCCCATTTAGACAGAGAAATTGTGAAGACCCAAATAGCATCTGTAGTGAGCACCTATTCACCGTGTGCCTTTGAAAGCACTCAGATCACTATTAACAATTGGCATGTGGGCATCCCAGTCCCAATAGTCCCACAGGCAACTAGGGCTCAGGAGAGCTTTGTCCCCTTGCTATGTGTAGAAGCTGAGCAGAAAAAACATTTGAGCCTTTATCAGCTCTCCTTCCCTGGATAACTCCTAAGTGAGGCAAAACCAAGGAAAGCTCAGTACGGGGCACAACCTGAATGGACAGACAAAATTAGCAATAAAACATATAAAACAGAACTAATGCAAATTAACTAGGATGGTAATTGAATGCCAGTTGTCTTCATAGTCTTTATAGTTGTCTTCATAAGTGTCTTCATAGTCTTCATAGTCAGTGCTAGCATTCAGAAAAGGAAAACTGTAATGATGTGATCTAGAGGATGCAGTCATGGAAGGCTGCTTTGAGGAAGAAGAATGTGTGAATTTGATCTTAAAATCTGAAAGGACTGGAATAGAAGGCTTCTTTGGGTCAGGAAGGGGATAGTAGTGCGAGCCCAGGTATAGATCTGTGATTTTGGTGAGTGAGTAGCAAATGGTATTTGCCACCCACCACTAATACCACCCCTGCCCTGAAAGGGTTTATGAAATTTCCAGGGATAGTGGGGTAGCTATGTAAATTTTAAAACATTCAGAGTTGCTTTTACTTTAATTATTTTCAATCACAATATTTAACTTACTTTGAAAGTTCAAATGAACTAAAGGAGGCAGTGGGTTTTTTACATTTATCAAAAGGAGTTTTTAAGATCTATGAAACACTGGTCTGAAAGCAAGAAAGCTCAGCACCATGTTTATCAGTTAAGGCTAGCCTCATAACCTGGATACTGCATGTTTAGATTTGAGCTTTATAACAATTTTACAAGGTAAATATCACTCTCCTAGTTTTATAATTGAGGGAGTTGAGGCTCAGCAACATTAGTTCATTTGCCCAGTACCACACAGCTAGGAGGTTAAGCAGCTAAAATTCAAACTCAGAACTTTAGACTCTAACTGATGTTCTTTCCACCATTCTTTGCTGCTTATTGGCCTTAGCTACCCTTTCTGGTTGGTTTTTTTGAACAGTGGGTCATTCTTAATCATTCCTATCACATCCCTACACTTAGCTTTATGACTAATCTGATGTCTGAAAGCTCACATTCAACCCTCTGTGGAGCCAGAAAGAACAGGAAAAGGGAGAATTTTAATGACACATCCCTCTAGTCCTATTCCCCTGCCACAGAGACAGAATTCTCTGTCATTCATTATTATCTTCAGATACCTAAACAAACAATAGGAGGTTCAGTTGATGCTTTTAATTTAGCTCTAAGATCATGTGCATCCTTTCCATTTTTGAAAACTATTAAAGATTTTGAAGGCTAACAATGTTTATGACACACCAATACAGAGGGAAAGGAAGCAGCAGGCTGAAGTTAGGAAGAGGGAGGGTTGAATCTGCCTATATTCTAGCCAGGTGGGCACCCACCTATTAGCAGTGTGGTCCAGGTCTATGTGTATGTGTATTATGTATTGTAAGGCAGGTTTCAAGCCTTTACAGGATCAAAGTAGATTACATTGATACATTCTCCTCAGCTTGTCCTGCTTTTGTAGTTAGTTTGGCAGGGCCTACTTTTTATGTATATTTCACAAAGTGTTCCTAGGGATTATAGAAGTTAGTTCATGGGTGTGCATGCATGCTTAGTCACTCAGTCATGTCCGAATTTTTATGACCCTTTGGACTGTAGTCCACCAGGCTCCTCTCTCCATGGAATTTTCCAGGCAAGAATACTGGAGTAGATTGCCATTTCCTACTCAGGGAATCTTCCCGACACAGGGATTGAACCCACATCTCCTGTGTTTCCTGTGTTGCAGACAGATGGATTCTTAACCTGCTGAACCATCAAGGAACCACACCATTATTTTGCCAGGACTGAACTTGTCCACTTTGAGCATGGTAAAAGGAATCCAAACTCTGAAACAGGCTTGTAACTACATTGTCCCACTCTGTATAGCAGACCTATCATCTCTTTCTTGTAAACTTGATATCAGGATTACCCAATGGATTAGAACCAATCTCTATGCAAAAGTTTATTTATATGCATAATCGTTATGGAAGGAAAAGAACACCATGATGTATTTGGCAACCTAGGGTTCTGAGATTGACAGAGCTATGCTGAGAATCCTTAAAGAACCCCAGCCCTACAGAAAAGCTCTGTTTACCATGCAGTGTGAAGATTTAGGATTGGGAATGTGAGTATATGTGTGCTAAGTCCCTTCAGTCATGTCCAACTCTCTGAGACCCTATGAACTATATATATCCCATCAGGCTCCTCTATTCATGGGATTCTCTAGGCATGTATACTAGAGTGGGTTGCCATGCCCTCCTCCAGGGGATATTTCTGACCCAGGGATCAAACCCATGTCTCTTAGGTCTCCTACATTGGCAGGCGGGTTCTTTAACACAGTGCCACCTAGGAAGACCTGGGAATATGAGGTCAGTTTAGTTCAGTCGCTCAGTTGTGTCCATCTCTTTGTGACCCCATGGACTGAAGCACACCAGGCTTCCCTGTCCATCACCAACTCCCAGAGCTTGCTCAAACTCATGTCCATTGAGTCGGTGACACCATCCAACCATTTCATCCTCTGTCATCCCTTTCTCCTCCCGCCTTCAATCGTTCCAAGCATCAGGGTCTTTTCCAATGAGTCAGTTCTTTGCATGAGGGGGCCAAAGTATTGGAGCCTCAGCTTCAGCTTCAGTTGTTCCAATGAACATTCAGTACTGATTTCCTTTTGGATGGACTGGTTTGATCTCCTTGCAGTCCAAGGGACACTCAAGAGTATTTTCCAACACCACAGTTCAAAAGCATCAATTCTTTGGTGCTCAGCTTTCTTTATAGTCCAACTCTCACATCCATACATGACTACTGGAAAAACCATAGCTTTGACTAGAGGGACCTTTGTTGACAAAGTAATGTCTCTGCTTTATAATATTCTGTCTAGGTTGGTCATAGCTTTCCTTCCATGGAACAAACATCGTTTAATTTCATGACTGCAGTCACCATCTGCAGTAATTTTGGAGCCCACGAAAATAAAGTCTGTCTCTGTTTCCATTGTTTCCTCATTTATTTGCCATTATGTGATGGGACCAGATGCCATGATCTTAGTTTTTTGAATGTTGAATTTAAGCCAGCTTTTTCACTCTCCTCTTTCCCTTTCATCAAGAGGTTCTTTAGTTCTTCTTCACTTTCTGCCATAAGGGTGGCGTCACCTGCATATCTGAGGTTATTGATATTTCTCCCGGCAATCCTGATTCCAAATTTTGCTTCATCCAGCCTGGCAGTTTGCATGATGGACTCTGCATGTAAGTTAAATAAGCAGGAATTGCTGACAATATACAGCCTTGACGTACTCCTTTCCCAATTTGGAACCAGTCTGTTGTTCCATGTCCAGCTCTAACTGTTGCTTCTTGACCTGCATACAGATTTCTCGGGAGGCAGGTAAGGTAGTCTGGTATTCCCATCTCTTGAAGAATTTTCCACAGTTTGTTGTGATCCACACAGTCAAAGGCTTTGGCGTAGTCAATAATGCATATGTAGATGTTTTTCTGGAATGCTCTTGCTTTTTCCATGACCCAACGGATGTTGGCAATTTGATCCCTGGTTCCTCTGCCTTTTTAAAAATCCAGCTTGAACATCTGGAAGTTCAGTGTTCATGTACTGTTGAAGCCTGGCTTGAAGAATTTTGAGCATTACTTTGCTAGTGTGTGAGGTGAGGGCAATTGTGCAGTAGTTTGAACATTCTTTGGCTTTAATTTTCTTTGGGACTGGAATGAAAACTGACCTTTTCTAGTCCTGTGGCCAATGCTGAGTTTTCCAGATTTGCTGGGATATTGAGTACAACACTTTCAAAGCATTATCTATTAGGATTTGAAATAGCTCAACTGGACTTCCATCACCTCCACTAGCTTTGTTGGTAGTGTTGCTTCCTAAGGCCCACTTGACTTCGCATTCCAGGATGTCTGGCTTTAGGTGAATGATCACACTATCATGGTTATCTGTGTCATTAAGATCTTGTTTGTATAGTTCTGTGTATTCTTGCCACCCCTTCTTAATATCTTCTGTTTCTGTTAGGTCCATACCATTTCTGTCCTTTATTGTGCCCATGTACTCTTGCCTGGAAAATCCCATGGACAGAGGAGCCTGGTAGGCTACAGTCCATGGGGTCGCAAAAGAGTCACAACTGACACGCAAAGAGGACACGACTGAGTGACTTCACTTTCACTTTGCATGAAATGTTCCCTTGGTATCTCTAATTTTCTTGAAGAGATCTCTAGTCTTTCCCATCCTATTGTTTTCCTCTATTTCTTTGCATTGATCACTGAGGACGGCTTTCTTATTCTCCTTGCTGTTTGGAACTCTGCATTCAAATGGGTATATCTTTTTTTTTTTTTTTTCTCCTTTGCCTCTAGCTTCTCTCCTTTTCTCAGCTATTTGTAAGGCCTCCTCAGACAACCATTTTGCCTTTTTGCATTTCTTTTTCTTGAGGATGGTCTTGATCACTGCTTCCTATACAATGTCATGAACCTCCATCCATAGTTCTTCAGGCACTCTGTTCATCAGATCGAATCCCTTGAATCTGTTTGTCACTTCCACTGTATAATCATAAGGGATTTGATTTAGGTCATACCTGAATGGTCTAATGGTTTCCCCTACTTTCTTCAACTTAAGTCTGAATTTGGCAATAAGGAATTCATGATCTGAGCCACAGTCAACTCCAAGTCTTGTTTTTGCTGACTGTATAGAGCTTTTCCATCTTTGGCTGCAAAGAATATAATCAATCTGATCAGTATTAACTATCTGGTGATGTGTAGAGTGTAGAGTCATGTGTAGAGTCATCTCTTGTGTTGTTGGAAGAGGGTGTTTTCTATGATCAGTGCATTCTCTTGGCAAAACTCTATTAGCCTTTGCCCTGCTTTATTTTGTATCCCTTAGAAGAAGTGGAGTAGCCCTCATAATCAACAAAAGGTTCTGAAATGCAGTATTTGGATGCAATCTCAATAATGACAAAATGATCTCTGCTTGTTTCCAAGGCAAACCATTCAATTTAAGAAATAAATCATGATAAATATAGTCTTCCTTCTCTCCCTCTTCTGTCCATTTCCCTTCTTTCTCTCTTGTCCCCATTCTCCTCTTTATATTCCCTTGAATTTGGCATGTATCATTGTTGTATTTTTCTCATAATTTTTGTATATATCCCTAAATATTATGTAGCATTGTTTTTTATTTTTTAAAGTTTATATAACAGAATACATGCAGATGAGATAAAATAACATAAAATAGAAAGCAGGGGAATTATGAGCATGTGATTTAATATGTGGGCTGCCTTGGTGTTATAGGTTTTAGAATGGGCAGTGCATTCACCAAAACTTAATACATCATTAAAAGTAAGTAAGCAAGTAAATGAATAGAAATATAAGGGCACTATACATTGAGTAATTATGAGTGTCTAATGGACTGGGTTTAATTCAATTCTGTATACCCAAGAATAAAATAACAATCATAATGGATAGGCAATATATTCTTTGTATCCAACTACAACTGTTTGTCCTTTAATGGACCACAACCTGGTGGTCCGGAGTCGACGATAAGAAAGTGAGAGAGAGAAAGAGGCTGATATCCCCTGGTTTATGTGGAAAGCCAGTAGAGTCCTGTTCTTAGGGCTCGCGCTGCTGCACATAGGCACCGGGCACCCTCTCGAGTGGGTGAAGGCACAGTGCGCCTTCTTGAGAGGGTCCTAGAAGCCCGGGCAAGAAAGTGAGCTCAGCGGGCCTCCATGCTCCAAGGAATTAGCCATAAATAGAGAGAGAGAGAAAGACAGAAAGAATAGAAAGAAAGAAAGAAAAACAGACACGGGGACCAAAGCTCTGATGCAGCAAAGGTGTTTTAATCAACATGACGTGGGCATGTATACTGTAGTTATTCTCAGCAAAGATAAAGATTAAAATTCCAGACTTACAAAACATAAGAGGATCCTACCAAAGAGAGAGTTGCAAACAATCACCTTTTCATAAGAAGGAAGAGGGTACTTATCACTGTAATGAGAAATGCCTGGATTCCTCAGCTCAGGGAAAGGTGTGCCTCTCCTCTTAATTCCTGAATATTCAGGAATCAATAAGGGCCAGAGGGTTCCTGACAGATCCAAAACAGCACACAGGGAGCCTCTTGTTAAATGCTTCCTGACATACAACTTTTGTTTTTCTCATGCAATAAGATTTGTGAGATTCATCCATGTCAACATATGAAGCTTTTTATTCACTTTCCCTACATTTCTCCTGCTAGACAAGTCCTTTTCCAAAAAACCCCAGAATTCTAAGTGTTTAACTCTCCCTAGGTAATCCTTCCTGGCCGGTGGCTACCTAGCTACTCTTATCACTCATCCCCCCTCTGATATGCCAGTCTCAATGGCCTACTTAGATTCCTGAGTATACTTCAGGCAACTAGTCAGTTCATTTCATACTTCTGGAAGGCTTGCAAATAGTTTGTAAGAGGAAAAGCCCTTTGTAGCAGTGCTTGTGTGGCTTGCTACTTCCTACTTCAAGTCAGCAGTCTTGTTGTAAACACATATGTACATTGAGGCTGAGGTCTGAGACAAAATCCATGGATGTAGGCCAGAGGATTTCTCTAATAGCATCTAGTTAGTCAACTGTTAGTGTCATAAGCTAAGGTAACCTGCCCAGATTTAAACCAAAGCACCTCTCTCTCACTGATACACCAGAACAATGGCAATGTTATCATTCTGCTGTACCTATGTGCCAACTGTCCTTTTACCCACTCTCCACATACCTCCAACAAAAAGCCTTCTCTTTCTTTCTGTCTAGGACCTGATCCGGAGAGACATCCTGTACTACAAAGGCCGCATTGATATGGATAAATATGAGGTAGTGGACATTGAAGATGGCAGAGATGATGACTTTAATGTAAGCATGAAAAATGCCTTCAAGCTTCACAACAAGGAGACTGAAGAGATACATCTATTCTTTGCCAAGAAATTGGAGGAGAAGATACGCTGGCTCAGAGCTTTCAGAGAAGAGAGGAAAATGGTACAGGAAGATGAAAAAATTGGTAAGTGACCTGAGAGGAGAAAGAAGAATATGGCTATGAAGAACATAGAAGAGTTAAATTAGTTTTCACTTTTCTAAAGCCAGAGAGATTTGTGTTGCAAACTGACATAATCCACTTTGGTGGTTTCCTATTATTAGGTTCTTTTGGCAGATAACAATAGTTTCTATTAGTCAGCGTTAAGTGATACTTAGAGGTTGATTTCCCCTACATTATCACTACTAGGAGAGATTGTTACACTTAAATCAAACCTCAGGCTCAATTCTCCCAAACATACAAAAGTGTATTAGCAAACAAACACAAAAGCAGTCATACAGCCTGTTCTGTAATTTCAACGAAGTCGCAACTCTGTCCTTATATACATGACAGCATCTTCTGTGAAAAGTTTAGGTTAGTCAAGGCAGATTTGGTAATGTTGGAGAAGGGAACGGGCACCTACTCCAGTATTCTGGCCTGGAGAATTCAATGGACTATATACAGTCCGTGAGGTTGCAAATAGTCGGACACAGCTGATAGACTTTCACTTTCAGCTAACTTCTTAGTCAAAGTCTAGTGACAAAATCCTCTGAGTAGGCCAAAATATAGTACCAATTTTCAATCTTAAACTTCAGGCTTCCTTCTGAAGTATATATGTAGGCTATAGGGTTCACTGGATTCTTATACCCAGTTCTTGTGAAGGCTAAAGTGCCTATATGACATTTGTGGAGAGGGCACATACATGTATTAGACTAATTAGGCCTCCTGAATTAAGGCGACTGAACTGCTGATAGTTGTGGCCTCTTGAGCAAAGACTTCTGAATGTTCAATATGTTAACAAATCACTTCTTGAGTGTGTATTCCTGATTAGATAACTTTAGGTGTTAACTAAATGTCCCTATTAATGTTCTTGTATATATCATGTTCTCTGTATAAAAGTATTTTAAAATAAATTATAGAAAATAAAATAGGGCCACTTGCATGATGTAGAATCACACTAAACCATACTCTTTTATTTGAAATAAGTTATTCTCCTTTCCAAAGGGAATATAGCTGGTAGAGATACTTTTTATACTGCTTTCCAACTGTGGGATTTAGCATTTAACCTTGTGGTTTACAAAGTACTATCTGGTCTCCTGCTCGTGGTCCTGCCTTTCTGGCATAAAAATACAATAAGCCAGGCTTTGAAATTCCTTGAGAAGATACCAGAGTTTCTGGTGTTGCCTCACTCGTAAGGGAGGAGAATTATACCTTAAAACATCTGTATTCAAGTTGGAAGAAACTGCCTCTAAAAAAATGGGCCTACCATTTGAGTCCTGGTATAAATATATTCTCCTATCTGAAGTATTGGGAATTGAAATGGTCAGAGGCAAGGAAGGATCATCGGAAAGACACCCTGTAGTCTTATCTAAGTCTTCTCAGGTTTTGGGTAGAGTACTTATTGATAATTCACTTTAAGTCCCATTGAATTCAGTTTGCTTTTAGCATTTGGGCACCACTTTAGGACATGATGTAGAATCATTACAGAAATTCTACTGACTGCTTCTCCTAATGGAAGGAACCAACAATCTCTGACACTGCCTAGATCATTAGTGCTATTAGAGGAATTGTTTTAGTGTGCTTTTTGCAGATCCTAGATCAACTAGAAGATTAATACCATTCACTCTGGTTCTAACATATCCCCCACACTGTAGAAAAGCTTCCAGAAATTGCTTCCCAAGGGTCGTCTTTTTAAAAATATTAAGAATTTGGTCTGAATGTAACAGCAAGTCATTTTCTTTTAAAGCAATTTTGGGAAAAAAACACAAAAATACAAGGAAAAAAAACACCTAAAAATCACACATGAACATACTACCCAGAGATAAATTTTATAAATGCTTTGGTATATTTCCTTCCCATCTTCTTTCCTATGTGTCTAAATTAAAAAAAAAAAATTAGAGTGCCTGAATCTTTATTTCTGTCTCCCCCAACCTCTGCTACTTCATGACAGATATAAATTTACATCTTTGTCACTTAAAATTATATCATTAACATTTCTCTAAATCATTTACTATTTTAATCATTATTTTTATGGCTGTCATGTGGATTTACTATAATTTTTGTTTTTTATTTTTACTTTTTAATTATAAAATATGTAGTCATAATAACCATTTAAGCACTTATGGAAATATAATAAAGTTTAGCATTCTGTTCCCTTCTCTGTTGCTCCTATTCTATGTATTAATTTGATGTGTTTCTTTTCATACTAATCTGAAGTTCATATAAACGTATACACATAAGATTTTATTTATAAAAATATAAATATTATACTAAAATATAAAAATTATACTATACATATTACTCTGTAACTTGCTTTCTTAAGCATAATTTATCATCAGAATCACTCCAGTTGAAGAATATAGAATCTAACTATAACTCCTTGTATCAGTCAGGGTTCAATAAGAGAAGCATAACCAGTAAGAGATAAATTATTATTAAGAAGTTTATTATAAGAATTGCATTATGTGATTGCAAAGGCTGGCTAATCAACTCCAGGCATTCAGGTTCAAACATCATGGGTAGGCTTGAACTTGTGGACATAGACCAAAGCTGTCTTTGGATAGGGCTTGTACGTCTGAAGTTTGTAAGGCAAAATTTTTTCTTTTAGGTGAGACCTCAGCCTTAGTTTTTTAACTGGCAAAAACACCATGAGCTCTGTACTTAATTTTTTTCCCTTTTATTTATACATTTTTTAATGTATTTATTTATTTTAATTGGAGGCTAATTAAATTTAAAGGCACAATATACTAATCTTAGCTATAGGCTTATTGTTGTACAAGTTTCTAGGACTTATTCATATCTTATGTAAATGAAACTTTATAGCTATAGAAAAGCAGCTCCCTGTTTTCTCCGGTGATTCTCTCTGGAATCACCATTCTGCTCTCTGTCTATGAGTTTGACTGGTTGAGACACCTCATGTTCATACAAATATAGAATTTGTCCTTCTGTGACTACATTATTTTAATTAGCAAATGTCCTCCAGATTTATCCATGTCATCACATATGGCAGAATTGCCATTCTTTTTGGGGCTGAATAATATTCTTGTGTGTGTGTGTGTGTGTGTGTGTGTGTATACAAAAAAATACATGCCACATTTTCTTTATCCCTTTATCCATCCTCAGACATTTAGATTGTTTCAATTATCACGGCTAATTGGGAATAATGCTACAATGAATATGAAAGTACTGATATCTCTTCAAGATCCTGATTTCAATTATTTTGAACATATAGCCAGAAGTGAGATTGCTGGATCATATGGTAGTTTTCCATAGTGACTAAATCATTTTAATACCTAACAGTTTACTGTGGGTCCGGTGTCTCTACATTCTTGCCAATACTAATCATCTTTTGTTTCTTTGAGAATAGCTCTCTAAACAGGAGTGAAGTGATATCTTATTATGGTCAAGATTTGGATTTCCCTGATAATTAGTGATGTGGAGAATTCTTTTATATACCTGTTGGCCATTTTTATGACTTCTTTGAGAACATGTCTATGCAAGTCCTTTGACCATTGTTTTTAATCGCTGTATGGTTTTTTGTTTGTTTGTTTGTTTTTTGTTTTTTTTTTTTTACTACTGAGCAGAGAAGTTTCTTATATATTTTGGAAATTAAGCCCTTAGATATATGGTTTCCAAATATTTTCTCCCATTACATAGATTGCCTTTTTTTTTTTTTTTTTTTAGAAAATTCTTGACTGAGCTCAGTGAACTTCAGTGTGTGTGTGTGCCTGCTCAGTCATGTCTGACTCTTTGGGACCCCAGGGACTATAGCCCACCAGGTTCCTCTGTCCATGGAATTTTCCAGGCAATAATACTGGAATGGAATAGATTGCCTTTTGAATATGTTGTTTCTTTTCTTTGCTGTGCAGAATCATTTTAGTTTGATGTAGTCCTATTTGTCTGCTTTTGCTTTGTTGCCAGTGCTTTTGGTATTTAAGAAATCATTGTCAAGAAGATTTTTCCCTTTTTTTCTTCTAGGAGTTTTACAATTTCAGGTCATACATTTAAGGCTTCAGTCCACTTTATGTTGATTTTCATGTATGGCATAAGATAGAAGTTCAGTTTCATTCTTTTGCATGTGGATATCCAATTTTCACAAAATGATTTGTTGAGGAAACTATCCTTTCCCCATTGTATATTCTTGGCAGCCTTGTCAAAGATATGTTGACTGTATATGTGTGGGTTTATTTCTGGCCCTCTATCCTAGTCCATTGATCTATATGTCTCTATTTATGCGATACAATACTGTTTTAATTACTGTCACTTCATAATATATTTTTAATCAGGAATTTTGAAGTCTCCAGCTTTGTCCTTCTTTCTCAAGATTGGTTTAGCTATTATGGGTCTTTTATGTTTCCACATAAATTTTAGGCTTGCTATTTCTGTTTCTGTAAAAAAAAAAAAAAAAAAGCCATTGGGGTTTTGATAGAATTCCATTGACTCTATAGATACCTTCAAGTCAGAATGGATATTTAACAATATCAAGCCTTCCACTACAAGAAAGGTAAACTACAAATCAATATCTGTAACAAAATCCATGGGAAAGTCCTCTGTAAATCACTGGAAAACAAAATTCAACAATACAGTAAGAGGATCAGACACCATGACCAAGTGGGATTTATCTGGGATACAAGAATGGTTTAACATACGTAAATCAATTAATGTGATACACCACACTAACAAAATGAAGGGAAAAAGTCACATGATCATCTTTATAGATGCAGAAAAACCATGTGAAAAAATTCAACACACTTTTATGATAAAAACTATTGACAAGGTATAGAAGGAATTTACCTCAACATATAAACCATGTATTGAAGGCTCACAAGGCTCATAGATAATATTATACTTAAGTGGGGAAAGCTGAAAGCTTTTTCTCTAAGATCAGGAACAAGAGATGTTTACATTCACCACTTATCATCAACGAAGTAGTGGAAGTCCTAGCTAGAGCAATTAGGTTTAACTATTAATTCCTCCAAATTAGGAAAGAGAAAGTAAACTTATTCCTGTTTGCAGATGAGATCATCTTATATGTAAAAACCCTAAAGACTCTACAAACAGCTTTTACATCTAATAAATGAATTCATTTGTAGGATACAAAATCAATACACAAAAGTAAATTGTGTTTCTATGTACTAACAACAAACTATATGAAAAAGAAATTAAGCAAGCAATCTCATTTACAATTGCTTCAAAAAGAATACAATAGTTAGGTATAAACTTAACCAAGGAGTTAAAATACTGGTACACTGAAAACTACAAAATATTACTGAAAGAAATTAAAGAAGACATAAGTAAATAGACATTCTGTATTCTTGGAGTGGAAGACAATAACATGTTCATTTTACTGAAGTCCATCTATAGATTCAATGTGCTCCTATTAAAACTCCAGTAGCATTTTTTATGGAAACAGGGAAAAAAAGAACAATCCTAAAATTCATGGGGATACACAGTATATCCATGAGAGAGACGAACAAAGCTGGAGACATCACAATTCCTGATTCAAAATATATTACAAAGCTATAATAATTAAAACAGTTTGGTGCTGGCATAAAGACAGACATGTAGATGAATGCAATAGGATAGAGAGCTCAGAAAAACACCTGAATATATACATGTGTATATATTCAACATATCTTCAACAAGGATTCCAAAAATACACAATTGGGAAAGGGTGATTTCTTCAATGAATGATGTGAAAGCTGGATATCACATGAAAAAGAATAAAATTGAACTCCTACTTTATGTCATACATGAAAGTCAGTTCAAAGTAGACTGAAGACTTGAACATGTGACTCGAAACTGTAAAAACCCTAGACAAAAACCTTGGGGAAATATTTCTTGATGTTGGTCTTGGCAATGATTTTTTTGGATATGACACCAAAAACATGGACAGGAAAGCAAAAATAGACAACATCAAACCAAAAAGCCTTTGCACAGCAAAAGAAAAAACAACAGCACAAAAAAGCAACCTGTTAAATGGGAGAAAATATTTTCAAACCATACATGTGATAATTTCTAAAATATATAAGGAACTTCTACAACTCAATTAGTTAAAACCCAAAACTCAGTTAAAAATTGGCAAAGAACTTCCGCAGATATTTTACTTTTTGCCATTCATTTTTTTTCCTCCTTGTAAAACTTTCCTTAAGTCTATATATATTTTCTGCTGTAATCTCTTATTTTTTTAAACTCATTTTTCTTTGTATTTTTGTTTTTGATTGTGAAATGTCTTTCCACTTTTCACCATATTTTATTCAACCACTCTCCATTTAACAGCCTCTTAACTCATGTTCTCACCTTTTTGTCCCTCTATACATTGAAATGCATTGTTGTAGGTAAGTCTTAATATTACTCTTCCAGAAAAGTTGTACTAATTTATATGTTTTAAAAAAGGTCTATGTTACTCATAACAAAATGATTTATTTTTATGTTATAGGGTTTGAGATTTCTGAAAACCAGAAGAGGCAGGCTGCAATGACTGTGAGAAAAGTCTCTAAACAAAAAGGTAAAACTGCCTTTAACTACAACCTCCCTGACCTCACTCACTCTCATTGTGAAACTGAAAAGCCATAAGCTATGTGTTTGCATATTCCTATGCTTGTTTCCATGCTAAAGTTCACTTAGGGTTGTGGTAAATGTCCAGATTCCCAAGTATCTCTGATGATAAGTGGTAAATGATCTTTAAAAGACTTAAGGCTTAGGAGTGAATAATTTAAGGTTGCCATGTCCACAGATAGCTCATTGGGTACAGGAAAAAAATAGAACCTTTGTTTCTTTTATTTTCACTTAAATAAAAGTGAGAAACTAAACTTTATTAACAATTTAGAAACAGTTGGGCAATATTAAATATATGGAATTTATTAACACACACACACACACACATACACACACACACATATATAAGGGATATGCATATAACCTTCTTTCATTGAATTGGGGGCATTTGCCAAATCATGAACCTCAAATCAGAATGGAGGACTTCAAACTGAATCTAGACAGAAGATCCAGATATGTGTTCTCTTTTTGAATCATAAACTAAAGTATTGTAAAAAGAAAATTACCTTGGAAATCAACTTGAATATGAAATGAAGCCTTATTTTCTCATTTTCATGAACTAAAAAACATTAAAATGCTTAATTGAACAAAGGAAAAGAACTACCCTCTGTTTATTCAAGAAGCTATTTAGTACCAGTCCTTTTATGTAAGTTCCTTCATTTTGCTTTTATGATACCCCTGAAAAGGTAGACATTATTAGTCTCATTTTCCAGAAGAAGAAACTGAGGATATTTGGCATAAAGTGACTCTGAACTTAAGTCAGCTTGTTTCTAAGTCTACTGCTCCCTCCTCTCCACCTCAGGGTTCTGTTGATCCTTCATGCTAGTTAGTGAGTGAGTGAAGTCGCTCAGCTGTGTCTGACTCTTTGCAACCCCATGGACTGTAGCTACCAGGTTCCTCCTTCCATGGGATTTTCCAGGCAAGAATACTGGAGTGGGTTGCCATTTCCTTCTCCAGGTGATCTTCCCAACCCAGGTCTCCTGCATTGTAGGCAGATGCTTTTACCATCTGAGCCACCAAGGAAGTCTTCTTCATGCTAGTTAAGAAGAGCTCAATTTTTTGTCTTACCTCAACCACTGACAGCTGTTTCTATTACTGACAGCTATTATCATTCTCCCCAGGGTAGGCAATCTTAGTGAGACTTCATTTTCCTTAGGCCCTTCCTTGTGCTCTCTTAAAGGGCTCTCTGATTTACAATGAGTGACCATTTAAGTGATCAGATTCAAGTTGCCTGAAATTCTAGCAGTCACATAATGCACCCTTAATTATTCCCAATGAAGTTCCTTTTTATTGAAGAGGTTTAGTGTCTGTTGATATCTGATTTCCAGTTGATCAGTGCACCTAGCTTGGGCATCCAGCTAGTCATGGCCTTCCTTTTAACTTCTTATTGCTTCTTAGTCTTTGAAGACGCTCACTGACACTTGCACTCGTCATGGAAATGTGATTCACTTTAGGTAGGAAATTAAAGGCAACCACTCCTAACTCCTTGGTGGTGAAAACAGGACAGTATTAGAAAGTAACCTGGAGTTAATTACACTAAGTCTATGATCTATATGGATAGGAGAATCCTTTGAGAAAAATGTGCTTATTCCTTAGAGATTTGAGCCCCAACTACCTGGACAGTCTTTGGGCTACAAAGGGGCTACTGTCCTAGTGGTCCACCTCTTTTCTCCTGGAGGCTCTTTCCTCCTGAACTTCTCTCATTCTGAATCCTTCCACTGCCCCTACCACACTGACCTTCATAATGGGATAGTATTCCTTTATCTCAGCCCAAGTTCTCCCAAGTCTATCTGAGACTGGCTTATTTTTCCACTGAGAAACCTTAAAGCAGAAGAGCATGCACAAAGCAACCAATTAGAAAACAGTCCTACTCGCTCATACCAAGCCTTTGTGTCATGTTCCTTCTCTGCCTTGTCTGAAGACTATCCCTTGCAGGTCCTCTTTTGTCTCCCAGTATCTAAACAATTGTTCACCTGAATAGCTTTCCATCTAGTCTTCAAATAAACTTCTCTGGTTTCAAACCACTGAATTCCTAAAAATTTCCTCCATTATTTCTGTTTCCATTTTCTAGGCCCTCCTAGTCCAGGACTGTGGTGACTGATATATTTGAGACTCATGGGCACTACATGTGTAGAAGTGATTTCCACTACAATCCATGTGGTCACAAAAAGTCAGACACAACTGAATGATTAACACACACACACACACACACACACACACACACACACATATGGGAAGAGCAAGTGAGTTTTCTGAGATACCTAAGAAAGCCAGCTTTCTTAATCCTTCCAATGACACCTTTCTGGAAGTGATAAGGGGCACTTTTGTTATCATTTCTCTAATTCAGATTTAATATAGATTCCAACATATTCTATAATGCTATGTGAGGTGAAGTGTTACTCAATTGTGTCTGACTCTTT
Source organism: Dama dama (assembly GCF_033118175.1). Classification (NCBI taxonomy): domain Eukaryota; kingdom Metazoa; phylum Chordata; class Mammalia; order Artiodactyla; family Cervidae; genus Dama; species Dama dama. Next base: position 106,877,896 of record NC_083714.1, read on the forward strand.
GCAGCTCCATGGACTGTAGCTTGTCATAGCCCTCTGTCCATGGAATTCTCCAAGTAAGAATGCTGGAGTGGATAGCAATTCTCTTCTCTAGGGAATCTTCCTGACCCAGGTTTCCTGCATTGCAGGCAGATTCTTTACTGTCTGAGCCACCATGAATGTGTTAGTCACTTAGTCATGTCCAATTCTTTGTGACCCTGTGGACTATAGCCCACTAGGCTCCTCTGTCCATGGAATTCTCCAGGCAAGAATACTGGAGTGGGTTGCCATTTCCTTCTCCAAGTCACATGAGCCACCATGGAAATCCATAATGTCATGGGGCCTTATCCACTTAGTCTACTGTACTAGGGGAGGGAAGCCTGGCTGAAGAAAAGCATAGGACAGAGCCTATCTCCAAGGGAGGCCTTTTCACTTTATATTTGCCTTTTACACTGTCTTGAGAGTTGGCGATTAATTCCTGGTACATCAACTCATTTCAGTTTGCCATTATGGAGCTCTCTAGGGCCGCAAGTACAGTCCTCATCTCCAGAGGCTTTAGGACAGGTCAAAATCAAATGAGTATGTGAGAATAACTAAAATAACTGTAATATAGAATAAAGTTTGAACAATAAGTCTACCCAGATTTCAACACTAATAGCTACAGTAACCAAGAGAGTGTGGCGTTGGTAGAATAGACATGGTAGATTATGTTAGAGAATAGAGAACCCAACAATAGGCCTACACAAATATGCCCAACCAATTTTTTGAAAGGTACAAAAGCAGTTCAGTGAAAGAAAGATAACCTTTTAAACAAATGGCACTGAAAAACTTCAGATATGCATATTATACCACTCTAATGGCAGAAAGTGAGCTAAGGCACCTATTGATGAGGATAAAAGAGGAGAGAAAAGAATCTGGCTTAGAACTCAACATTAAAAAACTGAGATCATAACTTCACATCCCAGGGTAATCCCATCACTCCATGGCAAATAGAAGGGGAAAAGTGGAAACAGTGACAGAGTTTATTTTCCTGGGCTCCAGAATCACTGTGGACAGTGACTGCAGCCATGAAATAAAAAACGCTTGCTCCCAGGAAGAAAAGCTATGGCAAACCTAGACAGCATAGCAAAAAACAGAGACATCACTTTGCCAACAAAAGTCTTTAAAGTCAAAGCTATGGTTCTTCCAGTAGCTATGTATGGATGAGAATTGGACCATAAAGAATGCTGAGTGCTGAAGAATTGATGCATTCAAATTGTGGTGCTGGAGAAGACTGCTGAGAATCTCGTGGACAGCAGGAGATCCTAACCAGTCAATCCTAAAGGAAATCAAGCCTGAATATTCATTGGAAGGACTGATACTGAAGCTCCAGTGCTTTGACTACCTGATGGGAAGAGCTAACTCATTGGAAAAAACCCTGATGCTTGGAAAGATTAAAGGCAAAAGGAGAAAGGGGCGGGAGAGGATGAGATGGTTAGATAGCATCACCAGCTCAATGGAATGAGTTTGAACAAATTCTGGGAGATAGTGAAGGACAGGAAAGCCTGGCATGCTTCAGTCCACTGGGTCACAGAGAGTCAGACATGACTTAGCAACTGAACAACAAAGACAAGGAAGAATCTCAACCTAAATTCACAACCTATAAAAAGTAACTCAAAATAGATAATGAATTTAAATTTAAAGTTAGAAACTTTTATTTATTTTTATTTTTTTCATTTATTTTTATTAGTTGGAGGCTAATTACTTTACAATATTGTAGTGGTTTTTGTCATACATTGACATGAATTAGCCATGGATTTACATGTATTCCCCATCCCGATCCCCCCCCCCCACCTCCCTCTCCACCAAAAATAAAAAAAAATAAAAAAAAGTTACAAACTTTTAAAAAACAGTAGGAGAAAATCTTCAGGATTAGATTTAGGCAAATAATTCTTTAGAACTGACACCAAAAGCTTGAATTATAAAATCAAGTATTGATAAAATGGACCTCATCAAAGTAGAAAATTTTGCCTTGTGTAAGACCATGTGAAGAAGGTGAAAAGACAAGCTACATGCTAGGGAAAATATTTGCAAACCATGTACCTGACAAAACATTAGTATTTAGAATATATAAAGAACTCTCAAAGCTCAATAGTAAAAAATAAATGAAAACAAACAAAAACAAATTACACATTCCAATTAGAAAATGGGCAAAAGACAGATAATTCACTGAAGATGATATTTGGGTATCAGCTGAACATATGAAAAGATGTTCAGCATCATTAATCATTGAAAATATGCAAATCACAATGAGATATCACTACATATCTTTTACAAGGCAATAGAAAAATAAATAGTGAAAACACCTAATGCTGGCAAGGGTGTATAGAAACAGAATCATTCATACCTTGCCGGTGAGAATGTAAAACAGTATAGCCACTGTTTTACATAATTGTTTGGCAGTTTCTTAAAACATAAAATATACAACTACAAGGTGATTCAGCACACATCTGGGCATTTATCCCAAAGAAGCGGAAATTTATTTTCACTTAAAAACTTCTAAACAAATGTTCATAGCAGCTTTGTTCAAAATAGACCAAACTGGAAATAACTTAGTTGTCTTTCAGTGGGTGAGTAATTAAGCAAATACTGGTACATCTATATCATAGAATATTATACATCAATAAAAAGAAGCCAACTACTGGTACATGCAACAACTTGGGTGAATTTCTATGGAATCTTGATGATTGAGAAAAACTTATACCTAAAGGTTACAGATGATATGATTCTATTCATATAACGTTCTTCCAATAATATAATTTGGAAATGAGGAACATACTAGCGGTTGCTAGGAGTTAAGGAGAGATTGGGAAAAGGAAAGAAATAAGTGTGGTTATAAAAGAGTAATAAGAGTAATCCTTTTGATGATAGAAATGTTCTATCTCTTGACTGTGTTCTATAACAATGTTAATATCCTAACTGTAATATTATAATATAGATTTGCAAGATGCTATTATTGGAGAAATTAAATAAAGGGTCCAAGGCATATCTCCATAGTTTTGATTCCTGCATGTGAATTTACAATGATCTCAAAATAAAAAGCTTAATTAAAAATTAAAATGAGCACTCCCCAAACTCCCTCCCTAATATCTATATATCATTTGTTGGCCTCTGGTACTGTCATATTTTTGACACCACATTTGAAAACTGTTAGACAACATCATCAAAATGGCAGAATAGTTTTTTACCTTAATCTCTCCAAAGAACACAGATTTTGACAATTACCAGCAGATAGGAGTGTCATTCTGAGAGTCTGGGAGCTCAGTGGAGAAGTTCCAGACAGAATAATCTATGATTAGACGCAAAGAAGAGTCCAGTCAATAAAAACTGAAGGATGTGACTGCCCTTTTAATGCAAAGACAGCAACACAAAACTAGAAGGAATATGAAAAGTCAAGGAAACAAGAGATCATTGATGGAATGCAATAATTTCTAGAAACTGACACCCAAAGACAAGGAGATCTGTGATTTGCCTGTTAAACAATTCAAAATATATTATAGTTGTTTTAAGGAAGTTCAAAGAGCTACAAGAGGGACAATTCAACAAAATCAGGGAAACATTGTGAACAAAATAAGAAATTTAATGGAAGAAATTATAAAAAATAACCAAACAAATTATAGAGCTGAAAATACAATGTATGAAATGAAAAAATACAATACAGAGCATCAATAGCAGACTTAATCACCCAGAAGAAAAGTATGTGAAGTCAAAGAAAGGTCATTTGAAATTGTCTAGTCAGACTAGGGGAGAAAAATGAAAAAGGGTGAAGTATGCCTATGTGACTTATGGGGTAAAATTAAGATTAACAATCTATAAAATATTAGAGTCTGAGAAGGATAAGAGAAGAAGAAAGGAGAACAAAGACTGTTTAAGCAAACAGTGGCTAAAATTTCCCAACTCTGGGTAGATATTTGGATATCCAAGTTCACTTGGCTCACTGATGTCCAAACAATTTAACCCAAAATGGTCTTCTCTAAGACACATTCTAATAAAGCTATCTAAAATCAAAGACAAAAAGAGAACGTTAAAAGTAACAAGAGAAAAAAAAATCTCATGTGCATGGAAACCTGTATAAGGCTATCAGCAGATTAATCAACAGAGAGTGGAATGATATGTTCAAAGTACTAAAAGAAAGTATCATCCAACCAAGAATGCTGCACCCAGAAAATAAAGGAAAGACAAACACTTTTTCAGACCAGAAAAAATAATAAAAGCAGAAAGAGTTAATTGCCACTAGACTTGACTTACAATAAATGCTGAAAGTTCTTCAAGCTGAAATGAAAGAATGCTAATTAGTAACATGAAAACCTGAAGATGAATGTACAATAGGGGCAGCAGATAATATGGCAGAGTAGAAGGACTTGAGCTCACCTCCTCCCATGAAAGCAACAAAATCAAAACTAACTGCTGAACAATCATTAACAAAAAAGTCTTGAACCTATGAAAAAGTGTATTCTACAACCAAAGACAAAGAAGAAGAAAGACAGTGGGAGGGGTAATTTTGCAATATAATCAAATCCTATACCTGCCAGATGGGCAGCCCACAACTTGAAAAGTATTATATTGCAGGGATTCTCTGACAGGAGTGAGAGTTCTGAGCCCAACATTAGGCTTCCAAGCCTGGGGTCTGGCCACAGAAGGAGAAGCTCACACACATTTGGCTTTGAAGGCCAGTGGAGCTTGTATCCAAGAGTTTCACAGGACTGGGGAAATCAGTGATTCCACCCTTGGAGGAATCACACATTTTATGTGCACTGGGACCCAGAGCAAGGCAGTGATTCCATAGGAGCCTAGACCAGACCTACCTGTAAATCTTAGTCTCCTAGGGAGGCAGAAGTTGGCTATGAGTCACTATGGGGACAAGGACACTGGTGGTGAGAGTTCCAAGGAATATAATCCACATAAGCTCTCCCAGAAGTCATCATATTGGCATCAAGATCTCGACCCACTCAACAGCCTGTAGGATCCTGTGCTGGAGCGGTAACACAGCCACATCCATCTGCAGGCAGGCTACCTGAATTCATCCTAAGCCAACAACCACATATAAACACATGGCTTGACATGGCCTTGCCCACAAGTGGGACAATACCTAGATCTGCCCATTAGGGGGCAGTCACCAGTCCCTCCCACCAGAAAACTTGTACAGGGACCCTGGATCCACCTCACTCAACAAGATGCTGGCACAAGAAGTAAGAGAAACAATCCTGCAGCCTGAGGAAAAGGGACCGCAAACACAAAAAGTAAGACAAAATGATATGACAGAGAAATATGTTAAAGAAGAAGGAACAAGATAAAAACCACAGAGAAAATAAGTGGAAATAGACAATCTACCTGAGAAAGACTCCAGAGTAATGATAGTAAAGATGATTCAAGAAGTCAGAAAAATAATGAAGCACAGACCAAGAGAATACAATAAATGTTTACTATAAACCTGGAGAAAGAAATGGCAACCCACTCCAACATTCTTGCTTGGAAAATCCCATGGTCAGAGGAGCCTGATAGGTTACAATCCATGGGGTCACAAAGAGTTGGACATCACTAAGCAACTTCACTTTCACTTTCTTCTAGGAGCTTGAAAGAACAAAGATGAGCAATGCAATAACTGAAATGAAAAATACACTAGAAGGAATAAATAGAATAAATGAGGCAGAAGAATAGGTAAGTGACCTGGAAGATGGATTACTGGAAATCACTACTGCAAAACAGGATAAAGAAAAAAGAATGAAAAATAATGAGAACAGTCTTAGAGACTTCTGGGATATTAAATGTACCAACATTTGCATTATAAGGGTGACAGAAGAAGATGAGAGAGAGAAAAGACCTGAGAAAATGTTTGAAGAGATAATAGCCAAACTCTTCACTAAAATGGGAAAGGACACACTCACTCAAAACCAGGAAGCACAGAGAGTCCCATACAGGATAAATCAAAGGAGGAACATGCTGAGACACACATTAATCAAAGTAATGAAAACTAAAGACAAAGAAAATACTAAAAAGCAACAAGGGAAAAGCAAGAAATAACATACAAAGGGATTTCCATAAACTTATCTCCTGATTGTTCGGCAGTAGATCTGCAGGCCAGAAGAGAGTGACATGATATATTTAAAATGCTGAAAAGGAAAAAACTACAACCAAGAATACTCTACCTAGCAAGGTTCTCATTCAGATTACACAGAGAAAACAAATGCTTTATGGGCAAAGAAATGCTAAGATAATTCGGCACCACCAAATCAGCTATACAACAAATGCTAAGGGAACTTCCCTATATGGGAAAGAAAAGGCCATAACTGGAAACAAGAAAATTATGAATGGGAAAGCTCAACGGTGAAGGCAACATACAATAAATGTAGGCAAGCATCCATAAAAAATATAATAACAAAACCAGCAATGGTGAGAAGAGAAGAGTATAAATATAGGATATTGAAAATGCATTTGAAATTAAGAGACCAGCAACTTTATTTTTTTAATTTTTTTTCATTTATTTTTATTAGTTGGAGGCTTATTACATTACAATATTGTAGTGGTTTCTGCCATACATTGACATGAATCAGCCTTTGGTTTACCTGTGTTCCCCATCCCAATCCCCCCTCCCACCTCCCTCCCCATCCCATCCCTCTGGGTCTTCCCATTGCACCAGCCCTGAGCACTTGTCTCATGCATCCAACCTGGGCTGGAGATCATATACACAATGGAATATTACTCAGTCATTAAAAAGAATTCACTTGAATCAGTTCTAATGAGATGGATGACACTGGAGCCCATTATACAGAGTGAAGTAAGCCAGAAAGATAAAGACCAATACAGTATACTAATGCATATATATGGAATTTTAAAAGATGGTAATGATAACCCTATATACAAAACAGAAAAAGAGACACAGATGTACAGAACAGACTTTGGGACTCTATGGGAGAAGGCGAGGGTGGGATGTTCTGAGAGAATAGCATTGAAACAAGTATACTATCAAGGGTGAAAGAGACCAGCAACTTTAAACAATCTTGTATATACAAAGACTGCTGTATCAAAACCTCATGATAAAGAGAAACCAAAAATCTGTAATAGATATGAACAAAGAATAAAGAAAGAAAAAGCAATCCAAGCACTAAACATAGACATCAAATCAGAACAGTAGAGAACAAAAGATGAAGGGAAAGAAAAAAGAACTACAGAAATTAATCCAAAACAATTACAAAATGACAATAAAAAATACATATTAGTGGTTACCTTAAATGGAAATTGTTTAAACACTCAACAAAAAGATATAGACTGGATGAATAGATACAAAAACAAGACCCATATATATGCTGTTTACAAGAGACATACTTAAAATCTAGATACACTTACAGACTGAAAATGAGAGGATGGAAAAAGATATTCCTTGCAAATGGAAATGAAAGCTGGAATAGCGATACTCATATCAGACAAAATAGACTTTAAAATAGAAGACTGTTACAAGAGACAAATAAGGACACTACCTAATGAACAAGGGATCAATCCAAGAAGAAGATATAACACTTGTAAATATAAATGCACCCAACATAGGAGCACCTCAATATATAAGGCACATTGTATCAGCCATAAAATGAGAAATTGATAGTAACACAATAATACTGGGGCACTTTAACGACCCATTTTCTTCAATGGACTGGTCATGCACACAGAAAATCAGTAAGGAAACACAGGCCTTAAAATGCCATATTAAACAAGATGAACTTAATTGATATTTATAGAACATTTCATTCAAAAGCAGAAGAATACACATTCTTCTCAAGGGCACATGAGAGATTCTCCAGGATAGAGCACATGCTGTGCCATAAAAGAAGCCTCAGTATATTTAATAAAATTGAAATTATATCAAGCCTGCATTCCAACAAAAATGCTAAGAGATTAGAAATTAGCTATAAGAAAAAACTGGAAAAAAACACAATCACACGGAGGCTAAACAATATGTCACTAAACAACCAGTGGGTCACTGAAGAAGACAAAAAGAAAAAAAAAAAATACCCAGAGACAGATGAAAATGAAAACATGATGACCCAAAACCTATGGGATGCAACAAAAGCACTTCTAAGAATGAAGTCTGTAGCAATACAACCTTACCTCATGAAAAAAGAAAAAAAAAATACAATCTGACCTAAACCAACTAGACAAATAAGAACAAATAGTGGAAACCAATTTGGAAAAGAAGAAAAATTGTCACTGTTTACAGATGACATGAAATTGTACATAGACAATGCCAGAGATGCTACCCCTCCCCCACACACACACACACTAGAGCTTATCCATGAATTTGGTACAGTTGCAGGATACAAAATTAATACTCAGAAATCACTCACATTTCTATACATTAACCACAAAAAATCAGAAAGAGGAATTAAGGAAACAATCCCATTTACCACTGCATCAAAAAGAATAATGTACCTAGGAATAAACCTACCTAAGAAGGCAAAAACTTTTACTATGAAAACAGTGAGATGCCAATGAAATAATTGAAGGTGACACAGGTCAAATTATATACTATATTCTTGGATTGGAAGAATCAATATTGTCAAAATGACTATACTACCCAAGGCAATCTACAGATTCAATGCAATCCCTATTAAATTACCAATGACATTTTTCAAAGAACTAGAGCAAAAAAATCAAATTTACATGGAAACACAAAAGACTCTATGGAGTCAAAATCATCCTGAGAAAGAAAAATGGAGCTGGAAGAATCAGTCTCCCTGACTTCAGACTATACTACAAAGGTACAGTAAACAAACAAAAAAAGAGTATGCTACTACAAGGACCTACTGTATAGCATGGGCAAATTTGCTCAATACTCTGTAATATCCAAATGGGAAAAGAATCAGAAATAGAATAGATACATGTATAATGGAATCATTCTCCTGTACACCTGAAACTAACACAACATTGTTAGTCAACTATTTTCCAATATAAACTAAAAATTTTTAAGTTATTATTAAAAAAGAGAGTGGAACTGGCACACACACACACACACACACAAACCCAGAAATATAGGTCAGTGGAACAGAATTGGAAGCCAAGAAATAAACCCACACACCTACGGTCAGTTTATCTACAATAAAGAAAGCAAGAACATACAATGGAGAAAAGACAGTCTCTTCAATAAATGGTTCTGGGAAAATTGGTCAGCTACATGTAAAAGAATGAAACTAGAATGTTCTCTAACACCACACACACACACACACAAATAAACTCAAAATGGACAAATGACCTAAATGTAAGATTGCATACTGTAAAACTCTTAGAGGAAAACATAGGCAGAACATTCTCTGACATAAATTTGCAGCAATATCTTTTTGCATCCACCTCCTAGAGAAAATAAAAACAAAAATAAACAAATGGGACCTAATTAAACTTAAAAACTTTTGCACAAGAAGAGGAGCCATAAAAAAAATGAAAAGACAACATACAGAATGGGAGAAAATATATGCAAACAAAGCGAGTGATAAGGGATTAATCTCCAAATATACAAACATCTCATGCTGCTCAATATCAAAAATACCAAACAACCCAATCAAAAAATGGGCAGAAGATCTAGTAGATACTTCTCTAAAGAAGATATACAGATGGCCAAAAATTACATGAAAAGATGTTCAACATTGCTAATTATTAGAGAAATGCAAATCAAAACTACAATGACAAAACTTACACTTTTCAGAATAGCCATCATCAAAAAAATCCACAAGTAATAGATGCCAGAGAGATTGTGGAGAAAACTCTTATACTGTTGGTGGGAATGTAAACTGATACAACCACTATGGAGAACAATATGGAGGCTCCTTAAAACTAAAAATAGAGCTATCATATGATCCAGAAATCCCACTCCTAGGCATATATCCAAAGAAAGCCATAATTCAAAAAGACATTTGCATTACAATATTCATTGCAGCGCTGTTTCCAATAGCTAGGACATAGAAGCAACCTAAATGTCCATTGACAGATAAGTGGATAAAGAAGATATTGTACATACATACAATGGTATATTACTCAGCCATTTAAAAAATGAAATAATGCTATTTGTGGTGACATGGATGGATCCATGACATGGATGCTATTTGAGATTGTCATGCTGAGTGAAGTAAGTGAGGCAGAGAAAGGTATATATCATATGATATCACTAGTATGTGGAATGTAAAAAAAAGGTACAAATGAACTTATTTACAAAACAGAAATAGAGTCACAGATATAGAAAGCAAACTTATAGTTGCAAATTCAGCAGGAGAGGGATAAACTGGGAGATTGGAATTGACATGTAACTAGTAAGAACATACTGTATAGCACAGGGAACTCTATTTAATACTTTGTAATGACCTTTATAAGAAAAGAATCTAAAAAAGAGTGGATGTATGTATATGTATAACTGATTGACTGTCTTATACAGCAGAAATTAATGCAACATTTTAAATAAACTATATTCCAATAAAATTAATTTTAAAAATGTGCAGAATTCATAAATACCCATTTACCAAAGAAAATTTTCCAATAGCCACCATGTACATAAAAATTTCTCAGAATCATTAATCATCAGGTAATGCAAATAAAAACCACAGTGAAATATTATGTCACACCTTCCAGAATGGCTGTTATCAAAAGAAAAGTGCTGATAAGTGCTGGGAAAGATGTAGAGAAAAGAGAACTCTTGTGTTCTGCTGGTGAGAATGTAAATTGATACAGCTACTATGAAAAATAATATGGAGGTTCCTCAAAATTTAAAAATAGAACTATATAATTCAATTCCAGTTCTGAATATATATCTAAAGAAATGAAATAGCTATCTTGAAGAGATCTCTGTACCCCATGTTTGTTACAGCATTATTCACAGTAACCAAGACACAGAGGATGAGATGATTGGATGGCATCACTCAGTGTCCAAACTCAATGGACATGAGTTTGAGCAAGCTCCAGGAAATGGTGAAGGACAGGGAAGCATGGCGGGATGCAGTCCATGGTGTTGCAAAGAGTCGGACATGACTGAGCAACTGAAAAACAAGGCTCAGAAACCACCTAAGTGTATTTGACAGATGAATGGATAAAATAAATGTATACAAACACACACACAATGAAACATTATTCAGTCATAAAGAAGGAAATCTTGTCTTTTCCACATCATGGACTAACCTGGAAGGTATTCTGCTAAAAGATATATTGCAGAGAAAGAAAAATACTTCATGATCTCACTTATGTGGGGAATCTAATAAAACTGAATTCATAAAAACAAGAGATTGGGGTTTGCCACATGCAAGGAGTGTTGATTAGGGAAAATCAGTAAATGTGGTCAAAATATAGAGACATTCAAGAGCTAACATGGAAAAAAAAAGATTTCCTTTTCATCATACAGAACTGGAACACAAAAGTAGGAAGTCAAGAGATACCTGGAGTAACAAGCAACTTTGGCCTTGGAATACAAAATGAAGCAGGGCAAAGGCTAACAGAATAATCCCAAGAGAATGCACTGGTCATAGCAAACACCCTCTTCCAACAACACAAGAGATGACTCTACACATGGACATCACCAGATGGTCAAATACCAAAATCAGAGTGATTATATTCTTTGTAGCCAAAGATGGAGAAACTCTATACAGTCAGCAAAAACGAGACCAGGAGCTGACTCTGGCTCAAATCATGAACTGCTTATTGCAAAATTCAGACATAAATTCAAGAAAGTATAGAAAATCACTAGGCCATTCAGGTATGACTTAAATCAAATCCCTTATGATTATACAGTGGAAGTGACAAATAGATTCAAGAGATATGATAGACAGAGTGCCTGAAGAACTATGGACAGAGGTTTAAACATAGTAGAGGATGTGGTGATCAAAACCATCCCAAAGAAGAAGAAATACAAAAAGGCAAAATGATTGTCTGAGAAGGCCTTACAAACAGCTGAGAAAGGAAGAGAAGCTAAAGGCAAAGGAGAAATTGAAAGATATTCCCATCTTAATGCAGAGTTCCAGAGAAGAACAAGGAGAGATAAGAAAGCCTTCCAAAGAGAACAATGGAAAGAAATAGAGGAAAACAATAGAATGGGAAAGATCAGAGATCTCTTCAAGAAAATTAAAGCTTCCAAGGGAACATTTCATGCTTCATGGGCACAATAAAGGACAGGAACAGTATGGACCTAACAGAAGCAGAAGATATTAAGAAGAGGTGGCAAGAATACACAGGAGAACTATACAAAAAGCAAAAAAAAAAAACCTCAATGACCCAGATAACCATGATAGTGTGATCATTCACCTAGAGCCAGATATCCTGGAATGGGAAGTCAAGTGGGCCTTAGGAAGCATCACTATGAACAAAGCTAGTAGAGGTGATGGAATTCCAGCTGAGCTATTTCATATCCTAAAAGGTGATTCTGTTATAATGCTGCACTCAATATGCCAGCAAATTTGGAAAACTAGGAGTGACCAAAGACTGGAAAAGGTCAGTTTTCACTCTAATCCCAAAGAAGGGCAATTCCAAAGAATGTTCACACTACCATACAGTTGCAGTCATTTCACACACTAGCAAGGTAATGCTAAAAATCCTACAAGCTAGGCTTCAACAGTATGTGATCTGAGAATTCCAGAAATACAAGCTGGATTTAGAAAAGGCAGAGGAACCAGAGATCAAAGTGCCAACATCAGTTGGATCATAGGAAAAGCAAGAGAATTCCAGAAAAAAAATCTACTTGTGCTAAAGTCTTTGATTGTGTGGATCACAACAACCTATGAAAAATTCTTAAAGAGATGGGAATACCAAAGCACCTTGTCTACCTTCTGAGAAACCTGTATGCAGGTCAAGAAGCAGCAGTTAGAACTGGACATGAAACGACAGACTAGTTCAAAATAGGAAAGGAGAACATCAAGGTTGTATATTGTCACTTTGCTTATTTAACTTATATGCAGAGTACATCATGCAAAATGCTATGCTGGATGAAGTACAAGCTGGAATCAAGATTGCCAGGAGAAATATCAATAACCTCAAATATGCAGATGACACTGCCTTTATGGCAGAAAGTTAAGAGGAACTAAAGAGCCTCTTGATGAAGTTGAAAGAGGAGTGCGAAAAAGCTGACTTAAAGCTCAACATTCAAAAAATGAAGATCATGGCATCTGGTCACATCACTTCATGGTAAGTAGATTTGGAAACAATGGAAACTGTTGACAGAGTTTATTTTCTTGGGCTCAAAAATCACTGCAGATGATGACTGCAGCCATGAACTTAAAAGACACTTGCTCTTTTGAAGAAAAGCTATGACAAACCTAGACAGCGTATCAAAAAGCAGAGGCCTACTGTGCTGACAGAGTATAGTCAAAGTTATGGTTTTTCCAGTAGTCATGTATGGATGTGAGAGTTGATCCATAAAGAAGGCTGAGCACTGAAGAATTGATGTTTTCTTTTTTTTTTTTTTTTTCATTTATTTTTATTAGTTGGAGGCTAATTACTTTACAATATTGTAGTGGTTTTTGCCATACATTGACATGAATCAGCCTTGGATCTACATGTGTTCCCCATCCCGATCCCCCCTCCCACCTCCCTCCCCATAGATGTTTTCTAACTGAGGTTTTGGAGAAGACTCTTGAGAGCCCCTTGGACTGCAAGGACATCATACTAGTCAATCCTAAAGGAAATCAACCCTGAATATTCATTTGAAGGACTGATGCTGAAGCTGAAATTCCAATGCTTTGGCCACCTGATGCAAAGAGCCAACTCATTGGAAAAGACCCCCTTTCTGGGAAAGACTGAAGACAGAAGGAGAAGAGGAAGACAGAGGTTGAGATGATTGGGTGGTATCACCAACTCAATGGACATGAGTTTGAGGAAACTCTGCAAGATGGTGAAGGACAGGGAAGCCTGGCGTGCTGTAGTCCATGGGGTCAAAAAGAGTCAGACATGGCTGAGCGATTGAACAACAATAACAAGGGAAGTGATATACAGCATGAATACTATAGTTAGCAAGGCTCTATTGTATATTTGAAATTTTCTAAGAGAATAGATCTTAAAAGTTATCATCAGAAGATAAAAACTTTTTTAACTATGTGATGTGATGGATGTTAAGTGACCTTGATGTGCTTATCTTTTTCCAGTATATACATATATCAAATCATTATGTTGCATACCTTAATCTTATACAATGTAATATTTCTATTATGTCTCAATTGGGGAAAAATACAAAATGTGAACAGGCAAACAACAAGTGAAATGATTTAATTAGTCAAACCTCCCAACAAAGAAATGCCCAATGACAGGTTATTTCACTGGTGATTTTCATGAAACCTTTCAATAAGAATTAATGCCAGTCTTTCTCAAACTAGTCCAAAAGCTTGAAGTGAAAGGAACACTCTCAAGCTCATTTTATGAGGCCAGCATTACCCCACAACCAAAGCAGGATAAAGATACTACTAGATAATACAGGCCAATAACCTTGATGAGTATAGACGCAAAAATTCTCAACAAAATACTAGCAAACCAAATTCAACAACATGTAAATAGATCATGCACCATCATCAAGTGTGATTCATGTCGAGGATGCAAACATTGTCTACATATGCAAATCAATAAATATATACCACATTTATAGAGAAAGGTAAAAATTGCATGATCACCTCAATTTTTTACAAGTTCACTGCTAATAACATCATATTCAATGGTAAGAGTTTGAAAGCATTTCCTTTAAGATCAGGGAAAAGAGAAGGACACCAACTCTCACCACTCCTATTCGGCATAATGGTGAAAGTCCTAGCCAGAGTTGTCAGGAAAGAAAAAGCAATTAAAGTCAGAAGTCAATTATCTCTGTTTGCAGATGACATGATTTCATACATATAAAACTGTAGAGACTCTTAAGACGTAAAAATATTAGAATAGTAAAGGAATTCAGTAATATTTCAGTATACAAAATCAGTTGTACAAAAATCAGTTTTCTTTCAATAGCAACAAACATCCACAGAGAAAATACCAGCATAACCCCCTTTGCAATATAACAAAATAATAAAATACTTAAGAATAGGTGTACCAAGAAAGTTAAAGATCTGTACATTTAAATCTATTAGACATTTATGAAAAAAATTGAAGACACAAATAAATGGGAAGATATCATATATTCATGGATTATAAGATGATATTGTGGAAATGACCTTACTACACAAAGCCATCTGTATATTCGGTGTAATCCCTATCTCAAATTCCATGGCATTTTTCATAGGATAAAAAAAAAAGAGTCCTAAAATTCATATGGAACCAGAAAAGACCCCAATTTACCAAAGAAATTCTGAGAAAGAAGAACAAAAATGGGGGCAATCATACATCCCAGTTTCAAACTATATTGCAAAACTATAGTAATCAAAAAAATATGGTGCTTACATTAAAAACCAACATATAGATGAATGGAATAGAATTGAGGGCCCAATTATAAAGCCATACTTATGTTCAACTACTATTTATAAGGGGGCCAAGAATATTCAGAAAGGGAAAATTTGTTGTTTTTGTTTTAGTCACTCATCATGTCCAACTGTTTGCGACCCCATGGACTGTAGCCCACCAGGATCCTCTGTCCATGGGCTTACCCAGGCAAGAATACTGGAGTGGGTTGCCATTTCCTTCTCCAGGGTATCTTCCTGACCCAGGGATCGAACCTGCATCTCCTGCATTGAAGGCAGATTCTTTACCACTGAGCCAGGGTGGAAACACAAGGGAAAAACTACTCTTTTATTAATGGCATTGGGAAAACTAGATATTTACATGCAGAGGACTGTATCAACACCCCCCCCATACTACACCAGTCACAAAAATTAACTCAAAACAGATTAATGACTTATGCGTAAGACCCACATATGTAGAAATCCTAGAAGAAAACAGAGAAAATACGTCTTGACTTAGGTCTTGCCAATGCGTTTTTAAATATGACACCTAAAGCACAAGCCAGAGAAATAAAAATAAGCAAGTGGGACTTGAAATCTGCTCAGCGAAAGACAAACTATTAACAAAATGAAAAGGTTCCCTATGGAATGGGAGAAATTGTTTATAAACTATATACCCAATAAAGACATATACATACACACCATGGTGTACTATTCAGCCATAAAAAGAAAGAAATCCTATCATTTATGGAAATATGAATAGTCTTTATTGAGTTATGCTGTGAGAAAGAAGTCATAAAATACAAATATTATCTGATGTCTCTTTTAAGTTGCAAGCTGAAAAATGCAAAGTTACAGAAACAAAATAGATTGCTGGTTGCCAGGGTTTGGGGTTGGCATTGGGGAAAGTGGGGAGATGTTGGTCAAAGGGCACAAACTTCTAGTTATATGATGAAGTTCTGGGGATATAATATACAGTATGGTTAATATAGTTAACAACACTCTATTGTATACTTAGGAGGTGCTAAGAGTATTGTATACTTAGGAGGTTCTTAAATATTCTTTCCACAAACATAAGTAATTGTGTGAGGTGATGGATGTGTTAACTAACCTTATTGTGGTAATTATTTCATAGTATATACATGTAATGAATCATCATATTTAACACCTTACACTTACACAATATTATGTCAGTTGCATCTCAGTAAAGCTGGAAAACAATAATAAGAATAAAAAAAAAAACCAGCAAAATACTCACTTTTAGAAAAGAAATGTTTCCTTCTCACTGACCTGCCAATGGCTTAATATGATATATGATGGCTTAATGTGACATTGCTTCCAGGGTAATGGGATCAAGTCATCAAACAAAGACAAACAGAGAAGCTGTAATGTTGAAATTTCAGACACTGACCAGCAAATGAATAAGGTATTTGAGAGCAATAGAGAAATCATCCTTGCATTCTGAATCATATGCTTTATGCTTCAGCCTATTCTGTTCTGAATATAGATAAGGATTAAAAATGAGGCACTAGGTGATTTGAGAAGCCCCTTGCTACTTAATTTATACCATTTCCCTTTGATCTCCCATCTACTCTAGGTGTCAACTCTGCCCGCTCAGTTCCTCCTTCCTACCCACCACCACAGGACCCGTTAAACCAGGGCCAATACCTGGTCCCCGATGGCATCGCTCAGTCGCAGGTCTTTGAGTTCACCGAACCCAAGCGCAGCCAGTCACCATTCTGGCAAAACTTCAGCAGGTTAACCCCCTTCAAAAAATAATACCAACAGGGAGGCAGATAATTTTAAAATAAATAAAATTATATTTATAGATGGACCTTTTTTTGGAGAAGCACTGTTGAAATTTATATATATATATACATATACACACACATGCATACACACACATACACAAAAACACACAAAGTCTTGAGTGTACACACCCACACATCCAACTACACACACACACACACACACACACACACACACTCACACTCACACTCACATACACACACACGCAGAAGGACCAAAAATGTTTTCTGTTGTTTTGGGCAAGTAAAATCTGTAGTTGGTAGGAAGAAGTACCAATGACTTCCAAACACGTGATCCCTTAAAAAGTTTTCTGTTCTTATCCTGCCCCCCTCCCCTTTACTTTCAGAAACTTACATTTCTATTTGTTCCTTTTTTGTTAAGATAATCTTTTTGCTCTCCTGTGAATGATTCATTGACTTGTCATTATTAACATAGATGTGTTGTATTGTTTTTTACTTTCCTGATGATACTGATGCTGATGACTTTTGAATTTAATTTAATATGGTGGAGTTTGGGAGTTTTGAATTTCTTTTTTTCCCTTTTACTTCTCATTGGGTAAAGGAAGGATCCCCTTTCTCCTCTCCCTCGACTGATCATCTGCGAATGTTTCTGCAGCCCTGCAGTTGCCCCAAATAGCCTTTTTCCTGCATCTTCTGTCCTAGTCATACCAGTCTGGACATGCTCTGTTGTGCCCTGTGACATAACTGCTCAATATTTCTATTGCTTTCACTGTGTTTTAGGTGTTGTGGAGGGATTGAAACTAAACAGAAGTAAGAGAACGTCAGAATAATGATACTAGAAGGGACTTTTGTTCAGAAAATGTTCTGCATTTGGGCTGTTTCTTCTTCTAGCACTGGGGGTTCCCATGTTGTAGCACTGCTGGGTCATGACAGTTTTGTATCTGGGGTTTAGTTTGGGTCAGTTATTCTCTTCTTCATGCCACTTTGGTTATGGGGTTTCTTCTAAGCTTCTTCCTCCCCTAACTTAAAAAGTCTGAACTAGAAGCAAAGAGGCTGAGACTCTGCCCCTTGAAGGAGGGATTCAACTGTCTCCAGTAACAGGTAGGTTTAGGGCATGGTTCCCCACTGAAGTCAGTTCAGCAGCCTGGTTATACCTGCTTCACATTTGCAGATTGTTTAGGCAGCATTGTTCAGAGTCTGTGAGAGGTCAAAACAGAGCTCACCTGACCAAGATCATCAGCTGTATTCAAATTATTGACCTAGACAGAATCCAGGGCTGAGAGTAATCTCTTATAGGAAAGAAGAAAGACGGGCATGGAAAGAGACATCCTCAGTCCAAGATATGTACTTACAGTTCCTAACTTAGGTGTAACTTCCCCCATTGTTAGCAGATTGCATGGATAATCTTCCATGGCTCCTTCATCCTCCTCCCTGTTTTCCTTCTTTCTCCTGCTCTCCCCTACACAGGAGGATTGCTGGTATGAGCATAATTAAAGCATTTCTGGAACTCAAAGAATGCCCTATTTCCAACATTCTCCCATCCCACCACAATTGAAGTAAGCAAGTGAGAAGCCCAGGGGACATGTCCCTGTGGAGAAAGGATCTGAGGCAGAGTTGCTTCCCTCAGGTTCATTTTTGGCAGGCTTTACACTTCCAACACAAAGAGACAGGCTCCCTATGTGTACTCCCTATTCCTCCTCTCCACATGGCCTCTTGGGTAGGTAGACCTTGAATAGTACAAAGAATGTAGCACAAAGGAGTAAAGATGGGCCCTACTATGGAGAGCCATTCTAATGAGGAGATTGAGTCTGTCCTGGACCCTGTGGGAGAAGAAGAGTTCATCATGAAAGGACCTCAGCTTAATGAGCGGCAGCTGTGGCTGAATGGGACCCTTAACATAGCTAGCTTGATTGCTGCTTTTATGCTTCCTTATCCAGACCAGGCCCTGTCTAGCCTGGGAATTTTTCCTCTTTGGGAATCAAATAACAACCTGTTTAAGCTCACATTCCACCACACCCAAATGAGACTTGCGGAGTAAGCCAAGGATAAGCCTGAATTGAGCAGAGGGCTAGAGCTCGGGACTGGCCACCACTGCTCAGCACAAGACCCAACTAAGCCCCCTTGGCAAAGAACCTGGTACTGAGTGACAAAGCTAAATTGACCTCCCTGTCAAACAGAATATCTGGCTGTGTAGGCCTCCCTTGAGTGTACGTTGTTTTCCCACTTTCCATTCTTTCCCATTAGGCCTGGCCTTGACATGTTTCTCCAGAGCTTGGGGGCACACCAAAAGGGTATGCTTGGACAGGTCCCTGGACCTACAACTTCTCTTGGCCAAGCTCCCTCCCACACCCCCTTCCTGCTCACCTGGACAGGGAGCAGGACACAGAGCTCCATGATCAGGGATTATCACCTCTTTTCCACCTACCTCTCACCCACCCAACTCACTGGTCTCATCAGATGCCAATAACTTGTGAAAACAATAAGAAATCAGTTTACCATTGGTCAGAAAATTCCTGTAACCTATGACAGAAAGCAGACCAGTGATGGACAGTCTCAAGGGGAGCCCCCATTACCTGAGTTCAGAATCCAAGCCTATTCTGTGTCCCCACAGCAGTGCTCTCCCCAAGGAATCTGTAAATCTCTGTTTCTGCATGGTCCAGAGATCCCCTTTCCTCACCTCAATGAGGCCTGGATTTGCTCTCCAAAAGGCTTGGAACCTGCCATAGAATGGCCTAATCCAGAAACTCAACTCTTCTTTCTCCCTCTCTCTCATTCCTTCTACATGTATGTCTCTAAAGGATGTATAAGGACAGCAACAAGAGAGTTCTAACAATTCTAGTGTGAAACCAAATAGTGATCTTTTAGTGCTTTGGGGATGGGGTGGGCTGGGGTGGATGGATGGGCAACAGTGATTTTGATTACCCCTGCTGCTCTGCACTTGCCAGTTTATTATTTCATTTCTTCTATCTGATTGTTTGACCCTGTCAAACAAGTGTCAAAGTTGTGTGTTTAAAAAAATGTTTAACAAAAATATGATGTTGTAATGACACAAAGCCTTATGAAAATATTTATGGAGTTCAATAAAAGAAGTAAAAGACACCTCTAGGCATAGCTCTCATGCTATTTTATGTGTGTATGTTTTACCAATTGCTAAATAAAGGGAATTTGCCTGGTGGGGGCAGATTATTCCAGCCTAGCCTGCCAGTCCTGTTGTTCTATAGCCAGGCATACCATAGGCTGTCTGTGGCCTTCCATGTTATTTCTTAAAGAGTGGGCCACAAGAACCAAGTTTGATTCTGTAACAGAGGCACTTCAAATGTCTTTATGGGTAGGACTGTCCTTTATGTCATTTCGCCCTTTGACAGGTCTTAAAGACCCATTCCTGACTTTGCTCCTTTTCCTTGCAGCTGCAAGTCCAGTACTTGCCCTGTGCACTCTCACATGATCTTAAAAGCTGCTTTTTGAACCTAACCAGAATCCATATCACTTAGGAATCCCCCACCTCCAGCTATTTCCTAATGCTTCCAGTCCTTTTTCCTCCGAAATAGACACATTTATCTATCCCCCAAAGTGTTTATTTCATCATGGTGTCTCCTACACAAACATGCTCCTTGCTTCCCACAAGGCTCCTGTGTGGTATCTTATGTTACCCAGCAGAGACACGATGGTTTGTATGTTCTGGTACTACTTCACCTGCCTTTCTCCAGAAGAAATAAACACTGACCCTAATAAAATGCTTATTCATCACTCGTCTCCCAATCTGCTTCAAACTGATCTCAGAGTTGCTTACTCTTAGAGTGTTCCTGGGTGCCGCATGGATTGAGGACAGTTGGAAACAAGAATATGGAATGAGCTGATACTAGCATATGAATGAGTATCACTCTCTATATTCTCCTCAAGAGCCCTATCTCTTTAAGTTTTCTAGTCTAGGCTTCCAACAGATGACTACGACCACAGGTCCTTTTGTCTCTAGTACCAAGAGCAAATAGAAGGAGGCCCAAGGTCTCTGCTGTGGGTTTTGGCTTACTTCAGTGTTTTAGTCACTGAAGCCACCACTCTGCTGCTTAGCCTGCTTAACCTTTGGACCCTTTGGAATTTCCCTATTTATGTTGACCTGTTTACCCCTGCCTCCCAGAGGCTTCTGTCCTGAATAGAATAGAATGCTGGTTAGATAGACCTTGCTCGCCCAGGCCTTTACCTATCAGGTCCAGGATAACAAAATGAGACCTCAGCATTCCCCCAAGTACAACTGCCTGCAGTACAACAGTTTAGCCTGGTCATAGGTATATTAGACCATCTGGGTTTGCCAACACGGTTGGAGAGGAATTTTTGGAGGTAAATTCATGTTCACTAGAAGCACACTATTCTGGTTCCATCTCTCCCATTTCTTTCTTCTTTTTCCAGTAGGCCATGAGTGTTTTCTCATATAATTGGGGAAGAGTTAAAGGAATGGTGCATGGTGATAGAGTGGTCCTGTGTCCTTCAGAAGCCTGTATTACTTCTGTTTAACTCACCAATAGGTCCTTCAAGGCAGCTTTTTAGGTGAGGCTTTGTCCATCTCCACAACAGCCATGCTTCCAACCAACTGAATTAGATTCAACTTGCATGTCCTAAATAAATAATCTGGGCTGGGTCTTGTGGTTGGTACACAAGAAATATCAAGATGACTAAAATAAAATCTCTGCCTACAGTCTCAGAGTTTAGTGAGAACCTATAAACATAGGCCATAACAAAGATGGATGAAGTCCTCAAGGCACTCAGAATATGGAGTGGTTAATTCTAATTGAAGAAGATCTTTGTAATCAGGTTTAGTGTACTGCAATAAGAGATATTCCCTCAAGTCTTTTTTTCCTTGTTGTTTATACATTTTCTTTTTTAATTTATTTGTTTTAAATTGAATGATAATTGCTTTACAATATTGTGCTGTATTCATACATCAATATGAATCTTAATGGCTTAACATATAAGAGTTTATTTATTGCTCATACAAATCCTGCTCTGAGTCCAGGTGACTTTACAGAGCAGCTATCACCCATGTGATAGTACATGATATGGGCTTCTTCTGCCTTGCTACACCTACATCTCAAGATGTAGTTCTATAATCACCACAGCTGAAGAGAGAGCCCTAGATTGTTTCTCACTTACAGTTAAATTCTCTAGCCAGAACTGATCATATGGCCTCATCCAACTTTAAGGAAACAGAAAACTGTCAAAGTCCTACAAACTCAGATGGGCAGGAGAACTAGATATGAATGAACATTAGACATCTCTACCAAAGAAGGAAATGTTTGAACCAAGTCTCAGAAGACAAGGAAAATTCTACCATATTGTGAATGTTAGAGCAATTGAGAAGTTAGGGGAAAGAGTTCACACAAGACAACCCTCCCTTCTGACACCAATTGAGAGTCTAGGGATCCCAAATAACACCCTTAGGTTTGATAATTCACTACAAGACTCACAGAATTCATTGGTATACTCATGGTCATGCCTTTTGAAACCTAAAGGATACAGATGAAAATTAGTCAAGGGAAGAAGCATAGAGCAGAGTATAAGAAAGTACCAAACAGAGAGCTTCAATTTTCCTATTCCTATGGAGTGAGGACAATGTTACTTTCCAAAATAAATATGTGACAATATGCATGGATTATTGCCAGCCAGGAAAGCACACTCAACTTTCTTAAGATTTTGTTGGAGCTTTATCACTGCCCTTGTGGCTGCTCCCTGTCTACAGTCCCCTCAGAAGATGAACTGATACCAGGTAACTCAGAGCCCCCACCATAAATCACATTGTTGGTGTGGACAAAAACCCCATCCTAAATCACATTGCCATCCAGACAGAAAATTAATAAGGAAACACAGGGCTTAAATAAAACTTTAGATCACATGGACTTAATTGATATTTATAGAACATTCCATCCAACAGCAGCAGACTATACATTCTTTTCAAGTGCACACAGAACATTCTCCAGTATTGATCACATAGAGAGCCATAAGGTGAGCCTCAGTAAATTTAAGAAAATTAAATCCACATCAAGCATCTTTTCTTATCACAATGCTATAAGACTAGAAAGAAACTACAATAAAAATTATAAAAATACAATATGATACTAAACAGCTAAAGAATCACTGAAGAAATCAAACAGGAAGTAAAAAAATACCTAGAGACAATTAAAAACAAAAGCACAACAGTCCAAAACCTATGGGAGGCAGCAAAAACAGTTCTAAGAGGGACATTTATAGCATACAATCTTCCTGAAGAAATACAAAAAAATCTCAAAAGTCCTGACCTTACACCCAAAATATCTAGAGTAAGAACAAACAAAAACTAAAGTAGCAGAAGGAAAGAAATAACATCAGAGAAGAAATAAATGAAATAGGAACACAGAAAACAATTGTAAAGATTAATGAAATTTAAAGCTTGTTCTTTGAAAAGATAAACAAAACCAATAATATTTTAGCCACACTCATCAAGGAAAAAAGGGAGAGAACCCAACTCAATAAAATTAGAAATGAAAAAAGAGAAGTTACAATTTACTCCAGAGAAATACAAAGGATCTTTAGAGACTACTATGAGCAACTCTATGAAAACAGAATGGGCAACTTGGAAAAATGGACATATTCTTAGAAAGGTGCAAATCCCAAAACTGAACCAGGAAGAAATAGAAATTATGAACAGACCAATCACAAACACTGAAATTGAAATTGTGATTTAAAAACTCCCAGCAATATTGTAAAGTAATTAGCCTCCAACTAATAAAAATAAATGGAAAAAGAATAAAAATAACAAAATAAATTAAAAAAATAAAAATAAAAACTCCCAGCAAATAAAAGTCCATGACCTGATGGTTTCACAGGTGACTTCTATCATACATTTAGAGAAGGGTTAACACCTATCTTCTGAAACTGTTCCAAAATATTGCAGAGGAAGGAACACTTCCAAACTCATTCTATCGGGCCACTATAACCCTGATACCAACACCAGACAGAGGTACGACAAAAAAAAAAAAAAAAAAAAAAAAATTACAGGCCAATATCACTGATCAACATAGATGCAAAAATCCTCAACAAAATACAAGCAATTTGAATCCAACAATACATTTTAATAAAACCATGCACCATGATCACAGGATTCAGCCCAGGTATGCAAGGATTTTTCAATATTTGCAAATCAATCAATGTGATACACAACATCAACAAACTGAAGAATAAAAAATATACATGTCAATAGATACATAAAAGGCTTTTGACAAAATTCAGAACACATTTATGATAAAACCCTCCAGACAACGGGCATAAAGGGAACATACCTCAATATAATAAAGGCCATATGTGCCAAACTTACAGCTAACATCATACTCAATGGTGAAAGCTGAAAACATTTCCTCTAAGATCAGGAAAAAGACAAGGATGTCGACTCTTAGAGAAGAAAAAGAAGTAAAGGGAACCCAAATTGGAAAAGAAGAAATTAAACTGTCACTATTCACAGATGATATGGTACTATACATGGAAGAGCCTGAAGATGTTACCAGAAAATTTCTAGAATGCATCAGTGAATCAGATAAAGTTACAGGTTTCAAAATTAATACACATATGCAACAGAAATCTGTTGCATTTCTATACACCAACAAGGGAATTCCAGAAAAACATATATGTCTGCTTAATTGACTATGCTAAAGTCTTTGACTGTGTGGATCACAACAAACTGTGGAAAATTCTTAAATGGAAATACCGGACCAACTTCTCTGCCTCCTGACAAACCTGTATGCAGGTCAAGAAGCAACAGTTAGAACCAGACATGGAACAACAAAATGGTTCCAAATTGGGAAAGGAGTACATCAAGGCTATATATTGTCACCTGCTATTTTAGTTTATATGCAGAGTATATCATGCAAAATGCCAAGCTGGATGAAATTCAAGCTGGAATCAAGATTGTTGGGAAAGATAACAATAACCTCAGATATGCAGATGACACCACCCTAATGGCAGAAAAAATGAAGAACTAAAAAGCCTCTTGAAGAAGGTGAAAGAGGGGAGTGAAAAAGCTGGCATAAAACTCAACATTCAAAATGCTAAGATGATGGCATCGGGTCCCATCACTTCATGACAAATAGACGGGGAAACAATGGAAACAGTAACGACTTTATATTCTTGGGCTTAAAAATCACTGTGGATGGCAGCTGCAACAATGAAATTAAAAGATACTTGCTCCTTGGAAGAAAAACTATTACAAATCTAGACAGTGTATTAAAAAGCAGAGACATTACTTTTCTGACAAATTCTGTATAGTCAAAGCTTTGGTTTTTCCAGTAGTCATGTAAGAATGTAAGAGCTGGACAATAAAAAAAGGCTGATCACTGAAAACTTGATGCCTTTGAACTGTGGTGCTGGAGAAGACTCTTGGGAGTCCCTTGGACAGCAAACAGATCAAACCAGTAAACCCTAAAGGAAATAAACCCTAAATATTCATTGGAAGGACTAACACTGAAGCTCCAATAGTTTGGCTACCTGATGCTAAGAGTCGACTCATTGGAAAAGACCCTGATGCTGGGAAAGACTGAGGACAGGAGGAGAAAGGGGCAATGGCATCATTGACTAATGGACATGAGTTTGAGCAAACTCTGGGAGAGAGTAAAGTATGGAACCCTGACATACTGCAGTCCATGGGGTCCAAAAGACATGGACATGACTGAGTGACTGAACAGCAAATGAAAAGATCAAAAAGAGAAATTCAAGAAACAATTCCTTTTACCATCGCATCAAAAGGAATAAAATACCTAGGACTAAACATACCTAGGAAAGACAGAGGGCAGGAGGAGAATGGGCAACAGAGGACGAGACATATGGATATCCATCGACTAATGGACATGAGTTTGAGTAAACTCTGAGAGTTGGTGATGGACAGGGAGGCCTGGCATGCCGCACTCCATGGGGTCACAAGGAGTCAGACATGGCTGAGTGACTGACCTGAAACATACCTAAGGGGACAAAAAACCTGTATTCCTCGAAACTATGAGAAACTGATGAAAGAAATCAAATATTCATGTTGATGTTTGGCAAATACCAGCACAATTCTGTGAAGCAATCATCCTTCAATTAAAAAAAAAAAAAAAAAACAAATAAGACCCAAACAGATGTTCATGTATTGGAAGAATCAATATTGTCAAAATTACTATACTACCCAAGGCAACCTTCAGATTCCAAACAATCCCTATCAATTACAAATGGCATTTTTTCACAGACCTAGAACAAAAAAAAAAATCTTAAAATTTCTATGGAGACAAAAAAGATCTGTAATAGTCAAAGCAATCATGAGAAAGAAAAATTAAGCTGGAGGAATCAGGTTCCCTGACTTCAAACTATACTACAAAGCTACAGTTATCAAAGCAGTGTGGTACTGGCACAAACATAGAAATATAGATGCATGGAACATTATAGAAAACCTGGAAATTATCCCATGCACCTACTGTCCATTAATCTATGACTAAGGAGGCAAAGCTACACAATGTCAGATTGATAGTCTCTCAACAAATGATGCTGGGAATACTGGACAGCTAAACATAACAAAAATGAAATTAGATGAATCTTTAACAATATACATAAAAATACACTCAAAATGGATTAAAGACCTAAATGTGAGGCTGGACGTTGTAAAACTCCGAGAGGAATTCTTAGGCAGAACACTTTGTAATAAATCACAGCAAATTTTTTTTGATCTATCTGCTAGAACAATGGAAGCAAGAAATAATAAACAGATGGGAGCCTACTCAAACTCAAAAGCTTTTTCACAGAAAAGGAAACAATAAGCAAAACAAAATGACAACCCACAGATTGGGAGAAAATATTTGCAAATAATGTGACAGACAAGGGATTGTTCTCCTACATTTATAAATAGCTAATGATGCTTAATGACATCAAAACAAATAGCCCAATAAAAAAAAAAATGGGCAAAAGACCAAAACAGACATTTCTTCAAAGTGGGCACACAGATCTCCAAGAGACTCATGAAAAGATGTCCAACATCACGAATTATTAGATAAATTCAAATCAAAACTGCAATGACATATCTCCTCACACCAGCCAGAATGGCTGTCATTAAAAAATCCACAAGCAATAAATGCTGGAGTGAGTGTGGAGAAAAGGGAACCCTTCTACACCATATGTGATAATGTAAATTTGTACAGGCACTATGGAGAAGAGTATGGAGATTCCTTAAAAACCTAAAAAATAGAGCTACCAAATGATTACCCAATCCCACTCCTGGGCATGCATCTGGAGAAAAATATGATCCAAAAGGATGAATGCACCTTCCCATCAGGAAGCTTCCACAAGCCTCCTATATTTATCCATCAGATGGGAGACAGAATGAAAACCACAACAACAGAAAACTAATGAAAGTGATCACACGGATAATAGCTTTGTCTAACTCAATGAAACTATGAGCCATGCCACATAGGGCCACTCAAGTTGGACGGGTCATGGTGGTGAGTTCTGACAAAACGTGGTCCGCTGGAGAAGGAAACGGGAAACCACTTCAGCATTCCTGCCTTGAGAACCCCATGAACAGTATGAAAAAGAAAAAAGATATGACATTGAAAGATGAATTCCCCAGGTCAGTAGGTGCCCAGTATGCTACTGGAGAAGAGCAAAGAAATAGCTCCAGAAGGAATGAAAAGACTAAGGCAAAGTAGAAACAATGTCCAGTTGTGGATGTGTCTGATGGTGAAAGTAAAGGCTGATGCTGTAAGAACAATACTGCAAAGGAACGAGGAATGTTATGTGCATGAATCAAGGTAAACTGGAGGTGGTCAGATAGGAGATGGCAAGAGTGAACATCGACATTTTAGGAATCAGTGAATTAAAATGGGCTGGAATGGGTGAAGTTAATTCAGATAACCATTATATCTACTACTGTGGGAAAGAAACCCTGAGAAGAAATGGAGTAGCCCTCACAGTCAACAAAAGAGTCCAAAATGCAGTACATGGGTACAATCTCAAAAATGACAGAATGAACTTTGTTTCCAAGGTGAACCACTCAATATACCAGTAATCCAAGTCTATGATCCAACCACTAATGCTGAAGAAGCTGAAGTTGAACGGTTCTATGAAGACCTACAAGATCTTCTGGAACTAACACCAAAAATTTATGTCCTTTACATCACAGGTGACTGGAATGCAAAACTAGGAGTCAAGAGATACCTGGAGTAACAGGTGAATTTGACCTTAGAGTACAAAATGAAACAGGGCAAAGATTAACAGAGTTTTGCTAAGAGAACACACTTGTCATAGCAAACATCCTGTTCCAACAACACAAGATAAGACGCTACACATGGACATAACCAGATGGTCAATACTGAAATCAGATTGATTATATTCTTTGCAGTAAAAGATAGGGAAGCTCTATACAGTCAGCAAAAAAACAGACTGGGAGCTGACTGTGGCTCAGATCATGAACTCCTTATTGACAAATTCAGACTTAAATTGAAGAACGAGAAAACCACTAGACCATTCAGGTATGACCTAAATCCAATCCCTTACAATTATACAGTGGACGTGACAAAAAGATTCAAGGGATTACATCTGATAGACAGAGTGCATGAAGAACTATGGAAGGAGACTCGTGACATTGTACAGGAGGTGGTGAACAAGATCATCCCCAAGAAAAAGAAATACAAAAAGGCAAAATGGTTGTCTGAGGAGCCCCTACAAATAGCTGAGAAAAGGAGAGATACTCAAGACAAAGGAGAAAAGGAAAGATATACCCATTTGAATGCAGAGTTCCAAAGAACAGCAAGGAGAGATAAGAAAGACTTCCTCAGTGATTGATGTAAAGTAATAGAGGAAAACAATAGAATGGGAACAACTAGAGATCTCTTCAAGAAAATTACAGATACCAAGGGAACATTTCCTGCAAACATGGGCACAGTAAAGGACAGAAATGGTATGGACCTAACATAAGCGTAAGATATAAAGAAGAGGTGGCAAGAATACACAGAAGAACTATACAATAAAGATCTTCATGGCCCAGATAACCACGATGGTGTGATCCCTCACCTAGAGCCAGACATCCTGGAATCCGAAGTCAAGTGGGCCTTAGGAAGCATCATTGTGAACAAAGCGAGTGGAAGTGATGGAATTCCAGTTGAGCTATTACAAGTCCTAAAAGTTGCCGCTGTTAAAGTACTGTACTCAATATGCCAGCAAATTTGAAAAACTCAACAGTGCCACAGGACTGGAAAAGGTTAGTTTTCATTCCAATCCCAAAGAAAGGCAATGCCCAAAATTGTTCAAACTACTGCACAATTACACTCATCTCGCATGGTTTCAAAGTAATCCTCAACATTCTCCAAGCCAGGCTTCAACTGTACATGAACCTTTAATTTCCAGATTTTCAAGCTGGATTTAGAAAAGGCAGAGGAACCAGAGGTCAACTGCCAACATCCGTTGGATCATTGAAAAAGCAAGAGAGTTCCAGAAAAACATATACTTCTGCTTAATTGACTGCACCAAAGCCTTTGAGTGTGTGGGTCACAACAAAGTGGAAAATTCTTAACAAAATCGGAATACCACACCTTAGCTGTCTCCTTCGAAATCTGTATGCAGGTCAAGAAGGAAGAGTTAGAACCAGATATGGAACAACCCACTGGTTCAAAATTGATAAAGGAGTATGTAAAGGCTGTATATTGTCACCATGCTTATTTAGCTTATATGCAGATAACATCATGAGAAATGCCAGGCTGTATGAAGCACAAGCTGGAATCAAGATTGCCAGAAGAAATGTCAGTAACCTCAGATATGCAGATGACACCATCCTTATGGCAGAAAGGAAAGAACTAAAGAGCCTCTTGATGAATGTAAAAGGGAAGAGTGAAAAAGCTGGTTTAAAACTCAACATTCAAGAATCTAAGATCATGGCATCCAGTCTCATCACTTCAATGGCAAATAGATGGGGAAACAATGGAAACAGTGACATACTTTATTTTTGGGGGCTCCAAACTCAGTCCAGATGGTAACTTCAGCCATGAAATTTAAAGACGTTTGTTCCTTGGAAGAAAAGCTATGATCAACTAGACACCATATTAAAAGCAGAGGCATTAATTTCCCAACAAAGCCCAACTAGTCAAAGCAATGTGTTTTCCAGTAGTCATGTATGAATGTGAGAGTTGGAATATAAAAAAAGCTGAGAGCCAAAGAATTGATGCTTTTGAACTCTGGTGTTGGAGAAGACTCTTGACAGTCCCTTGGATTGCAAGGAGATCCAATCAGCCCATCCTAAAGGAAATCAGTCTTGAATATTAATTGGAATGGCTGATTCTGAAGCTGAAACTCCAATACTTTGGCCACGTGATGCAAAGAACTGACTCATTGGAAAAGATCCTGATGCTGGGAAAGATTGAAGGCAGGAGGAGAAGGGGACGACAGAGGATGAGATGGTTGGATGGCATTACCGATTTGATCAACATGAGTTTGAGCAAGCTCCAGGAGTTGATGATGGGCTCCAGGACATCATGGGGTTTAGCATTGGATACCACTGAGTGAGTGAACTGAATGGATCTTCAGGTCTTCTAAAACTAGCACCAAAAGAGATATCCTTTCATCATAGGGGACAGGAATGCAAAAATAGGAAGTCAAGAGATACCTGGAGTATCAGGCAAGTTTGGCCTTGGAATACAAAGTGAAACAGGGAAAGGCCTATTAGATTTTTATCGAGAGAACATACTGGGCACAGCAGACACTCTCTTCCAACAACACAAGAGATGATTCTACACATGAACGTCACCAGATGGTCAACACCAAAATCAGATTGATTATATTATTTGCAGCCAATTATGGAGAAGTTCTATACAGTCAGCAAAAACAAGATGGGAGCTGACTCTGGCTCAGATCAGGAACTCCTTATTGAAAATTTCAAACTTAAATTTAAAAAAGTAGGGAAAACCACTAGGCCTTTTAGGTATTCAGGTAAACCAAATCCCTTATTATTATACAGTGGAATTGACAAATAGATTCAAGGAATTAGATCTGATAGGTGGAGTGCCTGAATAACTGTGAATGGAGGTTTGTAACACTGTACAGAAGACAGTGTTCAAAATCATCCCCACAAAATAAATGCAAAATGGTTGTCTGAGGAGCCCTTACAAATAGCTGAGTAAAGAAGAAAAGAAAAAGGCAGAAGAGAAAAGGAAAGATATATCCATCTGAATGCAGAGTTTCAAAGAAGAAATAAGAAAGCCTTCATAAATGATCAATGCAAAGAAATAGAAGAAAGCAATAGAATGAAGACTAGAGATCACTTAAATTAGAGATACCAAGGGAACATTTAATGCAAAGATAGGCACAATGAAGGACAGAAATGGTATGGACCTAAGAGAAGCAGAAGATATTAAGAAGAGGTGGCAAGAGTACACAGACCTATACAAAAGAGATCTTAATGACCCAGATAACCATGATGGTGTGATCACTCACCTAGTGCCAGCCATTCTGGAGTACAAAAGCAAAGTTACTGGAGGTGATGGAATTCCAGCTGAAATATTTCAAATCCTAAAAGATGCTGCTGCTAAAGTGCTGCACTCAATATGTCAGCAAATTTGGACAATCCCGCAGTGCATACAGGACTGGGAAAGGTCATTTTTCATTCCAATACAAAAGAAGGGCAATGCCAAAGAATATTCAAACTACCATGCAATTGCACTCATTTAACATGCTGGCAAGCTCATGTTCAAAATCCTCCAAGCCAGGCTTCAACAGTATGTGAACCAAGAACTTCCAGATGTACAAGCTTTATTTAGAAAAGTCAGAGGAACCAGAGATCAAATTACCAACACTCATTGGATCATATGAAAAGCAAGAGAATTCCAGAAAGAAAGAAAAAATCTGCTTCATTCACTACCCTAAAGATTTTGACTGGGTGGGTCACAACAAACTGTGGAAAATTCTTCAAGAGATGGGAATACCAGATCACCTTACCTGCCTTCTGACAAGCCTGTATGCAGGTCAAGAAGCATCAGTTAAAGTCGGACATGGAACAATGAATTTGTCCAAAACTGGGAAAGGAGTGTGTCAAGGCTGTATAGATCACCCTGCTTATTTAACTGATATGCAGTGTACATTATGTGAAATCCCAGGATGGATTAAGCACAAGCTGGAATCAAGATTGCCAGGAGAAATGCCAGTAACCTCAGATATGCAAATGACACCACCCTTATAGAACTGCCATATGACCTAGCAATACCACTCCTGGGCATACACACTGAGGAAACCAGAACTGAAAGAGACACGTGTACCCCAGTGTTCATCACAGCACTGTTTATAATAGCCAGGACATGGAAGCAACCTAGATGCCCATCAGCAGATGAATGGATAAGAAAGCTGTGATACATATACACAATGGAATATTACTCAGTCATTAAAAAGAATACATTTGAATCAGTTCTAATGAGGTGGATGAAACTGGAGCCTATTATACAGAGTGAAGTAAGCCAGAAAGAAAAATACCAATACAGTATACTAGTGCATATATATGGAATTTAGAAAGATGGTAATGATAACCCTATATGCAAGACAGAAAAAGAGACACAGATGTATAGAACAGACTTTTGGAATTTGTGGGAGTCCAAGGATGGGATGATCTGAGAGAATAGCATTGAAACATGTATATTATCAATTGTGAAACAGATTGCCAGTCCAGGTTTGATGCATGAGACAAGTGCTCAGGGCTGGTGCACTAGGATGACCCAGAGGGATGGGGAACACATGTAAATCCATGGCTGATTCATATCAATGTATGGCAAAACCCACTACAATATTATAAAGTAATTAGCCTCCAAGTAATATAAATAAATAAAATAGCATTTAAATCATAAAAAAAGAAAGTGAAGATGAATTGAAGAACCTCTTGATGAAGGTGAAAGAGGAGAGTGAAAACCCTGAGTTAAAACTCAACATTCAATAAAGTAAAATCATGGCACATAGATGGCAAAACAATGGAAACTGAAAGTTTATTTTCTTGGACTCCAATATCAGTGTGGATGGCACTACAGCCATGAATTTAAAAAATTCTTGCTCCTTGGAAGAAAAGCTGTGACAAACCTAGACAGCATTTTAAAAAGCAGAGACATTACTTTGCCCACAAATTTCCATATAGTCAAAGCTATTGCTTTTCCAATAGTTATGTACAAATGTGGGTGTTCATCCATAAGAATAAGCCAGAAAGTTTGAGGAATTTGGAGAATATAATAGGCATATGTTATTGGATTGGTGGGCAAACATATAAAACTGAGATATGGGCAAATCAACACAGGTAAAGCGGGACTTTCCTGGAAAACTGTTAGATTTATCTCCCCTACAGAGATCACCTTTCCCTCAAATTCCAACAGGAGTTAGACATAACAGGTCACTATAAGGCTATTGGTATACCAATGTCCTTTTGGGTAAATAATGAGTGGTTGCTGTGGTCACTTCCATGTTGTAGCTACTCAAGACCTTTTTGGGGCATTTAATAGAGAAGCCTCTAAATATCAGGATCAGGGGCCAATAATATTGTCCTAGAATCTTGCTAATGAAAGGGTGATCTGCGTGCCAGCAGCATCAATTTCATCTGGAAGGTTGCGTAAAATGCAGAGTTTCAAGGCTTGTCTCAAGACCTACTGAAGCAGAACCTGTATATTAAGTCACTCGGGAAATTCATATGAATGCTAAGTTTGAGCACTGCTCTACGTAACTTTTGGCTGCTTCAACAAGTGCAGAGGTAGAAAAACAATGGCTTGTTATAAATGTGAAATTATCTGTCCTCCTGTAGACTTAACTCCAGTCTCATTTTCCATGGGCCTGCCATCAGCCCCTTCTGCCATGGTGTCAATGAAAAGAGATGCCATTCTCTGCCCCTGGCAATACTTCCCTCTGACCTTGGACTGACCATATTTCCTGAAATAGTCCTGTGACCCTTATCTAGCCCTACTCTACTTTAGTCCTAAGGAAGTCCTGACAACCTAGAGACCCACCCAGGGCACAGTCAAGGACCCATAAGCAGCCCTGGTAACAGACATACCAGCAACATGCAAGGCTGCTAAAAGCTCCATCTGCTTCTCTGTCACAATCTGATTTATAGTGGTCAAGCTCTACAAATTTTACTGACACGTCTATGAGGTTAGACATGAGTGGGCCTCCTAGGAAGTGACCCACACTGCTAGGGAAGCTCAATGTTCACTCTGGGCTCATTTTTTCCCACTAGGGAAACTATAGGCTCAGGAAGGCCCTCTTGGTATGACTTTGTGCTGGCCTGGGCGTGGGATGGCAATGTGGTCAGAGTATAGCCACTTTTCTTACCATTTTGAACCAGTCCTTCTCAGTCTCTCTGTGTTCCAGGGATTGCTTCAGCCTCACTCTTGGGTTTCAGGATTTCCACTCTGGTGCCTTATCTTTAGATTGTTGCTGCCAGGTCTTCTTGTGAGGGAGATTATATCACCATATTGATCTATACAAGTTTTCTTTGTCAAGTATACCTCAAGAAATCTGAGTGGGGGTATATATCAAACTTCTGGTTCCAGTTAGATAAGTGGCTTAGAGGTTACCATTCTATCCTAACAACAAGTGAAAAGTTGAAGAGACAGAAAAATCAACATCTCTTCTGTTGGGTAGAACACAGGGCAAGCTGTTGTACTCAATACTGGAATCATGGTTTGCCTGAGCAGAGACTCATGATCAGAATATACTTGGGATTCAATTACCCAAACTGTAACTGATGAATTGCTGGAAGCTCACTGTGGACAATTCAGAGTTGAAAACTCAATTGGGACAAAATCATAGGGGGTTCTGTGAGATTTAACCCCAGGAACTCAACAAGGTTCTAACAGTAAATATTGGAGAAAAACAACAATCTTGCTTATAGTATGAAACAGGGAAAAGGAATGATTTTGAAGTATGCCCAAACAACGTGTTCTTTTGAAAAAAGCCCACCACCAGAGGAAATTAGTTAATGAGAACCTAACCTGCTGGGGTATTATCAGAACCTAACTCCCTGGCAGAAAGGAAGTACCCAACTATAGCTGAATCTAGCTTTCCACATGAAAGAAGGGAAATATCCAATTCCAGCCCATTCTAAACCATTCTGACCCAGCTAAGGGGAAATAAAAAACCTGAGAAACATTTGTGAATTTAACAGTCTAAAAACAGGCTCACTAAAAACTGACACCTGATTTTAGGGCTACAGGACATTTCCCCTGCCCCCACATCTCACACCACTTTACTAAAGGCCTATTTATCTTTTTACAGTCATTTTTACCCAGTACAACATTTCTGGCTATAAAGGAAAAAAAATATAATATGTATCAAGGCAAAGACCCTCACCTCTGAACACACACACACACGATTTGAAGAAAACAAGCATCAGGACATACCAAGAATGTTGGGATTATCAGTCTGGGAATATAGAACAACAGTGATAAATATGCTCAGTGTTCTAGTGGTAAAGTATACTGCATGTAAGAATACATAGGGACTTCCCTGGTTGTCTAGTGACTATGACTCCATGTTCCCAATGCAGGGGACCCAGATTCCATCTCTGGTCAGGGAACTAGATTTCACATGTTCCAACTAAAGATCCTACATGCTGCAACTAAAAAATTCACATGATGCAACAAAGATCAAATATCCTGCAAGTTGCAGCTAAGACCCAGCACAGTCAAATATTTTTTTTTTTAAAGAGGATAGGAAATGTAAGCAGAGAGATAAAAATCTTAAAACATTTCTCTGATAATGAGTGATGTTGAGCATCTTTTCATGTGTTTGTTAGCCATCTGTATGTCTTCTTTGGAGAAATGTCTGTTTAGTTCTTTGGCCCATTTTTTGATTGGGTCATTTATTTTTCTGGAATTGAGCTGCAAGCCAGAAAACACAAGCTAGAGATCAAAAATAAACAAACACTACAACAAAAATGAAGAATGGCTTTAATGGGCTCATTAGTAGATTGGATACAACTGAAGAAAGTATCTCTGAGATAGAAGATGATTCAACAGAATCCTCAGAAACTGAAAAAGAGAAGAAAGAATGAAAAGAGAACAGAACATTTAAGGACTGTGGAAAAACTTAAAACAACAACAACAAAGCACTATTTGTCTAATGGGAATACCAAAAAGAGAAGAAAGAAACAGACCATGTGCCTTGGTGCCCTTGGAGGTGCTGGTCACCCAGACCCCCTGGGATGTTTCAGCTGCCCTTGGCTTGAGCAACTTCAGTGCTGGATTATCAAGACACACCAGCCTCAGGCGGCTGATCTTTCTGGAAAGTTTTAACTGTGGAAGAGAAAGGAAATGTCTTAGCTTTAGAAGCTGGACCTGCCTTGAGGGCTAGGCAAACAGGTGGAGGAGCCTCCATTTCTAAGAAGTAGAGAGGAATCCGGAGGAACATATAAGGTCCTGAGGGCTTCTGAACCCCAACCATGTTAGCCAAGCATGGCTTTGCCCAACATGTCCCTTGGAAGGGAAGAAGCGAGATCAAGTCCTGAACCTTTGGAGTGGGAGCACTGATTCCAAGACCCTAGACTACCAGGGAACTAACCCTAGGGAGTATCAAATAGAACTCCCACAAGGGAAACCACTTGAATACAACAACTGGCATCACCCAACCACCAGTAGCAACCTGTGCAAGATGCCTCATCTAAATGACAAACAAAACAAAAATACAAACCCAATCATGTGCAGACAGGATTACCTGTCTGCTGTCAGGATTACCTCAGCCTTGCCCATCCGAGGAAAAACAAACAGAAACTCAGCACAAATCTCACCCTATACGAAGCTTACACAAACCACTGGACCAACCTTATGAGGGCACAAATCAAAAGGAAGAAAGCATTTAACCTTGAAACCTGGGAAAAGGAGACCGCAAATATAGTAAGAGAAGGCGAGGGTGGGATGTTTCGAGAGGAATCGGGTGGAGAGGGAGGTGGGAGCGGGGATTGGGATGGGGAAGACGTGTAAATCCATGGCTGATTCATATCAATGTATGACAAAACCCACTGAAATGTTGTGAAGTAATTAGCCTCCAACTAATAAAAAAATTAAAAATAAAAATAAAAAAAAGAAAAAAAAATAAAGAAAAGGCAGAGAAATACTATGCAAATGAAGGAACAAATTAGAAATACAAAAAGTCCAAATAAATGAAGAGGAAATAGACTAGCTACATGAAAAAGAATTCAGAATAATGATAATAAAGATGATCAAAAACCTTGAAAACAAAATGGAGAAAATGCAAGAATCAATTAACGAAAGAAAAAAAAAAAGAATCAATTAACGAAGACCTAGAGGAATTAAAGAATAAGCATACAGGAACAACCAACACAATTACTGAAATTAAAAATACTCTAGAAGGAATCAATAGCAAAATACATGATTCAGAAGAAGAAATCAGTGAGCTGGAAGATAAAATGGTGGAAATAACTTCTGAAGAGCAGAATAAAGTAAAAGAATGAAAAGAGCTGAGGACAGTCTCAGAGACTTATGGGACCATATCAGATAAACTGACATTTGAATTATAGGGGTCCCAGAAGAAGAAGAGAAAAAGAAAGGGTATGAGAAAACTTCTGAAGAGATTATAGTTGAAAATTTCCCCAACATGGAAAAGGGTATAGCCAATCAAGTCCAAGAGGAACAGAGTCCCATACAGGATAAACCCAAGGAGAAACATGCCAAGACACATACTAATCAAAGAACAACGACTAAACACAAAGAAAGAATATTAAAAGCAGCAAGGGAGAAGCAACAAGTAACATACAAGGGAAACCCCATATGCTTAACAGCTGACCTTTCAGCAGAAACTCTGCAGGCCAGAAGGGAAAGGCAGGCTATAAAGGACTGAAAGGGAAAAATCTAAAACCAAGATTACTGTACCCAGCAAGGATCTCATTCAAAACTGATGGAGAAATCAAAAGCTTTTCAGACAAGCAAAATTTAAGAGAATTCAGGACCACCAAACCAGTTTTACAACAAATGTTAAAGGGACTTATATAGTCAAGAAATACAAGAGAAGAAAAAAGATCTACAAAATCAACCCCAGATAATTAAGAAAATGGCAATAGGAACATATATATGAATAATTATTTTAAAAGTAAATGGATTAAATGCTTCAACCAAAAGACACAGACTGGCTGAATGGATACAAAAACAAGATCCATATTTATGCTGTCTACAAGAAACCCACTTCAGGTCTCAAGACACATATAGACTGAAAGTGAGAGGATGGAAAAATATATTCCATACAAATGGGAAGCAAAGGAAAGTTCGAGTAGCAATCCTCATATCAGACAAAATACACCTTAAAATAAAGAAGATTACAAGAGATAAGGAAGGACACTACACAATGGTTAAGGGATCAGTCCAAGAGGAAGACATAACAATTGTAAATATCTATGCACCCAACAGAGGAGCACCTCAGTACATAAGACAAAGACTAACAGACATAAAAGGAGAAATTGACAGTAATACAATAATAGGAGGAGACTTTAACACCCCACTTACACCAATGGGCAGATCATCAAAACAGACAATTAATAAAGAAGCATAAGTCTTAAATGATATATTGGATGAGATAGATCTCATAGATATCTTCAGGACATTCCATACAAATGCAGAAAAATACACCTTCTTCTCAAGTGCACATGCAACATTCTCTAGGATAAACCACATCTTGGGTCACAAATCAAGCTTCAGTAAATTTAAGAAAATTGAAATCATATCAAGCATCTTCTCCAAACATAACGCTATGAGACTAGATATTGATTACAAGGAAATAAAAAACTAAGAAACACAAACACATGCAGAGTAAACAACACATTTCTAAATAACCAACAGGTTAATGAAGAAATCAAAAAGGAAATCAAATTATTTCTAGAAACACATGACAATGAACACACAACTCAAAACCTATGCTATGCATCAAAAGCAGTTTTAAGAGGGAAGTTTATAGCAAAATATTCCTATCTCAAGAAAGAAGAAAAACATTGAATAGACAACCTAACTTTACAGCTAAAACAACTGCAAAAAGAAGAAGAACAACAACAACAACAAAAAAAACCCCGCAAAATTAGTAGAAGGAAACAAATCATAAGAATCCAAGCAGAAATAAATGAAAAAGAAATGAAAGAAACAATAGTAAAGATTAACAAAACTAAAAGCTGGTTCTTTGA
The DNA here is from genome assembly GCF_033118175.1 of Dama dama. NCBI lineage: Eukaryota > Metazoa > Chordata > Mammalia > Artiodactyla > Cervidae > Dama > Dama dama. The sequence continues at coordinate 106,917,219 of NC_083714.1, forward strand.
GAAGATAAACAAAAATGACATATCTGTAACCAGGCTCATCAAGAACAAAAGAAAGAAGAATCAAATCAACAAAATTAGAAATGAAAAAGGAGAGGTTACAACAAACAATGCAGAAATACAAAGGATTATAAGAGACCATTATTAACAACTATGTGGCAATAAAATGGATAAACTGAAAAAAATGGACAAATTCTTAGAAAACATCAATCTTCCAAGACTGAATCAGGAAGAAAAAGAAATTATGAACAACCCAATTACAAGCACTGAAATTGAAGCTGTGATCAAAAATCTCCCAAAAAGAAACAGCGAAGGACCAGGCTTCACAGGAGAATTCTATCAAACATTTAGAGAAGAGCTAATGCCTATCCTCCTAAAACTCTTTCAAAAAAATTGGAAAGAACACTTGCAAACTCATTCTATGAGGCCACCATCACCCTGATACTGAAACCAGACAAACACTAAAATAGAAAACTACAGACCAATATCACTGATGAACATAGATGCAAAAATCCTCAACAAAATTTTAGCAAACAGAATTCAGCAACACATCAATAAGCTCATACACAATGATCAAGTTAGGTTTATTCCAGGAATGCAAGGATCCATTAATATCCACAAAGTAATCAATGTGATTGTTTGAATATTAACAAATTGAAAGAATATATATATGTAAAGTCATCTCAATAGATGAAGAAAAACACTTTGACAAAATTCAGCACCCATTCATGATTAAAACCCTTCAAAAATGGGCATAGAAGGAACCTACCTCAACATAGTAAAGACCATATATGATAAGCCTACAGTAAGCATTATTCTCAATGGGGAGAAAGTGGAAGCATTCCCTGTAGGATCAGGAACAAGACAAGGGTGTCCACTTTCACCACTAATATTCAACATAGGTCTGGAATTCCTAGCTACAGCAATCAGTGAAGAAAAAGAAATAAAAGGAATCCAGATCAGAAAAAATGTAAAGCTATCACTGTTTGCAGATGACATGATACTGTACATAGAAAGCCCTAAAGATAGTATGAGACAATTACTAGAGCTAATCAGTGAATTTATCAAAGTTGCAGGATACAAAATCAATACACAGAAATCACTTGCATTTCTATATACTAACTATGAAAAATCAGAAAGAGAAATTGAGGAATCAATTTCATTCACCATTGCAACAAAAAGAATTAAATATTTAGGAATAAGCTTACCTTAGGAGACAAAAGAACTGTACAGAGAAAATTATAAGACACTGATGAAATAAATCAAAGATGACATAAACGAATGGAGAGATAGTCCATGTTCCTGGGTAGGAAGAATCAATATTGTGAGAATGACTATACTACCAAACACAATCTATAGATTCAGTGCAATCCCTATCAAATTACCAATGGCATTTTTCACAGAACTAGAATAAAAAATTTCACAATTCATATGGAAACACAAAAGACCCCGAATAGCCAAAGTAGCCTTGATAAAGAAGAATGGAGGTGGAGGAATCCAAATTTCTGACTTCAGATTGTACTACAAAGCTACAGTTATCAAGAGCGTATGGTACTGGCACAAAAACAGAAATATAGACGAATGGAACAAGATAGAAAGCCCAGAAATAAACCCATGAAACTATGGGTACCTTATTTTTGACAAAGGAGGCAAGAATATACAATGGGGTAAAGGTAGCCTCTTCAATAAATGATGCTGTGAAAACTGGGCAGCTACCTGTAAAAGAATGAAATTAGAACACTTCCTGACACCATACACAAAGATAAAATCAAAAATGATTAAAGACCTAAATGAACACCAGAAACTATAAAACTCTTAGAGGAAAACAAAGGAAGACCACTCGATGAGATAAATCAAAGCAAGATCTTCTATGACACACCTCCTAGAGTAAAGGAAATAAAAACAAAAGTAACCAAGTGGGACAATATTAAACTTAAAAGCTTTTACACAAAAAAGGAAACAATAAGCGAGGTGAAAAGAATGGGAGAAAATAATAGTAAATGAAAGAGTTGACAAGGATTAATTTCCAAAATATACAGTAGCTCATACAACTCAATCCCAGGAAAACAAACAGCCCAATCAAAAAGTGCGAAAAAGACCTAAACAGACATTTCTCCAAAGAAGAAATGCAGATGGCTGACAAACACATGAAAAGATGTTCAGTGTTGCTCATTATTCAGTTCAGTTCAGTTGCTCAGTCATGTCCGACTCTTTGTGACCCCATGAATTGCAGTATGCCAGGCCTCCCGGTCCATCACCAACTCTCAGAGTTTACTCAGACTTATGCCCATTGAGTTGGTGATGCCATCCAGCCATCTCCACCTCTGTCGTCCCCTTCTCCTCCTGCCCCCAATCCCTCCCAGCATCAGGGTCTTTTCCAATGAGTCAACTCTTCGCATGAGGTGGCCGGAATATTGGAGTTTCAGCTTCAGCATCAGTTCTTCCAAAGAACACCCAGAATTGATCTCCTTTAGGATGGACTGGTTGGCTCTCCTTGCAGTCGAAGGGACTCTCAAGAGTCTTCTCCAACACCATAGTTCAAAAGCATCAATTTTTCGGTGCTCAGCTTTCTTCACAGTCCAACTCTCACATCCATACATGACCACTGGAAAAACCATAGCCTTGACCAGATGGAGAGAAATGCCTTGAAAACGAAAAATAAAACCACCATATGACCCAGTACTTGGATGCAATCTCAAAAACGACAGAATGATCTCTGTTCGTTTCCAAGGCAAACCATTCAATATCATGGTAATCCAAGCCTATGCCCCAACCAGTAACACTGAAGAAGCCAAAGTTGAACGGTTCTATGAAGACCCGCAAGACCTTTTAGAACTAACACCCAAAAAAGATGTCCTTTTCATTATAGGGAACTGGAATGCAAAAGTAGGAAGTCAAGAAACACCTGGAATAGCAGGCAAATTTGGTCTTGGAGTATGGAATGTAGCAGGGCAAAGGCTAATAGAGTTTTGCCAAGAGAACGCACTGGTCATAGCAAACACCCTCTTCCAACAACACAAGAGAAGACTCTACACATAGGCATCACCAGATGGCCAACACCGAAATCAGACTGATTATATTCTTTGCAGCCAAAGATGGAGAAGCTCTATACTGTCAGCAAAAACATGACTGGGAGCTGACTGTGGCTCAGATAATGAACTCCTTATTGCCAAATTCAGACTTAAACTGAAAAGAGTAGGGATAACCACTAGACCATTCACGTATGACCTAAATCAAATCCCTTATGACTATACAGTGGAAGTGGGAAATAGATTTAAGGTGCTAGATCTGATAGACAGAGAGCCTAATGAACTATGGACAGAGGTTCATGACATTGTATAGGAGATCAAGACCATCCCCATGGAAAAGAAATGCAAAAAGACAAAATTATTGTCTGAGAAGGCCTTACAAATAGCTGTGAAATGAAGAGAAGCGAAAAGCAAAGGAGAAAAGGAAAGATATTCCCATTTGAATGCAGAGTTCCAAAGAATAGCCAGGAGAGATAAGAAAGTCTTCTTCAGCGATCAGTGCAAAGAAATACAGGAAAACAATAGAATAGGAAAGACTAGAGATATCTTCAAGAAAATTAGAGGTACCAAGGGAACATTTCATGCAAAGATGGGCTCGATAAAGGACAGAAATGGTATGGACCTAACAGAAGCAGAAGATATTAAGAAGAGGTGGCAAGAATACACAGAAGAACTGTACAAAAAAGATCTTCATGAACCAGATAATCACAATGCTGTGATCACTCACCTAGAGCCAGACATCATGGAATGTGAAGTCAAGTGGACCTTAGAAAGGATCACTATGAACAAAGCTAGTGGATGTGACGGAATTCCAGTTGAGCTATTTAAAATCCTGAAAGATGATGCTGTGAAAGTGCTGCACTCAATATGCCAGCAAATTTGGAAAACTCAGCAGTGGCCACAGGACTGGAAAAGGTCCATTTTCATTCCAATCCCTAAGAAAGGCAATCCCCAAAAATGCTCAAACTACCGTGCAATTGCACTCATCTCAGATGTTAGTAAAGTAATGCTCAAAATTCTCCAAGCCAGGCCTCAGCAATACGTGAACTGAGAACTTCCAGATGTCCAAGCTGGTTTTAGAAAAGGCAAAGGAACCAGAGATCAAATTGTCAATATCTGCTGGATCATTTAAAAAGCAAGAGAGTTCCAGAAAAAAACATCTGTTTCTGCTTTATTGACTATACCAAAGCCTTCGACTGTGTGGATCACAATAAACTGTGGAAAATTCTGAAGGAGATGGAAATGCCAGACCACCTGATCTGCCTCTTGAGAAACCTGTATACAGGTCAGGAAGCAACAGTTAGAACTGGACATGGAACAACAGCCTGGTTCCAAATAGGAAAAGGAGTATGTCAAGGCTATATATTGTCACCCTGCTTATTTAACTTATATGCAGAGTACATCATGAGAAACGCTGGGCTGGAGGAAGCATAAGCTGGAATTAAAATTGCTGGGAGAAATATCAATAACCTCAGATATGCAGGTGACACCACCCTTATGGCAGAAAGTGACGAGGAACTAAAAAGCCTCTTGATGAAAGCGAAAGAGGAGAGTGAAAAAGTTGGTTTAAAGCTCAACATTCAGAAAACTAAGATCATGGCTTCTGGTCCCATCACTTCATGGGAAATAGATGGGGAGACAGTGGAAACAGCATCAGACTTTATTTTTGGGGGGATCCAAAATCACTGCAGATGGTGACTGCAGCCATGAAATTAAAAGATGCTTACTACTTGGAAGGAAAGTGATGACCAACCTAGATAGCATATTAAAAAGCAGAGACATTACTTTGCCAACAAACGTCTGTCTTGTCAAGGCTATGGTTTTTTCAGTGGTCATGTATGGATGTGAGAGTTCGACTGTCAAGAAAGCTGAGCATCGAAATATTGATCCTTTTGAACTGTGGTATTGGAGAAGACTCTTGAGAGTCTCTTGGACTGCAAGGAGAGCCAACCAGTCCATCCTAAAGGAGATAAGTCCTGGGTGTTCATTGGAAGGACTGATGCTGAAGCTGAAACTCCAATACTTTGGCCGCCTCATGCGAAGAGTTGACTCATTGAAAAAGACCCTGATGCTGGGAGGGATTGGGGGCAGGAGAAGGGGATGACAGAGGATGAGATGGCTGGATGGCATCGCCAACTCGATGGGCATAAGTCTGAGTAAACTCCGGGAATTACTGATGGACAGGGAGGCCTGGCGTGCTGCAATTCATGCGGTCGCAAATAATCAGACAAGACTGAGTGACTGAACTGAACTGATGACCCAGCAATCCCACTCCTCAGGTTTCCCTGAGGAAACCAGGGTTGAAAAAGACACACATATCCCATTGTTCATTGCAACACTATTTACAGTTGCTAGAACATTGAAGCCACCTACATGCCTTTCAACAGATGAATGGATAAAGAAGTTGTGGTACATATACACAATGCAATATTACTAAGCCATAAAAAAGAGCACATTTGTGTCAGTTCTGATGAGGTGGATCAACCTAGAACCTATTACAGAGTGAAGTGCGTCAGAATGAGAAAGATAAGTATCATATTCTAATGTAAATATACTGAATCTAGAAAACTGTTTCTGAAGAATTTATTTACAGGGCAACAATGGAGAAACAGACATAGAGAATAGACTTATGGACATGGAGAGAGGGGAGGAGAAAGTGAGATGTATGGAAAAAGTAACATGGAAACTTCAATTACCATATGTAAAATACATAGCCAATGGGAATTTTCTGTATGGCTCAGGAAACTCAAACAGGGGCTCTGTATCAACCTAGAGGGGTGGGGTGGGGAGGGAGATGAGAGGGAGTATATGTATTCCTATGGCTGATTCATGTTGAGGTTTGACGGAAAACAACAAAATTCTGTAAAGCATTTTCCTTCAATAAAATATAAATTAAAAAAAAAATCTTCCAACAAACAAAACCCCAGTACTTAATGTCTTCACAGTCAAATTCTGTCAAATGTTTAGAGAAGAGTTAAAACACATCCTACTCAAACTCTTCCAAAAAAATTGCAGAGGGAGGAACATTCTCAAATCCTTCTACAAAGCCACCATTACCCTGATACCAAAACCAAACAAACCTATCACAAACATAAAATTACAGGCTAAAATCGCTAATAAACATTGATGCAAAAATCCTCCACAAAATACTATCAAACAGAATCCAACAATACATTGAAGGATTATACAGCATGATCAAGTATGGTTTGTCCCAGGGATATGAGAATTCTTCAGTAAGCAGAAAACAATCAATGTGACACATTATATGAGCAACTTGAAAGATAAAAACGATATGATAATCTCAATAGATGTGGAAAAAACTTGACAAAATTCAGCACCTATTTATGATTTTTAAAAAAGCACAGAAAGTGGGCATAGAGGGAATCTACCTCAACATAATAAGTGTCATAAATATGCAAACCCATTTTGCTGGGGGAAATAGCAATTGCTGGGAGAAAGATTACCAGGAGAAATATCAATAACCTCAGATATGCATATCACAGCACCCTTATGGCAGAACATGAAGAAGAACTAAAGAGCCTCTTGACAAAAGTGAAAGAGGAGAGTGAACAAGTTGAGTTAAAGCTCAACATTCAGAAAACAAAGATCATGGCATCTGGTCCCATCACTTCATGGCAAAAAGATGGAAAAACAGTGGAAACAGTGACTGACTTTATTTTGGGGGGGGGGGGGCTCCAAAATCACTGTAGATGGTGACTGCAGCCATAAAATAAAAAGACGCTTACTCCTTGGGAAAAAAAGCTATGACCAACCTAGACAGCATATTAAAAAGCAGAGACATTACTTTGCCAACAAAGGTCCTCCTAGTCAAGGCTATGGTTTTTCCAGTAGTCATGTATGGATGTGAGTTGGACTATAAAGAGAACTGAGCACCAAAGAACTAATGCTTTTGAACTGTGGTGTTGGAGAAGACTCTTGAGAGTCCCTTGGACTGCAAGATCTAACCAGTCCATCTTAAAGGAAATCAGTCCTGAATGTTGATTGGCAGGACTGATGTTGAAGCTGAAACTCCAATACTTTGGCCACCTCATGCGAAGAGTTGACTCATTGGAAAAGACCCTGATGCTGGGAGGGATTGGGGGCAGGAGGAGAAAGGGATGACAGAGGATGAGATGGCTGGATGGCATCACCAACTCGATGGGCATGAGTCTGAGTAAACTCTGGGAGTTGGTGATGGACAGGGAGGCCTGGCGTGCTTCAGTCCATGGGGTCACAAAGAGTTGGACATGACTGAGCGACTGAACTGAACTGAACTGATGCAAACCCACAACAAACATTATTTCAATGGTGAAAAAAAGGAAAGCGTCTCCTCGAAGATCAGGAACATCACAATTGTGTCCTTTCTTCCCAGTATTATTTGATATAGTTTTTGAACTCCTAGCCATGGCCATCAGAGAAAAAAAGAAATAAATAGAATCCAAATTAAAGAGAAAAAGTAAAACTCTTTGCAGATAACATGAAACTATACATAAAAATTCTTAGAGATGCCACCAGAGAACTACTAGAGCTAATCAATATATTTTGTAATGACTGGGATATTAAATTAATACACATCATTCTCTTGCATTTTTAAACTCTAACAATGAAAAATACTAAAGAGAATTTAAGGAAACAATCCCATTTACTATGCAACAAAAGAAAATATAAACCTAGAAATAGACCTACCTAAGGAGAAAAGAAATCTTTACTCTGAAAAGTATAAGAAGTTGATGAAAGAAATCAGAGATGACACAAGCAGATAGAAAGATAGGCTGTGTTCTTGTATTGTAAGAATCAATATTGTGAAAATTATTATACTATACTACACAAAACTATGTTCAGATGTAATACAATCTCTATCAAATTACTAAGGCATTATTCAAAGATTTAAAACAAAAAAAAAAATTCAGTTTGTATGGAAACTCTAAAGAACTTGAACAGCCAAAGCGGTCTTGAGAAAGAAAAATGGAGCTAGAGAAATCAAGCTCCCTGATTTCAGACTATAGTGCAAAGTTACAGTAATCAAGACAGTATTGTAATGACACAAAAATAGAAATATACATCAATAGAACAGGATAGAAAGCCCAGAAATAAGCCATGCATCTATGCCAACCTAATCTACGACAAAGGAGACTGAAACATACAATGGAGGAAAGACAGAATCTTCAATAAGTTGTGCTGAGAAAAGTGGACAGTCATATATAGAAGAATGAAACTACTACACTCCCTAACACCATACACAAAAATAAACTCATAATGGATTGCTGTTGTTCAGTCATTTCCAATTCTTTCTGACCCTATGGACTACAGCATGCCAAGCTGCCCTGTCCTTCATCATCTCCCAGAGCTTGCTTAAACTCATGTCCATTGAAATGGTGATGCCATTCAATCATTTTGCCCTTTGTCATCCCCTTCTCCTCATGTCTTCAATCTTTCCTGGCATCAGGGTTTTTTCCAGTGAGTTGCTCTTCATATCAGGTGTCCAAAGTATTTGCACTTCAGCATCAGTCATTCCAATGGATAATCTGGGTTGATTTCCTTTAAAATTGGCTAGTTTGAACTCCTTGCATTCCAAGGGACTCTCCAAAACCACAGTTCGAAAGCATTAAGTCTTTGGTCCTCAGCCTTCTTTATGGTCTAGTTCTCTCATCCATACATAACTACTGGAAAAAACATAGCTTTGACTATATGGATTTTTGTTGGCAAAATGATGTTTCTGCTTTTTAATATGCTGTCTAGGTTTGTCATAGCTTTTCTTCCAAGGAGAAAGCATCTTTTAATTTCATGGCTGCAGTCACCATCTGCAGTGATTTTGGAGCCCAAGGAATAGTCTGTCACTGAGCCCATGGACTGTAGCCCATCAGGCTCCTCTGTCCATATAATTCTCCAGGCAAGAATACTGGGGTGGGTAGCCATTCACTTCTCCAGGGGATCTTCCCAACCCAGGGATCAAACCCGTGTCTCCTATATTGCAGGTGGATTCTTTTATGTCTGAGTCACCAGGGAAGCCCATATAATGAATTGAGGACCTAAATATAAAGCCAGAAACTATAAAACTCTTAGAGGAATATAAGCAGAACCCTCTTTGACATAAATTGTAGCAAGATTTTTTTGACCTATCTTGTAAAGTAGTGAAAATAAAAACAAAAATGAACAAATTGACTCAATTTAAATTACAAGCTTGTTTTACAGAAAGGAAACCATAAGCAAGATGAAAAGACAACCTTCAAAATGGGAAAATATATTTGCAAACCAAGCAACTGACAGGGAATTAATCTCCAAAATGTACAAACAGCTCATGAAGCTCAATATAAGTAACAACCAACCAAACAAAAATGAGCAGAAGAGGTAAATAGAAAGTTTTTCAAAGAAAACATACAGAGTATGTGAGTATGTATTATATACACTATTGAGACTATGTATAAAATAGATAACTAATAAGAACATACTGTATAGGATATTGTATATGCTGCTACGTCGCTTCAGTTGTGTCCGATTCTGTGCGACCCCATAGATGGCAGCCCGCCAGGCTCCCCCGTCCCTGGGATTCTCCAGGCAGGAACACTGGAGTGGGTTGCCATTTCCTTCTGCAATGCATGGAATTGAAAAGTGAAAGAAAGGGAAGTCGCTCAGTCATGTCTGACTCTTGGCGACCCCATGGACTGCAGCCTACCAGGCTCCTTCGTCCATGGGGTTTTCCAGGCAAGAGTACTGGAGTGGGGTGCCATTGCCTTCTCTGGTAAGTATATATATTAATACATATATTCCCTCTTTTCTTGGATTTTCGTCAGATTAAGGTCAACACAGAGTATTGAGTAGAGTCCCCTGCACTCTACAATATGCTCTTATTAGTTATCTATTTTAAAAGAGATGTGAATACCAGACCACCTTACCAGCCTCCTGACAAACCTGTATGCAGGTCAAGAAGCAACAGTTTGAACTAGACATGGAACAACAGATTGGTTCAAAATTGGAAAAGGAGTACAAAAGGGCTGTATAGTGTCACTCTACTTATTTAACTTATATGCAGTGTACATCTTGTGAAATGCTGGGCTAGATGAAGCAAAACTATAATCAAGATTGCCAGGACAAATATCAATAACCTCAGATATGCAGATAACAGCACCTTAATGGCAGAACGTGAAGAGGACCTAAAGAGCCTCTTGATGAAGGAGATGATGAGAGTGAAAAGACTGGCTTAAAACTCAACATTCAGAAAACTAAGATCATGGCATCAGGTCCCATTGCCTCATGGCAAATAGATGGGGAGACAATGGAAACAATGACAGATTTTTTTCTTGGGCTCCAAAATCTTTGTGGAAGGCGACAGCAGCCAGGAACTTAAAAGTCACTTGCTCCCTGGAAGAAAAGCTATGTCAAACCTCCATAGTATATTAAAAAGCAAAGACATTACTTTGCTGACAAAGGTCTGTCTAATCAAAACTATGTTTTTTTTCCAGTAGTCATGTTAGACTTAGACCATAGAGAAGGCTGAGCACCAAAGAAATGATGCTTTTAAACTGTGATGTTGGAAAAGACTCTTGATATTCCCTCAGACTGCAGAGAGATCAAACTATTCAATCCTAAAGGGAATCAACCCAGAATATTCATTGGAAGGACCAATGTTGAAGCTGAAGCTCCAATACTTTGGCCATCTTATTCAAAGAGCACTGGAAAAGACCCTGATGCTAGGAAAGAGTGAAGGCAGGAGGAGAAGGTGACAACAGAGGACAAGATGGTTGGATGGCATCACCAACTCAAAGGACATGAGTTTGAGCAACCTCTGGGAGATGATGAAGAAAAGGTCAATCTGACATGCTACAGACCTTGAGTTCCCAGAGTTGGACGCTATTGAACAAAACTAACATATTTCTGTTGTACAGACAGCAGATACTAACACAATTTTGTAAGGCAAATTAAAAATTAATAAAGAAAGAATTAGTTGATTGCATAAGTGTGCCTTTATGTCTGACTTTCTATTCTACTACTATGTTCTATGTGCCCATGACAGCACCACAATGTTTTGATTACTATAACTTTGTAATACAATGTGAAAACAGGTAGTGTGAAGCTTTCATATTTTTCTGTTTGTCTCACAATTGCTTTTGCTATAATGGGTGTTTTGTGGTTCCATATAAATTTTATATGGTCATTTTTATTTTATGAAAAATGGTATTGAAATTTTGATTGTGATTATGTTAAATCTGTAAATTGCTTTGGACATTAGAAAAAAATATTAATTCTACCAATCCAAGAAAACAGGATATATTGTCATTTATTTTTGTTTTCTTTAATTTCTTTCATCACAGGTATGTAGTTTTCATTGTTCAGGCCCATCATTTTTTTGGTTAAATTAATTTCTAAGTGTTTCATTGATTTTGGCACTATTGTGGAAGAGATTACCATCTTATTTTTTTCAGATTTAAAAAAGTTTATTATTTGTTTTCTCCTTGTTGGTTTTGTGTTCTTCCACTAATTGAATTGATTTTTAGTTTAAACACTTTTTTGCATCTTTGTAAAATATAAAATATTTGCTAAATATAAAATCCTGTTATCTGCAAACGTAATTTTACCTTTTCCTTCTGTATATTAATGCCTTTTGTTTATTTTTCACACCTAATGGCTATGGGTAGGACCTCCAGAACTGTGATAAGTGTGAATGGAAAGGATGGGGATCATTTTTTACCTCATTCTTAGAAGAAACATTTTTAACTTTTCAGCATCGAATATGGTGTTAAAAGTGACCTTGTTGTACATGATCTTAATTAAGGTGAGGAACATTTTTCTACACCCAATTTGTTGAATATGATAATCAAGAAAGTGATATTTTGTCAAGTGCTTTTTGTGTATATACTAATATATGATTTTTAATGTGTTGTATCACGTTTATTTACCTGCCTCCCGAGATATCTGTATGCAGGTCAAGAAGCAACAGTTAGAACTGGACATGGAACAATGGACTAGTTCAAAATTGGGAAAAGAGTACGTCAAGGCTGTATATTGTCACCTCGCTTATTTATCTTGTATGCAGAGTACATCATGTAAAATGCTGGGCTGGATGAAGCACAAGCTAGAAGCAAGATTGCCAGGAGAAATATCAATAACCTGAGATATGCAGATGGCACCACCCTTATGGCAGAAAGTGAAGAGGAATTGAAGAGTCTCTTGATGAAATTAAAAGAGGAGAGTGAAAAAGCTCGCTTAAAACTTGGCATTCAAAAAACAAAGATGGTGGCATCTGGTCTTTCATGGCAAATAGATGGGGAAACAATGGGAACAGTGAAAGACTATTTATTTGGGCTCCAAAATCACTGCAGATGGTGACTGCAGCCAAGAAATTAAAAGACTCTTGCTCCTTGGGAGAAAAGCTATGACCAAACTAGATAGCATATTGAAAAGTAGAAACATTACTTTGCTGACAATGCCGTCTAGTCAAAGCTATGGTTTTTCCAGTAGTCATGTATGGATGTGAGAGTTGGACCATAAAGAAAGCTGAGTGCTGAAGAATCAATGCTTTTGAACTGTATTGTTGGAGAAGACTCTTGAGAGTCCCTTGAACTGCAAGGAGATCAAACCAGTCAATCGTAAAGGAAATCAGTCCTGACTCTTCATTGGAAGGACTAATGCTGAATCTCCAATAATTTGACCACCTGATGCTAAGAGCTGACTCATTTGAAAAGACCCTGATGTTGGGAAAGATCGAAGGCAGGAGGAGAAGGGGATGACAGAGGATGAGATTGCTGGGTGGCATCACCGACTTTATGGACATGAGTTTGAGCAAGCTACGGTAGTTGGTAACAGACAGGGAAGTCTGGCGTGCTGCAGTCCATGGGGTTGTATAGAGTCAGACAGAACTGAGTGACTGAACTGAACTAATCACATTTGTTGATTCATATATGTTGAACTATCTTTGTATCCCAGGGATAAATATCACTTGATCATGATGAATGTTCTTTATAATGTGCTGCTGAATTCCATTTTCTGTTATTTTACTGACAATTTTTGCATGTATACTCACCAGGGATATTGATCTGTAATTATTTTTTTCTATAATGTTTTATCTGACTTCGCTATCAGTGTAATGCTGCCCTCATAAAATTAGTTTGGAAATTTTCCCTCTTTTCAATATTTAAAAAGACTTTGAGAAACATTGACATTGATTCTGCTAAGTTCTCATTATAATTTACCAGTGAAACCATCTGATCCTGGTGTTTTCTGTATTGGGAAATTTTTGATTCATAATTCAATTTTTATATACTCATTATTAGTCTGCTTTTTAAAAAATTTCTCCCGATTTAATCTTGGAAGATTGTATGTTTCTAGGAATTTACCTATTTCTTCAAGGTTATCCAATTTGTTGGTATGTGTTGTTAATAGTATCTCATAATCCTTTGCATTTCTGTGCTGTGGTATTGATTATAATGCCTTCTCTTTCATTTCTAATTTAATCTATGTAAGTCCTGTCTATTTTTTCTTAATATAGATAACATTTTGACAACTATTTTTATCTTTTGAAAAAGCCAATACTTAGATTCATTGATGTTTTTAAAAAATGTTTTCTAGTTTCTAATTCATTTTCACCCTGGATCTTGCATTTGTTATTTTCTCCCCTCTGCTATCTTTTGGCTTAGTTCCTTCTTTTTCTAATTCTTTGAGATGTAAATTGAGGTTGTTTATTTGAGATATGTCATGTTTTTTAATATAGTCATTTATCACTATGAACTTCCCTCTTAGAAAGACCTTTGCAGCATTGGACAGATAAGCTTTGATGTTGAACTTCTGATTTCATTGGTCTCAAGATGATTTCTCATTTTCCTTTTGAGTTTTGCCCCTTTTTTGGCTAAGTAGTGTTTGCATTAAATCTCCACGATTTGTAAAATTTTCAACTTTCTCTTGTTATTGATTTCTAATTTCATTGCGGTCTGAATAAATAATTGGTGTGGTTTCAATCTTTTCAAATTTTCTAAGACAATTTTTTGTGATGTGTCATGTGATCTATTTTGGAGAATGTTTTTTGTGCACTTGAGAAGAATGTGTACTCTGCTGCTGTTGAATGCAATGTCCTGCATATATCTATCATATTTATTTGTTCTAAAGTATAGTTCAAGTCCAAAGTTGCCTTATTGATTCTTTGTCTGTATAATCTATACATTGTTGAAAGTGAGAATTGGAAACCCCAATAACTATTGCATCGCTGACTATTTTTCCCTTAAGATTTATTAATAATTGTTGAAGCTTTTAGGTACTCCAATATTTGGTACATAAGTGTTTATATCCTCTGGATGAATCAATTGGTTAATTATTGTATAGTATCCTTCTTTGTCTCACTACAGTTTTTTCCTAATGCCTATTTTTTCTGACATAAGTATAGCTATGCATGCTCTCTTTTGGTTTCCATTTGCATGAAACACATTTTCCTATTTCTTCACTTTCAGTCTTGTGGTGTTCTTAAAGCTTAAGCAATTTTCTTGTAGGAGCATATAGTTGAATTTTGGTTTTTCATCCATTTAGCAAATCTATGTCTTTTAATTGGAGAATTTAACAATTTTTATTCACATTAATTAGTAATAGGTAAAGAATTGCTATTGAAATTTTAACTGTTTTCTGATTGTTTTGTAGTTCCTTTGTTCATTTCTTTGTCTCTACTATTTTTATTGTGTGTTATTATTTTGTTGCTGTATGGTTTAATTCTGCTTCTTTATTGTTTGTATGTTTATCATATTTTTTGATGGGTGGTTATTATAATGCTTTTATACATCTTGTGTGTTCATGCTAAATAGTTTCAGTCGTATCTGACTCTTTGTGACCCTATAGACTGTAAACGCCCAGGCTCCACTGTCCATGGGATTCTTCAGGCAAGAATACTGGAGTGGGTTGCCATGCTCTCTTTCAGGGAATCTTCCCTACCCAGGATTCAAACCTGAGTCTCCTGCAGCTTCCGCATTCCTGACAGATTCTTTGCCATTGAGCTGCTGCATAATATGGGTATATCTTTCCTTTTCTCCTTTGCCTGATAATTTAATTTTCATTTCCATGAGAAAATTCTACCAATCTGAATTATTCTCCTTATTTAGTTATGTTCCAATTTACATATTTTATTGTGTATCCATTAATAAAATATGGAAACTATTGTTATTTTTAACAATTTTGTCTCTTAACCTTTATGTTAATGGCAACTAGATGGGTAAACAAAGGAAACAGTGAGAGACTTTATTTTCTCTCCCACAGCCCTATGCATTAGCAGAAAATTGGATTAAAGACTTACTGAGCATGGCCTTGCCCACCAGAACAAGACCCAGTTTTCCCCACAGCCAGTCCCTCCCATTAGGAAGCTTACACAGGCCTCTTATCCTCATCCACCAGAGGACAGACACAAAGAAAACCACAATCACAAAAACATAACCAAAATGATCACATGGATCACAGACTTGTATAACTCAATGAAACTATGAGTCATGCCATGTAGGGCCACCAAGGACAGACAGATCATTGTGGACAGTTCTGACAAAACGTGTTCCACTGGAGAAGGGAATACAAATCACTTTGGTATTCTTGCCTTGAGAACCCCATAAACAGTATGCTACACAGAAAATCCAAAAGGTGCTCCCAGGAACCTACTAGAGTTCATCAATGAATTCAGTAAATTGTAGCATACAAAATTTATAGAGATCACTAAGCTCTAACAATGAAATATAAAGAGGGGATTTAAGGAAACCAATTTACCATCACCTCAAGTTAATAAAATGCCTAGAAATAAACATACCTAAGGATACAAAAGCTCTCTATTATGAAAACTATAACATGCTGATGAAAGAAATTGGAGGTGACACAAACAGATAGAAAGATAGTCCATATTCTTGGTTTGGAAGAATCAATATCATCAGAATGACTATACTGCTCAAGGCAATCTACAGATTCAATGCAATTTCTATCAGGTAATCACCGACATTTTTCACTGAACTAGAACAACAGCAACAACAAAAAAAAGTCCAAAATCTTTTGTTTTTTTGTTGCTGTTCAGTCACTAAATCGTGTCTGACTCTTTGCAACCCCATGGACTGCAGCATGCCAGGCGCTCCTGTCCTTCACTATCTCACAGAGTTTACTTAAATTCATGTCCATTGAGTTGGTGATTCTATATAACCATCTCATCCTCTGCTTCCTTCTTTTCCTTTTGCCTTCAATCTTCACCAGTATCAAGGTCTTTTCCAATGATTCAGCTCTTCCTATCAGGTGGTGAAAGTATGGGAGCTTCAGCTTTAGCCTCAGCCCTTCCAATGTATATTCAGGGTTGATTTCTTTTAGGATTGACTGATTTGATCTCCTTTCTGTACAAGGGATTCTAAAGAGTCTTCTCCAGCAACACAATTTGAAAGCATCAATTCTTCAGCACTCAGTCTTCTTTATGGTCCAACTCTCACATCCATACATGACCACGGAAAAAACATAGCTTTGACTATTTGGACCTTTGTCAGCAAAATGATGTCTCTGCTTTTTAATACACTGTCTAAGTTTGTCAAACCTTTCCTTGTAGCTCAGATTGCAAAGAGTCTGCCAGCAATGCAGGAGGCCCAGGTTTGATCCCTGGGTTGGGAATATCCCGTGGAGAAGGGCATGACAACCCACTTCAGTATGTTTGCCTGGAGAATTCCATGGACAAAGGAGTGTAGTAGGATACAGTCCACAGGGTTGCAAAGAGTTGGACACAACTGAGTTACTAACAATTTCCTTCCAAGGAGAAAGCATCTTTTAATTCCATCTCTTTAGTTATCATCCACAGAATCTTTATGGAAACAAAAAAGATCCTGAATAACCAAAGCAATTCTGAGAAAGAAAAATGAAGCTGGGGGAATCAGACTCCCAGACTTCAGACTCTACTACAAAACCACACTCATCAAAATAGTATAGTCCTGGCACCTAACCTGAAATATAGATCAATGGAACAGGATAGACTGCCAAGAAATTAACTCACGCACCTAACTTCAATTAATCTACTTCAAAGAATGCATGGATATACAATGGAGAAAAGACAATCTCTGTAATAAGTGGTGCTGAGAAAACTGGACAGCTATATGTAAAGCAATGAATTTAGAACACTCTCCAACACCATAAAAATAAACTAGAAATGGATCAAAGATCTAAATGTAAGGCCAGACATTACAAAACTGCTAGAGGAAATCTTGTGCAAAACACTGTCTGGCGTAAATCACAGCAAGATCTTTTTTGATCCACATTTTGGAATAATGAAAATAAAAGCAAAAATAAACAAATAGGACCTAATTAAACTTAAAAGCTTCTACACAGCAAAGGAAATCATAAACAAAACAAAAAGGCAATACACAGAATGGAAGACAACACTTGCAATAGAAGAGACCAACATGGGATTAATCTTCAAAATATACATATGCAAACAGCTCATGTAGCTCAGTATCAGAAAACAAACAATCCAATAAAAAGCGGGCAAAAATATCTAAATAGACATTTTTCCACAGAAGATATACAGATGGGCAAGAGACACATGAAAAGATACTCAACATCATTAATTATTAGAGAAATGCAAATCAAAACTCCAATGAGATATCACCTCACATTTGTCAGAATGACAAACATCAAAATCTCTATAAACAACAAATGCTGGAGAGAGTTGGAGGAAAGGGAACCCTCCTACACCATTGGTGGAAGTCTAAATTTTGTACAACTGGTATAAAGAACAGTATGGAGGTTCATTTAATTAAAAAAACAACTAAAAATAGAACTACCATGTGACCCAATTATCCCACCTCTGGGCATATATGTTCAGAGAAAACCACAATTAAATAATATAATAATAGTTTATTTATTTTAATTGGAGGCTAATTATTTTACAATATTGTAGTGTTTTTTTTGCCATGCATTGACATGAATCAGCCAAATATACATGAACCTCAATGTTTGCTGCAGCACTATTTATAGTAGTCAAGTCACAGCAGCACCCTAATTGTGCATCAGCAGAAGAATGGATAAAGAAGATGTTGTAGGTATATATATATATACATTGAAATATTTTTTGACCTTTAAAAAGAATGAAATAATACCATTTGCAGCAACATGGATGGACTTGGAGGTTATCATAGTAAGTTAAGTAAGTCATACAGGAAAAGCTAAATATCATATGATATCACTCATGTGCAATCTAGTTTAAAAAGGAAAAAGGAAATAAACTTATTTTATTTTTTTATCTTTATATATATATATTATTGAAATATAGTTGACTTACTATGTTTCAGGTGCACAGCAAGGTGATTGTTATAGATATACACATGCATACTTTTGAAATTATTTTACATTATAGGTTATTATAAGATATCTAGCATTCTATTCATACTAAGTCCATCAAATAGAATCAAATATTTTAGTTAGGCAAAAATTCATCTTTTCTGAAATATATATATATTATATACATGTTATTTATATATATATATGTATACAAAAACTTTTCTACTATGCTTGATAAAGATGAGAAGAACATCAAGGGGAAAAAGAGATGGAGAAATTGGAAAACATAAGCTAAATGAAATGGGAGCACTGAATATGAAATAGAAAAAATGTAACAAACTAGATAAAAGTAAAAAAATCCTCATATAGTCCAGTTGTTTTTAAACATGGCTGCTCATTAGAAATATATCTGAGGCTCTGGAGAAAAAAAAAAAAAAAGCACTACCTGGGCATTTCTATTTTTCAAAAAATTCCAAGGTAATTCTGATATACATCTGAATTTTTTTAAAGTGATTACAAATTTTTCTATTAAATGATAGGTTTGGTAATACAGAGTTTTATTATTTTTCTGTTGACCAATCATGATACAATGGCATTAAATGAGTAATAACTACATAATCACAAGGTAAAAGATGTTTATCAGTTTTCACAATCAATAGCCAGACAAAAAAATAAAAGATGATTACAATTGTGAGCCACAATGGGAATATGATTAACCTAACAATAAAAATAATCACATACAATTTGGGGGCTCAAGCAGAATGATGTGGTAAGTGGAAACGCATACATGCACATGTTTTCATCTGCCCAGTCAGTCTGTGTCTTTTGGTTAGTGCCTTTAATTCATTTACATTTAAAGTAATTATCAATATGTATGATCCTATTATGGGCTTCTCCAGTAGCTGAGCATTAAAGAATTTGCCTGCAATGCAGGCAATGTGGGTTTGATCCCTGAGTTGGAAAGATTCCCTTGGAGGAGGATATGGCAACCCCCTCCAGTATTCTTGCCTGGGGATGTCCCGTGGACAGAGGAGCCTGGCTGGCTACAGTCCATAGGGTCGCAAAGAGTTGGACATGACTGAAGCAAGTGAGCACATGCATGTATGCATGATACTATTACTGTTTTCTTAATTGTTTTGGGTTTATTTGTTGTAGGTCTTTTCTTTCTCTTGTGTTTCCTGCCTAGAGAAGTTTCTTCAGCATTTAGTTGTAAAGCTGGTTTGGTGGTGCTGAATTCTCTTAACTTTTGTTTCTCTAGAAAGCTTTTGATTTCTCCATTACATTTCAATGAGAGTCCTGCTGGATAAAGTATTCTTGCTTGTAGGTTCTTCCCTTTCATCACTTTAAATATTTCACTCCATTCCCTTCTGGTTTGTAGAGTTTCTGTTGAGAAATCAGCTGATAGCCTGATGGGAGTTCCCTTGTGTGTTATTTGTCATGTTTCCCATGTTGCTTTTAATATTTTATTTTTTTCTTTAATTTTTGTCAGTTTGATTGCCATGTGTGCCAGTGTGTTCCTCCTTTGGTTTATCCTGCCTGAGACTCTCTGTGATTCCTGGACTTGGTTGACTGTTTCCTTTCCCATGTTAGGGAAGTTTTCAGTTATATATCTTCAAGTATTTTCTCAGGTCCTTTTCTCTCTCTCTTCTCCTTCTGAGACCCCTATAATGCCAATGTTGGTGTGTTTAGTGTTGTACCAGAGGTCTCCTGTGTTGTCTTCATTTCATTTCTGTATTCTTTTCTGCAGCAGTGATTTCCACCATTCTGTTCTCCATGTCATTTATCCATTCCTCTGCCTCAGTTATTCTGCTATTGATTCTTTCTAGTGTATTGTTCATCTACTTGTTCTTTAGTTCTTCTAGGTCTTTGGTAAAGACTTCTTGTATCTTCTCCATTGTTTTCCCAATATCCTGGATCATGTTCACTATCATTATTCTGAATTTTATTTCTGGAAGATTGCCTATCTCCACTTTGTTTAGTTGTTTTTCTGGGGATTTATCTTGTCCCTTCATCTGGGATGTAATTTTCTGCTTTTTCATCCTGATTAACTTTCTGTAATGTGGCTTTTGTTTTAGCTCCTATGGGACTGCCGTTCTTCTTGCTTCTTCTGTCTGCCCTCTGATGGAAAAGGCTAAGAGGCTTGTGTAAGCTTCTTGATGGGAGGGACTGTCTGTGGGAATAACTGGGTCATGCCCTGGTGGGTAGGGCCTTGCTCAGTAAAACTTTAATACAATTATCTGCTTGTGGTTGGGGTTGTGCTACCTCCCTGGTATTAGTTTGGCCTGAGGTGACCCAGTCCTGAGGTCTATGGGCTCTATGGTAGGGTTATTGGTGACCTCAAAAAGGGCTTACACTAATGAGGACCTTCCTGGACTACTCCTGCCATGACCCCTGTCCCTGTGGTGAGTCTCTGCTGACCCATGCCTCCACAGGAGACCCTCCAGCACTAGCAGGTAGTTTTGGTTTAGTCTTCTGCGGGTTCACTGCTGCTTTCCTCTTTCTTGTTGTGTGCAAGCTTTTGTTTGTGCCCTCCAAGACTGGAGTCTCCCAGACTGTTTCCCCGAGTCCTGTGAAAGTCCTATAATCAAATCCTGCTGGCCTTCAAGGTCAGATTCCCTAGGGATTCCCAGTCCCTTTGTCATATCCCAAGGCTTGGAAGCATGATGTCATGTTCAGAACTTTCACAACAGTGGGAGAACTTTGGTATTATTATTCTGCAGTTTGTGGGTCACCCACCTGGTAGGTATGGGATTTGATTTTATCATGTGCACCTCTCCTACTGTCTCACTGTGGTTTCTTCTTTGTCCTTAGAGTGTAAAATATCTTTTTTTGGTGGGTTCCAGTGTCCTCCTGTCGATGGTATTTCAACAGCTAGTTGAAATTTTGGTGCTTTTGCAGGA
The DNA here is from genome assembly GCF_033118175.1 of Dama dama. Classification (NCBI taxonomy): domain Eukaryota; kingdom Metazoa; phylum Chordata; class Mammalia; order Artiodactyla; family Cervidae; genus Dama; species Dama dama. The sequence continues at coordinate 106,938,400 of NC_083714.1, forward strand.
GTTGATGAGCACATGTCCTTCTACTTTGCCATCTTAAACTGGAAGCCCAAATGAACTTATTTTAAAACAGAAATGGACATATAGTTATTGAAAAAAAACTTATTGTTACCAAAATGGAAATGTGGGAGGTAAGATAAGCCAGAAGTCTGGGATGAACACACATATATTGCTATATATAGGATAGATAACCAACAAGCCCCTACTGTTTAGGAAAAAAGGAAATCTATTCAATATTCAGTGATAACCTATATGAGAAAAGAATCTAAAAATGAATATATGCACATGTATAGCTGAATCATTTTTCTGTACATCTAAAACTAACATAACACTGTAAGTCAACTATACTCCAATAAAATAAAATTTTTAAATAAATAAATTTTCAACTTCCAGTTTTTATTGCTAGTTATATTTAATTGCTAGTTATATAAAATACAGTTGTGTATATTTATTTTGTATCATGTGTGCTTGCTGCAATATTAATTCCTATTATTTTGGTAGGTTATTTGGAATTTTCTAGGTTGATGGCCTTGTTGTTTGTAAATAGAAACAATTTTTCTTCTTCTTTCCAGCACTGGAAAATAGTCTCTTTTTCTTGACTGTTTGTGCTTTAGCAAAATGTTGCATAGATGTGGTGACAGAAAGTGCTCTTTCTCTGTTACCCATCAATGGGGGAAATCAATTTAGTCTCTTATCTTTAAGTAGATGCTAGCTGTAGCTTGATCACTTGTAAATGTCTTCTATCAGGTTGAGAATGCTCCTATCCATTGTTAATTAGTAAAAGTTTTAATCATAAATAAATGTTGAATTTTATAAATATACATATTTCACTATAACACACATCTGTGTGTTTTAGCATTTTATTTTGAAATTATTATTGATTAACAGGAAGGTGCTAAATATACAGGAAGATCCCATACTCCTTTCACTCAGCATTCCCCAATGTTAATATCTTGTGGAACTATAGGAGAGAATCAAAGTCAGGAAATAAATATTGGTACAATTCAGACCTTATTCAGATTTCACAAGTTTTACATGCACTCTTCTGCATGTACATGTGTGTGCTTGTAGATATATATATGTGTGTGTGTGTGTGTATACATTACTCATATAGAATAATAGAATTGTGCCATTTGCAACAATATAGATGGACCTGAAGTTTATTATGCTTAATGGAATAAATAAGAAAGAGAAAGACATATACTTCATTAATCACTTATAAGTGGAATCTAAAAAAATAAAACTTAAAAGAATATAATAAAACAGAATCAGACTTACAGGTATAGAAAATAAACTAGTGATTAACACTGGGACAAGGGAAGGTGGGAGGGCAACATAGGGATAAGAGATTAAGAGGTAGAAACTGCTATGTATAAAACAAATAAATTAGAAGGATATATTGCATAGCACAGCAAATATAGTCAACGTTTTATAACTTTAATTTGGAATAATCTAGAAAAAATATTGAATCACTATATTGTATACCTGGAACTAATGTAATATTGTGAATCAAGTATGCTTCAATAAAACATTTTTAAAAATAGTTTTTTGTTTAATAGCTTTTACTCTATTGTTTTCCTATTTCCAATTTTATTGATTTCTGCTCTATTATTTTCTTTTTTTCTTTTTTTTTTTATTTTGCTCTTCTTTTTTACTTATTGCAGTAGAGTTCAAAGATAATTATTATTGAACCTGAATGTTTAAGGTTCCTGTTAAGTTTTAGAATTACTTGGTACCTTTATTCTTCCCCTAATTCTCCTCTTCAAATCCCACCATTGAATTTTGCAAACACATAAATTGTTTGGTTTCTCAGGTTCACAGCTAGAGAGAATTTGCTTCAGGATAAACCATACTTTGAGTCTCACCCATATCTGATTTATATGATATTTAGATGAGATTTTTAACTTCTATTTTAGAGTTAATGTTGGAATGAGGAAAGCCTTTTGGAACTATTGGGATGCAATGGATGTGTTCTGCAGGTGAGAAGGACATTATTTTGATGTCAGAATAGCGACCAAATATTATGGACTGAATGTTTTTGTCTCCCCATAATTTGTATGTTAAAATCTTGGACTTTGATAGTGGAGGTCATGAGATTGGAGTACTCAAGAATGGGATTAACGCTCTTATATGATACCCCACAGATGTCTCGCCTCTTTACCACCATGTGAAGACACAGAGAAAGATGGTCATCTATGAATCAGAAAGTAAGCTCACCAGATATCTGCTGGCATCTTGATCTGGGATTTCCCAGCCTCCATAACTATAAGAAATTTTGTGTATTTTGCATAAGATACCCAGTCTAGAGTATTTTTGTTATAGAATCTTGCATAACTGAAACCTTACACCCATTTAAGAGCAACTGCCTATTTCCTCCTTTCCCCACACGCTTGAAAATAACACTCTTTCTGTTTCATGAATTTGTCTACCTTAGATACCTCATATAAGTGAATCTTGAACTATTTGTCTTTATGTAACTGGCTTATTCACTTAACATAATGTCCTCAAGGTTTATCCGTATTGTCACATATGATAGTATTTCCTCCTTTTTAAAATTTATTTATTTATTTTAATTGGAGGATTATTATTTTACAATATTGTGATTCTATTGTATGCATGTAATATTTGGTTTACTGATTCATCTATCAAAGGGCATTTAGATTGCTTGCCTCCTCTTGGTTATTGTGACAAATGTTTCAAGGAACATAGGAGTAATGTAACTCTTCAAGTTTCAAATTTTAAATATTTGGAAAAATACTAACAAGTGAGATTACTTGATCATACACTCAATCATATATTTTAAATTATTTGAGGAACTTCTGCTTTCTGTAGTGACTATTCCATATTTCATTTCCCAAAACTGAATAAATGTGTCAATTTCTTCTGGTTTTGTCTGTTTCTTTGTTTTCATGTTTTTACTTAGATATTGGCTATCCTAACAGTCGTGGGGTACTTTGTGGTTTTGTTTTTCATTTCTCTTATGACTAATAATATTGAGCACCTTTTCATATACCTGTTGCCCATTTTCACATCTTTAGACAAATGTTTGTTCAAGTCTTTTTTTTTTTTTTTCAATTTGTTTCAATTGTTTATTAACGGACCAGATTACAAAAATAATCCTAGTAGATACCTTAGTTCATCCTTCTAATAAGCCTGTTGATCTGGTCTTCCCTGTTGCCAGCATCTCCACCTTCTACAAAATGGGTGGTCTTTTTCTTCATTCCACCTCGTGGAGAAGACAATTTAAAGGGCCACAGGAAGTTGTTTGCTTCTTTGAAACGTTTTCCAACGGTATAGATCTCATGAATCCGATCCTCCATGCAGATTTTTGCCATAACCACGCTTGTAGATCAATTCATTTACAGACTTCAGATTTGGGTACCCCCATGCAATGTATGGCTCCACAATTCTCAGCATGTTAATTGATGCCTTGTTGAGCTTCACAAAGGTGCCATTGAAGATCTGCCGCAGGCGAAGGAGCTGCAGCACCTTTCGAACCTTTGGGCTCACACCATTGATACCTCTGATCCTGATGACAAATGCCAATTTGGGTTCCGCGGGTACATAGAAGTTGCCAGCTTTCCGTGCCATCCTAGCCATTCGAATTTCGGTTCTGTACATCTGCCTGTATTCCTTGTGGTAATGCTTAGCTTTTTCATAAATAAGCTTCCTCCTTGCCTTTCGAAGCATCTTTTGGGCAAACTTCTTTCTCAGGCGCTTGATCTTAAGCTCTGCGAAATTCTTTCGCTTTTTCTTAAGGGTTTCTGGCACAGCAGGAACCTTCTTTTTCTTCTCTTCTGCACCCTCCATGGTTCCAGCCAGGAAAGAGGCTGTTCAAGTCTTTTGTCCACCACTTAATTGGGTGATTTTGGGCTTGTTGGTCACTAAATTGAATGAATTCTTCATATGTTTTGAGTATTAATACATTGCCAGTTACGTAATTCAAAAATATTTCTCCCATGCCGTAGACTCTTTTTACTCTATTTTTTTCCCTTTACTATGCAGAAACTTTATAGCTAGATATAATTCTAATGTCCATTTTTGTTTTTGTAGCCTTTATTTTTTCTCTCATATACAAGAAATTACTAACAGCAGCAAAATCATGAGACTTTACCTCTATGTTGTTTCCTAGGAGTTTCAGAGCTATAGTTGGCATATTTATGTCTTTAATCAATTTTTGCTATTTACATATGATGCAAGATAAGAGTCCAATTTCACTCTGTTGTTTGTGGATATCCTGTTTTACCAAAACCATTAGTTGAAGAGACAATCATTTCCTTTTTGTGTATTCTTGGCACTCTTATCAGGGATCAGATGGCAGTATACACATAGATTCAGGTGGGCTCTTTTCTGTTTCATTGATATATTTTATATAGGTCTTCATGCCAGTACTATACCTTTTGACTAAGTTATCTTTGTAATATGTTTTGAAACTATGAAAAATGAGAACTTAAGCTGTTATTAATTTTGAAGAAAAATTTAAGTATTTTATGTACTTCTTCAGTTTTATTGATATATAATTGACATATAAATCTGTGTAAGCTGAAGATGTACCACATAATAATTTCCATACATATATTATGAAATATTTACCATAATAATTAGAGATAACATCCATATTCTTTAATGGTTGTAATTTTTTCCTTGTATTTAGAACTTTAATGACCTACTCTCAGCAATTTCCAAATATATCTTTTTTTGGCAACTATAGCTATTATGTTGCACATACCATCTTCAGTACTTGTTTATCTTATAAATGAAAGTTTGTACCTTTTAACCACCTTCATCCAACCTCCACACCCACCAGCTCCACTTCTACCAATCTGATATCTTTTCCCATGAAGTTTCTTTTTAAGATTCCACATATGAGATTATTGTTTTTCTCAGTCTGCATTATTTCACTTAAGAAACACCCTCAAGGTCCATCCATTCTATCCATTTTGTTACAAATGATGGGATTTACTTTTTAAAAAATACTTTAATAGCATTCTGTTTCTGTATATATTACATTTTCTTTAACCATTTATCTGTTGATGGACATTTACCTTGTTTCCTTGTGTCAGTTATTGTAAATAATGCTGCAGTCAAATGAGGGTACAGATAATTCTTTGACCACTGATTTCATTTCCTTCAGATATACCCTGAGACAGAATTGCTGAGTTGAAGAAAGTAGGGAAAATCACTAGATCATTCATGTATGACTTAAATCAAATCCTTTACTATTATACAGTGGAAATGAAAAATAGACTCAAGGGACTAAATCCCATAAAGAGAGTGCCTGAGGAACTATGGATGGAGGTTCGTGACATTGGAGGCAGTGATCAAGACCATCTCCAAGAAAAAGAAATGCAAAAAGGCAAAATGGTTGTCTGAGGAGGGCTTACAAACGGCTGAGAAAAGAAGAAAAGCTAAAGAAAAATAAGAAAAGGAAGATATACCCATTTGAATGCAGAGTTCCAAAGAATAAAAAGGAGAGATAAGAAAGCCTTTCTCAGCGATCAGTGCAAAGAAATAGAGGAGAAAAATAGAATGGGAAAGTCTAGAGATCTCTTTAGGAAAATTAGAGATACCAAGAGAACATTTCATGCAAAGATGGACACAATAAAGGACAGAAACGGTATGGACCTAAAAGAAGCAGAAGATATTAAGAAGAGGTGGCAACAATACACAGAAGAACTATACAAAAAAGATCTTCATGACCCACATAACCACGTTGGTGTGATCACTCTTCTAGAGTCAGACATCCTGAAATGTGAAGTCAAATGGGCCTTAGGAAGCAACACTACGAACAAACCTAGTGGAGGTAATGGAATTCCAGTTGAGCTATTTCAAATCCTAAAATATGATGCTCTGAAAGGGCTGCACTCAATATGCCAGCAAATTTGGAAAACTCAGCAGTGGCCACAGGACTGGAAAAGGTCAGTTTTCACTCAAATCCAAAAGAAAGGCAATACAAACAATGTTCAAACTACCACACAATTGCACTCATCTCACACGCTACCAAAGTAATGCTCAAAATTCTCAAAGCCAGGCTTCAACAGTACGTGAACTGTGAACTTCCAGATATTCAAGCAGGATTTAGAAAAAGCAGAGGAACCAAAGATCAAATTGCCAACATCTGTTGGATCATCAAAAAGGCAAGAGAGTTCTAAGAAAACATCTACTTCTACATTATTGACTACACCAAAGCCTTGGACTGTGTGGATCACAATAAACTTTCGAAAATTCTTAGAGGTCGGAATACCAGACCACCTTACCTGCATTCTAAGAAATATGTGTGCAGATCAAGAAGCAACAATTAGAACAACATGGAACAACAGGCTGGCTCCAAATCGGGAAAGAAGTACCTCAATGCTGTGTATTGTCACCATGCTTATTTAATTTATATGCAGAGTATATCATGTGAAATGCTACTCTGGATGAAGCAAAGGTGGAATCAAGGTTGCTGGGAGAAATATCAATAACCTCAGATATGCCGATGACACCACCCTTATGGCAGAAAGAGAAGAAGAACTAAAGAGCCTCTTGATGAAAGTGAAAGAGGAGAGTGAAAATGTTGAGTTAAAACTCAACATTCAGAAAATTAAGATCATGGCATTCGGTCCCATCACTTCATGGCAAATAGATGGGGAAACAATGAAAACACGTGGCAGACTTTATTCTGGGGGGCTCCAAAACCACTGCAGATGCTGACTGCAGCCATGAAATTAAAAGACACTTGCTTCTTGGAAGAAAAGCTACAACCAACCTACACAGCATATTTAAACACAGAGACATTACTTTTCCAACAAAGGTCTGTCTAGTCAAAGCTATGGTTTTTCCAGTAGTCATGTATGGATGTGAGAGTTGGACCATAAAGAAACCTAAGTGCCAAAGAATTGATGTTTTTTTTTTACAGTGGTGTAGGAGAAGACTCTTGAGAGTCCCCTGGACTGCAAGGAGATCAAACCAGTCAATCCTAAAGGAAATCAATCCGGAGTATTCATTGGAAGGACTGATACTGAAGCCAAAACTCCAATATTTTGGCCAACTGATGTGAAGAACTGACTCCTTAAAAAAGACCCTGATGCTGGGAAAGATGGAAGGCAGGAAAAGGGGATGACAGAGGATAAAATGGTTGGATGACATCACCGACTTGATGGACATGAGTTTAAGCAAGCTCCAGGGGTTGGTGATGGACAGGGATTCCTGGTGTGCTGCAGTTCATGGGATCTCAAAGAATAGGACACGACTGAGTGCCTGAACTGAACTTAACCTTTATGTGAGATTTGAAATTAGTTGACTTACCACTATTGCAATATTATAGCATTTTAAATTTGATTTTGACTATGCAGTACATTTTCACCAGTGAAATTTATACTTTCATATGCTTTCATGTTACTCGTTAGTGCACTTTTGTTTCAACTTAAAGGACTCTCTTTAGCATTTCTGCTAGAATGAGTCCAATGGCAATACATTCCTTTATCTTTTTTTAACCTGTCTATAAATGAGAACTTTGTTGTTGTGTGAAGCGTAGTTTTTTTGTTTGTTTTTTTTTTGTGTGTGTGTGTACATTCAATATGTTATCCTACTCTCTCTCAGGTTGCATGTTTCTACTGAGAAACCTGCTGATAGCTCTATCAGGATCCCCTTGTATCAGATGATTGTTTTATCCCTTCTTAGTTCCAAGATTTTTCTCTTGGAAAAGAGAATCATTTAAAGCTTGACTGTAATGCATCTCATTGAAAATCTTATTTGAATGAAGCTGTTTGGTAGCTTTTAATCTTCATGTACCTGGATTGCCATACCTATCCCCATGTTTGAGGAGTTCTGGACATTCTTTGATATTTTATTTGAAGTTTATTTATAATTACAATATTATATTAGTTTCAGGTGTGCAACATAGTGATTCAATATTTTTATAGGTATACACCACTTAAATTTATTACAAAATAATGGTTATAATTCCTTCTCCTTATAGTGTATCTTTGCTGTTTAATTTACATAGATTTGTATATATCTCTTAATCCCATGCTTGTATCTTGCCTCATCCCACTTCACTTTTCCTATTGGTAACCATTAGTTTGTTTAGTATATCTATGAGTCTGTTTCTGTTCATTAAATACTTTTGGGTATATTCATTTGTTTTATTTTTTGGATTCCACATACATGTGAAAAAATGACCATTTGTCTTTGACATATTTCACTAACCATAATACTCTCTAGGGGCATCTATATTGTTGCAAACCACAGAATTTTCATTCTTTTTTATGACTTTTATCATATCTTCTTTATCTGTTAATATATTGAAGAACATTGGATTGCTTCCATATCTTGGCTATTGTAATTAGTGTTGCTATCAACACTGAGATGCCTGTATATTTCCAAATTAGTATTTTTTTTTTTTTTCCTGTTATATACTCAGGAGCGGAATTACTGGATCATGTGGTAGTTCTATTTTTTTAGTTTTTGGAAGAACTTCTTTACTGTTTTCTACAGTGACTGCAACAGCTTCATTCCCACTAACAGTGTACAACTGTTCCATTAGGTACATGTTCTCTCCAACATTTATTATTTGTCAACTGTTTGACGATAGCCATTCTGAAAGGTGTGATATAATATCACTTTGTTTTCTGATTTGCATTTTTCTAATAATTAGTGATTTGAGCATGTTTTCATGTGTCTATTAACCATGCATGTGTCTTCTTTGGAAAGAATATCTATTCAGGTCTTCTGCCCAATTTTTGATTGAATTGTTTGTTTCTTTGATATTGGATTGTATGTGCTGTTTCTATATTTGGATAAATAAATCCTTGTCTGTCATATCATTTGCAAATGTTTTCTTCCATTTTATAGGTCTTTTTGTTTTGTCAATAGTTTATTTTTGTTGTGCAAAGACTTTTAATTTTAATCAGGTCATATTCATGTATGCTTTTATTCCTTTTGCATTGAGAGAGTACCAAAAAATATTGGTATGATTTGTGTTAAAGAATGTTCTGCCTGTGTTCTCTTCTAGGACTTTTATGATTTCTGTTTGTACTTTTAAGATTTTAAGCCATTTTGAGTTTATTTTTGTATATGGTGTGAAAAATGTTCTAATCTCATTATTTTGCATACAGCTGTCCAGTTTTACCAACACCACTAATTGAAGAGACTATTTTCTTCATTGTGTAGTCTTGTCTCCTTTGTGTCATATATTCATTGACCATAGGTATGTGAGTTTATTTCTGGGCTCTCTCTACTGTTACATTTATTTACTTGTATGTTGCTGTGGCAGTACCACAGTATTTTTATTTCCATAGCTTTATACTATAGTCTGAAGTCTAGGAGTGTTTTTTTTTTTTTACTCAAGATTGCTTTTGCAATTCAGTGCTCTTTCTAGTTCAATATGAATTTTAGATTATTTGTTCTGTTATGAGAATAATACCTTTGGTATTTTGTTAAGGATTACATTAAATCTGTAGATTTATTTGGGTAATATCAACATTTTAGTAATATTAATTATCCAATACTAATGTTCAGGTTATCTTTCCATTTCTTTGTATCATCTTCAATTTCTTTCACCATTGTTTTATACTTTTAGGGCTATAGTTTATGTAACTCCTTGGTTAAGATTATTTGTATATATTTTATTCTTTCTGTTGTGATTTTAAAAGAGATTTTTAAACTTCTCTTCTTGATTGTTCATTATTGATATATAGAAAAGAAACAGATATCTGTGCATTAATATTTTATCCTACAACTTTGCTGAATTCGTTTACCAGTTCTGGTGGGTTTTTGGTGAGACATTAGAGTTTGGTCCTTTTTCATATTTTTACTTTCTTGTTAAAATATCTCAATGTAGGGGGCACAATCAAGATAACAGAGGAGTAGGATGTCAAGCACGTCTTCTCCCACAAAAATATTAAAAATGTGTCTACAAGTGGAACAATTCACACAGAATAGCTAGTGAAGACTGGCAGAACTCAGACACACTTCTGAATGGGCAATGAAACCTCCATGTATCTGGGTAAAACAAAAAGAAAAACAAACAAACAAAAAGAAATCAAGATGGGTTCTGCACCCCAAGGAAGAAGCTGTAAAGGAGGAAGTGTTCCCACACCCTGGGAAGTCTCCTCACCAGTGGGAAGATCAGCCTGGACAGAAAGGGATCTTCAGAGCCTAGGATGAGAGAGCAGCATTCAGTTTGCAGAAGACAAAACAGAGGGTGATTTGTACACAAGTTCTGCACAGCCACCTTACATTCCCTATCCTGAGACACTCATCCATGACTGGATGAAAGCTGGGTACTAAAGTTCAGGCCTCAATGGTCAGACCTAAGGAGATCATTGAGGTTGGCTGTGTGGACACAGCCTGAAGAGGCTGGGCTTTGTTAAGTACGCATATACTCAGAGGAATCCTGGACCCACCAGAGGAGCAAGGCAGCTTTATTGAAGGGAACATGAGAAGAGGGCAGAACCACCTTAAGAGAGCTGGTTTCCCTGTGAGTATCCCAAGACAACAGGACAATGCCTACAGGAGCTGCAGTAGCAGGCACAAGTCATCACTGTCATCCTGGGCTCCAGATGCAAGCACGGCTGGGGTTGCTGCTACAAAACCCAAGAGCTGATGCCAAACACTGCCCTCACTGTTCTAGGAGTGCACGAGCAGCAGCTACCTCTAGGAGTTCCAGGAGCAGACTCCAAGTCTTGCTACCCATGTCCCAGGAGTGCACAGGGTGCAGCCACACCTACGAAACTACTGAGCAGGTGCAAAGCCCTGCTTCCTCTGACTTGGGAATGGGTGGGCTGCAGCCACCAGTAGGAGGCTTGATAACAGGTACCAAGTACTGCCATCACCATTGTGAAAGCATGAAAGGGTCACTGTACCTGCATACCCAATATCAAGGTGATAATGACGAGCACATGATGAGAGAATAGGCAGCAGGCATTCAAATTACAGCAACCCTTTGATGTTGGAAAACATGATGGAGTAGAAGGACTTGAGTAGAAGACCCCTCTTATGAAAACAGAAAAATCAAAACTAACTGCTCAACAATCATCAATAAAAATATTGGCACCTTTCAAAATTTATTTTATTCAAAGACAAAGAAACCACAATGGGATGTAGAAGGGGTGTTTTCACAACATAATCAAGTCTCATATCTTCCAACTATGCAACCAACAAACTGGAAAATGATTATATTACAGAAGTTCTCCAACAAGAGTGAGAGTTCTGAGTCCCAAGGCAGACTCTTCAGGCTGAAGTCCTGGCATCAGGAGGAGAAATCTACTCCCCTGCCCAGAGCATTTGGCTTTGAGGGCCAGAGGGGCTTGAGGGCAGGAGCTCCACAGGACAGGGGAAAACAGACACTGAACTGTTTCTGTATACACACAAGGTTTTGTGTACACTGAGACAGAGCAGTAACTCCAGAGGAAACTGGGCTGGACCTACCTGAGGGTCTTGGAGAGTCCCCTTGGCAGGTGGGGTCAGTTGTTGCTCACTGGGGTGCAGGGAGAATGGTGGCAGAGGACCAGGGATTATTGAGCAGAGTGAGTTCTGCCAGAGGTCACCATTTTGACTCCAAGACCTGGACCTATCAAATGGCCTACAGGCTCCAGTGCCAGAATGCAACAGTTCAAACATTCATCAGGAAAGGAACACAGCCCAATCCATGAGCAGACCAGGTCCCTAAAGCCATACTAAGCTCATAGTCACCTCTAAATACAACACTTATTATGGCCCTGCCTACTTGAGGGATGTAGCCCAGCTCCACCTGACAGCAGGCAGACACGAGTCCCTCCCAACCAGAAGCCTGAACTATCCCCAAGACCAATCCCACCCACCAGGAGGCAGACAACAGAAGCAAGAAGATCTAAGATCCTGCATCCTACGAAAAGCAGGCCACAAACAGAGAAAGTTAGGCAAAATGAGAAGGCAGAGAAATATGTTCCAGATGAAGGAACAAGAACAAAACCCACAAAAACAACTAAATGAAAACAAGATGGGCAATCTTACTGAAAGAGAATTTAAAATATGATGGTAAAGATGATGTAAGATTTTTGAATAAGACTAGAGACACAGACCAAGAAGATGTAAGAAATATTTAATAAGGAGCTAAAAGATTTAAAGAAGAGACAAACAGAGATGAACAATACAATAACTGAAATGCAAAATACACTAGAAAAAATCAGTAGCAGAATAAAAAATGTGGAATAATGAGTAAGTGTGCTGGAAGACAGAGTAGTGGCAATCACTGTCATGGAACAGGGTAAAAAAAAAAATAGAAATAAAGACAGTCTCAGAGACTTCTGGGACAGCATTAAATGAACCAACATTCACATTACAGGACTCCCAGAAGCAGAAAAGAGAAGGAAATGGCCTGAGAAAAAATTTCCAGAGATTGGAGTTAAAAACGTTCCTTACATAGAAAATGAAACACTCACTGAAGACCAGGAAGCTCAGAGAGTCCCATACAAGATAAATCCAAGGAGGAACATGCCAAGATTCACATTGATCAAACTCAGAAAAATTAAAAACAAAGAAAATATTAAAACAACAAGGGAAAAGCAACAAATAGCATATAAAAGAATCCCCATAAGATTATCAGTTTATTGGGATTCCCTTAATTAGATATCAGAAATTCTGCAGGTCAAAAAGGAGTGGCACAATATATTTATACAGGTGAAAGGAAACAGCTACAACCAAGAATATTGTACTCAGCAAGTATTCAGTACAAGAAGAATATTGTACTCCTCAAAATTTAAAGAAGAAATCAAAGGCTAAAAAAGAAAAGAAAAGAAATCAAAGGCTTTACAGATAAGCAAAAGCTAAAGACCATCAAACCAGCTTTACAACAAATAATAAAGAAAATTCTCTAGGTTGAAAAGAAAAGGAAACCATGAAAAAATATATAAAATTGGAAATCTCACCAGGAAAGGCAAACCAAAACTAAAGGTAGGAAATCCACAAAAGTATGCTATCAAATCCAGCAATTGTGAGGAGAGTAGAAATGGAGAATATTGGAAATGCATTGGGAACTGAGGCCAAAATTGAAGCAATCTCATATATATAGACTGCTTCACAAAACCTCATGGAAATTGCAAACCAAAAATCTACACTAGATACACACACAAAGCAATAAAAAAAAATAACTAAAGATAGTCATCAAATGAAAAGAGAAGTGAATCAAAGAGGAAGCAAAGAAAAAAAAATACCTACAAATAAAATCCAAAACAATTAAAAACTTGGCAATATGAACATATAAAATAAAAACTATTAACAGAGACAAAGAACTCTACCTAATGATCAAGGGATCAATTCTTACATTGAAGATATAACAATTGTTAACTATGTGCTTGACCCCAAAATAAGAGCACCTCAGAATATATGTCAAATGGTACTAGCCATAAAAAAAGGGAAACTGACAGTAGTACAAAAATAGTGGAGGGCTTTAACACTTCACTTACATCAGTGGACAGATCATCCAGACTAAAACTCAATAAGGAAAAATAAAGATTAAAAGACATGTGAGACCAGATGGGCTTTACTGATATTTATGAAACAATTAGAAAGCAGCAGAAAACAATTTCTTCTAAAGTGCACATGGAACATTTTCCAGGAAAAGACACATCTTAAGCCACACACAAAAAAAGCCTCAGTAAAGTTAGGAAATCTGAAATCATATGAACCTTCTTTTCCAAACACAATGCAATGGGAATAGATATCAATTATAGGAAAAAATGATAAACACTAATACGTGGATGCTAAACAATATTCAATTAAAAAAATTGATCACTGAAGAAATCAAAGAGGAAATGAAAAACACCTAGAGACAAATGACCATGAAAACATGATGATCAAAAAAACCTTGGGATACAACAAGCAATTCTAACAGGGAAGTTTATAGCAAGAAAAATCTTATCTAAGGAAACAAGAAAAATCTTAAATAAACAATCTAAATGAACACCTTTATTCCTTGGAAGGAACTCTAGGACAAACATAAGCAGCATATTAAGAAGCAGTGACATCACTTTGCTGACAAAAGTCAGTATAGTCAGAGGCATGATTCTTCAAGTTCAGTTCAGTTCATTTCATTTCAGTCATGTCTGTCTATTTGCAACCCCATGGACTGCAGCACTCAAGGCTTCCCTGTCCATCACTGACTCCCAGAGTTTGCTCAAACTCATGTTCACTGAGTCAGTGATGCTATCCAACCATCTCATCCTCTGTCGTTTCCCTCTCCCCCTGCTTTCAGTCTTTCCCAGCATCAGGGTCTTTTCTAAGGAGTCAGTTCTTCACATCAGGTGGACAAAGTATTGGAACTTCAACTTCACCATCAGTTATTCCAATGAATATTCAGGACTGATTTCTTTAGGATGGACTGGTTTGATCTCCTTGCAGTCCAAGGGACTCTCAAGAGTTTTCTCCAACACCACCGATCAAAAGCATCAATTTTTCAGTTCTCAGCTTTCTTGATTGTCCAACTCTCACATCCATACTTGATACTGGAAAAACCATAGCTTTGACTAGACGGACCTTTTTTGGCAAAGTAATGTCTCTGCTTTTTAGTATGCTGACTAGGTTGGTCATAGCTTTTCTTCCAAGGAACAAGCGTCTTTTAATTTCATGGCTGCAGTTACCATCTGCAGTGATTTTGGAGTCCAAGAAAATAAAGTCGCTCACTGTTTCCTTTGTTTCCCCATCTATTTGCCATGACGTGATGGGACCAGATGCCATGATCTTAGTTTTTTTTTAATGTTGAGTTTTAAGATAGTTTTTCCTCTCCTCTTTCAATTTCCTCAAGTGATTTTTAAATTAAACTTAAACTAGACTAACTAAACTTAAAAACTTTTGCACAATGAAGGAAACTATAAGCAAGGTGAAAAGACAGTCTTCAGAATGGGAGAAAATAATAGCAAACGAAGCAAATGACAAAGGATTAATATCAAAAATATACAAGCAACTCCTGCAGCTCAATTCCAGAAAAATAAACTACCCAATCAAAACATGGGCCAAAGAACTAAACAGACATTTCTCCAAAGAAGACATACAGATGGCTAACAAACACATGAAAAGATGCTCAACATCACTCATTATCAGAGAAATGCAAATCAAAACCACAATGAGGAACCATTTCTCACCAGTAAGAATGGCTGTTATCCAAAAGTCTACAAACAATAAATGCTGAAGAGGGTGCAGAGAAAAGGGAACCCTCTTACACTGTTGGTGGGAATGCAAACTAGTACAGCCACCATGGAGAACCGTGTGGAGATTCCTTAAAAAAATTGGAAGTAGAACTGCCATATGACCCAACAATCCCACTGCTGGGCATACACAAAGAGGAAACCAGAATTGAAAGAGACACGTGTACCCCAGTGTTCATCGCAGCACTGTTTACGATAGCCAGGACATGGAAGCAACCTAGATGTCCATCAGCAGAGGAATGGATAAGAAAGTTGTGGTCTATATACACAATGGAATATTACTCAGCCATTAAAAAGAATACATTTGAATCAGTTCTAATGAGATGGATGAAACTGGACCCTATCATACAGAGTGAAGTAAGCCAGAAAGAAAAACATCAATATGGTATACTAACACATATATATGGAATTTAGAAAGATAGCAATGGTGACCCTATGTGCGAGATAACAAAGGAGACACAGATGTATACTACAGTCTTTTGGACTCTGTGGGAGAGGACGAGGATGGGATGATTTGGGAGAATGGCACTGAAACATGTATATTATCATATGTGAAATGGGTCGCTAGTCCGGGTTTGATGCATGGGACAGGGTGCTCAGGGCTGGTGCACTGGGACGACCCAGAGGGATGGGATGGGGAGGGAAATGGGAGGGGGGTTCAGGATGGGGAACACATGTACACCCATGGCTGATTCATGGCAATGTATGGCAAAACCACTACAATATTGTAAAGTAATTAGCCTCCAATTAAAATGAATAAATTTATTTTTAAAAAAGTTAATCTGACACTCTATTGTAGTCTATTAAATGTACAATAGAACTATGTATTAAATATTGTACATATCTTAAATAAAAATACAAATACTTTATTGCTAAAAAATAAATAAATAAAAGGAAAAGATAAATATTCTGTTTAGGTTGGTTATAGCTTTTCTTCCTAATTTCATGGCTGCAGTCACTGTCCACAGTGATTTTGGAGCCCAAGAAAATAAAGTCTCTCACTGTTTCCATTGTTTCCCCATCTATTTGCCATGAAATGGTGGGACCAGATGCCATGATCTTAGTTTTTTGAATGTTGAGTTTTAAGCCAGCCTTTTCACTTTCCTCTTTCACCTTCATCAAGAAGCTCTTCAGTTCCTCTTAATTTTCTGCCATAAAGGTGGTGCCATCTGCATATCTGAGTTACTGATATTTCTGCTGGCAATGTTGATTCCAGCTTATGCTTCATCCAGCCCGGCATTTTGCATGACCACAATGACAAGCTCATAATAAATATTAGAAATTTGGAAGCACTATATGAGTTTTGAAGATGGAGAAATGGAGGCCTTTAAGAGATATGATTATCACCTAATCTATGCATTGTAGGTATAGGAAGTCTGGTTTACAGAAAAAGATGAAATGTTCTTTCAAGGTCAGATAGCAAGGTAGTAAAACCTGGGTAGATATCTGCTTGGTTAGGAATCATTTCTGTTGTCAAACTATTTATAAAGATAAAACTAAAAAAATTGTAAGATTACAGCAAACATCACCTGATTATCTTAGAGTGTGATCCTGTTGGACCCAATCTTAACTTTTCCCCCCTTGAGCTAATTCACAGTAAGCTGAATGAAAAGTTAGATTGTCCTCCTTGGGACTCAGAGGTCCTGGTTAAGAAAATAAAGGGTCATAGGGCACATATTATACTTTTAATTGGATTTGATTAAATTAAATGACAGGATTCAATTTCTTAGGAACATACCCATTGATACTCCCCATTCCTTTGCTTCATAGCAGACATTTGTAATCAATCATATTTTCTCTCCAAGCCCAGACTTTACTGCCCAGTCCTTAATAGTAAAGATTAGTGGTAATTGTCATTCAAGATGATATCTGTTTGTTAGGCTAAGATTCATCCCATTCATCCCTTCATTGTCATGAGCTCAGAGGAGTCACAGATGCCAGAACTTGGTACTGCATTAGAGCAGAGAACAAGGAATAATCAGTTAATATTTATTTGCACACTTGATATGAACTACTCATTTAACCGTCACAAAATTCCTTAGAATAGTACTCTAATTATCACCATTCTCATTTTACAGTTAAGAAAACTGAAGCACAGAAAAGTTAAATAGATTATCCATGGTCACATAACTAGTAAGTAATAGGAAGCCCCAAAAGTTGGCTCTGAAATCTCATTCTTAATCATTATGCTCTGATGTCTGCAGAAATCAGGGAAGGCTTCCTGAAGGAGCAGTTTGAGCTAAATATTGAAAATGAGCAGAAGTGGTTCCAAATAGGAAAAGGAGTATGTCAAGGCTGTATATTGTCACCCTGCTTATTTAACTTATATGCAGAGTACATCATGAAAAATGCCGGGCTGGAAGAAGCACAAGCTGGAATCAAGATTGCCGGGAGAAATATCAATAACCTCAGATATGCAGATGACACCACTCTTATGGCAGAAAGTGAAGAGGAACTGAAAAGCATCTTGATGAAAGTGAAAGAGGAGAGTGAAAAAGTTGGCTTAAAGCTCAACATTCAGAAAACTAAGATCATGGCATCTGGTCCCATCACTTCATTGGAAATAGATGGGGAAACAGTGGAAACAGTGTCAGACTTTATTTTTTGGGCTCCAAAATCACTGCAGATGGTAACTGCAGCCATGAAATTAAAAGACACTTACTCCTTGGAAGGAAAGTGATGACCAACCTAGATAGCATATTAAAAAGCAGAGACATTACTTTGCCAACAAAGGTCCGTCTGGTCAAGGCTATGGTTTTTTCAGTGGTCATGTATGGATGTGAGAGTTGGACTACGAAGAAAGCTGAGCATCGAAAAATTGATGCTTTTGAACTGTGGTGTTGGAGAAGACTCTTGAGAGTCCCTTGGACTGCAAGGAGCTCCAACCAGTCCATCCTAGGGGAGATCAGTCCTGGGTGTTCATTGAAAGGACTGATGCTGAAGCTGAAACTGCAATACTTTGGTCACCTCATGCAAAGAGTTGACTCATTGGAAAAGCCCCTGATGCTGGGAGGTATTGGGGGCAGGAGGAGAAGGGAAAGACAGAAGATGAGAAGGCTGGATGGCATCACCGACATTTTGGGCATGAGTTTGAGTAAACTCCAGGAGTTTGTGATGGACAGGGAGGCCTGGCGTGCTGCAATTCATGCGGTCGCAAAGAGTCAGGCACAACTGAGGGACTGAACTGAACTGAACTGAGCAGAAGTAGTTTGTCAGGAGAGGAGTTGGCAGACAGTCCAGGCAGAAGGCTTAGTGTATGATGGGGTAAAGATGCATGATGGGATAGAAATGTTGGATGCATGAGGTCAGGAGAGTATTGAAGGGAGGGAAAATAGCAAGACAAGAGGTCAGAGTGTGGGTTGGGGTCAGACTTTCAAAGGCTCTGAATCTGAGTGGGAGAGCTGCAGCATACTTCCCTTCTGATATCATCAGTAAGTTGATATTCTGTCAGTAAGTCCAGATGCTGCCTTAGAAGCCATCTCTATCAGTCCTCCAGGTACACTTTTATCCCATGAATTCACCATCCAAGACCTCAAGTGACAAGTAGCTAAAATGGGAGGTCCTGGTTAAGAGTCCCAGAATATTTTGAAGACTGACTAGAGATAGACAGCTCCACGAGATTTATATAGGAATTTCCAAGAGAAGGTAAAGAGAATTTGGAGTCACTGCCAGGGAAACCTTGACTCTGGTCTCCAGTGTACACCCACTGAAATATTTGAATATATACTTCACCACTGACAATATATGCATGGCAAGTAAACCCACAAAAGATATTTAACATCATTATGTGCAGAAGAAATGCAAATTAAACCACAAGGAGATGCCACTACGAATCAATTAGAATGGCTAAAATTGAAAAACACTGATCATATCAAGTGTTATTAAGGATGTGCTAGAACTGGAACTCCCCCTCCCCAAAATGCTAGTGGACATCTAAAATGGCACAATCACTTTGAAAACAGTTTGACAGTTTCTTAAAAATATAAATATCCGCCTAGCAAGTGATCTACCCACTCCACTAGTAGATATTTACCAAGGGGAAAAAATTAATGGCTGCCCATACAAACACATGGACATGAATGTTCATTGCATTTTTGTTGCTAATCATCCAAAACTGGAAACAGATATCAATCAATGGATGAATGGATAAGAAAATTGTGGTATATTCATAGGATTGAATACTACTCAGCAGCAAAGATTAATGGGCTACCAACCCACAAAATATTGATGAACACACAAAAAATATGCTGAGTGAAAAAGGCAACAAAATAAAGGACATTTATTCTATTATTCCATTTATATAAAACTCCATAAAACTTAAACTAATTTAAGATGGCAGAAAGCATCTCAGTTGATTAGTGCCAAAGAGACACGAAGAAACTTATGGAGGTGACAGAAATGTTCACTCTCCTGGTTGTGGTGATGGTTTCTAAGCTATCAAAACTTATGAATTTGTACATTTTAAATAATTATGGTTTATTTTATTTGGATTATACCTGAAAAGCTCTCTAAAATAGCTTTTTAAAGATTTTAAAAAACAATTTCTTGTAGAAAACAAAGCTCTATAATATAGAAAACACAGACAGGAGAAATCTAGATACTCCTGAATTTACCCCATCATTTTAAACTCAAGTAAAGGAGCAGATAATTAAAAATTAAAATCTCTTTGAAGCTGGAGTGTAGTTTTGGAAATTACGTTTGAATTTGAACAAATCTGAAATAATAATAATTCTCAACATTTCAAGTGTCATCAAAGATCCTCCATGAAATTTTAATCCAGGACTCAACAAACCTCTGTTTCTAAGGCAACAAAACTTCAGGTGATAGCTAACAAATCAACTAAATCTTATACTCAAATTCGTCTCAGAATGCGTTAGCTAAAGTAAAGTGAAAAGTAAATTGTTACAAAAGGGGGTGTAAGTGATGAGGGGAGGTATTATCATTGCTAACTGTAAGGCAAAGCTTTGAGGTTTCCTCTTTCTCTTCATATTTCTGGTATCTTCTCTGTAGAAATAAAGTGCTCTAAAGTCATTAAAGCAAAATTAATCTAGCAACACAAGCTGTTAAAGTAGTCACTGCAATGGTTCCTGAGTTGAAATAGTCTTAGCAAACCACCATAACAAATAACCAGAGAACATTTTACACCAGTACTCCAGAGGGTAAGAAAAAACTGGCAAGAAGTTATCATGGCCCCAGACAAAATCCAGCTATTTAATTTACTGAACATTTTACAGAGATCTACATGTAAGACTAACTTTTAATATGGATAGTTTACAAAGGATATCAAGAAGGTTTATTTCTTCATAAATTACTGTTACATTTTATAATATAAATTTAATTTGATATTAAGTTCAGCTGTACTTAAAGGCTTTTTTCAGGGTTTTGTTGAAGAAGAAAATAAATGATCTTGTTTTCTTTGATCTGGAGTAAGCTTACAGAGTGGACCTTTCAGCCAAGATAAGATTAGTACAAAAGTGAAAAAAAAAGATCAATGAAGTGTTTTGAGCATGTAAATGTTTGCTATTGGAATCATTAACCCACTAGCTTGATTTTATCTTCCTTCCCTCAGGGCAGGAATGAAACAGGTAAGAGAGAGGTTAGAGAGAATAGCAATAGCTCCTTCCTGACAAAAAATCAAAGGAACTGCAATATGAAAAGTAGTGATTTGTGAAGCAGTTTATGGAAAATGAAAAATAATTCTAAATTAAAATTGAAAATTTTATGAAATTTATGAAAAATTATAAATTTTACTATTGAACACATAGCCATGGCTTTAACCCAGCAAATATTTATAGGACTTATACTATCACTCTAAGAAAGAACAGAATCTGGAGGGTTTGACTTCATGCATTGCTAAGATCTGGAAAGGGAATTGGAATCTTGAATCTGACTGCATAGATATCAAGAGATCAGACTTACAGGAAAATACTTATTTTAATCCAGTTGGTACTGAGAGGCCTTGAAGTAGCCACTTTAACATTACTTTTATTCCTCATCACCAAATTAAAATGAGAAAAGCAGTAGGAGACAATGAATATTGTATTGTCTTCAAAATTAGGTAGGATTATCTTCAGCTTCTCTGGAGTTTTAATTCTTTATCAGTTTTCTCTCTTTTTCCTTTTTCCTCTTCCTATCTATCCCTCAACTAAAACTCTTTATATGATAAGGTTTTATTAAATTCTGTTTTTGTTATCTTTTCATTTGAGCACCAGAGTTACTGGATTGAAACCCAGCTTGGTATCCCTTTTCTCTTTCTCAGACAAGGGCTTTTAATTTCATGGCTACTATCAGTGTCCACAGTAATTTTAAAGCCCAAGAAAATAAAATCTGTCACTATTTCCATTGTTTCCCCATCTATTTGCCGTGAAATGATGGGACCAGATGCCATGATCTTAGTTTCTTGAATCTTGAGTTTTAAGTCAGCTTTTTCACTCTCCTCTTTCACTTTCAACAAGAGACTCTTTAGTCACTCTTCACTTTTTGCCATAAGGGTGATGTCATCTGCATATCTGAGATTGTTGATATTTCTCCTGGCAATCATGATTCCAGTTTATATTTCATTCAGCCCAGCATTTCACATGATGTACTCTGCATATATAAGTTAAATAAACAGGATGACAATATGCTAATTTCGAACCAGCCCACTGTTCCATGTCCAGTTTTAACTGTTGCTTCTTGACCTGCATATAGGTTTCTCAAGAAGCAAGGCAAGATGGGTCTGGTATTCCCGTCTCTAAGAATTTTCCACAGTTGGTTGTTATCCACACAGTTAAGGGCTTTCTTGTGGTCAACAAAGCAGAAGTAGATGTTTGTCTGGAATTTTCTTGCTTTTTCTATAATCCAACAGATGTTGGCAATTTGATCTCTGGTTCCACTGCCTTTTCTAAATCCAGCTTGTATGTCTAGAAGTTGTCAGTTCATATAATGATGAAGATTGGCTTGAAAGATTTTGAGCATTACCTTGCTAGCCTGTGCTGTACCATGCTAAGTCACTTCAGTTGTTTCCAAGTCTTTGTTACCCTATGGACCTTACCCCACCAGTCTTCTCTGTCCATGGGATTCTCCAGGCAAGAATACTGGAGTGGGTTTCTACACCCATCTCCAGGGGATCTTCATGACCTAGGGATCGAACCTAAGTCCTTTATGTTTTCTGCATTGGCAGGTAGGTTCTTTACCACTAGTGCCACCTGGGAAGTTCTGCTAGCATATGAAATGATTACAATTGTACAGTGGTTTGATCATTCTTTGCCATTGCCCTTCTTTGGGATTGGAATGAAAATTGACCATTTCCAGTCTTGTGGCCACTGCTGAGTTTTCCAAATTTGCTGGCATATTGAGTGCAGCACTTTAACAGCATCATCTTTTAGGATTTTAAATAGCTCAACTGGAATTCTATCACCTCCACTAGATTTATTCATAGTGGTGCTTCTAAATAGAAGAAAAACAAAGAATATTGGTTAGAACAAACTGTAAATTCGGGTTTTGAGTCCAGAGCATTGTCATTCAAGATTTCTAGATGTTGAGCTGAAAACATATTCGGATTGAGTAAAAAAGCAAGCAATGGCAATTTGACAGATATTTTTGACTTGTTGGTTGAATTTCTCTGGTAATGTCATCAGGTATGCCAGTGAACTTTGTGAGTGGCCATCATAGCAACAGGTACAGGAACAACAGGCAAACACTGTTCAGAGATATGATCTGTTGCTATGATTTCTCTCAAGTTAATATCAACTTGTCCAACTTTAGTTTGCAGGGCACTGGAAAAGGGGCAGTTTTTGTTTTTAGTGATTCCAAATCAGAAGAGTGGGAGAAAAAGTTGGAAACGCTAATTAGAAGAGTCATAACCAGTAATTCAGGATCCAGTCCAGTTTACAAATTGATAACAAAACCTTAAAGATAATGAACAGAACTAGAATTCAATACCCACAAGGATGTGCTACAGTTTTCCACTGAAGTATAGTTTTTCTTTCTATAATCACTCCCATTTCCATCAAAGATAATTGAAGTAAGACTAATTTGTTTGAAAAATAATTCTAGTCTCATTAAGCTTGGCCTGATTATTTACATACATGCAGCACAATTATTGACCACTTAGGCTTTTATTATTTTGCTTTGCTGGAACTTTCCAGAAGGAATTCAGATAAGACTGGAAAAGCCTCTTGAGGCCAGGGTGGCTAGTCAAGAATTTACCATCAGACTTTAACTGCAATATCTTTAGAATTGGGTGAATTTCTCTCTTTTTGATGTTCCCAAAACATCCAGAGTTTTCTGAGCCTGCTAGATACTTACTTTCCTTACACATCTGGTAAGGTTTTTGGGAAACCTGTAAACAAAGTACCAGGCTTTTTTATCCAAAGGGCTTTATTGGCTCCATGGAATCAATTTTAATTCATTAAAGTTGTCAGGTCCTATTTTTTTCTATGCTCATCAATCTCAAATATGACATTTCCAGTCAAAGCCTTGTCAATATAACCAATTTTCTGATTGTTTCTTGTTACAAGGAGAACAGATTCTTGTTGGACTTATGCAAGTAACCATATTGTTATAAAAATAAGAATACTCACTAAGAGTCCCCAAATTCTGAAGGGATCAGATAGGGAGAAAAAGTAATTGTATTTTCTTTGTTCACAAAGGCATGCTTTACCAAATATGTAAGTTATAGATAACTTAAGAAAAAGAAAAATCTCTCTTTAAAACCCAGAAACAAAACATTAAACAAACCAGCAACATTTCAAAGAGTCATCAGAAAGTTATACTCGCCCTCATAAATTCATTCAGATCCCTATAATTAGTTCTTATTCTGTTTGATCTTGGATTAGCAATTTTATGAATACATCACCTTCTTCATTAGTTCTGGACAGTCTTACCCAGTTCAATGGTATGATCTTAAAATGACAAGTACTCTTTTCTAGTACTTGTTGGAGTGCTTTCCATGAACCTTTCTAAAAACAAACCAAAAGCATTTAGGAAAGCATCATTATAAAACAATATCTATCTGTGAATAGAGCAACTTAAAATGACCATGGTCAAAAATCTGGTGAGAGTTCAGTTGCTAATGAAATTTTGTTATTTTGTGGTATGCAATATTTTAATATAATAAATAGACAAAGAATATTGACAAATATATATAAAATTAATATGATTTCTGGAATACCAATATTAACAGTATGTGTATGGATAACATATGTATCCATACACATATAATTTAAGAAGGTGTACCATCTCTTCTTATATATCAACTCTTTTCATGTAATGCAACATACCAAATAAGCCTAACTAGTTTAACAACTATCTTTTATAAGGAGAGAGAAAAATCTTTTGAGATTTTCTCTAACTCCTCTGGTAAATCTGAAAGTTAATTTAAGTTGAAAAAGACTCCATTTAGAATTTAATTTGGAGAAGCTGTCAAAAATGTCAAAAAGTTTGAGAACTTGACTAAATAGAATCACAGGTTACCATGAAACAATATTTAATTATCCATTTAACGAGAGCAGTAATAAAGGAATTCAATGGTAAATACAGAATGTTACATAATTGTAAAACAAATCAGAACTTTAGTTCTTTAATATTCTGGTGGTTCAGTTTTCTAAAGTCTTCAAAGACCTGATAAAGACAACATGAAGCATGGCAAATTATTTTAAGATAGAAACTCTTGGCTTCCCAGGCAGGTTATTTAAAAGATAAAGAAAATTTGCTCATCTTTACAATTTCTTATAAAGAATAGATCAATAATCTAAGAAAGCTCATTTTAATAAAGAGAAAGCCATATTCTAGTATTTTTTTTAATCACTGTACTATTAATACTAAGTGAAAGTGAAAGTGAAGTCACTCAGTCGTGTCCGACTCTTTGTGACCCCATGAACTGTAGCCTACCAGGTTCTTCCCTTCATGGGATTTTCTAGGTGAGAGTACTGGAGTGGGAAAAGTTTATAAATGAATCCATCTAATCTTAGCCAGCTTTGAACACAAACAATCAAAGTTTATTTTCTAAGATTCCCTCTGTAACTTTCATTTTTAATATTCATTCAATTTTTGTCCTACTCTTTTTATCTTTCTCATTCAGGAAATATCAGTCATTCTACTTTAGGCCCAAATTACTCTTTACCTTTAACAAAAACTTGTCCTTTATAGATTTCGTAATCACACGCATCTTACTTTCCTTGTATACAGAGTTTTTAAAATTTTACCATACTATTCCTCGTGGTTCTATTTACATACATTTATTAGAATTTTATCTATTAGTAATCTTTCTTTTACAGAGAAAACAAGGAGGTAATTGTGAATTGCTTGCCACAATGATGCTTTTGAATTGTGGTGCTGGAGAAGACTTTTGAGAGTCCCTTGGACTGCAAGGAGATCAAGCCAGTCAATCCTAAAGGAAATCAACCCTGAATATTCATTGGAATGACTGATGCTGAAGCTGAAGCTCCAATAGCTTGGTCAGCTGATATAAAGGGCCAACACATTGGAAAAGACCCCGATGCTGGGACTGAAGGCTAAATGCAAAGGGGGCAGCAGAGGATGAGATGTTACATAGCATCACTGATTCAATGGACATGAATTTGAGCAAATTCCAGGAGACAGTGGAGGACAGAGGAGCCTGGTGTGCTGCAATCCATGGGGTCGCAAAGAGTGACAAACAAGAAAAAGTCACATAGTATCATCCTTTAGCAAATATATGACTATATAATTTCATAATTTCCAGCAACATATGTCTTTTCATAGTAATTTTCTCATGTTTATTAATGCACTCAAATATATTAATTTTTCCATACCATAAAAAACAATAAGTGAAATTAGATAAGCTTATATTCAGCCGTTGATGTCTCAATATTTCATCTCATTTTGAAATTTTCTAGATATTCAGTGGATATCCATCATTTAATTGATGTTAGTATAGCTTTAAAGTTTCAAGTTATTAAAGTATCTTTGAAATTATTTTAAGTTGATATATCATAAAGCATAATTATTATTTAAAAGTTCATTTATAAACTTTTATCCCACTCATATCTCTTTAATTCATTTGTTCTTAATTAAGCCTGAATTGCTCATGAAAATTTTGTGAGCCATTAAACAAAACTAGTTATTATGTTATTTTTCTTGTTGACAAATAAAGTACATATCAAAAAATTACATAAGCCAAGAATCTAAAAAATTAAGTAAATGGTTCTATTCATTAGCTGTATCTCTCACTTTATTGTCATCCTTGACATGCATCAAGCAATTCACAGGTAGTTTTAAAATATTAGACATTCAATAGAAACAACATAATCTTATTTGTCTAGTCAATCTAGGTACACAAAAATTGTGTGTTTGTATTATATTTCCTGCTGAGAACTTGAAGGCATGCTTTCCCCCAAAAAACAATTTAAAAACTACCTGTATTTGCCAACAAGACAGTATGGTACCGGCACAAAGACAGAAATATAGATCAATGGAACAGAATAGAAAGCCCAGAGATAAATCCACGAACCTATGGACACCTTATCTTCGACAAAGAAGGCAAGGATATACAATGGAAAAAAGACAACCTCTTTAACAAGTGATGCTGGGAAAACTGGTCAACCACTTATAAAAGAATGAAACGAGAACACTTTCTAACACCATACACAAAAATAAACTCAAAATGGATTAAAGATCTAAATGTAAGACCAGAAACTATAAAACTCCTAGAGGAGAACATAGGCAAAACACTCTCCGACATAAATCACAGCAGGATCCTCTATGACCCACCTCCAAGAATAATGGAAATAAAGCAAAAATAAACAAATGGGACCTAATGAAACTTAAAAGCTTTTGCACTACAAAGGAAACTATAAGCAAGGTGAAAAGACAGCCCTCAGATTGGGAGAAAATAATAGCAAACTAAGCAACAGAAAAAGGATTAATCTCAAAAAATATACAAGCAACTCCTGCAGCTCAATTCCAGAAAAATAAATGACCCAATCAAAAAATGGGCCAAAGAACTAAACAGACATTTTTCCAAAGAAGACATACAGATGGCTAACAAACACATGAAAAGATGCTCAACATCACTCATTATCAGAGAAATGCAAATCAAAATCACAATGAGGTATCATTACACGCCAGTCAGGATGGCTGCTATCCAAAAGTCTACAAGCAATAAATGCTGAAGAGGGTGTGGAGAAAAGGGAACCCTCTTACACTGTTGGTGGGAATGCAAACTAGTACAGCCTCTATGGAGAACAGTGTGGAGATTTCTTTAAAAACTGGAAATAGAACTGCCATATGACTCAGCAATACCACTTCTGGGCATACACACCGAGGAAACCAGATCTGAAAGAGACATGTGCACCCCAATGTTCATTGCAGCACTGTTTATAATAGCCAGGACATGGAAGCAACCTATATGCCCATCAGCAGACGAATGGATAAGGAATCTGTGGTACATATACACCATGGAATATTACTCAGTCATTAAAAAGAATTCATTTGAACCAGTCCTAATGAGATGGATGAAACTGGAGCCCATTATACAGAGTGAAGTAAGCCAGAAAGATAAAGACCATTACAGTATGCTAATACATATATATGGAATTTAGAAAGATGGTAATGATAACCTTATATGCAAAACAGAAAAAGAGACTCAGATGTACAGAACAGACTTTTGGACTCTGTGGGAGAAAGCGAGGGTGGGGTGTTTCGAGATAACAGCATCGAAACATGTATATTATCTATGGTGAAACAGATCACCAGCCCAGGTTGGGTGCATGAGACAAGTGCTCGGGCCTGGTGCACTGGGATGACCCAGAGGGATCAGGTAGAGAGGGAGGGGGGAAGGGGGATCGGGATGGGGAATACATGTAAATCCATGGCT